>NC_140624.1:16599231-19119231 GCF_057382275.1 Copadichromis virginalis
AAAGCCTTGTTTGGGAACCTCTGTGTTTTCTCAAACAGTACCAACAGTCCCACGAGAGCACAAGTGTTCTTTCGCAAACCCACCCCTCCCAAGCAGGGCACAGACTGTGAAGGAGATGCTATGGAAAGATGAGGATAAAGAGGAATGATATAGAGAAAGGGTGGTGCAGGGAGCAGAGAAGGGGTGAGAGAAGGGGCTCCCAAGGGGAGAGAAGCTGTCAGTCCCTAGGAGACATCAAACACACTGCAGCCCTGTGATCAGCGTGCTCTCTGGCTCTCTGCTGACAGCTCCCTGACTGTGCCGCTTAGACTCCTTCATGTGCTCATAAATACACACATACACACACGTATATACACTCGTTTGCTCCCATAAGAGCTCTCACACTCACCGACTTATCCATTCATACCCCAAACACATTCAAATTCTATTGACATATGCACACTCGCGCTGATTCTCATACATAGGAAACACATCTGTGACACCTTTGCTCTGATATGCATCCTCACAATAACCTTGAACACCAAAGTTTGACTATCACATCTCTGTCAAGGACACTTTACAGTCCCAAACTGTTGCTACTGAACTATGGGCCAAACAGAGACTAGGAGGTGCTGGCAGCAGTGATGATGTTAATAATGATGATGATGACTTATCTAAGCCATTACTCCTTCTCTGCTCAGGGCTGGGACACCAAAGGCATATCCCTCCTGATGATGAATTCATTAGTGCAGAAGATGAAATGAGTTGTCAGGAGGCGGGTTATGTATGGTAGGTTATTTGTGTTCTCTGCAGCAGCGTGTCAGATCACACTTAAGATCAACTGGGTCGGCTTGTTGTAAATCTCCCTGTTTTGCTGGCACTGGACTTCCCCAACCTTCTCGCCCAGGCTGTCCCTTTCTTTTATTAACACATATTCCCCCCACTAATATGCAATGCCTGGAGGCTGCTAACAGGTGGCTAAACATTTGTGTACTCCCAGAATCCAGTGGAGTGCTTGGGTAATTATGCACCAGAAGTCAGAAGTAACTTCTCTCCATGTGGAAAGCGTCCTTAGAGGCCAAAGCAAGCCCACCTTTAAAGAATTCAAACAGAATACACGATTCATTACTGATTCATGTTGGACCTAAAGCAGTGGCCACAGCTGTTTGGCCATACATCCCAACAGCCTCTCAGGTGTGATGGTGCAGCAGACCTGTAGGAGCACTACTGCTGGTGCTGCTGGGAATTTACTGGTTCATTGAATGTACACTAGCTCTATTGAAGGAAAAAAACTGCTTTTTTGAACTCCCATGGCTTCCCCAGGTGTGCTTACATTTGTGTAGTGTTCAGTATGTGTGCCTGTGTGCATCTATTTGTGCCCTAATGTGTGTGTGTGTGTGTGTGTGTGTGTGTGTGTGTGTGTGTGTGTGTGTGTGTGTGTGTGTGTGTGTGTGTGTGTGTGTGTGTGTGTGTATATGCGTTCATATTTTCATCATGTGAGAACTCGTGTATTTTTATAAACATTTTTTCTTTTCTTTGCTGTATGGTAAATCCGGTCCAGGGCTGACTAAGAGAGCAGGAATGAGGAAGAGCAGGAGCTGGACTCTCTGTGATAGAGATTTCAAAGTGGTGTGCGAGCTGTTGGGCAGTTTTATTTTATTATTATTATCTTTTTTTGTTATTATTCTGCAGGAGAGAGCAGCAGGCGTAGGCTGTTTCTCCCATGTGTGGTCTCTCTTGAGCAGAGCAATGTTATTTTCTGCCATGCAGAGAGGGTGGTAACATGCCAGAGCGAATGAGAGAGAAATAAAGATAGAATAAAGACAGAGACAGCTTTGACTGCTCCGATTGACACATTTCTGTCAACGGCAGAAGGTTTGCGTCATTTTAAGTTCGAGGCAAGCTGACTTTGAAATTTATCTTGCTTAAATTCTATGCCACCACTAGCACCTTGCAAGCGTGTGGGTATTGGTGTGCAAAGTGAAAGGAAGTGATTTTACAAAGCCTTCCCCACAAAGTGCATGCCATCCAAGCTGCACTCTTAGGTCTATTCATTTTTAAAGTTCCCTTGAGTATTAGAAAGAGTGGAAGTGCTCAATCTGACTCTGTGAGCTGAGGACACTTAGTGTGTGTTTTTTCCTGCTGTAGGGCCCTACCTGGGTTTGGCCCTCTACCCTCTAAAAGCCTCAGAGACAGAACAGGGATGCTCTATTGCATGGCCACTTTTTTCCCTTTTACATTATATACAAGTTATCTGTGAGGAACTCACCCAGATCCACTCTGACCCATATTTTGGCTGTGAAAATAGTTACTGACCTTCTCTTTGTTTCGCCCTCCTTACGAGAGCCAGTCTGTTGCTGTGATTAGTTCACTGCCTCCCAGCACTTCTCTGTCAGACCAGGCTCATCTCCAGCCTCCTCCATAAACACATTTAGCTACACACAACACACTCGACATACACATGCATACAAAGGCAGCACAGGCACCACGCTACTTTTCCGTCAGCTCCTCACCTGTCGCCCCAGGTCTCTATCTCTCTCATGTGTGTCAGGGCAGGGCCTGCGAGACCACGGCCTCACCGGTTTGTTTATTTGCTGCACTGACGGGTGGAGACCGGGGACGTGGGTGCAAGAAATTAGCACAAGTCAAATCAGATTAATTAATCCCCAACTCAAACTATTAGCCGAGGAGTCGTGTTGAATTAAAAATCAAATTAGCCCTAGCGCCTGCCGGTAAAGCTGTGGTGTGTGCCTGCCAAGCTACAATGACACACACCCACAGAAGGCAGCTGCTCATAGGCTTTGCTGATGGATGGATGTATGGATGGAGAGTTGGAAGAAGAAAATGGTGCTCAAAGACTACAGGGCTGGGGGAAGGGGTGTTTAGTGACTTTGCCACCCAATGTGGTAAGCCTCTCCTGGGGCACGAAGCTGGCTGTCCTCCACTGGTTGCTGCTTCACAGGCCCCACAACACCAGCACTCAGCCTTTCAGTTGCTGATTTAGGGCTTGAAGCACCACTTCACCTTCATAGTTTACATAACACACATATCTTGAGCCTGGGACTGAACCCATTTTAGGAAGTTTGACTCTATTAAAAACATAAAGGAAAGCCTTTATTATCATAGTTTTGGCTGTCCTTCCTATCAATAATTATAACCTTGTGTTTACTGAAATAAAGCTTCATCACTACAAATAAGCCCAACGTAATAACAAACACAAACGGTTAGTCAAACATGAAAGAAAATAGATCCATGCAAAATGGCGTTTCACCTCCAGAACTCGGACCTACAGCACTTCTAGCAGATATGTGGTTTTTCTGTGTAATTACAGGTTTTTATGAAGATCTAATTCACTTCTTTAATGTCTAAATATACGACTAAAAAGAAGTAAGAGAGCACTTGAAAATGTTTCACTTTTTTTATGTGCTTTTGAATCTCAGCCTGAAACAGCTGATGATCTTGGTTTTGGGTAAAGTTTGGCTCATACACTTTTTTCTGATCCAATATGATGTAGCTCATATTTCAGTATTTTAGTCTGTGCTTCCTCCAAAGCAAAACTATGTGACTGCTCTGCTCAAAATTCGAACAACCACCCAGAATGGACATATCGCATTGAAGTAGTGCTGGAGAAGTGGACCAAAATATTTTTATCAAAATATTCATAGCATTCTGGATCCAACAGATACTGTATTCAGCAGTGTAGATGGAATATACTCTTATACAGGCATTTGATGTATGATCTGTGCGGGCCTGTGAATATGGCTTTTTAGGCTTTTGTAAAGTAGTCTAAGTCTCATCTATCATACAAGGTGCGGCTCCAAAACACACAACACTTGTTTGATTCAGAACAACATTCATTTCAATTATGGGACATTAGTTCTGGAGGGTCTATTATGCTCCACTGGTGTTCCTGTACTCCATTTATCATTTATGCTTGCATGGCTTGTAGCTCTTGATCACAGCAAGGAAGCCAGGAGCGCACAAGTAACGAATTAGATGTTTATTTTCTTCTTACTTTAACTTTTCAGTTACCAGTTTTGACACAAGGAGCATATGTAGAGCATCTCACAGAAGCAATTGAGTATTTGTGTTAAACAATGTAAACACATGAGCGTATGCTTTTTTCTGCAAAATACTCTCTCTCTTTGTCAGCTGGGTGGAGCCATACTGGCAGCTCCTACAACAAGCCATAGATTTGTGTTTTTGTGGGTGGGTGCAGCTATGCCATCAGGAGTTTATGGATGATGGATGCTGTGAGATACAATGGAAGTCTAAATGAAAGCGAAACTGCTCTATGAGCGCATGCACACGGGCAAAGATTGGTCAGGTGTTTCCAACACATTTTTTTACTGTGTGGATATGGAAACATTAATGTAAACACATGCACAATAAGCCTCTCTTTGCACTTCATCACCAGTGCACATTTGATGCTTAGCAGACCCCACAGGTGTTCTTTAATACCATTTAAAGTCTTTCATTGATGTGGCAAGCCTCTTTCCCTCACATTTTCCCACAGAGTTTCTTACTCTCTTTCCCCCTGGCCGCTGGCATCTTTCACCACCCATATTAACACACAGCTTCCTCCTGGCAACGCTGTGCCGGACCCCCGCCACCACCTCAAAGTTGCCAACCTGTCTCCATGGTAGCATGATTGGCAAAGGCAAAGATGGATGCCATTTTCGGCCAATGGCAGAGCAGAGTGGGTTGTCATGTACCACGAGACCCTGCAGTGGTCCGACTGACCAGCTGAGGATGGCACTGTGGAAGAAGGGGTGAATGCACCACATCAGACACACAGAAAAAAACACACATCCCATGGGATCATTCAGCAGCACAAAGCGTATGGGGTCCCCACTCAGGCTGTCACTACTGTTGTGATGTATCATTTATGTGGCCATTGTGTGGCCTTCTCTTGAAACGTGTTGACAGAGGCATTATATTCCAGCTTTTGACAGATTCCCATACATTCACAGGCTTTTAATAACACATGTTAATGCTCCAATAATTTTGTGACAGGTTAGAATTACTGCGTGAAATATGAACCTTTAATTGGCTTTCTCGCCAAGTTATTTGGCGTGCTGTGCATTAGCTTTTTAAGTCTGAGCCAGTGGTAAAAAGATGGTTGCAAGGCTATTATCTGTCTGAGAGTGAGGATACGCAAGGTGATAAACATTCATCTCTGCTTTTTATGTGAAACTGACTTTTCTCTGTTAAAATAAGTGCTTAGCGACAAATATAAGATCCCTAGACAAATAATGGAATAACCTCTTTACAGCACATTACACTGCCTTGTAGGGTTTTAATGCTTTAAGCAAACTGCTGTGCATACACATGCATTTTAATTGTACTTGTTTCTTGTTAGTTCAAGCGTACAGAGCCGCATGCATGTCTGTGATTCTGAATGCACAGTGCGCGCGCTGTAGCGCTGTAAGCAAGCCAGACAAGTTTACAGCATTTACTGTTGATGGCAGGGAAGCAGCTTAAACACGTTGTTCAAGTGCCTTTGTGTCAATCATAGCAGGAAAAGCATGTTTAACTGCCTTGAACTGATCTTAAAAAGCACTTAGTTGGACACCATTAGACATCTGCTAGGCAGCAAATGGCTACTGACCAGATGTCAAATGGTGCGTATGGATTTTGGTAAATGTGCATTTCAGTTTGAATGGTGCCTTTTGAATCCTCAAAACTCTGCCACGTAGCCTAACTACCATCTCTAATGCCAGTTCGACCGGCTCCTGCTGGTCCTACAGTGTTAACTTGCTGCCAGGCTGAGCCACCGATTGCCCATCTGCTCCATCGGGGAGAATTCTCACTCCATCTATTTGACTTGTTTCGAGCTTGGCTGTGGAAAGCTCATCAGCTTTGCAAAGTGAGAAATAGAGAGATTTTTAAATAGGACATACACAGATGTGAACTGAAGTGTTTACATATTAAAAAAATTAGAATGGAAAAATGTGGGGAAGTCTTTGTTAGCGGAGACATGGGCAGACGGAACATGAATAAATAAGAGGCGGTCAGCTTCCCACTTCTTTTTTTCTTTTTTATGGATGGCTTTAAAAATTCACTACAATTACCAGCAGAGATGGATGTCGGAGTGACATTCCAACAACCAACATGTGACCCCTAAAATCCAGACACACCCATTTCCTGTGTTTTTGTGTGTGCGATTGAGTTCGTGTGTGGGCACGCTCGGGAGCGCATGTATAAGCAACTGCGTGCCCGTGTGCATGTGTGTGTGGGTTCATATTTATGAAACAAGGTTTGGCCCGTCATACCGTGGGAGTTAGCAGGTCATCTTCCCTTGCCATTAATCACTTCCGACAGCTCTTAAGTATCCAATCTACATGTGAAAGAACTGCATGTGTTTGAACGTGTGAACGCGCATGTATTTGCATGTGCGTATTTGACTGACAATGTGTGGATGGAGTATTCCTTCAAGATCCTCCTGAGGCTGCTTATTGAATTAGAGATGGACTCTGCTGATGCTAACGCGCAGCATTAATGCATCACTGGTGGCATTTGTAATGCACTTATAAATTTACAGCTCATTAGGCGAGTTCTGCATGTAGCTGATGGCGTGATAATAGCACCCAGTGCGGATAATAAAATATCACAGTTAATGAAGCATAAAATGATTTCTACTAAAAAGTAGTAGTCCTGAATCTTTTTTTAAAGAATGCTTAGAACGCTCAACCAAAATCTTTTCTCGCAATCACAAAGTAAAAGATGCTTTTTAATTAACACTGCATCAAGGGTTTATCACGTGGAGTTCAGGGGAATCATCAGCGATAAAGGAGGTGTTTTTCTACCAGGTTTGGTATTTGCCAGCTGCTAATTTAACAAAGAACTCAGAGGTCAGCTGAGTTAAGAGTAATTTAAGGTCACAGGAGGGCCTTTTTCTTTCATATATTTTCATTTCACAGGTACGAAAGAGGCCGTCGTGCTGTTTTTCTGCTTCTTCCCTGGACCGAATCGTGAATGTCAGAACTTCTATTATTTTTTCCTGTCCAGGTTCACTAAAGCTTGTTGCTTTACTGGAACATTTGAGATTTTCACATCGAATAATAGTGATTTTTCTCTGCCTCTCCACACCCAGACATGAAAGGAATAAGAGATCGTTATTTGCATTTTTATGCCTGAGTGTATTTTTCAAGTGGGAATAGAAATTCTGTGAGCGGTGTCAAGTCCCAGTGCTGCTGTGTCCTGGAGTGCATCAGACTGCCTTTTCATCTTCACCATAGCCTAAGTGCTCTGCTTTTCTTTAGCCGTACCTTTACCTCTTCGAGAGCAATCGCTCTATTTCATACTTAATTTCTTCTATTTTTTTTGTCATTCTCTCATTAAGTTATGCCTTTTTTTAAAGCGTTGAAATCTGTGTGTGTTTTCTTTCATTACTTCAGAGTTGCAGTGCAAGAGTTTGTGAAGTGTAAGTTTCTAAACACACCTCTGTGGTGAGTGGCAAGTGCATATCATTTTTCATTTAGTGAAAATGGTGGCTAGTTTTGTCTTTTCATCTCCCGCTGATTTCTCTGCTGTTCAGTCCCATCACCTCACTGCTCTTTTTCTGTCTTTGTGGCCATCTACTAGTGTCTATTAGCTAAAGAGCTAGACTTGTGTTGCACATCGGCAAGGAATTCTCAAATTATGGGTCAACAGTCATAATCAAAGCTTTTTTTTCTTAATCTGCAGCAAAATTGAACAATTAGAGCGAAACCTGTTGCCTTGGCTGCCTTGTGCTATGCTGGTAAATATGTGGCACATATCAGCAGTGAAACTGGTCTGGATTTGTGTTAAAAAGACAGAACGATGTATAGGTATGTCTAGGGCTGCACGATTAATCGTTAGAAAATCGCGATCTCGATTCATACTTATGTGCGATCTCATTTCCAAATGACAACGATTAAAAAAAAAAAGAAAAGAAAAAAAAAGACGACGATTGTACCGCATTTTGATCCGGGACGTAATCTGCATGAAAACAAGCGCTCACTCTTCCTGCTCAACAAATGACAAGGGCGGAGCCTTATACCACGTGATACAGAAGCTGTGTCGTGTGATGCTAAAATTAGCAGGGAAAAAACAACGGAGAGCACGTCAGGGATGACTAGAAAGTGACAGGAGAAAATTCGTCCCGGTCAACCACCCAAACATCAATAACGGGAACCTTATACAGCGCTTCCCTATACACGTCGAACTCCCGCAGGCACAAAGAAAGTACGGAGGCTATCACTTATCACCTGACCAAAGATATGGCTCCCATCAACACTGTGCAAAACGAGGGATTTAGGAAAATGATCAACACCCTAGACAAACGCTACACAGTGCCGTCCCGCAACTATTTTTCTATTGTTGCACTACCTGCTCTATACACGCAGCGTCGAGCAACGGTGGAGACGGAATTTCAAGCAGTACAACATTTTGCAGCAACAACAAAATGTGAGACATTTGTTGTTTTTATGTCTATTTATTGTTTTTATGTTCAGTCTCAACTGTTACGAAGTTGATGTGCAGTTAATAAGTGCAATAAATATTTATACTGGAAATATTTATACTGGAATTTATACTGTATACAATAAATATTTATACTGGAAAAGAAAATCGTGCGAGAATCGTGATCTCAATTCTAAGCCAAAAAATCGTGATTCTCATTTTATGCAAAATCGTGCAGCCCTAGGTATGTCAAAGATGGATAAGGGCTGCACAGGAACAATTTCATCTCCTCTGTATATCAGCAGTAAAGGTTTAATAGTGTGTTTATTTCCTTGAGTGCATGATTGTGCTCAGAAGTAAATTGTGCCCATTACGCAGAGAAATTGTTGGTGATTTCAAAATAATAGCTTTACGAGGTGATTAAATCGCATTCTGTTATTACATACCAGCACCTCCTTAGCATGGTTAAAGGCTGCGCTGCTGAACAGCTCATAAATCTGACACATTAGGACCACACAGCACGTGTACTTACACGTAACAGCACAATATGTTTTCACGTGAAAGCGCGGTAAATGGTGTTGCTTTGACGGCTGTTCAGTTTGAAGTTGAAAAGTATGATGTTACTGTGCTTGTTTGGGTGGGGGGGAATCTTGGGATGTCCCATTTGGGTGCAGAAATCAATGCCCGGTCCTTGGCGTTTTTCCTGAGCTTTTTAACCGACAGCAGTGATAAGTAGATTTGTTTGTACCATGGCGCGCACATACACTTCAGTATAAATTTTATGCAGTGATACAACTGAAGCTCTGCACAAATACACACACACACACACACAGCTGGCCTCATCAAACAGAAACGTTTATGGTGCTGTCAACATTGTGTATATTTATGGATGCAATATGTGAGGTCAGATTTATTACTGTCAGAAATGGGTGGAATTATTTCTTTTCAAATAATGAATTTTCAACCACACACACACACATACGTACACAATTTTTACTTATTGATTTGCACATTGATTCTAGGGATATTAAAGCTTCTCAGTTATTAATCATTGATGATTATACTTTCAGTGAAGTAAGTTATAATTGCAGAGAGGAGATTGTGTTTTGCAGGTTATACATAGAGGCGAGCTACCAAAGCACTGCCGCTTAGAGCACATCTTTGTAACCAGATGGGAGAGTACGTACATTTTTAAACTGACTGAATGTGTGTGGCCTCAGTGCTAGAGTGACTTACTGTTGTAATATTATGACAAATGCATTGCTGTCTGGGGAACGCATTTGTGTGTTTGTGAATTGCAGCACAGTTTGGGCACCTCTTAGATGACACTACAAAGTCAGGTACAGTAGATAATTAAACTGTTCCGAATGTGCATACGATGATTGATGAGTCTGGTGGTGTCCTGCCCTTGCCCTTTGTGATATAAAGCAAAGATTGTGCGACACAATGTCATTTCATCGGTGCAATCATAGCTGGACACAGATGCTCATTAACCCTTGTATGGTGTTCGGGTCTGTGAGACCCGTGTTCAGTTTTTTTCAAAAGAAAAATTAAACAATTAATTATTTTTTCACGTGTAAATGTGTTGTGTCTTTCCACTCACTCCACTTGATTATAACTGATTTATTTATAACATTTTATATAAAAGAAAAACGAGAAGCACATTAATTCATAAATGTGATCTAACAAAGGTAAAGGGAAAAAATTAACCATGTTTGCTGTTCATATGTCTTGTAATTGGGATGAAGTAAACATCTGTTGAGTAATTTAACATAAAATTGTTTGATAGTGTTAATTTGGAAAGCCAAAACTCTAGCGGGTCCACCAGACCCATGAACACTGGCTGAGTAACAAAAATACGAACACCACACAAGGGTTAATAAGAGCACTGTCACAGATTGTCAGCTCACAGGGAAAGAGGAAAGAAGATGGTTGAGAACAAAAATGATAAGGGAAAGAAGTACAGAAAAGAGAACTGGTGGATGATTGTGGTTTAAAAACAACACGAAAACAGCATGAGACTTAAAAAGTGGAGGAGCAAATGAAAGCAAGTAGAAATAAGTCAGCGGTTTATTTGCAGTTTAAATATGTGGACCAAAAACAATACCAGGAAAGTTTAAAAAAGAAAGTTAAATGGTGGATGAAGACTAGATGTACACAAAGTGCTGGTAAGGGTTGTCAATCAGAGGTCTGTGCTATGAAGAAGAATTTGGGTTGATCCAGGTAACTTCAGGGTTAACGTTGGATTTTTTTTGTACTAAAAAAGGGAGTTCTACGGTGGCCCTGATAGGCCAAACGGACTGCAACTTAAGAAAACACCAGCAATAAGAAAAATGCCGCAAAAGCACAGGAAAAGAACGGAAATAGGAAAAACGAAAACAGAAATAGGAAAAAACACAAGGGAAGTGTTTCTGGGGAGACAATAACCCGATGGAACAGTTGCAGGAACCCAAAACATGGTAGGCATGTTTTATCATGATCCATATAATACTAATGACGCATTTTTAGGCTAATAGTTAGGCTAACACACTTACCTCTCACAAAACCAATAGATCCTCCACTTCTTTCAAGTGTCTCCCAGCGCAATTTCATAAAACAAGAAACCTATTTGTACTTGTTGACCTCATGTGATATTTACACATAGACTAAGCCTGTTTGAATGTTTGAATTCTGGTGAACATCATGGAGGTTGAAGCTGAAAGAATTAAAACTAAATCTCTCTTTTAAACATTAATTTCACTCTTTAGTCTTTGAAGACCTACTGGGACCACTGATGAAGCTTTTTCTGAACTGAGTGGTTTCTATTTGCAGGCCTGCCCATAGAACAAAATAACTGGGTGTGTCAAAAGTTAGTGAGGGGCTGATCTCTACCTATGCAGCTACCCTTGGAAAAACCTCTATTGATATTTATATACTGAGGTCATTAAAGGTAGAGGGGAGGTTGTCACATGTTCTCTTTATGGGTGAAAGAGTTAATAAAATACTTAATAATCCATCAGATTCTTCCATGATTTAATGATAGAGTTATGGTATTGAAAAGATGAAAACTTACACAGTTGGCATTTTTACCAGATTTACTTGATAAGAGTTTACTTTATTTTACTTGATTTACTTTATTAATAAAGTAAATATTTTTCAGTCGTACTGACCAAAGTGCCTAAGTTCATACACTGCTTTTAAAATGACCCCTTTCATACAAAACAAAGGCAAGAAGTAAAAACAATAAACCTTTAAATTGCCAATGCTGAAATGCATAAAGGCAAAGACAGGAGAACATAGAAAGCACAGAAAAAACTGAAGCATAAAAGAGCACAAGATTTTTTCCACCACTGATAGTCTCTTATATTACACGATTGCTTGTGGCTCTGTCTTCAGTGTTTGTGCTATAAGAATTTATTAAGAATCTCTCTTGCACTCTTTGAGTGTGCTTTCTGTGCAAATATTAATGCAGCATTTGGATTTTATAGCAGTGCTTTGTACAAGACAAAACAGAAAATTCAGTGTCCTTCGTTATTGTGATTTTATTTTTATCTATTTTTATTTCATTTCATTACAATATAAAAGCAGCCTGGACGGGCTCGCTTCTTAAAACCTCGGTTCATCACAGCGACATTGTTAACATTGTAGTAAAAGTAAGTGTGAGTGTGCAATAATGCATCTCAGTGTGGATTAACTGAGGATTAGCTGACGAGCGTTAGCTACCAAAAAGCATTGTAATGCAGAAGGCCACGAATTAAATGTAATCCTGGACACCACATCTGTTCTCTTGTAATCTTTTGTCTTTGAGTAAGGCTGCTCGACAGATTAGCTAATGGATGCAATGTCAGTTTTGCCAACATAAAAGCAGACATGACATTTATGGCTTTGCAAGTTCCTTTTTCTGTTTTCGTGAGTGGATAAGCTAAGTTTTAGTACAGCGGGAAAAACAAATGGAAACCAGCTGGTACCTATAAAACAGGAAATAATTCAACCATAGAAAACTGCAGCAATTTTTGCAGCCTTTAAATTGCAAGCTGAAAGGAAACAATTTAAAAAAAAAAAAAAAACATCAGATGAACCTTCACTGCTAGTCCTCATGTCTCCTCATGTGTCTTGCTTGTCTTCTGTGCCGCAGGTGTGATGCCAGATCGTCAGTTTGGTGGAACCCAGTTTGTCTGCAGTGTGGTGGCTTCCCACGTCAGCCACCAACCCTCTACGAGCTTCAGCTTTGTCTGGATCGCCCCACCACCTGGGACTGGCTGTGTCAATTTCCTGTAAGTCATATGTTTTGAGACAGAAATGGCAGGTGATGTGATCTTTTGTTGTGCATCACTTAGACTGTATCCAACCATGCTTGTGTTTAATTTTTGAATTTATATTTTATAAAAATCACACGTTTGCATGCATTTTCTTTAAGCGCAATAGATTTTAAATACCAAAGATGTTCTGAGAAAGCAAACATGCATGGATTACTGCACAAGGTTAGGCTTCCTCTACTATTAGAGGAAAGTAATTAATATCGAGCACCACTGTTTCACCAAGGAAAGTTGCGCTTGGCTGGGTTTTATGTGTTGATGAGATGTTAAAGTGGGATTTGGTTAGTGAGAATGGTGCCTCTGTGTATCTAAAGTAAAGTTAAAGTGTATAAAAGTCAGGAAAATGACCATAGAGCTTCTTTGATCCATGACTTCAGTTAACACTTTCCTGATAAGTTTATGATCTCCAAGTATTGAATACATTCGTTTCTTTTGTAAATCACGGTCTCTATCGCAGAAGAGAAGATCATCACGTCTTATTTTAAAATACCAAACTTCAGATTCCTCTGTCGATTAAAGCATTAGCAGAGATAATGTGTACAGAGGTGCAGTAAGAATAATAATACTCATGTGAGCTGTTTGAGTAGCGTGCACCGTTTCTTTACTCGTGTGCATGTAGATAATATTTTGGCACTATATTGACTTTATATATGTATCTAACCCAAATATAAGCTATAACTATCTGTTAGTGTTGTGTTGCCCCACAAAGCTCGGGAGAGGTTTATCAGATGACATCATGGGTGTTGCTCTCTCTGAACCACAGAAAGGCTGTTAAAAGGCCATCCTGTCAGAGAAAGCCTGCACGGTGACTGGAAAAAGGTTAAACTGGGGACATAGTATGTGTTTATATCCTAATTGCCTTGCTCAACGTGACCTGTGCATTGGCAGGTGCGATGTGTGCCTTGCTGAGAATTCACGGAAATACCTCCGTCCTCTAATTCAGTGTGACCATTTCTCATCGGAAAACGTTCGACTGGCTCATCAGATCCACCCATCCCGGGAGGATGGGTGTGTTGCAGATAGTAAAGATACGCAAACATATCCTAAGATTTTTTGCCCCCAAAAAATAACATGATGTTCCTCTTCTACGATTTTACATAAGGGCATATTATTTATTGGAAGCTTTATTGAGATTTATAACCCATTGCAACAAATCTGGAGCATTACACAGCAGCTCAGGGCCACTGGATTGGTGATGTTGTAAATAGTACTCAGTCTGTTTCCCTGGACACTGCAGGTTGTTTGATTGGTGTAGGTGGAAAGAGCTCTAGCCAAATGTGTTTGAGAACAGCCTTGAATTTTCCTTTTTCTATTTTTCTTTCCGCCTCTAACTGTCTTGTCTTACCTTTGAGCATTTTCCTCAACTCTCTGCCTTCAAACGTACCACAAACTTTCTTTCCCTCCTGTTCTCTTGACTTGGTGATTTACAGCTACTTGCAGATAGTCAGTCAAAATGCAATTAGCAGCTGTTGCTGGAGAAGTGTAGAGGAAAAGAGAGGATTCCTGTAAATCCAAAGTCACCACAGCACCACGTTAGAAAAATCTTTGAGAAATCGACCTACAAATTTTTACATTGCATATAATTTTTTATTAGGTAAATGCAAATGTTTGTGTAGGTTCTCAGTCATCCAGGTCATGGTATTCTGACAAGCTTGGAAAGTAAACGACAGGACTTCTTTAAGGTTCTTGAAGACGTTTCACCTCTCATCTCAATGATTATATTTCCATGAAGTAGAGTTTAGTGCTTTTTCTTTTCTTTAACAAAATGAAAGAAAAGGAAAACTCATTATCGTTCTATGATTTTTAATTCATAGATAGTCTGCAGTTTGACTTGGTTAATGCCTGATATTTTGCTTTTTTATTACCAGTCATCCACTTTTAAACCATTTTATTTCAGGGGGATTACAAAATTCCTATCAATGTTTCATAAAAAACACAACTAAATTAAACAGTTTGGCTGTACTCACAAAAAAATCCCTCAATGAATTCCTGGAGGGACGCGGTCGTCTATCAGACGGAGACTTTTGTGGACGGACTTACATAAAAAGATTCAGCTGGGGAATTTGCTAAAGTGGAGCAGCCATTTAGACAATATCCACTGAGCCAAACAGATTTACTGGCTTTTTTTGTCTGCCAACAAACACATTTACTGTTGAGTGTGTGTCGGCTTACAAGGACCGTGTTTTTCAGTATATTTGTGTGTGTGTCCATGCGTGTGCTGTGTGTTTGCATTTGAGTGTAAACCACTGAGCAGCAGTGTGCCAGTGCGGATGACAGTGGGGTTGGCAGGGGGCCATGATTGTATGACAATAAGGGCCCCTGCGGCTGACCTTATCAAAGTCAGCCAGTCACACTCCAGCTGGCTTTAGACTGTTCCTCACATACAGACATTTAGACAAACACTCTTACCGCACCCCTGTTCCAGTTCGCAGCTCCCATCTCCATCTCGAGCAGTATATCCTCGTCTCCAGAGCTGCCTTCTCTGGTTTCATTCAGGGAATTTAAGTTTCAAGGCCTTTCTGGCAAAGGCCAGAGACACTTTTGGTGCTATAATTGATCAAAAAATTGTCACCTTAATGGTCCATTCCCTGTGAAACTCTCATCTGTCATATAAAATTGCAATAAAAACCTCTCTAGACACTAAAAATCTCAAATCCATCTTCTTTACAAGTGAAATTCCAGTAGTCCCATAGGTCCATAAAACTGTAAATAGCCAATATGAATCCGTAATCTTTTCTGTGGTGTAACATCAGCAGCTCTGCAAACAGTCTATACCATATCAGAGATGAACATGACAGTCGTGACATAGCAGATTGGTTTTTGACTCAGCATTTTGAAGCCACAACATTAGCATTTTGTTAGCTGTCATGTTTTATTTGTATGATATTTCTTTGAAAGACCCATTCCCTTCATACAGTAGCTATTGAGTTAGTTGTATTTTTAAAGATAAAGATAACCTTTATTAGTCCCACGAATGGGAGATTTGTTAGGTTAAGGCTGCCGACTTTTGCCAGAGCCAGTTGCCAGTTAGTGCTGTTTAGTTGGGCTGCATATGAGTCTGTGGGGATTAGCTGGTTTTTGAAGCCAGCATCAGGTGGCCTTTTGGACAAAGGGCAGTTCTGGTACTTTAGAACTGGCTTCTTTTTTCAGTCCTGGTGGTTCAGTACAGTATTGTAGCCTCATCACTGACCAGCAGATGCTCTGTTTTCAAGTCCGAGTATGCACTTTATACCACTTTATTAGAATTAGGCACTCTGCAAATACCAGGTTGGAGCCAGTTTTGACTTCAGATTGCCTCATTTCTCAATTCGGGTCATAGATTTAACAAGGTACTCTAAACATTCCTCAGAGATTTTGGTCCATATTGACATGATAGCGTCACACAGTTGGTGCAGATTTGTCTGCTGCACATCCAAGATGTGAATCTCCCCCTTCCATCATATCCCATAGTTGCTCTACTGGATTAAACTGGTAACAGTGGAGGCCATTTGAGTACAGTGAAATCATGATTTGAGTTTTGTGACATGATGGGTTATCCTGCTGAAAGAGCACACTTTGGTCATAAGAGAATTGGCATGTTCAGCAACAATAGTGATGTATGCTCTTGCATTTAAGTGATGCTTAGTTCGTAGGAAGGGGTCCCAAGTGTGCCAAGAAAATATTCCACCCTTACACCAGCCTCACCAGCCAGAACTGTTCATACCAGGCAGGACGGATCCATTCATTCATGTGGTTTACACCATATTCTGACCCTTCAGTACAAATCATGACTCCTCGGTCCGGGCAGCATTTCTCCAATTTTTCTTTGGCCAATTTTAGAGAGCCTGTGTGAACTGTATGCTGAGTTTCCTGTTTGTACCTGACAGGACTGTCACCCGCTGCAGTGGGTGAAGAGATGCTTTTCTGCA
This sequence comes from Copadichromis virginalis, assembly GCF_057382275.1. Taxonomy (NCBI): domain Eukaryota; kingdom Metazoa; phylum Chordata; class Actinopteri; order Cichliformes; family Cichlidae; genus Copadichromis; species Copadichromis virginalis. The sequence goes on from NC_140624.1 coordinate 16,615,841, forward strand.
TACCTTGGTTGTAACGAGTGGTAACTGGAGTTATTGATGCCTACTAGCTCGAAACAGTCTGGCCATTATCCTGTGAACTTACTCATCAGCAAGGCTTTTTCACCCAGAGTGCTGCCCCTTTTTCAAACCATGCTATGGAAACCTTAGAGATGTGTGGGAAAAGTTGATCAGCACTTTTTAAACAACCCACACCAACGCCAACCGCATTCAAAGTCACCTTAGTCCTAGTATTAGTCCTAATAAGCAGCTATAACAGTTGTACCTAATGAAATGGCTGGTAAATGTACTTAGTGCTGTCAATGTAATCTCGTTAAAATGACATTGAACTCGCTGTTTTAAATGTAATTTTTTTTTAAGTGATTTAAATATTTTTCTTGAAAGAACTGACCCTTTTTGAAGTATTGGAATTTAGTTAGAAGTTATTTGTATTTGTATCATGTGTCACATTTCACTGACTCAAACACAAATTAACAAACACCGTTTGTTAATTCAGGTAAGATCTTACAGATCAGTGAATTTCAATATAAAACTGGGTTTTTTTTTCTAGATTGTACAAAATGTAAATAATGAAGCCTCCTGCCCTTGCCCATGGCAGTACTTCCTTGATTGATACAAGGGCTATTTTCCACGAGTGTTGTCCATGAGTGTTTAAATTAAAGGCAAAGACGCGACATGTCCTTCAGAGAACTGGAGCTGGTCCACCGGGTGCATTAATATGGGCCCTGTGAGCAGTTTTATGGGCTATATTGTGGGAGTGTTCCTGGTAACTGATCTCTAGCAGGAGTGATAGAGTGCAATGACGTGGGCATCCAGAAGAACTCATTTTCTGGGTGGCTGTAAATTCCCACCTAAAAAGAAGGAGAGGCCTTGGTGTAGAAGAGGAGAGGAGATGAAAGGAAGAAGCAGAGGTGGAGGGGAGAACACAAACTCGCATACAGACAGTCCAAAAGTGCTTGTACCCTTACACCTCGCTGAACAACGCTACTTTGTCAAGCAAATTTGCATGCCTTTGTTTTGCCGCTGGAGCAGAATTTTCAATTTCAATGAACAGACAGAAGTGATGACACAGAAATGGATTGGATTTCCAGCAGTCTGTTGTCTTCAGTTAGTGTCGTAGGTGTCTTCGGCTTACATTCGGTCATTCAGCCTATTTAAATGGAAATGTATATGTAGATCATTATATGCAATGTTCTGAATATATACAAGAGAAAAGGTTGTCTGAGGAGAAACGGAATATGTCAAGGTATGAAAAAAAGAACAGCCGAATATTCCTATGATTATTAATATTACTGTTATTTAGTGTAATTGCTATGGGCTATGGGATTGCTTTGGAGCAGGACACAGTGAAATAAAAGCTTGCTGAACTTTCTTAAGCAAAACATACAGTCAGGTCAGGGAGCTCTATCCAAGCTAGAAGCCATCAAAAATAATTCATTAATATATGGAAGTGAACACTGGGTCGAAATGCAACTCTTGCTGTTATGCTGAAAGTCGGGATTAAACTTTTTTTTACACGTGCACTCCAACTCACAATTCAACAACTGCACAAAACAGTCGTGGCCCACTTTTGTTCTTCTTGCAGACATGAGAGTCCACACTGTTGTATAATGTACTAATTACTTTGCTGTACTAAGAGAGGTGAGAATGGTTAATAGCTTCTTCTGGCAAAAGCAAAGATGCATTGGTGTGTTGCTTTCATTCTTTTGCTCTGTTTTGCTTCACTTATAGCCTCGAGGCAATCAGTGTGAGTGTTTGTGTGTGTTCGTGTGTCCGTGAGTGTTAAAATCTGTTCCAACAGATAGCTTCAGAGAAACATATTTAACAAAAAGCTTAGCACTGTGTGTAACTTTTGATGTTATAGATTGCACATGTGGATATGTATGCACGCTCATGTGTGTTTGTGTGTGTCGTATGCATGTATATATGTGCGTGTGTCTGTGTGTGTGTGCACGGGCGTGTTGCAGTCCTTTGCACTGTGGCCCTGTGGGAGTCAGACAGCTGCTGGGATGAAGATTGCTTTAATTACTGCATGCGAGGCCCCTTTTCCAAAGTGTTCCCCTGAGGAAACGGATGTCTGCAGATCTAATGGCACACTCTCTCTCATGGCATACTGTTGTGCTTTATATGCACGCACGTGTGTGTGTGTATATATAGATCGACGTTTGTATGCAAACACAGATTTTAGTCTTATCTTCATCTCTGCTACCTGTTGTTTCTTTTGTGGACTGGAGACAGACTGAAATCATTGTTAGGGGCAATGTGAAAGGTATAATTAAAAAAACCCAAAGTGAAGCAGAGAGAGAGAGCTCATACTCTCTCTTGTCTTGTTAGCTGTGATTGAAGAGGAATGGTTTCTGTGCTGTAATTATGCCGGGTGTTGTGGTGTTGTTGGTACTGCCATCTGCTCAAAGTAAGCAGGTCTGTCAGAACATAGAGTTTGTGAAATATATAGTGCACTATTGTATAGACTGCACAGTCTGCTGCTGCATGGGAAGAACATTATTTGGGTGCTTTTGGAGCATTTGCTTAGCTCTAAGGGAGCTTCATGTGAAATAATAACAATGGTTGTATTGTTGCAGTGAGCTACTGCTTTTACACACTCTAAAAAATGTTTTAACATCCAGAAATATTTAAGTTAGAGTTTTTATTTCACCTTATAATAATTTGTCTGTGTCTTAAGCATCTAGCAGAGTAATATTGACAGACAGAATGATAGACAGCTAATTGGAGATCAAGGGTCAAAGGACTGACAGGTGATCTATCTCAGCCAGCTTCTAATTTCTCCGGGTATTCGTCAGCTCCATTGATTTGTTGTTATTCAAGTCAATCTTTGAGTCTGTTTTAACATATAATCAGTAGTTAATGAGCTCTCCTCGTCATTAAAGCTCCACATTGGCCTGTAGCCTGTGGCAGATTAACTGTAGACACTTGGCTGAGGAACATAGGGATCGATTCAGGCCAGGTAATCTCATTTTGGCCATGTAGATACAGATATATGGGGAGAAATGTGAACGATGACAGAGGACATAAATCCGACCCTTTTTTTTCCTCCCGCCAGAACCGACTAGAGCTGCAAATCTGACACAGTCCGTCCATATAATTCCAATTTTCATATATCACAAATTCCCATATAAGACAGCAACTCTTATATCTAACATATTCATGTTCTTAACCTTTCTTAAACTTTTCAAATATCACAGTTTCTCAAGTTTAACAGTAAATCTTGGACATTTTCTGGACAACCCAAGCTCCTGTTGCTGTTGACCACAGACGTGTTTCCATTATTGATATTGTCTTATTTCCCCAGGGATGGCCCATGACCCCTGTAATTATGTACATACCCCTGTGTACACAGAGGCACACATCCACACACATGTGTATGCATCAGTGCTCTGATCAATACTGCCACATATTGTCCACAACACATAAGTGCTGTACTGTCATCGCACGGTCTTATTATCAAGAGAGCGGGCGCTGTCCTACCTGCTGGGATGTTGACCACCTTAACAGTTCCAGGTGAAATAGAGCATGAAGACTGAAAAAAGGCAAGCACTTGATTTTAAATGCAGCATAATGAACCAGGGAGAGCCGGGCTGCCCCAAATGTATTTCGTGTCAAATTATTCATTCGCATTCTGCACTGCCCGTTCTGTGAATGCGCACAAGATATAACAGACACGGTCGGTCAGGAATTCATCTCCCTCGTTGTTGACGCTGGGTAAATACAGCTCATTCTTCCCCGTCTCCTCCTTTTGTCCTGAAGAAAAGGGGACATTTTACTGCTGCTTTTTCTCAAGTTTAGAAGAAGTCATTTTTTAGCAGCACATGCCTTTATCTGCACTTAAAAATCTGCAGTTTTTACAAGCGGATTTTTTTTCCTTGCCTTCCTCGCATATTTACTCCTAAACACTGTGGTTTTCCTAATCTCCCTAATTATTACTCGCTAACAGTAGTCAAGGTCAATTGCTCTTCTCCTCAAGCTGTATGCCGAGCAATAACCGCTCTTATTCTGGCTGTATTCTGAGCCATAACTCTCAATGACCCTGTGCTAACAAGCAGGTAATTTGCCAAACAACTCCCAAATCCCTCTTCTGTGGGGCTTCATTAAATTTGCATGTTCTCCGAAAGCCTTTTTCAATTAATTTAGGGGCAGTCAGAGGCATAGGGAGTAATGTGATTCCACAAAGCCAACTGCACCTTCACAGTAACGAATCAAGACTACATGTTATTTTTTATCAGAGCTCCTGATTGCCAAATGTTCTGGAAGACACCAGAATGTGGAGTTTGCCCGTCTCTTTATCTTTTTCTATTGTCCCTGATTGCGGTGTCATAACCACAGCTGGTCCTCAACATGGAAGATAAATCAACCAATTAGCGTGTATTATTTTAAGGGCTAGGTCCAAATGCACCAAATCAGTGCTAGCGACTAGAACTCTACCCCACTGAAAGTCCTCGTATTAATCATGATTACCAACAGGAATAGTGAGCCGGGAGAAAAAATTAGCTTTTAATTGGGATTTGAGGAAGAGAGGATGAGAGTGTTGACTAAAGTCGTATCTTGTAGCTATATTTAATATGTATATGGGTTCGTGTTCTTGGGTAAATCGGCTGTATTCGCACTGCGTTCATATAAATATATGTGTATGCGTGCATGTGAGAGTGGTTTAGTAGAGAGCTGTCAAGTTGGCTCCTGGGGGATACTTATGGCCGACAGCAACATGCAATCTAACATGGAAGACATGCTTGGTAATTACCCACTCCGAGCCCTTTTGGGAGCTTCTTGAGTGACAGGCTGTCCATCTGCGTACATGTTAAAACTCGTATATGGCTTCAATTGTGTGTGCCCGTTCCCGCCTTTACTCCAATGCTTCGCCATTTGACAGCAGATTGTGGACTTTGAAAGACAAGGCCCCCCCCCTGTCTCAGTTTCCTCGAACCTTATAACCCAACCCCCTCCCCTTCCCCGTCCATTTTTCCATCTTTCTTTCTCTCTTAGATCCCAGCTTTTTCTTCATCTTCCTCAATCCCCTCCTCTCTTTCCCGTCTCAGATTTTCTCCTTCAGACTAATGAGAGGAGTGAGGATGACACTTATTCTCAGAAGATGAATGATCCCTCGGTTGAATCAGAGAAGGGAAGAGAGTGGAAAAAAAACACCAACACATTAAGGCCCTTAATTGCCCCACCCCTCAAAGAAAGTCAAATTAACATTTAGATGTGCAGTAATTGTTTTGCATGTATCAGTACTGTTCGCTGCCTGCGTGTGTGCGTGGCTACCAGAGTGGAGACGGTAATGAGAGACACACCGAGGAACCACTGGAGTGTGACGGCAGGACAGAGACGGCGTCGTGCTGTGCTGATCACACACTTGTCGGCTCAGACTAAATGCCCTCTCCTGGCTGCTGCTTTAATGACATACATCTTATTAAGTCACACCAACCTCTCACATACTTTTTAAAGGAAATATCTCTCATTTCTATTGAAAATCTGCCACATTAATTGCTTTTTTTTTTGTGTTTTTTGGAGACTAAGAAAGCATTTTTGATCTTATATTACGTTACCCCCGCCCTCCACACACACACATCCTCTGGCACCTAACAGAATCTGTTTAGTGTACTTGAGCAGAGAGTGTGTTTAGTAAATATTTAAGGGCCTTGTTCCTACATCCCCACCCGCTGTTCGTTACGCGCCATCTTTTATTCATAAATACCAGCCTCAAATTAGTTTTCACCGAATTCTGAAATATGACTGTAATTAAGTATGTTTTCTCCCCACTCTGCGCAAGCACAAGAGGTCTTTATTAATTAATAAGGGGGTCTATTCATTATTCATGAGCTGAGACAAACGCGTAAATGCCTCGGCACCCATAAAAGGCAAGTTTGGTGAGGTGAGAGACAAAATCCACGTTGGACTGTAGGGAAGGAAAGAGGAGTGATGAATAAGGAGAAGGAAGCGAGTCTGTGAGCCTCACGGGTGACTCAGGCAAGCACCATATTGTCTACACCCTCCTCTCCTCCTATACAGTATGTTGACTGGGTGTGGCGCAGCATACAAAAACTGCTGTAGTGCACTGTAACATCTGCACTGTACGTTGTGAAGGAGGACGCTTACAAGTACCCCTTCAAGAGACTGGATTGGTGTATGCGGGTGGTGTACATAGTTGTGTTTGAGTGTGTGGGAGGTCGCTTAAGTTTACAAGCCACATATGATGTTAGTAATTAATGCCGAAGCCTGATTAGGGCACTTTTGAAAGTTTATCTGTGCGCCCAGTGAGACAACTTTTCTCCTCTCATTGATGGACAAGCAGTAACAGCACGAGCAGACTCACATTAGAGCTGCGATATTTCTCCCTTTTTATGTTTTCGACCTCAGTCACACCGCAGTTGTTTTTCATCCGTGTATTATGTGGGGAAAATGTAGGCTATATTGTAGAAGTGGGGAGTTACGGCTTTTACTGGCCATCTACAACTGTAGTGTTGTTGTGCAGAAGTTTCCTAACTGGACTGAGCTTCAAAGGGCTCTAAAACTTATATATTTTCCCCACAACTCATTTCAAGGTCTCTCTGAAAATTGCAGCTTTTTTTCAGACCCAGTGACCTTTGCGCCTCATTCTCCCTCCTGATTTATGAGCTTGTATTTTTTTTCACGTTTTATTATATCTGTCTTCTCCTAAGCTTTTAAATAAACAACATACCAAACGTTTTTCTTTTACTGTTTTTACTACGATTAGTACTACTACAACAGCAGCTGTGGTATTTTTTTTGTGGTTATTATTTTTTGAATGAACAAGGTTTCTGTACAGCTTGTTCAGCGTGCTCGCAGTGTCATTCTGCTGTCACAGATTACAGTGGATCTCATTCTACAGGACAGTAGAGCATGTCTCAGTATCTGTGTAAAATATCTCAGTGCACTCTGAACAATTTCACCCTCTTAGGTTTTTAAAGATTCTCCATTTTCATATGAATAAGGCATTTTATGGCCACCTGAAGGAAATTCATATTCCATTCTCTATGAATGACACGCTGCATACAGCTAGATTTACACGGACATGCAAGGAATGCAGTGTGTCAGTGCGAGGAATGATGATATTGGATATTGTATAACCCATGCTCTATTTTTACTGTAATGGTACTGTAATGGTACTGTTTGGTACTGTTTGTCTGTTTGCTCAGCAATGCCTTTTCACTTGTTTATCATTTCTGTCAATATAAATATATAAATGCATCTATCTGATTTCTTTACCTTCAAAATCACACCATAATGAATATTGAATTGAATATTAGAGGAAATAAGTAAACTTTTCATCTTTTTTTTGTTTTATTTTTAAATAATGATTTTCTCTCCTTCTCTGTTTCTCCCGTCTTTCCTTTTGCTTTTTCTCAGCGCCACGGCAACATATCGAGGACAGATCCTTTTCAAAGACACGCTGGCCCAGCAGCTCTGTGAGCAAGGAGGTGAGTATCAGGGATGTTGCATGCATACCTCTCTTTGCAAACACATGCATAATGAATGCGTGGGCTCTTACAGATATATTTTCTATCTGTGCATAGTACTATATGTTACATGTGCACCAACTTATATGCATAATGCTCCTCTGTCTCACTTCCTACTACTGTCTGTCAAATTGTATGCATATATTATCAAAATATGGCAAAGCAGTTGATGCGCGATTCTTCATGACTGTGCCATTGCAGCACTTCCTGGCTTTCTTTCTGCCTAATGATGCAGCCAGAGTCAGAGATATTCGGGTGTCCTATGTTGCCAGCTTAATTTCAGCTTATGCTAAACTCAGTAACCCCCCACCCACCCCCTCTCTCTCTCTCTATGCCGGAGATTTGTGCTTTATGGCCAACACATCTTACATCCACTTTCTGTGACAGCCTTAAGTAGCTATTGACAGACAGTGCAGTCCCACTCTGCACGCTGAGTGTGTATAATTGCTTGTTTACAGGAAAGAAGCCTCCCTCCTCCTCACTCAAGAACTCCTCCTTTTGGATCAAAATTGGACTTTAATGCTGAAAGTAGAGACGTACAGTAACTGCAGTCGAGGGTGTTTTTGCTAACTGTTTCGGAGTAAGAATTTGAGCTGCATGCTGAATACTTACAGGAGAACTTGGTCTTTATTAGATTAAAAGTAATCGTTGTACTTGGTCTCCGAGGGCTCTTTATTACAAGTGCACATCCCAGTAGGGATGCAGCACATGCCAAGCAGAGAGTGTTCAAATTCATGCCTTCATGCCACTTGGAAGAGATGAGGCACAGAGCCCAGTCAGCCCAGTCAGCCCAGTCAGGCCTGGAAGAGCGACAGAGAGAAAGAGCGACAAGGCTCCTCTCCTTTGTCTCCTTGCCCGAGAGCTCATCCTTTCACTCCCAGTGACACACTGCCCCAGTCTTTTCCCTCTGCACATGAAATATCTACAGCCAACAACAGTCATTTACTTGTTTAGTGCCAAGGCCCCGCGGTATCACACTAACACACAGCTACTCACAGCAGACAAGCTGAAAAGCAGAGATTTAGACGTTACAAGGCCTTGGAGGACACAAGCTGTAAATGGAAATGGACAGAAAAACCAGCAGTCAGGTAACGCACTAAATGCAATCTTCAGGGAACGTGTACAGGTACGACAGGGAGAGAGGGAACCGAGATCGGATAGAGGATGGCGAAAGCGATGAGAGGTACAGGGGAGAGGTAGTCGAGGAATTGTAGGGCTATAAATTGAAGGTGTAGCTAAGACGTTTGGTGAAGGAAGATAAAAGGACAAAGATGTTGGAGATGACGAGACGATGTTGATGAAAAGCTTGAAGGTCATATATTCCAGATTTAAGTGTTGGGCAGAGAAGGAGAGGTAATTAAATGTCATCACCAAAAATAAAGAGTAGATTTGAATGGTTGTCCGACCTTGTTGCAGGCTAATTGACAGCTAATGGGGCATCACTCATTGTGATGCTGCACTAATCCCGAAAATCTGAATTATAAATGAGAAATGAATCTGGCACGGGCAACAAAAGTCAAAAGGAGACAAGGAGAGAAATGAGGGAATAAGTGAGCTTCTGATTATTTTCTTTACATGAAATGATTGAAGCTGATTTTATACAGCTATAAATGCAGCCATATAAACTGCATTTATTTAGTGATTAGTGATTTTCTCTCAAAGTGCTTTTACACCCACATAAACACATTCATCCTTTTTTATTTTTTGTCCATACGGCTCGCTCCATTACACATACACTCAAACACCGGTGTCATTTTGGTGTTCAGTGTCTTGCCCAAGGACATTTTCTGAGCCGCGGGACACATCCTGAGCCACAACCACCCCCGCTTTCGTCTCCTTTGGGTTGTCCTAACGCCGACGAGCATCATTTTTCTCTTCACCACTGACCTAACTCACAGCCAGTCAGATTCTGTTCCCCTTTACAGACCAAAACCTGCCACTTCAAAAGAGCTGTGTACCTTTAAACACACACACACACACAACTGCAAGGTTCAGACATTAAAATGAAACTTGAGAACTACTTTGACCTCACATAAACCGTGTGGTTATAGAACCAACGCTGTTTAACATACAAAGTATTATCATGCCAAAACCAAGTAAAAAAAACGCTGAGGAGACTTGGACATAAATCATGGTTACTGTCTCATTTTCCCCAACAAAATCCGAGTTACCAGCAGGTAAGACAATTGCCTCTAGAAAAAACCAGAGGTTTTTTTGCTGTTTTCAGTGGCAAAGAAAGTGCAGGGGTGTGTGTGCGTTTGTGAGCAAAGTTACTGCAAATCTCCACATTAGCATTCAAAGTGAAATAAAAGATATGGGGCCAGCTCAAGCCACTTTAGAAGTTCATATGCTTAAGACTCCAGCTTTGAAGAGCTGAAGAAATGAAAGCTATCTAAAACAGGGTTATGATCCACGGAGGAGGGGGAGGGAAGTTGAAAAAGAGAACGTAAGCATAGACGGAGCGAAGCGGAGGGCAGGCAATCAGAGCCGATCAGCTGGGGCGAAGACTTTAAGAACAAATGGACAGATTAGCTAAAGAGCTAGAAAAGAAGGTCAGAGTTTGAATTAGATGGCCAACACAGATAATTCAAATAAATTCTAATGTAAATATACGATTTAAGGATAAAGAACGGAGACGGGCGATATAAGCCTTAAACCCGAGGTGGAACGCCTGATATGCAACACTTTGCTTCTCAGTAACAGAAAGCCCCCCAAAATAGCCTGCTAAGACATAAGCAAGGACTGGATTTGTGTGGGTGTGTGTGTGTGTTTGTGTACATGTGTGTAAAATAATCTGTCTAGCAGAGTTGGGGGATGCCTGGTCCCCGACACACTGCTCCCCCCTGTGCTTACAGCTCCTTTCTGCTGTGCCAGCACACTTCTCTACCCCATCCCTTCAATCTGCCTCCAATTCATTCCTCTAACATCCCTTCCAGTTTGCTTTGATCTACACCCCATTACTTTACCCCAACAACCTGCACGGGGGGGGGGAATCCCCATATTTTGTTTTTATATGTGGATTCTGAAGTCGAGACGTAATGGGAGTCTGACAAATTCTGCTGCAACCAAATGAAATGCTCAGCATGGCGGAATAGTTTGTGACACCAATCAGCACAGGCTCTTAGAGATGCTTTAAAGAATGATGTGGCAAAATTCAAATTACTCCTACAGCTTCAAATAACTGAAAGTATAAGAACAAATTGGGGGGGAGGCATCTAATGAGTGACCATAGAAAGACTTATTAGCGGCCAAGGTGGGGGATGAAGAAAGGTAGGGGAGGGCTACGAAAGGGTGCTCTCTGCTAAAGGGTGGAGTCATTGAGGGTGTTGAATAGCGCTGTAGGCCGTCCATTAGTTCTATCACCTGACAGCAGGGCCTGCAGTCCCTGCTTTCTGCACAGCATCCCCAAGTCGTCTCATTTCCAGCAAGAGAATAAATCAGATCTTTATGGGCCTGGCCAAGTGCACTGCACCCCAGATGGATTATTAAAGGGACATATAACTCAAAGAGGCCACTGCTCCCTAAGGGGTGCCTGATCACAACGCAACAGGGAAGGGACGGGTGGCCTAGCCTCTCCCACCTCCTCGCCACCCACCCAGTCTGCCAGCCAGCCTGCTTCCCTGGCTGAGTGCCATCTTGCTTGCCATTCCATATTGCTCAGTAGCACAAAAAAATGTGAGACCTTGGTTGTTGGTTTGTCTCCCTCGCTTGGCCTGCTGACTCCCTCCTGTAGCCATGTTTTCCCATATTTTCTGCTCTTATCTGTTCTTCTGAATTAAAAAAAAAAATCTTTTTTCCAATTTTTGTTGTGTAGTTTTTGCTGGAATTACTTTCATTGCTAAACATTACCAACTGAGGGGGGATAACATGTTAAAGAATAATGCTTCTAACACACTGACAGGAACAAGAAGTCAAATAAGCCTCTCTTGTTTTATGATTTTATTCCATTTTGGTGAAGAAGCATGTGTAGCGAAGAAAAACAAAGATAACGTGGGCACCGAGGTGTGAGTCTTACTTCTTTGGTGGTTCAGACCGTAGACCTGTGATTATTGTAATAACTCCAATTAGAGCTCACTCGGCCACCCTGTTTTTGCTGAATGGACTGGAGTGGCTGCTATCTAACCTTGGAGAAGCGCCTCTTTTTAGTCATCGCAGATCAAAAACAACAGCTTCCTGCAACCTGGTGCATTAGTAATTGCAACCACCGGTTAGACGAGAGCGACATGACTTCAAATGCACTTCGCGTCATCAAGGATGTGAGTCAGTCGAAGGGGGAAAAAGCGCAAATAAGATGAGAACAAGGGAGTTTGGAAGAGTGGATGCAGTTTACAGGGTGGGGAGAAAAGAGGAGCAAGAGGAGATTAGAGCTGGAAGGCGAGGAGACGGAGGGGGAGAAGATTTAACGTGACTTGTGCCCCGCAATCTTTGTGCCAAGATGTCTGAGTCTGCCAAAGCTTATGCTCATTTAGTCCCCCATTGTAGCACCCCAACCCTGCTCATCAGCACCCATGTGCTTTGAGCACTGGTGCATTTTACTGAAATGGCACTCTTATTTGTTTCTTCTGTTTATTTGTGTGCACAAGTGTACATGTGTATTACAGAGAATATCAGAGAGGGTTGGGTCAGCTGTGGAAGGCAAAGTCATCTGTGTATGTGTGTGTGTGTGTCTCTGCATGCCTCTGTGTTTAAGTCCTGGCCAGGGAGATACAGGCATTAGCAGAGATGAGCTGCTAATAGAGGAGGCAGTAATTGAAGTCTTTAAGAAAGTGAGAGGGGATTAATCCAAGTGAAATGAGCACCACTGTCTGCTCTCGATGCGCAAAGGGTTAGGCAGGGAGAGACAGGACGGGTGCGGATGGAGGGGGGTGAGAAGGAAAGAGAGATTGTGATAGAAGAGAAGTGAGAGAGACAGCAGGAGAGTGTGATGAAGCAGGGAGAAAGAAAACTGTAAATGAGGCCTTTTTGGAAGCTTCAAGGGATTATCCACCCAAAAAATAATAATTCTGGGCCTTTCTCCAGCCAAATGGCCTCACTAGATAGACTGGAGGAGATTTAGAAGGGTTTGTTTAAGCACGCAAGAGAGGAGAAGACTATACAGAGCAGAATTATCCACCAACCAAGCGTTTGTGACTGTATGCCTGTTTGAGAGGATGGATTACGAGGAAATGAGTTTAAGTACGTGCTCTTTTCAGGTTGAATACGTAAGATCAGCACATGGCCGTGTAAACTGAGCACACAATCGTATGGATCATTTTTATTAGAGGTTAATAGGAATGTAAAGTAGATACAAGAAGCATGAAAGAGTCACACATGCTTGAACTGATGGCTTCTCTAAACATGTTCTGCATCAACAGAGACCGGAGGATTAGAAAAGAACAAAATAAGATGGAGAAAGGGGGGGAAACATAACCCTTTGATCTGCTTTTAATGGGCTGCATCACTAAGCTGGAGCTCTGGCCTTAGCTAAGCATCAGGGGCCACTAGAGCAGCAGCAGTGGTCACAGTCACTGAACCAGCTAGCTCTGTCACACAGGCCACTTAAACTTCTACAGTCAGCATGAAACTTTGCCACCACTGTATGAATCGTAAATCCACTTCTAAAAGCCCGGCATTTGGATCCAGTGGCGAGAAATGAGGGCAGCTAAAGAAAGTGAAAGCTGAGCTTAAAGTAAAGACGTTTCCAGAGCCATTACAATTGTAAGAACACTTTTTTTGTATAATCCCTCATCTCTCGATTCAGGTTCCGTTGTTTATAAGGGGCTTTTAGGTGGGCTTTCTCGAATGCTTGAAAGAGAGTCTTAAGTAACTCAAAGTTAAACTTTGGAACAAATCCACGCTGTGCTATCTTAGACCACCTTATCAGGTGGACAGGCTCATCCTGGATGAGAATACAGCTGGTTATGTTTCATAAGTCAGGAGTAAGGTTGTCTTAAAACCCCCCACCATCCCAGAGCAGAGTAAAATAGTGCAGCGGAATTGGTGAGATCAAAGCCTATTTGCAATTTAAAAGTAGAAATGAATCTCGCTAAGTTGCATGATAGCTTTGATCAACTTTGGAGATTTCCTTAACCTGATAAAATAAAGGCGTGCAAACGATTGCAGTTTGCACCAGTATCCTTTTTAATGCACTTCTGAGTTTATGCACAACTTTATTTGTCACTTCTTTCCTGTTTTTTATTAAAGCATGAGCACCAGTTAGTGAAACAAAGCTTCCATTAAGCTAATCTATCAAACCTTTCCTCAGTTTGATTTCTAAAGTTTTAAATCTCACTGTGTGTCTACGTATTTTGCCTCCATCTGTTTCAGCACAAAGGTCACATCAAGGCTTTGCGACTATTTTTTAAAGACCCATAGTTGATTCATTAAATCCTAACAGTCATGACTTCCCTCCATTCACCTCCCGCCTCTTCTCAGAGCTGCGTATATACCCCAGGAGAGATTGATGGTTGAGTGTTGAGTCTAGGCAGCGGCCACAGATTACAGCACACAGGGCGCCTCTGGGGAGGAAGGCGGTTAATTGCCATTGAACCATTAATCATAACAGCCCAGCCTTTCATTACTGAAAGGAATTAACATCAGTAGGCAAGAGACTGCAGCCATGGCTGACCAGGACACAGCGAAAGTTTGTTTCACTCAGAGATGATCGCTCAAGATTTGTCCATTTTCCTAGCTTCTTCTGACAAATACACACGTGTGGTCTGCGTGTTTAGTTTTGTCCATGATAAAAACTCATTAATACACCAATTCTTTAGCGCTTCAAGATCAGTAAGCTTCTGCTAGATCCAGATGCAACATGATAACAGACATGCAGGTATAGCTTAGCAACACTCACTCTGCTCTTCTCTGTCTGTTTCAGCTCCAACCGAGTCCCCACTGAGACCGAGTCTTGGTCAGTCTGCATTCCACTTCTTGCTATTGTTTTTTAAACTAAAATTGATAATGAAAAGTATCGTACAGACGGTGTCTAACAGTGAGCGTGTGCTTCATGTGTGTAGTGGAGCTTCATGGAAAACATGCTGTGCTGCGTGACGACTTTGACTCCAACCTACAAGGAGAGCTAGACCCCAGCATCTGGTAGGTTAAAAGGTTATGACTCCTCTTGTAATGTTGGGGTGCAGTCACTGTCACTACTTCTGCACTGCAGTTTGTCTAACAGCTCGGCTTCTCTTCTCTCCTCTCCTCTAGGTCTGAGTGTAGCAACTGTGAGGTTGGAGAGCAATGTGGCGTCCTGATGCATGGCAGAGCGGTCACTTTCTGCGAGCCCTTCGGAGAGCGCGAGCTGGTAACTGCCATGTTTTACCACATTGCAGCCGCTGTACATTTTACGGCCAATTGATCACACATCCAAAGCAACCACACAGTCGCCACAACTACACTGACAGTAAATTACACCATGCTTGCTCTAACCACAGTTGAGTCTCATGTTTAAATTTGTATATTCCATGAACACTGTGCACACGCTGCTAACGTAGGAGATGCTTGATTGCGGTGAAGGAAGGGAAATTTACCTGACCTGGTTTTTCTCTATGGGACTTAATTTCTGTGGGGATTAATTCAGGAGTAAGCAAGTACCAGATTTTGCAGTTTGTTTAACGTGTAAGTAAGAGCAACAGCATTTGTTAACATTTGTTAAGCATATGTTAACTGATAGTTAGATGAAATCAATTCAAATATGTTTTCTCAGTTTTTACCTCAGACAAAAACAACTAAAAGTGAACACTTCCAAATAAAACAGTCTCGTACATGCCTCTTGAAGCATCCTTAAGATGTGCAGGAACAGAAGTACAAAGTAGTTTTGGTGTATTTCATGATTTCTTTGTTCAAATTAAATTTTTGATGTCAACACGCCACAAACATCCTCTTTAAATCCCTTTTAAAAGGCTGCTTACTACGACTGCTTGCTTCTAATTATCTACCAGCAACCTGTTCAGGATGCTGAAGCACCTGTTTGGCATTTATCCTTTTGCTAAAACTTCTCTTGCAAACTGCAGCACAGCAACTGTTATACTCTGAACACACTATTGTACAGCAGAAAACAGCAGATGCGTTGGGACACAACAATCGTTTCCATGCTCTCTTCCTATCTTTATAAACTCGATTTCAGACTGTTTATTCAGTTGTAGGAGATTAAAGCCAGGCTTCAGCATAGAAGTATTTAGTGGCTCGTGATGCTATTTACTTCTCTGATAAGCATTTGCTTTGTTTGTCACTCTTCCAAAATTTTTGATGCCGCTGCCTGGCAGCTCTTCTGTCAAGCGCAACAAGCGTGCGCAACCAGAAACACAGAAACATTTACACACAGTGACAAATAAAACAACATCAATAATGGCAGCATACATTCATGCACACTCAAACAGACGTTTAAAAGATAAAGTGGTTTAAGGTCTCAAATGACACCAGTGTGATTACTCTTAAACTGCTAATCCAGCACAAAAGATTAAAGAATTCTATAATATATTTACAAAGCATAACTTAATGTAACTATTTATCCGCAATATCCTAAATTGCCTTGTGTATCCTCCCCAGACTACTGCACCTCTGAACACCAGCACTGCCTCAGTCCTGCAGTTTGCCCAGGGTGAGTATTAAATCTCCACATTGTAGACAATAACTACATTCAGACAGCTTATGTGTGGGATATTTATTTTAACCTTGGTAGGCCTGTGTTAACCAGTCAGTGCAAGGATCCCAATGGCATCCTCAGGAAACAAGCATCTTTTCCACTGTTAGATGTCAGGAAGCCAGCCTGTACAAACTGTATTCGACCCCCTCCCCTCTCCCCCGTCACAATAATGAATGATTTACAATATTCTGGAAAGACACCCAGAAGGCCATGGCAGAGTTTTTAGAGGTGCTGTATTTTTCATGTCCATTACATGCATCCGCCAGTTCTCATGGGAACGTGACTAGGAGGAAATAAGAGTACATAATGTAGAGCATTCTGTCTGGCTGCACTCTTGCTTGAAGGTCCTCAGTATGAATTTGTGTTGCGTATTGAACAGTTCAGTAGAGCAGTACTGTGAAGTGGCAGCGGGTTAATGCATGGCTGTATTCAGCGGGGATGTAACAGCACGGCGCAACATTTCGGAGGCATGGACAAT
Source organism: Copadichromis virginalis (assembly GCF_057382275.1). Classification (NCBI taxonomy): domain Eukaryota; kingdom Metazoa; phylum Chordata; class Actinopteri; order Cichliformes; family Cichlidae; genus Copadichromis; species Copadichromis virginalis. The sequence goes on from NC_140624.1 coordinate 16,632,432, forward strand.
ACACACCGTCGGTAAAGTGGGAGGAGGGGGAGAGGAGAGCAAAGGTAGGGATGCTGTGGGGGTTACCTGTCTCCCTCCATTAGTAGCCTTTGACCCTCCCTAATCCCGCAGCACCCGCACGACACCATATTTTAAAGCGGTCCAATCCCTCTCTGACTCTGCAAATAGAAATGCTCAGCAATAATGACACACACATACACGCACGCACACAGATGAACAGTTTCTGGCTGGAGTTAGTACTGTCGTCATTCTGTGACTTCTCCAGTCATTTCTGCCCAGCCCCGTCATTCAGCTTCCTGATGTCACTGAGCCCTGTTAAGCTGCTGATCAGTTAGTTCCACCATGACATCATTTAGACATTATTTTCCATTAATGGAGGCGATGTGGGAGCAATCACTGGAAAGACAGCCATTGCGCATTGTGCAGCCTCACATGCAAAAGCTCATTGGCTGGCTGGAAACAGCTCAGCTGATGAAAAATAATAGCTAAACGGCACATTTTGGAGCTTCACCCTCAACACGAGTGTTGACGATCATATACGTGTGTCCTCTGCTGATGTTTCGTTCCTCAGGCTCAGGCTCCTGCCGCTTCAGTTACTCAGACCCCAGCATCACTGTGTCGTACAGCCTCAGTGGCAACACCAACGCCTCAGATGACTGGATCACACTGGAGAAGATCAGGTATTTTTCCTCCTTTTCTTCCTTGTTCCTCATCCCATCCCACAGTCCTTCCATCTGTTACAAACACCCGCCCTCTTTTTTTTCCCTTGTTCACACCTCCCCCTCTTAATTTGTCATCCCTCTCCTGTTTGCCTCGATGATCCACCTGTTTTTTAATCCCTCTCTCTCCCCGCCTCTCTCTGTTTTGTCAGCTTTCAAACATAAGCATAATGTAATAATAGACTTCTTAATACAGTATTTAGCAGCACTAAGTGGATGTTTTGCTTTCACGTAAACACTTCAACTCATTCTGAAAGCTTCTTTTTAAAGCTGCTGTGTCTCTCCTTATTTGGTTATTTCAGCTACTTTGAAACGATTGATGATTGTTATTTACTGTGTAAATATTGAACATCATTTCAAAACCACGACTTCCACATTTAGAAAGTCACCTGTTTTTCTATATTTTATTTTCCTCCAGAGCTCCTACCAACAGCAGCACCATCATCCACCTGCTTCCACTTCCACACTCCGCCAGAGCCGATGGAGTTCGTCTCCGCTGGTCTCAGGAGGCCCCCCAAGGCCCTGAAGGCTATGAGTCCTGCTGGGGGATGGACAATGTGCTTCTGGTCAACGCCGCCCACAGGACCCCCCTGATGGAGGAAAACTTGGATCCTCCAGACACCGCCAACTGGCTCTTCTTCCCTGGAGCTACTGTCAAGGTACACCAGTCAATCAATGCACACTCAAGGATTTTGTTTCCCAGTCATTTGCTTAGAAATGTGGTCAAATGCTCAGATAGATTAAGATTATCTTAAATATATTAAGCAAGAAACTACAACAACTCCAGTATGAAAGCAATAAATACATGTAATCATGTGGTTGTATAAGTGGCACAGCGTCCTATTTCTCATCTGTATTCTTATTTTCCAGCATGCCTGTCAGTCAGAAGGCAATGCCATGTATTTCCATGGTGGTGAGGAAACTGGACATAGCTTTGCCACCACCAGGGACATTGATCTGCACCGTGAGGAGGGACGGAGCTACTGGGAGGAAGACTTTGAGAGCCCACCGTTAAAGTAAGTCAAAGTAGCGAGTCATTTGATTTATACCTACCTTAAGAAGGAGTTTGATCCACTCCAATAAAGCTGAAACAGTAAACTGAACTTGGCTTCCAGACTAGACTGTGTCATTAAAGGATTAAAAATGTCCATTCCCCCTTTACTGAGTTATTTGATTTATATTTATCTTAATTTGGCATCTTTTTTTCTCCTGTTGTTTCTTTCAAAGGTAGAGAAACAAAGTGCTTTACATACAGCAACACAATCAAGGAAATGTCAAGTCAAGATGAATGAATAAATAAAGATTTTTAAAAGCTTTTTTAAAGGATACTGAGAGAGACTTTACTGACAGGGAGTTTCATCCACCGCAATAAAGCTGAAGCAGTAAACTGAACTTGGCTTCGAGACCAGAGTCTTCTCTGTCATTAAAGGATTAAACTACAACGGAGCCAAACCACGAAGGGCTGAAAGAGAGTCAACAGAATCATAAATGGCTATCTTATGCACGATGTGATTGGATCAGAGGGACGGGATATTACCAGATAGATATTACTGTGTCTATGTATACACATAAATGCACTGACACCTGTCACTTGTCATATGTCAAGCGATTAAACATGCAGCGTGTCGCACAAGATCAAGTCAAGCATGGGGGCCGACACAGGTGAACGCCGTGCCTCTGACTGCTACAGAGATGGCAGTCCATCTGTTCAGAGTAACACACACACACACGCCGGACAGCAGAGAGCACTGTCTGAAGCGCTGCAAGAGGAAGAGAGATGAAAGGAGAGAGATGATAGATGGCGTTACTGCCAGGGAGTGATTAACAAGCTCCATGCACCGTGTCTGTCAGCATGTTTTTCCATTAATGAGAAGGACTGCAAACAGGAGTTTGCTTCTACAACCGCCCCGCACCTTCACGCCTCCTTGCTGCATGCCAACATGCTGCACTGCGTGCTAGCTCTCACCCATCAGGCGTCAGGCACTGAAACATGTGTGAAGTAGGCAGGGAGATTTTTTTTCTTTTTTTCTTTATTCATTTTATTTTTTCACGTTGAAGGTACACTCCGCTCTGCCAAGTGTCATTTAACTTAACACTGGCAGTGACAAAGACACAGAAAGTAGGGAGTGACAGAGGGAAAGGGGAGAGGAGATAGCAGCCGGCTTCTGTCAGAACTAATGAGAGTCCTCTCTCTACTGTGCAGAAATATGTTTGTGCATGCATGTGTCAGTGCGTCCTGCATGCCTCTACCAAGTGGCTTAAGCCATATTTCTGACACCGTGTGTTTGTTTAGTAGTTGTAACTCTTTCCTGATTTCAGCAAAACTCCAGAGGGAGATGCAGGACTTTTTAAAAGTATTCACAAATTTTAGTCACTGCTTATTTTTCCTTAATAACTCTACTGCATAATGGTTAACACAGTTCAAGACGAGGAGGAGACACAAATCCCTGCGAGTCAGCAGAGGGTTGTGTCAGGAGGGGCATCCAGTGCCAAATCAAACATCTAAGCCCTTTGAGAGAAATAGAGCTGCCTTTTTGATGTAAACCTTTTGTGTTTAGATCAGTCTTTTTCTTACAAACCCTTCACTCCTTGTTGTTTTTCACTCAGCTGGGACATAGAGGGTGCCGTCTATGGGACCCAGTGTGGAGAGATTGAGTCGGGCTCAGCGCTAGTGTTTGACAGAGAGGGCCGGAGGCGAGTGTGCACCCCCTACCTCGACACCACGTCTTACGGAAACCTCCGCTTCTACTTTACCATGGGTATGGAAATCCTCCATCTGTATACTCTCTGTCTAGCTGTAAGTAAAACTGAGTCAGTTTTTATTTATGTAGCACCTTTCAAGATAAATACCGCAAAGTGCTTCACAAGAAGAACATCAAAACAGAAGCTTAAGCATCAAAACAAAAGTTACCCAGAAGCAAGTTTAAAAAGAGGAGTTTGTAGCTGCTTTTTAAAAGAGATCACAGAGTCCACAGAACTCAGGCTCAGAGGAAGAGAGCTCCAGAGTCTGTAGTTGCAGTTAATAAACCACGGTGTGCAAGTGTTTTGGCATGTCTATAAGCATAATAGGGCATGTTTGTGTGTAGGTGGTGTGGACTGTGAGCCGGGAGAATCCCATGAACACGACGTGATTCTGTTTGGACGGTCTGAAGGAAGGAGGGAGCGTGTGGTGCTCGACACCCTTCCGTACTCTTCTTACAGGGTGAGATACACCAAAAACGGGGCATGCATAAACTTTGTTAGCCTGAAGCGCTCTGTCCGATTGAATAGCATTAGATTAACAGCTGTGAGGCATTTTGATAAGCGATTATCATTTTTAAAGTAAATGTGTTGTTTACTTGTTTCAGCTTCACATCTACAGGATTTGCTGCCTGCGAGTCGTACAAAAAGTGACTATTTTTGTACCAAACTGCTTGACCAAAACAAGCAGTTTGATAGTTAGAAGTGGCCTTTTCTGACTTTTTTTAGACCAAGCAGTTAATCGACTGACTAAATAATTAGCAGATGAATCAAACGTAGAAACAGTCACAGTCACCGCCCTAATTTGAGCCTCCCCTGTGCTCTGCTCTCTTCACTGTATCCGCTATCTTTCTTCTCGCAGACTCCTGCAGTGGTATCTGTGGCCTTGCCGACTGAGCTGCAAACACCAGTCACCCAGTTCTGCTTGGAGCAGCGGTCACATGGCGGTGCCAACCGTCACGTGTGGGCCGTGGACTTCATGCAGCTGCTCCCCGTGCTGCCTGGCACCCACACACATGTTGCTCAGTTCTCCATCAACCTGGGCTGTGGCTCCTACCAGCCTGCCAACAGGTGTGACTCATTGTAAACTAGGCCAGGCGTATTGTGAATGTGAACATCTCCATTATTTTCAGTCAAATACATGAAATTTTGCAGCAACAAAGGAGTCTCACACATGCCAGGTCACTCAGTTATTTCCATGATGCATACATCAAACTAAAAGTTCTGTTTATTTAAATCAAACTGCAGCCCTCAGATGTATTTAAATGTGGAGTGAGGGATGGTGGACTTAACACCACGCACACTTACTTAGTTTTTACCTAATTTAAGTTAAGAGAAGCAATTTAGGTCACTAAGATGTCCTCTGATCCTTTTTATTTTAGTGTCAGTCTGGAATTTTCCACCAACCACGGTCGTTCCTGGTCTCTGCTCCATACTGAGTGTCTGCCAGAGCTCTGTGCAGGACCCCATCTACCTCACAGCACTATATACTCCTCCGACAACTACAGCGGGTATAAATCAGTGTGCATATCTCCATGTGTGCATCCTTGGGGGGGGTTCCTGTATTTCTTTCATCCTACTATTATTTGTCTGCACAGGTGGACCAGAATCTCTATTCCTCTGCCCAATGCCGCCCTGACAGAGACAACCCGGTTTCGCTGGAAGCAGTCTGGCTCGGGAGCCGGCAACATGTGGGCTATAGACAATGGTATGAGCTGCACATAACGGCCAGATTTTTCTTATCACATGTTCCATTGAAGTATATATATATATATATAGATTGTGTGCATGTGCCAATAGGGCATGATGGAAATATTAATTATGCAAATAATGTAACTCAACAATAAGCAATATAAATCAACATAATCAGAGCTGCTGTGCAAACTGTGCTGATATATGAAGTGCTGATGAAAATTACTCAGGATACCCTGCGATATATTTGGTGTCTGCACAAGTGTCATGAATAACCTTTATTTTAATTGTCCTTGTTCAGATGTGATATATCTTAGTGACCACACATTTGTGGTTTATGCTAACACCATTATACATGATGTGATTAGAGTATCTATTCATTTAGTATAGCAGATATTTATATATTTAATTGAATACACACATAAAAAGTTTACTCAAACTGCTACTGCAAACAAGTCCCATTACTTGGCAGCCACCTTGATTACGCCTCTGGGAAGTTACTTGGCTCTTTGGGGGACAGGGGGAGGACAACATGTCATCTGTAACTTTACAGAAATCTCAGATGGATTTCCATCTGAGATTCTTTGACGATTAATTACAATTAATTTGTTTCTCTTCAGTGTATGTCGGTCCAGCTTGCCTTCGTTTTTGCTCTGGAAGAGGACATTGTTCCCGCACCGGCTGCAAGTAAGGATCCACTTTTTATTAAACCAAATAAATCCAGAACGAGCCTGCTCATCCACATAATGCCTTACAGCACCATTAACCATTCAAAATTAATCAGATCGTCCATGTTATGTTTATGACTTATTAACGAATTTTCATTATTTCTGTCTTTTGTTCTCATTGTTATCGTTCACTCTTTTTTAAATATCTTGTGTATTGTCCCCTGTCTTTTTCTTTCTTTTCCCAGATGTGATCCGGGTTTCAGCGGTCCAGCTTGTGAGCTTGCTTCCCAGACTTTTCCAGCTTTTCTTTCTGAGGGTTTCTCCAGCCCACGCCTCTCCTCCTACCATACCTTCTCCTCACTTCGTGGGGCTGAGGTCAGCTTTGGCTGCGGTGTGCTTGCCAGCGGAAAGGCTCTGGTTTTCAACAGGGACAGCAGGAGACACTTGGTCACGGCTCCACTAGACAGTTCCCAAGCCAGGTAATTGTAGTACTTATATACAGCAGAGCAGAATGGAAATGCACTGCATATAGAAACATGAGCAGAGAAATCAGGGAGCACAAGTTTTGCCAGATTACTTTGGAAAACTGTGGCTTGTCTTCAGCAGGTGTGTGTACCTGTGATTGATACTGCAAATGTTCCAGGCAGCCATCTATTCTCCCTCCTCCTCTGCCCACCCCTCATTCCCTCATACTCTGTATTCCTGCGCTCCGAGATGGATTGTGATCATGGGGAGGACTGCAGATGAGAGTGGAGATGAAAATATGAGAGAGAATGATAGAGAGCGAACGATGGATTTAGATATGGCATCTGTGTTAGATTGATTATGCCTGTTGCGGCTCTGAGTGTGCCACCTGATGGCCATATTTAATGCCAGTTTCCTGGCTGATTGAGTGAACAGCTGCCTGGAAGAGGAAACTGCACTGCTAATGAAAGCACAGCTCAACCAGCAACAGAGAGCGGGGGGATGACTGGCAGCTCAAGACAGATGATGGAAATTATAATAAATTTTACATTAGTATAGATGAGGATATGTCTGCCAAAACACAAATAAACATAAGATGACAGAAACTCGCTCTGTATTGGGACTATTTACAGTTTACATGAATACATGGGTGTAAACTGTGACTCTCATTCACACTCTTGCTGAGTGTTTTTTTTTACCTGTCTCATTAAGTTTTCTCTTCATTCATTTAATCATCCCATCCATCATCCACCTCGCTCCCACCTCCTCACTCTACGAGTGTCTATTTATCTGCCTTTTTAACCAACTCTCTCTGCTCTTTGAACACACTCTTTGTGACCTAGGTTTCCTTTTTCTCTAATTTTTCAGTGTGCCCTCTTCTCTCTTTCTGTCATTTCCTTTTTGTACACTTGTTCTGTGCCGTTCACCGTGCTCCTTAACCAGTTGACCCTACTTGTTCTCGCTGTCATCTTTGATTCCCTGCAGGTATCTGCAGTTCACTCTTCGGCTGGGCAGTCGGAGCATCCTGAGCTCATGTCCTGCTCCAGACCAGCCAGGGGAGGGCGTCCTGCTGCATTACTCCTCAGACAACGGCATCACCTGGACCTTGCTGCAGCACTATGCATATCAGGGCTTCCATGAGCCAAGGTACTTCCTATATTTAAATCTTTTATTTTCTCATGAGTGTGTGTCTCTTTGTGCGAATGGTTTCAGTGACTCCATTAACACACGTATGTGCTGTCAATTTTGTGCTGGAGGTGTTTGCTGCTGGGACCCATTGAGACAGTTAGTGGCATCTTTGTGTGTAATGAAGAGTGGACAGGGTGGGCTGGGTTTCAGCTGTGTTCAGCTTATGTCACACAGCTCTTCATCTCCACTAGAGAGGTCAACAGAGGACAGTGATTCAGCAACTACCTAATGCCAGATATAAGTACTGTAACAACATACTTCTATCAGGGATAGCATTATATATTCGATTACAGATGCTTGATTGGATTTAGATCTCGGGAATTTGAAGGCCAAGTCAACACATCAAAGTCACTGTTGTGCTCTTCAAACCAAACGAAACAAACTGATGCTTCTAACACATGCAATTTGAGGACAAAACGTTCACTTGCTCCCTAATATATCCCACCCACTAACATGCGCCATGATGACGAGATAATCATGGTTTTTCACTTCACCTGTGAGTGGTCATAATGTTATGCCTGATCGGTGTATATGCTTGCATAAGATATCATGATATACTAATGATTGTTGAGAAAGAAAACATAGCAGCAGCATAACATCTGTATTTAAAAATCAAGGTTAGAAATAGAAATCCTGCCCATGCATTTTGTCCAAATGTACAAACAGCAGATGTGATTGCGTGGGCTCAAAATCCAAGTCAGACCTGAGTCACAGTTCAGTCAGCCTGTATGATTAATATCAGCTGACCAGCTTAGCTTTATGGACACTATATCCACATATGTATCACTTTACACTTGCTCGTTTGTGCCTGCGTACTGTTTATGTGAACTAACATCAGCAATGTTCAGTTTAGGGGGTTTTTTCTTGCTAAAGAATGAACACGTACAGAAGTGTGAACATGACAAACAGTAATATATTATTTAATTCTGTGACAGTAGTTATTAATTATCCTTCAGATCATTAATTCTAAATCATGCCTGAGTTTTTTTTTTTCTGCTATCTCAGCTTTTAACAAGCTATAGGTAGTCGCGTTGCAAACACGCACATCTATTAACCGTTTCCCTTCCTTCATCAGAATTGTGTCTGTCGAACTCCCATCCGGCGCTCGCAAATTCGGCGTGCAGTTCCGCTGGTGGCAGCCGTACCACTCGGGCCGTGGCCACGACGTGTGGGCCCTGGATGAAATCAGCATGACTTCTGTGCTGTTCAACACCATAAGTCTTGACTTCAGCAACGTGCTGGACGTCACCCAGAGTCTTGGTTTCTATCTCGGCCATGTCCAGCCGTACTGTCAGCATGACTGGACCCTCAGGTGCATAATGCTCTTTTGCATTAATACATTAGTCTTTGCTTGGTATTTGAAGAGATTAATTTCCACTCGGTTCAAAAATGTCTGAATACCTTAATTACACTTCACAATGGTCATTTATAACTCTGGTGGTATAAAAATAATTTACTCTTTAAATTTTGTCAAGATTCTCTTTATTTCTACAAACAGTATTATAGCATTAGAGCATATATATGGTTTGTATAAGGATTTCTTTTCTCCGTGTCATACTCTAGTTTCTCTGGTGAGCCCAGTCCTGGCTCCAGTATCCGCTATGTGGAAACTCAATCAATGCAGATCGGAGCCTCCTACAGTCTCCAGTTTTCACTGGTCATGGGGTGTGGCCGCGAGCCCTCCCCTCACATTGACACTCAAGTGCGACTGGAGTTCTCCACCAATCATGGTCTCACCTGGCACCTGGTGAAAGAGGTAAGGAGACTGAAGCACAGTCACCTTTATTTCCCCATGTTTTAACAGTAGCTTTTGCTATCACAGGCCGGTGCACATGCAGTATCTGTTTGTGACTAAAACTTGAGATAGTCATCCCAGAGAAAGACACGGAAGCATCATTTATTCATGATCATGAATATTGATCTACTCATTACAGTCCTGGTAATAATATGTAAATAATGTCTTTAAATGTGGTACTTTGTCTCAGATGAGAAATTATCACAATTACTTTTAATCATCCCACTATCACCAAATACACGGCAATACTTGAATCAGCAAGCAGATTATCTTCCTATGATTCAACAAAGATTTTCAGTGATCATAACTGGCTCATAAATATTCATAAAGCACCAAAGTATCTGCCAAGACTTTTATTGCTTTTGGAATTGAATAGAGCATAATGAGCCCTCTATCAGTGAATTTTCTCTAATTCTCCCATGTGCATGAAAATGCAGTCGTTTGGCAAGTGCACAATGTAACTCAGTGAATGTCCTGTACAGTTAATCCTTTGCTTGTGTTCAAGGTCAGAGATACTCTAATCCTCCATTAGCCTTTTATATTTATATATTGTGTGAATGATGAAGCTTTGGGCTGTAACTGCAGCTGTTTTTGAAGAATTTTACTACGAAGCGCAGTCCGCAATGGAAAAATTCCTTCTCTGTAATTGCTGTTAGTCAGTGCTCCCCCCGTCGGCTGTATGAGTAAAAATGTGTAGTAAGAAGCTGCTCATTTCTTTTGCACAGGCCTGTCTACCTGGCATGCCAAGCTGCTCTGAGTTTACAGCACCCAGTGTCTACCACCCATCAGAGTTCAAAGACTGGAGACGCATAACCCTTTCTCTGCCTCAGAAGACATGGTAAGGATCACATGTAGAGACATAGAAGAACATTTTTACAAATTGCCCTTTGGGAAAAAAATTCTCTGATGATAATTTCATGCTTTCTTTGCATTTCATAAGCATGCAGTGCCATGAATGCAGTCAGAACCATAACATACAGCAGAAAATCAGAATACTGCAAAGCGCCCATACTTATTACCCTTAATGCTTTTCCATGTAGACATGGACATGCATCTGCAGCTGTGCACGTCTATAATGTTGTATAAAGACAGAAAAAGAAAGCAACACATGAGGATTTGTTAAAACCCATGTATAGCAATTAATACGACAATTCATTTTACAGCATTGCAAACAGAACACTTCTTCACGCCCTCAACATTAACACAAATGTGTTTTCTCAATTGTTTGTTGTAGCCACCAAAAATTGGCTTATGAGTCATTTTTATCTGGAATGCAGTCAACAAGAAAACAAAAGTTAGCATGGCTGTCCTTCTCCAGCTTAATTGCAGAGCTGTGCAGACATGAAGCGATTCTACAGGCGTGATCAAGCTCTTTGTGTTTACTAATTATAGTGATGTAGCCGAAGCCTCAAAAGCTTGTGTTGTCAAGAGGGGTGTGCGCTTAAATACAGCCAGTTCCTAGCAGATAATTTTACCTGACGTGAGGTGGACAGTGTTGGCACACTTTTTCAGTCTGGTTCAATACTTTTTGTCTGGTAAAAAATGAAATCATCCCAAACAAGTTATCTAATGATATGGGGGAGTTCTCCGTCATTTGCTTCACACCGTACAGTACCAGTGTTAACTCTATAAACTGGTGTTGACTGCCTAGTGTAATATGTACTATACAAAGACTGCAATTTCATTGCATTAGGCTTGGAAGACATATTTGATAAAGAACCGCTCGGTTTAATATGAATTCAAGCAAGTCCCATAGTGAATCAGTCACCCAGTACCAAATAAGAGAAATAAATATATTGTTAAAGCCTTAGCTCACACATATATCACCTCAAGTAATCACGTAAACCTTCCACACCAAGCACTGTGACCTCCACCTCCATTTCATTCTGCTTCCCAGCTCCTAAATAAAGGTGGTCTAATCTCCTGCAGGGTGTGATGACAGGTCAAAGGGTCATGGCAGTAAATGATAATAAAACAGTCGAGGTCAGGTGAGAAAGATCATGAGGTGGTCTCAGTTGATTTGGGTCACTAACACATCAGACGAAGGAACCGCTCTGCTATATAATCCCCAATATAACTGCCTATCTGCGCTAGCTTCTGCTACCACTCATCATTTCTGTACATACAGCATATAGTAAACCCCCACCGAAACATTTGCCAACACATCGCACACATCCACAATTTACCTTCCACATGGAGAACGTGTAATGTTATTGCCCTCTCTGTGACATTACTGCAGAACACACACATAGACACATACACTGGAATGTGCACATTTAAGTTAATCTTGACCTTGCAAAATACATTAAATCTACAGTTGTCTGCGCCAAGAAGCAAACTGTGATTGATATGCTTTTTCAGACCCATTTTATGCATTTTTTTAACAATCAGTGACCTTTCTAATCATTTTGCTCGATCAGCCAGGTACACAAATACCATATTGCCATTTTTCCCCCTTCCATTTACAGGCATTATCTTTGGTATAAACAGTATAAACATTTTACAGCTATGAAACATTCAGGATGCTTTCTGTGTTCAGGTCCAGTGCAACACGGTTCCGCTGGATCCAGAGCTACTACGGAGAGCAGGATGAGTGGGCCCTGGATGACATCTACATTGGCCAGCAGTGTCCTAACATGTGTCATGGGCATGGCTGGTGTGACCATGGCCATTGCAGGTCAGACGTGCAATAAACTGACTACATTCTTCATACCTCTCAGTAGCACTGTCATGTCTGAGTGTGGGCAGGCAGGAAGAGAGGACCCAAAATGCAGGACTCACTGAGGCGGAAGTAATTCAAAACACACAGCTTTATTGCTGGTAAGAAGCAGAACAGAAAAACACTAACTAAACTGGAAGAACGGAATAAGTAGGCAGGAAGGCTGGCTGGCAAACGGAGCACACAGAGGAAGCGAGGGTGAACAGACGATAACGATGCGACACCGAGTAGGGGAAGACACAGACACTAAATACAAGAGGTGAACGGAGCAAAGAGGAAACAGCTGGGAGACACGGCTGATGTTGATTACACTGACGAGACAGGGAGAGCACAAAGCTGAACGCACTGACAAAGGACACAGACCTACAAAATAAAACAGGAAGCACACGCCAGACAGAGACAGACTCGTAAACAGGCATAATGACGTCATGGACAAACAGAGGGACATACGGGCAGAGAAGACTAAGCACAGGCAACCTAAACCAAACATAAGGGCAAGATAACAAAACCTAAACCAGAAATAATCATCATCGTCATCATCATCAGATAACTAAAGAATCAGAATATAATTGTAATCAAAACAGTATCACCAGAGAATAACTAATCCATAATGCAAAAATAAACCAAAACATAAGAAACTCAAAATGCTGGGTCGACCCGACCCAGGACCGTGACAAGCACCATTCCACTGGTGTTTTGTTAAAATCTGTATTAAAGTTTGAATAAAAACGTTCAAGCACTCACTTCTCTTACAGGTGTGATGATGGATTCTCTGGAACAGACTGCCAGCCCTCCTCCCCACTCTCCTCTAGCGTACTTTCTGACTTTGAGTCCCAGGATGCACTGCTCGCCACATGGCAAGAGGTGATAGGTGGAGAGGTGGTTACGCCTGACATGGGCTGTGGTGTGGTTTCTTCTGGATCATCCTTGTACTTCAGCAAGGTAGAAATACATTAAATTAACTTCTTGTGGTTTTTGCTCAGTTTACTTTTGGGGTAAAATTAAAGTAAAATTAAAACATTTGTAGTAGAACAAACATTGTAAAAAAAAAACCTTCCTAACACTGCAAGAATGTAGCATTTAATTTCTTCATTTTCAGCGCTCATTAGAAAGAACTCTGAGACACATTCTGTTATTGTCTTGTGTATTTAATCTAGATCTAAATCTAGATCCAGATTAAAAGTGTAGTTAATTTGTTTTTATTAAAATAATCACTTCAGAGATATGTGTAAAACTTGGCATACGCTATCCATTTCCCGATTACTTTCTAGTGTTTGCTGCCAAAAATTCCTACCCTTTGAACTCTGATTACCTCTGCTCTGCTCGAAAATATTTTTTTATTTAATTATTCAATAGCTCTGAGAAGTATTGCACATGCTTTTGATTTGATTGGACAGAGGAGATTCACAATTTTCAGGCAGCTGCACATCGCTTGTTTCACATATTGCGGCAGCCAAAAATTAGTGTCCACAGCTGGAACATTGCTTTAGCAAACAACGTCTCCTCATTCCAAGTTTGCTTACGAAGAAAATGGCAACAGATTTCCCATCTTCAACATATAATTATATATTGATTACTGGATCACAACTGGCTCCAGATACCATGTGTGGGATATATCTGATCCATCCATTCGTTTTCTTAACCACTTTTCCCGTTCAGGGCAGGAGGCGTGGCCTATCTCAGCTGTAATGGAAAGGCAGGGGTACACCTTGAGCAGGTTTCCAGTCTTTTGAAGGGCTAAAACAGAGAGACACACACTCACTTTCACACTAAGAGCCAATTTAAAGTAATCAGTTCACTTAATAAGCATGTGTCTGGACTGTGGGAGCAAGCTGGAGTACCCAGGAGTACCCACCCTTGTTTTAAAATTATGTCAGACTGTAAAGTGTGTTTCTAGCTGATCTTCCCACACTTAATATGTATTCATTTATTTGGATGTTCCTCTCAGGCTGGGCTTAGGCAGCTTGTGAGCTGGGACCTGGACACTGAATGGGCAGAGTTTGTCCAGTTCTACCTGCGGGTGGGTGGAGACTGGGCGGAGTGTAACCAGGCAGACAGCAGGGAGGAAGGAGTTCTCCTGCAGTACAGCAATGATGGAGGCATCAGCTGGGGCCTCATTGCTGAGATGTACTTTACTGACTTCACCAAGCCTCGGTGAGAAACCTGTAGAGGAAGAAAGGAGGACAGAGCTCATGAAGTGTTTGGTGGATGTCTTATAGAAAAAGAAACATGTGTAACCTGTCTCCCCTCTTTTGCAGCTTTGTGCATTACGAGCTTCCCTTGACCTCTAAAACCCCCTCCACAAGGTTTCGTTGGTGGCAGCCTCTTCACTCGGGGGAAGGCTATGACCAGTGGGCAATCGATGATGTCATAATTTTGTCAGAGAGGGAGAAACACATCATCCCTATGGCTAATCCTACTCTGCCGCAGGTCAGGAATCATCTTAAGGTGTTATTCTAGTAACTTTTAATTTGTGCTGTGAACGTGTATAGCAGCTATGGCTTATTCTTAATATGTACTAGAACATGTCAGCCAAAAAATATTAGCACAAAACAGAAAAATAAATCTGGTATCTTCTGTTTCTGAAGAACTTCTACGAGAAACCAGCATTCGACTACCCCCTGAACCAGATGAGTGTCTGGCTGATGCTAGGTAATGAAGGCATGGAGAGAGAAAACAACAACAGCTTCTGTGCCCCAACTCCCTCTGCTATGGTGTTCGGGCGCTCTGATGGGGACAGGGTGGCTGTCACCAGGGACCTGGCTCTGCGCCCTGGCTACACCCTCCAGTTTAAAGTAGGTGGAAACTACAGAAATTAAAAATGTAAAAGTTGGATGACATTAAGAAAGACATTTCAGGACACAGTGGTGGGTTGCATGTAGCGAAGTACCCACTGTAGGAATGTTAAACCAACTTAAAGCAAATGTGAGATTTCCTAAGATGTGCAATTTTTCCCCTCTACTCCATCCATGCCAGCTGAACATCGGCTGTGAATCAGAGTTCAGTGCTTCTGCACCAGTGCTGCTGCAGTACTCCCATGATGCTGGTCGCACCTGGGCCCTGGTGAGAGAGGGCTGTTACCCAGGCACCCCGGGGGCTGGGGTCTGTGAGGGCAGCGGTCGTGAGCTGAGAGAACCAGCTGTCTACAACACTGGAGATTATGAACAGTGGACCAGGGTCACTGTGGTTATACCACGTAATGTTGCAGCCAGGTAACTATGGTAACAGGCATGTAATATGAGATGCAAAGCTGTACTACTGGGGGGGGGTTCTTTAGGGGGGTTGGGAGGAGGGGGGGTGATTTGTTTTAACATATTTTTAGACTGAAAATATTTGAGAATACTGAAAACTCCAATTAAAATGGCTTCACCTGCCTAATTTTCTAGTAAAACGAGGTTCCGGTGGTTCCAGGAGAGTAGTGTGTACAGAGATGCTCCACCCTTTGCTCTGGATGGGGTCTACATCTCTGAGCCCTGTCCAAACCACTGTGGAGGACATGGTGATTGCATCTCTGGAGTCTGCTTCTGTGATATGGGATACACAGGTAAGGTAGAATTATAGAAAGGAAATTAAAAGAAAGGAAAGACAAAGAAATTTCAGGGCTTTTTTTTGTTTATTTAAAATTTATTGTCTTCATATTTTTCACAGTGGAGCAGGATAGTTGTGTCCCGTCTGTGGCTAGTCCCACAGAGCTCACTGAGGGCTTTGAGGGAAAACTGAGCCCACTTTGGCAGAGTCTCAGTGGGGGACACATCGGAGGAGGCTGTGGCATCATTGGTGAGGGCAAGGCCCTTTACTTTAACAGTCCTGGAAGGAGAGAAGCACGTACAGTTCCTCTAGACACCACCAACACACGGTGAGAGGAAAACTACAAATCCCTTTAATAATAATAATGGATTGCATTTATATAGCGCTTTTCAGGGCCCTCAAAGCACTTTACAATTCCACTATTCATTCACTCTCACATTCACACACTGGTAGAGGCAAGCTACAGTTGTAGCCACAGCTGCCCTGGGGCAGACTGACAGAAGCGAGGCTGCCATATCGCGCCATCGGCCCTTCTGGCCATCATCAGTAGGTGAAGTGTCTTGCCCAAGGACACAACGACCGAGACTGTCCGAGCCGGGACTCAAACCGGCAGCCTTCCGGTTACAAGACGACCTGCCAACTCTTTGAGCCACGATCGCCCTTTAACCCTTTATCACCCAAGAATCAAACAGGCCGCCTGGACTAATTTTTTTAATTTTAGCTGTAAAATTACAAAATAATTCTCATTTATCAGGGCCGATGGTTGGAAAAAAAAAAGGGGCTAAACACTCAAGACAGTTTAATGTGTAAAAATGTTGGAATATGAAATTCACTTTTGTTAATCTTTGCATACAGGTTGGTTCAATTCTACATCCGAATTGGCAGCAAGAGTTTAGGACCCACTTGCACCAGGCCTCGCTCCCGCAATGAAGGTAATTTTCAATCGACAGAAGCCATATGTCAGTGCTTCATGTGTTGTGTTGAGGCCCTCTGCTGGATCCACGTGGCTTGTCCTTAACAGTGCAGTCTGTAGAGAGAGCAACTCCACATCTGCTCTGATCACTTTACCACCGGCCTGTCTCCATCTGTTCCTTCTTGCTCAGTCTTTGATCAGCCTTGTGATCCAACCAGAGCTGTGCAGCTACAGATCTGATCTGTGCTATCTGTTCTGTCCATCAGCCAGCACACTGTGCATTTTTAGCCTGCAGCATTGCCAAAGGTTCAGTTTGTTCATTTCTGCTGTTTCAGATCCAACACTGCCAGCCTCCTAAACAGTTTGTCTGTTATCCTCAGGGCTGCCATTACATTATTTTGTGTTTCATTCATTTAAAAGGATCCATTCACTTTCTTGTGTGCTTTAGGTGTCATTGTCCAGTTTTCCACCAACAATGGAGTCCAGTGGCAGTTCCTGAGGGAACTGGATTTTAGTTCCTTCTTGGAGCCCCAGGTAGTGACCATTGAGCTGCCACCTCCAGCAAAGACCTCCTATACAGTGTTCCGGTGGTGGCAACCACAGCAAGGTTAGTGTGCTGACTCAGGAAAACACAGCACAAAACTGCCATATTATTAGAGAAGAAATTTGATTGGTTGATTTCTTTTTCATTTTCATTTTTTGTCCCCTTTGTTGTAGGGAAACACTCTGCCCAGTGGGCTCTGGATGATGTTCTGATTGGTATGAACGACAGCTCTAGGACAGGTTTTCACGACAAGTTCGACGGCACAACCCCTCTGAGGCACAACTGGTACCGCATTCAAGGTGGGGAGGTGACCGTGGACTGTTTGTCTTTGGACACGGCTCTTACCTTCAACTCTGAGGCCATTGACAGTGAGTCACTCAATCGTAGTGCCAGTCCTAAGCACATACACACATTTAGTTGGAGAAACACTCTTATGATTGCAGAGTTGTTGTTTTAATTGGAAGACTGTGTAAGAAACTGTATGCATGTTAAAAGAAGACTTAAGCAGTTGCTACACCAACTTTGTCAAGAGCTCCCTCAGTAAAACGCTACAAAGTCTTTGAAGCTGCTGTGTTTGTAGTGCGAATATTTCGAAGTGCGTGAATGCAAAGCAAAAGAGCTGCACTACTCAGTTGCACAAGAAGAAATGGAAAGACGTTGAAATATTAAACAACTGGAACGCATATAGTACACATTGTGATTATGATTAAGCTCATCCAATATATCGCGGACTTACTGAACATTCCTACTCACAAGTGCCTCAAACAAGCCACACAAGTAGCAGTGCAGGGACATCACAGCATATTTTATACACAACAGACTGAAATTGAATCACCCATTTACTGTGGCGCCATGGGTCCTGCATTATTAATGAGAGCAAACCTGATTGAACATCCTGCCTATTATTTATGCTTGCACCATGCTGTGAGCGGATTTACACGTAGCAGATTTACAAATAGTACATTACAACTGGGCCATTCATTACACGGCCACAGCAAGAGCAATTTGGCAACGCATCTATAAACATAAAGCTCCTGTGTGCCTGTGCGAACACATGAAACACTGATTGTCAAGCTCTTTTCTCAAAACATGACCACATTTCAACATCTACCTATTGGAATTTTTACATAAGTAATCTTTATACAATATGATAACTAAATATAATTCACAACATTTTGACATTTACAGACACTGAAAAAAATTAGTATAAGGAACTGGATACATGTAACGTTGTTCTTATACTATGCTTACAGAGAAACCCAGATATGCAGAAAGCTGGGACTTTGAGGTCACAGGCTCTTCATTCCTGCAGTTTGAGCTGAGCATGGGCTGCAGTAAGTCCACCTCCTTTTCCCACGGTGTGCGACTGGAGTACTCCACAGACTGTGGTCGCCACTGGTCTCTCATCACACCAGAGTGTGTGCCCCCAGCCATCGGCTGTGCTGGATATACTCAGAGTTCCATCTATACATCAACGCAGTACAAACACTGGAGGAGGATCACCGTCTACCTGCCTAGTGCAGCTAAGTATGTGTTTTTATGTTCTAAAACACAGTAGAGAGAATTGCTGTATTTTTATTAAGCTACTCTTCTGAGCTACAAACTCTTGGATCTCAGTTCTCCTAGAACTCGCTTCCGCTGGATTCAGACCCATTTTACCCCTGGAGCAGAAGGATGGGCTCTAGATAATGTGCTACTTGCTCCTGGCTGCCCCTGGATGTGCTCTGGACATGGTCTTTGTGACAACGGGCACTGTGTGTATGTAAAAGCTTGCTTTTCTACACAGTTCACTCATTTAAAGTCGCTCTTTTTACATAGATGTAAATCCTTCTTAACTTTCTGTTTTCTCCGGTGCTCACACAGGTGTGACAAGGGTTATGGAGGGGCGCACTGTGTGCCTTTGGCCCCACTGCCATCTGTGCTAAGAGAGGACTTTAATGAGAACTTGCAACAGGAAACCTGGCCTGAAGTTTATGGAGCCGAGAGGGGAACTCTGAGCGGAGAGCCTCTTAAGTCTGGCACTGCTCTTATTTTCAAAGGGGTAGGCATCCTAAACACCATGCAGAGAAGAGCCAGCTGAATCAAACAGATACAGCTTGAACTCTTCAGATCACTGACATTAGAACTGACCAACAACAAACTTGTTTGTTTGCAGGATGGTCTGCGAATGATTGTGTCCCGGGATCTTGACTGCACGAGTACTCTCTATATCCAGTTTTCCTTCAAATTCATCACTAAAGGTACTGCAAAACTCACTTTTATAGCTACATTTTTGTAAACAACAAAGTAAAGTCATATGAGTATAACAGTACATCCTTTTGGTCTCTCTAGGTGTGCCAGAGCGCTCACACTCAGTGCTGCTGCAGTACTCTGTGAATGGAGGAATCAGCTGGCTGCTTTTAGATGAGTTTTACTTCCCAGCTTCAACTGACACTCTCTTCCTTCACCTGCCACTGCCAGCCAGCGCTCAGACCAATGCCACTCGGTTCAGACTCTGGCAACCCTACAACAGCGGTGAGTATGAAACCAGCACTTTCATGCTTAGATGTCGCTCATCCATATTCACTTATATTACAACTATTGTTCTCACATTTGCTTTCCCACTTGGAAGGTCAAATTTCCAGATTGAGTGTTTAATCTCCACAATATTATCCCCTTTAGGCAAGAAGGAGGAGGTGTGGGTGATAGATGATCTCATCATTGATGGCAGCTCGTTCCACAACCCCCCAGTGGTGATAGACAGTTTTGAGGAAGGCCCCAATGAGTCCAACTGGCTGTTCTCTCCAGGGGGAAACACTGGTCTCTACTGCCCCTACCAGAAGACTGGCCTGTAAGAACTTGTTGACAGTGACACTGTCATTCGTGACTGTGTTTGGGTTTTTGCTTCATCTGTGCTTTCATCGATGATGAAACATGCAAAATATAATTTTACCCTTAAATGTGATTGATGCAGGGAGGAGGATGAGTCAGCTATGGTGTTTGTCTCCAGTGAGCTTGGAGAGCACTCTATTACCACCAGAGATATTGATGTAAATGAGAACACCATCATCCAGTTTGAGGTACACTGACTTCTTGATCAAAGCAACGGTCGTAAATCTTACAGTAAAAACAAATAAATCCTGGCTTGTCATCTTCACTCATGTTGTTTGTATGTGTCTCTCCAGATTAATGTGGGCTGCACAGCTGAAAGCTCCTCTGCTTACCCCGTGCGTCTTGAGTTCTCACGGGACTTTGGTGCCACGTGGCACCTCTTGGTTCCACTGTGTGCAGGCGGACCACAACCGTCCTCGCTTTGCTCCACAGAGCTTCACCCTGCCAGTATCTATTTCCCTGGCACTACTCAGGGCTGGAAAAGGGAGGTAATTCAGTTTGGCAAACTCCGCCTCTGTGGGTAAGGACTATAACGGTTTAAATACATAACAATTTGACTATACGTATACTGTTCCTTAATGAGTTTCTTGCAGCATGCAGTCTGTTTGTGTCTGTCTCTCTGCCTCATTAATCCTTAGTTTTTTTTTATTTCATAGGTCAGTGAGGTTCCGCTGGTATCAAGGTTTCTTCTCAACTGGTTCTTCTCCTCCAACATGGGCCCTAGACAACATCTACATTGGCCCACAGTGTCAGGACATGTGTAATGGTCATGGAGCCTGTGTGGGTGGTAGTCACTGTGTATGTGACCCTGGCTACTCTGGACCTGACTGCTCTGTGCCTGACACCCCCAATCCTGACTTCCTTAAAGAGGACTTTGAAGGTATATTAAATCTTATATTTAAACTTAGATTATAATTATGGATCCAAGTCATCAGAAGTCAAGTTTATACTTTTATGGCTGCTTGAAATCACCTTCTGTCTCCATGTGAAATAGCATGTGAGCATTTTTGGGGGTTATTTCATTCACTGTAGTGAAAATTTTAAACATTTTAAAGCATTATTTTTCCACTTTTTTTACTCTTGTTATGTTAATTATGTTTCATGCATTCATGTTGTTTGCAAAAAAGTTTTGTATGTTTGTAAATTCTACACACTTTCCACTTCCTCTTCTGTAGGGGGAGCCGCTGAACACTTCAGACTCCTGAGTGGTGGAAAACCATCCAGGAAGTGTGGGATCATGTCAAGTGGGAACCACCTGTTCTTCAGTGAGGATGGCCTACGCATGTTGGTCACCAATGACATGGACCTGTCAAATGCAAGGTATACCTACATCTGGACCAAAGAATGAATGCAATAAACATTTATGTTTTTTTCCCCAAATAACTGATCTAAGCCATTTTTTGATGAGTGGGTGATTCATTTTTCTAAGGACTTACATGATGAACTGGGACTGTTGTGGAGGGCCCCACCAACAGGCTGAACTCAGTTTTTCTCATTATTAATTTTATGTCCTTATAAGGTTATTGGTGCAAGCCAGCCCTCCACAACAGTCCCAGTTCAATGAATCGCCCTCTCCTGCATTCTTTGAATCTAGCTGAATCTCATACGTTGATTGTTGGGCTCTTCAGGTTTGTTCAGTTCTTCCTACGCCTCGGTTGTGGTAAAGCACCACCGGACCCCCGTTCTCAGCCGGTCCTGCTGCAGTTCTCTGTGGATGGAGGTCTGACCTGGGGACTCCTGCAGGAATTCCTCTTCAGCAACAGCAGTAATCAGGCTCGTCTGGTTGCCCTGGAGATCCCACTGCGTGCCCGCACCACGTCCACTCGCCTCCGGTGGTGGCAACCTTCTGAAAATGGACACTTTTACAGCCCGTGGGTCATTGATCAGGTACATTGATAATCATCCAAACAGCCATTCATCAAGTGTTTCAATCATTTATAATTAAATACTGGTTTGAAAAAAGATTATTATCTATCTAAACTATCTTAAACCTTTTAATTTACTTTTTATTCCTTCCTTGTTTGCATTGACCAAGCAAACATTTGCTTTTTTTAATCCATAGGTGGTGGTAGGTGGCAGTGCCAGTGGCTGGGGACCACTAGAAGATGATTTCTCCTCAATCGATGGACGTTCATGGCTCCTCCACCCAGGAGGGACCCGAATGCCTGTTTGTGGCTCAGACGGACCCGCTTTTGCTTTTATTGAGAAGTCCAACACACGCTATGCCGTCACCACTGACATCAGTCTGGGTCAAGATGCATTTATCCAGTTTGACTTTTCTGCCTCCTGCTCAGTCACAAACTCCTGCTACTGTAAGTACTATTAATAAAGCTATTATTGGTACAGTATTAAAAGAAAATAAGTGGAATAAAGAAATTAACCTCTTTGGTTTCTCTGCAGCTGTAGAGTTAGAATATTCCCTGGATCTTGGTTTGACCTGGCAGCCTGTGGTCAGAGACTGCCTGCCCACAAGCCCCGACTGCTCTTCGTACACTCTGCAGCGACTTCTGGTTTCTGATATCTATAACAAGTGGGGTCGTGTCACCCTGCCTATCCCGTCATATGCCAGGTCAGCGCAGGCCGGTTCTTTTATTCAGAAACAGGAACAAATGTATCATCATAAATCTACAACATTCTCTTGTGTTTGAGGGGGAAAAGAAGTGGCTGTACTGTAACAGTTACAGTACGATCTAATTCAGATGAGTCGCATTTGAAATAACAGGTGAAAAAGATAGTTCCAGTTTAGCATTTATATGTGCCAACTCATCACTCCCAACAGGCATAATATGCAGAGTAATTGGGGTTTGATAATCAAACATCGCCTCTATGAGTGGATGCAGTTAAAGCAGCAGGGAACAATAGAGCAGCAGCACTGACATGACAGAAGGAGAGAAGAGAAAATGTGCAGGTTAAATAGACTGCCAAATTAGGAAGTTGTTTTTGGTATATTACAGTACAGGACAGTGAGAAGCGTTACAGTATGTGTTTGGTATACCCTGAGTTGTCTGCTTGAACTAGCTTTTATTCTGTTTTAAATTATGTGTATCTCCAACTTTAATTTATGTTGTTAGGTCTCCAGCCACAAGGTTCCGATGGTACCAGCAGGCTCCCTTTGACAAGCAGCAGACCTGGGCTCTGGACAACCTCTACATCGGAGATGGCTGCCCAGATATGTGCTCTGGACATGGGCGCTGCCAACAAAGCTCCTGCGTGTAAGTGCCAGCAGCAGAAGGTGTTCTGTCTAAAAGCAGAATTGGTATATAGAATAATATTTGGGCTGCTTTTATTTACTCATAATTGTATAGAAGGTGTTTTTGTTGCGATGTTTAACTCATCGGGTTCACTATACTTTGAAGGCTAGCTTGTATTAGTATCTGCTGATCTGTGTCTGCAGATGTGACCCAGAGTGGGGTGGAGAATACTGCGATGAGCCCGTGGTCCCTCTGCCCTCCCAGCTGAAGGACAGTTTCAGTCGAGCTCCCTCGCTCAGTCACTGGCACGTACTCACTGGTGGGAAACTCAGCACTGTGTGTGGAGCTGTGGCTTCTGGAGCTGCTCTGCACTTCAGTGGGGTAAGTCTACAAAACACCTTTGTTGTTCGAGTCTCCGTTTTCCTCATTTTCTGATATAAAAACCATTACACAGTATGACCTGACACAAGCAAGGAATGCCTGTAACCCTTAGCTGTAAATCATCACCTGCAATAGCTTCTTTTTTTTTCTTTTTCTTTTTCTTACCTGATGACAAATTTTAAGTGGCTCCACAGGTGTTGTGGGTTCACACACATTCACCAAACAAGTGAAGGCTTCAAATCCAGGAGGAGATACAGATCCTTTGGGGATTGTGTTAGGAAACATATAATATGCAGAGCTACCCACTGTGGTGACCCCTCATGAATAAGTGAGCTGAAAGCAGCTATACTACAGGGGGCAATGCACACATGGGTGAACACAAGTAAATGTTCTCATTTGTGCAGACTTAAATTGTTAATCTTAGACAGACATGTCTCTTTCTGCACATTTTCTCTGTTTTTTCTCTGATTGTCTTTTTCTGCACTGGGTCATATTTTCATCTGAACTTTATCTGAACAGATTTTAAAGGTTAAGAAAAACAGTGCATAGTGGTGGCAAAAAAATCCAACAAAGCATCAAAAACAAAGGAGAAACAGGGAACCATCAGAATAAAAAGAAGGGATAATACAGGGACTGCAGGAGGAGATGAGATGACAACTGACAGAGACAAATAGACTAAATTGATACAGGTTGAGAAGGGTAAGAAAGGACTGGTGGACCGAGTCAGACACAAACAATGGAAAAAGGAAGAATTAGACACACAGTGGAGTAAAATAAAAATCTAAAACATGACAAAGATTGTGGCAGACTTTGCAGATGCAGTGCAGCAAACAGATGATTGAAAAACAAACCACAAAGTAACTATCTGTCAGCCTTTATGAGCAGCTGAAGTTTTCCCTAGACATTTAGAGCAGTCTTGTAAGTGAATATTTATTGGAAGGCTGATGTTAATCTGGCGACACGGCCAGAGAAAAATCATGGGAACAGCTGTTTACATCTAACATTAGGATTTATGATCGTTATTTACACCTCGTCATATTGCTTTTGTTATGTTCTGTAATTAAACAACAGATCGTGATTGATTGCATGCTGATTTTTGGATATTTATTTAAAAACATCATCCGTTTAGAAACATGATTCCAAATATCCAAATGGCTCAAATTTCTTTTTGTGTGCACAGAGCTGCAGCCGTCAGCTGGTAACAGTGGACCTGAACCTGACCAACGCCGAGTTCATCCAGTTCTATTTCATGTACGGCTGCATGGTCCCGCCGAGTAACCGCAACCAGGGCGTCCTGTTGGAGTACAGTTTGAATGGTGGCATCAACTGGCATCTGCTGACGGAAATCTTTTATGATCTGTACACCAAACCTGGGTATGTGTTGTTTTTTGGGTTTTTTTACCTGCCCCCCATGGACATACCTGCTTGCACACAGCTGGAGAGAACCGGGATAGGTGTGAATGTCTTTATCTTATCATCTGTTCAGGTTTGTGAATGTGCTGCTGCCCCCTGCTGCCCGTCAGGAAGGAGTACGTGTGCGCTGGTGGCAGCCTCAGCATGACGGAGCAGACCACAGCGATTGGGCTCTAGATAACGTCCTCATCGCTGGCTCTGACCCGCGGGCACAGATCTCTGATACATTTGGAGGGGTGGCCTTGCCTAACCATGAGAGGGCTCCTGCTGATGGGACTTTAGGAAGGATAGGTCAGCTGAGCGAGCAGGAAGAAACGCCAATAGGTATTGTTCAATCAATCACTGCGTTTTTAATTTTTTTCTTCTCAGAAGCAACTTATGTTTTCTTCTCTTAACGTTCTTTGTTTTCAGTGAGCGATCACTGGTTGTTCTCAGAGGACTGCTCGGTGCAGCGCTTCTGTGGCTCTCCTGACGGGGTCATGGTGTGCGGAAATGCCGACGGTAGAGAGGTGTATGCTGTCACTCATGATATTGTTCCAGATAAGGGCTGGGTAATGCAGTTCAAGGTAACCACTGATTCTAAAGTAACCTGTCAAAACATTTATTTGTTTTTTGCTCTACACCTTTTGAATCACTGTTTGTTAATGTCTGTGTTTTCATTCAGATCGCTGTTGGCTGCAGTTTGCCAGAGCGTCACGCAGATCGGCAAGTTCACATTCAGTATTCAGTAGATTTTGGAGTGACTTGGAAGTACCTGGTCCCTCAGTGCCTGCCTGCTGACCCCCGCTGTGGTGGTCAGGTCTCCCAGCCGTCAGTCTTCTTCCCCACTAATGGCTGGAAGAGGGTAGTCTATCCTCTGCCTGAAAGTCTGGCTGACACGTAAGTCATTTCACGTCAACAATGCCACCGGAGCTGCTTCATGTTTAACTGCAGCACCATCACATACAGTTATGAATAAGTTACATTACTGTTGCCGAAAAATTGTATGCATGTTACTCAACGAGTCTATCTTGTCTTTTTCTTAAGTGCGGTGCGGTTCCGCTTTTACCAGCAGCACTCAGACATTCAGTGGGGTGTGGAGAACTTTTACATCGGGCCAGCGTGTGACGGTCACTGCGGGGGGCACGGAGACTGTCTGGATCAGCGCTGTCTCTGTGATCCAGGATTCACTGGACCAAACTGCTACGCTAGCACTGCTCTTAAGGTAGCTTTAATACATGTTTTTTTCCTCCCGGGAAACACAGAACTAGAAAAAAAGAAGCAGGTCGTGATTTAAATACACGTGCATTTGTGTGTGTTTACCCTGTAGGCTACTCTAAAGGAGCGTTTTGACTGGGAAGGGGCAACAGGTCCTCAGTGGCAAGTGCTGGAGGGTGGTAAGCCCTGTACGGACTGTGGTGTGTTGGTAGAGGGGACAGCCCTGTATTTCGGTGGGGCTGATGCCAGACAGGCTGTCACTGTTGATCTGGATCTACGGGGAGCCAAGTCAGTATTTAACTTCTTTCTATGACAGCTTTAAGTTACAAGAAGAGCAGTTTTATTTTTAAATCCGTGTTTATTTTTTGCAGGTTTGTGGAATACTGGGCGAGGATTGGAAGTGAAGATAACATGACCATGTGCCACCGTCCAACTTGTCGTAAAGAGGGAGTGCTGCTGGATTACTCTACTGATGGAGGTGGAGTCACTGTGTGTTTTTTCCTTTTTTTGTTCCTCTTTTATCTGTTTTTGGTCTTTAAATGTCTCATTCTGCCTTTAATTCTTCTTCAGGTGTGTCCTGGACGCTGCTGCACGAGATGGACTATCTGAAGTATGTGTCGGTGAGAAGAGACTACATTGTGCTGCCCGAAGGAGCCCTAACTAATGCTACTCGCCTGCGCTGGTGGCAGCCTTTTACCATTTCCTCTGGCCTCGCCACCCCGAGCCTGGAAAGAGCTCAGTGGGCCATAGACAACATATTAGTGGGAGGGTCGGACATCAACCCATCCACCCTGCTTGACACTTTTGATGACGGTGAGTTTGTATGATTTTACGCGATTAGGTGCTAATATGGCATGACCAATGAGTAAATATGATGGAAACCACCTGTTTCTTTGCCCTTCGCTAGAGGGTGTTTCCCACGAGGAAAGCTGGAGCTTTTACCCTAATGCCGTTCGTACGGCAGGCTTCTGT
Organism: Copadichromis virginalis; assembly: GCF_057382275.1. NCBI lineage: Eukaryota > Metazoa > Chordata > Actinopteri > Cichliformes > Cichlidae > Copadichromis > Copadichromis virginalis. The sequence goes on from NC_140624.1 coordinate 16,659,427, forward strand.
GGAAATCCCTCTTTTCACCTGTACTGGCCCAACAAGAACCAAGATAAGACACACAACATCCTGGCCACTCGAGAGCTCATTGTGCAGCCTGGATATATCTTACAGTTCAAGGTACAGAACTGAAAGAATACTGTAATGTCAGTCTTTTATCTTACGTCTTTTAAGTCTTAGTTGGTGTCTTATACCTCTTGCTGTTGTAGATTGTTGTTGGTTGTGAGGCAGACACCTGTGAAGACCATCATTCTGTCCTGTTGCAGTACAGGAAGGATGCAAGGTAAGAATATCACAGCCTGATGCTAGTAATTAAATGTGTCCCATTTCCTGGTAGCTCTGGTATCTAGTAGGGTTGGGACTCCGCAGACACCCCACCATACAATATTATCATAATACTTCACTCACAATATAATTTTATTCTGATTTCTATCATTTTGCTATCTGCCGAGTTTGCAAAATGATAGGGTTGCTTCTTTTTTTCCCTTTGCTGCTTGTTTTGATACGATCAGACAGAAATCGGATGAGTTCAGTCCCCATCGAGTTGTGCTCGTTGACAAAAACTCATTCAAACTGACGTCAACATGTCTGCATTCATAAATTAGACACCAATTATTTGTAGACCTTGGACCATCTCTCTGAGAGTGACTGCAGTCAGTCCAAGTCAAACTGTGACTGTCTGCAGAAAGGTTGCCACCTTTCAGGCAACTTCTAACGTCTGCAATCAAAAGTGGGAAATGTGCAGCACCCTCAAGCTCTGTGCCATCATTTAGTCACCAATAAAATTGCAATCAGTTGCAGGATGTCAAAAAATTCAATACAATCCTCAGACGGCAACAATTCTGTCCTATTTTTACTTGCACGACTGAGCTGTTTAGCATGCTTTTACATCAGGGGACACCTTTGTGTAGCTAAGCGTGTCTAGTGTTGGATGGTTTTTTCGGTAAAGTTGATTCAATGTAAGTTTGCTCTGCTAACATTATCGCAGTATTTGTTTTATTTTTAATTTATTAAATAAGAAAAACTATATTTTTGGGGGCCCTGTATTAATCCAATATTGCCACACAAAATATTGCAACACCATGCTGTATGAATTTATTCCCCTCACCCCCTAGCTTGCCATCACCAGTGTGTGAATGTGTGCGTGAATGGGTGGATGACTGGATATGTAAAGCGCTTTGGGGTCCTTAGGGACTAGTAAAGCGCTATATAAAATACAGGCCATTTATTATCTACTGTATATTGACTGTTTCCCTTCTTAGGTCTGACTCATGGCAGCTGGTGCAGTCAGAGTGCCTCCCTTCATCAGTTAACAATGTGGGCTGTTCCCCTTTCCAATTCCACGAATCCACAATCTATAGTCCAGTCAACAGCTCAACGTGGACCAGGGTCACTGTCCAGCTACCAGATCATGTCTCCTCAGGGTACACACTCTTTTTTAAAGTGATACATATCAACAGCTCTTTACGTTGCAGTAGTAAGAGGCTTTTGTGATTCATCATATATTTCCAGGGCTACCCAGTTCCGCTGGATTCAAAAGGATGGAACAGGAGAGCGGCAGAGCTGGGCAGTGGACCATGTTTACATCGGCGAGGCCTGCCCGGGGCTCTGCAGTGGCCACGGCTACTGTACTAGTGGAGTAGTCTGCATTTGTGATGAGGGGCACCATGGTATGTTCAGTATATTAGAGACACACGGCTTTTTTTTTGTAATCAGTTGAATTGTTAAGCAGAAAAAGGCTCCGTGTGTAATATGATGTAGAAAAAGGTCAAAATGACTAAATATTTGTCTCTTCCCCTCTGCTTCCGCTCACTCCAACAGGTGACGATTGCTCCCTCTCCAGCAGTGACTTGCCCAGCTCCATCAAGGACAACTTTGAATCAGGCAGCGTGTCTCAGGAGAGCTGGCAGCTGATCCAGGGTGGTGGAGTGGGCAGTGGATGTGGGCAGCTGTCACCGCACGCCCACGGAGACTCACTCTACTTTAATGGCTGTAAGATGAGGCAGGCAGTTACTAAACCGCTGGACCTCACTAGAGCTAGGTACAGGTACTACCAAAACATAAATAAACTCACTACATACAGATACAGGCCAATTTGCTTCAGTCAGAAGCACAAAAGATTGTTTTTCCACAGAATACTCTGTTCTGTCAATCTTGGAAATGTCTTTTTTCTAATCTTTTTTTATTCCTTTCTTCTCTTCCTTTACAGTAAGATCATGTTTGTGCTGCAGATCGGCAGCGTGGCACAGACGGAAAGCTGTAACATAGCTTTAGATCAAGCTGACACAGTTGACCGAGCCGTGCTGCTACAATACAGCATCAATAATGGAGTCAGCTGGCATGTAATCGCCCAGCACCAGCCCAAAGACTTCATAAAGGCTCAGAGAGTTTCCTACAACATTCCTCTGTAAGTGATGCACATAAATCCAGAAACACATTGTTATATGCTCAGTTTAAATGGAGCTATCCTTCATTAATGCCTGATTTTTATAGGATTTTTTGTATTTGGCCTTTTAAATGTTTAACTAATACCGTGTGCTTTTTATTTCATCATTAATAAAGTGTAATGATTTTCTTAGTTTTAATAACCCTCCGCAGCAGCTAGTAAGTCATACAACATTCATGTTGAGTAATTCTTAATAACTACTATGCTCTAAAAAGTAAACGTTTCTGAGAAGTGGCTTTTAAATCATCTGGGAATTTTTAACTCTATTTATAACAAATGAATAGTTGAAAAAACTCTGTAAGGTAGTAAGTACAGTGTGTTTAATAAACAGTTACCTGCCTGATAAATGCCATTAGGCTGGTGTAACACTGATATAAACCCTGACAAACATGTTGCCCCTCACTGACACTTCAATCATTTCCATGATCTCTCCAGCGAGGCGAGGGTTAAAGGGGTGATGCTGCGATGGTGGCAGCCAAGACACGATGGTGCAGGACACGACCAGTGGGCGTTGGACCATGTGGAAGTAGTTCTGTGAGTACCCAATTCCCAGCTGGCATCTGGCTCTTTCCTACCCCCACCCAAACTGGCCCCCCACAGAGCCCTGATCTGCCCCCGACGCTACCTTTGACTCAGACTCAACTGTACAAATGGTTCCCACTGCACTCCACCCTCGCACAGTGATCGAGTTAGCACACAGGTGTGCACTGATTGCCACCCACAACTAAACTCATGACAAATCACTTTCTTTTATATGCTAATCGCAGCTTCTGGTGTCAGGCAATCAGGGCAAAAAACTTACTGCAGCATGCTTTGCGGTGATGGGTAATGTCTGTGGATGGCTGTTCTGTGTTCAGCAGATCAACGCCTGCTGTTAAGTCATCATATTTTCAGTGTTTTGTAGAATCCATGCATCTTCCACGCAAACAGGTTATCAATATTTTTTTTTTTCCCCACTGAGTTGTCAAGAAGCAGTTACAACACATACACCGTGTGTCATTTATTTTTTCACTAAATCTCTTATTAAATGGAAATCACATGTTTACATATCCACCCTTGATTTACCGTTACTATCGCCATTTTGCAGTTAAGTTATCTGTCCCTTGTTGCATCACTGTTGAGATGCTCTGTGAGGTCCTAAACACAGACTGTATATAAATGATGGATGTAGCCTACTGATCTGAGCCTACTGATCATTTTTTTTGTAATTCCCATCAGGAATTACTCTTTGTAATGGGTTTGTGGTCATGCATCTACATATTTGTGTGTGTATCTGGGTTTCCAAGATGCATCCTTGCTGTCACCGCAGGAACATAGGAGAGGTAGGATAGAATTTCACTTAGACAACACGAATGTATGGATACATCCTGCCTTATATGATGGCGGTGCTGTCATGGTGTGGGAGATATTTTCTTGGCATTTTGTGCCTCCTGGTATCAATTAAGCATTATTTAAATTCCACAGCCTACCTGAGTATTTGGCTGATCACGACCATCCCTTTATGACCAGAGTGGACCAATCTTCTAATCGCTGCTTCCACCAGTATAGCATGCTATGTCACAGAGCTCACATCATCTCAAACTGTACTTACATGGCCTCCACAGTCACCACATGGAATGGAAGATTTGCATCATGGATATGCAGCTGGTAAATGTGCAGCAAATGTGTGATGTTGTCATGTCAGTATAGACCCATTGTTAAATCTATGCTATGTAGAATTAAGGCAGTTCTGAAGTCCAAAGAGGATCCAACCCAGTACTAGCTAGGTTGCCAGTGAGTTCACCAGTACAGCTGCTCTCTGTGTTTGTGCTTTTATCACTAGTCTTCTTTAATATATGATGCTTGTTTGTAAATTATGGTCTGACCTAAGGGACACTAGAAAATACGATGGGGTTTGCATCTAGGGTTGCCAACTCCCTGAAAAATAAATAAGGGACACCTCGTGGTCAGGGCCGGGCGACCCAGTTGTCTTCACCCTTCCCAGTGTGGTGAATTTTCTAGCTCTTTTTTTGTGTGTGAAATTATTTTTTTAACCATTTGACTTGAAGTTGATTTAAGTAGATGCATATTCTATTCTTTGTGATATGAACACATGTGAAACAAATGATCATTTAGCCATTTATTTTTAGCTCAAAATGACAACATTAACACAGTAAAACAGGTCTCTTTCTTAAACAGAAGCCTGTCATGCTTAACTTTTGAGAATATAAGTAAATCTTTCTTTAAAAGCACTCTGTCCTGCTTAACTTAAAATAATAGAAAACAATAGAAAGAAAAATATTCTTGTAACAGTGCACATATAGTGCATTTAGTACAATTGGCTTCAGTTGAGGTATTATTTCAGCTTTTCTAATGCTAATCAGCTGCTCCTGTTTGTAAACCCGCTTGTTCCCATGATTACGCATCATAACTCATCATCATTATTAATCTATGTATTACTTTTATGTATTAGTCATCAATTTGTTGTAATCATCTATCCTTGCAGTTGTTTATTACACAAAATAAATTATATTATCACACTTCTGGCCACATAGCGCTGATATTCACTGCACATGCCCATATTAACGTTTTCCAGCCAGGTGTTTTCCTTTTCCCATTCTTCCCTTTCTCTGAGGGGAACAAACATTGCTGCTCTAACGCTGGGCTCACACTGTGCGGTTTTTGGCCCATTTTGAGCCGATTTTTGAGTGATCGGACCGATTTTGGCCTTCATCGTGCGTCGTGTAGTATACGTGGGGTAACGAGAAGTGATTAACACCTCACGACCAGCTCCCGATCATCAATCGCTCGTGAGGGTGTCACCACAGGCGCTCACACTGCTCACGCGCAAACGTAAACGTTGGTGAAAAAGATGGAGCAGCACAGCTGTGCAGCGTGTGATCTGGACACAAGCGATGGAGGCACAACTTGTAGAACTTTGGAAAGCTCATCCGAGCCTTTTCGATGTGGCATCACAAAATTATCACGACCACAACAACCGTGAAAATAGTTGGATTTACATTGCTGCTCAATCACAGCTGCCTGATCAATGTTTTTCATTAGCAATTTAGCAAAGTTGATGGTGGTGGTGTGTCTGTGTGAGTGAAAGACAGAGAGAGCGAGCGACAGATTTTCTGTTATAACCTTCATGTTATGGAGGCACAGTGTGAGCACTCAGGTCGCATCAGAGCATCGGGCGGTATAGTGTGAGAGTACATCGTGACCTACGAACTTCTAACCCCTGCGAGTCAATCGTGCAGTTTGAGCAGGAGCTGAATAACGCGACTGAAAAAAATCGCACAGTGTCTGCCCAGCTTTAGGTGTACTGTCATCCGAGACTTGCACCGCAGAGTTGGCGTTTGTTCCCCTGTTGGCCATGCTTCTTGTTGTGGTCATCTGTTGTCTTCCGGTATTTTCTCCGCAAGCGACCTTTCCTCGACCAATGAGATGAGCGGTAATCTGAATTGTCATACTCGAATTGTCATAAGTGTGCTGTCAGCTCATTGGTCACAAAGCAGGAGAGGGGCTGGGAATTATGTTTTCAAACAAAGCGTTAATTCCATAAACATTTATAGACTACTTTTGATTCTCACTGTATTACGGGACAAAGTGCGTCCCTTATTAGCTCAATACGGGACGTGTACTTTTGTTTCGAAATACGGGACGATTCCGTATTTTAAGGGACGGTTGGCAACCCTATTTGCATCATTGCATGGCTAGCTTGAAGTTGGCAAGCCGCTACCTTGCGGGCTAGGAACACAATGCTCAGCTCAAGGCTTTAAAATGAGCAGGACTCTGCAAACTACTTTCAGTGCAGCTACATCCGTCTTTAACACGGTCTGTAGTTCTGAGATGATTCTTGTTGTGAATGGCACTCTATAAAAAAATGCAACTGAAATAATTCACATGTGGTACAGATGGAGAACAGGATCATTCTTGTCTTCCATGTAAAACAAAGGAAAGTGTGATGGCCACTTCACATCTATTAAAAAGTGTCTTTTTGTTCCACTGTGAAATCACAGTCTGACCAGTCTTCTTTGTTTTTAGGTGTCACATCCATTTCATCTAAAAACGACATTACTGTATTTCTTTCTTTTAGGTAATGCGCTGTTCTTAAATTTGATTTCACTGAACTTGTGGATACTGAACCTTTTCACTGATTGTTTTTCTCTGTCTTTCATTCCCATTTTCTACATGTGTGTTACATTGTAGCTCATAACCTGGATGAGTCTGTTTTATCAAAGCGGAAGTCGATTCCAGCGTTTAAATCTAATGACAGGCTTTTTTTTTTTTATGGAGAAGTGGAGATTCTGCAGGGCACTGAAGATATCATGAACATGGTCTATAGCACATTGTTAAGCATGTTCAATACATTCTCTGCATGTTGTTCTGGGAAATTGCTTAAATTCCCTCACATGCAGGTGCTGATTGGTCATTCAGATGTGTAACCAAAGCATTTCAGATGGTACATACAACAGCCATGTGGTTTCTAGATTATGCAAAGTTGCACACAAACGCAAATAATGACTCATACAGACACACACATTTATGCCTAACCTGAGCTGTCCCTGGTCTACATGGCCGCGACCTGTCCCACTCCCTCCTTTGCACTCGCTTGGTTTCAACAGTGTCTGCTGAAAGGAGTGACCGCGATCCTCACATTTTGCTCTGTTGTTTATTTCTCTCTGTTCACCACTCCTTCGCACATTCTCCTCTCAATCCTCCTGCTCAATCTTTTTCTTTTGCTTCACACGCTTTTCCTCCCTGCCTCCTTGCTCCCCTCACGTCACCGATGCCTTCGATCATGCGGTCATGCTCGCTCCTTTTGCTTGTGCCACATTTATATTCCTACCGTACTTCCGCATCTTCCTCCTCCTCTTTTCCTTTCTTCCCGTATTTCCCCTTTCTTTCCCTGTTTGTCTTACATTTTTGGCATACAATGGATGGATTACTGCTGTGTATCTTGCTCTCTTTCTTTACCTCTGCCTTTGGTTATATCTCCATCTTACATCTTTCTACTGTTTCCTCGCTTGTTCTGCCTACTCTTTTGTTCTCCATTTTCTTTCATGTTTTTTGTTTCCTTCCTCACTCTCTCTGTCTTTCCCACACTTTCTTGTTTCTTTCTTGAACCTCTGACTATCTTTCTGCCTTCCTCTCTTCCTCCCTTCTCCCCACTTTGGGCCCCTCGCCTCCCCAGGCTGGGGCTCATACCCTCCCAGACCTTTCTACGAGACAGCAGTCCCTTCCTACTGCCTCTCCCCTCTCGCGCTCTAACCTCTGCTCTCTTCTGTATTCTGCTCCCTCTGGCATGGCTGTAGTGTCAGGTAAGTTCTCCGCCTCTTCCTGAATGCAGCCCCCTCCCTCATCCTCCTCCCAGCTCCTTTTGTTCTCCCTATTACACCGCAGACACCCTTGATTTCACATACACACCGCAGCCCTCGCCATCACCACCATGGTCATCTCCATGCCTTCTCCAACACGTAAGCCCCTACAGGCAGGTCAAAGGGCAGGTCAGCTGCTCACAGTGTTCAGCTGGAGGCTGACTGATAAAATGATCCAACACACAGTTTTTAAAAGACAGCTCTTAACACAGGAAGTACACCAATATCCATGAAAATTCAGTGGATGGATGGATAAACAAATCCTGAACAGTGCTGGTAAATTTTCTGCTGACATGCATTTTTTATTTTTTTATAAATGGTTCGACACAAGGTCACAAAGGTTCCAAATAAAGCGGCTATGATTTGAATATGCAATCACTGCGGCATTTAAATGTAACAATTTACATGCACAGATGTCAATGGTAGTGTGTTTGTGTGTATATGTGTGATGTAATCCATCACTATACTTGTATCTGTCTGTTTTGTTCTTGCTGCCACCTCAACTACAGGCTGCTGTAGTGTTTTTTGACACGGCTGCTGATTCACAAGCAGACCTGAAAAAGATTACTGTTTGCTGTAGTTTATTTATTATCACACAAGCCTCAGCAGTGAATGACGATGTATCTTTTCTTCCATTCATTCACATCAGCATCAGTCGCAGTGCAGGGCATCTCACATCCTTATCCTCAAATGAACTCACAGTTGACCAGAGTTTCATTAGACTCCTCCGTCCTTGCATGGCTTTAACGGATCGACTGTCGCGATAGCCCTCCATCCTTTTTTTTTTTTCACTCATGGTTTTCTGTCCGTCTGTCCGAGGACGACGACATGTAACTCTGAGCCAGGAGCTTCCTCCTCACTTCTTTCTGGTTTCTGACCACAAGTCAGAAACACACCAGCATGCACACGTGCTCTCAAACACACACATCGCTACCATTCGCCTGTACAGCATCAACCATCACACCCACTGGCACCATCTACCTACCTCGCCCTATCCTTCCTGCCCCCCTCCCTTCCCCCCTGCTTCGCAGAGGCCCCCCCTGCCTGCCCTGGCTGCACTCCTGGCTCACTGGCACCGCCCTGCTGGATGGAAGAGGCAATGAACAGGCTAAGCAAGAATGATCTACTGCAGCTTTTCTCTGTTACTTAGATTTAAAACCACCCGTTCCCACTCACCACCCTGCACTTTATGGCTTTTTTTACATTATTTTTTAAAATTCTTATTATTTTGTTTCCTCTGACCTCAAACACTCAGTGTCAGAGTTTCTCCCTAGTATGTTTTAGTGTGTCTGTAGACTCCTGTGTCTTCTGTCTTGTCGTGTTACATTTGGTCTAGTCGATGGATACATGTAGCTAATTGTAGTGCCATATTCACCATCTAGCTGCCTCTCATTTGTGCAGAGTGTAATGAAATCGAGTAGCGCCACCCATTCTCTGAGCTGTGGGATCCATGCAAGCGTTGAGTGTTTGAGGTTGTGGTTGAAACGTGACTTAAAAAAAAAATAGCCAGCATGACTCCGGATGTGAGAGAGTGCGGAAGCTGCATTCGGCCATTTGTGCGTGTGAGTGCATGGTTTCAAGTGCGTGCATGGGAATGTGTGATTTTTGCAGCAGCTCTTTACTCTGTCGCTAACGTTCACACCCCCTCCTCTTTCCCTCCCTCTGTGTTTTTTTTTTTTTTTACTGTCTTTGTATCCCTGCAGCACACGTAAACAGAACTACATGATGAACTTTGCCAGACAGACCGGCATGCGTCACTACTACAGCCGCAAGAGGCGGGCACTGCAGCGCCGTGCTTGAACCCAGCGAGTAGGGATTTCATCCTCTGACGTGCCAACCACACATCGACCTGCCACACACCATCCTTATTCTCATCCTGTTGAGACCCATCCAGTGGATTCCAGTCAGCCTTAGAGTTCCCTCGCCCATCTTTACCGACCCCTCTGCCACAAACACGGAACATCCAATCAGTTTACGCTCCAGCCAATCAAGGCCTTCCCAAACCCATGGGTCGGCTGGATTGAAACTCAGAAGGAAGGAGTGAAGAGGCTGTTTTGTTTACTTGTTCCCATGGGATGGTCGGAATTTCTAGTTGTTTTGTAATTGTTGCTGTGGTTCCTCCGATTCCCATTCCCACCTGCTCTACCCTTCCCTCTGGGTCCCAGCCCCCTCCCTCTACCCCTTCTTCACCTTCTCCCTTCTTTTCCTGCCACACTGTGAAATTGAGAGATAATATATCACTGCTGAACTGACCAGCCGATTGGAGAGCAGCCTCCCAGTTCCACTGAGCCACCGGGTGGGAGGACCGCTCCACCGCTGCCAACAAGTACACCCGGAAAGAACGACTGCAATGATGATGCTGACCATTAGGAGGAGTGATGGTGATCAAGCCCTAAGAAGAAAAGAAAAAAAAGAAAAAAGGAAAAGAAAAAGGAAAAAAAAAAAGTACTGTGTTCTTGCTGTTCTGTGTGTCTGTGGGTTCTTTTTTGTGATGAGTTGACTGTGGTGTTCTGTTCATTTGTTCGTTCGTTTTATACTAATTCATATGCTTTTAAGGGGGCGGGGTGGGGAGGGTCGGTTTGTGCTGGGTTCTGTTTCCTTTTCCTCGTTTATCCACATCGGGGCGGGGCGAGAAAAGCCCCGGCTCCACATGAAGAAGAAGCAAAAGAACGATTTGCAGACGACGGAAAGGAGAAAATATGGAGAGAGAAAAAAGAAAAATAAAGACTGAACAGCAATTGTTTTTGTTTTTTTAAATCATTTTTTTATATATGTTGGTTCCCGAAAAATACAGATATTTATGGTAAATGGTTCTTCACGTGACCTATTTAAGATGCACTGTGCGTGAAATCTGTATGTTTTTTCTAGTGTTAAGTTATTAGGCAGTCGAGTCAGGCTCTCGGACTGCATCATCTCCCCTCTCCCTTCACTTCCCTCTTCTCTTGTGCTGTTTCCCCCCCACCCCATCCTCTCTCTGCTGATTTCTGATACCTGGAGGTGAGGCTCTATTAGTGTTGTTTTTTGAAGTCTGTGTAATATGGACCCTCTGCCCTCAGTGTAACTTCAGTATAGCAATCTCCTGTATATATATGTATATCCACTATGGGGAGACCCAGCAGCCTTATAAAGGGAAATAAAGAACTGTCCAAACCTCATACTGTACACATTGCTTCAGCTGCTCTCTTTCATTCCTGCAAAATAAGCCTGGACTTTATTTGCTTTAGACTTTCTCTCCTTTGCCCATTTGTGTCTCTCACTCTCAGATCCCAACAAAGATTTAAAGCCATGTATGGCTGAATCTAAATTATCTATTGTGTACATATCAGTAGTAAAGAAAGATGCAAGCCAGTGAGCGGCTCCTAAATGTTTACTTAATTCAGTGATAGAACTCAATGGGATAAAGAAATCCCTGGAAACTGACACGTGAGAGCAGGAAGCAGTTAATTGTTTTGATTTTCTGTAAAATTATGACAATAAGAAAAATACAGAACATAACCATCCTTGCCCCATATCTGTGTGACTTTGTATGTGACAGAAGAGTGTGGGAAACATTCAAAAGGAATCAAATTTGATAATTTATTCAACTATTTATTTATTCAGAGACCTATAAAAACAAAGCACCTGTTTAAAGAAAATAAGCCATTGATCCAACCATTGTAGTGGGCTGGAACCTGGCTGATGATGATGGGCAAGAGGTGGTGTATGTCTTGGATATGTAGCCAAATTTAATAAGACATTTATGATAAAAATCTCTCTTTCACCAGAGTGCACACCTCAGTGTCTTCAGACTGGGTGTTCACCACATCACTGCAGACCTTCAGCCTTACTCCAGGCTCGGGCTGCAGCAAGTCCTCTGAGCATGTTCATCAAAATGTCTGTATTCACAAACCATCACCGACCATCACCCACACTGTTACAAGTGCTAAAGTGAGACAGAGGGGTTCCAGTGCGATGTTCAGGCACGAGTTACAGTGCGGCTGATCACAGCAGCTGTAGCTCACGGTGTAGGTTGTCCCCTTGAAGTGGACTTTTTGCTTCTGGCTGCAGTCTTTTTTTGCCATGCAACCCCTGGCTGACAGGACGCTGTGGTTGCCGTAGCGGCCATCTGCCATAAAGCACACCTTACTGGGAGGGCACTCTGTCACAACAAATTCGGGTGTCTTGTCTTTCTCCAGCATGGGGCTGTAGAAGCAAAGCAAGTTGTCACAGAGCACAGAGGGAAGGAGGAAGTGAAGCCACAAACCAGTGATATGCAGGAGCTTCAACATGCTCAGGCTGCAAAGAAAAGAGAAGCATCTGTTAAACTTTGGGTAAAACACATACTTAGTGCCACAGTGGTTTAGTTTTTGCAATCTACACCGAAAGGCCACTGGTAAAAAGAGATTTTAAATAGTTATTTCACTAAATCAATAAATCAACTGCATTTTTCTGTCTGGGTTGCAAAGCCATTCAAAAATTAGATTTATTTTATGCAAACCAACCAGTTAGTGGAAGTCTCTCAGCTGCAGAAATGTCTCCTTCCCCTAAATATAACTGGACTAAACGACACTTGTCTCCAGAGTGACTCTGGTCAACACAGTGAACTTTCTCCAGGCACTCTAGCTTCCTCACACAGCTCAAGGACAAGCTCATTAGGTTAACAGGTGACTGCAAATTGGCTGCAGGTGTGTGAATGTGAGAATGTGTGGTTATCCGTCTCTCTGTGTTAACCCTGCAACAGACTGGTGGCCTGTTCAGGGTGTACACCCCCCACCCGCCTGGGATGAGCTCCAGCACCACCTGCAGTAAATAAGTGGACTGATGAAAAACTGATACTCTGATACTCAAAGTGCTAAAAAAAAAAACAAACCCAAAAAAACCAACCGAAAAACAAATTGAAAACCTCAGTACCAACATCTTTCCACAGTTTCATAGAAGCCATTTTTTCCCAACAAACTGTAATGCTGTGCAGAGTGAAGCACCTGGCAAGAGGCTGAAAAGTGAAAGTGACAGGATTCATAAGTCACTGGCCCCTTAGCCGAATTTATATGTTAGTTAGCTGCAAGTTTCTATTGTTTGGTAAAGGCTGAATTTAGATACTATATTTACCACGTTAAATAGCTCACAGATAAAATGTCATAATGGGTCGTAATTACTGGAAAGAAACATTGCTGCTGAATTTTTCTGTGCTATTATTTTCATTCATGAAACAAAGTGAGTGCCATTTAAATCCATTATATTAAACAGATGAACAACATCTTCACAGCTATCATCTTTAAAACCGGTCAACTTGTACAGCTGTGCAGTAAGTATGAAATTTCACCATGTCTTGTATTGGTGTGAAGGATTTCCTCTGATAATCACATTCAGACTACTTCCAGCATTGACGATAAAATGCAGGAACAATTTTAGCGTGAAGCTTAAGATAAGATAAGATAAAACTTTATTAATCCCTCGGGTGGGTTCCTCTGGGAAATTCGCTTTCCAAAAGCACAGCACCGACAGAAGTTACAGAGTAACATATACACACACACACACAAATACAGAGACAAATATAAATAAAATATACGAAGGGGATAAATAGAATAAATAGGAATAAAAAATAAAAATACAAGTGAATTGCACATTTCAAGTATTGAGGTCTATTGCACCATTGACTATTAACAAAAGTATTGCACAGTGAGGTGAAGAGGCACTACAGCTTAGTTGTTCCCCCCTCCTTTGTCCTCCTGTTTCCCCTCCCTCTCCCCTCCAGAGAGGAGTTAAACAGTCTGATGGCGTGTGGGACAAAGGAGTTTTTAAGTCTGTTAGTTCTTGTCTTTGGGAGAAGCAACCTGTCACTGAACAGACTCTTCTGATTGTTTATGGCCGTGTGCAGAGGATGCCCAGCATTGTTCATAATGTCCATCAGTTTCTTTAATGTCCTTTTCTCTGCCACTGTCACCAGAGTGTCCAGCTTCATGCCGACCACAGAGCTAGCCCTCCTGATCAGTTTCTCCAGCCTGGATGAGTCCTTCTTTGCTGTGCTGCTCCCCCAGCACACCACAGCATAGAAAAGTACTCCAGCAACCACTGACTGGTAAAACATCCTCAGGAGCTTCCTGCAGATGTTAAAAGACCTCAGCCTCCTGAGGAAGTACAGTCGGCTTTGGGCTTTTTTATACAGGTGCTCTGTGTTGCATGACCAGTCCAGTTTATTGTCCACCCACAGCCCGAGGTACTTGTACTTGTTGACCACCTCCTCCCCCTCTATCTGAACCGGCAGTGGACCTTCTCTGGACCTCCCAAAGTCCACAACCAGTTCCTTAGTCTTTGAGGTGTTGAGTTGCAGGTGGTTTGTGTGACTCCATGCGACAAAGTTCCTCACCAGACTTCTTCGCACAGTCTCACCTCATTTAAGAGATTTTAAGTCCAGCCAAAACATTTCAGAGCTTCTCCTGCTGAACTCCAATCTCATCACTGACTCCAGCTGTACAGGCCACACCTTCGATTATACCTGCTTGTTAAATTCACACAGAGCAGCTACACCAACAGAAGCTTGATCATGCCAGCGCTTTTATTTTTTAAACACATGTATATGGAAATAGGGATTACAGAAAGATGGTTGACAAGTCCATCTCTCTGGTGCATAAATACAAGTCACACAATACATCATACTTTTTTTTTTTTTTAAATATATACAAACTTTTTTTAAAGTAATGACTGAGATTTAGACATTTGACTGAATGCCTTTCATCTTCTGAAGATTTAAGTGCCAGTGGCTAACAGGACTCTCCCCAGTCTTCAACAATACAGGTACCTATGCATCAGTGACAGGTATTGTTGTTCTTGTGTTATTTGGACATGAATCCAAAGGCTCTTCCTTAAGACCATCTGTGTTCCCGACATGATCAACCTTTAATGCAATCAAATCCAGTAGCTTCTTCAGATTGCTGTCAGATTTGGGCGGGATGTTACACTGATTTTTACAGCAGCATGTGTAGCTGACATTGTATTTGACTCCCTGGTAAGAGATGACTTTATGGGAGCCACAGAGTTTACTGTCCACACAGCCCTGAGAAGACAAGATGTGGAAGAAGCCATAGTTGCCTGTGGAGATGGCGCAGCGCTGGTCGGGCATACACTGGCTGGTGGTTTGGGGGCAGGGCTTGCTTTTCTGCTGCAGAGGACAGTAGTAGCACAGCAGGCTATCTAGAGCCAGTGCTGGGAGGATCGCAGCTGAGACCAGCAGGATGGAGATCAAGAAGCAGCATGGACTAAACAGATGGATACCCAGACTAATGTGAATTCACACCAAAACAATACATACTGAAATAATATTTCAATTAAAGGCATTTATGGTTCTTAGTTATTTGCATGCATGTGCTGTTCACCTGGTCTTTCTTTGCGATCCCATCTTTGTCTGTAAAATCCCACCAAACGTGAGAACGTGTCCACTCAAGCAACCTTAAAACGCCAGCTTCTGATTGCTAATCAGAAACAGGTGTGTCTTTAAAATGTCATTGCGCACACATGTGAAAGAAGAAACACACGAATTCACACAAACACCTTTCAAACTTAAAACTTCCAGTTTATTGCAAAGGAAGAACATTTGCTTTGTCCTTTAAAATAAAACTCTGTGCAGCCTATTAAAAAAATAATTTCAGCTGAGGTAAAAAGAAAGAAAAAAGGCAGTGTTACATTGCCATCTGGTGTTTGCTTTAAGTCACGTTTCAACCACAACCTCTATATACACTTTGAATCCAGGCAACAAGCTGCTGCTGTGCAGCATGTACAGCAAATAAAGATTTATTTGCCTAAATGAGTTTCTTCTGAAATTTGTGATCATGTTGCGTAGCCAGAGGAAATGGTGAGCTGTGCCTTCTTGTACAAAGGTTCCTGTGAAGAAAATCAAATTCTACATAAGCTGAAATGGTCACTACCACCCACGTGTATGACAGGAAATGAGGGTACGAGTGTGAAGTTGAAAATATGTAATCGAAGTGTTAAAACTTATGTGACTGGTGATGTACTTCAGTGAATCATACACAGGGGTACTGAAGGTGACATTTTAAAGTACGAATCAAATTTAGTTGGTTCTTATATAGCACTTTTCTACTCTGCTTAAACACTTAAAGAACTTTATACTATAAGCCTCATCCACAATAGTAATTGTTTCCCTACGCTTACGCATTTTCTATCTAATGTTCACACTCAAATGAGTACATCAGGAGGACTTTGCAGTTTAGTATCTTTCCCATGGATTCTTTGGAAGATACTGGAGCAGCTAAGGATTTAACCCACCAACCTTGGAACTGGTAGACAACCCATGCTACCTCATGGATCACAGCCCACACAAAAGTAATGGGCAGAAATAGTTAGCCCAAGAATGAGAAAGGGAGCACATGCACAGTTCAAACAGATTCAAATAGAAGTATTAACCAGTCAAAGCAAATCAGTAGACAATAAATGACAGACGCCGCTAGCTGCAGAAAAAGTACAGCTGAAGAATAACTTACAGTTCAAATTGTTAGCAAGATGCTAACATGGTAACAAATGATACAAGAGCTGTTGTATGTGACTGATTATAGAAATTTACCAATTAACATGGACAGGTGTAGTTTTAAAAGGCCCTGTATTTGTAGTGAATGTTATCTACTAATCAGGAGGTTGGTGGTTCAATCCCTGCATGCCAAGGAGCGCTTGGGCATGTTTCTAAATCTCCAACATGCCATCATAAGTACTTAGATAGATGGAAATATTGTATTTGTATTAATGGTGTCCCTTTCATTCTGTGGCTATCTATTTCCACCCAGTTTAGGGTGCCTGTGGTTCTGGAGATAGTGTGGGTTGTCTACCAGTGTGTAGGTTTGTGGTTCAAATCACTGGGTGTTCCATTGTCCTTAAAAGACTCCTTAAGAAAGATCCTTAAGTTCCTTCTGATGCGTTTATTAGAGTGTGAATGTTAGAAAGCACATCCGCATAGAAAAAAATGCTGTTTTAATGAATGAGGTTTGTAGTATAAAGTGGTTTGAGTCCTCAAGTAGAGCAGAAAAGTGCTACATAACAACCAGTCGAGTTTATTGGACTCAATCTACTTGAGCTCTTTTGTCCCATACTTTGTCAACTTTCTTTTGGGTGGCTGCCAATTGGAAACAGAAGCTTTAATACTGAACTCAAAGATTCTTAATGGTGACAGTACATAAATGAAAATCAAAACAAACATATAAAGTCTCGTTCTAACTCATCTGAATCTACTAGAAGAATGAGCCTACATTGAGCTCCGCATCCTCATCCTCCCTGCCAGCATCACCCCAGTCTTCCTGTTCCTCTGCAGGGTCGTAGCTGTACAAAGGAATCAACCTATGCCGCAAATCATCCAATCTGAAAAAAAGAGAAAGAGAAACCTGAACATAAAAGAGCCCAAACCGAGCTCAAGATGATGCTTCAACTTCAGGAGTTACCTCATTTTTCTTCTGATATAAACAACCTAAAGAGAAGCACAAGCCAAACAGAAGTGCAATTATAATAGATGTGTAAGACATCATTTTGAAAGTGAATTGTGCAGAAGTAAATAAACATTTTTACCACTGCCACTATACATCCAATCAGTATGAGCACAACCAAAGGGATGAGTGAATAGTAACCAGGAAATACAGGTTTGCTGGGTACTGGTGAAATATGGGGAGTTGTGTGGTTCGGATGCATTTCTTCCTGCCCCATCGTCCTTTTTATAGCAGCCGTCTGTGCTGCGCACCTGTGTGACACATTCAGTGCCGTGCCTCTGCTTTCATTCCCACAGAAAGACGCAAAAACAAATGTCGCCGTGGCATGTAAGATCCAGCAAATCTGTATGTACAGTACAGTAAATATTTACGTGCCTCAAACTGAACTGAAAAGGCGGCTGATTAAAGGATACTACAGCGACGCATTTTAACATATGTGCGTTTTTCTTTCTTAAATGTATTCTTACCTTATGTGCTACCTGGGGACTACCTGAACATGCATGTCGTTCTCGCTCCTTTCAAGTCTTTGTGACCCACTGAAACACAGTGATCGCGTATCTCAACTTGCTCAATAGCATTCCTCCATGAGGAGTGTATTCAGTGTATTCCAGTGTGTTAGTTGAACTGGACAGACGTGTTTATCCATGTTTATGATCACGTTTAAAACATTTTGAAACACATACAGTAAAGTCAGAAGTGATGCTGCTTTGAAAATTAATGTCACATATGGTTTTCCATTGGTTAACTCGTGAAAAACACACACGCAAATTAAATCTAATCAGCATTTGAAACATACAATGAAAAGTCAAGATTGTTTTGTGTTTTCAAATTTTAATGTAAGACTAAGAACTAACTGGAATTAGTTCACCTGTACAACAACAGCACACGCACACATATGTAATACACAGTTTTGTCCAGCAGAGGGCAACTTTGTGACGCGGGAGAGGGAAGAGGAGGAACAGTGGGAGGAGCTAGCAAACCTTTCCAGATTTCTTACAGGTCTAACTGGCTGGGCTTGGCTTCATTCAAGCTTTCACCTTGAACAGGATACACGCCGGACATCAGAGCTTTTACGGTAAGCTCACAAAAATATACCCGTGGATTTGCAAAAGATAAATCTTGTTATTTACAGCTACTCTTAACATTTTACTATAGAGGACCTTCTGTGACATGAAGGGAAAACACTACGTGATATGAAAAAGTACCAGGCTAGATTTGAGTTTGATTTAAATTCAAAAATCCCTGCTGTTCAGCTTTATACTGTCTAAAAATAGAATTTAAGTCATAATGTGTTATTTGTGGTGTCACTGATATATAACAAGGCATTGTTGTGGGCTTATTGGTGTGCTCTGTTGGATTTCCTGTTAAGATTTGAAAGCTTGTTAATAATTACACCAGCCTGAACCTTCAGATTCAGTTAGACTCTGCTCATAAAACCCGCCCTACCTTCAACAATTCGCATTTTCTAATGTAAGTCATTAAGTATCCTAACTTGTCATTATTAATAATACCACCACATAGGTTTTTTCTGTTCTGCCATGCTGTGAATGAAGGCCGTGCGGAGTGTGAAACACCAGCATCCAGAAAAACTTGTTTACATGAATAAAATGTAATGGAAAGCTCAGCTGAAACACTCCACAGAGAAGATGCGAGCGACACCGATCTCCCCATGCCTTTGAGGGACGATCTAGAAGCAATACACCTGTATGAGAGCATTGATGACCTATCACAAAATGATGGGCCTAATTTGTACGACATCCCAGAATCCCCCACTTTAACCCAGCCTAAACCTGGAAATGATATCTGGAATTTTGAGATCGGAGGTCCTGGAAATACCAACCAGCAGAGCACCATTGGTCGCCCCCCAGTACCCCCAAGATCTCCTAATCTACAAAGATGTAGGCTTCCCAGTGAATGTTTGAGAGGAGAAAAGGTCCTTCGACTTCCTCCTCCTCCTCCTCCTCCCAGGCCGGGACTCAAAAAGCAGGTTTCTTGTGATTTCAGCGAGCCTCTTCAAAGACTGACTCGCTCCAAGACCGTATGCAACCAAGTGAGCATCTCCAATACTCATTGTAGACAAAAAGCTCCTTAATGTTCAAGATCGAAACCCAAAATACAGAGAGAAGACTGAAGAGTGTCTCTTGTATTCTTTTCCTCATCAGGATATATGGGCCATCACACTCATAGACACTCCGGAGGGCAGCACCAAGACAATGGTTTCGTTTTCTGCTGCAACTGCCAGGTATGAAAATGACCATAAAAACAACTTGTGTGGAAATGAAATGACTATAAAATGCTTTTGTTTACAATATTCTCCTTTACTATGACAGAAATCAGGCAAACAAAATTAGTCACTGGACTTTAAATCTTATATGCTGTGTATTTACTGTCAATTGTTTTGCTACTGGACGGCTCCTCTGTAGTTCCAGTTGGTTTCTAATCGCAATCATACTTTCATTTGGAATTTTGCAACCTGTTTTTCTTCACTGTCTCTGGCAGCTTAATGTCAAAATACAAGCACACAGAAAGTCTTTACAACTCCGGTTTGGTATGCGGTCGACTGCTGGACATCAACCGTGCTCTGCTGCAGCAGGTCGAGGTGACTATCAGTGTGGTGTGGGACCAAAACCAGATCCCCATTCCCACCTCAGGTAGCATTTGTATATATACCAGTTCACTTGCTTCTGTTAGCTAGCAGCAGCTCCCATCCAATGTCACAAAATACTGGAGAGAGAGAAATCCTTTAAAAGTGGCTACAATAGTGCAATTTGTACATTCAAATGTTTAAAACCCATCACTGAATTCACTGCAAAGCTTCTTCTGTCATCATGCACTGACTCTGAGATGACAGTGCAGCCATCACACATGGTATTTGGGCAGAAACGTGGGCTAAGCATCTTTCTGAGGTCTTTACTGAAAATGAGGTCTAACACAAATGTAATAATATTTTCTGTTGCAAAGTTTAACCACAAATCAATTTTCTTGCTTTTTGTCTGTCCTTAAGTATCTGCAGACAACTTAACAACATTTGTTTCTTCCTCCGTCTTTTGGTTTCTGTGGCAGTTAAATGAATTTAAAACAGGAAAAATGATCATAAAATGTTGCTTGTTACTCGTAGTCTGTTTTAGAAATTATGCATTATTGATATTTCTAACTTAAAAAAATAAATAAGTGGTAAAATTGGCATAAAGTGTTAACAGACTTATCAGCAGTCAAGTAAGCAGCTATTACCCAACCTCGCAACCCAGGAAACTGTGCTGAACAGGGTCATTTGTAGGTAATATCTATAAATGCTTCATAAGTTTCTTCATATGTTGGCATGTGTGGTGTCTCTGAAGTCTAATCTTTTATCCAGTGAACAGGACAGTGAAGAGTCTGATCGAGGACATCTCCCAGCTTCTAGACATCCCTCCTGACCAATCTGAGCATTGCGTATTAAAACTGTGCGACTCCGAGGAGGTTCTCCAGAAGTAAGTTTATTGCTAGATTTTACTGCAAAAGCTCATGACGTCCTCTTAAACCTGCATCGTTTAATGTGGTGTAATGCGCCCCATGCACTCTTTTTTTGGTCTGCCTTTAGTGAAGAGCTGCTCGGCATGCACGAGACAATTCAGATCTACTACAAGCTTAATCTAGAAGTCCCCGTCCGACTGGTAAACATCAACAGCATCAAACGTGGACTGGCCAGAGATGTGAGTGGCTCAAGGTCCTTTTCCATTTCCTCTTACAGAAAGGATCCTTTCGCTTCGTCCCAAGTCTTGAAACAATGTACAACTCTTCCCGTTCCCTGGCCGGTTTGTTATCGTGAGAACTATTGTAGCTGTAAAAATCTCCACCCTGAGCTCTTGACTTTGCTCTGTGTAAACATGACGCCATGACTGGTGGCATTTAGCGTGAAGACGTAAACAGAATAAAGGTGAACCCGATGTGCGCTTAGATTTAAATGCATAAAAGACAAAATATGCATGTTCACTGTCGTGTAATTAGTTAAATGTTTTATATAAGCTACATATTGGATATTATTTATGGAAGTTGTCCACATATGAGCGACACCATAACCATAAAAATCCAACATTCCGATCTATGTCGCCCCCTTTAAGGCTGTGGATGACAACACTGCATGCCAGCTGTTCCGGTTCCTTGCTTCTGCTTTCGTCTTCAACACCAGCAAGTAAGACAACCAGCAGCACTGCATACCACCAGCTTTGAGGAGTAGTTTCATTAACAATGACAGCTATTTGATGGCGAGACAGTCAGATGGTGTCTGTTTGCAGAAAACATGAAGAGAGCTGGTTTTACTACCACTTTGTTTCCACTTTTTCCTCCCCTCTCAGGCTGAGTCTTCAGAGTGTGCTCAACACCTACTGTAGAGAGGCAAAAGAGCTCTTCAGTAATAAGGTCAGTAAAATAAATAAATAAATAAAAGCAGCTAGTGGATTTTCTTTCTCAATACATGGTTGTCCAATATTTCTCCTCATTTGTGTCTCGTCTTATTATGGTCTGCAGTCTGGGGTGAATATTGGTGTTATTGTGAGCCGTGCTCGGACCATCAGCAACCTTCTGTGTGGTGTCACGTGCCAAGAACTGGAGGATGCCATTGGCAACCTCAACAGGATTAACCCAAGACCTCTGGTAGGTTATATCACAGAAACAGAACCATCAGTATAAATAGAAGTTAGTATCACACTAACCTGCAAAATTTGCCTCAATCTCATCGTTTTTCTTGTACCTTTAAAAACCTGCAAAAAATGCCTGTTCACATTAAAAATGACAGATGTTTCATTTTTTGTGTTGCAGAGTCATGAAGAGATAAGTGAGTGTGCAGATGGTGAGTATCTATACTGGTACGTGTGTGGTTGTGTGTGGTGTATATTTACTGTAAACTTTTTGTTGTTGCTGGACAGCAAAGAAGTTTTTTAGATTATTTTGGGCGTCAGGTTTATTTCCATAAGGAGAATCTATTTGAAAGTGAAACAAGTTATTTACTCATTGAAGCGTTGGTGACTGGACTCCAATCAAAAAAAAGAGAGCAGATTAGTGTCAATAGTAGAAGTGTCTGTATAACAGACAGGATGAGGCATGTAGTGGGTAAAAGATCCTGGAAATAATGGTGTTAAAGGCAGAATGATAAAATAGCAGAGTTTTAAAGAGCAGGAAATAGCTTTTACTATATGTGACAGACAAGAAGATGATTGGATCAGAGTGAAGAAAGAAGTGTGATATGAAACCGAGCTCCCAACACAAACTTGCCCACCAACCTACATGGTTATGAATTTTTAGTTTTGTAACAACATGCTCAATATGCTCAAAAACTTGAAAAACATATTTGTTATTTAAATATTTACAATTTTTGGAAGACCACTGTCAGACATATCAGTTTTGCCTCTGGCGCACAAACATGGTGCTATATGTACACTACTCTTTACTAACACTGCTTCAGTGCCATGTTTTGCATTTTATCAATGCCAAAGGAAAAAGAGAGCAAACTACAATTCTGGTATACTACACCTGTTATTGATACATCTACATAAAGCAATGACGATCATTATTAAATGTTTCAGCTATCAAATTTTGCTGTAAAGGTTCTACTAAAAAGTTGGACTCTCTTAAGTGATGTTTATTATCTGTGCTCCAGCCATGCTCATTCTCCACGAGGCGCTGCAAAAGCTGCTGCAGGTGTTTTTTGAAAACTTCCAGTCAGACTTCAGTGCCCCGAAGGTAACGAGCAGCTTGCAAATCTGTGACGTAGACCACAACCGCGACATCCTCCAGCTCAAAGTTGCTGCTCTCTACAAACTACAGCCCATCTGGGTAGACATGTACGTGTGTGGTTATTGTATTTTTATATATTTATATATGCATGCACAAACTCAATTCACGCGCTCAAGCATGAATGTTAACCACACCGTTGATATTCACTGGATTCTTTATTGTTCCTCTTCTTTTAGTTACGAGTCGTTCTCTATTTCGTGTGAGCTGACGTACGTCGGAAGGAAGCTCTGCGACAGTGGAGTTTGTGAAAATATCAGCACTGCCTTGTCACACGGAAACACAATCCAGTGTAACCGCATGTAAGAGTTAGATAGTGCCCATAAGAATAAATTTTATTTTGTCACGTCCAACTTCCTCTTTCTTCATTTACAACCGGTCTAAAGTACGATAATGTAAAATAATTGCAAGACAAACAACGCGTGTAAATGAATAATATATAACCTATATGTTCTTTGTTTTTAGGATAGTATTCCCTGTTTCAATAAATCAGCTTCCCTATGAGTCCATGCTCACTTTTCGCCTCAAGGGCTCCAAGAAAGGCAAAACTGCTGAGCTTTTATCGTGGGCTGTACTACCTCTTTACAGCGATAGGTAAGTTGTCATTAAAGCTTACATCTCTATAGCACCTATAAAGTTTTTGTGTCTATTTGGATTGGTTTAAAATTCATATGCACACTCATTGGACTTTACGAGCACTTGGAGACAGTGGGTAGGAAAAACTCCCTTTTAACAGGAAGAAACCTCAAGCAGAACAGCGCTATTTTAGCTGTAAAAATCTAAACCTAATTGGCTGATGAGATATTTGCAGTGATGAGGAGTTGGACAGGTGTTCCTAATAAAGTGACTGGCGAGTATATGCAACTGTGAATTAAATCATGTATTGGTGTTAACTGAGGAAACCCCAGTTCCACTATCTCTGTGTTTGTTTTCACGCATTAAAATGAAAGTGCTTCATTCTTTTAATACTTTAAAGACTCAAAACAACAGATGGAAACATGTCACTGTGCAAGAACAGTTTTCAAATTGCTTTGCATTGCATGTGTTTAAAGGCTGGTTGTGTTTTTACAAGCTCAGTGTAGTTCTGTTGCAATAAGTGTATTCTCTCTCTCTGTGTGCAGGACTCTCGTAACAGGCACCGTCTTGCTCTGTATGTCTACTTTGGCTGAGCTGTCTTTTCCTCCGTCCGCTGCCCTCTTTGACAGCCACAGACAAGCCACTGGGGTGATAATGCACGTAAGTAATACTGGACAGCTCTGCCCTCTGTTGATCAAAAAGCAAAACGACACCACATTCCTTGACTCTTTATCTTCTTACCTTTTCCCTCAGCTTCAGTTTCAAGACCAGGTTGAGTGGGAGTATAAGAGGCCCATTGCACTCCCTGGGTCAATATTGTTCACACAGGCTTGTGAGGAACTGCAAAAGAAAATGCTGGAGGTTTCAAAGAAGCATTGTCTCTGCTTGTGAGTAGAATGACTTAATTCCTGAGTCATTTGAGAACAGGACTAGTCAGAAATACCTTGAACTACGAGTTCTCAGTAATTCTTCAAGATTGCTTCCAGGGTTTTGTTGTCAAGCAACACATTCCTAAAATAATTTTTCTTTCACCAGTCTTACAGAGAATGAGAAAGCTTTCCTGTGGACGAAACGTCACAGCAGCGACAAACAAAGTACGTTCCTCCACCTGCTGCTGGGCGGAGTTTCCCACTGGTATCCTGAAAACCTGACAGAAATCTATACCATACTGGAGAACTGGGCTATCTATCTACCTGAGGAAGCCCTTTTCCTGCTTAGCGACAGGTACAGCGTTTACATGCAAAAATAAAGTGCTGTCACTTAGAAAAGCTGACCAAAAAATTTATACAACATATGAAAGTAGTTATCAGTTCAACTAACACAAGGTAATAACTGGGTACCCTAAAACAAGGTCAGCGTAGTCTTTGGTTCTGGCTTCCTTTAGCCTAACACTGATCGTCCTGGATCTGGAATATCATTTCTTTAATCTTCTTAATATTCCTGGCCACCTACATTATCATCATAAATGAAGCACAGCGCATAATTCAAGACAATAAACACTAAAGAACTTTTGTAATAGAAACTGATGGATATCTGGTTAATGTTTCATTCATTTAAAACAAAAATGATCTGAACCCTTTCCCACTGATCTCACTTCCAGCTTTCATGATCAGACTGTACGACAGACAGCCGTTCAGTACTTTGAGCAGATACCAGATGGGGATCTGGAGGTGTATTTACCACAGCTGGTCCAGGTGAGCAAACTAACACACATTCAAACCTTTCAAAGGAGATCTCAAAAAAAATATGATGTTGAAGTAGTTAAATTTTTCAGATGATAAATTGGACAACTGGTGGCACACTTTGCACGCTCAGTAGTTTGATGTGTGATTGATGAGTGGTCATTTCCTGCAGGCACTGAAGAATGAGTGGAAATTGGATGGACCCCTGGTAATGCTGCTGTTGGAGAGATCACTTAGGAACATACGCATCGCTCAGCAGCTCTTCTGGTGAGTCAGACACTAAACTGATGAGGAATAATACTAAAACTACTGGCATTTAATTCAGGTGAAAATGTTTATTGCCATATTAACATGAAAAAAGCTGAAAGACTTCTGTCTTTACTGATAAAATATTGATTTATTTATTACAGTTTTTCACTCTACTCGATTTTGTGATCAAATAGTGATCACATAAGAACAAGTCCATAAAAACTTATCAAATTGAAATCTTACTCCAAGTCATTTTCTTCCCCCTGAATTCATTGAATAGTACAAATAGAAGCTATGTCTTTCTTACTGTAAAGGGTTGTGTGACATGACTTAAACTAGTTTTTCCATAACATACGAGGAACTGCAGGATTTCCCGCTAACTCTTCTCTCTTGACACTGTGCACCGCCCACTGCATAATGGGCCTCCCAATAAGAGATCTAAAGATACCAGCTGGTATAAAAATGCAGCTGCTATTTTTAGAGCTGATATCATTGAATATGATCACAGAAATATATAAAGAAGTACATTTTGTGCACGCTAAAAGAGGTGAAATTTAGGAAACTGCCTTTGTATTCTGGTGTGTGTTAACAAAGCAAATCTTCACTGGCTTTCACACACAGTTAAGATGCTTCACTTATCAGTCGACCTTATTTCTTTTAGTTCTAGACTCACTGTGTTTAGGTTCAACCTCTATGATGCTTTTAGGCAGTAAGTGACAACATCATGCATGCAAAGCTTTACAACTCATGCTAGAATATAATGTCAGGCTGCTGGAGGATGCCCGCAATGACCAACACTACCAGAGCTGGTTCAGTAAAATTCACGCTGCCCTGCTGCAGTGCTGCGGCCAAGCACTGAGGGAGGAGCTGCAGCGCGAAACCAAGCTGATGGCCGTGCTCGTACAGGTGGCTAGTGGCATTCGCAGTACTGACAAGGCTCGTCGTAAGGTCCGTAATTAACTCATTGGTGCATTCACTTCCTGGCTTATAATCCTTGTAATCATCGTGTCTGTCGATGTACAAGAAATGCATTTAATTTTTTGTTTTCTTTTGTGTTTTTTCTCCCGCTTTGCTCTTTTGTCTGCAGAGTACTTTGAAAAAAACAGGGTGGAGAATTGAAGACTTCTTTAAGGATGGGATCAGCTGTTGCCTACCACTAGATCCTGCTGTCTGTGTGAATGGAGTGAAGCTAGAAGTAAGATTGTTACCCACCACATCATATATCAGTATTTTTTTTTAATGCAAACACACAGCAACGTTTTATTTCAGGTGTTTACTCTTTGATGTGTTACTTCCAGGCCTGTAAGGTCCACAGCTCATTTGCTGCTCCTCTGGGGATCCCATTTATCTGCATTGACCCTCTGGCCAAGAACTACAATGTTATCTGCAAGGTGAGTAATGATATGCAGTTGGATCGATCCACACTGTGTTTTTGCTTGTTGTCTTCCAGGGAAATTAAATCTGTTTCAAAACTGCTATTACATAGCTCTGAATATTAGAGGACACTCTAAGGAAATCTCAGTTAAACGTGTTGTTCAGACAGGAGATGACCTGCGTCAGGACATGCTGGTACTTCAGATTGTCCGTGCGATGGACAGAGTGTGGCTCCAAGAGGGACTCGATCTACAAATGATCACCTACAAGTGTATTTCTACAGGCCAAGCTCGGGGTCAGTATGATAGATTTGTTTGTGCTTTTGAACGTCCATAAATAGTCTGGGAATTTGTGTTTTTCCAAAGCTTGTTATTTTATGCTTGTCAGGTCTGGTGGAAGTGATACCAGAGGCAGTGACCCTGGCAAAGATTCATAAAGAGTGGGGTCTGGGTGGAAGCCTCCGAGAGGACACTCTGGAGAAATGGTTTCACATGTTTAACAGAACTAAGGAAGACTACGAGAAGGTTAAGACCATCTGAAAAGCCTTTTCTTAACGATGCACTGTCACTGCTCCATCTTTCTCGTGCATAACACTTTCTGTTTATATGCAGGCTGTGATGAACTTCCTGCACTCGTGTGCCGGGTGGTGCGTTGCTACCTTCATCCTGGGCATCTGCGACCGCCACAATGACAATATCATGCTGAAAAAAAGTGGGCACATGTTCCACATTGACTTCGGGAAGATAATGGGCAATGCACAGATGTTTGGAAGTGTTAAAAGGCAAGTCAGCAAGTCAAGCAAAGCAGCATTTTGAAAAAGGACAGAGTGCTGTTATGTATGAGCAACAAAAAACATTTTCCTGCTCAATAATAGGGACCGGTCTCCCTTCATCTTTACATCTGAGATGCACCACTTCATCACTGGTGGAGGGCAGAAGCCTCAACGCTTGCATCGCTTCGTGGAGCTCTGCTGTGAGGCTTACAACATAATCAGACAGCGTTCTGCACTCATACTCAGCTTGTTGGAGCTTGTAAGACTAAATAACATTACAGTCCCTTTTTAACTCTGTCTGAGAACGGAAAACATCCCGTAAAACAGGTTTCTACCCATTGTGTATATTTCCAGATGCTACATGCAGGAATGCCAGAACTGAAGGACTCTAATGACTTGCAGTACGTCCAGAACAACCTCAGACCTCACGATACTGATCTGGAGGCCACCTCCTTCTTTACAAAGTAATGTGACGTGTGTGGCAACGTCTTCCTAAGAATACATATAATCCTTCCGCAAATAAACAAACTTGCATTTAATTTCTGCTGTTTGTGTTACACCTGTGGTAGGAAGATCAAGGAGAGTATGGACTGTGTTGCAGTCAAGTTTAACTTCCTGGCACACAACATTGCTCAACCCAAGACAAAGGGCACCCTGCCCCGGGAGAGTGCTCCTGCTCCTGCTAGTAACATTCAGGAAGCTGTCATTTTGGGATACTCTGCCAAGGGAAAAGATGTGGTAAGCCTGCAACTGCACTTTGGCCTCAGTAACAAAACAAACCATTATAAAATAGATTTTACCTGATGCACTAAAGGGCTGTTTATTAGGCCCAAATAGCTGGAGGAGGCAATAAAACACTTGGAAGTGACAGCGAATTCACACTTTTTTTTTTTTGATTGTTTGCTGTCACTTACAGCTTGTCAGAAGGCAGTCTTGTGCTTATAAAGTCTTTCCCAAGGGTTGGGTGAGGAGTATTTGTAAGCATTTACTACTCTTTGATCCGAAGAGCTGTCCTGATGTCAAGTGCTTCTTCTTCTAGTCACATTCAGTCTATAGTAGAAATAACAGCAAGGATCAAGGATTCAGGTGTTTGCAAAAATGCAGTGAAAATAAAGGAGTTTGCATATGAGCAGTGATTTAAGCTACTAAAACAATCTCCCTGGAAGCTTTTAACACAGTTCCTGTAGTCTCTATCTAATGTAATAATTGGTTGTGTTTGATTTGCAGCTCTATGACCTAAGGATAACCATTGACGATGGGTTTCTGACCAGTGAGAAAACATTTGGACAGTTTGAGCTGATCCATAGGGAGCTGCAGAAACACTTTATTGAATCAACACTACCACAGTGAGTGAATAAATTAACATAAATCCTGCTCTCATGTATTATATTTTGTTGCACAGCTCGTTCTCATAGTAATTACATAATTAGATGCATGACTTCGCTTCCACTCCTTTGCTTCCAAGGTTTCCGAGCTGGTACCAGATGTCATTCACGCCAGGCAGGAAGATGTCTCTGCTGAATAAATACCTAAAAGAGCTTTTTGAAGGACCTTGCAAAGGAGTGAGTTTCTTCCCTGCTTTAGTAGTCCTTTGTGATTAGCTGTTTTCCCCATTAGAGCTGAACTTGAAAAGTATCTCAATTTGCCACCCGCAGAATGAATTTGTCTGCAGCTTGTTTCTGGATGGTCCAGGACATAACCGAGGTCCAAAATGTGCAGGTAAGAACAATGGAAAAAATATGTGAATGTGAGCGTTGATTGCGTGGTATATTGAGAAAAGTGTGATATTAGTTTATTTATAAGAAATTCCTTTGCTGTGATCTAATTGCACTTGTGTGATTATCTGTTGCAGAAGAGCAGCCTCAGGTCCAGCTTTACATTACTTACGTCAACTACAAGCTCTCTGTAATGATAAAACACCTGAAGAACATTGTGAGTTTCATTTATTCTTATTACTGTCCCGCAGCATTTAGCAAGAGTAAAGCATGTATAGTTAGGGTTCTATATCAGATATATACTCACTGGATACTACATCAGGTTCACCTCATTAACTTAGTCATACTAGTATGAGGTTGGACCGTCTTGCCTTCAGAATTCCTTAATTCTTCATGACATAGATTCAACAAGGTGCTGGAAATAATCCTCAGACATTTTGGTCCTGTTGACATGATAGTGTCACACAGATCCACTTTCATGTTGTGAATCTCTCATCCCGAAAGTGCTCGACTGCACTGAGATCTGGCGCCTGTGAAGGCCATTTGAGTACAGTGAACTCATTGTCACGTTCAAGAAAAATGTTTGAGATCATTTAAGTTTTGTGTCACAGTGTGTTAAGCTGTAGGATCCTTACTTCGATCGTGTCCATTACACCATCATGAACTACCAGAGGTTATTCTCCTCTTATACCAACCAGGTATTTGTGTCCTAAGAACTGCTGCTTACTAGATTCTTTATCTTTTTGGAACCTCCCCTATAAACCATAGAGAAGGACATGGTGAAAAAGCAGATCAGCAGTTTCTGAAACACTCCTGTCTGGATTGAGTGATTGTCTGTGGCTCGGGAGATAGAATCGGTCATCTACTAATTGGATGGATGGTGGATCGAATCACCAACCTTCCGGTCCATTCATCGGAAAACAACTAGTGTAAATGCTAGATAGCCATAAAACAAAGTGCTTGTATGAATGAGGCAAGTTCTTTGAGTTTTGAGGTAGAGTAGAAAAGTGCTTTATAAGAACCAGGTCATTTACCATCAGGCACCAAGAACCACCCCACATTCAAAGTCTCTTAAATCACCTTTCGTCCCCATTCTGAAGCTCAGTTTAATCTTCAGCAGTTTGCAAAAATGCATTAGTTGCTATCATGTGACTGAGTGTACTTGTGGCACGTGCTCATTCTCCTCTGACTTCCTGTCCATTCGCCTCTCCTCAACAGAAGCACCCGAACGGTTCTAACCCTGATGCCTATGTTATCACATACCTGAGGCCAGACCCTCGGAGGCGCTCCAAGAGGAAGACAAAGATTGTCCGCAATAATGTCAACCCCATCTTCAATGAACTGGTAGTGCCATCATTCCTCCTCTCTATCCATGATTAGACACAGTCAAGACATCTTTTGGTACTTAGCTGTATTACAGGGTAGCTTGTACATTTATAATCTTTTTCCACTAGTACATAGTGGCTTGGCTTGGCTCAGCTCCACTAAGTTTTTGGGTTTTCCATTAGGTGGTAGTACGTGGCACCAGGTGCTTTTTTTAATATCTATATGGCTGGGGTTCCAAGCTATCTGAGGCAATCCAAAAATGTGATCGACTGAGTAGCGTCAAGTGGAAAATCAGCTAATAGTACTTAATACTTTTAGTCTGCGTGCCTTTCACATGGGTAATTTGTTTTCACTTAAACTTCTAAACTGAAGTGCTTAGTTTAAAAAAACAACAAAAAAGAAATTGTGCAGTACAGCCACAATCACAAATTTCACCTAATATGATGATGCATCCTTGAACCCTTGAGCTGGATTTTGTCATCATGCATTAGCTGTCACATGTACAGTTAATTGTGATGAAAAAAAAAGTTTGTTTTTCTTTTGCTTTGTGTTTTGAATACTTCTTCAGATAAATTGTTCTCACTCTGACTTATAACTAAATGTATGAATGTGTTTATATATTTCATTATAATGAGAGTTCCTTCTGTGCTGCTGCAGTCTGATTTACAACATGATCTTTGACCCACTAACCATCATATTCCCACAAATTTATAGGCTCTTATAACCTCTTATTTAGAATTATAAAACCACATCTTAAGCTAGGTAACTAAAGTGTCTCCTTCCTACTCACAGGTGGAGTACACTTCGGTCACACAGCTGAATGGGATAGTCCTGGAAGTGGTAGTAAAGAGCAAGAAGGCTTTTGTGGCTGCAACTAACATAAAACTGGACGAAAAGTTGCTCAATCAGGAGCTCTGGTTCCCTCTCGGAAACTCTGCTATCTGACCTCAGAGCTGCACTGCAGGCTAACTGCCAGCAGGGGGTGCAACCACATCAAGTGAGGGACCACATTCATGGATTTGAGAGGGAGATGCCTGAGAAGAGGAAGAATGCACTGTATACAAAACTGCATGCCAGTTATACCTATTTATCAGATGCAACTTAATCCCATTCCAGACTTGAAAACACTGCCAGATGGGAGTGTGTGGATAAAGTTACAAAACAGACTGAAAGAACACAGCGGACTGTTTACTGTGTGACACTGAATTTATTATTTCTAAATTTTTATCGAATGAAGGCCTTTTGTTCACTAGTTTTTCTAATGTTACTTTGGTGATGGATGAAGAAAACGTATTTTTTAATCACTGTGGCACTTTCGTTTGCACTTGACTTTGTTTTTACTGAGAGCAAAAAGCAGACCTTGTAAACGTGTACGTCGCCGAGGCTGTGGACGCGACAGATTAAAGAGGAGGTGATGCAGCACCGCCGGTTTGTTACCTGAGTGTGTTTGTCCCCTCAGGCTGCGTCAGCTGCACTGTCCTTGACCAGTGGGACTGGAGGCATGAGGGGGTGAGGGAGAGCGTGTGAGCAGGATGACAACTCTGCCTTTTTGGCCCGTGGGGCTGAGTTAACACTCGCCCCCTCACCAGCCTTTTGCCTTATCCATCAGGAGCATTTGAACACCGATTTAGCACGTGTGCACGCAAAGGCAGACAATCACATGATGACAAAAAAAAAGAAAGAAAAATAAGACGCGCACACTTTCAAGGCACAACCAGGTCTTCGTGTTATCTTAATGCTGTCCTTTCTCTTGACAGGCCTGCTGACCCATACTTTCCTCTGCCTCATTCATAGTGATTTAGTGGCGAAAGAGGATAGAAATAGACTTCCCTGAACTGGATCTGGTTAAATTATGTATACCTCTGTGAATCTTATTTATATTATTCCCTGAAGGGTCTCTAACAGGGAAGTAGGGCTGTAAGATGGTACTCTTTAAAAGCTGTGCTCGTGGAGTATTAGTTTATCCTGGCGCTACACATCCGTTTCAGGCCTGATATATTGTTTTTCTAATCATTAACGATAAATACCTCCTTCCCCCACAAAAAATGTTGTGGATGTGCAAGACCCTTATACAGCATGTGCAATCAAGTTTACCACATAAAAAAGAAAAGAGATCAATCTACTCCTCTAAAATCATTACTCTAGGAATGTCTCTATTACTTTAGAGATGCAAGGAGAGAACTATTATGTGTGTTTTCAGACTCACTGGAGCCTTCTGGTCTTTTCTTCTGCAGCACTCAGTTGCAGGCAGTGGGGAAAAATAAATGCACTTCTATTTTCTGACAATAAAAGTGGTATTTATATCTGAGGAAATGGTTCTTTTTGATTTATTTATATATTTTCATTGTTGCTGCCGCTGCTGCTCCCACATCAGCCACGCTTCTCTATCTGCTGGCAAGGTGTGCGTGTGTGCCTGTGTCGCCGTGTGAGAGAGTCTGATACGGAGATGTGTTTTTTAGGAATGCGAGATATAGACGAATAGGGAGGCTGGATCCAGGCTGAAGCCGTCTTTGGATTGGAGAGGCACCCACCTGTAGCCTGGAGGTTTGAAAAGAACAGTACGTATGGTCATACAGGATCATTTCCATAAAAACTCAACCGAAGCACAGATAAACCACTGGAAATTTAGGGGAAATACAATGATGCCCCACATTGTCACCTGATGTAATTTAGCCCTTCATCTGACTGCCCTACAACCCTCTACCTTCCAGCACTTGCTGGCTCACCTTTCTTCAGACTCTTGAAGGGCAGGGTGTACTGGCCTACAAACTCACTGCTGAGAATGCCGGTCTGATCTCTGACACAGAAGCGAACGAGGCACAGTTCAGGCAAGCGAATCGTGAAGGACATGTCAGTATCCCAGCGAGGACTCAGAGCTAGAACAGAATTAACAACTTCATTAGAGTCAGTTAATGTTTCTTTGAGGTGCTAATTAACATTTTTGGATCAAACACTGGATCACACCGCTACCTCTATGTGAAAGACGTCAACTGTAATGATGAACACAGAGAAATTTATCACCTGCCTACAAAGATCATTGTTTTCGGTATATAATTTATGGTTTTGGGCTTTGACTTTAACCAGTCTTACATCATTTGAATAAAACGGCTCTACATATCCACTGAAGTCTGCTAAAACTTAGGACAGACAAAGAAAAGTGGTTAGCTAATGAACATAGGAAAGCATTTTGGAGCCTGTAAATATATTTTTGTCATAAGTTAGTGGAGCCCAAAAGCAGATTTCAAAGGCAGAGTATGTGATTTATATTCACCTGGAGGCCAGAAACACAACTTCAAATGAATTCTAATGTACAGTGGCAGATAAATAACAAGTAAACAAGCTCTGTTTTATGGGGTGATAATATGACACTGTTGGGTTCTCAGCTTGTTCCAGCTGTCTTCAGGCGAGCTCAAAATATTACAAACTTGAGTTTTACTTTATCATGAAATTATTGTCAAAAGTGTAGCTACGCGTTAAAATACTTGTTTCAGGAGGTGGTATTAAAGTTGTCGCCGGCTTTTGAAATTACACACCGCCTGAGCTCATCTTGAGTGCTCTGACGCTAATACACGCTCACAACCTGTGCAAAAAGTAAAGTTACCGTTAATTCAGCTTATTGTTCAACCTGAGTTAATCGCTTTCACTTGCTGCTTTGAAACAAATGCAGATGTCACAATAAGAATAACAATGCTACCGTGCCAGTATTTTTGCAGGTACAAACCGCTCTTACCACTCTGCCAAGCTGCTGCTCAACCAAGTGGTAAATTAACAAATACAGTACTGCGCAATATTGTCGAAACACCCCCTATTTCTCTACATTTTGTTCCAAAGAGCCATACTTTCTTGTCTTTTTGTTAAAGTAGTCTTGAGCAATAGTTCTCAAAGATTTTGAAATTTTGATCATCTGGAAAGAATCTGATTGAAAATAGCCTTATTGTTTAGCATTTCAACAATCCCAAACATGCTGCCAATACAATAAAAGCGTACCTGAGTAGCAGAACACGCAATGACCTCTCTAGAGTATGAGTATGGGATCATCTTGACAGAACAGAATAAAAGGCAGCCAGCATCCAAAGAAGAGCGTTGAATGTCCCTCAAGAAGCCTTTAGAACTATTCTTGAAGACTACTTAGAGAAATGACAAGAAACGTTGCCTAAGAGAGTTCAGGCTGTCCTGAAAAATTCAGGAGTTTATACCAAATACTGACTTTTAAGTTCATTAGAAATGTACACTCTTCTTGCCGTATAAATAGTATATTTCCAATTTTGCACATGTTCCATTTTCTGAGCATGTTTCTATAATATTTAATACTATTTATCAATTCTGCCCAACTATGCCTCACTGTGAAGCAGGGAGAAACTACCTTTTAGATGGTTTACCAAGCAGTAGTCCCTCCAAAACAGCCTTCCATTCCTGACAATCCTGCCATCATTTTAACTTTACCTGTGCCCAGTGCAATGTGTGCAAGCTAAACATAAAGTGGCTGTCGCCTGCAAAGACCTCAATGTCAAATGCCAAGCAACATTTCAAGTTTCTGTTGCAGTTAGCAAGCTAATGTTGCAGAAAAGTGTTGACTGGACTTTCAACCATTTTCACTGCAGTGCTCTGTAGCTCACTAAGGTGAGCGACCACAAAAAACACAAACACTTGATCTAACAGTGAATTTAAAAGCTGTTGGGATAACTGACCAGCAATCAACAGACTCACAGATGACAGCACATGACCAGTGTTGACTGGATTTTAAAGGGTTTGCTGAATTCTTTTAAACAATTTGATCAAGTTTCTCAATCCAAAATGACATTTGTATTCACCTTACCTGTTTTATTAGATGACTATATGATTAATGTTCATATGCACATCATAACAGAGTACCAGATGTATTCACTCTAGTGCTACGTCTGGTACTCTGTTTCCTCCTTCTCTCCCTCCTTGTCTCATCTCACTCCCATGTACAAATACACACATGAAATCCGTCCTTCCTACTTTCTTGAAAGCTGAGTGTCAATGATCTAGAGTTAATTCTGACAAAACACAACTTGAACTGATCAAAGTGAAGCTAGATCTAACATAATGGAGAACAGATTGCTGTGTCTTGGTACGTTGTGATATGCGCAGTTTGTGTTGTGCCACCTACAATTGTTTTTGACAGTATGTGTGTTTTTTCTGCAGGAGTCTGATGCAATCCCATGAATCTCCACTCTCACAAAGGGGTCCAGAGCTTTTCCACTCCTGGGTAGGGGTAGGTTGGACCCACTGATCACCTGTGGACAAACACACACAGAGGTATACAGTAAATTTAAGTAAATGATTAGTGAGAATCTCAGAAACAGTAAGAATCAGTAAGAATCAAAAATCAGTAAGAAGAAAACAGTAGAGAAGAGGAGGGAGGGTTTGTAATTACACTAGTCTGGAGAAAGGCAGGCTTATCTGCAGTCGTCTCACACTGAGCTTTCCCTCACTGGCCCTGATCAAAGACAAACCTGCATGTACTTATCACGACATGCCCTGCTTGGCACTGATGTAGCCTTACAGTGTCCAGCCTAGAATTACAGTCCCTTTCCTCTTCTGTAGTCACGCTACAAAACCACAAAGGTTCTGATACTTCACAGTCACAATGGTCCCTACTTGTGAGTTCATAGCTAGCAGGTTGGAGTCATCATTAAATAAACCTTTTGCACGTACTTGACAGTTTTATGCTAAAAACTCTTGCAAAAGCTCAAGGGGAAATATTGTTTTCCTGAACAGATGAATAATTTAATGCTGAGATTGAAGATTGAAAACCCAAACACTCCTACCTAAGTTACAACACCGTCTGCTACTCATGAGTCTGATTCACTGAGTTGAGGGCTGTGTTGAGATTGCGGGATTTTCCCCGAAGTTATCGAATAATACAGAGCGATGATGTGAATAAATAAAGGCGGGGCCCTGGGCACACTAAAACACAAGCACGCAACATTCATATTTATGCATCGTGATGTGTGTTGTTGTGCATATTCTATTAGAAGACAATGTCTGACATGCATTTGTTTAACTTGAGCATGTCCTTGTAAAACACTGTCTGACCAAGAAGCATTTTCTTTGTCAGATGTAAGATTTACACAGATTTTCAAAGATTTACAAAAGCGATGTGACAGGAGTTTAACAGATATTCTATTCAGAAACATAAAATAATAATAAGTTAAAGACTGCATAACTCAGCCAAGGCTGAAAACTTCCTCTATACCATGCATAAATGGAGTCCCTGGATGCAGAAAATTATACTCAAAAATATGATGCAAGGTGTCAAATATTAAATCCTTCCTAAAAGTTGGATCTGAATTCCAATCACCTTTGACAACCAATCACTTCTACGTGGGTCTAATATTCACACCAATCCATAATATCCGTGGTTGTTGTTTTAGCAACAAATAAAAAAGAAAAGAAAGAAAAGCAACACTGTGCATATAAAGCCATGCTGGTTATGGTGTGAAAGTGTACTGATACATTCTACATGCTAACTTTAGCATGTGTCAAATGCTAGCGCTAACATGCCACTTTAGGGTTACAGTAGGTAATGTTTACTGTGGTGACTCCTTTCGCTAAAAAAATTCTTTGCACAGCTGAAGCTGAACAAAACTTCAATAGTTGCAGGCTTATGGTCGTCAGGCATTTTGCACATTTAAAATCAGGTATTGAAAGAATTTGCCAATAAGTATACTAGTATAAAATACTTCTTGGCAGCACGGTGGCATGGTAGCTAGCACTGTTGCCTCACAGCAACAATGTCCTGAGTCTGAATCCGGCATCTGGACGGGCTTTTGTGTGTTGAGTTTGCAGTTTGCATGTTCTTCCCGTCTCTGCGTAAGTCCAGTCCCAAACTCCAAACACATACAGTTAGTAGTGTTAGGTTAATTGGTGATTTTAAATTGCACATAAGTGTGAATGTGAGTGTGAATGATTGTTTGTCGCTCTATGTTAGCCCTTCAACAGACTGGCAAGCAGTCCGGGGTGTGGGCCCTACCTCTTGCCCTAAGGCAGCCGAGATAAGCTTCAGTCCCTTTGCGACCCTGAATTGGATAAGCGGAAGAGGATGGACCGATGGTATTGTATACTAGTGCTAGTCTAGTGTTTCTGCAGATAAAGGGGGCTTTTTGTTCAGTGCTACAAAGGTTTAATAGGGATGAATGGACATCTCAAGCCTATGTGACTAGATTGTTTCATTGTTGTTTGCGCTTTTAGTTTAGTTGATATAAGCTTTAAAGAATGTTTTTATTTTTACACGCCTTATGATCGATCATGAAACTGATATCAACATAATGATGTTCCCTCCTCTGCCTTTACTTCATGTGATCCCGCACTGTTCCCCATGCTGTTTCAGCAGTACAAAACCTCGATATCTCTCAAATCTCTTCTCATAAGATCAAATCGTGACAGTTCTCCTTATGAGCTCAGAAAAAGATATGTGACTGTGCTTTTTCGGCAGCTTCTTTCACTTTTGCTGTGTGGCTTTGTACATTACAAGTGCTGCTATTACTGTCCCCCAAGTTGCTTAAAATAATGAAGGAGAGATGATTTATTAATTGGACCCCAGGTCTAATTGCATTAGATCACTCCTGTCTCTCTTTTCCTAATTTTCTAAAGGAGATAATCTAATTAAACAGACACTCTTGGGGAGTTTTACATCATTGTTGGTTCAGAGCATCCGGCAGGAAAGTATTTAACTGCAGGCAAGAAGTGCAAGGAATAAGATGAGCTCTGCTTCACAGTGCCCTACATTGTGAGGGATATCCACACTTATACATGCACGTGAGGCACACATACCCACAGACAGTCCAGTAACGTTACACCTTAATCCATAAATGCACCATGAGTGGATTATTCAGGGTCTAGTGCTCCATAGGTGTACCTTGAGCAGCAGGTATGTTGATTTACGCTTGTGGTGGCTGCTGTTGGGATCGAAGCGCATCTGGGTGGACATGAGAACCGCCGGCTTTAGGACGTAGCCACAACCCCCGTTGTCCTGGAAAAGTCCATCATTAAGGTCCATAGGCAAGCCCGGAGACTGGAAATTGAGTGCCACTGCAAAACACCACAGGACAGTCTCTGAACAATGAAACAAGGAGACACAACACAGTGGAGCAAAAATTGCAAATGCCTAAAGCTTGTTAGATAAAACAACCAGCTTGAGATGATCCCTGCAAACCTTCTGTTTTCTAAAGCTCATTTTCATTCTGCAGGAGAGAGTTAAATTATACAATGACTTGAAATGTTTCTGCAACAATGGCTTTCATTGCATCAGGGAGTCATTCACAATTACCAACTGTGCAATGACTGAATGCACAGTGGGCTGTTCTGCTGTGCACAGTTATGTTTTGGCATGTGCACTGCACACATCATCAGTGACTACAGATTTCAGGCATCAGAATAGAGTGCCAGATTAAGTCTCTCTCTGGCTGGACAGAAATCATTGATGAGGGTTGAATAACGTATATAAATAATGCAAAGAAACAATTCGGTGTGAACCCCCATGTTGCTCTGCAGCCTTCAGCTTCTCTTTCTGTGCTCTCCCCGTGTGTTGCCGAAGCCCTGTGGATCTTCTGCTCATCTAACAGCAATTGATCCTTCTAGGCTACTGCTTTGTTCCGCAGACTCCTGCAGCTTTGATCACCATCTGCACGGCTCAGCGATCAGCGAGGCTACATGTCAGAGTCAGTGACTGACTGGCTGACTGATGAAGATGTATGAAGAGTATGTGTTAAGACAGAGTGACAGGAACACTGGCAAAGACAGTGTCAGACAGATAAGGCTTGTGACTTTAACCTCATAGGCAATCTGTTACATTTTTAAACAGAGCTTAAGGCCTGAATGCAGATGCACATGTTCAAAGGAAATGCAAAGAGCGAGCTTTATCGAAAGAGCTGATAAAACCGGGTCCAAAAGGTGACGAAATTTCAAACAGGCACGCACTGGGGACAGAGATGAGGAAGAAGGAACAAGTACAAAGGGAAAGACAAGCCTATATTTACACAGAGGGCGTATTAGGAATGAGACCCATG
The DNA here is from genome assembly GCF_057382275.1 of Copadichromis virginalis. Lineage (NCBI taxonomy): Eukaryota > Metazoa > Chordata > Actinopteri > Cichliformes > Cichlidae > Copadichromis > Copadichromis virginalis. The sequence goes on from NC_140624.1 coordinate 16,699,186, forward strand.
TTGGAACGAGACACAGATGGACACAATCAAACACAGGTGAATCCCTGTGTTTGAGGATAGGGAAGGTAATAACCAATGAACAGGAATTAAAACCAAAACAAGGTCATTAGAAAAAACAATGTAAATATGAAACAGAAAGAACGCAAAAAAAAAAAACCCCACCAAGCAACAAGACACTAATGATGACAGAGACAAAGGAATGCAGAAGGCAGTGGCAAAAACAACTCTAAGAATGCCTAAGAAACTAATGGAAACCGACCATAACAAAATCTGGAAATGCATGATTTGCAATCCAACAACTTAGCTCTGGGGACAATGTCTCGGGGCATTTGGGCATAGTTCTCTAATATCCGGGCCAAAGTTCCCCAATCATTGCTTACAAATGCATTTACATTTTAAAGAACTCGTCACCAGACAAAAACCGTTGGCGTCAAAATTGCAATTTGACAAATGCAATCCCCATTTTGCACTCACAACCTGCATGGAACCAAAGCTTTCTCCAATGTGATTGGTCAATGCTGTTTGGACTGCAAAAAGACTGCAAACGAAAACCAGAATGCTTAGAGTGTTGCAAATATCGTCCTTTGCCAAGAACCTGTTTACGGAGATTACCTCAAGGATGAGTCATGCACTAATGCATAGTTACTCGGGGAGGACAGGTATGTCATATGGAGGGGAAAAAAAAAGCTCTGACCGAAAGCCAGCTGTAATTTAAAGAAAGGGGGCATTTAGTGGGGTGCAAATCGATTTGAAAAAGATGTGATAACGGCCGGGAGAGGACTTGCTCTGGGGGAAAACACAGATGAAGCAGTCAGGCTGTAGATTGGAATGAAATGTTCTTTTCACAGGTAATCGACAGGACACTGGGCCAGGTTGTTCCCTTTAAAGTTTGACAGTCGGTCTTCTGGGCTGCAGTTTTCTTCATCTCAAGAGTTCATAGTGGACCGAAGTAAAAAAGCAGTTTGTTTGTTTGTGTCAAAGGTATTTTCTTTCCTGTTGACACAGTGGGGGAAAAAAATAGTTTCACACATCAAAATTGATACTTTTAGGGTTTCGCTCAAAGAAACATAAGTGAGAGCAAAGCAGTGGTTATTTCATTAAGAGTCATTAACTCCTCTTATTATATGTGATCTTTTTTTATTGCCCATTAAGATATCAATAAATACTTAGTTGCTGAATTAGGCTACGTTCACACTGCAGGTCTTAATGCTCAATTACGATTTTTGGATCAAATCCGATTTTTTTTGTCTGCTTGTTCACACTACAAATAAAATGTGACAGCAAACGCGCTCTAGTGTGAACGCTCAAAGCGTCCCGCATGCGCAAAAGAAGACGTCACACACAACGCGCTCTGTTTAGACCCAGACCACACAGTATTGTTTGACTGATGGCCCTTAATGTAAAGACTTGTTTTGGACTTTACGTTTCCCGATTTTGCTTTAAGTTATAAAGTTATTTTGTTATTGACATATGGCCTAATAATCATCCTTATTGCTGTTTTAGAGGAGCGGTGCTTCAAAGGATAGTTGCAGATTTCTGTCAGAATCTGCAGATTATACAGTACAAATAAAATGTTCACGTTTCTCCAACGTTGTCTTCCCAACAGTTTCACTAACATCTACACGGGATGGCCAGGAAACGTTCGCGATGTCTTATCAGGCGCTTCTCTGGCACTGATAATTGGTGTCTGTCTTGTGTCAGTGACGTAAAAGACGGATTTAATGCGACATGACCATTCAAACAGCAGTCGCTTTCTAAAACATCAGATATGTATCGGATTCAGTACCACATACGAAAGTGACCCAGGTCGGATTTGAAAATATCGGATTTGTTCTGTTCACACTGTCATACCATGATCAGATATGGGTCGCATAGGGTCAAAAAAGTCGGATTTGATGCACTTTCGCTTGCAGTGTGAACATAGCCTTGGTGTCTTTAATTATTCTGAAATTAAACTGTTTGGGAACCATCTATTATTTATGCCCTATTCATTTCTGTAATTGGATTGGTCTAATTAATTAACTGCTTTCTAAATATTTCCATAATTCTGGCAGCCTTCTTAACTGCATAATAGATAACACTGCATGCACTTGGAAAATTTTTCTAAACTAAATGAATCTCAGAATCTCTAAACAAATAGGAATGTGCATGTGTAGAGTATATACAATCACTTTAGTAATTCCACATAACAAACCAGTTGCCCCTATTTAAGATGAAAAAAAAAGAAATCTTTATGCAAGATCTCCCATCTGCAACCTCTGGCCTGTAGCATCCACCTATAGGCTACAGGGGATGTTAGCTCATCACTGCCCAGTATCTCTACTGTAACGCATTCGTGAGTTCAGACGTCAAACTCTGACTCTGCTTTGCTGCTGTAACGAATCAGCCATTTCAAATGGGAGCTGTCTGACTAAAATATCTTTTGTGTACATAATGAGCGAGTATCTGAGTATTCCATGTGAGTCTTCCAACTCACCGAGCTGAGAACCGACATTCCAAAATTCCACAGGTTTATAGTTTGAGGAAGACATCCTCAAGCCCGTTGGATAAATCCTACTGAGGAACTTCTGGTTGTGTTCAACAAAATCCGAACCTGAAAGAGAGACGGGACAAACAATGCATCAATGACAATGGTCACATTAATCAGAATGCCGATTAAGACTTGACAGCTGTTGATTTGTTTAATGGAACCACATGACACATTATCTGTAGGGATTTGATTTGTCCTGAGCAGATTATAGACATATCCCACTATTTCTCATTGGAATGATTAAAATTCATTACACTACAGCTCAAGCTTTTGGTTTTGTCAACCTTAATGTGTTGTTTTTATTCAAATATAAAGAATTGCGATTGTAAAACATTGCAGAAAGTGAATCGCTATACTGTTTAATGTAAAAAAAGGGAAGATAATGTCTCAAGAAATTACATTTTGATCCATGTATAATTTTCCTCCTTCTGAGGACTGAAAAGCATGGCACACAGCTTCAGTCTATACATTATCTTTAACACAGTAGCTGTTTGATTTTCCTGCAGAGATTGTCAAAACCACCACGCTTTTGAGCTAGATTTGCAGAGACTGCTCATGGTTGCTGACACCCAAGTCAACCAGCTCATAATGTAGCTGTATGTGTGGAAAAGTGTCATTCCTCCTCAGCAGGAAACAGATTTCATTTCTCTTTATCACTTTGTTTCTCCAGTATGCTGCGGCTTAGCGGCGTGCTGACACTTTAACTGATTATCCGCTGATTTGAACCTCTGAGGGCTCTTTTCACTTCCCCAGCAATGAAAGTACGAGTCACATTTCTGGGTTTTTGTTCTCATGCTTTATTCCTTAAAATTACTTCCTTCTAACGTATATGTCATGTTCAATATGCCTTTGCTGTTCTGGGAATTTATAGCCAGTATACTGTAATTGCATTTTCCATCCGAAGACTCCTGGATGAGAAATGTAATTATGCACACTGAGCACTTTGCAAAAGTGGGATGATAAATCAAGAGAAATCTGCTGGGATCACCCGAATAATATTTTGTAACATTCACAATTACAAATACGCATCCTTTATTACTTTAATCTATAAATCCTACTTCTCCTGTTTAATGATTTCAAATCAATAAATGACTCTACCTGAAGCTTTGAGTAGCTTGCAAGCCTTCTTCTCTTCCATAGATGTGTTCTCATAACAGTTTTGATTGTCCCTGGAGTGACTAAAACTGATGAACTTGACAGACCTTGTGTATATAACAAGGTCAGACAAAGCCTCAGCTACCACCACCTTCTTCTTCTACTCAATGCATTAAGGACAGAAGAGACAAACAAAAAACACCATTGAAGTTCCAGTAACAGTTCCAGGTTGAAAGCTATGCCTTTTTGCCCTCATGCAAAATGCCTTTACCTTTACATTTCAAACATTATTTTTTGTAGATGATTTCTTTTTTCTTTTTTAAGCTGACTGGAAAAAATAAAATAAAAACAAAAACACCCTGACTTACTTTCTTCTTTGACCCTGCCTTTCTGGGAGACCAGAACTTTGCTTTTGTTTGATGATCCTCTTCCTCCTCATCCTCCTCCTCCTCACCCTCATTTGCACTCTCCTCTCCCTCTGCAGCATCCTCTGTCTCAATCTGACGCTTGAGCTTTTTATTCTTGATGAGGATCTTATTCTTCAGGTCCTGGCAATCCTCCACAGGATCAAGTCACACATGAATGAATGCGAACTAACATCCACACAGCACTTTTAAAACACGCCACATATTTGCATCAGCCAAACTGTTTCTGCATCTTCAAACTTTGGGCACAAACACCAAATTTTTTTTGTTTTTTTTTGTTTTTTTGTTGTTGTTGCACAAACCACCCCACTCCCACCGCTATGGTCTGCCACAAAGACGCTGTTCTTCAAAGAGTCACATCCACAGCGGGGCATACAGTACATACACACAGTTCGAGCAGATAAGAAGAAAAGCAAGAGAAGCAGCAGGTGTATCAAATCACCGAATCGAACATCTGCTCCTGCATTTCACCGTCCGGACTCCATATCTGTTAGTACTTTAAAGGGCTCTCTTTTCCAATGAGCAGCAATATGCTAAAAGCCAAAAAAAAAGAAAAAAAGAAGAAGAAACATGGTCTGGAGGAAGCTCCACGTTAAGTGAGTGTCAATGCATGCTGTATGCACAGGCAAATTATTCAAACTAATTACAGATATGCCAGCATTAACAACTTGTAAGAGACCATATGGTCTAAAAATTACAAGCTTCATAATTTCACTTGGCCCCTTCACTTCTTGAAATTTCCATCACTTGTACACAAAATTATATAGTCTGCAGAGCTAAAATTGAGGCTTTGCTTATGTTGATGCACTTTAGGAAAGAATAATTGGTTCTTGAGGGGGGTTTCACCTCACACTGACAGTAAAAATAGAATAAAGTGGTGTAATAACATGTTAATTAACTGTAGCTTATTTCTAATCCCACAATAACTCTGGATAATTGAAAACTGAGCCAAGACAACTGGCTTTTCCATCTTTTCCACAGCTTAGAAAAAGTTGTGTAAACAGCTTTAAAACCCTTTGATGTAACTAGTAGGAGTAATGAGGGAATCCTGAAAACTACAGATTGGTTCCACTTTTATAATTAGATAGAAACTTGAGCATGTGTGAAGCTGCATAATTTTAAAACATGAAAACTGTCCCTGCTGCAGGGGTTAATAGTCAAGATGAAACCGTTAGAGCTGAGGCTCCTACGTAAGCCTGCTACTTCCAAAGTCATAAAGGTAAAAATGATATGGAGAATATGTGCTCCAAGGATAGAGCACAGCTCATTTTTGCAGCAGAAATCAGAAGTACCAAAGAGATTCTCATGAGACTGCACACATTCATCCACAAAGCCTTTATCCTCCTCGTCATAGTCAGTATACTGCAGTCTCATTGTCTTTCATACTGGTCACTTCATATTGAGCTGTGACAGATGCTTTCAAAGGAGAAGTCGGCTCGAGTGCCTCAACAGTCTCAAAGTGATGGACACTTATCAGGGTCTACTACGTTACGTTAGATTTGTGACTCTCTGAGATTAAAGAGGCTTGCAAATGCAGATGTCCATTTACCCCGCATGATTGCGGAGGACAGGGAGCCTGGGAAGCCTAGGAAGGGAGACTAATGAGGCCCTTTGTGACGATGAAAAGGTCTCACTTTGTTCTTGTTTTGTTTTGCTCTGGCATACAATGAGGATTTACAGGTGCAAACACCATCATTCTTCCGCTTGCAACAGCTGTTCTACTGTTAAACACAGATTCATCTCCTTTCTTTCTTTGTTTTGCTACTCACACAGCCTAATTCTCACATCTTCTGAGTCTTACATTTGGACTTGGGAGGTCTCCCGCAGTTGGGTGATCCAAGGGAGCTATCAGCAGGTTTTCCCCCAGGATAGAGATAAGATACTCGGCCATGACCTCCTGCTGCTCCCGGGAGCAATGGTTTTCCAAAGACAGAATCACTGGATAAGCAGACACCTGTCAATAAAAATCCAAACCAGAAAGAAAAAAAGAACGTTTAGACCCTATTACCAGCAACTTGACTGTTCTCTCTGTATGGTCGTACATCACAGAGAATGGCCTGAAATGCTAAATCAAAGGCAGTTTGAAGGCAAGAGAGGTTATTAATGAGAGCAAATGCTGCTCGGTAGGGTCTCTTGGCGCCCGCAGAGGCAAGAGTGAGCTGGCTGCTACGCCAGAAGCAGTAATCATGTAACAAACTACATGCTGTTACCTCAAAGGCGTGCTGCCCCACAGTGGTGATGACATCCTTAAAAAGTATCTTGCTGGTGAGGGTGTGGCCATGGTAAACTACGGGCTCCGTGTCTGGCCCATCCCAGCAGTCAATCTCCAGGCAGCGACAGCCTTTCCTCAGAGCACTGTTCCAGACAGAAGCACACACGTGTACAGACTGTATCTTATACAAGATTGCTTTCTGACGGTGGAGGAAGAAAAACTTTCACAAAGAGGTTGGGGCAAATAACCACTTTGCTTATAATATTTTTTTCATGCAACACTGACACACACTTATATCCGCCTTTTTCTCCAGACATTTTCAATCAATGCTTGTCTAGAAGTTATTTGTGTTTTAAATGGAGCCTGGCGCATGCAAAACAGCTGAAGTCTGTGTAAGCTTTCAAGTGCTTTTCTTTGTAGTAATAAAATGTCACATAAGTGTTAAATGTGGCTCTGTTATTGCAGGCAAAGTTCATAGTATCACACTGTCAGTCTTTTGCTTTCTTTGGGTGAGTTACAGCAGACAGTAAAATAGTCTTTCCAGGTGTGATGTCATCATGCCTTCACAAGTATCTGTGCTCACATTCGGTATCGGGTAACCTGCACTATAGTGCTCTGAGTCAGTTACAACATGCCCAGCTAAAACTTGAAACAGAGACACAAACAAGATTGCATAAATACGGGTTTTCTGGCAGGTTGAAGTCAGCAGTGCAAAAAGTCGATCAAAGGCCATTCACACACTTATAAAAATAAGTCTCAGTCACTGACAGATTGCTAGCTGACTACAAATACTGACCATTAGTACATTAGTGGTTTTGGGTGAAAATACACGTTTTTAAACAAATCTTTACAAGTGCCTTCAGAAGCATTTTTGAACTTCTGAGAGAGCCAAGCTAACTCTTTTCTTCAGCTTCTATTGTAATGCTAAGTTCCAAAGAAGGCTTGCTCATCTTTTTAGCTTTGATGCTTTGAAATAAAACTAGTGTCACCTTTTTCTGGAAAAAGGGGACCGAAGTGTGCAGTTCTCAACATTATGTTTTACAATTTACCTAACACAATTATCTCATATCACAGTTTTTGAAGTGAGAGTTAATGTGATACATACACAGCCACAGTTACGCAATCTTCATTTTAACAAGTACCAGGGTGCATATTTTAGTATTTTTGATGCATTCCTCGTAACTAGTATACATTCACTTCATGTTATTTTCATCCCTCTCCCACCTGTGAGCTAGTGGGATTTCTATAAAGCAGCTTGCTGTTCCTGCCAGTTTGCTTTCCTCTCAAGATCATTGCATCATTATCTAAGTAAACCAGAGCTCTCGGGCCGCTGGGTTGAAGGGTTCGCTCTACCAGTCAGCCAGGGAACTCAGCACTTTCACTGGAACCATAAATACAGCACTTCTGCTTCCATCAGCCTCTTTTGTAATCACCTCCATTGTCCCATAAAGGCACCACAGCAATTTCACTGTCTGCCTCAGCACAGGACTGGGTCAATGAAACCAGAGCGCAAAAGAGAATCCAAATGACAAACATGTAGGCCTGGAGAAGGAGACTAATGTTGTGTTGTAGGGCATTTAGAGCTTCATTGCAGCCATTTTTTGTGTTCTGCTATTTTGCTTTTTTAAAAAAGATTTTTTTATTTGTCATAATATTTTACTGGTTAAATTTGCTAATTTGCAAGTAGACTTTCACCAGTATTGGCATAATTTTACATATAAATGGGTTGTGCAAAAATGTTACAATCTATAGATTATTTATTATATGACGTTTGCTATTTCTTGTCACTAAAGGCATTTGTAGCACCGAAAAGTAAAAATTTTAGAAGTAAAAAACACCCTTCAACTATGTTTTGGGTTATGACGTTAGATCATTTGTCTACAAGAGGGCACTCGGCAACTTCTCTGTTGGCAACACATGTTTGAAAAGGCACATATACAACAACTAGTCGATTCTGTGCAATGCAACAACAGGCACCACAAGGTACTTTATAGTGTAAGGTTAAAACCCTAAAATAAATGAGGAAAAAACACCAGACAATCAGAAGACCTCCTATGAGCAAGTACTTGTTGACAGTGGGAAGGAAAATCTGTAGTGCTTAGTATGTGGTACAACCTGTCAAAGAATGTGTGTCTGTGCAATGGAGCCGTGCAGTTTATGAATACAGTTTGCTAACCAAGCTTGGAAGCCTTAGCTGATAACTTAGAACTCTATTCTTCTCATTTAAAGTAGCTCACTTCTGGCTCCAAAAAAAATAAATATACAAAAATAACATGGAGAAGGCCAAAAAGATGAGTCAGAATTAAGAAACCGATGGGTAAGGTCATATTGACTACATCCATCTTTTATATACAGGCAGCAAATACACCAGGAATCATAAAAAAACTATCTTCAGAGGCAAGAAGAACAAAGAGTCTAAGAACTGTTGATATATCTCCCACAGAACCCTGATCTCCATTTCATAGAGTCAGTCTTGGATTATATGAAGAGACAGAGGGCACTGAAACTTAAAAGCAAAGGTTGGATACACCAAACATTGATTATATTTGTGTGTGTGTGTGTGTGTGTGTGTGTGTGTGTGTGTGTGTGTGTGTGTGTGTGTGTATGTGTGTGTGTGTGTGTGGGGGGGGGGGGGGGGGGGTTGTTTCCATTTGCTGTGCTTGGTATAGCATACTCAACTCATCCACTAAAACCTATTTATGATATAATCTGTTCAAAGCATTCTCAATTTAACTTCAGTGCCTTAAAACATATTCACAGTACTCCCTCTGGCATTGGGCGAGGCTTTTTAAAATACTGCTAAGTGAAGAGGAACACTGTATGTAAACATTGCTTCCCTACCTAACATAGGCATCCAGGCTACTTTGCCCTACTAGCTGATCTCCGGTCAGGTAGGTGTTGTGTGATGTGGAGATGAAATAGCTGGTAAGAGGCTGGTCCATGTCCTGGTACACTGATGTGTGGGCCTGGTTGAACACACAGCACTCTTTGGACTCCATGTACCTGAGGAACCCTTCAAAGGTCATTGAGCTGTTTTCTCTGGCTGGAAGAGGAGGAATTGAGAAGACTTAAATTTCATCTTTAAGGATTAAAAAAAGAAGAAGAACAGCATCTACAATCAAGCCAGATAACTGCATTTAATTTCTATCTATACCACGTTACTTTAATAGTAAAACAATAGTCCTTCTTATAACATCTCTGGTAGAGTTACGGCTGGTGTGTTATAGATATTCATAAACCATTCATAAACCTCTTTGATGATCATGCTAGATAATAAAGTTAGGGAATCACTAAAGTCATTATAAGTCATCCTCCTACAGCCACAAGTAGCTGGGTGAAATTTCGTGACAGTCCATCAAATAGCTGTTTAGAAATTTGAAATTAGATTACAGCAGAGGACTGACCAGTGGAGCGTCTCCAGAGCCATGATGTAGCCTCTGTGAAGTTTCTGCTGGTAATGAATTGTGATGTCACAAGTGTACTGTAATTGTCTTTAGTCTGAGGTGGGAATAAAACTCATGCAGCTGAACAGTCAGCTCAAATGATGAATTTAATGGAAAGAAATCTGAAATTAAATTAAAAAAGAAAAAAAAAGACTGCATTTCATTTGGGTGAACCAGCTGTGGGTTCCTGGTATTGTGTAAGCTGATTCAGTGCCATGTCTAACTTCATTAATAAAATATCTTTCACCACCATCAGAGCTCTCCCTGCTGTGACAAACTGTCTGCTGTGAAAACGGTTGATTTTACTGACTACACTGCTGATGGTTCATACCAACTGTATCTGCTTTTACATTTAGCAGTTTGGATGATTTTCTGATTTATTTTGAATAAAATCACCAACTATGGTATGATTTAATACGTTGTTTTTTTTAAATTGCAATTCCTCTACGAATAACTGAGTTTGTTGAGAGAAATGTGTGATACAGTTTTCATGCAAGTGCAGAAAAAGAAAAACATGAGCACATTTGTTTATGCAAAGAATGGTAGAAAGTGAGGTCTTCTGTTAGGGATCCTTAATTATGACGCAAATCTGTATGAACATCATTGGACAATCTTATTTAATTCAATTACTCTCAAACTTCGGTAAAACAGTGGGTTTATTACACTTTAAAAAGAGCAGAAATATATCTTTGAAATAAAGTGGAAGGACTTTTAAAACCTATTTACTGTTTTTAATGTTTCACACCACAGTTGGCATGTTTGCAGTTTTGTTGTGCTTGTACAATTAGAATGGAGGTCTGGAAACTTGATTTACTTGAACTTAATAATAATTCAGAAGAAGTAACACCAAAATCATTTTAAAAAACTGAACTCAACTCAACGTTAGTAAACTAAAAGTATGTGTTTCGACAGCTCTTGTTCTGATAATTAGTGAAAGACAAAAGTCTAACTGAAATTAAAATTTGATTAATTTGGACAGCCCTGGCTTCTGTGTATTAATGGCACAGACTAGTTGTAAGTCTTTTATCTTCTCTGTTTTGCTGTTTGTGTTGGTGTGAATTAGCCCACAATACATTGGAGAACATCCATTAGCCAGGTCCATTAGCCTGAGGCTGATGTGCCTTACTCTTCCATTTGTTTTTCTTTCCTTCTTTCATTTTGCCAGCCAGGCATCACAGCCTTTAAATTCTCTTACAACTAAATTAGCATCCTTACGTGACAACACCAAAGAATAGAGTATTTTTTCCCATGATGATGAACAGCAAGGCCAAAGACATTGTCCACATTTCTCCCTTTACTCACCTGTCTCGTTGATCTCAAATCTATCGATCAAACTCTCTGCTTTTTCTTCATTTGCTGTGAGTTCCTTCTGCTCCTTGTGGAGGAACGTCAGCAGTGCACGGGCACTCAAAGTTTCCAGTCCTGCAGCGTAGACTTGGTAGAGTTGATGGATTTCAGCTCTCCTGGAGGGGGGCTTGCTTTTCTTCATCTATCCCTGTGCACAATTATACAGCCTTGCAATCTCTTATTGTTACTCTTATTGCTCTATTTGTTCTCAATTCCAGCTCCTACAGATTGGCTGTTTGCCCATGTAAAACACAGATTATAATTAATCAGCCGATTACAGATCATTCTGATCTTAACTCTTATGTGTCTAAAGCCTGTCCACACAATCAGTTTCTTCTGTCGAACCTCTCTATCAGCGTGGGTAAGACGAGAGGGCTGTCAAGGGATGTCAGGGACAAGATTTTAGACCTACAAAAGGCTGGAATGAGCTACAAGATCATCAACATAATGAGAATGTGGTGAAAGGTGGTGGATCAACCCAAAATTACCCAAGAGGAGTGTGTTAATGATTTGAAAGCAATTGGGACCACAGTCAACAAGAACACACTACACTGTAATGGTTTGAAATCTTGCACTGCCGGCAAATGTTCTACTGCTCAAGAAGGGTCTTTCAGGGTCCTGGTCTTAACTTTGCCAGTGAACATCTAAATGATTCAGAGAATGCTTGGGAGAAAGTGCTGTGGTCAGATGACACCAAAAGAAAGTCAACCTGCGATTCTTGGAGGAACTGAAATGCTGCGAATGACCCAACACCATCTCCACAGCATGGTGGTGGAAATATTATGCTTTGGGGCTGTTTTTCTTCTATTGGTTCATGACAACTTCACCGCACTGAGGGCCAATGGATGGGAGTACTGTAAAATGTTAGATGAGAACCTACTTCCCTCAGCCAGAACACTGAATATGAGTCATTGATGGGTTTTCCAGCAGTTCATGGAGTGGTCTAACTTCTGTAAAGACTAGTGGGCCAAAATACCTCCTGAGATGTGTGTAAACCTGGCAACCACCTACAAGAAACGACTTACTGCTGTACTTACCAACAGTGATTTCTCCACCAAGTACTAAGTGATGTATTGCTTGGGAGATCAAATACTTTTTTTTTTTTTAACTCAGTGACATGCAAATCAATTCATAACTTGTATGTGATGTGTTTTTGGTTGATATTTTGTCTCTCTCCATTAAAATGGAACTACCATAAAAATTGGAGACTGATCATTTCTTTGGAATTGAAAAAATTGCAAATCAAATAGTACGCATGAAACTTAGGAATGCTCATGACTTTCTGCAACACTTAATTTCCATAATGATAGTGTTGAAGGAAGAAAGTGTGAGATTTAGGCCCATTTAAGACTTAACAGCTTAGAATATTTTTCATGTCACCTTTTAGATATTTTACCTTCCCGTTTCAGAGACACAATACACCGCTTGCTCTCTAAAAATACACAGGAAGTAGTGAGTAGAAATGTCAAGCCTGAGATGCATCTCAGCATTTACCTCAGCTCACTGTTAAAACACTACTTTTTTTTTCAAACTCAGCATGAGAGAGAATAAAAGAGAAGCCACGGTGTTTGCTCTAGACAAAGTTCTCCCATCCTCTCATCCTCCATGCCTCCCCCCCATCGCCCCCATCTCCTGTCTGTATCTCTTCCATCAAATACTAAGGGTACATCTCTGTGTAACTTTCTCATTTTGGTCCCTCTCCTCTCCCTGTCATTCCCTTCAGTCAGTGAGACAAAAATGTCTGTGACTTTCTCTGACTTTGTGTGTCTCTTTCCCTCCACGGCTTTCATCTCTCTCTCTTCTGCAGCCCTTCACATTTCAGACATACGCCTCAGCCCTGCAGTGGGCTTGGTACCCCACTGCATCTGTCACCACAATGAGAGCAGCACGACGGCACCAGTACTGCTCTCTCCGTCATTAACGTTTCATGCAGTTACGTTAACTTTATCAACAGATCCCTTTGATTAATAACTGTCCAGGAAAACTTGGCAGTCTTACATAAGATATATATATATATATATATATATATATATATATATATATATATATATATATATATATATATAGTGCAGCTAGTCTATTCTCACACGGACTAGCTGCACTATCTAGAAAAGAGCTGGGGGAGAATTAGTTAGCTTAGATGCTGTATCGTTTTGAGGCTAAAATGTTTCAGACAACTGTTTCCTGAAAACTCGATGTCATAAATGGAAACCTACCTCGGATATGGAAGCTCTTGGAGTCTCTGTAGTATAGGTATTTGGAACAATATCGGGGTAAAAATAAATTAATAAATAATCTCGGTTTTTAACGGGTTTCTGGGGTAGTACACAAAGTTGTTGCCATAGTGACAAGACGTTGTCGTTATGAGGTCAAGTGTGGAAAAAACACACAGCGTACAACAGGAGGATTATACGCCCTATGTCTTTCTAGCGCTCACATTGCCAGGCATCGAGGGCGGACTTGCTGGTACCATAAACAATATAAGAAAGACACTTGGCACCTGAATATGAGAGAATTCTGCATCAGAGAAAAGGGTAGTGTAGGGCCAGCTGTCGTTTCCTGTGGACACAGCATTTTAAAATAGTCTTTATGGGTAGTCAATGAATTATCCAACTGCTGATTCTTCACAAGCAGTGTGTATGTCCTGGTGACCACTGAAATTGTAATAATTTTAATAATGCTTTGCACTGAATGTCCCTCCCTCCCTTAGCCTGATCCTGCTGGAGGTTTCTTCCTGTTAAAAGAGTTTTTCCTTCCCACTGTCAGCAAGTGTTTGCTCATCCAGGGCCATTTGATTGTTTGGGTTTTTTCTCTGTCATTGTAGGGTCTTATATATGCTTAGAGAGAAACCCATATCTGTCCTTCTCATGATTAAAGCCAGTCCTGTAACCTGCATAGCATTAGGAATCCCCCTTGGATGGCACAAACATACGCTTTACCCCACATTTAATTTGGTAAAATCTTCTCGCCCTATTATCCCTTTTATAGAGGAACTCTGATAATAAATTATGTAAAAGAAGAACTTTTTGCCTTCATGTTCCTGCCCGCATGGGGACAGTTTCACAAAGACATTTTTATAGTTTCAGACTGCTCAAAACTTTGCTAATGCAAGTTAGGCACTTTCACAATTCATTTAAATGTACTTGAGCTAATTAGTGCTAGGCAGCAACCTCCTCTGGCTCATTTGCCACTTTTTATATTTTAGAATTCCCGCTATGTAAATGAAATGAATTCTATAAGGTGTACATAATTAGGGGCGTGGCTTTTTGAGTGACATTTAACTAATACCAACAGTTATTTACAGCTGTTGGTATCAAGCAGGTGTTTGATCCACCACTTTCATCAGCTAAGTTCATGCCAGTGACTTAATGGAAAATCTAACCTTTAGTTCATCTCCTGCGACTGAATTAATGGTATATTATTAGCCGTAGCTGCTTTATACTTCATGTTAGCGATGTACATTCTAATCTGAGACGGTGTGAAGGATTTTTCTTCTTGTCCATTCCCCCAATCATTAAGTCTGATTGCTCCCAGATTTGGAATAAAACAGGAAGTGAATGATGCTCCCAAATTAAGTCATGTTTCCTCTGTAAAACTGGAATATTATAATTGTGCAAGAGTAGCCGTGAGATAAATGTGTTCTTCGCACTTCAATTTTGATTTGGCTCAAATGCATTCTTGCTAACAGTTTCCTCCAACAGGATGGTTATTTGAAGCCGTGATATCTCCAGTGTCTGCTACAAGTGCTACAGGGTGTACTGAGCTACTGTATGAATATATCATGCAAATATATGCCGATAGAACAAGACACTGATTTCAGCGGTATTCGTTTTGTGGAACAAAGTCCACATTCTCAAAAATGCCACAGTGGATGAAAGTGTGAATACATCATGAAACTAATCTATGCATGTGAATGAAGTAAGCATATCCACTAACTCTGTGTTGGTTTGACAAGCACTTCCTTCCTGGTTGCCTGTGTAAATCTGTCTCCTATTGGCTGGTGTGAATCACTGGTGCACAACAGCAGTCATTGCCCAGTCATAGCCCTGCGAAGTAATTTCTGTCTACACCAGGCTTTAATGGTTTGGCCTTGGGCTTGTCAGAACCATTGGGCATACAAGTTTGATGTGATAATTCCCAGGCAGTGAACTTGAAGCTCCGTGTATGGCCCCATGTCTCTGCATCACTGCACCTCCCTCTCCACAGTCTGTTAGCTGGGCTCACTTGGGAGCACACTACGCTTGTGTACGTAGCTTTCAGGTTTTGTGCCTCTGCTTGTGCGCATCTGTGCATTCTGGAGAGTTGATGATGGTGAATACAAGATTAGCAGTTCATATGTGTGCTTCTCTAAGTGTGTGGGTGTGGGTGGGTGGGTGTGAAACAAATACTGCAATACTGTCCTGTGCTAAGATCTTGGTTTGATATCATCCCAGGGCTTAAGTGCAAGAGTGTGTCGAGACAGAGTTACGGCCACACCTGTGGGAGATGTTCAAGATGAGAATAGCTGAAACCCCTGCGCCTTTTTTGAAATGTGACTCTGCAGATGAATAGGGGGTAGTGTTGGTGGGGGTGGCGGCGAACCATTTTTCCTTTTGACAGTGTATTCCTGGCTGTATTTAAAAGCGCTGATTTGGTATTCATTGGCCGATTGGAACTTTGAGTCAGACAGCAGAATGCCAGTGGTAATGCCTGGTGTCGGGGGATAACTACAGCGGCTCAGTGCTGTGAAGCAACCAAAGCTCTAGAATACACTAAAGCATCTATACGCAGTTAGAGCTTATGTGTTTTTACATTAAAAGTAAAGAGGATTACTACAATGGTATACACTTCATTAAAGAGTCATGTCTGCTTTAATGTAAATAGGCTGTGGACAATACGTAACAGTCTGGGAGATGTCACTCTCAGACTGCTACTTAGACTGAGGTTGAATTGCCTTGCAAAATGAGATTAGATAGGTAACTGTGAAATTGAGGAAGAAAATAATGGGACCCAAAACAGCCAAGATCTAGATCTAAAGTAACAGAGGTAGTTGGCATGCCAAAAATAACAAATAAGCACACAGAAAGGAAAAAACCCCACAGGTATCACAGGAAAACTAAACATGGCAACCCAGTAGACTGAGGAACACATCTTGTCATGACCAGAAAATTAACAGAAAATGAACCCAAATTCATAACTGCTTAGTATTCCTGCTATCTCATTCCAGTGATATTGTTATTGCCCTGAGCAAATGGCCATCTGTTGGAGAAAAAACTCCATCCAGCAGCATGCAAGTTGTTGAGGCATCAGAGTTTTCATTCTCTGACAGTGCTGCTGTGTTGAGGGAGGCAGGCAGTTGGTTATTAGGAGAAATTCCAGCCCAGGGAAATCAGCGAGTTAAAGCTGAAGGCGGCAGAGATGTTCATTTGTTATTCAGCTCAGGATCAAGACAGTGGTACAGATCTGAATCTATCCTAAGGAATGTGTAATACTGATACATGCAAACAGTATGCAAGCGTGCATGCAGTGACAGGTCTGCCAAATCCAGCTCATGCCACTAAAGACAAATAATGGTTACCGAGAGCCAGTCTGACAGAACAGGAATTATGAGTTCTATAGACACAGACAGGGAGGTATTATCAACACAGACACAGAGGCAGGGTATTATCAAAGCCTGTAGAACGTCTCTGGTGTCTTACTGCAGAGTTCAGACGATGCCACAAGTTCCTCTTTAGTGCCTCTCCTGAACACATTAAAATCTTTTAAGAAGGAACTGTTTATTTAAATGGTTTTGCCTTATATGTTACTTTGCAATTTGTCAAAATATTCCAGCTACTTAAACTGAACTAAATAAAATTAGCACTGTATGTATGTGCTACGCAAAACAGTATAACTACAAGATAATTAGAAAGCACCTTTATGAAGTGTTAATTTAATTAGCCCATTACAAATTATAGCACAATTGTCAAACTTTTGCTGACTGCTATTTTAATTATAGCTGGTTTCAGCCAACGTGCAGTGATCCCCAGCAAATTACATATCCCCTTTCTGTCTCAGTGTGCTTTCCCCATCTATTTTCTGGGTCCATAATAGCCATGGGAGATTAATTGTGTCTTTTAGCCTCACTGACTGCCAAGAGTGATGTGGGGAAAAGGCATTCACATGACTGGGAAAATTGGACCATTTAGCTTCCTAACATGGTTCATATACCTTCTCCATCCTCCCAGCTAATTACAGTCCTCTTATTAACCCAAATGGAGTTGGGCATCAAAATATGACCACCGTCCTCTATTAGACAGCTTTGACTCTACCGCATGGAAGAACTGATAATGTCTGAGTTGGGTCAGTTAAGTATTTGAACATCTGTCTTCATGTGTTTGTGCGCATGTATAAGTGTGACCCACTGTCCTGTGGATTGAGGCCATTTCTGGCACAGAAAATGCAAGCTATGTTTGTTCAACTACGGCTCAGCCAGCTATGATCATTGGGGAAAAAAGAAAAGAAAAAGAGGTTTTTCTCATCCACTTACACTGGCAACAAACTCCCAAAGCCTACTTCATAGGATGCCTTGTTCAGCACCCAGTACATATGCAGTCTCATGCCATGATTTACTCATGAAATTTTTTCTTTTCAGTCTTTTTAAATAAAACACATATTTACTGGATTTGTAACTAAATCTTAAAACCATGGTGCACAAGAAAACTGCAAAATTAGGACACTTTCGCAAGCAAATTACAATATGAGTATTGGAACGTCCATCCATCCATCCATCCATCCATCCATCCATCCTCTGCTGATTATCTACTGTGAAAAAAAAAGGCAACAAATTTAGAAGCAGGATATTTGTCTCTGTGGGGGAAAAAATCCAGGTAAACAAGTAAAAGTTGTCCCTTTTGAAATGTGTTTGTTGCACAACAAGGCCCATCTTTTACATGAACTTTGAAGGGAAAGACTTCGTTTCTGGCTCGCATTGCTATTGTTTCACCATCACTTGCTGGGTAGTTGCCCAGTGTTTGCAGATAATTCTGCATCCAAACAATGGAGGAATGTGGCAATCTGCTAGCAACAAAAGCAAGGTTGGATGAGGTTTTTGGGGCAGTGCCACTTTGTGACTGATTTCACCTGACACTACCACCAACCAGCAATCTATCAACCGGAAAATACACAGTTTACCCTGGCAATCTGTGGTTATCACGTACCAGTCTCTAGATCTGTGTACCTGAGGCCTAATGTAGCTTCATATATTGCCTTTACATAAGCAATTAAGCCATCTTAAAGGCACTGTGTGTTTAAATAAATAGATTTTTCCCTCTCTTGGTTAAAATGTTTGAAATTTTGGGAAATAATGATAACTTGCTTTCTTGTGAAGAGTGAGATGAAAAGGTTAATACCCTCTCACTACTGTTAAATCACCAGTTGTTATTTTTTGCAAGCATAAGTGAGAAACAACCAGGCGTTTTCTGACTAAATGTAAAAAAAAGGAAAAATAAAGTTTCCACCAGCAGCTCTAAGAATCACTAATTAAGAAGTATATTATTTAGAAACACGTGAATATTGTCATCACTCTGCAGTTGGCAGGCAACCAGTGGATTAACTAGTCCAGCATATAATACTTTGTGAAATTAGCTACACTAAGATGTATTCAGTTTAAAATTTGGACATTAATCAAACCAAACCACCTGCTGTGTCTAACTCTGCAGAAGTCACGTAAGTATGCGAGTGGTAGTCACCTTCTCATCTAACACTGGGTAAGAAAGCAAATAAGTGCTATTTCCCAAATCATGTACTCAAGTATTCCTTCAAAAGTCTCCTTGTGGATATAAAATAAATGGCTCTCTATGTCCGTTAAGGTGTCAAAGCTGGTGGGGTCTTTGGACCACTGGGACTGAAATGAGCTCTCCCATACTGGCTCCACTGTTACTCACTCAGGAGGCTCTGCTAATTAATCAGTTGCTTGGCAACATCTGGCAGGGACATGATTTATGGCAAACAGCCTAAACACTTGTTATACTGAGACAGGAATGGGTGGAAGTTGAGTCACTGTGCAGCCCATCAGGCCCTTGCACAGGATAAATATCTGGCAGCATAATTTGGCTGGAGAACATTTGAGTTTAGGCTTTACATATTTAGGCCTCTTCCTGTGGATTTGAACAGATGATTTGGTTTGTATTGTAAACGAACACAATACCCTGAAGGATCTTTCAGCTGAAGTCGTATTTACATTTTTTTTCCACCAGCATCACTTCATCAGATCACTCACTGCGTGCCAGTTGTGGTTAAATGAACAGCATGCAAAACATTTCTGTTAGTACAGCTGATATAAATTCCGGCTTTGTGGCTTTACAAGTGTTTCCCTCACATCCTCATTAATAGCGTCATATTCAAACAAAGCTTAACTACAAAGCAGAGATTTCCAGAGGGTACCCCCAATTATCACCAACCTGCGTCCTGCTTCCTTCCCAAATCCTCGTGTTCTTGTACCTGCAGGGACATGGCAGCCATCCAGGGAAACTTGCTGTCTCACATTTTTCAGACTGCTTCCATGGCATCTGTCTCTTTGAACAAGCAAAACAAAACAAAAACAGAGATAGACCGTGTCCTCTGCTTGACACTCATTCCACAAAATAGGCTGTTTTGACATCTGTATCACCCCAGAGAGACCTTTGGTTCTTATTCTTATGTTTAACCTGGTGTGTGTCAGGGAGTTTAACACATTTTATTCTTTAATGTACAGCTGTAGTCAGAACTTTACACACAATCATGGGTGTAATTTCAGGGTTTTAATGATTTCTTTTACTGTTCTTTTCCAGGGTGGAATGATTTTGCAGAACACTTCTTTAAATACTTAAAAACAAAATAAGAATAGGGTGCACAAGTTTTAATTTATTTTGGATTTTCTATAACCTACACAGGGTCAAAAGTATATATAGGACCCTATATTTGGATAAATGTCCATTAGAAAGTTACACCTTGACAAGTCACTTTTGGCAGACATCAACACCATTCTGCCATAATTTGTCTGGATATTTTATCACTGTTCTTGGCAAGACTGGTAGAGAATTTTTAAATTGGTTAGTTTCCCAACACACACCAGGCTTTTAGGCGTATGCCATCACAGAAGCCTAATAGCAAACAATTCCAGGATCATCAGTTCAAACAGTTGTACATAAGTACAAGTTATTCAGATGTGTCACTACCAAGGTCTCAAAGAAGACCCTAACTATGACTATCAGAAAAGAGGGAATTGGTTAGGACAGGGGTGTCCAACCCCAGGGCTCAAGGGCCGGTGTCCTGCAGGTTTTAGATCTCACCCTGGGTCAACACATCGGGATCAAATGATTAGTTCATTAACAGGCCTCTGGAGAACTTCAAGACATGTTGAGGAGGTAATTTAGCCATTTAAATCAGCTGTGTTGGATCAAGGACACATCTAAAACCTGCAGGACACCTGCTCTTGAGGCCTGGAGTTGGACACCCGTGGGTTAGGATGTTCAGGGACAACTCAGGAACCACTAAGGTTCAAGCCTGCCATGAAAATTGACATTTGAAATTGGTTGACTGAAATTTGAATCTGCCCACACGGTCAAGCCAAATGTCTTCTGGAGAAAAGCTTTATGGTTATATGAAACAAAGATTGAGCTATTTGGCCGCAATGACAAGAGGTATGCTTAGAGGAGTAAAGGTGAGGGTCTCAAACGTAAGAACACTGTTCAGCTTGCAAAGCATGGCGGTGGTAGGATTATGCTTTGGGGCTGTTTTGCTGCCAGCGATACTCGTACACTATTACACAAGGTGGATGGACTAATGAAGGAGGTGGACCACTGCCAAACTATTAAGCCAAAATTATCCCAGAAGCTTGTTGATGGCTACCAAAAGGATCTTGCCAAGGGACATTTAACCAAATATTAGTTAGGGTGTATACCCTGGAAAAAGAACTGTTTAAAGAGTCCAAAACTGCCATGGCAGCCAAGCCCAGGATGAGTGTATGTAAACTTCTAACCACAACTGCAGCTACATCTAAAATTATTTAGATGTACTGTTCCTTTTTTGTTTTTTTGCACATCCTTTGAAACACACCTAGTGCTTACCCAGTGTGTATGGAGTGTATACTGCATTCTGTCTCAGTGAGCTCCCAGGAACTTGCTCATCACAGCTCACTAAATAAATTATGAATCCATTAATTGCATTTCACAGCAGTCATGATCTGCGAATTAGGAATCAGGGCACTCATTTTGTGTACACTGTCAGCGAATAGTACTGTAGTCAGAAATGTAATTATTTCCATGGTTTCTGCTCTAAATCTGGGCAAGTTTGTGCTTTTTCTGTCATTTCCTAATAATTTATCCATTATGAAATGTGTATTATTTCCTTTGAAATTGCCCACAAAGAAGGCAGATAATGGTTAAACGGGGTCAGACGAAGAAGAGAATCACACTCTGTCATTTCAAATAAATAATTTATTTGAGCAGTCTCACCGAGTAACAGCTGAGCAGTTCAGTTTCTATTTCTCTCATCACCAGAGGCCAGCTACAGTTGACATTACACATCATGAATCCAGGAGGAGCAACCTGTGGATAACTTAAACCAAAATTCTAAATGTTATGTTAAAGATTTTATTCAGAGTAAATACATATCTGTATATTTATGTAGATATTTCCCTTAGTGAAATGATTAGAAATCATTAGATGAATTTTCATCTATTCATTTGTATTTCTTCAGTATTTTATCCATTTATCAAATATGAGCTGTGGGGAGAGAGCAGATATGACGTGCAGCAAAGATCTGACTGATGGAGAATTACGCCTGAAATCCTCAAGGCTATTTGTGCTCACCTCTCATGTATTTTTTTTTTTTTGCCTGAAAGTGATTATTTCGACCACATGGTTGTACTCCACAAGCCAAATTGTTAACATCACTAGAAAATCTGCCTGTCTCTAAGCTCCATAAATGTTACATTGGCTTATTCTTCTTGATGTCAGGGACATGTCAAGGGAGTGGGATTGGGTCAAGAGGCACTACATTTATTTTAAATTTCTGATTAATATAATACAGCTACCAGTAAATTGTGCTACATTATTATAGATTGAGGTGCTCTGTAGTAAACAAATCATGTCAAATTATTACCAGCTTCAACATTAAAGTGAGAGATAAAACTAATTCATAATTAATCAGTGATAATAAAACTTCTTGTACTATGACAGTGGGAGGGGATAGGCTCCTGTCTCCTCCCTGACCCCCCTCACTGTATAATGAATACTTTTACTTTAGATGCTTTGAGTATATTTTGATGTTAATACTGACCCATGTAGAATTCTGAATCTAGGACTTTCACTTGTAACAACATATTTTTCTCTCTAGCATTCCTACTTTTACCTAATTAAAGCAAAACTGTTGTTTATCAATGCTGTTTTAATCTTAAGGCTCCAATGACATGTTTCATACAATACCATTTAGATTGGGGTCATGAACAACAACCTGTTTTAAGGGTATACCCACAAACGTGTCACATTTATAAAATATTGAAATACTGGAGAAAAGTCTGTGTAATGAAATCTCTCTTTCACAAGCAGTATGCTATATAATTGTCTAAACACAATTACTCGAGATGTCAAGGCACAGTGAATACATCACATATCTGCACAGAGTCAAAGACAGTGATAGCCAACACATGTCTGCAAAAGGAAATTCAAACGCATATTTCTTTATTGTCGCACTTAAGAATACTTTGAATTGTGCTTTTCAACACATTCAAATCTCAATATAGTGAGGATTTATTGGAAACTCAAAGGAGTTATGAAATATTGCACCTAAAAATGTGCGACAGTAAATAGAAAAGGTGAAAAATTGGCCAGTGTTTAACATTCAGTGCACAAAGTCACAGTGGGGGATTTTTCTGTGGTACCAAACCATCATCTTCCTATGCTCTGTAAAATCTCCTGTCATTGAGCTCTTTGATCTGTAAGCTATGGAGCATTTGCATGCTCTTGAGCTAGCTTTTTGTGGAGTTTCTGCTGTTTTATTACGACTTGGAAAAGTGTTGATTATCTTGCCACTGTTACTGCTATTCTAGCTAGTTTTCCCCTTCTTTTTCTCTAGATGTGAGATCCCAAAAAGGCTTTAAAAATAGGATATTGTCAAAGGTCATTGTGACTTTGCAATCCATCTATCTTTGTGACTGTCAGTTTAGAGGGGTTGCTTGCTCTTTATTTATTTGAGCTGTCTGCTGAGCGCAGCAGTTGTGGTGAATGTGATCCATTCGGCCAACAAAGCACTTATTAATTGTCTGTCTGCATCAAGAGAGTGAGAGCCACAGTGGGATGAGGTTAAAAGATGGACAGTAAAGAGGATAGGAGCGTAATTGTCCATGCAAGGTTTGTCACATCAAACCTGTAAAAGTTGATGGTTCACTGGGTGGATAATTGCAGCCTTCCATTGCACGAATATACAATTTCAGTGTAATTATGCCTGCATGTTTGTTTCCTTAACATTACAGGTATGCAAGTAAAATTTTCCCCTTTTGTATATGTGAATGGAGTATATCTGTAACACAACACCATGCCTACCCAGCTAGCATCCCTCATTCCCCTCTCCCTGCAGGAGGTCAGAAGTGTGACATCTCATCAGCTAGGCTGTATTTGAGATAAGTGAAGAATCAATAGCCATTGATCAGGGGAGCTGCGACATGAAACTCTTTTTCTTTCCCCGCCTGCTTTGCCTGAACGTTCTGGTACTGGAGACAGATGGCCCTTACCCAGTGTTGCTTAGCACATGGGACTTGTTTAGTGGCCCAGACACAACCTCTCCACAGCGCTCAGCTGCGTCCTAATGCCTCTCCAACAGACTGACAAATTTAGATTTTCATACAGACGCTCTCTTTGGCACTCTGATCTAATCTTACGATTTTGAAGAATCTTATGAAAAGCTATAAAAGCTGTTTGATATTTTGTGGGGAATTTCATTAAAAAGCTCTTTTGTATTTTCAACATCTTGTCCTTCGGGTGAGTGAGCGTAAACACCCCTTTACATCTCTGTGAGATGTGCAGGAAATGTTGACGTACTACCCTTATATTTACTGGACCTTGAAAAGGGAGGGAATGAGCTCAGATTTCCCACAACCCAACACTCCCACTCATCAGTTCAGAGTCAATTTACTGTCCCAGCTCTTTTACTGTTGCTGACACCGGCCATCTTGCCACATAGCTCAACTACGAGCACTTTGACAATGCCAGCTGTAACCGGGAGCCTTGCATTCAGCACTCCAAAGAGAGCATTAAAATCACTACACCTGAACAGGTGCAGAGCAGAAGGGTGACTCAGCAATCTGCCACATATGGAGAAATGAACTACGAGATATCTTGTGCACCAGGAAACAAAGGCAGACGAGACACTCAAAAAACTTTTAGATTTTAGGATATTCTTAAAACAATTTCATTAACTTGGTTTCTAAAAATAAAACCATGCATCTGTTTGGATAAAACTGTAGCTGCAAATGACAGTAAATGTAAATTCTTGCGTTTGACACATATAGAACAAATTAAAACATTGTGTAGGAGTTTCACCAGTGTCTTCAAATGCAGAATAACAGAAAACCCCTGTTTTTCTTTGGTTGTATGAGCACCCTGTAAACCTTATAAGGTCTCTACAGAGAGCCTATTTGTGGCAGAACATTAAATTCTTCTGCAGCCTATCAGCATAATATGATGTCTGCTATAAAGCTGTGTGACTTCTGACTGCATACTTCATCAATCATTGACAGATCCATCTGAGAAAGTTACTACAGAGTGTGGCATCATTATATAAACAAATAAATACAGCAGCGCAGCTCGCGCTCAGATCTCTCCCTGTATCAGTGGAGTTGGCGGGGTTGTGAAAAATCAAGCACCTCGGTGACAGTTACGACTTCGCTCAAGTAGATTTAAGTCAGTCGTTCTCTTTTTAAACTGTACAGTGAAGAGCGTGATTAAGCACGTAGAGGCATTCACGAGGAACTCTGCGGATGAAAGGAGTGACCATTTTTCTGTTGAAATCCAAGATTTTGCAACAACTTCCTGTGTCCGACTCGTAGGAGTAAAGAGTAAAAAAAACAAATGAAGAAATTCCCCTAAAAGGAAAAGAGATGCATTTGAATAACTTCTCATTTAAAACAAAATAGGGAACCAGATGAAGCCATTACAGTATTTTCATTATGAGGAAGCTTGTGTGACTATATCAGTTATTCCATGACCTTGAATTTTAAAAACTTCAGGCCAAAAATAGCCCCAGAGAAGAGCAGATGTTCATACATAAATATGTGCACTGTGATGTCAAAGACTAGGTCACATGTTTTCTTTCCTTTACAGAATATCTAATTGAGATTTTGGTTTTAACTTAAGTACTTTGGAGGGGTCAGAATTCAGTTGTACAGTTAGCACAGCCAAAAGACCCTGTGTTTGAATCTGTGGCCTTTCTGTGTGGAGTTTGCATGTTTTCCTCATGTCTGTGTGGGTTTTTTCAAGCACTGCAGCTTCCTCCCACAGTCCAAATAGTATGAATGGCTGTCTGTCACTCTGTGTTAGCCCTGCTTAGAAAACCTGGTACAAAAACATGTACAGGCTGTACATCACCTCTCGCCATATGACAGCTGGGAAAGGCTCCAGGTCTTCCCCGACTCTGAATTGGATAAGCGGAAGAAAATAGATGGATGGATGGAAGTACTATTGTGCTTTTGCAAAGCCAGTGGTCTGTTAGGCATAAGAGTCAGTTTAATTCATCATTAAAAACTACTTTTGTGCTCCCTTTTTTAAATACATGCTCTTTTTCTTCTTGGAAAAAGGATCTGTACTTTGGCGTGCAAATAACTAAGCGTTTCGTTTCATTAGTAAATATGAATTAATACAGATCCTCTCAAATCCTTGAATTGGACGGCATAATAACAACAAAAAAATAGAAAGCAAGTTTACAAAGTCCAGCATCAGTGTTGTCCTTGAGGAGTTCCTGCCTTCCGCCTTAAAGAGTTATTCCGAGCCTTGAGCCTTTCTCGCTGTCGCTCACATGACCCTGGCTGCCCCGAGAAGATGCTCATGACCTGTTTGTCACACTGCTCTGCTTTCCCATCAAACACAGGATATGTGTGCCATCAGGGAAGGACTGCATGCTGAGATTTCCTGAATGTTGCAAAGCCCAACAGATGTTGCGGTTGCAGTGTTGTACAGTACATGTCATCAGCTTCTGTGTTAAAAACAATAAATAAATAAATACAAATTCTCATCTGGCACGTCACCTTATTTAACGTGCATGCAGCGGAATGCTGCCTCTTCCATTCCCGCCACGCCAAGATAATCATGCCTTTGAAAGAGCACTTTTGCATTATACCAGCACTTGGCCTCAAGTAGTTCTCCACGAACTCCTCTATATCCTGCTACTTAAGCTATAAATGCACTGCAGGGTGAAGGCGCAGGCCTTGCACTCATGAAGATGAAACCAGGAGGTACTGCGTATCAGAATCTGTGATATCAGCACATGCGATGAGCTTTAACGAGCGCTGTGTGTTGGGGAATCGCACCCATGTCAGGTTATTTATGCATTACAGCAAAGTGGAGCTTGGATCCCTGATCAATGTTAAGTAGCCCTTCATCTTAATTAATAATCTGCTCCATTACTTAAATTACACAGCTGGGTTTTTTGAGTAATGACACCATCTGCAATCAATATAGAATCCGCTCCAGTTACGAGCGGATATACTTACAGTAGCCTTTTGTAGCACTTACCAAATGCAGATAGCAATTAATAAAGCAGTTTATGAAGCAGGGAGAGCCTCAGGGAGGCCGGCTAATTTCATTATCTAAACACAGAGGTCCTTGTCTAAACCAGTAAGGGGTAAGAGCGACATGTAGGTAAGAGTATGATGACTTTGTTGAATTAGATATTGAAAGACACATGAGTGTTGAGAGGTTGAGTTCTGGACCATCTTTCACAGATGAATGAAGTGTGCCTGGTTCCACCGTTAGTCTCGCTGCTTGGGGTTCCTAAAGCAAAATAGTAAAACATTTCTGTTTCACTTTACATAGCAAAAATAAAAACAGTACATCTGGGAAAAAACACAGATAACACCCTCCCTCTTCACAGTGATTTACTTACAACCGAGTCAGGCCACTTGCAGCATCCTCTAATTACAAAATAGCATATCCACTCATTCATTCTTAATGACACATATCACTAGTGGAAGTCTCATAAAAGTAGGAGAGAAAAAAAATATTTGGACTGCACCCAAAAATCCGATAGATCCAGTGAAGTCGTCACTCTGGTGAACAGAGAGTCATTTGTGGGTTGGGTTTTTGTCAGGCTGTGACTAAGAGTGATTCAGGGAGGTGTGTTTAATGATTCAGAGTGGAGTTGTGAGAACTAAAACCGTCCAGCAGAGTCATTTTTCCACAAGCTCTCAAAGCCTAGCGACTCCTTCCAATCATCCATATTGGTACTTGTGCATTTGCGCGGCTACAGCTGAATTAAGCGTTAAACCATTTTTCCAGAGTTGCCAATTAACCTGGTCTGCTGACTTGACTGACCCTGATGGCTTTTTGGTTTGTGTGCTGAGCAAGCTAATGCGAAAAAAAAAGTGCTGTGCTGAAAGTGTATGACAGCGTATTTACATCATCTGGGAATCATTTCCATCGGTGATTTGGTAAAAGAGTGCAGTGCAGCAGGAAGTTATTGTGGCATGTGTTGATTTTACACTCTACTTGTGGGTATTATTACTATTATATTACTCCCTTCAAGCTTCAGTAGGCAAAACAACAACAAAAAAGATAGTGACCATGTTGAAGTGCTGTGTTCAGGCTTAAAGATAGCTCTATCTACACAGCCTTGTGACTCCAACAAATGAGAGGTTTGCACAGATGCCGAGCGGTTCCAGTCTAAAGAGGAGGGTCCTCTTACCTAGCACAGACAGGCACGAGGCTACTGCCGAGCTGGCACCAGAACAAAGCCCTCAAACAGCTGCTTGATAATGTGCAACCATTAATTACATTCTGATGCCTCAAGTCTGGCCTGTGTCACTGAGCAGAGAACCCTCGCCTCGCTGAGCATGGAGCAATTATGTAAGAATATGTTGCGCAATGTTAACCAGACACTACGCCGCGTGTCTTTATGAAGATTCTTTATTGTACTTTTACCAGGTCTTCTTTACATTAATTAATGTTTTGTTAGTTGAACTGAATTTTCTGATACCTGCTTGCATTACGTTATTCAGCTGGAGACCTTTAATCTTCAAAATAAGCATATAAAGTAGGGTTGTCTTTACAGGAAGATGTTTCAGCAGAAGTTTCTGCTGAGTCAGTTGTGTGCTTGGATTGCATGTGACCAGAGGCTTGGGATCCCAGAGATGTCACTGCCTGACGAATGACTTAATGGCTGCAGATCTGTTTGGCTTGCTTCCCCATTCATTTTCATTTTCTGTAACTCAGTAGATGCTCCTAAGAAACATTTGCACAAAACACATATGCACGTCCTGCACAAATGCTACCTCTCCAAGTTCCAGCTCTCATCTGACTCCCACTTTGGCTAATGGTATTAGGCTCTTTGAGTGAGGACCATAAGTTATAGCTCAGTGGAGCATTGTTCACCCTGGCAACTGTGAATGGCAGTTGAGAAATGTCTGCCCCTGCCAAAAGAAGAATTACATGACCCACAGTGCTGGACTTTCAGCTATATCAATACTGTCAGTACTGGAACTAGAACAGCGGGGATACTGTCAAGTTCTTTATCAACCCTGTAACTTGAGATTATATGAAAAAATAAAATAGCTGAAGGTAAACCTCACTGAAACAAGTGCTGTGTGATATACAGGGAATAGTACTTTCATTTTCTGTAAGTTATGAATGGCATGACACAGGCCTATAGGCTCTCTAAACAGATCAAAAGATGACTGCTTGAAAACTGAGACGTGAAAGGCTCCACTTTCAGGCACCACTTCACTTTCAGATCTCACGGGTAAGCTAGCACATTTAAGCAGGTGTCAGGCTCTAATCTTATCATTTTCACTCTGATGGATCCTACACATAGATATGCTGGAAAAAGATCATGGATTGAAAGAGGGCAGGTGAGATCCGCATTTTCCAGCAAGTCCTTCACTTAAATCATTATGCTGGTTGTTTGCTCTTCTCTGTCTAAAAAGACTAATTAAAGAGTCTTTGAAACGTGATTGTTTCCAATGAAAGCATCGACTCTCAGCGTGCTTACTTTGATTTTCCTTGTAATTTGGTTAGGTTTAGGCACAAAAATACACTGTCAAAGTTGTTGATTACCTGTATTACTCACAGACCCCCTAGAAGATGGCTAACATTATAATGTAAGCATAGGTCATAATAACAGCTTGCCAAAATGACAGACAGTACCTGGTTGTTTTCTGGGGAAGACAGTCTCTTTTGTTTCCTTAAAAAATATATATATTTTGACTGTTTCAGAAAGAAAAGTTGGAATTTTTAAACTATATTTCAGAGATTGGGGGAGGACTTTTTCTAGATTGTGCATTTTAAAACACAGCTCATGTACTACTTCTCATATCAATATCAAGTTCATGAAAAGGGCAAATAAAGCGCAGCTTATTTTAATATTGTTATTTTCCCATCTTCTTTTAGACCACTGCCCCCTTACTTGGGAAGAAACAAGCAGTTCCTTTGTACGTCACATTACCAGAAAACTGTGTTACTCTGCCCCAGGTAAACAGAATACAAAGAGCTCAGTGTGTGACTTCTGACCAGGATTCAGTGTTTCACTGCTTCCTTGTCCTTTAAGAGTTCCTCTCCAAGTGGTTGACCTGGCAGTTGGCAGACATGTCCACCACCCATTACCACCACCACATGCTCAAAAACAGTGGCCTATCATGTGTGCAGAAAAACAATGCAACACAAAGCAACAACAGGCCTGGCAAAGTGGTGTTGGATAACATGTTTTTGTATTCTGTGAAAAGCTGATGCTGCAGTTTCGCTGCACAGTGACAAAAGGTGGAGGCCAAGAACCGAATGGTAGAGTTGAAACTGTGGGTGCGGTAGTAGACTGTGGATATTTTTCTCTGTATGTCCATCAGTCTGTGCCCCCCAAGCACATGAAGAAGGGAACTTTCCTATGACAATGGATGTTCCTCAGAAAACTCCAGACTGTCTGTGCATCATCTGGTTTGAGCTAATTTAATTGATCATTTGTTTTGGAATATGTACCACAAAAGCACAATACCATCTAACACTATAAGAGCCTCAAAGTGGTTCCTGCTATTAGCCGATGTGACTCGGGGGCACTATTTGAACATGAAGAGGAGAGAGGATTTGAGTTTTGATTAAAAATGTCTAAAGTGAAAAAAGGCTTTTGGAGGTCCAGCAGATCAATTTTGTCCTGGGGCGCTAGTGGCAGGTTTATCTTCTCCCCCCCCCCCCCCCCCCCCCTTATGCTTAATGTGCCTTTGTATGTAGAAAAGCTACAACGACAGCCATGGGCACAGGTTTTGTTTGAGCACTGGGGGGTGAGTGTGGATTAAGCAGAAGGTCTCGAGGTCTTCCCCAAGGAATTACTGACACTTATTTTCCTTCTGGTGAATTTTAGACCTCTTCTGCCCCCGTTTCTGATAGAAATGTCTTTTTTTATATAGAAGAAAAAATTTTAAAATCAGTCATCAGGTGCCAATTCAACATGCCTGGAAGTTATGTTATTATTGGTGGGAACAAATGTGTGAGATGGGCGCCTGCATTCACCACTGACATCTGTACTATGATGTAGCAACCAGATCCCACAGACGAGACATAGAAGGAAAAAAAAACATATAAAGAATGTGAAGAGTGTAAGGGTGCAAAACAGAAAATATACACTCACCGAACACTTTGTTAGGTACACCTTGCTAGTACTGGGTTGGACTCCATTTTGCCTTCTATGTCTAGAAATCTATGTCAAGTCTTCTTGACATAGATTCAACAAGGTGCTGGAAACACTGCTCAGAGATTTTGGTCCATATCGATATGATAGCATCACTCAGTTGCTGCAGATTTGTTGGCTGTGCATCCATGATGCACATCTCTTCCATCACATCCCAAAGCTGCTCTACTGGATTGAGATCTGCTGACTCTGGAGACCAATGTAGTATACTGAATACATTTTCATGTTAAAAAAAACCAAATCAAAAAACAGTTTGATATGATTTGAGCGTGACTACCTGTACTAAGAAAATATCTAATCCTACACCGTTACAGCAACTAATTTAGTTACAACCCTCTCATTTTAAAGCAGTGTCCTCTCACTTCATTGTGAGAGGAGACATTGTGAGAGACATTGTTGCGCAGAGTACATGTTTTTACACTATCTGTAAACACCAGAGATGGATCTTCGGGGAAAATCCCACCCAACCACAGACGATCAGGAGTTTCTGAAATACCCAGACCAGCCCATATGGCACCAACAACCATACCACTTAAAAAGTGGCTGCTGGGAAACCGATGTTCAGTTTTCAACTTCAGCAGGTCGCCCTGACTATGTCTACATGCCTAAATGCACCGAGTTGCTGTCATGTGAGTTTGCTGATTGGACATGTGGTTTAATATCCTGGCTGTATATTTAAGTCGTAGAGAATCATAAAGAACCATAAATCCAAAAGGACTTTTTTGACTAAAGCCATGTACACAGCGATGCAAAAACTTACCTAAAAGTAAAATAACTCTTTTATTGTGTCAGTCAAGAAATAAAATACATTTTGGGTTAAAAAAAAACCCTCGGCTGTCCAGCCATTATTCTCCCATACAAATGAATGGACTTTACCTGTCTGCTCTACACCCTGCTCTCAGCCACCCGCCGTTGCCAAGGTTTCCGTGTACGCGCTGCCTGGGAGAGCGGAGCCGCGCGATTGTCATACAGTACTGCCAGACATGGCGGCGGAGCTACAACCCGAGTGGATTTCTTGTCTCCCGTCTTCCTGGAGTTATGGTGTTACTCGGGATGGACGTGTCTTCTTCGTTAAGTAAATATCCCTTCCAAAGGCAAACGCTTCAAGTCATTCTGCTCGTTTCTATTTCGAACAAAGTCACCGCTGGATTTGAACGCATATCTCGCTCTTTCTCTCTGTCTCTCCTTCTCAACAGCGAAGAAGCCAAGAGTACAACCTGGCTGCATCCAGTAAGTGGTGAGGCAGTTATAACCGGGCACAGGAAAACTCCAGGTAAAGATGTCACTGTCAAGTTTTTCTCTTATCTTGAACGCCTTTCGTGTTCGCCCCGGCAGTGTGTTGTTGTTGTGTTACCCAAAAGCGAACACTTCCCACGCTGTGCGTGTGTGTGTGAGAGAGAGGCTGTGATATCCACGCCGTGTTTCTTAACACACGAGTGGGTTTTTGTCGCTCGTGCTGTGAAAATTGAGCCCTCTCGTGCCCACCTCTGCCCAGCTAGTGCCACTTCCTTCGCTGCTGCCTCTCCCCAGGGTGGTCAGTCAGTGGAGTTGAAGAGTGGACACTAGCCAATATCGCCCGAGAACTAGTGAAGAGGCGACCTTTAGCCTAATAGCAACTAAAGCACGTAAACAAATGTAGGAAGTCGTTTTTTTGTTTTTGTTTTGGCTTTGAATAACCCAACGCATTATGTTGACCGTGCAGGGGAGTAAGATTAGTGCATTTAAGTGTTTTGACACAGGACCCTACTTAACAGTAAGCTCCTGTGTGACAGGTAAGCAGGAAAACTGTAGCAGATTGAAGTATAGCTCTGCTGAATTTCATCATTAATTTTTTTTGCAGTGAGCTTATATATATATATATATATATATATATATATATATATATTCATATTCCTACAAAAAGCTTGACTTATCTTAGAGACATGGTACAATTAGCTGCTTAGTGCGCTTTTCTGGTGAGATTATGATGCAACTATATACAGCAGCAGCAAGCTCTTCTTTAACTTCAAGCACCCCCTCTCCTGTTAAGAGTGTCTGCTTCATCTGAATATGGCTGCAACCAATGAGTTGTTGTTTTTTTTTAATAATGTGTGAGTTCATACATTTTCTTTTCTTTAAAAAATTGTATTCTATTAGTATCAAAAATTGAAAAATGTCCATCAGTATTTCACCACAGAGCTGAAGCCCAGAAGGCAGGCAGCTATTCTAAAAAAATAATTACTAATATCATGATATAGCTCTGTTCTTTTCAGTTGCAATGATATGCTTTTATTAGCGTTGTGTAATAGTAAATGAGATATTTTTTTGTGGTTTCCGGGGGCAAAACCACAAAATTTGAATGTATTCTCAGTCAGTTTATTGACCAGATGACTGAACTGATTTATCAAGAAACTAAGTGACAAATTGAGCACAGGCGGAATAATTAGTTCCAACCCTAAAGGTGATGCATAAAGCTGGCAGAGGCAGCATATTTTTGGTGTCACTCACTAATTCATGTGAATGAAGAGGGGAGTAAACTCGCACTTTTTCTGGGCTCTCGTTCAGGGCACTAGAAAATCTAGCTTGTAATGAAGTACTTGGGCAAAAAGTAAAGTTTGTGCAGAAAATATGCAGTAGTGCGATGGGTTAAGTAGAGGACTTTTACAAAGCAGAGCAGTTTTTGAATCCCATGTGAAGCTCAGCTTTGAGTGAGTTTTAGCTTTTGTGAAGCACGAGCAGATGCCTGCATTTGTCTGATGGGAGGGTGTTAGGAGGAGAGCTGCCAATTTTCATATTCTAATTTCATAGCAGTTTTATTTATTTATTCTTTGCCTCCTATTGCTTTTTTTCAAAACATATTTTTCAAATTTTTAAACATTTCTCCTTTTTAACAAACTGGAACTTTCGAAATTTGCTTGAAAATTTGAGAAACTCTAAATTTTCAAGGTGGTTGCCTAGTTTTGGGTAAGTGGGTCTTTCATGTCTGGCCAAAACACCTTTAACTTTCTGGGACAAACACTCATACATACATGCATGCTGGAGGTGTTGTGTAGCATCAGCTTCTACTACACTGGCTGCAGGTGGATTGCTGAGCGGGGCTTCATGGACTAGACTTGTTCTGGTGCTCACTCATGGAGCTTTAACCTCCTAGGACCTGGCATCTACATATGTGGACATCACATTTTGTGTTATTTAGACCAAAATACTCAATTTTACTCTGCAAGGGCCTGATATCCACTTAGGAGGACATTATACTGCCACTGTTCTATCGAAATTTTAAACGAATATCCTCATATGTGGCTCTCATTTTTCTTAGAAACAAAAATAAGGTTAAAAAAAATCTGGTAATTCTTTGTTTTTTACATTCATCGAGTGCCAATATGCCCAAATATCAAAGAGAAATTAAAAATGCATGCTTTGGAAGAGTTCGGGTCTTAAGAGGTTAAAGACCATTCACGAGAAGTATTTGCAGTCTGGCAGCACAAGTCGTCCCATCAGGAAATGTCTTTTTCATGGTGGTGTGTGCTCGGTCTGCATCTTTATGAATGTCAGGACCCAAGAGGCCCAACAGAACCCCAACAGAACATAGCATCGTAATGACATGATCAATGTTATTTGCTTCACCTCTCAGTGATTTTTAATGTGGCTGATGGCTGCATGATTGTTCACATATTTGTCCACCTTTCCTTCTTTCACAGACTTACCCACCGGATGGGAGGAGGGATATACGTTTGAGGGAGCACGGTGCTTTATCAAGTGAGTTTCCCGCCTATTTTACCGCATGACACGCACACCCATCGCAACCTTAGGACCTCTGCATACAAACATGTCATCTAAATTCAAAACACTTCCCCGTTGCGCGCCACCGTGGTACCTCGATTACAAGCATAAATTAATTTATTTCCACTTAAGTCACCTCAGAGGAATGAAACGCTCCTCTCAATAGTCTGCAGCTCCTGAAAACACGCCTTGTGGTGGATGTGTCAATATAAAGAGGTTGTAAATTTGGAACCTTTACTCCCTTTTTGTGTGGCCTATCCCAAAAGTTAATGATTACACAGCTACATTGTGCAAATAACAGGCAGACATGGACACAGTGTGCTTGCTTTCCTCTTGCAAGCTGTTTGTATTTATTCAGACTAGGGCTGCCACGATTTGTCGACTAGTCACGATTACGTCGACTATCAAAATCGTCGACGACTGATTTAATAGTCGACGCGTCGTTTGAAGCTTTGTAAGATCCCAAAAGACGCAGGAATAAGTAGCAGGATTTAAGAGTGTAATAACGGACTGAAACAGAAGATGGCAGCACTGCATGTACAAGGATGCCAGCTGCCGTTAAACCCCGAAGAAGAAGAAGAAGAAGAAGAAGCAGCAGCTTTGTCCCAGAATTCATAGCGCGGCCCAGCTTAGTTTCCAACAATGGCGGTAGCTAGTTAGTTTTAATATTACTCTTATTATTCTTTCTGGGTCACAAAATAAACGTTTAACATATTTTCAGGCGAGAATGTAGCTGTGTAAACCTCAAATATCGGCTCAGTTTATCAGGACACCACATATTTTCAAAAGCGCTCCGACGTTTTCGGAGACATCTGTTACCCACTAGCTCGATAGCTAGCCGGGGGCTAGGTCACTAGCGCTGTGAGAACACCAGACTCCCGGCAAATTGTTTTCAAACCCACCGCCGTCTTTCGCTACTCAGGTTAAATATATATGAGTCACTTAGATAAATTAAAAATGTTGTTGTTTGGCTTTTTTTTTTTTTTTGTATTTTATTTGTTCCTGAGTAAATCGGTTTGTCTGAGATTAAAGTTATAGTTTTTACACAGCTGAATAAACGTCAAGCAGACAGCTGATCATCAGAAGTGTGAGATGCTGGAGAATTTACTCCGGTGTCCTGTTATATTTTAGATAGCAAGGAGTTTATTAAACTCCACCGAGACAATACTGATGGTCAAACGGCAGATGGTCAAATAATTCACATTTAAAAAAAACGCCCAAGCAAACATATTGCACATATAATTTCATTAAAATTGAATTGAATAAACTATCATCTTGTCTTTATTTTTAGTTAGCACCTTAAAAGCTTAAAGCTGTAAGCTAATGATAGTTATATAAGAGTAGATGCTGCTGGTGCAATAAGCTGTAGTTTTACGTCCAGTGGATGATGATCTGATTAGTCGACTAATCGCATAAATAATCGGTGACTAGTCGACTATCAAAATAATCGTTTGTGGCAGCCCTAATTCAGACTTACCCTGCTCAAAGCTGAGTCTGCTTGGAAGAGTTGAGCCAAAGTATAATGCGTTCTCTTTTTCTGACAGTTATCCTCGCTGTTTGGGTTTATACGGCTCCTCACATTTCAGGATGACACTTGTCCCTAAATAGATGCTGGAGAATATTTCTGAAATACTACATGCCAGTCCACTCCGCTAAAGGAAACGTAAATGGCTTCTCATTCAAAGTCTCCTTCCAGTGATTTTTTTTGACATTTTTTTATTCCTACATCATATCTCAGGTATGCTAATTTCTTGTGGCTGTGTGGGCAGGGGAGAATGTCATATATCCTCTGTGTCCACTAAAACACTTTGTTCAGTTCGTGACCCTCTCCGTGTGAAGCCCAGGTTCTGCATGAATTACGTGAGCAGTCGGCCATAGTCTTTGAAATACAGTAAATTTCACATTTTGCTCTCTTCCCCCAGTAGCCTGATGTATGCAGCTAATCAAAAGAGATCACAAGTGCTGTCATTCATTGGGGTCTGATTCATCATCTGTCCTCCAAATCCAAGGGTATGAGGGGGGAAATATGTTGTTATTTTGCATGTTCTCTTGCAATTACGTTGCACGGCACGTATAGATGCGTAGTATGTGAACATCTCTGCCAAAGTACAAGAAGGCTTCTGAATGACTGAGGATATAGCATACGCGCCATATGAAAATAGGATATTATACCCTATTATTCTCATCGAATCCTCTCTCCTTTGACTTCCTCATGAATTTGAGGAGCTTCATGTGGCAGGCTGCCAGGCAGTCGGACTGAAAGGCAGTAATTTTATATTCCAGTATTTTATCTCAGCTTCTCGGTGCAAAACAGACTTGAGGAAGACATTCATTAGATGATCACTGTGATTTTGGCACAGTCCAATGACATGGTAATGTTGCCTGTAAAACAACTCACAAACTAATCATCCTGCCCCCCCACAAAGCAGGCCATCTGCATTTTTGTGAGAAAAAACCCATTTGGTTTAAGCCGTAGGTTGAATTTTAATCAAAACTGTGAAAAAGTAAAAGCATTTTAAATGATATCGTTGCCTTTTATCTCATATACTGGCATACTGGCGCTTCAGCAGGGTCAGAGTAAACAAAAATATGCGGATGGCTGATTCAACTGAGCTTGTCCTAAACTGAAGCGAAGCAAGTAAAATACACAGAGAAACGGCTTCAGCATACTGATTCTCCCTTCTGTTGACCTTCAATAGCAATTCCCTCTTTTTTAAAACAGTAATGAAAATCTAGTAACACGGAGCAATGTGACCAACATTTGACCGACACTTTCACCATCTTCCTTCTGTGTCCTCTTTTAGTAAGTAAACATTTACCCCGTCCTGTTTCTTGGGAACGACTTTGCTTCTTTTGTTGTTTTAACTTAGCAAGAGCTTTTAGAATTTGAGTCATGTCGTCAGAACTGCGAGTGTTTTAAAGATGGTGGCACATGCTGGAAAAATATTTGGTCAACTTAGGGCACAAGATCAGCGATCAAGACATCTTTAAGGTGTTTTTATGCTTTACGTTACGAGGTTGCGTAAAACCATGCCTGTTAATTTCATTGTGACTCATGTTTTGACATAGAGCTTTGTTGATAGCTTTATGTGATAACTGTCTTGGACGGTCCTTGAGGCATTTTGAGGCTTTGTGTGAGGTTGCCAGTAAAAGCCTCTCAAAGCTCTCCAGTACAATTAGCCCAGTGACAGCTGTTCTTATGTTTTACAGTAGGTTATTATTGCTTTGTCATCATTTTTGTATTAAATATCACAAGTTTGGAGATCCTTTTTTTTATATTCAAGCAGTGGCTCTAAACACACACTTGTGTGAAATATAGACACGTTTATTGATCAATTTCTGTGGCTGTTTTGCTAGAAAGCGGAAAAAAAAAACCTTGTGCCAAAGGATCTGGCTTATTCACATGCTGGCTGTGTGGCTTGGCTGTTACCGTCGGGTTACACAGTGTGAGCATCAAGGAGCAGATTGTGCTGACGCAGGCTGTCCTCTGATGAGATGTGCTGGGAAGGATGAATTGCAGGTTGTTGGTGTGATAGTGTGGACTAGAGGCATGCTCCGTCCCAAGATTTGATTAGTTTGTGTCGCCGTGAGTTCTGAATGAGTGAAGGTCACTGGAGATGTTAATTGAATCAATCATAGCTTACTGCTCTCCTCAGACTCGCACCACTTTTCTGGATTGGTTTCTGGGTTGCCTGATGCAAAAATAGGATTTTTTTTTCTTTTTTTTAACTTTGTGGTGTGTTCCAACTGGCAGGTGGTGGGTGCTCGCTACCCAAGTAACAGAGATCCTGGTGAGGTAGAAATCAGCAAGCTGTTAACTTGTTAATTTCATTCACAGGCAGTCAAAACAGTCAGTGCAGTGCAAGTGCTTTGCTTCCATGTCTGACAGGACTGCAGGCACTGAAAGTGTGCCGGTCCTTTTTGCTAAGATGCTTCAGTAAAAATGCCAGATGTACCTAAGTAGGACTGCATCCAAATTTTTAAGTCAGGAGTTTTGGCCACCTCCACAGCTGTTGAACTTGGTAATAAATCAGAGAACACTTCAGCTATTCTCCTGACTTTACTCTGAGATGATAATCCACATATAAGAATAGTAGACACCTTAGAAGTTGGGTCCTATCTCTCATTAACTTAACCTCTATGCACTCCTGGATGCTGAAGATACATCTTTTACAAAAGTATATACAAGCACAAAAACTATACATTGCTCTGTGCAGACTACTGCAGGCAAAGTCAAGCATTTCTACTTTTATTTTAAGACATTTTCTCTCCCTCGTGTCTATGAGTAAATCCAGCAGCCACACAAATCTGTTCAGCTTGTTATTATTTGTGATGAAACAGTATTTTATGAGACTGGTCCATCTGGCAGATTTGTTTTTTCATTTTATCTCCATAGCACATAATCCCAGATTCTAACTCAAGCCTCATTTTGAACAAGAAGTGGGCCTGTGATTTAGGCACTTTTTGCTGTGTTTTGTCACATTTTGCTAATTAGCATTCCAGACCTGTGAAAACCTCTCAGAAGTGTGTGTCAGGGCAACTTAGGTGAAGTGACTTTGAGTGAAGCAAAGGTGTCATAGCATTAATATATAGTAGGAAAGCGGTGACCCTAATTGTAAGTTTGCTGCCTCGTCGATGCTGTAAGTGTAAATATGTTTATGAAAGACAGGTGCAGAAGTCAGTTCCCGGTCTTTGTTTGCTATTCTTGTCTCATTAATTCTGTCTGGGAATGGAAAAAAAAACAAAAAAAACCCCGCAAACTGCTGAACTCAGGGATAATTGCGCTAGGTTTGGCAAAGAGACTGCTGTTATCTTGTTTTGAAGCCT
The DNA here is from genome assembly GCF_057382275.1 of Copadichromis virginalis. Lineage (NCBI taxonomy): Eukaryota > Metazoa > Chordata > Actinopteri > Cichliformes > Cichlidae > Copadichromis > Copadichromis virginalis. The sequence continues at coordinate 16,738,702 of NC_140624.1, forward strand.
AATGAGTGAGTAATAAGCAGTCTGCATGTGACCCTACAGTTTTGCTTGATGGCTGTCCAGTTAGTAATGCTTCATTTGACGACTTTTTGCAAGTGAGCTTTGAGGACAACTTACCGTTTCCAATAGCTTATCAGTGTGAAATGCAACATAAAATATACATATCGTGCTAGTCTGCTCTCCAACTACCATTTTCATTAGGCTATTCACTTCTGCTGCTGCATAATTCATCACTCAGAGCAGAAGAAAGCATGTCAATTAAAATGCCGTCAATTATGACAAAAATCTCCTCAGTGGATCTGTGTTTAGCTGTTGGCTTTCTCTGCTTTAAAAGCCCGTGTACTCACGTGTCAGGTTACTCCCAGACAAATATTCATTGGTGGTTAATGTCCTTCAAAACTAAATAATGAAGTTCATATAATAATCTTTTTAATGACTGTGTTTTTTTTTTTTAAATTGATAACCTAGATTCTGCTTATAATAGGTTTCCTGTTGGGATGCAGCAACATCGGTGTTTTAAATAACAATCTGACTGATTGCTGATGCAGTGTGGGGTTTTTTTGTTCTGCTTATTTGCTATGTTAATTATCTGTTCCATCTTTTGTGCAAGGGAGGGATCTTCATTCTTTACAAAAAAGCTTTTAGCTCTTTGACATTTGTATGGGGCAAATCTTGTGTGGTACAGCTGCTGGCATCTATAAATGTTATGTTATATGCTAATATGTTGATATCAGTTAGCATCGTTGATACTGGCCTATAATAAGTCAATATTTTTCATACTGACTCACATTAAATCTCTTGTTCAAAAGAAATACACTTTGAACCTAAAGAGGATGTTCTGTTTGAAATTATGTTAGTATACATCCAACTATCCTCCCTGCCTCCGGCTCGGCTGGTTATCCGGGTTCAGGTCACTGCGGCAGCAGTCTCAGCAGAGATGTCCAGGCCTCCCTCACCGACCACCTCCTCCAGCTCATCCCAGAGGACACTGACACATTCCCGAACAAGAGACAAAGTCTCTCCATTATGTTCTATCCTGGGGCCTCCTGCTGGTAGCGCATGCCTGAAAAAACGCTTTCTAGGAGGCATCCCAGTTAGATGCCTGAACCACATCAGCTGGCTCCTTTCCATGTGGAGGAGTAGAGGCTCCACTCTGAGCCCCTCCCAAATTATTGAGCTCTTCACCCTGTTTCTAAGGGAGAGTACAGCCACCCTTTGGAGGAAGCTCATTTCCATCGTTTGTATCCTTGATCTCATTCTTTCAGTCACTACCGAGAGTTCATGACCATAGATGAGGATAGAAATGTATGTTGTCTTACTCTTTATCACAACAGACCAGTATAGCGTCACAGGAGGATGCTGCACCAATCTGTCTGTCTGGAGGCCTACATGGTCCACCCTCCTTTGGGTGCACCTCTTGCAGGAGTGGCCGTAGGGGTTCATCCCCAGTTGATGAGCTATTAGTATTTTTATATCTTAATTTTTATTTACCTCTGCATAGTTGCAGTGACTGTAGAAACAAGCTGTGAACACAACAGAAATATTACAACCTTTGAAGTTGGCAAGCTGGCTGAATGTCAGTGTCATCTAAGTAACAGTTATAGACATGTCTGACTAAAGTAATAACACCCAAACAGTTTTCGTGTCCTTGCAGGGTAAAAAAAAACTTAAGTAAACTTTTAGACTTAAAGTTGAGCTACTCCAGCAGCAGCAACCTTTCTCAGACATTTCCTGTAGCTGCTTATGAGACTTGCACAATGATGAGGAGGAATTTTGGATCTTTTCTTCCTACAAAACTGCCTCAGTTCATCAGTATTTCTGGGATGTCTTCATTCAACAGCCTTCTTCAGGTCATGCCACAGCATCCCAATTGGGCTAAGGTCAGTTTTGCAATACTAAAACAGGATTTTTCTTCATTTTTAACCATTCGTGTCACTGATTTGACTGTGTGCTTTGGGATTGTGATCTTACTGCATCTCCCAACCTCTCTTAAGCTGTAGGTCATGGACTGCTGCCCTGACAGTATCCTGAAAAGCTTACTGATACAATTTTATGGTATTGCTCTTTCAGTGACTCCAAGGTGTTGAGCAGTCCTTTGCCTCAGCTGAAACATACAGTGGATGAAAGTCAGAGCACTAATTGCAAATAATCAATGCAGAAGTCCTGGTAATTCGAATGGGTTCACAAACATTTTATTGCATTCGATGCATTCACCTTTACCAGTGTTTTTGGCTTGCCTTGTGTCTTTTAAAGTCTCATTTTCAGACAATGACATCTGGAGTTTCAGTAAACCCAGGCGTCTTATCAGCGATCATAAGATGGAGATTAAAAAGTCACAGCCCTCGAAGATGGGGTAGGGGGTGGGGGAGTTTGTTTTTATTGACCAGAGTGAAAATGATTTTTTTAAAATTGAAGAATGACTTCACTCTATTTCTCATTTCTCATTTCTACCTGGGTTTGCTGCATCATTGTCAGTAGCTTTTCAAGAACTCAGAGTTGAGGTCCTAATCCTTCTGTGTAAGAACGATGGGAGTCCCTATGAACCCTCCTTAACTGTGAGAATGACAGTTATGGCAGACATTTAAAGACACTCCCTTCTCTCCAGGAAATAAACCATAGCTGTGAGCAAAGCCTTATATCAGCCCTGATTATGTAACCCTGAAAATCCAGTCATGGAAGTGGAGAGGAAGGCACAGAATCAAGCCCTTGGACTTGAAAATAAATAGATGCAAGTTAAGGTTGTATATTAAATTGTCTGATAACACCTACAGGTTATTTAAACCCTGACTTGTGAAAGCAAAGCTGTGATCAGTCATGCAGAGAAGGCTTTTTTTTACCATATGTGCCCTGGCTCGTAGTATATCAAGAGATTTATTATAGAGGGAACAAGTAAAGCCAGTTCCTTTCATTTGTATTGCAAGAGCTGTAGCTTGTTCCACAAGACATTGTATGAGAAACAGGGTGCGCATAGGAAAGCCTGCCAGTCTGCCTCACAAAGACAGATGACCACAATCACATGTACAAGGTAATTCATTTCTGATTCTACTAACTTCCTCCTTGTACATTGTAGGAAATTTGAGCACTTGTTAAAAATTGAGGTGACACACAAACCTTTAAGCTGGGAGGCCACACAAGAAACTACTCAGTGATAAAGAATTGTGACAGTGCACAGAAAAATTAATTAGAAAGCCAGAAGAAGGGAGTTAATATTCAGAAACAAACTCCTGAGTTTCTGAGATTAAAGATGCAAATTTATGAAATAAAGCCACAAATTTACAAGAAAAAACATTCAAATTTTCTGACATTTGTAAGGTTAGATCGACCTCATTACACCACAGATGCTAGTGGTAAACAGGGGATGCTGCATGCACACAACTGGATGATGTAGCGATATGCTTGCATGCTGTCCTTTGAGTTGTAGTCCCTCATCACAGGCTGTATAAAAGATGTATGAACCTTCTGGGTCTGAAAAGTGAACCCATGGAAAAACCTGCATTCTTCTTAAGGGACCAGTCGAGAGCAACTCCTGTGGTTATTTAGATGTCTGCGACTGTGAAAGCGCCTCTCAGCTCCCTCACTCCGTGACCACTGTAAACATTTTCCTCATGAATTTGTGCCTTTACTGGTTTCAGGTCATGTTAATAAAACCTTAAGTTAATTTTGCAGATTGTGGTCATTATTAGAATTAGAATTAGAAAACCACAAGTTGCCATCCAGTGAGTGAGCGGTTTCTCAGTCTGATCCAGCGCTCGCTCCTCGTGTCATATGTTAAAACAATGAGCTACTTCTGGGCAAACTCTCTTTACCAGGCTGACATCAGAAATGTATGAAAATGTTCTGCATGTGGACGCAGCAGGAAGAGATCAACGTCTGTGTGTATGGGGTTTATTTGTTTTATTTATTTATACACGGTGCACAGGTTAAGAGTCCTGCGTGTCTAAAAGCCAGCGTTGATTGATAGCTTAGATTGAATGCAAGTCTGTGGTGAATGACGGATGTCAAAACTGCTTTCCATGTGGAGTGGCCTGGAAAAAAAAAGCTTTGAAGTTCCTCTGTTTACCACTTTAAGACAAACTGATGTTAGTCACACGTGCATGTTTCAAGTTTCACCACAAAAAATCACACCCTTGGTTTTGAGGGTGTTCCAGTATCAGCAGCATTAGGTGGAACTGCCCGCTCCTTTCAGGAAGAGATCTATGAGCAACAGAGAGGAGCAGCAGGACAGAACATACAGCTCACGGTTGCAGATTACACAGAGGTGAATGAAATGCTGTGTCACTGCTCTGACCTTCTTTAGTACATTATGAAATTTTGTCCTTATTTTGGATTTGACTCAATTACAAACTTTGAGTCAAATGAAAACCAGATTTTAGTTTTCAGTCATAACATCAAAGCCTATTGGGTTATTGTTTGTAAGTTGGCCATTACACGTGACTAACTTTAAGAAAAGGCACACGGGACAATGTCTTATTCAAACTGCAAAGTGCTGAGAGAATATTTACTCATCCTCTTGGCAGGGGGAGGCTCTGATGTGTGTGACTGCTGACTCACTAACACTGTCTGTGCTCAGTACTCTTGCAGAGCACTTGTGTGTGTAATGTGATTTAAGAGGGAGACCAGACTGCTGTACATCATCCTGATCTCCACATCTATAACTCTCTGTTGTGTGGCTGGGTGCTGACTGGGAGACAGACAGTCAGCGAGGCGAGCTTTGAGCTGCTCGCACTGCTCTCACGCCTTTAAGTCTCGGTGGGGTCCTCACCATCTGGCTTCTATTGGGAGGGGTAAAGTGTGTATCTGTTTAGATGCTCTGCTTGTGAACATATGTGTAAGAGATGCTCTGATGTTGGTGGCTGCCCCAGGTGCTGATTAAGACAGTTTCTCAGTGTAAAGCCACATCAGACCAAGTTAGCCCTTTTGTAATGTGCATGTTGTTTACAAATTGTGTGCACAGAGATTGCTTCTCCTTTCATCCCATGAGGAAAAAATGGAGGACAAAAAATATGGGTGGGGTTTTAACATAATCATAACTCACCTTCTATGGCGTTTTAGGTGGGATATGGATGTGTTTGCACATATGACTTTGCTGTAGTCCACACAAGCCTTGCTGGTGATCAGATGTTGTGATTGTTTTATAGTTATTTCTGTAATTGAGCCCTTTCTGGTTAAATCTTACAAAATATATAAAGCAAATGTAGGCCCACACCTTTGGGTTAAGTAAGGGAGCATATAGATGACAGTAATTCTTTGGTCCTAAAGCCTCTTAGTTATGCGGCGTCTTTCATTTAATGCTGAGAGAGCTGTTGAACCTGATTAATCCCTGTATTAATCTGCAATGAGCCATCCGTTGTTGATGTTGTGTCAGGTTGAATCCAGGGACATCTGCCTCCATGGAGGTCATGCTCTAGTCTGCTATTACCCCACAAATGCTTTGGATTACGTATGAAAACTTGGTATGCTGGCTGTGTTGTAGTTTTTCAGATTCTGATTTTCGAGGGATAATGCTTAAGTCTCATTCTGCATTCGCTTCACTATAGTCAATTTTCCTTGATTGCAATGTGTACATTACAGAGGGCTATGAAGTCTTAAGTCACAAGGACAATATAGAACATTTCAAATCCGTACAGGCTGCTTCTGAAAGGCCCGAGGAGATTTATAAAGCTTCTACTCATAGCTGTTTTCCAGGGTGCCCATGGTAAAGAAATCTGTGGAAATAAAGCAAGCTGATCGGTGAGTGATGAAGGGAAAAGCGACTTTTATTTGCAACTGGAATACTTTACTTTTTGCCCATGTTATCAGTTCTCTGATCTATTAGTGGTGGATATCTCTTACGCTCTTAACATGTTACTGCTTCCATATCATACCCTGAAAAATCTTTTACTTTCCTTCCCCAGCTTTATCTTTCTCTCTCTGCCTCTCTTGTCTGTCTACCTCGGTCCAGTGGACAGTGCACGGCCCAGTTGTTTTCCAGATGGTCTGTGATGATTAGGGAGCTTTTGGAAGCCATCATTCTGCTCAAATGCTCTACAGCTGTGAGCTCTTGGAGCACCGTGTTAAAATGTCCACAGAGGACTCCGGACCACTAATACAGATAAATTAAACTTCTGAATTCGTCTTTAACAAATCCAAGCAGGCAGGGGGTTGCCTCTTTCTTTTTATTTTTTTAAATTGTCTTTTTTCTTCCACTTTATTTATAAAGCGGAACCAAATCTCTGTTTTCACAGTGAAGCCTTCGTGTGAAAAGGGTCCATTAAACTATTGGGCCATATTGTCATTTCACACATTTCCAGAGAGTTAAAATAAAAGGAAAAGTGGTAGAAATGAAACTTCAACACTGCTGTTAATACCTACCTGGTCCTATTGATACTGTGGCTTTGCTTTTTTTGTCTGTCTCTCTCCTGGCAACAGTGTTTCCAACGCTGTCCCTCTGCAACCCCTACAGTCCCACAGTGGGCTTTCATAGGTACGCATTATTTAGGCTCTGCATCTTGCATGCTATTAGCAGGACATTGTTTCTCTTTGTGGCTCTCCCCTTAAGTTTTTAATCCTTTCACGGCTCTCATCTGTGTTTCTTAAGCTCAGCCACGGCACAGATGCTTTAGTCTCCCTACGATGTTAGCCTTTGATATCACTACCTCATTTGTACAGTGATAACCCTTACCTAATCTCTAGTAATTGTTTGTTCACTTCTAGAAGAGAGAGCTTGATGCTTAGCCTTTAGCCCATCTGCGTTGCTGGCATTTGTAAAAGCCCTTCATCTATATATAAAACGTACCTGTGCGAAGGGTTTCCATAGCTATTTTTGAGCATCGCCTCACTTCATTTTTTTAAAATGTATTTATTTTTTTTAACAAGCGCATCAGTCCCCCCCACCGTGTGCCAGTGTGCATGCATTTTAGCGCGAGGCCCATCGTGACTTGAGTGCACTGCTACTAGATGGGGCACTCACGGATATAAATAGTAGCAGTTTGTCACGACTTCTTCAGAGAGTAGAGATATGTAAAAACTTGTTGAAAATAAATCAGTATCTATATAGTATGCACAGCCAGTTACTTTCAGGGGATTTGGTTCACTTTATGTGGGACAGAGAGATGAGCACTGACAGTAGCAGTGATTGCATACAGTGCCTTTTGTTGCTCCTCTGTGGGCGAGTCGCTCCTCCCACACTCTGTCCTCAGCTGTCCCTGCCTAAACAAATATTTGAACTGTGTGCCAGGTCTGTCTTTGAATAATCTGTGCTGCTGTGATTGATTTGTTTGTATCGCATGCTGAATGGCATCACCTGAGTTACCACACGGGAGGAATTTGCCACAGTGAAACGACATATAAAAAAACAAACACACAAAACCCAGGGGAGGACAAACTGCTAAATGTGTATCCCTTGATCTAAATCTGTGCCATGGAAGCCTGCTGGGTTTCTGCATCCTGGAGTTTGAGCCGCCTGTTTGAGATCAGGTGATTCACAGTTAGCTAGAAAGAGATGCATGCCTGGGTACTGGACATAACCTTAACCCAAACTCTCACTTTGGATGTTCTTTTGAATTCAAGGTGGGTTTTTATTTTTTTGTTTTTTTAATAGAATGTCGGAAGGCATTTTGTTGAAGTTTCCTTTTAGTATGAGGGCTAGTCAAAAGTTGTACATGTGTCACTGTTAGTATGCATCTTAAACCCTAATGTGCCATGAAACATTTGCAAACCTCCCCTTTACATTAGGTTTACTGTTGTCTTTCAGCCTTTATAATACAGCAACAGCTCCAGCCATTTACTGCACTTTGCAGAAATGTGCCCTCGTACTCGGGATTGCATTACCAGTAGCAGTTGAAAAAGCTCCATATGTTACCTTTAGAGACTAGCTGCAATGAAATCAATCTTTTCCACCTTTTCATACGGCGTATCAGCTCCACACAGCCTGCTTTCAGTTTTGTTGGGAGGCTGTGTGTGAGAGATGAGGCCAGAGTGGTGTGAGCTGACAGGGGCTTCATAACTGTAGTAATGGCTGCACCTCATATTGATCCATCAGTCTAATCAGCTGTCAGCCCTCCGCAGTATGTTTCTGCAGCATTCAGCGACGAGTGCTTCCAGAAGTCGAGAGTCTGCTTTAAATATCAACGGTACTTGCTCAAGGATAAATGCAGCCTTCCCACATTTGTGCTGCAATTCACAAAGTGATGTGTGCAGGCATTCCTCCTCCTCCTCTGAATGAGAGGAAACCCACTGTTTTCCACTGTAAGACCCCTGCTGGTGGTGCAGATAAATGCACCTCTGCTTCTCATGTAAGGTGGCTGGATTTAGCCACCAGTTCAAATGAATCTTTTAGAGAATGCTTCAAAATGTCTCCCCATGTGATGGCTTTATTACTGCCTGCCACTAGTCTGAGGGTCCTTACTGTGTGTATTCAACTGTGTGTTTGAAAAGGATGGGAAATTTAACCTGCGTAAATGTCAGAATGGTGAATAGATGGGCTATGATATCATTCTGATTATACAGTTAGTGCCACCACAAGGTAGATTTTGTCACCTCACATAATGTGCACTGTGCACATGTTGACGCATGCTGAGAGTGCAGAGTGTGATGATTAGAGCTGCTAGGGTTAGCTGATTGGTGAAAACTTAACATATTTTCAAGTGATTAACAGTTACAAATTTGACCGTTTCTCAGCTGTGTGAGTTAGTTTTACCTTAGAGTACAGTGAGCATATACAGTATGAGTGAGTGAGCTTGTATATGTGCAGATTACTTTACTTTTATCATTGATAGGAATTCAGAGCCCTGATAGACAGCATACAGATTTGCATGCAAACTGGTTTTTCAGGTTAGTTGCTGGTTGAGTAAATGCTTTCATGGTGTAAAAAAACAAAACAAACTATATTTTGCCTGCTAGTTAAAATTTGATTTGACATGATACACCAGCAATGAATCTCAGTTTGCTGTTTTCCATCCTACCAGTCTTAACAGTCAGAATAAAAAATGAGACATCATGTTTCCTTATCGACAGTCTGTGCCTTAAGCTTCGTGTCTAACTCTCGAGCAACTTTGTATTTTTGGTCCAAGTCAGACTTAATGAGTTCTGAGCGGTGAAGTGTTTGATAAATGTGGGCCCTGGCCTGTAATATGTCTGAAAAATCCAAAACCTCCCTCCACATCTAGAGCAGGTTTTCATGTAATGATTTAGAACTAGCTGTAAGTGGACTGCAAGCTGTTAGAGTTGCCACTCGTCCCGTTTGTTTTCATTGCTTATTTATGGAGGAGGGAGGCTCATTAGTCATTCGGTGTGACGGCGCAAATGTGTACACAAGAAGTTAGCTCTTTGCCAAGAACTAAAGCACAGTTGAAGATGGCTCACTGCCAAGCTTAAAATTGGCTTCACCCCTACCCACACTCAAAATGGCAATGTTCAAAAAATTCATGTTTATTCAGATTTAGAAACTTAGCCAGCACAATGCTTCAAAGACATTTCTTTGAAGCAGAAGCATTGTGTTGGCTAAGACTTGATTGTGGTTACATTCATCCAACTCAGTAATGTATTTACCTAAGTCATATCATTTTCACAGTTTACTAGTTAAAGACTAGTATGATAGTAATGTTGCCTGATCAGGTGCCTCCTGCATCTCTCTGTTATGTAGCTGGGTGGGATTCTTTGTGCTCTAAAGCTCTGGAAATGGTTATATTGGCCTCTGACAACCAATGGGCACATTTAACAGAGAGGCTTCATTAGGAGGTTGGAGAGCTGCTGGTAGAATAATTCCTGGGGTTAACAGCCAGGAGACCCTGGTTTAGCTTCATGCTGAGCCTTTTTCTTTCTTTTTACACTTTCCACTTGTTAGCTAGTTTAGGCACTAAAACCTATTTGGTTTGGGTTAAAACATACCTGTTTACAACAGTGGACACTTTGTGCCTAAATTAGCTAGCGGCTAGGGCTTTCTTTTGAGCACTCCTGGTGCCTCGTTGGGTTTGAAACTTCCACATTTGGATTGTTAGTACAACAGTGTTTTAAAATGTCTTTGACTGAATGTCAAAGCGTCTTTCCATAATAACAGAGAAACAGTCTGCTGTGACTCCAAAGCAGCATTTTAGTAAACTACAAAGAGTCATACAACTGAAATACTGTTTGTGTTGCTCACAGTTATGAGCTTCAGTGATACCCAAAGTGGCTCTGAATCAGAGGGTGATTTATGTTTTTCATGGAGACAGCTGTTTACCACAACTGCTTTTGTAAATTGCACATTGTATGATCTGATTGGATGGTGTGCTTTCTCTCAGCTGGTGTGATGCAATAGCTGGACAAAAGTACTGGTTCACCTACACATTACACCTGCTTGGCTGCGGAAACCCATGCCATGAAGCTCAGCGCACAGTTTTTGTGCTGATGTTAATGCAACATGAGCTTTGGAGCTCTGCAGATGTTGAGTCAGCCAAGCATCAGGGACTAAACGCACACTAGGATCATCAATTAATTCTCTTATTTACACACTAAACGCATCAACGCTTGGAGACCCCGCTCTGTAACTTTATGTGGTCTGCCGCTTTGTGGCTGAGTTACTGTGGTTCCTAAATGCTTCCATTTTGCAGTAAAACCACTTACAGTTGAATGGGAGGGAAGAAATTTCACAAACTGACTTGTTGCAGGAAGGGCATCATATTGCCGTAGCATTATTGAATTCAGTGAGCTCTTTAGAGCGACCCATTCTGTGTAGACTGCATAACCAGGTGCTTGAGTTGATACATCTGTGGCAATAAGACTGAACACATCTGAATATCTTTCTGGTTGAATCAGCTGGTAAATGAACTGAATCTTGGAAAGCTGGTTTCATTTAATTTAAGCAATTTTAAATGACTTCAAAGCGGCCTATACTGGCTTGTGACTTTCGTCTGACCAAACGTGCGATATCCACTCAGTACTAATGGTCATAATCCTGATGGCTCTGTATTTCATGCTTCATTTTATGTGTATGTGTGCTTATTGTATGCATTTCACGGTGTGCAATCACTGTGATTTAGCTGATGCTGTTTTGTGGCCAATCTTGCAGAAGAAGTTTTAGACTTTTAGATCAGAGGTCCCCAACCCCCGGGCCTCGGACCGGTACCGGTCTGTGAGTCGTTTGGTACCGGGCCGCGAGAGTTGAGGCTCAGGTGTGAAATGTATGGTTTTCAGGGTTTTTATCGGTTTTCAGCGTTATTTTGTTATCGTTTTTATCGTTAACTCGGTTTTCCTGGGTCTTTTCACGTGTGTTATGAATTAATCTTCTTTTTTTCGGTACCGGTACTAGTTTTATTTTGTTGTATTTATCCGCGACACCTTAAAGGCCGGTCCGTGAAAATATTGTCGGGCACAAACCAGTCCGTGGCGCAAAAAAGGTTGGAGACCGCTGTTTTAGATAATAACGCTATCGACACTATTTGACTTTCTCAGCATTTTTTTATTTGAGGGGAAAGGGCCCTTATTTGGGGTTTCTGGGTTAGATGAGACCCAGAAACTGATATTTGTGTCTCTTGGTTCAGCGTGATTCTTGTGGTCCCTGTTTATGTCAAACCTGGCTGTAGGCACTTTAGTGCTGTCCACACATATTGGTTCAAGCTTCCATCACCCTAAAAGCACAGGACTTTAACTCCTGCACGCTCTGTCTTTGTTTTTGAAGCATCAACTGATCTTTATGTAAAAGCCAGGGACCAATAATGATCCATATCCTTGTTGGCTATGCTGTCGGCGATGCTAGCAGAAGCATTCAGCTAATGAGATATCGATAGAGCCTTCTGCAAGGAAGGATAAGAGAGGTATGTGTGAATTAGGCCAGCTTTTCTCTCTTATACTCCCACGCATCATTGCAACACAGCAGACAATTTTAAAAACTGACAGAAGAAACCTTGGTGCATTTAGCTTTTGGGAATTGGCATCAATGAAAGAGCCTGTACATGTGAACCTTAGTTAACTTGACATGAAAAAAAAGAATAGCACCCAAAAGGGATATTTTACTTTACACAATCGTTCGTGTTTATGCTCTTTGATGGATTGTTAATGGATAGAAAAACCATGAATAGTAGCAGCTAAAAAGACCAGTCAGCAGAAACAATAATTCGATGATTTTCATATATTCTTTAATAGTTCTCACCTATATCAAAAGTGCAATTTACTCTTGTGATATGGGAGGTAACTGTGTGGGAGATATGAAATCACATGGATGTGCTAATTCAAACATTTTAGTACTGTGAGTGCTTTGCTGATCGACTGATTAGTCATGTCGTGCTCATGGTAGACCCATTAGTCCAGATTTCTCTAGTTTCCATTGTTCTTTTAACAGAACCTAACAGGTACTGCATAACGTTTCACTGCAGCTGAGTCGATGAAGGCTTGTGTGTAGGACATGTTCTGTTTTGTTTTACATAGAAAGTGTTTCAAGGTGCCTTAGACTGTAGATTTGGTACTTGGCTGTGTAATGGTTTTCTGATGTCTGTGAGCATGTGTGAATTCCTCTTCCCTTGAATCAGATCTTGATTACCACCTTGGTTTATAGTTAGGCTTGTTTATAACTCTCCTGGGGAAATGAATCATGGTCTATCGGGAACAATTTTAGGTTCTGTCTGGAGAACTTATCAGCTCTCTGTCACAGTCTCGTCACGGTGAGGCTTACGCACTGTAAACTAATGGACACTTCTCAGACAGATGTTACCATGTCTCACTGTTAGATGCATTTTTTTATTCGTGGTTGTCTAGATCTAGGTGTGTGGTGTTTTCATTCCTATTAGTAGTCCTATCAACTATGTTGATATGACTTTAAGTCAGTAATATGACAGGTTTAAGTATACTTTTGATGTGTGTGGGGTTTTTTTTTGTTTGTTTGTTTGCTTTTTAACCCTGACATAAAATTTTTAAGATGGATACTGATATTTGATCGTTTTTAAAAATCTAATATATCAGCTGACATTTTTTCCCTTTCAGAACATCAACAGATTTCACCATTTGTTATATGTAGTCCCTACTAAGAAAATATGAAAATGCGGTTTAAAAATAGTCTTGTAGTGTTTAAAACAACAATTTGCCTGATACCCTGATTGCTGATATTGATATGTTTTTTTTCTTCTTTCTTTTTTTGTTGCTTTTTTCTATATTAAATTTTCTATATTAAAAATAGTTGTGTAGAAGTCATTCAGTTCTTTATTACACTGTCACCGAACACTAAACGAGCAGAAAATCGATGTGACACAACAGATAGCATCTGCAACTGACATTGATTAATGCCATTGTATTGCTATCATGCCGGTAATTGGCAACGAGGCTCAGCAAATATATTGGAAAATCACCACTATTCCCAAATGGATTTAACTACCTATTTGTGAATGTATGATTGCCTCAATGAGAAATATCCAACGTATTATCTCTGCTGGAAATATTTTATTGTAAAGGAACGAAATGGTGCAAGACCTGGTAGATTGTCAGGGATTTAGAAAAGGAGAAACCCTAGGAGCTTCAAGCCATGTGGTCTTTACATGCTTTCAGCCTGGTCACATGTTCACTGTCTCTGTTTCTGATGCCACATGTTAAGCCCCACCTGAGGCCAACATGTTTTATTCCTGCTGCTGAGGTGTGGTCAGAATAAGGTCTGACACTTTCTATGGTGGTTTAACCGGTCTGTAGTTTGTATGCGACTTACTTTTTTATTGTGGATGAGAGAGAGAGGGCAGCAGTTCAGTGTGGTTGATTTAAAACAAAGCATTTGTACTGATCTTCACCTCTGGTCAGACATAATGCCAGAGAGGCAAGCAGTCAAAAAATAGAAGCTTGCATCATTTGTCATGATGACAGGTGGAGTTCAGTGACCCCCCGCTGGACCCTGGAGCAGCACAGCTGATTCCCTCTGTATTGAGCAATTTGAAGTGATTTAGGCATGTGGAAAAGATAATGCCTCCAGCTTTACTTTTGGTTGTTAACAGATGACTGATAGATGACTTATGACTCAGTGGAGAGGGTGTAATGTTAAAACTGGCCTGCTGGCACCCAGGGATCCCCTACAAGCAGCTCGGAAAAAACCTGCTGGTTTTTTCTGGAATGGAATGGAGATAAATAAGAGAATTAATTGATGATCCTAATAGGGCGGAGCTCATGAAAGCAGTTTTTTGACTACTCAGGGGCTTCAAGAGCGTGCACTCCTGATTGTCTCAGTAACATGTGCTTGTTTTATTTTCCTCCAGCACAGCCATTAGCAGAACGAGCTGCACATCTACACGTGTGTGGGGGGTAGAGAGATGAAAGGCTCTTTGATCTAAATTATTTTGAGGTTTCATTATTTGACTGAAGTTATTTTAAAAAATTAAATGGGGGCTGTTCCTTTGATCAAGGTTTAGTTTCTGACATTGTCTGATTGAGTTTAAACATTTGTCTATTCTTTGATCTAAATAATATCTGTGCCTCTGTGGGAATAGAAAATCCATAAAGTTTGATTTTTTTTTTTTTTAAAAAAGCAAAATAAAACTTTTGAAAGTAAAACTCAGAATCCCTGGTGGATTTTGTCTATATACACTTTGCTTTTGTTTGAATAAACAGTAGCATTTTTTATAGTACGTTTTGTGACATTAGCGTTGCATTTCTGCACAGTATAATGTCGTTTCTCATTAGGTCAGTATGCTTTGTCCTGCTGTCATATATATTTTTTGTCTTTGCCAAAAATAACCATGAAATACTGGATGAACTCAGCATTTTTCTGGATTTGTGATAGCATTGAATCTTGTTACTAAAAGTACACTGAAATACAGCAGTGTTGGGTTTTACTGCAGGGAAGATGTGGTTTACAAAAAGGAGAGGGAAAAAAGGCTCGTTTGTGCTTCGGATTTGTCTCCATCTATTTGTAAGGCTTCTCCTCCAAACACGGATGAATCTTAACAGTCAAGCAGCTGTGCTCATAAATCGCCTTCATTGTGATCTCTTTGATGAATTTGAATAGATTTACTGGGATCATCCTGGCCTCCTACCATGTGCCGTTTATTGTTTACGCCCGCATGCATCCCTTTGCTCTTCTTCAAGGACTGATTTTATTGTGTATCCCATTCCAGCTGCAGGGGTAGCGCGCTGTGCTGCTGAAAGTGACAAATTAGCATTGAGATTAGGACCAGATGTCAGCCTGCATGTTATAATTGTGCTCACTAATGGTGTAATTGGATATTTTATCCAGCAGAGGGCATCATAGTAGCTGAAATAAGGCCGGAACTGCAACTGCAGAGAAAGTGAGAGATCTTAGTCAGATTGTCAGTTTGAATTAAAATAGACTTTAGTTCCAGTTGTGTTTAAAATTAGGTGTTTTATCTCAGTGGTTTTTTTTAATTCTTTAAATGCTCTAGGGGAAACCTAGACATAACATGCTGTGTGAATCCCCCACATTTCCACTCCAAAGAAAGGCTTATTGAACAGTGCGAATCGATGTTTAGAGTGCCTCTTTGTTAGCTTCAGAGCTGAGCAGTGCTCTAAACAAATGACAAGTTGCTAACCTAAGCTCCAAAAAAGGGAAAGAAGCTATTCAACAAAGGGCTTCTCACTCCTGCTACGTGCTTGTAGGTTTGCTTATATTTTTAGTGCACTGCTTGCAAAGTGAGGTGGATGTGAGCTGGGGTTTAAAAACAAAAGATCTGCTGTCATCCAGTGGTGCAATCCAGAAGCTGCAGTCTCTTTGAGTGAATCAATCACAGAGCCCCCACCTCCTCTGGTACAATGTACACCCCTCCTATACAACCTGAAGGGAGGAGAGGGATGGAGATCTAGCACAAATGTAGAGAACAGGTTCATAACATCAGAGGCCTGTATTGTAGTTTATGTCTCATCATTCACCTGACGAGTGTAAGATCCCCTGTTCGATCTCTGGAGGAGACACAGACTTTGGTGGTTACGCCAGGGGGAAGAAAAAGAAAAAGAAAAAAGCTAAATCAAACATGTGGAGCTACCTGCTGAGAAGACCCCTTGTGAATATTGGTGCCCTGCAGGTAGCTTACTTTTATTTGGTGATGTAATTGCACAGCTTTGGTAGGCATTAATAATTTATGCCTTAAAGGTTCTTGAAGCAGGTTGCTTCAGCTTTTTGATGTATTTATTCTGACTTGATTCAAATTGCCCGGGTCTGGTTTTGTTTTTGTTTGTTTTTTGTTTTTTGGTTTTTTTGGAAATGATGTGTAACATTTTGTTTTTGCCATTGGGAGGCAGTGTTGGATCTTAACATCTAGCAGCCCTGTGGTCACTGCTTCAATGTAGTTGTTATTATTGCCTTAAACTTTTCTTCATTATATATATAAAAACATGCCTCTGTTAGAATGTGTGTGCAGATTAATTAAGTTTTTTGTGTGTGTGTGTGTGTGTGTGTGTGTGTGTGTGTGTGTGTGTGTGTGTGTGCATGCTTGTGTTGTGAGTGTGTGTGTGTGTGTGTGTGTGTGTGTGTGTGTGTGTGTGTAGGATGACTCACAGCACTTCCTACTGTTGGTTTGCAACAGATTTTTTTTGTTGTTGTTGTTCTTTGCTTTTGTTTTCTCTCCCACCTTGGTTGTCTTTTTGTGCGCTTCTTGCATCACCAATCCATGTAAGTGGCACTTAGGAAGATGTTTCACTTAAAAACTAAAAAGCTCTGCTCTGCTGAGAGTAGGAGGATGACTGTGTGTTTTACCTTGAGGTGCTTACAGTTGAGTGTGGTGTCTAACTTGGAACATTCCTCCCTGCTGTTTTAACTGCTGTCTGCCTCTCACACAGCTGCTAACTCAGTTTTTAGAGGAGCCGCCAAAAACACTTTGTCCTCAATCCTTTTTTGTAGGTCTTTGTAGTTTCACCTCCTGAACAGGGAATTGGGTGACATTTGCACTTTTTTTCTTACAATGTTTTTCTAGTTCAGCCAGCTACACTGAACCATTCACTCGATTTACTCCATTTCACTCCCCATCCGCTCCCGCCTCTCCGAGTCGTTCCCTCCCTTCCCGTAATCTATGTGGCTGTCGGGACGTTGATGAATTGCCTTGTGACCCCTTACAACTCTACACCTGACATATGCAGCTGTCGGTGGGAGGGCTACAACCAGGAAGGAGGTGCGGCCCGTTAAATTTAAAACAGGCTCTCGCGGAGCGTGTTGATAATGAAACAATATTGTCCTTTCACAGTTATCATAAATACGCTGGATCTGACCGCTTGCTTGTAGGCGTGCAAAGCTGCAAAGAAACAAGATTTGAAAGTCAACAAGAATAGCTTGTTGTCCTTTTTCTCAGAGGCGCATTTGAGAAATGCAGCTGCACCTACAGAAATAGCACCAGGGGACCTAAGAGGAGACACACCTTGTAAAACAGACTGAGATTTGGCTCCTTGGCTTTAAGGGCTTGTTTATAAAAGAGCTGAAAAATATGGAAAATACTTAAGACAGCCATATTGATGATATCCTCCAGACTTAAAGCTTTACAAATGTCTTTCACGCTGTGGAGACATACTGTGTTGATATGAATGACGACTATGAGGGAAGGTGACAGGGCGAAAGATGCATGAAGTGCCATTAGACTGAGTCACTAACTCAGTTGACTGCTCAGCACAGAGAGCTGTCCTCAATTTGTCAGCTGTGCCTTCCTCTGCACACTCCCAGCCCTTGTTTTAGAGTGGCATTGATTGGCCCCATTTCAAATATGGATTAACAGGATGCTATAATAGAGGGTCAAATCAGGACGTAAGAAGCCTCAGCGAGTATGCCGTTTGTTTGGCTTGCTCTTATGACCCCGCATTTTTATTTCACCTTTTTCTTGTTGTTGTTGCAATGCTTATTTCCTGCATGGAAAATAAATGGAAAGATTTTTCCCCTTCCTGCCAACCGTGCATGTCTGTGCTGTACTCTCATAAACCTCATGATTCATTCATGAAGTAAAAGAAGTAAAGTTTTATGCTTTCTGTTTACTTTAATATTTATAATTTATATCTAATCCTTATAAATAGGTTGCACGAGAAAACTGCGAAGATGCAGCTTTCATGACTAAATCATAAGACCTATAGATCTTACAAGCCGTATTCTAAAGCTTGGGTTTACCTTGAAAACGTTTTAAAAAGGGAACATTTGTTTTCATCTAATGCAGTGTAAGTTGATCATAAGGCTATAAATACCTGTTAATTTCTGTAAGCATATAAAAGCCTTTTAACAATCGCTCTTGCTCTAAAGGCATGTCATGTTACCTAATGCAAGCTTATCATATTAAGTCTCTAACTGATTGTGTTAGCACAGCTGATGTGATTCGGCTGGTTATGGAAGTGAGGAATTTGGCTTGTTGATTTTCTCATAATGGCCATTTTTTTCTTATGATGATTATTTACCCTTTTTACATGATAACCCTTAAATTATGTAACATACTGAGCTACTGCAACAGCATTACTGGTTGCTGAAATTGACCATCTTTGGGAATTTATTTATGCATTCCACCAAAAAAAGTCATATATACATAAATTACACTTAGTGTTACTTGGAGTTATTAATTTAAGGTTATTGTGCTGACCTGAACTAATCTTAAAACTAAAGCTAAGTGTGAAGAACATATTACACTGCCACTTTTTGATCATAGTGTAACACAAAGTTCAATCTGTCCAGTGAGGAAGCAGGAACAATTCTGAATGCGTTTTACCTGCTTTGGCACAACATTGCAGAGGGAGTGCTGGACAGGGCAGTCAAAGGGCGTCAGACCAGCAGCAGGACTGGTATCTGCTCCTTTCAGAAATGGTTCTGGTGTAGTCTGTTAAATGCCAGTGTTCTCTGCTGGGCTGTGAACACAGTTTCCACTAAAAGACGCCAGCCATTTTCATAAAGTCTGTGTCTCACATTTTGGTCAGAAACATGGCTGTGAGTAGCCTGCTTGTGATTCTGCATGGCTCTGGCATTGCTCCTCCTGTTCTTCCTGTTTCTCCTGGTACAAAAGAGCAGATACTGGTCCTGCTGCTGGGCTGATGACCTTCTACTGTCCTGTCCCACTCTTCCTGTCTAATGAGCCATCTCATGGTATCTCCTCCATTCTCTTCAGAGTCTGCTGAACAAGACAGCAAAATTAGTTGTGGCAGTATGCAAGGACATGTCATCCTTGAGGAAGCTGGACTACCTGAGCAACCTGAATGTGCTGGTGGTGGTACTGTAGTGGCACTAGCAAAAAAGCAAAACTAGAGAAAAATCAGTCAGGTGGGATAAGGAAAGAGCAATGGTCTGTGACCACCACCTGTAAAAACATTCCCTTTTGGGGGTTGTCTTGGTGCCTTTCAAGTGCACTTGTTGTCACTTTCAGTTCATCCAAAATGCTGCTGCAAGAATACTGACGGGGACTAAAAAAAGAGAACCCATATCTCTCCCATATTGGTTTCTCTCCCCGTTAAATCAAGGATGTAATTTAAAATCCTTCTCCTTACATACAAGGTCTTGAATAATCAGGCTCCATCTTATCTTTAAGACCTCATAATACCATACCACTGCAATAGAGGACTTCACTCTCAGACTGCTGCCTTACTTGTGGTTCCTAGGGCATTTAAAAGTAGAATGGGAGGCAGTGCCTTCAGCTTCCAGGTCCCTCTTCTGTGGAACCAGTTTGGATTTAGGAGACAGACACCAGCTGTACTTTTAAGATTAGGCTTAAAACTTTCCTTTTTGACAAAGCATATAGTGAGTGCTGGATCTGGTGATCCTGCATCCTCTCTTAGTTACACTGCAATAGGCCTAGGCTGCTTGGGTTTCCCATGATCCCTTGAGTGTTTCTTCCTCACCTTCACCTTTTTCACTTACTGTGTGTTTCTACACCACTATGCATCCAGTCATTAGATATTATTAATCTCTCACTCTATTCTACAGTATATAAACCTCCCCTCAACCCCAACCGGTTGTGGCCGATGTCTGCCACTTCCTGAACCCAGTACTACTGGAGGTTTCTTCCTGTTTAAAGGGAGTTTTTCCTTCCCACTATTGCCAAGTGCTTGCTCATCAGGGGTCATTTGATTGTTTAAATTTGTATTATTGTAGGGTCTTTCCTGGAGCTTGACTGGCTTTTTGTTAATGTAGTTAACATTGTAGTTGTTGAGCAATGTCCTTAACTGAAAAAAATAAAATAAATGAAAGCTTTCTGTTCTTACAAAACCAACTAAAATAAATGAAAACAATAGAGTAATGTCCTTAGTTTTAGACTTTGTCAGTGTGGTCAAATATGTCAACACAACTAGCCTGTTTACTCAGATGTGGTATGTCTACATCACTGTGAGTCAGCTGCCTTCAAAATCTCATATGCTTGTGTTGTAATATCTAATCTGAACTTCATAAGTCCTGCCCTTGATAAACACCCTCTTTATTGTGATCTTTAAAAAGACTGAAACTAACAGTGAAGCTAATGAAAACTAGACTGAAGCTGACCATTTTTACACTATAAAAACAAACAAGCTAATGCACTGAAAACAAAAACTTAAAATAAGATTATTTCGGATTTATTTTAACATTTTCATGTTACATTAAAATAAATATTACCTGAGCTTTTTTTGTGTTTCTGGTCTATTTTGGTGCTTCCACAGATATACTGAATATCTCAGATACCATTATGGAAACTGCGTCAAAATGCCTCTACGCATATTAATAACACAGCGGGATGTGTTGACTTAAAAATTAAGTACATATGATGACCTCTGACTGTGGAGCGGTGATGTTCTGGGTCAGCTTGTTTTTCAAGATCACCGCTGCCTCTCTGTGTACTCTGTTTATCTGCTGGCTCAGATTAGGCCTGCTGAAGAGACAGCAGTCAGGTTGAAGTTTCGAAGCTGTGACCAATCCATTTCTCCTTGGATCGAGTGTCCATGACTGAATTGTTTGGTGCTGCACTGAAGTCTGTATATCTATTGGGGTTTATGTCTGTTCACAGCTCCTGTCTTATATTAAGTTTGCAGTCTACTTGCTTTATCTAATACATGTTATACATAATTCAGTAAATGCACAACAGAGGAAACAAATAGGCCTTCAAAAATTAGTCTGTACAGCAGATTCAGTAACTTTATATGCTGGGGTTTTTTTTTAGGCACTGAAACTGCAGGCAAGAGACCGAGTATGTGCTTTCCACAATGTTTGTTTAGTCATCTGCTGTTTGCGTTGCTTCAGCCTGAAGCTGATAATATTTGACAATCCACAGCATACGATGAGTGTTCTTATTTTTGTTGCCACAGAGCTCACCTTGTTTAAAAAAAGAAAATAAAAGAAGAAAAAGCAAAAAAGAGCTTAGAAAACGTGACTCTAATAAACAAATATACATGTAATTTTAAGGTGCCACTCATATTTTAGTAAATATTGTTCATGATTACTGACTCTTTGAGGTGTAAACAAACACTGTTTACTCCTGAAGTCTGCCTCCTTCTAATTTTCAACATGGAAAGCTTCTGAAGTTTTAACCTCACATGAACTTCTGCCATCTCTCTTGCTTTCTTGCTGTCTCTTGGGTATCTTGGTATGTCACTCTTGCGGCTGACCCACTTGCATTGGTCAGCTTTTCTATAATCAGCTGCACCAAAGTGAGAGCGGCACTGCCGCGCCATGTCTCTGCTCACGCTAGCTGCTATCCTTGCTTGGGGACCAGAGGAAGTAGAGCTGAACAGATCCTGTATGGCGTTTCATTACATTGTCGGCTAAAGGCTGCCGTTCTTTAAATCTTTCTGTTGCTCTAGAATGAAAGTTGTTTTCCTTCAGCTGCAATTTAAGTTGTGCTTTGTCCTTTAACTGCAGTCTTTGCCTGTTAAAATTCTGGATGATGGACAGACCAATAATCCCCGTCAGGGGTGGTATTTTTTTTGCTTGTTGCTTTGGCTGATTAAATTGGATTTTTACCCATTTATTGAGGCCACACACTCTCCTCTCTGTCACTCATTGTCTGTCAGACACACGCACACACACACACACAGTGCAAAGAAACTTTCCATGACATTATTGGTTTTATCAGAAGTAGGCCAAAGCAGGAGCCTGCCCCCCTGGCAGCCTTACTGAGCATGCTCAGCACTGCTGAGGGCGACGTAGTGGATCGAAACCTTGTTTTAGACATTTCCCTCTCTTTCTGTCTGTCACAGCACAGGCTTGTTGATTCAGACAAAGAAGGAGACAACACATGAATTAAAAATGATATGCCAATGCTTTATTCGAGGGTTTTGGCTATGGTAAGCTTTACTGTCACTGGCATTTCTACTGAGTCTTTTGAGTCTTTTTGGCCTTGAAGTCTTTAAATTGGTTATTAGTTCTCCAGTTTCAAATGTGAAGATAATCTATTACTAACTCAAAAGGCAAAGTAGTCAGCAAATTATCATATTAGGGATGCTGAAATGATGTAATATTTGGGCTTTGAAATGCCTAATGAATTAAATATCTATAGTCTTTAATTATCTAGTAGTTGTAGCTCTCTTTTATTTATAGATAAGGCAGAATTAAAGACGTAGTGGGATAGGTTGTATTCAGTGAAACCAAAGCAGAATAACATCTCAAAGAGCCTGAGCGACCCATGCAGATAACACGAAGTCTATCAGAAGCTATTCTAAGGTTTTCTCTAAACAAGTCAAAAGACACATTTTACCATTTCAGTCTTTTGTTCCTGTTTATATAGCTTCAGACAGTTAGCTTAGTCTTCAGTTGAGTGTCATACAAGTTTTATTGGGGAGTATTTCAGCTGGTGTTGTAGTCCCTGAACTGTGGTGTTTCATTCAGATCTTTTGTTGTGAACAATGGAGAAGCACTTATGAGAGAAAGATTGGCCTTTGGAGTGAGTAGATTGTCCCTCAGGCTGCAATAAATGAACGTTGTGTAGAAATCAGAGAAAATAAAGCAATGGATGTTTGAAAAGGAGATCACATTCATGTTTTTATACACATATAAATCTTAAATAAAACTGACAACGTACTACATGCAGACATATATTGCCTCAAGCTTGATGCAGCAGAGCTGATTGCATTCACAGCGTAAAATTTGACTCGGCTCACTTGTTGTAGTGTTTGGTGGGCATTCGTGTGGCAAAGCTGATCCGGCATCCGTTCTCTGTGATCAATCTGTAACTAAAATAATAATCTCAGGAAGGAAATAAGCTGATAGAGTGAGCCACAGTATTTTTCATGCTGCACTGTGGCTCTCCATTGTTGTATAATCATCAGTTTTGTGGTTGGTTACAGGGGCTCCTTGTGCATGTGGAAGAGGTTGTCATTACTGGCTTTAACAAATCAGTTTCTCAGCTTGCATTATCTTCTCCTGACAGGCTTATTATGCTCAAAGACAAGAGTTAATGTGTTCATTAGGCTCGCAGTGATGAACTGTGTGCAACTTGTGTGTCGATTTAGGAAACTCAGCAAGAATAAGACCTGACTTCTGATGCTTAATATTATACTGTAATACCAGCATTTGCTCACAGAAAGTGTGCCCACTATTTCTTATTATGTATAGGCTTTTGTGCTCTAGTGTCTGGTAGGCAATTTGACAACTTTTTCAGCTGATTACTTGATATTTATGTAATTTATGTAATCGAAATCCTCTATTTTTGTTATGCTCTGAAACTCCATTATTAAACCATTTAAGAACTGTGAATGGGGAAACACAACCGTTGTGTTTTCAACCACTGTGGTTTGATTTGTGACTCTTAAACTGATGTTATTTAAACCACTATCACAATTGCAGCCTGTAGGCAATATAGTGTGTAGACTTGGTTGTACAGCCATATTTTATTACGTTAACAAGCCTCTGCTGAGGCGATTCAGTCTACCTGAGTGTGCTTCAGTTGGATGGATAAAATTCCAGGATGCAAACTTTCATCTTTTACGTCAAATAGTTCGCACCATTTCTTCACTTTCTTCTTCTTAAACATTTTTACAAGTCTTTCAGATTACCTTCAAATTACACGAAACTGGGACATTTCTGTGTGATCTCAGGCAAAGTAATATAAAGTAGGATTTAAAGATCTAAGTGCCAAATAAGAGGTAGTGCTATGTATTACTTTTTAATAAAGGCACAAACGTCCTCTTTGTATTAATTATGCAGAACCAGCAAGTATATTTTTTCTGGAAAAAATATTGACTGTATATTGCTAAATCTAAGCAACTTATTTTCTAGGGGTACATACAGTATAATACACTTGGCTCATCATTCTGCACAACTGAAGCCCAGTGGATTGATGCTCTGCTTACCTAAAGGTTTTAAAGTTTACTTTGAGCGTTGAACTATAAATTATTCATGTCCAAATAATTACCTCTGTGTTTGGTTGCCTCGCTGGTGTAAACAAAAGTTGACAGGCTGATGCTGACAGTTGTTTGATGATGGATGTAAAGCATCAGTACATATTTCTTTAACGATAGGCATTGGCAGCACCTGCACTTTTTGCTGGTACTCTACATTTAATGGGGGAAAAAAAGAAAAAAAGAAAGTCGAGCCTGGTCAGCATGTAGACGCGATTGCAACAAGGGCTGGGTGAGGCCTCTTTGCAAGAGTGCATCACTGTTGGTATTTTGACTAGTAAACTTTGGAATGTGTGACTGTCAGTACTGCTAATGCTCACAATAAGCCTGAGCAGTGAAGTGAGTCAGTCCGACCCCCTCTGTTCACATGCTTACCTGTGATGTCACTCACAATGCCCACATTGTGGTTAAGAAATACTGCAGGTTCACTGCCCTGCTGACATAAATTTCATTCCATCCCTTGGTGTTTGTGACTTTAGCATCTTGGTCTATGAACATGAACATTAACATAACCCGTTCCTCCGATTACAATATGTGCTGCAGATTGAACATGTCATTGGGACAGGGATTTCTAGCCAGCTTTTACAGTCAGTAGGATTCTACACTGCCATTCACTTCTCCCAGACTTCCTGCCAGACTGTGAGTTTGACTTGTTATTGACTGAGTTACTTGTTTGCCTCTGTAAAATTAGCCATGTTGTTTTTGTTGTTTTTGTGTGTGTGTGTGTGTTGATTTAAACTAATCTTTATTTCATTGTATCCGCTAACAAAGAAAACCATTGTGGTTCAAAATGCTAAGTGCAAGATCTTTACACAAGTTCAATACACCAAAAACAAATTATGTAAAAACATCGTACAAGTTGACTGTTTTCATTCAGTGAAAACACAATGACTGCAGTCAGTTTGGTTCCTCAGAAATGCTTTCTTGTTTGCATCAGATGTAAATGCTTTCGTTGTTGTAACCCAGGCAGATGATAAGACCCTATGTTGTTGAGGGATTTCTCAGTTCATGTCAACCATGTCTCCTACACAAAGATAGAAACAGCTCTGGTAGTCTCTCTCTCTTTTGCTGCTCTTCTTGTATTGTATTGGATAGCATCAGTGGTGGCTTGTATCTCCTCGGGCAGCATACCATGCCTTATCGCAAATTAGTAAGAAGTCCTTTGAATGCACTGAAAGATGCATAGTTTTTCATTCCAGATTACACTTCCCAAATTCATGTCCTTTGACTCAGATCCCTTGGTTTAATCAGTGCTAATCAGTCAAGTTCAGTGTTCACCGATTCCTTTATTGAATAAAAAAAAATGTAATTCACTGATGTTATTAGAGTAACTTTATCTTGGTCTTGTGTGTCTGGATGCGCTCACTCAGGCACACAGGAGTGAAATGTTTTTCAGCTCCATCTGACACACTCAGCTAATTACTGGAGCGGGAGACACCCCCATTCTCACACACTGGCACACCAAGAGGGTGGCCATATCAGCCCGTCTTCTCACCGGCTCCCTGGGGACAAGCTGGGAATTGAACTGTTTATGCATGCAGTATTTTATTCGCTGTCACACAGTAGGAACAGAGGCCCCCGCAGAGTGCTGGAAAACGTGCCGCTTTGATTCTGTGTGGCTTCTTCACAGTAGAACCTCAGGCTACTGCTAGTTGCAGCCATTGTACGTGCAGCATTTCAGAACACTGGCAGGTAATAATCTGCACCTTGGCGACAAAGGAGAGAGCTTGGGAGTGTAGGTGGAAGAGGAAAGAGCCAAAGACGAGAGCGAGTGGGCAGGTAGCAGAGGCTCCTTTGAGAGTGGATAAACAGTGTGAACACTTAGCGATTTCCTCTCCCTTCCTGTCTCTCACTGACTCTGAGTGGGCAGTTAATGAGTCTGAAAGCTTCTCCCTGAGATCTGTCAGCCGAGAACGAGATGAAACTTCTAGTTCCAGCTACACCTGAAGAGAAGCATTCTGTTGCCCACTAATAATCAGTCCAATGTATAGAAGTTTTTTAAATTTCTTTTTACTTTTTAGCTTCTTTGTTAGGTTACTATGTGGCTCCAAAGGTCCTGTAATGCACATTAACCACATGTTATTAGACTAAGTATTATTATTATGCTTTTAGAACAGAATAAAGCACAGTCAGCTCCTAATGGTACCCAAAATTTACTTTAAAGTTACACTGTGTAAAATCTCACCACTAGATGTCAGTACATTGCAGATTTCTGTCAAATGAATTCTGTTTTCTTAACCCTTCCAATTCAAGTGCATAATGGCCGCTGTAGGACAAACAACTCTGGCCACTGTTCATCTGTGGTGAGTGTGGGCAGTCAGTCCACTGTTTACCTCAGCTGTCAATATGCCAAATGTTAACATCTATTACTCTGGAGGAGACTCTAAACCTTTATGAAAGGAGTGAGATACACGTCAATGAGACTTTTCTGTTTTTAAGAAGTTACGTTTTTTTGCTGCTGTTAGCGTCTGTTAGCTGCTGTTAGCCAGGATTACTGAGACTTCTTTGAAGTGGATTTAAAATTGTTGGACCGTAAACTCTCATATGACGTGACAATGCAATCAAGCTGTGACACCTGACCAAGCCTGGTTCTGCTGGATGTTTCTTCCTGTTAAGAAGGGTTTTTACTCCCTGTTGTTGCCAAATTGTTGCTCAAAGTGGTGGGTTGTTTTTGGGGCTTTTTCTCTGTAGCGTCTTCACCTTACAATATAAACTTCCACAAGGCAACTGTTGTTATGATTTGGCACTACATAAATACAATGGAATTTTTCTATTATCCAATCCAAGTTAAGCAACCTCAAAAAAGACTTACTATACTCTTAACATAGCATGTCATGCACACTATGAAACCTTTAACTTTTTTAAATAATAAAGGTCCAGAGGGGTTCTCTCTTCATTATAAGTCAAAAACAGAAAACCATTAACACATAACTCATCACCTGCCTGATAAGGTGCAATTCCAAAGGATCCTTTTTAAAGTTGGTGTATTACAGGTTTGTTGTTCAAGTTGCATTATGTTGCACAGATGTTGCTATTGTTCACAGCCTCTGTATCTGCTTCCACAGAAGGTGCATTGTTTCTTTAAAGGCTTTCAGCTTGGACAGCCAGACAGGAGGGGTGAAGTTAAATAATTCTGCTGTGATAACATCAACAGATCTGAGCTTGCCCCACTGTGTTAGCCTTTCGCTCATAAAGCTTAATGGTGCACTGCCATAAAATTAAGTGTAGCTGAGTTTTGGTTTGGGATGAAACAGACTGTATAACCTTGGTTTGGCTATACCACCACTTAAACTAATTCTTGGAACAGTTTTTAGGACTCTCACTCCCACTGAAACCTCTCTGGGGTTTTTCTGCTGTGAGGTTTAACTTCACGCTTCCTAATTTATAAAAAATGAAAAAAATGACAACAAATAGCATGCAGTTGCAATTGTAACAAAAGATCAGTGGCTGGGTTGATCGGGACTGGTTTCATTTTTTTTAAGCCGCCAGGCACACAAATCTGAGCTACTGAAGTTGTGCCATGTATGATTTTGAAAACATCCTGCAGATCTGTGCCTTGGGGTAACTGAGACAGACCTGGTGGTTGCAAGGGCTACATTTTCTTTTTATTCTCATAGATGCCCTTAAATGGAATTAAGCATGATTCATAGAGCTCACAGTACACATCTCAGCAAAGCAGACTGGTGCACAGCTAATGCAATAGCTAGTATTATTCCAAGCACATAAGCTGTTTTTATTTGTTTTCATAGCTCTAGATAGACTATAGACTAAATCGATTCTGAAGTCTTCTCTGTTTCCTACAGTAAGAGTAACTTTTGTTCAGTGTTTTGGCTCACAGTGCAACATGATTATCTCAGTTTCTCTCTCCCACTACAGCATAGGATTCAACACAAGACTATAAATCAAGCTTTACAACGAGTGAGCAGATAGAAACATTTTTTTTCCAAGGGAGTACTTTGATAAAACTTGTTAAACAGAGCTTGGTTCTTGTGAGAATCAAATGTGTGGATGCGCTGTCGTCTGTAACCACCCTGTCACACTTTTATGTAACAAAGTGAAGACCTTGGCAGTGGACAGACTTTTGTGTAGATTAATAGACTGCTGTTTGCTGTTTGATTTGGGCACTGAAAGCAAACACTGATGTAGTCATCCTGGATAAAACCACCATGTTCGCCACACAGCACATACACAGATGGCTGAACAGCTTGCTTTGACTTTCCCCTCTGACACTTTTTTTTTTGTGGGCGTTGGAGCACAAGATCTTCATTCGCCATGGATTCATCTTCCTGGGATTGGGTCACTAAATATCTTATCATATATGTGCCAAATACTCATTATTCCCATCTCCCTCTGCTTTCTCTTGGGGTATGGTGTCTGTTCTGTGCCCCAGGTGGTGGCCATATCCCCTAGCTCTGAGCGCCAACATGGAGGCTCTCCCTGGAGGACCAAGGATGGCTGAAGGAGTGAATACACCCCCTTTACTGCTCTCTTTGTAATGGAAGCTCGATGCATTATTTATGTAGCTGGTCAAGGTAGTTCACGTATTACAGATGGCGTTATAATGTGTAATTCCGCTTTACTGCATTTTCTGCCTATAAAAAATACATTCAGTATTTGAAGGCATTTTTTTTATCTGTCTCTTTGAGAGATACAGTATACTCCTTAAGGAGTGTTGAAGTATTATTAAACAGAGGCAAAAGGGAGAGAAAAGCAGCCGCTAAGAGTGCATTGACTGTCCCTGGGTGTCTTCCTGCACCATTCACTGCACCCAGCAGGTTGATGAGTGGAAGAGCTGTTTGGCTTCTTGGTAGAGGCTGGGGTCATTGTCCGTGCTTTCATGTCCTCAATAGCTGCGGGCTCCCTGCTGAATCTACTTGATATTCACTTCTTTCTCTTGCTCTGTCCTATTGAAACTAACAAGCCTCAACCAGAGATAGTACAGTTCCAGTAACTGGGATGCAAAGGAATCAAAAACCAGAGCTAAGAAAAACTAGTTAAATGTTTTAAGCGTGCTTACACAATGGCTTCAATGTTTTCCACATGTTCACAGCAACTTTTATCGCTATGATCCAAAGAATATTTTCAGGATGAGGCTGAGTTCACTTTCAACACGGCCCTTTGTCAGGACTTGTTGAAGAATGAGCTGAAGGAGGCGCACCTACCCACACTCATATTTAAGGCAGTAAATGCCAGAAATAACACAGCTCGGCTCACCCAGGAGCTACAGCGCTCAGACTCATTGATATTCACATTATTGACCTGCCTGGATGCATTCCTAAATAAACATCGGAGGGATGGTGTATGTTTCCATCTCAGATGTGGTTCAGTTATAAATGTGTCCAGCTGTTACTGGGCTCCCCGTATTTTTCCATGCAGTTATATTACCCCCCACCCCATCCCATCCCATATGAGCGGAGGAGTTTGGGAAATTTGCAAACTGCGTTTCAAGAATAAATCTTGCGTGGCTACTGTGGAGAAAAGTCCACCAGTCTTCCGTTTGTTTTTTTAATTTCGCCTTCACCACACGGGAGCCCTTCAAGTCTTTCAGCCTGCGTGAGTCAGGCTGTGCCAGCGTGGTATTGGCGGGTTTGTACCGCTGTGCTTTTCTATATATTAAAAAAAAGCGAGAACGCCACCGGCTACCTTCCTTTCTTTAAACCCGGACCGTGACATCATCGCCTCTCGTGTTTCACTGTGTCCCTACTACAGGGCGCACGCGGCAGTCAGCAGTCCACACTGAGCCGTGTGTGAGAGCAGAGCAGCCGCGGACGGGGAAAGCGCACTCCACGACGCACGCTTGTTCTTCACTGACAAACCGTTCACGTCGTTTTTTGCAACGTTCACATCTGGATAAGACGGTGTTTGTTGATGTTGTTTTTCTTTTTTGTTTTACCTGCTCGTTTTCTCGCCTGCTTGACTTCACTGCGATTTGAAGCCGCCTGGACATTCATGGAAGCGTTTCTTTGTAAGTAAAAAAGACAAGCAGACCTCAGGCTGTACTGCGTGCCACTTGCACTGAACGGGATTTACTGTGAAGTAAGGCGGTAGTGATTTGGGATATTCGGGATGTGAAATGTATTGACGCTGATGGCTGATGCTAGCAAAAGGCTATTGAGATGCAGCCCCCGTGATTGCCTTGTACTGTATTGCAGCTCTAATCAGCTCCGAGCAGGCTCCCAGTCAGCGTTTTGTTCTTTACATGGCTTTATGCTGGACACTACCGTTCTCCATAATACCGCATTTTATCTTAGTTGGGGTTCTTGTTTGTGTAATGGCACACATGCTGTGGTGCTTATGACCCCTTATGTGGTATCTTTGATCTATTTCTCGTGTTTTTGTTAAATACATGTAATAGATCATCCTTATGGTTAAGTGCAATGGTTCAAGCTTGGTGTGAGAAACGCTTCCTTCCTACTCTACTTTGGATCAAAGCAGTTGAATTCAAATATGTTATTCTTTTTTAAAATGTTTTACTGGTGGTCAAATGTGATAACAGGAGTTTTGATGGAGACAGCAGTTTAAGTAAGCCACATCAGGGGAAATACTTAAATAAAATCTGAGACTTTCTCATTCTGCGTTTTAGTTTTTGAATGCTGTTGATGCAAATCGAGTTTCATGCTTTTCCGAGTGTATTATCATGGTTTCATGGTGCAAGTTTTAAACCACTCTTTGCAGCTATTGAAGAAGCATTTCCATCTCACTTTTTCAGATTTTTCCATCACTTAACTGCAAGCAGTCCTCAAGCCTGGCAGTTCTCACCCTCATGGCTCTGTTTTGTTGTATTAGTTTTTTTTTAAATTCCTTACAATACTGATCTGCGCAGTGGTTCTGTGATCTTTAAAACCTTTTATCTGTCCATCACAGTCAGTAGAGCCACAATTACAGTCTTTCCAGCAGTGACCAAGACCATGCACTCTTTTAATAAACTGCTAAGCTCTACGTTGCGACAGACTGGATTTTATTTTTTAATTTGGATTTTGTGGTTTATGCCAGAATTTCTTGGAATAACCAAACAATTAAGTAGTTGAGCCTTTTCCTCCTATCCTTATCAGATGTGTTTTTATTCATGCTGTTCGCTGTTTTCCTTATTTCTACATTCATGTATGAGCTGCGGATCATACTCAAGCATCATCTGTAAAGGTAGTTTTTGGATTTGATTGCATTTAGACTGGAGATTGAGTTTCTCTGTATTTGTCCCCTACAATTGAACAACATATAAATGGTATATCTGTGGGGGGACTAGTGTGGTCAGGACTCAGTGGGGTTTAAGTGATTATGGGATAAAGTTAGAGTGGAGAGCATTAATTGGATGTTGGCATACAGACGTGGAACATAGTGGCGTATCACAATAAGGATGAGATACTTGTCAAATCGAGAATAATAAGGAGAATAATAGCCATTCTGTAGTTAGTATTCATTCACTTTGCGTGTGAGTGTATTCAGTCCATATACCCACTGTTGTTTTATGAATGGGATCTACTCTGGGCTGGAGCACTCCATCAACTTAAACTTGAGTCCTCTGCAAAACATTAACAGCATTCACAAGCTAATGTCTCTTTAACCAATCAGTGTGATTTAATATAAATTGGACTTTTAGACATTTCAACTGGAATTTTAAAGGTATAAAGAGTTGATTTGAAAATTTTGGATGGGTAGGTAGCTTTAGATAGGCTATCCAAATAAATGTTATGAATGGGAGGCACAGGGCAGGCCCAGAATAATGGAGATAAACAGATGCCCTGATGATCTCTGCTGATCCAGCCCCAGCAGTCACTGAGCAGAAGACATCAAGGACAGGCAAGGGCGGGGCCCCATTTGTTTTCAATCATCGACTCATGAGAGATAAACCAGCAAAATGGCAAAAACTTGAGATGGATGTCAGCCCGTTGAAATGCAGTTGTGTACAAACCAATTGTTATTGTGTACTGTTTACATTTTTGCAGAGATATATGGATAGAAAACAATGGGTGAAATGTTTAAAAGCATTTCCTTTTCAAACTCTGTCTTTTAGATTCACATGTAGTTGTGTGATGGCAGCAGAAGCAAAAATGTGTTCATGCATTTTGTAAGTAGGGAAAAAAAAAACACCAGAGGAAAGGCTCGGGCTCATGTGCAGGCAGCCTGTGGTGAGGAAACCTTTTCAGTTCTGCATGATTTAAAATTTGGCTCTTTACTCCAGTATGTAGCAAAAAAAGGGGAATGAACACATAAAAGCTGTTCTTACTTCTCACTTTAAGCTTAACCTTTTAATGTTTAGAAATTTGAACGTATAAAAAAATAGTAGTCAATAGTCCAGTTCTTAATTTTGCATTTGATTGACTACTCCACCACCACCACCACCACCACCACAGCCTCTCTCACTATTTCTTTAAGGAGCTGACCTTGATTAGAGTTTGTGTTATTTTAGGGTGCCACACTTATGCTCTTTGTCCTGCAACAGACCTAAATAGCTGTGGTAGCTCTACAAATGGTAATAGTGATGGTATATAGGCATAATTTCTATATGCGCAAATATAAATACAATTTTTTTCTGATACAGCCGTTTTGTATGCAAGCCTAGTGTTGTCTTTAATGAAGCTTGAAATTGAACATGGAGTAGTTAATAAGGGAAGTTTCACAACACTGAAAGTGAAGGTAGAAACTTTAGATGTGTGGCAAGTATATGGGTGGGAAGATAGTATTTGGTTCATCAGCAGACCTTTAAGGAACCATTCCTTTTGTTTAATGAGGAACAGCTGGGACTGGCCTCTGGCAGAAGGTCACAGTGTAGCTTAGTCTACAAACATAGGTGTTTACCTCCAGCATACTTCCTAAATTTTCCCCATAAATGCTTGGTTTCACTTCTTTCAGCCTTTGTGTCTGTTTTTTCTTTCCACAATAAGGCAGCTTGTTTCCATGACTCTGAAATCTGCTTGAATTGCCCGTTCAGCTGTGTCACCTTGACACACTTTGCTCGCAGTCACAGCTGCCTCAGTTGAGCTGCTAATTTAATTATTTGTGCAAAAAATCAGATTTATTGCCCGAATGAGCAGCTGTTTTCTGTGAATACGTTTAAAGGTCTAAGGTGAAGGTCTAAGCTAATCAGGCCTCCAGATTAAGCTATGGGTTCTATTTTCTGCAGTATTTGTGCTTCAGCACAGTGTGTTTTCATCATGTTTTCATCACCACATCACTACGTTTTGGAACACTGTCTGTCCTGTGACTTGTGTGGACTGCAGAGCTGCTATTGTGTCCTTTATTGTCTTTTCTCCCACTGCCCCACACACGCCCTCTCATAAACTGCCTATTCTGCCTATTCAGCTCAGCTATTGTGAGGAGGGCTATTCATACCTCTGGTCAGCATCCATGTGGTATTGGAGAGTACCATACCAGCCCTAACGCTTTTCATGCTTGCTAGGAGTACTTACCTGATGGCACGAAAACCCCAATTGGCACTCGTGGGCTTTGTCTGATGTTCAACTTCCTTCTCGTGTAATGGGATTCGATTTTTGACCTTTGCCAAAAGAGTTATCATTATGAGGGTCTCGTTGATGAGCTGACGTTTCATTTGTTTAAGAGACAAAGCAACATTTTTAAATTCATTTCCTTTAATATCCTGTCAATTTAAAATAAAAAAAAAAAACAAAAAAAAAAGTGTGATCCTCTAGTATTACAGATATGAAGTTGGGTTTAGCCTGATACCAATACCGTATTTGGTGATTTATAAATCAGGCTGATGACTTTTTCCCTGACATGTCTTATGTGTCATTATTTATTAGATATGAGAGAAAATAACTACAATTAAAAATAAACTTGTTTTATTCTCACGAGTTGTGCATCACTCGTTTACGCTCCACCTGGGTCTACTCTGATCAACTGTTAATACTGATACACTGACAAATAGAGCAGGGCGATATGGCCAAAAATATTTATCACGATATATATTTGAAAATTTGCGATAACGATATAACCGACGATATAATTGATGCGAGACAAAATACAACTCCACAACATTACTAGCGCAAAAAGACAACCTTCCATTTATTTTCACTTAAACAAGAAGCTGGTTTTTATGTACATTAAAGCTTTATAAAAATGTAACAGTGCAAATGCAAATTCCTTGCTGAAAGTTTAACCAAAAGGCATTTCCAGTAGAAATGGGCTGACATATCCTGAGCATAACCATGTATAATATCCACTGAAGTTAAAAAGAGGTGCTTTGCAACATTAAACTGCAGTGTGCAGTATGTATTTTTCGGACCATAAGGTGCACGGGATTATAAGGCACATTAAGCGAAACAAAGCAGTCAGATAAATCAAACTTTATTAAACTCATTCTTCTTGCTTCCTCCACTTCTGTACCATTGATTCATTAATGTTGAATTCTCTGGCAGCTGCTCTATTCCCATGTTGCTGCAGTATATTGATGACTAACCTCGTATTGTGGATGGATTATCTCAGTTGTTCTCCTGACTGAAGTTTGGTCCGTTTACAACATCCTGCCATGCGATTGCATTTGTCTCTAACCATGAAGAACCTTCACGTTAACTTTTATAAGTGGAAAAGTGTTAGTGTTCGTCCTCCAGCTTCACTGTTTATGTTATGCTAATATAGCTGTGTCGCTAGCGATCACGTAGCACATCATTATATACCAGCTAGCCCAACTTCAGTAACCCTACAAACGTCACTGCTGTTTAGTTTCCTGTCTTCATTTATGTTGGAAGTGATAGCAGAACTGTACGTTAGATTTTTTTCAGAAATCTCTCAGTCAGAACATGCTATATCATGCTTAGGTAACTAGCGAAACTAGCGAGCTAACTTCCGCTAGCTTCCTGCTAACGTCTAACTCCGTTAAATGTAATAACTTTAGTTTTCATGGATGCCTGGAAGTTAAACTTCATAGTTACACCTGGTAAAGCAGCAATGCTGATCGTTTTATTAAAGATGAAAGAATTTAGACAGTTTTTAACTCTAAGTGATGCTGCAGTGTTGTTTGACCTGAAGATTACGGAGTTTAGGACCCAGATTACTCCCAGATTTAAGAGCATCTTAGTCCGACAAATATGACAATAACGACGGCCGCTTGCATGTTCTGCAAAAAAATGTGCTTTGTCGTGTATCTGACGGACAAACACCAAACCAGTTCCACATCACGGAAGTTGCACCATTTTTACAAACCAATTCTGGTTCATCTGTTTCACTCAACAATCGGCCATGTGCGTATGAAAACAAAGGCACTGCGCATGCGCGTTTTACTCCCATTCTATCGCGATATTTCATTTTCCTATCGTTGCCTAACATTATACCGGTATTACCGTGAACGGTATAATATGGCCCAGCCCTACTGACAAACAGCTAATATCAGGCTGTGCCCATATGTATATCGGTGGGGCTTTACTAGGGGTGAAGGTTGCCAGATAACAACATATAAACGCAGTTAAATGTGCTGCAGATATATAATTTATTTATGATGGTAACTCTTGATGATTGTCTACCATCTGATCTACAGGGAGTGCAGAATTATTAGGCAAGTTGTATTTTTGAGGAATAATTTTATTATTGAACAACAACCATGTTCTCAATGAACCCAAAAATCTCATTAATATCAAAGCTGAATGTTTTTGGAAGTAGTTCTTAGTTTGTTTTTAGTTTTAGCTATTTTAGGGGGATATCTGTGTGTGCAGGTGACTATTACTGTGCATAATTATTAGGCAACTTAACAAAAAACAAATATATACCCATTTCAATCATTTATTTTTACCAGTGAAACCAATATAACATCTCCACATTCACAAATATACATTTCTGACATTCAAAAACAAAACAAAAACAAATCAGCGACCAATATAGCCACCTTTCTTTGCAAGGACACTCAAAAGCCTGCCATCCATGGATTCTGTCAGTGTTTTGATCTGTTCACCATCAACCAGCAACCACAGCCTCCCAGACACTGTTCAGAGAGGTGTACTGTTTTCCCTCCTTGTAAATCTCACATTTGATGATGGACCACAGGTTCTCAATGGGGTTCAGATCAGGTGAACAAGGTGGCCATGTCATTAGTTTTTCTTCTTTTATACCCTTTCTTGCCAGCCACGCTGTGGAGTACTTGGATGCGTGTGATGGAGCATTGTCCTGCATGAAAATCATGTTTTTCTTGAAGGATGCAGACTTCTTCCTGTACCACTGCTTGAAGAAGGTGTCTTCCAGAAACTGGCAGTAGGACTGGGAGTTGAGCTTGATTCCATCCTCAACCCGAAAAGGCCCCACAAGCTCATCTTTGATGATACCAGCCCAAACCAGTACTCCACCTCCACCTTGCTGGCGTCTGAGTCGGACTGGAGCTCTCTGCCCTTTACCAATCCAGCCACGGGCCCATCCATCTGGCCCATCAAGACTCACTCTCATTTCATCAGTCCATAAAACCTTAGAAAAATCAGTCTTGAGATATTTCTTGGCCCAGTCTTGACGTTTCAGCTTGTGTGTCTTGTTCAGTGGTGGTCGTCTTTCAGCCTTTCTTACCTTGGCCATGTCTCTGAGTATTGCACACCTTGTGCTTTTGGGCACTCCAGTGATGTTGCAGCTCTGAAATATGGCCAAACTGGTGGCAAGTGGCATCTTGGCAGCTGCACGCTTGACTTTTCTCAGTTCATGGGCAGTTATTTTGCGCCTTGGTTTTTCCACACGCTTCTTGCGACCCTGTTGACTATTTTGAATTAAACGCTTGATTGTTCGATGATCACGCTTCAGAAGCTTTGCAATTTTGAGACTGCTGCATCCCTCTGCAAGATATCTCACTATTTTTGACTTTTCTGAGCCTGTCAAGTCCTTCTTTTGACCCATTTTGCCAAAGGAAAGGACGTTGCCTAATAATCATGCACACCTGATATAGGGTGTTGATGTCATTAGACCACACCCCTTCTCATTACAGAGATGCACATCACCTAATATGCTTAATTGGTAGTAGGCTTTCGAGCCTATACAGCTTGGAGTAAGACAACATGCATGAAGAGGATGATGTGGACAAAATACTCATTTGCCTAATAATTCTGCACTCCCTGTACTTTGAGTAGTATGATATGTTATTACTCTAGCACTTGTAGGATCATCTTACTAGGCTGTGTGTGATATTTTTTTTCTTATAAACAAAAAATCAAGAACCAAATGCTCTCACTTATCCTGTGATTAAAGCATCATTATAATTGGTTCATGTCTTTAAAAATGCAGGCTAGATAGCTTGACTCCTCTGACCTGCCTGCACACTTGAATGCCCAGTCTAGAGACCTTGAGGCAGTTATAAAGGCATTCAATTAAAAATAGGATGCATTTGCTGTGGTCAGGCAGTGTGTATTTATAGAAGTTGTGAGGAGAGAGAAAGCGGCATGGGTTTCCTTGCTTGAGCTTTCCCAGAATTAGAAAGCAGTTACAGAAAATGCAGAATTTGAATTTTCTGTCTGGAGAAGTGGAACATTTTACCATTTCAAGTTGTTTAATTGATGTGATTTTGTGTCGTAAAGTCACTTAATCATCAGTTCAAGTCGTCCTGGGACAGTGCTTCATCTTTTACCCTTGCAAGGTTACCTTTGTGTTGCAGAGTTTGTTTGAAAAGCCCTTTTTCAAAATCTAAATTTGCCACAGTGGTTTTTTAAACTCTGCACCATGACTTGGGGGGAATTTCTTCCAGTTTTTCAACAGAACACAGAATGAGGAAATCCCCTTCAGTGGCTTTTTCCCTCCTTTTTTACTGACAGCAAAATATATGACAGCCACCGCTGTTTATAGTGGGTTTTTTCTTAATATTTTTATTGGTAGAAACCAAGGATTTAATAATCTTAATTATTAAGTTTTTTATTTTTACATTAACCAAACTTAGGATCACTGTATTAAGTCTTTTTTTTAAGCTCAAGATTGTTGAATAAACATCAAAGATATTTTATGAGATTTCAACAGGGTTCCTAAGTTCTGGTGTTAAAATCCAATTATATGTTGTCAAAACTCATGGAGCCCTATCCCTCTCTCTATAATGGTATGGATCTTTCTTGCAGCCTCTTAGTTATTTGTGGTTAAACTCCAGTGGAACGAGAGCATGGGATCAAAGTCCCACCCGGAGCAATAAAAAGCTTAGCCTGTGGAGTGCTGGAGTGACCCCCCCCCTCCCAGACCTTAAGCTCTTCATTACTGCAGCTCACTGCTAATTATTTTGGACAGGACAGTTCAGGAGACAGAAAACTCCCCAACCCTCCTCACTGCAGGGTGGTCGGTCATTACTCCCACTCCTAGTCCCGCACCTTTTGTACATCTGCAGAAGATCCTGTGGGTGCACTTCACCCATACCCGCCCCATGAACAAACAAAGGGAGAGATCTTACACTAAAATGTAGAGGAAACAATGCGTCTCTGCTCTACTACCACATGCCCGTCTTACAGTAAAACACTGTGATTTTAAGCTAATTTAATCTGGACCGTATTGACCACAGACCACATCCTGCAGAACATGTGTGACTATTTTAAATGTTGTTGCAAACTAAAATTAGCTGGGTGAGGTGGAAAACATATTTACTCACAGTTAGGAGGTCACAGTAAAAGTAGATTTTTTAAAAAAAATTTTTGTTAAAACAATAACTGCCATCAACAGTCATTAAGGACTAAGGTTTAGTGATATTTTTTGGAAGGCCCTCATGTTGTTTACAACAAGGAAATCGAGCCACATTTCTTGCCAGTAATTGTTCTGTAGCGTGTTCCTGTCATGGTTGAATTTAGCTCCCAGTGCCATATGGATACAGCAAAATTGATTTTGAGGAAATTCTTCTCACTATTGTCAAGGCTGTCAATCATGTTGTGAATGTTTCTCTTGTATAGCTTGAATAGATGGAAAGGCTAGCTCCTTTGTAGGTTGCTTTAAAAAAGGACCTTCCTTTTTTAAAAAGGTCAGAAAAAGTATATTGTATCATCATACCTTTTTTGGCCTGCATACAGGCACAGATGGTTGTGATGGGAATGTTTAGGATCTTCTCAAATTACTTCTGTCCAAAAAGGTGTGCTATACAGACACTGACCTCTGACTTGTGTCAGCTTGCCCATCTCTATAAACCTCTGTGAGAGCAACCCTTTCATGTAAGGGTACATAGTTTGTATCCTTAAATGAAAGAGCCCTAGTCAGGTTCATTTTGAGCGTGGTACTTCAGCTATCTTTGAAACTTTAATTTATATCAGTATGTTTCAGAATATTAAGATCCACCAGGTCACTGGTGGAACACCTAGGGTTGGGGTTAGGGTTAATCAACATCCACCACTTGTTTTTTCAAAATTTTCACCCATAAGGGAAAAAACAGAAAAGCTTTAAACCACAAAAATCTAATATCAACATGAATGTATGGGGCTTCATTTGAAAGGCACCATCTCTTAGGTTTTTTGTTTGTTTGTTATTGGACGACAGCCTTAACACCTTACCGGGGTGTCCAACTCCAGGCCTCGAGGGCCAGTGTCCTGCAGGTTGTCTACAGCTGATTTAAATGGCTAAATTACCTCCTCAACATGTCTTGAAGTTCTCCAGAGGCCTGGTAATGAACTAAACATTTAATTCAGGTGTGTTGACCCAGGGTGAGATCTAAAACCTGCAGGACACCAGCCTTTGAGGCCTGGAGTTGGACACCCCTGCCCTTGACATTTCAGTGGTAACCTGGTGGATGTCAGAAGGGTGTGGTATGTGTTTAAGGGTCAGCACTTGTGCCGCTCTAACAGCCTTGTAGCTTGTCAACTCTCAAGAATACTTCAATAGTTTAATATTTCTTTTAATAGAGGTAATATATTTCTTTTTCAGATTCAGGTGAATTAATTACAGACATGTAAATACACTGCCCTAATTAAATTAAGTTCATCTGTCTTTTTGGATTAAGTGCATTTCCCATAAATAATTTTTGATAATTTTGTTTTTAATCCAGGTTTCAGTGTTAAGTTTCTAATTTTATTATATTTCCTCATGTACCCGTTTAACATTTCTTACTATAGACAGAAAGAGATTGTGACGGGAGTCACTGGAGCTTGATTATTTTAGCAAAGACTGTGTAGGGGTCCTCTCTGAGTTGCCTCACATCCTTCGTTTGGTCTCCAGACTACTGGGAACTGTCTGGTGTCTTTTGGCTGCTACAGCAGATGTTTGACTCCTTTTTGTTTGTCCATTTTTTTTTTTTTTTTTGCCAGTTTCATTGCGCAACTAATGTATAATTGACTTCTTTGAGCTGTGTGTCGAGCAAGCCCCTACTTTACTGTACCATCTTTCAGAACCTCTGGGATTTTACCACCCAGACTGCCAAACCAAAACAATGAGCTGAAAGAAGCTGAAAAGTTGTAAATAGGGTGATGGTTTGGAAGTGGGATTGGCAGTCTGAGCAATCTTTTAACACTAAACAGTCTTTTTGTGTTTTCATTCGGTGCGTTTTTGTTTTACTGCATAATTATTGCACTCAAAGAAGTGTATCTTGACACATACAAAGTTCTTTATGATGCATTCACCCAAAAAGTGTAGGTTAATGCATACTAACAAGGTAAAATAATGCTCTAAGATCTTTACCTTACAGTATGAATGGCTTTGACATTGTTATTCTTGTGAATTGTTCTTATATAAAATGTATTTAATTGCACTGAAACAGCAAGTTTTAGTGTCTTCCTGCAGCATTTAAAGAGTTTCCCGCTGCTATGTATGTGTGTTTGTGTTTATTGCAAACATCCTCAGATGTGGGAGGTAATGGATGTTGTCGTTGCCCTAGAGCCCCACTACAGATTGACCACATGTATGCATTTTGTGTAGCTTACTGTGCATTTGCTGTACAAGCCAGCACAAGCAGCACCTTTGGAGAAATTCTCAGCTGTACCTGCACCACAAGTAGAGCAACTTAGCAATAAGAAAACACTACGTGGTGATCAGGGCTTTAAAATGTTGCAATTGTATATTATTGTTATTAATAACCCTTTTCCTTGAATGGTGGCCTGCCAGCATTTGAATGGCTTAACTTTGATGGGAATTTTACATAGTTTAAAGTGAATAAAGAAAGACTGCTTTAGTGAAAATGCATTACTGTTTTTGTTGTGTACTGTTGTTTGCCTAATGCAGCATAGCACATGCAGAAATCGCAGTTGTATGATGGGCCACTGTAAGGAAGTCACTTCGTCAGGAGCTCTGAAGAAGTTTTTGGCAAATTGACGGTGACCCTTCCTTAATGCTCTCATCTCCCAGATTAGAGTTGACAATGATACAGCTCTGATCCTTGATGAACGAAGGCCAACTGCAGGTGAATGTAGCTGAATTTGGTTTTTTAGCTGGGAGCAGAACCTCTGGCCTAATTCTACCACCATTTTACAATTGAGTGCTGTGCCTAGCTATGCCCATTGTCTGCTCTTTATGTGGTGAGTCTGGCTTGACCCATGCTGTCCTGGATGATTGCTCTCCAGAAATGTACTGGCCTAGACTGACAGTACGACCAGGACGGGATGTTTTCGGGTTATTGGAGTTTGGTAGAACAAGCGTGGAGAGTTTTCTCTCTGCCATTGATAGAGTTTTTTGGAGATGACAGGGCATCTGAACTGACAGCGGTCATAGTCAGTATCCAAACTTAGAAATGTGAAAAAATGTGATTGATTGGAGCTGATTCTGTAGTAGAAATCATTATTGGGACTGTTGTGCAAAGGAATGTTCTTTTTTGTGTTCCACTATTTTGTGTATCTATACTTTTTCTCTCTCTGGTATTTGTAGCCAACCTATGCAGACCAGCATAGGCATGTGTGAGGGATGCCAAAGAAATATGGTGCCGCTGGCTTGCCCAAAGACCGCACAGAGTGCTCTGCTGCCAACAGAGCCTCCAGTAATTATAGACCAGGGCTGTGGATACTGTTGCTCTTCAGGCTAAAATGAAACTAAACCCCATATTTTATACTTGGTATTTGGTCGTTTCTTCAGTGTTTAAACACTGTGTTATTTTTGGGCTGTAGCTTGAGTCTCTTGTGTACAGCCTGACTGAGTTAAAGTATAGAATAACTATCAAGAACATAAAGGCAGGAGTAGCTTTGATGCCTTTGTTGACATTGCAAGCCATATGTTTTGTTAAGTCTCCATTTTTGTTATTATGTTGATTAAGATATGTATAAAATACTCAGTTGCACCCCATCTCTGTATCAGTCACTAAATAACTATCAGTTTCTATTTCTAAATTGCAGGTTATGTGGTAGGAAGCTAAATTGTATGTTGATGTTAAATTTACAGTCTTGGCAGTATTCCACCGACACTGTTAAAGCAACAAATGATTAACATGAGTGACACTAAAGCCCATCAGCGAGCTTCCTCACCCCGAGGCCATTCACACTGACCGCTGGCTCCTTTACCAGTACACTGCTATTCTTCAAGGACTGTGAGGTCGCTGTCCTGGTGTTCTAATTATGTCAGGGTGGAACTGACTGCAGGCCGCTCTAATTGGCCAACAGGATAGTGGCATCATTTGTTCCTCTGTTATTAGATTTTGAGTGTATGTTAGCACAACAGCCTGCTGGAACCCTTTTTTAATGATCATTTTCATGATTTCTTCACATGGGCTTTCAAATGATTTTGGATGTACCAAATATCCTCTATTTTATAAATTATAAGAGGAAAAACTGACATGTTTAAACTTAAATATATACATTTTTTGTTTGTTTTTGTTTAAGAGAACTACTGCCATACTTTTTATTTAAACGCCTCTTCTCTCCATCCCAAGTAGACAAGCCATAAGAATTTTTGCCCCTATTGAGCAGCCATAGTACCTAGAGTACCTATTCTGGTGAACTGACACAATGTGTGTCAAGTTAGGTCAGTTTCCACTATCTCTTCTAATTGATTATAATATGTATGAAGTTAACGGTCTACTGAGCAGGCTCAGAAGCAGTGCTCACAAATGCCAGGTCTACATTCTTCTCGTTAAAGAAGAAGTCTTTAATCCTCGAAATTAGTTCGATTGAAATGCCTCCAAGCTGCTGCCGCTTTGCTGTTAGCTTGCAAGCTTTCCATGCAATGTTAGCTCTCCTGCTAGCAACCAGTGGACTACTGCCATTTACAACTCAATTGATTGGGTTGGCTGTTGGTCAGCACATTGTCAGTGATTTTGTGTCAAGATGGGACTGATGTGTCATGATGGGGGGGCTTGAGAGAAGGTCTATTATTAGTGTGCTGAGAATTACTAGCAGTAATAGGAATGGCTTTTTTTTTTTTTTCTTTTTGAGGGAGGGGTGTAATAAGACTATAGTTTTAAAGATTGAACTCAACAATTAAAGACAGTAGATAATTTAAGGAGGTATAAGTTGACAAGAAATTACACATGAGGCTCTAAAGTTTGATATATGCTTAGTTTTATACAGAATTGTTATCGACTTTTACATTTTTCCTTTAATACAGTAGTTTTGTTTCCATGGCAATGTGTTATCAGTCCCAACACCTACAAATTTTCTGGCTTAAACTCTGTCATTTCAAGTGTGGTCAGTTTCTTAATTGGTGTGGCTTACTACTACTTCCGCACTGTGTGTGCAATTTTCGTTACCATACACAATATCAATTGTTTGATTCTCTTATATTTTGCTAGTAAAAGTTTCAAATAAAAGCAAAAATTTTAATTTTTCTGAAATTCTTCTGTGTCTAAGCTGTTAAGCAGCATGTCTATTAGATATTTTTAAAAGTAGGTATAAATGGAGAGATCTATTATTGACAGACTTATTTTTTGACCAAAACAATAATCAGTATTTTTTTTTCTTCCCTGTCCTCCTCCTCGTTAGCCACAATGAACGGAAGGTGACCTGCAAGCATCCTGTGTCAGGCTTACCCTCGCAAGACAACTGCATCTTTGTCATCAACGAACAGTAAGTCTCTTGTTTTTTTTTCTTTTCTTTCTCTCAGAATGCCACTGTGCAGCATTTTTAGCACTACAGTATGCTGTTGAAACTCCTCATGTGTAGGCAACATTGCATAAGTTGTTGCCGTGCCATCGTCTATTTGCAGTTCTGCCCTTTGAATTCAAAGGCTCTATTCAATGCATCCTCAGTTATGCGGTTTCATAAAGAAATTTCTCAGCAGTAAGAAGGAAAGTTCTGTTAAGAAAAAAAACATTTGTAGGTAACTTTTCATATTTCAAAGACTTAAATTTTAGTGCTGGTGCTAAGGCCCCAGAGTAAAAACCATTATTATTTCAGGCATACATCAAATAGTGGAAAACATGATTAATCACATTTTGGCCCTTGTTTTGACCTGGAGAGAAGTTCATGTCCTTTTCAAATACAGTACAGGGTCAACTGTGTGACGTCCATGTGATCATCTACACTGCTTTCAGTCATCAAATTTTTGCCCACATGACTGAATCAGATGTCAGTCATCTCAAGCTTTTACTTACAGGAGATCAACACTATGACTCTGTCCAGTATTTTCATTACCATCCTCTAACTTCATAACCTTCCTGATTGACTGTTTAAGTCCGCAGCATGTCGAAAGTGAGGACAAATATCTGTCTGCTCCACTGCCCTCCTTAACTAGT
This sequence comes from Copadichromis virginalis, assembly GCF_057382275.1. NCBI lineage: Eukaryota > Metazoa > Chordata > Actinopteri > Cichliformes > Cichlidae > Copadichromis > Copadichromis virginalis. Next base: position 16,783,409 of record NC_140624.1, read on the forward strand.
TCCCATTCTGATTTACTTCAGTCTGTAAGATTGCTAAATATACACAGCTTACATCACAGCCCACAGCGCTTTCATGGTTTACCCTAGCCATCATAGCTTAATGCTGCGTAGCATGTTCCAGCTCTGCTCAGTTTCTAAGTTAGATTTTAAACCCCATTCATTGTAGATCTCCTCCACTAGATTGTTCCACTAAAATCAAGCCATCACAACTGGTGTCACTTATTTTAGCACCGAATACTGATTGAAACACGTTCTGCTCCAAGACGTATAATTTCACTCTCAAGTGGTTCGGCAGTAAAGAAGAAATCCCCCAGTCGTTCTTTATGAGTACCAGTTTCAGCTTTTTCCAATATGTGGGTTAGAAAGTTGTTTTTTTTTCCAGAGCATGCTGTAGTGACCTATTTGTCTCTCTAAAATCTTCTGAGCAGCACTTTTCTTCGGTATAGATTGAATAATCAGGAAAAAAAAGTTTGTGAAGAAGCTTGTTGTACCAGAACTGTGACACTGCACTCGCTTGACACATTCCTCTCTCCACTGTGTTGCTCACACATTTCTGCCGCTTTTCACGCTAAGAAGCACAACATGTCAGTGCTAGATAATATCTAATTTAGCAATTTGAGTTTTATCATTTACAGAATCTGCAAAAAAAAAAGGAGAAAAAAGAACGCACATCGGGTCCAGTTAGCGAAGGCAACACAGAAAAGCGGTAAACCTACATGACTCACAATTCGAAGTTTATTACAGAGCATTTCATCCAACAGTTGGCTCTGTTTTAGTAAAAATAGTACAAGGCCAAAATCTGCACCGTGGACGAGTAATAAAAGGCAAAGACGGATTTAAGCTGCCACAGGGATAAAGAGGCCTTGCTGAAAATCTCCGCTTAATCTGCTCTGCACTTTAAATGCACTCAAAACACAAATCTTTGCCTCAGTTTGGCATTATAATCAGTCTAGTATAACATAAAGCCTGCCTCAGCCCACCTTAAGATGGAATAAAAAGTGAGTAATTCAGGTAAAGGAAGCTTAGATTAGATTTGAGTTAATGGATTGGAGAAGACAAGCAGCAATGTTTACTTTGAGTCCCTATTTGTGTCCCATTAGGGTAGATATAGCAATGATATGTGAAGCTTTATTATGAACACTTAAACTGCAGTAAGTTACAGGATCTTCTTTCCCTTAAACAACTCTCAAAAAAGAGCTCTGCTGCTGGAAAGAGGTACAAATAATAAACTGCAGATTTATGTAACAAAACAAATGTCAGTTAGTTACATCATTTTCAATTATTTTGTAACTTTGCCAGATAATGGGGTGCTTCTCTGGATCACTGGTTGAGCAACTGATCCATGTGCTAAAAGGCTACTGCAGAGGCCCGGGTTTAGCTCCACTCCAACCTGTCCCTACGTGTTACCTTTTAACTTTCTCTCTTTTTCACTTGTCCCTTGTAATTTCCCTCATAATCGCTTGATCAAAAATCCTCAGCATTTTCTGGCAGATGTTGAAGGACCTCAGTCGCCTCAAAAAATTGAAGGACCTCAGTCGCCTCTATTTTTTGAGGCGACTGAGGTCCTTCAACATCTGCCAGAAAATGCTGAGGATTTTCTATGAGTCTGTGGTGGCCAGTGCGATCCTCTATGCTGTTGCATGCTGGGGGAGCAGGCTGAGGGTCGCAGATGCCAACAGACTTAATAAACTGATCCGTAAGGCCAGCAATGTTGTGGGGATGGAGCTGGACTCCCTCAAGGTGGTGTCGGAGAGGCGGATGCTGTCCAAGATAAAGACAATGTTGGATAACACCTCCCACCCACTCCATGACATGTTGGTCAGTCACAGGAGCTCGTTCAGTGAGAGACTGAGATTACCGAAAAGCACCACTGAACGACACAGGAAATCATTCCTGCCTGTGGCCATCTCCCTGTACAACGCATCCACTTAACACACTGTTTGCTGCTACAACTACACATGTTTCTTTTCCAAATATTTATTTATAAGTGACTTATGTATGTATGTATGTATATATATGTATATATTGTACTATTCTTAGTTAGCGTATTGTCTGTCTTGTCTTAATGTTGGTTTAAAATGGAGCACTGTAACAAAAAATAATTTCCCCCAGGGATCAATAAAGTATTCTGATTCTGATTCTGATTGACCGCTCATACTGAGGCTCATATTGAGGCTGTTGGCTTGGAGATGGCCCTGAGCGCTGGATAGCGTTAGCTGTTTTTTCTTTGTTAGTGTCTTTAAAATGTTCACGTTGAGCCGGGTTAGGGTGATTTAAATGTCTCATTAGGTTTGTCGTTAGAATTGTTTTTCCGCCGGTCTCCCTGTGGTTTACTTTGCTGAACTCTGGGTCTTCAGTCACAGTGAAGAGCTCCCACGATAACGACATGTTAGCATGTGGCCGTGAGTGTGTACAGGATCTGCACATGAATAAAACAGATCAGCTGGCAATCAGACATGAGAGGCTGACCGGCTGGTCACCAGTTCAGGCTGTGCACACTGAAAATCAACCATTTCCAGTCTCTGGCTAGTCAATTGCTACACTTTCAACAGGAAATTCTAATAATACTGTAATTATACCGCTTTGTTCTGGAAAGCTGTCACTTATCAAGAGACTGATTTCACATTCTGAAAAGTATTAACAAAACAAAGCTGCTCTTTATGTTAACATAGCTAAGAACAGTAACCAGGAACAGTTTCCCTTTCTTTATTTCTCTATTTCTTTAGTTATTGTGAGTTTCACTTCAAGGTTCAGTTTGTAGTCTTCAGTTACATAAATGTGTGACAGGAACACATGACACTGTCACTGCTACATTGCTACGCAGGGTATAATTAAAGCTATTATTTGCACATTAGTGTTCTCAAACTGCTATAATATTCATTAAGAGGCTGTATCACTCATGTGTCATACATACAGCTGTGGTGCGATGTGCGAAGTTACCACTAAAGTGCTGTATGTGCCATGTGACTGTACCCATATCTCTCATTGTCAGCTTCACCATTCTGTTATACTGTGTAAATGTTTTCCTGTTTTTAGTGTTCTGCATGATCATGTGCAGGCTAACAGGAGGTATTTGTTTACAGCAACTCACATGTAAAAATGTTGACCAAAACGCAGTCTCACCACGTGTTCAGCGTGTCAGCTGTTTCACAGTGCAGTTTACTGCGTACCGTACTAGCTGTTCATTTAAAATGTATGTGTCCATTGGAGTGTTAGGGACAATGTTAAAAACAGGGCTGTTTTACTGTAGTGTTGGGTTGATTTTTCTTATTACAGGTTGTCCTTTAGCTAAATTTGCTACTTTAATCATTTTAATTTTCAGCTTACTTGTCCCTAGGGCTGCCACGATTAGTCGACTAGTCACGATTATGTCGACTATCAAAATCGTTGACAACTAATTTAATAGTCGACGCGTTGTTTGAAGCTTTGTAAGATCCCAAAAGACGCAGGAATAAGTAGTAGGATTTAAGAGTGTAATAACGGACTGAAACAGGAGATGGCAGCACTGCATGTACAAGGATGCCAGCTTCTGTTAAACCCCGAAGAAGAAGCAGTGTCCCAGAATTCATAGCGCAGCCCAGCTCAGTTTCCAACAACGGCGGCAGCTAGTTAGTTTTAATATTACTCTTATTATTCTTTCTGGGTCACAAAATAAACGTTTAACATGTTTTCAGGCGAGAATGTAGCTGTGTAAACCTCAAATATCTGCTCAGTTTATCAAGACACCACATATTTTCAAAAGCGCTCCGACGTTTTCGGAGACGTCTGTTACCCACCAGCTCGATAGCGAGCCGGGGTTCAAGGCTCACTAGAGCTGGAGAGAACACTGGACTCCCGGCAAATCGTTTTCAAACCCACCGCCGTCTTTCACTACTCAGGTTAAACGTGATATATAATTCACTTAGATAACTTAAAACTGTTATTGTTTGGCTTTTTTCAGTATTTTACTTGTTCCTGAGTAAATCTGTTTGGCTGAGATTTAAAGTTATAGTTTTTTTACACAGCTGAATAAACGTCAAGCAGACAGCTGATTATCAGAAGTGTGAGATGCTCGAGAATTTACTCCGGTGTCCCGTTATATTTTAGATAGCAAGGAGCAGACAGCTGAGTTTATTAAACTTCACCGAAACAGTCTGCAAATGTCATTACAATTTAATAAACTATCATCTTATCTTTATTTTTAGTTAGCACCTTAAACACTTAAAGCTGTAAGCTAATGATAGTCATATAAGAGCAGGTGCATGCTGGTTCAATAAGCTGTACGTTTTACGTCCAATGGATGCATGATCTGATTAGTCGACTAATCAAAATAATCGTTTGTGGCAGCCCTACTTGTCACTATCTTGATACATAATGACATGATGCAAAATAAGATGAGATAAACGTTTCCTGACCGAGTAGTATTTGAGCAAGTGTTACCTGATTACAGTAGTCCTCAAAACCCAATCTCAACAAATTTGTTTTCCCTCTGTTTTGTGGTGTAAAATGTGGAAATGTGTCTCTCAAGCACAGCTGGATGACTGCACCGTTTCTTTTAATGTAAAACAACTTAAATGTGTTTGTCTGTTAATATTTGTCGTTGTTGCGCACTAACAATAGACTCTGCAATATACTTGTACTACAAAATCCCATGATGTGTATCTAACTGTCTGAAACATTTCTTTTGTTCAACTAAACTTTATGAACAGACCCCAAGGAGATCATTACTAACATTTCCTGAGCTAAAGTCAAGCTGCACATCCTTTATAAAAGCCGAGCTGTCAGACAAATCATCTTTTGTACCACTGACTCTTCTTTGTTGAAAGCATACTGTTTTTTTTTTTTGTTTGTTTTTTTTTAAGTCTGTGGACCAATATAATTGGCCAACATTAGCCTTTTGCCAATCCATCTGTATTAGCATTTATTACAGCCGATTAACGAAAATGAAAACGTTAATGAAGAAATGGGAGAAAAACCCTTCAGCCATGTTATGAGTGGCACTTTGCAGCTTCCCTGCTGACAACACACCTGTTTTGAACACCACAGACTCTACTCTAGCTGCATAACTAAAAAATAGATAAAAAAGATGGATTAAAAAAAAATACATATTTTAATGTTAAGCATATTAAAATGGATTTGAAAAGGGCAAATTACAAAAGGTCGCTGTACTGTCCTATAAACCTCTAAAGTTCTTAAAAAGAACAAAGAATAAGAGTATGCAACATACTGTTCCCAGAGCAGTAAGTAAATAATGCCCAGAGAGTGAGCGCTCTTGTTGTTACCGGTTAAGGCTCCACGGTTTCATATGTTATTAGTTCTGTAAGTAGGGTAATAATAATGTTGGTAATGTGGACCCACAGCAAAAAGGGGTTTAGTTGATCTCGGTTTAGAACCTTTAGTATCTGTAAATCTTTGGTGCACGATCCAGCTCTGTTTGCTCTACACCAGTGGACCTAGTTACACTGTTACAGATCTGATTATGCTTCCCTTGTGTTCCAACCTTTTGTTCATTAAAAAGATAAAGGCGCAGTTCAGCAGCACACAAAGGTGTTTTAGAGCCGCCTCGTCTCTTTAGAAATGCTGTGTGGTCATTTTAAAATGCGGCCTCAGCCTCTTCGTTCAGTGTTTTGTTTTTTCCCCCCCAGTGTGCTTAGAGTGCTAGGCTTCAGTGACAGTCTAATCCCTGCTCTTTCTGCACACACAGACCCCCACATTTACACAGACACAGAAAATCCATGCAAGGGGCAGCCTGTATCTGTCACTTTTAACACATACAAGTTTGTTGAATTGATGCAGCAACATCTATTTTGTTTGTCTACAATAATGGCTCTATTAGACAAAAGGTTGATTGCACAGTTCGCCTAATTTCAACTTTTACTCTGTGCGGAATATTTAGAGTTCAACCTTAAGATCTGATGTTCAGTTCTCGGTCTCATTTGAGAGTGTTTAGTGTTGAAAACTATAATGACACTGGCGAAAACTAAAATGGAAAAACTGTTGCCGCGACATTGATCTTAAGACAGACTGGCACGCTGTACAGACCTTCCTTCCCGTAGGTAACAGAGCAGCTCGACATTGCTGAAAACAGAACGTCACATGGCCTTTTCAGCTTGACTTTTGGGTTCATTGACTTTGTTGTTGACATTGAGCTCTGGTGAACACAGCGGCGAGTGTTGCCCGTGGTATTTCACTATACAGTGATTTCCACTGTGGGCAGTGCTGTCAGGAGGCAAGCCCCATCCTAAACCAGACAACAGGAATTGAAAACAGACAGGCATTCAAAACAGCATGATAAGAGTATGAATAGTGGCATATAAGCCATGTGGGTATTATTGTATCATTTTACACTAAATAAACGAAAGTTAAACAAAATATAGGAATGTGTTGGTTTTCATTGTGTGTGCACATGTATGTGTTTGTGGTGTTTTGACTCTAAATAACTGTGAAATAATTACTGGTGAGGCCCTGGGAACACTGCTCAATTCATTGGCCGAGTATTGATATCAGCTGATATTAGCTGAACATCCTGTGTGTAACACTTTGAAGGCTGATGCCGGTGTATTTGCAAATAAGATGGCATTTACTGATGGCGGTGGATGATATATATATCTGCTGTGTCACATCAATTTTGCACAGGCTAAATGTTCAAAGTGTGGTAAAGAGCTGAAAGGGATGGATGCAGCTCAGGTGGTTGAATAGATTGTCCAGCAGATCGGAAGGTCAGTGGGTTGCTCCTCGGCTCCTCCAGTCTATGTGTCAAACTAGCCTTGGGGAAGATGCTGAAACCCAAGTTGTCCCTGATGCGTCTATCGGCGTGTGTCTCTTTGTGAATGTTCGATAAGTGCTTTTTTGTGCAGATAAATCACCGTATGAATGAAGCTTGTAGTAGAAAGTGCTTTCACTGCAAAGGATTGAGTAGAAAGGGGCTATATAAGTGTCACACCGTATGAGCTTTATGGCTTATAACTCTTTGTGATAGAGTATGAAATGGATTTTTACTCCCGAACCTTATTGTTGAGTTCTTTCTTTTAAATACTGGTTTCAGTGCAACGTTTCATAGTGATGCATCCTTAATTTTTAGGATGTTGATCAGAGAAGAACACTATTGATTATAGATTTATTTATTTTTTCATGTTGGTAAATTGCAAATGACTGGTGTTGGTTTGGTATTCTGCAAATCTTCCGTACATGTTTCTAGTGTGATTAGGAATATCTTTTTTTGTGTGTGTGCATGTGTTCAGTCACTTGTAAAAAGATCTGTAATGATTACGTGTTCCTTATTTTTCATATTAGATTCGATTTTTATGTTGTATTCTGTTTGCTTTTCCAATAAGCACTGAAATTTCCAAATAGAATATGTATTGTAGTGTTGGTGTTTTAGGTTGTCAGGGCTGTAATGCAAAGTAATTTCTCAATTTTGTTTTTAATGTGCCTATAGTCGAAGGCCAGCTCTTACATTAAAGCTATCAAATTGACACATTTGTATCTTCTCGGTTTGATTGCATGCGGAATGATTATCACTTCCAAGCTAATTATCTGTAGCCGAGAGCCTAGACGTGTCGTGATGCCAAATAGAGCATCAAATAAAGCACTATATCTCTTACAGTGCAGTCATTTCACACGTTCCATCCTTCCCGACCTTTATTAGATGACAATTTGACTCACCAGTGATTATGCTTTAATAAGGATTTCATGAGTCAGTGGAAGTGCTCAAAACGTTTAGACCTCATTTTCAGAAGCAAATTTATTGGACTGAGAAGAAGGCAAATCTCAGTAGTTACTCACCCATCTGTAAAAGCGCCTTTTCTTTAGATAAATGAGTTAGTCACTCGTCACTCGTGTATGTGTATCCATATATCTAGTCACATACTTTCATATCTGAAATTATCAGAAAACATTAATAACATACTGCTGCTTTTTCTAACTAAGCTTTCCCGTCTAACTAACTACTGTACGTAGCTTTCCTTCTAAATGCCGGTAAGACCGGGTCGGTCTGTAATAGTCATTGTTTCGAGGAGTTTCCAGGTGACATCAGATCTGTCCCTTCGCTGCACGGGAATGAACATCCTGTGTGTGTCACGTATGGTCGTCCATCGTGATCCCCTTTTTGTGTTTGTGCACCTTGGGTATGACCGCATGGTTTGAACTGTTTCTAATTGAATGCTTATGTTTTCTTATGTTTTCTTGTTGCATTTCTAACAGACGGTTGCACTGAAAGATGGAACTTGGTGATAAAACATGATCTGGACCGTACAAATGTTATATTGTTGATCACATGGCTCGGTTAGATCGGGGAGTGTTTTTAATGCAGAGTCAGCAGTTTCAGCCCTTACGTGCAGCAGAATCACTGGATCTGTGGAGATATCACTGCTGCAGTATTTTTGATCCCCTTTGGTTTTCATGCCTTGTTCCCACTGGACCACAGCATTGTTCCTATCTTGGTGAATGTAGGACATCTCCATGGGTCGTGTACTGCTTATTCACGTGGTGTTCTTTCATATGCCACAATTACTGATCCTGTTATGCTTTTCCTTTAAAAATAAGACAGATTTTGTCTTTTAAGAAACATCCTGACCCTGTTCACTGCTGCAGCTGCTGCTTCTGGATATGTCAGGCGCACTTTGCAGGACATTCACTTTAAGCTCTTAGAGAACTTAAAATGTATCAGCAGTGACAGGGTGGGAGTAATTGGTTTGATTCATAAGCCCATGTTGAGATCTCATTATAACAGAGCTTGAACTTCAGAGGACAGACAGGGAAACATATGATAAGGGCTGCCTGCTCATATTCCTGCTCCTCTGAAGGTCACTGGAGATAAATATGTTGGATATAACACAGTGTCTATTTCTGATTAATGACTTGCTTGTCTGCTCTTGGCATGTTGTGCGTTTTGTTTAGATCTGCTTCCAAAGTGCCGGCGAATGAGAAGAAGGAACGACCAGTAAGCACCATGAGTGAGGCCTCTAACTACACGGGCGGCTCGGAGCAAGCTGCAAACCCCAGTAGCCCCGGAGGAAGGGTGAGTGACAGGGGGGCTTACGATTCATGCCTGTTATGTTAGAAAATAATGGGAAAAACAAGTGGATCACATTTTAATGGCTTAAAACATCTAGATGTTTCTTTTCCGTGTGTGTGTTGAGCTTAATTTGATTTAACTTGTAGCCCTCAAGACCTTCTAAAAAAATTCACAACTTCGGGAAACGATCCAACTCCATCAGGAGGAATCCCGGTGCCCCGGTTATCAAGAGAAACTGGCTGTATAAACAGGTGAGTAGGATTGCACGGCTCCAGGTAATCTTTACTCCAGAAAATGCAATCAGAAATTTAAAGGACAGATCATACAATTTGTTTTCTTCGATGCATGTGTGTATCAATATTTTTAAACCACTGTGGTTATAACTGAAATGTATCAACGTGCGGATGGATTTTTGCAGAAATCTTTTTGGTTATACCCTGACCTTTTGTCTTACACCACCCTGTTAACAATTTGTGTGAAAGTGCAAAATATCAATAAAGTTGATAAACATGGAAAAAATACGTTAAACAGCATGTTAGCATTATTAGTCCGAGCATGCTCACGTCAGGAGCTCCCCTGATTTCTGCTGGATAGTATTATCTTTGGAGTCAGAGGCAAGGAAAAGCTTGGCTATACAAAGGTGATAATATAAAACAGTGTTGGGTCTGTTTCCATTTTTAACTGCAAGTGGTTATGCAGCAGCAGCAGTAGTCTTAAGATGAGCACAATCTGAGCATTTCTTTGTGCATCTCTGTTTTTGCTCATCCAGCAGGGCCACTGTATGAATGCAAACCTCCCTGGTTACTTACAGAAGAGTAAAAAGGGGCCAGACCGGACACCCTTGTGCATCCTAACTGGGAGTTTCATTTAGCGGTGATTGCAGGCACCCTGTGCAGTTTTGTGAGCACACGATGGGCTCCTTTGGTGCAGCTGCCAGCTGCTTTTTTCTTTGGAAACATCAATCAGGGTGACGTAGATCAAGCAAAAGACTCACAAATCTGCTAGCCTGAATAAAAGCTGGATTTGCACTTTTATTTCCCTGCCTCATTGAAAACTGGAAGCCATTGAAGTCCTTGGCTGAGGGGAAGCTGCAGTCCTTCGGTTGGTCCGCTGCTAGAACAAAGTGCCGCAGTGATTGATGTGATAGCGAAAGCCTCCAGAGAGCAAGATTCGACAGAACTTTTTGATAAAGTTTATTTATTCTTCTGCTACTGACATTCAAAAAAGGGGGGGTTAAGACCTGGATTTAATTGAGGAAAGGTGGTGGACACAAGATCTTTAAAACTTGTTACATTTCACATCTACCTCTTTTATGAACATACGGCGCAGCATCTGGTATTTTGAATCTCTCTTGATACTAATGTTTTAACCATTCTGGTTTGTGGAAGTGAATTTCCATTTCAAGTAAACTGCAGCCCACATGCCGTTTGACCATAATGACAGAGTTGTTAAGATCCCCCCTCCTGCTTTTGTCTCCTGGTGGAGGCTACGATTAAGGACTTTGCTCAAGTTTTCCATTAAAGTAAACCAGGGAGTTAATACCCTTTACTTCACCCTTCATCTTTTTCAGGCAGCAGCGTTAAAGGCTTTGAGCTGATACTGAAGAACAACTTAAGCAGAGGAAGTTTGTGTGTGTGTGTGTTGCATTGTCTTTGTTTCATGCCACAAATTAAGTTTCCCCATCTCAGGCCAAAAATAGCTAAATTTGAGAGTCCGAAATTTTGCAGTGCTGATCGGATGACTTCCATAACCCGTCTTCATTTAAGCAAGGGGTTATTTCATAATTTCCAAAGTTCAGAGAGGCATTTTGGATCACAAATGCAAAATGGTGACCTGTCTCAGCTGGAAACCTAGAAAGTCGTACACAATTATGTAATACAACAAAGAAGTGATTGGCTGTTAATCCTTAGAGATGATGTAGCAAACAATTGATCACATGGAAAGGATTGTATCACAGGACTACAGCATGTGCTGAATAGGATAAAAAAAGACAAAGATATTAGAAAAAAATCAAAGCCCCAAACATTTGTGGAGTTAATGTCCTCTATTGCTCTGGTGTCTTTTCAGGACAGTACAGGGATGAAGCTATGGAAGAAGAGGTGGTTTGTCCTTTCTGACCTCTGCCTCTTCTACTACAGAGGTGAGTTCAGTCCTGTCATCTAGCGGCACCGGTTGTCGATTAATAGTTCAAGTGCTTTTGTGATCTTCAACAACAAGCGATGCCTTTTCTCATCATTGTTATGTCTGAGTCCCTGTGATAAAGAACATGTCAGGACCAACTGAGGCGACTTATCAGGTGAAAAAGCTTGCAACATCACCTTTTTTTCCATCAAGCAAAGCCAGGTCCTTACGCAAGACCTGGATGCAGAGTTAAACATTAAAGCATACTAATAGGATTCCACACTTAATGTTAAGTCATGATGAAACAAGATGAAACAAGTTTATTGAATGATTCCTTTTTATGCAAGTCATGTCATCATTCATGCTTTTACATGATAGGAGTCTGAAAGTAGTGTTAGTAGTAGTTACACTCACTTACTGTAGTTTGCATTTTTGTAAAATGTGTGGACATTTCGATGCGATTTATCGATTTTATATAATCTATTATTGATTAAAATGTGATTTTAATGGCTGTTCTCTCATGTTGGACCAATCTTCACATCTAATTTTGACACATCTCTGTTTGGAGAATGTTTAAAGTGTAGACCAAGTGTAAACTAGGTGTGCTGTTTGAAACTGTGAGAAAATACAAGCCTTACCTTTGTACAAGGCTGCACTTCCCAGTGCCGCCGCTTTATGCAGATGTAGTTGTCATTTCTGCTGATCAGGATGACATCCAGTCTGTGTTATTTCTGGTGTCTGCCATTCCCGTCGCCTTCTTTCCACCCACTGACTGACAAAAGCCGCAGACAGCGGCGGACCCAAAGGCTTTATCCAGATGGATATGTTGAGAAACTGTATCCATCAGCAGAGAGTGGGCAAAGAGGTCGTGAACTCTGCTGCTTCATCTGAATACATCCGTTATCTGCTGTTGTAGTTATCACTCTATTTCTGCGCATCAGGATATCCCATGATGAGACTGCTCTGCTGAAGCCTCTGCCTGTTGTGTTTTTTGAAAGAGGCAGTGGCAAAGAGCCCGGTTGGTTGCAGACAGGTGACGCTGTCAAAAATCCATCCGCCCCTCTTTTGAAAATCAGTTAAGCGAGGCAGGTCTCTAACACAACTTCTGAGCAAACAGCTCGACTTCTGATATGTTTGGGAATGTCCAGATTGATGTTACCATATATTTCCCTAAATATTACTCACAATGTTGAACTTTATTCATGATCAGCCTTATTCATTCCATCATCGCCAATATGTGTTAAAAGACTTTGACTCTAACATAATGGTTTTGAGTAACACACATGCAAACTTGCACATAAACCAGACAAAGTCCATGCCTATAAGGGATTGCAGCAGTCACTGTTTTGTTTTCCTGCACTGTTTTGGGTAAGCAGTACAGTTTGCTTTTATGGAATTTGGAGAGTAAGCTACTCTGCTTAAACTTGGGACCCAATCTAATCCCCCCCCATGTGGAGTGTGCACAATTGTCAATGTGGAACCCTGTCTGTTAACTTAATGAGGATTAGAGCAGCCTAGCTGCATACAGAACTGAATCAGTGCTCATCTTTTCCAATGTTTTGACTTGGTATCCTATGTTTATCTGACCAAAACACTGCACAGTTTTTCCTTTTACAGTCCACTTGACTTGCGTCCTGTTTACAAATAACGCTTTAAGATAAGAGTTGACAATATAGTGTGTATATATATATATACACACTGTGTTTTGTTTTTCCTCTGTAGATGAAAAAGAGGAGGGGATTCTCGGCAGTATCCTCCTGCCAAGCTTTCGTATATCCATGTTGTCTGTGGACGATCACATTACCAGAAAATATGCCTTCAAGGTCAGTGCATGTTTTCATTCCTGTCAGACTTTGTTAGGCTGCATATTTTATGGTTTATTACACTTAAAGAAGAAAAGACAGGAATTAGTTTTCTAGAGAAAATGGAAAAACTTGTAGATAAGGCCATAAAAATAAATGTGCAAGTCTCACAGAAGGTACATTTTAAAACTGGTGCTGCAGTGGCTCTTATCGTGATCTCACAATATATGTATGTGTATTTTTAGACATGTTGAGCAGTTTCTAGGTTTTATTTCCTATTTAACACGTTGGTTGTTACTTCAGAAGTTTTGGTTGATTGACAAAGCGAGATGTTTAGTCGCTAATGCTAACAACTAAAGTACGACTCATATTTCTACACTGACTACTGACAGCAGTGAGGTAGGACTACAGTACTATGATGCTATAAGTTGACTCGCAGGATTCAAGTTTCAGGGCAACGGACTTATAATATGAGATCACAGTGGTGTGTAAAGGATTTGACTGTGGGTTCTTCATAAACCCAAAGAGACAACAAAGTTGTCCTGCCAAGCACAGCCAAACACAGACGCCCAGGAGTCTGCTCAAGGTCTCTCCAACCACACAGCCCACTCCTTTTCCAACTTAGATTCAGGCTGAAAAAACCCCCAAAACAAGACTTAGAAAAGAGAAAAGCATGAAAGCAGGACACAAGCTCTTCAGTTCAGTGATTCACTCAGAAATGGGATGACCTTTTGACTGTATATTTTTCATTCTCAACTTTTCCTGTCTCTTGTTGTGGCCAAAGGTCATATCAGTAAGTGTGTTATTTCTAAAAATTATTGTGAAGCAATTAGAAAAATTATAGTCTTGTCTTTTTTTAAACATTGGAAAACTGCACATTGAGGTTGTTTACGAAGCATTATGTCTCTTCCTGTGTTTGTTTTAACAATATATTGGTTTGTTCACCACGAGGGAACCAAGAGACAACCGACCATGTGTCTGCCATACAATGCACTGAATGGTAAGTATTGTGGCAGATTTACTTCCCTAATCTAGCATGACTTAAGGATTTGATTTATTATCATTAACTGCAGAGAATATCTCACAAGTCAGCACCGATTGCCATTAGTTGCTAAAAAAAAAGTGTGTGTGTGCGTGTGCGTGTGCGTGTGTGTGTGTGTGTAAAATGCAATATTCTACCCTCCTGTTATTGTGAGGAAACCTTAAAAATCCTAGTCAACCAGTTTTTGTCTTCTCTCTTTCAGGTAACTGTGTGGATAACTCTTCCTGTCCTTGATCCCGTGTACTGTCAAAACAGGCGACACATCCCAACATGAGGACGTACTACTTTTGCACAGACACAGCCAAAGAGATGGAATCTTGGATGAAAGTGATGACAGATGCTGCACTCGTGCAGTCAGAGCCAGTCAAAAGGTTTGTAAGAGCTTTGACAATAAAGTCATGTTTGCTGAGTGGGTGTGTCATTTTTGAATTGCGAGCGCATTGGGGGGGGTTTGAAAAAGCCATTTGAGGACAGTTCTTCAAACTAGTACTAACAGCTGTGCATCACGTGGTTCATTTCTAGACTCTGATTTCTGTTTGTACTGGAAGAGAGTACTTTTAAATTCCCTGTTAAGTTCTTCGGCAACACTTCAACACCCACTTTTGACATCTCTGGTCTCTGGGTTTGTTGAAGAAGCTACGATGTTCTTTCATGTTATGTAACTGTTTCAAGCGCTAAAGTTTATTATGGAGTAACATACATAAGACTGTGGGTGCACTGTGAAGGCATGATGCAGGTGGTTTAAGGGATGATGTGCACAGCTGCGCTGGCTGATCAGGATCACTGACTCATCAGGACAGGGTTTTTTTTTTCCTTCTTCTTTTTTAAACTATGTTAAATATCTGCCATTTGGTAGGCTGCCTGTCTAATGCCCTGCTTTTACATGGGCGAGCAGAAACGTAATAGTAACGAGCAGTGTAATTACACAGAGCAGTAGTGCCTGAAATCCTCTGAAAGTCTCTGCTAAATGGGACCGTGTGATGCTACTATAAGATTATCTTATATAACTACACATTGTTCAAAACAAACAGGTTCTGTAATTTCATCTTTTTTTTAAATTTACTTCATCGTTTGTTTTGCAGTTG
Organism: Copadichromis virginalis; assembly: GCF_057382275.1. NCBI lineage: Eukaryota > Metazoa > Chordata > Actinopteri > Cichliformes > Cichlidae > Copadichromis > Copadichromis virginalis. Next base: position 16,798,454 of record NC_140624.1, read on the forward strand.
TGTAACTTGAATGCTCGCAGGGCTAAATGTGTGCTCTGCTTGGTTGGTGGAGGCACAGAAAGATGGAGAAGTCATTAAGTGACTAGTGCTGCTATTTGAAACTATACAAGTGGAAACTCTGAAGGAATGCCTTTTCTGCAGCTCTCTTATTGCTAACCCAGTGAGCCATGCTGCTGAGAGGAATTTGCCAAACTTTGAAGTTGTGACCTTATGTCTGTCTAAGGTCAAGGCATAGTGGCATCTATTACCTCTAGATAACTCGCTAGGGAGCACAGAGTGGTATGCAGGTCTTCTAGACAGGAGGCAAAAGAGAGAAGCAAATGGATTACTGGGATCTGAGCATCACTTTTCTGAAGTGTCTCAGCTGAGGTATTGTTTTACTGGAGATATCTGATTTCCTTTTACACGCCTCCCCTTCTCTGGCAGCTGGAAGAGGCATTGTGCACTTTGCTTTAGTTTGAACTGAATTCACAACATTAGTTGTGTAGTATATTGTAGTATAAACCTAAAAATGTGAATCAAACATCGTTTACAGCAATTCCTACCAAATAATTAGTTGGACATGAATCATCTCACCCAGATTTACGTAAGGGTTAATCACATAAAGACATTTTAGCCTATTGTCTGAGGTTGTAACAGTTTTTACATGAACAACAAAAGGAAGGAACGATGCCTGAATACTTAGGTGCAAACTTCCACATGTGCTTGTATGACATCATCCAAGCAAGACGAACAGCAATGCTTCTCAGCTCAAACGTGGCTAAATTGGAAAAAATACAAACACAACAGAAGACCAAGCCAAATACTGTGTGGAATACAATACAAATGTGGAAACCGTTTATGGATCCATTCAGAAAACTAAAAGGGCACTTTTCAGCATCAGCAGCTACTTTATGCCTCATTGGTTTCATATTCATATCAACAAGCATCAAGTTAACAGTTCATGTAGTAATACAGTCTGTAGGATTAAGTTAACAGTGCTTTCAGAGGGGTTGTAAACAGATTACAAAGGCGGGAAGATAAAACAACACGCCACTCTCAGATTTCACTTGAAGACAAGCGTATCTTAAGTCTGGATAATCCAAAATGTCTATTGAAAGAGTTCCAGTGTTTTGTGATTTTTCAAGCCTGAACCTTCTTGTCTCTTTTAGGTTGGACAAACTAAAAGTGGAGCAGTGTGGACCTCAAGAGATCAACCATGTGGCCAACCATAGAACAGAAACCGAAATCCAGAAGAATGAGCGCAACCGTGAGGTTGACCGTGAGCACGCAGCCGTCTCCCCCACCACAGAAGAAGAGGAGAGAAAGCAGCGAGATGCAGAGCGCTACGGCTTCCAGAAGGATGGGGCCGACCGTGAACGTCCACTCACCAAAATAAACAGTATCAAACTGCAGCCAGCGCAGGCGGCAGCCATCAAGGCTAATATGACCTCGCCGCAGCCTCAGACCGAGGTTGACGGATCACAACACAGCCCCCAAGTTAATGGATCTGGAGAACAGCGTCCAGCTAATGGGACTGGAGTCCCTCCTCTGCAAAGTTCCCCACATGAGCCGGATCGCAGCCTGAGTCGGACCAGCTCGATGCAGCAGCTGGAGCAGTGGGTTCGCACACAGAGAGGACGTGGCCAGGACGACGATACCAGAAGGTTGGTTCAGTGCTATGCCCAAAAAAACCCGTCTTGACATGATACTGTATAAGCTTTAAATGTAATTGTTTGATTATAACATGCGTACACTGCAAGAAGGGAAATGATGCTATTCAGATGGCGCTGTCGTCTGTACAGTAGCACCAGTTATCTTCAGATTACTCCACAAGAGTCAAATCTTAGACTGTTTCCACAACATGAAGTCAGATTTGGCTTTATTGGGTGGAAAGTATGACACTGGTCTCCTCTTAGTTCTAAGTAGTTAAAGTATATTGATGAGGTTTTGATGAGAGGATTTAATAAGCTGGTTCTTGATTCCCATCCCTGGTGTTCACATTTTTGTTAAAAATACATGTTTTAGTCAAGAGATACGTTTGTCATCAGGCTTGTGTTCATATTTGACACAGCTTTGCCTCATTCTGTGGTTATTTGTTTTTTTTTAACAAATAGACATACACACTCGCTTTAGAGTATACCATGGGCAAAACTAATAAGGCCTCAGTAAATATTTTTGTGTTGGCCCTCTGAGGTAAACATTTAATTCTCTCTCCATTAATCTCTTTCAGCTCCTTTTGTCATGACATGCATGTTCTCTAGACGGATGTGTAGCAGTCACAAGCCTTTATTATAACACTGGTATACTGGGATTTAAAGACCAGTGAGTGTTTTAGCCCGGATCTGTCAGGTCTTCTTATTATTAAGCTCTCTGTACTGACTTTGAACTCAATGAGTAAGTGGAACTGCTTAAAGCCTTGCTGTCAATAGTAAGGTCTAATTTGTTTCTGAGTAGGGAATTGCTTTGCGAGATTCTCTAAAGACACACATGTAAACAGATAAAATAAGAATCATCCTTGTTTGATACTTAATTAGAATGATACTCAGCGTGAAGTGCTTTTCAACTACAAAGTTTAAACCAAACCAACAAATGAAAAGATTCATAACATGGCATTGCTTTGATAACTGATGTTTTTGACTGGTTATAATCAAAATAAAAGAAATCCAATGAGATTTTTTTCCAACTATAAACAACTTGTTGCGTCCTTTGAACCTGACAGAGCCTAAAACCACGTTTATCTGGTGTTGTGTATGGAATATATGAAGAATAATCAAATTGTTATACCAACACAGATCATTTTAGGTCTGTGTTAGTGTAACACCATGCAGGTCATCTACTATATCATACATGATTAATTATCTGGTTTTTCTTTTACCCCAGCATCACATCGTACCAGACGCTGCCTAGAAATTTGCCAAGCCATCGGGTACCCTACATGCCTCATTATGGAGATGGATATTGCAGTATGCCCAGGAATAGCATGGCACAGCGGGACAGCATCTGCAGCATGTCCCCATCGGTATATGACCAGGCCATGGGTCCTTCAATGACTGAGAAACGCCGCTCCATGCGCGATGACACCATGTGGCAGTTGTACGAATGGCAGCAAAGGCAGGCCTACAGCAGGCAGCCAGGGCTGTACAGCAATATGGCCAGTCCCAAAACCATGATCAACTTGTCAGAGCATGCTGCACCGAGCCACTCCATCCCCCCCTCGCCCTCCCATGGCTCCCTGTCGATGTACGGCGGCTACTCTCCAATGAGATCTTACAACATGGGCAACACTCGCTCTGAAATTTCCTCTCCCATCTTCCGAAGAGACATGACTGTTGAGAGACGGCAGAGGCCACCAGTCAACAAGGTCAGCTAAGAGATGCATAAACAGGAAATGTTCAGTTCATCCTCATAATAACAAAACCGCCTACTATGCAATAGTCTTCAGTCACCCCTTATTTCTTTATATTTTGCTTCCAAGCATCCAGAATAGTTCTCCAGGCTTTCTGAAGGTCTATCACGTTTTTTTCTTTGGACACTGGCTGCTTTTTCAATAATTTTCAGTCCAATCCTTATACTTGACCATTTTCAAAGGAGTGGGGTTTTTTTTTTTGTTCATCAAGCCATTTAACACTGAAAAATGCACCTAATGCCAGAACCAGTTACCAATGTTGTGTCTACAGATAGCAGACAACTTAGCAAAAAGTCTATTTTAAAGGTATCGTTAACAGCTTGTTGCAAAAAATAAAAGAAATAAAAGAAATGGCAGGCCTAAAAGTAAGATCTACAGCAAAGGAACACAATCTGAAGCCTCATCAGAAATGGTCTCAATGGAAGAGTGGCTGTAAGAAGCCATTCTTAACAAAGAGCAATGAGGAGAAAAGTTTCAGGTATTTTAAATGACAATAGAGCTGGACTGAAAGTCAGTAGCAGCAGGTCTTATGGAGTGATGATCATTAGTATGGAGGAGATCAGGGGAGATGTAAAACATTATGAATGCAGAAAAGTACTGTCAGGTTTTGATCCACTGTGGACAACAGCCAAAGAAGAGCATTGAATGTCCTTCAAGAAGCCTGGAGAACTATTCCTGAAGACAACATACAGAAATTAAAGAAAGCTTGACTAAGAGAGTTCAGGCTGTGCTGAAGAATAAATGAGGTCATACCAAATACTGATCTTCAAACTCATCAGAATTGTCAAAACCCTGTTTGTGCCTACTTTAGTTCCCAAAGTTCAAAAGTGAGGTCATGTGTTTCATTTGTTTTTAAGCAGCGCAAACAAAATTACATTCAGCTTTGAGCATATTTATAGTGACAGAAATATGAGAGGGATATATACAAAAATATGCATCAAGGGTAGCAAATGTTTCTTTGTACTTGGATGAACCCCGTGGCTATGGCTGACTATTATATCAAAGATATTTAATGTTGCACATGACAGGCCTTTTTTCATATTAAATCTGTGTTCTGCAGTATGCTTACCTGCCTGATAGGAGGTCTATGCCAGCAGGGATCCCAATCCAGACCATCACTGCCCAGTCTTTACAAGGCAAAACAGTAAGTCTTGGTCTATGTCAGTCTTCTGGCTACCTAGATTTATATCACTGTGCTGTTCAGCTGAGATACTTCATGCTTGGTTTCTGTACACCTATACAGTCTGGGTTTAACTGGATGTCTTTCAAGGACAATGCTGTTTTCTGATGATGCCACCTACTCTACCCTTCTCCCTCTTTCTGTCCTTCATATCCCTCTAAGACATTGTGACAGAACTCTTTCGAGACAGGTTTAGGCAGATCTGTGTTCCAAGGATTTAGGGTGTGTTCACTTCAGGAGCTCCTTAGACTCTCTTCAGTTCAGTGGAGACTTAAAAACCCTGTCACTCAAACTCTCTAAGCCAGGATCAAGAATTTATGTCAGAGCTGCACACAGTTCTCTGTACTCATTGAGCTTGTAAAGTGTGAAGTCAATTCTGTAATGAGTGCCAACTGTTCTGCTGTTTTGAGTGGACATAAAAGAATGTGCATGCTGCTAGCTAACATGGTACTAAATTGCATGAAACGCAAGACTAGAATGCAGCAACTGTTCACCTACTGGGATCCTGGTACCTCTAAATCTCCTATCCTGGTGTGCTCTCTCTCCTTTCTTCTCACCCCCAATCCCTGCCTCACCCCTGCGGTGTGTCCCTGTTTCACTGTGGCGATGCATCCCCCCCGCCTCCTCCTCTTCCTCCCTCCTCCTTGCAGCCTGAGGAACTGACTTTGCTGCTGATAAAGCTGCGTCGGCAGCAGGCAGAGCTAAACAGTATCCGGGAGCACACTGTAGCACAGCTTATGCAACTAAACATGGATGGCGACAACCCAAAGGTCAGGCCCCCAGGGACATCTCTGCAGGCGTGTATGTTAGCGTGTGGTGTGTATGCCATCTTTATCCACTTCCATTATCCATCTCGATCCGGAGGATTTGTTTGGTCTTCACACATGGCTGATTTAAGAAGGAATTTTCTTCTAACATGACTATGCGTAATGGCTTCATGTTTTTTGTGGACCAGCTACCTTCTCATCAAAATGTGTGGAAATAAAACACTCTTCTTCCAGTTTCAAAATAATTTTGCAACCAGCATCTGACTTAAATCAGTGCATCAGATAATTAGATTTGGGCCATTTTAGCAGGGCAAGCAGCTGATTGAGTCATTTATCCCCCTAAAGAATATAGACAGATGTTATCCGCAGATGAAACTTAAAGCCATTGGCGAGCTTAAAGAGTGACCAACTAATGAGGCTAAGGCCACTGGCATATGTAAAAGTTAATTCAGGATTTTGGGACTTTAAGTCTCCAGACTTAATGCCAGACTGCAGATTTTACCATTAATGATGTAGGTCAACCAGGACTGTTGAAGATTTTTCCATTTTACGGTGTTTTTGTTGTTGCTTTTCTTAATCTACTACTGTGCAGTTAATGCGAGTTTTCCTTGTAGCTATACAAGTTGCCCTGCTTCATTAGGGCAACCTGCTTCATTAGTTTATGTTTGCGTCAGCGGACACACACCACGTTGTGTGGTACTTTGACTTGCCATTGTCTTTGTTTTTTGCATGCACTCGGTCAAGACTAGTCCTGCAGTGTACTCATTCTGTTACCTTTGAAAGTACACCTGGTACCTGACCTGTTTTCTTCACCTTGATTGGTCCTGCTTTCCTTTCTCTCGGGTTATCTTTGGGTACATGACATGCTTGTGTGATTGTGGATGTAAGAGAGAGTGTGACAGAGAGAGCATCAGTGAAAGAATGTGACTTGCCCTTTCTTTTGTCTCACTGTCCTTTTGCCTTTTCTTTGCTCTCTTTTTGCTGCTGATGATAGAACGACATTCTTTCTCACCACCTCCAAAGGAACCTCATGTATTTGGACAATCAGGTGGGGTAATGCATGAATGCATGCCCTGTCTTCTTCTGTCATGACCTCATTTAATGCCTCTGCTTTTATTGTATTAATCCCTGCTCTGCGGCTGTTTTAGTGATTTGCAATCCCAATGCCAGGCTAACTTGTTATCTTTTATTGTGATTTTAAATGGCTAAAAGTTCAGATCGCAGCATTTTTAGCTCACGCTAGTTCATTTACTCACACATTATCCAAATAACTGATCATGATTGTGGACAGTCGTTATTTCTGCCATATAAAGAACACGTAGAGATGAAGGTATCATATTTAACGTCTAAGTGTTTGCAAAGGAATATTAAAGCTTCATCTGCTTTTTTTTAACGATCTTAAGTGCTTTGTGAGTTTTAATTGCTTTGTATATAGCACACAAAGGTCCAGTAAAACCTTTCTAATAATTATAGCAAAAGGAAGCCTTAGATTTGTGTAACCGCTGAGAAATAAGTAATTTTAATTTCCTTGACTTGGACTGATGAGCCTTAGCATTTGTGATTTCTTGCACCTCTTGTAAACGCAGTTCTTTTTACATTCCTACACATCAGCGTTTAATGGGAACTTTTCACTGCTAATAAAAATGAACCTTAGAGCTTTGTACTTCCGTGTCTTCCTGCTCCTGCTCCTGAGCGTCTTCTCTCTGTTGCTGTTAACCATCCCTGTCGTCTCTGGATGCACGTTTCTGTGTGAGTCTACCTCATCCGAGAGCGAGAAAGCGAGAGCGAGTGAGGTGTAATCACACTGTGGGTGTTGTCTCAGAAATGAAAAGCTGCTGTAAACTTTCTGACACTTGCTATATCGCTCCTCTCCACACTGGACTAGATGAAGGAAAATGAGCCTTTAATCGTCATGACTCACACTTTGATTGAGAACTCTGCCCCAAGGCCTCAACTTTACCAGCAAGTAAGGCCAGCCTAAGGCTTTGCTCCACCTCATCCTCACCAGTCGCTGTTGTTCTTTTTGGTCTGTTTTGCAATGCTCCTCCTTCGATGTCCAAGTCCTCACGGCATCTTGAGACTGGTCTCCCTGTATCGTTTGTATTGCTAGCACCTCTTCATCCATTGCTTATGACTGTTCCCTCTTATTATTGAGAAGTCATGCTGATGCAGGCATGACTTTTAAGACTTGGAGAATGTATGAATGCTCCACTGTTGGGTTAAATCTCTTCCTCACTGTGGTGTTTGAATTTATTTGTTTATTTATTTATTTTTCAATAATCCTGCGCAGAATGTGTTCCCTCTCATTACCCGAGCCACCTGAACTTAACAAGATGACTCTAATTAATTTGACTTAATTACATGTTGCTAGTCTTATTGCTTGTCAGTCTAGTTTATTGCCAAATAATTCATGTTTTTGTGGAAAACGGACCCAATTAAGGGCCAGCAGAAGAGCGATCATTAGAGTAAAATGGCATAAATAGATTTTCATGTTTATCATCTATGACGCATGAATATTCTGCTATAGTTAAAGAGAAAAGTATGTACGCGATCTCAGCATCCCATTTAGAATTTATGTTCAGCCTGCCTTTTCTTGATTTTTTTTTTTTTGTTTCCGCCTGTGCAAGTTAGCCAGACATTTTTCAGACGTAGGGATTAGCTTAATAACCTTAAGCACCACAGCTTCAATCACTGAATCGACTCTATATCTAAAGTCTGAGGTGGCGATACTGACGAAGATGAATCCTCATATTTTTTTAATTTAGATTAGCACTTATTTATCTGTCTTCATTACTTCCCCTTCACCCCCACTGGTCATTCTGCTGATGGAAAGGATAAAGGGGCCGGCTTGTGTGTGCCGATGGCTATGACATCACATTGCCACTTTTGAGACGCCCCTCGAGGTGTAAAAGTGTTGCTGAGACTCACCCCGTCACTCATTCACTAGCATACCGCCACCTCAACAGCTGCATTCCCACCTGTTCAGCTGACAAAAATCTGTCTTCCTCCTCCTCCTCCTCCCTACGTCTCTTGTATATTAGTCCACGCCACACAAAACCCACAGTGAAGCTCTTCAAGCTGTGGGAGAGTCTGCATGTTCTGTGTGGAATGCCATGTGGTTCTTAAGCCCCACCTGCTTTTAGCTTTACTATGTTCAGCTGCAAAAAAAAAAAAAAAAAAAAGGTGTTTGTGAGAGAGTGCAGGCGTGGATGTTGATTCAGAAAGTATTTGGACAGTAAGTCACTTTTTTTGTTGCTGTTTTGCTATTTTTGGGCACATTTGATTTGAAATTCAATCATGTCTTTGAGGTTAAAGTGCTAGGTGGTGAATCTAAACCTTTTCAGTTATATCAACCGAGGATTTGGTTTTTTTTTTTATAAGGGCCTGACAGGTATTTTATCTGATATGTGATATATTTGTTTGCTGAAAACCAGACTGAAAGCTTAAAACCAGCAATAAGGAAATGGCTCCAGTCGAGTTCTGGCAGAGTGTCTCAAGTGAATATACAGAGGATGTGCTGTGTCTGTAGGTTGTACACTTTCCAGGAAGGGAATTAAATCTTACACTTGGCACTTTGAGCCTATAGTCATTGAGTCATTTCATATCAAATGTGACTAAAAACACAAAATAACACAGAAATATGTCACTGTCCTGATGTCTGTGGTGTGTACTTATAATATTATAGGTTTAGCAGAGTGGGTGAATGACTGTGATCTGTTGATTTTTCTGGAAACATGGGATCCAATGCAGCTGCAATGATTTTCTTTGTTTGAGAAGTAGCTGAATGATATCAAGTGGAAACATGGATGACTTTTGGAGTTTTCTGACTAAACACTGACGTTGTAAAATTCATGTAGAAACCATAACCGTACACTTGGGCACTGAACAAAAGTAACAGGGCGCTTTGGCATGCACACGTACACACACAGTCTCTCATTAGTTAACCCCAGATTATGCTGTAGAATACATGATTGGTGGACAAAGCTTATGCGCTAACTTCAGAGTGAAGTAAGCCAGATTGTTTTGTATGTTTTTCCATAAAACCATTGTGCTGATGGAGACAATGACTGTGCATGATGAAACACGAGGCGCAAGAATCAACAGCAGAGACTCTGTTTAGACTGGCCGAGGTCCCACTGCTGGTTTGGTAATGCAGATCGTCTGATTTAGTGAAATATGAGTTCCTTCTGAAGGATAAATCCTGCGGCTCAGTGAGAGAGCTTGGTCTTGACACTGCATTAGATCTCCAGATTCTAATGTGTATGCACAGATTTAGTGCCCCTGTCTAATGCTGTCTCTCTCAACAGATGAGTCCAGAGAACTACAGGGAACAAGCCTATACATGCATGCCAGAAGAAGTGGACACTGATGTAAGTTCAGTGCTGCAGACTTGCATGACATAATGTTCCTTTTAGCTGTACACAGCAGGTCATGACTCGTTATTGGTTTCTCTTCAGACTAAACTTAGCATGCTGTGTGAGCAGGACAAAATGGTCAGGATACAGGAGGAAAAACTGCAGCAGCTGTACAGAGAGAAGGTGACTAATACTGCATTTGTCGTCATGTTCACGCAAAACATTGTCTAAACATGCTTACAAAGATTTGGTATCATGTGCAAAAAATGTAAATTTGAAGGAATGCACAGTTTGCAGTTCCTAAGAGTAAAGTTTCTAAGCATGAAACAGAGCAAGTTAGGAGACAAAGTCTGTAACTATAACTAACTATAGCCTGTAAGTATAACTACCATCATCAGATGGAAAGACTTGTCTGGTTTGCATTGCTTTGTCATATTCAGCAAATCTCACTGACTGTTTTATGTTACTAGTTGATGTGCAGTGATTGTAGGTATAAAGAAAAAATATAAAATCATTTCTAGTCAATTTTGAGTCACAGCTGTGCCCTTTGAACTTTGGATAAGACAATTAAGTAGTTTGAAATGCTTTCTTTAGGCTCTGAGAGGGGCTGATGGGCATTTGTGATTATTTTGACATTTTAAAGATGGGATAACCTCCTGTTTAGTGACAAAACAGCTCAAAACAGTGATGTACAGGAAATATTTAAAAATAATCTACTATTCTGAAATAGTCTTACTGAAGTTTTAATGATGACTGTTGTGCTCTGTGTATTTGACATGATGCGTGTTGCTTCAGCACACTCTGGAGACAGCACTTCTGTCAGCTAGCCAGGAGATAGAGTTGGGCTCCGACAACCCGGCTGCCATGCAGAGTGTCGTGCAGCAGAGAGACTTGCTGCAGAGCGGCCTCCTCAGCACTTGCAGAGAGGTGTCCAGAGTTACTGCCGTAAGTAATACAGTGCATTCACACTCCAGACAATGAAGGCCTCTTGGGGTTTTGTTTTTCAGGAGTATTAATAATATGGTCATTTTTCTTTGTTTGTTGTATAATTGTTGTTTCTATCCTCCCCAGGAGGTGGAGCGGTTATGGAGGGAATATGACAGGATGGAAGGAGATGTGACTATGGCTAAGAACAACCTGCTGGAGCAGCTAGAAGCACTGGGAAGCCCTCAGGTAGGAACATTTTTGACAGTGAGTCTGCTCAACTTCTTCTCTCTAAAGGCCATTAAACTCTGAGCATGTTGGGGAAAAAACAGCACAAAATTGGGCATAGTTTGGAAATGATCTTGTAATGTGTAACATATATATACACACACTGACCAATCGGTCCTCAAGAATCACACTGTGGGGAAAAGAATGAAGCAAAAATCAGGCGATGATGAGCTGGTTCTGGTGTTTTTAAACAAGAAAAGGAAGAAACTGAAATTCTGGATTCAGCCAAATCTCAAGAGAAGGCAGCAGCAGGGAGAGTTTCATGGTTTGATCCAGGAGTTGAAGCTGCATCGCGGCTGCTTTCGTACATATTTCAGGATGTCAGCAGGGCAGTTTGAACTCTTGTTGGCAGAGTCGGCACCACATCTGAAGAGACAGAGAAACTATTTCAGAGAGCCAATAGCAATGACTAGCTGTGTGTCTGAAGTTAAATGGTATCATTTTACTATTTCAGAAGCATCGTATCTTCAGTACCGGTGTGCGTTTTGAGCTACTTTGTTGCCAAATGCAGTGGTCAGATTGGTCAGATCGGTTTATTTGCAGGTAAAAAATCTGAAAAATCTATTTAAAAAATACAAAGTCAACAACTTCATCCTGTGAGATTATACAGTCAGTGTGAACAGCTGCGTTAAGCATCGATGAGTCTGGAAAATATTTTTAACACACAAATTTTTCGCTTCCATGTGAAAAGACCTTAACTCTAACTCGACATTAAGTGTGTAGAAATATGCTGATAATTTTGTAAACAATCCAGCACTGACACATTTGATGTTTAGTTTGCCATGGCTAAGCATTTCAGTAAGTACTGTATACTCACTATACAACTCGCTTCTCACGCTGAACCCGTTAGGTTAGACCGAGTCACTCACGCAGGAAGAGTTCGGCTGTTTCTATGTGATTGAATGATGGGTGCAGATGGATGAAGTGCTGGGGACTTGATTCTTAATTTAATTACTGATTTGGCAAAAGAAGATGCCCCACAGTGCTCTAGGCTAGCAGTAGCAGCTGTGCCTTTCATCTTGACCCAAAGTTGTGTTTACAGAAATGCTCTTGTTCTGGTTGAGTCACTGTAGTTTTGGTTCTCTGGTTTAGCGTCATGATTTTTTTTTTTGTTGCCTGATAGGGTTTTTTTTAACGAAGCGCGCTCTCAGTAGCTATCATGATATCATCATTCTTGTGAATTCCTTTTGGCTAAAGTAATGGTGTAGTGAAAATCTGATACTGCGGCTGACCTGCTTGGCATACTTGCAGATTCATACACTGCAGAGCTGCAGAGAAATCTGTAAACCTACTCAACCTTTTTGCAGACACGTTTTCTGGACTTTGGGAGAAAAATATGGAGAGAAGTAAATGGAGATCAAAGCAACACAGGGGGTGATTGATGACCGTTGCAAGGATTAATTAAGTTTGTCTTTTATCTTCTCTTTCATCAAGGAAGAGGTGCAGAGACAAAAAGAAATTGTTCTAGCAGTTATTCCTGGCTTGTACTGAGTAATGATAATTTAGAATAGAGAAGTCAGAGGGCCAGCAGGGAGTCTGGACATCCTCTTCTTAAGTCCATCTCACAAAGACCAACCTGCCAACAGCGAGGGGGAGATAATTACCTGTCTTTTTTTCTTCCCCTTTTCCAATCCTAATCTCTCCTCTGATTATCGTGTTGTGAGGCTAGTATCTCTCGCAGACAGTTGGAGCCTGATCAGATCTGTGTCTCCGCTGACTGCACACCTTAGCAGATACAGACATTACCCTTTTACTGTTCTTTTGCGATGCCATCATGCTAATTTTTTTCACTTCAGCTTTCTGTCTGCCTTCTGTGTGTTAGTTTTATTTGCTATAGACCTCCACCTTAGATCTCAGTCTGCAGGTGTTTTTTTTGTTGTTGTTGTTGTCGTTTGTTGACGTGCGTCTGTTTTCTGTGCACACCCAGACAGAACCACCCAGCCAGCAGCATGTCCACATCCAGAAGGAGCTGTGGAGGATTCAAGATGTGATGGAGGCCCTGAATAAACACAAAGCCCAGAGAAATGCTCTTGATGGGATGGGTTTCTATGGGCCCAAAGCCAACTTCAGTAAGCACAAAAATGAGGTGAGGCACCACTTGTAGAAAAAGAAAACTGAACACCTGGTCTGACAGGATGCTGAAACAATAAGGCATTTTAAATCATCATTTACTGTTCCTAGCTTTTCAAATGTGAGAAAGAGTTTTTCTTTTTTTCCTGCCTAAGGCTTCAGTCACACAGGCCTTGAAACTGATTAGCAACCATCTGGCAATTACTGGTTGTGAGGCAAAAAAAGTGTATTACCTGACCGGTCATGAGTGATTGGAGGCAATTGGTGTGAAATTAATTGCTAAAGTCCCAGTCAAACAGACCTGGAGACTAGCCAGTGACCTTACTGGCAGTCACCAGTGTGAAGGTGGTGTCAAAGAGGTATATAGTTTGGTTGTTAGTAGGTTGCCTGTAGTTTGTAAGGAAGATGCCGACTTGGCTGCAAAAACAAACTACATGCCAAGCAGTACTGAAACAAAGACCATTTCCCTTTAAAGTAAAAGTTCCGCCATTTGAAATGCATGCATGTTGTGCAGCACTCTTTCAAGTTTCACCTCAGTTGAAAATATCTAGCGTTTGCAAACCAGTTGGCATCTTTCCTGCGAAATGCCACTACAATCCAAGTTTTTTTGTGTAGTGTTCTCTTTGTAATCGTTTTCACGTGACCACAGTCGGCAATCGGCGGTTGTTTAGGAGTTGCTGACTAGTCTCTAGGCCTGTGTAAGGCTTTGGACAGGTGGTTGTCATTACAAGCAAATTAAAGATGTGAGCTTAACGGTAATTTTTTCACCTTTTATTGGAGTTAATTAATGGGGAAAATTGATCATAAAAAAATAAACCCACATCACCAGCAGTTTTGAAGATGATAATCGACGTAAGCTGAGGGCTCTAAATGCCCACCCCACTCATGGATGGTGTGAGTAGTGGTGTCTGGAGGAATGTGTCACTCAAGCCATAACAGCATCTGGAGCGCTCTCTCTGGCTAATCAACTGTTTAGCCCATCCTGTGGCCCAGAGCTACTCTATACCAGATGGCTGTAGCCCTGAGCCTGTATGGTGGCGCCATGTGTCACCTTGCTTCCTGTGCTGTCATACCCAATATAATCCCCAGGAGGAGGACTCTGTACCCCCACGGCCACCCCTACCCCAGTCTTACGAGCCCAACCCCCCCACCGTGCCCCCTATGCCGTCTCATCCCGGCGTGCGCCCTTCATCACTCCACAAGCCAGAGGACAGGAAGGCCAATCACAGGAATAGCACGCACAGCGTAAGCCTGTTGACCTCTTGGTTGACCCTGCCCTCAGCTGTATCATCCCATGTCCATGATGATGAGTTCACTTTGATTTCCATAAATATCTCGTGTCTGTTGCATTTTTTTTTTCCATTTGTTCCCGTCATTGTACAGCATAATTTACTTTTCAGTTATTTGGTTGAAGTCCAGCTTGTGTTTTTATTTTTGTTTTGTTTTTTTTAATTTTGTTTTTGACTAAATTACCACATCCCCCTTTTCTGTCTCATCCTTTATGTTGAAATGTAATATTTTTTTGGGTCTGTTTGTTTCGCCATATCGAAGTTTGAATGTGTCTGCCTACCTTTTGTCTGAGTATTTCACACATTTAAATTTAAGGTGGCTCAGTCTGCAGGGTTTTTCCTGTTTTCCGAGCAGGGATTTTGGAGATGAATTAGTGCAGTCGCCTCATGTGCAGTACAGGCAAACCGTTTTTATTGCTTAAATCTATTTGTTTTCATGTTATTTCTGAGGCGTCGATAAACTATAAGTTTATTATGTATGAGTAAATGAAACTACAATTAACAAATACGATTAAAAGAAAATATTTCTATTACAGTGCTTGTTATTTTCCTCTGTAGGGGGCACGAAAACGTCTCAAAGCAGAAAAAACCCTGGTCAATGAAGAATTTTATTTTATTTTTTCATCTTAAGTCATTCTGTAAGAGATAATGACACGCTGAGTTATGCAGAGTTTGTTTACAAACTGACTACATTTCAGAGTTTTTCTCATTTGTGTTGACCTCTTTTTTTTTTCTTTTTTCTTTTTTTTAACCCCCCAATTTCTCGTCTCCAGGGTCCTGACTACAGACTGTACAAAAGTGAGCCAGAACTCACCACAGTGGCCGAAGTGGATGAGAATAATGGAGAAGACAGATCTGAATATCCATCTGATAGAGAACATGTTGGAAATAAAGGTACTTTGGAGAGATACTGGTGCAGTTTCGCAGTGAAGCCTAGTGTATAAAAATACAATAGAGTGGTCATTTTAGTCTGTATAAAACTGGAGCTTTTTATCATGGGACTAACAAAGTCTACACATTGTGATCGCTCCCTTTTAGAGTATTTGAGGGCTCTCTAGTGGAAACATTTACACGCTCAGAAGGTGAACAGCATATGGAGTGCACTATGCTGTAAATATGGAGTGATTTCTGACACAAACCTTGTCTCTAACACAATTTGAGTTGGCATTTGGATTATTTGGATCTAGGTCAGTATATCACAAAGTAACTCTCATGGCAACCATAATTTTGCTGGTTACCATGGATACAGTGAGATTTGCACCTGCATGCATCTTTTTAAACTTGGCCAAAACATGTGAGCTATAATATTTGTTTACTGTATTTAAACTTTCTGCCACCAAACATGTGATGTGAATAGATGAGCTGAATTTACCACAAAAGGGAAATTGATCTACATTTATTGAAGAGCTTGCAGGTCTTTTTTTTGTTGGCTGGAAAGTGTTAATTAAAATACCACCTGTAATTGACCCTATCTAATTTTTTACTATAATGTGATTTCAGTTTGACCTTTTATTGAGCTCTTGTCTTCTTTTCTGTGGGTAGGTATGTCCTATCCAGTTGGTATCGTCCCACCAAGGACCAAATCTCCAGTGCCTGATTCCTCCTCCATAGCTTCATATGTTACATTAAGAAAGAGCAGGAAGCCTGACCCTAGAACGGTGAGACCTTGGGCTTTAATAATAACTAAAATGTTCTTAGCATTTGTAGATTTGGATCTATCGGACAATAGAAAAACAAACGAAATACAGTCACGATCAGGACTATAGTCAAAAAAAGACTGGTATATATATCTGCAGTTATTTAGATTTGGTAGTATGGCTTTCTGACCTTCCTGCGTTCCTATATACATACTTGGACGAAGGCCCAGGCAAAGGGGAAACGAGCAGGAATTAAGTCAGATACAGCAGCGGTCCCCAACCCCCGGGTCACGGACCGGTACCAATCCGTAAGTCGTTTGGTACCGGGCCACGATAGTTGAGGCTTGTGTGCGAAATTTATGGGGTTTTTTAGGGTTTTTATCATTATTTTTTTATGGTTTTTATCGTTAACTCAGTTTCCCTAGGTCTTTTCCCGTGTGTTATGAATAAATCTTCTTTTATTTTTTTGTACCATTACTGGTTTTATTTTGTTGTATTTATCCACAACACCTTAAAGGCCGGTCCATGAAAATTTTGTCGGACATAAAGCGGTCCGTGGCGCAAAAAAGGTTGGGGACCGCTGAGATACAGCAAGAAAGTTGGAGCTCAGCTAGAAGTGGGTTGTAAGGCAGCTTGCAGGTGTGCAGCAACTATGGCCAGGCTAAAGTAGCTTAATTGTTTGTGCTATCTGCAGATTGCCAGTTGTGTAGAGGAGTATCAGCTGAGCCCTTAGTTGATGTAGCCCGGTACTGTGTTTGGCTTGCCTTGATAATTTTTTGGCTTTGTGGTCCGCCTGAATTAACGCTTTCTCAATTAATAATGATTATGGGCAGCTGTGAACTAACCACAGTTAATTTTGAATTGTGATTACTCCTCTCCTAATTGGTTGTTTTGCTTGTAAGCTGCTGGTTGAAAACTCACATGTGCAGTAAAGGCCAGCTGTCACATGGTGAGGGTGTGACTCATGCTGCCATAAAGTAGATGCCAAACTGTATTTAAACAGTTTCCAGCCACGAATCCTATCAACTTAAACACACTAACCATATCATTAGTGCACCACACTGCAGGGTGTGTCCTGCTTTTGCTGCGCCTGTGTAACTTTGACCGTTAATGGACATGTAGTACAAATGAAAATAGATAAACGCACAATATTTCTCTAGGCTTATGTGCTTTAGCACTTGGTGCTAAGAGAGCATGCCTAAGGCGTAAGAGTTCAACTTTAGATCCTGGGAGAAATAACAAATGAGTTTCAGTGGACTCGTCTCTGTGCTTGTCCTGTTAGACCTCAGTGCGGCATTCAGTACTGTTGACCATAATATTTTATTACAGAGATGTATAGTGCATGCCATAATTATTAAAGGTACTGCGCTGGAGTGGTTTGAATCATATCTATCTAATATACAGCAATAACATACATTTTCATTGCTATGCAGGTGACACCCAGCTTCATCTGTCATTAAAGTTTCATGATGCGCACAAATTGGTTAAACTGCAGGAACATCTTAAAGAAATAAAGACCTGGATGAGCTCTAATTTCCTGCTTCTGAATTTGGATAAAACTGAGGTTGTTGTACACACTGCAGGGTGTGTCCTGCTTTACTGTGTCAGTGTGAGTATGAACATGGATCGATGTGTAATGAAAATAGGTGATTGCACAAACTCCCTCTAGGCTTATGTACTTCAGCCTATGGTATTAAAAGAGTATGCACTTAGGTCCCAGGATATCTTGGACAGTGTGGACAGTGGGGACTATGTCCTTGACCTCTGGACTGAGTTTACATCTGCCTACCCTCCAGTGTGGCACAGACCTGAGAATGAACAACTTCTCCTCAGTTCACTTCACATCAGCCTCTCCTGCTCAGGCATTAACAAGCCCCCAGCCGCTCTGAGTGCACCCATGTGTTCCAGCGGGAGCGTGCAAGCGCACAACAGCCAGGTTGTTTGGCCTTTTGCCAAATGTAGCTCAAAGAGAGCAAATATTTAACAATTTCTCAGTCATTATGTTAAGTCCAAAGTGTCTGTCCTATTTGTTACTTTTGTTTAAAAAAGTAAAATGTTTTCCAGTACATACATTAAGGGTAGAGATTATTCTTCTTTGTAAAGTTTAGACTTTTTTTAAACCGTGCCTAGTTCATCACGCTGCAAATGCTGCGTCATGTGAAACAACCCAAGTAGGCAATGACACCATGTAACTTCAGATCTCTACCATGCACACAATTGGGGATCACAGTAAAAAAAGTTACCATGGCGGCAACCTCGTAGTGCTGAATGTCTTCACAGTAATGCTATATCATTATTAAATTATATTCTGTTGTCGTCTCTGGCCAACAGGAGCGTCCACGCAGTGCAGTGGAGCAGCAGCTGTGTGCTGTGGAGAGCAGCCGACCCAGGATGAGCGTGGAGGAGCAGCTGGAGAGGATCCGTCGCCACCAGCAGGGTACCCTCAGGGAGAAGAAAAAAAGCCTCAGCATCAGGGGTAGCAGCCAGGAGAACACACCCTCTCGCAGCCACTCATTTACTAAAGAAAACCATTACCGCAACACGCAGGTACTGGCTGAGTGACTCAGACCCTATTTGACATTAGGGTAGCTCTGAAGTCAGAAGATGTTCATATGATATAATGTCTCTGCTTCTTTTATGTTTCATAATTTATTTCTTTTAGTTTCAAGTGAGACGCAGAGATGAGGTGATAAGCAGTGACATTCAGGAGCTGGAGGCCTCTCTCAGGCAGCAGGAGGTGGTGGGGGAGCAGGAGACGCCCGCTGAGGAGATAGCTCGTCTCAAAGAATCCTCCCAGGCTGATCACTTTAATGTCGACCGAGAGGTACGGCACAGCAGTTAGCCGTCGTTCCCATCAGCCTGCTGGTTTTTTTACAAGCCATTACTCAGAGGGCTAATACTGTCATGGGCAAATTATTATGAAGGTGCCGTTTACCAACAGAACATCATGTATTATCAATTCAATTGTTAATACTGCAGGAAAAAAAAGTTTCAACTGGAATGGAGAAGTTAACAACTTATAACTGTATAAGCGTTGTTCAGGCTAACTGAACATTACACAAAGGCCTCTGTGCCAAAATCTTTTCATGGGATGCTCATAAGCTACCAACATGATTTGCATGACTTGCTGCCTTGAGAAGAGTTCACGGCCTTGCTTTAGATTACATCGGTGAACTTCTTACAGTTGATCTCTGCGTAGTACAGAATGCCTCAGAGTAATTGACAGTGACACTCCATTTACTTCTAAACACCCAAAATTTAAAATAGTCTTCCTGCACGATAGATGCCGATCAGGGTAATAATGTTGTTTGCACAGAAGTGGAATTTTCTGTGTCAGTTTAGAAAACCATTCATTTGTACCAAATGTGCTAAATAAGTGTTTCTTGTCTGGTGGCTGTTCCTCAGCTTTCTGTGCCTGACAAAGTGCTCATTCCTGAGCGTTACATTGAATCGGACCCTGAGGAGGCTCTGAGTCCTGAGCAGGAGGCTGATAAGCAGAGAAAAGTCGACCGCATCAAAGCCCTCATAGCCAAAAACAGGTAAGCACACTGTCATGATCCATCTAAATCAGTAATCTGTTATTAGCATGGACAGGTCTGCTCAAGCCTTGAATATTAGATAAGGATACTACGGTGAAAGAGCCAGCTTTGCAGGTGAGCAGATGTCGTGCATGAAATTCCTTCTAAAAGTAAAAGGTAAGTTTAGGGTCATAGCATAGATGTCTCATGCGCTTGGCATGCAGATCCATGCCTCAAATGTGCAGAAAAGGTCTATTTGCTCATCTCTGAGCCACTGTGGCATTTTATTCTAAATGTCAGTGCCCTCATATTGATTTTTAAAAACTGGCCTGTTTGTTGGTAATTAGAAGTTGTCCGTCGCATGCTGTAGAGAAAACCTTGCTGTTTTGTGTTTGCTCCTAGCATGCAGAATGTGCTGCCTAGTCTGGCTCTGAGCCCTGAGGAGGAGACTGAAGAGGAGGTTACTGTACAGGAAAAGGAGAAGATGATTAATATCTCCTATGAGCTGGCAGCCGAGGCCTCCAAACGCAGCAAGCTGGTAGCAGGTACGTCTCTAGAGAGACGAGAGGGTGGAGGTGGGGTGGTTGGATCAAAGAAAACGCATGCAATAAAACAAAAGCTGGTGGGAGCCTGTTCTTAGAAACAAACTGTAGCTGCTTTCATTGTGTATGTGTTAGGTAATTTACTTACTACTTACTCAGTAGCTTTTTCAGTAATTTCACTCACTTTAGTGATTATTTCTGTTTTATTTAGCCATTCACTCATTATCAACTGTTCTAATTTGTTGTTTTGTCATTTCATGCGTGCGCCTGTGCTCACCATGTTGTCGTTTCGTTGCAGTGAAAAGCCTGTCGTCCTCTTCCCCACCCCATCCGCAGTCTCCCACCACCACACCCCCCCAGCTCACTGACGGTTCTCACTTCATGTGTGTGTAGTAGCATCAGTAAGGGCCTCCATCCACCCTTTTTTCACTCATACTCATAATGCTGAAGTGTTTTGATTGTTACATTTGATTTCTGGGGTTTTAAAAAAGCATTTCAGGATAATTAGTTGGGTTCATTTCACGTAACAATGCGGGGAGTTTGTTCTCTATGTGTTGCGGTATCACTAATACACTGTTGTATAGCAGAACTATGAGGGAATCTCACTATAATTTCACTTCTGTCCTTTTGTTCTGCTTCAGCCCAGGCTCTGGCCTCAGTGAAAACCTACACATGAAGGAAGCAGCTGGGGAGGCCTGAAGCGGCTCCTGAGGACTTTCCTAAAGAGTTTAGCACAAGGCCTTTGGCTACAGAGTGAAACTGCCTACTTCATACTCATGGGTCTCAACCTCTGACTTCTGTATTGCTCACTGTGACGTCTTAAGCTCCTCCCTCTTCGGGGGGCAACAATCTTCTCAACCTGGCAAGACAGCACATGGATTCATACCGTTTTACTGCTGCAGTTTCAGTTTTTACAAGGCTTTTATAATCATTTTTATTATTTATATGGTTTTATTAGGTTTTTGTGTTCGAATCTGGGCCAAAGTCTATCTGTATATACAGGAGGCTAATAGACTGAACTCTGTTCTGAGCCTGATAGCCTGTGGCAGAGTATGTTGGTCTGTTATACGTTTTCATTCATGTTTCATCAACTGTTCGAAAAAGTTTCAGAAGCAAGTTTCACATTTTCTCTGCATTTAATTAAGCCTTTAATAATTCACTTAATTTTTCCCCCCCATACATTCGACATCATCTAACCAGGCATATTTATCCATTTATTGTAAAGAACATGTGTCTATGCTAAAGATGAGTAGATAAAAGATATAGATCCCTCCATTATTATATAAGGAGGAACCATTTTATTGCTGCAGACTAAGAGTATTTGTAATTTCTCATACTTCTGAGTTCTAATTATTTAAAGATGGGATTTGAAGTCCCTGGCACTTTGTTGCCAATGCATATGTGAATGTTCTGACTTGAGTCAATCTATACTGTCCTTTTTTTTTAAATTGCTGAGAGATATATTTAAACTGAGAGATGGAAAAAGAGATCTTGATTATATTTTATGACAAAAAATCGAGAACATTTATGACATGTTGGTTTGGAGCCCTGGAACTAAAAGAAAACAGGATAAGGATGTGTAAAAAGCAATAGAAATAACCCCTTTCTGAATCTGAGATAATTTTTTGTGTGTACAAAGTGTAATTATCAGAGATTTACTGTGTATATAATGTACATGGTATATCTGGATGGGAGGATATGTTCAACATACAGTTACATACTAGATTTAATTTGCAAATGTTCATATCCCATCTGTTTTATATCATGTTAAATAAATGTTTCTGTTCCTAATGAGTGGTTGTGTTATGCTCTTTATCTCCCCTGTAGCTACATGCAGTAGAGATGCTGACCAAAAGGGAGTTTGACTCAAGCCTGCAACATAATCAAAGATTACATTCTCAAAAACTGTTGACCGAAAGGATTTTACTTATTTAAATGAACTCCAGCTTAAATAGACCCCAAAATATAAAAATCGCATGCATGGAAAGTGTTAAATTGACTCCAAAATATAGATTTAAAAAGCGTTTCCCCCATGACGGTTACACTTTTACTATGAATTCACTTATAGGATTTTTTTGAATTGTTGAGTCCCTCATGCAAAATTGCATGCCTCTGGTTCAAATAGTAATCAAAAACAATCAAATATAAGATATGATTTCATTTGATTTACCAAGCATGAATGACAGTTTAAATGAGGGGCTGTGGCTCCCTCTGGTGGTCATCTAGCTGTAGCAACATGGACCATATTTTTGCATTCACAACACGTTTCTAACATTAATCATAGCATTCATAAATTATTAATAGGCCACTTTTGGGTGGCCATGTTGTAGAAATGCCCGTGCTTACCTTCCTGTTTGGCATTCTAGCAAAAAAAAATTAAAGCTCTTTGGTGCATGATGGAAATGTTGTAAATCAAAGCCGTTTACATGTGAATGCCTGACTAATAAGAACTCAGTAAACAATGTACACGCAATTTGAGGCCAACAGATGCAAATATATATATATATAATATATATTATATTAGGCTATCTCAAGGATTCAATGTGCAGTTAAACGTCTTCACACTGATAGAAGCGGGAGTCTCACTGGTGCAGCCCACTTAAGATCAAAGTGCATGTGCTGTATGTGCCCGATGGTGTAAAATGAGTTTGACATCCCTGGCCTAAAAACTATTATCTACACCATGTCTAAAAAGATGTAACGTTATGCTGACAAACTGTTAAATCGATATATTTGAGGAAGACCTGGAAACCCCAAAGGTATTCTCATGAATCGGTTATAAAATCATTTCTAGCGCGATAACTAGCTATCCAACTATGAGTACATTTATTTATTCATTCATTCATTCATTAAACTTAATATTTCAAAGCTACTTATAAGCTTTAATACTAATACTCCAGTTTTTATTAAAAAGGAAAACCATGTGCTTTCGGAAACACGAGGAAACTTTAAATACTACGTCATAGTTCGCCACCTCGTGCCGTCTCCGTCCAATCAGGGAGCGGACTGAATTTAGCCAGCCCTCCTTCTGCAGAGAAGCTTTTGACGGTGGCATGAGTAAATTTTAATACCGAAAGTATTCCCGGCTATGTCCGCCGCAGAAATGGCTTCTGCGGCTTCAGAAGAAGCACCCGCGCTAAGCGACGAGAAAGACGTACCGACGGTGGCCACAAACAACGGCAATGACGAGGAGAAGGAAAATGGCCTTACCGAACCGGAAACGGAACAGCCAGACGGTAGCCTAGAGCCGAAAATGGAAGCGGTGGAGGCGGAGGTTGGCGAGGAGAAGCCCGCTGCAGATTCAGACAAGGCCGCGAGCGAGGTGGTGTCAGACGACTGTGTTTCTTTGGGCGACAAGGAGGTGACAAATGCTCCCGGAGAGCCAGAGCCAGTAACGGAATCACAGCAGAGCCCGGGAGACGGTCACAGCGAACCTACCGGCGATAGCACGATAAAAGATGCTAAGGAGGAGACGGGAGAGGATAGCCGGAGTTCGGGGACAGACAGCGAGAAAAGCAAAACTGTCAGCGAAGATGGAGATAAAGCCAGCGCTGGTGGTGGGGAGATGGGTGACAAGAGGCGGGCGAGTGTGGAGATATCATCCTCGGATGGTGAACCCTTGAGCCGTATGGACTCAGAGGACAGGTTGGTCGGCGGAATAACTCTTGTAGTGTAGGTGCTGTTGTAGTACCCACCCACCCAAGTAGTGACTGAACGAGTGCAGGATGGCAATCCAGTCTTTGTTTTTTAAAGTTGTCTGTTTTTAGTGTTAAAGTTTAAATCTCACATTTAAAGGTAAGCACAGAGGGCCTTTAACCTCCAGCAGCTGGATGGGAAAAACAACTTTTCAGTGGCTATTCAGATCAGTGTGAAGTGTGGGGATGTATCTAATAAAAGGTTGTTAATGCTGAACTAATCAAATTGTAGCCACTTGAAATTTTAAACCTTATTTGTTTTGCGAGAACACTGCTGACTGTGAGCCCTTTGATGGAAGCACAGCAAATTTGTAATACTATGCTAAGAAGCTATGTGTACCGCACTCATTAAGTTGATTTGGCATGAGTGTTTGTGGCATGCATGGAAAATCCCTTTCAGCCCGAAGGCTTTCAAGCATAGCAAGTATGTAATATCAGCACCTGTTCTTTATGGCTGTGCAAAGCCATCTTTGTTTTATAACTGTGACACTGAATTCCTCCTTGCCCTCTCCTCTTGCTCAGTATCAGCAGTACCTTGATGGAGATGGAGAGCCTAGTATCCAGCGGGCGCTCCACCCCTGCCATGATGAATGGACAGGGTAGTGCCAGCCGCTCTGGAAACAAGTCGATGGCTTACCAGTGTTGCTGGGACCTCTGTCCAGAGTGCTTCAACTCTAGTCCTGATCTGGCAGAGCACATCAGGGGGATTCATGTGGATGGGCAGAGAGGAGGGGTCAGTAGACTGAAAAGTTTTGTAGCCTAGTACACTAGTGCCCCTTTTTGCTCTAGCTCAACACTAACTGCGAAGAGAACCAAATCACAGTAGAGCAATTTTCTGTAATTGGACGACTTTAATTTAAATTTATAGTTGGCCATTTTCACTTCATCGCTTCAACACCCTGGCAAATCTAAAATAAAGGTCATCTGAATCCTTCTTTTGTTAAAGTGAACTGCATAATTCATTTTCTTACTAATTTCTAGTGACATCCAGTATGCCACTGCACACTCATAAAGCACCTTATGTGCCTATAATCTGATTAAAGTGAATGTTAAACTGCTTTTTCACCAAACACTGGATCCTTTTTTTGTAAGCAAAGTAAATAAAATTTTTGTTGCCACTTTTGTAACAAAATTACTTTTTTTTCCTATATCCCATAAATCAATTAATGTAACGTTCATGCAGTTTCACAAGTCATACTGACATCTTCCATCTGTTGGCGGAATTTGAGAAAAGGTTATTGAAAGTTTTATATTTTGTAATTAGTTTTTACTTTTATTTCATTTTGACTTTAGCTTAGTGTCAGTTACCTTCCAGAGTGGATTTTCTTGTTTTAGTTTAGCTTTTGCTGTTTGAAAATCTTTAGTTTTTATTAGTTTCGATGTTAGTTTTAGTCTTTGTAATCGTTTTTTATGTATGGAGGGCATATGTCAGAGGCAAGATTTAGGAAAACCAACAAAGGCGTTGCAATAGAAAAATCTAACTTATTTTAAAGCAGTTGACTCACACTGCAGACGTCAGGCAAGTTGTAATAGCCTTTTTTATCAAACTAACAAATACTAATGATATTTTCTCTATGTTTTCATATTACTTTTAGGTCATTTTCCAAGTTCCCAGTCGTGTGTTTGTTTTAATTTGAAAGTGTAGTTTTAAACCCCAGCCTTAAAAGGCTGATGTTATTTTTTGTCTCGTTGAACTAAAATGTTTCTTACATCTAATTTTCGTTTAGTTTTAGTTAACTATAATAACGTTGGTCTTTAGATAACAGGGAAAGTTAGGTTTAGATCATTTCACACATGATCTTAAAAAGGCCTTTCTTCAGGAGTCTTTATCCTCTGTTCAATATTCTGTTATGAACTATTTTTTCTCTCTGTAATCTCTTTTTATTTTGTCATGCTTGCCTGTCTGTGTTCCTCAGGTTTTTGTGTGTCTGTGGAAGGGTTGCAAGGTGTATAACACGCCATCCACCAGTCAGAGCTGGCTCCAGAGACACATGCTGACCCACAGTGGGGATAAGCCCTTCAAGGTAAAACCATAAATAAACTAAGACTTAATGTCCCGCTCTTCTCTTCATTGTCTCATTATCCTTCATAGTATGGGTAATATCCTGACAGGGCCATATGTTTTTCTTGTTTCTGCTTCTCTGCTGCAGTGTGTAGTTGGTGGCTGCAATGCTAGTTTTGCTTCTCAAGGTGGACTGGCTCGTCACGTACCCAGTCACTTCAATCAGCAGAACTCCTCGAGAATGTCTGGTCAGGCCAAACTCAAGGAGGACTCCCCTTCTAAGGCCGGACTCAACAAAAGGAAGAAGCTCAGGAACAAACGCAGGTGCTCCTTACGTACGTACCTTACAGGCGCACGCACCGATCTTATTCCAAAATGCTTCTCATTGTGCTTTTCTCTCCTTTCTGTGTTGAAAAGGATTACAACCTGAGCACATTTTTGAGGTCGCGCTGTGCTTGTTTTGCTTCTAAACTCCCACATGTCTTTGTTGGAAAAGTGAGAGCTGGACCACACACACAAACACCAACACAAACAGGAACTGCTGCCAGCTAGACAGACACACTTTCCACATGGCAAAGTGCTGCATTTCAGTAGGAAGTGTTTCATGTAAAAGTGTAGTTTCTCAATGCTTGGACAGGTACAGATCACTACCTCGTTGCAGGGTTTGCCTTAAATGGCCTGTTTATGCATTATGCAGGTATTATTTTTAATTTCTACACCTCTGTTTGTCTTAATTCTCTAAACAAGAGGTAGTTTAACAACACATGTACAACATTTTCAGTTTTGTAACCTTGGATACAGATGTGATTTGTGCAGTAGTAAACCACCCATCCACCAAGAGATATTGAGTCTTTAAGAGTCTTTTGTCAGGAGTTTTGCATATTCCAGTCAATTTGTAAATTGTGTATGCTTGCCATTATTACCAACTATTAATATATAAAACATACTTTTCTTAAATGGCAACTAGATTGCAATAATATGGATTAAGAAAATCCAAATCTGAACTGAGACATTTGACCTGTATTCTAATGCAATCGAAGGTAATATTCTGCCGTTCGCACTTTCTGCTGATAGTCACCTACGCATACGTTCGCTGGTCGTGAGTCATACGTGGCAGTGGTTTCTAAGAGTTTAAGGTTTAGCTGAGGGAAAAAAAAATACAGTTACAAAATCCAAAGTTGTGTAATAGTTAATAATTGCCATATTTTCCTTGTTTGGTTGTCAAATCAAGTAAAGGTATGAAAATTTCCTTTCTCCTAAATGTATACTTCTGGTGATTTTTTTCATAATAATGTTTTTCCTTTCAAAGACTGCAGAGCGCTGTGTAAGTATTTTAGAAAACACGATGATGACAACTTCAGATGTTAAGAGGTCAGAGTTTTCTTTCTACTGAATTGTGTCACAGTTATTCAGAGAAACTAAAACAGTCATCTATTGTGTGAGTGCTGTAAAGTGTTCACACTGCATTTTCGCAGGAAATGCAAATTTTTCCAGTTTCATACAGCTTTCAATTGAGAGCTGTCATTTGTTTAACTTGTATGTAGAGCTGGGCGATATGAGATTTTTTTCATATCACGATATGTTTTTTTCATTTCAGGCGATAACGATATCTATCACGATATAAGCCAAATAACTATATTTGTAAGATTTAAATGTGCCGTTGCTCACAAGTAAAATGTGAAATAATCAGCAGCTTGTTTTTATTTAAATATTTATTTCCCATAATAAGTTCAACAGGGTAGATGTACTTAAGGAACATGAGACTTTTTCAGATAAATAAAGGCAAATATTGCAAACTACACAAAAGGCAGCCGCTAAAGCGTTTAAGTTTCAAAATAGAACAAACGAAACAGACTAAATTGTCAATTCCACTTAGAAACAAAATATTAATTCTAAAAATAAATCTTAGTTTGTTTTACAGAAGAACAGACAAAACTGACTAACTTTTGTCAATATCAAATAAACTGAGAACTAAAAGGAAATTCTCAATCTCTCCTTGTTGTATAGCTGAGCTTTTCAAACAGTTTTAACAGTTACTTTAGTCTGACAAAAGCCGAATGACGAATTAGCGCTTCCAGTCAGAGACTGAGGCTACGTCCACACGTACACGGGTATTTTTGAAAACGGAGATTTTCCGTTTTCGTTTTAAAAAAATAATCCCGTCCACACATAAAGGCAGAAATGAAGAAAAACGCTGCTAGGAACATGCCAAAGCAGCAGGTGGCGCTAGATTCCTAACCGTGCAGAAATGTTGGCCAATCAGAAGTCTAGAAGCCTCGGTGGGAAAAAGTAAACAAAGTTGGGGCATAGAAGCAGAACCGAGTCGTATGTGTGGACGGACAGTAACTGTGTGTATATGTAAGCATTTAAACACTGCAGAGAGTAGAATTAACAGTAACAGTATTGTAGAAATTCATTTCACCGAAACAATAATGTGGCGCACAGTGTGACGCATGCACCAGTTTATTGTATTTCCAGACTTGCTTTCGGCACAATTTACAGTGCACGCTACTCTGTTTTTGTCAGACTTGAAATAGCCGAAATACCTTCACACTACGGAACTTCTATGGCTCTTCCGTTCGACAATCTCTCCGGCATTGGAACCATCATCTGTTTTCTCTTCGGTCACGCTCGGTTGATTTTTCTAGTCGGCACACTCATTTCCTCCATTACGCGCTGGCTCCATTACCCGCTGGCTGCTTCCCAAACAAACACACGTGCGGCTTGGCACTTGTGCTGTACGTAACAAGTCACGCGACGTGACGCTGCGGCTGTGATTGGTTCGGCTCTGCGCTACTTAGTTTGGATTGGCTGACCTTTTTTTTTTTATTTTATTTTTTTATTTTAAGAGGACAAGAGCGGCGAGGTCTATCGCGATAGCTTAATTTCTCTATCGAGTAAAAGTTATATCGCGATACATATCGTTATCGTTCTATCGCCCAGCTCTACTTGTATGGGAGCTGTTGTTACAAAAGATTAGTATTTTTCAGCTGTGAGATGATTGGGGGGCCCAAAATTGGACAAATGGTTTTATATAAACGTGTGTGTACATGTTTGGGACTTTGACTTTACTCCTGTTTTCTGCCTCCCCCCACCCCCCACCCCCCACCCTCCAGCGAGACCCCATGACTTCTTTGATGCCCAGACCATGGATGCCATTCGGCACAGAGCCATCTGCCTCAACCTCGCCACCCACATTGAAAGTGTGGGCAATGGCCACAGTGTTGTCTTTCACAGTACGGTATGTGCTTGACTGAATGTCTTGTAGTTTTTCTAGTGTCTTTTTTCCATTTTAATGGGTTTACACACAACGGGGGAGGGGGCGGTTCAGAGAGAGCAGGCTTTCTCCTTTTTTATGCTTTCCTCTTCTTCATGTCCAGCTTTAATTGGCCTCTTGCTGTGTTTGTTAAAGACTGGAAGAGTAGAGAGATTAAATCAAACACGCAGAAAGGGAAATGCATGTAAAATATTACGTTTGTTTTAAAGTTAGACCAGAAACAATTTTGGCTCCCTCTGGTCATATCTAAAACACTCTTTACTTATGTAAAATAAAAAAATAATTTACAGTTAAACTGATTTCCTCAAAATATCCTGATGTCTTAAAAATGTTAGTGCTAAGACTATTAACCACTAGGAATTCATTCACCAGATTGAAACACACTTTTTGGGCACACTGCAGGCCGCATTATTTGGAAAATAAAGCCATTAAAAATGGTTTAAAAATCACTAACAGCACAAAAATGGTAATGGCAAACAAAGGCAATAAGAATAGCTTTTTTGATTTCAGATGCAAATTTGTATGACTGACATTTGCTCATCAGCTATTTGTATGAGAATGAAAAAGCCTGGTGGCTGTCATGGTCATATGTGAGATGGTTTAGAGGTCCAGTTCACAGCTTTGAATTGGCAGAATTAAGGCCTTTGTCCATACGCCTGGCAGTCAAAGCAGAGACAGACTTCATTTTCAGACCTATCAGTATAACTCTCGGATGATACATTAAAAATAAAATAAAAGTCACTCAGTTGTTGTGAAGGGAGAAACGACACATGGAGAACAAACAGTAAATGTGCTTTTTCGCGTTTTTTAGCTGTGCGTTTGCACATAGTTTTGCTTTGGGGATTGACTTGCATTTGGCAGTTAGAGGTACTGCAGTTTTGGCCTTTCAGAGTTAATTTTTTGTGTCTTGGAAGTTGCTACTTTAGATCAGTGTTGGTCAAGTTACTTCCCCAAAAACATAATCCCGTTACTTTACTGATTACTTATTTTCAAAAGTATATATTACTTAGTTACTTTTTAAAAACACGATTTACAACCTGAATAGGTGATAAAGCGATAGATCTTTCAGCCCAATTCTACTTTTTCTGCATAATCCATCATACAAAATGTAATCAAATGGAAAAATGTCTTTTTAAATCTCGTTTTATTAGTTTTAATCTTTTAACTTTATGCATCAAGCAAAAATTTAATTATATGCAACATTCTCTGACTGGAAGAAATTTGTTTAACATTTAAACCTATTTTCTGCACATTCCAGCACATAAAATATTTTGTTTTTTTGTGTGTTTACACTCACTCTTTCAAATAGATGCCAGTAAAACACAGCAGAAAATAAAGTCAAAGACTCAGCGGTCCTGTTGCTCTATTTTCACCTGTAAAGCAGGAGTGGCATAGGCGGAGGTTTACCCTGGTGCAGGTGTGCCGCGGTCAGTTGAAGAATCCGCGAGTTTCTCTGTGAGTTTCCCATTACGTCATTGCACACTCGGTGCTTGCTCGGAAGTTTAGGGGTTTTTTCGCTGTAAAAAGAAGTTTTCTTCCCACGCACGGTGGACGCTAATGTTTTTGTCACTTTTTATGGAATCAAACTCAAAGTAAGGTCAGTACTTCCACGCTTTAAACGCTGCACGCTCATACTCTCTCCCACAATCGATATATGATCCACTGTTGATCTGCACACAGCTGTTGTCACGAATATCGCACTCGCTTACGTCATTGTCATGAGACATTCTCGCAAAAAAATCACGGTCTTAGTAACGCAGCATTCCTACGGGAAAGTAACGGTAATCTAATTACCGTTTTTGCAATAGTAATCCCTTACTTTACTCGTTACTTGACAAAAGTAATGGGATTACAGTAACGTGTTATAAGTTATACACCCTTACTAGTTGGTCTCCGGGTTCTCGCTACTTTTGTATGTTAAAAGTCTATTTCTTATATAATTGGAACAGGACTTGATTTCTCTTGGCTCAAAATAGGCCCTTTGTGAATGAGTGCAAATGTACAGCTGATCAATGTACAGTTAAGGCACTGAGTTGGTTACATAATTTTATAGAAATTTGAGCTTTTTGCTGCCATTTCTAATGATTTGATAAACCAAAAAATCTTTTACTCTATAATGCAGTAAATAAGAAAACAAGGTTGGAACGCTTGTGTGTCAGAGCACCAAGATCAAATAAGATAAAGAATATTTTCAGGAAACACAGCTGAACTTTCCCAAAGTCATTTATCCGAAAGAACACATAAGAAATTAATAACATTTTCAACGATGGTTTAGACCTTCATCATCATAATGAGCAATAAAATTTGAAGCTGACTTTGTCTTCAGCGTCATCTAAATCTTTCGTCTTCCCTTCAGGGACACCAATAAAGCTGCTCGTTTGTAAATTTATGGCACTGTAATGTTACTTTTTGTACATCCCACATTTTTATATATATATATATATTGCAGATTTTTTTTTCCTCTTTGCACTTGAATTGAACCTGTAGCAACAGCCCGAGGCCTGATGTTGTTTTTCTCTAAATCGGGCTTCACAGGAAAGACAATTGGTGTGTTTTATGTGTGCAGCTTTCCCCATTTTGAGCCTTGTGCAGAATACATTATTAATGTGTGGTAAAGTGCCCTTTTCACCTTAAACTGGAGCCACATGTGAGCTCTCATAGGAAGAAAAATCTTTTTTTCTGACAAAAATTCCTTAGATAAATGGATTTTCTGTTAAGAAAACTTAACTGTAGCTGCTATTCTAATGCATTTCCACAAGGGAGCACTCTGACTCCAGTTCAGATTGAGTGATGTGGTGTTCTTCAAAAAGATTGAGGGGGGAGGAGTAAGGATCATCTGCTGCCTAATCCTCTTTTGTTCACATGGTGTACATGAAACACACACAGTCCCACTCCTTTCTCGGCGCAGTCTCTCTTTACATTTGTAAAGCAGCAGTTTTCCTGCCAGTGTCAGTAATTCTGTTTACACTTGTTATCTCCAGGCAGAAATCTATTCTATTTTACCGGCCTGTACCACTCTAGCTATGAAATATTTCCATTTGACATTTTCCCAAAAAGATATAACAATTCTTAAAAGCGTTGTTGTAGAGCATCACCATTGGCTGATCAGAAACGGGAAACAAAATGTCTCCCCTTTGGCCTCTAAATAAAACCAGCCTTTCTGAAAAGGGTTTTAACCACCATGAAAAACACACAGGAGTAAAAGGGTCGTTTAAAAACAGAGCCCGGTTCTGTTAAAATGTTTGTTTCGGTATTAAAAAGGGTATTTTGTACAACACATTTGCAGTTGTCTCAGTGATGACAACAATGATTCATCCAGTGTAATTTTTTGTGATGTTAGTAAATGAGCACACAATAAATCACAAATATGTAAGCGGTACAGTTCAAAGGAAAAACAAACAAATCTGGCCAGTTAGGTGCACATTAGTGTGTACACCCCTAAACTAATACTTTCTTGATGTACCTTTTGATTACTGACAGGGGTGTTTACACTTTTTGTATTCACTGTACCTCTTTAATGCTTGCATGTCAGCTATAGCAACACCCAGCCCTTCATTATTTGTTAGATTTTTTTGTTTGTTTCTTTTTCTGTTTTTTTTTTTTTTTAAGTAAATAATTGATGCATAAAGTGGGTGCAGCTGAGGAGTATTTTTACAGGACTCCTGTTCAGCTCTTTTCTCCTTTGCATTGCCTCTATAAACCTCAACCGGTCAGCTGCAGCAGCCAAGAATTTAAAGACAGGGAGGGAAAATTTGAAGATAAAGCTTGGGAAGAGGTTAAGAGAGGTAACTATTTGGACACAGAGTCAGAAGGAGGAAGAACCAGTCAAGGGAGGGAGAGTAACAGACTTGGAGAGTGAGGACAGGGAACAGGGGTTAAGTGAAGGTTAGGGTCATGGAATCGGAAGGAGATCTTGCCAGTTGGGCATAGATTTTTTTTCTCTGTAATCCCTGAAGGATTGTGGTGACGGGCTGCGATGCTGAGTTAGACCCCTGGCCCCAGTGGACCCTCCCAGGCCTGGGGTTATGGAGCAAAGCCGTGGGGGGTTCTGTGGAGCTTGGCCAATGGGTCTGCTGACCTGTTGGAGCAACTCAGTCATGTTTATGATGGGATATTTTTGCTATTGCACCAATCTGCGTCATCCACAGCTTGACCCCATGACACTAGACAGGCACCCAGTTTTAGCAGGCCTGTCCTCCCCCAGCTGGATTCCTGCAGTTTTCACTGCTTTGTTTTGGAGCCACATTAATATCTGCTGTTCACTCCCTAAGTCCTCCTGCTCTCTCTCCCTCCCATTCTTTTACTTCCCCCTCTCTTACCGTCCTCCCCTGGGTTTATAGAGGATTAAGATCTGTCCCTTAAAGCACAGACCATCATCATCAGACCACTCAGCTCACAAATCACTTCATGCTGCTTAAACACAAGCCCACTTCTTTACATACATGTTCATGGCCCTTTCAAGTGTAGGCTTGGCTTGTGATTATTAACCTGGTGCTACAAGGTGCCTGAGGGCATAAGTTAGCAGCTATGCATTTTTAAATAAAAAAGCAGTAAAGCAGCTGGTTGGTGCACTGAGTCTTACCCGCGGGGCTTAAGACACTCAAGTAGGGCTCACTCCAGCTAGCACAGGAGTTTGACTCTCGTATACAAGCCCTGCTGTTGTCTCTGAGAAACTGTTCCTCTCCATGTGAACTGACGAAGCTGGAGAGCTAGCAGATAAAGGAAGAGGGAGATAAGCAAGAACAAATGAGATACAGTGCTTATTTATGAGATGTGACTAATAGTCTGAAAGGAGTTTTTACATCTTCTGAGGACTAAGTTAGAAAGTTGGAAGAGGCACATCTGAGAGCATTTTAAGTAGAATCCAGTTAGCAAAGAGGTGCAAGTCTGTTTTGATTGTTTGTTTTTGCTTGAGTGAGATATAATATCGGTAGGGAAATGTACTGGGGCAGCACGGTGGCACGGTGGTTAGCACTGTTGCCGCACAGCAAGAAGGTCCTGAGTTCAATTCCAACATCAGGCCGGGGTCTTTCTGTGTGGAGTTTGCATGTTCTCCCCGTGTTTGCGTGGGTTCCCTCCGGGTACTCCGGCTTCCTCCCACCGTCCAAAGACATGCACTTAGTGGGGATAGGTTAATTGGATAACCCAAATTGTCACTAGGTGTGAATGTGCGAATGAAAGTGAGTGCGAATGGTTGTCTGTCCCTGTATGTTGGCCCTGCGACAGACTGGCGACCTGTCCAGGGTGTACCCCGCCTCTCGCCCTATGACAGCTGGGATAGGCTCCAGCGCCCCCCGCGACCCTGAAAAAGGATAAGC
Organism: Copadichromis virginalis; assembly: GCF_057382275.1. Taxonomy (NCBI): domain Eukaryota; kingdom Metazoa; phylum Chordata; class Actinopteri; order Cichliformes; family Cichlidae; genus Copadichromis; species Copadichromis virginalis. Next base: position 16,832,704 of record NC_140624.1, read on the forward strand.
GGAAGCGAATGGATGGATGGGATGGATGGAAATGTACTGTATCACTTTCTCCTATAATATATAAACAGGTGCTCCAGACTTTTTCCTCTAATTTGAATTGTCAGAAACTGCTAACTACGTGGGGTCATTGGGGTGGCTGGAGCCTATCCCAGCTGTCACATTCTGAACCGGTCAGCAGTCCAACAGAGACAAAACGCAGAGCGACAGATAACCACATGCTCTCACAGCCACACCTGCAGTTAATTTTAGATCGGGACTTAACCTTTCATGCAAGTTTTTGGGAGGAGAGACCCCCGCTGGTACAGGGAAGACTAGCAAACTCCAAAACCAGTGCTTTGTGAATAATAATGAATATTTGAAAGTGACTTAAACTGGCAGTTATCTCACGGCTGTTTGCAGCTGTGACATTTGCAGACTTCCTGATTTATATCACTGTATGTCACATTTCAGTGTATCACACTGTATCACTGTGATACCATTTAGAACTGCCTGTTATCACGGGCAGTGTATCGAGATACGATCAGATGGTAAGTAACTCTTTTAATTCCCCAAGCTATTAATCAATCACCCTGTTTTAGGTGCTTTGATATCCCTCCTTGTGTTTGTCAAGACTTGTGTGTCTGCACACTGTATTGCAGACAAAGGGAACATGGTTGATCTGCCAACTTGGCTGCTGTTTGCAAAGCGTCTAGCAGACAAATGTTAAGGCACAAGTCCAGAAACAACAAAATTAATCTCACCTAACCTAGCCTAAATAGTCCTCGTTTCATTTTTTTGTTTTGCTTATTTTAAAGTTAATCAGTTTATTACAGGTCATGTTTGTGTCCTCCTTGCTTTCCTCAAAACATCACAAAGGTGGAGGAAGATGAAAATACATAATTTGTCAGATTATCCATCAATTAGCTGTATCTGTTTATCATTGAGGTTAGTGGGATCTCAGATAAATAAAACAGATTGAAGCTACTTAAAACACAAAAATCATGCGTTTTGTGAAATGCAGGAGCCGTTGTAAGAGGAGGAGAGCGAGTCTTGCCTCTGTCTCTGTGTCTTGTCTCAGTGGAGCCTGCTCCTTCCTGTCCTCAAACCAGTTTCCATCAATGCCAGAGCTAGTCCCTGGAGTCACAAAAATAATCTCAAAAATTCATGTGCGTAAGAGAAGTTCTTCACATGTGAGCTCATTCACAATCCTAAAAACAGACCCCCTCAAAAAAAAGGCAATTGACGCAAGAGGTTATATCTGTGGCTATTTTTGCCTCTCCTGGTTATTTTTCTTGCTTTTCTTTTCCCTACTGACAATATTTGTGAATTCCACACCAGTTTTACTATAAACCAACACAGCATGAAAGATGAAATGCTATGCATGAAAAGGGCTAGATAGGGAGGAAGTCTTGTATAGTCTCAACTGTATTTTCAAAGAAGAAAAGCCTTGAAGTTTGTAGCTGCAGTGGCTGTGCAAAAGGTTTGTATTGAAACCAGAAACCAAAGCAAAAATGAACACATGTTTGTGATGCAAACATTCCTCTGTAGGAGTTGGTCTCCGCTAAACGCATTCCTGCCTAACGTGTTGAAGCTTTCGGTTGCGACATAACCCGCAACAGGAGCAGTGACTTTGTGACGATGGAAATGTCTCATGTGCTTTATCTTCTGTCTGAATTAGTTTCTTGGTCTTGCAGTGTGTTGCGGGGCATAGAGCACCCTGAAAATAGAAATCTCACTGAGCTCTCACATGCATTATTAAGACCGGCTGATGATTACACTAACAAGCAAAATGAGCACTGAATCACTTGGTAGGATGTTTGAAGCATGTAACCGTATTATTCATTAGAGAGGTGAGGCCAGAAATAAGACGCATCTTTGAAGCCTTTTCTCCACAGATGCGAGAGAATGCTGCAATACAGACTAAACCCGATACGTCTGTGCTCATGTAAAGCAGCAAAAGGGGCTTGAAATGTAAAGGTTAACAGCCATTTGGGTTAAATTATATTCCTGTGTAAATACTTTGTTCTGAATCTTCCTTGCTGAAGCCAGCTTAATATTTTGTTTTGTTTTGTTCCTCCCATGATTGTCTGTGTAGGTGCTAGCCAAAAGGAAAGAGGGGTCTGGCAAGGTCAAGGTTCTTCTGCATTGGACACCTGAGGACATGTGAGTAAAACTTTTCCTACATGTTATTATAGATCTGCATGAGCATTTGCCTTATATTAAATAATATACAGGGTGTAAGCTTTCGATTTCATAGTGCTTTAGTTCCTTAGCTGTTCACTGGCAATGATCGAAACACATACCGTTAGAAAGGAGGGATTTGTGAATTTCATGTGGTTGCCAGTATGTAGTATAACGACTGCAGTGTCTCCAGGGATGGGTTTGACTATCGTATGGATATATGCCACGAGTCTGGAGGGAGACACATTTTGTAAGCTTTATATTTAGATATGTATTTTAAAATTTACTGCAGGCTTCTATGTCCATTACTTTCAAAAATATATCCTTTTGAAATGGGATGCTTGTTTTTGATAGACTGTGTATAAGCCAAAAAATAAGTGCCAGCATGTTTTAAAGATGTTTTGGCAGGCCTCCTCTGACTTCTAAATTGTGAGACTATTCATGCTTCAGGGGCGTCTGTATGAACCATCTTGGGTTTTGAACTGAAACTGAACCTGACACTTACATGTCTGCCTTGTAAACGGGACAGTCTTTAAGTTGTTGTAGTAACCTTGTCGTGCAAATACTTCTGGGTCTGACTACGAGATGAACTTATTCACTAGTTTAACCCCACTGAGAAGGAGAAGACGTGCACTCTGACATTTGTTAATAATTAATGTGGAATGTTAAAAAGTAATATACTTTATTTCTATAGGACCTTGCAAAACTCAAGTTACAAGGTGCTTGGGGGTAATGGTCTGCACTGATATAGTCCCATTTATCCTTGTTTCTCATTCGCACACTTGCACACTAATGGTGGCAGCGCAGCCATGCTCACCTACCATCTGATTTGGTGTCTTGTCCAAGGGCAGGTTTGCAGCATACTTTACCACCTCAGCCATGGCCACACAATAATAATAATTTATACTAATATTTGTAAGCCATAATATGTAAATGTAACCAGTGTACAACAAGGCAGCTCAACACCTCTTGTACAAACCTCCACATCTGTAACAATCCAAAGACTGAACCACTTGTACAAAATTTACCTCTTTGAGCTGTAGCAGTTTGTACGAGTATGTGTCATCCAGCTGCACATGCAGCGATCTGGGCTTCCTTCATGTCGGGGCTTGTTATAAATCTTCCTTACTTGGCTGAATGAATGGATAAACTTGTACTAAGCCCACTGAGACTTGGACCGTTCTGCACAGTCATCACCCGTTTAAATGCCTTTTGCCAGCTTAGCCTTCCTGGGCTCAGTCCACTGGAGGTGAACATTGGAAGCAAAAAGAGAGAGAGCTTCACAGAACTCTGTGATTGTCAGTAGGGCTTTTGCTCACGGGTAGATCCAACCAAACTCCCAACTCTCCCACACTCCTATTAAAGGTTTTGACTGAAAGGCATCTGAAAATGATCAGAATGCCGACTGAGAAAGAGAACAAGGATGACTAGAGATAAGCGGGAAAGAACTAGAGAAACAGAGAAGGAAGGGGAGCGAGAACAAGGTCAGTGGTGGCAAAGAAATAGTTTGAAAACAAAGGGACCTGGCAAAGACGGGAGTACTGGCACAAGTTTGCAAATTCAGCTGTCTGCTAAAAGCTTCCAGTGAACAGACTGTAGAAAAATCTTTATTCTCTGATGTTTCTGCAGTCCATCCTCCTCTTCTTTCCTTTTCCCATCTCCGATCCACCTCTACAGCCTTCTGCTTTCCATGCATGTGGGAGTTTAATCTAATGTGGGGAGAAATAATAAGGGAGTGGGGAAAGGAAGAGAGAGATGAAGTTTGGTGATTAGGAAACATTTCTCAAATTAATTCCAAACAGAGAGACAAAGATTGAGATTGATGCTGAGACCCCAAAGACAGATGCAGGCAGAATAGATGAGGAAAAGAATAGGAGGGAGAGAGATGGGAGGAAAGTGAGAAATAGGAGTGGGAGCAAAATGGCTGTGGGAGTGAGAAATGTGAGGAAGAGGCAGAATGAAATCAGAGGGAATGAATGATAGGGAGGGGATTTAACAGAAAGATGGAAGGCAAGAATGAGACGCCTTGGTTCATGCAGAAGAAGGCAGTGGTAGTACTGAGTCATACATTTGCCTTGGGCCAGAGGAGTGCTTGGGTCATTAATATGGATAATTATCCCATTACGGAGGGGGGTTACAGTAATGTCTTAAGCCGTGTGGTTGTGAGGGTGGCTTGAGTACCTCTAAACAGATGAAAGTTGACCAGGGGACCGAACTAAGTTTGCTTGTACAACATTTGCGAGGCTGTCTTTTCTATTAAGTTTAGAGGTGACTATTTTGCCACCTCTTGTTGGATAAAGTTCTTTAGTCTGTCAGGCTTTCTTCTTACAGAGGCACATTTTTTAGTTTACATTGATTTTCGGGGCACATTTACCGGTTTGTAAAACAATAAATCTATGATTTCAGACAAGAAGCTTTTCATCCATAGCCAAGAACCTGTGCCAGGTCTCGTTAACTAGCAAGAGAAGTAAGAAAAGAACACTTGATCTCATTCGGCCTCGTTCACTAATACATGCATAGAAATGTTCTTACCCTGCACAAGAAATGAAAGCTCATGAAAAACTACCCTTGGATTTATTAGACTTGCACACTGACCACTGTAGTCTTACCGCCACACATATGTTTGTGAGTTCAGAATAATTTTAAGTCAGTCTGGCCTTATTTCTCTTTTTAAGAAAGCATATTTACCTTGAGGAGAAGTGGAGAAAGTGGTGAGGATGTTGTAAGAACGAAGTATGCTTTCTCCCAGCTAAAAACTGGAAGAGAAGACAAGTTGGAAGTCAGAAAAGGCGCAAAGTGTTTCCATGGGAGTGACAATGAGGTCAAAACAAAGTGAACTGACGGAGGTGCCTGATATCTTTTCCACTGACAGGCTCATTGTGGGTCTCGGGGGGAGTTTTGACACTAAGGTAATACGAAATACAGACTAATAGACCAAAAGAAAAAGAAACCTGGTAGAGAGAAAAGAGCAGCAGATCAGCCCGAAATGAGAAACACTCAACAATGAGTGAAAAACATGTTATCACATCTGTGGGATAGTGCAAGGAATTAGACTGTAAGTGATGACATCACTTATAGGATGAAAAAAGTCACAGCACACACTGCCTAGTTTGTGAGGAACTGTAAATGATGATAAAGCAGACAAAGTGTCGAAAGTCACTCCATCATCATTTGTCCTACACACATCTGAGGCGGCTCTAAATGTGTAATTTGGTAGAATACCCTAAGGATAAGGAAGAATGTAAGCATATAGGCTGCAATGTGCATGTGTGCACATATGTTTCTCAGCCACTGAGTCAATGATTAGCTGTGTGAATGTGGGAAGTCATGTTTATTAATGCTCAAGCTAACCATTCACTGTGTGACTGACACTCATTAACTCCATTTGGATTAATGAGTAACTGATTAACATGAGCCATTATGAACTGAGATTTACCAGCAGTTCACTGAGGAGGAAAAGGGGGATGGGAGGGCTGGGAGAGAGAGCGAGAGAACCATAATTGGAGTCTAATCTTTGATGGATGGGTGAGTGGATTCCCCTGCACGCTGTTGATTGCTTTTGAATAACTAACACTAGAATACACAGTCACTGACAATGAACACCTCCAGCCACCGAATCTGTCCTGCACATAGTTATGAAAAAACTAGACGGAGCTTATATTTCCCAACATGGATTTATCTCTTAAATGTTTGTTATGTTTTTTTCCCCAAATTCAAATTTTTTTTATTGCTTTGTTTACTTTTAGGCAGCTGCCATACAAGCTAGTGGAGATCTAACAAAAAAGCAACAGTTTCCAAAAGAAGCACCTTTAATATTTATTCTAGTCACTTAAGCAGAAACAGTTTTATAAAAAGGAAAAAAAAAAGGGGGGGGGGGGGGGTATTCACTGTGTAGAAAAGAAAAAAAGTGTAAAATTAGATTTTCTTTTTTTTCCCCTGCTCTGTTTTCAGTCTGCCCCGGGGAACTTTGTCACAAGTTTGCAAGAGTAAGCATGCAGAATTGTCTCTAAATGTACTAAAGATCAATGTAGCTTTGATCTATGATGTCTGACTACATTTTGAAAGCGCACTGGGGGTATTGTCTGGTGGGTCTCTGACCAGTTACTTCTGCACCATAAATTTTGACACGAGGCAAAAGAATTAATGCATAAACCTGCATCACTGCTATTTCTAAGTTTGCTTGTGAAACTCGAGCTGCTAATTTGATCTGATAGGAAGAAAAAGACCGTGTCAAGAACATCCACTTCCTTCCACGCATTCTGTCTGTAGTAGACATGTATGTAAGCCCCCCCCCCCTCTCCTCTCAAAAAAAAGAGAATAAATTTATTTTTACTTTAGGAAAAATTAGTGTGAATGTCCATTTGATGTAACCTATGCTCTATTTACTATGAATGGGTTTTTCCTGGCTGAGAGTAGAGTAGGTGTGACTTGACTCCTTGGCAGTAAGCATAATAGAGTGAAGGAGGAGGTTATTCTTTGAGCATTTATCATGTTGATTACATTTTTTTTTTTTTAATTGTTAAACTGATTTTGGTTAGCACTGTTGCTATTTTTACCAACTAGGTCTTGGGTTTGAATCTGTGGTGTAAACCTGACTAAGCAAGGAGTAACGTGATCTCTGGGAAGACAAAACGCATCTAAAATCTCAGAATTTCAGAAGTTTGAATTCGTTTTTAAGAATATATAAAAGTATATTGTATTTTAAATAGAACCGTTCCTAAAGTATTGTGGTGTAAAATCGTAATAGGAAGTTGGGGTGCCGATGAGGTGTAGCCTCTCTTTAGGCTGCAGTGAGTTTTATAGTCAATGAACCGGCTTTCTGAGCCTCCTGTTCTTTGTAGTTTATCAGGACACTTCATATAAAGCCATTTAATATTTTACCAATCTGATTATACTCTTTAGTGGTTTATGATAAACCTTTTGCTTCTGTCACCACTGGGAGCTTCAAGGCCTGGAGCCAGCCATCAATTCAGGGTTGAAGACGAGCTTCACTCTGGCAGGCGTTCCCCAGTAGCTTTCTCAACAGAGGGCCTCCCGCACAATATACATTTCTGGCTCATAAAGACGCGAGGCAAATAACCTTCCCAATTCTCCTCCTGAAAATAAAACAAATCCATTTGTCTTTATTTGGTTTATGTGACTGAATGGGGTTTTTCGATCTTTTAGGGCTTTGAAAATGTGCACGTGTGTTTGTGAATGATATGAGCACTTTGGGAGTGTTTGTGTGTGTGTATTTTCGACACGTGCAACATGCTGCCCCCACTCCCCCCAGTGCAGCCTTCTTATGCATTTCCCAGACACAAGGATATAATAAGTCATCAGTACCACAGCGCACTTACTGTGAGATGTTTACATGTGTAAGTACGAGCACACACACACACACACACAGGTGTTTACTGCATTTTTAACACTCCGCAGGTCCACCTCTGTCATTTGAGGTTTGCTTTGGAGAACGACACTAACTCAAGAGTAATCCAAACTGTAAAGCTGCTTTGAAGGGGGCTGTTTCTTGTCGTATCTCTGCCTCTTCTCAGCTTCCTCTTTCTTCTCTCCCCACCATTAAAGGGGATAGAGGGACTTTGTGCACTGCAGAATCAAAAAGGAAAACAACTTAGCATCACACTTCTTTACTTTTTTCAAACTTAAAAAACAACAACAACCAAACAGACAGCATATGCCCTTATCATTTGCATGAGCAAGCTATGTTTTTGCATGATTTAGGGTATTTTGTAGTCCTTTGCAACCACACACTTGAGCAAAAGCATATATATACATTATGCAGCTAGCAGCACCTTCCAGGCACTTAAACATACCATAAAAGGGTTTTTGCAACCACTGAAGTGAATCATTTTACTTTAATGTGTGCCATCCCTGCCTCCACTGCCACTTCATTTTGCTTTCCCTCCTTCCATACTTTCCTGTCCTTCATTTGTCAGTTTTGCATTATATTTTCTCTCTTTAGTTCTTCACCTCTACCTTCAACTCTGCAACATCTGAAGCGATACCTGCACACCATAATCCTGAATGGGCTGACTAGGCATGTGAATGAATGATTTGGCTTGGTGACTGCATGCTTGCCTAGCAGCCGCCTGGTGTGTGTGTGTGTGTGTGTGTGGTGTGTGTGTGTGTGTGTCTGTCTCTGGGGGCTCCTGTGATGACGCACATAGTGACGGGGGAACGCTGGGGGTGGAGACGGGGAGGTGGGGGCTGTAGGAAGGAGGGGAAGCGCAGCAGACTTGCTAAGCTCTTTGTTTCTTTCTTTTGCACCTCAACTTGCCACGCCATTACTCGGCACACTCCCATACTGTGGGTGCAGTAAGGTGCTACTGCTCAGTTCAGCATTTAATATAACACACTCTCTAATTGAATTTTAAGGGGGAATATAATCAGTCTGTTGTCATTGTACTTCTAAGCCAGTTTTTCCATTTTGTAGTAAAATTTGCAAAAGAAATCACTGACACATACGATCTGATCATGCAAATGAGAGGAAGGTACACTTTTTCCACCCTTTGTGTGTGCTAGTCTGGTCACTTGTGCACGTATGTCTGTTTCTGTGGTTTGGTTCCTTATAGAAACATACCTAGTCTTCAGAGATAGGTGTTAACGTGTTCATTTGACTCACTGAGGCTACATCTTTCCCACCCTGCTCCGTTCGACCCTACTCCCACTCCGTCCTCGGTATCCTCATCTTCGTCTTGTAACCTTGAAATCTGACCACATGTCCTCTTTCTGCATGTGTGTGCTGTCTCGCAGACTGCCTGACGTGTGGGTGAATGAAACAGAGCGATCTCAGCTGAAGACTAAAGTGGTGCACTTATCCCAGTTGCCACAGGACACAGCCATGCTATTAGATCCCAACATCTATCGGTGAGTGTGTGACAATGCCAGTGACCTTTTTGTTTGCATGCATGCATGTCTGAATGCACAATGGCACAGTGCTGCAGATCGGTGTTTTACTGCAGTCAAATACATGGGTAAATATTACCTAATTAAAATGACACTTGTGTGTTTAAGGTTTTTGCCTGCACAGCTATGTGTATGTGAGAATTTCTGCAAGTAGGTCTGTCAGGTTGTTTGTGTCCATGTGCTTTACCATTCTTCCAGCAGGTGGCACCAACTCATGATTTTAGCAGATTGGATTCAACAACCTGATACAGAGAAAACACGTTTTGTGTTCCTTGTAAGGCGAAAAACATTATCTGTTGTGCAGGCTGGTCAGAGAGGTCAGCTTTTGGTTAAAGTACAGATGCATTTTTCTGTTACTTGCATATATGCAGATTGCATTTTACTGAGCAACTGATAAATTCATAAAATGAATAATAAGTTGTTAGTGTTGCTCTCCACATGACCCTGTTTTTTTTTTTTTTTTTATTTCTTTTGATTTTTTTTAAAAAATGGAACTTGTCACAATACAGTTTTAATACAGGAAAAAGTAATTTCCTGCTGTTGTGCAAATGCAACTCAGTGGACCACGTTTTCTGTCTTCAAGTGCACCACACACCACTAAACATTAGCTATGATATTATTTGAATCCTGCACAGCTCTTCTAGACTTGCACTCGTCACTGACATGAGAAAACAAGGGTAACTTTATGGCACCCCATAAAAGTCTGAAAATGAATCCTGAAAGAGGAACAATGTGCCTAAAATAACAAAGTGGTCATCTTACCAGAGATATATGGCACACAAGTGTGCTAATCAGCACACAGGCTGGCTGATTTTAATTAGAGGTGAAGGCTCAGTAACTGCAGAGGCTGCTGCTGGACTCTGGTTTCATAGTTGAATATAACCGTCAGCACCTAGCCAATTTATGTCAAGGTTGTCCTCGTGCATGAAATCCCAAAACAAATGTTGTAGCTGCTGCTTATGGCAGCAGATATTATTTGTTTGGACTCCTGTTCATGTATATGAGATGGAATAAAAGACCGTCATAGTGGCAGTGCTTCCGTGATGAAATGTATCCGCCTGAAATCAGCTCAAGCACACGAAGATTCTCTTGAAAAAGTGTCTTGATGCATGCTAAATCGTCCAGGTAAGGATACCCCACAGAGTTGAGTCTGTTCATCTGGACGTAGTGTTTTCTATCTACAACGTTTCTCCCACTAAAAACGCTACGTGCAGATGAACAGACTCAACTCTGTGGGATGTCCTAAAAATGTTTCTTTCTTTTCAGAGCACTTCCTCAAAAGCGTCTGAAGCGCAGGTAAGCTGAACATGTTCAACATCGAGGTGTTTGTGAAGTATAAATAAAATCATTTTAAAAAATGGATTTTAGTCACTCTCTACTATATACAAAGGCATGTATGTTGGTTCAAAGCCAACTAGTAGTCATGTTAATCAATTACAGCAGGTACACAAGTAACTTGAATAGGCTATTAATGTGAACCTGAGCTACAAACGAACAGTACAGGACTTAAAGGAGCAACTGGATAACAATATATTTTATGTAGTTTACTTACTACAGCATCATTAATACACACACACACACACACACACACACACTGTTTATACGAATTATTTTAGTGAAGTATTTAAAGTGGGAGCTTTGTGGAAGTTTGCAGCAGCAACAATGTTTTCAGTGACGTGCAAAAAGTCTCAAGACACGCTTAAAACATATATGCGTGAATCATTAAAGTCACATCAGACTCTTGTGTGAAGATGAGTGCATGGTTTTTGAAGTTCACCGTGGTGTTGGTGCGTGTATGCAGATAAGACAGAACTGCTGCCTCATTCTTGCTCGCCACCTCGGCTGTTAAATACACATATGCAGTTGAAATGTCTTTTTTCTTCCCGCTGTGACGTAGATCAAATGATGCACTGACGATAATGTTTGTGCGTCTGCAGTGTTGCTACCCGTGGCTGTGACTTCCCTGTAGTGAAATATCATTACAGAGGATTACTTATCGCCCACAGCTCGGCAGTTCCTGTGTAGCATGAAGCCAGTTAACTGAGAAACAGGCCATTTTGAAGCCACAGCCTTTGGCAATTGTTAGCCTCATTCAAACATTAGCTCTTATTTGGACTTTGTTTATTATTCCATTAATTGACCGCAGTAGTGAAGTACATCCAAAAAAGGAAAAAAAAAATGCACTAAAAGCTCTTAATGTAAAGAAGTCAGCTCAGTGTCTGAACACCGAGGATAGATCCAGTTTTTTCTTACTGAAATCTCTTTGCTGGCAGATTAAAAACTCGAGTCTCCATCTCTGTTTCTCTCCTGTCTTTGTGCTCAGCCTGTAAGGAGTCATCTTTGGACTTGATGCTTAAGTTGAAGTTCCTGTATGGGACGCTCTTCATCCGTCTCTGCTGAATGGGGGGAGTGACATGGCGATAAAAGGAAACAGGCTTTTCTGCAGTTCTCCTTTTCCCTCTCCAGCTTTGTATATAAAATGATTGTTGTAGCCAAGTGTGATGTCAAATGGGACTGAAATTTTTTAAAACCTTTGTGTTTAACAGAAAATGAAATGAATGTTGTTGTTTTTTTTTAAACAAGAACCAAACATATTAACTCCAAGTAGTGTAAAAAAAACTGCAACAAAAAACCTGTTTTGTGCAAGCTTGTCAGATAACACAGCATCATTTTATAGCTGTTTTGTGTAAAATATTTATCCAGATTTGTAACTTATTTTTATACCTTGAAAATACTGGTGTACTGTGGATTTCTGTGAAGGTTTTGAATAGAACCGTATTTACTGTGATAATATATGTAAGCTGTCACCTGTAGGGATACTTGGAGATTTTCTAGTTGTAATTACGTTGTACGTGACGTAAGTCTTAACAAATTATCCTATTTATAGTTACTGAATGCAGTACTGTTAACTATGTGTGCGACGGTGAAGAGTGAGGCTGTGCCGGTCGTCAGACAGTTCAAATGGTGTCTGGAGCAATAGGGACACTACAGTGTAGCTCTTAATCTCACCCAATCTGTAGACAGCGTGCCAGAAAATAAAAGGCAGGCATGTAAAATGTTTAAATTGCAGCAACTAACGCGGCCTCCTCTTCCACAAGTAACACGAACTGTATGTATCATAGTTGTTAAATGTTCATTGATTAACATTACCGCTATTTAAGCACTCAAGAAATATTGGTGTTTTCTACGTAATGTTTGAAATTAACTATTGTGTTTGTAATAAAATTGGGGAAATGATGTTAATGAATTGAACTTGTATCTGTAATGATCCAAATGGCTACATTGGCAATGGCGCAATCCACTGTTGCGTGGCTGTAGTGGAGTGTAAGTTCTTTAAGGGTGTGCTGGAGGGATTGGCTTTACTTGGCATCCATTAGCAGAACAGCTTTGGGAGCATGCTGTGGAGAAGCTAATGACTGGGCTGGCAGAGCAGGGCCACTGCCAGCCTCAAATGTTGGTGAACATGCCTGCAGAGAAAACAGAGTTCAGGGAGAGGTCTGCTACAGTGTGGCTGTCCTGCTCGTCAATATTTCATGCACTGGTCACACATACAAAATTCTTTTGGACTCCAGTGCCTGAAACAGTGTGGCTGAAGGTTTGCTTTTGTGAGCGTTTCTAATATCTGCAATGGTCTGTTGAAGCTTATAGAAATGTTTATGGCAAATGATAATAATGTAATGTTCTAATAATGTAGGCAACTCTGTGTCAGCATGAAATCTTCATAGTCCCACTGCTGGACCAGTTTACATTTTTGGTACTAATATGTGAACCTTTTGATACGGAAATAAATAAATGTTTGTTTTGTTTCTTTGTGGGTCCTTGGATCAAATTTTTAATTTTGTTCACTCAAATATTCTGGTCATTTTTAGCTATTCGAGTGTTTAGAAAAACAGTTTCTTCTGTGTGTTCTTAGAGTCAGTATTTTTGTGGTTTTGCCTCTGTGCAGATCAAACAATATGTCACTGAAGTTATTTCTTTTGCCTTTAATTTGTATGATTTTGTATTTTTTATTTTTTTATTTTTTATACACAGTCCCCCTTTTTCAGAGATTTGAATGTAACTGGACAGTTTACCTAATGGGCAGCTTCATGTCCAGGTGAAGTCTCTTTTCCAAATAAAACCTATCAGAGAAAAATCAATAATCTGGTTCCTGAATGAATCCAGTGTCCAACTCGGCTTACAAAAACGCTTTAAAAACCATAATGACAGAATTATTTTGATGGTTAGGAATAATAGCTTCACAACATCTAACCAAGTCACGAACACAATGTCAATGACGGGATTACAACCAGGCGAAAACTACAAATTATGTTAAGAACAATGAGGCCAGATTAGACTTTGCCAGAAACCACCTAAAAGAGTGGACAGTTCTGAAAATAAAATCTTTGGACAGATGAAACAAAGGTACACGTGTACCAGGATGATGGGAGAAGGAAAAAGTATGGAGAGACACCACACTATCTGTCAAACGTGGTGGAGGCAGTGTTATGGCATGGTTGTGTATGGCTGATGGTGGAACCAGATCATTGGTGTTAACTGATGATGATACTCTCTGATCATATTCAGTCCAATGCTGTTAAACTGATCAGACAGAAGCAACCTCAAGGTAAAGAAATGATATGTTCTTCAATGGCCAGATCAGTCACCTGATTTAAAACCAACAGAGCATGCTTTTGAGTTACTAAACACAAAACTGAATGTAGAAACACCTATACAAGCAGTAACTGAATGTGAAGGCAGTCTAGGCCTATAAGAGCATATCAGCATTTGATGATGTCCCTGTGTTCTCGACTTCAGGCAGTCAGTGACTACAAAGGTTTTTCATGCAAGTACAAAAAAGAATCCTTATAGTTAAAATCATGTCCGGGTGTCCAATGAATTTTGAGTCTGTGAAAACGAGGGACTGTGAATAAAAAAAGGATGTAACCTAAACAGTTACTGTGATACTTGTGTAAAACCCCTCGAATTAAAGCTGAAAATCTGCACTCCAATCACATCTTGATTTCTTGGTTTAAAATCCATTGTGTTGGTGTACAGAAGCAAAACCACAGAAACTGTCTTTGTCCAAAAGAATCATGAACAAAACTGCAGCAAATTTAAATCCATTAATAAGCAGGAATTTGTCATTAAGAAATCATGTAATGTGAGTCCGGTCAGTGCATCATTTACAGTAACTCTCAGTAAGTTGTTTATTGTGGAAGTCAGTGACATTCTTTTCAATTCACTGTTGGTCATTACTGCAGAGTCCATTTATCACCCTGTGATGAGTTTTCCACTTGAAAATGCAGATCATTATTGAACTATTTCGTAGATTAATTGCTTTTATAAACATGCGATATAGCTGACCTGGAATCCTCAAATTTAATATTAATATAAATTACTTAATAACATTCAAAGCACCAACAACATACAACTTTGGGAATGCTTCTTGGCCTAATAATTCTTTCCCTGGAGTGACTACCATGTTTTCTTAATGTCTCCATTTCTCTGACGCATTATATTTCCAGCACTGATTATTTGCAGTGTGTCTTGACTGAAGCACCCAAACATTATTAAGGTTCGTTCAAATCACGACTCCAGAAGTGACAAACAGACCGACACGACCAGCAGGCGTGTTTAGAAAACGGACAGGAGCTCCGCCTGCAGGCCCTAATCCCGCCTCAGCCTGCCTGTGAAGGAAACGCTGGCTTTTTACCCTGATGTGACGTCTGCCCACTCAACCCACAAGACGATTCTCCCTCCTTCCTTCTCTTCCTCTAAACACCCAGTGTGATGCCAATCCCTTTGACTCCGTCTCCACTGGAAAAGCCCAGATAAGCAGTTAGTTAACATTTATGTTTTTCATTCTCTAATATCAGTCTACAAGTTTTAGTCTTGTGTCACACTGTATCTGTAAGTGTTGCCTATTAGGCAGTGTTGGTCAAGTTACTTGAAAAAAGTAATCAGTAACTAATTACTGATTACTTCCCCAAAAAAGTAATCCTGTTACTTTACTGATTACTTATTTTCAAATGTAATTAATTACTTAGTTACTTAGTTACTTTTTAAAAACACGATTTACAACCTAAAGAGGTGATAAAGCGATAGATCTTTCAGCCCAATTCTACTTTTTCTACATAATCCATCATACAAAATGTAATCAAATGGAAAAGTCCCTTTTTTTTTACTTGTTTTATCAGTTTCAATCTTTTAACTTTATGGATCAAGCAAAAATTTTATTATATGCAACATTCTCTGACTTGAATAAATTAGTTTAATATTTAAACCTATTTTCTGCACGTTCCAGCACATTACACTCACTCTTTCAAATAGCTGCAAGTAAAACACAGCAGAAAATAAATAAAGTCAAAGACTCAGCGGTCCTGTTGCTCTATTTTCACCGGTAAAGCAGGAGTGGCGTAGGCGGAGGTTTACCCTGGTGCAGGTGTGCCGCGGTCAGTTGAAGAATCCGCGAGTTTCTCTGTGAGTTTCCCATTACGTCGTTGCTGCTTGCTTGGAAGTTTAGGGGGTTTTTTCACTGTAAAAAGTTTTCTTCCCATGCACGATGGACGCTAATGTTTTTGTCACTTTTTATGGAATCAAACTCAAAGTAAGGTCAGTACTTCCACGCTTTAAACGCTGCACGCTCATACTCTCTCCCACAATCGATATGTGATTCATAGTTGATCTGCACACAGCTGTTGTCACTAACGGCGCACTCGCTTACGTCACTGTCGTGAGACATTCTCGCAAAAAATCACGGTTTTAGTAACGCAGTAACGCAGCGTTCCTACGGGAAAGTAACGGTAATCTAATTACTAGAGATGGCACGATACCACTTTTTTATGTCCGATACCGATACCGATATCATAAATTTGGATATCTGCCGATACCGATATGAATCTGATATAGTGTTTTTTAATCAACAAAACTGTTTTTTAAATATCTTGCTGCATTTTGTATAAGTTCATACTCAAGTTTAAAACAACAACTACACTAAAGCTATTCTGTTATACCTGTATGCAAAAAAAAATATTTCATAGTTCAGCAATACTGATCAATCTAATAAACTTAAACCTACACCATCCTCCCTATTCTGGTATTTTAAAGAGTACTTAGCATAAATATTAAGCAACCTAACTAATAGGGTTCCAACTCCCAGCAACAACAAAAATAAATAAATAAAAAATAGGGAACCACCCCTCACGCTCCACCTCATGATGCTTAATCAACGTAATCAACCTTAATTTGATGCAGTGTGAAAAAAAATGCACAGAAATCAATTATTTTTCAAGAAATATTAAATAGATTCAACATCTTTCTTCAACAAAATTGCAGACTGCACAGATGGTACCTTCCCAAAGGAAAAAGTACTATAGCTTACTAGGGTATATATATTAGACTTAATAGTCACTATATACAGTAATTGACTTCTATTCATTTTACATCAAATTAAAACTTTGTGTGTCAGATAATTATTTATTAAAAGCTAGACATTTTAAATGAGAATAAGAAAGAAAAGTATGTCTTTGTGCCCCCTTTTCCCTGTTAATGCCCTATCGGCCCCCCTGGCTAAACTTTGCTAGATCCGCCCCTGCACAGTTACCAGCGTCAGCTACGTAGAAAAAGATCCTGGAGTAGAAAGTAATAATAAATAAATTCTAACAACAGCTGATCAAGCTTAAACGTGCTGCTGTTGTTCAGCCGCTGGTTTCCTCTTTCTGGTGCAAAGTGGGCCAAAAGCAAACAAGAGAGACGTACTCCCGACAGAAAAGCCGATCAGCTGATCGTTAAGCAGTTTCACCATTGAAGTAGCAGCAGGAGAGGCAGTGCTTGTTAAGCTTAACGCAGGAATGCTTTACAAACATTCAGAGATGGACTTACACACTTGCTTTACTTCTCTCGGGATAACTTTGTCGGAGATGAAATGCCGGGTTGCTAGCGAAGCTCCACATGCTATCCAGACCACCACAGGTCCCACATGCCACAGCCGCTCTATCACGTGATGCATACTGCTCCGACGTGCTAACGTTCTGAGGTGAGTTACGGCGTGTTGCAAGTTTTGTGAGGTGCTTTCGTGATATTTAATGGATCGGATTACATTTTTTATTTTTCTCCGATATCCGATCCAGTAATTTAGGTCAGTATCGGACCGATACCGATACGTAATATCGGATCGGTCCATCTCTACTAATTACCGTTTTTGCAATAGTAATCCCTTACTTTACTCGTTACTTGAAAAAAGTAATCATTTACATCTCTGCTATTAGGTCTGTATTTCTTCAAATCTGGACACTTTCCATCGTCTGTGTGTCTGCTTTGGTCCTGAATCAGCCATCTGAGTTTCTCTTTGTGCACAAAATCTTCCCTTTGCATTGGCTACATGCGCTGTTGTCTCAGTGAGGAATGGAGGCATTTCATCAAAAACAAAAACAATGAAGCCCTTCTCTAAATCCCAGCCTGGAATTGTTTTTCCTCAGTATTTAATGTTTTTCAAAGAAAGAAATAGTAGGAACAAAGTCTGACTAGTTCACAAGTAACACTAAGAAAGTTTCTATATTTAAAAAAAAAAGGAAAAGAAAAAAAAGAATGTTGTGAAAAAATTTCCAAAAAAGATAAAATTTCTTAAATTCTCTATTCGTGAAAAATTTCAAGGCTTTATTTATTTGTTGTTTTTAAGTTGTGGCTTACAGCTCAGCAAAATCAGAAATTCAAGAATCTCAAATTATTAGAATATTTAATTTGTAATTAAAATTAATACATTATAAACACTGTAAACACTTTTTCAGGCTCATAGGGAAGTCTGCTGACTTGACAGCTGACCAGATGATGATCATCGACACCCTCCACAAGGGGAATAAACCACAGAATGGCATTGACGAAAAGGTGGGCTGTGATAAGAGGGCTGCATTGATATAAAAGTTGACTGGAAGGGAAACAGGGACGACCAAAGCCTAAGAGGACTGTCAAATAAAGTTGACTCAAGAACTTGGGAGAGCTTCAAAAGGAGTGGACTGAGCTGAGGCTGGTGTTACAGTATTGAGCCACCATGCACAGCCATCTTCAGGAAGGAGCTGCAGCTCTCGTATTTCTATTATCAAGCCACTCCTGAACCAGAGACGATGTCAGAAACATCTCCAAGGAGAAGAACAGGAGTGCTGATCTGTGGTCCTCTTTTCAGATAAAAGTCATGACAGTTCCCTTTCTTCCTCATTCTGATCTTCCGTTTGAACTTCAGCAGGTCTGTGACCACGTCTGCATGTGTAATTGCTGTGCAGTGTAATCAAGTGGTTGGTGAGTTTGAATTTTGCACTTCATCCTCAAGTCTGGAGGAAAAATGGAGAGGCGCAGAATCCAGGGTGTTTGAAGTCCCGTGTGAAGTTTCTGCTGTCTGTTGGTGGCAGTTGCTCAGCTGTGTTTAATCACATCCAAAGTCAGTGCAGCCATCTACCAGGAGACTACAAAGTAGTTCATGCTTCCACCTGCTGACAAGCTTTATGGAGATGCTGATTTCTTTTTCCAGCAGGACTTAGCACTAGTCCACAGAGCCAAAAGACGACTCTCAAATCAATTGCTGCCCATGTTATTGCTTCTTGATTGATTAGCAAACTCACTTGAACCCCACAGAGAATCTGTGGAGGGTAAGAAACACCTGACCCAAAAATAAAGATGAGCTGAAGGTCGTTATCAAAGCCTGAGCTACAGTAATACCCCGGCAATGCTGCAGGTATGATCGCCTCCATGGAAAAGGAGCCCCAGGTAAGATTTGGGTGCACACATGAACAAACCTTTCACAAGAAAACACAAGTGTATGTAAAAAAATAATAGAAATACTGTAATAGATTAACAGACTTGATTTTATGAGCTGTGAACTGTGATCAAAAACATTAAATTAAAAATGGCCTTTGCACAAAATATATGAATGAACAGTTTCATTATGTTCAACCAAATCAGTAATGTGGAATCTCAAATGCTTTTGTAAAACTGTGAGCAATTATCACAGTCTTGTGAACAGCTCTTTTGGATATTGGTCACTTCATAAAACAGCATTTCAATTTGTGGCAAAATATGTTAGTCATATAAGCTCGTTGGCCAGCGTGTTCTTTTTCACAAGCCCCGGAGCCTCATAAACAACATCTCAGCTTTGAAGACAGCGATTGTAAACGACAGAATCCAGAAAACCTTTACACAAACATGACATTTTCACATACGGCCTCTAAAGCGTGAGCGACCGGTGGGGAAAATGTTTTGATAACTCTTTGTTTTGTGGATATCGTTTTCAGCGGTTTTCAATCATGTTTGTCATTCTTACGCCGCGTCAAGAAGCCCTAATGGTCTTTTTATTGAGCGAGCTCCTCATCTGTCTTTTTTTGTTTGACTCTGTTGGAGATGTTGCAAGTCAGTGTTGTGACACGGCTGTCTGTCCAAAGCTTCCTGTCCTTGTATTATTCATTCTGAGGGATTGTGCATTTGTTTAGGCTTTGTGCACAAATATATTTTGACAGCTCTGAACCCTTCCATTAGCGCAGAAAGCGTACCAGAGAAGCACTCAATAGGCTGTCCTCAAGTGGCCCTGACTGTTGACCCCTCCTGTTAACACAACGACCTGATCCTGTCTTAGCATCCTCCAGCTAGGGAAACAAGTGAATACTCAGTGTTATAGTGCAGGGTATCCCTCCCATCAGTTTCAGATGTTGTGTATTAACACTGATAATATATCTACAGTGAGCTAAATGCAACATCTGTGAAGTAACTGCTGCTGTGACTTCACGTCTAACGCATCTGCGTGTTGTGATATCAGTTTAAGTTGAGCTAAGGCCCGGCTGTACTTTTGTGCAGTACCGGTTTGTACCACAAGATGGTGTAGTGAGCGGAAGCACTAAATGACCAGGCAAGTTGGTAAGATCACAGTCTTATTGACATTGAAAAAAAGCAAAACCTCTTGTAGATGTCATTGTAAACATCGGCACACATCTGGGCCCCGTTCCAGGAAGCTGGTTGAACAAACTCTGAGTCTACAAATAAACTTCGAGTTGATTAATGCAGACATGGAAACTCAGAGTTTTTAGTTGATCCCAGCTCCTCAGTGTCAACTCTGAGTTAAACAAGTTGTTGACTAGTGAAAGAAAGCACTCATCAGAAGAGCTCTGATGCCGATGATTCACCATGGCAACAGGTAACTAAAGAGCAGAATCTCTTTTTTAATCCGATGAATGGAGGAATATGAATGTCTTTCAATCTGGACCCTCGTGTTTGTGTTACTTTTACTCAATGGGTCGAGCTGGAATCACGCCGAATACGTAAAATTTCTTAAAGTCTCATCAGCTGTAATTTGACAGGGACACAATACAGATGGTGGCTACTGCAAATAAGACTGTAGATATGTAGACTTTTGGTCAGCACGACTGATTCTGGTCATCTGTGGTTGAAAAAAATGTCTCAGCAGCCTGGAATAAAAAACTGTGGGGAATTTATAGCATGATAAATGATTATTCACTGATTATTGTTTTATCTGCATAAAGCTCCATACAGATTAGGCTATTTAAAAAAGTAATTACTGTGTCAAGTTCGAGTTTTATACTGCCTGACACTCATGTCAAATTTAAAAAATGTAAATGGGATCATAATGTTTGTAAAGATTTCTGTGCTCTGTGGGTCGTGCCATCGCGGTTCACTCCAGTGGGCCATCTTTTGGATCGTGGTACCTTGCAATCGTTCCAGAAGTTAGCAACATACGCTAGCTATGCCATAGAGATATAGCAGCACAGAAGTTTTAGATGCATTTTAAAAGGTAAGAAGTTAAAAAGAAAGTCTGCCTGTGATCAACACACATTCCAGCTGCCTGCTAAGCACTAAGGCTACACGATCCATGTGATGACCCTGAATTCTGACCCCCCCCCCCCCCACTGACAGGACTCTGTCTTACTCAAGAGTCTGTTACCGAGGTAACTGACTCATGGTTTAAATTAGCTTTCTATGTGGATAAGAAAACCCAGAGTTTTCAGGGAACAGCACTTTCAACCTGTTGAAGGGTTTAGTTACATTTTGCATAAGAACTACAACAAGCACCTTTAACATGATTTTGTTTGGCTATTTTTCTGTCAAACATAAAAAGAGATCAATATCCACTTTAAGCTCTACCAATTAGCTGGCAGGGTGAGCGTCTTATAGCTTTTACCATCACTCTGAACATTTGAAACAATAATAATAATGTAATGTTGAAATATTTCATAACAGTGATATAGAACTAGTTTCCAATCATGTAACATCCATCTTTACTCAAATACAGCCTCCACATTTATTGTATTGTGGGTATAAATTGTGCTTCTTGTGTTGCAGTTTTCCATCTTACTAATTTCTCTTTCTTCAGGTTTTCATAGCTCCGCTTCTTCTAAAAACAGAAGAACAAACTTTTTTCCCCCTGCAAACTCTACAAACTTTTATCACTATTGCAAAGAAAAAGAATCACATTTCCAAAGAAGGTGAATACCTGTATGTCTTTAAGGCTTTTACGTGTCCTTATAATGTTAGGAGTCTGTCTGGTCTCCAAATTTACATTTAACGCCCCAAACGCATAGCCATAAACAACATGCTATGTAGTTGTTTTTCTGAAATTAGCTACTTATGAAAACCAAAATTGTTGTTGCTGTTTTTCATATTGCATTTTGTCTGGCATGAACAATGGTAATCTGTGAGCTTGACCTGTGTTGTAGGCAGATTATCGATTTCTACCTGTACTAACCGGAACCGATCATAACCTGGCTGCAGTTTAATACCCAATGCTAACACTCAAAAGCCACTTTCCACTTTTATCTAATCTACCAATCACATGGCAGTAACACCAGTGCATTTAAGCAGGTAGACATGGTCGAGATGAGCTACTGAAGTTCAAACTGAGCAACCTAGCAGGGAAGAAAGGTGATTTAAGTGACTTTGAACACTGCATGGTTGTTTGTGTCAGATGAGCCGAGTATTTCAGAAATTGCTGATCACTGGGGATTTTCCAAACACAGGCATCTCTTGGGGTTTACGGAGAATGGTCTGAAAAAGAGAAAAAATCCAGTGAGTGGCAGTTCTCTGGGCCAAAATGCTCCCACAAGTCAGAGGAGAATGGGCAGACTGCTTTGGGCTGATAGCAAAGCAAGAGTAATTCAAGTAACCACTCATTACAACCAAAGTATGCAAAAGAGCATCTCTGAATCCACAACATGTTGAACCATGAGGCAGATGGGCTACCGCATGAAAAGACCACACTGAGCAGGAAACTGAAGCTCGCAAAATTTTGACAACAGCAAAAAACATTGCCTGGTCTGATGCGTCTCAATTTCTGCTGTGCCATTTGGATGGTCGGGTCTGAATTTGGTATCAGAATTGGATCCATCCTGCCGTTTAACACTGGTTCAGGCTGCTGCTGGTGTATTGGTGTGGGGGGTATTTTCATGGCACACTTTGGACCTCTCAATGAAAATTTGTTAAAATATGCAGCCTACATGGGTATTGTTGCTAACCATGTCCATCTCTTCATGACCACGGTGCACCCATCTTTAGTCACAAAGCTCAAATCACCTCACACTGGTTTGAGTTCATTGTACTCAGATGGCCTCCACAGTCATCAGATCGCAATCCAACAGAGCACCCTTGCAATGTGGTGGGACGGGAGATTTGTCACATCAACACAAACCAAAATATCTGAGGAATGTTTGCAGCACCTTGTTGAGTCGATGCCATGAAGAGATAATTCAGAAGATAAATGGAGTCTAACGCGGTACTTGCAAGGTGTACCTAATAAAGTGGCTCGTATTTGAGAGGTTTTGATCTTTCTGCCTTAATTATAGAGCAAATGTGACCAATGTGAAGTTTCCCAAAGAGCTACATGACTGTTCCTTAAACCAACCCGGTCGACTCCGCTGACATGGAAACGTCCAATCACAGCCCTCCAAAGTGGGGAAAGTCAGAATGTAGAGATTACATAAGTCATCATTACAGATGACCTGGAAGCGCTGGGAAGGCCTGCATTCATGAGTTAATATCAAGCCCTGCCTTTGTGCTTGCCCGAGACTCAGTCACTGCTCTTTCAACATTCATACTCGACCGCAGTAGCCCTTTGGCCATTTACCCGCCCTCACGCTCCACTTTCCCAGCAGACTGCGTAGCGAGACAATAGTAACGGCTTTTATTTATAGTTGATAACATTTCATCAGTTCCACGGCATGTCATAGGCACTGGGAGGAAAAAAGCAGCAACAACGGGGAGTGGAAGAGTCGCAGCGTATATGATTGAGGATGTTCCTGTTTTCAGCCCAGAGTTATGCTCTATCTTTGGATTCGTTTGTAAGAATGTGTTCATTTATCATACAGTTTCTCCTTTCATGTTTATTTTCTGCTTCTTGTGGGAATTTGGCAGGATCTGCTGGGACTAGATTGCACAGACATAAAACTGAATGACCTCCAGCTGGTCATCATCATGTGACAAATAATCACCAATATAAACTCTGAGCAATAATTTGCTGCTTTTAAACTGGCATTAAATTATGCTTCTGACCCCGGCTTGTGATTTATATTTCTGATATGTATTTGTGAATTTTGCCAGCAAATGAGACATTTACAGCAAAAACACAGGAAGAAATTAGAGCGTGAAGTTATTTGGGACCCAGTGTGACTAACTGGCATCAGCACATCAGACAGGTTGACGAGCTGATCCGTGATGGTCAAGGTCAACCGACTGGATGATATAGTGGAGACAGAGGCAGAAGCAGAGCTTTTGGGATGTTTTCTGTATTCTGAACTGAGGCCTTGAGGGAAACCAATTAGTACAGGTACATTAACCATGCCGAGCATCAGCTTTTCTTAGACCGCATGTGAAATAAGTCTTTTACAGTCCTTAGGGTGCTGTGCCATATTTCCCATACGTGCAGTAGGTCTCTCCTGGAACGGGAGTGTGAATGACTGAGGTTGCCATATCAGTTCTCAACCAGTTCCCCCTCGTCAGACTGCTTTAGATCATCCTTAGCCAGGACAGAACAAAAAACACACCTCTCTGTGACAATGATAACGCAAGATAATGTCAAAAGAAATTACTCACAGGACATCAAGTTATACAATAATCATCACGACATTTACATCTCTCCCATCTTCCCATCTTCATGATTACCATCAGTTAAGCATATGAGGCTTTATGGTTGTGTTGAATTTTCCCTTTTTTCCCAGCTGGATCCCCCCCCATTCGCCTCCCTTTTTTCTCTGATGATTTAATACATTTGTCATTGAACTATGATTGGCCTGCTACCTCTTCTCTTGCGGCCTCCC
Organism: Copadichromis virginalis; assembly: GCF_057382275.1. Lineage (NCBI taxonomy): Eukaryota > Metazoa > Chordata > Actinopteri > Cichliformes > Cichlidae > Copadichromis > Copadichromis virginalis. The sequence goes on from NC_140624.1 coordinate 16,857,054, forward strand.
ATTTTCCAGGCTTCAGTGATTTGCCAGAGTCTGTGCCCAGTTTTCTATGTGGTCTTTTTTTTTCATGTCTTTCTCCTCTCTCCTCCCTTCATTATCTCCTCGTGATATCAAGTATTACGCTCTGACAACTACAACTCTATTTCCTCCTAACATTAAGCAATATCTTAGAATAAGATGAAAGCCCATCAGTCCCATATGGCTTTAGCAGATCTGCCAACAGTAAATGGAGTATGATTTAAGTGTGTGACTTAATCTTTTGCTGTACAGCATGTTTTTGCCATTTTATGCATTGAACCGGCACGGTGGTTAGCACTGTTGTCGCACAGTAAGAAAGTCCTGAGTTCAATTCCACCATCAGGCCAGGGTCTTTCTGTGTGGAGTTTGCATGTTCTCCCTGTGTTTGCGGGGTTCTCACTGGGTACTCCGGCTTCCTCCCACTGTCCAAAGACATGCACTTAGTGGGGATAGGTTAATTGGTAATCCAAATTGCCCATAGGTGTGAATGTGAGTGCGAATGGTTGTCTGTCCCTGTGTGTTAGCCCTGCGACAGACTGGCGACATGTCCAGGGTGTACCCCGCCTCTCACCCTATGACAGCTGGGATAGGCTCCAGCGCCCCCCGCGACCCTGTAAAGGATAAGCGGACGCGCCTCCCAAAATATGCTTGTGTATATTTAAGATTTGGTAGTTGGTGAATGGATTGCTGATTGTGCATAAGTAACACAGCTCAGGTCCGAATATCTGTGAACTCTGATCTATAATACAACATTATGTGTGATAAAATTGGGCCTTGTCCACATTTTTGTGCAAAGGTGACACTTTTTCTGAGATTTTTAGTTGATGCACCAGTGGTATCAATTTGAAAATCATACGTCTTCTTGTTCCTCGGTTATCACATTCAAGAACTTGGGTGTCCACGCCACCCACCTGCCTGGTGGGGTAACGACAACACTTTCTCCAGCAAGTAATGTATTGAATTATTTTTAATAAAATTATCAAATAATGTGTAATACGTTACTTTTTCTGAGTAATGACCCCAACACTGGTTAGAGCCAAGGTATGAGGAACAAAAAAGCAAACAACAAAGAAACAACACGTCACATCAGGTGTGGTGCCTGTCAACTAAGAGCAGGAAACTGCAGGTGAGCCTGTCCTGCAATTTGAACGGGCTCACCAAAATCAGACAACATGGCCTGATGTGATGAGTCTCAAAGCATGGATCCATCCTGCTATATCAGCAGTTCAGGCTGGTAAAACGTTGCAGGCGTTTTGTGTCTCTAAGTAGCACTTGAGCATAGATTGAACACCACAGCCTCCCTAAGTACTGTTGCTGACCATGTCCATTACTGCATAAAATGACCATGACCACTTTTTGATGGCTGCTTCCAGCAGGGCGATACGTTGCATTGCGAAGCTTAAACCACCTTTTTGAACATGACAATGAGTTCATTGTACTCAAATGACCTCCACAGTCACCAGATCTCGATTCACCTTTGGGACATGGTGGAGCAGCATAGATGCACAGCCGACAGATCTACAGGAACTACAGTGTGCCGTCATTTATGGGTGAAAACCTCTGATGAATTACTCCATGTTCAGTCTATATCATGAAGACTAAGGCAGTTCTGAAGGTACTAGAAAGATGTACCTAATAAAGTTGCCAAATAAATGTAAAATACAAATGCATTTACTAATCAGGTGGTTACCAACTGCATAACTGAAAATGAATGTGCTAAAGTAAACAGGTTTAAGTATTCTCTAGTATTGTTTGACCATTAGAGAATAGTAAAAGCCTCTCTAACAAAATAGTGTGAAAAACACTCAATCCACTAAATCACAAGTCAAAAACAGCAAAAAGAAGTCAAGGCGGTCAAAAAAAAAAGTTCTGTCAATCCCACTTTTCTGGTTAGATGTGACTGACGTACAAGGTTAATGTTTAGCTATCTGATCAGGACACGTTACTTAATAGAGTGGTGACCAATCTCTCTCACAGACACACAGACAAACACACAGAAGAAATGGGCATGTCACGCAAACTCTGGCATGGATGCTACCCTTTCGTCTAAGCGCCAGCCCACTTCTTTGAATAAACTCCCTGAGGCCAGCTGCATTGCCTGATATGGAAATAACTTGTGACTGTAACACAAGCGTTTGTGCGTATGAGCTCACACGTTTTTTTACACCAACAAACTATTGTTAAACTATTTTTAGAAATAAGATCATCAAGCCCTAGACAATGTGAGAGCTGATATGTTGCCAAGTAGTAGGTTTGTGTCTGAATTAGCAGTGTTTGCGCACAGGTAATTGCTAGCCTGACCATTAGCCTCTGATCTTTACTGCTAGGAGTGACCAACTGAAAGCCCAGATGACATCAGGCGGCTTAGCTATTCTTATATTTAAGCTCTTCCCTTGAACACCATGAAGAAAAACTATCTGAACCCCCTTTAAGACAAGGCGTTGCTCATCTAACCTCAACATACAGATTCTGATGGACTGCCTCAAATATTAAAAGTTCCTTTTCTTTTCAAAACCTATTTTCCAGGACGATATTTCATGTGTTCTAGTTGTTATTGGCCCCACTAGTGTGGTAAATCAAAGCTGAGGAAATAATATTTTAGCATGTGGACAGAGAAAATAAGCCTCATACAAATTCCTGAGCAGGGTTAATTTTGGCTATTCCAGCTGTTTTGTTTTGTCAGTCGATTTAAATCCAAAGAACAATTACAGTACTGTGTAAAAGTCCTGAGTCACCCCTCATTTCTTTATATTTTCCTTCCAAGAAGCCAGACTTTGTTGTGGTCTTAAGCAAAAGTTCTCTAGGTTTTCTGAAGGTCTTTCAAAGGTTTTCTTTGGACTTTGGCTGCTTTTTCACTCATTTCAAGTGCAGTCCATTTGAGAGGAAAGTCTGTCTGTTTGTTTGTTTATTAAACCACTTAACACCGACCCAAGAATCATTCAAACACACAAAAGGCCCCAAACTCAAAAGATGAACCAGTGTCGGGTCTACACATAACAGGCAACTTAGCAAGGAACAAATTTTAAATTGTATCTTTGAGCACTTAGCACTGTTACTAACAACCAGTCACAAAAACATAGAATGTCTTAATATTTGGTTGGTTAAATGTATGAAAAATGCCAAAGGTGACAGGCATAAAATTATATTTTTGCACCAACAACGTGATTCCTTAAGTCCTTTTAGGTGAAAATGTGACACAGCATGGTGCACAATTAAATAATTTGAGGAAACTGAACAAGTAGAGGACAAAAGAAACAAGTTAAAAGCTTGAAAAATATCTACAAGAAGTGAAGCCTGTGTGAAAGTAAATGTAAACTTGGAGAGAAAACGAAACAACTGAACACTGTGAGTCATGGATTGGCCTCCCCAGAGCCCGGACCTCCACATTATGGAAGCAGTGTGAGAACGGAACAAAAGGCAGGCATCAGAAAGCTTGTTTAAGAGAGTTTGTGTTGTTTTGATTAATAAAGGCGGCCATGGCAAAATATTCACATTCATTTTAAGCTTATTAAAATTGTACAAACTTTTTTTCTTCTTAGTTTTTGCCTTCTCGACTGTATTTCCATGTCTGTTTACACGTTTCCCATTTTCCAAGTGAAATATAAAGAAATGAGGGGCGGCTTAAGACTTTTGTACATTACAGCAGATTGCTGATTATATTTGAGAGACATCACGTGTGGAAATTGTTTCCTTTTCTGGTATGCTGGAACAATCAAACATTAAACACTTAAACTCGATCAACAAGAATATAAACAGGCATCAACCTCTTGAGGGTAAGTTCACCTTTGGCCTCATAGGGACAGTAAAATGTCCGATTTAGGAGAAATAACTTATGGATGACTGTCGTCAGTCTACCATATTAGCCTACTGAACCCTTCCATTGAAAAATTAATGTCGTTTCAAGGTGTTTGAGGGGTTTTGATCCCCTGTGCATGCTTTTACATGTACTACCTGCTTCAGATCTTCAGTCGAAAGCATTTCAGTGGCATTCGTTTACCTGCCCATTAAATAACACTTCATTTGTTATTTTTGATCTGTGTCCTGGTGGATTTGCATGTGTGCTTTGGTTCATTTTGCTGCTAAAAGATCTGTTTCTGGTTCAGTGTAAATCTTTGAACAGACACCTTCACAATACCTTCAAGCGCTCCTTGATACGATGCAGAATTCATGGCTGATTCAATTACTGCTAACTTCCAAGTCCCCAAGGGAGCGAGGCAACCCCAAACAATAACATTTCCACCACTGTGGTTTGCAGTTATTATGAGGTTTTTCTCCTCAAAAGCTGCTGTTGGCCTGTTTCTGCCTATCTGTCATCTGACTATCTTGACTAAAGTGCTGGCCTTTAGAGTAAAAGTAAACTTTTACAAGGAAGACAGTTCTTTGTTGGACAGCAGTAACTTTTTCCTGGCACTTCTCCAGTGTAACACAGATCTATCCAGTCTCTTTCTGGCTGTAGATGCACTTTGACATTGAAAATGGCCAAACTTACCTGCATGCTGTAATGAAATTTGGTTTTCTTTAGATGAGCTTTTTTTTTTTTTTTTTTTATCACATAAACTGATCTTAATGGTGAATTTGCTGGGGATGTCAGTCTTAAACTTGCAGCCATTTGAAATTAACGCCAGATGATGTTCCCTGCAGCGGAGTGATTTATTTGCTATCATTTGGAGATCATTTGGAGATCTTTTGCCAGACTCTTAGGCATAAATGTTTTGGGGTTTTTTCCCCCTGAAGATCTGAAGGAGCTCTTTAGATCTTGGAATGATGAGACCACACATTTCAGTGGCAAAGTGAACACCAGATGTCAGATTTAAATAAATCAGGTTCCACCTGTCTCTTAAAAAGGCTCTAATCACTGACACATATCCTGCAGCCTCTGATTCCAAATTAAAGGAACTTAAGCTGACATAAATATCGAAAAAAAAAAAATTTGAATGATGACTGAGTGCATCAGCAAATCTCAGCTTGAAAACAAAAGGAAATATTAATCAGAAAAATCAGGCCTATACTGCGCCATCATCACGCCAGCCTTAGTCACGTGATTTAAAACGAACCTCACAATGAGATACATAACATCCACATGTAGCAGCAGTTGTTGAAGGCATGATGACAAGCTGTCTCCTGCTTTCAGAGAGAACAAAGAAGGTCATTGACGATGAGAGCTGAACGATGTATTTGCACTGCAGTTCTCGGGACGAAGACACGTGAAGAGGGGCCTTTACAGCCTCCTGCCTCACAGGGCTCCTTTGGCCTGTGTATAATTGATGAGTGGAGTGAATAAGGGATGAGTTTGTGACTGTCAGCCACCCTGATGGGGACAGACAGAGCTCAAGTTTGGCTCTCCTCATCTGGCTGATGATGACAATGATGGTGATGATGATGCTCCTGCTTCTTCCATGACTCCTTCGTGGTCTGTGTTTGGACTGTGCATCACCATTATCGTCATGCTCACTACTACCTTTTCTGGATGGCATGCGGGGGGGAGATGAAGTAAGAGAGAAACAGCTTGGAAGTGGAGAAATTTGTTCAAAAGAAATGATGAAATGCAAATAAGACCGGGATTTGGTTTGAGAACAAATCGATCATTGCAGAAGGAAAGTTTTAAATCATACATATACATACATATAAGAAGATGTGCATTCTGGTCGACTAAATCTTTGGCAATCATAGCCTATAAACTCAGCAGGCAGAAAAGATTCCCGTGGATAATCTTGCCATCCTTATTCTTCTCACATTTCACTCTCAGGAAATAAAAGCACCTTGGTCATACGGGATGTTTAAAGGTACATCTTCCCTCAGGAATTCTTCCATCATGGTAAGGTCAGCCAGAGTCACCAGGATTTGGTTTAACATAAGCCTTTGAAGCCCACAGTTTGATTGGATAGTTATTACATGGGAAGATCCTCACTTCACGTATCTGTCATTGTTGTCCCAGTACACCACTGGGGTTACGACCTTTACTGCTCCTCCTGCTGATCCCGTCTAGTGACTGAGATTGATGTGAATGCTCACAGGTTAGAGGCGGGAGGAGAAAAAAAGTCAATATATGCCCAGGTCACATAGGACGCAGTGTGAGGTGACGAGATGGAGGAACTGCGATTAGAAAACTGAGCAGGAAACACCTTTCACAGTTTACTGCGCTTCCAGAGTATCTATTTTCAGTCTCAGGCGCTGCCGCAGAGTCTGTGATCGAAGAATGTTTAACCGAGGGCCCTGACACATTTAAACAGTTATAACGCCGCTCTAGTGAAACTGTATCAAGCAGAATATTGTCATGATTGCGATCGAAAGGGCCTGCGATTGCATGTGTAACATCAGGAACGTTAGGACAGCAGTGTATGAATGAATTACTGAGTTTGCCCCTGAGTCATTTTCAGTCTGTCTCCTCTTTTTAATAACTACTCTGCCATTCTGAGACAACAATTTACATATCAATGTGATCCTTCTGAGAGGGATTACCAGCAGAAATTGGACTTGTTACAGATTTGATGGGGGGGAAAAAGCGTTCTACAAATGGCTTATAAAGGAAAGCTTCCTGAATGCTGATGTTAAGCTACCATCATAGTGCCGGGAGATAACTTGGCCATGTTTAAACTTTCTAGGACAAAACTGTCAAGGATTGACCGAGCTTTGAGAGGTGAATGTTAATCCCCCGCCGCAGTTAATGAATGAAGGTAATGTTGGAAAATGAGGATGTGTGCTTGTGAGCTTATGTGTATATACTTGTTTAATCGTTAAATGAAATACACATCTACACATTAAAGCCTCTTTTCAGCGCCAGATGGAGCATTGTGAGAGAAGGAAAAATTGCTCTAAATGTACAGATAATAAAGCTTACACGATGACTACAATTTGTTTGTAAATTAAAACATACTCTGCAATTCAGCCTTGTAACATGGCATGTGTCAGTTGTGGGGTAAAAACACCATCTGGCATCGGCTCTAAAACTACACTCCTCGGTATTTGGATGGTTTGCTTTTTTTTTTCTTTCGGAACAAAAGTCGTCATATTTCTTTGAGAAAAGTTTTACATTTTTAAACGGATTATGTTAACATTTTACAGCCAGCCGCCTCTTCAGTCAGTCGTTCTCAAAGTTAAAATAATAATGATGGTCTGTAAGCAGACATGGATTATAGTCTATCAAGACAACTCAAGAACTGCACATTAATCTGACTTTTCTCTTTTATTTATAAAGATAAATAATGAGTCTCATTGAGATTGACATTTCCAAGAGAGGGGCCTGGCCATACCACACATATAAAAACACAGCAAGTAAAAAACAAATACAATATTCCACACAAACAAGTGAGATCATTAAGAGCAACATTAAAAACACTCACGCTCACTAAAAGACTAATTCTCTCACTCCTTAATAATGGACTGCAGGGTAACCAGTGTATGTAAAAGCCTTTATTACCGATTCAATTTCAAATTCAATGACGTTTTTAGACTTAATATAGTGGCTGCTATAATTTTGAATTATGTAATAACTGATCACAAGAAAATCCCCTAAATATCTCTCCAATCAAGTGAATAAGAAGGCCAGAGTGGACAAACTAATAGAGTTAGTTCAAGATTGGGAGAAGCAGAAAAATTCTTCTGAAAATTTTCTCTCTAACCTCTGGAGAACAGGTGGCTGGGCAAACTTTTCAATCTGCTGAAATGGTTGTCTAGTTTTTTTTTATTATAGATACTCGCGGTTGTTCCTGGGTGAACTCTAAAGATTTTTTTCCAAAATGCCTTGCCAGAGTACCCCTCCTGATTGCTGTATCACTTCTTTAAGAAACTGTTGTGTTTACATTTTCTTTCTCTTGAATCTACTGACGCCACAGACAGTCGAAGGCTCGGCAATATTTTTATTTATTTATTTACTTTTGCTCAATAATCATGTAGATGCATAAATCATTGATATCCAGTTCATCCTTTAAATATGAAATAGAGGAAAGGTTAGGGAATCTGATGGTTCAGTGAAAGGCATCATTAGTGGCATGGCGAAAGAACGTCTGCCCTTTCCACAACCTCTGAGACTAGGTGACTGACATTTCTGGTAATGTCATCATATGAGCCGTGCCATTTCAATGAAGACATGGACAGATGCCACCCTGTGCCTACACCACCCTGACCACACAGGAAACTCTATGTCTCGCTCTGTTTTCAAACGAGAGCCTTTGGAAGTAAAGTTTCTGAAGCCTTCTATGGAACTACGCTGAGTCCTTAAATCTCAAATGCTGAATTATTCAAATGATCAATAAGTGCAGGGGTCAACACGGAGGCAAGCACATTGTACGCTGGGACATCACATGGCTGCACATGTGGAAGGTTTTCAGTGCTTCTCGCTACAGGTTTAGTTTATTCGCAGACATGGCAAGTTGCGTGTCTGAATGTCATTTACCGCTAACATTTTGCAACGTGTTTTGTTCAGATGAATCCCATTTGTTAACAATGCATGATTTACTTTTACAGCAGTCCCTGTAATCTGACGGGAGTGAGAGCTTGCAGAGCTCTGAACTCTCTCGGCTCGCTGACAGACTGCACTCACCCTCCCTCTACTTTGTGTCTTTTGGGGGAAGGTGTTAGTTGGATATGAAGCAGACGAGCCGGCAAGCAGCGTAGCAAGGGGAGCGAAGTGTTTCAGCTGAGTCCAGCGTTTTTCTCTCCACTCGCTGATGGTTCCCAGATGTTTTTAGCAGACACTCTCTCTGTATTTGTTCTCTTCATACCCCCTGTCTCCCTATCCCTCCTCTCACGTATTCTCCTGGCTTCTTCCTTTCAGTGTTTTCCTCTCTTCAGGAGTCGCACCCTTGACAAAAGTGCTTGCTTCACCTTGTCTGATCGTAATCGCCCTTCGCCAAATAAACGCTCCTTCTCCACACTTGTTCTCTTATTCTGTGTCTCTTCTTTTCCCCACCCCTGCTTTTCCTTCGTTTGCTTCTTCCCCTCCCTCTCATCTTTCATCACTCATCATCTGGTCTGATTGAGGGCAACGGCATACTGTTTCTCCTACAGTGTACCTGACCTTCTCATGTTTTTGCTGTGTTTGACCACAGATCAAACTGCCTTCACCATCAAATGCATTGCACATGTGAAAACTCTGTGATTGTAATGCACTCCAGGCCTAGCAAAGATTCATGGTTTTTCACAAGGAATCTAAAAAAAACAGTGTAAGAAAAACATTTTATCCATATTGTTGATATCAAAAGTTTCCACCACTAGTTTGGTCTTCATCAGCACATTTAGACATCTGATTGCACTTTTTCAGTAACTACTTGGACTTCTACAAACTCTTGACAATCACTGCCCTTTTTTAGTTTTTCCTCTAGGCAGTTATTATAAAAACCTTATGTAAAAAATTAGCAAAAGCTGCAACTTGTCATTGTGTATAAAAAATTCATGTAAATAATCACCAGTGAAATTTGATAAGCTTTTTGTAAAACGCAAAGCTTATTATACTGTCACACAACAGTTCAACTTAGTTCACCACAAAAAGAGTGCAACCTAATCTTCTGTTGTTTTTTATACATTCTTTTATCTAACCTCACCAGCGCACTCGAACAAATACCATGTCGTGCACTTGGCCATAGTATTCTACGTATAAATATTACCTATATATTTATGACAATAATGTACATTTCGCTGCAGCTGAACCTGTCATGAACCTCTCTGTAGAACAACACAATGTCTTGTTTCAAGGTTAGCCCTTTGGGGGTAATCGTGAGATTACCGCCATCTTTGGTCGGTGCAGGACTCTTTCGTAAATTTCTGCTAAGCAGTCTTTCTCTGACCTTATTAGTGATGTCAGAAACGGCATCAGATAACATCAAATGTGGCACACATCTGCAGTTTTTATGGGGCTACATAAGGCCTTCAATGATAGCCTTGACTCACAGGTCAACATATTACATGCCCTGTGTCAGATGTGGGCAATATCTGGTCCACATGACATTAGCCAATGGTGTAACTGAGTTGTAAGTACCAAAAGTAACCCACATGACCCACTACTTCTGTCTGCACCGAACCAGTAATGCTAGAAGTCTTATTTGCACAGTGAATGACAAAGGGCTCTGACATGTTAACTATTCAAACCTAGCTTAGCAGTAATGTATTAGTTAAGCAGTGTTACAGCCTGACAGCATAAAATGGAGAAATCAGAGTTTTTAGAGTTTATTTCAAATTGCTATGTAACCTATTCTAAAAATAGCAGCTAGGAGGGCAGGACATGGCCTAGCATGTAACATGCCCAGGCATCACTTGCACCAGGTAAGTGCTGCAGAGGAGTGTTATGCTAGTAACACCTAATGCTAACAACTGGCTAAGGCTAATAATGCTGAGCAGGTTGCTAGTTAAATGCTCCTTTGATATTACTAGTTAAATAGTGAGGTTTAAAATGTCATAATGGTGGATAATGACTCCAAAGGTTCAGTTTTGGCATCAGGTATCTTTATTCATACGGGGAAATAGTAATTTTACTGAATGTGGGAGTGCTCTTTGAAAACCTTTGTATTCTTTTCAGAGAGGTAAGGTAGAAACTTAGGGAGCTTATTTGTCATATTGCTCTGTTTGCACACATTCTGGATATAATTAGCTTAAAAAAAATTAGTCAGCTAGAGTCAATTACCATTTTTAAGCCCATAGTGTTTACTGTTGATATCATTTTCTTAACAGCCACGGATGGATTGTTGCAACAGCTAGATGCAGGTTTCACATGAGCTTGCGCTGACAGACAGTGAAGTTGACTGTAAACAGTGTGATCTGTTTTGATGACGCACAACCCACTGCAAGCTCATTGATATGGAGAGTGAACTGAGGGCAGGAGCTGCTTCCCCAGCACACACATTCCTGTAACGTTGACCAAATGAACCCCACAGTCTGCCGTTTTGCATCTAATGGAGGTAGATATGCATTAATGGTTAAAAGCCCAGAAATGATCACACAAGCAACTATTAAATGCACCCAAGTAACTGCCTGAAACTCTATATCAACCTTGCACTCTTTCATTCTAATTCCCATTTCACACCACTTTTTTTCATCATCTCATTTTATGTAACCCTATAATCTCCAAAAGCATAAATGAGAAGCAGGTTGTGATGAAAGCAACCTATAGGGAGAGATTTTCCTCTACAAACATAAACATAAGCACGAATCTAAGCTAATTATTGCACAACAGTTCCTTTAATTAGAAGACTACACGCTGGTGCACTTTAGCACAATGACAACTTACTCCAGATTCTTCAAATCATACGTGTTGCAACAATACTCGTTACGAGGAGCTGTGTAAGTACCTCTTCCTGCACCCATCTCTCATTATTTTCTTTTATTTCTCTTACTTCTTTTAATGCATTTCTATTCTGCTAAAGAGGTTTACCCTGCTCTTTCTGTGTCCTCCCGCTCACTCACTCTTGCTGATTACCACTTACTGTATCAGAGTCCTTTCCATAATCCCCCTCCATCCCCTCTCCTCCCTCTGTCCCTCCTTTTTCTTATTAAAAACTCTTCCACTTGAGTGTTGCTCTGGCCCAGGTCCCACTTTTCTCTACCAAATGATCCAAGGCATCCTCCTGGGGGTTTCGACTCCTCCCCGTCCTGCCTCTCTCCTTCCAGCTCTCCCTCGCTGGCTGGACGTGTAAAGAATGACGCACGGTGCTGCTGCTGGGGTGAGATAGCAGACCTGGCTGTTCCTGTGACGTCACCAGGTTATTCCAAGCTGTTCTCATGCGGTACTCAGACCGGCTTCAAATACACACACATGAACTTGCATGTGTAGTGTTTAGCAGTTGCAGAAGCACAGCTGTCGAGATTACAGCGCCTCTGCAATGCTCTCATGTTTCACACCTCCAAAAACTGCACATCAGTTATCAGGGCACATGCCTTAGTGCCACACTAAACGCTACACTACATCGGTTATTTACGTGCTCCCTTTTCTTTTTACTTGTAGCAAGCAACCACTCATTAATACATCTACTCTTCTCTTCTGCTATGCTCAGATCAGACTTGCTGCATGTGCACAAATGAGTGCGTCCTACTTTATACTACAAAATATCAATTAATGAGATCTTAAAGCAGAATATTTGAGTAGGGATGTGCAACATGAGCTGGGGATACACATTGGGACACATTGCTGCCTTTCTTTCCAGCCTTTAATATTTCATACAGTCATTTCAATCAGTAACTCATAGTAGTTTTGAAAATTGTGCCAAATGCCCATCGGTTATCCAGAACCCTGTTTGACACTGTCACCTGTCTTGTTCAGTGCAACTAATTTCCAAAAATCCAAAATAACGATATTTAATAATTAGTGGGAGGAAATTACACAACATTTTATTCACGAGTACCAGCAAATGTTTGGTATTTTTGTCTGGTTTTAAATTGTTCCTACTTTTATTGCAGCCATTTCAATTCACATTGTCATGCAAACAATTTCACAACTTTTTTTCAAATGTGCTAATTAGAATTAAAATAAATGTAACGACTTTGTAGGTAAAATTAGAAAGTTCTACTTTTGCAAGCAGAATAAGAATAAAATCAAATGGGCGCAATAAATGAAACTGAAACTCACCAGTCTGTGATGCAGTTGTGCCATTAGTTGAAAAAAAGAAAATTAAAGTACTGATAATGGGAAAATATCCCTGCTGTCAAACCATTAGTGAGGTTAATTTGGAACCAGTGAGCTCCATTGCTGCACCACCTCCTCCAGTAATGAAGGGAGAGGCGAGCTTGGCTGTGGCATGTTTTCACAGGTGGGTAGTAGACCCAGAGTGTGGATGATGGATGAATATGGAGGTACCAACCCCCGGACAGCTGTTTGATCAAGACTCTTAACTTGTGATGGTGGTTATATTTATACTGCATATTAGTGAGCCTACAAGCTCAGAATGCTTTTATCATTTTTAGGACCAAAATCAAATGCACGAGATTCTTCTTCCAAATGAACCATATTTCCAAGTGGCTGGAACTTTGCATGCATTAAAATCAACCCCCACCCCTCATATCCATCATGCTCAGTGTATTCCTGGAGTTACACGTCCATCAGAACTGCATTTATAGTCACACCACCTCCTAATTGTAATTTAAGTGACCAGTATTTAACAAAAAACATCCACCCATCACTCTCTCCATTTTCTGTGGCCTTATCCAGTTCAAGATGGCAGGATGGGGTGATTATCCCAGCCAGCATAGGGGAACACACATTTTCGACAGGTCGTCAGTCTATCACGGGTAAAACAAATCCTGTTTACATGAAGGTAAGAGTGCTCTACACACAATATACACCAATGTAGCTTTTGTGAAGACATTTGCAATGCATGTGCCCACAATATTTCCTTCCTAGATGTCAATCCTTCTTAGATGTGTACTAGCATCCAACCTTTGCAGGTTTAGTTAGTTAGTTAGTTAGTTAGTTAGTTAGTTAGATAGATAGATAGATAGATAGATAGATAGATAGATAGATGGATGGATGGATGGATGGATGGATGGATGGATGGATGGATAGATAGATAGATAGATAGATAGATAGATAGATAGATAGATAGATAGATAGATAGATAGATAGATAGATAGATTCCTCCGGTAAAGCTAGCTGAAACGTTTTCTGTTGCTTTTTTTGTTTTTGAAATATTATGTATAATTATACTAGCTGTAGAGGCTTTTAAAATAGGTCAAATAAGTCAACAGGTCAGTTTGAAACTTTCCTAATATGCATTACTTCTAATACAAAGTTAAGCTTTTTCTGGTTTTTGGTTTTTATGACAGCATTTATCCCTTAGGTACTGTTAAGAGTACACCACTTCCACAGAGAGCTGCACTGGAACAGAGAGCATTTTTTCTAATAGAAATTTTCAATGCCTGATTTCACATTCACAGTCAGTCTTAGAGTAAACCTTGTCCAAGCCCCAAACTGATTGGAACCTTTACGGCCAAGCACAAAAAAGGGCCAGTCTTTCAATATTCCTTTGAAGTAGAAAATCAGGCAATGGTGAAGTTCAGTGGGTTTGGGTGGGATTCATATGAATAAAATTGGACGGCCCACTTTTTTCCGCTTCATTGAACTCAGATGAGGACGTGATGCCAACTCTTAGATGTGTCGCAGAATTTGGCAGTCGTAACTTTATGCAGAGGCAGCTGTGTTGAATAGCGTCGACCTCCGGTAGAACTGGGAGACTCAACCACCCAAATTTTGATCTTCTTGTTCTTTACAATCATGTATGGATTCTTCTTTTTCACCACATTTGTTATTGTTTTCTTTTTAGAGTAATGAAAGAATGTTTTAATACTTTTCTCATATTGCATTGAGTGTCTCTCTAGGCTGTCATCAACATCCTGTCCGCCACTTGGCTGCATGGAGCCCCGATCTTACCAGAAATGGGGCAGCCAGATGCAGGCAGATGTTTGGAGTGGTGTCTGGTTGTGTCCATGAAAAATGTTAGAGGACAACAAAAACAGCAGGACACACTTCTCCTAGCTAATGATGCTGGGTACAAGAGGAGAGGACTGGGATGGATGCCGCCACTGTGCTTTGCTTTGTGTTCACCGGCTTACATCAGCCAGCCCTGATGCAACGTGGCTGAGGAGAAGAGGGTCACAGTAGACTGCTGCAGAATACCACTTTGAACATGAACTCTATGTGATAGTGATCTGACATTTACAGCATGTCAGGAGAATTTGTTTTGATTCTTTCAACGTAAGGGTGCAAAGTGTGATCACAGTGGTCTCAAAGTCTGCTTCTGTTCACTTGCATCTTATTTAAGCTGTGAGGCGTCACAGTCATGTTTGTGAAGTTATAAATATGAGATTAAAATACAAATGTGACAACTGCAGTGCATTTGCAGTTTGCATGAGCTAACACCCACATCATCAACAGTTGGAAAAGGTGAAATTATCAGCATATAAGAGATGCAACTTTCCCGTTCCTGACACATAAAAAACAAAACAAAAACAAAACACACCTGATTCAAATTTAGAGGTGATATTTATCTCCCCTTCAATATCATCTCTTTGTGCACCCCTGGACGTCTCTCAGTGCAATTTGACCATATCCACTTCTGGCTCTGCACCATGTCACAATAAACTTGAAATGATACAAAGAACATGTATCAACTTATTACATTTATCTCAGGAGCTGGGTTTCTGGCTATGACGCAGATACTGAATCAAGAGTTCAGCTGAAGAATCTGCAATGACCCAGTAGAGCAGGGCGATATGACCAAAAATATTTATCACGATATACATTTGAAAATTTGCAATAACTATATAACTGACGATATAATTGACACTAGACAAAATGCTTTACAACTCCACAACTTTATTAGTGCAAAAAACCCCATCAATGTATTTTCACTTAAACAAGCAGCTGTTTTTTTATGTGCATTAAAGTTATATAAAAATGTAACAGTGCAAATGCAAATTCCTTGCTGACAGTTTAACCAAAAGTCGTTTCCAGTGGAAATTGGAAAACAAATCCTCAGCATAACCATGTATAATATCCACAAAACTTAAAAAGAGGTTATACACATACAATACGGTAATATTATGTTGAAGCACAGTACGTACCGTATCACTCCGTGAGGCTCCTGCCTATGATAACCGTAATGCTCCGACAATCCATCAAGCGGTGCGGGTTCGTAGCTTAGCAAAGTCGTACTAAAACATTTGACAGATTGCTGAGCACCGTGTACGACATAAAATTGTTTCGAGGTCAGTAAACACAACCAGAATTCATACATAAGGCACACGGGATTATAAGGGGCCCTGTCGATTTTCAGAAAATTCAAAGGATTGATTTTAAGTGTGCCGTATTTTCCAAAAAACATGGTAATAACGACGGCCCGCTAGCATGCTCTACCAAAAATAGTGCTTTGTTGTGTATCTGACGGACGAAAGCCAAACCAGTTCCACACCACTGAAGTTGCAGCATTTTTACAAACCAATTCTGGTTCATCCGTTTCATTCAACGATCCGCTTTCGCCCTTCTCATTCTCCGCCGCCGCCATACTTTTTCCGCTATGTGCGTATGTAAACAAAGGCACTGCGCATGCGCGTTTTACCCATATTCTACGCGATATTTCATTTTCTTATCGTTGCCCAACATTATACCGGTATTACCGTGAACGGTATGATATGGCCCAGCCCTATGACCCAGCTCAATAATGGCGCAGTAGGTAGGGAATATAAATGAGGATGTTTTTTTTTTTTGATGTTCTCAAATATTGTACCCCATGAATTTGTCCACCATGTTTTCATTACATAGTTCTGCACTAATGTCCTTTTTTTTGTCTTGCAGCACATTAGAAATGTGGGGGTATTTTTGGCCACACCAACACAACTGTAGCTCACCATGAGCAAGAGAACTTGCTTCCTACAATTTTCTCCTCCCTCCTAAAATGACATGCAAACCAAGTTTCTGGTTTGACACAATAGAGGCGATCCAGTGGGCATGACAGTGTACACATGCAAGTGGTCAGACTGCGATTTCCATGAGTAATCTAAAAATCATAGCCAAGGAGCGACTTTGAAGGGAACATCAGCCAAATAAAAATCAGGCAGCACTTCAAGTTCACCCACCCTATTGACTGATAGGCTCTAGTGCATTGTTTAACCTTAGTTTAATATATTCAGTCTTCTGACCAACAAACAGATGTTGAAAGTGTCATCTCATTTTATTAATAGTGTAAAATGTATCATGTAATATGAATAATAATAATGAAAATTTAAAACTTATCTTAAAGGCTTAATTGTTATTTTAAAATGATCTGCACAGCTATCCATGTGGTGTATCTGACTAACACATCCAAACCAATGGTCCACTGCTGCAGTCAGGTCAGCTCATCTGAAGCAAATTTCTTGGATGAGTAAAACAGCTCTTTACACCTGTGGTCCAGTTCTCATCAAATATGCAGTATGCATAATTGTCTGGCTGTACTATTTTTTGACTGTATTTTTTTTTAATTCAAACCCTGTGTGAAAAGGTGATTGCCCCCCCAAACCTAATAATTGGTTGAACCACCTTTAGCAGCAATAACTGCAATCAAGCATTTACAATAACTGGCAACGAGTCTTTGACTAGGCCACTCCAAAGTCTCCATTGTGTTTTTTTAAGCCATTCTGACGTGGATTTGCTGTGTGTTCTGGATCATTGTCCTGCTGCAGAACCCCAATGCATCAGCTTGAGCTTTTGAGCTTTTGTCTCGTCAGTCTGCAAAAAATATTTTTGGAAAATGTGAGATAAGGCTTTGTGCTCGTTTTGGCCAGCTGTTTTTTTCTCTTTGAACTCGCAAATCGATGCTATCATAGTCTCTTTATATTGTTGAATCAAGAACTCTGACCTTAACTGAAACACATGAAGCTTGCAGTTCTTTAATGTTGTTCTGGGTTCTTTTGTGACCTCCTGGATGAGTTGTCGATGTGCTCTTTGAGAAATTTTGGTCAGCCGGTCCTGTTCCACTCCTGGGAAGCTTCACCAGTGTTCCAAGATTTTCCCATTTGTGTATAACGGCTCTCACTGTGGTTGAGAAATGCCTTTGTAAACCTTTCCAGACTTATAGATGCCATGACTTTGTTTCTCAGCTGTTTCTTTAGGTTGTGGCCTGTCAGACAGCTTCTACTTAATTGATTTCTTGATTCATGTCTGTCAGTAATCAAATCTGAGTGTGTTTAGTGAAACTGAACTTTTTAAAAAAAAAATCACAGTTAATTCATGATTTAACAAGAGGGGCAATTGCTTTTTTACAAAAGACCAGGTAGATTTGAACATTTTTCCCTTGATCAATTTCATTTAAAAACAGAATTTTGTATTTCTTGGGTTATGTTTGTCTAATAATAAAATTGTTTAAGTTGGTTTGAGTGTGCCTAATATCCAAAAACTAGAAAACCAGGAAGGGCTTTTTTACACCACTGTGTGTAGTGCTAGAACTAGCTTCCAGGACACACAAGTGTTCTTTTTACTTTTCTAGGCTTACTTTTCCCGAATCCTCACATCATCAGTCAGCACAATCAGTTCTTGGCATACACATAAACAGTTGGCAGTGTGCGAAGATGGCATTCCTCTCTTTTGGGGATTTCACTCCTGCAGGCATGATAGTGTGATTCACAGTTCATCTGACTGTAAGTCAAACTAAGGAGAGCGCAAGGTCAGAAGCAGTGACCACAGTCCCTGTGCTCAAATGTGCCAGCTTTCTTTTTTTTTTAATTGTTGTTTGTTTGTTTTGGGTGGGTTTTTTTCTGTTGTTTTCCTTTATGGTCATCATAAATTTGAAATCTGAAATCTGTCAACCTGGCAAAGGCAGGCATAGGCAAGTGCCAAAACCGGGAAACAATCTCTTCATTTGCTCCACATCAAAAGAATGCACTGTGTGCAACATTAACAACTCTAAAGGGGACAGGAAAGAGATTAGTGAGGAGCTTAAAATGCAAGGCAGATAATGATGTCCTTGGTTTGCTTTGGAAAGATCCTTTGGAGCCAGCACCAGAGCAATCAAACAGGTCAATGAACTATAGAAAAAAATAGCCCCAAAAGCCCAGCAGGTTTCATCAGTCTCCCTTCAGTGAAAGCTGATCTCCTTCCTGACTCAGTGTATTAAACTTATGAACATTCGCATAATTCACGCTGCAATTTTACCTCTCGCTGATTGCTAAAATATATCCATTCAGTAAAAGTTGTTTCCCAGTTCACTTCATGATGACAGATAGATAATCCAAAGTGTATCAGAACCTCTGGTTCTGACAACAAGCCAATATTCCATGCTTAGCTGGGAAGGATTTACTGGGCTGACTGACGAAAGATGACTGGAGTGTTTCTGGGAGTTGCTATGTACGGTGGAAATGTCTGAGTAGTTCTGCTTGTTCTCCCTCATGTATGGACGTAGTTATTTTTCTAATAAAACCACTTGTGTCATGGATCCAAGCTACTGGGTTATTAATGCATGTAGGGCTGCTCGATTATGGCAAAAATGATAATCACGATTATTTTCACTGAAATTGAGATCACGATTATTTGACGATATTTATTTAACCCTTTAAGACCTACTATAGAACCAAGTCCACCAGAGCTTTTTTTTTTTTTTTACATGCTGTAGTGCCATTTATGGGAGCATTTCAAGTTGCTATACAACTGTTATAGCCCATATTTTACTAATATGTATGCATTAAGTCCATAGTAACTACATTAATTGCAAAAAAGTGCAATAAACTACAAAAAAAATTGAAAATCGCTTTTTTTTTGTTTACATATATTTCTACTTGGAGAAATTTAAGAGGTTTATCCCTCAAAACTTTAAATACAAAAAAGTTGCAAAAAATAGTTTACAACAACAGGAAATTTATTTTGAGTGTCTTCATAGTTTTATTTTGGAGATAAAGCAATTTTTATATATTGCAGGAAAAACAAAAAACAATCCTATGATGCAAATTTGCAAAGAAAACAGCATGTGCATCATTTCACTGTGGGAAGTGTTACGAACAGCTGATAGGAACGGCGAAGCGTGTTTCTGGAATATTATGTTTTTGTTGCTGCAAGCGCTTTTTATGCAATTTTTGCAAAGCTATATGTGGAACGAAACGGTGACCGAGGACAAGCTGATGGCATAAGATGTAAGTACAACTCCTCCGGTTTCATATGCAAAACAAATTATTGCGCTAGCTTACATGGTTCAGGTTCTACAGGGATTTAAAAATAGTTACGCAAAACGGAGCATGCTGCTCTGACCGGCTTTAAAGGGTTAACAATGACTTAAAAAAAATAATATAAAATGGTGTGCAACACCACTGAAGTTTTTTTTTAAACTCTCTTTTCAACCAATGGCAGTCACTCTCCAAATAACTTCTGCTTAGCTTTCCGAGCTTCCCTCGGGTCCTCTTAATCAGCGGTCTCCAACCTTTTTTGCGCCACGGACCGGTTTATGCCCGACAATATTTTCACGGACCGGCCTTTAAGGTGTCGCGGATAAATGAGGGAGGGGCTAATAATCGGCTCAGTCATTTTTAATGATCGTTGAAAGCCCAGATCGTAATCGTGATTAAAATTCGATTAATTGAGCAGCCCTAAATGCATGTGATTCAAAATGACCAGAAATACTTACAGAAAGCAAAAAATGGTGATGGGCCGATGGGACCGTGTAATACCTGTTGCCTGCAACTGCTTACCTGGAATAGATAACTCTGAAACACTGTCTCAGGCCATGCAGAGAGCTCCCTGTCAAATCAATATATTTTCCACCACTAGAAAGATGTTCAAGTCCTGTGCACGTCCTTATTTGTGCTCTTTTTGCCTAATGATTTACTAAGTGACAATGCTTTTGCGATTTTGACTTTGGGAAGTCAACATGACATTATGAAGTCACAATAGTTGTGTGGGTTGGTAGTCACTAACTTTTTCAGTTATGTTTAACTGCCTTTATTCAGTCAACCCACGACAGAGATGACAGAGATGGAGAGTGCCATTGTATACATGTATGAAGCAGTGGCGTTTCATCAGGACAAGACAAGCATTCAAGCAGTGCTTGTTTTGCCAAATGTAATAATGGGCATACATTAAAAAAGTACCCACGTAAGGCGATCTCCCACAGTACGGTCATAAAGTTCCTTGCCTGTCTGCGCACATCCTTTACATTAGTACCACGTTGTAGCTGCAGTTGGCTGTTGTCGCTGAAATCATGTTTTGTTTCACACTCAAAGGAAACTATATCTGTCTCCATTTTACAGGCATTTCCTTCTCCTATCAACAACAATTGAGCTGGGCAAGCTGAGATGCCGGCAGCTTTCCTCTGGGCATTTGTGGACTTTGGTGGTAAACTGATGGGAAACCTGTGTGCAAAGCAAGCTGGCTCTGCTTTCAGTCATCTTAGGTCAGTTACGATCTGCGCTTCGTAGTGATGGGTCGTTCGCGAACGAAATGGCTCTTAGAGCCAGCTCTTTGACGTGAACGACGCGAGCCGGCTCCTTATCGCGAGCCGTCACGTGGGGTTTTTTTTTTTTTTCCTTTCTCTCAGCCCTACTCTCGCACTTTTTTCCCGCTTCACTCTGCACGCGGGCCTTGTGCTTTACGCTGGGCAGAGGGGGGAGGGGTGGTAGTTACACTCAGTAGCACAGGAACAGAGCCAGAGAGAGAGAAAGAGAGGCAGGGACAACAACATTAGAAAGGTATAGTAATCATCCACAACTATTTTCGGTTGCAGATGATAAAGGATTGAGAAAGTTTATTCATGCAGGTCCATATGACAGAGAATATGCATGTTCTTTTAGTTTTCATATTATAATTTATATTTAATTGTGTTGTGGTTTGCAGTGTTTTGTGTTCTTTTCACTTTAAATTTGTGAAAGGAAAAAGCTGAAAATTTAAATAGTTAAAACTTGAAATGTGAATAGTTGATTTTTGTATTATATGATTTATTTATTACATTTTATGTGGAGTGAATAAATAAAAGTATATTTACGGTGGCCCCTAGAGACAAAGCACATACAAACTTCAAATCACGTACGAACTCTGAAGCATGTACAAACTCCAAAACACGTACAAACTCCAAAAAATGTAAAAACACGTACAAACTCCAAAACACGTAAAAACTCCAAAACATGTAAAAACACGTACAAACTCCGAAGCACGTAAAAACTCAGAAGCATATAAAAACTCAGAAGCACATAAAAACTCAAAACACGTACAAAAGAGAACAGAAGTGCTCCAGGATGCTGGGCGCAGTGTTGAGCCTTTGTTATCTTGTGGCTACACAAGCCAGCAAGTACCAACGACCGGATTTGGTGTGTGGTAATAACAGGTAAATGAACTTTTTTTTAAAATTATTTGAATATATATATGAGTGCCTGTGTATAAATACACAAACAATACACACATGCTTTCAATTGTGTAATTTAAGTGATCTAGTAGCTCTGCTTTGGAAGTTCAGTTCATGCTAGAAATGTGTTTTGGAGTTTGTACGTGTTTTGTCTCTAGGGGCCACCGCATATATTTATATATAAACATATATAAATAAAACCACTTGTTTTTACGTTAGTAATTCCTTTTGTGCATAATTTTATATTATTGTTAATAATAAATTAATTAAAGCAACAAAACAACCTGAAGAGCCGGTTCGGAGCCGAAAGAGCCGGCTCTTTTTAGTGAGCCGAACCGAAAGAGCCGGATCTCTAAAAAGAGCCGGAAATCCCATCACTAGCGCTTCGTGTGGAATCACAGGTAGCATTAGCAAGTAGGTGAGCTTCAGTGTTTTATCCTCGTTACAGATTGGTTTCTTTATGCTAACCACCATGGTAAATGGCCTGTATTTGTATAGAGCTTTACTAGTCCCTAAGGACCCCAAAGCGCTTTACACATCCAGTCATCCACCCATTCACACACTGGTGATGGAAAGCTACATTGTAGCTACACTGCACTGACAGAGGCGAGGCTGCCGGACACTGGTGCCACCGGGCCCTCTGGCCACCACCAGTAGGCAACGGGTGAAGTATCGTGCCCAAGGACACAACGACCGAGACTGTTCAAGCCGGGCCTCGAACCGGCAACCTTCCGATTACAAGGCGAACTCCCAACTCTTGAGCCACGATCACCCCATGGCCAGTAAGTGAAATGTAGAGAAAATGGAGTGTGAAAAAATAATTAATAACTCCTCTAGTAGATTAGCAAGAAAAGCTGTGATGATGACGGAGAGGGGACAGCACCTCAGACCATGTCCACTCAAATCAAACAGGCAAGTTATCTAGGTAAAGGGTCAGCAGCACTTTCAGATTAGCATCTGTGAGAAATCACTTGGTTGATTGACTGTAATAAGTTTAACCAGCTCCATTACGTTGCCCTCACAGGACAGATGAGCACTGTCTAGTTCTTTCCGCCACTATGCTGCTATAAGAGACGGATGCTTTCGCTGTGCTTATGCGTGCTTCATGCCTCTACCCTATTACTCACAAAAAGGCTGCAAATTAGCTTTCTCTTCTGGATTAAAATTAAGGAAACTGCATTAAAGACAAATGTGTTCATCTTACTGGACACTGGAAATGGATTTTGTGGGACAAAATGTCATTATGTGTGTGTTATTACCGTTTGGTGTGTTGTCCTCGACCTACGCGACTCATCAGGGCACAAAAGAGACGTGCAAAGTCATCTCTCACGGAGTTCAGACTTGGCAATAGTGAAGCATAATATAAATGTCAACTAAATATGAACATATCGGACTTAGTAAGACTGCCATCGGGACTTTTTTGGAGATGTGATGAAGGAGTACGTATCTGTGAGGGCTATTGTGTAGTGTTCATATGCAGCTGAATTATTCATGCAAAAGAACAGCAGAGTTTTATTATTTCTTTGTCACGTATTTAAAAAAATTGATGTTTATAAGAAATTAAAAGAAAATTAAAGAACTGGTCATTAAATTAAACTTTAATTGACAATGTTGCCTTGTCATTTGAATTGGTGGCCCCAAGCATTCATACGGTCAACTACAACACCTTGAATTAAGGTTTTGTTGCACGAGTAGGTTTAATGACTTAAGATTTGATTCAGTCATTGGATAAAACTTCATGCACAAGTTTTTCAAGCATTTTAAATTCTTTTGTCTTAACTATTTATTTAATTATTTACTTTCTCACTTTAATGCTCACTTCCTTGATATTGTACAATTTCATGGGCTGGGATCACACAGGCTGATGGTGTATTTAATCTCCCGCTTTTGCTGGCATGACAGTAAAAGGCCAAACCCAGATGTGGCTGTGATAGATTACTGTAGTGCCCTCTGCACTGTTTATCAGACCTCTTTCTTTTTTACTGCCTGCATCTACCAGGCTCACAGTAGTTAAATACTAAAGATAAAAGCATGTAGTGCTGGGCCCACATAAAAACAGCCTCTCAGTTGATTTATTAAGCCGTCCTCCACCACCTCCACTGTGGCCTTGTGGTTCTCAAGGCCATAGGACAATGATGGCTGCCCTGCAACATGCCATGTATCTAGTGTTGTGCTGTATCCACTGACAGCTCTATCCACTGTGCCCCCTGGCAATAATTGTCAGCTTATTAATGGCTTTTCTACTTTGATGCATTTTTCACATGTTGGTCGAACATGGAGCTACTTGAACATGTTCTTTAGGTGGCCGCCTGATGTTGTATGTATTCCACTCACAGTTTGTCGTGCCATAGATTGTTTCCATTTCCTTTAATTCTAAAATTTAAAGGGGGTTCCTAATTGAATAAGGCATGGGGAACACCTCTCCTGCGTCCTGTGGTTGTTTAAAATGTGTTGCCTGTGGTTCTTTTCTCCATTTGATTGACATTTAGAGATAACAGCAGCTGAGGGAAAGTACCTGTTTGCTCACAGTAAAGCAGGAGCAGGGTGGGCAGCCAAGAAAAAGAGACTTGAAAAGATAGACAATGTGATAGAGAGAAAATGGGAGGGCAAACTGAGATAACCTCAAGTCCTCCTCCGATGACACATGCTCCTATCTCTGACTAGGTCGATTATGATGACAGCAGCCTTTGCTCACCCGGGTTCAGCATCAGCATCACATTCCTCTGTCTGATGAAGACATGTGAATAAGAGACTTCTTGTTAAAGCAAAGAGGACGATTTTGAAAATTTCAAATGAAAGCTTTGGTGTAATGCTTTTAAAGCCAGTTAAACATGTAAAATACTATTTTATAAAGTGTTACTAGGAAGAAGCAAAAACAAAGAAAATCAATGCACAGGCCAAAATTTACATCTGAAATATCATACTGCAGTTCCAGCTTCCTGTCCCATGATACCCACAAGAAACCTGGCATGCACATTTAAAGCATGCTAGTCTTTAAATGTGCTGTAATGTTTCAGGATCATTAATGAGTTAACTATAAATATAATAAGAATTTACAGCCTAATTAAAGCTACTTCTTTGGCTGTCATTAAATTACCATCAGGCAGGCAGATAACACAAAAATATCCTCTTTTATGTTCTTTATCTGATGTAAAGAAAAACCAAGGAATGAAGCGAAACCAATTAGTGAGCCATGATTCTGGGGAATTTCACACCCCTCATATTCATTTCAAGTTATTTATTTAACATGGGCCAATGCAGTTAACCCAGTTCCAATATGGGGCATGTCGCTGATGTGCTGCACATAAAGTTTGTGGCTGTTGCTGATTTCCAACCTTTGACCCATGTTGGGTTTTTACATCTACAGTACACAATCAAAATTATAACACCCAATTACGTAAAACTACAATACACTATGAATATAAAACTTTTTTTAAAATTAGAAGCACCTAATAGTTTGCTTTAGGAAAAAAAAACAATATTCCTTTATAAATTGAAGTGAAAGAAAATTAATGAACAATGGTTGGTTTATGGAAGTCTCACGCTACGTGGATGTCTACTAAAGATAGCTTTGTGTGGCAGTTGATAAGGACTCTGAGAAGAAGTTTGCTGAGAGTTTTATGACTCCATATTGTTCTACGACAATCCACTGCCAGATCTTTGATAATTCCACATCATCTGCATTATTAAGTTTTGTGTTAATTATCTACTGGGATCATGTTTGATCTCTTATAAATACTGACGTACATGCTGTCCTCATCTGGAGAAATATTTTCTAATGCCAAACCCCTAGTTAATGAGTGGCCACAGTAAGAGATTGTGTTACAGAATAAATGCTGAATGAAACCACATTTAAAAGACATTTAATATTCTGTCATCAACTTGAGTGGCAAGGGCTTAGACATCAGTTTTCAATATTTCACTGTGTGCTCAAGCCTTGGCACTACACGAGACTTGGATGTTGTGACTGTGTGATCGTGGCGTAACCCCAGCATTAATGTTGTCACATTTGTCTGTATTTGTATGCATTTTGTGAATTTAAAAAAAGTAACATCATTCAACCAAGATTGCTTCTTGTTATTGAACTGTTGGCCACACATTTGTAACTTATAAAAAAAAACAATGAAGGGCACTGAAAGAGTGGAAGTATATATGCATACACAGTCGTGAAGCTTTTACATATCAGGACCAGAGATGGGCAGTAACGCGTTACTGTAATCCGATTACTTTTTTCCAGTAACGAGTAACGTAAGGGATTACTATTGCAAAAACGATTTTTTTTGCCAGAATGTTTCATGACAGTGACGTAAGCGAGTGCGACGTTCGTGACAACAGCTGTGTGCAGATCAACAATGGATCATATGAGTGTGGGAGAGAGTATGAGCGTGCAGCGTTTAAAGCGTGGAAGTACTGACCTTACTTTGAGTTTGATTCGATAAAAAGTGACAAAAACATTAGTCTCCACTGTGCGTGGGAAGAAAACTTCTTTTCACAGTGAAATAAACCCCTAAACTTCCGAGCAAGCGCCGAGTGCGCTATGACGTAATGGGAAACTCACAGAGAAACTCGCGGATTCTTCAACTGACCGCTGCGGCTCACCTGCACCAGGGTAAACCTCCGCCTACCCCACTCCTGCTTTACAGGTGAAAATAGAGCAACAGGACCGCTGAGTCTTTGACTTTATTTATTTTCTGCTGTGTTTTACTTGCATCTATTTGAAAGACTGAGTGTAAACACAAAAAAATATTTTATTTTATGTGCTGGAATGTGCAGAAAATAGGTTTAAATATTAAACAAATTTCTTCCAGTCAGAGAATATTGCATATAATTAAATTTTTACTTGATGCATAAAATTAGAAGATTAAAACTAATAAAACAAGTTTTAAAAAGAGGCTTTTCCATTTGATTACATTTTGTATGATAGATTGCAGAAAAAGTAGAATTGGGCTGAAAGATCTATCGCTTTATCACCTATTCAGGTTGTAAATCGTGTTTTTAAAAAGTAACTAAGTAACTAAGTAATTAATTATTTTTGAAAATAAGTAATTAGTAAAGTAATGGGATTAATTTTTTGGGGAAGTTGGTCTCCAACGCATGTAGTTAAAAAGCACTCAGTTGTGAGATTGGGTGAATGTGGGATGTTGTATAGAGCGCTCTCAGTACTCTGGGAGAGAGAGCAAAGCGCTATATAAGAATCGGTCCAGTCCATGTTTTTCTTAGAAAGAAGTCGCCTTCTCTTTACAAATATGCCACATGTGTTCAGTCGTTTCTAATTGTCCCTTCATGAACTTTAAACATTTAACGAGATAATTGAGTTTTATAGCTTTTAAAGAGGTGACCACACGCTTATGATCAGTTATTCAAGTGTATTACATTCGCAGGTCATGGCTGTTACTTACCTTCTGAATTCCTTTGGAAGCAGGAGTGGTGTACTTGTGTTCTTTTTTCCCCTCACACTGGCTGTTGTTTATCTGAAGCTTCATTAACTTAAGTTAAGATCAAATGATTTTTATGATGCCCTTATTATTAAAACCTTAAAATTGAAAGAAGGTATTCATATTTTTTTATATGACCATATATTTCATAAATCGATGTCTGCAAACATGTCTCAGTCTCAAGAGTTCTTCTGCAGCTCGATGGCATTTGTACATTACATCACCTTCATGTTCACAGTAAGTGATTCTATTACTTCTATTCTATTACTTACTATTGATTCTATTATTCATACCTTTTATATTTCAGCGATTCACATTTTAATTTCTGTCCTGTTGCTTTTTTTTGTTCAGGGAAATTTAACACCTTTTCAGCAGCAGTAGACGCGGCGTCGGTACATGATTAGAATCTTTTAGCCCAACCGCAACCACCACTGCCGTCACCACCACTGCCACAGACCTTCGAAGGAATAGATCACCTCCAAATATCATGTTATGCAACCTTTAAACAACTGCAGATTTCTCTCTCTCTGCCTCTTTCTTGAGAGACATGGGACCACAAGCGTGCCTGGAGGCCATATGCAGATGATGGTCTGTCAGTTTGCGGACCCATGGTCAGGCCATCATGATGACATTTGCACTCCAAGAATGTCTGTAGCACTCATTCTCAACCATCTTTCCACCCTCAGCTTGAGCAATGTAGGCTAATTCTCCCCCTGCAGAATGCGGATTGTTATGAGGGATTGCTCATTCAGTATGTTTGTTAGACCACAGTACTCCCTCTTTAGGTAAGCCTTTTTTCTTTGTGGTGCATGCAGTTCAGTGATATATAGTCTTGGCAAGATTCTGCACAAGCGTCGAGATTGAAACATATTTGACAGAATTCCTTTTTTATCAAATATTTGTCTGGATTTGGGGTGTAAATATCAGCAGTTATGTGCGATGTGCTAGCCACAGTGACCGTTCGAGCAATTCTGTGCAACATCAGCGAGTGTAAGTGAGGATAGATGAAAAGACATTTTCATGCATGGCAGAAGTCCCTCTGGATCTGCTAATGACATGGAGAACTTCAAATATTTTGAGCGGGACATGCATACTTCCATTCAGTCAGTCTCACCACCTGACTCTGTCTCGCTCTTCCTCCATTTTTTTCTTTCTCTGGCCTTTTTTTGTGATAGAAGCCCTGATATAAAGAGAGTTTCATGAAAGAAATATTTAGACAGATCACAAGCTTGAACCGGTGCTTTGAAGCCCACGATGGTGGTGTTGACAGCAGCTACTGGAGCAGCTAATTAGGCTGCAGAGACGGCATCTCTGTGAGGGCTTCTGTGATGCAACTTGGAAGGAGCCCAGCTAGTGCCACCACAGTAACACTGCAAAGATAGCGCCTTTGAAAGAACTGATTAGAGTTTACAGTGTGTCAATTGGATCTGTAGCATGGATTTACACTCAGGTTATAATTGCTGAGCACTTTGGAGAATGCCTGGTAGAAGTTACTAGGTTGCTAGTACACTGATCTGAAGGTTTGAGGTTAGCGGGGGTGCAACAACAGGGCTTGGTGTGTCGCTCACGTTTGATGTACAGCTTTCTGGGAAACGATCAATCTTGGCTCGGAGTTCCGTGTTGATAAAATGTCTTAGGCAGGAAACTAGAATAGCTGTTGCCTGTATAGTCAGCTTCCTGTATGGAGTCTGACTCTGTTAGGCCCTGTGTGAATTAAATATGGACCAGGGCCATTATAAATGACAGGTCAGAACAGCCAAATAGGGTTGGTGGAAAAACAAAGAGACCAACAGGATCTATCATGTCTGCCAGCTCAGTGAAACTTTGTTGAGTAAGGTCATGTCATCAACAAACAAACTAATACTAAAAATCTCTGACTTGTCTTTTACTGTATGTACCACCTTTTGCACATAGTACAAATACTACAGTACTCTTATAATAAAGTTTATTTCTATCTATCTAAAATAAAAATAACTTCATTTATATGATGTGGCAGAGGCTGTTTTTTGTGTGGTGTGGTGTTGTTGATGGTTTGTTGTAACTGTCTGATTGATACTGCATTATTCCTACCCCATGATACTTAAGAGAACACTTTAGGCATGTGCCTGTATTCATTATCTACAGAGACTCAACCTAATGATCACAATAAAGTTTCCAAAACAAATGAAATGCTCATTAAAATGTAACAGGTTTACTTAAATTTAATAAGCAAATCTGTAGCTTATAACATTTATACAGTATGATAACTAACATGTTTTATGTAGAGATGAAATGATTCAAAACTTAATGATTTTATGTTTTTTTTTCTTTATAGGAATGACAAAACTTCACATGCAGAAAGGGTTAAAAATATTTGTGAAAAATATTCTGATTACTCAAAAATAATACTTAAAACTTGTATTTGCCAGTATCCTGTATTGTTCAGGTTATGTCCAGTGTGTCTTTTGTGCAGCATCTGTGTAAATATTATTTTGCCAGCTAGAAAAAGCTTATTTTTCACTCAGCAAATGTTTCCACTTGACTTTGTGATGAACTTTCAAATAAACCCAGATTCACATTTCCTGGCATCGCTGACTATCTTTGGGTATCTGTGTGTGTGTGTCTGAAGCATTTTCCTTTGACTCATCTAAAAAAGTGAAATAAATTAACAGCTCTATATAAAAAATAACATTTCATAATGATCAAGGAGATTGCTACTAACCGTCATTCATCTGAAGCTTTCATGTTTACTTGTCATTGTTGTAGCAAATGCACTGGGCTATCTTCTCAAGGCCAAGTCACTGCCAAGACTGCCAATTCAATCCAAGGTTCTCACTGGAAAAAAAACCCAGTTTGTTTCATATGTCTCAGCCTTGTTATCAGGAGCAGGAAAAAACACTGTGATAAAGTAGACTGTTAAAGAATGGTGTAGCTTTACAAAAGCACATTTGTCTCTCACCTTGTGAAAATAAAGTGAACATGTTTGGAGTTAACACGCAGGCCTTAGCGATCCTTACTGCGGCTGGTCAGTAAATGCCACTGGTTTGGGGCATTAAGAAATAACATTAAAAGGAGAAAACCTTTACATACATGGATTACTAAATTAATTTGATTTTCACGTGTCTGTATCTACAAGTACATTATATCATAAATTACTTATGAATAGAACACAGCTTTGGCCACTTATTGTGCCTCATATACAGAAATTTCTCTTTTTTCATGTACCTGTTTTTTCTTTTACTGGGCGTAAATGCAAAACATAATCATTTACACTGCGTTTTCTCTCGTTCTTACATGTAGGCTATGTTTATTCACTTAGGTTTCAATCTTTCCTTTGTTCTGTTGTTCAGACGATGTGTGCTCTCATTTTCTTGTAAACATTGTAAATGACTTTCTTGTAAACTACAGTTATTTAAGTTTTTGAAAGCAGTTGTTTTAGGGTTAATCGTCTCACTTAGAGTTTGAGGCACCAAAATGTCACAGTTGGAGTTTTTAATTGTAATGTCATTTACAAATCTCTATTTACCTACACACCTACTTATGTACCTACCTACCCCCCCCCCCCCCCCCCCCATACACACACACACCTACCTTTTTGAAAGCAGTAGTTTTGGGTTTAATCATCTCAGAGTTTGAGGCACCAAAATTTCACAGTTAGAGTTTTGATTGTGATGTCATTTACAAATCTCTACCTACCTTCCCACACACCTATCTACCAACCTACCTACCTACACACCTTCCTGCACATCTACCTACCTACACACCTGCTTACACACACACCTACCTACCTATACACAAGACATTTCTGGTGAATTCTGAGCCAAAAGCTAAGCTCAAGTCTGCTTCAAAACACTGTTTTAGACTGTTTTTCTAATCTTGGCTATGTATGAAGTCAGTGCTATGGATATGCCTAATGTGGTCATTTCAGGCATACAGCTCTGGCCATGAAAGCAGGAGCCCCACCCACTTGTGATTCAAATTTTCCTGTTTATCAGATACAGCCAATCGAGAGAAAGTTGCCTTAAAAGGGAGTTCAAACTGATGATTAAAGCAGTGGATTAACTAATGGTCTGCACCGTCAGCACCAAAGCCCAGTATAAAGATAAAAAGATTTTTTTTTTTAACTGTGGAAGAAAAAAAGCTGCTACTGGAGTCCAAGCATGAAAATATGAACCTGGAAATGAGCATAATAGATCCATTTAAAATATAGCCCCGAGCCTCCTCGTTTCCTTAATCAATTAAACCCGCTGGATTTCTTGCAACCTGAGCCTTATTAATAGTTTGATGCCTATCGAGTTCTCATACACTGTAATATAGCAAACTGCAGGCTGACTCATACCCCTTCAACTCACAGTTTCTGTTTTAATTGTAACACTAAATAATAATGTGTGTTATTACAATAATCTTCTCCTGCTAATATTGTAACAGCTTAGTGCATCAAGCTTGACTTTAGGGCCAATTAATTTCTCCTGGTGGAAATGACAGCTTGTGCTGTGTTTTCCTTGGAATACTGAGGAGATCGTTGGTTAACACAGTTCTCTCCGGGGTTTAACATTAGGTCAGAAGGTTGGGAGCTCAATCTGTCCTACAAGCTGAGCGTATCCCAAAGCTCACCAACCAATAACTATAATTAACCCTCTGCTCCAGAGAAACGTGAACTTTTGAACTTTTTCCCGGTAGTTACGTTAGCTCACCCTTTAGCATCGGGACAGGGAATGGGGATTTCTCTCGGCAGACAAACTCCCTCTTGAGATAACTGGCCTGATAAAGTTGACATCCTCTGCCAACTTTCACAGAACAGTTATATTGTACTGTCAGTTTTCCATTCCCAGCCACTGAGGGTTGGAAGTTTTCCACACAAAGTCAGTTTTAATGACAGCTTTGCCAAATTAAACCCATAGTTTCTCTCTCTCTCCCTCTCTTTCAAAGCATGTTGTAAAAACCGAACTCAAATTCCTGCGTTCACAAGACTGATTGCGTTTGTTGCATCTTTGTATCATTCCAAACTGAATATCTTTGGAGGTTTGGTGTATTGGTCAGAAAAAAAACAAGGAATTTAGTGACCTCATCCCTCATCGTGGCTTCTGTGATTGACAGTTCTTCACATGTTTTGTGCATTAGACTTTTCCTCATCTGTTAGTGGTGAATCATGCTGGCAGATTAATAGATAGTGAATGTTTGTTTCAATCCTACGGTCGTGCTTCTCTGTGCTGGCCTCCTTGCTTTCATTTACTGCTGTTGGTGCAGGGTGCAACTCAGTAACTACGCATTAGGCGTATCTTATTTTATAATTTTATAGTATATATTTGTTTTAAAATATGGAACCACTCTTTTGCATCTTGGACTAAACCTTCAAGTCTTGTGAGAACCGTAACTTTGAATTTCAAAATGAACATAATAGTATATCTCAGTGGGTCAAAGGTCAGCATCAACATTATTACAGTGCTACATACGCAGCTAGGCAAACCTCTGATGGGATTTAGCCGAGTTTTTGACTGTTATCTTTTTGAAATCCTAATCCACTTGCAACAGGGATATCAGTTGTAAGATGCTCTTTGGAAAGTGACCCATTCCTTTCATCCCTTGAATTTATCTTCTCCCTTTCGATGTCAGGCCTTTTCCCAGCCATAAATCCAGTCTCTTACAAAATGCTCTAAAAACCATGTAATTGTACATTGCTAACCAAACAGATTCCTTTCTTGATTACTGCTCAGATAGAGGGGCCAGCTGGAAAGTTTCCCTCGTAGATTCTGCCCTGAACACAACAGAGCAGCCAGAAGAAACATTAGTCGGGCGGCACGGTGCAGGGCAGCGGTCAAAGCTACCCACCCCACACTCGAGGGTCAAGGATTCGGTTTGTGCTCCTGTAAATACATCACTGGCAACAGCACACAATTTAAAACTACATAAAGATATCAGCGAAGACCTAAGTAATATAAGCAGATAAATTAAAGGCCCTCAGATGGTTAGGCAAACACAGTCAAGTCTTAATTCTCGTTTATCTAATAAATACCCCGATTTTCCTTTCCATTGTTTTACAAGCAGATTACGCTGTGGGTGTCCTGCACTGTTAGTATGGCTGTATCTCTCACATTCCTTTTTGTCAGACAGACTATCGTCTAGTGTGGTCTAGAAGGTAAACAGGACCCAGGGGGGTCTCTGAGCTCTAGTCTGCATTCGCTCCTCAGTGTCAGAGTCAAGTGTTAGCTAATGGAGCCTGTCAAAATCCCTCTAGCCTAAAACCACCTGCCTTGAGAGGCCTTGTGCATCGATGTCAACTTGCTATACTACTCACTAGCCCTGGAGCTAGAACCAATACTGTGCTATCACACTTGATTTATACACTAAGTGTGGAGGAATAAATGCTTCAATTAATCTTAATTAAGCCTTAGTAATCCTGACAGAGCTCTCTTAGCTGTGACTTGTGTGACCTTTAAATTGAAAATGCCTATGTTTTCACACGGTCACTTTAATAATAACCCTACAATAAATTAGAGTTGAGGTGCAGCTGTGTGGTTTACAAACAAGGTTGTCTTACCACTCAGGAATCCATATAGCCACTTTGTTAGGTACATCTGTTCAACTGCTTTTTAACGCAAATTAGCGAGTCATATGGCAGGAACTCAATCAGCGCCAAATCACAATAGCAGTAACCTCAAGGTGCTTTATATGATAAGGTAGACCCTACAAGAATACAAAGAAAACAGAGAAAACCAGCAAGCACAAGGAAGAAACCTGCAGCAGAACCAGGCTCAGGGAGGGGGTGGCTATCCTCCGCGGCCGGTTTGGGTGAGGAGAGGAAGACAGGACAAAAGAAATGTTGTGGAAGAGAGCCAGAGTGTACTAATACATAATAAGTAACTCAATGCATATCGACATGTAGTCAAATGGCTTGCTGAAGTACAAACTGAGAATAGGAAGAGAGGTGATTTAAGTGACTTTGAACGTGGCAAGGTTGTTGGTGCTAGATGGGCTGATCTAAGTATTTCAGAAACTGCTGATCTACTGGGATTTTCCTGCACAATCATCTCTAGGGTTTATACAGAATGGTCTGAAACAGAGAAAATATCCAGTGAGCAGCAGTTCTCTGGGTGAAAATGTCTTGTTACTCCCAGAGGAGAATGGCCAGACTGCTTCAAGCTGATAGGGAAGGTAACTCAAAAAACCACTTGTTAAAACCATGGTATGCAGAAGAGCATCTCTAAACACCAACGCATCCAGCCTCGAAGCACACAGATTATAGCAACATAGATTCAGATGGTAGGGTCAGAAATTTGTCACAAAAAAAACATGAAAGCATGGGTACATCCTGCCTCATATGTTGCCAGGTCTTGAGATACAGCTGCATTAATGCAATACACATGGCATCATGGTAAGTGAGTTTACATGTGCGTGGACCATATGTTTATTACCTGGTTAATAAATACATCATGTTTTACTGAGTAACATGTAAAAACATAATTTGTTTGTTTATGTATATTTATGATTATTTCAAATCAGTTTTCATGCCACATTGTCAAATGCCCCTTATTGACCTGTACTTACCTTTACTGTCCACTCTTTCTTATATTTTTCACAATCACTGAGTGTGAAATTCACAGTAACATATTTTCCCTGGAAAATACAGCCCTTGCACCATTAGCTGGCAAACAAACTGTGTTTGTGTCGAGCTGCACATAAACAGTTTTTGTATTTGGTGATAATTGTCACCAAGTACATAAATACCGAGGACTGAAAAGTGAATGAAAAAAAAAAAAATTCCATTTAGGTTTGCTTATTTTCAGTGCAGCCAGCTAGAGGCAGACGTACTACAACCGCAACTTTATTGACATGTACATAGATTAACATAATCGGGTTGAGAAGGAAAAAAGGGATGCGTGCCATATCGTGACTCAATTGCGTCCTTGGCATCATTGCCATTCTGCAGCACATGAAAAATAAACTTATTTAAAAGCATTTTACGGTGGCCCCGAGAGGCCAAACGGATCGCAACTTAAGAAAACACCAGCAAAAGCACACAAAACACAACGGAAATAGGAAAAACGAAAACAGAAATAGAAAAAACGAAAACAGAAATAGGAAAAACAGAGTTCCTAAAGCACAAGGGAAGTGTTTCTGGGGAGACAATAATCCGACGGACCAGTTGCAGGAACCAAAACATGCTAGGTAAGTGTATTTTAATCTCATGATTTATATAATACTGATGACGGATTTTTAGGCTAATGGTTAGGCTAACACACTTACCTCTCGTCTTTTCTTTCCTCACAAAACTAATAGATCCTCCACATCTTTTAAGTGTCTCCCTGTGCAATTGGTCCGTCGGATTATTGTCTCCCCAGAAACACTTCCCTTGTGCGTTTGGAAATCTGTTTTTTTGTTTTTCCTATTTCCGTTGTGTTTTGTGTGCTTTTGCAGCATTTTTATTATTGCTGGTGTTTTCTTAAGTTGCAGTCTGTTTGGCCTCTCAGGGCCACCATAGCAGGGGCATTTTGTATTTAATTCCCTAGAGTAAATTACACATTAAGTGAAAATGCAAGAATGCTATTCTGAATGATTCAGACCCACTTTGACTCCTGTATTTAATCACTCAATCAACTCAATGCCCTGTGCTACCATGGTCAGACTCAAATGTACTTAAAAACTTGAACAGCCACCAACCTAGAGTGTCTTTTAGGATTACTGAACAAGACAAAACAACATCCACTCATGATGTGATATTATAGTATATAGTATATCAGAAATCTGTTCACTATTTTTATTACAAATTATATCAGTAAGGAAGCTGACTAAATATTCACTGATAATTTATGGGACAGGGGTGGGATTAAATAAGTGTATACTTCTTCCCACTCCCTTTCAACATGTAAATTAATCAGAATGTTTTTTTGTATGTAATTTGTATAGTATTTTTTTTCTCTCTTATTTCTTTTCTAAATGTACTTGTATATTGTTCACATGTTGAAATAAATTACCAATCAATCAATCAATCAATCAATCAATCAATCACTTGTCACTTAAAATTCCCATACGCTTAATATAATTTAAACAGTATGTTTCTACAAGTTGCTATCATAAATGGTAAACACTTTTTGTTAACATGTTTATTTCTGATTTAAAGTATTTCATTTTAAGTATTAAAAGTATAGAAAAAATGAACATAGGTCCAGACACTATGACTTCACCCACTGGACTCAGTATTAGCGCCTTGGTTGTCATCATGTTGGGTGGAGGGCTCAGACTGCAACCCCCACCTCCTTCATTGCTGAAGTTGGGGTCTGTCTTGCTCTGAAGCTAACCTCCGGTGGCCATTCAATTATTTATTAGCCACTCCTAGCGTGCACTACATTTTTCATATTGTTCTGTCAGTTAGAAGCTGTAATTCATAAAATGGGTTGCTAATGTGGTTTTTATGAATGGAACAATAAAAAAAAAAAATGATGTGATTTTCTTGAATGCAGTATAATTTGTTTCTATTTGATGGAAACAGCTAGTGGTCATACGTTTTACTGAATACTGCACCACTGACAGTATAATTTTAAAGGAGCATGCTACCCTGGGTAGATAAAACCACATGATGTCATAGCCTCCTGCATAGCACGCTACACAGTAGGTGTTTCAACCTTTTTCTTCAACGGAAACGCCATCCAGCTTCTCTTCCAGTCATCTTGGATCAGCCAAATATCAAGCTAAGGAAACTTGAAAACACTCCGTTCTTCCCAGATGGTGTGCCTGCTGTTAAATCCAAACATGATGTGTGTGTGTGTGCCCTCAGCTGTACATACAAACAAATATAAAAAGCTCTCATACGCATGCAAATGTAGCTGCAGGCTGGGCTTGTCACGCACACTCAGCTATGGTTATATGCTCATGCATCCATCTACAGGCATAAGTTCCCTTAACAGACGTTATCTTTGGATTCCTGAGTGGTTAGTTAGTCGGCAGGCTTATCTGGCCTCTGAGGCCAACGTCAGAGTGCACATGTAGAGGAAGGAGCACTTTCCCCGTGCACTAGACTAATAACAAGCTCTGCTGGCTTTTCATGCCCAGTGCAGATTATATCAGAGCCAGTGCCTGATGGTTTGGTCTATCTGAGACTCTTTTTGCTCTTACCATTTGGACTATGTGGAGGTTTTCTCCTTTGGGAAGCAGAGTAGAGTGACGCAGGGAAAGTCAAAGCCAGCACACACTGGTCCAAGCACCAGGAAGTGCAGACAGGAAGCGACCTGGGTCTTTGGAAGTCATTAAACCCTTAATCTGATACCACGGGGAATGGACACACTTCAGCAGCTGCCATTCCCTCTCCTGTCGATTTATTATTCAGTTTTTCTAGGGAAGTTTTCAGCTCGTTATTTCATTTTTTTTGCTGCACAACCAGACTGTTTTTGTTTGATTTGATTACAGACGATGGCTCAGATAAATTATTAAATTCGCGAAAGTATTAAATATTTTAAAATCTAACATATCATACAAAGTCAGATAAAAATAATCGCACCACTAATATACTTCCAACAGAGACAAGTGTTAAAATCATTACAGTCAAATATTGACTAAACAGAAACACGTCCTAGATTAGAAAGTCCTAGATTAGAAAGTCCTAGATTATACATTTTTATTTTCTTTACTCCGTTTTCACCAGAGTTTGGTTGCTCTGTGCACCAGAAATTTAAAACCAATCCTTTTTAAGTCTCTACATGGCTTATGCCCTGTGAACATCAAACTGGTGGGACGACGAGAACAGTGCAGTGCTCAAGTCCAGCAAAAAGGGGGGTGTTTAAATTTTAAACATATGCCATTTTAGTCTTTTAATTATTGAATGCTCACAGTGAGCCATGAATAAGTTGTGCATAATGTACACCCAGAGAAATGTGTCAGCACCGTATAGTCAGAAAGATTTGGCTCACGTCTGTATTCAGCAGTTCTCATTACAAGTGTCTGAAAGAGCGGACAAAAATGAGCAGCGAGAAGATTGTTGTGTGATGGGACTCGTAAGTCAGTTATGACACATGTTTTGCCAACATAAATTTCTTGATCGGAATTCCTCTATTTAAGTGAATTTGACTGTAAATGTACTGAAAAAAATAAATAAATAAAAAGCAACCAAAATTACAGAAGACACAACAGAAAACCCAGATGTCAATTTCCTGAGACAAAGCACTCAATGATTAAAGCAAAATACTTAATGACAGGGTTGCTTCATATTTTGAAAAGAAAACATAATATTTAATCGAGTGTCGAGACTATTAATCATTATCGAGCTCAGGAAATACATAACTATGCAAATGCCCAAATTAAACAAAAGAATAGAAAATAAAAAGAATAGAAACAACATTAAAATAATAAAATTGAATTTCTAGTGGCACGAATTGAAATAAACAAAGTGTTTAAAAAATTGGTTTCCTTATTTGCATTTCATTGTGCGTTCCCATCTGGAGCGT
Source organism: Copadichromis virginalis (assembly GCF_057382275.1). Lineage (NCBI taxonomy): Eukaryota > Metazoa > Chordata > Actinopteri > Cichliformes > Cichlidae > Copadichromis > Copadichromis virginalis. The sequence continues at coordinate 16,895,694 of NC_140624.1, forward strand.
CAAACTGATTTTAATTCCCAGGCCACATACAGCTGGACAACTTACACCGTTGCATAACAGCCCATAAAACTAAGCACACTCCATTTTTCCCGTTTCTTTTAGTGTAAAAAAGTACATTCTGAATCCGTTCACATTAAACAAACCATTCATTACAAAACAGAAAAGTGCAATTTCGATGGTATCTCTCAGGTTTTCCACAGTCAGTCGGTTTGCTGTCATTAGGAAGAAACGCTTGTGTCATCACTCAAAGAAACACATCAGTACGGCTCCTTGGCTTAACCACCTCCCTTTGGTGTGGTATGGCAGGCTGTGGGTAATATCTTTGTCAATAAGAAGGCTGCAGAAGTGACGACTGACACATCTGGCTCAGATCGTGTCGTGATGACACATGATCCATTTCTAATGACTTGTAAGACAATGCTTTAGGATGGAGAATCTAGTGAAACTGCGACAGGATTTATGCCTTTCAACTACATTTTGGTGTTTACTTTTCTGGCCTTGATGCCCCTGCTTTAGATGCTGGTACTGTATAAAACTCATTTATATTGCACTGGCTATCCAAAGCACACTAAAGAGTGTACTTGCTTATCTATGGAAAAATTTGGCTTTCAATTTTTGTTATTCCTTTTTTATAATTATTACTATTCACAAACCTTTAACTTTATATTTACCTCGACCCTGCGTAGAAAATCTGTATTATCACATTTGGCACTATTACCAGCCTAACAATACCCTGACCGCTCGCTTTTCCTTTAAAGGGTAACACAGATCTGTTGGTGCAGTCTGTGCATCACAGTGTTATAAACACTCCTGACACGGGGTAATGTTCATTGTATCTAGGGGCACACACGCTTTCTGTAAAGAAAAGTGGAGACTGAAAAAAACAGAAACAAGTGAAGCCATATATTAGCACTGGGAATGATAACATTTAAATTTATGCTTTAAAACATGCCGCTTAAGTCTAATCTTTCACGCTGAATTGAAATTTATGTCCTTAATCCGTGGCAACTCTAAGTCATTTGTTAAATAATGTCAGTCAAAACAGTTCCTATTACCAACAAAGCACTACATTTCTAGATTAGTCCAAGCAAAAGCTTTAGCTGAGCTGCTACTAAATTATGACATTATTTGTGTCCATTTCCATGGCAATCGAGTAAACATATTGAGTCAGCGAACATCTGGAGTAGTGCCTTTATGTTAATATAAAGAAAACAAGTGTAGTTTTTGCATTGTCACCAGCACCGGTTTTGGTATTTTGGCTTCTTGAAAGTATCCCTTTGTCCTGTTCTGGGTTTGACAACGCTTAGATATGAATATTGCACAAGTGCATTATTTTTTTTTCTCTTTAAAGGAACATAAAACACTTGTACAAAGGGGTAGAGGTATTCACAATGGGTTTTTTTTCAGCACATCTGGAATTCCAACACTGCTTATTCATTTAAACTCCTTCTGTCAAACATAATGTTTTATGCCACCGATAGATGTTTCTGCTTTTGATCTCTTTCGAAGATAATATATTGTAAGATGAATATAACTCTTGTTTCATGAGGTTAAGAAAATATTGTCCTTTCCACTTTGGTAAAGCCTAACTTACGGCCAGTGATGGGAATAACTAACAACCAACAGCGTTACTTTTTTCAGTAACGAGTAATCTAACTAATTACTATTCCTATCGCTACAACGCCGTTACCGTTACTAACAAGAAAATGCGGTGCGGTCGCGTTACTTTTTTTCAAGAAACAGACAGTTGAAGCTGTGTTCAGCTTACCGCAATTTATATCAGTTGCACGGAAGTAGCTGTCTACGTAAGTAATCTGGGCACTACAGCTTTAAGCAGCTGCGCGCGCTCCCGCGGACGGTAATCACGATCACTTTTTGGCACAACACCTGGAGCAAAGGGGGCAAAACAATCGCATGAGTTCTGCTGTTTGACTGAGGAAGATTAAAGTAGTCGTGGTAAGCCAATCACATGTCCACTTCAAGATGACAAAGCAACAAGGTGATATATACCAGTTTTTAAATTGTGTTGATAGGCCACATACAACCATGATGTAGATGATAAACAATATATATGCAGCGTTTTTTCCTCAATAGTTTCGTATCATCTAACATCTAAGGACAGCGCTAGCAAGCACTTTCTGCTTATGAGCAAAAAATTAAAAAACAAAACAAAAGACGCCCTTTCGTGTTGGTGGAAAAATGTACTATGTGACCAATCAAAAAAATGATATGACAACATGACATTTGGTTGTTTAGGAAGAGGGGGAAGTTTTAGGAGTGATGGCGACAGAGAGAGAGAGAGAGAGAGAGCAGAAAAATAGAGAGAGCAAGTACGTACATATTGAATACAGAACAGCTGAGTGTTATATAAATAGTTTGAAATGGTTATAAAAAAGAGGGTAAAAGGTAAACAGCTGCAAATAACTTTGTTGTTTGCAAAACTTGTGCATATGATTTTAAAATTGACAACTTATATTTGCATTTAAAGTTATGAAATATGACTCAATAAACATGTTTGTGATTATTAAAAAAAACACAGTTTTTCCACTCGGATTTTATGTTTTTTATCTGATTATACATCAATTGTGTTAATACAGTATGTCAAAATGAAAACATAACTGTAAATTCAGAAACGTGAGGTTGTGCTGAAAAGAATGATACCAAACAAGGTAAAGTAAATCGTTTTTAAAGGTTAAATGTAGAGGTAAAATCAAAAGTGGTTAAAAATAGCCAATTATACCCTGGAGCCCAGGGGGTTAAACTTTTTTTTTTAAAGTAATGTAACTTTTCAAGTAATTAATTACTTTTAGAATCTTGTAACTCGGTTACTATTTTGAAGAAGTAACTAGTAACTATAATTAATTACCCTTTCAAAGTAACTTGCCCAACACTGATTAAGGCACACATTGTACTCAACAGATGCTTGTGAGTGGCAAGGATCATGTAAGATTTTTCCCTGTTTACAGTGTTCAGGCTCAACCAAATGACAACTGTAAGCTGTTAGCGCGATTTCTCCTCTTTGTCAGTTTACTTTAGACAGTCTTTCCTCCATTAAATGACGTCAAACGGCCACGGGCTAGACTAAGTAGGGCTTTTTAAAGTCTCTTGTCCGTCTACACGAAAGTCCTCACGCTGATCTTAATGGGGGGGATTTTAAGTCCATCTTTCTCCGCTTATGAGAACAGTGGTGAATACTTTGTATTCTAATTTTAAGAGCTAAAAAACCCCCCTGTTGCTTTAAAAGTCTCTGTTTAGGGTATCAACGATGTAGGTGTTTCCTATAAAATGTTAGATAAATGACAGAACAAAAGTGCAGCGCGAGAGTTTGTAAATGGAGGCCTAAATCTGCCTCCTTCCTCTAGGGAGACCACACACTTTACGGATTACTTCCTCCTCTTCTCTGGTCCAAGAACAGCATAATGTGTGCCGGCGCCATGCTCTGTGATGGCAACCGGGATGAATTGTACAAACAGCGGGGGATACGAGGCAGCTTAAAAGCTTCTGTCCCAAATAAAAGTTACAAAGAACCAGAAAGGGAGAGGGGTTGTGACAATCCTGAGATGAAGAGTGGCTATGTGAGAGGCAAAGCTGATTGGACAGAGATGGGATCAGTCTGCCGTTTCTTCTGCTGCTTCTTCCCTTTCTTGGGGACGGGAAGTTCTGGCTCCCTGACTTCTCACAGCCTCTCCTTCTGTTTAGAAGCCAGTTTGCCTGTCTGCTGTTTTTGGCTGCTTTTTTGAGGACTGTTTGTAAGTCGGCTAACAGCAACCTAAAATCTCATTCTATCCTCTTTATCGCAGGACAAAATCGTGTTTTACAGTAAACTGCTAGACAAGTGATTCAGAAAGAAAACAAAACAAAAAAAAACTTTTTATGAAGGTCTGCTTAAATTCAGAGGATTTGGCCTGAGGAGAGGAAAGTTGACTTGCATGCTTCACTGAAAGCCCACAGCTGTTTGATGATTCTTAGTGGTGCCCTAAATTGTTCCGTAGGTTTTCGTCCTTGATGATTGTTTGTGTCTGGCATTTGAAAGACCACTTCAGATTCCACTGTGTATGAAGTCCTCCTTACGCAGCTAGACACATTCTCCAATAGCATATTTATGCCCTAGGAGAATAAAGTGTCCAGCCAGCCTAGACAATGTTACTAAAATATTACAGCAAGGAATCTGACCTTCTCTCCTATGAATTTTGACCTACACTTAGGTTATACATCTGGTGCTGCAGCATACCAAATACCACTGCTCACTTGTTCCCAGATTTAAACATAAGTTACAGTCATGTGAAAAAGAAAATTTTCACTGGACTCTGTGAACGTGCTGTGAAAAACTAAGTGCACCCTTACTGTTTGTAATCAAGAGGCAGCGGTAGCAGCCAGGTGCTGCTAACGAATGACTTAACTGATTCTAACTGATTAAAAAAGCAGAAGTGTTCATTGTTTGCTGGCCTGGAAATTTCCACGTGTCTGTTAACACAATGCCACAAGTGGACATCCTAGCAAATCGGATGATTTGGCTGGAAAGGAGAAAACGTTTTCTCTCTAAAACATGGCAGTTAAGCTAAGGTTTACAAAGTTGCATCTGAACAAACCACAAGGTTTCTGGCACAATGTCTTTTGGACAGATGAAGTAGAAGTTGAGATGCCTTACTAATGCACAGCACCGCAGTTTGCAAAAACCAAGCACAGCATTTCAGCACAAACACCTCATACCAACTGTCAAGCACGGTGGTGAAAGGATGATGATTTAGGCTTATTTTACAGCCACAGGACCTGGGCACCTTGCAGGCATCGAGTCATCCTTGAACTCCTCTGCTTTCCAAACTATTCTAGAGTCAAGTTGGCGTGAAATTTGGTCATTTATGTATTTATTTATGTGCTTAAATTATCCCAAGCACAGCAGCAAGACTGTAAAAGAAAAGAATCAAGGTGTTGCAATGGCCCAGTCAAAGTTCAAATGTCAACCTGACTGAAATGCTGTGGACATTGAGTGCTTTCATAGACTGCAGAGAATTGTGTGAAAACTTTCACACTTTCACTGTATATATGACAATTTCAGTCCTTGTGTTGTCCTGTGCTAGCTTTCTGTGTTGATACAATTTTCCAGTTTAAAAAAAACTACATATAATTTTGCTAACATTAACATAATAAGCATCATAATAAGGGAACAAGGGGTCAGTATAGTCTCGAAATTACTAATCAGACAAGTAGCTTCATACCAATTTGTAACAGAGCTATATTTGGCCTTACTTTCACTAATCAGAAGCAGCTTTGATTCTTTAAGTTGAGCTACCATTTATAACTAATGAATCTAAGAAATGCGCTCCCGAAAAAAAGGTTGCATTTGGGTCCCGATATGCAAACACTGTTAGTTTGAAAAAAGAAAAACCTGAGTTTTCAAATTGTCCAAAATATATTTTTTGAGCTTGATAGTCATGCTTTTTGACTCCATCCAGTTGCCTTGGAACGAGTTTCATCTGCAGAAGTATCCTGGGATTTTATAATCCTATAAAAGTCCTTGTGATCCTTCAGCTGAAAGTCAACAAAACTGGAACTGCACAGTTTCTCCTGACCGTGGTGTTCCCATGACAGGCGTGTGCTGCAGTTAATAAGAATTTATTTGATTGTTATTTGTGATTATGCTTTTGGAAAAGGCTGCCTGTTGCCACCATGCTTTTTTTCCTGACAGGAAAGTTGCCGTGAAGCACTTTATCCATGACCCCATGTTTCCCTGACAAGTGAATCGAGGCTATGGATCTGTTTCTGGGCCTCAGCTCCAAGTAGCATTCCTCGTGTTTAGGAAAACATGTAAACTGACGTTAAAAAAATAAAAGTGAGCAGTCAGCTCTTTTGGCCTTTCTTGCACGGCCCAGATGCCCATATGAAAGCTGACTTTTGTATGCTGGACAACTCTCACACAAGGTGGATGGCCTGTGTTTTTCCTGGCATGTCTTGAACAAACACAGACCAATTACATTGGGCTGCCTGGTGTGTCAGCCTATGATCTACAGTTGTATTTTGCATTATTTGAACAGGCTTAGGAAGTAGGTTTGCTCTTTGCAGAACAAGAGAGACAGAGATATATAATACAAGTTCATACAGTTTCCCTGGGTTAGCATAAATCCCAGGCACAAACTGATATCTAGTTTCGAAGACAGGCTACATCCTGTGCCAGCAAAGTGCCACATGGTTTAAGCGAGCTACAGTTGCAAAAAGAACTTTGAAAACTTTGATCTGAAATATTCAAAACTCATACATGCAACTTTTCTGAGGCTCCTTAGTATATATGCATTAAAATGCGTGGCTCCTATCCCACTCAAACTGTAGAATTGCATTATTCATCTGAGGCAGTGTTTCAGCGTTCTCTCCGAGGCCGCAGTGCTCCCACCCACACAACCGAGTACCTGTCTTCTAATTCACTTTGGATATTCTTTGCAGTCACACTCCAAACAGTGAGTCTTGTCAGCGCGTGCATGTTCTGACTTTTTGTGCATGATAGAGACACATATGACTATTACACCTAATCATGTCAAAGAATGAACTAGCAATAGCACACTATAAGAATATGTACTGCTTCAATTTTACTTTTGAAGAGTCATGAAAGTATTAGTTAAAAATGAATTACTTCAAATTTGGCAGGAAGGGACAAACTCAGTGGTATAATTGAGGAACCGAAGGGGCGGTTCTTGTCATATTTGGTTTGATCCACTACTAAACTGATGACAATAATTACAGACATCCAATTAAACTGATTTGATTGTGTAGGAGTCATTTGTGAGTAATAGTGGGCAAACTTTTAAGGCTCGTGCAGATTTACCATGTGGGAAGGTGGATGGGTGGCAAAAAACATGTTGAATTGAATTTTTTCTGGCCTGCTGTCTCACTGGTGATGAGACTTCTGGTTTTATCCCTCGTTTCTTTGTATTTTGCTCTTGAGCAAAGTTCTTTTTGGACATTGGCTTGTTTTACAGGTATTTTCAGTGTGTACTCATAATCACTTTACTCGGCCATTTTCAGAAGAATTGTTGTTTGTTTGTTAAGCCACATAATACTTCAAAAAGCATCTAATTCTACCTTGATGAACTAGTGTTGTGTCCACACAAAACAGACAACCGAGGAACGAACGGATTTAAATTTTAGTTTTAGACTCTTTGTTATTATAAAAACCCACAATTTGTTCCCATTTCTTTACATGAATCCATGAAATATGTCAAAAGAGCACATTTTGACACGCATAAAATAGTTTTTTATGTGATAGAGATGATTCCAAAAGTGCTAACTTGGCTTATCTTGGCACATTGTTCAGCATTTGCTTAAAGAAATTTGAGTAAATGGGACAAGTGGAGGACAAATGAACAAGTGGCAGTCCTAAAAGTCCACCTAGAGCAGATTGGCAAAGTCTGAAAAACATGTTCTCAAGAAACAAAAAGAATCCAGCAAGTACTTCACCCAAGACCTGACCTGAGAGATGCGTCTGACCCTTCAGCTGATCCATATCCGGTCGTTAAGTGATGACGTGACGAATCCTACTTCCGGGCCTAAAGTAGTCTGCGTTTAATATGGCTTTTGTGTTGTTAACATGTTTAATGTTATGTATTTTCTTCTATTTAATCTCAAAAAGCTCCTAAAACAGTCAGTGATCACTGTTGACCTCCCTCGGCTTTTATTACCGCTAATCATTTATTTAAGCTCAGTTTTTAAAACCTTAGGATGTAACTACAGCCCAGCCCATGCAGCAGTATATGAATGACTAACCTCGTATTGTGGATGGATTATCTCAGTTGTTCTCCTGGCTGAAGTTTGGTCCTTTCACAGCATCCTGCCATGCGATTACATTTGTTCCTGACCACCGAGAACACTCACGTTAACTTTTATCGAGTGGAAAAAAAGTTAGCTTGTTTATATTATGCTAACATAGCTGTGTTGCTAGCGGTCACGTAGCACATCATTATATACCAGCTAGCCAAACTTCAGTAACCCTGCAAACGTCACTGCTGTTTAGTTTTTCTGTCTTCATTTATGTTGGAAGTGATAGCAGAGCTGTACGTTTTAATTTGTTTCCAAAACCCCGCAGTCAGGACATGCTATATTGTATTTAGATAGAAGCTAGCGAGCTAACTCCCTGCTAACTTCTAACTCTGTTAAATGTCGTAAATTCCGTTTTCATGGATGCCTGGATGTTAAACTCAATTGTTACACCTGGTAGAGCAGAACGCTGATCATTTTATTAAAGATGAAAGACTTTAGACAGTTTTTCAACTCTCAGTAATGCCATAGTGATCATTTGATATATGGACCTGCAGCGGAGTTTAGGCCCAGACACGGCTAGTGACGTCAGACTTAACGACCGGATACTGTTCACTGGATACTCACCTGAAATGGTCTCAGTGGAAGGTTGAGTGTAAAGAAATATTCTCAAGGAAGGTAAACAGGGAGAGAAGGCTGAAGTACGCTTAAGTAAACTGGACTTTAAATCATTGGCAGGAAATCCTACGTGGTGATGAATCCAAATTTGACATCATTATTATGTATAGAAGAGGTCAGTACAGGGCTACAACAGTGTAAAACATGGCCGAGGCTCTGTTATGGTTTGGGGTTGCATATAAGCCAGTCATGTTGGTGGGTCAAAATTGATGTAATTATGAAGGCAGAAAAATACCATCAGATCTGGATCCACTGTGCAGTACCATCTGGAAAGCATCTGATTAGCAACAACTTCCTTTTTCAGCTTGGCAGTGATCCCAAACACACTGTGAATACAATAAAAGCATGCCTGGATAGAAAGAAACACACAATGCAACACTATCAGTTATGGATTGGCGTCCCCAGAGCCTGGATCTCAACATTATTGTTGCAGTGTGGGATCATCTTTACAGAGAACACAAAGACAGCCAACAGAAGAACTTTGAATGTCCTTCAAGAAGCCTCTAGAACTATTCCTGAAGACTGCTTAAAAAAATGACAAGAAAGCTGGCTTAAAGAGCTCAGTTACCAAATATTGACTGTCAAGCTGGTTAGAGTGATACAAACTTTTTGTCTCACATACTGTTTTTCCAGATATTGTTTGCATATGTTTCATTAAATAAGTGCACCTATTTCCCATTTTCCGTGCAAAACATGGAAAAATGAGGGGTCACTCAAGACACCTTTGCTTTGTTACTCAGATCCCCCCTTCATTTGCCACATTTGGTTTCAAAGTCAAGGTCCATTTTGAGGTTTCAGGGCTTCATATTGGGACCTTGCTATCTAAAGACCATCCGTACATGTCATAAGTATGACATCTACCTTTGTGATTCAAAATGGCCACGTCCATTTTAATACATAACCCTACAGCCTTAATACGATGTGAATGCGTACAGATATAAAGCTACAGAAAGACTTTAACAGCGAGTTACATTTCCCCCCTGCTTAAATGTGTTGGAGAAATACTATCTATCCATCCATCCATCCTCTGCCGCTTATCCTGGAGCCTATCCCAGCTGTCTTGGGGCGAGAGGCAGGGTACGACTCTGGATACTGTAGCTCCTGTGAAAACTAAGGTCTCAAATCAGAAGTACCTGACTCTGTGTTATAATTCTTAAACACGTAGCCTAAATCAGATGACTCGTAAGCTGGAGAGGAAATGGCGTGTCACAAATTTAGAGGATCATCATTTAGCCTGGAGAAATAGTTTGCTGCTTTATAAGAAAGCCCTCCGCAAAGCCAGAACATCTTACTATTCGTCACTGATTGAAGAAAATAAGAACAACCCCAGGTTTCTCTTCAGCACTGTAGCCAGGCTGACAAAAAGTCAGACCTCTGTTGACCCACAGATGTAATATTATCTACAGCTACTCTTAGTAAAATTGATATTAAGTTTTTCTCCAATTGATCTTTCTGAGTTAACTTCAATAATTACTTCCTCCAAACCATCAACATGTCTTTAGCATGAATGTGCAGCATTCAATACTGTTGACCATAATATCCTATTAGAGCGATTAGAGCACGCTGTAGGTATTACAGGTACTGTGCTGCAGTGGTTTGTATCATATCTATCTATTAGACTCCAATTTGTGCATGTAAATGGAGAGTCCTCTTCGCACACTGAGGTTAATTATGGAGTTCCACAGGGTTCGGTGCTAGGACCAATTCTGTTTACATTATACATGCTTCCCTTAGGCAGTATCATTAGAAGACATAGCATACATTTTCACTGCTATGCAGATGACACCCAGCTCTATCTATCTATGAAGCCAGATAACACACACCAATTAGTTAAACTGCAGGAATGTCTTAAAGACATAAAGACCTGGATGGCCGCTAACTTTCTGCTTCTTAATTCAGATAAAACTGAAGTTATTGTACTCGGTCCTGAAAATCTTAGAAATATGGTATCTAACCAGACTCTTACTCTGGATGGCATTACCTTGGCCTCCAGTAACGCTGCGAGGAACCTTGGAATCATTTTTGACCAGGACATGTCCTTCAATGCACATATTAAACAAATATGTAAGACTGCGTTCTTCCATTTGCGCAACATCTCTAAAATTAGAAATATCCTGTCTCAGAGTGACGCTGAAAAACTAGTTCATGCATTTATTACTTCCAGGCTGGACTACTGTAATTCATTATTATCAGGATGTCCAAAAAACTCCCTGAAAAGCCTTCAGCTAATCCAAAATGCTGCAGCAAGAGTCCTGACAGGGACTAGAAAGAGAGAGCATATTTCTCCTGTTTTGGCTTCCCTTCATTGGCTTCCTGTTAAATCCAGAATTGAATTCAAAATCCTGCTCCTCACATACAAGGTCTTAAATAATCAGGCCCCATCTTATCTTAATGACCTTGTAGTACCATATCACCCTATTAGAGCACTTCGCTCTGCAGGCCTACTTGTTGTTCCTAGAGTATTTAAAAGTAGAATGGGAGGGAGAGGCTTCAATTTTCAGGCCCCTCTTCTGTGGAACCAGCTTCCAGTTTGGATTTGGGGGACAGACACTATCTCTACTTTCAAGATTAGGCTTAAAACTTTCCTTTTTGCTAAAGCATATAGTTAGGGCTGGACCAGGTGATGCTGAATCCTCCCTTAGTTATGCTGCAATAGACGTAGGCTGCCGGGGGATTCCCATGATGCATTGAGTTTTTCCTTTCCAGTCATCTTTCTCACTCACTATGTGTTAATAGACCTCTCTGCATCGGATCATGTCTGTTATTAACCTCTGTCTCTCTTCCACAGCATGTCTTTATCCTGTCTTCCTTCTCTCACCCCAACCGGTCGCAGCAGATGGCCGCCCCTCCCTGAGCCTGGTTCTGCCGGAGGTTTCTTCCTGTTAAAAGGGAGTTTTTCCTTCCCACTGTCGCCAAAGTGCTTGCTCATAGGGGGTCATATGATTGTTGGGTTTTTCTCTGTATCTATGAAGCGTCTTGAGGCGACTTTTGTTGTGATTTGGCGCTATAGTCTGTCGCAGGGCCGGAGAAATACTAAAACTATAAAAAAACAACTTGTCTTGCTATAAATTCAGTGTACTTGAAAGTCAATCTACCAAATCTACATCATGTGTGTGTGTAAATATATTGGTAATAGACATCTGTTTTGGTGTGACATTTCATAACACATCCTTCTAGACACAATATGTTGCAGTCTGTGGAGAGTCAGCAGTATTATTTACAAACAATAAAAAGGTGACTTTGTTGAATGGAATCATTTATTGTAGAATTCAGATTCTAAAACACATTGATAATTAAAGTTTCCCAAAGCCCACGTGAGTTGTCTTGTTTTTGTACGTCCACATTCTTCAAATCACTTCTCAGATTTTCAGACATTTCCTGATAAATAATCTGTCGGCAGACCTCTTACTTATCGCAGATTATTTAGCGATAGAACATTGTTATAAAATTGTATCTTGTGCAATCTGATGGAAATTCGGAATATTGACTTGAAAATTCTGGCCGCTGTCGGTGTCACTGACCTAAACTGATAATAAAGTTTTTGCCCTGATTGTGCAGAAGAATCCGGCACAGACTAATTCCAGTTATGTTACGAACAGGCTCCTCTTTGCAGAGAAAGGATGCTCGCTGATTCCTCGGTTGCTCGTGCTAGAAGGCCCGTGCTCTACAGGCACTCGTGCAACTGTGTGTACGAGTGCCTGACACAAATAAAAGACTGTGTCAGGGGATGCGTGCACGTGCATGACTGTGTATATGATGGCGGTGGCATTTGTGTCTGTGTGTGTTTGTGTGTAGCGATGGGTGCCCACAGCGCCACAGTGGAAACTTGGCCACGAGCCAGCTTTTGCCCATGAGGGCTGGTAAACACACCGTGATGGATCTCGTTCTCTGCACTCAAGTGCCAAACACAATGTAAACTTGCTTCCATCACGCCACTCAGCCACTCTTCTCCTTCTGTTCTTTAGTAGTTCAACACTACATTAGGCTGCATTCGATGTGTAACGTCAAGAAACAGCTTTTTGCATCTCTTTTTAACATTTTTTGACAAAATCAAACAGACATCTGCAATTTGTGTATACTTGAAAGCTATTTACAACACAAATTGCCTGAAGTGAAACCCAAGCGTAGTATATGGCATCAGATCATGTTCATATTGGATTCATGAAGCGCAAAGAGGCTTCTGGGTCAAGTGGTTTACTGGTAAATAAGCTGGCCTTTGGATATTCACACTTCCAGAGTACACATCTTCCTGTAGCAGTCTCACAGGCCGGCGTTGGTCTGAGAAAGGTCACTTGTGAAGACTGCACCCCCATGCAACATCAAAACCAGATGTCTGATGAATTGCTCCTCATAAAAGATTCCTCTTTTACAATGGAGCGTGGCATTGCCAAATACGGTAAGACAGTTAGGTGAGCATTCCCCAGTTGTTAAAATTCCTTTGGGTAATTCAGAATAGTAGCGTTTTGGAGAGACAGTCGCAGGAACGTTTCACAATGAGCTTGCTGTAAGATTCTAGATGTAGTGCGGGATATGCTCCAGGTTTGGAGTTATTTCCTTTCATCTGCCACAAACAGTCTGAAACAGGATGTGATGCTTTTCATTGAAGAATCTATCTGACCGTTGACGGGTTTGTGCAAAACAAGGGCAGCTGTTAGCTTTAAATTTTGATAACACAGGTGGTGTCCAAAGCATCCCAACCTGGTGTGCTTCCCTTTACACAATCTATTTTTGCAACCTATCACATAATAAAATCATGTTGCATTTCATTACCACACACAGCGATTTAACGAATGCGTGTATATCCTGTATTCTGGCTGACTTCAGCTCTGCCCTCTTTTGTCTTCCTCTTATCTTCCGTGTTTGAAGAGGGAATGTTTCTGTTCCTATCACCTATGAAATAAACCATTCTGATAAGGCAACATTGTTTCAGCTCTCCCTGAGAAAACTTACCTATGGGTTCTGATAAGCTGAAAAAAAAAGTCCCAAAAAATGTGGAGCCAGCAGCTGCCTGGTGACACGCTGCACTGAAAGGACTGTCTGGCTCTCTGCGAGCGTGTGCTGAGAGGTGATGGACAAGACCCGGCCTCCTCCCTGCTCCTATCACTCCCTGTTAGCGCGTCTTCTCCTCCCCTGCTTCTAACTAATCACAGCTGACAAGGCATACACAGGGCTCTGTAATACGCCATTGGGTGGAAGGAGTTGTGCTGACCTGTCTTAATCAGGGGAGAAGGAGCAGGAGAAGGACGTTGGGCTATAAAAGTGCGACCTCGGCTTAACAGAGACAATGCTCTGTCTTCATGAGAAGACCAGATGTTAAATGTTAAACAGCTTCAGGGTTAAAAGTGTGTGCTTAAGTGTGTGTGTGAATGTGTAAGAGAGAGAGAGGGAGAGGAGGGGGGGTGGGTCAGGGTTGAGAAAGAAAAAAAAATACTAGTCCAACGTGAGGCAACTTCTTTGCACAGCATCAAATATGAGATTACCTGTGCTTGCTTTGGTGGATCTCTGTTTGCATATGGTGCATCCAATTCACGTGATAAGGATGTAATCCCACGAGATTATAGCAGGCCATGTGAGGAAACACACATATGCACCTCATGAACTGTGAACACCGTGCATTTATACACCCACAGGCTCTCTTGTGCTGAAACATTGATGCAGACCTTTCACTGTGACGTAATACTGTATATCATCACTGACACTTACAGTGGGATGATGGGATAAATATTTCAATGGAAGGGGGGTCGAGCTGGAGGACAACCACAGCACTGTTCCGGGAATTTCGCCGAACTACAGTTCGCACGCAGAGCGCCCCGTTTCTCTCATCAGCATCTGCGCATAGCCTCAATTTAAAATGAATTCATCTCGAGGCAATTTGAAGCTCTGAAGTTTGCTTGGTTCTCCTGAAAAAATAAAATAAAATTTTTGACAAAAAAATAATGTAAGAAAATGATAAATTAAAATAAACTCTTTGTGATGTAACGTGCTTTGAATTTTTGTTCCTAAAGACCCCGTAATTACGCCAAACAGAGAGAAACTCCAGGGAAATATAGGTCGTCCACATTTTTTTTAAAAAATTTTTTAAATTTTCTATCTTAAAAAAAACGTATACAAATACTCATATGCATGTATATGTTACATGGTGATGTATTAAAAATGTTTTAAAAAAATATATGTGAGGACAACGCCTGCTGGGCTGGCTGAGGAGGATTTGGGGGTTTCACTGCCGCTACAATATCTTGCTCTCTGTGTGAAGTAGGAACTCGGGGGTGTGAATGAGCTGAGACTCACGGCTGGTTAAAGAGCTGGTGACAAACACGCGAAACGCTGAGCGACAACCTGGCGGACACTCACTCGAGCGGCTTAAATTCCTCAGCGGCTTTTATCCTCGAAAGTAACCGGAGACTCTTACCGTTTGGGGAGAAACCGAAAAGTGTCGAAACAAATGGTTTAAGGCTGAATGTTCGCAGAACGGGACGGATGTTTTGCAAAGACTGCTACTGCTGCTGCTGGTGCTGCTGCACGGGCCGTGGATGTACAAAAGAACGAGAATGACAGCAGACAAAGTCAAAGAGACGGCGCGCCACAAAGGAGGGCAACGCGGGACATGTGTGTGCAAAGAAGCGGTGCCCTAGATCTGTAACACATCTGAGTAATTCTGTCGTCCATGCTTCTTTTATGTTGTTTTGGGGCAGCAGTTCCTCATCCCGCACCTGGAAAAACAAAAGAGTGCATTCCCTGGCAGTACATCTCCATGCGTAAATGGAGAGACGTGTGTGCGTATTCGCCGTGCTCTTTTCCTTTGTGCTTACAATAAATTACGCTTGTTTTGTCACTTGTGTCCTGTCCCATGACCGCACTATCATAGATGCATTATAGACTTCCTCATACTTCATATCTGCCATGAGTGATGGCGATGCCTTCAGAAGCTTGCAGTAACGGTGCGCAGAGTAGCACTTACGAAAGAAGCTTCGGCGCACCGGATCGCAATGGTTATGTGAAAACATGTGTCATTCCACTGTGGCGAGACCGACACTATGAGTCGTGGGTGAGACTGATGTTTACAAAAATATGGAGTTCGCAAAGACTCCGGAGTGCGGTGTGTGTGGGCTCGCTTTCGTTTTTTCTCGCTCTGCTGGTCAAATGTGCAGACTGGAAAGCTGATGCCAGCAGCAGCGCTGACAGCAGACTCTCGCATTCATCGTCTCCCCTTCACTTCGTTTCAGGCTGCGCAGCAGAGCTGTTGCAAACTTGCTGGAGTGTGGTTTCGCCATTGTTCACCCTTGTATGTGCCTTCTTTTGGGTCGGTGTGTACTTAATCCGCTGCGGGGTTCTAATCCAGACCGCCATCTCCCTCCTAACCTTGTGCCACCTGGGCGAAGTAGCGGCGTGGTCTCTTCTGGATGGGACAGATGAGCAGCTGTTTTCATTCACGACAGCGGCCGTTGTTGTGCTCCTCTGCGTGGCCACCGGCGCACTCATGGTAGTACGGTTGAATCAGGGCATATCGGTGATCGTTTTCATCAGCGTAGTCAGGACTATCTCACTCTTCTCTCTGCACAAAGTGCGGGCCACTTGGAGACCATACGTAGCGTACCTGGTTGGAGTGCTGGGCATCCTGCTGGCGAGGTATGCTGACAAGCTCCTTCCCAACCAAGGGAGACACAAGGAGGGCTGCACCCCTGTGACTGAGGCCAGGGAAGAGATCCCTGTATTTAAAAGGCGCAGGAGGTCCAGTTCTGTGATAGCCTCAGACATGGCACACAGTCAGTCCAACAGCAAGTCACATCGCCGGACCTCTCTGCCATGCATCCAAAGAGACCAGGTAAGAAGTTCTTGTCCCCTTGAACTTTTCTCTTTCTGCTTTGTGTCCTATGAATTTTTTTTGTTTGTTTTTGTTTTTTTGAGTGGAGCGGAGGAAAGATGGGAACAGTCTGAGCAGTGGCATCAAAACATGGACCACTGGCCCTTTATGGATCTGATCACAAATTTCAATGTTATTTTATTATTATTAGCAGGGATTTTAACAAAGCCAGACAGTGTGCAGGATCCTAATTTGAAAAGAAAAGTCAGGCATGTCACAACAGAATAACATAACAACAGAAAGTCTAATAATATGATAATACAAGTATTATTATAATTATTGTTAAGTAATGTGCTGTTTTTTGTATTTTTTTTTAACCTTGCAGTGTGGAGATTACAGTTTACTTGGGTGTGCTTTGATCTTTGATCAGATCAAATCATTTTGACAGATATCTTGTCATATTTTGTGGAGCTAATTGCAGCCACTCTCAGGCACAAATTCAATACTAACAAAGGATTTATTTTTCCTATTTACATCCACACTTAAACTGTTTAGACAAGTTATCATTACAAATACCTTTTTAAAAATCTAAACTGATAATACATCTTAAAAAACATATGAATTAATGCAGATTTTCCTCATTTTTCAAGAAATCGATGCACATTTCAAACCAGTGTAATGTTTTTGGAGTAGAAAAAAAACTTCGGCCTATGGTTTAATGTCAAGCTCACTTTTGTCATTTCAAAAATAAAGTACCAAATGTGAAGTGTTTTTGCTAAATGGAATGCTATTTTTGAGTCCGTGCCTTCGAGTACTGATGAGAAAGGGAAGCTGATCCCTGTCATCCCTAATTTTTTTTTTATCAAATGTTTTCCCCAGATAATGTCTGAGCCACTGCTTTTCTGTCTTGGACTTTAATGTCACTTGTTTCTCACCACTTTACTTGCTTGCTGTACTTAAACCTCTGGAATGTGGTTGCACTGACTTTCAAATTTTTACTGATACTGTTACACATGCATTCCTGCGTTAAAGAAGACAGGTTAGCTTCACTTAAATGAACTCATATCAACTCTTAAAGCCTTTCGAATGCAAAATCAATGAATGGGAAACTGACTTTTAGAGCCATCAAAGCTATCGTTGTGACCTATGAGTGTGGTTAGTGTGGCAGATGAGAGGCTGCACTGTCGGCCACTTGAAAGATGCCTTCAGGGCTAGTTAGTGTTGCAGTGTGCTAGTTTGTTTTTCTTTGTGGTCACACACATGCACACATATGGTGCACAATTTGGATATGAAAAGACTCTTAGATATTTTACACTTTGCACTTTTTTTTGATTTAGGAATGATTTTGCAACTGAAGCTTATTTTTGTGTATTTATTTTTTACTTTTTTTTACTTGAAGTAGGATGTTAAAGAGTTGTCCCACAAATAAAATAAATTATTTCATATTATATTTATTTACACATGAGGAAAGCAGTTCAATTTCTACATATAGTTTTTGATATCTTCTCAATTCTGCATGAAATATTCTCTAAATTTGCTCTTGTTTTCAGTGTACGCGACGATGCTTTTAAAACAATTCAGAAATCGAGTAAAGGTAAAAGTTCAGTAAAGTATATTTTTAATTTCTCCATGCCTCACCAAAGCAGTGAGACTACGCGGATACATTTGACGGCTAAACTGCAATAAGTCACAGCAATGCACCTTTACAAAGCTTGCAGATGTCAAAACACATAAAAAAGGGTGGACACCAGGTTTTACTTTTGGATTCAGGCTCCACTGAATTCAAAACAGTTGCTTAGAGCACAGTAAAAACAGACAAGTTATGATTTATGATGTTTTGTGTTTTCAGTCCCCATACCTCACTCAAAAGCAGGATGGAACCAGCTGACAAAGTAGGCAATATCATGAAAGAGTGCAGACATTTACAACATCTGTGACTCTCCTACATTGTCACCTCAGCCAGGCTGGAGCCCTCTGCTGAAAGACCGTCTCAATTACAGGTGTTTGTAGTGGGACGTAAAGACGGCAATGCAGGCACCCACAGCGCAACATGAAGAAGTTCACGACATATTAAAGCTTCTACAACAAAGGCCAAGTGATGCACCCTTCCCTTTCATCTCTGATGGTTCTGCTTAGCAGTTGACCAGTCACCGCCTGCATGTAATTGAGCCACACATGGCGTGCATATGCTGTCTTGTCTGTGTGGTCTGTAATGTGTAAACAAGCTTGCGCTGATCCACACTAGTCATCACCTTATTCCCACTGGGCTCTGGCATCCCAGGGGGTTGGTGGGGGTGAAGGGGATCAGTCACACTTTTCGGGGCCCGCGAAGCAACCGCCACATGGTGATGGGAACAGGAGAGATGCCAGACAGCAAATATATACATCTATATATTTTTTTAAAAATCCGTCTGGCAGATGAAAATATATGTATTTAGTGTTTAACAGCAACGAGGCTGTAATTTTCTAGGAGTGTCTTTGTTGTAAAGAGGCTGGTTGATGTTTTAACAGTTTGCCCTTTTGCTGTTTTCAAGAGAGTTATGATGTTTTAAAGAAGCAGCATAACAAGGAGTACATCTGCGCTGTGTTGACCCGATGATGTTTACACTAGTGCTGTGTGACTGAAGTGTTTGAAGAACAGTGTAATCCTGGATGGAGCATTACATTTGATACTTAACTTTATTTTTCTCAGGAAGCTTCTCTCAAAGACCTTTGAGTCTTATTAAAAAAAACAAAAAAAAAAGAAACAAAGCTCTTCAGATTCATAGTCACGATGTAAAAACTGTTTATTCAGAAAATAAACAGAGCAAAGAGAAATCTGTTTCTTTGCTTCATCACAAATCTCAAAGCTTCTCTACCCCCCATTCTCATCACCATCCTTCCAAAGTCACGCTTTGAGGCACTGCTCAAATTCGCACAACAGTAGATTTGATAAACAGTAATTTTCCCTTTTTTTAAACACAAATTGGCTGCCGACATCTATCAGCTCACTAAATAGATGCATTTTGCAATGCTGGGGTTGTCCCCCCCACCTCCCACCCCCATCTTTGGCTTAATAAAAGAAAGTCATTATCAGCTGATCTGATAGCAGCTAGCAGGGGCCTCTGCGGGATAGTTCTTCGTCTTGGTTTAATACGAAATGACAAGCCGGTCTTCTGTATTTCAGTTGGGGATATTGAACTGGAGAATAAGGTGTGGACTCGTGTGGATCACTTTTCACAGCATGTGAGGAAATTTGAGTCCAAGGTTGTCCTGCTGCAGACATAAGCGCCACCATAGAACTTTCTGTGCGCAGAAGCAGAGGAAAGCAGTTTTGACCTCTCCTACCTGAGCTGCAAAGTTTGGGCAGAGCTGATCAGGCCGGTAATGGGGAGTAAAGTACTACACCCTTTGCAAGGTCTTTGAAGCCACTCCCCTTTCTCTCACTAACCCTGCCCCTTTCCATAGCTATTTCTCCACTCTCTGTACTCTCTCTGACACCAGCACAAATATTATCCCAGCCAGAGGAGGAAATTCTTTCTTAACTCGGATGATGAAGATATTCTTGAAATCTATGATAATGACTTCCTGCAGAATGGGTTCCAAACACAATTACTGTTGCTCTTGTAAAGGTTTCCTCTTACTCTATTTTTACCGCACTGTCCGTAATTGAATTGTGTTTGGGATGGAGGAGGTTGTTGATAGCCTGTAGGGCAGTGATTTACCACTGCACACTCTCATCCTGAGCAGCTTGTTTGTATTCTAAACTCGTAGCCTCATGGGACATGATGCGTTTTAACTTTTTTTTTTTTCTTAAATATTTTTCAAAAACTTGAATGGCCTCTGGGTTAGGAATGGTCTCACTGAAAGCCTCCTTTTGCACTTGGAAAGGAAGCTGATATCAGCATGGGGTTCCGTGTCTTGTGATTGGGCGTTCCACTTCACACTTTCAGTCCTCATTCAGTCCCCGTGTATTAGCTGTGCTGTGCGTGTGTGAAGAGGAGGAGGCGAGGGGTGGAGGAATCGGGGTAGGAATGAAAGTAGGTCATTTGAGGTTTTGTTTAGTAGCCAGGCAAAACACCAGGCTTACTCTTACCCCCCCCCCCTGAATGGTGGAAGAGTCTTGCGTTTTACTGATGCAGAGTAGCAACTTTTAACGTGCTTATGCTCCAGATTTGTATGTGTTACCTCTGCCATGTTGGCTAACCAGCATGAAGCCACATCACTCCAGGTTTTGGTCTTGAAGTTGCCCGTCCAAGCCTCCAAAGGTTCTCTTGGAATTATGAGAACTGGGTGCTGTTTCCATAGTTTTGTCAATCACTTCAATCAAATATGTCGTCATTGTGCACACTGAAGTGATTAATATGTAGTTCAGCTGGCTTAAGTATCAGATAAATGGCTTTGACACTATGTAACCAAACCAAACAGGTTATCTATGCCAGTGGCTTTTGTTTTTTAATTTCTTTTAAATAATGTATCCAGCTGATCAACAAATAGTTTTAAACAATGCCTTTACCAAAAGCTAAGACTTTGTCCAGTGTTTTTTTCCCAGATTTTTCCACAAACTGTCAAGTTTTCAAACCGTTCCAACGTCTTCTTCTGTACATCTGTATGTCTCTCAGCTTCCATACTGGAATAGCATTCAAATGGCGGTAAAAAACCACTACGATTGTACACTTGTGTCTTCAACCAAACTACAGTTGCCATGGCGCAACGTGCCAGGTTACAAAATCAAGAGCTGCACGACTGACTGAAGTGCTACAGAGATTGTTGTGCGCGACACAGGCTTACAGGATGTGATGTCAAATTTGCCGCATGACACAGTGCTATATTTTGACAATGAGCTAATTTTCTTGTCCATAATCACTTGTTAGTGATATTACCTTGATCCTAGAGCTTAGCATTTAACTGAGCGAGAACAAAGTTATCAGTATTGATCGCAAAACAACACAAATAACGCCCAGGCTTTGATTAACCAGAATTATTCTTTAAACTTCTCTCCTGAATCACACATCTGTGTCCACTTCTTTCATTTCAGTCATTTACAGCAACAAGATCTAGCTCATTCCCTGTATCTCTGATCATTTAAGCCAACCAAACTAGAGGTCCGGGACTGAATTGAATATCCTTCCCTCTCTTCCCTAACCCTGGCACAACCACGCTCTGGTTCTCTACTGATTACCATGGAAATTGCAGACGTCTGTGTGAGCATGTGTGCACATGTGTGTGTGTGTGTATGTGGTGCCAGCAGCTTGATGGCTGCCAGCTGCTGTAGGCTGAGAGGTTGAATCCGCTCTGAGAAACATGGAGGGCCTCTAACCACAGACGCAACCCAACACAGCTGGAACGGCTAGACAGATGCAGGCCTCCAGCTCTAACACACATCACACATATTAACACCTCAGGTTCCCAGTAACTGGCTCACACTGGACTACAGCAGAATCTAAAGTGAAGTACAGATTTTTTAAACTTCTTTTTTTGCGTGAATTGAATAGTAGATTATGAACTGTACTCATTTCTCCTGTGTTCTTGACTAAGGCAACTATGTCACTCAAGTTTTCTGTGTTACCATAAGAGATGGACTATTTCTGTAATGGAGGTGAACAGAATGTTCCTGGCACAAAAGTGTTTATGAGTAGAGTATGTGGGCGTCCGTGCTTGTGCATGAGTGTGTGTCTGTGTATGTGAGACAAAGATAGAGAGAAAGTGTGCGCACGTGGTGGTGAAGAAGTGGATGTCCGTGCATACCAATAGGGCTGGATAGTGTTTGTAATACTACGTAGCCAATACTCGCGTCAGCATGTCATTACCATAACTTGTTGATTTTTTATTTTGAGAACTGTAGACATGTTTTTATTTTTCTAGAGAAAAGGTTTTTTTACTTGTTATAGCTCATTAATGTCTTTTTATCTTACTGCTAGAACAACTGAATTTGTAATGATTGTATAAATATATATATTTTTGGTCTATTTAAGACTGCACTTTTAAGAACTGGCCGGGAACAACTTTAAAAAATTAGTCTATATGGGGAAATCTGGCTTAACAGTAAGCATTATCCCTGCTAGATAGATCTAAATGCATGAAGAAATATTAGATAGCCCACTTTGTAAATGTGGTAAACTGCCCTTAAAGAAAAATAATAATACCAAAGAAACTGCAGAAGTAAAGAATATTCAGCTTTATTTGTCATTACCATAACATCGTTTATAGAAACATGCAGCCTAAAGTGATTTTAGAGCACAGACGGTGGTAAAAACATAAATAGAGATTTTATAAGATCTTAAAGTCCTCAGATCAACTAGGAGATCAGTATCTTCTTATTGATCTATTTGGTAGATATATTGATTCTTTTAAAAAGCCACAACATCGCTCTGACCCTTGAAATATGAACATAGGTCCTTTTTGGGGTGTCCTGTGATGCCTGTGGTACCAGGAGGGTGGCAGTGGTGTCTTGTGGCTTGCAGGTTGGAGCCCTGAGGGATCAAACTTAGTGTGGCACATCCTGCAGATGCTCAGACTGCAAACAATGTTTTGGTGGGTAGGCTTGTCATAGTTCATAGTTCATAGTTACCCGAGAATTTTATTCAGTTCACCTAGTCAGAGGTTTTAGTGTTGTGGCTGATCACTGTAGGTCAAATGCATGCCTGAGAGATGGTGCCAGACTACAGGGGCAATACAGGAAATATCTAGTAAAGGATTGTTCCAGGAAAAAGTCCTGCTGGTTCCACATTCCAATAACGGTTGTGGAATTTTTATGGTGGATCTTTTTTCATAATTAGGCATTGTGGTCCTTAGGCCATGGCTGCTTTCTGGCTAACATTTCTAGCATCACTGTCAGGCCTTTACAATGCATATGAAACGAGGGTATATGTTGAAAATTTACTTACAAACTTATATTAGCAAGCAAACATCTAACATCTAAAAGAGTCATAAGATAGCTTTTCCTAAATTCTGAAGTCTGAAACCGAAAAAAATTTGAATAACTTCAGTATTTTCTTGAATCCAAACATTTGTGTCTGTAACCCTGAAGCCAAGCCATTTTGCTCTCTAAGGGATGGGCAGTACATTCGTTTGGGGAAATGAATGCAATGCCTCAGGCTTTCATGTCTATTTATCATCCTAGGGGCCTTTCAATCACAAGAGGAGCCCACCTTTAAGACAGTAATCCCTTACATGAGGAGACATTCCAGCCGTTGCCCTGCTGCTATATGAATTGGAATGTGCAGGTTGAAGGGCCTGAAGGACAGGCCCACGGGCCCATTTACTCAGCCCTTTCCCTTTCTCTCCCTGCACACCGTGACCTGAGCCAACACCACCATCCCGGGCTGTCACCAGGTGTACAGCTGGCCTCTGCCGAATGAATAGATACTCTCACATTTCCCCAGGAGGTGTGTGCTCAAGTGAGCATGTGTACGTATTCAGGAGAGGGAGGTGGAAATGTAGTTCTAGACTGAAATAGCGACAGCCAGTAGAATGTGTGAAACACAGAATAAATAACTGTTCGTTTCCACTCTCTCTTTTCTTCCTTTTATATTTTGGAAAATACCTCCCCAGAAAAAAAAATTATCTAAGGACTCTTTCATCTGAGCTCAGATTGAGTAGGGGAAGGTCAGCTAATCCTCCTGTTCCAGTATCATTGTGTCTGCATTAGAAACAGAGCAGGCCACAGTTGCTGCTGTCGCTCCTGCTGCTGCTGCTGCCATGACTCATTTAGCGAGGGGGAATATTTTGAGCCCCTATGACTGAGGCTGCCCAATAAATCCAAACATAGTCAGCTATTAATTGATTATACATTTCAAGAGCATGACAAGAGAAGTGGTTTATCAGTGATGAATGACTGCATTTAGTAATCCACTGCCTGGTTTGTTTCTCAGGCTTTCAACTGTTCAGACTGTTGAGACTTTTTTGTTCAATTTAACTTGAACATGTAGTGTGAGTTGTCCCTTAAACATTGTACTGTTTCCAAAATGCCAGTGTTTATAGAGGTATTCAGATCCTTGATAACAGCTTGCATGAACACAGGAGTGGTGGAGATTCAAACTATTCAAATTCTGTCTTATAAATCCAAACAACTTGTTCTTTGAGTGTTTTGATTTCATGCCCCTTTGAGCTTCTATTGTGCATAAATTCAAACATATTTTGTGACACATTTACTTTGAGTATTGAGATTAGACAAAAAGATGACAACTTTCTAAATTGTAATTAAAAAAAGTAAAAGTTCTTCTTATAGTTTTGTGTTTTATTAATGAGAATCAAGTAAGTGCAACACTTAGCATTAAAGGAAGAGTGTATTTCCATAATTACACACACACACACACACACACACACACACACACACACACACACACACACACACACACACACACACACACACACACACACACACAGTGCTTTTTCTTTACATCCTCACAGTAATAAAATTGGCCTTTAGTTTAAATAGACTGCTCAGTCCACGATTTACGTTTGTGCTTAAATATATGTACTGTAAATATATGTAGATATAGGTACTTTGATGTCACTGCCTCAACAATGCTCTATATGGGAGTTAAATATACATTATATCATGGAATTACTATTACCTGTTCCTCAATATATAAAAATTACTTTAGGGATATATCTTGCTGAGTTTAGGCTCAATCTTTTACGTAGGTTAACTTTTTTCATCTGCACATTATAGCTGTAAACCTAATAGAATGAAATGTAGAATTTTTGTGTCTGGTATACAGTGTAGAGTGTAAGTATAAAGTACTGGAAAATTGAGATTTCAAGTAGATTAAAAGTTTGAGTGCAGCACAGTAAGTGGAGTAGACTTACTCAGCTACATTGTGCTAAAACAGTTTCAGCTTCATATCGTTAATGACAGAGTTCCCTGGTTAATAAAGTACATATCGTATCTCACTTTATTTCATTTGGTCAAGCTCTGACTGTGGAATATAATCTTTTAGACCCGAATGTAAAGCCGATTTAGTCAGCAGGCTTTATGTCTCTCCCGCTCAGTGGCGTGGTGCAAGGAACTGTGTTATTGTAACCTCTGCCTGGGGAGCCCTCCCCTTCAGTCCGGCCCACTACCTCACTGGCTCACCATGAGCCCGTCTGTCCCTGCAGCCAACAAGGCTTCTGCTGTTCCCTGCTCAATGCTATGTTTTACTCTCTAAATATGTTAGAGAAAAAAAAAATCTGTCTGTACATCTGTCTGTCAGTCGGGCTATTTCACCACTTGCAGTGGCAAGAGTCTTCGGGTTTGGGTTAGGGGTTGTTTTTTCACAGTCACTTTCAATTAACCAGATATTAAAAGTGCAATGTATAACTGTAGGTACATGCTGAACTGGCATGAAGATTAATGGTGTTGATATGATTTGTTTTGTTTTTTTTTAAAAAGAACATTTTTGGGAGCATTTTATGCCTTTCTTTTTAATAATACTATTAGAGATAGACAGGTAATGCAAGGAAACAGAGTAGGGGACATGCATGGCGACTGCTGATTCTGAAATAGCCGTAACTGTAAGTTTTGACTGTCTTTCTCTGTTAAGTTCAGGGAGAGTTTATGTTATGTTTTAATGATGTGAACACTAAAGTTTAGAGGAACTGTTTTCTTTTTGTTCAGTGTGTGTATGATAAATATTTAAATCTTTATTTTAAGTGAGTATTGTGCACTTGACATTTACTTGTTTCAAGATGCAAAGAAAGCAACCAAATGGCCCTCCGACAGACTCACACTTGCACGACTTAATTGCTCACTCAGTGCTCTCGTATTAAGTTAGAAGTGTGGGTCTGTGTCCAGTTGTTAGAAAACAGTGAGACGAAGGCAGCGCCACTGTCCTACGTCTATCATCAAATGCTTGTGCTCTTTAAGTATAATGAAGAGCACGATGAAGTACCGCTGTGCATATTTTCTGGACAATGTAACTGCCTTCCAATATACAAACGCACAAACAGATTGCAAGGTCCCATTGATTTGTTATGGCACTGCTTGGAGACACTAAGCAATGCAAAGGGCAACTTGCTTTTATGTAGATGACATCCATTTATATTCTGCCTGAGTTTATTGCGATGAACAGCAGGCTCTTCCATGTATGCATGTTTTGCCACACAATCCTGTGTAAATATTGGACTGTTGATTCCAGGCACCCCTTCCTTCCCAAGTTAGCCAATACCAACTGCTAGCTGCTTGAAGTAGCACAAGCCAAACCAATAAATGATAATGTACACTCATATGTTTAGTGCGTGTCTGTAGTCTGTGTGTTGTGAAGAGAAACGCTGAAAGCTCATACAGTAGCAATGGGACTGAGATTAGAACAGGAGTACCAGGCTTTTTGAATGGTTATTTGCCAAGGGCCACCTTAGATTTCTCTCTCCACATTCCCTCTCTCTCCATAATATTTTCCATTAGCTGCTGTTCCATTCATACTCTCTCTGGTTCCTGCATCGTCTCCTCCGGGGCCTGACAGCTTGAATGAAATCTCCATATCTATGATTATCCTTCCCTTTTCTTCTCTTCTGTTCAGATTGGAAAAAAGTTTGCCAACATAATATGTCTGTCGTGTTGCACCCCCCCACCCCTTCCCATGTGGTCAGTCACACTTCAGTATTGCCATTCAAAAATTCTGATAGGTTTGGCTGATGATTCTTTAGGGTTAGCGTTTCCATTGTAAGGATGAAGAAAGGCATGTGGTGGTTTTGGCAAAACTCCACAAACTGGAGAGGCAGAAGGACCTTTGTCGTCATCAGGAAACGTGACCCACTTCTCAAGAGGCAAGGAGCCTTGGGCTGGTTGAGCAGATGTTGCACAGATGAGCCTGCATGTGCACGTGCATATACACACGCACACACTAACACCTAGTTTTTATGCACACATTGTACTCTGTCTTTATTTTCCGTTAAAATGCCCACAGAAAGCGAATAAATGACACAAGACATTTAGGTGGGTCTCATTTGCGTTTATGGCTGTGCGCAGACGTGAACCAATGCGGTCGTCTGCTTGTGAGATATTAGTCTAAGAGTTAAAGCATCACAGAAGTGACTTAGTGAGTCACTGAGGTAATATCTGGTGGTTTTTCTCTAACAGGTGTCCGAGCGACAGGAAAAAAGGAGCCTGAAGCCGATTCTACAGTACGTCTTTTAGTTACGCCACTTTGGTTATGTAAGGTGGATGTTCAGCTCTCCAGCAGCTCCATCAATTGTCTCCTTTTCCCATCTGCCGTGATTTCAGATGTTACATAAAGCCTTTCTTCCTGGTCTGTCAGTTAGATATGTAGGCTCTCTTTATCTCACGGCTATTTGCACCTTTTCCTGAAAATGCAACTGTGCCTGTCACGTTTTTTTGTTCCAGCAGAGTGACTGCACAGTTCAAGCTGACATGCATTCCCACTGGAGAACCAAACCTGTACAGTTTTGTTACAGGTGTGACATCTGCAATCAATATTATTATGCTGAAGCTGGGTCACATGACTTGTTGTAGCTGCACTCATAGCTTAGTCACCATTATTGCCAGAATCTGCCGTTCCAGCTCCTTCGAGCGCTTTACTATGTTTTAAATCATTGTTTTGGTTTTCTAAAGAATGCTCTGTTGCATGCAGAAATCCCAATAGGAGAAGGGTCGATTGATTCTGACATCTATTGGTTCTATAACCTGAAATCACTGAACAAGGGCACACTATTGACCAGGTGTTTGGGGGTCTTTCTTTTTTAAAAAAAATCTCTTGTTCTTGTTTTTTTATGGCAAGTGACCCTAACCAGGGAAGGTTAAATCAGATTTTAATGAAAAACAATCCTTAAAAGTTGAGTCAACACAAACATTTCTGAGAGTAAAAGAAAAAATTAAACATAGAAGCCCTGCTGGAGGTTTTCCTAAACTACATTACAGATCGCTGTTGTGGTCTCACATGTATCTGATCAGTCTGTAATTAGAAGGTATTGAGTATATCTGTATATTCAATCATTTCATTGCCGTTTTAATGTCAGAATTCAACCCAGAAACACAATTATTATGGGTTTGTTTTTATTTATTACTTTCAATTTTTGTTTCTCTTTTAGCCTTTTCATGTGACATCATTTGAATCTGGACTCATTCTCCCGTGGGAGTTTCGTCTAATCAGATTTCACCCCCTAAACCTGATATGCAAATCTGCGGCGTAGCTGATCTTCTACATAGTTTGCGCTAATTTGAACAAATTTGATTACATCAAATAATGGAAACAGCATGTTTATTCACACAAGAGTTAGATGTGTAGTCTCTCTCATTCTTCCTTTGTTCATTCTTCAGCAGAGAAAAGGTGCAAGCAATTCTTTGCTGGCAGAACAGTCGGGGATTTTTATATGAACAAGTCCGTCTTATTGTCTTTGCAAACACCTCATTTCCAGGGATTTATCCCAGAATCTTTGCAAATATTTGGATTTTTAGACAAATATTTTGGATATCTATGTTGCATATACGTCACAATAATATGTTCAGCCTTTCTCCCTTGCTTCACTTTCTGGCATGCCACAGCTGGCAGTCAGTTTCCAATTTCTGAGAAAAAATTTGCTTATCCTAGATCTTAAGAAAGGCAAACATCAGTGCCTGTTGATCTCAATTAGTAGCTTGGCTGCGCAGTCGTGATAATGTTAGGTTTTTAATCCAGATCACTTTTTAGCAGCTGTGTCCTCTTTGTTAGTTATGGGAAGCATCAGAGGCATCATATTATTCCAGGCAGATGTTTGATCAGGCCTCTTCACGAACAAAATGGTTGGACCTCTAGAGGGTCCTCATACTGTTTATGACGAGCTGATTATTTCGGAAATGTCAGGGATAACGAAGATTGGTCACCTTCAAGAAGTGACCCAGTTTCTAAGATTTTTGCATTCCTCGCCAGCCCCTCTGGTTGCTGACGGACAGCGGGCTGAGACCCGAGCCAACTACATTACATGTTTATAAAGATAATTATCTGCTTCATTTTACACAAAGTGCACATGCACGCATAACACGCGCGCCCACCTGCAATAAAGGGGGCCAGAGTGCAGTGTTGCCACAGATGTAATAAGCACCCATTTATTTCCACATTGGCACAATGTTAACTCTGATTCAGGGACCGGCGGATGAAAAGGTCAGTGGGCTTGTTTTGAGTGTAAGATTTCCATCATCACATCGCACGCTCTAGCAGATCCAGTCCAAACTGCACAAACAGTGTCTCTGCAGCACTTGACAGCCTTGATTCTGCCATTAAGTCAATAATCTACCCTCACCCACTCCCTCTCCTCCTCCCTTCACAACTGACCTGCTGTTAGCTTACGTACTTCCCTTTTTACTTACCCTCAACAACTCTTATCCAAACAGCAGTATAATTTTCCCCCTTATGTGTTTCCCTTTCTCCCACCGTGTCATTTTCCACAATTCTTCCTTTGCATTTTTTTCTTCTCCCCACACTTCTCACCCAGCATCTTTTCATTGTTTCCAGACACAGCGGTGAAACATATTGAAGAGAATGTGTGGAACGTCAGAGTCTGTTTTCACAGAGAAAGGCAGGGATACGGACACACACACACACACACACACACACACACACACACACACACACACGGGGAGAGATGTTCCAGGAAAGTGGCATCTGTGCAGCCCATTAGGGAGGGATTCAGTGGACCTGTGTGGGCCTTTTACATATGGTGATCAGCTGCTGGAAAGGAACTGGAACCAAGGGTCACATCTGAGAGGAAACATTAGGGGAGATGAGACATGTTGGACAGATGCATTCCCTTCAAGGTCCTTTAGCGCTCTATATCAATGCCGTGGTAGCAGCAGACTGGTCAGGTTTTTCAGATCGGCAGGACTGTGCTGCAGGTTGCAGCAGCCAGCAATTCCATTGGCTGCAATCGAACCCTCCCACTAACTCAAACATGTGGATAAAATTCTAACACTCCTTGAATCATAATCCCTAACAAAAAGTTGTTCATTTGTTCTCAGGAAGTCTGAGGATCAAGAGTAAACGGTGCGGGAGAAACTGAACTCCGATCAGCAGTAGCACTGTTATTACCGCCGGTCCGCCCTAAAGTAACGGATGCAGAAATGGCTCTCTTGAGTGCAGGTGTACCCTCTTGCCCTTAGTAACAAGAGAAGTGAGTGAGGAAGAAAGCGTGGCAGAGGTTTTTGTTTTTTTTGGGAGGTGAAGTAATGAGGTGGCCTTCTCTTCAGACCCCGCAGCTGCAGTTCATCAGTATATTTGTGTTGCTAAGTCTGAAATGACTGGACTAGATCCCGACTGGATCCCGTCCATGTCGGGGCAAGATACTTCCTTCTTTGCCCACCCCTGTCTTTAGTAATTCAGTTTAATGCTAACTTGTAATGAAAATATTGTTTTCAATCCCCAAAATATCAGAATTCATTTTAAATATGAAATGTAACTCCTTCTATTACAAGTTGCATTAGTTCTCGGTGCTGTGTAGCTTCATCGTATGTAAAGTTTGGGGGGGGGGGGTTATTTTGGAGAAGAAAATACTTTTTAGCCAACAACACTAAGCAAATGTTCCTGACTCAAGCTTTACACAGTGTGTATTAGTGTGTAATTCCATCTTCTAACAAACTGATGTATTCCCGGAATCATAGAAGCTGCCATGTTGCCTTCCCATCTCGAATACATTGGCCAAGACGAATATTGCTGCTTGGCCCAGTACTTTTTATTTATGTGGCTAGAGACCGGGCATATTTGTAGTAGTAGAAAAGAAGTCGTAGGCATTTGCGACAACGTGACCGTCATTTGGATAAAATGTCATCCTCTTCCTCCTCACCTCAAACCTCATCGCCTGAACTATTTGGAGCTCTAACACAAAAAATGTGCATAAAAATGCTCATTTATTCCAGATCTTGTAAGAATTACTTGTTGTCGGCAGATTACAGAAGCTGACAAAAACTGGCTAAGCATCCACCTTTAGCTAGGATTAAGCACTTGAATTGAGAGGTGTTGACTGCAATATACTGACATCTAGTGGTGAGATTTTAAACTCTGTAACTTTAAAATAAGAACAATAACAAACACTAATGATGTTGAGAGTTGAATAGGAAAATGGAACAAGATTATATGCAAAATGATTACAAAGTAACTGACATTTTCCCGCTTTAGGCAATGTTTGTGACAGCCTTGCACCTTTTCAAAAGTTAGTTATAGTTAGCTAGCAAGATTTTAGAACAACATTTTAAAGTAAAACAGTTTCTTCTTAGCTGGTCACGGTGATATTACTAGAGGAACCGTCCTCTGGGAGGCTCCTGCTCACGTTGTTTTTTGAAGATGTGTTGTGTCAGAGCACCTGGTCATCAGAGCCTCAGGCGGTGGATGTGGCTGTGCATGCTGCATGAACGTGAGACTCATTAAGCCCACTGGCGTGCCAGGTGGACTGCAGCTTGTGCTTGTTTTAACACACACACACACACACACACACACACACACACACACACACACACACACACACGTGTGCGTGCGCACGTCTCCATAAGCTTATTCTGTGATGCATCAACACATATATGTGTGCTTACTAATAGGAGCACAAATAAGACACATTTACACAATTTGCAGTGACACACAGAGGTAGGGAGAGCTACTGGCCTTGTAAGCCTCTAATTAGATCATCTCAGATATGGTATCATTGTAACCAAATTAGTGATGATGCAGAGTATAGTATATCAGGTTTTGGCCAGAGCTCAGTCACATTTGTGGCAGAGAAATGACATGGAGTACTTGTCCCAAATGCAATAACTGAACTTGCGTCATGGAAATTAAGGACAGTTAAAAATACAGATACTTCAGAGGAAGGTAGATTGATGCCTGATAAAGCTCACATGTAACATCATGTTCGAGCATAAAGAGGAAAAAGAGAACATTCATCTGGCTGGATGAATACTCCTCTTGAAATCACTCAGCAGTAGTTACAATCTGTCTTATGATCGATCAGTGCTAACCTGTGTCACTTTTTCAAGAAAAAACTCCTTTGAAATGTCAATACAAAGAAACATATTTGTTGTTAAATTGTATTTTTTTAAATCATTATAACATTAAACTAAACTTGACTACTATTGCCAGCTGTCTCAAGATATTTGTTTATAATTATTGATATTTTTCTCACATGACATCATGGGGACATTTCTCAAGAGTTGTACACTATACTTGGTGTGATAAAACCACCAGTTTCTCAGGAAAAAGTGTCTATTCCCTGACTGCTTGGCAGTGGTTCCTGGAACTTTCTTGCTGTCTCTGAGTGAAATCAGTTTTAAAGTAAGGGTTGAACCCAAAAAAAAAGCAACCCCTGGTGATTGATTTGGTTGCTAGAAGATTCCCACAGTTGTCTGTGGGTTTTCATGTTGTTCGTGTTGGAAAAAAATGAAAAGAACAAGGTTCACCTTCAAAAGTAAAAGTTGGGCCTTTTTCAAAATGTACAGCTTTTACTTGGAAGGTAAACCATTTCCATTTCCAATTTGCATCACACGTTTCATAGTTTCGCTGCAGTTTGAGGGATAGCTGGACAGTGTTTGTAGACAAGTCCATCACTTCCATTCAAACCATGACTGCAGCATTATGCTAGCAACCAAAAACAATTGCAAGGAAGTTTTTGCCAACCATTTAATGATTACATGTTTTTCTCTGGTGATGGTGGTTGCCTGGAGTCACAGACTGGTCTGTAGACTTGTATGACTTCATTTTCCCAGCGACTGCCACCGACTTCAAGCAACTCTTACAACCATTTCTCCCTTCATGACTGGTGGTTGCCTGACGGTCATTTCTAAGTCTGTGTGACTGCATCTTAATCACTTGATCCTACCTCACCTACATGATTGTTACACACTCAAAATGCTGGGCAAGGTTGTTTTTCTAACCTGTCATGTCAAGCAGCTTTAGCAAGCAAAATCATGATCTGAATCCACTGTTGCACCTAAAACATTTACTTTGTGGACAAGTTAACGTCATAGTGGTCACACATCTGAAAAAACCCTCAATATGTATTATGATTTTACATTACAATAAAACAACTGGGAATAGGTGAAATACCAGATTTACCCCTTTGATGTGAAAAATCTGCTAAAACAACAATGAGCTTTAACACATTGTTTAACACAAGCACCTTTTTATGAACAATCACTCTTATTTAAAAGTTATGTCTCACTAATGTAGTTTGACCACATTTAGATTTATGACAGTCTATACTGTGTGTAGCCACATTATTGTTAAGACCACTAAACAGCATCTTGCTCATATGATTAAAAGAATTATAATATTGCAACCCAGTACCATATATAATAGACACACTGGTCCACTGTGTCGATTTCACACTTTGCCTCTCCAAAGCGTGAAAAAGACATGCATCCAGAAGTTGCAGTACTAGTTGCAGTAACAGCAGAGAAAGATATTTTATTTTATTTCAAGCCAACATGAAAAAATCACGGGATGCAACTTCTGCATGCGTGTCCAACTTTTTCCCTATCTGGTAGCATATAAACATGCATGCTCACCGCAGTGTGCCATATTTGATATATCGCCCACTCCTGGGTGAAGTGTAATTGGTACATTTTTAATAATGTTTTAATACTACTCAAACCTTATAGTGAACAGGATAGTTAAACTAGCAACTTAATTAAGTATTAGCATATTATAATGGAGTCACTTCAGGCTGGTGTATTAAGTTGTGCTTTTGTGTTCTTCTCAGTCCAGAAAATAGTAGGACGTCTCCTAAATTTTTGAGCAACCCATCTTTCATCTCATTTTTCCTGCATTCTGACATTTTAATATCTCCAGCTCCTTATGGTTACTGTTTCTACTTGTTTCGACTTGATTTTAGTAACATACATTCCCACTGTTTCCATAACCCATGAATCTTTGTTTCTGTGGGCTAACTAACATTACTGCAGCTATTAGAAAACATGAGCTGGCTAACATCAAGCTAGCAGCATTTTGAGCAAATATGCATTGTTGAATACACATTTAGCAGTTTCTGGAGTACAGCTTACGGTCTGCTGTGTCTGAATCAACTCTGGTGAGTTAAGAAGTTTAATTATTTCAGTGCAATTCAAACATTAAGGTGCAAAATTCATAAGCATTGATTGGTATTTGCAACAACACGTGCCACTTCTTTTGTGTTTATGCTAGCTGGCAGTAAAAAATAAGAAAAATGACCTCATTGGCTTTCCATGCTCTTGCCGTCCGTCTGAACTCACCTAATGGTCTTTGTGTCGGGAATGTGTAAGGCCTTTATAATAGAGTCTGCATTACATGTTTGTCTCTACATGCTCTTCTCTGATAGGCCCATTTTTCTTAATTACCAGAGTGACTGTTTATCCACTCTGTTTGCCTGGATCCTTATCAGCCCTAACAGTGTTTTAACTCCCAGTGGAGAATGTGTGGGAGAAGACGAGAGGAAGTGTGCATGCAAGTGTGTGTGTTGTGACGCACAATAGTGTACATGTAACCGTCTGTGTTTGATGTGCTTTGTCAGACACGGGTCAGAGTTTGTGGAATGCCGAACATGCAGATTCTGTCAGTGATATCCAGGTTGTGGTTGTGCTGCTGAGGTAGTGTTTTGTGTTCCTCCTGGTTGCGATGGAGAGGTGGGTTCTCTGTCTGTTGTCACCGAGTGGACACTTGTGTTGACATTTTAGAGCAAAGCGATGAGTGTTCAGGTTATTGCCTCATTCCTCAGCACTGACATTATCAAGCATACAAGGAATTTGCATGTTTTCCATGCCAAATCGGGAGCATTTGTAAAAACTGGCATTATTTTAACAAGCCTGATTGTAAAAATGTTCTTCTAGACCGTCGTCTGCAGTCTTTTTCTCATTTAAAATGGAGCCGTTTGAATGAGTTGGCCATGTGTATATGTATATGCTTTTGTTTGTGCTTTTAGTGTACGTGTGTGTGCGAGTGCACACTGAAGTATGTGTGTAACCTGAGCTCTGGCCATCTCCCTGTGTGTGAGTAATGGTCCCTGTTTTATTGGCCCACTCCTCAACAGAGTCTATGAGTAATCACATAATGCATGCTCTGACGTCAGCACTGTTTCCATGGTAACACAGTGCTCCCCACTCTGGGGAGGTGCGTTCATTTTTTTTCTTTCCCCCACATCTCGTCCTAGAGCCTTCAAAGCTCCGGCTCAGGATGGAGACATTACTCCTAAAGCTAGAATCACCTCCCCCCCAATCTATAGTTTCACAATGTGCTTGTATGATTAGCACCAAGGACTTTGCTCTATTTTACCTGCCGCTTCTCCTTTTTTAGTTCTTTTCATCCTCACGTCTCTGTGTTTCACTCTAAACCTTGTAGTCTTTCATTTGATTTGTCCCCATTTTAGTCCTCCTCTGTTTCCTTTTGCCTCCCAGCTCTCTTTCATGATTAACCCTCATTTTAATCTCTGCCCTCTCTCTTCCCTTCTTTCTTCTGCTCTCAAAAACTCCGTAATGGTGAACAAACCACCTCTCACGCCAGATGTACTCATTTCCCCCCCGTTTTCACGCACTGCTGAATTCCACTGAACGGACGACCCCTCTCTTTTCTAAAGGCTTTCCTTTTTTTGTACGATATTTTGCCTTTTCCCTTTTCCTTCCTTGTTCTGTTCAGAGGACCAGCTGTGTGTATCTGTTTCTACCAAAGATTAATATAATTCCAACCACCCGAGGGTTGCGACATTTCACTAAAGCAAGTTCAGGTACAGTTCATAACTAGATTCTGAATGGAGTATGTCTTATCTACACAGGTACTCTCTTAAATTCATTTAGCGTTAGATTTCTATCAAATAGATGCATTAAAAAACAAAATACTGCATTGCATAGTTTTTCCTGCAAAACTAAAACCCTAACTCTTACCCACTGCAAAGTTTTTCTAACTCCACTATGCCAAATCTATCAAAGTGCCACAAAGTCTAACTTTTTTCCAAGCCTGAAAACCATCAAAATGTCAATAATCAGGCCAGCCTCGATCTCTAGCTAGCAGCAGACTGTCTGTCTGGCTAGCCAAACACACAGTGAAGCCATTAATGGCTCTCTGTTTTGTCTGTTGTTAATGCACAGAGAGGCAGAGACTGAAAGCATTACGTTGCCCATTTTAACCATCTCCTTTTCCTACTGAAAGTGGAGCGTTGCTGTTGAGAAAAAGGGCATTGGGGTCGCCTAAACCTAGCAGTGATTTGCCACTGCCTTTCTGTCATTTAGATGCTCGACTCTGCTGCTCACTGTCAGGTGCGTAACTGGAGGCTAAGAGTGAAGACTGACTGGTTGTCTGGGTGACAAGGGAGCAGGACCGCTGTAATAGACTTTGTGTCTCTTGTTAATCAACAGGGCTCTGCTCACACAGGCGTCCATCTTCATTTTCCAATCAATTAGATCCAGTGCACACCACACACACACACACACACACACACACAGGTGCATGTGACTGAAGTTACTCTGTGGATGTGTGGAAAAGAGGCAAAAGAGTCAGATGGAGGAACCCCGAGGGGTAGTTATAAACATGTGTGATTCTGTGCAGTTTGCCAGTAAGGCAGTCATAAAAAAAAAAAAGCTTTACTGGTCAGCCTTGGGTTTCTGGATGACTTCGCCTTGACTTTGAGAGGCCCAGGGACACACAGAGCCACAGCCATTTGTGTATTTGTGTATTGTTGCATGTGAGTTGAGTTTTGACCAAAGACCCTGAGAGTGCAACCGAACCATAAACCAGTAAGCCCCAGTTGAGGGCTTAACCGCCCGAGGCAAGGTCTGTTCTGCCAATGCAGGTGCCTTGGTTGCTGACAGTTTAACACAGCACTGCCAGCACTGCAAAAAGATCAAGATCAAGGAAAAGGTGAACATTAGAGTCAGAGTATGGACTAAATATGAATGTAAAAAAATATATCTAAAAATTGGGAAATTTTATGAAATACAGGTATCTAAACTTGTAAATATGACACTACATTCAAGAGATGGTTAGCTAAATGTAGCATATGGAACAAAGGGATGCTGCTGCTCTCTTAATGTCTGTCATTTTCTTCCAAGCTCATACACTCTGTGATTTCTAAGCCAGTTTTGTTTTTTCTAATTTTGCTTCACCTGCTCTCAGTGTGTAAAAATTCTTGGCGCTACAATGCATAACCAAGTTATATCAATTGTTGTTTTTATGTCATTTTTTTTTCCAGGAATAGCTTTGCGATCTGAACAAGAGATTTTTGGCTTTTCTGAGGTTTTAGGTTTTTAGGTCTTGGCAATCAGGAAAGAAAAACTGTAGTTACTCACTCTATTTCACCTGAAAAATCATTTCATTCTTCTTCTGGTAATTGTATATCTGGTTAATCAGTGCTTCAGAGGAATTGCATCATCCATGTCTTTGAGCTAAGCTTAACAAAACTGTAGCTTTACTCTTGAAGGACAGATACAAGAGTGTTAAACCACATCTTCTATCATTTTACGTTGTCGATCATTGCAAATCTACTAATTACTATTCAAATGTATAAATGATTGAAATGAATTGTGACACATGGCAAATGCAGCAGCTCATTATTGTTGCTGTGATTAGTCATGTAATGTTGTAATCACCAGCAGCGACTGTTTTGGATGTGAGCGCAGGCTGGACGAGCTCTGCCCATCTTGCTTCTTCTCTTTAGGGATTTACAATGTGACTGTGTTAGAGGTGGCCAGATCTGAATTTTGCATTCACATCCGTGCCCCTCTTTTTCAGCAGGAAAAAAGGGGTACCAGATCCACTTGGCTCAGGCCAGGCGCATGTGTACTGCTCAGGTTATAAGCGGAGCGGTGATTTACTTGGGGTCTGTTTTCAATTAATGTAGTACGCACATGCAAATGATAAACATGCAGATTTTTTTAATATAAAAATTTCCATGGTTTTTAACTCCAGGGTGGCCATTTTGTATTTACAAGTCCTACACAGTACAGCCTTATCCACTGTGCAGTTGTAGTTGTTAATGGCTTGGTTTTATGATACCTATCTTCTAGTCTACCTTTCCAATTAATTGAACTACTTCCCATTATAGCGGATTATCCTTCCCAATTGGGCATTTTTTGAGCCAGGATTGTTTTTACAATGTTCGTCATTTATTCAGAGTTGCAGCAGACTTTATTTCTTTCTGCTTTTACATGGTCTATGGAAAGTACAATTAAAGCAATTACAGATGAGAATTAACACTAGCTTCAGGCTACAGACCTGCTTTGTTGGACTTATACGGGATGTGAACCTCTGCTGAACACGATCTTAAGGCTAAGGCTAATCTTTCTTTTCATTGTTTGATTAATTATCCTGCCAACATTACTGATTGACCAATTAAGAGAATAACAAATGAGCTTTTGGACCATGTAATGACTGCGCGAGGTTAAACAAAGCCTCCATCAAAATTCTCCATAACATTTTTCCTGCTTTTTTTTAAGACAGTAGCAAGATGAGCCTGCTGTTCTGTGGTGTCTTTTGAGCACGGCGTGGGGAGCAGAATGTTAAAGGCAAAGGTCTCAACAAATTGTTTCCTCAGCTGTGCTGCAAAGGGAACTGCAAAGGATAGCCTAAGAATTCAGCCCTGTTAGAGATTTGTTGTCTTAAACTTTCTCTGTTGTGAGAGTTTTCCTTGGTTTCAGCAACAGAATGCAAAATCACCTCCTGTTGTCAAGAAGAGCGAGAGGAAGTTTTTCCCAGCTCACAATACGTTCATGTTTGTGATCAAATTTACTCTGCATGTAATTGTTAACATTAGGGATGGGTATCGTTTAGGTTTTATCTGATACCGGTGCCAAATCGGTACTTTTGAAACGGTGCTGGTGCTCAAACGGTGCTCAAACCAGTGCTTAAACAATGGAAAAAATACAAACTTTGTCCAAAAACCTCTCATGTTTAGCTGTTTCCCTCTTTTTCTTTGGTCATTTTAGCCTTTTTGGCCAGGGTGAAGGGAGTATCTGCCATCAAACAAGAAGACAGCCGCATGTAGCTATGATGATGTTTGCTAGTTCACCTTACATGCATTAATGTAATAACGTGGTTAGCCTACTCAACGTAAATTACACACGAACAACATGAAGCTACTCACGCAGAGAAGAACGGCTGCTGCTGCCATCAAATACGGCGCATTTCTCGGCTTTTAAAAAAAAACCGCTATGCGTCGCCAGGTGTTTCATCGGATTCGAGGTGTTACCTCCTTTGACAGTATCACAGTATCAGCTTAAAGCACTTGTTGCAGGCTGCTGAGTTTGCATATTTTGCTGTGAAGTACAGCCAGACTTTTGACCGCTTCGCCTTGGGCATTTTTAATCTGTAGCTCTGCATAAAAGAACGTACGTACCTGGCCCCGCCTACTATCCTCGGAAACGTAAAATGATTGGCTAGAAGTGTATCACAGCTCAGGAAAAAAAAGCACTGAAATAAAGCACCGAAATGTGCGCTGCTTTTCGGTCTGGTTACTACCGTTTATGCCAGATGGCACCGGACACCGGTAACCATCCCTAGTTAACATATTAATATTCACCCTCTGTAAAAAAAAAAATCAAACATGTTTAGACTTAAAAAAATGTCACATATATTTTTTCCACACATATTTCACATTTCAGAGCTCTTTTCCCTCTTAACAAATTAAATCGTCTAATATTGAATTGGTTTGATGATCTGCAATATGAAAGTGTGACATAAGTGCAAAAATGAAGAAACTAAGAGATCACAAAGAGAGCAACTATTTTTCACAGCACGTGTAAATAAACAAAACCAGCCTTTTAACCAAAAAGAGATCTTGGTAGATAAATTACAGCATAAAAAAAATCATTGGTATGGACACTGATTAGCGGACAAATTGGAACCTAAACACAGTGTTGGTGCAGAATTTAGTAACTGCTGAATCTGTAAATGTGACAAGGTTTCCACCCATTAATGTTTAAATTACGAGTTTTTATTTGAGTTAGTGTTCAACTCATTGCTTTTTATTTTTAGTAAATACAGGGCATTATCTCTCTCTCTCTTGCTGCTTCCAGCTGCTTTATTCACCAGGGGTGGCCACAGCAGGTAGTGCCACATGTTTGATTTGTCAGATGTTTTTACGCTGGTTGGCCTTCCTCACACAATCCCAAAGGGATTTGTGTCTCCTCCTGAGACTGGACCAGGGATTTTTGCTTGTTAGGCAAATGTGTAAATGACTACACAACGGAGCCACTCAACATATCTCATAAACAAGTGAAAGATCCTGGCAAGGAAAATGTTAGTCATAGTCAGTCTACTCATCACCGTGTTTCTCTTAAAATATATTTGCTGTTGAACAGAAGCATCATTTAGGTAAACAGCATACTTCAAGTCATGCAGAGTTTGCACATTACCACTGTTCTAGTAGTATATGCCCTTGCTCTATACATTGTATATACACTCTAGAGTTACCAAATACTGTAGTCCAAAAGAAGCAGAATGCTTTTCCTGTTATGTAATGGTTGTAGTGTGGTAAGTGGTGAGTACAAGTTCCATTCCATTTACGCGATGACGTCCGGTACCCCAAGCTTTTGCTGGGTTGAGTGAGGAAGTCACGTTTCCAACATGATGCAGTGCTTCTTTGCTTTTTTAAATCAAGTTTGGCCTGAATGCTGTGAAGCTTTTCAGACCCCACTTTAACCCTGTGAAGCATGTTAATTAAATGTTAAAATGTTAAAGTTATGTAGAGTGCAGCTCATGTTTAGTACACCAGGTGCTCTCTGCTAATTTGGCATTGTGCATGCTGACTGAGGCTCAACATATACTTTAAAAGAAAAACAAATGTAGCCATCATCCTCATCTCAGAAATGGTAATTGTGATACTGAACTAGTCCAACTCCACAAAAAAACAACTGTTTGTTGTTCAGTTTTTTTGTTTTATCTATCTTTTTTAACATCTTTGCCTACATCTAAATTTGTAGCCGTGCTAGTTATCTATTTACATTGGTGTACAAATTGAAAATGAGCCAATGGAATAAGAAAAAAACACTGCAAAACCTCACAAAAACACAATAACATGACAAGCTAATATTATGTGCTAATTGCAAATCTGTATCTACAGTATTATATGAATTGTGATTAAAACACACATTACCTTGAATCCTGTTTCTTCTCAGCAAGTCTCAGTGCTTCCTTCATGTCCTAGTTTTTGTCACTTTAACTGCTTTGGTTATATTATCGTCTCCCAAAAAATACTTCTGTTTTTGTTTTATTCAACTTCTGTTGTGTTTTGTGTGCTTTTGCAGTGTTTTGTTAAGTTGAAGTCCATTTGACCTCTCAGGGCCATCGTAAAACAATGACGCAATCAAGAACAACGGGACTTTCCCATATTTTTGATATCCTAATTTCACTGTCTGCAAACTCTCTGAAAACTATGTCAGAAAAATGTGATTTATTGGTCTGTTTCCGATCCCAAAAAACAAATACACAAGACACTATTTTGCCCCTGGTTCTCATCCAGCAAAGCTCTCTGGTGTGAGGGTAAACTCATCACAGCCTCGTGTGCCTGGGTGCACAGTCAGCCAATAAAATTTGTCCCCTTAGTGATGCTGGCAACTTTTCCTTATTTGACCTGCGGTGATAATGCTGTGTGGATTGTGATCAATCAGCAGTTTCTTGTAGACAGTTTTTAATCCGAAGTTTAATCATTTGCAACTGTGCTACAAAGGACTATTTATTTATTGGAATTATTAATAAACCACAATAATTTAAAGAGTAGACTCAGTTTGTAATCTTAGTTAGAAATTCATAAAAATCAGCAAAGACATAAAACCTTTTTTTCCTTTCCCAGAAGGGAGGACGTTTGTAATTGATTCCATTTGTTTGTCTGTCTGTTTGTTAGGAGTCTAGCGTCTACCGTTTTCAGGATATCGTTTTCAAATTTTGTGTGATAGTAGGTACCAATAACAGCTTGAGCTTGATCAAGGTCACAGCAAATGAGTAAGAACTTTATATTATGCACAATTTTTTATGCATTGTCTTTATACTGCACAACAATATACTAGGCCTTGGGGGACATGATTACCTAGGTTGACTAAGAATTTGACTGTAACCTTTAATGTTAGCGTAGTGCTATGGAAAACAAAATAATTCAAGAAACCATACTGAGTAACTTTCTCTATGGAAGGGCGTGTTTTTGTTTTTTCAATATGAAAAAAATGCTTTTTGTTTTTTCAATATGATGCTCTATGACTATAGCCCTTGCCCTTCTGGGGGCTGTATAACATGAAACATAAGAAAGTCAAAGGCGCTTCCCCTTTTTTGTAGGAAACATAAAAAAGGGGGAGGGAAAGGACTTTAGCCTGCTGTTTGCATGCTGTGTCACATATAGCTAGCAACCTTATTTGAAAAAGCAGCAATTCCGTTTTTTCTATGGATGTCTAGATGCTATGGATGTGCTTTAGTGGAATTATTATATTTTTAATCTTTTGCAGCTCTCATCGGTCTCTGTGTGTTTCTTTTCTTTGGACAAGCCATCATAAGTCATACATTCTTTTACAAGTTAATTTAGTCAAGCAGTAACTTAATGCCATAACAGGAGTACCAGGAGTATTGATTGTAATGATTCAAGGATATGGACCTTTTGTACATTATCATACATACATTATTGTAGGATCCTCATTCTTCCTGTTTGATTCTTTATCACATAAGCTAGAAAAATAATAGGCTGCCCACCTAACACCCAAAAGAAAAACTAAAACTGAAGTATTCCTGCATATTTATGTGGTGAGTTATTTCTTCCATGCATCCATCTCTTGACAGCAGTTTTGCAATTATTTATGGACTTGATGTTTTAAGTGGAATAGGCTATTTTGGGCAATCCCTGTCCATGAGCTAATGAAAACAGATGGCAAACATGACGCAGTGCTTATTTATTTTATCAGGATAAGATATATATATATATATATTGCTTTTATAATGTATGATGTTTGCTACTTCTGTTCCACAGCATCTGAGACCATATCAGTGAGAACTGAGGCTCATGAATGTGTGGAATGTAAGCTGACGTCAGTGGCCCTACCGTAGCTCCAGTCACATGGCTAGGTAAACACGAGTAGCCATTTGGCCTGCTGTGCGTGGGTTGCATGAGAAGCTCTAATCAAGAGGATCTAAGATCTAAATTCCAAGTTTTTGCTCTCTGTTGTTGAGTGCGAAGAAAACCCAAATCCTCAGTGTATTTTTACTGGGATTCTTTTCATGTTTAAACAGCAGACTAACAAAGTTTTTTTTTACTACTGTTTTCCTAGCATGTGGCAAGCCTTAATACTATTCCAAGTCCTGAACACACTTGCACACTGTTACAGATATATGCTGTATATGCAATTTCAGACACAATGCAGGTATAGAGATACAATGCATGTTTATTGTAATGTACTGATAAACTAACAGACAACAGTCATGTAAACACATAAATGACCTAAGGCCAGACATGAAGGATGTTCAGATATTCAAAGGAGCTTGCAAAGAAAAGCGTCTGGACTTCTTTAAGTTGCTTGAAGACGTTTCACCTTTGCAAGCTCCTTTGACTACGATGACCTGGATGACTGAGAACCTTCACAGACAGATGTTCAGATATCATTCATTTAAGCTCAATCATGTGCTTGCACCAGTTGTGCTATATAACAAATACAAGTACATTTACTTCTTTATTTCCAATAATGCTGATTCATTCAGTTGTTTTTCCTCCATCAGACTTTTGGAGGGAACTATTGCACTTTCTACTGATATATCCAACAGTTAGCCGCAAAGAAGACACAGCTGTATCAAATAGCAAGTACCTACCATTACACCAAGCTTAAAACCCTAATAAAGTCTTAGAACTAAAGTTGTTTTTACACTTGCAGTGCACTCCTTAACTTCCCTGAGCTAACAAGTTTACAGCTAGTGAGCAGGCATCATGTGTCCTGGCTCCTGCACACTCTAGTCAGGCTGCACCTCGGACTAAACCACAGAATATCTCCAATAATGAGAGAGCAGATGACACAAAGTATCGTTTGTTGTCTACATGTGATAAAAGACAACTTCAGACTGTTTCCCCGACCTGATTTTCCTCAAATTTAAAGTTTGTAATATGTCAATGCCATGTCTGCTCAACCCTTTAGCAAGAAAAAAGAAAAAGTAAAATCCTTCTTTCACTAATGATTTAATGCATAGCGTCTGAACACCTTTAAAGCATTTGTTCTCTCAAAAAACTCTTAAAAAACAAAACAAACACCTTTGCTCCTGTAAAGACTGGTGTTGGCTCTCTCTGTGGTAGAGTATCACTTCCTGTTTCTGTTACAACATGCAGTGGTGTTTTTGTGTCTTTTATCTGCATAGCCAGTTTAATTAAAAATGTAAAGATAACGTCTTATTACGAAGTGTAATCTTAACATGCTTTATCCAAAGCACACTCTCTGTTCATTCACCTGCTAATTATATTCACAGTATTCGCTCACTGTGTCTTTAGGGATTCGCTAGCTTAACTTAGCTCGTAGCCAACTAGGGTTGCCAACTTTTTAACTATCAAATCAGGGATACTTTGATGTGCCAGAGCCACAATACACAGCCAGCTGAGCATAGTGTAAATATGCACTTTATGTTCATATTATTAAAAAAATAAAAACCAGTTCTATTTGTTGTTATACATCATCCACCTGGGTCTTACTCAAGAGTTTTTGTTTGAATTCTCAGACTTTTTATCTGATTCAGTGCTCAGCTCAGATAAAATAATTATTATGGGTGATTTTAACATCCATGCAGATACTAAAAATTACAGCCTCAACATGGCATTCATTCT
Source organism: Copadichromis virginalis (assembly GCF_057382275.1). Lineage (NCBI taxonomy): Eukaryota > Metazoa > Chordata > Actinopteri > Cichliformes > Cichlidae > Copadichromis > Copadichromis virginalis. Next base: position 16,940,593 of record NC_140624.1, read on the forward strand.
ATTATTAGACTCAGTTGGCTTCATTCAAAATGTAAAAGGACCCACTCAACACTTTAATCGTACTCTAGATCATGTTCTGACATATGGCATAGAAACTGAATATTTAACAGTATTTCCTGAAACCCTCTCTTGTCCGATATTTTCCTAATAACAATTTACAGCCATGGATTACACAGCAGTAGGGAATTGATTTTATCATAGTAGACGTCTTTCTGAAAGTGCTGTAACTAAGTTTAAGGATATAATTCATCCACTGTTATCTTCTTCAATGCCCTGTGCTAACACAATGCAGAGCAGCTAACTGAACCGCTATCTTGTTAATATTTTTACAACTCTGGATACTGTAGCTCATCTGAAAAAGAAAGCCTCAAATCAGAAGTGCTTGACTCCCTGGTATAGAATTCAGAATAGAATAGAATAGAATTCAACTTTATTGTCATTGAACATGTCACAAGTACAAGGCAACGAAATGCAGTTTGCATCCACCCAGAAGTGCTTTAGCCATAATATAGATATATTAAAAAATATATATTAGCAATAATATAGATATATAGATATATTACAGAAATCGGTCTATTGTAGGTATGTATGAGGGTACAAACACACCTTAAAGCAGATAAAGCTGGAGAGGCAGTGCCATCTCACTACTTTAGAAGCTCATCATTTTGTCTGGAAAGCCAGTTTGCTGCTCTATAGAAAAGCCCTCCAAAAAGCTAGAGCACCTTACTCTTCATTACTGATTGAAGGATATAAGAAAAACCCTAGGTTTCTCTTCAGCACTGTAACCATGCTGACAAAAAGCCAGAGCTCTGTTAAGCCAAACACTGCTTTAACATTAACTATTAATTTCTTTCTAAGTCTTTCTAAGTTTCTTCTTCTTAGTTGAAAACCCTTTGCTGGCAATGACACCCTGAAGTCTTGAGCTCATGGACATCACCAGATGCTGGGTTTTCCCTTTTTTAATGCTCTGCCAGGTCTTTACTGCAGCGGCTTTCAGTTGCTGTTTGTTTGTGGGCCTTTCTTTCCAAAATGTAGTCTTCAACAAGTGAAATGCATGCTCATTTGGGTTAATATCAGGTGACTGACTTGGCCTTTCAAGCATATTCCACTTCTCTTGAGTTTGTTTGGCTGTATGTTTTATGTCCATCTGTATTATGAAACACCGCCCAATCAATTTGACTGCATTTAGTTGGATTTGAGCAGACAGTATGTCTATGAAAATCTCCAAAAGTTGATTCTGTTCATCTGGACGAGAAATGTTTTCAGTGGGAGAAATGTTTCGTCACTCATCCAAGTGACTTCTTCAGTCTCAGCTGACTGCAGGTTTCCCCAACCTCAACAGTACATTTGGATAATGACTGAAACCAGCACCACTGAAGGAACAATGGGCTGGGAGGTCAGTTCCTTCATCATAATTATGCAAATCCTCATGGCCATTGATCAACAAAGGCCACTGATCAATGGCCATGAGTGCCATTCACAGAGAGTTGGGGAATGGATGTCTATGAAAACCTCAGAATTCATCCAGCTGCTTCTGTCAATCAAAAAACGCTAGTGTTTCAGTGCCACCGGCAACCATGCACGCCCAAGCCATCACACTGCCTCTGCCGTGTTTTACAGATGATCTGGTATGCTGTGGATCATGAACTGTTCCAAGACTTCTCCATACTTTCGGGAATGTTTTTCCCTCTGGTGGCTTTTTTAAACATTTTTTTTCAAATATTTTTTCTTTTAGCAATGTCCAATCTAGCTTTTCTCTTCTTCAGGCTTATGAGTGGCTTGCCCTTTGCAGTGAACCCTCTGTCTTTACTTTCATGCAGTCATCTCTTTATGGTAGACTTGGATATCAATACGCCTACCTTCTGGAGAGTGTTGTTCACTTTGTTGGCTATTTTGAAGTGGTTTCTCATCACCATGAAAATAATTCTGGGATCGTCCACCACTGTTGTCTTCTGTGGACATCCAGATCTTTTTGCGTTGCTGAATTCACCAATGCTTTCTTTCTTTCTTTCTTTCTTTCTTTCTTTCTTTCTTTCTTTCTTTCTTTCTCAGGATGTACCTGAGACCTCAGTACAGTGTTTGATACTGTAGACCATAATATTTTTATCACAGTGATTAGAGCATGCTGTAGATATTAAAGGTACAGTGCAGTGGTTTCAATCATATCTATCTAATAGACACCAATTTGTTCATGTAAATTGAGCATCTTCTTCACACTTAATTATGGAGTTCCACAGGGTTCAGTGCTAGGACCAAACCTGTTCACATTATACATGCTTCCCTTAGGCAGTATCATTAGAAGGCATAGCATACACTTTCTCTGCTATGCAGATGACACCCAAATTTATCTGTCCACAAAGCCAGATAACACACACCAATTAGTTAAACTACAGAAATGTCTTGAAGACATAAAGACCTTGATGGACTCAAGCTTTCGCCTTCTAAATTCAGGTAAACCCGAGGTTACAGAAATGTGGTTTCTAGCCAGATTCTTACTCTGCGTGGGAGCCAAGTTAATATAGTTCATATATATTAGTATTTATATTTCGCTGTTGTTAAACTTGTTTGTGCAATTAATAATTTAAATAGTAAATGCATGTTTATGGTGGAACTAAAATTATTTTATTGCTGTGTTGGCTTGGTTACGTAGTACCGTGAATACATGTGTCTTAAAGGCTTGTGTTTATAGTTACAGTTTTTCTCAAATGTTAAAACACAAAAGCCAATCCTGTAACCCAAATGACCAGTAGTCTAAACACATTTACTAAATGTAGCCACCATATTCCAGTACCATAAACACATGTCACATGAAGACACAATTCACAAAACACAACCCTCTGTACTCATAAATCTAAACACATTTTTCCTTGCTAAAACACATGTTGCAAAACAACTCTGCTCATATCCTCAAATGAAAGCCCATGTGATGCAAAATGCTTGCCACAGTCACCAATCTTTGAACACAGGGAACACACCTGGTGTCATTCACTACACACAATGACTCAAAATTGAAGACACTTGTTGCTAATGCTGTACCCACATGTAAAAGCAAGTTCAGAGTGCACAGTATGCTGAAGGTTCCAAACAAACACAATGGATGAAGGCAGAGTCAGGGGAAGAGGAATTTGATGCAGAGGAGGGAGATAAGATAAGATAAGATAAGATAACCTTTATTAGTCCCACACGTGGGAAATTTGTTTTGAGAAGAGCTGGAAGAAGAGGAGCAGGCCAATGAGGAAGAGGAGTTCAAATGAGAGGAGGAAGAGGAGCGACCAACGAGGAAGAGGAGAAGGCCAACATGGGAGAGGAGAAGGTCCAGGAGGGAGAGCAAGACAACCTCGCACCATCATTACGGACGAGATGCGAGCAACAGCTCAGCGACATGATGCCGCACAGTGATTGTGGTGTGTGTGTGGTGTGAATAACGTAAATAAAAAAAACTTCACACCCTGTTCATGTTTTCAAGATTACTGTTGTGTGCAATAGATTCTGTTTTTGCATTGAGTTGTGTTACAGTAGTGTACGTACATGCAGGATTTTCTATAGATTTATACTACTCATATGAAACTCACAAATCTAAATGCCTAATCCTCTGCAGAGATCTACGACGATCCGTTACTGTATAGTTTCTAAAATATGCATTGGCAGTTATGGAACAAAGAACCTTCTCACAAATTGAGCATTGTGTTTTCAATTGTTTTGCTGTAGTGTGTAATGCTGTGTATAGTGTTTATAGTTTTGACAGCTTCGAGCTGCTCTCTTGGTGTGGGAGTTTGAGTTTTGCAGTGGGAAGGTGTGGTTGTGTTTATGTAGCTTTAGAGAAGGGTGTTGTGTTTGGACATTGGGGGACCTGGTGGTAACGTTTGTGAAATGTGTTTTAGCATTTGAGAAAAACTGTAAATCCGGACGTCATGGATGTATGCAAATGAGCGCATGCGGTGCGGGAGGGGGGAGAGAGAGAAAAAAAGTTAATACGCGGGAGCTGGGGAGAACAGAGCCACACGGTTTTCCTTCTGTAGTAGGTTTTTTTTGTTGAGGATAAGTTAAACCTGACCGCTCCTGTAAGATGACCAGCAAACTGTGGAATACATTTTTTGTTACATCTTTTCATGTCGGAGTCCCGTGGAGTTCTTTTTCCTCTTCAAACTAACGTACACGAGTGAAGCACGGGAAAACTGGTCTCATGGCTATACACTCTGGATGACATTGCCCTGGACTTCTGGGAACACTGAGGAATCTTAGAGTCGTTTTTGAATTTAGCAGAATTGAATTTAAAATCCTGTTCCTCACATACAAGGTCTTGAATAATCATGCCTCATCTTAACTTAATGACCTAGTACTGTATCACCCCAATTGAACTCGCAGAGTATTTAAAAGTAGAATGGAACGCAGTTTCTTCTGCTTTCAATCCCCTCTTCCAGTTCAGATTTAGGAGGCAGACACCATCTACCTTGAAGATTAGGCTTAAAACTTTCATTTTTGACAAAGCATATAGTTAGGGCTAAATCAGATGACCCCCGAATCCTCCCTTAGTTACGCTGCAATAGGCCTAGGTTGCTACGGGGATTCCTCTATACATGGAGTGTTTCTTCTTCAGTCACCTTTTTCACTCTCTGTGTGTTTATAGTCTGTGACGGTAGGCTTCTGGGACGAGCTCATATGCCTGCAACACAGTCTTCTTCATGACATCATAATCCAGGCCATCTTCAATTGATAAACTGGTACACACCTCCTGGGCTCACCAAAATAAAGTCAAAATAAAGACAGAGTCTGACCTCCTTAACCAACTCAAAAACAGGAGAAAACGGGTGATCAAAATAAACGGCAGCTCACCCCTACCCACTCCACTTCCACAATTTTCGCACGTATACTGCAGCCAGCGGCTACCACAGGACTACTGCTGGGTGATGAGGAGAAATGCGAGGACCTCTCCCGCTGTAGCACTCCAGCCTCCTTTTATTGGGCGGGTCCTCCAGCTGGATCCAATCACGCCGGGGCAGTAAGTCCACGCACCAATCGGAACAGGGCCCTGGCACAGCTAAATTAACATAGACAAAAACACAGCACCTGCACAAACAAACACACGGACATACAAGTTCGTAACACAAAGCATATAGTTAGGGCTAAATCAGATGACCCCCGAATCCTCCCTTAGTTACGCTGCAATAGGCCTAGGTTGCTACGGGGATTCCTCTATACATGGAGTGTTTCTTCTTCAGTCACCTTTTTCACTCTCTGTGTGTTTATAAACCTCTCTGCATTTAATTATTATTATTTTTGTTATTTAATCTCTGGCTCTCTTCCACAGCAAGTCTTTTGTCCTGTCTTCATCGACTCACCCCCAACCAGTCGCAGCAGATGGCTGCACCTCCCTAAGCCTGGTTTTGCTGCAGGTTTCTTCCTGTTAAAAAGGAGTTTTTCCTTCCCACTGTTGCCAATGTGCTTCCTTATTGGGGGTCCTATGATTGTTGTTTTTTTTTTCTATGTTTTCTTTCTATTATTGTAGGGTCTTTAGCTTACAATATAAAGCACCTTGAGAAAACTGTCATTGTTATTTGGCACTATATAAATAAAACTCAAGTGAATTGAATTGAATAATCACTCTGGGTGGTCAAGTCATAGAACCTACTGTCACTTTTCACCTGAGCTCTATTATCACCATGCTTTATGTGGTAGCTTTGCCAAAGGCGAAACTGCTACACAGCAGAGTGACAGCATATCATTACTTCATTATGTGTCTTTTTTTAACACATCATATATCACATTGGCAAACAAGACAGGGAGCTTTAAGGTAGTATGTATTGTTTATTGCTTGCTAAGCCTCAGTGAGCTCCACTGAGGGTGTGATTGAAGAAGATGGCTTTCTGTCACTCAAAGAGCCTGCAGCTTATTTCCCCAGAGGACAGCCGGCATCTCCCCTGACTTATGCCACTGTTTGCTTTCCACTAAGCCAGGTTTCCAGGATAGGCATTAGCATGATGGGTCATTCTTAATGGCCGCATGTTTTGTCTTGTTAAGAAAAAAAAAAGGCTCAGCAGAGACCTGTACCATCATTGTCTCCTTTAGTTCACGCTATACATGGAACTAGAGCCCAGTACCCCATGGGAATTTCATTGACAAAGCAACTATTTTACAAGCTAATTGTGAAAAACCTGCCAGTGGGGTTGACGTGAGCCTTTTCTACCTGAGCGGGCTACCTGCAAAAAAGAGGAAGCAAAGATTTATTTCCCCATGCAGACATACACACTGTTTATCTGAGCCTGGCATTTAAACACTTTCATGCACACACACACATGTTTAGTTAGTACAAGGGGGCTGTCCCGACTGCACGTTTATGTTTGAACACTGGTGATTTATGAAGGATGTAGGGATGTGATTTAAAGGCATTTAAAGGATTTAAAATGCTTCAGCGGACAATTGCTGTCTGTTTGTTTACTGAAGTCCTGTGGGAATCTTGATGGGACTGGAAATTAGGGATGGGTATCGTTTAGGTTTTATCCGATACCAGTACCAAACCGGTACTTTTGAAACGGTGCCGGTGCTTAAACGGTGCTCGAACCGGTGCTTAAAGAATGGAGAACACAAAATTGGTCCAAAAACCTCTCATGTTCAGCTGTTTTTTTGTAAAAAGATAACAATGTTAGCCTTTTCTGCAGCTATAGGGCATATATGGTATCACTCTTGGCTGGAAGCAGTGCTTAATCAATGGAAAAAACACAAACTTTGTCCAAAAACCTCTCATGTTTAACTGTTTTCCACTTTTTCTTTGGTCATTTTAGCCTTTTTGGCCAGGGTGAAGGGTAGGGCTGAACGATTATGGAAAATAATCTAATTGCGATTTTTTGCCCCAATATTGCGATTGCGATGCGATTATTTTTTAAGGTCTTTGTCTTCTGTATTATTAAACAAAGACAAGCAATACATCTTATAGTATGGCCAATACTATATTACATTAATTTTAAACTGTTCTTTCCTGGAAGACAGACCTCTGTTATGATGACATGAGGTGATGCATGAATTGATGACTGACATTTTTATTTAACTTCTTCAATCACAACAGTATATTTGAACATACACAATAGTTTATTTTTAGCTTACAAACATCTGAGCATAAAGTGCTGACAAGGAACCCTGGTGTAAACATTAAAATGAAAGTCAGTGCAATGTGCAGATTGCAGAAATATACATAAAAAAATCGGTGGCTTTACCACACTCAGTTTTTCGACATCTGTGAACTACTAGACAGTCATTCAATTAAAAAATAATATTAAATAAATAAAACTAATAAATAAAAAATACACACATCTTACTGATCTCTGCAGTCAGTAACATTACACATAAAGTGCAAACATAATAGCAATTGTATAAACACACACACAAACACGCCTTTAAATTAAAACTGGCTGAACATCTTGATTATCTGCAGTAAGTAACAGCAACACAGCACAAACTAAAGTGCACAATGAGTATGGCTCAGCTAGCCATAATCATCCTAGCTCACAGGTTTTTTGCTAGGAAGACCAGCATATCTACTTTTGCTGGCTTTAAGGATGAGCGAGTGCAGGTCACTATATTCCCTCCAGTGCTGAACAGACGCTCTGAGGGGGCACTTGTGGCTGGCACACACAGATATTTGCGGGCCATCTTGCACAGTCGTGGAAAGTGAATGTTGTGCACCTTCCACCAGGCTAAGGGATCATCCTCTCCGTCAATGACAGGGGTCAACAGGTAACTATTCAACTCTGCCTCCACGACATCTTCAAGTGGCAGAGGCAAAGCTGAAGAGGCCGCACTGGTCCTCAGACGGTCGGGTAGGCCGGATGTAAACGGCCGTGAAATTGGACGGTCTAGCCTTCTGATTAGCGTCACCGCTGTCTCGGTGGAGTTTAATAAACTCGGCCGTCTGCTTCATGCTATCTAAAATATAACCAGACACTGGTGTAAATTCTCGACTGTCTCATACTTCTGTTTAATAAGTTTTCTGTTTGACGTTTAGTCAGCTGTGTGAAAACCAAGGAGGAACCCACCCGGGGGATTAATAAAGTTTTATTTTATCTAATCTAATAACTTTAATCTCAGCCAAACCGATTTACTCACGAACAAACAAAACACTGAAAAAAGCCCAACAATAACATTTTTAGGTTGTCTAAGTGACTTATATATTACGTTTAACCCGAGCAGCGAAACTCCGCGGTGATCTGAAAATGATGTGCCGGGAGTTGTGCTGTTCTCGGCCGCATCAGTAACCCTCGAGCTCCCGGCTAGCTATCGAGCTGGTGGGTAGCAGACGCCTCCGAAAACGTCGAAGCACTTTTGCAAATATGCGATATCTTGATAAACCGAGCAGATATTTGATGTTTACACAACTACTTTCTCGCCTGAAAATATGTTAAAAGTTTATTTTGTGACCCAGAAAGATTAGTATGAGTAATTTTAAAACTTAGTAGCGGCCGCCATTGTTGGAAACTGGAGTTTGGCTGGGCCGTGCTATGAATTCTGGAATATGGTAGGCCACGAAGGACACACCCGACCCATCCTTCAAATTCGGGGAAAAGGAGGACGCATTTGTCGGCTACATTCGGAGGAGTCTACGAATTTGGACAGCCTTCGGCGCGTCGCTGTGACGTAATCGGTCTACAAATGCGGCCTCAGGAGGATGCAGCCCATGAATTTGGACATGTCCAGAGTATAATCGCAGCCTTTGCGGTTAGAAAATTGCACTTGATCATGTCGCGATATTATCGCAAATGCGATATATCGTTCAGCCCTAGTGAAGGGAGTATCTGCCATCAAACAAGAAGACAGCCGCATGTAACTACGACAGTGTTTGCTAGTTCACCTTACATGCATTAATGTAATAACGTGGTTAGCCTACTCAACGTAAATTACACACGGACAACATTATGCTACTCACGCAGAGAAGAACGGCTGCTGCTGCCATCATCATCCTTCATCATTTCTGCTACACTGGCAGGGCTAGGGGCCAGGACTCTCCTCTTCGGGTTTTTGGGGGATGTTGCAAACTCCGGGTCCGATAACAGGCAACCCACCCGCAGTAGATGTGCCCGGTGTGAGGTCTCGCAGCAAGCTATCAAATACGGCACATTTCTCGGTTTTTAACAAAATGCTATACGTCGCCAGGTGTTTCATTAGATTCGAGGTGTTACCTCCTTTGACAGTATCACAGTATCAGCTTAAAGCACTTGTTGCAGGCTGCTGAGTTTGTATCTTTTGCTGTGAAGTACAGCCAGACTTTTGACCGCTTCGCCTTGGGCATTTTTAACCTGTAGCTCTGCTCTAAAAGAACGTACGTACAGGTACCTGGGCCCGCCTACTGCGCTTGCAAAGGTAAAATGATTGGCTAGAATCCAAAGTGTATGACATCTCAGGAAAAAAAAGCACCGAAATAAAGCACCGAAATATGCGCTGCTTTTCGGTCTGGTTACTACCGTTTATGCCATAATGGCACCGGATACCGGTACCCATCCCTACTGGAAATGCTGAAACTGTTTCTGTGCCTGTGAAAGTGTCTATGTGTGTGTGTGTGTGTGTGTGTGTGTTTGTGTGTGTGTGTGTGTGTTTGTCTGTGTGTTTCAGTGGTCCCCTCTCTGATGAGTAAAGACAGAACACAGAATACAGGCCTTGCTGAGTCAGACCTGTGAATAAAAGATGAAATAATGTATGCTCTGGAGGCACAATGCAGGCATGCATGCAAAAAAATCCCTTAGTGTTTTCATAACATGCATTTCCCCAATCTGAAATTATCTTGCAGCAAAGCTTAATTTGTATTCTCGAGCCAGATAAGAGTCATTTCAAAGAGTACAGTTCCACGCATCGCTATTTAGCCAAAAATAACCCTGTTAAGAAATTCTGTGGGGTTTTCTTTGGTTTTCATGTAAAGGTCAGGTCGGAATAGGTTTGTTATTCATCTGTTCATTAACTTTGAAAATCCTGCTTGACATACTTTGCGTCTTCCAAAAGAAATATTGCCTCTTGTCCCAGTCAGACTTATGGCTTCATAAAAAGGTTTTACAGTGGAACACTGTAACACCCACTCCTGCTGTTGTCTGAGACCATTTTTCATGGCTTAAAAAACACCACTGAGCAACAAAATAGAGCAAGCTGGATTAACTCTTCTCATTTGCTGACATTTTTTGTCATCTGGCCTTTCATACACAAATGTGTAATTCACATATGCTTCATTATATATGCAAATTATTTTGCAAGACAAAGTAGAAATGTACAGTTTCTATTCTCTAATGAAAGTTCAGATCATGTAAGAAGCATGTAAGAGAGAATATCTTTCTGGTTAGCTGTTCAATACGCAGGTGTAGTCACCTTTGGGGAAAATACCCCACAGCCATGGCTTTATTTATCTGTATGGTAAATGAAAGTATTTAAATGAATTTTAATGTCGTAACTGATTTTGTTTGACATAAGCCTTCAAAAAAAGTGTGCTGTTTCCTGAGCACAGCTACCGTTGTTGACGTACTGTACACTGTTCAAATCAGTTGGGAATTAAACCGCACAAAGCCCACTGGCACCTTGCAAACCGAACAGAGTAAAGGCTTGTAAAACAAACAAACAAGTGGGGCTGCGCTCCCTTCTCAGCTCTCCAGGACCCAGCAGCAATCCTGACTGTACTATTATACACTAATGGCTTTGGCATGCTGTTTTTGGTATAGGCTGCCAGGTCTGCCCAGCCAGATCCCCTCTTTTTCACCCCGTTGCCTGTGTGCAGCTGGGAGCTCATAAGCAAGGAAAAACAGTGTAATGTTAGCAAAAATAAGTAAATAGGTGTCAATTTTACTCATGAAACACGTCTGTAAAGTCGGTATCAATAATGTAGGCCTTCACGAACAGATTTTCACTGTCTGTCTGACATATTTCATATCATTGTCTTTGAAACCTTTTAGCTCAGAATATAGGGTACCCGCACTGAGGTTTTCTCTGGGTCACGGCATCCTTGTCGTGTGTGCTTTCACCCTCAGAGACTGACAGATCTATCTCTGGCAAAGATTCATACAGTGGGTTTCTTCTAGGATCAGCCAAAGTCTCTCCCAGGAAACATAAAGAGGATAAATCCCATTAGCCGCACGTTTGAAATTATAAGCGTCTGAGTAAGAACATGTCACAGGCAAGAGAGGGGAGAGGGAAAAGCCAGTGTGCACATGCAGGACTAATGTGAGAAATATGTCACGGATCACGCTTGAGCTTGTAAGCTTTTTAAAAAAAAATTTTTTGGTGATTTTCTTCATTAATTGAGTGCTTTGCAGGAAAATGAATGTGTGCGAGAGAGTGTGTGCACACATTTAGATGTACATGTGCTAATAAAGTATGTTCCTCATTCCCCGCACACAGCCCCCTCCTCTGCCCTTGGCAGCCCACCTCAATAGTTCCCTTCCCTCTAGCGATGACGCAAATGACCCACGATGACTGACCCCCACGGTAAAACCTGTAAATCATTAGCCAGCATGAATAGGAATGACTCTCCATGCACTCAACTCAGCCTTCAGGCAGAGAAGGATTTATAAGAGTCCTCCCCAACTGCTACACTTGGGACGGATGTGGCAGAGGAGAAGGTGGGGTGAGGTTTTTGCAGTCACCTGGACAAGGAGCCACACAGTTTGGATCGCAATTTTTTTGTGCGTCTGCCTAAACAGGCTGTAGTTTCGCATTAAACTTTAGCATACACATACCGTTCAAACTATCACCCTTTAATTTTGGTTTTTATCCTTTTGAAAGTAGCTTGTGTCAAGACACATTCATTAAAGTTTACAAAGACATGTTTAAGTCATATGATAGCTTGCTTAACGAAAAAGACAGTAGAGATTACAATACAGGGTAAAAAGAAAACCTTAATGATCACACTTGTGCACCATTATGATTACTTTTATCATTAACATGGGTCCAATTCTCCGAGCTAAATGGACTTTATCTGTCTAGATTTCAGGGCCAGGAAATTATAACAAGACCCTGGTAAACCAAGCAGATCGATCATGTGTCCAGAGTGTAGCTGGTAGATAACTAAGATATTAAAGTTTATCCTGAGAAAACCCCTATATGATTTGGTCTAAATTCTGTGTTATATTCCAAATGCTACCATTATTAAATCCTGATATTATTGCATATTTGTTATCACAATATACTTATTTTCTAAAATGTCTCTAAAACTCATAAAACAAACAAACAAAACTTTTCAAAGGGCGTCCCAGGAGAAACCGTACTCGTGACACTAATCATGAGAATACCTCCACCTGCAGGTGTAAAACAAGACTACACCTCGTTGTCAAAGGTAGGGCGAGCAAAGTAGAGTTTTACTGTGGTTCTAACACCCATGAAAGGGAGAATAAAGTTCTTTGATTGTTGCCTTGATGGTGTCCTTAGGGCTAAGCCGCTATAATTTCTGAAGCTTTCATATAGAAAGACTTAGTAGAATCTGACCTACTTTCTTTATGTCAGCTAGAGTGAAAGCGAGTGCAGGGATGTCTGAGTCAAACACTACAGACATCAGAATATCTTTGACACAGTGCACAGATAAAAGAACAAAGGAAAATAAAGAAAGGAAATACTCAGAGACCTCGAGGCGGTGGGTGTGTGCTCATGTATGAACGAGTTCGCGTGCGTGTGTAACGGACATATGTGTGAATTCATGACTTTGCAGACCTAACCGTAAGTGAGAGTTTAATTGGACACAGAGGTGCTTCATTAAACCTTTGGGTCAAGCTCACTGGAAATCCTGCAGACTGATCTTTTGGCCTCACAACAGCACCTTAATTAACCCGACCATACTGAAAGACCTGGACACAGCTCTTTTTCTCCCTCCCTCTTCTCTAACAGGGTGATCGGCTGGCACCGACTTCTCATCCCAGCTTCTAACAGCCCTATGTATATATATATATATATATATATATATATATATATATATATATATATATATATATATATATATACACACATATATATATATATATATATATATATATACACACATATATATATATATATATATATATATATACACACACACACATATATATATATATATGTGTGTGTATATATATATATATATATATATATATATATATACACACATATATATATATATATATACACACATATATATATATATATATATATATATATATATATACACATATATATATATATATATATATATACACACATATATATATATATATATATATATATATATATATATATATATATATATATATATACAGGATATTACGTAATACACTATTATATAAATATGCAGAACATAATGAAAAAAAAGAAAGGAAATAACCCATATCGTTGTTCAAAATAATTCATCTTGTTTAACTTGATAACAGTGGGAAGTGTTTACTGTGAGGCTTCTGGTTAGTCACAGTAAAAGTGGTGCTATAGGTGCTGCTGCTGCAGCTCCCACCACTTCACAGCCACAGAGATGTGGTTCTCAGCTGGATATTGGCGGGAGCAAGTGAAACAACAAGCATATTCCAGTAGTTTGTTTGTGCTTTGACACCATGGTGTTTGCCCAGCACCTCAGAGGCACGGCAGCGTGCCATGGTGGTAGAAAGGTCATTTTCTGTATACTGGAATCCACACAGCTGCCCTCTTAACACTCTATGCTTGAGGACGGTTGGGAGTTTACTTGGCTGGTACTGTTTGAGCCATGAGATCACAGCTTGGTTGGGATATTGTGCCTGGCTGATCCCCATTACAGTGTAAGAGCATCCTTATTCATTCTTGTAATGCGTTATGATGCAAATCCTGCTGCGCTACATTTTACAGTCAAATGTGATCAGTTATTTACGCGAGATAATTAGAAATAAAACTAAAATAGCTGAGACGCGAGCATATAAATTGGTTAGTGTGGTTTTATTTATCAGTGCTGTGTACTTTAAATAGCACTCACACCATTTCTCTCTCTGGCTGCAGATTTTACTTTTGTGTTCATGCCATGCTGCTCTGCACCATGCAGACCGATGTCCTTAAAGAGCTTCTTTACGCTTTATTTCCACCTATTGTTGGCGTGCTTCACTGTGATTGGTGCACTTCCTTCAGAGCAACGAGACCAGAGATGTGACTGGTTAAGAGTCACTTTACTGACCACCTCACCCTTTTGGTTTAAATTCACCTTCAGCCAGTCCTTTGAACTTTATGTGCAGCTGCAAATAAAGGAACCAAAATAGCAGGTCCTGTGGGTCAGGCAGATAGACAGTGTCAGCTTTTTGTCACAACTGAAAATATTGCCTTCCCACTCCAATTGGCAAGTAGTATAAATGCAAGAAGGACTGAATGTATAGTGTAATGTGGTTACTTGTTCCTGTTACTTATTTCCATCTTATTTTACGGAAGGAGCCTCAGTCTGGCTGCATCTTATAAAGTGAAGTAATCTGCTATTACTATTACCATTAGACCTGGCTTATTCTGACTTATGGCCCGGAATAATGAATCAGAGGGTGAAACAAAGGGCACAACTTCTACAAAGTTGTTATTTTTCCCAGTAGGTGTACTGGAGCTTTAGAACAAAAACAAGTCCATTTGAAAGTTTTACTGCTTCAGCTGTGTTATGCTGTCTGGACAGTGTCCACGAAAACCAGGAGATATCTAAGAAATCATTCATGTGTGGTTTTACCTCTTCAGAAATGATACTGGCAGTGACCTTTCATGTGTTTTAAGTATTATCTTTGACCACTCTCCTCGATCCCTTCGAAGCAAAGCAAACATAAAGCAAAACCAAGACTTACTTTCTTTCTTCTAGTTGCTGTAGATTGTATACACTGATGTTTAGTCATCTAGTTCTTTTTCTTATAGACTCATATTGTTGCTTTTTGCCTCTTTAAAACAGATGATGTGTGTGCATTTGTTTGCTTATTGTTTATTCTAGCACTGGCAGCTTGTATTTAAAAGCATAAGTGATTTTCCATCTGTGGTTAAACGCACACACACATACTGGCATCCAACTGCACCCACCGTTTGAGAAGAGCAGCTACTGTACATGCACATGTATTAACTTTTTTTTTTTGAGTACTCTCAGAAAAAATAAACTTCTATGGCCGGGGAAGTCACTCTGCGCAAGAGGCTATCGGCACGACTCAAATGTTGTGCTCAGCTTAGGTATTGTGTGTGGGGTTTTTTTTTGGCACATCAAAGGCAGCGTGTAGACTTCTGTATAGTCTATGTCCGTCTCTCAGAGCAAGGAGATGAAAGGTTGGGTTATATAAGATTGTCAAACAGAAAGGCTGTTTACTCGTGTGCGCCTGGAGAGACTCACTGATACTAGGACTTTCTAATGGAGTTCGACTCTAGCGCAACTGTAGAGTAGCCTACTGCCAGCTCCATACTGTAAGAAAAGCTGTCATTAGAGCTGTAAAGAATAAGACAAATAGCACTGACTGGGTAATACTATTGTCTACAGTGATTTACATCCACTGCATGAACATACGCCTTTTACACATTTGATTGTTGACTTCCTTTTGTACTCTATCGAGTATAGCTCTGTTAGTGCATGAGACAGTATGTTCAAGCTCGAAGGAGTTTAAAGCAACTCACAGATGTTATCGTGCATACAGTCATTGCCAAAGCACAAGAGTATGTTTTGGGTAAACCCTTCACATTGTGTTTTATTCAACATCCTAACTGTAAAACTGTGGCACGTCAGCTGCACCTAAAGAGCGATTTACATTATATAGCAGTGACCTTGTTTGCTCTCTGTCACGGTCACCACATTTTGTGCTGCAGTACCCATTGTTGTGAAAACCTTGACTAAAAGGATGAGCGATACAATAACTGTCCCACAAACTTAACAGCAGATTGCACTTTACATTTTGCCACAAAATATGTCGAAGCTGTTGCTTATTAAAGCAATTTAAAGCTGCTGTGACTCCTAAATTCAAGACCTTAAAAACTGTTTCCCCTCACTGCTAAACAACCTACTACTTCTGACTATGAGCGATGGATCCTGTGCGACTTTCTCCCAAATTTGGAGCTGCTTCTGTTTTCTCACATGAGAAGTTTCTGTCTTTGCTTCTTCTTCTTTTTTCACAATTTAGAAGTAGGTAGAGCTCAGATGGAAAAAAGGATTTGCTGGATTTTAGCAATACTTGACTTCAAGTGTGGTGACAGCTGGAGGGTTGTTTGCTTATTTTGGCCACTGTCAATCACGTGTGATTAAACGGTGCCCACGCAGTGCAGATGAAGTGTGAAACTGTTCATAGATAATACCCAGAAGCTTTATTACCAAAACTTTATTTTTGATTGCTGCTTATTGAGTATTAATTATTTAATGTTAAAGACACATACTTTAGATTTGAAGTACCCAGTAACAAAAACAATAACCTGCTTAATTTTTTTCAGTGATTTTGTACACCTGGCCGTAAACCGAGGCATTTTTTCCCAATTGTAAAAAATGACACTTAAAATTAACAAATTTTTTTGAATAAAAATTTAAATGCTGTGAATAAAAAAGCAAATTTTCTGTTGGCCTCCAAAGTGTAGTGGGGGTAAAATCCCAGTTTATTAAGAAGGTACAATCCCAGTTCATTAATGGGTACAAGAAGGCAAAAAAATATATAAAACTAAATTACCCTAATTGGGCAGCAGTAACAATAACTCTAAAATTGCATTTGTTTAAAACAAAGCAGCACTGTGGGGGAAAAAAAGCTAAACAACAGCGCTGCCCACACAAGCCCACACAAGCCCACAGCACCGGCAAATGAAAACCCACTGTTTTCCTAATGTTTTTACTCACAGCATGACACAACTCAATGACCTACACTGACACAGTAAATTACACCTGAATTATCAAATTGGCTCTTATGCTGGAGCCTCTTGCCTCAGTGTGTGCAGCAGCAATTTGTCAAAGCAGCCTGCTGGGGTTCTCAGGACTTCTCACTTATGGGGCAGAAAGCCCTAACAGAGCCAGTTGGGCAGAGGGGTGGCTAACGTTGACTTGGCTCTGCAGTGTGCCCACCAACCATCAGTGACAGTCGCTGCACTCCTGCATTTAGTTACTCCCAAGAAGGTGGAAAACGGGTTTACAAGGCCTGTGGGAGGACACAGTGGCTGGTAATTAAACAGCGTAAAAATCCTCAGCCTTCAACAGCCCCTTAGGCGGTGAATAAGAGCTAAAGTAAACCAAACCTGACTGTGAAATTGCATTAGACGTCTGTGCTTAATGGAAAGTGAAAAAAATAGACAAAACCCATTTTTGCTTTTATGAGCGTTTCCATTTCCCCCACACTTCTTCCACTTCTTTGCTTCTTTTTCCTTTCTATTCTGCTTGAGCAGAGTTTATCTGCATTATGGTGGCGCTGCTGCTGTTGTAGGAAGCGAACAGAAACAGGATGTGCAGGACTGTGGTTTGAACATGTTTCTGTTTTTGTTTCCCACAGATGCTCCCCCGTTCGGATTGGGACCACAAGAGAGGCTCCCGAGGATCACAGGTTAGCAGTGTCCACAAGAAAAAGAAAAAGAGAGACAGAGAGAAGAGAGAACAGGATCTACATCCCCGATCTCTAGTATTCGCCTACATGCACCTTATAAATGACGCAAACACCATAAACCCTACCGCTAACTGGCCTGTTCACACCCACTTATTTTAGTAGTGCTTAAACAGCATTTCTCTTCCCACCAGTGTCCTTGTTGCACTGTTAGTTTAAAGGACGCGTGCATGTGAGTTGGCTCTGAGGAGCTGCGAAAGCCACCAAAGATCAAGGGAATAGTTCAGTGTAGGGGACGCAGCTTGTAGAGGGCAGGCACAGCCACATCCTCGACATTACTGTACCATCTCCATCTTTGTGTGCGCATGTGTGTGTTTAAATTTATGTATTGAGTTGCTACAGTGCCACAGGGCAGGACTCTGGAGGACACGGATAACAAACAATGCCCTTGGCACTGGCGTGGCCGTATACACTATGCGTGTGTCCTGTACTGCATGGTCTCCTATCAGGAGGATATCCTTTGGAAATAAATAGACGCTGTGTCTTTGCTGACGATGTATGCTTGAGTAGCAACAGATGTTGCAAAAGCTGTAGTTCAGGGTAAGGCAGAGTGGGGGGATAGTGTCAAAAACTGTACAGAGCAGGATTAGACTTGAAAATTACAGCATATAATTTAACAAGAGATACAGCTAATGCAGTTTTGCTAAAATCAGCCTTACAGTAAAATCCCGCTCCCCTCACGGAGAAGAAATTTTCAATCGCATGCTACCCTCTTAAAATATTGTCCGAGGCCAGCGAGCACATATTTTTTGATTGATGCATTCCCTTAGCTGCCATTTAGATTCAGTGGTCAGTTCTGTCTTTTTTATTTGGACTAGTGCAGTGCATTCGTCAGTGGAATCCTGTAATAGTCCAAGGACTGACAAGACATGTAAGAAGTCGGGGCTTATGTTGGCATCTCTCTCCATCTTGTGGCTATTTTCCCTTGGCTCCGCTGTCTTGGACCACGTTGTCGGTCAGAGAGGCCGGTTGCACTTCACTATAGCACCTCATAGCGTGTGTAAATCACACAGAGAGAACCGGAGCGCTTGATTGATCTCCACTGCGTCACATTCGCCAACATGCACACATTAGCAGGCTCATTTTCCAAACCACATCTTCTTCTTCTTCTTTTTTTTCTTTTCCCCCGTGCAAAGCTTGCGGTGGATGTTTTAGCTTAGGAATTGACAGTGAAGTTATGTATGGAAAAGAGCTTTTTAAATATTTGTATTCAACTTGGAGATACATCGGTTTTGGAATATTACCCGAGGAGATTATCGGAGAAAAGAGTACTTGTAGGCCCAGATTTTGTGGATGTTATTCTAAATTACAGCATGACATCGCAGTCATGTAGAAGATTTTTCAGAAATCGCTGTGAGCGCTTCAAACACTGATCAACATTTTTGAAACTGCAAGTTTGGAAGTTGGAAAATTTCTCTGACGTCTTTGTGGTTGGTCCCATAATAAGAATCTAGTAGATTATTTTCTCTCACGCAGTGTCCTGTGGCAAGAGTGAATTTAAGGGTGATATAGAATGAAAACACTGAACTACTTGTGCTTTTGACTATCCAATGCCTGAAAAAAATAAATAAAAAATGGAATAATATAGATGAATTGCCACTTTTAAGACTTAGTTTTTTCAAATTACTTTTAATTTTAGTATATCTGCTCATATTCTCTAAACACATGAGTGTGTGCACTGATGTGCTCATGATGAATACATTAACCTCTGGTTTTACACACACACACACACACACACACATATATATATATATATATCCTTTTTTTAGCTTCTGCCTCTACCACTCTGTCTCACAGCTTCTGTTTTTTGCATATTAGCTATATTAGTGGGCTCCTTTGCTGGAATTATACACAATGAAATATGTGGAAGAGAAATGTGAAGGGTCAGTGGGCTTGACCTTTCCCAGTAAATCATAAATGAGGCAGTTATGCTTTTTTGTTTTGTTTTGACACCTCGTACAACCTCCCAGACGAGCCACGTTTTAATAAAATATATAATAGCGTGTAATTGTACCCTGGCTGCAGAGCCGGGACCTGGCTCAGTCAGTCGGAAGGTTTGTGAGGAGAGTTGGGTCGCAGTGGGGCCGAGCGTTGGTCTGAAAGTGAGAAGGGTAGTGCTGCTTCACGAGCTTTGGCTGGGATTTCGGAGCGTCTCAGTGGAGTTTTGTGTTACCCTTATGCTGTGATTCATACTGTATCACTCCTCTGTTATTCTAGAGAACATCGTCGTCTCCCTAGCTTCTGTTCGCCTAATCCAACCCGACAGATGCAATCAAGGCCATTACATTAGCTGCGCTACCGCTGAAACTGAAAACTGCATGGTAATGATTATTTCAAAGGTGGTCAAAGTTTTGGGTAAATAAAGTCAAAGTAAGGAACACACTAAATTATTTTCAGATATATTCCCCAGCTTCTTGCTCAGAACATTCTTGCCCTTCCCATTTTTCTTTTTTTTCTTTATTTTTTTTTTTGCGTGGGGTTAATTGCAAAATAAGCTCTGCAGTATATGTACCTTATGAAAAAGCAGAGTTGCTTACATTATTGCCGGACCTTCAGCTTCCCTCTGGGACACATTATATTCTCACCATTGCACAATTTTCAGAGGCCCACATATCACTGTTACTTTACTAGAGGCTCAGATGACTGTATGTTTAGATGAGTGAGCCGAGAGGTTAAAGGTGCATCAAGTGGACTCTCTCAAAAATTACAAATATGTGACCTTCCTGTCTGTGTATTCCATTAATAATCATCATTAGACAGAAGGATTAGGATTTTGTTTGTTGCACCGAGTATATTTCATCTGTCATCCTCAAAGTTTTTGGCAAAAGACATGGGGACACAGCAGGAACACCAGTAATCATATTTCCACTGTTCTGGGTGGTTGCACTGGTCAGCAATGTTGTTTGTAACAGCTAATTCTCCAAAATGTACAGTTTGTGCATATATTTAAAATTAATTAAACATAGTGTCATAGGCCTTTAAATTAACTGTTTATCGTGAGGTCAGGTCATCTTCAGGTTAACCCCTACTAAGAAGCATCCGCTAATAACACATTGTATTTTGCGGTACATTTCTACAGCTAAACCTACCTACACAATTGCGTATAGGCCATATATTAGTACAGAGGAAAAAAAACAGACTCTCACTCTTCAGGAATGATTGCTGGTTTGTTTTGAATGGCCCTCAGTTTAGTTTATATGAACTGCTGCTCGGGTGCTAATCTATGGCATGGCTATTGATGTACGGTTCTAAAGTGTGTTCACATAAACAATTAAGACCATTGATCATGTGCACTGCTGTTATTCATTGTACAATGTCATAACAGACTGTTCATGCATGGTTTAGTATATGACTTAGCTTTTTGAGCAGTCATAAATTCTGTTTATTGATGATGGTAGTCAGGTTTACCTAATGTAGCATGTCAACCCCCTAACAGTTCGGAGTGTGTGACTAATAGGGCACACATTTCTGGTAATTTTGTGATCAAACTAGGAGGATAAATTGGTGGTTAAGATCAGCAAGCTTTTTGTAAAAGGTTAATGCAAAACATGCTTTATAGCTACAAGCAGGAGTGTAGCCACGTTTGTCAAGCCTGGAGGCAACTGTTGTTGTGATTAAATTGAACTTTTCTGTTTATTTTTAAACAACTATCGAGTCAGCAAAATTAACTTAGTTAACATAGACTGTAAATAAAAGATGAGCTTAACCAGCACAAGGCCTCCCACTGTTTTTTGGACTTTTAAATAATTATGGCTGACAGGATCTTTTGAGAGCTGGGAGTAGCCATATTTAGACGAGAGTGGAGTGCAAAGTAATTGGCTAACTTCAGCAAACTTCGTTAGCAAGCTGCATTTACAGTCATGGTTAAAAAAATATTACACCTTCTTTATGGTTTTGCATAGCAGGACATAATTTAAAAAAATCTGCAAAAAAGAAAGTCTTTAGCGGGTCTTAAAATGAGATAAATACAGCCTCAAATCAACTCCAAAACACAGCATACTACACCGTCTCATTATTTATTCAACAAAAATCAACTGAATTAGTTAACACAATGCCATAAGTGGACATCCTAGCAAAGGCGTGAACGTCCCAGCAAATCCATCCCAAGATCAGACCCTGCAACGCTTGGAGAAACTCTATGTTAGTAAATACAAATCGTTATTATTCTTAGTAAGGATTTTATTTGACATATTAAAAGATTTGTGTTCAAATTACTAAGGCAGCCAGGCTGTGATATGTATGCTCAATGATTCCAAGCAGAGCAGCAAATCTACAACAGAATGGCAGAAAAAGAGAAGAATCGAGGTGTTGCAACGGTCCAGTCAAAGTCCAGACCTCAACCTGATTGAAATGCTGACCTTAAGAGAGCTATGTGTAAACAAATACCCGTAAACCTCACTAAACTGAAACAACACTGTGAAAAATAATGGGCCAAAATTCCTCCACAACCGTGAGAGACTGATAAAGTCATATAGAAAATGATTACTTTAAGTTATTGCAGCTTGTAAAAGCGGTTAGACAAACTACTGAATCATGGGGCGCACTTATTTTTTCACACAGTGCTTCTGCTTTTTGGCTCAGTGTTGTTAAATAATTAATAACACCATGTACCTTCTTGTTGATCTCTTAGCAAGTGCGCAAACTTTTCTAAATTTCAAACTTTTAATAATTGTGAAGGAGAATAGCATAAGTTCTTTTTTAAAGGAATAACCATATGTACGATGTACTATTCCTAAATGTTAAAACCCATTGTTTGAATATATTTGATCATTATTTAGTTTACAAACACGCATGTGTCTAAGTGAAGAAAGGTCTATTTTGTAGCGGTCACATCTGTCTCCAAGTGAAGCCTGCCTATGAATTAGACCAAACATCTAACCTTTACACAAAGTGCTTATATAATTTTTGGATATTACATAACTCACTTACAATGTCATCTATTCCAGGACATCCATTGATGATTCTCAAGTGTTATGTTGCAGACTGTTGAAACATTGGGAACATCGGGAGGTATTTTCTGGGCAAGACGCATCTTTTGAGGCATAAGTAAAAGCTGAAAGGCAGGGATAGTTGGGATTTCACATTCTTTATGTTTCCTACAATGTGCTTTTAATAGCTCAAAGTTTAAACTCCTCATGTCTAAATTTTATATAGGTCTCACAGAGCAAGGGAATGGCTTAAGTGTTATCCGGTTGTTCAGTGATGACGCGACGAATCCTACTTCCGGGTCTAAAGTAGTCTGATTTTAATATGGCTTTTGTGTTGTTAACATGTTTAATGTTATGTATTTTCTTCTATTTGATCTCAAAAAGCTCCTAAAACAGTCAGCGATCCCTGTTGACCTCCCTCGGCTTTTATTACCGCTAATCATTTATTTAAGCTCAGTTTTTAAAACCTTAGGATGTAACTACAGCCCAGCCCATGCAGCAGTATATGAATGACTAACCTCGTATTGTGGATGGATTATCTCAGTTGTTCTCCTGGCTGAAGTTTGGTCCTTTTACAGCATCCTGCCATGCGATTACATTTGTTCCTGACCACCGAGAACACTCACGTTAACTTTTATCGAGTGGAAAAAAAAGTTAGCTTGTTTATATTATGCTAACATAGCTGTTTCGCTAGCAGTCACGTAGCACATCATTATATACCAGCTAGCCCAACTTCAGTAACCCTACAAACGTCACTGCTGTTTAGTTTTCTGTCTTCATTTATGTTGGAAGTGATAGCAGAGCTGTACGTTTTAATTTGTTTCCAAAACCCCGCAGTCAGGACATGCTATATTGTATTTAGATAGAAGCTAGCGAGCTAACTCCCTGCTAACTTCTAACTCCGTTAAATGTCATAAATTCCGTTTTCATGGATGCCTTGATGCCAAACTCAATTGTTACACCTGGTAGAGCAGAACGCTGATCATTTTATTAAAGATGAAAGACTTTAGACAGTTTTTCAACTCTCAGTAATGCCATAGTGATCGTTTGATATATGGACCTGCAGCGGAGTTTAGACCCAGACACGGCTAGTGACGTCAGACTGAACAACCGGATAGCAGACAGGCTTCGCTAGCTTTTCGAGTAATAGAAATACTACGAATTCCACTGTGTCCAAAAACTCCCACCTCAAACACTAACCCAGCACCTGGAGTCTTTCACTACGCTTGAATGTTCATGTCCTGCTCTTAGCTTTAAGTTGCTTACTCTAAGTTCAGTTTCAGACCCGGTGCTTTCATCATTAACATCCTCTTATGGCCACTTAGTCATGCAGTGTTCATATTCCTTACCGAGTGTTCATCTGTCCTTGCATTGCATGCTTAAAATGATGCCCTCTCTGTATTCACTTATCAGACTTTAGTGCCTTCTTTATGTTTTCACTTCGCTTCGGAGTTGCGGCTGTCGCGTGAAAACAAAAGACAGAGTTTGCAGAAGTAGCAGATGAGTTTGCGTGTGTACGTGCATGTGCGTTTGGAGCCACTGAGACCCCCTAAGGATCACTGTTGTTTTTGTCCAGCCAGATGTTTTTCAGCCACCATACTTTTGTTTAACCCCCTATTTAGCGAACTCTTAAATCAGGCAATAAATGAGCTGAAAGACAGGTGTTTACATCTCATGCTCGCAGTGTAAAGTAAAAGAGTATAGGAAATGTGAGCGGGACAACAGAGGGCAGCGGGGATAAACGATGATCTGTCCAGAAGTGTTCCATTCGCCTTTTAGAGGATGTCTGCGTGTCATCATGCGTGGGTCACCCTATGTGGAGGACTTTGCTTAAACTCAGAGAACACATGCCTTTTGTATTCTTGCAGACCAACAGGAAAACGTGTATAAATACACCAACTTATCTGATAGGATACTAGGAAAACAAAATGCGAGACCTTCTCTGTTCCCACAAGAGGAGACGAATGAAAGGTATACACACGTGTTGTTAACGTCAACCGCTTGCTACTTAGCCAGTGTAAATAAAATAAATCTGGGTGCCCGGCAGCTGGTGTCAAAGTGAATGGGACACTGGGGGGAGAAAAAAATCTGATAACATTCTTTGGGGGGAAAAGGGAACTCGTGGGCTTATTAGATAAATTAGCTGGCAGCCAGGACTGACCTGTGTTTAGCTGTGGTTGTTCAACTGCTCAAGGCACAGCAATTAAGAGTGGGTTGTGAACTTTTCACTTTACCCTGTGAAAACAAGGCTGACTCGCGCAGCGCCGATGCCTTGAAAGCTGTGCAGCAGACGGTCAGAAACAGACGATGGCTGTTGGCCATCTGAGAGGTCAGGAGTGAGGAGGCCAAAGGTCAGATTCTATTTGAGACACTGCTAATGAGTCCATTCAACAAGGATCAAGTAATCCACATCTGTGCTGAACGTGTTTCAAACTTATGTTGTTATGCGGATAGTTAACAGGCTGCTAGAATATCGAGGTCTACTACTGTGAAGTACATCGCTGTACTCCTCCTTCTCATGTTTTAAAAAGAGCCATATAAGGCAAAAATAAAGACTTTGATCTATGAGTGGATGTAAGTTTGCGTGTTTGTATGTGTGCCTGTGTAACACCACAGCTATAAAACAAACCCTGGCAAAGTCTAACACTACTACTGAATATATTTCTATACTTAATAGTGGCACAAAAAGGACTATTTCTTGTTTTTATATCTTTATGTGTTGGGTTTGGATCTTGTTTATTTATGCGATTGGCTACTTAGCATTTGTATAATTTGTTTTCTGATGTTGTTGTTTTTTCCTGAACTAAATGCACATTTCAAGGGATTTCGCAGCGTCACTCTACATAAAAGATATGCTGTAAAAGTTGAACAAAGCAATTGATGACTTTGAACTTTTTAATAATTTTTTTTAATGATTATATGCACAGACACCACTGGAAAGCAGGAAAATCAAGATCTGTATATTTTTAATGCTTAAGATTTTATTCATAGATTGTTGTCTCATTTAATTTTTCAGTCATGTTTTAATGCCCCGTAGAAAGACAGCATTGAATTAAAATGCATAATCCTGAATATATACTTAATCCCAAATTTCTATTTAGTCACTTCTGAAACACACACACAAGCCACCAACACTGCATTTACATATACCATACAGTAACATCATGACATGAATTCAATTCATATCAAATCAATTCAACTCGGTTTTATTTATGTAGCGCCAAATCAACCGTTGCCTCAAGGCGCTTTATATTGTAATGTAAAGACCCTACAACAAAACAGAGAAAACCCCAACAATTACATGACGCATATGAGCAAATGCCTTGGAGACAGTGGGAAGGAAAAACTCCCTTTTAACAGGAAGAAACCTGCAGAAGAACTAGGCTCAGGGAGGGTGGCTATCTGCAGAGGAGAGGATGACAGGACAAAGACACAATGGAAGAGAGCCAAAGATTAATGTTGTCTAATGACCAGAGATGGGCAGTAACGCGTTACTTGTAACTCGTTGCTGTAATCCGATTACTTTTTTCAAGTAACGAGTAAAGTAAGGGATTACTATTGCAAAAACGGTAATTAGATTACCGTTACTTTCCCGTAGGAACGCTGCGTTACTGCGTTACTAAAACCGTGATTTTTTTGCAGAATGTCTCATGACAGTGACGTAAGCGAGTGCGCTATTCGTGGCAACAGCTGTGTGCAGATCAACAATGGATCACATATCGAGTGCAGGAGAGAGTATGAGCGTGCAGCGTTTAAAGCGTGGAAGTACTGACCTTACTTTAAGTTTGATTCCATAAAAAGTGACAAAAACATTAGCGTCCATTAGCGTTGTGCGTGGGAAGAAAACTTCTTTTTACAGTGAAAAAAAACCCCCTAAACTTCCAAGCAAGCACCGAGTGCGCTACCACGTAATGGGAAATTCACAGAGAAACTCGCGGATTCTTCAACTAACCGCTGCAGCACACCTGCACCAGTGTAAACCTCCGCCTACGCCACTCCTGCTTTACAGGTGAAAATAGAGCAACAGGACCGCTGAGTCTTTGACTTTATTTATTTTCTGCTGTGTTTTACTTGCATCTATTTGAAAGAGTGAGTGTAAACGCAAAAAAAAAAAAATTATATGTGCTGGAATGTGCAGAAAATAGGTTTAAATGTTAAACAAATATCTTCCAGTCAGAGAATGTTGCATATAATTAAATGTTTGCTTGATGCATAAAGTTAAAAGATTAAAACTAATAAAACAAGTTTTAAAAAGGGACTTTTCCATTTGATTACATTTTGTATGATGGATTATGCACAAAAAGCAGAATTGGGCTGAAAGATCTATCGCTTTATCACCTATTCAGGTTGTAAATCGTGTTTTTAAAAAGTAACTAAGTAACTAAGTAATTAATTACTTTTGAAAATAAGTAACCAGTAAAGTAACGGGGTTACTTTTTTGGGGAAGTAATCAGTAATTGGTTACTGATTACTTTTTTCAAGTAACTTGACTACTAGCAGAGTGCTGTATAAAGACGTGCCATTCATATATTCCAAACTGTTTATTTAAAAGTTCAAATTCTTAAGGATGCACTGGAATTCAAGACTGAAAATCAACAGATACCACAGCATAAATTGCTAGAATAACAACTTGTACAACGATCTGACCACCACCAGTAGGCAACATGGGGTTAGTATCTTGCCCAAGGATATTTGGCATGCAGCCAGGAGGTAGCCTGGGATCGAACCACCAACCTTCTGATTATTGGCTGACCGGCTCTGCCACCTGAGCTACAGCCACCCAGATAAATATTAGCCACTGACACTGGCAGGCCAAATAACATCCAGTGATTATTTGGCATGTCAATGGATTCCCTTTGATTCTAGGACTTACAGGTCTTATAGTTTTTAAAGGTTTTATAACCCCAACTCCGAAAAAAGTTTTAGGGCACTGTGTAAAATGCCGTAATTTGCAAATCTTATAAACTCACATTTTATTCACAATGGAACATAGAAAATGTTTATATGTAATGTTTATGTTTAAACTGAGACAATTTACCATTTTAAGAAAAAATGTTAGATTTTTCATCTCATAAAATGTCTTCACTTGGTGAAAGATTTATGTGTGCTTTAGTATTGTCTTGCTGAAATATGAAAGGCCTTCCTTAAAAAGACTGCTCCCTTTCCAGATGAGCTAGCTGAATAGGCACTAATACACCCCCCATGCCACCAGACATGAAGGCTTTTGAAGTGTGTTTTGGCCAGAAAAACAGTGTTTCTGAATCATGTTCACATATGGTCTCATCTTTGTGACTTGTGTTCACAGACAATGATTTCTGGAAGTGTTTTTTCTCAGTCCATGAATTCCATGACAGAATGTTCCAGTTTATCCTAAAAGTAGTCACTAAAAAAGAAATTGTCTTAATGTAAAAACACCATCTAACCTTCAGCATAGTTTGACTACCAGTTCTTTAGCATAAACAACAAAAGAAATTCAGGTGTCACAGTTAACCACATTATATACTCAGAAAGGAGCTGCTGACATAGTTTACACACCCGCTCTTCATGCCTGCCATCGAGAAGCGGAACACGGCCGCTATCAGACTCAGCCGTTAATTAGCATCAGCTCACATCAGCTACTGTTGCAATGATGATTAACTCTTCGTTGTCTCCTTGTCATCCTACAGTCATCAGGCACAACTGTCATGGTGGACATAGCAGTGATGGGAGAAGCCCATGGACTAATTACAGACCTGCTGGCTGACCCCTCTCTCCCACCCAACACCTGCACGTCGCTGCGGGCCGTCAGCAACATGCTTACCACCCAGCTCACTTTCCAGCCCCTGCACCGGCCACGCCCTGCCCCCCTGCATAACCCCAGCGATGTCTACACCTGCTCTGACTCAGAGGAGGTACCTGAGAAAGGAGAGAAGACATCCATCCACAAGGTAACAAAATGAGTTAACACAAAGAAATGTAGCCCTTGGAACCAAAGATGAAAGAAGGGATATTTTTCATCCTTAAAAGAAAAGTCAAACGTGTTAATCAGAAGTAGTCAAGAGGCTGAAACAAAATAATTTTATTTGGAAACAGTGAAATATTCCTTGGATGGAAATGTGGTCCACCTTATTAAGGCCAAATGATTTATATACCACACAGCACTCCCCACACATGTTAATCTTTTAGCCCATGTTTCAGCTAATGAGTGCTTCCTGCTCTCAGAACTTTTAGCATCAAATGAAGGAGTATTTTTGTAGAGTTGAGTGAAGAAAAATAGAGCGCTTGGAGCACTGTTCTTCCCTTCATAGCTGCAGCTGTGTCAACATGACAGATGTGCAGAGCCATACAGAGTGTGTGCGCACGAATGTGAGGAGCGGAGTAGAAGAGGAGAGGCGACATGGAGGTGAATGTATTCCTCTAAAGGCTGCAAAGACCGACAAGCGTGTAAGCAAACCTGGACCTCCTCCATGACCGTCCAGCTATGCGATACCTGTTCTGGCCGTTGTGGAAAGTGTTGTCACGTCGCTGGTCTGACAGGTGCACGTTTACATCATCTGAACTGTGGAAAAGTAGTCAAGATGAACTGCACCTGTGGAGTAGCCTGCGAAACTGTGCTCATTAAGACTTTCCTCCCCCGAGGGACAATGTGCCCAGTTCTGCCTGCCCAGGAGGAGAATAACAGGAGTGAAGGTTTTCCAAGCTCATTTTCTGTCCAACACAGGCATGTTCTCTGTCTCCATTGCAAAATGGCAACTCCATTGAAAGGGCTACAAAAAAAAACCATGAATGACAAAACAAATAACTACTTGTTAAATGTTGAAACTCACTCTGCCCTCTTAAACGGTTATACAAATGATGAAATGTCGACACTGCTGTGTGTGTTTCTGTGCCATGTATTTCTGTTTTTGGTTTTAACGTGATAGGGCTTTCTTTATGGAAATTTAAAATTACAGCCTTGCACAATTTTACCATTGGAAAAACATAGATTTTTGATGATAGAAAAAATGGTAAATATGGTTGTATTCATAGCAGAAACAAGATTTTCTTTTAAATTTGTGTGAATGGAACTAAGGTTACATCAAAGCTCTAAAGGTAATGTAAGTGAGATACATGGCTCCTAATGCTGTACATGAGTTTGTGTGTCCTAGCACTCAGCATATGAAGCCTTGTTGTGAATGGGCTCATTCAGGATTCTAAGGCAATCTTTAGTAGGTCACTCTGCAGAGGACGGAGAAAGAGAGTCTGCCATGTTTAGAGCTGCTGTGCCAAATGACTGCATGGCACAGAGCAGATGGAGGCATTGCACGGGCACAGACTGGGAATCCCAGGGAAGGAAGAATAGAGAGAATAGACATAGAAAGCCTGTGACTGACAGAACAAGACAAAAGAGACTTACAGAGAGAATAAGAAGCAGAGAGGCTAAAGCCTATATGATGAAAGGCATCTGCACAGTGCTATATAGAGCCACAGCTGCCTGCTAATGTCCGATGCGGGGTTTATTCTCCTTGGATCCAGCGAGGCAGATTGTGAAA
Source organism: Copadichromis virginalis (assembly GCF_057382275.1). Taxonomy (NCBI): domain Eukaryota; kingdom Metazoa; phylum Chordata; class Actinopteri; order Cichliformes; family Cichlidae; genus Copadichromis; species Copadichromis virginalis. The sequence continues at coordinate 16,970,542 of NC_140624.1, forward strand.
AATGTTCCAGGTTATCACCAGCGTCATTTGTTTCAGATTGGCCAAGTGCAGAAAAAACAACAATCTCATCCAGATGATTTATTTGCCTGGAGACAAAGCAAACAAGCATTAACTTTATCTTACAGGTGGGAGTATTTTTAAAGCTTTTATCTATTTAATACAAAAGCAAATAGTCATGTTTTCTGACCCTGCGGCCACTCACTGATTTCGATTTTTATTAAACAACAAGTGATAAGATAGGTTTCCGGGGTGGTTAACTGTGTATCTGTACTGTGCATTTTGTGCAGCGTCTGAGGCGGAGCCTCCACCCCGGCCTTCTGAGGAGGATCTCTTCCACGTGGACCACCACCACCTCTGCCACAGGACTTCCCACAATTGAGCCGGGACCCGTGCGAAGGGACCGCAGCGCCAGCATCAAACCCTATCATGAAGCACTCACGTGCAGGTACCTGAGCCACAGCTGTTTCACATGCACCTCCTGTATTTTTAGACCCCAGGTTTTAGTCACTTTGGTTACTTTGTTCAAGATTTGGCAGATGTAGTTCCACTTACACCTTATGGCTTGCTTTTTCAAATCCCTGTTGGGAATTTTGTTAGATTTTTAAATAAAGGAATAGGAATAGAATAAGTCCTATTGTACTATAGATATACACGACTGAGGCACAAACACACTAAGGAGGGCTCCTACAATGCGAATCACTCTGAAGGATATTGGGTTTTTCAGCATTATGGCTGTAGTCATACTAAAGCCATCAGTGTCAGTGAAAAGCAGTGGCACAGTTCAGAAAAGGATGTGTGTGCAGTGGGAGCCAGAATGGAAATATGCCCCACAGGCGAACGCATTAACCTGAATAACTAAGACGCACATCAACCCTGAGCACATTAGTGCTGAAGATAGCACAAGGCTCACGCTACACAGAAGTATCATGGCTCCAAAGTCGATCTGTGAGCCTTTCATAGAATAGACAGTGTGTGGTTTTATGGAGGTGTTTTCAAGCTTTTTGTACTTTTTAGGAGAAATATGATGCAGGATGGAGAAAGTTAGAGGTTACATAAGTCCTGATAAGCATTTGTTTGCATACAGTACTAAAGCAGATGCAGTGAATCTGATGGGAAGTGCTAGGTTTTTCTGTTTTTTTCCTCTTGGTTTTTTTCCCCCACTAAATCACATTGTTGCATCAAATCTTGAATAAACACAGGATCCACATGTATTAAAGCTGTTGTGGTTACTAAGTGAATTGTTTAAGCACAATTTACTGTGATCAGTGCAGAGATAGCATTCCTTACAATTACTTTGTGATTACTGTAACATTATGTTTGGATTATCTTAGAGCAGCACAGGGGAAATTATGCTTTTTTCATGAATTTCAAAGGAGTTTCAGCTTGAAATTTTTCAGCTGTGCATGCTCGCATGAGTTTTCATGCATACAGTATTTCTGTGACGCAAAAGCAGCACTAGACAGCACATACGCTCTGATTTTAAAATATTAAATATGCCTCAACAAGAAAGAGTCTATTAGTGTTTCATCCACCTTATTCAGTCTCTTCCCATCCAGTTTGTGGCGTTTGTCTGCAAGTACCAAAGCTTCCGGGTGTCCCTGGATTTCAAAGCAGTCTCAGTTTCCTGTAGTGTACCAACCAACGGGGAAAGTAGGGTTTATGTATATGCAATTCTCAAATGCTGCATAAGAACATTTGTCTGATCTAATATCTGAAATATTAATAAGTGGGAGAATTTACGACAGCTACGTCTGATGATTCTAAGATTCACTGAAAACTGCCAGCATAGATTCAGAGAATACAACTTCAGCTCAGGATAACCTTTGCATTGTTCATTAGCATTCATTAGCCCGTGTTAAAAATAAAGAGCAGCGGTAAATGTATCTCTATGTATTTATGGCTCGTATTCTAACAAAACCCCAAATTAATACATGAAGATTTTTTTTTCCAAAATTACAGCTTCCAAGTGCAGAGATTTGAATCAGCTCACTTACATACTTACAGTCAGCAAAGCTTCAGGTAAAAGCGACCTCGCTACTTCTGCGAACTCCCTCAAAACCTATTTTAACAATTGTTTGGACTAAATGTTGCAGATGTAAAATGAGGCATGACTCTGCAACTGCATGGCCTATTTCACTCGCAGATGAATTTAGAAACTCATTTTGTGTGGATGGTTAAAAAAAATATGCTTTCAGAAGAGCTCCAATGGTCTTTGAGATATATATATATATATATATATATATATATATATATATATATATATATATATATATATATATATATAACTAGCAGCTGGTTCATTTGTGCTGCTAACCAGCTGCTAGTTAACGAGAGACACCCGGAATGGCTAACTGAAGGCCGGACGGTCCTGATCCCCAAGGACCCCAAGAAGGGACCGGTACCCTCCAACTACCGACCAATAACCTGCCTCAGTACTACATGGAAGCTCCTGTCAGGCATCATATCGGCTAAGATGAACAGGCACATGGGTCAATACATGAGCGGGACACAGAAAGGAATTGGCAAGAATACCAGAGGCGCAAAACACCAGCTACTGGTAGACAGAACAATCAGCCGAGACTGCAAGACCAGACTGACCAACCTGTGCACTGCCTGGATTGATTACAAGAAGGCCTATGACTCAATGCCCCACAGCTGGATACTGGAATGCCTAGAATTGTACAAGATCAATGGGACCCTAAGAGCCTTCATCAGGAACTCAATGGGGATGTGGCGTACAACACTAGAGGCCAACTCCAAGCCCATAGCACAAGTCACCATCAAGTGCGGGATCTACCAAGGAGATGCTCTGTCCCCACTGCTGTTCTGCATAGGCCTGAACCCCCTCAGTGAGATCATTAACAAGACTGGCTACGGATACCGACTACGGAACGGAGCAGTTGTCAGCCACCTCCTGTACATGGATGACATCAAGCTGTATGCCAAGAGTGAACGAGACATCGATTCACTGATCCACACTACCAGGCTATACAGCAATGACATTGGAATGTCGTTCGGACTGGAGAAGTGTAGTCGGATGGTATCAAAGAGAGGGAAGGTAGTCATAACTGAGGGGATTGAACTACCAGAAGGCAACATTGCAGACATAGAGGACAGTTACAAGTACCTGGGGATCCCGCAGGCAAATGGGAACCATGAAGAGGCTGCTAGAAAGGCTGCAACCACCAAGTACCTGCAGAGGGTCAGGCAAGTCCTGAGGAGTCAGCTGAATGGTAAGAACAAGATCCGGGCCATCAACACGTACGCCCTGCCCGTGATCAGGTACCCTGCTGGGGTAATAGGCTGGCCAAAGGAGGAGATAGAAGCCACTGACATAAAGACAAGAAAGCTCCTTACCATGCATGGAGGGTTTCACCCCAAGTCCAGCACCCTGAGGCTGTACGCTAAGAGGAAGGAAGGGGGCCGGGGACTGGTGAGTGTCAGCACCACAGTCCAGGATGAGACAACGAACATCCAAGAATACATTGGGAAGATGGCCCCAACTGACCGAGTGCTCAGTGAATACCTCAGGCAGCAGAAACCCAAGAAAGAGGAGGGAAACGAGGAACCATCATGGAAGGACAGGCCCCTGCACGGTATGTACCACCGGCAGATAGAGGAGGTGGCTGATATCCAGAAATCCTACCAGTGGCTGGACAAAGCTGGACTGAAAGACAGCACAGAGGCACTAATCATGGCAGCACAAGAACAAGCTCTGAGTACAAGATCCATAGAGGCTGGGGTCTATCACACCAGGCAAGACCCCAGGTGCAGGCTGTGTAAAGATGCCCCAGAGACAATCCAGCACATAACAGCAGGGTGCAAGATGCTAGCAGGCAAGGCATACATGGAACGCCATAACCAAGTGGCCGGCATAGTGTACAGGAACATCTGTGCCGAGTATAACCTGGAAGTCCCGAGGTCAAAATGGGAGATGCCCCCAAGGGTGGTGGAGAATGACCGAGCTAAGATCCTGTGGGACTTCCAGATACAGACGGACAAAATGGTGGTGGCTAACCAACCGGACATAGTGGTGGTAGACAAACAGAAGAAGACGGCCGTAGTGATCGATGTAGCGGTTCCGAATGACAGCAATATCAGGAAGAAGGAACACGAGAAGCTGAAGAAATACCAAGGGCTCAGAGAAGAGCTCGAGAGGATGTGGAGGGTGAAGGTAACGGTGGTCCCCGTGGTAATCGGAGCACTAGGTGCGGTGACTCCCAAGCTAGGCGAGTGGCTCCAGCAGATCCCGGGAACAACATCGGAGATCTCTGTCCAGAAGAGCGCAGTCCTGGGAACAGCTAAGATACTGCGCAGGACCCTCAAGCTCCCAGGCCTCTGGTAGAGGACCCGAGCTTGAAGGATAAACCGCCCGCAGGGGCGTGCTGGGTGTTTTTATATATATATATATACATATATATATATTTTAGAGTAGCATGAAACAATAGCAATCACAGGGCATCGATGTTCAATCAGGTGTACAAGTCGTGGCTAATGAGGGCAGGTACCCTGGCTCAAGTGATTTCATCCATGTTGTCGTTAGCAAGTGATACCAGCCAGACTTTAGTTGTGTATTGTTAAGTTTTTTGCTTTAAGATTTGTTAAGTGAAGCTATCTAATGATAATGGTCGTACTGTAAAAGTAAGCGTTTTCCATAAAAACCACATGTGTGCTGTTTCCAAGGTAGTTTTTTACATTTTTTTATACCTTGGAGAAAAAGTCTAGTCGGCAATGCTGTGTCTTCACCTCGTGGTAAACAAACCCACAGTTTTTATTTCAGTTTGTGGTCGTTAAACTCATGTTCCATGACCAAACTGGCTTTCTTTACTTACTTACTTAATTAATTCCAACAGAGATCCCATTAGAAATTCTTTGCCAAAGACCCATAAGTATTCCCGAAATTATATTCAGGACTATGTCTAAAAATTACTGTAATACCTTAAAGGTAAATTTTTGTTAAACTCCTTGAATTAAAGCTGAAACTCTGCACTTCAATCACACCTTAAAATCCACTGCGATGGTGGAAGGAGGCAAAAACAGTTAAAATTGTGTTGTTGTCCAAGTTCCATACTCTTATGGAAAGACTTTGCAAAGGAGTCCTGGCTGATATGGTGTCAGAGTGATGCTCATAGTATTTAGGGTTAGATGTTGTATTGTGTATATTTTTCTACAAAAATGAACCTTGTGCCTCTTTTTAAAAGCTCTAACAAAAGTCTGAGTGGAGGCTTATTGTAATAATCAATCTATATTAGAAAGCCTTAAGTTCTTTTTTTACTGCATTAAACTCTTTGCACTGCTTTCTTTTGTGCCTTCAGCCCTCCAAAGACCTGCGTAGCCTGCGCCTGCCAGCGTCGTGTTTGGTCCTGTTTGCACAGTGACAGTGTGATACTTGAACACAAAGCTTCTGTACACAAAGCCCCGTTGCCTGGTCTTATATCTTAGCGCAGCCCAGCAGCATGCCCCAGCTAAGGCCACTTACTGAGTGTAAACAAATACCTGGTTCTCTCCCCAGTCACGAGAACACCACAATTAACTCACACACTCGCACTCTTAGATACAGCTGCTTCTTCTGGCTTACACGGTCCGGAAACAATGGGAAAACACAGAGATTTTCCAGGTTTCGTTCACAGCAGTGGAGAGGGCTCTTTTCTGAGCAGCACTTCAGTTAAATGCATTGTAGGCATCTAGCTCTTATCCAGATGCCTGAAATAATCAAACAGGGCTGGTAAGGCTTCGGTGTTTAGCTGAAAGACACTTAACCAGAGCCCATGCTGACTGAAAACAACTTGCTGTGTTTGGGATCCGACCTTTGATGGTCTCTTAGCAAGCAGCAACCTGCCAACACGTCATTTCTCAAGTAGGCTTTGACACCTAAATCACACATGTTAGGGAGTAATAAGGAGTGTTTTTGGTAATTTATGTACTCTAAACTGTATTTGTTAGAGTGTCTGGCCAAGACCAGAAGCCTATGAATTTCCTTTCACATCACTGACACACCACCACTAATCATTCCTGATACATCCTCACACAGAGTGTTGGGAAAGAGGGAAGGCGAGAGAGAGCGAACACATGGAAGGGAGGTTGGGCGAAAATGAACACATGGCTTCAATTGCCTTCTCTCTACTCCATCATCAAATCTGCACAATCTTAATTAGGACATTAGGCTTCTTTTTTTCCCCCTCCCTCGTTTTTCCATCATGTCAGCCTTCAATGACGTACACTGTTAAGAAGGAATAACACCAACTTCAAAGCTACATTATCACCTTTTTTTTTTTTTTTATCAGATAGACCCTGTTTAAAGGGCCCAATTGAATGCCTTCCATTTCCCTCAGCCCCAGCCACTGTGTTGTTATCTTCTTCACGTCATCTGGCTCGAGAGTAGGTAGATTACTGGAAGCAGAAATAATAGCTGCGGTGTTTATCGTGGCTTTGGCACTGTCCGTCGTGGCTCTGAACCAAAGGTAATCTGTCAACCTGCTGCAAGTGGCTGAGTAAAAAATCTGCAGCGGAAAGGTTAGCAGGCTGAGGCCAGCCGGAGCTTACGGCACGGCTCAGGCCATACAAGAAGAAGTCCTCAAAAATGAGGAAAAGCAGGCAGGGCTGCAATTTAAACTGAATTACATTTGCTTGATTAAGCATCATAGTTACAGAGTGAGTGCCAAGTGCCTTTTGGTTTAGAGATGAAGAGCAATTTTTTTTTTTTTTTATGACTTTGAAAATTATGTATGTTATAAGGCAAGAAACCAACCTTGACCTTGATGATGAGACAAAACTGCGCCTGATCCATAAAACTGATTTTAGAGCACAATGACATAATGAAAAAAGGACACGAGCAGTTGTACTAAGAAGAACCAAAAGAAGTTGTGTGGTTAGTTGATTGAAATATAGCGCGTGTCATTTTTTAAATCTAAAATTCACTGTATGATGCATGTTAAATTTCCTGTTTTTTGAAAACAGGGGAGATATTTTGGAAAAACTGTATTTCTTTTTTGTTCTTACCAACAATGAGCTTGTGTAGAATAATCATTTACACACTACCACATATTGAAATTGATTTGAAGCCCTCGGTGCGTTTATTTTTCTGTAAGACTCATCGCTCTACACAGAAATATTTTTCAATCTTTAGGTGGTTAAGGTTACAGAATTGCAGATAGCGACATTGTTGTATTAGAGAAACCGCAACCTTAAAACCTTTGGCTAAATGTAACTAAATTCCACTTTGAATTCCTCAATAAAACCACACTATAGGATGGTGTCTGTTGACTCCACACAGCAAATGTGTTTACAGCTGACAGTTGCGTTCTCCCAAAAGGCAAAGTAAATTCTTACTACTGGTATATAAATGTTATTTCTAGCATAGAACATGATAGCAAAATGAAAGTGGAGTGTGTATCATGTGTACATAGTTTCTGCGTGAGTGAGAGAGCGAGAGATAAAAGCAGAGCCACTTGATATATGATTGGCAGATTCCTCGACTGAAAATGACCGGCCTCCTTATTTACATTTTGTGCTCAAGGCTCAATGTCAGTAGCCGAGGTTATTCTGCTGCATTAGCAGAATAGGAAAAGTGTCTGCCAGTTCTTCAACTTTCATTAAAAGTAAACCTTTTAAGCCAAGTGCTGCTGCCTGCCCAGACCCCCCTGACAATAATGTACTAACTGTTCAACCGCCAAACTATCAAACTATTTTATATTCCACACCTGCTAGGCATTAGACACAGTGGTCCAACCTGGCCGTACAAACACAACAGAACTCCCTTTGTTGGGGCCTTAGGAGCATTATGCTGGGTGGGTACAGCTCAAAAGTGTTCCAGAAACACTTTATCAGGAGGAGATAGACACACTACAGGCCTTTGTGCTCCCTGTGACACCATGCTCTAACGGCAGGCATTTCCTGCTCCGAGTAGGCAGGTTTTACAACATTTAGGGAGAGGTATTTTAATTGGAACCACCTACAGCCTGACAGTGGCCTCAGTGGAGAAACACGGAAAATCTGTTGGGAAAAGTCTGGGAGGCTCCCCGTGGTGTCACACAGCTAACTGACCAGTAAAGGCCAGTTCTTTCCACAGAAGATAACATTTGCTGTTTGATTTATAAAGCCAGTCATCAGATGGGAATGTTTTCATCTGAGACTGAGAAAGTGAGTTGTTGTTGAGGCCGACACTGGTCTGTCATAAATCTCAAAGAGGGTGGGCTCAGTTTCTAATGAATCATTCATAACAATGCCAGCGTTTGGAGTTTGCTTTGTTGTTTATTCCAGTTGCATTGTGTTAATGTGCGCATCCATTAGATTCATTACTACGTATTTTCTTGAAGCAAGTGTGCAACGGCTGTTTTCGTGTGGGGGCTGCACAGTAGGAACCCCATTAAGTTCTTTTTTTTCCCTACTTGACAACTTCTTCTGACTGTTTACACATCGAAGACAGATGTGGCGAACGGCGATATTCACACTTCTTTAGCAGAGCCGCAGATAGACTAATACATATATTCTGTATTTATCTTCCATGTGTTTTGCCTGTTAACTTTGAACTGCTGTGAATGGTGTGGAATTATTTGCATTCTGATAATAATCAAATAATTAAATCAAAGGAATAAAAATTTCATGTTATCGTCATCTGCTCAAAAAGATACAGGTCACTAGAGTGTGATTGTAACTCAAGTATATCCACACGCAGTAGTTAGGAATGCACATCTGAGATAAATAGAAACTCTTTTATTTAACTAACAGTGAATCCCCTCTTTTCTACAGTTGTGGGAGACCATACATCAGACTGAACCACGGTGAGGGCTCTTTAGACAAGGGAGACAGGATACCACGTTCAGGTATGCCCCCAGTCTTTCTAGCATTCCCGCAAAGCAGCATGGGAAGAGTGTTTGTGTTACGTTTGCTGGCATAAACACTGAATCGCTTTTGTTTCTCTCTCTTTGAGACTGTTTGTTTCCATTGCACTCAGCTGATATGGGAGATTGATATATATAGTAAACACGCACAGAAAACCCCAAACAAATGACTCGAGTAATGAGTTTGTGTTGATGATAAAGGAACACTACCTCTGCAGTATCTCATACAGTTAGTTGCCTCTCTACACCATCACAGTGGTTTTGAATTCAAACAGTCACAATGTGATAGAAGTGCAAACTTCAGCATTAATTCAAGGGGTTTAACAACCACTTTTCATCAACTGTTTAATAATTACAGCTATTTTCACACACAGTCTGCATTTTAAGAAGCTCAAAATTAACTCGACAAATTAACATAATTTTATACATTAATGGATGCATAAAGTCTAAAACACATTGTCATCGCCAAATTCTTGCTTCCCTCATTGAGAACACCTGGTGCTTCTTATTTGTGGATCTTCCTGCATCAAGTTTTGTATTTGACAACTGAAAAGCATGCTCCGTTGGGCTGAGATCAGGTGACTGACTTGGCCAATGACTGACTTGGGGGTTTTTTTGCCTATAGAAACTCTTGGGTTGCTTTTGCACAGTGAAGAGCTGTCCAATCAGTTTGGCTGAATCTATATAGCTCCCTACACATCAGAATTCCTCCTGCTGCTCGTATCAGCAGTCACATCATCATCAACGATGAGTGACCCGGTTCCACTGGCAGCTATAAATGCCCAAGCCATAACACTGCCTCCACCATGTTTGACATATACCTCGGTTTGCTTCAAATCACGAGCTGTTTCTCTCGACCATATTTTTATCCTCCCATCATTAATCTTGGGTTCATCTGAAATTCTTGTTCTTGAGCATAACCAGTGGTTTTTACTTTGTTGTAAACCCTCTGTATTTATGAAGGCGTCTCTTGGTTGTAGACCTTGATTGTAGACGATGATACGCCTACCTCATTGAGAGTGCTCTCAACTCGGTTAAATGCTGTGAAATAGTTTTTTCTAACTATGGAAATAATTCTGTCATCGTGCATTTTTTGTCTTCTGTGGTCTTTCGGCTCTTTTGTTGTTGCTGAGCTGGTTCATTCTTGTTAAAAATGTACTACAATGTTGTTTATTCTACTGCTCCTAAAGTTTGTGAGCAGCACTCAACATGAGCACATATAAGTTTCTGTAGAAAGAACTAAGTGTGCTGCTTTATAAAGTAGCACCTCCAAGCAGACTCACTATTAAAACTTGCTTTCAGTCACGTGAGAGGCAGCAATCGGGGATCTTTGAGTGTTAATGAAGGCAGCAGTGACTTTCTATGGGACCTGCAGAAAATAACCTATTACAACAAGCCAGGATTAAAGGAAGTGGATATAGAGAAGACGTAAATCCACATACTCCAAGAAACCTAGTGATATGCATCAGTTTAAGAAGATTAACAGTGGATTTTCTCCCGAGGCCGCAGTGTGACATCTCTTTGTTTTTCTTACACCAGCAGAGGACCAAGTGGTTGTGTCATCAGACTATGACAGCACCCACGAAGCCAACCACAGTGACAGCAGTGATGTAGCACATACAGAGGACGATGCAGAAGAAGGAAAAAACTCCCAGAATGTCATCCTCCATGCACTAATACCTCCGGAGGTAAGGCGGGCCAAAGCAGCTGTCTCAGTCACATTAGTACTGCTAATAAAACAGGAACATGTACTCCTTATGTAATATTTTCCTTATTGTTTTCACGTCTTTTGACCATTTGTTACTCACGCAGGACAAACCAATCTTGGCACCAGAGCCTTTAATAATGGAGGGCCTGGAACCTCTGATGAGTCAGCTGAACAATTGGAACTTCCCCATCTTCACCTTGATAGAGAAGACCAATGGGAAATGTGGACGAATCCTCAGTCAGGTCCGCCAGAGTGTCAAAGTGACAAATTATTTTATATTACAAAACAGTAGCATACTTTACTATTTATAACACTGTCTTTTAATTTTTTTCATTACATTTTTCAGTTTTACACATTTATTGAACACTTTTGTTATATTTAATATATCTGGATCTGGTGATGTCCATGGGGTCTGATATATATATATATATTTTATCTTTCAGGTATCATATAGGCTCTTTGAGGACACTGGCCTGTTTCAGACTTTTAAGATCCCCGTAAAAGAATTCATGAACTACTTCCATGCCCTTGAGAATGGTTACAGAGACATACCATGTAAGCTCGAGCATCTTCCTGCTTTTGTTTTTCACTTTGCTTCAGATTACTCGTTGCAAGGATGAAAGCAGCCACTAGATGGAAATGTTGAGCAATCTATGCAGCATTAGTACTCTGCACTGCCTTGAAGTTTAATTGAACAGACATTAGCAGCCCAACACTGCACCCTGGTGGAGACGATCACACACACTGAGCAGACTTGTTATCTTCTCTAATCCAGATCACAACAGGGTCCATGCCACAGATGTGCTTCACGCAGTCTGGTACCTCACCACGCAGCCTGTGCCTGGCCTGCCCAGCCTCATGACTGACCACGGCTCTGCCAGTGACTCAGGTATGTCCATCAGTGCATGCATGCTGACAGCTGATGTCCTGACAGGTGTGTATGTGTATCCATCAGTCCATAAAAGTATGCAAAACTTGTTGTCAAGTTTTTAAATAAGAACAATATTTGCTCTACTGTACTTTTTGGCGCTTAAGATTTTCTATATGTAGGTCATTTTTTTTTTATCCTGAATTTTTTCACATCCCCTGCAGCCATCTCATTAATGTCAAAGTATCAAACCTGCAGGAGTGTGTGTTCTTATCCCACTCAAAGTTGGTCTTATCTTACTCAGGCTTTTGGCACTTGCATACCAAACACTATTTGAAGTCTAGAACAGCATGAAATTGCAGGCAGATTAGAGTTCCCTCTTACCCATATTTCCATAACCTCATTTGTATGCCTTACTTGGGCCATCCCTTTGATCCACATATAAGTGGATTTGAACGTTAAAGTATGTGTGTGTGCTTCTGTGTGTTGTGCTCCAGAGCACGTGCGTGCGCGTGTTTAGGTGTGTGCAGATGAAGGTACTGTACAGTTGTGTGTGTCTTGTGTAAATTCTGACACCTTTCTCTTCAGCCTCCTCACTTTGTCTTCTCCCCCGTGGCTAGACTCCGACAGTGGAATAACACACAGTCACATGGGCTTCCTGGTTTCAAAGACCTACACTGTGTCAGAAGATGGTTATGGCTGCCTGTCAGGCCTCATACCTGCTCTGGAGCTCATGGCTCTTTACGTGGCTGCCGCCATGCACGATTATGATCACCCAGGGCGGACAAACGCTTTCCTCGTGGCCACCAGCGCCCCACAGGTGCTCATGCTATTCAGCCTACAGCATGGTCAACAGTATGTGATTAAATAAAAGTTTGTTTACTTGATTTACTGTCACACCCTTGTTTTTCTTTTTCACCTGAATTATGATTTGATAGATTATTTGTCTATTTCACTGTCAGCCTGCTTCAAAAAACAAACAAATCAACAGTTAGAATACCTGTTTACAGGTTACCAGGTAGAAATGTTACTGTTTGGTCTAGTTCTACATTGTGTTATCAATAAAAAGAAATCATAGAAATTATTGTATTAAGTAAATTACCCAATTTTGAGCAATGATGACATAATGATACTGAAAGAGTAGCTTGCCTATCAGAGAGCAATAATGTAGGCTTTAATTTCCCTGTCAGTAGTGTCTAACAATTATGGTTTGTTTTGTTTGACAGGCGGTGCTCTACAACGACCGCTCAGTTTTGGAAAACCACCACGCTGCCGCAGCCTGGAACCTCTTCCTGTCACAGCCAGAGTACAACTTCCTGGTCAATCTGGACCATGTGGAGTTCAAACGCTTCCGTTTCCTGGTCATTGAGGCCATACTGGCCACTGATCTGAAGAAGCATTTTGACTTCCTAGCTGAGTTCAATGCCAAGGTATTCTAAAAACATCCCTGTTCAATGTTTCACATTCATTTGACAAATTAAAGAACTCTTCAGAGGTAGTTTATCCTTTTAAGCCAGTGTAAACATTGAGTTGAGCATATCTGTTTTCAAATATAACATGAAAAGCTTACAATTGATTTTTTTTTTGGTTATTGTTAAAATTAAATAGCCAAGTAATAAATTGCTTGGAAAAGTTGGGGTCAAACATATTCTGTAGACATGCTTTCCTAACAGATCAGTTCTTTTAAAAACTGGGACAACGCTTCAGGAAAAGGAAGCTGTCAAGTGGTCTTCAAGGAGCAGATCTGTTTGTGCAATACATTGCAGTGCTCTCAATGTAAGTCAACAACACAAAGTACCCCATAGCCTTCAAGAACTCACTGGAGTGCAGACACAGTGTTGGCTTTCGATTTGAGGGTCCGCATTCCTCTCATTGTGAGTTCTACTACAGCGTTGCTGCTCGATGGCCAAGGCCTGTCAGCTAACATTGAGGTTGCTGGTTTGGCAGCAGAAGTAACAATAAGGTCTCTCAGAGTCCCTGCTCTGCTCTTCCTGGACGCGAATTAGCTTTGGGTGAAGTAGCCGTCAAGCTTTCCTGTTTCCTGAGCCTCTTTAGATCCGAAGCTCATTAAGCTTAACTAGAAATAATCGATTCATTCAAAAAGTGCTGAGATCAACTTTATATATGATTGAGTCCTGCTTTTCTTAGAAATATGTTCAAGCTCTGTATAGGCTAAAGCACCTTATTGAAGCATTGTTTATATAGTAAGTAGCTTTGACAACAAGAATTGGGTTATGTCAGTATTAGCTTAACTACATAATCCTAAGTCTTATATATGTTTGTTTCGTCCTCAGTCCAATGAACTGATGCTGTAAACTATAGCTTAACAGAAAACATTTCAGCAGAAGATTATAGCTGTGGTTACATAACATGTTTGAATATGCTAATGCTGTCATGGCTGTCTGTCAATCCCTCAGGTAGGTGATGATCCATCTACAGGTATCGACTGGTCTAACGAGAATGACAGGTTGCTAGTCTGCCAGATGTGCATCAAACTCGCTGATATAAATGGGCCTCTGAAGTGCAAGGAGCTACATCTGCAATGGACAGAGGGCATTGTCAATGAGTTCTATGAACAGGTGTGTGAACAATCTTTTATGGGACCTAAGAACTCAGCTAAGCTAAAGGTCAGGGTGCACCTGCACACCAACATGACACCACACAGTACAGTATAGTACTGTCGCATAACACTAATCATACCAGTGTCAGTGTAACTTTTTAGCCATGACCTTTTTAGTAATATTCGGGTGGTTTATGCATTAATATGTATTATTTGTATAATAACAATAATGTGTAAATAACTGATTATGATTTCATAGACTGAAATAACATTGCTGAAGCAATGCTAGCAACAATTTAGCTTTTATTTCTATGTAATTTACAGGATATACTTAGAGGTAGTAGAATTAGACTACCTCTAATGTCATGACATGCAACACATACAATAAGATTTGTTGTCTTTAACAAGAGAAAGTTGCATTTTACACATGCCCAATAAAGCTGTAAAAACAAAACAAAATAAAAAAGTAATAAAAAATGCAATACTATAGAAATCCAATCTATAAAGCAATGTACTTAAAAGATAAAAATAAAATAAAAAAGTGCTATTTCTGTGCAACTAGTGACTTAGAGCTATTGGAAAGATACTGGGAGGGGAAAACTGAGTTCATTTTTGGCTGTTGGATAGAAACGGTTCCCGGATCTGGAAATGCAGGTTTTTAAAGTCCTACAAACAGAGGAGAAACAGAGAAACAGAAACAGAGGAGATATTTTAAGCGAGAACTGAACTCTAACTAATCTTGAGTTGAAATGAATGGCTTGAATTCTGCAACAGCAAAGGTAGAGGGACGATGTGATGGGAAAGATTTTAAATTTGATTCTGGAGCCATTGATAATAATATGGGAGAAATATGCTCTCTCTTTCTAGTCCCTGTCAGTATTCTTACTGCAGCATTTTGGATCAAGTGAAGGGAGTTTTTAGGACAGCCTGATAAGAACGAATTACAGTCTACAAGTAATAGATGCATGAACTAGTTTTTCAGCTTCACTCTGAGAAAGGATGTTTCTAATTTTAGAGATATTGAAGAACATACAACGACTTCAAGATTGCTCACAGTGTTATTGGAGGCCAAGGTAATGGAGGATGGAGGCTCACTGGCTCACAGAAGGCAGGCAGAAAGATGATTGGACTACAGCAGTGATGTCAGCAATGAGTCTGACAACATGAGAAAGTGGAAATTATGCAAAAAATAAACCAGCAGTCAAACAGCCAGGAAAGCCGGCTGGATTAGCATACAGTAACATACTCTTTCTTCAAAAAGATTCCTTCTGATTTACAATTAAATAGCAATCTATTTCCAGGATAGCACTGTATCAAAGAACCATGAAAGAAAACATAACCCTGTTAGACAGAAAATAAATAAATACATGTAATATTTGTAAAAATTGGCCCTAAGAAAAGCACAGCATGTATGTTGTGTGTGACGTCTTCCCGGATATGAATGAATAACAGCTATAGCAAGGATTCCTAGTTGCCTTGGTAACCAACCCCAAGTGTCATACTGTACACTATAGACTAGAAAGCCTCTGTTCCCACAGAGCAGAAAGAATGAGTTTTATAAAACGACTGGATCTCAGACAGATCTTCAATTTGATGGAATTTATTAACAGTTGGACTCACATAAAAGAGGATACAACGAGGGGAGGAGGAGCTCTGAGATCCGGTTTTCCCTGTCATTACAGTAGCCTAAACAGAAGCGTTATATAATGACAGTGAGCAGATGCTGTCTAAATTAATACAAACTCATGGCTGGAAGAAAATTTCATTAACTGCCTCCTCATGTAGGCGCCTGTTATTTTCATTTATCCCAACTTCCCTTTGATGACACTTTTGTGCTCTGTTTAGTTTGTAAAAGTTGAGGCGTTCCCCATGCAGTGGCACAGTATTTATAATACTGTAGATTTATATCTGTACATTGTGTAGAAGTCGTTCTTTGCTGTTCTTTGTTTCACATCTAGGGCCTTTGGTCCATCTCCTTTATGAACTTCAGTCTTACCTGGGGCATACACACCAATCTATTATATTGCCAGATGCTCTCCAAGAAGTCAGCTTTTGTTGTTAGTTTTGGCAAGCATCCATCCATCCATTTCTTTTGCTTATCTAACTCGGCTGTCCCAGGGGCCTGGAGCCTGTCCCAGCCATCATAGGGGGAGAGGCAGGGTACATCCTGGACAGGTCCCCAGTCTATTGCAAGACTGTTACATAGAGACAGACAACCATTTACTCTCACATTTACACCTACAGGGGGGTTAGAAAGCACACACTAAAAGATACATATAAAGGTAGGAGAAGCTGACAGGAAACCAAGAGTATTTACCTGTGGCCTCTGCCAACTCCCTGAATACTTGTGACAACTTGTAATACTTCACCAGCGGATTGAGTAGACTGATAAAGAGCCATAACAGACAAGACTGGAGGCCTATAAGAAAAGAAAAAGTAAAAGAAAATGAAGTTGGGGAAAAAGTTAACAGAAGGAGCAGAAGGGAGAGAAAAATAGAGTAGAAGAGCAGGGCCCACGCCTATGAGGTGCCGTAAGGGACATTATTACTGAAACGCTCTCACACACACTACTGAAATTTTAGCTCTCACACACACTACTGAAACGCTCTCACACACACTACTGAAACGCTCTCACACACACTACTGAAACGCTCTCACACACACTACTGAAACGCTCTCACACACACTACTGAAATGCTCTCACACACACACTACTGAAATTTTAGCTCTCACACACACTACTGAAACGCTCTCACACACACTACTGAAGCTCACACACACTACTGAAACGCTCTCACACACACTACTGAAATTTTAGCTCTCACACACACTACTGAAACGCTCTCACACACACTACTGAAACGCTCTCACACACACTACTGAAATTTTAGCTCTCACACACACTACTGAAATTTTAGCTCTCACACACACTACTGAAACGCTCTCACACACACAACTGAAACGCTCTCACACACACAACTGAAACGCTCTCACACACACTACTGAAACGCTCTCACACACTACTGAAATTTTAGCTCTCACACACACTACTGAAACGCTCTCACACACTACTGAAATTTTAGCTCTCACACACACTACTGAAACGCTCTCACACACACAACTGAAACGCTCTCACACACACAACTGAAACGCTCTCACACACACAACTGAAACGCTCTCACACACACACTACTGAAATTTTAGCTCTCACACACACTACTGAAAAACCAAGTCATTTCAGTTGAACAGGAAGGCATTTCAGTTGAACAGGAAGGCATTTCAGTTAAACAGGAAGTTAATTCTTGACAAGGAAACTGAAGGAAAAAGTGTTAGATTTCAAACAAACCACTACACAGATGTCTACTCAGCAACCTGTTAGTTAGGGGTGGGTTTTTATAATCGATTTATTGATTAAAATCGATTCTGGCTTGGATAACGTGAAATCGATTCATTAAAATCCTGAATCGATTTTTTAATATAAATTTATTTTACCCGAAATGCCAGAATCTCTGGTGAAACCTCACAAAATTTCAACAACCACCAAACAGCTAAGACAGTAAATGAGAGCAGGTACGGCTTCTGCACAAAGACGTAAACACACAGCGCGGACCCGCGGATCAGAATCAGTGAGATGTCGCCTTTCTCACCCGACAGCACGGACACGGTCGGGGCTGAAAGCCGACAGCTCGCTGACTCTGATCTGTCGGCAGGTCCGCGCTTTGTTTTCACGCCGTTTTTGCGCCAATTCTAAAGCTGTTAGTTTGATCTCTCTCCAAACAATATTGACTGAACCAGCAGCAAAAGAAGATCCAAACTGCGCTTCACATAAACATCGTCATGAATTCCCTCACTGTTTTGCTTCCACCACGATAAAATCGCACGTCATGCACAGCCCTCTCTCTCTCTTTCTCTCTCTCTGTACTTCAAGAACAGTTTCCCGTCTAAAAATCTGTTTTCTGTATTATTCGCTTGCTTGTTATGCACAAGTCTACTGTTGTTTACAGCGCAGTCGGCCGCTGTTTTTTTTTTTTTTTTCATTTTACATACTTCCGAAAAGAAAACCTAATTTCTGCCGTTCAATACTGAATAAATTTAAACTTTTTTAAATTATGCAAAATGCAAAACGTTAGCCGTGTCTCTAATAAAACCGCTGTAACGTCAGAGGTAACGTTCATATGTTGATTAATGGTTTTCTTTCGTTTTTGATGTACTGCAGAATATTTTTTATAAAATCCCAGGCCAGGAAAACCACCTTCATGTTTTTATGTGTTTTATCTTCAGCTACTTTGACACAAAGGCATCTGCTGTGATGCTCACACCTTTGATAAAGTCTTGCGTGTGTCAGCTTCCTTTTTTTAAATACAAAAATATGTAAATGTACTGATCTGAATTATAATATTTCTGACTGTCAAAATTCCCCATAATCAAATCGAATTGAATTGAATCGAATCGTGGAACAAATCGATTCTGGACCTTAGTGAGACAGCTGCATTACTTAACAATATATTAGCCTCAGCATAAGTCAAAATTTAGAATAGCGGGAGACGTGCATTATCCTGGTTATTTTTTTGGCATATGTGCTTTTTGTCTTTTTTAGCAAAGAAAAATATCTTAAAATCATCAATAAAACCAGGGAGAGAAGGCTTAGCGTTCCTCCATTTAGCACAATGGATATGATATTTACTCAAAAGTATGATGATGTTAATAATGTCTGAGACATCCAATGCTAGATGATCCATATAAAAAAAATTATGATGTAATTCAAACAGTGGCACATCATTAATATTTAGGGAAATCCAATTTTTTAAGTTGCACCAAATACATTGTCTGATAGGGCATAGGGAAAAAAAAGATGTTCTAGGGTTTCATTTTCATCAGTACAAAAAGAACACTGAACCACCTCAAAGCCAAATCTCTTTTTTTAGAAATTCTGCCACAGTATTAGTTTTGTTTAAAGTGTGTTTCTTTAACTTTAGGTAGAATAGGCTATTTCATAAATTTTTAGTATGCTTTATCCAGTGTATATGAAATAACTAAATTAGAACCATGCCATGTAACCATTCTGTTGTAACTATGAAATATTTTGTCTTTGAAGAAACTACTAACAAATTTCTTATTGCATTTTTATCAAACAGCTGACATTGCCCTAGCAATAAATTTGGGAGCACTGATGAGAAATTATTGTATATCATAAAAATTTTAATCAAATGAAGCAGAGGCAGTGGGACCAGTTCACAAAATTTGTTATATTCTCTTTGAGAACAGTTTAGACAATATTTTTCTGAAAAGTCTGTGTAACTTAGAATGACACCGTTATCATCCAACAAATCTGTTATGAATATAATATTTTTGTTCAAACCAGTCACTCTTGAAAATTGATTTTTGATTAAGTGTTATTACCCTATTATTCCATAAGGTTGAATTATGGGGAGAAGTTGTGGGTAAATCTCATTTTCCCAAAAATGCAACGTCTGTTTTATAAAGTTTGATATCTTTATGGGGATTTTATTTGCCGCAAAATCACATTTCGAATAAATTCTAATCCTGTATACTATTTTATTAAACAAGAATCATGGGATGTGGAGCTAAGTAGAGTCTGGCTGTGACAGACAAGAGTTTAACCATTTAATTCGAAGGGTGCCAACCATAAATTCCAATTCTGGAGTTTTGATACCACCTTTATTGTATCCCTTCACAAGCTGAGATCTTTCTATGTAATGGGTTTTATTCCTCCACAAAAATTCGAACACATTTCTATTTATGGTTTTCATGGTATTTATCGTTTTTTTATTTTTATATCGTTTACGTGGCGCAAAAAAGGTTGGGGACTGCTGTACTAGCAGGTTGCTGAGTAGAAATCCTTGTAGTGTTTTGAAATATACCACTTTTTCCATCAGTTTCCTTGTCAGGAAACAACTTCCTGTTCAGCAGAAATGCCTCTGGTTTCAGTGGTGTGTGTGAGAGCGTTTCAGTAGTGTGTGTGAGAGCGTTTCAGTAGTGTGTGTGAGAGTGTTTCAGTAGTGTGTGTGAGAGCATTTCAGTTGTGTGTGTGAGAGCTAAAATTTCAGTAGTGTGTGTGAGAGCGTTTCAGTAGTGTGTGTGAGAGCGTTTCAGTAGTGTGTGTGAGAGCGTTTCAGTAGTGTGTGTGAGAGCGTTTCAGTAGTGTGTGTGAGAGCATTTCAGTTGTGTGTGTGAGAGCTAAAATTTCAGGTGGTTGACTTTTTCCATCAGTTTCCTTGTCAGGAAACAACTTCCTGTTCAGCAGAAATGCCTCTGGTTTCAGTGGTGTGTGTGAGAGCGTTTCAGTAGTGTGTGTGAGAGCGTTTCAGTAGTGTGTGTGAGAGTGTTTCAGTAGTGTGTGTGAGAGCATTTCAGTTGTGTGTGTGAGAGCTAAAATTTCAGTAGTGTGTGTGAGAGCGTTTCAGTAGTGTGTGTGAGAGCGTTTCAGTAGTGTGTGTGAGAGCGTTTCAGTAGTGTGTGTGAGAGCGTTTCAGTAGTGTGTGTGAGAGCATTTCAGTTGTGTGTGTGAGAGCTAAAATTTCAGTAGTGTGTGTGAGAGCGTTTCAGTAGTGTGTGTGAGAGCGTTTCAGTAGTGTGTGTGAGAGCGTTTCAGTAGTGTGTGTGAGAGCGTTTCAGTTGTGTGTGTGAGAGCTAAAATTTCAGTTGTGTGTGTGAGAGCGTTTCAGTAGTGTGTGTGAGAGCGTTTCAGTAGTGTGTGTGAGAGCATTTCAGTTGTGTGTGTGAGAGCTAAAATTTCAGTAGTGTGTGTGAGAGCGTTTCAGTAGTGTGTGTGAGAGCATTTCAGTTGTGTGTGTGAGAGCTAAAATTTCAGTAGTGTGTGTGAGAGCGTTTCAGTAGTGTGTGTGAGAGCTAAAATTTCAGTAGTGTGTGTGAGAGCGTTTCAGTAGTGTGTGTGAGAGCTAAAATTTCAGTAGTGTGTGTGAGAGCGTTTCAGTAGTGTGTGTGAGAGCTAAAATTTCAGTAGTGTGTGTGAGAGCGTTTCAGTAATAATGTCCCTTACGGCACCTCATACACGCCCCGCAAAGCAGCCGCCAGGAGCGAGCCAGTACACACCGGAGTATCCAGCCCCAGACACCGAGAACCAGCAATTCACTGGTGGGGGCACCAGCCACTGGCAGGGAGTGTGTCGCGGGTAAATAGGCCCCAAACCTGGTCGAGCTTGAGCTTTTCTCAGAGAGAGGGGGAGTTTAAAACTGACCTGACAAATAGACATAGACAAACAGGCACACACTGACACACATCCTGCTTTAAAAACACTTGAGTGTTTGAGCCCGTTTGAGCCTGGTGGTTGACTCTGTTGGCTCACAGCAAGAAAGTCCTGGGTTTTAATCTACCGTCTGGGCCTTTCTGTGTGGAGTTTTGCATGTTCAGGATCTCTCCAGGTACTCCAGCTTCCTTCCACAGTGCAAAGACATGCAGTTAGTGGGGTCAGGTTAATTAGCGATTCTAAATTGGCTGTAGATGTGAGCTTAATGGTTGTCTCTCTCTCTCTGTTAGCCGTGCAACAGCTTAGCAACTATGTCCAGGGTGTAACCCTCTACCTCTCGCTCTGTGACAGCTGGAAAGTATTGAGATGTATTGTTTTGCTGGTTATTTTCTCTTTCTTTCTTTTCTTTTATGGAGTTGAAATTTCAGGTGAAACCAAAAATTGATCTGACGTGAATTGCAGCTGTGCTAGCATCACCGCATACAAAACAACTAAAAGGACAGTGCTGCTAGACGTGGTGATGAACGCAAATATCCTGTAGAGCTTTTGCTCTATGTGCCTCTCCTCCCAAAAAATTCAGAGGCACATAATGCCCAGGGTGTGTCGTCACCTAGTAACCGTAGTCAAGATAAGGGCTTGAGCATATTCTTCTTGACCCAGAAGCAATTAGCTGAGGTGTGTGCCAAGCCTAAATACTGTAACAAAAATTCACTGTGGGTGGGTTTAGACTAAAGGCAAAAACAGATTCTGTTTGGTACTGCAGGACCAAAAAAAAAATAGGCCATGATTACATATGATATTATTACAATGACAACGAAGCCAAGCATACATAAGGCCTACAGCATATATGAATCATTAGTTGTTGTTTTTTAAACAAAGCTATAAGATACCCCAGCTGTCTCCACTGTTCTTCTCTTATATGTAGATACAATGTAAAATTAAAATGTACAATATGTGACTGAAAAGATACAATAGTCCTGTCATGGAGTTATGACAGCTCCTTACACAATAGCAGCTCTCAGAAGGAGCACTTCCATTACTTTCTCAATATGTCAGAGGGATTAAATGAAGGAGGAATTAAGGGGAGCAAAAAATCAATCATGCCTGAAATCCAGAAGTCTACGTACAGGAAAAAAATACAGAAGAGGGCGACTATGTTTCAGTATTAGTACTTTCTCTTCTTTGATTGGCATATGACCTGGACAAAAACAAATGATATGAATCTTAAGCAGCCGGCCTTCGCAGTCATTGAGGCGACTTATGTTGTGATTTGGCGCTATATAAATAAAATTGAATTGAATTGAATTAACAGATGACTAAAAACATCTCTTATTGCAAAACAAAAAATCTATGGCAGCGGTTTTCAAATTTTGTCTTGCATATCAGAAGCTGAAGTGGGATAAATATATTAATTATGGCCGGATTCCATTTAGGAGAGATCCTGCTCTTGTGTGTGACAGGTCACTGTTATGGTGTACTGGAAAATTTGACCTCTGCCATCAGTTTTTCCACCTGGTTTCCCTTCAGTCAAACCCAATCTCAGAATCAACTATGCTTATGCTAACCACAATTACTCATTTCCTGTAAAACAATATGAAATTAACTGGCGATAATTTTATATCTAAATGGCTTGTACTTTGTGTAGGGTGATGAGGAGTCAAGCCTTGGCCTTCCTGTCAGCCCTTTCATGGATCGAGCAGCCCCACAGCTTGCCAAACTCCAGGAATCCTTCATCACCCACATCGTTGGACCCCTGTGTAACTCCTATGACTCGGCCAGCCTCATGCCTGGACGATGGGTGGAACCCAACCCGGAGGAGGAGGGGCCAGAGGTTGGAGAGAATGAGGAGGAGGATGAGGAGGATACTGCAGAAGAAGACACGTCCACCTGCTCGGAAGCGTCCCGTAAGTATTCAAATGTAAATCTGCAATAATGATAACAGTATTTATATTTGAATGTCTATCTAAAAAGAGAAATTTATTTGTTTAGAATAATTTGTTTGTGCATTCATGGGCAGCATTTTTTGATTAACAAAAAGAAAAGAAGAACTTAGATTCCTGTAAAAGATGAGACGTTTGGGGAGGCATTTCCTCCCACTCGTAAGTTTTTACCCCTGCCAAAGATGTCTGATCACAGAGAACGACGGACGTATTAATTCACGGAGGTGTTTGTTTTCTCCAGAGAAAGCAACTCCCAAGAAGAGGAGGAAAGTCTTCTGCCAGATCACGCAGCACCTGCTGGAGAACCACGAGATGTGGAAAAAGGTGATTGCAGAAGAGAACCAAAAACAGGCACAAGGAGCGGAGCCTGTCCATTTAAACAATGTAGCTGAACCTATTCTGGCTATTCATGAAGAGGAAGAGGAGTCAGGTAGCAGAGAGGAGCTGATAGAAGGAGAGGATCCAGAGGAGGAACCAGAATGGCCTGTAGCTCTGAGGGAAGACTCTAAACCTCAAGAGCAACTAGAGGAGGGGGACCCACAATGAAACAACACAGGGGAAATATGGCATCATTCAGGACAAGGACATGAAGAAGTGTTACTTGGTTTTCTATTAACTGACTCCTGTTTTTGCCAGCACATCACTTAGACACAACACTGTAGATGTTTGGGAAATGTGTGCCTATAAAGAAAAAAAACAGGGTGGCAAAATATGTGCTTTACACATGTTATCTGAATATTTGATTTCACCAAACATATAAAGCTTTCCATATTGCAATACGGGACTATTCCTATACTTTGGGATAAAAACTCTTTTGCTACTGTCAAAAGAAGAAGAAGCCTGGTGGCACAAGCTTCAGCCCTTTGTGGTAACGCAGGACTCCAGAAATTTGCTGCCAGTTTATATATAATTACTTCCTGAGTGCATATATATATAAATATATATATGAACTTGTGTTTCAATTTTAGCATTTTTGAGCTCTCCCACTGGCTGTGTGTTATTTCTTTTGTTTTTGTTTTCTATACATGGATTATAAAGGGGGTCAAAAAAATGAGGAACATTGGTGTTTGCCAAAATAAATGACTCACCCTTGGGAATTAGCATACAATATCAACTATTTACACATTTTATGTTTTCCATTTGTTGCCATTTTAGTTTCACACAGAGACCCGAGGCTCGTCACGCTATGCATATGTGCCCATTTGTGCGTGCCTGCATGTTTAAATGAATGCGCTCATGTGCACAATTCCTCTGCAGATGACATAGATGAATTCAGAAGGTTTCTTGTTATTTGTAATACATTACTGTCCCAGATATTGTATTCAAAGGACCTGCACCGGCAGCAATCATGCATTCAAACAGAACCAGAAAACAGATCCTTTTACCACTTAAGAAAACTTAACGCCATCTCAAAAAAGGTGACATTTAATTCAAATTCATTTGTGTCCCCTCAAGTATTGTTTAAAAATCGCCTTTTGACAGGAAGTCCTTTTTTCTTCTTGTCATCATCATTTTAATACTCATGCAGCTGGACTCAGTGTGTCGTGCAATCTATAATTAGTGTTGCTTAAAATCTGTAAACGATGCTGACCTTGAACCCTCAGGAAACCCTCCCCAGCTGTTGAAATTCAACGTGAACATCACATAACAGGACATTACGTGAAAAACACACCAGAAATCTAAACTTTAACTCTGTTCATAAAATAAGGCTTAGTTTATGTCACAGCTGCTGACTTTGATTTTTTCATGGTGACTCTCTCTGAATCCCATCCTGGCACCTCAGGGAGTTAATTCTTCTCTTCAAGTTCAGTGCAGGCAGAGTGCATCAGCTGGTGGATGAAGTTTCGCAAAGAATATTGATTACATCAGTTTGCATGATAATACACGAAGGGAATGTTTCCCCTGTCATTTCAAATTTAGATGATCATAATCTGTCTGTTTTTTTAACATCACATGACTTTCTCTCACGTCAGTCTTCTCACACTGGCGGTGCAGCAGCATTGGAGCCAAAGCAATTCTCTCTGTTTATGTAACAATTGCAGCTGTTTGGAGTTTGCGCTTTATTTAATGAAACCAATGTTCAGCAGATAAATGCTGGGAACCGTTTTTATGATTTCACCCGGGTCAAGATAACAGCACTGCAGCGTGTAATGTTTTATCAATTTCACCTTTCGTCACATCAGCTTCTTTCCATGTGATTTGTGTCCCGACTGTCTCCCGTTTCTTTGTGATGGTGGGAAGTATTTATGAGTAACATTGTAAAAACTGTGAAATTTCACAGGAATTATTTTAGCAGCCAGACATTCACCAACAATTCTGACAGTTAAATGTTAAGTCACATTTTTCAACTGAAATAAAGCCATAAGTGTAAATAACCAAGTACATACAGAAGCTTGAATAAGATACAAAATCTAATGAATATCCAACTTAATTTGAATCACTGACATTTACACACAAACTAAAAAAATGAATGCATTGAATTGAATAAGTGCTCTATTTAGAATCAGCAGTTCAAATTTCTGTTACGGATGCAGTCAGCAAGCATCTCTGTCATAATCTGATTTCTTTAAACTGATCTTTGGAAAGGTGGACGGCAGATATACGAGTCTGTACACATGACACGAGAGGTGAAATTACACTGTAACACACGGCTGTGTCAACGCATTGTATTCTAGCATATCCTGCGTTGACGTAGCGTCACACAATATGTCCAGCTGTGCTGAATAGAGCGCCGCATCCACAATGGGCCGTTCTGCTTTTTCTGCCTCTCCTCTGCAGTTTGTCTTACACAGGGAGGAGCGCACGCACAAGCTCAATAATTGGTTGACCTACTGATTAGTAGGTCATCTCAGATTTACGAAACCCTTTATCAGGCCAGAATTGTTACAAGCCATTGAATCGGGACAATGTTAGTTCTTTGGGCCTCAAATGACCATGGGTTGCTGGGTGCATTGTGTCTTGTAAATGCATGCTCTTTTCTGTATGCTGATGCATTTCATGCCCAATGAGCTATAATCATCATTACCTGCACAATGGACACATTTTATTTCGCTTTGGAAAAGCCCCGTGAGTATTCATCAATGTTATGTAGGAAAGCTGTTCAGTGTATCTAAGCTTAAGTGGTGCAGAATTGGAAAAACATACATTCTGTCTATGACTCATTGTAACTTCCACTTCCAGGCTGTACAATTACACAATTGCATCACCTCAAACACTCTAGAAATCCTTCCTTTTTGAATGTATATATACATTATTTAGTGTATCTGCGAGAGCAAAACAGTGTGTGTTTGCTTCTATGTCTATTCTTCCATTGACCCCTCTAATGTGACTCCGTCCTGTATTTAATTATCTTGTACTGTTGGGGAGAAGGGGATAGAGATTGTGAAGTAATGAAGGGCAAAGCGATGCTGTGAGTAGTTCTTCAATTCTTCACGGATACTCAGATGAAATTATTATTCACAGAAAGTCCTATAGGATATTTCTCCTCGCGCTTCCTCTTTGATCTGCGTACTCTTAGCCTCACAGACATAAGCACTAGAGCATTCATCACGCAACATCTTTAAAGGCCAGCGGACCGTGTCCACTGTGTTTATTTCCTGGTGATTGCAAGTGTAACGCGTGCGCATTTTGCCCCACAGTCACATCAAGTCAATACTTGCATTTGAGTGGATACCACCGTATATCAGTTTTAATCGTGTATATTTTGTGTCGTCATTTGTTTTAGTTGATTGCCATGCTTATTCACACATGTAGAATAATTGTAACCAAGAGAACCAAACAAGTTTTACAATTACGTAAACAAAAGGAGATGATGTATTTTTATATAGTTGACACATAATTAACGAATTAATTGCTTTCTTCTCACAAGTACCTTGCACTTACCACATGTACTAAAGAAGAATATGTCCAAATACATAGTATTTGTGAAAGTAAAATAATTGATTTCCTTGCAGGTCGATGCTCCATTTTGTACAAAATACATACATGCTGTACAGTGAAGAAATTTTAAAACTACAAAAACTCTTTTAGATATACATTATTTATTTTTACCATTTTGTAATTTAGACACTATACTGTAGCTTCAATATTGCCAGACTTACTGGAAGTGCCTATATTGGTATTATGTATTATACAGTGAATATATTTGAAGATCAGTAGACGTCACAAACTGAACCATGTGGATGTTGTAATGTGAATACATTGAATTACAAGATTACAGTTTCTGTGGTATGCTTGTGTCGATGTGTCGCATCTTCTTTGTATTTAATTCTATAAACGCGTACATGATAACACAATTTCCTGATCACTTCAAAGTGCCATGTTTTATTAAACCATCTTTGAGCTCTGATTGCATTTAGAGTTTAACCATTTCTCTAAGTATGGGTACGTTTCTTTAAAAAGGCACCTCTAATCAAATATATACTATGCTACTGTATATACTTGAGTTGATATATTTGAGCCTGTGTATATAATTTCGGGATTTAGCTGTGATTATAGCTAATATACTGTCAAGTCTTAAAACAAATCTTAAGAATTAAAGTAATGTGGCATGTAGCTGCTATTCATACTTGCTGATATTAAAAAGGATGTTTATGTTCATGCAGGTAAACCATGCTTAGGTCACAGCTTCTAATTGTTCAAGATCCAAGAAGAAGAAGAAGCAAGTGCATAAAGTGCAAATTCACTGTGTTTGAACAAAATGCATCAATATGTGACAAATACTGAGTACTGTAATAAAACAAAGGCACAAAAGGAAGCTGGGGAAGATGGCATATGAAGATATTACTACTGAATGCTGCCATATGTAGACAAAAATGCTTCTAATTTACAGCTATTAGCTTTTCATTAAATATTTTATTATTAGCTGGGATAGGCTCCAGCCCCTCCCGCACCCCCAAATTTAATGGATGGATGAATGTATGTACCTTGATATGGTACAAACCATGAATTCTGTTCTACCATGTTTTCCGTAAAAATCCTTTTTACTTCTTAAAAAAGAAACAACAGCAGGAAAAATGGTTTTACAGTATATCTCAGTGTAGAACATCATGTTCTAATAAAAATAAAAAGATTATGGCTTAGGTTATGGTTATGGCTACTTACTGTCTATGTATGTAACTAATAGGTTCTATTAAGTGCTACTAAATCCATATTCTAATTTATTTTAGGACAGTGGGGGATCTTCAGCCATGGTCAGTCTCCTGTCTGTTAATTTATTTATTATCATTTCATGAAATTTGGTTAGGTAATATAATCTTGTTGACAGACTGACAAGAATTTGATACATATGTGAGGAACAGCGTTGCATAATGGGCACAGAGAATAAGCACACCATTCCCACCTGACAGCAGCTGTAAGAACTGGAAGCACATTAGATTCGATTACAGGCAGAATTATAGAATATTTTTAAACCTTCGCTACATAATTTTCACGTTATACTAACAATGAAGCTATATGGGGCGTTTTTGACATATTCAGTAAAAGCTACATAGGCCA
This sequence comes from Copadichromis virginalis, assembly GCF_057382275.1. NCBI lineage: Eukaryota > Metazoa > Chordata > Actinopteri > Cichliformes > Cichlidae > Copadichromis > Copadichromis virginalis. Next base: position 16,999,182 of record NC_140624.1, read on the forward strand.
GGTGTCCCCATGGCAACAGAGGAATTTAAGAGATTAGGTCCCTCCTGTGTTGATAGGCACAGTGAGGAAATCATGACTTAATTTATTGATTTTTAATTATTTTTTATCAAGGGGACAAACACTGAAAGCACATTTGAACCTTTGTTGTTTGTGCAGACTTTTACTTTTGTCTAAATTAGTTTGCCTGTTTGTTACAGAGCATGCATTTTTTTTTCTGAGGCCAGTAAGAAAAGCAGTCTGAAGTTGAACTGACATTTTATCCTACATCTTATCCTATTCACGTGATACATGTCTAGGGTCAAGGCAAGTTCACTGAAATGTCCAATTAGTTTTCAAGCAAAGAACTGAATCTCGATCGAAAACTTGATTGAATATTCACTGTTGCTGGCCTACTTTTAACAGAACTGACTTTTCCAGGATTCACTAAGTTTCACTGGATAGAAAAGTATACAAGATTTGTCCAGTGCTACCATGAACACCAGACCTTAAATAGCCAGACTCACTATAACTGAGTAATAGTGATGGGTCGTTCGCGAACGAAATGGCTCTTAGAGCCAGCTCTTTGACGTGAACGACGCGAGCCGGCTCCTTATCGCGAGCCGTCACGTGGGTTTTCTTTTTTTTTTTCTTTCTCTCAGCCTCTCTCGCACTTTTTTTCCGCTTCACTCTGCACGCGAGCCTTGTGCTTTACGCTGGGCAGAGGGGGGAGGGGCGGTAGTTACACTCAGTAGCACAGGAACAGAGCCAGAGAGAGAGAAAGAGAGGCAGGGACAACAACATTAGAAAGGTATAGTAATCATCCACAACTATTTTCAGTTGCAGATGATAAAGGATTGAGAAAGTTTATTCATGCAGGTCCATATGACAGAGAATATGCATGTTCTTTTAGTTTTCATATTATAATTTATATTTAATTGTGTTGTGGTTTGCAGTGTTTTGTGTTCTTTTCACTTTAAATTTGTGAAAGGAAAAAGCTGAAAATTTAAATAGTTAAAACTTGAAATGTGAATAGTTGATTTTTGTATTATATGATTTATTTATTACATTTTATGTGGAGTGAATAAATAAAAGTATATTTACGGTGGCCCCTAGAGACAAAGCACATACAAACTTCAAATCACGTACGAACTCTGAAGCATGTACAAACTCCAAAACACGTAAAAACACGTACAAACTCCAAAACACGTAAAAACTCCAAAACACGTAAAAACACGTACAAACTCCGAAGCTCGTAAAAACTCAGAAGCACATAAAAACTCAAAACACGTACAAAAGACAACAGAAGTGCTCCAGGATGCTGGGCGCAGTGTTGAGCCTTTGTTATCTTGTGGCTACACAAGCCAGCAAGTACCAACGACCGGATTTGGTGTGTGGTAATAACAGGTAAATGAACTTTTTTTTAAATTATTTGAATATATATATGAGTGCCTGTGTATAAATACACAAACAATACACACATGCTTTCAATTGTGTAATTTAAGTGATCTAGTAGCTCGGCTTTGGAAGTTCAGTTCATGCTAGAAATGTGTTTTGGAGTTTGTACGTGTTTTGTCTCTAGGGCCACCGCATATATTTATATATAAACATATATAAATAAAACCACTTGTTTTTACGTTAGTAATTCCTTTTGTGCATAATTTTATATTATTGTTAATAATAAATTAATTAAAGCAACAAAACAACCTGAAGAGCCGGTTCGGAGCCGAAAGAGCCGGCTCTTTTTAGTGAGCCGAACCGAAAGATCTCTAAAAAGAGCCGGAAATCCCATCACTACTGAGTAACACAGTCATGGTTTGATCAACAAATGCGCAGTGAAAACTGCTGCATTATTTAGTATCTGCTGTAATTACAAGTAAGAACTACGCCATCAGACTATTATCAGCTTAATGACAGTATTATGCACTTCATTTGCATTTGTCTGTGAACGTCGAATTGTTCACCTTTAGTGTCTTCACCCCTTGAAAGCTGTAAACACTGCATACTGTTCAGCGACTGGAAGCCACTGGCAAATAATCCATGCACTATTTGAGCGGAATTATGTGAAAAGCAGAGCGGCTATTGCATTTTTTTGCGCCAAATTTGCGTCACAACAGGTCTAATCTATTAGATAATCAACGCAGAAATTCACGACTTAGTTATTTGGGTTGCTTGACCTACCTGCACTCATGCACCCATATGTAACGTTTGACAGCCTGCAGATTACTAGGGCTCAATGAAACGCAGGCTGGGCATAGTTTTGCTCCCCCCCCCCCCCCCACTCTGTTCAGGGTATATGCGTGCTCCACCGAAGATCGTGCTCAGTGTCTACCGTGTCCAGCGAAACACGCTGTTCTCCCTTCATAGCCTAAGAGCACACCGTGTGAGTGTAGGCGACTTAATGAGGAGAGACTGAAGATTTTCTTTTAAACCACTGGATGTCATTTCATCTCCTCTTTGTGTGCTGAATAAGAAGTAGCCTCAAATACGTCGTTAGGAGAGAAAGCTTTGAAGCCCCCACAGTTGGGTAAGTATCATGATGTTCTTTCGAGTTATTATCCCCAGTCATTCATGAGAATGAGAATATTCCTTTCTTGACGTATGTGTGTATTTAGTGGATAATCAGCGGTATAATAATAGCTGTAGATTCAAGTGACAAGAAAAAAAAAGCCCCAACAGAAAACTGTCAGTGAAGCTTCAACTGTGCATCATCAAACACTTAAATGGTGCAGTGCACACAGCTGTCTGCAAGAACAGCAGGTGATTTGGAGAATTCGGTGAAAGCTTACTGAGTACACAGTGATTAATCAACCTGCACGCACTGCCACCGATGGATAATTAAACAGGGGTCACGTGCTTACCATCATTTGAAGTTTCTCGGTGTTTTGAGCTCAGCTTGATTAAAAGTGTTTGCTTTTCGCTCGGTGATCATTTGTCTTGCGCAACTGAAAGCGCAAAAGATCCTGGCGTGTTTTTCCACAGTGAAACTGTAACAGAGCAAAGAGCCTCACACATTCATATCACTGATATTTGTAGCATCAGAAATGCAATTTCTGTAGGTGTGTAACCATTAATCACTGAGATTCAATAAAGGACCTGCCAACAGATGGCACTTGGATTCACCAGGACCTTTAGAGAGAAGGCGGTATGATTGTACAAAAGGAATGCTTCCTATCAACATCTCTATCGGAGGAAACTTAAACAGGCTTCAAGCCAAACATATGAAATGTTTGGGGGATTTTGTGGATGTTTATGCACACTAATGATTGAGAAACCTTTCATTACACACAGGGGGATCTTTGTTGTGTGTGCAACCTTAATTGGTCGAGGTTTTATAAAGAAAATGTAGCTTTGCCAGTGCAAAACATGAGTGTGGGCATTTGTATAGTTTCCAGACTAGCTGTGTCAAAAGAAACTGCTGCTCCACTGAATGTCTGTCCTTGTTGAGTGAGTGTTTAAGCCTTTACATCTTCAGCCCTCTCAGCTTTTTTTTCTGTAAGACAGAAAGGAGTAGTTCAAAGCCATGCTATGGTTCAGTGCACTCAGTGAGAAGTTCACATCACTGAACAAGCATCCTGGCCCTGCTGTCTCTCATTCTGTGTCATTTGTAACACTAGACCACATGCCACACACAAGGTTTTTTCTTTATATTTTTATATCACCAAGTTGTTGCTTCTTCGTCTCCCCAGGATGAAATAGCCAATTTGGTGTATTTACTGAGCTGCCCTTCATCCATAAATCAGCTGCTTGTATTTTCCATTAGCTTCATGAATGAGCTGTTGTTCCTGCTGACGTGAATGCAGTTATATGCTGTCATATAGTGCTCGCATTATGAAAACACTGCTTCTTTTTTTGCATCATGAAATCATTAACATAATGTCCCCAGTGTTTAAGAACGAGTGCTGCTCTTCTGCTTGACTTACTCTAAATATTATTTGCAGTCTGTTTTGAAGACTGTCAGATGAATTCGCTATGCTTACCTAACGGCGACATTTGGAGAGTGGCTCACACATTCATTGTCTTTATCCGCTTTTTTAAAAAACAAGGGTGTGGGGATTTTTTCCCCTTTGAAATACCATTCAAGGAATTGCACTAGTCATTCTTGTAGTTCAAAAAGCTAACAATCGTGAATAAGAACAATTAACTGAAAGCAGATTTGATTGAAATCTGGTGTACAAATTTGACAAAAATTGATTGACTAGATCTAACTAATAGTCACATTTATACCACACACACATTAATTTATCGGTTCTGGAGATTTTGTAGATCTTGTAAGTCTCGTGTTGATCAAGGAAGAATTTAAGCATAAAAATGTGGAAACTTAGAAGTGGTATTGTTTAACAAATTCTTAATTTGATGCCAGCATCAAGTCTCAAAAAAGGGCATATAGGGCTGTGCCCTACATTTTTCATAGCAGGCTTGTACAAGTCATTTTATGAGTATTTCTTTAAGTTATGAAAGCTACTTTCATCTGCTTCCTTATTCATAAGACGTCACCCCAGCAGGTTGTTCCACATGATGTAAGCCCGAAGGGATTTGTGTCTCCTTCCAGGATTGAACCAGGGACTCTGCAAATGCTGTTATCCACTTATTTCCTTAAGCTATAATAACCCTTAACAATAAATATTCCTGGACAGGGCATATATTACTAATATAACTGCTAAAATAGGAAATGGTATTTCTATAGTTAAATGCCATGCAAGGTCTTTGGCACCAAAATCCATGCAATTAATCCAAGCATTGATATTTTCTAATCTTGATTATTGCCCAGTAGTATGGTCGGGTGGTACAATGGAACGGATTAAGAAATTGCAAATGTTACAAAACAAGGCAGCAAAAATGATTTGAATGGTTGTCAGCGTAGAACAAATATTGTAAGAATGCATAAATGTCTTAAGTCAGTTAATTGTAAAATTTAGATTTCTTTATTCTTTACTTGTATTTATTAGAAATATTATTGTTACAAAGGTAGTAATTCATTTGTATAAACACTGTATTTCAGTATAGACAGAATATGCTACTAGTTAGGTTAGTTAGATTTTTGTTACCCAAACCAAGAACTAGTTCAATCAAAAGAACAGTTTTGTATAAGGCTATGGAAGAACTGAATTTGTTACCAATGCAGATAATACAAGAAACCAGTAAAACTGGATTAAATAATTGGAACTGGATTTGGTCTGACTTTTGACCAGTGTTAAAAATGGCAACATGAATTTGAAATATTGTCTGTGCACTGTAGTAATGATGGTAAATCAGTCTTATCTGTGCAAAGGTTAGGTGATCAATGCTTACCCTGATACGAGACCTTTGCATTATCAAAATGTAAAGCTGCGTTGCAGCAGCTGATGGGGATCTTAATAAACTAAACTAGACTAAACTGGTTGTTGTTGCACAATAGTGGCTTGGTATGTAATCTCTAAATCTGACTTCATTCCAATAGGCCCAAGTGAGAACAGCTACAGTAAGTCATCAAAAGAGAAACCACAGTAGGAGGCTGCTATGAAGAAAATGGACAACACAGCCACAGACAGCTGGATTGTGGACAACAACCCTGACTCCTCCACAGTGAAAAACTCCTGTCACCCAAATCTGAAGGTAGTCTACTTTCTCCCTCTTACCGAAAACAATCTTAAGTGAGTTAATATTCACAAAAAACTGGCATCATGTATTTTTAATTTCTAAATATTAAAAAATATATATAATTCTTTTGTTCTCATTCTTAAAAAGTCCAAACATCAAACTGGGAGGACCTTCCTTTCTACGTTTCTTTTATAAAGCCTGTAATTACACATGAGACCAGCCAACGGAGACGGTTATGTTTACCAGAGAAAAGTCATATGAACACGTAGAAATCATTTCAGCCAAAATGGACAAAGGCCCCACATGTTTGTCATTTTCCCAAGTCATCTGACTGGCCTAGAGGGTGCACACAAATCTCTCTCTCTTCCTATCAAGTGGGGTCACGTGTGTCTAAAAGACACAGAGTAGATTCATTAGTTGGCGGCACTCATTTATGTGCTTTCATGTGTAAAAATGGTAAATGGTAAATGGCCTGTATTTATATAGCGCTTTTACTAGTCCCTAAGGACCCCAAAGCGCTTTACATATCCAGTCATCCACCCATTCACACACACATTCACACACTGTGTAAGTAAATGCTACTACTCGAGATAACTCTTCAGCCAGTTTGTGTAAAAACACTTTATCACACTTTTTTCTCTGTGTTGACGAATCTATCAAACACCTACTTAAAATCTGAGTTAAGTGTAGGGCATGTAAGCCTTGTTAATGACCATGCGAGGTCTAGTGCAACAGCTCACGGTGCCCTTTGGACTTGGTATTAAGTCGCTGTGAAAAATTTCTTAGACAAAGTTTGTGCTTTTGTAAAAGAGGTCTGAAAGGAGGTTTTGTACCTCTTTATTGGATTATGAGGCACACTGAGCAATAATTAAAAAGCTGCTTAGTGAACTGCTTAGGTAACTACAAGAAACAGTTACATGGAATTCCAGTAATGCTGCTTTTTTCCTCTGTGTGTGCTTTCCATTTCTGCATAGTAAAGCTATAACAAACCTCTCAGCTGGTTCTACTGATACAAGCGGTCTGCATACTTTTGATCTGAGCAGTCTCCATGCTTGTTAATCTCAGATTAGGCTTGTCCTATGTGCATGTGTTCTATGTCACTTGCAAACACTCTGAATATTCCAGTTGACTTTGCATGAAACTCTCGTTTAGATTCTTGTTGAAATGTGTTTCATTTGTCTAGTAATGATTTACAGAGACAAGCCACCAGAGATTTGGCTTTAGTTTTGTGGAGAAATTTCAGTGCTTGTCCAAATTTCAGCGTTTTCTTTTTAAATTAGTGTTAAGATTTTCTTTATGTGAAACGTTACCTTTTCTTCAATGTACAAAACAAAAATGTTTCTGTAAGCATATTATCTGTTTTTAATAGAGGTTTCAATAAATGTTAAATGGTAAAATTTAATGTGTTATTAAAAAATATAGGTTAAAAAAATTCTTGAAGAAATTAATACAGAAAATTCCTTCATTTTTAAAATGTACATTGTACCATATTTATACAGATTTCTTTTTACTGTGTTGGTATATATAAGCTCACGGCTGATGGTCAGTTCCTATAGAAAAGTGTTAATGGTGAAAATTGATTCGTTTGAATCAATTCGTTTTCTTTTGCTATAAAAGGAAAAGTCCAGAGTTCATTATTTTTCACAGTGTGCAATACAAAGGGAAGCATATGAAATGGAAGTAAGTAAGTAAAGTAAAGTAAGTCTGGATTGAGTGCTGCTGCTCAAATGTGGATATAGTGACAAAGCAATATGATATCCTCAATGCCTTCAATAGAGGAACGAGAGTCTGCTAATTATTAGGGCCGAGGTCACTGTAAAAGAAAAAGAACAAGTACGCTGGCAGGGCCCTTGGATGTGGATGGTTTCCTTAAGGATCTAGCTTGGGTTTGCAGAGACTTGTGGAGGTTTTTTACTGAATGATACACGTCTGTAACGTCATGTAGCAGGGGTACTAAAGAAGAGAGTTTATGCAATAGTTGACCTTTGGAGGAACAATGCAGTTTTCACTGTGGCCATGGATCACTGGGCTGGCACTGTCTCGGAGATATTCGAACGTGTATGGGAGTTTGTCCAGCTTGTGTTTTGCGCATTTATTGTGGTGTCCTGTATGGGGTGTGAATAATGATCCTATTTATGATAATTTTGTCAGTTATGCAATCATTATGTTTTGAAATTAAACTTTAAATTGTAAGAAAAAAACAAAGTGAAAAGAATTTGATATTTCTGGACAAGTAGGTTATATTGACATATTTATTATAATGCATTTATAATGCATTGCAGTTTGTTGTTTGGAAGCAGTCTCTTCTGCTTTCACTATTTTAATCCCTTACAGTGCAGGCTATGGTTACCGCACACCTGTTTCCAATTATGTGTCCAAGGATGTGTCTGTGTCCTTGTGGGATTGGCTTCTCTAATCCTCCCTTTGTGACTGACTGTCAGTGTCCACAGGCGGCTGAGCAGAAGAAGGAGGCTGCTCAATACACTCTCTGGCCCAGCGCATATTGCCAGCTGCCCTTTTATAAAGATGTATCTGAACTGCAAATTCATGTCATACACACACACATGTATCCTCAAAGAAATGCATTCACGTGCACTGCTGTAGCTCACTGGGTTCAGCATGCAACCCATATCCCATATGCCCATATAAGACTATTGCAGAGGCCCGGGTTTAAATCCACCCCCAGCAGTTTACTTTGTCTTCCCTCACTCTTTCTTCTAGCTTTTCTCTCCACTGCTCTGTCATAATAAAGCCTTAAAACCCCCGTATAAAAGAAATACATTCACTAAGTCTTGTGATAGGTTTAAGGTTAATTAGTGCAGGCTTGTGTTTTTGCTTGTTAGTCGAACTTCATTCAGAAATTCATTTTTATTTTGTAGTTGTATTTGAATCTGCGCCTGAAAAATGAAAGAAGGAAATTATGAGATGTTTGGACTGCAGTCAAAATCAAAAACAATCATATATCCATATCAGAGCCAGTGTGCCTGACATTGTATTGTTTTTTTCTTTTTGTGTCTCTGCAGATGTTCCTTGCAGCCTTGTCCTTTGCTTACTTTGCCAAGGCTTTATCTGGCAGCTACATGAAGAGCACAATTACACAGCTAGAAAGGCGATTTGATATCCCCAGCTATCTGATTGGCATCATAGACGGCAGCTTTGAAATAGGTGAGTTTCTCAGGCTCTTTCTGTACATTTCTGTATTTGGTGGCTGTATTTGTTTATTCTCTATTTATTGTATTTTTATGATACTAATGCTACAGCGAGACTGCTTAAAGGAGGCTTAAAAGTAGAGACGGGTGACAAAGCTTATAGTTAGAACTGGATCAGGTGACTCTAAACCATTCCTTAGTTATGCTGTGGAATACTGTGAGGTCTTGAACCAGGAATATTATGACGGCATGTTAATATTCCCAATACCATTGCATACTTCCATCTCATTTAAGCTTTGAATAGTGCCTTGTTGCATACCTAACTGACTATTGAAGAGTGAAAAATAGTTTTAAGCCACAGTATGCAGACTTGGAGTAATGGTTTATGTAGTTAGTTACAGACTTGTGGATCAGAATCAGTGCTTATCAAAGATAACACATCATGTGTATGATGTAGTTAGTGAGACTTTTCATGATTTATGATTCTGAGCAGTACATCTCATGTTTGGTGCCTCTGACTCCTCTCCATCTTCTTTTCTGATCATCTTAACCCTGTAGGGAATTTGCTGGTAATTGCGTTTGTGAGTTATTTTTGTGCCAAGCTCCACCGACCCAAGATCATAGCAGTCGGGTGTATTTTGATGTCTTTTGGAACCTTCCTGATCGCCATGCCTCATTTCATCATTGGCCGGTAGGCAAAGCGCAGTGTCTGAATGCATGCATCGCTGTTCATAAATTCCATTCACATATTACTTTGATCTCTGTAGTCTCTGATGTATTTGTGCTTCACATTGTGAATATCTAACAATACCTGGTGCTTTCTCCCTTCCCTTGTTTAACAGTCACATTGGTATTTTATACGCAGCTATAAGATCGAAACGTCAATTAGATCTTCAGTGAATTCGACCAATAACCTCTCTCCATGTCCGGCAAGCTCACCTGAGTCCCTGAGGGCAGGTGACAGACCCTCTATACTGCCTTCTAGAGGTAAGACAAAAAACATTTATGTTGTTTATGACAACATGTGATTAAGGTTGAACTTTGTTTTTGCAGATACTGTTCGTGCTAGCATCGTTGCTAGGTCAGCACATGCGTGTTTATGTTTTAAGTCATTTTTGATGATGAATTGTGATAACTTGCACATATCCATGCTATAGTACTAAATGAGTAGGCTATTCATTCTGTTGGCTGTGAAATAAAAATGATACAGTACTTTTTAGAAGGTGCTATAGGTACATAAATGCAAAAAAGGTCATTTTAGCCCATTATAGGGAAGTTTCTAGGAAATGTGATGGTGTTATATCATACAAAGGCCAGCTTTTTTGAATATATATGCAGATATGAAAAGTTATCGTCATGAAATTAAAATGACTTGATACTTACGTAAAGCTTTGTAGGTGCATGAGGGCCAAAAATAGGTCCTTTTAGCCTGTTGCTTGGTAGTTTCTAAATGTTGATGTCAAAATATCTAATGCTGATAAGAACCTTCAGGGGCCTAAGATTAACCAAGTGTGTGGCCAACTTCTGATAGTGCAGGCAAAGTTGGGGGACAAAGAAACAAACATACAGACAAACAGAGAGAGATTGCGGGGATTATAGTAAGATGTGTTGACTTATTGTGATAATAGAATATTTTTCATCAATGTTTTGTTAGTGTAAATCATAATGTATAGTTTCGGCCCATCTGGCAGATGGCGAGGCCGTTCATAGTTCACACAAGTCTTCCTATTGTATTGTTCAGAATTCAACCAATCTTACACATAACAATCACCATGTGTGTCATAATCCAAACTGTTCTCAAGGTCAAGCTCAAGTTCACAGTTGTTGTTTTATGGCCAGTAACCTGCGAAATTGAGATGGATCATGAGCTGCATAAGGCTCTATGCCATTGACATTCTGACTGCTGTTTTTAAACTGCAGGCTGTGAAAAAGAGTCCAGTGTTTCCATGTGGATCTATGTCCTGGTGGGAAATATCCTGCGTGGGATTGGAGAGACTCCAGTGCAGCCTTTGGGAATCTCCTATATTGATGACTACGCACAGTCCGATAATGCTGCTCTCTATATTGGTAATCCACCTTTGTTACAGCTGATAGCTTTGATAGGAATTGGGGTTTTTTTTAGAAATTTTTTGAAAGGTTATTTTGAAACTAGAAAATTAGATACTACTAAAGATGAGTTAACCTTCTATAGATTTCTGTAATAGGAATATTCTTGTTTCACTGTGCTTTCATGTTAGGGAATATTGGATGTCTTTAAAAGAAATAAAAAAAAAACAAAAGTGCTGTCAACAGGCAGAAAAACAAAAAGTTTTGTAATGTTGTTTAAGTTGCACTTAAACAATAATATACTGCAGGGACTGTACAGGTAGGCGAACATCTGCTTATTACAGATGAGAGCAGGTTCACCCTGAGCTCATGTGACAGATGAAAAGTGGTTCTGGAGAAGCTGTGGAGAACATTATACAGCCTGTAACACTGTTCAGCATGAGTTTGATGGTGGGTCAGTGATGATCTGGGGAGGTATATCCATGGAGGGATGCACAGACCTCTACAGGCTATGCAAAATAACCATGACTGCCATTAGTCATAAGGATGAAATCCTTGGCCCTACTATCAGACTCTAGTGCAGTCAGTCCTGGGTTCCTCCTGGTGCACAACAATACCCGGCCTCATGTGGTGAGTGTGCAGGAAGTTCCTGGAGGATGAAGGACTTGATACCACTGACTGCCCCCCTCACACACCTGAGCTAAATCCAATAAAAAAAATCTAGGAGCTATTATGCTTCGGTTCATCCAATGTTGCCAGGTTGCACCTGGCCGTCTCATTAGGAGCATGCATTAGTATTGTCCTGCAAGCACGGTGGGGCCATACAAACTACTGAGCACCATTATGAGCTGAAATTTTGGCAAAATGGGCGATCGTGGCTCAAGAGTTGGCAGTTCGTCTTGTAATTGGAAGATCGCCGGTTCGAGCTCCGGCTCTGACAGTCCTTGGGCAAGACACTTCACCCGTTGCCTACTGGTGGTGGTCAGAGGGCCTGGTGGCGCCGGTGTCCGGCAGCCTCGCCTCTGTCAGTGCGCCCCAGGGCAGCTGTGGCTACAATGTAGCTTGCCATCACCAGTGCGTGAATGGGTGGATGACTGAATGTGTAAAGCGCTTTGGGGTCCTTAGGGACTAGTAAAGCGCTATACAAATACAGGCCATTTACTAAAATGGACGAGCCTCATGCATCATTTTGTCACTCTGAAAATAGCTCTTTTCCATGAAGCAATTTGGCATATTTCTTTTTTGGTAACCTATTACCTGGTCCATATCAGTATAGAGATCCAGATTATTTTTTCCCCCAATGAGATCTGACATGTTTTCGAAGTGTTCCTTTAATTTTTTGAGCAGTGTATTTGAGCCATTCCTATTGTATAAATAATATAAATATAAATAAAATTGAGGGCAGCACGGTGGCACGGTGGTTAGCACTGTTGCCGCACAGCAAGAAGGTCCTGAGTTCAATTCCACCATCAGGCCGGGGTCTTTCTGTGTGGAGTTTGCATGTTCTCCCCGTGTTTGCGTGGGTTCCCTCCGGGTACTCCGGCTTCCTCCCACCGTCCAAAGACATGCAGCTTGTGGGGATAGGTTAATTGGACAATCCAAATTGTCACTAGGTGTGAATGTGCGAATGAATGTGAGTGCAAATGGTTGTTTGTCCTTGTGTGTTGGCCCTGCGACAGACTGGCGACCTGTCCAGGGTGTACCCCGCCTCTCGCCCTATGACAGCTGGGATAGGCTCCAGCGCCCCCCGCGACCCTGAAAAGGATAAGCGGAAGCGAATGGATGGATGGATAAATAAAATTGGAACGTTTGTTGTATGTAAGCACAACCAAAGCAAAGATGTCAAGTTCAGAGTATGAGGGGAAAGAAAGCCCATTTTGAGAAAATAACCTTTAAAAAAACTTAATGCATCTTTATTAGAAAACACTAAATATCATCATACAGCTGCTCCATCATACAACTAACGGTGTCTGACTACAGTTACACTGTTTTTGCCTGTAGTGGCTCTCTTCATTTTCAGTTTTCAGAAGTTTTAAGAAGATTTACTAAACTATCCAGTACAGTTTGATTTCTTTTTGTTTATAGGACATAATGTAATCCATTATGATTATGATTATGATTTTTTAACGATACAGAGATTAACCCAATATATATTAGGCTATAAGTAGGTGTTTTTTGTGTGTCTCAGGTTGTGTCCAGACAATATCAATAATTGGTCCTGTCTTTGGGTACCTGCTGGGGTCCCTGTGTGCCAAAATCTATGTCGACATTGGATATGTGGACATGGGTGAGTAACATGTCATCTAACCATCAACTACATCTTTAAGAATTTGAAAAGGTAATCAGTAAAAGTAAAAAGTGATCGTTTTTGCTTCAACTCAAGTGATTAAGGAGCATGTGACTTTAGTAAATACATAATTGTGGTTAATTACAACCATAAAAGAATGAACAGCGCCAATAATGTGCTTCTATCTTTACAGAAACTATCACTATTACTCCTGGCGATGCCCGCTGGGTGGGCGCATGGTGGCTGGGCTATCTCATTGCTGGTGCCATCACCCTCATGTCGGCCGTTCCTTTCTGGTTCCTGCCAAAATCACTGCCGATGCCTGTGGAAAAGCATGACACCAACTGCACACCAGAGCAAACCAGATTTATTAAAGATTCCCCAGGCTTGAAGCACATGTTCAGACCCGAGGAGCCAGCTAATTTACATCTGATGGCCAGTGGTAGGATAGTGATCACAGTGTGCTTTATGAAAGAATGTTGATTTTCCATTTTAACCGTATTATTAAACTGACTGTGTGCAATTAATGGAATCTTAACGGCTCTAAGATCTGTTTTACTGCTATAGTATATATAATACTGTCATTTCTGTCGACAGTAAACACAAATAGAAGTTTATTCCTTCTTGTCAATGTGAGAAAATCAAAATAGTTTTAATGATAAATCAAAATAAAAGGCTGAGGTTACTTCAAGAAGTGAAAATCACTCATTTAAACATCCTTTCACAGAATTCGTCCCCACATTGAAGAGTCTCCTTGGAAATCCTGTGTACACCATCTACTTATGTGTGACCATTGTTCAGTTCAACTCTCTCATTGGTATGGTCACCTACAAGCCCAAATACATTGAGCAACACTACGGCCAGTCAGCTTCAAAAGCCAATTTTCTCATGGGTGAGCAAGATATTATACTAATTTATATTGTTTACCTCATTTGGATTATTTTGTTCTTTTATCTTTGTAAGTGAGATCTTTGTAGAGCTAAAAGCTTGCTTAGAACCACTGCTGTTTGGCTGAAAAGTACCTATTTAAGGATGCAAAGTGATGTGAGCTGGATGGTAATCATAAGAGTTTCATGAGCTGGCTTTTGATCAATTTTTTATACCCCGACTCCCACTTCCCTCTTAAGTAAATGCTGCAAATTCAAGATGACAACCTGGTTTACCTCAGTCCTTGGGCATTTGACAGACAAACGACAGACATTGATTTAAAAGCACTTGAGGCAATCAGACCAATTAACATGTCTCCCTGATGCGAATGGAGACAACGTTGCCTTTTTTGTCCCCTGTAACCGAGTGGGTTAAGAGTACATCGGCTGATGAGAAATACGTCCCAGATCCTCTGAACCACCATAACTTATTTTCATCTTTCGCAACATGACTTAAGTAAAATATAAATGAGAGTGCTTTGATGTACATGAGTGTTCTGACTTTGATCCCTTCTGGCGAGTGATGTTGCTGCCTGATATCGCCTGTTTAAGTTCTTTCTCGATTCTCCATCCATTTAAGGATACGCTGTATTCTGCGGTGTTTCATAGGCATGATCAACATACCTGCAGTGGCCCTTGGGATGTTCTCCGGAGGGGTTGTGATGAAAAAGTACAAGCTGTCTATCATGGGAGCAGCTAAATTTGCCTTTGGGACCTCTCTGCTGGGCTACTTTCTGTCACTCCTATTCTTTGCCATGGGCTGTGAGAACGCTAAGGTCGCAGGCATCACAGTTTCATATAGTGGGTATGTAATACCTTTGTATATTTTCCTTAGTGGACTTGATAGTCATCAAACCAGGAAGTAGATTCAGAGAAAAAGGGATTGGGGTTTTATTTATTTAATCTGCCACTGTTTTTAATTCCATGGCTCGTTTTTCTTGTCTGATCGATGTTTTAAAAGGGCTGACAATCACATGCCTTTTTTTTGTGTCACATGCAGACTGGGGGGCTTATCTTATCAGGAGCAGTCTCTCATCTCTGACTGTAATTCGGATTGCTCGTGCACAAGCAGAGAGTGGGATCCAGTGTGTGGAGAGAACGGGATCACCTACGTGTCCCCGTGTTTGGCTGGATGCAACTCCTCCACTGGCTCTGGCAAGAACACGGTCAGACACACACCACTGCCCTCGTGAAACTTGCATGCTTTTCAGTAAACGCAGCATGATATTCAGGCTTGATTCTCAATTTTCATTCATATCGTACCGCAGAGAAGCATGTGACATTTCCGTGATTATTTACAGACAGAACAAGTGTTTCCTGCTGTGCCGCAGCTCATTTATCACTGAGTCACACCTTGTTTTCTTTTCTGTCAGGTGTTCAACAATTGCAAGTGTCTCGCGGTGGCTAATACCCAACCAGGCAACTTGACAGCCAGCCTGGGTCAGTGTCCACACAGGGACAGCTGTGAGAAAGTCTTTCCATACTTCCTGGCTATGTCTGTCCTCAGTTCCTTCATCATCTCTCTTGGGGGTACACCTGGCTTCATGCTGCTTGTCAGGTCTGTCATATTCTGCTTTTGTGCCTTAAAGCCACTTTTTGCTGTAATGTTGTTTGTATTGTTCTGAAACGTCTCCCTCTAAGAAATACAAACGTCATTCTTTCATTGTCATTCTTTAAGTGTTGCCAGGTTAAAAGTTGAGTCCTGTCTAATACCACAGTGTTGTTTCTAAAGGTGCATTAAACCTGAGCTGAAGTCTCTCGCTCTTGGAATCCACACCTTGGCCACTCGTACCCTTGGTGAGAACCACCTTTGCTGTTCTTGGCATACATCACTGTCTATTTCATTTACATTTCAGGCTCACAGACATTTCCCTCAAGCTGACTTTCAGCATAATATATATAGTGAGCACAGTTATTGGGAGATCACCAATAAAAATTACTTTTTATGTTAAATTAACCCAAAGTATTTAGCTTAGTACGGCTAATTATCAGTTTAGCTGTATAATTATTAATATTCAAAGTTATTGTAAGGAAGTCTGACTTGTTTAGATTGTAACGTGAGTTCAGGCGAACCGTGATTTGACTTGAAATTCTGACATAAGTTACTTTATATGTTGTAACTCAGCTGGAATACCTGCCCCTATATACTTTGGAGCCATAATTGATACGACCTGCCTCAAATGGGGATACAAGATGTGTGGAGGAAGAGGAGCTTGCAGAATATATGACACTTCAGCTTACAGGTACTTGTAAGATGCCTTTATTTTAACTTTGCATGTGATTTCTATGGGATTGGCTATCCTTCAAACTCTTGATTTAGTGACCCTGTAATCAAGTTATGTGCAAGTTATTACGCACAGCCATGAGTTATGGTTGATTTATTTAAAATGCTGAACCCATAGCAGATCTTAAATGTACCGCTGGAGGAACAGTGCATTCAAAATAAAAAGTGAAGAACAATTGTTAACAACTGTCAGACCAGTGATTTTAAACACTTTCTGGCATTGATTTCTTTTTCTTTGTCTCAGCTTCAGACACCAAAACAAGCGCATGTTCATTTTTTTTTAATCACTAATGATAAAAAGGGATTCAAGTTCAATTCTACCTAAGTAAGGATTAGCATCAGAATTCTATCAGACATTTTCATTACAAAATAATATTGATTCATTCCCCCCCCCCCCCCCCCCCCCCCCCCCCCACTGCACCAAACTACTGTTGGGGCTCTGCCCATAATCTGAAAACCACTGAACTGCACGCTGTCAGCAGTGAACTGATGGTGTTAGGCACACTAGGGAAACTATTGGTTAGAGACTTCTGCACAACAGAATTATAGCAACCATGTTTAATGACCTCCTTGCACTTGAAATGGTTGCTTCAAAGATGGAAACAAGGTCCAAGACCACTTCAGTCAGTTTTCATCTTCAGACCGACTTTGGTGAGTCAAGACCACGAAAAAAGGGCAACAGGATGGATTCAGTCAAGTATCAGTTTGTCACTGAATGGAGTCAAGTTGGCAATGACAAACAATTTGCTTGTTTACTGTGAAAAATCATTGAAAATGACAAACCTGGTTCTGTCTGTCTACATGTTTTCGTATTACTCTTACACTTTACTCTTAATGTTTTTTTCAGGGTGGAGTGATTGTACGGGATAGGTTTTTAATACATTTAAAAAAGAAAACTTGGGTGCACTCGTTTAAATTTAGTTAAATCATTCACTTAAATCTTTTAATAAGTGGCTCTACAAAACCTTTTAACTTGACGAGGCCAAGTCCTGTTAACTTCTTGTTAATGATCAAGATTGGCTACAACTGGTAGTTTCTTTTTGAACTCCTAACCACAAGTGTGCATTGAGAGTCTGCCCAGAACCTCACAGAATTAAAACAGAAATTCAGAATTTCCTCCACAAATAGTGATGTAGTTGCTGAGGAACAGCAATTTAACCACAAAGTGGCACGGGCGCTCAGCAACCCTGCTTTTATATTTCTGTCTCTCTTCCACAGCATGCCTTTTAGCCTGTCTTCCTTCTCTCTCCCCAACCGATCGCGGCAGATGGCCGCCCCTCTCTGCCGGAGGTTTCTTCCTGTTAAAAGGGAGTTTTTCATTCCCACTGTTACCAAAGTGCTTGCTCATAGGGGGTCGTTGATGGTTGGGTCGTTCTCTGTATGTATTATTGTAGGGTCTACCTTACAATACAAAGCGCCTCGAGGCGCCTGTTGGTGCTGTATAAATAAAATTGAATTGAATATAGGAACTACAGTATAATCACTTGGCAGGCAGTTGGGTCAAGCCCCCTACTGGAAAGAAATGCATTGCAGGCAAGTATTCTTCACTTGTGATCACAACATGTTGGAAGTGTGTCTGCGTTCAGCAGCAGCTGTTTGGAAACTTTCACTCGTCTTTCTGAGACTGATTGCAGTCGGTCCAAATTGAACTGCAATTCTTTGACAGGTTGCTTCCCACCAGGTGACCGGTGCAATCGCTTTGTGACAGAAGGTGGTCATCCTAGACGTTGAGGGTGTTGCCCACCCTCTGGGCAACCAGCTGCAGTAGTTACTGCAACTACATGCAAAATGCAAAAATAGTTCAGTAACATCCCTGGGCTATTACAGATTTGACCTTGTCACAGTCAGGTTTACTGCTGTGTTTTAACGGTAGTGCCTGAGAGATTGCAGTTTTGGACCAAAGTATTTTGACTGTAATAAATAAAAAGAGCAGTAATTTTACCTTTTCTTAATTTCAAGTCCTGTCTTTAGTAGAGAGCTAAGATTGTGGCATTACAACATCTTCCAAAAGGACTAGAAGAAAATGCTATTTATACAACTTTGAATGGGAAAAAGTCCAGTAGTGACTAACCTTTAGGGATTTGTAGCTTCACTTAGAGCTGGCCTAAACCGTGACGGAGCAGTTCGTACTCTTAACTGTTGCTTTTTTTTTTGTACAGGAGAGTCTACCTGGGTCTGACTTTGGGCTTGAGAACAGTCTCCTTCTTCCTTTGTATTTTGGGATTTGCTCTAATCAAAAGACATATTAGGAAAGAAGAAAAACATGTGCTGACCAATGGGAGTGCAGAGTTGGAAACACTGAGGAAAGAGGAGAACAGCTCTATACATTGTGAGCAGTTTGTACTGGCCTTGGACTGCAATCCCGACAGAGAAACTCGCTTGTGAGCCTCGGCGCATCTTCTTTTCTTCTGACTCAGCCCGACGAGCACCTCACCTCACATCTACTGAGGAAGACACACTGTGGACATTTTTCATAGCACACAGAGTATATATATTTGTAAAGGATTTGCGTAGATGTACGGTATCTGAAATTAGTCATTTTATAAAACAGTCTGATATTTCTGGAATGTGTATGTGTTTGTGTTTTTCATGAATGGAAGACTTTCATAGAAAAAAAAAGATTGTAATTGTGTTGTACTTTCTGTTCTTCATTTTTATGATTAAATGTGATAAAATCAGATTTTGCATTTTAACATTTAAGATGCCTGAATATGATGGTTTAACATACCTGTTTGTGCTGTGCTCATGGCTTTGCTTTTAGTTCATGCATGCACAGGTCTGTCTAGTGTCTCTCACACCTGCATCGCGTTTCTACTTGTGAATGAAACAATTGGTCAAGGGGTAGATCAAAGCTTGAGCAACAGGAGTAGCTCCTTGAAAGGGTATCTCCTTTCCATACAGGGTAAAACCCATCACTTCCTGTACAGATATAAGGGGATGTATTCAGTGACCTAACTGTGCCTTACAGTATGAAATTAAATAGCACAAATTCCACAGCTGTTTTATTTTTGACGTATAGTGGCTTTCAAAGCACCTTTTCTAGGTGATTATACAATCATCTACTACAAATATACAACACTGGGCCTCTTAATCACACTGATCATAGCAACAAGTTCAGGAAATATTATTAATTATTATGAAAGTTTATTTTTCATACTCATATTTATACCATCAAACTGTCACCAGAGTATGATACAGTATGTCAAGATTAGGTTTGCCCTCCTAAAGTCAGTTCAGTTAGAGCCACTAGCTTAAAAGAAGATTATTATTTCCATCTTCCATATTTTATACTTGAAGATATGGGTCTTACAACCCAAGCCTTCCCCAGAGGCAGACGAGGCAGGCAGAGAACGAGTAGAGCTCCTCATACAGAATAAAGTGGAGGTGCTATTCAAATCGGCTTCCAATTTGGCAGTAAATAGCATAGATTATATGAGATTTGTTGATAATCAGCCATCAGCTGATGGCTCACAGACATCTGGTGAAATGGCATTTGTGAGCAGCTTATATATATGTGTATGTATATGTTTTTACAGGAATCTGTGCAGGTTTCTGGAAAACTAAGTACACCATTAATGCTTTCATAGGAATTACTATAAGAGGGTAAGTAGCAGTCAGGAGCTGCTAATCAAATGCACATGATTAACTGATCAGCAAGCTTGACTAGCTCTATAAGCAGTTCTGTCAGTTTGCTGGTCTGGAGCATTCAGGTGTATGCAAAATAATGCAACAGGCTGTGAATCCCCCACAAATTAACCTCAAAGTGACACCTTCTATTGTTCACAGAAATAGGAAAAACCTAAGAGCAACATCTCAAATTACACAGCTCTCCATTCACATGTGAAATGTTCAAGTTCATGACAGCACATCCCATTACAGTGTATAGTTTATAGTGTGCATCCCATTGATGTACAATATAAAAGTCATTACAGTAACACTAACACTTTGTGTTTATAACACAGCTTAGCAGTCAGTAAAAAAAGAAACAATGCATATTCATAATGAAGAGTTACTGTAAGTTAATAGCAAGATTTGTCTATTGCACTCAGTTCAAACTTTAAACAACAATGAAGATTCAAAGACAATAAAAACAGGTCGGGTAGCAAACTAGATACAGCACACAATCGAGAGGTATAAGGAAAAAAATGTCCATGGAAGGAAGTAAGAGCTGATACTGTGTTTTAATGTTCACCAATCCTTTTTGTCTTCAGCGCTCTGAAGATTCTGTCAATTAAAAACAGGATCAATGTGGGATTAGCAGTGTGAATATACAGGAGATATTCTGTGATGTGTGTTTGTCATGTATTACCTGGAGCTGATGGTGTTCTCTGAGCAGTCTGTCATACTCCTGAGCCAGACCTTTGGCTTGTCTCCTCATTGCCTCAATATCAGCATCAGACTTACGAACAGCTACACACACATACACGCACTTAATGATTACAAATTTGGACTACATATCATAAATGCTTTTCAAAATGTATCTATTGTACAACCATATGACCAAGAGACCTCTTTGTCTACATGCTCTGCAAACGTAGGTGCAGCTTTCCATTAACGTATTTAAATTAGGTCGCTCACCCTCCTCGGCAGTCTTCAGCTGACCCGCCAGCTTTTCCACCTCCAGCTTCAGCTGCTGCTTTGCTGCTGACATGGATTTTTCCTTTTCCAGGAAAGACTAAGCACAAAGGATTCTCCTTAGTTACTGAGCTTAAGCTGATTATTTAAACAGCAGATGACAGAGCACATGTTAAGTAGAAAGCATAGGAAAATGAAATCACAGCATGGTGTGTGCCTACAGTATGCTAATGCGTGGGCATGACCCAGAAACAAACAAACAAAAAAAAGCAAAGTAATTTTTATTATGTTACTTGACAAAAAAAAAGAAAAAGAATTAAAAAAAAAAAAATTAACTCTGTTTCTCACTTGCTTGAGGGTCAGTTTGTCCTCCTGCTGCTGCTTAGCTGCTCTCACAGCATTGTCTATTTGTGACTGAAGACCTGCGCTGTCCTCCATGGTGACAGCAACCTGGTTTAGCAAAGTGGCAACCCGACGCATCATACTGTGTTGAAGTCACAAGACAGAAAAAACACAACAAAATAAGACAGTACTTCAACACGTGTGAAGGGTGTGCAGATGGAGCAAAGTAAGTGACAAAATTCCACTAACAGCCAGAGAAAGAGAGAGAAGCCAGATATGTAGAGGTTCCTCTGGGCTCTGAAAAGCTTCATGTGGACGTGGTCGTACACATTTGGGTTCACTTTAGCATCTTGCATGGGCTCAGGACCGGAATACTTCTGCACCTCGCGTAAAGCGTCTGGAAGGGTGGACAGAAACACGACCAAGTGGGATTTGAATACACTTGCTATTATTTTTTAATATCTGTCACACAAAGGAGATTATGTCTGACTCAAAAAAGCTCGCTTACCCAGGAAAAGAACAATAAGGACCATTATTATTGTAAAAAAGCATTTATTCCAGTAAGGAGATAACCAGCTCCATATTCGCCACCTGAAAATCAAACGCCACCTGCAATGTAAAGGTATAGACGGTCTGCTGGGGAAGGATTTGAATGCACTCTACTGGCTATTTGTGTGAACTGCCCGTTTGGGATGATATATCTTTTTAATTATTTCAGAAATTGTGCTCCTTAAAGCAAGTATCTAAATAAGCTTTTGATGACTTATGATATGCTTTTAAAATTGCCTTACCGCTGTGCTGATATTAAAGGCACACACAAAATAAGGTTGACTGTGATCTCTGCATACAGGAAGAAAGCCACCACCGTCCACTGGAGAGTCATTGCCACTGTGATTCTCTGCAGAGATAAGCACATTGATCTATGGGTAGTGTTTTATACTTGTGGAAATCTGTTTTGCCTCCATTGACGAGAGCATTTGTCTGATAGATACTAGCTTTTAGATTAAATTACTCTATTAAACAAGCGGAAGTGGGTGTGAAAGTGGCCAAGTATTCCTCTATTTTGATCTAAATTTCGTCTAGGAAACCAGGCACCACGCACGAGTTTCTGAGCATGCATATAAATGTGTCTACAGGCCTACAAAGCAGGCCAACAGTAGCAGCTATTCGGCTGTTTTCTCTATATGGGACATTTATATCAACATTTATACCAAGTCATTCATCACCGGCTGTTCTGAATGCTGAGCTGGAGCCTACAGCGAAATATAAATCTATGCAAAGCAAAAATATAAAGTTGTTGGCTTACCGGACAAAGTTGTATGGTGCAAAGTAGGCTACTGGAAAGTCCAGACGAGCACACATGCGCGCACACATTCACGACAGCTGCTGGGGAGCCTCAGAGCACCCACAGCCCTAAATAAAACTCTGCCGGATGGCCTCATTAGGGAGTCCCCTTTGGATTGCATCAAAACCCTTAAAGTGATCAAAAGATTAGTTTTTAGTGACAGAATGATTTCAAGAAGTTGTTTTTGTTTGCCTTCATAATGTTACTGTACAAAAGAACTAGGGGAGACCGGGGATAGTTGTAACGTGGGTCAGTTGTAACACTTCCAATTTCTCCAATCAGGGCTAAGTTTCAAATGATGTGACTCATCCTGTGCATGCCCAATTCAGTTCTGCTATCACATGTGAAAAATCAGCACATTTTGTCAAACACAGACAATTTAACACGAAAAAATGTAATTTGTATGCCAAAAAGTAAGTTTTTCTACTGTATTTCAATGTTTAATAGCATTATCTGCTTTACAGTTAAACTCATCAAATTTAAATTATGTTATTTGTATGTCTATGGGGATATATTCTGTGTAGGTCTTTAGAGCTAGTGTTTTAGCCGTTGGCTGTAATGTTAGCTAGTTCATGGCTATAGGAGTCTGGGTCAGTTGTAACAATAATGCAGATGTTACAACTTACCACACTATTACTTTAACTTATATTAAACAAGTTGGGGCAACGACATCAGCAGAGAGAGGTTCACTGGTTGCTTTTGTATATGTGGTTAATGCCATTGGCAACACAATTCCTCCACTGTTTGTGTTCCCACACATAAATTATGCAGACCTCTGTGTCAGAGATGGACCAGTAGGAAGTACTGGTAGTGGAAATAAATCAGGATGGGTGCAAGAAACAGATTTCCTCATCTTTCTGAGGCACTTTGCAAACCACACCAAGGTAAGCCATGATAAAAAGTAATGGAATTGCGATGCTGGTGAACAAATACATTTTTTCAGCTTCATTGTTATGTTTAAAATTGGTGCAAGAGTTGTAGGTTATAATGCCCACTGAGCCAATGAGGCCAAACTCAAGGAAGACCAACCAAAATTAATGAAATATTCAGTTGCAGAAAATTCCATAATTTGTCTTTTTTGGGGGGGTTGGAATATGTTCAAAAGCTAGATTTCTGCATTCTGTCACACACACACACAGCTACATAAATGGCTCTAAGTGCATTCATGTGTTGAATAAATAAAGATTACATGTTAATATTTTGTCAGTACCCTTATTTCATTGTGTTACATTTCACCCCAGGATATGTTACAACTAACCCAGACTATGGGGTTAATTGTAACATTTCACTCTTTGTGTTTGAGGCCATACCATGCAATGGGTAATTGTGCTGCAGAGAAAATAGCTGCACTATTTAATAGCCGAGACATGTAAATACTTTGCATTACATTTTGAATCCACTACCTTAAACGAGCTCCAATTTACAGACAGAAATGTCAAAAATGTTACAACTATCCCCGGTCTCCCCTACCCAGTGATCATTATATGATTATAGCAAATCATTAAAGCAAATATAACTGATGTTTTTCCCAGATATTATAATGAAAATAAACGGAATTCATATTTGCACTTCGGGTATAAATATGTTGGCTTTTCTAAATGATTTTTCTTTTCATTGAAGACTAGAAGGCCGTCCAGAAGGGGGCGATGTTGATTAAAGTTAGCTGTTGCAGAGGCGCCTGGAGGAGGACGACTTGGATATCTTTTGCAAATACTGCATTAAACTCACTCCAACACAATTCCTCATGTGATAATCAAATATAAGCACATTGAAAAGTGTGGATAAACGGTTCTATTTACAAACCAACATAATGTAAGTGTCAGTAAAATAAGGAAATACGAGCTCATTACAAAAGCAAATTGATTTCTTAGTTGATAGAATTGCTCTTATTGTGTAACCTTTAAAAAGGCTTCAGATGAGGGTTTTTTTTTGGACATTTCTTCCTCTCAAATGTACTCAGCTTGCAAAGTGTATTCACATGGGCTTCCTCTGTGAAAGAGATGGGCTGCTATCCTTTTTGACTGCATTTCTCAGGAGGGCTGAGGAGCAAAATCTTTACAGCTGCACCCTGTGATAGCTTTTGGAGAGCGGGTAAATGAGTATGACAGAACTGAATGTGCTTTGATTGCGCTCCTCTCCACATCATGTTAGAGGCTACACCCACTGTTTGTACTCATAATACATCTACAGGGAGGCATCCATAAACATGAAATTATGTACACACACCAAACATTTTATTAGAAACACCTGTACACCTACTTATTCATATAGTTATCCCATCAGTCAATAATGCGGCAGCAGTGCAGAGCATAAAGTTGTTCAACTACAGATCAGGAGCAAACCATCCATGTGGACAAAAAGAAACAAAAACACGATGGAAACAAAAACAAGCAATTACAGACATGATTCTGCAGGTTGGGCAGGTTTAAATATTTCAGGAACTCACAATAGAAATAGAAAATACTTGAAAAGAAAAATGGGAGTGAATGGCAGTTCAGTGGATGAAAATGCTTCGTTCAAGAGCGAGGTCAGCCGAGAACAACCAGACCGGTTTTAGCTGACAGAAAGGTGGTATTGGTTCAGATAACCACTCGGGAAAAGAGCATTTCAGTGTGCACAATCCACCTCGAGGTACAAATAAATAGGGTGATTTGTAACACGATTGTACAGATTACAAATACATAAGCTGAGAGTAAAAGGGGGAAAAAACTCATTTGTAAATTGACAGTTTGGACTCAAGTGGTTTATTCACTCAAATTGTCCCACTTCAGCATTTACTTACAGATGAATGTCAATGCTTCACATTTCTCTTGCTAGAAATATGATTAAGCAGTCTTTATTAACAGGCTACGTACCACAGGCTTTTAAGGTGGCAGTAGCTAAACCATTACTTAAAAAGCCCTTAACTGATCCATCTGTCTTAGTTAATAGACAGTTAGTTATTATATTCTTTTAGTAGTCTTCACAGAGTTAGCTTATTATTTGCCAAGAACTGGTTTATTTGAAGAGCTTCAGTCAGGATTTAGTGCAACAATGTACAGAAACAGCATTAGTGATGGGTACTGATAAATCTTCTTACAGTATCTGACAGTGGACTCATCTCTGAGCCTGTTAGACCTCAGTGCAACATTCAACACCAATGACCACAATTTTTTTACTACAGATATTAGAAAACATAGTTGGTATTGTAGGAATGTTTAGCTGATTTAGAGTGGGGTCGCCTCTATAAAGCTGGCTGTAACTAACAAAGGGGTGAAGATTTTGCAGAGAGTCACACCGGCCTCGCCTTCCCTTCTAGAAGTGCATGCTTAAATGAAGATGAATAAAGATGAATAAAGGTTTTGTGAAATAACTACTGAGTTCCGGTGCCATCTCTGGAAGTTTCGACGAATAAAAGGACCGGGGTGAAACTGATTTCGTAACAGTATTAAAGGAACTTCACACTGTGATTTGTAATATATATATTTGATAGATGTAAATGGTCCTTCCCTTATATATTAATCATGGAGTTCCACAGGGTACTGTGTGGGGACCAGTTCTATTTACATTACACAGCTTCCAATAGGCAAAATTATTAGATAAATTCTGTATGCATTTTCATTGCTATATTGATGACACCCAGCTTTATCTATCTAAGAAGCAAGATGATACAAATCTATTACTTAAACTGTAAGCATGTCTTTAAGCTATAAAGGCCTAGATGACCTGTAATGCTAAATTAAGACAAAACTGAGGTTATTGTCCCGATCCTAAAAATCTAAGAAACATGACACTTAACTTTTATTTTATAGAGCAGTACCTTAGCCTCCAGTACGACTGCAAGGAATCCTGGAGCCATTTCTTGATCAAGAAATGCACATTAAACAAATCAGTAGGACTGCCTTGATTCATTTGTGAAATATCTCTAAAATTAGAAACTTCCTGTCACATTAAACGTGATGCTGAAAAACTAGTTCATGCATTTATTATTTCTAGGCTGAACTACTTTTACTTCATTATTATCAGACTGCTCTAAAAGTAGTAGAAGAAAAGGCTTCAGTTGATACAGCATGCTGCAGCAAGAAAGAGACCATATTTCTCCCATATTAGCTTGTGTTTACTGGCTCCTTGATAAATTCAGACTTCAATTTAAAATGATTTTCCTCACACACAAAAGCTTGAATAATTAGACGGTCATATTTGAAAGACCTCATACTATCTTATTTTCTTAACCGAGCACTTTAGTTGTGGCGGCCTTACTTGTGGTTCCTAGAGTTTTCAAAGGTAGAATGGGAGGCAGAGCCTTCACTTATTGAGGCTCTTTCCTGTGGAACCGGCTCCCAGCTTAGATTTAGGAGACAGACACTCTCTATCTTGAAGATGAGGTATACAACATTTTCATATAGCTTACATTGAGGGCTGGATCAAGTATTTACCTTGCAAGATAAATCTCCTAGAGGCAACTGTTTTTGTGAATCAGCAGTATATATTAATAAAATTGAGTTTATGAATAGCATCAAAATATGCACCTTTTACCTTCTTTCTGACATTTTCATGTGACAAACATATGCAATATATCTTGTTTCTCTGACATTTCAAATCAAAGCTAACTACAAACAGCTAACTTGCTAAGCTTCCAGTCCCCGGCTATGCACAGCATGCGTCAGTGAATGTCAGGGAAGGCTGCCTGACATATGAGGCCCTCATAAATTTCCAAACTGATATATTTGAAAAACAGAATTGTTATTAAGCTGTAATAAAGAGACAAATATGTCCATAGTTTTACTTTCAGTTGCAGGTAGACTTACCCATATTGTAAATGGTTATGGAAGGTCACAAATGTGTTTGTATTCACTGCCGTTCACTGACTTTGGTGACTTCTTGGCAAAATTGTTCTGTGGTTGGTTACAGTTGTTATCAAGCTGATGATTTCAGCTCTCTCTGAGATTGCTTTGTTAAATGGGACATGTTGAGAGTCATTGATGCAATATTGAAGAGCCACGCCAGCCTCACAAAATCCAGGGTATTGTCTCCCCCAGCTCTGTGTCCTTACACAAGGACGTGTCATTTGGGCTTTAGATTTCCTTAAAAGTGTACTTTCCTGCCTCAATTTCCTGTCATCCCAAGCCAAAGTCAGCATTTCCTTACCTTTGCTGAAAAACAATTCTGAGGCACATTTCGCACAGCTCCTGAGAGCTTTTGCTTTGGGAACTACAAAGATTTTTATTTTTCCCCGGTACACTGCTTTCTAGACTAACAGCCACAGTTAGTGTGATGTTCATCTTTCTGTTCTCAGGTGTAGTAAGCACACGGGTTTTCAGTACATTACAACCATAATAATTTCTTAGCTAGCCTATTGTCATCAATAACAAATCACAACTGATTAAATCAACTTAATTGCAACATCAACATTTAGCCTACATTTGCAGGTGTAGAAATCTCACTGCAGTCAAAAGCCTCGAGTTATTTTGGGGGACTCCCAGAGCTTTTACTTGCCTTCTGTTGTGTTTGCTTTAGACTTAGGTATTTTAAAGACACGGAACTGTGGTCTCATTTGCATACACCTATGCAAGTGCCAAAGTCACAATCTGAACTATTATGAGCACTGAATGTGAAAGACTCCACTAAGCTAAGGACTCAGGTCACTGTCTCTGCCTTGGTTCAAAGCTACAATCTTTATATTTATAGTTAAATATAAATGTTTGTGCAACCTGATTGAAATGATGTAAAAATACACAAAAAAAACATACATGCCTTTATCCACACAACAATGTAGAGAGAAAATGAGCATTAGTGACACATAGGATAATTCAACCATGCATGCACACAATTTCAAGCCTGATCTGGAAATGAAAAATAAGGTGATGCATAATTTAACAAAAACAAAACAGACAATTTCACAGAGCATGCATCTTGTGTTATTTTTTGTAACATTTTTTTCCCTTCACATATTGACCCAAACTCAAAAGGTGTGATTTGATAGATTTAATGTAACGTTCCTAAAGATCAAATCCAAAACATTTTGGGTTTGTAAACAAATGCTAGTTATAGTTAATAAGCAAGAAATTATAGCTCTGCAAGGATGGAGAACACTATAATTTGAGGATGGAAAGGTTTTGTACATCGTCTTTATTTTGCTAACTGAAAACGTTAAAAAATGACATAAGTTCTGAAAACAAAACCTTTTTTTAAATCGCAGAAGTAGTAACAGAGAATTATCAATCTATGTTGTTTCTACTGATGTACCATGATTGATTTAATATATAGATTGTATTGCAGCGTAGTTTGTGAAACAATAAAGTTCAGTGCTGTCTGCTGAACTGTGAATAGCAGACTGTAGCTGATAACTAGCTTTTGAAATACAACGCTGGAAACAGTGACATAACATATTGTATATATATACAAATGTTGAGGGGTATACGCATGTGCATGATCCGATATCGTCGTGTTGGTGCTGCTGCTGATCAATAAAACAGTTTGGTTTAGGTTCAACATTGTGAGTGACCAATCACATTGTAGTGATGTCATAGATTTGCAAAACACGTCACACGACACAGTAAACCACAACACTAACCCCATAACCGTAAACCTAACCCTGACTATAGCCCTGTAACCTTAACCCTAAACACAATCACATCCTAACCCCCCCAACCACAAATGCCCCTTTTTTGAATTTCATCTGCAGTTTTTTTTCCCCAAGTTGCAAAGCTATGACAATGTAATTGGCCAGATGCAATGTTGATCCTGGACAAACAGTATTATGTGTAACAACACAAACGTGATGATATCAGACAGACCATATGGATGTAGTCATTTATAACTTGAAGACAGCCCAAAAAATCCACTCTGTTGGGCTCTTCTGCCTCTCCATCTGGCAAGATGCATGATTAAAAACTGTCAACCAATCATTCGCCTACCTATGATACTGCTTGGTGCATATTTGTTTCAGAAACAGAGACCATTTTAGTTATGTTAACAATACACACAATACACATTTTTGTGATAAATATGGACTAAAAGTGTAAGAAAGCACTTTATTTAGGCAAAGAAAGATATTAGGTATTCCCAGCTCGACAAACACTACACCTGTGTGTAATATCCCACAACCACTGAAATTTTGCAACTCTGTTGCGACACCGGGACACTTGAAATCCAGCAGAATGTAAATTTAAAATTCAGTTGCCAATCATGTCTGCACCGAATGCAAACCGCATCGTGCCAAATTTAAGATGCTGGGCTCTGTTAGTGAGCTTTGTTATGGTGGTCCCATTGATATCATTCCACGAGGGGGGAGGAGACTGGTGTATAATCACCAGACAGCAGTCATCACTGTGAGGAGAACTGGAGGGCAGCAATTTTCTCTCTGCTGTCTACCTTCTCACACACAGTGGTTGACACTCTGTCATTGCCTGATAAACATTTGGACTGATATGTGGCTTTGTGCACACATTATATGGGCATAGCAGCACATGCTGGCATATACACTCATGAATTTAGGGTGCACACAATGCTGAATAGTGAATAGTGGACACACATGTGCACATGCAATTGGTTTCTGCACTGGCTGCACCAGGACAAAAAGAAGTCACAAGTTTTGCGCTGACATGGCTACATGCCCGGTCTGTGTGTGTCTAACAGGTGCAGTTAGACACACACAGACCGGGCATGTAGCCATGTCAGCGCAAAACTTGTGACTTCTTTTTGTCCTTCACAAGTTTGGTTCAGAATGATAAGAATGTTCAAGTCAGCCTTTTTTGTCTATTCAGACTGAAGGATGAGAAAGATTTCACAACATAATGGCAAATCCATGAGTCTTAATAACTATGCTTGATAAATAAGAGTTTCTGTAGTTTCTTACTTAGCATGTATCCAAGTTGCTTATCCATGTTTACCCCTCTGGATTTCTTTGTTCTCTGACATACAGTGGATTTTAGAGATGAGCACTTGTCTCATTAAGTGTCTGCTTTCTGCTGATAACAACAAGGGAATACTGATCTGCACAGCACTGTTTAAAAGGCAGGCAGTGTTTCATGTTTTTTCTGTATCAATGATGCCATTAGGGTCATGTCAGGTGGAGGTTATGTTCCATTGTATCTGTCTGCCTTTAATTCCTGCTTCTTCTTTTCTTTAATATCTCAGCCATAGATTTTCTTGTACAGAGATTATAGGTTTTTATCAGAGTCATATATCTTTCAACTCTATAAAGTGTCCTTCCATCTCACTAAATGTGGCTTGGTGAGAGTAACATTTGGAAAATGACCACAAGCAACGATTTGTCAAAGTGTGCTGGCTGGTGTGCTCAATACACTTTCTTCTTCTCTACAGTAGCAGAATTACAGTTGAGTGTTCGCTGACCTAATGCAATAGAGGCTCCATACGGACAGAGTAATGTGATTTCCCAGGCTTTTATTCTGTGTCTGCTGCTAGATAGAGAGGAGCCCCGAAGAGATGCCATCTGAATTGGGGATGGCTGTTGGAGAGAGGCGGCCATTGAACAAGGGATGGAAGGACATAATGCATGTGATGCAAGCTGCAGCCTGGATGTGGACCGCAGACGAGAAGGACAGAGGAAAAAGACAAGGACTCCCTGGGGTCAAGTGATTATTATAAGGCTCTCAGTGAAGCATCACTGACCCTTTGGTATTAACTGTGCTGCTAAATAAGAAAGTACGGAAATGCTTAAATATCGAGCCTGCGTAGCATTTCCAATGGGAGAAATGTTTCGTCACTCATCAATGCATTAATGCAATCACAGCATTGTAGCCATTCCCCAACTCTCTGTGAATGGCACTCATGGCCACTGATCAGTGGTCTTTGATCAATGATCGTGACAATTTCCTTATTAATGATCAAGGAACTGACCTCACAGTCCATTGCTCATTCAATGGGCTGGTTTCAGTTATTGTGCAAATATGTACTGTTTATACGATTGGGGAAACCTGCAGTCAGCTGAGACTGAAGAAGTCACTTGGATGAGTGATGAAATGTTTCTCCCGATGAAAACGTTACGTCCAGATGAACAGAATCAAACTTTTTGGGAAGCTTATCAGTCCCAAGCTAAATGGAGAATGACTGAGACTGTTTGTTTTTTCTTTGCTTGTTTTATGTTTGGTTTCTTCGATGGACAAAAGATGTTGATCAGATTTTAAAAGATTTTTTTAGGATGTAACTAAAGGCTCCGCACATTTTCAGTATATCTTAGAAACATATGGTCTGGGAAAAATATTCAAAAAGATTTGATTGTTATAGATGAGCCCAAGACAAAATATGTTCCACAATAGTTGTCTTTATTAAGACTGAACTCGTTTCCACTAACAAATGCCTGCAATACGTTAAAACCAAATGAAATTTCATTTTTGCAACAATTACAGAGATAAACACTACAAACTAGTGCACGTAAACAACAAAACAGTTAAAGGGAAAAGAAATTCACAGCCCTGTTAGTAAGCAATGTCCAAAGAAAGATATTCATCGTTTTAATGTTGCCGTTTTGATTTTGTGTTAGGTAAGAAAGGACCTCACAATAATATTTAACTACTTTAAACATAAATAAGACAAAAACAATCTTTTAAAATTGGTTTTGAAACAGTGGAATGTGTGATATATTCATGGTCTATGACAACTATGTTGAAAGCATTGTTTGAGTAGAGAGCGTATCGGTGTAATGTGGTGTTTTACTGCAAGTGTGAAGGGATTAAGATGTATCTGTAGTTTAAATGCTGCTGGTGAGCAACTGCATATAAAATATGGATGTATAGTACTGTGCAAAAGTCTTGAATCACCCCTAATTTCTTTATATTTTGCTCTCAAGGCTCCAGACTTTCTTTCTGTCATGTTAAGAAGTGGTCCTGAGCAATAGTTCTCTAGGCTTTCTGCAGATCAGGTTTTTCTTTGGACATTGCCTGTTTTTTTTTCATTATTTTTCAGTCCTGTCCTTGTACCTGACCATTTTTAAAGCAAATATTATTTTTGTTTGTTAAGCCACTTAACACTGACCTAAAAAAGAAATCCTTAACTCAAGTAACGAACCACTGTGTCCAAAAACACAACAGACAATTTAGCAAAAAACCAAAATATAATTTTAAATTGTAACTTTAGGCACTTTTTAGTAGCAGCCTGTTAAAAAAAACATAATTTGTTCCCATTACTTTAGCTTAATCTGAAAAAAATGACCAGAAATAACATTTTGACAGATATAAAATAGGATTTTTGCACCAACAAAGGGAATTCCAAAAGAACTATTATCTGAAACTTGGCATATCTTGGCATGGGGTGCAGTGTATGCTTAAAATATGTGAGGAAATTGGTCAAGTGAAGGAAAAAAACAAAGTAGCAAACCTAAACAAAACTACAGCAGATGAACAGTATCAGTGAGTCATGTCCTTAAGAAATAGGAAAGAATACAGGAAAGAACTGGCACAGGACCTGAAAAATACATCTGGCCCTTCAGTTTATCAATTTAATGCTTGCCTCAACAGAAATGGTCTCATTTTCAGGGTCACTGTCAAGGAGAGGTCAGAAAAGAGGTATAACAGTGAGTGTCCACAGCCATCAGTAAAACACAGTGAAGGCTCTGTCATGGTTTGGGACCGGCGGCCATATTTAAAACGTATGCTTGTATATGTTGCAATAAATGGTTCTACATATTTCCTATTTTGCTAGCAAAATGGGGAGAAATGAGGAGTGGCTTGAGACTTTTTGGACAGCAGAAGCTGACCTCTAATAAAAATAAATAAATAAAGTAAAACATAATGGGAAATAGAAGAATGTTTTCATTTCGTTCTCTAGTTTCAAGCGTTATTATGTATTTTCTGTAACCTATGACCCTCATTAGAGTCAAAGCGAAGTATGAAGCAGGATATGTTTTTGCGATTGACAAGTCATTATGGTACTAGCGAGCAGTGTGGCTCTTTTATCAGTCTGATCCTCCCCTTATGACAGCTGTCCTCCTGCTTAAGGCTTGACATGGTGTTTCACTAACCAATAGGTGATGCCAGAGTGGCTACATCCATCTTTAATTTTCAACCTATGGTCAGCACTCAAAGTGTTTTGCTATCCCAGTTTAGAAAACACATTTTTCTGAAGGCTTGTGCAATGTGTTTTGTTGCCACAGAGGAAATGAAGCATTAAAACAATTTTATAGCGCAGTATGTGTAATCCAGAAATGGATGAGGACACTGCGGCTCAAAAAGGTCAGTCTGAAAAATGCCAACTATATTGACAAGAGACCCAGGCTTGATTTTACACATTACTCTAGTTCATTTTTCAGTTGCACAGGAGAAGAGCCTTT
The DNA here is from genome assembly GCF_057382275.1 of Copadichromis virginalis. Lineage (NCBI taxonomy): Eukaryota > Metazoa > Chordata > Actinopteri > Cichliformes > Cichlidae > Copadichromis > Copadichromis virginalis. The sequence continues at coordinate 17,032,961 of NC_140624.1, forward strand.
GCAATGAAGAATATTTTCTCCTCTGTTATAGTCATGGTGTTTGTAACAACATCATATCAATAAAAAAGGTCTTAGTTGGGATAGTTTGGAGCATTTAATAATGCAATATTTTTTCAAAATAAGAGTGGAGATTGATTTGGTTTAATACTGTCATGGTCCTGGGTCGTTGACCCAGCGTTTTGTGTTTTGTGACTATTTCCCTCTGTTCTAGTTATTCTGTGTCCTCCCTCCTTGTGTCCGGTTCGGGTTCTAGATTTCCTGTTTTACTTTGTAGGTCTGTCTCGTTATGCCCATTAAGTTCCAGCTGTGTCCCCTCCTGTGTGCCATTTCCTCATTACCTGGTGTGTGTATTTATAGTTGGTGTCTGCCTGTGCTCCTCGTCGGGTCGTCTGCACTCATCCGTGTATTTCTGCGTATCTCTGCATTCATCTGCGTTCTATGGTGTTCCTGTCTCTGCGTCTCTCTGCCCCGCACCCCTTTTGTATGGTCTCAGGTTTGTCATTTAGTTCTCCCAGTTTAGGTTTCTTCAGTTGTTTTGTCATGCCTCACTGCCTGTTTCTGCCATTGTCACTTTGTAAATAAACACCACTCGTATCATCAGTCACTGCTGCATTTTGGGTCCCCCCTTTCCTCCACACCACACGGCTCACTCCGCCAGCCGTGACAAATACACTGCTAGCCTTTCCATTTTTTTCTATGAAATGGGCTACAGTGTGACAAAATAATAATTTTGTATTATTAGATATTAAGTAGATAGTCAAACTTCCAGACCAACAAAGCAGCTTTCATTTGTGGCGACAGCAAACAATACAGGCCATTAACACTAACCTGTAGTAGACTTTGTGAAGATTTTTGCCACTAGTCAAACTAATGTATAAATAAGATGTCAGCTGGTTAGTGTGGTAGAAAAAGTGTCTTTTTCATATGTCCTCTGCATAAATGTGGAGGTGTTATTCCTGCTTAGAGAAATTTTCAACGGTCTCTGTGAACTGATAAGGACCAAGGCTTGTGACCTGACTTTAAAATAGCTGGTAATGGGAACAAGAAGCTACAAAACACAACAGAAGTCTAACCAAGTAGGCCCTTTAAGGTCAGTATGTATAATAGAAATAATGCAAATAATGGTATTAGCATTGCCATTAAATGATGTACCCAGTACTCACACATTTCTGTGTGTGCAGGAAGTAACATCAAGGGAACTGTTACATTACCCAGCACATCAGGATATGTTGGTGTGTTCACGAGATCTTTTTTTGGCTTGTTTGTTTCTCTCCAGTGTGGCTGCACTTGTGGATCGAAAACAAATTGTGACCTCAGAGTCTAGTTAACATAAATTGTATTGGTCTTTGCGGGGTAATTTTAGGAGGGAATCAATAAAAAAGATTTTTTTTCCAGCAGCACTGATGAAGTTTAGAATAGTACCTGGCATTTGAGCACAGATCTAATTCACGTGTTTTCCAGGAAGATAATCCTGTTGGTTATTGTGTCTCACTGTTGTATGCCCGTATAAATGTATAGACTTATTTCTGATGCCTCACCTTGGAAGTCTGTCTTGTAAAATTCCGACTTGTATACATATTCATGTTAGGTTTATCCTCTGGCTAAATGTGCCATCTTGTAGGTCACTTTCTTTGCCCTGTCAGCTAATCTGTTGCTGGCAGTGTTCCCATCTCCACTCTCAATCACAAATGTGCCCTCAAGGCACCATGACATCCACACTGCTTGTTAACAGCGGGAGCCATAAAGAACCTCGCCTGCATCAATATTCCCATATCACTCCTTTCTGCTGTGCTACAAACCAGACGCCGACAGCTAGAGAGGCATCTGATCGAGGTTGTGTAATCACTCTGGTAGCCAACACAACTGTGCTCTCGGGATTTAAAGGGCTCTTCAGTTTTCTACCATACCTGATGCAGCAACGGCACGCATGTAAAAAGTTCATTACAGAAATGTACCATGGGAACAAATGGAAATGAATTTGTGTGTACCTTCATGTATGCATGGAAATGCCATGTGTGTATCCACATCACAGATAGAGTCTAATTGTTGACCCTGGGATTGAAATGAAGTAGACTGCCACAGTAGCTGAGGGGGGTTTTACATGCTGATGAATATTGTTACTCTGCATCCAGATTTGGTATTAAAGTGCACATCAAATGTATTAAGGTGACAGTATTTTTTTTTCCTGCAGATTTTTACTTCAGAAAGTCTTCTGCAGCTGAATGAATAAATTATTCTGAGTTATTTAGGGCAAATGTGTCAACTAGACAAGTTGAGCCAAAAATACAAAGCTGGCTGCATCATAATCTATCAGCTGAAAAATACAAACACATTTACCGTCCTTTCTCTTTGATAAACAATCAAAGGCATGCACTACTGGTAGTTACACGCAAGCATGGAAGAAGAACTTCATTGTTGTGTATTGTAAACAAAATCTTTTATTTTCCTTCATGATATTTGCAGTGATCCTTTATTACAGTCACGGATTTGCTCATTTGGAAAGCATTGTCGTTTGGCTGTTGTTGTTAAGCACAGACAATTCGATAATACAACAATTTCCCTTCGGTTAAGAAACTTGTGTATTGAAACGTTATCTGTGGATTATTGTGCCATCGAAAATAAACACAATGCTTGCTGATCATTCATTCAGCGTGTTCAGCATGTGCTCGTCACTGTCACAGTCTCCTGTTCTGCCACAACACAATACATCAAATGAAAATAAGGCAACTGTAGAATTTCCATTTGGCTCAAAGAGGTGACTGCTAATGCGAAACAGATTTTTCATAACATCTGTTTTTATGTCAGACGTGATGATGAGAACTGTGGCGTTCTGTTGCGTCTGAGAAATGTGATCTTGGTCTTTGTCGACTATAAAAGCGGTGTTTGTGAGCGGCAATCTCAAAGGTTTTTTTTTACACTTTTAGCTAAAGCAATAAAACATCCACAACTTCCAATACCTATGTTTCCACATTACATTTGACCTGTGTGTGTTTTGGTGTGGCTTCACGCTTATTGTCTCATTTAAGTGTGAGTGCTCTTTCTCGGCAATAAGGTCAGTGGTCACTGGTGATATCAGGGTCTGGTGTCAGAACGAGTTGCACAGTGATGAATGGGAGTAATCTCACAGCTGTTACACAGTCACAGACATTTTACTCGGGGGAGGGGAGAGTACGAGTGAACACAAAATTTATTATAAATATACATTTACATAACAATTTCTATGTCTTTGTCTCTCTCTCTATCTCTCTCTCTCTGTCTATATATATATATATATATATATATATATATATATATATATATATATATATACTTTGTTTACCCTATTCTGTACATGTATTTGTATGTACACAATGTTATTTATGTTGCGACTGATACAAAAAGCCATGCAATATCTACAGTACAGTAGACAGTATATCTATGAAACCTAGTTTTGTTCTCAATAAATAGTAATAAATAATCTAACTCATGTTGTTGTATGTTCTACTGCCCATAACATTTACATTACTGCTTTGGATTAACGTTTTCCCTTTTTCGTCATGACCTGATGTCAGTTTTAGCTGCTTTGACTGTATTTGCTGATAAGATGATAAGTTCCTTCACTCCACATTCTCTGAAGATAGACATTTCAGTTGGGCATCTTTGTCCTCAAACGTCACCTTTTTGTTCCTCTTTGGGTCAATCCAAGAGTTGTGAATAATAGCGTTATTGGGGGTAGGGTCCGCCTCAATTATTGACACCACTCGCTTCTTCATCTTGCTTTTCAAGACTTTCTGGAACTTCTGCCTTGTGAAGGCATAGAGTAGTGGGTGAAAGATAGTTGTCCCATAAGCCATTACCAGGAAGCCTAGTCGCAACTTGACCATCAGGTCACTGAGGCCCACGCTGAGGATTACTGTGTTTAGTACCGTGATGGGCGTCCAGCACAGCAAAAAAGTAGACACGATGAGGAGGGACATTCTGAAAACTCTCTTTTGGCGTTCTCGTCTTTCCCTGTGACGTTTAACTGCCCTGCGCAAGGCAATAATGACGGAGACGGAGGTTCGCATACCCAGCGTGGGATTACGGGTGCCACTGCTCTGCGAGCCGTCCGTGGTCTCTTGCTGTGTTGTCATGGTTGTCATGGACAGACGCTTTTTCCTGCGAGCTTTCTTCTTCTGTGAAGCATGGAAACGCGTACCAATGCGAATGTTGAGCGCTTGCAGGATCTTTGAGTAGGTGATTAGCATGACAATTGCAGTAAAGAAGAAAATAGGAATCTGAGCAAGCAAGTGGTAATAGAGGCCAAGTTCATTGTAGTACTGGTTAGTGGGGACCACGTTCTCCACCAGTGTCTGGTTCTGCTCTGTGTGGCCTTGAGCAAAGAAGCCCACCTCAATAAAGGGTACAAGGAAGCTAACAAAGGATAGCACCCAGATGGTGGCCAGCAGGGCCAGGGCACGACCCATGGTCAGGACTCTGTTGGCTGGTTTGACAGAGATGTCGTAACGATCAAGGGTGATGGCCAGTACATTAGCAGCAGTGGCAACACTAGCGAAGGAAACACAGGCTTCATGGAAGCAACAGACGAGGGCTGTGTCTCCTTCCAGGGAGAGTAGGACCACCACAATGGTGAGAGGGATGCAGCACACGCAAACCAGTACATCCAGCACATGGAGGTTCATAGTGACGATGTTACTGACGGAGCTAATGAGGTTTGACTTCATGCAGTAAAGGGCAAGCACAGTGAGGTTGGAGCTCAGGCCAAGCAGGATTTCTAGCATGAGGAAGCCTGTCAGGGAGACCTGAAAACTAACAGGATATAGGCTGGGGGTCGCCGGACTCATGGTGCCGCTGATGGGCTCAGTGTTGTCGGTGACCGTGACGTTGCTCATGGTGGCTTCTTTTTCAGGGCACATTATCCTGTGTGTAGGGAGTGAAAAAAAAATAAAAAATTTATGAAGTGGAAAAGGAAATGACGGGTTTTTGTTTGTGCATCTCTGGGAAGTTCCATTTAACACTTATGTGATAACTCTTATCAGATGAAGTTATCCAGTAAGAAGGAAGTGTCAGCATTTAAATGAGAAATACCAAGAGCACACACTTAAATAGAGCAATGATTTTCTTTCCTGTTATGCCCTGAAGATTAGATTGTCTCACTACGTGATTGGCATGACTCCTTGGTAACTATACTGTCTCAGTGATCCTATTTCAGGCTGTTGCGTCTACACCGGAGTCATATCACAGACTGAATTCCAATGTTTTCATTTTCAAGATTGCTTGGTATATTGTTGTTTTGTCAAAACCTACTTGTGGCACAGTGTAGTTCTGAGCATCTACTGAATAACACTTTATAACACATTATATGTTCCTTAGTAACTAAACTAATCATTTTTCACAGCATTTTCTCCACTGCAAAATTATGAATTATAGTTTATAACAAGATGACTCTGCCAAACAGGGATGTTTACATTGTCAGACTTCCAGCTATTAGAGATGCACATTAAAATACTGAGTGTCCATTCAGGCTAATCAATGGATCAAAGAAAAAAAGCTGCTGGCATTTGGAAATGTCATAAAATTGTTGTTAGGATGAAGAAAAATTATATCTTACTCTAGGATAAATCATAACAGCTTATTAGTGCATGCATTATTAAACTCATCTAGCCAACCCCAGTCAAATCTGAATATGGTTATTAGATGACATGGAGAACAACAAATGTTTCTGTAATATTTACCCTTGCCTCCAGCACTATCTGAACACCAGAGCGGTGTAATCAGGCCATAGAGTCCATGTTAGATCCACAGAGACGAGCATCGCATCCAAACATCGCTTGTAGAAAAGTGCTTCCGTTCAACTAGAGCCCCCAGCGAGGCTTTTCCTTTTATTGCTAGTCCCTCCCAGAGAGGCCGAAAAACCCCAACTGTCTCACCAAAGATGTCAATGAGTTGTCACTTTTCTCCTTTCTGACCTTGTTGGCAAGAAAGCTAAGCAATTAGCCACCTGTATCCAGTGGATGCTGGGGAACATAGGCTGATGTCTTCTAGGCTGATTTTTTTTTTCTTCTCTCAGATCTCTGGTTTGATTTGGTAATGCTGAGATAACTGATAGATGAGCAGAGCAGGGATCAGATGTCTGAGCCACCTCCTGTTTATAGTCGCATGATATTCCCAGGCAGGAGAGTCACAGCCAACCAAGAAAACAAAGAAACGCAGACTCTCTTTCTCCAGTGCAGTGCTAAAATGTACTGCTCATAACATGAGCCTTTTTGCTTCTTTTGTATACAGTGAGAAAATAGCAGTCAGATATTTGTGTATAAGAAAATAGTTACATCCATATCCATGTCTGGTACTCCAAGAAGCGCAGTTGTCTGTCTGCCATGCAGATATTTCCGGTGCACACCACAGTAATGTCCCACATGTATTTGGGAGAGGTCAGAGTGTCCGGCCAGCATACAGGCCCATGCTTCCCCTGGGAGTACTAATGGAACAGGCCTTCAATCTCTACCTTTCTCATTAGTCTCTGTTCTCTTGGCTCCAGCTGCCATTGACTGAGCACAGATCTCCAGTTTGTCCCACGACATGCTTAAACCTAAATCACCGGAGATGGCATGACTGTAGCGTATGTGTATCCAGTCGCAATGACATATGTGAACACTGTCATTTGTGATTACCAGTATTTAAAGGTACTCAGGAGGGCTGGGGTGGGGTAGGGTGGAGGCTTGAATCTGCAATTCAGGCAAAGGTCATTATCGTGAGGTAGTGGATGTCAGTTCACCAGAGAGAGAAATTGCCTTTTAGATTTGTAAAGAGATCCCAGACAATAATTAGTCTTTAGGAGGCCGGATGTGTAAACGGTAACATCTACATGTCCTTCAGTTCCACACCTTTCATTCACAGTGACCTAAAGAGACAGAGAGAAAAAGAGAGAGGACAGGAAAATGGATAATAACGAGAATAAGATAAGGACAGAGAGGGAGTAGAAGGAGAAGAAAAGGGAAGTGTGGGGGACGAATTAGTGAAAGTAGACATATCCTCAATAGAGAGGCGACAAAGAAATTCTCATTAACAAAGCAGCAAGCCTCTGATGTCTTATCGTGTTCCTGTGCAGAACCTGATGCACTTGGTGAACGAGACAGTAGCACTAATAAAGGGATGCACAAAAGCCACGGAGTATTTTACATCTCATCGTTCTGTTTTGAGATTCAAGATTAACTGCAGCGTTATCTTGTGATTCGTGTTATGCATGTACATATCAATAAAGGAAAATGCTTATTAGGATGCTACTTGTGCAGCAACAGTGTTGGTGACATTGCTGTTGTTGCATTCTCACCAACGGCACAGACTTGCTTAAAGCTTTGGTGGAGTGCGATCCGTTGGGAAACTTGCTACAGAGACATGGATGCCTCCTCGCATGCCCCGATATGTGATCCATATAATCTCTCTGGAAGAACACATCTGTCACTCTTCAAGGTTGCAAAAGTGAGATATGCCTTTACTTGTATACCAGAGTGCCATCATAAATGATCGTTCCTCTGTAGCACGTAAGACATACAGCACAATTTTAAGGTGAACAACCAAGATTTCATGTTTAGTTTCTTATATCACAGAGCATAGGGCATGTGCTTGTTTGTAAGTAGGTGTGTAGCAGTAAGACACAAGTGTGCCCACAGTGGAATACACGTACATTGCAGTGGATAAAATTGAAAAAAGAAGAAAAAGCCTTTTAGACAATTAGCTTCCTTGAATTGCCCATTAAAAACCAGAATTGGTTTTATTTAGCTACTAATTGTTTTAAGCAAAACCAAATGTTTCTCAATTAAAGTCCTCCAAAAACACATCATGACTGAAACTGTTCAGGAAATTATATTTGCGATTTCTAATCCTTCACAATTGTTCTAACAGAGATGTTTGGTCCTTCATTAATCTTTGCTGCCATATACTCTCTGCTCGGCTTAGCGCTGTAGATCAAAGCAATAAGTATAGAGTGCCCCATCACAGCACAGCAAAGCTCACCATGCAGAGTAAACACAGATGCTCCTGAGCTGGTCTGTTCACCACGCTGTCCCCTGTCCTTCCACCTCTGCAACAATTCGGTGCGACTGACAGAAGCTGATGTTTTTCTCTTGCACTTCTCCCAGCAGGAATCCAGGACTGAATAGTGATGAACATACAAGGATCACACAACTGACAGATGTTCTTTCCTTCCTGAGTACCAGACAGAAGAAGTCCAGAAAGATGAGTCTTGACATGGATGTTGGTGGGATTCCCCTTTTTTCCCTCTTTTACCCATTTTACTTTCATCCATCCATGCGCACTGTGAAAACTCCTTTAGCCACCCAACTCTCTGTTGTGATCGCTCCTTCTGTCAGGATAGGAGTGCAAACCATCACACTCCTGGTATCTCTCTGCTCTGCTCCCCTCTTTCTCCCTCACTCCCTCGATCCCTCCCTCTCTCTCTCTCTCTCTCTCTTACTGCGGAGGTTTGCAGTGCTCTCCCCGTCCTGATTGGTCTTCTGTAATAGGCTTAACTCTTTCCTCTCTGGCAAGGGGAGGTATTTCCTTTTGTTCTGATGCTCTCCTCTTTCCCTGTCAGTGATTGTAGCATTCCATGTGAGCCTGTAGTGAACAGCGTGGGATTAAAAAAAAAAAACTACTACACTTATGCACAGGGACTTTAGATGTCACTGCGCTAATCACACATCCTGCTTCAAAAGCAACCGGGCAGACTTTCGAAGCAAAAACAGGGGTAATGCATCCAGGATGATGTATTAATTAGCTCTGTCACAATATAATGAACAAATAATGCGTTTGTAGACCGTGGAAGGAATGATGAGGATGGAGAGCCAGAAGAGAGAACCAATATTTCAGCATTAATTTTTGTGCACAGGTCTAATTTTGCATGTGCAAGTGAGCATGAGAGACAGCAAAGCTGATAGAGAAGAGGTCAATTCTAGGTGGGGGGGGAATGGATAATGCAGGAAAGGTAGAATTCAGAAACAGGAGATAGAGTATTGTGGGCTCTGATTGATAGTTTCAATTAAGTTACTTTGTCAGATCAGTGAGAGGTTGACCACCCTCTGTTTCTTTTTCAAGTCTCATTTGTCAGGTGCAGTTATTGTCAGAGGGCATCCTGGTACCTGACAGCCTGCAGTAAAGAAGATGATGCCAACTGTCATTCTGGCATAGTGACTTGAAAAGAGCAATTAGCCCACACTTAGATTCAAAATTAGACCTTTACAAATGCGTTCAGGAGAAGAAAATCTGGGAATGCGCAACATATCCAACCTTGAAGTCAATGAGTGATGGTGAAAAAAGAAATCTGTGGTGGTCAAAAGCTCACCAAAACTGGGCAGCTGAAGATGAAAAATACACCTAAAATTAATAAAGTGATTGTTTGCAAAAGCTTTAATTTGCAGTTTCAACCTGCCTTATATCAGCAGTCCATGTTTGTGGTTGTGTGCGATGGTGTGGGAAATGTTTTCTTCACTCACTTTAGGCCCCTAAAACCAGTCAATGAATATGTAAATGCTTATCTCGGTATCACTGCTGAATATGTGTCTTAATAGCCCCCTGTTTTCCATCTTCTAATGGCTACTCCTGTCATGTTATTACACTATATCACAATCCAAAAGTTGTGTTAATATAGTTTTGTCAATATAACATTGGAGACAGTAGCCTATTAGGCATGTGCTCTGAAGATCCAGATTCAGAATCTTGGATGTTGTAGAATTGAGACATTTTTAGGATGAATGTGTATCTAACACATCGGCAGAAGTGACATAATGCAATAATTTTAACATGGACTCAGGAACATTTCCAGCATCCAGCGTTGAGAGCTAAAGGAGAAAGAGGGGTTGGTAAGTGCTCAGTAAGTGTAGTAATTGCACGTTATCATCTGCCACCTACTTTGCAAGGCATTTAGAGTTTTTTGTATCAAAGGTCTAAATAAGACTATGAATTACAGCACCCAGTTTCAAATAAATCAGTCACTCTATCAAGTATACATCCATGCATCTTCTTCTCCTTTTATGTCAATATTTCACTAGCTTGAGCACTTCAAAAGTGAGGATTTTCTGATTGCTCAATTTCAAATTTACATTGTTGTTCATCGATTCGGTTTGAAAACCACAAGTGTGAAAAGGTAACTTGTGATGACAGTTTTTTTTTAAATATTTTATGACATTAGATTGGGTAAACTTTTATAGCCAACTATTTGTAAAGAATTATTTTTGCCAATGTAATGCGGTGCCTCTTTCATTTTTATTCTGTTCTTCTGCTAGAGCTGAAAAAGAGTTGTACACCGATGGAAATACGTAATCTGTAGAACTGGTAGTGCCACATAGACCTGGCGTTGTATGGTAACAAACCAGTTGAGATATGGGAAGTCTTTTCTGAGCTAATAAGCTTGCAGCTCAGGCAGTTATGTGTTTCTACTTTTTCTCTAACAGATTCACACGCTGATTAAACACGTTTAGTAGAATTTGTCATTCATTTGATCATTTACAGGATGCATGGCAATCTGTTAGCTTCCATTAGCAAGAAACAAAAATAAACTCTAGTGGATGATTCTGTATCTTCCTCTATGAGTGTTACAGTGCACACTTCTACCAAAATATATGCGGGGCTGACGGACACCGGTTGAAATTAGTTTTTCACATATTGCTGAACTCTAGTTGAAAGTGAGGTGGTGAGCTTTGCAGCGGGTTTAATGGAATCAACTGCTTGACACTGTACCAATGCCAGCTCCTTCAGTGTAAACCAAATTGGAAGTCAAGGGGAAAACAGTTTCACCATCACTATCACTGAATCATGTGTTTTCTCGCAAAACATCCATAGAGTGATAGCTGTGAAAAGGTAGCTGCAAATAAAAATGCATTCTCAAAGCTATCAATAGAAAGGATAAGGTTAGTATTTCATTTCCATGAATATTTCATTGAGCTTTTTCGCTCCATCTCATATACTCTACTGTCTGATATTCACTGCAGTTTTATTATTTAGTCTCTGCGTGCCTGTAGATGTCCACGGATATGCTGTATGCATGTTTTTGTACATATTCAAATGTGTGAATATCTTCGCCTATGCAAGATCCTCCTTGTCACAGAATGTGTGATGTGTCTGTGAATAGGACCCTCTCTGGCCTTAGCCCATCAGATGAAGCAGATGCAGATTTGCCAGACAGGGGCTGTCTTATAACAAGTGTACAATTTGCATGCCAAACATCAGCAGGCAATCATGCATTACAGGGAGGGAGCAATATGGGCCAGAGAAACCTACCGCATTCACTTTTATCTCTGTCTTGCAGCATGCATTGTGCAGGACACAATTTGGTGCCACTGTGATTTGTCCCAGAACGAAACTGCTCTCACCTGATCTATGGAAACTGCCCTTTTAACAAAGCCCGAGGAGCTCCTGCTTTAGCCTCATGCGAACATGTGCGGTCATTTGGAAAAGGAGAAAGGAAAATGATGTCTCCTAAGCTGCTCCTGTATTTGCTTTTCTTGTTGTAGGAAATTCTTCCCAGCTATGGCTTAAATCCCTCATTTGCCTATTCATCGCTAATCAGTCATTGCTTTCGAGAGAAATCAAATGCCAAACTCTTATTTTTACTCTTAGGATCAACGAGGGCTGAATGATGAGCTAGTCTAAATAACCACTGTGTTGTGCAATCAGCACTTAGAGTGAAAAATTAAACTGGCAAAATGAGAGTTGTTAGCTTCACGAAGGTCGATCTTTCATGGAATAATGAGGAGGATTAAATAACTTTGTGAACATAAAAAGCTTGAAAGAGTGGAGTGTCTTGCTGGAGTCATGAAAACCATATGTCCTAAAAATGAGAGATCATGAAGCTGTCAAAAGATTTGGAAGCAATTGAGAACACAGACAAATACTTTCTATGGTATTAAAAGAACAGCTGCAAAAAGCTCATCTTGAGCAGCAAAGTGGCATCAGCAGGAAACTCAAACCAGCATTTTGGGTACTTGTAACCAAAACCCAGACAGAGAAACATTTGCAGTGAATTGCCACTCAGCCCTAACAAGACTACAACATCAGAAAGGAGGTGGTGGACAGATGATCTTGCTGGAATATTGACCAGTGAAATGAAAATATCTCATTAGAATCTCTTCTATGGTGTGAAAAGAAGATATCTTCCAGAATAGTATTATCATCATGCAGGACAACACACCATCCCATGCTGCACAAAAAAGACTTCTTGGTTGCTATGGAAATAAAAAGAGAAAGAAATTCATGGTGTGGCATCATCCCCTGACCTAAACCCTGATGAAAACCTATCTATTTAAGAAGGATGAGGGAAGGTATAAGCATGCCTTGAAGCAGTAGTGGCAGAAACCATACATGGACTTAAAGTTGAAAGGATTAGAGAGCTCGTAAACTGATAACAAAAAAGGGCCTTTGTATGACTCTGTTCTGTTCATGACACAAACACAACACATATCTGTTTGGCATCTGTTACGACCTGCTGAATGGTTTTAAACTTTATTCTGCATTGTAATTTGGTCCAATGTATTTTGTTCTTTTCAAAAATGTGTTAGATTGTAAACAGTTGAGCACAATCTGATAGCGTTATGTTCTTGTTCTGTCACTGTCACTCAGAGAGGAATTTGAAAGATTATCAAACAAGACTTGAATACTCCAAATTTGTTCATGTTAAAAAAAAAATATTGTATTAGATTTTTTTTTTCATATGCTCTAACTTGATTTGTCCAGCCACCTATCCCACACAGTGATATAAGTTTTTGAAAGTTTCCACATGTACTTCTGAGCGTTTTCTCCAGTGAATTATCAGAAAACAGGTAAATTATCCAGGGTAAAAACTATATATTTTTTCTTTTACTCAACATACCGTATTTTTCAGGCTATAAGGTGCACTTAAAAGCCTTTAATTTCCTCAAAAATCGACAGCGCCATATAATCCGGTGCGCCTTATGTATGAATTCTGGTTGTGCTTACTGACCTCAAACCGATTTTATGTGGTACACGGTGCTCAAAAATCTGTCAAAAAATGTTTCAGTATGACTTTGGTAAACTATGAAGCCACACCGCTTGATGGATTGTTGTAGCATTACGGCTGCCGGAGTCAGGAGCCTCGCAGAGTAATCTGGGTCCAAAACTCTGTCTGTTTCAGGTCACAAAGTCAAACAAACACTGCAGCATCACTGAGAGTTAAAAACTGTCTAAATTCTTTAATCCTTAATAAAATGAGTGTGAGGGTGTAACAATTAAGTTTAACATCCAGGCATCCATGAAAACAGAATTTATTAAATTCAATTTAGAAGTTAGCAGGAAGTTAGCTCGCTAGTTTCCACCTAAGCATGATATAGCATGTTCTGACTGAGAGATTTCTGAAAAAATTAAAACGTACAGCTCTGCTATCACTTCCAACATAAACAAAGACAGAAAACTAAACAGCAGTGTCGTTTGTAGGGTTACCGAAGTTGGGCTAGCTGGTATATAATGATGTGCTACGTGATCGCTAGCGATACAGCTATGTTAGCATAACATAAACACAGTAAAGCTGGATGATAAATGCTAACTTTTTTCCACTCAATAAAAGTTAACGCGAGGGTCCCCAATGGTTAGAGACAAATGTAATCGCATGGCAGGGTGCTGTAAACGGACCACACTTCAGTCAGGAGAACAACTGAGATAATCCATCCACAATACAAGGTTAGTCATTAATATACTGCAAAAACATGGGAACAGAGCAACTGCAAGAGAATTCAACATTAATGAATCAATGGTACAGAAGTGGAGGAAGCAAGAAGACTGAGTTGAGTAAAGTTTGACTTATCAGACTGTTTATATGGTAAACGAGCAAAGATACCCAGTGTTGCTGTGGCCTTCAGAGTCTAATGATCTTTGTTGTCTGTGTGTTTCAAACAAGGATTTCCTTCTGTGGTGGGTCTCCGATGGCTAGTGAGCACAGAAATTTGGATTTGTATTAGTAGTTAGTCAGAAAGCCAAAGGCACCGACAACATTCGGGCACTGGCAGTGTCACTTAGTGTTATGTTTTCTAATGTTACTATGTTCTATGTAGAGCAAGCTGCTTAAAAATGTCCCTACAGGGATTAATAAAGTTGTTTGAATTCTTTTTTGTTGTTGTTGTTTTTTGTAATAATACTAACACAATAAAAACAGACACAAAGACGTGTGCAGACCGACTTCAAGCCTCTGGGGCTGAGATGTCCTTTGCACAAAGCATGCTTGAAAAATAATCAATTTGTCCTGATGTGTATTCAAAGCATGGACTATTCAAAAAAAATCCCCCAAACCAGTTACTAAATAGTCAATGACAACAAATTGGTTACTGAAGTCCTTTAACTGCTTGCTCATATAGAGTGGCTGTTTAAGAAAAAAGCCATATTTCCCAAGGGCAGCAGCTTGGCCTGATGAAACGCTGAGATGACAAGCACTGTGTTGCTCTGATGGCCGCCTGCCTGTAGGGAGTAGCCTGAACGTGTGCATCTGCGTGTTTATCTGCAGAATGTGTGTGGTTTGCCTGTACGTGCTTCCCCCAAGATTCAGGCTCTCACTGCACTCGTACCTCCCTGTGAGCGTGTGGGGGTCCCGCATGCATCGCCTTGCGTTCCCACGCCTTGGTCAACTCTCTTTGACATTGCTAACGTAAACAGATGTTATGCTGCAACAGGAAATGGACTTCTGAGGGGCTGATGGAAAAAAAGCTGTTATTCTCAGTGACAGAGAACAGTGACGAGGTCACAGTTCAGCAGAAAAAAAGCAAGGAATGTCTCCCAGGCGTCAGCATTTGCGGAGCCTATTGGGGATTGAAGAAACTCAATGGACAATCGCCAATTTCTTGCTCAAAGTTAAACAGTTGACCTCACCTAGTTACAACTTTATGGTTATAGCCCTACTGACCTGCTGCATCATCAGGACTGCAAATCACAGGCAGAGTACCAAGGTCATATCTAAGCACAGCAGGGAAGGACAGGTGATTGACTATGACAGAGAGAGACACAAAATGACAGAGTGAGAGAGAGAGGAAGACAAAGATTACATAATGGTGGCACCTGTATATTCAACTGTTGAGTAATAGCTGTAAAAAAAAAATTAAATAAAAAAGATTAAATCACAGCTTTTATTGAAGCTCTTCATTTAGCGCCACAGTATAACACAAGCCAGAAAAATAAAACTGTTCAATAACTGGGAAAAGACACGCTTTCACTACCCATAAGATTCAGACTCGTGTTCACCTGTTCGTCATCAATCTCAAGGAGGATGTGAGAACGATTTTCCTTTCACCTTTTCCAAAGGTACACTTGGACCGAGGCCAAAGAGGACTGCTCGGTGGTCAAGCCCCAAGCAAAAAACACCAAGGATGTTGGAATTTACTTTTATCCTTTTCTTCTCTTCTTCTCTCCTTCAACTCTGTCTCTTCAAAATTGTTTTCTCAATTACATTTACTGTAAGTGCCTCATAAATAAAATCTACTGCCTGCAGGGAAGGGTTCCAATATTACACCTTGTAGACACAGGCAGTATAGCACAAGCCTTTTTGCTGTGCTTCTCTCCCTTGAATTTTTTTTTGCTTCTGCCCTTTCTTGTGCCTTTGCATACTTTCCTCTTTCTCACTTTCCTTAGTAGGGCCTAACGATAATTAGACACTGCTAGCTTTTGCCTTGTGCCTAGTCACCGCTTGTCATTGAGGCCACTCTTGTCAGCGGTTCGCCACTAATGGCCTACTCCCTTGGCTCTGTCAGCCAGGATGTGCCCATCTTCTTCACCTGCTACCAATAAGGCCTGCCTCAAGCCACTGTTGCACAAAGACCAGAGCCTTTGTGTCTGCATATGCCACAGCATTTGGGGATCTTCACAGCATCTCGGCTTCATAATCCACATGCCAATTCGAACGCCTCAGCAGGGATGGTATCGTGGCTGCATGTCCGCTCGTCTGGTGAAAGCAAAGAAGCAAGTCAGTGAAGCTGGTGAAGGCTACTATCAATCATATAAAAGTAAGGAATTAAAATTGACCTAACCTCTAATCCATAAGACAAGATGTAAAGGGTCTCAATGTGTGCAAAAAAAAAAAAAGCATGAAGACAGCTCTCACTCCTACTTCTTGACTGTGTGAATGGGATGAAATAGATGTCAATTATATATAATTAGGGTAAAATTCAGCACTAGGCTGCTCATCTTCCGCTGCTTACTGCAAAGACGACGTTAGCTGTGAATTGAGTTCTTTATTTTATTTTGGGATGGATGGATCTCGACCTCTGACGGGTGTGGCGTGGACGATTTATCTTGCACAGAATTACTGCAGTGTCACTGCAGAGTATTTAACCTTTTCAGAGCATCAGTGACACCAGGTGCATTTCAGTCCAGTCTCCCATGTTTCACTGAGATGACTGCTGCTTAGGAGTGTGACAGTCTGCGTGGGTGGCAGCTGTAGGGTATGGGCCCTGTCTGTGTGCATACTGGGCTCCTGCCCTTGATTGTCTGGCACAGGGTCAAGGTAAGAGGGCTGGTCAGTACTGTCTGCACTTCTCACTGCACGTAGTTTAATAACACTCAGATGTGTGTGACTGAAGTGTTTTTGCTCGTAGGTGTCCGGTCTGTTCTTTTAAGGTGCTATTAATTTTGATGCTGTTTTTTTTTCTTCCTATGTTTTGCTATTAGTCATGTTAAAGTAGACTGCCAAAATATTTCTATATACTCAGTACATCATTACATGACATAGTGACTGACTCATCCGCTTGCACTCTAACATGCACATCCTGTTTCGTGCGCTTAATTGTAGTCTGTGATCAAACAGTTTCATCCGGTAGTGTCACAGGAAATTGTGCACTAGTTCATTCAAAAAGTAGGAAGAACCTAGAATATTATTCACACATCTCTGTGGGGTTTATTATTTAGCTATCATTTTCCATTAAGAGATTTTTGCCTCCACTATGAATAAATCTTGCTGTCTGCATGGAGGAAGCTTACTCATCTCAGCAGAATGCAAATTGATCGTACTTTATCCAGGCAGAAATCCAGGGAGGGTGACTTGGGAATTTAATTGAGTGGGTGATGGTGTAAAATAGCGGTGGGTGAAATTACTGTCACTTTAAAAAAACAAAAAAATACAAGAAAACAAAGAATCTATCTATCTATCTATCTATCTATCTATCTATCTATCTATCTATCTATCTATCTATCTATCTATCTATCTATCTATCTATCTATCTATCTATCTATCTATCTATCTATCTCTCTATCTATCTATCTATCTATCTATCTATCTATCTATCTATCTATCTATCTTAGTGATTCTAGGTAAATGGCACTCCAGCAGGGGTCCTTCTTACAGTCACTGTATCTATTGCCCTAGTAATATTATTTTTTGCTCTTTTTATAAACTAGCAAGGTAGGCTGAGCCTGAATATGCAGGTCATATTATTTTAATGGAAAGAAAAAGTAAGTGACATCACTTGCATATAAATACTAGGGTTTATTGTCTTATTACCCTCTCCATTTACAGTTTTTCTCAGTCGCTTTGGTGCGTTCCTCAGAACACCATTAACATTTGCACAGCAGTTAGTGCATTTCCCAAAACAATTAGTGCAAACTGCAAAACCTAGTGGATAGCCTGCAAAAGCACGTCACATGCACAGAATTGATTATCCATACCTCAAAAGCAAGTATCCATGTCAACGAAACAGTCAGTGCCATCAAAATGAAAAGTCTTGACACCATCTTTATGAACAAGATAGTCAAATGGCATTGTCATGTTTCCACTATGACAGTTTATAATTTCAGTGTTTCCCATTGCAAAAACAATTGGTGACACCTGAAAATGCTGACAACAGCACTATGGCCTACCTGTACAGCCATCTGAAATGTGCAGTAAAGTCACTGTAGATGTTATGGGAGTCTTGGGAGTAACTAAGACACTGAATACGTACGTTTCACATTTCCATTGTGTAGAAGTGTTTGTAATCCTACAGAATTGTGCAAAAGAAAAATATGCTACAGTCACTTGTTCACTGTAGAATACATGTAAACATAAAATCACCCATTTGGTAGAGCCTCCTCATGAGTGACAGCTGTAATTCACCTGAGATCAATTGTTCAATTTCGGAGACATTTCCAGGAACAATGATACAGAAAGGTATAGGATTTGCTTGACAGATGGCCAATATTTGGCATGTGATAACTAGTTCAACAATTTTGTGTGTGATGACTTAAGCAATGGATGTATGACTATTAGTTTTATTGGGAATGACTATTCAGCATCCATAGGTATGATTACTTTTGACTGACATGACATAAGCAAATGGAAATGTCAGAAAGCAGCAGGGAAATGTATGGAAGCAACTGATTCATGTCCAAAATCATTTGCAGTTTGTTCAGAGAGAGGAGAAATTGCTACTATGATGTGCACAAATGACTGAGTGTTGTGGAGGTTGAACTAATAGTTATGAGAATTTCAATTCTGATCTGAGAAACGCACCAAAGCGACTGAGAAAAACTGTAAAATGATTTCAGATAGCATTTGAAACAAAATCCAGTTATTGTGGAATGTGTGAGTAACACACACTTACATGTTTCAGATCCATCAAACACATTTTAATAATAGACAATGGTAACCTAAATAAATACGAAATGTAGTGTTTAAATCATGTTTTCATGTATTAAAGGGAAAAAGCTACTATGACCTACCACCCCTGTGTGAAAAATTCATTGTTCACTAAAGCTAGTAACTGGTTGTCTCACACTTGGCATCGAGAACTGCAATCAAGCATTTGCAATAACTGGCAATGAGTCTTTCACATCACTGTGGAGAAATTTTGGCCCACTCTCCTTTGCAGAATTGTTGTAACTCAGTGATAATGGGGGGTTTGAGCATGTTTATTGTCATGCCAAAGCAGCTTAATTGGATTTAAATCCATACTTCATTTTATTTATTTATGTATTTATTTGAGCCATTCAAAAGTGGACTTGCTGGTATGTTTCAGATCATTGTCCTGCTGTATAACCCGAGTCTGGTTGACCTTCAAAGCAAAAACTGATTCCTTCAGTGTTTTTTTTTAGAGAGCAGAATTCATGGTTCCATCATTTACACTGAGCATCCAGGTCCTGAAGCAGCAAAGCAGCCCCAGACCATCACACTACTGCTACCATGTTTGACTGTTGCTATGATGTTCTTTTTATGAAGTGCTGTGTTACTTTTATGCTAGATGTAACCGAAATCAAACTGTCCAAAAGTTCAGATTTTGTTCCAACAGTCCACAGAACATTTATCCAAATGTTTTGGGGATCATTTGATGTGTTTTGGGAAATGTGAGACAAGAAGTGGTTTTGACCTCAGAGCTCTCCCTTTTTGCACAGTTTCTTTCTTATTGTTGAATCATGAACACGACATCAACTGAGCCTAGTGGGGGCTGCAGTTCTTTCGATGTTTTTCTGAGATCTTCTGTGACCTACTGGGTGTTATAATCATGCAGCACCTTCTTAGCGCCCCTAACAGCAACCACCAAACTCCTAGAACCACTCAGGGAATCTACATTTTACCCCTGTGACCAGTGATTGTGTCACTTTTAAATGTGGCAGACAACTCTCAAGCAATGTGCACATGTTGTCACACAAAAAACCCTTAAGCTAACAGTACGGTGATGATAGCTCTAAAACTGATTCTCCGACTGTGTGGATCTAGAGCGAGGTTCTTGGCGGCATCTAAAGTTTGGATGTGATAAGCCAAGAAGGCGCAGGGCTTGCAAACAGGCTGTTTAGTGGGCCCTGTAAAAAGAGCTTCGTATCATTAAACAGACAGATTAGATTTTCGTTCCACTTGACAAATTGATTGAAATTTCTTTTGCTGTTTGGATGAGACTGGATTCTGCTTGGCTCCAGACAAATTTACCAGAAACATTAGCAAAAACAAACATCTAACAACTGATTCGAAGTGTCTTTTTACATTACCTTGTGCCCAGATCGATTTACTCTAGACTTAAGAATATGTACGACAATGAATAAGAAGCTGAACTGATTCAAAAAGAAACGATAAGCTGTCTTTATGGAAGGAGTGGCAGAGTGAGTAATCGATGGTGCCCCGCAACAGGAAAGATCTCAAAAAGGAAATACATGCCACAGTGCCAAACGTGGCAAACAGATGGCAAGCAACAGGGCCCTGTCAGTCCAGTGCAAGGTTGGGCATGTGGAAGAAAATGCAAGGAAAAAATGGTCAGGATGGATGATGTCAGGCCATCTGTCTACATTAAAACAAGGTGTCATTTTTTAAGAGGGTGGATACATTCGCTCCCACTCTTTCCTCAGATCTAGTCTTTAAAGCACAGCACTCAAACAACTGTGCTTCTGCCTCCTCTGTCTTTGACTTTTTATGCAATCAAATCCCACAGTGTCAGTTGCATAATCGTATTTGTTTTAACGTTTCTAAATTCACGAATACTGTATTGTAGCACTGATGTTTTCTCACACTCTTTTTCAATGCATCCTTTCTGTGCCCTCCCTTAGATCTGTCTGTCTATCTCTGTCTGTCTCCGCTTCACTTTTGTGCTGCATCTGTACTGCACTGTGGTCAATGATGCGGTGTTGATTAGGGATGTAACAGTTCCTACAATTTTCTCTTCAGTGTGTTTTAAGCAGTGAGAGTTACATATTATTGCATTTTAGAAACCTATCATTTAAAAGGAGTAATAATTTTTTAAAGACATGATCATCTGGTTTTATTAAAAACTGATGACGCTTAAGTAGAGGTCTTTTTTTAATATGCAAAACATCACATACCACACATAAAACATTACATGTCATTTATCTTATGCATAATCATAGTCATCTGCACACTATCCAGCCAGCGTCTTGCACTGAATTATTAAATAAATAAATTACATTGTATGGTATTATGCAATGAGTACTTTGAGTACTCAGATTACCTTTTTGTTGTAATGAGTAACGCAGCACTTTGTAGTTTAACAATTTGGTAATTAGGTAAGTTTTAAAATAAGTTGCTTTTCCCTGTTCGCTTTTATTGCGATCACTGATGCATTTGCAACATTCCTTGTCACGTGGCTGCCTGCCAGATTTTCTCTTCACTGTTGTTGTGGTCAGAAAATTCTCAATAACTTCATTGTTGTGATATAAATAGAAAACATGTTTAGAAAATGTAGCAATGACCCAGTTATTTACAGTAATATGCATACATATCTGCATTATTGGCACAATATTAATATATACGTTTTTAATATCAGGGTAAATAAATATCAACAAATACACGGTTTGATGATCTATATAATTAGAATTGCTTAAACTGAAATTTGGAATATTCTTCTTGGGTACAGCGTTCACTATTCAGTGTTTACTATTTCCTTTTCATTTGATACATGTAATGATATAGTTCCATTACAGGTGATTAAACTTGTGTACTGGAGCCTGTACTGACTGGCATGGAAATATGAAAACATACGGACACCACACTGCACATTTAAGACAATAATCTACACCAATACTCCACAAGAACTTAGAGTATGTGTCTAAATGTATCTAAATTTTATAAATTTGCATTCACAGCCTGACTTTTAGCTCTGTCAGACACATCTTTCATCAGTTAACTACAAAAAAAATATTATCCAATCACCTTATTGCTGGTGTCCTGCCAAACAGCAGGTAAAACATTACTCTAATGGCAGAGATCATTTCGAAAACAATGCCCAAAACTAAGCTGAGTTACAAAGTGCTAATAATATAACTACTACTAGCTTGTTTTAGCCTGCTAGCTATGCAAGGTGACTGTCACGTGGTAGCTAGCAGAGAGAGACACACCAGGCTGCTCTGCTGGATAATTTAACTAAATGTTAAATTTCAAAGAAAACAAAGGAAATAGTGTGAAGCTAGTAGCATTTATGTTACAGATAAGCAGTATTTAGTTATTAACACTAAAGTTAATAGGGTGACCATATTTTGATTTCCAAAAAAGAGGACACTTGGCCCAGTCATGAAGAATTTTAATAATACTGTTTGTTTAAAGAAAATGTTAACATATTTAAAAGATGCCTTCTCTGTGCGGTTAGTAAATGGTGAAATAAAAAATGTCATATAGGCTTTTACAAATATACAAGTGCAAAAAAAATAACTTAAAAACCTCTGGAATTAAAAAATGTAGCAGAAATAATGCCTCATCTGTATAAGAAAAATTACCAGTGAGGTATTGTGCAATGGTTTCTGCTGTTTCATTTGTACAAAATTAACCTCTATTAATTTTGTTTGCACGCCACCATTCTTACAGTCAAAGTATGATTGGGAATATTTTTTCTGTCCCATGGTTACTTAAGTCTGAGAAATGCCCCAGTACTGGATTTCATTAGCTTCAAGAGTGAAAATAACTTCAGTCTTGGTGCGGGCACTGCTGAACTTTTTAGCTGTGTTAAAGTCTGGAAATGCTTTTTTTTTTGCAACACACTAGTGCAATCCTTGGATCTGTTGCTATTGTGATGCTTCATAGTATGAAATGCCAGTGCACCTTCTGCTGCAGATACAATAGCATCCTCGTTTTTCCAAGGTGTAACAAAGAACTGTCAACTTACTAGATGAATTTTCGCCTCGCGCAGCCTTTTTATGTTTTACTGTGTCCATGTAAGCAACAAGATCTCTGGCACCTTTGTTAGACAAACAAACGTATGTGCCAGCTCCGCACACAGTGCACTACGCCTCCCATTTATTCCGACCGGGATGGTACGAGGGAAATTTCTTTTGCAGTTTGTCTGAAAAGATGCACTTTGGCATCTTTTCAGCCTGCCGCTCCGCGCTCTGTCCCGTCTGTGAGCGGGGAACAACCACTTACAACACAGCAGTTGATGACGTTGCACATATGGGTCCTCTGTAGGCCTATAGGAAAACCCGGATATTTTCATCCATCTTGAAAATCCCCCGGGACGCCCTGGACAGAACGTCAAAAGGGTACATGTCCGGGGAAAAGAGGACGGTTGGTCACCCTAGTTCCCTTTTTTCTCCATCTTTTTTACCCCACAAATGAAAAGTCCTCCAAACTGGCATCAGTCATAGGGTTTCAAATCATTAACACCACTGGCAATGGGAATGAGTTAAGAGGATCTCCCCTAGGAAGGTTACTGCAAACTTTGCACATTGCCACAGTTGGTAGGTTAAAGTCTATTAGCCCTCTTGGCCCCTCACAGGCCTGGGGAGCCAAGTAGATGCCCACCTTGCCTGCTGGGAAATGACACCTGTTACAGTAAGTCTTTATTGCTAACGAGATTTGGTTCAGGTATCAAAGAAATACATGTGAGGCCAGTTCAGCACGGCAACAGTTGTAGTGAGGCTGCTGCCCACAGCTCAGAAACAACAGTGGTTGCCTTTTAGTTTGGCTAACTGTCCAGGGAACATTAACAGGCTTGTTGTGGTGGAGCACACAGCTCAGCTTACTATGTATTGAGATGGAATTACAATCACAGATAAACTTACAATATGCTGTACATGCTGCAGAACATAAGGAGGGGGGGTTCAATATAGCATAGCATCACAATATTTTGTATAATGACAAATATTTACATTATATAAATTGCAAATTCAGTTTTATTTATGTTGCACCAGGAGGTCATCTGCACCTGGTCTGTTTTTAGTGAGTTCACAGAGGTGATTTCAGCATGTTAGACAAAGTTTGTAAAAAGATCAGATCAAACATACAAATTTTCTTTTTTTATGGAAATGACACATGGGGTTTTCAAGGAGTTTCGGAAAAAAGTAAAATACTTTTAAGGACACGCAAAATGCAACGGATGTTTAATTTTTGTAATCCAAGAGTGCTTTAACAAGTTACTTTACTCAAAAGATAATGCTGTAATGTAATGATTACTCTTTACTGGCATAAATCTTGTAGAAGAAACACTTTGAAGCACAAAAGCCAAAAGTTCGCTGTTACAGTAAGATAGTGGTTGTGCTATTCAGTCCGTTTCGCTTGCTGGCACTCAGCTTCCACTATTTAAAACCATATTTTTTTCATCACTGTGAGCTCCACATTATGGCCTGACAATTGACCCATACAATGTGAGATGAGAAATCTGCAGGTTCTGCCCAGGCAGGAAGGCACATTAAAGTGTGCGGTGAGAGTTAAAGCACAAGAATAATAAAAATCCCATTTCCCCAGTTTTATAATACAAACCCTATTAGCACGAGAGGGCTGGTGACAGTTTTCTAAGATTAGCATTTTGGAGGCAAGTGTGTTTTACATAAATAGACTACTCTGACAGTCCTCTAAATTCTGAGGGATACTGAACCTAGGAAGTCGAACATGTTGTACCAAACAGTTTGGAACAAATACACAAAGCCTTAGACACGTAATGCTCATGTATTCTAATGACATTCATAGATAAGAGGCTTTGTGCAGAAGGAAGTACTGAAATTCACACACGAAGGGGGACATTCTTGCAGTTACCAAGTGGAAAGGAGTTTGTCCGCCTACACACTCAGAAGACCAGGAGATGTGTGTTTGGGCCTGGTTTAGAGGCTGCTGGCTTGCTTTACTGTAGCAGGTGGTGAAGATTTTTCATTTACAAGAAAACACTAAGTGTAGGCAGCAAAGAGGAGGTGCTGTCATCTATGCCTGCATCGAACAAAGCTGTTATAAACTACTTTGTGGCAGCATGAATGATCACTTTGCATGGATGCCACTTATTCTGGCCTCTGTAATATTTCAAAGTTTACTCAGAATAAATCAGAATATTGATTAACCTCAGTTAAGTCTTTCAGACTGTCCTTTTTAGTTAGTATCTAGTGTCAAAACTAGCATATTTAACCGATACAGCAAGCACTTTCTGCATGAACACAGCTGAGTTTCAGAGAGTAGCGCTGCTACCATTCAGGAACAGCAGCGCTCTGGCGACACGTGCTTTCAGCAAAATGAATGCAGAAGTGATGTGCTATATCAATGCCCCACAAAGTTTGAGTCTTTTTCCTGAACATCTGTTCTAGCTCAGAGTTTTCAGCAGGGATCAGTGGATATGGGAGCTTTTCAGTTTCTAATGAAGTTGTTATTTGGTGTTATTTTTAATTACATTAATTTGGTCTCTCTTTAATTTGTTCCTCAATTTCATGATGAAGACTAGAATTCTAGTTTTGTGGTTAGAAAGGTTCTGGTATGCTATGGAAAAATGCTGCTGCGCTTTTCAGTGATTTTTAACTATTATATATAATAGTTGACGTGGATGACTGGGGATGCAATTGCATTGCATTCCTGCCAGAGACTAACAAAATCCAGCAATCGTAAATGAGTCACCCAGCCAGCAGTAACTGAAACAGTTCATTCCAGTCAATTTTCATCAAGCAAAGAATATAATTTAGCCTACGATAATAACGTAACAACACAAAACTTACTCCATGATACACAGAACACTTTCTATTTTACCAAAAAACATGTAACCACACTTCAATAGAAGGCTTCAACATGCTTCCAAATAATGCCTGGTAGCCTTTTTAATTAAAGAAAAAGAAAATCAAGAAAACACTTAGCTGGCAGCCGACAATGTTTGATGAACTACTCAAGTAAGACTCTAAAATTAGTTCCCTTTTTCTGTTTAATGAATAGAGGATCGATTTTGAGTTTACCAACGGATAGAGGAATTGAACAGTATAACAAGAGTTGTAATTGGATTGAGCTTCCCAAATATTTCCAGCCCTACAATCAAGAACATGCTTTGTCCAGGGATGAATATGTCCTCGTTAATCTAAGTATTCTTGCTTAGGAACAATTTGACCTATTTTTTTTTTGTTTTTTTTATCACCCCGAGGCTAGTTTATCACTGTTCAATAATGTCTGTCTGTATGAGAGAGATATGTGGATCAGTGTTATTTGGGCCAGTATAAGGTCATCTATTTAGGACTTTTGATTTGATCTCTTTGATGGCAGACAGAGAATACCATGCACGTGTGCCAAAAAAAAAAAAAAAAAGAGGGACTGACAGACACTGAAAGCCATATTGTCATGCAAGACATGAAATGTAGATAAAAATATATAGACTCAGTTTTGGCTCTTGTCATCGTGACCCAGAAAAGTCATGGAGAGCTCAGGGGGGCATTGCCCTGATTTACGTGTCTTTCACATGCAGGACTGATGGAAGGATGAAGTGTGACTAAAAATCAAGGACAGATTATCCCTGCCTTTGTCAGGCAACTGCAGGATCCCACACTAAAGGAGTTCAGCAAATAATAGAGATTATGCAGTGAAGCACTGGTTACCATGATTGGGATTAAGGTGGAGCTTCTAGGGATTCGTAGTTGTTGAGGTGTCCTTCACTGGGTCCCTGACAGACTGCATGGTAGATGTTGTGTAGGTATCTTAAAGTTTGTTTGTTTTTTTACTGTTCCATATAATTCAGCAGCATTACCATGTACATATATAAATACATTGATCCTTGCAAATGTGTTTCATGCAAATAAGGCGGCACTAAAAAAAGATGACACAGACTTCTTTTATGTGCAGCAATGGTTTGTATATACACTGAACTGAACATTGATGCTGAGTAATGTTTGATGATGGCCCAAGCTTGTTCAGTTCCCCGAATGTGATGCGCCTCGGTGGCTCTGGTCATTATACTCAGAACGAGCATCCTTTAGAAGCACTTTTAATGACAGGCGTGCTGCAATAAACTGCTGCGGTTAGACATTAAATGATGAAATTATGTTCACGTGGAGTTGTTATCACCATTGCTTTTCTTACTAAATAATATTATTTACTTGCTAATATGAGTTCTGCATAGCCTTGTTGATAGACAGAGACATACTGATTACATTACCGTCTCACTGTTGTTGTAGCGCCACACTTGTTCGGGGATGAAGAATGAGGAATCTATTCACACGTGGCTGAACGCTGGAACCTCGTTTCCCTCATTCACCTTCTTGTTTACACTGTGAAAAAGATAAACTATACATTGATATACATTTAAACCTAAAATACTTTCACATTTTTCTTGAAGCACTCTTATAAGATAACACATGATTTCTTGCTATTTCTGGAGCCTCTACATCCTACTCCAGGCAGTCATTCACCTCACACATTGCAAACAATGACAGATCCTTGCGTTTTGCAGGTCTCTCCCCCTCTCACGCTACAACCCCCGCCCCCTCCCAACATCTTATACCCCCACTCCCACCACTTCCCCTTGGGCAATAAGAGCCGAGATGGAAGGAAAGATGGATGATGTTATTTTGAACTGTGACATGTCTCCATGCAAGTCATTCCATTATTATTCATAAATAATTGGCCAGCACCGTCTGTAGAAGCTATTTATAGAGCTGATTGCTGTTTTGATAAGGAGTGCAAACTCTTAGAGCGTGCTCTTGTTTATACAGCAGAAGGTTCAGTTTTCATAAAACTCTTGACTTCTTGCTGATTTTCGTTTGCCCACAAACACCGGTCAGATATTACAGCCGGAGTAAATGTGTAAGGTATTGATTCTAACTCTGTCAACTCACCTCTTCATGCTGAAGTCTTGCGAACAGTTTTAGACGCTTAGAGGCATTTAATTCTCTTTTACCGGCAGCTAGAGATATTAACTCCATCCCTCTTCTAAAGATCTATCTTCCACTTAAATTGAAAATCAATAGAGACTGATGATGCCGGTCAGTTATGCTGTATTAAATAGTGCCACAAATCTTGCTCAGACAAATAGCTTGCACACACATGAACCGCTACTCATTTGTTCACTCGGACTGCAAGATTACAAAATTAGTTGCATCAGTGGACGTACGCATATCTGGAGGTACTGGTATAACTAGACATGCGTGTGCCCTTGAATGATGATCTTAACAAAGAAAACCAAGAAGAGAAGATCTACATGTAAGCAGTGAGGAAAAAATGAGAAACTAATCTGTTTGGGAACAAAGGAGTGGATTATTTAACCTTCATTAGGATAAGCCCAGAGCCTTATGATGGATATTACACTTGAGCATTAGGATAGATGAAAAAGCCTTGCCCAGACAAGTTATGCACACATGATAAGTGCAGACTTAATAAATGTCTGTTTAAAAAGATGGATTCTAAAACAGTAATTGCAAATGAAAAAGAGCCGTGATTTTTTTTTCTTTGTTTTTTGGCATTTTTTGAGAAAGCACTTGGAGTTAATGCTCCTTCCACATGTGTGCGGAATTAAGAAGAATCAAGTGCAGCTAGCGATGGAAGGATTTCACATTCATCAACTATCCCATTTTAGAAAATCAGGATTTTCAGGGATAACACGTTAAACTAAAAAACCAAATACAACAACATTACGTGTTTGGCTTGAGCTTATCTACCTGAGAATAAGGAATTTGATTTGAAACACAAGTCGGAGCATTGCACGTGCTGTAGCAAAGCAGACCCCGATGCAGCGCCTCATAAAGCGCTCCATCTGCACCGCAGCGTGACAGCATGAGAACATGGCTGGAATGCAGGATGACAAGGCTGTGTGGTAGAAACAGTTGACTGTCATTAGTATGCAGCACAGACCCATCTTGTCTAGCTGGACCTTTGCAGAAACTCTCTCCCCCTGAACAGGAGATAAATTGTCTGTAGTGAATTGAGCAGCTGAGGCAAATCTGTGCTCTTTTCTACACAAGAAACGATTTCTCTTGTTTGGAGCCGCTCCACATACAGCAATCACAATGGACCAACTACAGAAGTTGTATGAAGAAAAGGGTCAAAGTTTAACTTCCCTTTAATGCTGCCATGAGAAAGAGAAGCTGGGAGACAGATAGGGAACCTTATTAAGACCTGCTCTCCAGAGGCTTAGTTCTCAACTCCTGAGTGAGTTTTATCTGAGAATCCCTTCAAGCATGACCACAGTAATGAACCTATTAGCCATGAAATTGACTTTTCTGATAAATAGGGAACAGATGAGAGTTTAGAGGACCAATTCCGCATTACAACCCTTTTGTTTGCAATTCGTAATTACATTTTGGCTTTAGTCTCTTTTTTTTTTTAGACAAATTGATTTGCATTTGTGCACATGAGTTTTTTGCCATCCCTTTTTGCTTTAGGCATTTCCTGTTTAGTTGCCACTGCATGTCATGGTCCTGCGTTTTGGAGGCACTGTTTTGATTTTTATATCCTTGGTTTCATTTTTGTCATTTGCATTTACCCCTTTGTGTGTTTCACTTTAATCTAGCTTCTCCTGTGTGGTTTTTTTTCTTACATTGTGTTGTCAAGTCTTCGTCTCTGTTTCAGGTGTTCCCATTTTATTTTGACAGTCGTTGCATTTAGTTTTACTTCCCTTGTCTTGTTGTCCTTGATTAGTTTCCGCTTACGTTACTGTTCCCTGTGTTATCTTGTGTATGTTTTGTCTGAGTCTCCTCTTGTCGCACCATCCACATTGCTATTTCCCTTGCTCTGCTTTCTCTGAGCTTCCTATTCTGGATGTTTGAATTATTTGTTATCTTTTGGATTTTGGACATGTTAAATATTATAAAATAGCATTTTTGAAGTAACAAGGTAAGCCTGTTAGCCTAAAACCCAGTGTCATGGTTGTGAAAGCAGGACCCAAATGCAGGACTTCCTGTGCAGAGAACAGTGCATTTATTTAGAGTGAATAAAATGACAACAAGCACAAAGATCCTCTGTGAGTGTTTCTCTTTTTGTGCGCTCGCTCCCTGCTTCCATGCTGTGACTTCTCCAGTGTTCGTGGTGAACTTCTTTTCCCTTCGGTGTCTTAGTACAAAGTGCTCCCTTTCCTCCGCTTGTTTCCGCAACACTCTGGAAAATAAACACAAGCTGCCGTTAACGCACGTAATCCACTCCACTAGAACACTATCACACACTAGCTGGGGACTGACTGTTTTCTCACAACGATCCAACGTCGACTGAAGCTCAGCTCCGCTCTTAAGTAGCTCTTCAGATGAGGCTGATCAGCAACAGGTGAGTGTCATTAACTTTCAGGTGTGTCTGGCTCAAGGGCAGGAAACTCTGCGGGCCCGACGTCTCCGGAAAACCGCTGTACACACACACACCAACTCACACAAGTGGAAACGACAGGTCACCCAGCGGGCACTACGGACCATGACAGAGGGTATCTCAGCATAGTTTATAATGTGTTCTTAGAAAAAACTGAGGAAATTGGACAAGTGCAGGACAAAAGAAAAAGTGTCAGGCCTAAAATCAGGTTCGCAGGTTTTATGGAGTAATGAATCCAAATGTAAAATTCTTAGGTTGAAACTGATGTATGGAGGAAGTTTGGTGAAAAGCACAACACTAAGTTTCTGCAGCCATGTATGAAACACGGCAGCGGCTCAGCCATGCTTTGCAGCAGGATTTCAGCAACTTTGGGGATCTTGTCAAAACTGATGTAATTATTAACACAGAAAAGATGTGGAAAGCAGCTTTGCAATAGCTGGATAGAAAAACACACAGTGGTTTGACCTCACCAGAGCCTGGATCGAAAATTACTGAAACAGTGTGGGTTCACAGAGACACATGACAGAGAGCATCCAACATCTAAAGAAGAGCTTTGAATGACCTTCAAAAAGCCTGGAGAACTATTCCTGAAGACAAGAAAGCTGCCTAAGAGAATTCAGGCTGTGTTGAATATTAAAGGTGGTCATATCCGATACTGACTTTCAAGCTCTTTAATTGTGCAGTTTCTGTTCCTGCTTTAATAGCATGTAAGGAATGCATAACTACATTTGGTACAAGGACGTTACACGTGGAGGTTGTTGGTACTGGCACTGCTTGACTGAATTAGAACGTATCCACTGGGAATAACTCCAATAAAGAGACAACTGTTTAATCTTTTCCTCCAGTTAATTTGAGCAAGACATCATTTTAACGAGAGTAATGTTTCTCAGAGCCACATATTTATTAGTTGTAGTTCCACAGATGTTATTCCTGTCACAGATACCAAAATAACATTTGAAGTTAAACATAACATATAGTGAAGTAGTAGTAGTACACATTCAGCAGCAAAGAGAGCTTCCTGAGGTATGTTGCCCTTCAGTTCTGTTTTCCTTTTGCCTCCTCCTCATTTCTCCACGCTCCATCTTACATTTGATTTAACCCATCAAATAAACACAGCTGACCATCAAAATGAAATGATTTATGACCACCCTTACAATTGTCCATGGGGTAATCTGTAGTGCTATTTGGCTATTGAGTTTCCAGGCAATCAGCCACACACATAAACAAATTTGCCAGTGCAGATGAATATATCACTGATAAGCTCAAGCAAAATGCATCCCAAATAAAACTGGCAATTCCAAGTGGCTCATTGTCATATGCTCTCCAATTATCACAGACTTTTCTGGGATTTTGGTGACAGTCATGTACAGACAGTCTGCCTTTGTCCTCGGGGGGAAGAGGAACTGAATAAATAAAATCTGAAGAAAGCAAAAAATATTTCCTTAAATGGAGTTTATGCAAAATAAATATTATACCTTCATCTTGGCATGGCAGTTTCCTACCCCGGGGTTTTTAAGCATGATGCTGTTCAGGGTTCCATCAGCCTTCATATTTTTTCTTAATACCAGTACTTAGACTGCTAAATTTATTATAATATGTTGTCATATTATTGTTTATAAAAGTGAGACTTTGTGCTTTTTATTTTGGGTATCATTTTTATAAATTAAAGACCGAGTAATGTAGTGTAACAGGCTGCCTGAAGGAGAGATTTGAACGAGTGCTGATCAACAGGGCTAAGAGTCTGACATGTATCAACTCATAAACAGGTGTCAGTCAACATGAGATAAAGTCTGAAAGGTTTTGGATAAAAATACAAATACTAATAACATGACATTCAATCTAGTATTATGTCAAAATCAGCTTGACAAACACAGCTGTCTGTAGATTCTTAGAGTGCCTCTCATACTTGCAGTATTTTGACCACATTCTTGTCATCACTGTGGAGAAGCAGTCAGGGTTGTTTTTTTTTCTGAAGCAGGTGTTTTGGGGATTTCACTGGAAAGGAGCAGAATACCAATGAACTTAAACTGTTGCTGGTGTGAAAAGACCATCAGACCATCTCAATATATCCCATTGTGGTGAGTGTCAGACCCTTGTTGATTGATTGTAGTTCTGCTTTGCACCCCTCTGCTCAGAGCTCAACTTTGCAATGACAGAAAGGACACACAGATGAATAATGCATGCCTTTATCAACCCATCTTGCAGGCGCAATGCAAGGAGAGAAAGCGATGGATAGATAGTGGGACAGATGGACATGGAAAGTGAAAGAAAGACATGAAATTATGAGTCACGCCATCTCGCATAAAGTGTCAAACATGACATGGGAAATAAATAATTAAAACCACTATCTTTCATTTAGATAGCTTCACTAATTTCAGATAACTCTTTTCAGTAATTTAATATATGGCTTTGAGATGGCTTGTTCGCTCAATACATAGTCTAATTAAAGGTCAGTTTCTTTGAGGTCTCACTGTTGCTCTCTAAATTTACTAATTATAGGCCTGAACTATGCCATTTGCTCTGCTAGACAGAAGACTAAATTACTCAGCACCTGCCACAAAGCAATATTACTTATTAGAACAAACTCATCGGTGACTTGAAATATACGGTAATCCAGATGGAGGACAGATGCTTTACTCTGCACAAGAACATTTACCCATATACTGACTAGAAAACCAAAAATACACACTGGAGCACAAGCCTGTTTCCTTCTGCTGCACATTAATAGACAATAGGAAGATTCAGAGATATTGATATCATTATCATTTCCTTGTGTAAAACTTAGGTTGACTACATTCCTTTATTTCACCGGTGTTATTTGTTTAAAGTATGGAAAAACTCAACAAAGGCATCATATTCGGGGGTTTTTTTAAATATGGATAAATAGAAAATCTCCCTCTCACTCCCTGGGGGTTGGTATGTGTGTCATCAACTCTGGACAGTGAGCTCTGATGTTGCTCTTTCAGGTTAAATGCTCCTATTATCACTGGGACAGCTTAGGACTTTGCCTTTCACATCTGGTCCAGTTGTTCCCTCAGCCACTGATGTTGGTAATGGTGCTGTCTGCTAGGATTGCCACATCTATCACAACTGCAGCTTTTCCACTACTATGGTTGGTTGGCCAGCAGCTGTTTGTCTGTGTGGGATTCGACGTCCCACAGGACTTTACCCTGTTGTTGTCAACCCCCTTT
The DNA here is from genome assembly GCF_057382275.1 of Copadichromis virginalis. Lineage (NCBI taxonomy): Eukaryota > Metazoa > Chordata > Actinopteri > Cichliformes > Cichlidae > Copadichromis > Copadichromis virginalis. Next base: position 17,066,042 of record NC_140624.1, read on the forward strand.
GGTGGCATCTCCCATTAGGAGTTGGGGACTTCTATGTGGCATACACACACACACACACACACACACACACACACACACATGTCCATCTGTCCTACTATCTATCCATCGCCTTCTCTCCTAGCATTGTGCTATATATCGATCAGGACTGTCCGGCCTTCAGTTAGCCATTCCGGGTGTCTCTCATCAATTAGCAGCTGGTTCATTTGTGCTGCCAAATGCTCATGGAGAGTAGTCAGCTTCTTCAGCCAGTTGGCATCAATCATGTCAGGGCCTGGCGTTGTCCAACTTTCATACTGGAGACTCTTTGTTGACGTTTGATGTCTGTCACTGTGATAGTCACTGGATCTTGTTCAGTGAGGTTGCTGTGATCTACTCTTAGATCCATTAGCCACTGAGCATTGCTGTTATAGGTTTCATCCTTCTCCCAGAAGCTCTTGTAGTATTGCTACGTCTCCAAGGCCTCAGGTATGGGCAGCTGGTTGTACTGCCCAGGCACGCCTTTGTTCATCGCATAGTCTCCTTGTTCATGGAGGATACCACTCCTTGTGGCTGTTCAGCTTGTAGCCAAGATTCTCCGTGATCACTGCAAAGAAGAATCACAAAAACTGGCCAAGCTTGTAACATCATACTCAAAAAGACATGAGGTTGTAATTGTTGCCAAAGGTGCTTGAACAAAGTATTGAGCAAAGACTGTGAATACTTATGTGCATGTTATAGTTTTGTTTTTTATTTTTTATAAAGTAAGAATTTCAACCAAGCTTTTTTCACTTTGTCATCATGGGGTTTCTATTGTGTGTAGAATTCTGAGGTGAAAAATGAACTGAATCCATTTTGGAATAAGGCTGTAAAACGACAAAATGTGGAGTGAGGGAAGCACTGTGAATACTTTCATGCACTGAACAAAATAATCACAAAATATTAGGCACCAAAAAGCATTAAACCACTCGATAGCATATAGTGCTTCTAAGTGGGGTATTTTTACATTCACTGGCCTGATGAATTAATCATCATAACACTATCGTCATGCTCATCTTCACCCTCGCAAATGACCATCAACATTATGTAGCAGAAAATGGTATTAAAAAGACTGTGTTTTCCTCTCTATTTGTGCTGCCATGTACACATTTAAAGAGCTCTGAGCCCCCCTTTCCGTCCCACCTATTTTACTCTTAAGGTGTCTGGAAGTTCTCTGTCCTTTCCTAGCATGTGAGCTCACATACAGAATGGGGTTTAACAGGGACTGAGAAGAATGAGTGTGTAGTATAGGACCTGATGGAAGTGAGAAAGGGTGACTTGTTGGAGCTGCACATTATGCTAATCTATGAAAAGCCTTGCTCCTGCTCCTCACCTGAAACAAGTACTATCTTTACTGAAGCCAAAAGCTCTTTCAGTCCAAACATTTTACATCTTTCACCAAATAACGTTCCATTGATCTTTTTCATGTCTTTTGTCCAAACAAATGGTTTTATGTGCCACTATGACTACAAATGCATTTTGGAGTTTGAGAGAGTTCCAGTAGTTCTTCATGTCCATCATTTATAAGTCCTAAATGGTTGACAAAAGCATATGATCACCAGTTGTCACATGATACATCTGCAAATGTTGTAATTTTTTAATGACGTATTCTCAGTTCTGAAAGTGAATGTTATCCTTCCGTAGTCCAGGACCTAACCAGTGTTACACAATGATTATCAAAGCTGCCAGCAGATCATTTTAGTTCCATTCTGTTTTTGTTGGCTTTGCTGTATAGTTCATATGGTCCTCCATGAGGATTTGCCTAATTAATACCCCATACTCTGTCGTCAGAAAAACTGCACAATCAAGGGAATCAATGGAGCATTGCCACAGATTCAGGAATCTTTCCACTTTTGTACCGAAGCATCACAGATGCACCGTCACATGAGGGTGTTTAAGAGAAAGGCCTTTTTCAAGATAACATCCAAAAGAATTCTAATTTGAATATGCTTCCTTCAGTTCTTATATAATCTAGCACAGCAAGCGCAGTAAAAACTTTTAATGTAGTTCCCTCTCTTTTCATTTTGGACGAAATGTGCAGTTGTGTGTGGGAGCATGCCACGACTGGAGTGGTGAATCTTTATCATGTCCGTACCTGCCAGTCTATTTTATACTCAAAGCTCTTATCTGACCTCCGGCACAGAGCTCGCTCATAAGCTGCACAGAAAACCCTGCAGTCATTGGCTGTTTTGGGTTTTGGTTACTCTGGCAGATATGACAGCATCAATTATTTTCCACAATACAAAAAAAAGGACACATGCATCCAAAGTGTTTACATACTTTAAAAAATTGTCACATGTTGGGTTTTTTTTATATCTATTGTACCTGAGCTTGAAATGCATTTTTAACGTGTTTCATGCCCACGGTGTTTTTCTGTGTATTTGCTTTTTGTGTGTTTTTTCCTGGACTCAGAGACAGACTTTTTTCTTTTTTTGCAAATGGCATAGAGCTCGTGTTGTTCATTTTAAAGCACTTTCCTAACCAGCCAGCCTCGTGCTCCCTTCATTCCCACCATCCTCTGCCACCTGCAAATTCGTACCATTTTCATTTCCATGCTTTTAATGCTGGTCTCAAGCGGTCTGCTTCCACATACCACTGTGCTAGCATCACTGCTACTAGCAGTGCTTTTAGTACTTGTTATGCTGCTACTATTTATATCATGCTGTTTGGCCATTGTGAAGCCAAAATGTGAAAAATAAAACAAAGTTTGTTTCAATTATTTACTTATTTTTGCAGTGATAAGACCTTTGTACACTTGGTACACTGGCAAACATCTTGATCTCACCTGGAGTGCTTTTTTTTTTATCACTGTTTAAGTCACTACATGCTAACCCCTCACTGGCTCCTGTTTTATCCACAGTCAGTCAAACGTATCCATCTCAGGCTATCACACAATACTCCATCACGTCTTTTATTGCCAAGAAGACCTACAGAGCTACATTTAGGTCAACTAAAGCTACGGCTTTTGTTTGGTGTCCTCGCTGTTTAAGTGTTGCATTTCTTTTCAGATAAATCACCCACAAAGCATTCCCACAGCACCACACCACCTCCTCCATGCTTCACAATGGGAATCGCACATGCACATCTATTTCTCAGTATTCACAAATACTTGAACCAAAACCAATCAGACCTAATCACATATTTTCTTTGGTCTAATGCCCATTCTTTGTTTCTTAATGCAAGCACTTCTCTGCTTCTTATCAGTCTCCCCCAGGAATTCAACCATGAAGGTCAGATTGATGCAGGCTTCTGTAAATAGTTGATATTTAGATGTGTGTATAGCAGTGATGTGGGCATCAGTCTGAGGTGCTATTTTGCCATACTGATTTCTGGATTTCTCACTGTTAATAAAATTATCCTCCCCGTCATTTGTAACTGTTTTCTGGAGTTGGTCTGATAAGAGCCACTTTCATCAGAACCTTTGATTGGTTTTAGACTGTACTCAAGGGAACTCCGAGTTATTGAAGTTTTACACATTGACTGAAAATGTCTTAATTGACGTTGTTTCTGCATCTCATTATATGGATGACTGCAAGAGTCAAAGGGTTGTTTGTTTCACACTGACACTTCTGATGTCTCAGACACATTAAAAAGTCGTAAAATTGCATTGCACCACATAACTTTGGACAAGGCCCATTTGTTAATTAAAAACCATTTCAAATTACAGTCCCATGTGTGTGTTTGGAATGTCTCTAATGGCAAGAAGAAAATCAGTGGCCACTTTTGTTTCTTTAGTTCTGTATTACAGAAAACCCCTTAAATAAGAAGGTGTGTCCAGTGCGTTGCAGTACATCTATATCTGCTTTCAGTATAAACTTTTTGTGAGGGTTTTTGGTTTAGTATGGTGAGCTAAACAATTAATTTCCACCTGAAACATTTTGACAGTGCATCAGTTGTGACTAGTGTAGCATGCTAGCAGGTAAAATTTTGAAAGCATGTTAAAAGCACGACAAAAGCATGTTAACTCACACTGCACATTTTTAACAGTCTTTTTAAAGACAGATTTTGTGACTTCTATGCTCGCACTGTGCAAACCAATCAATGGACAACCATGTGAAGCACTCGCTGGATATAATCACAGAAGCCCAGGTCTTTTCTGTCCTGTGACCAGTGTTGGGTAAGTTACTTTAAAATAGTAACTTAGTTACATTACTAGTTACTTCTCTCAAAAGTAACTCAGTTACTTCAAGTTACTCGTTACTTTCAAAGTAACTAGTTACTAGGGAAAGTAACTTTGGTTTTACTCAGAATTCTCTTGTTAATGTGTTGCTTCCATAACTTTGCCAGTCTTCTAGCTTGCTTACTTGCCACAAGTGCACTGTGCCACCTACCAATAGAAAGGAAAAGATAATGTGCATATTTCCACGAGAGAAATCCCACGCCTGGACCGTCATTGACTGCTGCCATGATTCTAGCCTACGTCACAGCATCATGTGCACCTTTTACATCCAACACAAAAACTGCAGTCGTGGTGCTTTCGATTGTACTCAGAACTCAGAAATTCTGCCTTCTGAATAGGAAGATGTAGGCAACACCAGACTGCAGGTGAGCTGCATACAGGGCTGGACTGGGACAGAAAATTGGCCCGGGCATTTTGACTAGAGACTGGCCCACCATTATAGGAAAAATCTTAAAGCCTTTGAATGAAAACAAACACTGTTGTGACAGTGATGTACACTGTTCTGATGCTATGCATCAATCTATCAATCGTTTGTTGTAAGATTCAGATAATTATTTTTTAAAAGCTAGACATTTTAAATGAGAATAAGAAAGAAAAGTATTTCTTTGTGCCCCCCCTCTCCCTGTTAATGCCCTACCTGGCCCCCTGGCAACACTTTGCTAGATCTGCACCTGCACAGTTACCAGCTGTCAGCTACCTAAAAAAGGATCCTGGTGTTATTTGTCTCTCAGAAACAGTTCATAACTTCCCTTCAACTCATTCATGTCACCTAAAAGGTAAACCTGTTTCTCCATCACAGCTCTGATGATTCAGTAAGGACATCTCCTGGTTTCATCTTCATGTTTCCCTCTCACCAGATAACCAAACCGATATCATGACCAGCAGCTTTACAGCTGTGGCTCCAGCAAACATCAGCTGATACTAGAAATTAATATTAAATAAATTCTAACAACAGCTGATCGAGCTTAAATGTGCTGCTGTTGTTTAGCGCGACATCCGCTGGTTTCCTCTTTCGGCGCAAAGTGGGCGATAAACAAACAAGAGAGCCGATCAGCTGATCATTGATCAGTTTTCATGATTGAAGTAGAAACGGGAGAGGGAGGGGGGAGAATGAAAGAAGAAGAGGCAGCTGTGCAGCAAAGACACAGAATAACTCCAGCTTTGTGCCTTTTCCATTGTAGCTGAATTATGGGACAAACCGTTCCTTTTCACCTCAATAAGAAACGCGTAATATTTTCTCTGAATACCAGACGGGACGGTTGGCAACTCTAATAACTTATGAACAAAATAAAGTGCAACTTCATTAACTTCATAGCATCACCCAGCTGTATAGAAACTCCGTCATGCTAGCTAGCACGCAGTACAGGAAAAAGTCAGAATAACGAAAATAAACTCCAACTAAACTTGGTTCATATCTGACCCAGAGAGACTGCAGGTCATAACTTCTTACCTGAAGTTCAGTTCACACTTGGACCGGTGGCCGCCTCGGGTCTCTTTTCCTTCTGCGTCCCCTTTCCTTCATCCACCTGCTGCCCTCCACCACTTGCTAATGTTACTGACTCTGTGGAAGCTCCGCGATAGCCACCACACGAAGTAACGAGTAACGACCCTATCTAAATCCCAGTAACGAGTAACGCGTTCCTGATTTTGGCATAATAACTAGTTACCGTGCTCGTTACCACAATAATAACGTAGTTACTGTAACGCGTTACTTAATAACGCGTTAGTCCCAACACTGCCTGTGACATTTCCAATAAAGTCTTTTCAGCCACAACAGCTCGGTTCTCATCACTGACCGAAAAAGAGAAGGGCAATTTTTCTGCGGTTTCATACTTTAATGGTTCATTTCATTCTGAATATACTGCACTTGTCTTAATGGATTTTTTTATTTATTTTAGACTTGAGAGTAAATGGGTAGGAGTCCTTGCTTATTGTTATTTGTTTTGTTTTTTTAATCTTGTTATTCTTATTCATTTTTATACCAAAACCATCTTTTAACTCACTTCTATAGGAACTCTCTGCTCATTTGTATTCCAGCCTTAAAGAAGAAAAGAAGGGAGGGGTGCGTGGGGAGTGGTTAATGCATAAAAAATTAACCTTTTAGTTTAAATCCAGTTCTTTTTCAGGTTCCTCACAGACAAAAGGGAACGTGGGTGAGTGTGTGAGTGAGTGTCCAAAACATTTGCACAGCCATGGGTGGATGGAAAACATTCAAGCTATGATCAGCTCTTAATCCATCACCACTCTGGTTGTATTTTTGCTCTTTTGCACAGTTTCACAGAAGGTTTAAAAAGTACTTACATATTTAAGAACAGAGAGATAAATGTAAGATGTACTTCTGCATGTATATAAAAATGAAGACGTGTTGGTATTTCAATCGAAAACTGCAGGAGGCATCACAAACCACAATCTTAATGTATGTAGTGCATGTTCATAAATACCATAGGATATACAGACAGCCCACCCACTCACATATGCGGTAGCTGTAAATTGGTGGGAATCCAACGGCAGAGCCAGATTAACTCTCCTTGTAATACAGAACCTCATTATAAGATGAAAAATGAACTCAAAGCTAGAAAACCATACATTGGAATCTACTGTTGAATTCCTGCATTTCTGTTGAGCTTTCGGAGTGTTTTACAGTATTTATCTTTCATAATGCGCCGATAAATTGAACTCAGAGTTTGATTATATCCCCAACCTTTTACAGTTATGACCAGTTTTTAAATGTTACGTGAACCTCTTGGTAAGAATTTCAATTTGTGACTTGAACATTTTTCATTTTGCTAAAACTTTCAAAATATATATGATTATACAGTATATACAAGGCACTGGAAGATTGTGAATGTCTTTTAAATCATTTCTACAGTTTAACCTTTTCTGATTTGAGATTATTTAGACTCATTTTTAGAGTTTATATGTTTTAAGAAAAGAAAACAGTTTGCAAATGCAGGATGTATTTTTCTCTAGTCGCAACATACTTTACCAGCATTATATTGAACTATAAATCCTTCTGTAGAGCCTAGATGTACTGTAAACATGCATTTAGCAGAAAAATAATGAAAATATCAAAAGACAATGACTTTTCATCCAGCAATTGTTGCCAGTTGCAGAGAAATATTTGAATATGACCCAGTTTTAGGAGATTACTTGCGTTTTGCTGACGTCAGTGTCTAAAACGCTGGAGGCCTGAGAGCTTCTGCATGAAAGAAAGACGTCTTAAAATTTTAGGAACCCTATGCAGGAAGGAGGGCTGCGGGAAAACCTTGTTTGAAGTTTCACACCGGCTCAACCTCAAGAGCATAATAAATTTAGAACTACTAATTTCACTAGACTCTAAGCCTTAGTGTTGCATTTAAAAATCTCTGCGTCTCTGATAGAGAATTGTTAGGTTGCTGTGTTACTTGGAGTCTGCATCCTGCAACTGACTGCTTCATTGCTTACCTGGAGTTTTGTATGAGGTGTGTAAAAACAAAACAATCGGGCCCATCAACATGCTCAAAACCATTTTATACTAATAAAACCTTGTTAACCTTCTAAATAAGCTGTCAGGACCTTTAAGAAACACAGCCAGCTCACTCCGTTATTAAACTGCGCTGTTATTTGTCCTGTTTTGTGCATAATTCTCATTGTCCAGATTTGGCTCAGAGATAACTGCAGATAACAGATTCCAGAAGTGAGTTTTGTGTTTGTAGGAAGATGTGGGTGGGCACCTCTATCAGAGTCCATGTAGATAGGAGTGCAAAGCTAAATAAGTAAAGCACTCTCTCAGAAATGCTAATCTGTTTAGTAGGCTCACTGTTAGATTTCCTGTAGCATAGTATACAATTAAAGTGATTGTATTGATTCTACATTTCCACTGCTGATAAAAAAAACTAAGATAAGTCATTACTGCAGTCATGGCATATCCTCTTCTGATTTTAATAATGTGCTTTTTCAGCCTCTATTACATTCTCTCAAAACTGCCTCCTGTCCTTGTGAAGCATGATGCTGCTTGATGGATTTCATGGCGTTTTCTTGGCCTTGTGCATTGAATCCTCCCCCTTCTGCATTCCCCTGTGGCAGCAATTATCCCTCAGTTTGTCAGAGGCTAATGGCTTTCTAACCGAGTCTCCGCAGGTAGTTTACCTGTTTGTGGAGGTTAAACGGAAACAATGCGGGCAGGACAAAGATCTCCCCCCCCCCTCTTCATCATTTTATGGCAAACAGCAGGAAACAGTGTCCTCAATATATAAGTGTCATCCTTCCTGTCTCTCAGATTGTCACCCAACTGCTCTTCATCCAGTTTGCTGCAGTATCGTGCTGTTCAGCTTTGACTTGTACTTGACTCCTTTAGTCTCCAGTAAACCTCAAAATTCAACCTTATACCAAATGTATGCCTATGTTAACACATTTAAAATTTACAGTACGCTTTCACATCAAAAAGTTAATTGACAGTATGACATTTTTTTTATTTGTTTTACAGGTTTTTTGATAAATTGGAAAATTTCACCTTGCAAAACTATTCCAGTGCACCACCATGCATCCTTCTTCTCATTCCTCCGCACCACATATATCTTTGCACCCTGCATTTTACCTAGCCCCTACTCAGCTTCAATCTTCTTTCCAATATCCCTCTCCTATGGTACATTTTCCATTTTCTATTATCATTCTCACACAGGGCTGTCTCTTTTCTTTAGATCCACAGTTGCCCATCTGTGTGCCTTTTTTCAAAAGCTTTTCTTTTTCTGCCTGGACTGAAGGACACCATCAACATCTCTAATATCACTTGCTGTATTTTTAAAAAATGATTCTTACATTCCTGTTCCCCAATTATTTGCTAGCTATGGGACAAACCTAAAATAAAAGTATCATCTCTCTCACCTTCATCCAAATGAGCACCTCTTCGTATTGATTGAGTACTAAGTGCATTAGTGCCTAAACATGGACTCTCGCTCCCAGCCTGGTAAAGCAATAAAAGGCTATTGATCATCCTGCTCATCTGACATCTGCCTTTTTTGTATGTGTGTGTGTGTTTGTGTGTGAGAGAGAGAGTTTCAGGTCATGCATTGCTGATGGAAGTGTTTGTTACATGTTTTTTTACAGAATTTTTTTTTACAGATTATTTTTTTCTTGCATAGTAGAGACGTGTAGCAATGTAATGGGAAGCTAATCATTTAGCTATGCACAGGTATAAGCCATTATGACAGAAAGAATAGCTTACAGCTGCTGTCCACCTAATTGCACCTGTTGACCTTTCCGAGGCAGTTTGGTGCAAAAACAGGATTGCATTCACAAAAACAGTCCCGTGTAATTATTGTACACTGGGCAAATGAATTTGTCAGAGTAGGTTTGTGGGATTTCGGTATGGATTTTTTTGCTTTGGGCACAACATCTACATACTACTGTCTGAACTAATTGTTAGTGAATGAAATCTCAATCATGCATCCCTCTATTTTCTTCCACTTTTCTGAAGTTGGGTTGCAGTGACAACAGCCTTAAGCAAGGTTTTCTCTCACCATACGGTTCTTGTTAGTGGATCCTGAGGTAATCCCAGTCCAGAAGAGATATAGCTCTACACCAGGTTCTGGGTACACCCCAGGATACCCAGGACCTGGGTATCCCGAAAGAATCTCTGAATGGATCCACCCAGGAGGCATCCTTGAAGATGCCCAACCCATCTCAGCTGGCTGATCCCAGCCACCCTACAGGGGAATTTCATTTCAGTCACTTGTATTCGCAACTTTAATATTTCAGTTATTACCCAGATCTCATGATCATAGTTGAAGCTTGAGACATAGATTGGTGAATCGAAAATTTTGGTTTTTAGCTCAGCTCTCTCATCACCGTGACAGTTCGATTCCTGCATTACTGCCTGTACCACACCAACTGACACTTGAATGCTTCATTCCGGCATGGACGGCATGAAAAAGTAAGGTTAATGTTAATGTGCATCATGGGACTGTAATTGTGATAATAGATACTATTTTGCTAAAAGTGTCAGCAATTACATGGAGGGGAATTTCTGAGTGCGAATAAATCAGACATCACTTACATTAACAATCATTGCCGAGCTATCTCAAAAGTAAATTAGGTACATATTTACCCAGCAGCCAACTATGATGATCACAAGCTTCATAACTATATTTCTATTAGGATATATTTGTCAGAAAGCCCAGTCTGTGTTGTGCTGCATGTAATTTATGAATTTACTTTCATATATAACATATCTATATATTGTAAGTACTGGATTCATTGTCAGTCTTACATAACTGATTATCAAGTTCATATTAAAAAGTGAAAACATTTTTTACTGCAGTCAGCTTACATTCCCATTCCCACTTCATCATTAGCTCATGTGGGAATCATCATTAGGTATGCCAGATAAAAGGAAAAAGTATGTGGAGAGAAGTGGGAAAATAAGTCAGTATGTTGTTATAGGATAATCGTTGCTATATGCATGAAAATTATAGTCTATGTTTGTTGAGGGGGGATGATAATGGAAAACTCCAGACCTCAAACTTAGATTTGGTCCCTCCAAAGCTGACTCCATGCCTTCCCACATGTTCATATTTCATAATAAATGATTTAATATCATGAAAGGTTTCTCTGGGTGTTTTTGTAACCTGTGATGCATCACTCAGTTTCCTTGACCATAGAACAAGGTGTTACCTCTGGGTAGTGAATAAGAAGGCAACGTGCAATCATAGAATTTCGTAACCTGACCGTAAATATCAGTTGCTGTACATTTAATTTAACTTTGATCAATCTTCCCTTCAAGGAAACCCCGTAGCTCACTTTCGCTCGTACAGTAAAGCACAAACTTGTTTAAATAGCAAAGATTCTGTGTTCAACTCAGCTAACATTCATGTGTAGGGTCATCACTGATGACAGTTCCCAGTGTCCAAGTCCAAAGGCTGTGCATCAGGTGAGAAGCAGAATCAGGAGCATTTTATCAACATGTGCAGCTGACACAAGATCAAATGCAAATACTGTGCAATGACATCATGGGTATGCTAATCAGCACTGTTAAGCTGTGTGTCATGGGTTAAACATGCCTGTGACATTTGAGCGCCTCATAGAAAATACAGAGATATGCAATATACAGTTCATTGTCATTCAACCTAAAAATACCACAATCTAAGTTTTGGTCCATCTGCATCAGAAAAAGCTGAACAGCTGTGTTACTATTAAGCAGTGCAACTTCTTAACTTCTGCAAGTTTTCAAATATTTAATCTTCATACAGTTACAGTTGATGTGATCTAAAGTGTGCAATGTTTTGTCATTTTAACCAGAAATGTTTAAGATGTAAAGCTTTGATCGTGCTCCTTTTTTGTGTTCTCATCCTAGCCGGATTCAAAGACAATTATTTATTACACATACAAAATATTCCACTTTTACATTTTTCTGTAGTTGCAGGGTTCCAAGATGGATGTATGGCTCAAATTTTTATGCTAAATGCTAAACACAGCACAATTCCCATACCACCAATGTATCAGTATCAGATCAGAGCATCAGAATGAGGAGAATAAAACACAGTAAGCCCAGCGAAGCCTGGAGTAGCATTTGTTTGACCCTATCAATCCTAAAAAAAAAGGTTTGATCCATGCCAACAACAATCCTTTAGAATAGCTTGGGGCAATAATTCATGGTGCATCATACTTCTTATATTGCTCAGCATGTCCTAAATTATTCTGTACAAATTTCAAGGCATAGAACAAAGTGTTATTTGGGTTCACTTGTGTTCCTGTCCCGTGTTTCTGCTTCTGTGTTGTACACAGTGTCCTCTTGGTGTCACTTCAGAGTTAGGACAGCTGGCACAGGACTATTTGTTTCCCTCTGTAACGTCTTTTAATTATGAATAAAATTAGATCTCACAGGGCCGTAGCTTATATGCAGATCCAATTCACACCAGTTTGTCCTTTGGGCTACTGGTACCCTTTTTGCTACATTGTGCAATATGACGAGCCTGCTCCCCTCTATGAAGAAAGAATTAGCATATCTGAAAAACCCATTGCCTGCACAGGTCTTTGACCATTATGTGCATTTGATAATTTTGTTTCTCTCGAAGTGGCTTTTGAAATAGAATTCACAGATACAACTGTACGCTTCTGTATCTCTTTCCCACTCATTTTGCTCAGAGCAGTGGAGCAGAAAATGGGAGTGTGGTGCATGGGATTGTGTTTATGTGCGTATGTGTGTGTGGAAGGGGGGGGTGTACGTACTTGTGCATATTTGGAGTGGGTGTCGTTTAAAAGATGTGAGATTATGTGCATGTGAATTATCTGGTATTTTCTTATGTGGTTCAGGGACATCAGCTCATTTATCAGCGAACAGCCTAATTACATTAATTCAAAAGCCGCGTGGTTTTCAGGTTAAGTGACATTTAAATTTTGCAGTCTGTTTTCGAAAGGTCTTTTTAACCATGTTGCACACGATGGAGAAGGGTGTGTGTGCATGTGTGTGTTCTTGTGCGCGTGCGTTTTTGTGAGGGAGCGAAGCAAAAAGACAGAGGGGGTGTGTGCATAGAGAGGTGAGAGAGAAGGAGGAGGGATGTGAATCCATGATTAATGCAGTATTGCCCTTGTATGTTTCAGAGGAGAGAGGACGGAGGTAAGCCTAACAGCATTAGCATTCTGCTGTACTCCTGGAGTAGTCTGCTGTGCCACTGTACAGATGCTCCATTGCCTTTCCGATTACTTGATATGTGCTTCACAGACACACTTTAGTCTGGATGCGCACTAAACAGACATTTTCCAAAATCAGTTTTAGGCCTATAGTGTACTCATAGATCGCTTTATTCTTTAATACAGTTTTTTATGGTGTGTCCATTCATCTGGTCTCAGCTGTCATCTCTCTTCATAGCTCTCATTCTAATGCTATTATTGAATACATAAACAATAGAGTTTGCTACCTACTGTAATTGGGGAATTGCTTTAATGGTACTGGGAAAGTGAAATATTATTGCCTTCAAGTGACAATGTTCGCCAAGGGCCTGGCTTCAAACTGACTTCAAAACTCATCACATATTTAAATCCCGCCACGCTGCCAAAAACCTTTGGGGTGTTATTTGGAGTAGTGACAGCAGGCACTTCAGGGTTACTGGTATGCAGAGCAAGCCGTTCCTGCACATGGAAGAGCTACTAGCCTGACGGTGCAACTTTTGACATTTCTGGTTCTGTGCTGCATTATAATGTGAAATATGAGCACCAACCTAGCAGAAAACTCCGTCACCAAGTTAACTTTGGTTCTGTACATGCCTGAGCAGGACCAATTCTGTCCAAACTACAGACACAGGCGTCCCAATTTAACATTTTTCTTCTCACGTGTGACACAGATCTGAATGTGAGCAGCAAAAAGCACAAGAGCATTATTTTTCTAGTTTAAGTTGGGTCAGCTTTTGTTAAAACCTCAATGAAACAACTCAGAATGCTTACATTGAGGATGAACCCATGCTTGGAACAATCATTCATCAGCACACAATATATGAAGTATTTAAAGTTTTAAGTGTTTCTGCAGCATTATTTGTTCTCAGGAGCAAAACCATGGTATACAAATTGACTGCTGATCATTTTCAAGACCAAACAATCTTCTGTTAGGAGTGTTTTCCAACCTTTAACATATACGTAGTTTGAAAATGACAAATTATTTCTGTTTCTGTTGCTTGTGTTACTCACTTATGGCAACAGTACCTCAACAGTGTTGAGGTAGTTTTTCAGAAAATGTAATTCATTATGCATTACTCATTAATTTCCTTAAAAGTAATGCAATTCATTATTTTTATTCACTGTACAGAGTACTTTGTTATACTACTCAAGGTCAAGGTCAAGGTCAAGGTAACTTTATTTATACCCAAAGGCAAGGTAAATTTGCTTTACAGAAAAATGACAGCATTACCTTACTGTGGTCGTGAAGCGTACTGTCACGTAATTAAGGTCTAACGATATGAAACTAAGGCTACCATCCAACACACACACACTTTCTTTTCCTTTTTGTATGAACACAGAAATCAAAAACGTAAAGCAAAGTTGAAAACGTGCAGCTTCAGCATCACTCTGGGGTTATTGCTAGCTTTGTGTTAGCATACTTCTGTCCAGATGCTTGCTTGCTAGCTAGAGTGGTGCTAGCATAAAAATGTGGTTTTTATGCACACATTACAACACAGGAAGTAGGGCTGATTGTAGCACTAAGGAAGAAAAGAACATGTTTTTTGGAGTTTTTTCTTTCTATCTGCCTGTCGTGCTGATAACTGCAAAACCTTTGCAATATGAGTAATGACCTTATTGTAACTCTAATGTAATTACTAACTTATTTAGTACGGTAATTTACAGTAATAAAAAGTGCATTTTCTTCTATCTGACAAATGTAATGTGATTGCAGAAGCATGTTATTTTGGAATGCATTACACAAAACCTCATGACAACAGTAAAAATCAGATGATGGAAAAGGCATTTTTTCATGACAATGCAAGAATTTGCTGTGAAACCATGCGTCTTGGTATGTTGTTTTTACTTTGACATATACTAACCACCAAAACATTGCTACAGTGAGCACCACCCCATCACCCCAGCCCTTTCACACTGAAGAAATTACTTGAGGAATGCAACAAAGCAGACCCCAAACAATTAGCCAGATCCAACCCCAGACCTACTCAGCAAAGAACTCAAACAATCTATTGTCACCTTTGTGATCTGGACATCAAAGGACACCCTCGGAGCTCCTGCATCCATGACCGAGAACTTTAACAGGTAACAAAGGCAGTGATGAGCAGTCAGGTTTGTAGTGTTGTAGCCTTGCACATGCCTATGAGAGGCTGAAGTCTCCTGCTGTATAAAAAGCTACATCAACGTAGAGTCAGCCTCAAAAGATGCACAATAATGAGATATGGATATTGTGGGGGAAAATAGACAGCTCTTGACATTTAATTGCGATGGAAAATTGATCTTTGCATTTACTCAGTCAGTACCTCTCAATGGATCAAACCTAGTATTTCATTAACATCCAGAGGTAAACCATATGTTCACACTGGTCGTGTAGAATTAAGTAATGCTTGGAAGTTAATCACAGGTCTAGGTACTAAAATGGTCAAAATCTCATAGTTCTTATATTTTGCGGTATAAAAATTGTCATCTCGTGTTATTGTGGCTGAAAGAGGCTTGTTTCAGAAACAACGTGAGCATCTCTTTGTGATGTAGGAACTGCTTGATTTTTGTGCCGGCAGTGGAGGAGCTGTTTAAGAATGTCTTTTTGATCCATAGAGCCGAGATCATCACAGCTGCCATTGTACCAATCGATTCCTGCATTTACCCTCCAGTGCTTGTCGTTGTCCTCGTGTTTCTTCTCCGCTGGGTTAAGGAAATGTTTGCACACATGGCTTGTTCGGGTACTTATTTCTGCTCCTGCCTCAGGTCACATATTGAGCTGAACCTGGCAGTAATGTTTGTTATATTGTCGGTCAGACATTAACTCTGCATTGTCTCCTTGTTACATGCTGTGCCAGAATGATTTTTTTAGCACTTTGACCTAACTATCATTCTTAAAGGACAATCAGTGTGGTATGGTTATTTTGTCTATACTCATCCTTAAGTTTGAATATCACCACAGATCAGTTTCATATTGTTAACTAATGGAGTCTTGGTTAATCAACCAGCTGATATGCCAAATGTATGTTATCACTGATAATGTGTATACACTCATCAGCCACTTCATTATATCATGCTAGTTCTGGGTTGCTTTCCAAGCAATCCTCGGAGATATATTGACATGATAGAATCACAGAGTTGCTGCCAATTTGCTGGCTCCACATTCATGATGTGAATCTCCTGTTTCACCACATCCCAAATGTCCTATATTGGATTGAGATCTGGTGACTGTGAAAGCCATTTGGAGTACATTTGAGAACTCATTGTTCTGCTCAAGAAACCAGCTTGAGATGATTTGAGTTTTGTGACATGGTGTGTTACCCTGCTGAGAGCAGCCATAAAAAGATGGGTACATTGTGGTCATAAAGGCACGGACATGGTCGGCAAATGTACTTAGGTAGGCCGGGACTTTTTAAACAAGGTTTTCGCTAATGGGCCCAAAATGAGCCAAGAAAATATCGCCGACACAATTACACCACCAGCAGCAGCCTGAATTGCTGATACAAGGCAGCATGGAGCCATGTTTTCATTTTGTTTATATTATTCTCACCATATTCTCACCCCACCATATCAATGCTACTATAGAAATGAAGAGTCATCAGACCAGGCAACATTTTCACAATCTTATATTGTCCAGTAAGCATGACAGAACTGGAGCCTCAGTTAGGTTATTAGAAAGGAGTGGCCAGTGTGGTCTTCTGCTGCTGTAGCCCATCTGTTTCAAGGTTGGCATGTTGTGTATTTAGAGATGGTATTTACCATACTTGAGTTATAACAAGTGGTTATTTGAGTTGCTCTTGCCTTCCTATCAGCTCGACGCAGTCTCCTTCAAGCGCCGGCATCAACAAGTCATTTTCACTCGGAGAACTGCAGCTCACTGGATATTTTCTCCTTTTCCAGAACATTCTCTGTAAAATCTAGAGATGGTTGTGTGCATAGTCATCCTAATCTAAGGAGCTTGGAAAGAAAAGCGTCTGGACTTCTTTAAGTTGCTTGAAGACGTTTCACCTCTCATCCGAGAAGCTTCTTCAGTTCTAGGGTCAAATGGTGGAGAGTCCCAGATTTATGCTTTGTGGGCGTAACCCACCGAGAGGGACAAAGGACCTCCTAATGATCCTCTACCTAATCACATGAGCATTTTCACACCTTGGCTCATGTGATTAGGTAGAGCTTAAATCTGGGACCCTAGAACTGAAGAAGCTTCTCGGATGAGAGATGAAACGTCTTCAAGCAACTTAAAGAAGTCCAGACGCTTTTCTTTCCAAGCTCCTTAGACTACAATGACCTGGATGACTGAGAACCTTCACAGACATAGTCATCCTAAGTTCATTGAAAATGTTGGGCAGTATCATTATTTGAGTTAATTAGTCAATAAACCAGTTAATTTGTGATTACCTATGAAGCAACAAAGTCACTATGTAACTATTATAGGGATAGTATATCTGAAATTATTTTAATAATGAAATGCATACAGATTAGATGAAGTTTAACTTTGTTTGATGGGTGTAAATGTAACCTTAGTATTGTAAAACCTGTTACTTCATTCATTTCAGCAGTTCTGAAACTTTTCTGGCACCATCATAGACTCACATGAGAAACTGGAAAAACCTCAAACTCTACACCTTAAAGGTCTTTTATCAATCTTTAGAAAGGAAAAAAAAGGATCCAGGTTCAATTTTGCTTAAATAATGAAGGTCAACATTTTCACAAGATTCAGTAAAGTCCTGCTTATTAACTTCTGTACACTTCTTATTTTTCACCTGGTTGTCCACACCCTAACCAGAAGGGTTTCGGCATCCTACCATGGGGGGCAAACAGTTTGAGAACCACTGATCCGATCCAACACTGCTGAATAACAGCTGAAGGAACCAGTTTATATCTTCAGATGTTGCAGACAATAGGCACGTAACTGGTGCACCTGATGTCTCGGTAATTTCAGAAATTGTCTGAACTTATGTCATCGGATGGGATTTTCTCATTCATGCTTTCAGGAATCATAAAATCTTCCCATTCTTTGCTATCGATGTCTCTGCAGAGGGTACAAATGTCAGCCTCAGAGGTAACTTTTGTTCACCAAATTCACAAATGTGATACGCATATTTTTAACCTTATTCACATCAGTTACACAGTTTTAATAGTGTTTTTTCTTTACGTGCTGTGAACTAAAAAATGACTTTCATCAGTTAAAATGTAAAAAATCTGCTATTTAAACAGCAAAACCTTATCCACGGATAACCTCAAGTATCACGTCTTCCTTGTATACATAGTATTTCAGTGTAGTTCATTATGCAGGCATATTGTGTTCAGCCACATTTAAATCAGAATCTGTTTTCAGTTAACAACCCACATTCATCTGTTCACATCTTCTACCTTTGATACTATCATCCATATTTATCTGGCATATTTTAGATGTGCATAACACAGTGGTTTGGATGTGCACTGTGGGACTTGTGAACGTTGTTAGCCAAAACAGCTTGCATATGTTAAACTATAGGTAATTTCCATAAGTTATCATTGATTACCATGTAATTGTTAACGTCTTTTAGAAGCATAGTTATTAGTTAAAAATCTTGCTGAATGCTAAATCCATTTTATGTCACTTACAATACTTAAACACTTCTGTTCAAACAATATATAAGTTTTAAAATTTAAGTGAAGTTTGTCTCTAGCTCAGAAGTAGCAAAAGTGTTATTTTTCACAAAAAAAACAAAGCCTTCAGCTCCTGCCTAGTCATGTGTTGGACTGGCTGTCTGAACAGTCGTTGCAGTGGCATCTTTTTCTTTTCTTTCTTTCTGTTTTTCCCTTTTTTTTTTACTGCCCTCTGCTTCACTGCATTGTGGAAACGGATGACAGCACCGATACAAACAATGCTATACAGTTACACACCACAGATTCAAGTTTAGAAAACGTTTTCTTCCCCTTTTCACGTTCCGCCTTTAAATATCTTTTGCTGCAGCTTCACCATTTATTGAAACAGACGTAACCTTTGCTTTCCCTCATTGCATATGGTTCCCCTGTGCTTTTGGTGCATCCTAAAATACCTCTAAAAATTGTTTCATGTGTTACTGAAGTAGGGAAAGCAGGCAACCTTTGGGCATCCAAATATGGGTCATGAAATAATTTGAGTCCTGTGGATGTGAGGATATCTTTGTGTTGGAGTTAAAAAATATCAGCAAGCTGAAATGTCATGGGGGTCGTGTCTATTAGTGAATAGATTTTTTTAGGGGGATCAGGACCTGTTGCTGTTTCTAGGAGTGACTTTCATGACTCTTAGCTTTCCCCAGCACCTGGGCCCCAGAGCTGGGTTTCTGTGTTTGATGTAGCTTAATTACTTTAACTGTGCTGTAGAAGTCAAGGTCTCCACCTGTCTCCGGTGCCTGAAGTATAGTTCATTTTGCATCTTTAGCTATCCTTTAAAATTTTAAATGCTCTGCTGAGAAGGTGATTGGCTGCAGACTCCCATCTCTGCAGGACCTGTACACCTCCAGGACACTGGGGCGTGCAGCTCGGATCACAGCTGACCCTTCACATCCTGGACACAGTCTGTTTGACCTGCTCCCCTCAGGCAGGAGGCTCCGGTCCATTCGCACCAGAACCTCTCGCCACAAGAACAGTTTCTTCCCCTCTGCTGTTGGACACATGAACAGTAACCGTATGACTGTTCCCACCACTAACACATGACCCTACGCTGTGTTCACTGCATCATTCCATGTTTGGCACTGATCACCACCTGCACTCATGTATATATCATGTATATATCTATCTATCTACTTAGCACTTTTAATTCTTATTCTTATTTTTATTTTCATGTCTATTTTAGCGTAATTTATGACAGTATGTTTGCACTGAAGCACCGCAGCAATTTCCTAATGTTGTAAACCTGCTCAACATTTGGCAATAAAACCCTTTCTGATTCTGAAATTGACGTCAATTCACTCCTGCTTGGCTTGAATGATAGTCAAGTAGCATCCTTCCTGCCACTTTCATATACATAACTTTTATTTTACAGGAAATTTTCCTCTTTATTTATCCTGCTGTATCTCAAAACATTTTATTCTGAAAGCAGCGTAACAACAACAAACCAAAACATATGATAAAAAAAAAGTATTTTCAGCAACAAGACGAACAAGGAGTGTGTAACAGATGGTTTGACCTTAACAGAGACTTGATCTAAATATCCTCAAGTCAGTCTGATATTACAGAGACAGATAGAGACAGAAATACTGAAACAGACAAAATCTGCAGAAGTGCGGCAAATTTTCTAAAATGCTCACGCAGATAAATTGTCTGGTATTTGCATTTCAGCATGGACGTCCCTGCCAACTATGTGTATGGACACTTGTTCAGGAACCATTAATACTATTTTTCCATAAGCAGGCACATCTTTTACCCAAAATCACCACCTTTTCCAAGTAGTTCCCCCAAACTGTGGCCTCCTAAATATGGACAAAGTTACAGCTTAAACATTTGTCATCCATCCTGCCTTTGTATACAAAGTCCTGCTTCAAACAGGACTGTTTAGTGTCCAGTAGCCGTGGTTAATACGTCAAGGCACTGACACATTGCATGTCTGTCACTTAGCACTTGATACCCTTAAATGTGACTGTATTGAAGATCTTCTTTGCATTGTTTTTGAAGGGGTACTGATTTAACATCAGCGCTGCTAATGCTGTATTTATACAGGGTTTTTCTTTGTTAAAAATAATGCAGTCTGTATACCTCTGTCCACCCAAATCGTACACAGTGAGTCATGGCAACATATTTCAGGCTAATGTACAAAGAGCAGGTATGTAATTTCAAATATTGCAGCTTTGAATAACTGAAATGCTGTCAGAACCACCTAAAGCATTGCTTTGGACATCATTCTTTGTTACTGCACCTTATGCTCTAAATTATTTTCTGTGCTGTCAAAGTGTTTAATGATAATATGCTGCAGATGATTCATTATCACTGTGGTTTAGAACAGAGTATATAAAATGAGGCTGATATTGCTCAATTCATCTTAACCCATGCATACGCTGTATATGACCGCAGACTGTGTTAAACTGCAGCCACAATCACTAATATAAATTCTCAGCTGTTGAATATTTCCCCTGAGATGTGTATGCAAAGCCAAATAAGGTACTCTCTCCTCTGTTGATAATTAGAGACGTTCACCTAATCAGGGTTGTGAGACCACCTACAGTAATGTTAATATATTAAAGTCCCCGATCTTCCCGGTGAGATCTTATTCCTCTGCAGTTCACTGTGTTAGACTTTTAAGACCCAGATCTTCTCAGCGGTAGCTTCTCCAACCCTTATTTTTCAAACATTGTACTATTCTCCTGCTGTGCCCCAGGTTTGAGGCTGTTGTCGTCATTAATTCTGGACACAGCGCAGTGTTGCTGTGACCCATTATAACCCACATCTCCATCTTGGTTCTGTGGTGATGCATTGCTCTATAATTCTCATTAATAATCCCAACTGCAAATAGCATGGTGGTGGGATGAGGCATGGCAAATGCACTACAAAAGGCAAGAAAGCAGTGTTTAGATAAAGCAAAGCAGAAGTAGCTGATGGCAATACTGAATGGAGTATTAAACCACCTGTGTAGGTTAATTACTGTGATGATCCATTAAAGTAGCTATGTCCACTGATGCTCCTGGGAAATGTAGTACTAAACTAACTGGTCATGGTTGTGTATTATTAACTTTCAAGGAGCTAAGACAGACCTGAGGGAGGTTTGTGATATCACAAATATAAGGCAGGCCTGTTTCCCTCCCACAGCCTTCGCTGTAGCTGAAATGATAAATATTTTTAAGGAAACAATCTGTTTGTGCTTCCTCAAGTTTTCAGTGTTCAAAATGTAAATTTTACCATTTAAAACATGTCTGAGGAGATCAGTCATCACGTAAAGCTATTATGTTTTCTAGTGGTGAGGAAAAATGTCAAATAATTAATCGATGGGAGATAAACAACATGTAATTTGTGATAGCTGCGAGTCTGTAGCGTTAGTGCAATAATTTATAGTAAACAAAACTGCTGCAATGTCAGGAGAATCTGGGTGTAGTACACAACAGGCAGAAAGATTCAAGGGTTAAGCACAGTTGCTGCCTGGGTAGGACATGCAGGACACGTGACATGCTAGATGTGATTTCTCTGGAATATTACCTGCACTCTACTCACACAGACTTTTTCCTCTGCAGGTTAAAGGCTGTTTAATGTCTCATGTTGGACATTTCAGGTCTCGCATCAACCTCCATCAGATAATGTCTACAAAAGTTGTACAAAAAGGGTGCAGTGCATGTGGAAGAACAAAAAACTGTTAATGAATCATTTACTCTGTCGGTTCACAGAAATTTACATTATTGCGGTGCACTTTTAGAGCTTTCAGCAATACATCGCATGGATTTTCTTAACAACTTGTTGACAGTTTTCTAGTGTCTTTCAGGATGATTTGTAATATTTTACAAAGATGCATATTTGCTGCAAAAAAGCAATGTTTGTGGATCTTTACTGCTAGCGAGCGTTTTTGTAAATTCAATAAGGAAGATCTGATCTCTTCTCTGCCTGCTTTCCTGGGTGGTCTGCTGCTTTTCTGTTCTTTACATGACTACAGCTTTCCCACGCTGTCAATCTCAATACTGACATCATTACTTTAGACTCTCCACCTCCTCCCCATCTCCACCTCAGACACCTCAAGCCTCAGTCTTCATCTTCTCCACCACCAGCAGCTAGACTCTGTGGTGTCCTGTCCTAAATCCTATCACCACTGGGATTCTCTTCTGCCGTGATGGTTCATCGGAGTCTGATCGCTAAATACATAAATTTCACTACCTCAATAAATCACGTTCAATTCTTTGGAGTCTGAAGGCACTACAAGCTCCATCGCCAAAAGTCACGCCATGTGTGTTGTTAATTTGTGTTATTTTTAGACTACACATGCACAGATAATGGCCTGCATTGTCAAAAATTTCATGTAGCCAGTGAGCTGATATTTCTAGTGATTGTTGTTAGCACATACTGTACAGTACAGTGCTTTAGGCTGCTGCTGGATTTCTGATATTCTTCATATCATAATTAGATCTAAACAGCTGAGATGGTCTTATCAAACACGCAGAGCTTGTTCGGTAGTCTTGTTAGTAAATGGAACTGAGGCAAAAAATTGGACTCAGACATGAAGGACATACTCTATTCACTGCACCATTCAACATTGTGCAAAAGTCTTATAGTCTAAATTTTCCTGGGAAAAGGCTTACAAAGCAATTTACGTGCAGCATTTTATTCAAACAAGCAAGCATGGAAATGCTGTATAAAAGACTAAAACAAAGCTTGTACAATTATAACGAGCTTGAAAGTCAATATTTGGTATGACCACCGCTATTCTCCAGCACAGTATGAGCACTCTTTACTTTACTGTGTTTCTCTAAGTAGCCCTAAGCTCTCTAAGCTCTTCTTTGGATGCTGCCTGCCTTTTTGTTGCATTTGCTGTCCAAATGATCCCACACTGCTTCCAAAATTTTGAGTTCTTGGCTGTGGGGAGGCCAGTCCATGACTGATAGGGTCCCATCGTGTGTTTGCGATCGTTGTTATTCTGAAAATAAAGCCGTTGCCAGTTAGATGTTTTCCTGATGGTATTGCATGGTGGATCAAAATCTAACAGCAATGTTCTCAGTTCATAATCCCATCAGTTTTGACAACATCCCCGCCACATTATTGACTGAAGCTGTAGCTCTGAATCAGAACAGAGCCACCTCTGTGTTTTACTGAGTGCTGTTGACTCTCACTGTTGTACCTCACCTGATGAAGGCTCAATCAATTAATGTTACACTAAAATCTGATATCTGAGAGAAGCAAGCCAGGTCACTGTGCTGTTGCTCTTATGTTCTCATCTTGGAGAGCCCAAAATATGACACCACTCTCCAAACCATCTAAATATGCCTCAGTTCATTCCCACCAATTTAGGTGTTTAGAGGTCAAGTGTGTTTGGTTCTTTTGTATTTATTTGTATTTTCAGTAAAATGCAAATTCTCCGCTGTTTACATTTTTCATAACGTTTAGATGGATTGTTGCTGTTTTATACGATCCTCGGTCTATCACGAGAACCAAAAAAAAGACAGATTTGTGGGATTTATGAGTATGGATTTAAACTCCAACTTGCAGAAATGGATTTTTTTTTTTTACATCTAGTTTTGAAATGTTAAACTGTTGGAAGGCGCTCCTTTAGTTGTCCATAAAGATTAACTACTCAAGTGCAGACATCTGGGGAGACTTCCTCAGCAACTGTGATGCTTATGACTCTGCCTGCACACAGCAAACACTTGATGGCTTAAAAGGAGAGTTTGTGAAGTGCCACTTAATATACTGATCATCACCTACTGTAAGTGTGAAAGTCCAGGCATGTCGCTCCATCTGTTAAGAAGAAGCAGTGATTATTAGCTCGCGTTAGGGTTGTTGTCACTGCTAGAGCTGCCCAAAAAGCAATGTGTTCAAAGATTAACCTTAAAGCTTGGAAGATTTGTGCCACTCCCTTTCAACATGTAAATTAATCAGAATGTTTTTTTGTATGTAATTTGTATAGTATATTTTTTTTTCTCTCATTTCTTTTCTAAATGTACTTGTATATTGTTCACATGTTGAAATAAATTACCAATCAATCAATCAATCAATCAATCAATCAATCAATCAATCAATCAATGTATGAGAGGGGGAGGGGGTCAGAGTACTGCATGTATTATTCAAAAACACTTATTTAATCATCAAAAAGAAAGAAAGAAATGCATTATTGACCAGTTGCTCCTCAAATAACTATGACTTTATTTGTTTGAAAGCACCGGATAGCAGTGGTAAGAATCGGATAACAAGCAAGGGCGCCGATGCAGTCTCCTCGTCTGTCTCTGATCCTCCTGACTTTCTCATCCCGAGAGTATAACCGTCATCTGTGGGCTAAGATCAGTGTCTTAGCTGAGAAGATCTTCTTTCCTCATATGCAAGCTATGCAAGTGTTTTATTTTGTGGGTACAGTCACAGGACGATCACGAATGGTGACAACCACGTATTTAATGATTGGTTGTTTTTTTTCTTCTATGGAAGATCAGAAAGACGTGCTCTATTCACACTAAGTTTTCTATAAAGATAATTTTGCATTTCTGCCACATTGGTTCTGTTAGACTGGACAAAAGTTGCACAGTTTTTGTTCAGTGTAATTTTGCAGAAATATTTCAATGATTTTTTTTTTTCCTGTGGATGGCTGAAGGAGAATAGAACAGTCTGGCAGACTGTGGCATAACACTCTTTCTTATTTACATAATATGTCAAATTCACTGGAGAAGCAATGATATTAGAGTCCACTGGTGCTTTTGCAGCTTTTAGTTAAATGTTGGGGGGGGGGGGGGGGGGTTCTTGCTTCTCCATCACAGCAAGAAATTTTTTTCTCACTTAACATAGTGAGATTACATATCCACTATGACAGAAAATAATACACAATCGACATAATCTTCCCTTTGCCTGGAACAGTGAGGAAAGAGATGAGCAGGTAGCTGATAGTGAAATAAATATATAAATTTCAGAATCAATTTTCCTCAAAAGTGTATGTCACAGAGTTCATCAAGCGCCATCTCTGACCTTAGAACTTGAGGCGAGTGAGCGCACCTACATGAATGAATGTGACAATTACGTTCAGGCTGCACTGCGCTTGCTGATCAGATCAGCCCTGTGTTTACATTCCTGATGCCTCCCATTCATCACGTGAAAAGAAGACTATTTTTTAAGCGCTAAGCATCACTATGAATGAATTATGCGATCGTTTTATAGCTGAACGTGGCAGAAGTCCTTTTTGATTTGCACTCCAAAGATAAAGAGGTGTGTAATTCAGCAGTGCTTTTGCTTATTTTATCCATTTTATTTTTTAGACCTAGTCAGCCTCGTTGATTTGTATTGAATCTGGCAGAGATGCAAAACTCTTTATTATCTGCTTTGACTGGCTAAGAGCCTCAATAAGTGGATTGCATACATGTACAGATAGTAGTGCTATAATACGTAGATATGTAGATTAACTGAAATGTCATCTTTCCAACTTTCTTAGATTTTGCAGGTATTATGGGGATTACTGAAACATGCTGCAGAACATAACCATTCAGAAAGCGATGATAGCGCAACCATCAAATGGTCTCTGGCAAATCCTGCAGAGACCATATGTCAAGCAGTATCTTTGAAAGAGTTACAGCTGGGTATTTTCCTCGCACGTTCACATTTTCCTTCAGTACTGATGGCTATAAAAAAATAAATAAGAATAAAACTGGGCTAGTCTCTTGGCGCTAGGGGTTCCAGAAATACCTGCAGGTGATAACTAGCTGAGACTTTGTAGCAGGTGTCCTGTCACCTTCACCATTATCATAGCTGTGGGTGGAGGTGGTAATTAACTGTTGTTTGCCTTTTTTTAGAATGTTGCCATGACAGCTCTCCCTGTCTCTCTCTCTTTTCACCACTATTTTCTCAATAACTGTCACCTACTTCCAAATGTCTCTGCTTCTACATTTTTACCCTCTAGCTATGTGCCATTACACTTGTTCCTCGTTGTTACATATTTTTTTAAAATAGAAAGTCTGCACAATGCAGTTAAAATAGAATCATCTCATCTTACAAATGTGTGTGCATGTGTTTGTGTTTTCTTCAAATAAGGATGGTTTTGATGGGCTGACAATGTCATCCATCACGGTCAGGTCAGTTCATGCACTCTGCCCAGTGGGCGGTGGCCTGCAGGTAACAACAGCTGCAGCACAGTGTCTCAGTTGTCATCGGGGTACCGAACATCAGTGCGACAAGCCCTGCCCATGTCAGCCTGTTGTAATTCAATGGGCACACACGTAAAAACATCCCTGTTCTTGTTGTGCTCTGAGCCCTTTAAAGCCTGTTCTTTGATCGATGTTGATATCCAGGCATGTGGGTTTTAAATTACAGTCTTGCAAAAGAAGAGAAGATTTTTTTATAGTTGGGTTTATTTATAACAGTTTGAAATGATTAGTAATTATTTGTTAGCTGAGAGACAAATGCTTAAAGGGGAACTATTAGAGTCATTTCTGGCTCCATATTTTTATTCTTGAACTCATCACAGGTCATCACAGCGGGCGGCTCCGCATATCGGATTTGGCTGATTTTTTACGCCCGCTGCCCTTCATGACACAACCCCCAAGGGATTGGTGTCTCCTCCGGGGGGCTTTCACTTGTCCTTGTTTATCTTACCTACTGAGCTTGTACTCGTGCAGCCCTTCAGTCCATCCACAGTCCAAAACGAGTCGTTTTAGCTCCATTCTCTTGAAGCCAATTTTCTTCTGACTGGCTGCACCTTGCAGGCAGTAGATTTGAAGAGCATAAGGGAGGGCTTGCTGTGTTGACAGCTAGAGCTGTGTGCCTGACATGACTATATGAAGTATATCTGCTCTCACTGACATGATTCAGAGCCAAGAAGAAAAAAAAATGGAGAGGTCTGACTCCCGATCTTTTCCTCACTGGGATTACTTGCACATATGCTGCCCACAGGATTTGAAACTTTTACCATGTTTAACATGACCATCCTCCATTGTTACAGTGCAAAGATGACAGAAAATACTGAAAAGCATATCAGATCTCTTCGAATTCTCAGAGTTTCTGCAGAAATCCTCGTAATTTTTACGGTCCACAAAGCTATTCTTGCGACCTTTTTCTTTTTAGCTCTTCCTCTTGTCTCATTCAAATGCACTTACTGCAAGTTGCTTTGGGCAAACGTAATTGTCCCGGGAATGTAATGTTAAGGTTCAGCCATGTATTGTGCTCAGAGGGAAATGGAACACTTAGAAATGATTCTCAAATAATCTGTAATCTACTGTACCCGTGGATTTGTTTTTTCTGTGGAAAGATGATTCGGTGTTGCTGCTGTTGGCTTCGAGGTTTCCTGCTCTGTGTGGATTTAGTCATATGCATCTTACAGCGAATAAGCATGTGGTACTACCTCTGCTTGTGCTTGTCTCCCTTCTGTAGCACTATAGCTAGATGCTGAAATTCCACTGTCTTAATGCGGGGATGAGGATGAAAAACGGGTGTATAGAGAGTGCAGGTGGGATGATGGGGTGACATTACTCTGTAATTTAGTGAGTGAGTAGCCCCGTGAACACCAGGCTGCGGCACACAAAAATGAACTCACTTCATATCGTTATGTATTAAACTCCTATTAGGTCAGTCCCAAATCATTCCGGCCCACTTCAACCCCTGACTGTGCTACCTCCCTTACTACAGATGAGTTTTTTTGTGATGACAGTTTGTCATTCAGAGTCAGTCACTGGTGAGTGAGCACCATCATAGCCATGATGGACAGGTCCCTTCGAGGGGACCCTTTCCCCCAAAGGAGCAGAAGCTCAGACTTGTCCAGGTCGAGTTTTCAGGCAGTCCATCTCAATCTGCTCTCAGATGTCAGCCAGGCAGGCATCAATCTGCATGGAGTGTAGCGTATCTGGGAGCAGATAGGTCAAGGAATATGAGGACAGAAGAGTCTGTAGCGGAATGAAGCTCTCGTGCTACTGCGAGGATAGGCAAACTAAACTGGTGGGGATCTAAGAGGTAAGCAATTCTGTTTTGGCCATTTGTGGGTCCAGTGTGTGTTGACAGTGTGATAGTGATAGCGGCAAATTTGACAGGAGTAGAAAAACCAGACAGGTTTTGATAGGGTTGGTCCAAAAGGAGAGAAGGTTGGAGGTGACAGACTAGTGGAGGATAGATAAATGGTAGCAGGTGGGAGCAACTGGAAGTCTAAATAGGAGGCGGGGTATAAGATTGGATTATTTTAAATGGAATTAGATTGTCCAGGTGTTACTGAATGAGCACGTTGTTACCAGTACAAATTGTCACATTAAAAATTATGTCTAACCTCTCTAGTTCAGTGACAAATGAAGTAATAACATGAAAATAGTGTCACGGCGAAATATTTGTTATTTAAAAACCAGGATAACAGATATTAATATTGTGACTGAAAATACTAGTGCAGCATCATCAAAAGGTGAGTATTAGTTGAAGAAGGAGATGATGCTTGAGTAATGATATCTCAGGTCTGCGAAAGCTCTCCTGTGCATCTGCTTGAACACTGGTGATGGAGAACAAAGGCGATAAAGAGCAGACATGCCAGCATTAACATGCTACTGTAAATCACTCAGGCTTTGGGGGCCTATTTTGTAGATTGCTTGCAAGGCTCAAGCGCTTGTTATCTGTACATGTTTTCACCATCAGAGAGTAAAAGGTTATATCTTCTGTATTTCATCTTCAGCTGGTTGATTGAACTTGATTTGATCCTGTATTCTTCTGTGCTGAAATTGATCTACCACAATGATGTCTAAAGTGTGCTGTGTTAAATCTAGCAGACCATAACTCAGACAGCACTGTAGCACATTTTAATGGTTTTACTGCTGGGAGTGTGCGAATGAGGATGATCTGTTTGGTTGTTAAGGATGTTTTACTGAATTAGACACACAGCCCCTGTGGAAATGCAAAATAGCTGTTTTCAAATCATGCAGACTCTTAATTCTAAATCTCTAAAGCAGGGGAGTCAAAAAAGTCAGTCAAAATTGGCCTGTAAAGACTCCAATCCAGCTAACTGAATGGCTTTAGAAAATGTGAAGGGGCGCATACATTTTGGACTTTCAGCTTTTGCTCCTCTATCATGGTCATTCAAAGAATCCTTTCTTTTATTTACCACAGCAGCATGTCTCTATCATGTAGAAAAACTGAGACGTACTGTTGATTTTGCATTTCTTATCTTAAGATATCTCTGGGATAAGATGTGTAGTTAAACTCTTTTACACTGACAGGAGGGAACGTTTGACTGCTCCAGCCCTCTTAAGATCAAAGTGGGCTGCATGTGGCTCATGATGTAAAATGAGTTTGACATCCTGCTCTAAAGAGACACGTATGTTTGCAGGAGCGCTACTAAAACTGACAGTAAATTTCATTCTCGTGATTCCCGCCAGACATCCGCGAGAAGCCGATATTCTGCAACAGCATTGATTTTTTTTTTTCTTTCTTTTTTTTTTTGTACGGTCTCAAATTACAAACTTCAGCTGGTGTTTTTGGAAATCTTTGTTGAATGTACTATATACACTTGATGGACAGACCCGATATCAAGGATTTAGCCATACCAGCGGGCTTAGAGCAGCAGCTTATTAGGTTTTCATTAATGTCTCCAAAGATTCAATAAAAGATAAAGCATCCAGATCTGAAGCAGTGCTTGCCCCTCTTCTTCTGTGTCCTTGGCACAGACTAATTCTCACTCATGCTGGCATATTTATGGTGTGAAGCACAGGTTGACTGCCAGGTTAAAAGATTTACTTTTGAATTTAAGAGGATGTTTGGAGTGAGGGGGGCTTGAAAGAAAGTTCATATTATGTGGTTGGGAAATAGGCCTGTATATATTGTGAGGCTATACATTTACCAGTCTTCAGATATTTTTACTACACTGTTTACACCGTGACAGCTGTCACTTTTATAAAGGTAGCTTCGGATGCAGAAGGTCTTTGTGCACTATGTTCTAAAGTACTGAGGGCAGCAGCTTTATGGCAGTATTCGATTTTTCAGCCATTCTATGAACTCAAGGAATGTCACAATTTATCTGCCTGCCAGCCTGTCCAGAATAAAATCTCTATTTATTGGACATACTGCTGAAATTTGTCATTTCTACGACATAAATCTGGATGTTTTTTGACAATGCCTCGATTTTTCAACCAAAGCTTTCAAGTACAGTTAATCTTTGCATATTTTATGGGTTTGTTGGATTGCCAAAAGTTATTTATTTTACTTATGCACAGTTTTCAGGTCAGAATTGATCTAACATCTATCTTAGGTCCATTGATGAAATTCCCTTTTGCTGTAACTGGTGTTAAGTAAGTAAGTAAGTAAGTAAAGTTTATTTATATAGCACCTTTCACAGACATGTGTCATAAAGTGCTTTACAAGAAAGGTAGGAAAACACAATACCGTCATAAAAACATCATAAAAACCCCGGTCTAATTAAAAGCTTTTTGACATAAAAATGTCTTTAGCTGCGTTTTGAAGGCAGAAATAGAGGAAGTGCATTCCAAACAGCTTGGAAAGATCGGTCCCCTCGAGTTCTGAAAAGAGTGTGGGGGACCACTAAAAGGTTTGGATTCGCT
Source organism: Copadichromis virginalis (assembly GCF_057382275.1). NCBI lineage: Eukaryota > Metazoa > Chordata > Actinopteri > Cichliformes > Cichlidae > Copadichromis > Copadichromis virginalis. The sequence goes on from NC_140624.1 coordinate 17,097,008, forward strand.
GACCTCAGGTTACGAGAAGAGGTACGTGTACAAATCAAATCAGCAATATAGGGAGGGGCCTGTCCCCGTAATGCTCTAAAGGTTAAAACTAAAATTTTAAAATGGAACCTAAATCTGATTGGTAGCCAGTGTAGCGACATTAAAACAGGGGTCATATGAGCTCCCTTGTTCGAGCGGGTCAGTAGCTTCGCTGCAGAGTTTTGAACAACCTGTAGACGAGCTAGCCCTTTCTTGTTTAGACAAGTAAACAGACTGTTACGGTAGTCGAGTGTTGTAGAGACAAAAGCATGGATTATCATCTCAAGTTCACTTGTTGACATGATAGATCTAAGTTTTGAAAAGTTCCTCAAGTGAAAAAAGCAGATTCTTACTATCTGATTTAAATTTCCCTCCAAAGAAAAAGCTTAATCAAAAATAGCATTTAGATTTCTAAGGTTATGCTTCTGTGAGGAACCTAAATCACCCAGTCGCTGTTTAATATCAGACATTGCACTGTCTGGTGCAATAATCAAAGTTTCTGAACTTTGATCTTATGAACTTCAGAAGGCTTAAATGAGTAGTATAGCTGAATATCGTCAGCAAAAAGATGATAAGATACATCAGGAAACTACAGTATTATCTAGCCTAAAGGAAGGATGTATATTGAAAACAGAATAGGTCCCAGCACGGAGCCCTGAGGAGCTCCCCACAGCAGCTATGTAGATTTTGACATAATCTGGTTTGCAGATACACTAAAACTCCTTTCAGATATGTAGGATGAAAACCAGTCTAGAACAGAGCCAGACATCCGAACCAGGTCTCTCAGTCTGTTTATCAGGATGGTATGATTAACTGTGTCAAAGAAAGAGGTAAGGTCTAACAAGACTAGGACTGTGATGATAAGCTGGTGTTAGTAGGCCAAAGGGCTAAGCACACAAGATGAACAGTTGTTTCCATCATTCTTTGTCATTATACGCATGATCTGCTGCCTCACAGACCTGCTACCGCTGCTGAAGACTTACAATATGCTGACAGGCTGCAGGGTCCTGTGTTCGAGTCTTGCTTCCTGTTCACCCTCTATTCTCCAATCAAAAAAAGGTTGATATATTCCTTTAAATACTGTATAGGAATACTTAAAATGACATGTACTTTAACAGAGGCTTTGGTCTACAATGAACCCCCCTGCTTTGTGCAAAGGCATTGTCATTGCCTGTCTATGGAAGCATACAAACACCACTACACACAGTCATTAGCGCTGAAATTCTCCTTTTAATTCATATGTAAATTGCTGGAGCCTGATTAAGTCAGGATTAAGATAATGAAATTAAACAGCAAAGGTTCAGAGATGGTAAAAAGGTTTTGAGAAGAGTGTGTAAGGCACCTGTGGGAGTTTAGTAACAACAATGTCTGGATGTCTCAGAGCAGCAGTGTTGTTAACCTGTATTGTTACCCTTCTCTGCGGCTTCCTGGGCTTTTGTTTGGGATATTTAGTATCGTTATGTAGTGTAACACAATAAAGGACCCACGCGCACAGGGTTGTAGGTTGAGTATTATTATTTTCAGAGTGTCTTTGCGGCAGCTTTCAGCTCACCTCCCCTTCTGTTTCACGGTGCACACAGTTTTGTCTTCTTATTCCAGCGACATATTCAAATGGAGAGACATGATCAAATGATGGAGGTCAGATGTGTGAGTCAGCCTCCCCTGACACCACACCCTGAACTCACTGCTCCACCCCTCCAGCTGAGCCACAAACCACACCCCACAACATGCTGATTAAAATGATTTCCTTCACAGATTCATAGTCAAATTAATCTCTCTCTTACTCTCACTTATTAGCAGTGCATCAGATGGTAGCTTATGTATTAGTTAATGAGTCACTCACACTTGAATTTATTTAAATTATTGCTAACATATGTCGAAATACAATATATAAGTCAATTACTGAGCTTCAAAGTCAATACTTGGTATGAACACAGCCTGAACTCTCTTACGTTTCTTTAAGTAGTCTTCTTGAAGGACATCCAAAGCTCCACTTTGCCTTTTTTTTTCTGTTCTCTGTCAAGATGATCCCACACTGCTTCAATAATATTAAGGTCCAGGCTCTGGGCTCTGGGGAGGCCAGTCCATGCCTAATAGTACCAGTATTCAGTTGTGCGTTTGGGTTCATTGTCATGCTGGAAAATTAAGCTATTGCCAGTGTGGCGTGATCCACATGGTATTGCATAACAGATGAAAATCTGACAGCATTTTTTTCCACTCATACTTCTATCAGTTTTAACAAATCTGCTTCTCACAAAGGCTCCTGAGCAAATAAGAGGGCAATAACATTATGTTGAGGTAGTAGTGATTTAATTTAATAAAAGCATTTTTTTAATCCACCTAAACATATGAGAACAATCAATGAATTATATTTCCCAGTGAGACCTCATTCTACCAGTATTTTATGGCACCTTATAGAAAAACTATTTATTAAGCATCCATTCACTCTCAGTGAACCCACTGGAACATAATGTGAGCAGAGTCTGATGCCTGACTCCATACGTCTCTCTTTCATGTCTTGAAGTCTCATTAGCTGCGTGCTCTAGGGCTATTGATCTCGAACAGACGTTAATTACATTATCAAAGCTCGAGTTCTATCCTTCGTTATAGTAAACACAGGAAATGAGCATATGAGGCTGGTTTTAGTCATGTACTGACTCGGGCCTCTAAGTGAACCTCCAGTTTCACTGCTTGAATAATATTAATCAATTAATATACGAGCAGCAATAAAAGCTCCTTGTATCTTGTTTAATATTTTCCTGTGAGAGATGCCTTTTGCTTTCTAGCTTCCTCTCTCTTACTTCCTTTACATTTGCAGTGAACTAACAGTATTTTTTCTTGATTGTTAGTTTTTGAGAATGAATCACTGCACCACTTCCTGTCCCAGTCCCAAGATCCACGCTCATTCTGTGGGTTATTATTATATGTTGAATACAACACATAACAGGCAGTAAGCTGATTGGTATCACTTCTAAATACATTACCACTGAGTAGACTGATCATAAATGTCATCTGTGACAATTAAAGATTAATGGATTCAACAATCATACATCGTTAATGATACTTTAAATAGAATATCTACATTGTGTTACTGTGTTCCAGCAGCGTATTGGACCTAATGCAAGTTTTTCTTAGTTAAAGGCTAATTCATCAGTACAAAAGCTCTTTTCCCGTCCTGTTAGCACAGCTGATAAAAGGAGTAATAAATCTGGCTAGCTGGATGCCCGGAAGCATTACCCTGGTACAAATGTCTCAAAGTGGGGGAAAAAAGGCTTGTTTTAAAACTGTCAGAACACTCTCGGGGTTAAGAAATGCAGGCTACTTTATCAAGGACATTTCCAAATTTCGTACAAACATTATATACTACTCTATTCACAGAACACCACAAAATGGGAAAATGGGTCTAACCTTAATGGAAGAAATGATGTCTTCTCTGGTTGAGAAGCAGTTGCCTCACATGACTTCAGCTGGCAGCTTTGTTAAACGGTACCTGCAAACCATCAGGATGTAGGCCTTCTCGCTGTAGTAGGACATAAAAAGAGTTGGAGTGACCCATGAAGCGAGGGATTAAGATAAACACAAGAAGACAAAGAAAAAGAAGAAAAAGATATTAACAGCAGACAAATTAGATTCTAGATGCTTGGATCAAAATTAAGGACATCTGTGAACAGACAAAGACATGCTAGAGGAGTGCTTGAAGTCTTTTTGTTGGGAAGTCTAGATATTTACTGAATTATCCTGATATTTTGACCTGTACTGTAGTGGATCACAGTTGTTTTGGTGATTCTTTGAGTTTTTATGTCTCCTGATAGATTTTAACAACACTCACTAGATGAAGTGACGCAAAAATGACACATTCTAACAACTGTCCTCAGGTTTTCATGATGTTGACATTTTACTTTGTACCATAAGCAGCTTAAATTATATATTAATTAACAAAATTAATGTTTTAATTTTTCATTGCCCTTCTCATTCTCTGATCATTTCAGCCCCAGTTTACTTGGTTTTTAAAAGGTTCTGTAACCCAATTGTGACACAACTTTTTTTTCATACTCCAAACTCAGTCACGCAGAAACATTAACAGCTATCGCACATAATCCAGGGCAGCAGCTACTCTTTGAGCATTAGTGTAGATTAGTCTGAAACAGCGGCTTCTCTGGAGCAATGTTCAACTCGTGTGATTTCTGTCCTTTCAGCTGTTCTGTTGTTCAGCTGTCAGAGCAAAGTGCAAATTCTATCAGCAGGAGTTTATTCAATCCAGTTTTCCCCAGCCTGAAACCTGTGGACCGAGAAAATGGAACGATTTTCCCCCCTTTCACAGTGTTCACGCACCATCCAATTAGAGCGCCGAAACACAAGGGACAGCGCAATAGGCAGGCAGAAATGTGGGCAGTGTTAAAGGACAAAAGAATGGTAGTACGGTAGGTCATAGAATATTATTAGAGAAGGAAGGACACACAAAGAGGCGCAGAAGTGGTGTCCTTGAATGCCAATTATGTGCTTGTATATGAAAATTAATTGAATACACTAACAAATGAAAGTTCACTCTGTAAGTACATGTGTTTTCTATGTGGTGCAAAAACTGAGTATTTTAGAGCTAGGACCAATATATTGCCCAAGATTTTCTTTTGGTTACTAAATCAGATATAAATGTTCAACTGCTCATTATTGCAAATATCCAATTAGCCAATCACATCTCACAACCAGCTCTAGTGTTTACAGAAAATGGTCCAAAAAAGGGAGTAAAATCTCCAGTGAAAGACAGGTCTCTGGGTGAACATGTCTGGTTGATGACCTGATAGGAAAAGACCTATAACTGAAAAAAACGATTACTCAAACTAAACTAAACAACCAAGGTATGCGGAAGAGCATCTGTGAACACACACCACGATAAACATCGAAGCAGAAGACCACACAGGTACACTGCTGTGAGCTAAGAACAGGAAACAGACTACAATTCCCATGGTTTTACTACAACTCAGCAACAGAAGAGGCCTTCCAGCTGTTCTGTTTTTCAGCTGTAATAGCTAATTCTATCAGTTCAATTCAGTTTTATTTACAGAGGCTTATATCACGGCTGTGTGTGTCGAGATGGGCCAAAATCTCTGAGGAATGTTTGAGACTTTAAATAGTAAAAACACTCAAATATCTTTTAAATCGATGTTTTCTTTCAACTGCATTAGGATTGATTTTAAAAGTCCAAGCTGTCTTATAATTTAATTATATACACTTAAATCTATAGATCAAGTTCCAAATCTCTGACATGAATAAAAATGATTAGTGTTGTTGCGATTTGGCACTACATGAATTGAATCGAACTGAGTAGTGCGCAGGATAGTGGATTTCTTGGTTTTTATACCATACGTGAATTCTAGGGTGCATGTCTTTGTGGCATGCACTTTCCCACCAGACAGATCTCCTGCTACATGCTGCCACTGCATCAAAAGGCGTCCCCTGAATCATCGTTAACCTCGGCGAGCAGAGATTTCGTGATGATAGGTGTCGGTCCTTCCCACACAGCACTGATGGAAAGGACCAACACCTTCTTCTTCCAGCGGTCAATTTTAAATCACAGGGAGTGACTGCGTTTCTGCTTGAGTAAGGCAAAAGTGGCAAGTTAACAGTCGCTATTCTTTTCTGGACTCTTTGCAGGTAGAACAAAAGCAAAGTGACAAATATCTTTTAGGGTCGGTGCTGAGCTTATCCATCACTTTGGTAGCAGAGCTGTCAAAAATCGGAGTGTTCGGCAGCCAAATTGGGATTTATGTTTTGTATTTTAGGGCAACTAAAAGAAATAAAAGTACTGACTTTTCTCTGACGCAACTAAAGTGTAGGTTTTTTTGTCTATTTCTAGTATCAGTTAAATAAAAAAGAAAAACACAGCAATGTGTTTTTCAGCAATGTGAAATTGGTAATATTAAAGTGCTTTTCAGTAGACTTAACACGGCTGAAAAAAGATGCAGGGGCATCTCACTCTTCCAAACCTTTTATTTAATATGCATCAACTCCTAATGAGAAGTTTGTGCATATTAGATAAAGATCACGAGCTCGTCTTTTTCTTAAATCCCAACCTTTAACTGTTTTTTATGTTCTCCGAGTCAGACTGTTGCGAGTGATAGCTTTGCATTTTAAAGCAGCATTTAAAATTATTCACTGTGCAAGTAAAGTTCAAGGAGAATTAAGCAACCAAGAAATTTTGTAGTAGGATGGGGGAAAAACACTCAGTGCAGCAATATATCCTATCACATTCTCTTGTGACATGTTATATACAAACTGTATGTTTTTGTAAATACATACAGACGTTCTAAAGAGAACTCTAGTCCCAATTTTAGTAATATCACCATAATGACCAACTGACTGTAAAGAAGAAACTCAAATAACAAGGGAAAACATTTCACTAAGCTAATTAAGCTGGCACATTATTGGAATTATACTTATTATTATTATTATTATTATTATTATTATTGGAATAACATTGATAATCCTTATACACACTGATGGAATGTAATGAATAAATCCACAAGTTTTGCTTTTTTTGGCCTTTGTAGTGTTGTGTTTATTTCTTGTATCTTGTGCTCCCTTAATTCAAACATCTATCAAACAGACATGATTGTGTGGACTGGTGGGGAATAAGTGGACCTAGATTGCCTAAAAAGCACCCTTTTGTAGCTCACTTAAGTGACACATACGTCTTTCCCGTCACTACTGACAACCCAGTGAGCCTGCAAACATGTTCAGCTCTCTTCAGATGCCAAGGCAAAAGTGAGCTGCTGCTGATGGCTGTAAAGACTTGCCTTTTTACAAGTCATCTCCTTTTTTTTTCCCCCTAAATCGTCAAAGCATCTTACACTGCGACATGTGACAAATAGGCCTCTTGCATGCATTCAGCAATCTACTCACATAATATCACACAATGTTTGTCCCACAGAGCTTCTTTTTTGTGCTTTACCAGATTTTAAAATGTGTAATGCTTAGTGTGTGTTAGTGGGGGGGGGGGGGGGAAGGCAGCCATGTATCCATAAGAAAAATGTCATTAACACATTACTGCCAAACACTTTGCTCTTACAAAGACACCAAGAGTCTGCTATCTCTCAGTGAATTACTAAAGCTAATTGCCCCTAATTAGAAAGCCTTGATTAAGGTGCAGCTTTTGATTCAGGAGGAAGCCAGCAGTGATGATCCCCTGAGTTTCTCGCCATTCTAATTTTTCATTTTAGTATTCGTCATTTCTTCCTGCAAAAATAAAGGGGCTTTATGCATGAAGGCAAGTCATTTGTCCATGATTGCAATTTTTCTGGATGGCTGTGTGGATTGCAACTCAGCGACCTCTCACATGAATTGTCTCTATCTTTATTCGTTTTCTAGAAAAATCATCCAAGATGGCATTTTTGTACGATTTTTTTAAGGGTTTCCATCCTTTTGTTAAACGTGAGAGCAAGAGCAGCAGACCTTTAAAATCCAAATGTGAGAGGACACAGCTTATGGGTTTTTACTGTTAGGTGTCAGGTTTGCTCACTGTCCACACCTTAATGTTCATAAATAAGACACCACAGCCGTTTCTGTGTTATCCTTATGGCAGTGATACATTGTTTTAATTTACAGAGCAGTGACAAGATTTGAAAAATGCTTTTAATTTTCCACCACAATTATGACATTCTTTAATTCTCCTTTCAGACGTACAGCAGCGTTCAGCCAGAAGCACGTCAGACTCAACTTTTCATTCCCCTCAAAACACCATAAAGTATTAAACATCGACTATTTTAGAGCAGTCTGCTATGGATATGCTATAATTAGATTCCTATGCTTGAAAGGCCTGCAGGGTGTTGATCATTGTTATTTTATGAGGCATGTTTTTCTCACCAGTTTTAAAATTACCATTTTGTGCTAGCAGCCAAACAGGGACCCACAAAAATTTTTATAAGCATAAAAATGCTTTTATTTGAGCACCAATCACCCGAGGACTATATTACTCTTTTATTGTTTAATTACAGTAAGGAGAAAGGAAAATCATTTTCTTTCTGTTTTTCATGCTGAAGCATCATTTTGTAAAATTCACACATGCTTTTATACATGTTCCCTTTATGATGACCTAGAAATCAGGGTATTTTTTATAAAGAGAAGATTGACATGGAAGAATCAAAAAGCAACTGTCTCTTTACAAAAACTGGGTGATTGCACCCTCTGGTGGTAACCATACATATATATATGTAACGCCTAAAATGACTGCTTAGATTAGACAGACAGACAGACAAACGGGCGCATGCCAAGGTCAGATTCCACTGAGCATAAGATTCAGCTAAAACCTTTAACGCTGCTGTCATTCAGCACAAGAATGAATTCGGCACACTTCCAACTTTGTACATGGTGGCTTTGGTGTGGTAGACAAACAAAAGATTAAACTGCATTAACCTGTGATGAAACTGTCAGTCTTTCCCAGTTGGACTTTCAGCTCAGTGAATATTAAGAGCTTTTAAAACTTGCTCATGTAGGAAACTGATAATTACTCAAAGGATTACCAGAACAAGCTATAAACACGTCAAAATATATTCACACTTAAAGCCAATCACCAAAGAAACACACAGCTGGAGAGAATTTTAAAAAATTATTTATAATATGATACAAGGATATTTTGTGCAAGAGGTTGTTGGTGCTGTAAAACCTGTACATTATGAACAAAAGCATTTAAAACTTAAGAGAAACCTGAAAGCAGAGCATGGCTGCTGGGCCACGATTGTGTCAAATGGCTAACTGTCAAGAGACGAGCTGTATTATACAGTTTCCCCCTGTATACAATGGCTGTATAGGATTAGATTACATATTTATATAAAGTGCAGAAGAAATAAACACTTACAGTGAAAGCCTGAAGTGCTTTATGACTGAGTATAAACCCACCACCGCATGCGGAAAGCCCTGTCATCATGTGACCGGGTGGTCGGGCAAAAACGACCTAAAGACTTGCAGGGCAGTAATCACAAACTGTTCGCCATAGTTCAGCGGCAGAATATGCTGTATACTGTAATACAAAATGTTTTAATAGATTATCTATCTGTGCAATATACTGAATATTAAAAATATCCCTATGAACAGGTTTGAAAAAGTTATCTGAAATTCCCCCTTTTGTCTTTTTTTTTTTTGACTGAAGCATAGCACCACAGGCTCTCATGTTTTCCCACCACTAGATATGAAATAACCTGAAATTCATTCTTATTTCAGAGGAATAAGACCATTTTTGACATTAAAGATATAAGAAAATATATGCACTGTTAGTGACTAGATTAAATGCTTTGTATATATATCTCATAACTCTGTTTTGTCACTATAATGTTTCATGGTTATAAAAAGCAAGTGAATTCAGCATCACAGTCGAGTCTCAAGAATACAGGAGAGCAAAGAGGCATCAAGCGGTCCATCAGACTCTGTCCAGCACCTCTCCATGCCAAAACAACAGCAGCCAGGGATGTGGGTAGATTATCTAGGTCTGCTGGGAACCCTGTGCAAAGACAACAGGAGTTGTAGATACACAGCAGACTGGACCCATGTTTAAAACCATAAAAATGCAATGTCAGTGTGCAATGTGGAATCGGTTGTGAAATAGAAATCGGTGCGTGATATCTGATTTTGGTCCTTACCGAGTTGGTTCTTTTACGTTTCCAACAGTCTGGATTGAGCCTTTTCTGCTCTTCGGCCAGGGCCTTGGCCTCCATGGTGTACATCCTCCTCTCCTCGTTCTTCATCTTCTTCCACTTGTCACCCAGAATGACACTAATGGCTCTGGAGCGAAAGGTTAGAGACAAATCGAGATTCAGTTTTTCAGATTTTTGACATGCCAGAATGTGTCTTTGTTTTCCTTTTAACACCGTCCCGTTTGCTCCTTCTGTCCAGGATATAGAAAAAGCGGCCCGCATACGTTTGATTAAGAAGTGAAACTAAATGTCTTTAGAAAAAAAATGTAATTTAATTTAATCTAAACACTGTCAGCTGTCAGTGCTAAATCTGTGACAGAGTTTTAGAGTGGAACCCCAAGGTGTAGATTAGCCTCATCTACATCTAATGTTTCATGTCCACTCTAACTTTTGACCTAAGAAAATAAAAACAGCTACACTTGGTTTTACTATTGCTTTTTTAACAATTAAAGCTGGTAAGCCATCTGTGGGTGGAGAATAAAGCCTTAATTATAATGTGCTGGGAGACGTGTGTCTTCATACAGGGTTTGGGTTCCTAAATGAGAATAGAGTTTTAGTCCTTCTGGTTTTCTACGACTTGTTTACAGCTTGTCTACATATCAGAAATTCTAACCCACCACTGAATGAACAGCTTCTCTATCAGAAGCATGACCCACAGTGGCTCTGCTGTTTTGTTTTGTTTTTTTGTTTGTTTGTTTTGGGGGGAAAGTTTGGGTTTCTTGGAGTGTTATTTTATCCTTGCTGTCAGGGCTACAGTGGCCAATAAGGAATTATCTTTGTGTTCAACTACAAGGCAACCTCTAACACAAGTTGGCGTGGGAAGGGAGACACAAAGCGACCATAAAGCTGTGGGCATTTTGAATCATGTGAAACTGTTCCACATGTTCCTTCATTGACCTGGGGTCACAATAACCCATTTGGCAAACAGGTCAAAGGGATACATTTTGATCCAAGGTCACAGAAAAATTCAAACTAAAGGTCTGATAAAAATTAAATAATTAAAAACATCTAACCAAAGAACATCTAACCATGACAGGGGGTTGGTTTATCAAGTCACTTAATGCTCACCTATGACTCATTCAAGCATTTAAAAAAAAAAAAATTTTTTTTTAAAAAATCCATCTTGAGCAAATCTGAAAGTCATGTCCCTGAAAAAAGTGCATCAAAGCTCTGGCTGTTAAGTTAATCCATCTATTGCTCAATGAAACCTCATCAGAAGTTATCTCAATTGCACTCAAGAGTCCATTATTAAGGAAGGGAAACAAGGAGGAAAGGCTGAGGTATGCCAAATCAGAAGTAGAAGTAAAGTGAAAATCAGTGAGAACAGGTCTGATGGATCCAAATGTAAAAGTTCAGGTTCAAATCATCGTCAATATGCACAGAGGAGGTAAAACGTAGAGTGTCTACAGCCACCTGTAAAGTATGGTGGAGGCTCTGTCATGGTTTGGTGCTGCATTTTAGCCAGTGCTATTGGAGATCTTGTCAAAACTGATAAAATTATGAAAGGTAATGACAGATTTTGATCACAATAGAACACGAACAGTCATGGTTTGGGCTCCCCAGAGCTCTGACCTCAACATTGTTGAAGCAGTGTGTGATCATCTTGAAAGAAAACAAAACAAAAGAAAACATGCAACATCCAAAAAAAGAGCCTTGAATGTCCTTCAAGAAGCCTGGAGAACTATTCCTAAAGAAATGACCAAAAAAAAAAAAAAAAAGAGTTCAGTCTGTATTGAAAAATAAAGATGTTGATACCAAATATTGGCTTTCAGCCTTGTTAGAATTGTACAGACTGAGTCTTTGCCTTACATAATCTATATATTTCCAACTATGTTTGCACGTTTCATGAAATTATTGCACTTTTTTCATATTTTCCTAGCAAAATATAGAAAAATTAGTGGTGGCACAAGACTTATGCACAGTGCTGTAACTGGGAATATCTGTAAGTATATTGTATTTCAGTGACATTCACACACCTGTTGTCCTTTCCAGGATACATCTGTGTGTACTCCACCCTGTACTTCTTGGCAAAGAGCATGAAGGCATTCATTGGCCGCTTGCATTTCGTAGGTGTGGCACCACTGGCTATCCCTGAGTTGTGGCTCCTGTTCGATTTGCTACTGGAGGAGTGAGGGGAGCTGGAGCGCTCGAGTTTATCACAGTCTGGACTGACAGCACCCCCACTGGACAAGGAGGCCCTCCGTTGACGAGCCATGCTGCTCAGAACATACACCGCTGAGGAATCTAGTGGGGTAAAGTCATAGCTGCAGGAGACAGAAAGGAAGGATTCAATTAACCAATCAATAACCAGAACCTTCTTCTGGTGTGTGGAACAAACAGTATTTCTAAACAGCCAGGTTTCATGTGAAAATATTTACAACTACTTTGACTTATCATGTATCCAAGTGAATGTGAAACGACTGCAAAAAAATTACATGACCATCTAAAGAGCATACCTTCTGAAAGTGTCAAAGACGACTGAGTCATCACAGTTAATGGCATCTGGGTGGTTTGGCGGCAGGCACACATCACCCAGCTGCATCTCATAGCAAGGGATCCCATGGTGCACCACAGTAAGACTTGGATAAAAGGAAGACCACCCTGAAACAGGATATTATATATTAGTTTGATCCTAAAGGTGTTTACTGAAATGCAAAAACTAAATAGATTGGATTCAGCAAATTGTTTAAGTGGAAGATTCTAACAGCAAAGATCAATTTAAAAGGAAAGAACATGTGTTTTTGTACCTTTGTTTTTGACAAAAAAGGGGTGATCCAATCGGCATTCAGCTGTTAGCAGGCCTTCATCTTGTGAGCCCGGGTCAAAGGTCAGTTTCAGAACTGCCTGCCCAAAGGATAATGTCTCCTCGTGGTTCACCAGTTTAAGCCCATCAGAGCCATATCTCTGTAAAGGAAACATAAATGCAGATAAGAAATGTTTCTATTAACTGGAAAAACGTGCATGACAAATTCACTACCAGAGAAGAATTAGTGTAGATACAAATCAGTGTCCAACTGCTTAAAGACTCAGTACGCGAGACACCCACAGTGCTTAATGTAATAGACCACCTGTGATTAAATTTTTTTTTTTTTTAATTAAAAAAAAATTTAAAAACCAAATATTTTTAGAAATCTGTCAAAAACTAAAAATAACTGAATTCATGTTTTTATACCCAAACTTCAGCCACCACTGGAGAATTTAGAAATTACTCAAGCGTAATATTTGACCACTAAAGCTCATTTTTCTGTTCGGGAATGCAGTTAAATTTATTTTAATTAACAAATAATAATTTGCTTTAATATTATTAATATTTATTTATTATTTATTTATTTTGCAAAACCGGAAATTTGAAAATTTGTGGAGTAAAGACACTAAATTGATTAAACAGTTTGTACACACTGGTGGATCGACCATTACAGAAACATAAAAGATCATTTTAGTTATTACCAATACTGTTAATTTAGGACAGCTGTGGCATAAACCTTACTTGGGTGATAGTCTAATAAATTAGTTAATTACTTTACACCAACACACACACATATATATATATATATATATATATATATATATAAAAACGACCATTGCTGCAAATCATTTGAGACTCATTTGTGCACACAGTTACTCAAATTTACTGTCAGTCACTTTCTATAAAGTACAAAGTAAACTACATATTATAAAGCACCTTATACAAGTGTCCACAATGATTTACTCATCTAGTCAGACTATCAGAATTTTTAAGACATACTAAAGGCACCATACGTTGCCATACCTTGAAAGAGGATGAGGATGGAGGCATGCTTTCATCATCTGAGTCATCATCCGAATCCCCGAGTTCATCAGCTTCCTGCCACTCCACATTTGGACCTCGATGGAAGCGCAGACGAGTCCCTGAATAGCAACAGAACAATGAAGCATGACAAATTAGCATAAGTGTGCTGATGTTGCAGAGAGGATGCTAGAAACTGGATGCAATGCTGCTGTTTGGACACCAGAGGTAAGAACTGGTCTTCTTTGCAATTTGTGCTAATCCTAGTGGAAGAAAATGTTAACAAAATCATCCTGAATGAATCTCTAGTTGTCCTCAGCACATTTTGAAGGATTTTCCTGCCTTCATCAAGTGATGACATTTGAAAAAAAAAGTGAATTTTGCATTCATGTTTAAATATCAAGCAAACACTATGAGGAATTTTCAAGACAATTGTTTCAAGTACTTCAAACGTTCACCATTAACTCCAACATGTGTGACTGAATTGACTTCTAGGTGTGTGTGTGTATGCACTGACGGATGCATATGGTCATGTATTCTTATTTATGCACCTTTTAGGAAACAATGCCAGGCTGTGGAGGGCCAAGAGTGAGACCATGCCATGTCTTCATCATCAGAAAACGATGATGACATTGAGAAAACCCCAGACTCTGATTCACTGCTGGCCTGTTTTTGATAATTAAGAAAGACAAATTACAATCATATCAGCATTGAGACAGGTTGAAAATCCATGCTGAGTCTGTCAGAATGAATGATTATCAGGTTTTTGAGTGAGAATGTTAGAAATGAAAGGTTACCCTGACACGCCTGCGCTCCCTGAGGTGGCCTCTGGACGGGTTGGGTGCACTACTGGCTAACGGGGGCCGGGCATAGGAATGTAAACTATTGCTGTTGCCAAAGATGTGAACTGGAGATGATCTGAAAAACAGTGACAATGTCACAAACATCAGTAGTTAGTTTGTTACGCAAGTAGATATATTTGTCACACACTCAAATGCACTTATATGCAGCTTTATGTGATTCTTTTGTAATTAAAACAGATTTTGCTCAGTCTTGGTCATAATGTTGCATGTCCCAACTGCAGTTAAAAATCTGCACAATTTTAGGGGCTATTTTTGCTGTTGTTCTGCTAAACTGCTACTCTTAATCTTGTGAAATTACCCCCAGGTGTACTGGGGTGTACTGTTACTACATGTGTAAAGGCGTCTCTGTGTTTACATCACACATGCAGGCATTCCTTAAACATCTACAAACCTTTTGTGTGGGGCGTCCTTCAGTAGAGGGCTCTGAGGACTGGTGGCTATGTTGGCCAACTCGGCAAGCCAGTTGGTGCTAGGAGAGCAGCTGAGCTCCTGGTGAGACACTGCTCCAACTTGAAATAACCTCGGAGACCTCTGGTCCTCCTCCACCTCCTGCAGCTCTGGCATGTCGTCTAAGGAGATAATTCAGTACTTTTCATACGCATATCTGAAGGGTTCGGTTTGCTTAACTGCAGACTGCACATTCTTTTTGGCTAGTTTTACCATACTCCATGTGGCACCCAGGAGGGGAAGGCAGGTCCTCATTACACTTGAGCGGATCGAACGACTCGTCCATTTTCAAGATGTTCGGTTTCCTCTCTTTCAAAATAAAAAACGGGCTACTGTCCAGCTTACTCAGCATCCATCGTCATACTCTGACACATCATCTGGTTTTGGGCAAAACCAAAAGACAAAGTTAGAGCTAAAATGGAGCTACTGCTGTCATCTGAATCAGGGCTGTGCAATAACCAGTTGCACTTGAAGCCCTTGAGGCAACTGTTGTTGTAATTTTGCACTATATATAAATATATAAATAAAAATTTAGCTCCGTTGAATTGAAATATGAACTAAATCAAAATAAAGTCTTTGCAGTTATAAAGTTGTATGTATGTCTGCGTTTGTTTGTTTTTTTATGGTAATATGGTTTGAAAGAATAATCAACTGAAAGAAAAACACGACTATAACACCCATGAGCTATCAAAGATCATCACCACAGCAAAACAAAAACACCACAGTTAGTACTGAATCATTGCATATCACGTATGACATCAATATTACGGAAAAGGCACAAAGCCTTTGGGAACTCCTTTGTCTCTGAATCGACACAGCAAACCTCTGTGAATAGTCATGTGACTCCCTGCGTGGAGGCCTTGTTTATAAACTTAAAAGGGTTTGACGCATGCGTACCAGAGCTCATTCATTCATAACTGCGCAGCGAAAGCGAAAAATACCAGAAATTCGTCTTAAAAAGTGTCTTACCGACGGTGGAAAACATCGTTTTTGAAAACAAAAGTATGTGAGTGTCAATGACAAAGTAAAATATATCATTCTTATTGGGAATTTATATTGTGTTAATCGACAAACAATGTATGGAAAATCGTTAAAATATAAAGGTGACCGTGACTTCCTGAATTTAACACATTTAAATGAAAAACTGACGAACACTAACGGTCTGCCAACCGATCAAAGGCCGCAGGTTCGGAGACACCGTTGTTTCGACTTCGTAAGCAAGGATACACGAACAACATAATACCGTTCAGAAAACGCTTCAACAGTCTTATATTGTCGAAAAAGACGGTTGGGGACTCGGCCTGCTCTTTCTCCAACATTTAAATGCAGCAGTACTTTCCTTCGCTCAAACCTCGAAGCTCTGGGGTCTAACACTGTAAACAAAAGAATGTCAACAAGTTGAGGCATGACGCAACATCTTTGCCCCGTTCAAAATGAATGACACGAAAACCTATAGAAGCATTTTGACGGCATTTTCACACTATTCAAAGCATATTCTACTAATTTGAAGACTTGTTTTAATACAAACAACTGCTGTCGGATGGGTTTCTTGCAACAAAAACAACGAGCGTCACAACGGAGAAAAAAAAAGCCCCACTGTCGATCTCAATCTTTTAGTCGACGTCAAATTAACGCGTGACAACCTCGCTTAAACATTATACAATAATTGCAAAGACACGAGTCTCACGTGGACCGAGTTAAAAATTACTTTCAACCGTTTATTTCTTCGAAAAAACTCACCAACTTCCCACTTACCAGAGCTGTCGACATCAAGTAACTCTGTGGCATTCACTCGAGGGGAGGGATTGAATGGCTCCAGAGGAAGCTCCCCATTGGTGCGTAACAACGTCAACAAGACGAATTCGGATATTCTATTGGTTGATATGTTTGAGAAAAATAGGAGAGGTGTCCCCTAGTTTGTTGTTTATCCTCTCATTGGATAAAAGTACACGCCTGTTACTAGCCAGTAACAGCTGATTGGCAATAAAAGGAACAATACATGACTATTTTTTTATCTGCAGTGTTGCAGTTACAGCAAGAATCACATGGACACATCGTTTTAAAGATTAAATTCTCTTTTTCGTAACGAAATAATCTCGTAGAAGATATGGGGACTGCCATGAATAATGAGTGGGTCAGTAAGAAACTGACTCTTTCATTCTTTTAACAAATACTAACCGGAAGCACAAATACAAAAAAAAAAATCTTTATTGACATGAAAAGTGAAACATACAGTACTTTTAGCCAGTATTGTGGGTATGCCTTCAAAAATGACCAGTCCTACGGGGAAGGGTGGGGGATAAAATCTGCATGTTTAACCAGTTAAACCATGTAAGCTGCAGACAAAATACAGAAGACCTCAGTTACTTTAAAAAGAGAGAAGTAGTAAGAGAGAGGACCCACTTTAGATTCCTGTTGAGCGTAAAACTGTAGAAGTTGTTGGCAGAGGTAGACAGCAAATATGGATGTCATAATAATGTATGTTTCACCTATGCAAAAACAGTATTACCTAAATTTTACATTGAAACACAGAAAAATGAGTTGCCTTAAGATGTTGCCTGTAATGACTACTGTCTTGTTGGGCAACTTATGAAGTTTAAAGTGGGCCTATTATAATAACAGTAAATACTCCGTTTTAAAATTATACAGCAATGTGTTGTGTGTTGTTACAAAACTATCAGCTATCTCTCTGAACTTTGCTTTTTTGAAAAAAGAAAGAGCATAGTACTCAGCTAACTGCCACAAACACTTAGCAACAGTGATACGTGGTTTATGAGCATGTATTCCAGGGACTCCATCTTATGCTAAACAGGAATGTATTTTTGTAGAAATTTTAGGATACTGCCAAGTTTTTTTGTTTTTTCATAATCAAAATGTCAAAGATTTTATCCTTTACAAACCGTTTACCCTTTCTCAGGTTTGGGCCCTTTTGTACATGTGACGTTTGCTCGCACTTATCCAGTAAGAAATCAGCTTTGGCTTTTGACTTTGACACGCAATGTTTAGAAATTTACAAACGATATATATAATGTTGTACGTGTGGCTATAACACTGTGGAGAAAATGTGAAAGTTAAAAAAAAAATGCTCAAATTACAAACAAGTAATGCACCCAACACCGACAAGTAAAATGCACACTTACATTTTTTTTTTTTTTTTTGTAAGGTGAGTGTTGTGGAAAATGTAATTTAAACAAGCTTTAAGCAACTCTGCTTTGGCTTTACTTTTCGGCCATAACCTTCCGACAACGTGTGTTTTATATATCTGACGCTCAAATGGTTTATGTAGGTGGATATTCACATTTCTTGTAAGAAAATCTGTTTAAGTGGTTACAAGCCTTTTTCCATCCACCCATTTACAGTCCACTGCAGTCGCTTCATGCAGTCTGTTGCTCAATTTCAGGGCTACTTCCAAACAGGGTCACCAGCTGCTCCTCATAGTTAGCAATGTTTCTCTTCATGATGTCCATGCATGGGCCTAGCAATCTCTCAAAGGCTTGAACATCCATGACTGATAAAGAAGAAAACAGATACAGTCAGGACTTGGAGGTGAATTTGAAAAGGATGGTACAAAATAATATGTGTTTTACTGGGAGATGTGCATCTTTGGCGCGATATATGAACGAACGAGCACAAAACTGCACAAAATTTACCCAAGCATTTGACACTCCCCACAGCATAGGCAGATGCAGCTCTGGGTTTGTTTGTGACGAGAGCAAGCTCCCCAAAATACTGGCCCCTGGAGCATGTAGCGATGTCCACCTCCTCTTCTTCTTGGTCTGTTTTTGTCTAGCAGAGAAAAAGAAATGCGTACTCTAAGTTTCCAGAGATTTTTTTTTTTAATCAAAGGCTTGTCTAAAGGGTGGCGGTGCAAACTTACCCGACTTCTCTTCATAGTGATTCTAACCTGGCCAGATTCGACAATGTAGAAGCAATCCGCTAAATCACCCTATGACAAAAAGCAACACAGCAATTGCAAAGGAGCACAAAAACATGTAGAATTTTTAAAAAAAAAAGTCCAATAAAAGCAGATTGTACGAAGACATTATTCACCTGAGCAATGATCTGCTGCGAGTCGCTGTACACCCTGGTGGATAGCACGTCAACTACCTTCATTCTCTCTGACACCTGTGCATGAAACATATTTGGTTTGCAAATGTTTTACTGTAAATATGTAGTACACTGTGTAAATGCTGGAGGACAATGTTAATCTTGACCTCTAAAGATGTAAGCAGGGGTAGAGTTTCAATGAATGCCTCATACAGCTTCCTCTTCTTGGCATTGTTTTTCACTATGATCCTCCTGAATGTCAGACGATCCTGAAACAGATTTAAAATAAGGCTTCATTAAACACAATTTCTGATGACACTGACCCTGGGGTTAGACAAAAACTAACAATTCACACATTATAAAATATTATTCATAATAGTGCTATACAGTAATAAAAATAATAATAAACATAATGATGAAAAATCCCCAACCAAGAAGTCCAGACTGATCTCATGTTGTGTTGTGTTGTGTGCAGTGCCGACGTGGGACAGTTTCCAAATTCGTTATACTATTGCACCAGGTATGACTGTGCAATGACAATAAAGAGTTATCTTATCTATCTTATCAAATAGCTCACATAAAACAATAGTGTGCACTTATAGTTTGAATTTAAGAAAAGAAAAGAAACAGCATCATCCATGTGTCATTATGTGAATGAAATGAATGAAAGGACACCAAGCCTGAACACAAAGAAAGGAAAAATATCACAGACAGCATGGTCAACAAAGCTTGCAGTAACATACTGTGCTGCAGGAAACATATGTGACTGCAGAGGGCGCCCTATAGCTGACAAACCTTTTTCCCCTCACCCAAAGGCGCAAGCAAGGCTGGAACCTCATGGTTTAAAGGTTGCTAAAGTTGGACCCACTTCAAGTTCATATCCTATCGCTTGTTTACAAAATGAACAAGGGCCATAAATAAATTTTCGACTGTTTGACTGGATGCATTTTTTAGCAGCACTCTTCCTCCTTGACCTAAACCAATTGGTGGTCAAAAGGGGCTTCCTGTTTGAGATTAGAGACTCAAATAAAAACAACCTACAAGTCCTCAGGTGAGCACAGGACATGGCAGCAACCTACCCAGCTGCACTGAGAGGACTTAACTGAGACGTTACCCGCAGTTCAGCGATGGCTCTCATAGTCACTAATAAACAGCAGCTTCTCAGAAACAAGTCAGACTGCGACTGGATACTTAACTGGATGTTTTGCCAGTTTTCCTTAAGTAAAATAGCATCCATGCTGAAATGTAACAATAAAACGAACAGAGCCTGGAGGTAAAACAGCTGCTTTCGCCTTAATTTGTGTTCACCTAATGATGGTTTCCACACCGTCGCAGATAAACTCCCTGCTTACTTAAATCATGACAGCTGACAGCACAGCATGCTATAAAAACCCGATTAAGGATCCAACTGTGCCATTGCAGTGGGGTGCGGTGTAATGGTTTACTCACTAGGCACCAAAGGGCTCCAGGTGAAGTGGCGATTATTGTGGCCGCCCTGGGGGTGTTGTACATCAGCGCCAGTTCTCCAAAGCTGCCTCGGTTGTCATAGCAGCCCACCAACTTTTCCGTGCCATCAACCTTCACGAAAATGTTAAACGTGCCACTGAATGGAAAGGCAGCGGGGAAAAAATATCTTCAGTTAGCACAAAACAATGATTTCAGCAATTATTTAGCAACTGTGTTCACTTTTTCAAGTTAAATAACCAACTATGATGCGATTTGAAATTCACGAGCAAGTTAAACCCACCTTTCGATAACGTAGAAGTTGTCCCCGTCATCATCTTGATCAATGATATGTTCCCCTTCCGTGCAGAACTTCTCGAACATGGCATCCAGCACCTGAGACATCTCTTCCTGTCATGGGGGCGGGGACAGCAGTCAGACAGTGAAAGAATCATGCAGAATGCACTCAGAGTTTGTTTTCGAGTTTCCAAAACAAATAAATAAATAACTATCTCTAAAAAAAAATTAGGCACGGTGTACTGGGCATGCAGCAAAAAAAAAAGAAGAAATTTACTGGCCTTGGGCCATGTTTCCCTTTGTTTAATTTAGGATATGGCAGGGCACAAACCAGAGAAGAGCTTATGGAATAATCCACTCACTGGATCCAAATTCTTGAACAGAAGAATGTCCCTACATGCTTCCTGTAGTCTCTGTCTCTGCTCGTCAGTTTTGGGGTGAGTGACCTAAAACAGATCACGAATCACACTTATAACCTCTGAACAGTTAAACCAGTTGTGTAAAAACAATAATCACTGGATGGATGCAGTTTACCCTTGGCTCTTTATCCTCATCATCTTCATCAGGATTGAATGCTTCAGCACACACTGCATGACACAAACACACGAATCACATTTACATTTCTCTTATTGATGAGCAGCAGCTATTTTGTCCATATAGTGTTTTCGACTCTGGGGCAGTTTTCTTGTTATTAGCGACAGTAGATGTTAAAGGTGTTTGTAAATAGAATTGTTAATTGATCCCTTATTAATTGCTTGTTTCTTCCCGTCCGCGAATTATAACGCTGAAGTATACTAGCATCTCTAGGGTCTCTGAGAGCTCACTTCCAGTGGAACTGTCTACCAGGTCTTTATTTGAAAAAGCTTCACTTTTTCTTTAAATGAACTTTTAGATGAATAACGACACCTTACATAACATCTGAAAAACAAATGTTCATCTTCAGGTGGCCCACGGCACAGACTTCATCCCAGTCAAACAAAAAAGGCAAATTCCAGGGATGATTCAGGACCAGTTCAGGCAATAAATCTTTCAATAAAAACAACTTTTCTCATCTTGAGTACAGGAATATGCGGTGATGGATGACAGCACTCTTACCACATTTCCTTCCTATATGTTAACAGAAAGATGGGGTAGTGGTATAAAAAACTTTCAACTTGACACAGGCTAACGTGGAATATGGTAAGTGACCAGCTTAATGTTAACTTAATTGAATCTGTTTTCATTTCATGTGCAAGATTTACGGTTTGCTAAGTAAAAGATGTTCGTTCCCCGTCTGAAGTGATAAGAGGTAAGGTAAATACCCAAGTTATTAATAAATAATTCTTTCCATTCAGAAAGGCAAACCAAGCAGCTATCCAAACACAACTAAGTTATGTGAAGCCGCAACTTTACTATTGCTACATTACTCACTGACGGGTTCGAGACAAAGTGGCTTCACAAGCTGTAACATATCAACACTATTACAATAAGTGGAAGACGGTAACAAAAGACAGATGGAAAAATACTTAAGTATCACTTGTACTGAAGCCAATCTGACGCAGCCTCGCTAGTCATGTGTCACAGAAGGCTTTATTTAATGTTTTCAGCTCAGACACTGTCCAGAGTTTCCCTCCTTGACACAACAGGAAGATGGTAACTCACCTGATGCTCTTCGGATGAATCTGTTTATCACAGGGGCTGGAGAAAAGAAAAAGAAAGATATATATCTGTATTTTTTTTTTAAAGCATGTTAGATTTCACCATAAAAGATATCCATCCATCACAAACTGTTATTGCTAGTAAGGTTTGAGGCCGTTGTATTTCGTTATCTACAGCACAAGTGGAGCATTCTCATTAGGGTCTATATTCATCTGAGTAAAAACTGAATGGGGGACAGCTGCTTTGAAGTGGATTTTAGCCTTTGAATCAAATTTAAATGAGAAAAACAGTGCCAAGCTGCTACACAATAGGTCAGTATGAAATATACATTAGATAGGTCTCGTCCATTAATGGCCTGCCAGCCAGTGATGACTGGGGAATCTCATTGAAATATGGGAGGCATTAATGGTGGTTGGTTGGTTGGGGGGGCACAACAATGACCCAAAACACAGACGTTTAACAACTGCATGCGAGGCATTTCTCCTTATGTAACCATTGCAGCCAGTCTTGCAGAAGCCACCACTCATTGGGATGCTGTGTCAGAGCTCTGGGTTGCTTCTGGCTGCACCTCATTACACTCTGGCAGCAGTCACTGTGTTAAATACTTCAGGAAATGTAGGCCTGTCGACAGCACATTGTGTACTGCCTGCATCTATATAACAGCTAAAGCTATAGGCCTTTATATTTTACAAGCTTTGTCTTTTTTTGGGGGGGTACATATGAAGGGGAGGCCCACCGGGCCTGCACCTGAGACAGAAAACATTTAAACGGTCCAGATGTTTTTATGACTATCATAATTATTTATAAAGCAAAATAAGCCGCAGTGTGCAGGTGCTATTCTCTGAGCAGAAACGTGAAGAGCATAACACGTTCGTGAACCAGCATTGAGCCTCGGTGACCATATATGGCAAATGACAGAGCCGTTGTAAATGTATGGCGGCAGCATCAGCGCGCTCGATGTGGATTTTCATTCTCTCCCACGGCCATCCATCCATCCATACATGCTCACAATTCAAAGCAAAGCATCTCGAGTCAAGTTCAGCATCCCCCCATGACAGAAACACGCACGGTGAATGTGTTAGCCCACCTATGAATTCCTCGTCATCGTCGTCGTCCTCCTCTCCGTTTTCCGAATCGATCTGCATGGCTTCGTCAATGAAATTGACCGCTTTCCCAAGTCTCGGGGCCGAATTTTGGTCATTGCCAAATGAGGCCTCTTTGGTCTCGTTCTCCTTAAGCTGGGTGAAATACTGTAGCGCAAACTCGAGCAAGTCCCTGGGCTGATTCCTCAACACTTCCACGGTAAAGCTCTGTAACAGCTCCGTCAGTCCTTCAGGAATTTCTATACTCATTCCTGTTATCAGTCTATGGATGTGGACAAAACCGGTTTGCTGCGAATTTCAGTGATTCAAAAGCACCCAGATCAGGTTTTCTTCCCGTCGTGTTTTTTGGTTGGCTTTTTTTTTTTAAAGATGCCGAAATCAGCAGACGGGTGTGTAGTCAGACCACCCGCTCAGCAAGCCCTCCACAGCGGATCCTCTCTTTTTCTTGAATGAAAATGGCTCTGGATTTTTGGTCCGAACATCTTCTGCTGCTTCTGGCTAGGAAACCCACGCATGTGACCCAGGAATCCATGGCAACCACCTATCCAGAGATTGCGTACGAGCAGCAGCGGCGCAGAAACTGCAGTCAGTCGCAAAATACAAATGATGGGAAAGAGAAGCCCTGGGGAAGGCTCTTTCAGTCATAGATCGATTTTTCACTAACAGAGATTAGATCAAATATCCTGCGGTCTGGCATGTATGTTTGCCGTGGTTGTTCGCTCATACTTACCCTAAACGATTAAAAATATGATTAAATAAGAAGGGCAACATCGCATATTATTTAAAAAGAAAAAACAACAACAGCAGCAGACATAGCAAGGATAAAGACAAAAAGGTACTGCCATGCAATGATAAACACTGAATCTGAGGGAAATGTACTATTTTTTGTTTACATGTAATTCATATTTAAACAGGTAAACATTAAAACCTAAGGCCTCTGTAAAGACCTACAAATCAATAAAGATTCGTTCTGTATTTTTATTTAGGCTTTCTTCTTTTTAAAGGCGCTAATAAGAAAAGATCGTTTATGATAGTTTAGAGAGTTTGGAGGCTCATTTCTTAGGGAGAAAATAATAATACATGTGCTGGATATTTTAATGTCACGGGACCTGTCAGAACACTTTGACCACGCCAGAATGAAGTTTCATTTCAGAATCAAACGTTCCCCCGTGATATCACGGACTTGTGTAGCTGAACATTTAGAAAAACGGCTCAGACAAAGAAAAAATAAGTCTAGGTCTCAAACTAAAGGCCATTAATCATAGACTTCATATGGGCATCTATCAAGAGATGAACTAATGATGCTTTTCTGTGGGTCACAATATGACTGAGCCACAAAAATGTACATCCATAATATGAGTTCAAATTTGGTTGACACTTTCTCATTCCAGAAACATTTGTAGGAGTGACATGAGTTCACAAGCCTGCAAAACTACATTCTGTCAAACAGCTAATCCAAAGAGCTTAGCAGAACAAGGGGAAGTAGAGCAAAACAAGGGGGTAAGGGTTAAACTGGAATGCAGAGCAAGTGGGAAGTCTGCCCACTTGCTGAGGTTGGGTGACCTCAGGTGAGTTTTAGTCATGGCATGTGGTGGCACTACTACTACAGTGTGAGAAATCCCCCCCAAAAAATCCCGTCTCATATTGTGTTGGAATTTCAAGGCTTCCAGCAGAGAGAAGGTTAGTTTGAGGGAACAGATAATAATTGTGCTAAAGGAGCACAGCTATTATCTGCCATGGTTATCATTCCACTGTGGCTCCACTATGACACCCCTCCCCCTGCTGTGGCCCATATCTGTCACCCTTTATTAAGAAAGGCGCAGCATTTTCTCACTCCGGCGAATGGGAGCATGTCGATGGAGCGACCTGTAATGCTCCACTGCTGCAGTTTAGCTGTTAGCTTTCAAACTCACTATTTCAGACCACTGTGAACTATAAGACACCCCCCACACACACACACACACATCTGAATACAGCACAACGCCATCATTTCATACTGTAAGAGTCAGCTGCACAAACACACACACTGTGCGTCAGCCCTGTTCACTGAACCATAGATCCTGAAGACTGTTTCTACTTTAAGCTTCACAACAGACCAGTGGAGCTTGCATTGGTGTAATTGTTAACTACACTTAAACAGCGAATAAATAAATAAATAAATAAATAAATATATATATATATATATGTATATGTATATATATTTATTCGCTGTTTAAGTGTAGTTAACAATTACACCAATGCAAGCTCCACTGGTCTGTTGTGAAGCTTAAAGTAGAAAGTAGAAAGTAGAAAGAGTCTTCAGGATCTATGGTTCAGTGAACAGGGCTGACGCACAGTGTGTGTATATATATATATATATATATATATATATATATATATATATATATATATATATATATGAAGAAGATAAAAGAACACATAACTTCTAGCTACTCTTCATCAGACGTAGATTGGTTTTTTTAGGCCTGCAATTTTTTCTTTTGTTCTTCACTGGCATTCTTGCACGTGTATTTAAACTGAAGAAATGGGGGGAAACATGTCTTTTTGCAATACTTAAATAATACTTGCCAAGTGAAGTGGGGCGATATCAGCTTCGAAAGGGCTCCGTGTTTTTATTCTTTGGCTTTAACTCAAAAATGTAAAGCTGAAACCTCTTAAGTCAATTTAATGACGTAATGATTGAGTACGTCCTTCTTTAATTCATTGGCTGCTAGAACCCATTTTGAATGTATTAGTGTCACCTACTGGACATCCCACTACATTACAATGTATTGTTAAACTAGTTAAACAGTTGATGTTGCTTCCTGTTTCAAGTGCCATTAAGTTGCCGTCTTTCCTGAGTGTGTTGGAACAAATGTATTCCTTGGGTATTACTAAGGGTAAAATAAGCTTACTGTGTAAAATTAGATAATTAATTCAGTGGTGAAGCTGTTCCACATCCTTGTGGGTTTCATTGGTGCTTTCCTGTAAACCTTGAAAAGCCTGTGGTCTGCATGTTTAGGTCATTGTAACAGATTCTGAGATAAACCCACACAAGTAGATTTTATTAGATTTAGCATTTAGTGTACAATATTAATATAGTCAAAATCACTATATCCAACAATTAAGGCTAGGCACCTAGTTCTGCTCACGTTCATGAAAGAAAGAAAGAAAGAAAGGAAGGAAGGAAGAAAGGAAGAAAGGAAGAAAGGCATGGCTCAATGGACATCCTGTACAAGATGCATCAGTCTTCATGACATTTTACCAGTAAGCCATCTCCCTGGGGTTGCTGTAGAGAAACCACAGGGGTGTCACCCTCAGTGCACTTAATTTTTTTTTTTTTTTTTTTAAATGCATCCTTCCTCATTAAATTTGCATAAATGTGCAACCGAAAAGAACAGTAAAGTATCCTAAGTGTAGAACAGCTCATGTCACCATGACTCTTTAATAAGAATAATAATAAGAATCACTTTATTTATCCCGAGGGAAATTCTTTTGTCATGTACATGCTCAAAGTAGCAGGAGAGACAGAGGAACAGATGAATAAGATATACAATATATACAATAAGAATAGTAGTATAGAGTAATATACCGGTACAGTAGGATAGTGCAAGACATAGTATCAAATAACTCTAACGAAGTAATATATATAACTATAACCTGGAGAATAAAGAACTATCAGTGCAGGCGATTCTAGAAAGTGGCAGTATTGTGCAATAGAATGAAGGGAGTAGCAGCGTATGATGGGGGGATGAAACAAATATTCAATAAGGTACTGTTGGATAATATTGCACGGTCTGAAAGGTAACACAATAACGCTGGTAATAGTCTCAGGAAAATCACCTACAGAGTGAGGAAGAGTTATACAGTCTTATTGCCACCGGTAACGCGTTACTGTAATCTGATTACTTTTTTCAAGTAACGAGTAAAGTAAGGGATTACTATTGCAAAAACGGTAATTAGATTACAGTTACTTTCCCGTAGGAACGCTGCGTTACTAAAACCGTGATTTCTTTTTGTGAGAACGTCTCATGACATTGGTGACAACAGCTGTGTGCAGATCAACAACGGATCATATGAGTGCGGGAGAGAGTATGAACATGCCGTGTTTAAAGCGTGGAAGTACTGACCTTACTTTGAGTTTGATTCCATAAAAACTGACAAAAACATTAGTGTCCATTGTGCGTGGGAAGAAAACTTCTTTTTACACCGAAGAAAAACCCCTAAACTTCCAAGCAAGCACCGAGTGCGCTATGACATAATGGGAAACTCACGGAGAAACTAGCGGATTCTTCCACTGACCGCTGCGGCACACCTGCACCAGGGTAAACCTCCGCCTACATCACTCCTGCTTTACAGGTGAAAATAGAGCAAAAGGACCGCTAGTCTTTGATGTTATTTATTTTCTGCTGTGTTTTACTTGCATCTATTTGAAAGAGTGTAAACACAAAACATATTTTATTTTATGTGCTGGAATGTGCAGAAAATAGGTTTAAATATTAAACAAATTTCTTCCAGTCAGAGAATATTGCATATAATTAAATTTTTGCTTGATGCATAAAGTTAAAAGATTAAAACTAATAAAACAAGTTTTAAAAGGGGACCTTTCTGTTTGATTACATTTTGTATGATGGATTATGCAGAAAAAGTAGAATTGGGCTGAAAGATCTATCGCTTTTTCACCTATTCAGGTTGTAAATTGTGTTTTTAAAAAGTAAGTAATTAATTACTTTTGAAAATAAGTAATCAGTAAAGTAACGGGATTACTTTTTGGGGGAAGTAATCAGTAATTAGTTACTGATTACTTTTTTCAAGTAACTTGACCAACACTGAGCCACCGGTACAAAGGATTTACTGTGGCAGTCAGTTCTGCATTTCGGGGCAATGAGTCTTTTGCTGGGTTTGCTCCGATGGTCCATCATGGGGGTGTGCATGGGGTGACAGGGGTTGTCCATGATAGAAAGCTTTTTTTTTTTTTTTAAAGCATTCTCCTCTCAGACACATCCAGGTTCTCAAGTCTGACACCCAGGACAGAACCAGCCTTTTTAATCAGTTTGTTCAGCCTGTTGGCATCAGCTGTCTTCACCCCACTTCCCCAGCACACTGCTGCAAAGAACATGACGCTTTCCAACACCGAGTGATAGAACATGGTCAGCATTTTCCTACCAACATTGAAAGACCTGAGTCGCCTCAGTAGGAAAAACCGACTCTGCCCTTTTTTGAAGATAGCATTGGCGTGCTTGGTCCAGTCCAGTTTACAGGCCAAGTGTACCCCCCAGGTACCGGTAGTCCTCAACGATCTCCACATCAGCCCCTCTGATGGTGACAGGGTTAGGAGGAGCCTGCTTCCTAAAGTCCATAATCAGTTTTTTTCTTTGTGATGTTAAGTTGTAGGTGGTTTAGCTCACACCACTCGACACAGCTCTCCACCACACTCCTGTACTACTCCTGTCCATCCCTGATTCAGCCCACAATGGCAGAGTCACCTACCAGTGGGGCGTCCACCTGCATTTCCATGAGCTTATTTACATCGCTTCAGTCTGAAAACAAACTGTAAAAAGTGTCATGGCACCCTATGCATGAGTAGATGTATTACACTGCAAGCTACAGCCAGACCGTACTTTTGATATGTTGGGATTAAGATGACTGAAAAAGAATAGTAGCCAAGACCTGTCTGAAAGCAACTCTTTCAGTTTTGAATAAAACCAGAAACGATGCAAACATTTTTCCACGAAACATTTATTTGATCAATAGACAGGATCACATCTTTCCATAAACAGGTCAGTTAAATATTAACAAATTTACAGTCATGAGGAATGTAATACAAAAGAAACAAAAACAAATATTCGCTTTAAAAAACCCCAACCCAGGGACCCCACCCAAAATAATGTGACCACGGTGGCACTGAAACAGAGACTTAAGTCCATTTTCCAGCGCCACTGTTACACGCTCTTCCCTTCAGTGCTTCACAGTTCATCCTTGTCTTTTGTCTGCAAGCATGATTAGAGAAAGGTCAGAAGAGTAAACCACTTCAACATCTAGATTCTTAATTTTACATTGTCCTCAAGCAAGAGTGTGTGAAGTCTTCTTACCGTTTCTTCGTCATCATCCTCATCCACAGTCTCCTCTTTATCTTCAGAGTCATCTTCTGCTGGTCCTTCAGGCTCCTCCTCAGGTTCTTCTTCAATCTATAAAAGAGCCATGATTATTAAACATATCCTACAGTCTTAAAAATCACTGCACAAATACTTAACATTTTACAAAGAAGATTTAAAAAGCAGAGACAAGACTAAACTCAAAAAAGGCTCACTGCTGGAAGAGGAATCATTAGTTCAGACACCAAGACATCTGCTATGCAAATTAGTACACCATACAAGAGCTGCAGTGACTTGCCTGTTCATCTAGTGGTACATTCAAGCTGAGTCGGAGCATGCGCTCTATTCTGTCTCCATAAGCTTTTGTATCAGCGAGCTGGTATCCTGAGCGCAGTGTGGCTGTCTCAAACAGAACCACAGCCAGATCTGATGCAGTCTGGTCCTCAGCATCAGTCTGGGGGGTGTGAGGAAAAGAAACTGTTCAACTATGTGCTCTGATTGGTCCATTTTAAGTTTATTCATGTAATGAACTACATTTACTAAGTAATTTGATGGTAGTCTTAGTAAAGGACCATTACTATAGTACAGATAGACAAAAATGACAGTGGTTAAACTCACATTGACTCTATTAAGCAACTGCTTGACAAGAGGATGTTTGGGGTTGAGTTCTAGTGTTTTCTTCTGGCTGGCGTAATAACTGGAAAGATTAAATGGAAATACAGATTTAGAACAAAGCAATAGCAGTGGGAGTAATAAATGCAAAGATGAGCCCAGGATTAACACTCACTTTGTGGAAATGTCCTTTCCTGTCTGGTAGGCCTGTGCCTTCATGATCCTCTCCATGTTCCCTGACCAGCCGTACTGGCTGGCAACCAAGGCGCAGGGTGAGTTGGTTAGCCTCTGAGAGAGAACAGCCTTCTCAATCTGTTGGGGAATAAAAAAGCAATGCATTAAATGTTGCAGACATAAATGAGCAGGTAGAGCCAAAATTAACTGCTTCTACAGCTGGCGCTCATGCCCCATTCTTTTAATGTCACAGAATTACCTTGTCCTTTAGAGCTTTGTCCTTCAGCCAAGTTGTGAGAGGTTCGAACTCCTTCTCCAGGGCCTCCCTCTTCTCCTTGGTCTTTTCACTCTCGTCAAATTTGACACCTTCCTTGGCCACGTTCTGGAAGCGTTTTCCATCAAACTCTGGCAGTGCCTGGATGCAGTACTCATCCACAGGCTCTGTCAGGTAGATGACCTCATAGCCCTTCTTCAGCAGCTTCTCAACAAAGGGAGAAGACTCAGCCTGTAGTGGATGGAAGAACAAGAGACATGAGAATTTCAGCTAGTGTAGGATAGTTTACACTTCTTTCTCCTGACCAATAAACACACATTCACTCACCTCTTTCCTGCTGGTGCCAGCCATGAAATAGATCTTATCCTGCTTCTCTTTCATGCGCTCCACATACTGTTCCAGGCTGGCCAGGTCTGTTTCACTGTTGGAGGTCTGGAAGCGCAGCAGCTTAGCGAGACGGGTCCTGTTGGAGTGATCCTCGATCACACCCAGCTTGATGTTTGTGCCAAACTCCTTCCAGAACTTATCGTTGTACTGTTCCTCTGCAATCTTCTTAATCATGTCCAGAGTCTTACGGACCAACTTCTTGCGGATAACCTGAAAAAGACAAAGTAGGTAATGACCATTTCATACTGCATTAAATCTAGCGTTAGTTATTCAGAATCTTTAATTTATGGTTTCATTTAACCATGTTCTAGTGCCCCCTGTTATTCCTGAAAGCACTTTGTGATTTGCACTACATAAAAATTGCTTTGTTGCTTCATTATCCATTTTAATCAAAGGCTTCATTGGTTAATGATGACTAAATGATGGAATGGGAAGCGAACAGGGCTGCACGTTGAGCTCACCTTGAGCAGTTTGTGCTGCTGCAGAGTTTCTCTGGACACATTCAGAGGAAGGTCGTCAGAGTCGACCTAACAAAATAAAGTTTCCCTTAATCACAGTGCAGGTGATAATGTAGAGACCAAGCACATAACATTAGCATGAGACCAAATAAGAGTTAAAAATAACTCACCACTCCCTTGATGAAGTTCAGGTACTTGGGCATCATGTCATTGAAGTCATCTGTGATGAAAACTCTCCTGACAAACAGCTGCGAATGGAAGGCATTTACTTTGAAACTCAGTTTTTGGGGAATTGCTGAAAAAGTTGAATAAATCTGATACCAAATATTGCTTAGAGTACACACCTTGATGTAATCGTTCTTCTTGGAGCCATACTCGTCAAACAGCCCACGGGGAGCTGAAGTGGGCACAAACAGGATGGACTTAAAAGTGACCTCACCCTCAGCTGTGAAGTGGATGTGAGCCATAGGGTCATCATTGTCCTGTTGGAAGATGGGTAAGGTTTATAAAAATCAGACATTAGTATACCAGCCTATAGAGCCGGTTTGATAAAGTATGTGTGCCTACCTTTGAGAAGGTCTTGTAGAAAGCCTTGTACTCATCTTCCTCAACCTCCTTAGCAGGCCTCTGCCAGATGGGCTTGATATCATTCATCAGTTCCCAGTCCCACACAGTCTTCTCAACCTACACATCACACAATTATATAACTTTTGAAAAATATACATTTTAGATCAGACATATTTTCACAGACTTCTATTTGAGTAAAATAGTCCACAAATCTTAATGACTCAGTGGGACTTTAACCCACCATAAAAACTGTTAATGATCACACTCACACATAGTCTCAACCACCATTTCTTCATCAACATACCTTCTTTGTTTTTGGTTTGTCTTTGTCTTCTTCTTCCTCCTCTACTTCAGCCTCATCTTCAGAAGCCTCTTTCTCTGGTTCCTCTGCTGCCTCAGCATCTTCATCAATGGGCTCTTCAACCGTCTCAGTCTTGAATGTTAAAAGAAATTATGCAACCGTTTGTTCATTTCCATATTTGTCAGTTTCAGTCTGGAATTAAGTCTGACTCATAGTGTTGAAGGAAATGACAAAGTAGTCACCTTGCTGGCCCACACATAGATGGGGAAGTTGATGAACTGAGAGTATTTCTTGACAAGGTTCTTGATGGTCTCCAGCTCCAGGTAGTCTGAGGCCTCCTCCTTTAGGACAAGTCTGCAATTAAACAAAGACAAGATTAAATGTAAAATTCCAGGCTTTAACATTTCAGACTCATGTAGCAGCATGAAAATACTCTGCAGTTCTTCTTCAATAGAGGCTGTACATTAACAACACAGACATTAACTACGATTTCATAAGCTTTGACAAATAAAATGAGCCACGCATTGAAATTAATTTCACAAGAGCTGTTTAAAAAGATCAAGAAACCAAATCTGGTGTGGGCAAATGTTAGCACATAAATAACATACGTGATGGTGGTTCCTCTACCAAGTGTGTCCCCACGGGGGTCCTCAATGACAGAGAACTGATTTGAGTCAGACTCCCAGATGTGCTGTGTGTCATTGTTGTGCTTGGATGTCACAATGACCTTGTCAGCAACAAGGAAGGCAGAGTAGAAACCGACACCAAACTGTCCGATCAGCTCTGAGGTAGACTGTTCCTCTTCCTGCATCTCGGTCATCTTGTTAAGGAATTCGCTGGTGCCTGACTTGGCAATGGTTCCCAAGTTCTTTACTAGCTCCTCCTTGGTCATTCCAATACCAGTGTCAGTGATGTGCAGCATGTTCTTCTCCTTATCAGACTGGGGATAGAAATAATGAAATTCAATTAGTGGATGCACAGCTTTTCCATTAAAGGTGTCAGCATTCAGTAAGTTAATGCATACCTTTATTTTGATGGTCAGCTCTTCATTTGTGGCCATTGCATCCTCGTTGGTTAGGGACAACAAGCGGATCTTATCCAGAGCATCCGATGCATTGGAAATCAGCTCCCTAAGGAAGATCTGCAGCACAAAACAAAGTGATGAACTCTGTGAGAAATGTCTTAAATAAAAATATGTAGACACAGGTTTGAGTAAAGATTATTCCTGCCCACCTCCTTGTTCTTGTAGAGAGAGTTGATGATCAGCTTCATCATACGGTTAACTTCAGCCTGAAAGGCATGTTTTTCAGACTTTTCCCTGAGTTCCTTAATCTGAGCTGCATTCAAACCGTCCAACTGGATTGCCTCCTCCTCTCTGAAGGCAGACAGATGCAAATACAAACAGGGTAAGAGAGGAGAACGACAGCAAATCTTTGCTGCCAAACAAATCTGTTGTCCTTTCAGATAAGACTGATGATGAAAGCAAGATACATACAACTTCCTATTATTACAGGCAACTTTACAGTAAAACTTACACACCTCTGCCTCCACTGTAACGCCAAAGTGGCCCTGAGCACTTGTACACAAGCTTTATCTTCTTGACCTTGTTCTGCTAAGATTTAGTGGACTTTTCCCTGATACAGTAACTGCAGTTTTCTAGAAAGATATATGGACTTACGGAAAGTAACACCTACCTCTGCACCACTTCATCGTCTGTTCTGGAGCCATCCCTGCTTTTACCCAAGTCCTCCTCTACTGTCCCGTCAACGTCAAATTCATCATCTGCCTTTACAGCAGCTGTCAAGGGAGAAGTTGCTCGATTAAAATTCATTATCAATTACCGGGAACATGTGGTAATTTTAGACTCATTAAGTTTTTAAAGCACTGTGCAAACACATGCTCACAGTCACCAAATTAATTAAGACGTAACGTCTGACCGTGTCAGCCTTTTAATCATTATTTAAACGTGCATGTATGCAACAGTGGAGGTTAGCTAACATGAGACAGCTTCAACACAGGTGGTGTTTCTGCTAGAAAGTTCTGGAAAGGCAAGGAGATTAACGGACACTGGCGTTACTCTAAAATAACAGGTAAATTAAATACGCTCTCCGTTGCTTTGACACCTGCAAGCCTTTTAAAGTCAAGTACAGAGAGAACGTACAAACGCCACAGTGAATGAAAAGAAAAGCAAAAACCAAGTTAGTGCTAGCATACGGGCTAAAGGTAGCTAAAATAATGAATAATTAAAAAAATACCGCTACTCACCAAATGCTAAGAGTGCAAAAAGAAGCCCTATCACCCAGACTCGTTTCATTGTGAGATGCTTCCTGACTGACTGCCTGACGACTTGAGCCTTCAGTTGCTGAGACAATAGCCGGGAGATCAGCGCATGCAGCACTGGCTTTTACAACGAGGAATGACTAGCTGTCTCTCCCACCAAAAGAGTCCACTCGCCTTACCCCGTGACTACCGACCAATGGCTGTGCACCACGCACGACCGTCGACCAATCACAATACAGTCTACGGTACATGTTGTCCAATCAGTTTCTTCAACATATGCCTCGACCCGAAAATCGTGGCTGGACACCATTGGCTAGGAATGAATAATCAGCACATCACTTCCTAAAATTTACCTTTCATTGTAGGGAAAACATCACTGACAGCACTTCCAGTTAAAGTTCCAGAGCCAAGGAACACACTTAGGATTAATAATAGAAAGACGGCGAGTGTTTGGTTTATGGCTCCAAGGCCGTTTCAGTCTCTACAAAAGTAAATGATGCAATATTTCTTGCTGTGTATATGGCGCGTTATTCTGGAATTTTGCATTCCCTTTCCTTTAAATGACTGGATGCATCGTAATGCTGTGGAAGCATAAATTATAATGAATGAGTCTATTTCAAGTTAGTCACCGAATCTAATCCACTTGGTGGCGCTATATAGTTAGCAAGCTGAAATGGCAAATGCTAATGTTTCAGGAACTAGTTCTAAGTGTTCTCCCGCAGATCAGGATATCATTGTGCTGCTTGCTCAGTTTGTTTTGTATCAGGGGTGTTAGCGATCGTGTCAGCAGCGACATTTAATGTGAATCTTATTTTAAAAAAATGACAACCATCGTCAATACTGAACATCTCAAATGTATTACACTTGACTGTCTGACCAGTGTCAGCTCCTATTAAGTGTGATGTTTCTCCAAATGTGAATGGAAAAAAGATCAGAATTAACAATTTAAAGATAAATAATAAAATACTGGGCTAGTACTTTTTTGTTATAAGGTCAATAGTTTGATTTACTACATTACAGTAAGTCATAGTTCTATCTTAAAAATGATTTTTCCAGTCTAATACAATTTTCATAAAGCATCTTTTAAACAACAAAGATTACCGAAGTTCTGTACACAAAAAGGTGGATTACATAATAAAATACAAGATATACACATGTGCGCACATGCCCACACACATCAACCTAAAAGGACTGCAAAAAAACACAAAACAGCCTTAATGCCTTCAACTCTTATGCTGGGTCAAAGCAAAAGAAGAAAAGCTCGTTTCAAAGGTGGACTCAAACAAATGTTGCGCTTATGGCTGAGATAGCTTGATTCAAACATACAATGCAACATCAAAAATCAATTGTAAAATACACAGGAACCAGTGAAGGGAGGTCAGGACAGGGGGAATATGCTCCATTTTATGGGTTCTATTGAGAAGGTGAGGAGCTGCATTTTCTTTTTTTTAAGCAGAATTAATTTGTTTACCCAATTTTAAGTCATAATCCTTCTGCTTACCCAATCCAAGATCATAATCCACAATTCATTGTGAACCTACACAGGAAAAACATGCAAACTCCACACAGAAAGGTCTCAGCTGGCTGGTGGATTCAAACTCTGGACCTTCTTGCGTTTAAGTGTCAGTGGTAACCACTACGCTGCTATATCATTATTAGTCTTAGTCTCTGTTCACAACGATTGATTAATTTAGAAAGCACAGTGGATTCTAAATCAGACAATCAATATGTGCTTGAAGTGCACACTTTCATCTTTAATTCACTGTGTTTAACAAACCCTTTGCAGACACTGTTTAGAAATTACAGCACTTTTTATACATAGTGCCCCATTTTCAGGAGCTTCATGGCCAGGTGAGGCCTGTTCCCTCATTACTCCATGACAAATCAAGGAGATCTGCATTTCATTCCAAGTGCTGAACTTGTATTTGGTTACTCTTCACTGGAAATCTCAATATGAGTTCCAAAGAGATATTGATGCAAGTGAAAAAACAACAACAATCATTACACTAAAACCCAAATACATCCATCAGAGAGATGGCAAAACCTTCAGGAGTGGCCAGATCAATGAACTGATACCTTCTTAAAAAGAAATACACTGGCGAGTTCAGCAAAACCAAAAGACCTGAAAGACCACAAAATAAAGTGGATGATCACAGACTTCTTTCCTTGGATAACTTTGATGAAAGGTTGAGTCTTTTCATTTGAAAAGCTCTCATACGTATGTGAGATACTTAATATCTATCTGAAAATGTTAAATGTTTGGACCGAGAGATTTTGCATTTTCTTTTCCTTTTTTGGTATCAACTAATGAGGCAGACTAATTATGTGATTGGTTTGGTAAGAGCATCCCAGAGAGGAATGATAAGTTATCAATTAAGGAATAGCTTTCCACTTACATTAATATAGAGTAAACTGAACCAGACAATGTTTGTTGTCTTTGGATATAAACCTTGAATTTGGAAAAATTAGCAAAGTCCCAGAGTATCTAGTGATATAAGACTCTAAGCCTGTTCACATGGGATTTCACAATTTCTGCTATGTAGCTAGTCCATCTAGCTAATATTAGATAGATGTGATGTCATCTGCTAAAAAAGTAAGAAGCACATACTGTATTAGCCTAATAGCTATATTGTGAGCTATCTGGAGGTGAAATAATGACTTTTGGTGTTGCACTGATCAAAAGTCTTGAGCCTTCTCTCCACCTCTGCATAGGAGGTGAAAGTTTTAGTAGCGTTTGCATGCATATGTGCACGTCATACTTTCAGTCTGTAAACACGATAGTGCCAAAGGTTTTGAATGAATTATGATAAAACTTTGTAGGGGTGTAGATGATGTCATGTTCACAATCCATTAAAATGTAGCTCACATCCACCAAGGTCTTCAAGGTCAGCTTAAGAATTAATTTATCAAAAATCATCCTGTCATGTCACATTTTACCTCTGACCTCTCCCTCAAGATCAGTAGATTGAGGGAGAGGTCAAATTGATATAGAGCTACTGCAGTTGTTAGTTGGTTAGATATATGGGGCAGCAAGTTGGCATGGTGGTGGCACTGTTGCCTCGCAGCAAGCCTGAGTTCATTTCCACCATCAGGCCGGGGCCTTTCTGTGTGGAGTTTGCTTATTCTCCACGTGTTTGCGTGGGTTCTCTCCGGGTACTGCAACACACGTACACACCTGCTAAGTAGTGTTGACGGTGAGTATTACACCAACTCATCTTGACAATGCTGTACAAGCATACAGCGAATGAGTGC
The DNA here is from genome assembly GCF_057382275.1 of Copadichromis virginalis. Lineage (NCBI taxonomy): Eukaryota > Metazoa > Chordata > Actinopteri > Cichliformes > Cichlidae > Copadichromis > Copadichromis virginalis. Next base: position 17,134,692 of record NC_140624.1, read on the forward strand.
TGATCTTTATCCACTAAGCGGCACTATTTAGCTACTGACTTAAAATATACACCTTATAGTAAACACAAATGATAGAAAAAACACTGGTGCAAGTTTCTCCCACGAATGTGCATATTATTCTACTGCTTGCTCATTCTGTTTACATGTTTATGTGGGCAGCGGAACAAACAGAAGCTAAAAGACACACAACTCTTTCTGATAATCCTCGTCCCAAAAGGATAGATAGATAGATAGATAGATAGATAGATAGATAGATAGATAGATAGATAGATAGATAGATAGATAGATAGATAGATAGATAGATAGATAGATAGATAGATAGATAGATAGATTTGATTCAGCATTCAGTCTTTTATTGCTCTCATATTTTATTGGATTTCTACTCTCTAATAACACATTTACTACGTGTTGGCTACCTGTGATCCCAAATGATGGAAGGGCAGTAAGGAGCAAGCATAAAGTATTAGAAATATGCATCTTATATGCATTTATAAATATATTCAGGCTATGGGAGGCACTGAACGTCAAACGCACGAGCTTCTGATTGGCTGGCTGGTCGTAACCTTACCAAACAGGGAAGTGACGTAAGAGCAACTACACAGCGACAGTTTCTGTTTTTGCCGAGGGAGCCCGTTGCCGCATGCAGTCGGCTGGGGAGTACACCGCAACCTCCGCACGGTCCGCCACGCTCTGAACAAAGCTATGGCGCCCTGGTCTTTGCCGCTCTGTTCTCTTCTGAAACACACGGACTGTCTGCAGAAGGCCAATATTTTTTGTAATGTCGTACAGGGGTTACACCACCACTACCATCCGGTAAGGTCTCGGTTATGGAAACGGAATTTCAGAGCGGTGTCCCAGGGAGTTGGTCAGCTACTCTCCCACGAGCCCAGAGCCGGAAAGTGCGCAGCATCTGTTTGTAGCAGCTCCTTAGACGGTCAGAACACGACAGAGAGGCTGTGGTCTGTTTACGATGAGACCAAAAGACAAACTGGAGGTAAGGTCACTGTTCACAGTGAGGCGGCTCCTCATTAATAATTACAGCCCTGCCCTAAATACAAAGCTGCTGTTTCTTTATAACTCTGTCATGGCTTGTGTTTCCTGCTGACTAACTACATCTCGCCATTGCTCTATATTAATAGCTTCTCAGACAGCAGACTCTAAATGTGGAAAATAGGTTGTACCTGTAACTTGATTTATTTGTGTATCACTGATGCTAACAAATCCCCAATGTCTACATTTCGGAACCTTAAAACCTGCATGTTTATATTTATTGCATTACTGATTAATGATCTTTTTTAAAGGTCAGAATTTGTTGGGAAGTTGACATTGAAGGGTTAAATCAACGCTGTGCTGATGTTTGACTGAGGTGTTCTTTTACACACCTTTTGTCCACTCCTGAATGAGAGTAACCTTGGGAGTTGGTGTGATTAGCACTGTTGCCTCACAGCAAGAAGCTTCCCGGTTTCCTCCACATGTTTTAGCTTCCTTCCACATTCCAAAGACATTCATGTCAGGTGAGTTGGTGACTCTAAACTGGCCATGGATGTGAGATAGATAAAATATGTTTAGGTGCATAGAATAAAATACACGTGACAGTCAATGTAGGCAATATACTTATTAATTATAGATGAAATATATACAATAATGCAAGAATTTATTATAAATATTTTTTAAAAACACAGATGTTAATAATTGCTGTACATGTGTCTGTGCAAAGTTTTGCTGAGATTGGCCCACTTGTTAAGAAAGAGGTAGGATATATACAGATACATTCCTCATCTGTATTATTGTTTATATTTCTGAATTCAAATAAGCTGAAGAAAGCTCTTGTGTTTTTATTTTTCTTCTCAGATCTGATCTCCGTTATAACTGCCAACTCTGTCGACCCAGACACTATTTTTGCCAACAATGAGATGAGTCTGCGAGACATAGAGATCTACGGGTTCGACTACGACTACACTCTGGCATTCTACTCCAGCCATCTCCACACTCTCATCTTCAACATAGCACGGGACATCCTCGTCACTAAACACCGGGTGTGTGTTGTGAATGATTCTACAACCTGACACTACTGATTAAGTCACCCCTCCGCTCCACCATAACTGGTTGCCCACACATGGCCACCCATCCCTGAGCCCGGTTCTGTCCGGCTTCTTCCTTTGAAAAGGGAGTTTTTTTCTTTCCACTGTCACCAAATGCTTACTCGTATGGGTCATCTGATTGTTTGGGTTTAGGGTCTTTACCAAACAATCCAAAGCGTCTTGAGGCGGTGGTTGTTGTGCATTGGCTAAAAACAAAGCAAGTTAATTTATGTAACATATTCTTAAAGGTTGTCAGTGTGCTAAGGTCTAAAAGAAGCTACAACCCTGTTTAAGCTCCATGTGCAAAAGTACATTTACCTTTGTGGGTAATTTATGTTGCTCATTGGTTTTAAGTAAACCTAATGCTTTTCTTGTCACTAAATGTAAACCTTTGTTTTTTTTAAAGTATCCAGAGGGCCTGCGAAAGTACGAATACATTCCAAGTTTTGCTGTAAGAGGACTTCACTATGACGTCCAAAAGGTGAGAGTGGAGCTTCCATTGTCTTAAACTGTTTAGACAATCTAAGAACGATGTGAGGACCATCGGTATGATGATTATATTTAATCATTTTTAGGCATTACTGATGAAGATAGATGCTTTTCACTATATCCAGTTGGGAACTGTATACAGGTATGTGTGCACTTTGTTAATTCCATGTCTGAGTAGTGACCATTTATATGACGATACAAATGACATGCTGTTTAGGAATTTACATTGTTTAATGTTTTTGATTCAGAGGTCTTCATCCAGTTCCTGACGAAGAAGTAATTGCCATGTATGAAGGCTGCCATGTTCCTCTGGAGATCATGAGTGACTTCTATGGCAAGGTGATCAGCACTTCCACACTGTCATGTCTCCACACAGATACTGTAACAAACATAATAATTATGATAATGACTAGGGCTGGGCTATATCATACCGTTCACGGTAATACCGGTATAATGTTGGGCAATGATAGGAAAATGAAATATCGCGACAGAATATGGGTAAAACGGGCATGCGCCGTGCCTTTGCTTACATATGAACATGGCGGCGACGCAGAATGAGAAGAGCGAAAGCGGATCGTTGAATGAAACGGATGAACCAGAATTGGTTTGTAAAAATGCTGCAACTTCAGTGGTGTGGAACTGGTTTGGCTTTCATCCGTCAGATACACAACAAAACACTATTTTTGGTAGAGCATGCTAGCGGGCCGTCGTTATTACCGTGTTTTTTGGAAAATACGGCACACTTAAAATCAATCCTTTGATTTTTCTGAAAATCGACAGTGTCCCTTATAATCCCGTGTACCTTGTTTATGAATTCTGGTTGTGTTTACTGACCTCGAAATGATTTTATGTCGTACACGGCGCTCGAGAGTCTGTCAAATGTTTCAGTACGACTTTGCTAAGCTACAAAGCCGCACAGCTTGATGGATTGTCGGAGCATTACGGTTATCGTAGGCAGGAGCCTCGCGGAGTGATACGTACTGTGCTTCAACATAATATTACCGTATTGTATGTGTATAACCTCTTTTTAAGTTTTGTGGATATTATACATGGTTATGCTGAGGATATGTCGGCCAGTTTTCACTGGAAATGCCTTTTGGTTAAACTGTCAGCAAGGAATTTGCATTTGCACTGTTAATTTTTTATATAACTTTAATGCACTTAAAACAGCTGCTTGTTTAAGTGAAAATACATTGATGGGTTTTTTTTGCAATTATAAAGTTGAGGAGTTGTAAAGTGTTTTGTCTAGTGTCAATTATATCATCAGTTATATCGTTATCGCAGATTTTCAAATGTATATCGTGATAAATATTTTTGGTCATATCGCCCTGCTCTAATAATGCAGAGTTCACATGGCCATACGATGAAACAGTTCATGGACATATTCTCCCTGCCTGAGATGACCCTTCTGTCGTGTGTCAACGACTTCTTCATGAGGCACAACATCGACTATGAGCCAGTCCATCTCTACAAAGATGTAAAGGTCAGCTGTCTTGTTATCGCTGTACCTTGTTTTAATGCAATGATTTAACAGCACTCTCTTTTTCCTGATTGGATCTCGAAAAAGGCCAGTGTGTGTGTGATGAGAATAAATCCAGCCACATGTTCATGACTGTAACTGTATTTACATGTTTCCAGGGAGCGCTGTGGTACTCCAGCCATTCGGTTCCATCTTATATTTAGATCTGAAAAGCAATGTCTAATTTTAGTCAAGCATGCTCGCTTGCAGCCATGTGCGTCTGTTCTCTGGTGGCTCCACGACTTCACAGGGAGACCGGCGAAAAATCTGATCTGCGTTCTCCCTTTGAGGCCAATTGTCATGGTGGGCCTCTCAGTTCTGTGTCACACTGTAGGGTATTTGTCAGATCGCTGTCTTTAAAAAGTCCTCACACTGACTCTCTGTTCCGCTAATGCTTCTCATGTTTGCTCAAGGACACCCCCTTCCTCCTTTTTTTAATTACTTTCAAGCCCATTTTATTCTTTTTTACTTCTTTTGTGCATCAAACAATCTTTGTATATGTTAAACATCCTAAGTTTTCCCTGAGGGGATCAGGATTTCAGGGGAAAGTTTACTCGCACACTCATTGATTCAAACACTTTCTCAGTGTGTCACCAAAGAAACTAAACTCTGGGGCTTTCTTTCTTGATATTCATTTGTATTCACAGATGCACTTGCTTTGTGCTTCTAAGTCAACTGTTTATATTCACAGCAAAGTTGCTATTGGACCTGAATGTTAACATAGCGTCGCTGAAGTTATAACTTGTGGCTAAGGGCTGTTTACTTTTCTTCACAGGAAGCTATTAGAGATGTTCATGTCAAGGGCATAATGTACCGAGCTGTGGAGGCGGATATTGGTAATTTTACTTTGATTTATATTACTTAGTTTGAACTAATGAAAGAAACGATATGGCCACATCTGAATAGTTGCCAAGAAATAAAAACACAATTTAGGCTTAATGAAGCTGTGATTTACAATTAAAAGCATAGGGTTTCTTTTCCCCCTCTCTCTTTTCAGAGAAGTACATTTGCTATGGTGAGCAAAGCCACGCTGTGCTGAAGAAGCTGTCAGCGCAAGGAAAAAAGATGTTCCTCATTACCAATAGCCCTTTTGACTTTGTGTAAGTGAGAGCAAACAGAGTGCAAGTGTTTGTTGACGTGATTAATTAAAAATGTCGTGTATTGGTGTACTAATGTTTAATTGGTGCCGCTTTATAATGCCCCAAGTTTTATGGATGGGCAAACACACATCAGCAGGCTGGTGTTTGTAATTCATTGTAAATCATTCACTGTGAAGCCTTTTGAAGTGTCTTTTTTTCCAGAAATATAACAAGCTTGTGCGTATCCAACCTCGAAAGGTTGAAAAATCACTGAAATTATGTCTTTGATATAATATTTTGTTACACTGAGTTATCAGGATGGGCCTGATGTGTGCTACAATGTGCACGATCTCGTGTTTTTATTAATGTCGTAATTGGAAGAATGGGCTTCATAACTGTGTTAGTAAATGTGTAAATGTTAAAATGAGATGTTGATATTTTAATTAACAGGCAATCTAAGTTGTGCCCAGCTGGGTTTGGATTTGACTGTCCTCCATTTTTATGAATTAACAGGTGGACCAATTTGCAAGTTTAACTGAGTTTACGCTAGCCTAGTGCTGCATTGACATGCTAACCCTAAGCTTAGTGTTATTGCACCCTCATAACGAGCTCTAAGGCGTTGCTGACAAAGTAAAAAGCGGAATCTTTGTTTGCTGCAGGGATCGAGGAATGAACTTCATCGTAGGAAAAGACTGGAGGGACTTGTTTGATGTTGTCATTGTTCAAGCTGATAAACCTAGTTTCTTTAATGACAGGAGGAAGTAAGTAATATGCTTCTCATACTATCTTCATGTTATGTTTTAGGGCACTTAAATAACACATGCCAGTGTGGCTACATTGTGTTGATCGTTGTATAAAAATGTGCATCGCTTTACTAAATATCCAATTTGCCGTTTTGTTTTAGACCTTTCAGGCGAGTGACAGACAAAGGTGTGCTGCTGTGGGACAGAATTCACAGGCTGGAAAAAGGGCAGATCTATAAACAGGTACTGTGCTCATTTAACAATTCTAATAAATCCCACTGGATACACTGCATGATGAAACAAATGGTTAATCTTTCTTTCTGTGTGACTTTGGTATTCAGGGAAACCTTTATGAATTCCTCAGGCTGACCGGCTGGAGAGGATCCAAAGTACTCTACTTTGGAGATCACATCTACAGCGACTTGGCAGTAAGTTGCATATTTATAACAAAGCATTAAAACTACACCAAGGCCTGCAGTGTTAAAAATTATTGTACTATGAATACAAACAAAGAGTGGAACCCCGCTTTGACCATGCAGTGCTTTGATAATGCTCCATTTAGTGTGTTTTCCCAGAACTCAAAGGTCTCAGGCTGGATTATTCTTTACAACAATCTAAGTCTTACCTGTTCTGGAAGAAGACAACAGGGTTTGAAATATACAACTAAATGCACTGAAGCCTAGTTACTTAGACGCTGCATTGGGTTTGGCTGATAAATTAAAGGGAGACTTTTTAATAAGAGCACAGCATCAGGTCAGTTAAACTTTGGGGTATTGATCTGGTCAGTTAAGTAGCAGAGGGGGTTGTTAATAGGTTTTAGTTGCTTTCATGTTAATTACATTAACAACAGGTGCACTAGTGGAGCAACAATAAATCTACCCCCAAAACAGGAATGGTATTACAGGTGGAGGCCACAGAGATTTTTTTCCCTCCTCATATTTTCTGTCTGTTTTTCACTAGTTTTGCAGTAGTCCCACTCCTCCTCCTCCTGCTCCTCCTCCTCCTCCAAGTCCTCCAGTCATACATGCAATTTCCATAAGGTTTACTGTGTCTCCCAGCACAGTCTCAGGAGCATGGAGGAGATTCCAGGAGACAGGCAGTTACTCTAAGAGGGCCAGACAGGGCTGTAGATCTGTTTTTGCACAAAAGAGCAGATACAGAGGAACAGGATGAGAATGCCAGAGCTGCAAAATGACCTCCAGCAGGCCATTGGTGTGAATCTGACCAGACAAGTAGAAACAGACTCCATGAGAGTGGCTTGAGGACTCAATTGGCATTTGCCATAGAATACCAGAAGGGCACCCTGTGCTTTTCACAGATGAGGTTCACCCTGAGCACCTGACAGACATAAAAGGGTCTGGTTTGGGCTTTATAATTGTGGAGAACGTTATGCTGCCTCTAATATTGTTCGGCATGACTGGTTTGGTGGTGGGTCAGTGAGGTCTGGGGAGGTATATCCATTGAGGCAGGGACAGATCTCTACAGGCTAGCCGACGGCACCATGATTCCCATTAGCTATCAGGATGAAATCCCTGGACCCATTGTGAGAACCTACTCTGATGCAGTGGGTGCTGGGTTCCTCCTGGTACATGACAATGCCTCATGTGTGAGAGTATGCAGGCATTTCCTGGAGGATTACATAATTGATACCACTGACTGACCTCAATGTTCGGCTGATCTGAATCCAGCAGAACACCTCTGGGACATTATGTTTTAGTCCATCCAACGCAGCCAGATTGAACGTTAACTGTCCAGGAGTTCAGTAATGCCCTTGTTCAGATCTGGGAGATTCCCCAACCGTTGTCTCATTAGAAGCATGGCCCAATGTTGTCAGGCATGCATGTAACCACATGGGCACCATACAAACTACTGAGTGTAGATTGATCATTTTGATTTTCATCAAATGATCTGGCTTCCTTTCATTCCTAACACATTACACAGTAGGTATCAGTACAGATATCCAGTAGGATTTTTTCCCCCCATTGACATTTGATGTGTTTTTAAAGTGATCACTTAAGTTTGTATGACACACCTGCTGTAAAGATAGATAGATAGAACTTTATTAATCCCTCGGGTAGGTTCCTCCGGGAAATTCACTCATGAGTAGCACAGCACATCACCACCTCTTATCTTTTCATGCCTGTAACTCAGGAACTGGCAACAGCTTGGACAAAGCAGGTTACATATATGTATAAACTTGATTAGCAGTAAAAGCTGATTATGAGAGGTAGATTTTATATCGTTGGCATGATGCCTTGCAGGTGGCAGGCAGCCAGGAGTCAGTTATGTCGTCTTGCTTGTTTAGAGAGATGGAAGCTGGTATTTTGTAGTTTACACTAGTCACAGCTTACACTCAGGCTGTCTGGCTGTGGAATGACCTCATTGCTGCAAGTGGGCACAGAGTAGAAACATTTCTGAGTTTCCTCTTTTTAATTACTCAAGTCCAAAACATGTTCCCGCTTTGGATGTGTTGCAGATGGCATTTTCAGAGGTCATGTTCCTCTTAACTAGCAGATGAAATTGTTATAGTTTAGTTCTGGTTATCTGTCTTTACTTAGACATACTACCGTAAGTACTGAAACACTGTGTGTTCTGTGTTTATTATTGTTTAATCAGAATCAGAATCGTGTTTATTGGCCAAATATGTGCAGACACATACAGGGAATTTGGTTCCGGTAGATGGTGGCTCTCAAGCACAAGCACAGCAATGTAACAAACACACACACACACACACACACACACACACACACACACACACACACACACACACACACACACACACACACACACAAAGCTGTGTAAACCAACTATAAATAACTAATCTAAACTTATATACATAAAATACAGAAATGAATGAGGTGGAATGAATACTACAGAATGTACATAAGGTGCAGTTTCAGTCTGGCAGTGGGAGCAGTGTGACAGGTCAACTGTTAAGAAGGGAGATGGCGAGGGGAAAGAAACTTTTCCTATGTCGGGTGGTCCAGGTCTGCAGGCTTCTGTACCGTCTGCCAGAGGGCAGCAGATCAAAAAGTCTGTGTCCAGGGTGTGAGGGGTCTGTGATGATTTTCCCTGCCCGTTTCCTGGTTCTTGAGAGGTACAGATCCTGGATGGAGGGCAAGGGGGCACCGATGATCCTTTCTGCTGCCCGTACAGTCCGCTGCAGTCTGCTCCTGTCCTGTTTAGTGGCTGCACCATACCAGACAGTGATGGAGGAGCACACGACAGACTCAAATGATTTATTTCCTCCATACCCTGTGCTAAAGATTCACGGCTCAAGCCCCAGACTGAAGGAGTATATTTCTAAATTATTGGCCTATCATGATCATGAAGATGGATCTACTGATCTTTTGTTCAACAGGATCTAACACTGAAACATGGCTGGAGGACGGGTGCCATCATTCCTGAGCTGAGGAAGGAGATTAAGATCATGAATACACCAGAGTACGTCCACATGATGACCTGGTTACAGTCACTGACTGGACTTATTGAACAGATGCAGGTCAGAAACCTAGTATATCATCCCTCCTCTTAGTTTTTTATTTGTATTATTATTGTTATTGTACTTTATAAACTTTAATTTCATTCTTAAAGTTTTTTTGGTTCACATTTATGCACTGCTCTCTAACAGGTGCACAGGGATCCAACGTCTCGAGCTGTGGTCGAGGAGTGGATCAAAGAAAGAGAAGCCATGAAGTAATAACAAAATGTTTTATTTATCTAAAACCATTTTGGATAATTTTTAGAGATATTGTGGAATCGATCTAACCATATCTCGATGGTTGTGTTTTCATATATTACAGGCCTCATACCAAGGACATCTTCAATGCTCAGTTTGGAAGTCTCTTTCGAACATACCACAACCCCACTTACTTCTCACGCCGACTCTCGCGCTTCGCTGACATCTACATGGCCTCCATCAGCTGCCTGCTCAACTACGACTTCCAGCACACCTTTTTCCCTCGCCGTACTCCTCTGCAGCACGAAGCCTCCTACTGGCCCGAGCACGGTTCTGCCGGTTTAGGTGCCTCCTCTCCAGCTCCACAGGACCAAAGCAGAGTGTGATTAGCAACAGAAAACCACCGTAAAAAGCAAAACGCAGAGGCTGAATGATCTCAATCATTCGTTCATTTATTTAATTTTATTTTCTTCAGCATGCCACATTTTGAAGTGAGCTCCAATGGTGACAGTTGATGTAAACTGTTTATGAAATTTGTGCTTTAAATTAGTAATTTATGTCCTTGTAAAACAACAAGTCTTAAGATGAGTAGTTTATGTTTGACAGAATTGTTTAATTAAACGAATAGATGATTTTATGCAGTACAAACAACAGGGGGCAGTCACGCACCGTTTTTGTTTTCTCCTATTTCGAGCTGTGAATTGCACACAAATCATCTATGCCTTTTATGTCCTTTGCATCTGTGGGTGTAATGGATATTTACAGTTACATTACAGACTGCGTTGCCTTAATCCCTTTGTTTACGTTACTGCAGTATTTACTTTTTGCAACACCCTGATATAACTTTGTTGCAATTAGCTTTTTCAGAAAAACATTTGCCAGCCACAATCTCCGTTGATATCATTATTTGCTGCACATTGTCAAGCAAACTGCACTTTGATGTTCTGAGACGTTTAATAGTTTTAGGAGTTCTCACACAGCACAGCCTGTATGTCTCATTTTAGCACGTGAGAAATGTTCAATTTTCTCAGGAGAAAAAAAAAATTGAACATCATCGCTATATTTAGCATGAATGTTGCTTTTTGATGTGTGAAGGAAGCTGCTCTAAGAGGGCCAGACAGGGCTGTAGATCTGTTTTTGCACAAAAGAGCAGATACAGAGGAACAGGATGAGAATGCCAGAGCTGCAAAATGACCTCCAGCAGGCCATTGGTGTGAATCTGACCAGACAAGTCAGGTTTGACACTTTTGTAGGAGATGAGTAAAATGTTTTGTGCTGTAACCGTGGCTATATTTTATTTATATGTATGTATATATATATATATATGTATATATGTGTATATATATATATATATATATATATATATATATATATATATATATATATATATATATATATATATATATATATATATATATATATATATATATATATATATATATATATATATATATATATATATATATATGTATATATATATATATGTATATATATATATATATATATATATATATATATATATGTATATATATATATATATATATATATATGTATATATATATATATATATATATATATATATATATATATATATATATATGCTGGAGTTTTTAAAAAAGGAATATCAAAGGGAAAATTACAGTGGCCACAACCATGACCTCATAGTCTTGGTCTGTAGTTTAAATGATGTGTTTATGAAGTGTTTACTTACGGTCTATTTCATTATTTATTAAACTGGAAATGGCCTGATCCTAACCCAGTGATTATGTCGTCATTTAAAAGGGCATGATCTGATCTGCCGACTTAATTAGCACGTATGTGTTCACTGAATGAGTAATCCATTCATTCTTTGCTTATGTTATTGGTATTATTACCTATACAAACAACAAAAGGTTTCATAGTTGAAATTTAATTTTCAGGACTAATTGCACCGGTGTTAATAACCACTCGAGTTTCTAATTACAGTTATAGCAGAGGGTTTATTGGGATTAATCCCCCACCCAAATCGTGTTACTGACTAATTTACCGTATTGCATCTGGGGCTTTAACTGTCAGGCAGGTGCAGGCTCTGGGATCTTAGAAAGAAAAAAAAAAAGCCTAGTGCTTTGACAGGGATCAAAAATGATCAAACCAATGATATTGGCTCCTGAGCTGAGGAGAGAGTATCTGGGGGTTCAGTCCCTGACCTCATAGATGCTTCATTAAGGCTGGATAGTTTGGGCACCATGGACACTAACAGCACACCTCTGAGCTCCAGCTCTCCATTCCCTTCCATCCAAACTGAGGTGGTGACCGTACCACCAACCATCTTCCCTCATGTGGGCTACAGCATCCTTTCTTTCCTCATGTTCATCAACACGGTGCTATCAGTGTTTAACAACAGTGTGGTCATAGCCGTGATGCTGAGGAATTCGGCTCTCCTACAGCCAATGAACGTTTTGATCCTCAGCCTCGCTGTGTCTGACCTCATGATAGGCCTTTGTGGCTCCCTGGTGGTCACCATCACAAACTACCAAGGCTCCTATTTTATTGGACACACAGCCTGTGTGCTCCAGGGATTTTCAGTCAATTACTTTGGTAAGTTTAGTTGTTATATGCGGTGTTTTTGTATGTGTGTGTTTCTGGAGTTCAGACTTTCTGTCTGTCTTACTGCCTTTGCTCCATAAAATCACATTATATTCTACCATTCTTATGCAGGTGACACTCAGTTGTATCTATCATTTTACTCTGATGATGTAAATTCTGTTCTCAAACTAATGAGCTGCATTGATTGCCGTATGCCTTGAAACTTTTTACAACTGGACAGGGACAAGACAGAAATACTTGTAGTTTCTTATTTATTATCCCTGTCTCTGAAACACAGTGAGCAGTGAGCTGAGTCAGGGACCTTGGCATTATTTTGGACAGTGATCTCAGTTTTGATAATTACTCATTTAACCAGAACTGCTTTCTAGCACTCAAAAATATATTAAAAGTTGGAAAATTCTTATCTCAAACTGACTTTGAGAAACTGGTTCATGCTGTCATATCAAGGATGTTCGAATATTATAACGCTGTGTTTTCAGGACACTCCAAATCATCAGTAGAATTACTTCAACTCATTAAAAACGCAGCAACCAGAATTCTTAAAGGTATGAAGGACAATGATACCCCACTATTGAAGGCACTGCACTGGCTCCCAGTACAGCATGGAATTACCTTTTAAATCTTTTTAATAGATCACAAAGCTCTTAATGGTTTGAACACCCCCAGTACATCTCTGACTTGCTCACTGTTTATGACCGAGTCAGACCTCTCTGGTGATCAGGTGTAGATCTTGACGTTCCTAGAATCAGATCCAAATATGCTGATGGTGCTTCTTTTAGATACTGTTGTCCTGCTCTTTGGAACAAGCTGCCTGCTGACCTGAGATCAGTTACATCTGTGGCAACATTCAAAAATAGACTCAAAACCTTTTTTGTTCAAACAGACCTACACACAGAGGTTTATATGTTTGTTTCTTCTGTTAAGCACATTGAGTTTACACATAATAAAATGTAGTGTATGAATCCAGTTGCCACTGTCATTCTGTCACAGTGAGACATACTAATTAAAATTACTAATGCTTTAGATTTCAGTGCCAAATCACAACAACAGTTGCCCAGGGAGCTTCATATTATAAGGTAAAGACCCTTACAATAATCGAGAGAAAATTATCCTTGTAAGCAAGCATTTAACAGTGGAAAGGAAAAACTCAATTTTAACAGGAAGAAACCTCCAGAAGAACCAGACTTAGGGAGGAGCCTGAAAGCTGAAGGCTCTGCTTCCCATTCTGCTTTTAAATATCCTGGGAACCAAGAAACATTAGAAAATCTTACATTTTTGGAGCATCTTTTTTAGCATTTCAAGAAATGACTTTTGTTTCTTTTGTGTTTTATGAATGTTTTCTTTGCATGTAGAGTTTAGTCACGTGTCAGATTTATCAGATATCTTCTTCATGACACCCGAGCATACTCAAAAATCATTGGAGTTGATAACTCTATAAAAGAAAAGAAATCCGAGTATGCCTTGAACTGTCTAAATGTCAGTTATGTTTTCTTGTTGTTGTCTTGTCTAGGTTTGGTGTCTCTCTGCACTCTTACTCTTCTTGCCTATGAGCGATACAATGTGGTATGCAAGCCAAAAGCTGGTTTAAAGATGAGGATGCGGAGAAGCATCTTTGGCTTGCTGTTTGTCTGGATCTTCTGCTTGTTTTGGGCTGTGGCGCCATTATTTGGCTGGAGCTCCTACGGACATGAGGGGGTCCAGACATCCTGCTCACTGGCCTGGGAAGAGAGATCATGGAGCAACTACAGCTATCTCATTTTCTACACACTCCTCTGCTTCATTATTCCAGTTGCAATCATCATCTACTGCTACTTTAAACTGCTGAAATCCATGAATAAGGTGGGTGTGTAATAGCTTTTGCTTATTCATTACACCATTTAAGCAACATTTAAAATTCATGCATCTATCTATGTTTGCTTGCAGTCTACCGCATGCATAGTAAAACAAGTAATTAGCTTTTAATGTGGCCCAACGTTGCTCTCTTCTAGCTGAACAGGAGTGTGGAGCTACAAGGTGGGCGTTCCAGCCAGAAAGAGAATGATCATGCCATCAGTATGGTGTTGGCTATGGTAGTAGCATTTTTTGCCTGCTGGCTGCCCTACACAGCATTGTCATTGGTGGTAGTTATAGATCCAGAGCTGCACATTCCTCCTCTAGTTGCCACCATGCCAATGTACTTTGCCAAGACGAGTCCAATCTACAACCCCATCATCTACTTCCTTTCCAACAAACAGGTAAAAGCACACAGGTACTACTGAGATAAAATCTTGATTGTGAACAAAGATTGAAGAAACACTGTTTGTGAAATTATTGCTCATATTTCCTGACAGTTCTTGTTCTTGGTTGTTTTTTTTTTCCTATCAGTTCCGTGATTGTGCTCTGGAGGTGCTGTCTTGTGGCCGTTACATTCCTCATGGGTCCACCAGTGTCAGCATCCGCATGCACTCTGTGAACAAGGGGAGCTGGCTGTCCTCCTTTGGCAGAAGCGTCAACACACACAGCAAGGTGTTGCCTCTGTGACAAAAAAAAGCTGTCATGGTTGTCAGCGTTCACTGGTGCCTCATCAAGAAGACAGACCAGGACACCTACAGACTCGAGTCTGTCACAGAGGTACCAACGTTGTTAGAGAACAGAATCAGCTCAGAGGCTGACAGGGATATTCAGAAGGTTGGACAAAAAAACGGGAAACTTCACCACAATAAAATGCTGTAATGCAACCCAATACCATGTAAATGTTGTGTTATTTTTTTGTTTTAAATGTATTTTCCTGACTAGAATATTATATTGCGTGGTTATTTTGTAGTCTCTTCTTTTGATCTGTAACATTTTACTAACAAAACCAGTGATGATTTTTACTTATGAATTGAAGGAGATATATAACAAACAGAAATACACTACATAAAAAATGTATGTGGTTTTCAATTTCTTTCCATTTTTAAACACACTAGGATGGTTAAACACACCCAGACTGCAGAGAAAGACTGCGGGAAACTGAAATCCTAGACTTTTTTTCTTTTCTTTTTTTTGCATAAATTTAATGCAGTGGCTCTTTTTCTACTCATTTTACTCATATAAGACGTCATTTCCTATTTTTCTTCCTAATATTGTTGAACTGTTGGGTAATGAATTGTTAATTCATGCATATAGTAGACTGTGTGACCCTTTTTACATTAGGAGGACTGTTCTGGGAATAGGTGATCTGTTTTTATGGAAACTATACAGCACACCATCCTCCTGTGTGATAGCATTATGCAACAACAACAAAAAAATTTGAATTAAAGTCAACAGTAGCCAGCTCCGTGGTCTAATCAATACTGACAGCTTGGTCAAATAATTTTATTTGTTTTTGGATTATGCAATAAGTCCTTCCTTTTCCCAACTCTCACACTTTCCAAACGCCTGCTGCACAAAAACATTGCTCCGGCATTATTTCTTTGTCGAGCGCCTTTGTGAATACGCAATGTACTCGGTAAAATTATTATTTTTTATTCTAGGGAAATAGCAAAGAAAAAATAATATGCTTAAATCAGTTTTTCTCTACCCACAAAATCGCATTAGGAAAACATGAGAAATTTCGGTGCACTTGTTAAGCAAGCTTGCTGCACAGCTCACCTTGTGCATGTTTTAACAATGAGTAGTCAGTCAGGCAGTAAAAGACTTTCATTTTACTTGGTTAGCCTGCTCTGTGGTCTGGCAATTTTTCATTTGTATTATTTTGTGATTTTTCGTCTGTGTAGACAGTTCAAAGGGGCATTAGGCGGTTCAGAGAAGGGTAACATAATAAAATCTCTGGGTCTGATTCAAAGGCAGGACATCGTGTCCCACGTGACACGTTCCTGAAGCAACGATGAGTCACGAAGAGAAAAATGCATTGCTGATTAACGATGGAGTAAAAGCACCCAGTTGAGGAGAATTTTTTTTCACTCTTGAGTTGGTGCTAACAAACAGGATAATTAATTTAAATCAATCACTGTAACAATCCATCATTAGTTTTACTCAAAAATTACTATGTGACAAGTCAAACTTCAGCTTTGAGCAGCTGGACCGTTCCGTCTGTGAGCAGCAGATCAGTTTTTCAGTGGTCCTAGTCAATGAAATCCAGCCACTCAGTCTCAGGCTTCAGGAACAGCCACAAGCACGGCGAAAGAGCTAGTTTCCCCTTTGGCGCACTGTAGTTATAAAACTGTAGCAGTATTTTTTAAATTAAATCTACACGTCACATTACATCACATTACACTGTGCACAGCTGAGTGATATCTTTCAGGTAATTGTTTAGTGCTCTGCTACAATATTTTACATTGTCTTTTTTTTTTGTCTGTATGTAAGCTTTGTTATATTAGTGTGAATCTGTTTCACTCTCTTGCTCACATTGTTCCCACCCACCTGTTTGGTGCGCTGTAAATATTGCAGATGGGCATCTGCTTCGGAATAAAGTGTTTTTGATCTTTTATCTTGTGGTTATAAGCTGCACATTGTCTTTGGCGTCCAGATATTGTCAGATGTGCGATAACTGATTTTGTTCTTTTCCAGAACTTCTGATTTGATTCCATATGTTACTGGAAGATATTTGATCAGCCTAATATGTTAGATGATCAAAAGCAAAATGCATTATATATTAATCTAATCCCAGATTTGGTGTAGTCCATAGCTTGCATATTTGAAGCAAAGAGCATTTCACACTTTATCTCCAAACAGGATTACACAGTGTCGTGCAATAATCCTGCAGCATTGCTCGCTTTATATCCTGAGCCAATTCAAGAACTCCCAAGTCATCCATCTGGCATGCTTAATGCAAAGCTTTTAACCTTTGTGGTGCACTGTATTAATATGACACGGACAGCTGTTCAGTTCGCACATATGCGCACAGTATCCTGTGCATTACAGTGCCATGCCGTCATCATCGCCGCATTATAGATTTGAACCCCTGCCTGTTTTTTTTTTTGTGTTTTTTTTGCAGTTATATCAGGATTGAGACAATGGTGACGTAATTGCTATTTAATTAACAGCCATCGTTTCCCCCCAGTTGTCTCTGCTGTGAATACACTGCAGAGCTTTTAATGAATGTGAACACTGAGGACTCCCAGGTGACCCGCCGGTGCTGTCGAGTGATAATGAAAAGGGCGGATTCTTTGGCGCAAATTGTCTGAGCTACAGGTTTACCAGTTAATATTATTCATTCAGTGGCGATAAGGGACGCAGGCTTGACGTGCGTTTGGTCAGCGTGGAAAGAGTGATGATAAAGAACTAAATATGTTGGCTCTTTGAATCCAGAGATGAGAGGCGAGCCCACACCTGCACTAGACTCTGGGAACAATACAGCCTTGGAGGAATACGTTGAAATCGCATTTGTGCTGGCGAACAGCTTTATTCTCTCCAGCACTTCTGTTGTGGGGGCTGCGGCAAATGTTTTTGTCATACTGGCGGTGTATCGGCAAAAGTCCCTGCAAACTTCCAATAACGCGCTGGTGGTCAGTCTGGCTGTTATAGACTTTCTGAGATGTGTAATCGATTGCCCGGTTCTCTTAACCATCGTTGTGAGTGTGTATCGAAACAGAAAAGTGGACAGTTTCATCTGTGATGTACAAATGGCCTCTTTTTCATTCAGCTGCTGTATCCAGTTGTTAACACTGGCGTGCATAAGTGCAGAGAGATACCAGGCCATTGCACAGCCCTTCAAAGCCAATCAAAGGAAAAGGCGAATTAAGGCGCTGATTCCTCTCACATGGACCTTCGCTATTCTGGTGTCTGCTTTTTGTGTGATATTTTTGAGGGACTCACCTTTGCATATGAAATGCCAACGACAACAGAGAGAAACGTTATTCTCTTTTGACAAATTTGGGCTTTACATGCTATTCCCACTGTGGGCAGCGTGTTTTGGTGTCATCATTGGATTCTACGCTCGCATATTTGCCCTGGTGAGATCACACAGCCGTAAAATATTTGACAAAGGTACTTTTACTCTTGCTACAAAAGACAAAAATGAAGAGAAGCCGGAGACAGAAAAAGCCGCAGTGGTGGAAAATGAATGTGGAAGATTTGAGCAAAACCCCACTTTGAGCTTAGGCAATGCTCAGACACAAGCTGAATCAAATTCACCCAAAGAAAAATCAGTACAATCTGTCTCCATCAATTCAGAGGATAAGAAAGAATTTAAAGATACAGTGAAGATGAGCAATGCAGAAACAAAACAAGCTCGGCCCCTTCCAGTACAGGCTACAGTGCTTACTGAGAAAAAACCTTTAAAAACAGAGCAGTCAAACCCCCATGTCATGAAGGTTGAAGTGAATCTGTCAAATGGAGATGCTGATTCAAATGTTAAGAGCTTAACCACAAAGCGGGCGTCAGTCAGTTTCAACACACAGGAACAGTCCAAAGACAGACTGAAGTCTGAAGAAGAATCCAAAGAAAACAGCCTCCTGCAGCCCCCATCATTGCCTGCACCAAATGTAAATTCTCAGTCTACTACTATCTTACTGACAGAGCCTGACCAAGCCCTAAACAACAATGAAGGAGAAACACTGACTGTTGCCTCACAGGCTCAGGTGACCGCTTCACCTCCAGTCTCAAGCAACGTCCCCGAAACAGAAGCAATGCAACTCCCTGCAGCGGTAGAAGGGGCTGTTTGCATGATGCCTTCAAAAGCAAGTAAAGAGAGAGCAAACAAAAAGAAAGAGGGCAAAATGGCTAAACGTGCTGGCTATATAATTCTAACCTTCCTCTTATTCTGGTTACCACTGATCACAACGATCCTGGTGAATTACTTGGTTCACAAAAACACAAACTCACAGGTAAGTGCCTGCAGAAATAGGCTTGTGATTTCTCTCTATTATTGCAGGGTCATTACCTTACAATACAAAACACGTCGGGGGGGGGGGCTGTTGCTGTGATTTAGTGCTATGTAAATGAAATGGGATTCACATGAAAATCTCTGTTGTGTTATACAAAGTTAATCTAAAGATCTCTTAATTCTTAAAATTGCCTATTGTTTTTCAGATAATTATCATTGAAGACATGGAGGTCCTGTCAGTGTCTGTTGCCTGCATCACATCACTAAGTGACCCAATCATATATGCTGCAGTAAACCCTCAGTTTTCTTCAGAATTTTATCGGCTGAAAAACAGGATGAAGTCCATATTTCATAAGAAAAGATAGACTTTCCACCCCTATAAACATCTTTTAAGTGGCTCTAGACCCAATGACTGTATTCATATTCGCTGTGCAAGTGAATATAGAATTTAATAACGTTTGTCTAGTCATTGTCCAAATATTAACTAAATTAAATCCCAGTTGTCAAAGTGGGATTTTTCTTTTTTTTTTATTTGGGTATAAGAAGCTTATTATTTTATATGCCGCTGCGTTATCTTAGATTTTATGCAGGCTGACTTCTCAGCAGTTACTAAACACTGCAGAGCAGCGGCAGTGCATGCTGTGAGAAGCTGCCTGGACTAACGCAATCAGCTCTGCAGGGGGGGTCGGTGCTGCGCTCTCTGTCAAACAATCACAGAGGCCTGCAGTCTGCCTCCAGAGACCCTGCAGCCGCGACCCACCGCTGGGCCAGTCAGGTCTTCACATGTCCTCCAGCAGCACCTAATTATTATGCCATTCTGTTATAAAAGATGCTCTTTGAGTGGTCGTGAAAAAAACATTATCAGATCTACCTAATTATTTTCTTTCTTTTTTTGTAAGAAAAGAAAAGACATGGGTCATTTAATGGATGTTTCCATAGAGCTACAGTATTTATTCTATCCACTGCACCAAATGCACAATGTGTGTGATCATTTGTCCCCTTTTCCCTTGCCGCTTACATATGTGGTCCGTGACAAGACTTGTGTTTCATTAAAAGCAGAATTTACATCATGACATACCAGGCTCACTTGTTTCCTTCCCACCAATCTCGTTTTTACTGACAAACCAACAAGAAGCAGAGACATACTTTAATAAAACAGAATTCGGCAATGAGAGCATGCAAATCCTTAATTCAACCAGTTAACAGACAGAAAGAGAATGCCAACAAGTGTCAACTAAATCTAGAAATAAGAGAGGAGCCAGCTTCAAATGCGGTTGAGAAAGTCCTAACTGAGATATTTACAACATGAAAAGTGTACAAAATGGCCCTTTGACACAGTAAACTCCACTGAGGCTTGCTTTTGAATATCATAAGAATTGGTAAGTCATTGGGATTGATGCTCAAAACTCTCTCATATAGTTTTCAGTCCAAATACCACGTGTCCACATTAGGGTTAGTATTAGTTAAGTGCCGCCGAGAACATTGACTTATGTTTCTACCTTGTGACCTAACTAATATATACCCTGTATAGTTCTCAGTATCAATTATTAACTAACGACAGCGGCTGTCACACAGATCCATATCAGGATGTCAAATATGTAAGCTAACACAGAATTCGTCATTTGACTTTCACTTTGCACATTTCACAAACATGGTCAGGATGCGTAGTATATTTTACTCGTCATCGAGCGATGTTTTTCAACTAGTTAATGAGTCAGTTAATGAATATTCACAACAGTTATCCATTCTGGTGGATGTACGATTTTTGGAATTTACAACAGTGAGGGGAGCGTTAGAAAACATGTCATTGAAGGGGGTTGGGGTTCAAAACAATCGATGTAACAAGCAGTGAGTGAAACGAATGTCCCGCGATGTGTAAAGGAGACTGATTTAATATTCACAAAGATCGCCTTCAGGCAATGAATATGTGTGCTTTGTCATCAGAGGCCATCGAGAATGACCTTTAAACATCCGCATTTCCTCCTTAAATCATAGACAACAAATATGACTACATTACATAATCAAAAATAAAGTTGTTTTTCTTTTTTCCTCAGTATTTTTAGGCAACGACGATGACCACGCGTTCCTCGCCCTCTTCCTTGCTCTTGCTGTGCTTGATGGAGCAAGATCTGCTGGTTCACTTCCAAGGCAGCTGTCCACATCATACTAATACCATGCAGAGTTTGACATCAGATGAGATAACAACTTCAAAAAAACCCTCGACCTCTGTTAATCTTATAATCCTTCTTAGATTATGGCAGGTTGATGCTCGGTGGTCCCTCTCCTCAGCATCTGGTGCTTCTTGAGACCAGTTAGCCGACCAGATAGGCGTGACATCTACAAGGCAGATACTCGGACAATGTTGCTCTGAGAGTATGCTGTGGTGGTGGAGCCGTCCCCGTCTGATGAAGTCACCACCGGGGCAGATAAGCTGACCATGGAGGGAGTGATGTAAGGTTCATCACATTTCAAGGGCACGGTCTCGTCGAGTTTAGCGTTCAGGCTGGCGCGACTGTGAAAGAAAACAAAGGAATTAAAAGAGGCTGAAAGGTCTGAGCTTGCAAAATGTACACGGCACAAACCTGTTATTTAATATGTTCTTGTACAACGTATACACGAGTGAGGATTGTATACAGGCATGAATACACGCCCTCTTTATGAAGTGGTTCATCCTGTGATGCGTATGCTGTAAAAATCCTACATTTTTAATTTACTGTCCGAGAACAGTCCTTTATTGTAAATACTGAAATGATGTTCCACACACGGTAGACGTTTTCAGAGCAATAGCACCAGACTACTCCACCCAGTTTGGAATCGCAGATTCTTTTTTTTTTTTTTTGACCTTCTGAAGTAACAAGAACTGCAGATCATTTATATTGTACTTGCCTATGGGAATGGGTTTGCTCAGGGGAATCTGCTGCCACCCGTTGTAATGAAGAGGAAGGGTATTTAATTTGTGGTACTCACAGGGGGGGAGAAAAAAGACCTGTTACTCTGCATAATTCACTGAATGTGCTTTCAACAGTTTTCATGAGAGCAATTAGGCAGGAAGCAGTTCCAGTGAAAAACAGTGAGGATTATTCCGAGATAACAGGAATACTGTGCTGGGATAACAGCATTAACTACAGCACGTTAGTGCGTTTATGTCAATACAACCTACATACTGTATATATGCCAGCTGTACTGTCGATCTTTTTTTCTTTCCTTGTGCTTGTAGCTGCTTGTTCATTTGTTGCTCTTTGCTGTTGCTGCATATCTCCACATTTATTGAGGAGGGAAGAGGTGACATCACTTGTAGATGTATGATCAAATCAAAAAACACACAAGTCATTCATTTAATTTCTCAGCATCCCAAAAAGCACTGTGAAGTCAGAGAGACTACATACCTGTTAGCCACTGGCCTCTCTCTTATCTGTATGGTGCTGAGCTCCTGGTTATTTGTGCTGGGCAGGCTGAAGCTGCTCTTCTTTCTATGGCGTCGAGAGCAGCATGAGCCCAGGCCGTGCGGAGACGAGGACACGGAGGAGGTCCGGGAGCCGGACTTGTTCATTACGGAGACCTCCATGCAGTTTGCCTGAAAGGTCTGCTCGTCCACAAACTCGTGATTCTGGAGAAGGAAAAAAAATTGGATTCAGTGTTGCTTATGAATCACTCTATTACATCGATGATTGGCTCTGCTCAATGATGAGTAAAGATGTTTCACAGTAAAGCTTAAACAGACTGAACAGAATCCACTGCAAAATTGTTTAATAATTGGAAAATGAATCATCAAGGGAATAGAAATATATTGGCCCAGATGTCCATATTAAGTGCCATCTGTGAGAACATTCACAACTGTTATCGCTGTGAAAAACGAGCAGAACTTGAAGGTCAGCCTTCAAGTGTGTTTCGGGCCCCGCCAGCAGGTGGCAGAGAGCGGCTGTGCAAGATCTGATGCCGTGCCTTGAATCTTATAGCTCACCTCTGTCACTCTTGGTCTGCTCTCTGTCTGTTATCTATAATGCACACTGTAAAAGACCTGATGTAAACCTTTTCATCGCCACGGGAATAGTGTGAAACCATTTTTTGGAGCTTTTCCCAGATGAGAGGCAAGCCGGTTAATAGGAGAGGGATCATCTCATGACAAGAAAAACTGATTCACTCCCTGCATACGTCTGTTTGCAGAGTTTAGATCTGCACGAGTGTAAACCTCATGTCAGAGCAAAGAATAAAAGAGGCCCCTGCATCTCTAAATTATTGATACAGTAAAATGAAGTACGCCGGTTTGTTCAGATGAAATAATCCTTGTGGATGGCAGAGCCACGGTATCTTTAGCATGTCGCTGGCTCGGGGACTCAACATTTCCCAGCCCCATTTAAAGCTATTTTTAACTTAGCTGAACAGGAAATAGATTGTACAGTCTGAGCATAGATGAAAAAAAAAGTCACTTTGTTTCTATTTGCAACTCACTGTAACAGGTTGGAACTACTGATGATACAGCGCAGACTGTAGGAGTAATGCAATGAAAGGAGCTTTTTTCCCCCCCACAGAGAGCTATTTTAAACCGTGTGAAGTCTGTTACCAAGATAGTAAAAAATGAAAAGTACCAAAGCTTTCATCTTCCAATCGACATGGCTTTAAGGTCTTCTAAGATTTTTTTTGTCTGTTTTTTTTACCGTGGTCTTTTCCAGGCAGTGCAGCAGATGATGATGCTGGCTCTCGAAAGGAGGGCTGGGGGCCTTCCCCACCAGGGCTTGTCCTGCCTCCTTGGAAGCCTTGATAGAGTTAAAAGAGAAAAACAAAACAAAACAAAGAGAAAACCACAGCAGTGTAGATGAGCAGGGTTACAATCTGCTAGTACACAGTCAACAGCAAGTAGCTCGGCGATGTAGTGGCGAGGACGCAAAAGCACCGAGAGTTGAAATGCTGATCTGTAGCATGGCAGCCAGTCCACTGAACCTAGTGACACGGCGACGTTTTAGGGGTGGGTGCACAGAAACTGCGACTAATCGCAGCGTCTTTACGCTGAGAACACTGGTTTTCTTATTCTTTCACAAATTTGATGATAAGAAGCAGGAAAAGTCCAATTCGAGGTGAAATCGCTTTCAATGCGGCAGCAGTGGCACACCTAGACACAGATCAAACACAGCGTACCAAACACAGCAACAGCATTCTGCACCATAATGTCACCACACATATGAGACACACTTTATGAAGCTTTGCGCGGCTCTGGGATGGACGGTATGCTGTATTAGTCTGCACTACAACCTGGGATGCTCTAGAAAATACGCACAAAACACACAGCAGATCCAAAAAAACACCCCCCCCTTCAAAAAAACCCCTCCCCAAATCAAACAGCAACAAAAAACAAACCAAAACAGAGTTTAGAGGAGATGTGGGCTGAGCGGACAGCCTCCACAGGTGACATACTGTCATGTAAGCCTTTGTCTCCCTCCTTCCCCTCCAAACCCTGTTGGACAGACATGCAGAGCTTGGTTAATGAGTAAGTGTGAGTGTAATGGCTGAGGCTCCACCAGAAGGCAAGTATGCCTGCCTGGTCCTCCTGCTGCATGGACAGAGAGAGGGAGTGTTGACAAGGAATGTCAATGCTGCAGCTGAGAGGGTTGATGTAAGAGAGGACGATCACACTGAAGCACTGGAATGACAGCAGCCCCTGTGTTACAGCATGAAAAGCTTCCCCGTGTGTGTGTGTGTGTGTGTGTATAGTGTGTGGTGGCATGCCCCCCCACCCCCGACCACCCTACCCACACCCCTGAGCAGAGTGACATGCAAGCATCAGCGAGGCCCCGGTCAGTCAGCCCCCACCCCCCACCCTCAAGCCGCTGCTTGGCCCCCAATCCGGTTTACCTCCTCCAGTGAGTCGATCAGGAGCCCATTTTGTTTGTAGCGCATATAGGCATTAGTGCCTCGAATCTTCACAGCACGGATTCTAGCGAGGCGAGTTTTCTGTTTGAACAAACAGACCTCTGTTTTAGCCTCTGACAGTTTGTCCGTCACACTAATTGGCTACGTCTTCCTCCACCACCCCTCCTCCCCACCCCGCCCTCTCCACCCGCCCCGGCAGCCGCAGTATTTAGTGGAGAAAGGGTATGCCCAAATCTACGATTAGGAAGTTCTGCCTTAGCAAACACTTTTAGAAAGAAATGCACATATTGCTATCGAAAAAGCTGCTGACACAATACTCTGAAGATCATTTGTTCTGTCATTGTCATTCGCTCTTTTATTTCCCTCGTTCCCCTCCCACCCCGAAATATACTTAAGCAAGTCAATACACACATACGCTCAATAGACACACAATACACAGAAGCACAATAAAAGATTAATATTCTGGAAGATAGCGTTTGCCCTGTCATTCTGTTACATGCGGATAAGACAGGGACAGAGAAGAGGGGGAGAAAAAAGAGGGCAGATAGAAGCAAAATAAAGACAGATAGGGGGAAAAGGAAGACAGTGGCAAAGGAACGGGGAAGGCGGGGAGCCAATACCCTCTGTGCTCGTCGTTTCTCTGCCCGCTGGCTTTGGTGGTAGATACGGCTGAAGTTTGACACTATGACAGGGACAGGCAAGGCAATGACCAGCACCCCGCTCAGAGAGCATATGGACCCAAACACCTTCCCTACGATTGTTTTTGGCACCATGTCACCGTACCTGAAACACACACAAAACAGATAAGAGTGAGCACACTGGGTAGGAACACAAACAGGGAAAATCTTCCACTCAGGAGGTTTATTTAGCATGTCAAGTTGTTGCGTGTGCCTAACGGTATTTTTAATAGTCTTGAAGATAGTTACGGTGACCTTGGGATATTTCACACCTTCAAATAAAAAGTCACACATTTGAAGTGGGCGAAGAATAAATAGGACTCCCTCTGATGTCACCTCTCCCCGGCCTAGTTTCTACACGCCATTGCGATGTTCCTCTTTTAAAACACTGTTTCATATATAATTACACACCTGCTGGCATCGGCTAATGCTTTCACGTCGTGACCAAATGCGCTACATATCCTCCGTGACCTCTGTTAGCCAAACAGCTTGTGAAAGATACAGCGAGTAGTATCACGTTGAGTAAAAGCAAAAAGGGGAAGGGAGCAGTGTGATGCCGAACCCCGGAGAGATCGATTAAGTCTGTGGTCCTCGGCGACAGCCACCGGTGTGTTTTGTTCTTATTCCCACATTAAAATGGAATATGGAGACGCAAAGGGAACCCAAAAATTCAACACAAGGAGAAAAGAGCTTTTCTGGCACACATGCATGACACTGATGAGGAATGTTTCATGGTATACCTGAGCACAATTAAAGCATGTCATTTTTCAATGGTGAACAGGCTGCATTCAACAGATTAAAGGCTGCGCTTCTGTCAGGTTGGACTGACTCATCCCCAGTCCCATCAAATTAACGTGCCTGTCTTCTGCTAGAAAGCCAAATCCGTCTCTATTCAAGGCAAACCTGAAATCAAACTGTTTTCGTCACCTCGTTTTCTTTACTTTAGCAGGCACCCTCAGCACCACTTACTACGGTAAGCACTAAAACCAAGGATACCAAACTGAAGAAGAGAGACACTTCCTGACTTTCCCTGAAACTTTGTTGTCTTTTCACCTGTTTTATAAAAGACATAGCTTTGGAGATACTAGGCCATTATATGCTCCTATTTTGATGACAAAATTTGATTTAATGCCAA
This sequence comes from Copadichromis virginalis, assembly GCF_057382275.1. Lineage (NCBI taxonomy): Eukaryota > Metazoa > Chordata > Actinopteri > Cichliformes > Cichlidae > Copadichromis > Copadichromis virginalis. The sequence continues at coordinate 17,161,332 of NC_140624.1, forward strand.
CATGTGCAACAAAGGTAATTCAGGTCATTCATAAACACTGTTATAAAATGATATCGCAAAATGTAAAAAATTTGCAATACAATCCCAGGCATGTCTGAAAGCAAGAGACATGCCTGAGGCTAATATGTTCACGAGCTTTTGAAAAACTGCCACAGTGAAGGTTTTAAAAACCTCAGTTTCTATTTTTAACATGTGGTCGAATAAAACGTGGATTTTGTCTCACAATGTTAAAGGTGTGCAGCTTTATTTCCTTTTTTGATGTTGGACTGTGCGCCGTGTTGAGCCTGGGTTATGCTTGATTGCGGACACGGACACAGATAGCTGGACGGCCGAGTTGTAGTTCTTATTATACTTCTTTAAAGTCCACTGCCTGGGCGCGTGCGTAGTTGGTGCACTGTTATCTAAATTATCTGCGCTGTCACAAAATTTGGACAACCTCATATTCAATGTTTGATGATGAAATTTATGTTATGGGGCCCAAGCAGAAATCGTGTGCACGGAAAGTAGAAATCTCGCTTTATTGTTTGTGGACTTTTAATTGGCCAATATTTCTTTACGGTTAAGGTTATATTACCACTTGTTCTTTTGGTATGCATGAGATAATTTTTTGCATGTGGACGGCGACTTTTTTCATAACGAATTTGGAAAAAAGTCCCCGTTGCCTGAAGCCTAAAATGGGAGCTACTTTAACAACCTCTAACAAATCACAGTGCTTTGTAAAACATGCTAGAAAACTGTCTCCACTAAATGTGGAAACGATAAATTCAATTCACCTCATGAGGCACAAACACGCCGTCTATTACAAACAGGCTACAAGGAGGAGATGCTAGCAGCTGGTGATGTGCAAAACACATGTAAACAAATGACTCCACCGAGCTTCGGGAGAGGACTTGCTAGTTTCACTCCATGTGACGGGAAGAGCAAATGGTGGACGGAAATTACTGATGCGATTACAGGTGGATAAACAGGGTGGTTAAAAAGCTGGATCTAAGATACAACATCCCAGGTAGGAAACATCTTTCAGTTTTATAAGGCGACAACATTGTGCAGCTACTGAGAAGTTATTTATACTTGAATTTTCCTGGGAAAATGCTACCTTTGCATTTGACTTGCAATAGATTCACACTTCAAACTAGGTAATGTGTCATCAGTGAAAATGTGTCCTCATTGTAAAGTTTCTTCAAACATTGTGATATAAGGTTGAGGCTATAATGGCTGCCCCTAGCACTCAGGAGGAAATGCTGGAAAAAGATGGAGGTATTCCTTCTCAAAAAAGGCCAAATCAGATCATTTTTGTGTTTGCTGGGTGGTTAAACAAGCTGTAGCCCCTGCTACTATATACACATTTCAATATGGATTTTTGTATGGACGATGGATTTTATGTAAATAACATTTTTTCTAGTGCTTTACCAGCTCACTGCTAGTTTATTACAAATGCATCCAATGTAGTATATTATATATGAATTTATGTTTTTTTTCCTCATTCATTTATGACATGTGTGGGTTGCATAGACTACCAGATAGTCCCCCCTGGGACAATAAAGACAATTCAATCCAATTCAAACATTTAGCTGCAAACACAGTGACATCCTGTAGCCACATGCACATCTGATTACTTTTCAAGATTATTACTTTATCAAATAGAAAATCCCGATGTCTCCAAGGCAATTAACAGATCCAGGGAAAAAATCTGCAAATTCATTCGTATGAGCATAATCTGCATATTCACAAGCGGCTCTGTGCTGACATGCTAGGCCACCAGCAGCACTGGGACTTAAAATGAATGATTCAGGGCACGTATGTTTTCCGTGTCATCTAAACATCTCTCCGTGTGCTGCAGAGGACCGGCAATTCACACGTTCGCAGGTGGGTGAGATGAATGAGTGAGACCCTAATGCGCAAATGACCTGAGTAGACCATTACCTCCCGAGAGTAAGATGAATGCAGGTAGGAAGGAACATCAGCATTGCTCAGTGGCTGTGACAGTAGTCCGTCTCTCAAGTGAGGCAGGGTAATGTGAATGTATCGCTACACGGGAGGTTGACTATTTCATAAATGAAGTTGTCTAATGCCCACAGACGTCTGCTTGAGTCATTAGCTTCAGGTTTCCATCATGTTGGGCCCAACAGTCTGGGCTTTTACAGAGCTCGGGCGGAAAGATGTAAAAGTGGACATTTTAATATCACGCTTGATGGGACTTCATGTACAACAGTTTGCTTTCAAGTTGACTAATCTCGCACAGATGTCATTAGTTTTGCAGTTCATTACAGGTCAAGTCATTTTCCTATCTAATGGCAGACAATGACTGAAAGCAGGTGTCAATTATAGGTTCTGGATGTGCTGCTGAAAGCCTATTAAGAGATCCATAAAAAAATGGAAGACAGCATTCCCTCGCATGTACTTTACTGCGGCGAGTGGAGTGATGCAGACACGTCTGTTGTGGAATACAGTGTGTTGCAGTGACTGTCTTCTTTTGGAAGGAAAGCCTAGCAGCGAGCAGATGAGAAAGGAAAGCAGCAAGCGCACTCTGGAGAGAAACAGTAACAGTGATGGATTGTTCATAAGGGAAAGCTGAGATACACAAAGCCTCGTGGATGATGGCAGAGGTAGGAATTAACAGCAGCTGCAGATTAAAGTAATGTTCCTACTTTGTTCTTGTTGTCTCTAAGTACCAGGTACTCACATTTGCTACCCCTGCTACCCTAAGCTGACACGGGTGAGACACAAAGACGGATGACCGGATTCTTATCCTCACTGCAGAGGATGAAGAGGAATGTCGAGATGACTGAATATCAATTCCCCACTTCCACCCACCTAAAACCATACTGTGCTCGCGCTGGCGCCGGCCTTTAAAAACAACGCATTCTGTAGAATTGTCCGACAGCGAGATGACAGCATTGCAGATGAAGCTCGGCGCGCCGAGAGAGAGTGAAACCGCGGGGTTGCCTCAGACTGTAGGAGAAATGTCAGACTCAAAGGAATATTTGAATTCTAGAAACGGGGGGATGAATGTCCTCACCTGGCTTTGGATAATAGACCAATCAAACATTCATGAGTCCCTGTATCAACCTGCGTGGCAGAGTTTGTGCAGTTGACCTTAAAAGCAGTGCGGTATTCCATCAGGGGTGCTCTGAGACACTTCTGTACATGACCTCACCGCCTCACAGCTAGCGCCAACACCTAAAAACAGGGACACGCTTGGACACACAGGAACTGACACACAGTCAAAACAGACGCTTGTTTGTGTGTATATGTGTGTGCGTAGGGCCTTTAATTTGACATATAGTTAAACCAATCCTCCTTCCTAAAAAAGCAATCTTGTTCCTTGATTGTCTTCCAGAACCCTGTGTCTGAAATCTGACTGCCATCTGGTTAGTGGGAAGTGAAAAAAAAAAGATATCTGGATGACTTTGCAGACACGTCATTTGTTTATTTCTCTTTTCAGAGACAGGGCAGGTTCGTTTTTTCCCCCTAAAGATTAAACTAAATGAAATGAACCTTTTCAGGTAATAAACTATGCCTAAATGGCCTTTTCTGGTCATTTGTACCACTCTGTCTGCTGCACACAAATAGGGTTTGGTGGCTGATAGAAATTACAAATCCCTACTTTAAGCGAGCATAAGCTCAGGTTTCTGAAATAAGCACAGAGGCCTGAAGTAATCACACTGCTGTCCCAACAACTCACATTCCAATTGTGATTACTGCCAACAGCTTACCAGTGCTGACAATTAGGATTCAAGGAGGGCTGCGGCAGATCTTTCAGAGGCTTCGTCAACAGCATCGAAGACCAGTCGCCCAGCGGCGCCTCTGTCGCGGTCTTCCTACCCTCCTTTTTGTGGATTTTAGTACGAAACTAGCTCACACACTGCACAAGTGACTATAGTAAAGTGCATTAATCAAAGCAAAGTGAATATCTAACGTTCAAAAAGCCTCACAGTGTTCGCCTGTGCCGATAAGCGATCAAGGTCAAGGTGTTCAAAGGAAGAAGAATCCTATGATTAAGATAGTGAAACTGCTGGACTGTGAGGTGACATCCTATTAAATCCTTCATGGTAAAGACATTAAATCTCACTTTCATCAAACCACACTTTGATCTACTCCAATTTGATATTTCAGTGAGAAGCAGTGGAATGAAACTAATTTAATTATTAACCGTTTTGATTTATCAGCTGATTAGAATACAGATGAGTTAAGCACACTGTCCTTATCTTGTGCGCCATCTATGCATGTTGTTTTATAGCAATAATTACAAAGGGACCTGCAATCTGAAAATCTGAATCTCAAATTAATTTCGGTCTCATTTTCTTCCCTGAGACTGATTTAACTTCACATCCCACTCAGCATTTGTCTTTTATGCTCGGAAAGTCACAATGAGCTTACTGTGCTAAAACAAGGCTTTCATATATTATTTAAAAAAAAGGACTTTTATCAAGCAATTATGTGCAGGTGAGCCACTTTTACTCTACATTTTCTTAGACTGGTAAACTCCCACCGTGCATTGTGAATCAAGTCTCCTCAACACGTCTTTGATCATTCTGGGAATGCACAATTTTCTGTTTGACCTTCACCAAAAATCTCATGGCGCACCGACTCCCCATCATGCTTCCAGAGGTAATTCACTGGCTCCGTTTCACAGTTCAGTGGTTTCTACAGTGCAGACAAGCCCTCCAAACCTGTGAGACCAAATCCTGTCAATTATAGTGAAACTCTGATACTGTCACAGACTGTACCAATCAGAAGTTGATAATGACAGCGAGAGGCAATAAAACTGTGCGGGGACAACGGGACAGTGGCAAGGTCAGGAAGTATTAGGCGCTCTTGAAGTGAAGACATCTCTTGTGGGCAGTGCTGTGAAACGTACCACAGAGATTAAAGTGTCAGAGTGGACGCAACATTAAAATCTTCTCTAAGGACTTAACACAGACTCTTCCAGATATTAGCCTGACCAGTTGAAACAGTCTCCATTTCTTTTACAAGTCATGACAAGAAGCAAATGGAGCAATGCTGCACAACAATACTGCTCTCTGTACCTTCTCCATGAGGCTGAAAGAGCACAATATTCATCCGTGCTGACAGTTAAATAATAGATGTTACCCCCCCACCCACCCACCCCCCACAACAAAAAGAAAAAAGTAATTTTCCTCCAGAACTCTATCATACTATGAACTACGAATCGAGAATTTGAGGAAAATAGATTACACTGCCTGGATGTCATACAAGGCATATGAACATGAGTGACAAGAGGATATAGATTCTCTGACATTGTATTTGTGAAGACTGCAAGATTCATGGGTTACTGAGAGGTTGTAAGGGTGCTTATGTCATATTAAGAGCCTTCATTAAATGTTTGTTTCTAAAAACACAAATGAGCTGACCAGTCGGCCATTCTTTTATGTGCCAGTAGGTAGTAAATCTGACCATGTAGTAAGAAAATCGAAGCTGGATAGACATTCTTGTATGTACAGATATACAAGGGCAAGTGAAGGTAGCAGAATGAAAGAAAACTCCCTCTCTCTCGCACTCATAAATTTATATCATTGATGCACCAAATGTGCATCTGTTTCGTGTTTAAAATAAATTAAAAATATTAAGGACATTTTGTATTTATCTATTTCCACCACGAACAGACTGCAAAACAGTACAAATTAAATCTTTGTAATTGCCAGATAGACTGGCACAATCTTTGGAGGCTCGCACTCAATACACGCTAGCACACCTACAGTATGTACCACTGCAATGCTGGGAGACACACCACAAGGGTTCAACAGTCTGACACACAATAAATGAACATGATCTCCAGCATGATCCCTGAACACAACATATCATTCCTGATGTTCTGCACCGCATCTCTGGCAAGAGGCCGGGAGCACAACATTCAAAATGCTCCCTCTCCTGGGTTTGGACACCAAAGACTGATGGGATTAAGAGTGTGTGGGCTGATAGGACTCTGCTCTGATGCTATCCCTCAGATATACATCATTATAGAGAGGGGAATCCCACAGGCACTGGGATTAGCCCGCTAGATTTTCACTGCAGGTGATAAGGGAAAGAAGGAGAGGCTGGCAGAACTACACAACATAATGGGGAGAAGGAAGCACAGATAGGGGAGGACCAGAGGACCGCACTGCCTGGTGTTATGCATGCGGTAGGAAAAACAGGGTGCTCAGGTATGAGTAACTGCAAACAATAGCTACAGGGAAGGACAACTTTGTGATAGGTGCCTGTCGCAGTCTCTGCAGGCAGTAATGCAAAGGCTGCATTTTTCTGGCTGTTTGCTGAAATGTAGGGAAAAAAATCAAATTAAAAAAAAAGAAGTGTGGAGCAGATGCGCGAGATCATTTTTTATGATTTTCACAACCCAGCTGAGATCCGGTCTCTGCAGATTTGTGAAAGCTGACGAGTGGAGCCAAAGGTTGGGATGTGAAGTTTGTGGGAGCAAGAATGTGTGGCTTCGTGCCAGTCAGTGTTAACGCATAGTAAATGAAAGCTTTTGTGGTGCTGCAGTGTCTATATAACTTTGATCCTCCAGCTGAATGTTCACCTCAGAGTCTCAGGAACCACACAGACCTAATAAAGAGCGGCAAAATTCCTCTCTTCGAACCACGAAGACACAGATAAACCATATAAAATAATCCCTCACGTATGGCTCTGGCAAAGGCACCTCAGCTCTCTCTCTCGCTCACATATCAAACATGTATTCCCTCACCCCTGCAAATCCCAGCTTAACCCTCACCCTGCAAAACCAGGCAGCTAGTTATCACCGCGGCTTTGACATTAGCATGCACGCCCTCTCTCATTTGGGAGATCTTCTTAAGAGTCAGGGATGATAAAAAGCTTTCCTCTTTACCGCTCTTCCGCTCCTGACTTTGACTCACCCTTCCTCTGCCTGGACCTGCCTGCCTCTAACTATGAGTTGGAGATGAAACGCTTCATTCACTTTCTTTTTCTCCTCCTTTTCTATTATCATGCAGTGCTAGCACAGCCCTGCTTGACATTTTTCTTTTCTTCTGCTCCTCTCCAGTCTCCAGTCTACACCTGCTGACACTTGAGAAACAAGCGCAGTACTATGCAAAAAAGCGCCCTTTTCCCCCCATTACTGTATATGCCGAGTCACCTCTAGGCCCACTTGAGCTCCTTATGGTCATAATTACAACCATTTCCTTGTGCCAATTGCTTTCGATAACTAAATGAAAGGCTGTTTTGTATTATTAAAAGTTTTAAGAGGGTTGAGTGTTGACCTGGACCAAGAAAAATAGCATGCCACCGTGTAAATATGAGAATTATGATTTGTGGCTATTAAAGCGAGGCCTGAGAGATGCTTTAATCAGTCTGGACATGATGAAACCAAGGTAAGCCAACTCAAACATTGCTCAGAATCTTAATTTGTCATTGCATGTTTATATTTCTGCCCATCCGCCTTACATCATTCCAGAAAGCCAAGGGCTAAAAATATATTCCACAACGTCGGTATAATACTTTGATAATGCAATTACACTCCTTCGTGACTGAATGGGGAGGGCAAAGGAACATGAAAGACTGGGCTGAAAGCACGAAGGGGCGACAGAGCTATGGATTATAAGGGAACGTGATAATAAAAATGAAATCATCAGACACTCAAGCGATTATGCTAATGAACTCGTTCTGTATTCATCGTAGGTTAATCTGAATGCTGGCAAAAGAGCAGTGGCATTTTCTTGAACGCCGAAAGCTTTCATTGAACTGGCAGCAAGTTACCTCACCTCCGGAATCTAAATGCCGGAGGCAGGGTTAAAGGTGAAAACTGAATTTCTTAAGATGATCAATTAAGGAAAAACTAGCAGTAATGACAGCGGTTGCTGTGTTCGTGGCATTCGCCGCATTAATACTTGTGTTTTTTCCAGTCTAAAGTAGAAAAAAAAGTACACTTCAAAGTAAGATGTGGCTCTTAAAGGCAAAATGCACCAAAACCAGCTTTCCTTAAACTGAAACACAATAAACACCAAAACCAGTGGCGATGCTCAGCTAGTATTGACCAGACGAGATTTCAAAGGGAACCTTGTGACCTTTGTTGTCTGGTCAGGTGATGAAGCGGAGAAAAAAACGTGAAAGGTCTTGTGGATTAGTGCCTCTGTGTTGGAAAGGGGAACTGGTCCAGGAGCCTCATCACGCTGACAGCAGATTAGTGCTCCGCGGCGCCGCCAGAGCAGACGTCACAAGATTAACTTTGATGTGCGATTCCACGCAGAGCAGCCGCTGGATATCAGCTTCCTCCACCAAATGGCCCCTTTTGCCCTGACTTTGCAGAGTGTGCATTCACAAGCTACGTTATCTAAAAAAATCTGCTCATTTAACAGGAGAGTACAGCGTCACCAGGCAGAGGTAAAGATGTATAGCTCTTTTTTGGGCTATATGTCCCTTTAGGTCTGCATTTACAAGTTTCATTATGTATCAATTCATCACTTTAAAGGGTGGGGGGGGGGGGGGTTGGGGTTTTTTAGATGACATAAGGGTACTCCATCAATTTTCCAGACAAAGATCAGTTTTATAAGGAGGAGAGCTACTTGTAAAAACAGCTGTGTAATTTTTTCTGTGGATCTCAAAGGAGGTTTATCTGGTGTATATATAACCCCTGACTATGTCACAGCAGTGTCATCAGGGTTATCTGTACTATAAGATAAAGCCAGAGTAGAATGGGGTTTGAAAGGTTTAATGAAACAGTCGCCTGTCGAATGCCTCACAACTGCACATGTAATACAAAAACGAGTAGGCCATTAATTCAGCAGCTGTTTAAACTATTGAATTAAAAAAACAAATTGGAAATGCCCGTCACAATATAGCAGAGCTGAAGGTGATGTGGCGATCCACCATTTCAAACTCAAAGGTTATTCGATTTCCAATTACAGAAGACAAATAAAAGCTACCCATTTGAGAAGCTGACATCCAAAGTAGTCAGCTGACGTGTCAATTGATTCATCGTTATGACAAATGATGAAAATTGTGGTGTTAAAAGCTCCAGACAAGCTAACCAATGGACTGGCTTAAAGGGTTACTCATGAATCAAGTCGAAAAATGAATTTTGGTCTTTAGCTGCGGGCATGTTAACGTCATAACAAATGGTTAAAAGAAAAAGACTGAAGGTAGGCAAAATAAATAAATAACACGAAAAAAGTTGCAGGATAATACGTGTTGAGGAAGAGAATCAATTGTCCTCAGGCTTTAAAAAAAAGTTCTGTATTCTGTTTGAGCTGCAACTTTAAATTGTCTGTATCAGCTTTTTGCACCAAACAGCTGCAGCCTCTCATATATCGGTTCACTTCCTGTATACACAAGACTATACATACATTCAGGATGCTTTGTAAGTAGTTACAGTACTCAGGGCGTAAATGGCCTGTGCCAATGGAGCATTGTCTTTGAAATAAATATCAAGGTAGAAAAATACAGCTGTTAAAAATTATATATGTATATATAAATATAGGAGCAGTCGCCAGTTCAAAGGGACACTTCAAAATCTCACAGTAAAAGTGAGAGGAATAGCCGAGGTTGTAATGAGACGGAAAGAGTGGCGAAGCGTAAAAATGTACTGAGCGCGCTCTCTCCCAGAGAGTGTGGACGGCAGCCAGACCAGCGACAGCAGCGAGCCCAGATAACAGCGAGTACCAAGGAAGCAGCGAGAACCTGCAGGGAAGAATTGGGAAGAGCTGAAGCTCTCCTAACAGCTGCAGACTGGCCCCCGGGGCAGAGCAGAGCTACTAGCTGCGGCCCTATCTACCATCGCCCCACCTGCACCACGCTACATCACGCACATGGGGACATCATTACTTTTTCCATTTCACTCCTCGAGACTTCTCCTGTCAAATCAAAAAATGACATGAAAAGTAATAACTCGGGGGCCGTGGCGACAACAACAACACAAGCAAAAGGTCATTTTGCCAGTGAAAATTGGTCTTGCATCCACACAATCTATCAGTCATCAACAGGTTTATTGCAATGTCTGCATTAACAGCAGGGGTGGCTAAAAGCCAGAATTAAACCGACCTAGGCCCAACGCGTGCTTGATGACACAACTCCCATTATTTATAACTTCGGCATCTTTGCCAGCGCTGAGGACGAGCTTCCTGGTGAATAATGATGTTCAAACTTGGAGGACAAGGCAGATAAAGGCACAGCTTTGGCCCCCACCACAGACAGCACATTCAAATGTACCGTTATCAAACGTGACTGAATGAAGGTTATTCGTTTTAATCACACCACAGCACGCCCTTCCTTCTACTATCCCAGGGGGGTTGCTATATTTAAGCACTTTTTCATTCTTTCTCCTTTTTTTGGTCTTGGCTAATGGCAAGGCAATTGCTATGTGGGATGTTTGCCCTTGAAGAATCAGACAACATAAGGAGACATTTATACATATTGTAGATGTGGCGCGAGCAAACTGTATCATATTCGGTGGCTACTTTTTTGACTGTGTCATGTTAAGAAATCAAATCCCAGCCTCGTTATCCTTTATTTCTCTTTTTTTTTGTGATGTTTTCCCTCCGACACGTGTTGGTTTTAATACCTGTGCTGAAAGAAAAGCTGTCTGTCCCGGGAGAGAAAGAGCAGGGACATTCATCTCTCATTTTTCCCACTTTCTAATTGGACTTCTCCATCTGTTGAGGTCTACAAATTGTCTTCTGGGGATGCTTTAGCTAAACCATCCTATCAAACACGCAAATACAGGAGGGACGCTCTTCTTGGAGCTCTGCCATAGCAGGCACTGAAAGAGTAGTGTGTGTGTGTGTGTGTATAAACCTGTATGATGTATGATTAGTCCAGCAGCATACTGCCTGGAGATAAGTAGATCTACGTGATGCGCTGAACTCTGATTGGAAGCTGGCAGAGTTGGCTTCTTGGGAAATTAATCTATCTAGCACGCAGCAGATCTGTCAGTAACAAGTGACATACTTTAATAAGAATTATTTCACCAGATGACAATGTGGATGGGTGCCTGAAAAACGGCGTCAGTAGTATTGACTGTTTGTCACATATGCATCTAATAAATGTTTCTCCTCTGCAGTCCCAGAAGAGGTTGAGCAAACAGAATCTAAATCTGAAGAATAGGCAAAACTTTTTTGGGGGCGGTGGGTGGATTCTTTTCCAATTCTCACTCGGAGCCGTTAATGATATGGGAAATTGTGTTCCTCATGCTTGTCACTCTTTACATCCCATTGACTGGGAGTTGAATACTCAGGAGCGAGCAGTGGAACGTGTGACAGTGTATTTGTGGTGATGATTACAGCCCATTAACTTTGATGGATGCCATTTCATAGAAAAGACGATGGGAGTTGAAACAACAGCAGCGCAGCTTGTTTTCTGTCTCTGACATATGTGCGCAAAAATCTCGGGGAAAGAAACTGCAGTTAAATCCATGTAAAATGGAATTTTTGGATTCAAAATGAGACCGTGTTTCCTTTGGAGGTTACTGAATGTCACATCTGACACTTTGATGCTGGATCAGTTTACGTGAAAGCTCGGGTATGATTGTCCTGCGACCTCCAGAGGACAGTCTACCACAGATTTCACCATATAATACATTGCCAGTGAAAATACTGTGAGACGCATATGTGTGCAATTAAATAAGGCTGAGCTGGTTCTGGAATTGACTGCAGTGTCTGCCTTTATTAAGGTTAACTATCTGGGCAGCTTTTTTTTCCTCTGCACAACTCACTTTGCCTTTTGGCCTCAGTCAAAGTGAGATACATTCCATTTGTCTGTGTTGGTTGTGTAAAGATAAGAGAGTGTATGCCAGAAATCTAACTCTTAAGCTCCTTCGTGGGATTACAGACGATTGGCTAAGAGGAAAATACAAATAATCATCAACTGTTTACGATTTCCCACTAATACCTTTGAAAAAGGAAAAAAAAAAAGATGAAAATCCCCCACATGGAAATGCAGTCCTTAACTGAGATACTCCTGTGTAGGACACCTGCAACAAGATTCACAGGCAGGAAATCCTCTAGATGGGAGCTGGACCCACACTGCAGTAACACCCAGACAAGCAGAACAATCTACAGTAGCTACCGTCTATCCCTTTTCAAATAGCGCTTTCGAGTATTGTTGTTTTTACATCCAAGAAATCCAACCAGCAAAACATCAGAAGGCACTGATAGGCAAGATAGGATTGGAATTTCTCTCCCTCTCTCCTTTTGGACCTTTAATATGTCTGCCTTGTTTGACCTTATTAGTTTTCTGCCTAGCGTCCCCTGTGAGGCATGTAATCACTAAAATAGGGGCTTAAACTGTGGGCTAAGAATCAAGCTTTTTTTCCCCCCAATGATTAAGAAGTACTCTGTTCTTCTACACAGAAATACTTTGTTTGAACTACATGTTCAGAGGATAACACAAAGTCGTCCTTTTCAAAAGATCTGTATAATTCTATCTATTATATGGATAACATAATGCACCCAGTTAAGCAAAAAGTGTCAGCCTAAGCCGCTGTGCTCACGCACCTCTAACCGACAGTGTTTTCTCTGAATCACTGCCCAAAAATTATTCATTAGACACATCCAAGTGATAGATGGTTATGCATCTGTGGACTTGATATTAACTGGGCAATAATAAGTTTTTTGGGCAGACAACGATCAGCGATCACTTTCACCGCCGATTTCTTTCTCCAGAAGTCGATGAATTCGCCCCAAGTTGTTCTGTGCTGTAGCAGGTGACACATTATCAGGGGAACACAGACATCCCGCATGGGTGCTTTAAGTAATGCTCAGCACAGTGATTCAGTAAAATGTGAATTAATCAAGGAGATAGCCAGAGAAAATACAGCTGAATACATTTCTCTAATAAGATATCCTGTAACACTGATGTCAAAGCAATCAGACGTGAAACTCCTTCAGTGTGATATTTGAGAAAATTAAGGGGTCTTAGTATTGAATAGTTATAGTTATATATTTTAACAAAACAAAGTAACAGGGTGTAATTGGATTACAAAAATCGGAATACTTCTACAGCAACACAAGCACTGTGAGGCTGTAGTCAAACATATGGTTGCTTTGAACAGACTACGTGCTCAAACCTGCAGTACCAACATGCTGGTGTTAAGTAATGTCACCGTTTTACAGTAGCATGTCAGGACGCTCATATCTGGATATTGCAGCTATTTTTCTTTTCATTTCATCATAAAACTTTATTGATCCTGAAGGAAATGCATCAGTGTTGGTCAGCGATTCACACACACAATAAAATAAAGTGTTTGCTCTATAAAAAAGACGAGAATAAATCAAATAATAAGTCAAAAATATCTTAATTAAAAATACACTCGCTCATCCTTAAGGTCCATTAGGTCCACAAGGTGCTCCTGCACTTTTCTAATCCTTCCCCCTGGTAAAGTAATGGGAAAGTCCATTTTTGAAACAGTTCATGGATTTCTGTATTAGATTTCAAATCTCTCCATACATGTGCTAGAAAATAAATGTAGGGATGAGTTTGCAACACACAATTCCAATGTCATTTCCTTTTTTTGGAACACCTTTCAAAAGTAATTTCTTGTAGAAATACAGTGGTGCGGGTCCGGGTACACACCGGCTCACTCCTTGGCGGCCGCTTGTCGGGGCCTGGGGCCTGGGGCTCGCTCGGGCCCCTTTGGAGGTGGGGTGCCCCCGGCCTCTCGGCCTAGGGCTCGGTCACTCAGGCGCAGCTGGGGGCCGGCGGAGCTCACGGGCGCGTCACTGCAACTCCCCCTGACTTCTGCTCCGCGGCTGCTGGGCGAGCCCTCATCTGGGACTCTCCTCAGCTCTTACTGGGACAGTGGCGCGGCTGCCCCTCTGTTGGTCTTCCATGGTCTCTTGTGTTCTGGGGGCCTCTGGATGTCTGGAGTTTTGATCTCCTCCATACCCGCTTCACACCCTGGAGGACGGGGCTGTGGCCCCCCCACACTCCCTAGCAGATCATTACATGGAGAAACCTTTGGAATGCAAGCATGCTGATCCACACAGGTATGCACACATGGGTATTCACAGACGCGGACTAAAGCTTTCTTGGCTGCTGCCTCAAAGCACACTGTGCGCTGTCTATCTTGCGTGCTGCACAATATCGTTTATTACTTAGTAAATACTGATATCTATGACTAGCTAGTTTATTGTGATGGTGCTTTGTTTTCTCTATTATTATGTTGCTCTTTGTTGTTTGCTGTCTCCTCTGTTTGTTTTTTTTGTTTGTTTGTTTTTTTTTCTCCATACAGGTGACCCAGGAGTTCTTTTTTTTCTCTCTCTCTTCCCCCCCCTTCTCACCGTCTCTTCTCCCCTTTGGTTTTCTTTCTTTCTCTCCCCCTCTCTCTCTCATTCATTCCCCCTGTCCTATTTATTAAAAAAAAAAAAAAAATGACAAAGGATGAACTGAAGCTCTGCCATCACGTAATGTCGCATACTGCTGTTTCTGATGTCATTTAGAAAAAAAAAAAAAAAAAAAAAAAAAAAAGAAATACAGTGGTGCACGAGAGTTTTATTTTTGTTGGGGTGGTACAAATGTTGTTTTTCATGCACTTTGCTACTAAAGTTTTGTTATTTCTCTGATATAGTGAGGAGCAATCATAAGAGTTTTTATAAGTTTCAACAAAATCTTTTAGTGGCAAACAAAAGCAAGATTTTGATTGTGGCAGTGGTGCCTCTGCCAAAGCTTTTGGCCACGATGCACTTCCTTTCACTGCAATTCTTCATTGTGTTCATTAAACAGTTTGTGTGTCATTAGTTCAGTTGGACTGTGTTTTTTGTGTTGTGAAAATAAATGATCAGAATTCACAGCAAAAGCAGATTAATTTTAAAGCCAATTCCCAAACTTTTTCTTGCAACTGTAGATGTGACTAAAGTGGCGCACTGACTTACAGATCAGCTTTGCCATTCATGAAGCCATGCCAGTAAATTGGCTTAAACAACTTCTGCTTCTAGCTGTTTATACAGAAACCTGGAAGGAAAATACTATGCTTTATCACAGTGGGACAGTAAATTACGCTCAATACACACAAGAGACTGACACTGATATGTGCTGCTTTCCGCCGGTCGTGTAGCTGCTCTGAGTTTACGGTGGGTGGGCACAATGAACCAGCATCGCCGGTTCCCTCTGTGAAGATTTAATGCTCGGTTCTCGAGAATGTGACAGCAAAGAGTTGATTTAACACTCTTTCTGCAGACCGTAGTTTGTGGTAATTTAATTGTGTCGCAGCGTTGTGTGTGACTGAAATGTTGATGAGCTAAAACAACACCTTTCTGAGACATTAAAAAAAAAATAATCACACAATGAAACACTATAATAGTCACAAGCTGATCCTTATTGCAGGCCTATTGCGCCGGGATCATTCAGACTGCCTTTATTTACTGCCTCAGGATTTTAGCTCTACAATATCTCATCAAAATGTTAAAATTATAGAAGAATACTAATGAAACCTGTACACAATTGTTCTTTAAAGATTTTTGAGCGTGCATTCGCTCAGCTGAAGCTCCGAACCTGACGTAAAGTGATGGCGCTGCAAAATCGCAACCTAATATGTCATCAATCCACGTTGGACAGGAAGGAGATAGTCACAGAAGGATAAAACGGTGAAGATTTGGTGACACCACCGTGCATGAGAAATTCGTTTGAGGTGAAAGGGAAACATATAGGCCCAGAGCTCATGCCCTGTTTAGTTTCTGTTTGACCAAATGGCCTACATTAGGTGATATATTTAGCTATTTATAGTAGCTGGGGCAGGCAGGAAACAGCTGCCATGTGTCAGGGTGACAGGCTGACATCCCTCATCTCAGCAGGACCTCCCTGCCAGGCAGACAGGAGGAAGCTCTTTATACCTAAACTGAAATGGGACATAGCCTCTTATCATTCATACTGCATACAGAAACTAATAATCTATGGAGCCTGTGGCAAAGACTCAACAATGAAACTGGGTTAACAGTGGCTAGCATGGGCAGCTCGATTCAAAGCCAGACTCGTGAGCTTTGCACAGCTCTGTTTTCTTTCTGTTTTTTCTTTTTTTCTTACAGAGAACACTGTGGATTTCATTCAAGCCGGATCAGTATTGATCACGAGGAGCTTTTATTGTGGCATCTTGGCGGCGTAAACTGGCACAAGATTCCTCAGTTCTGATGAAATAATGTGTTGATTCACAAGCGCTGGAAGAAACGTTCAGGCTGACAAACGGGCAGAATCAATATTCACGACTTCGCTCGAATCTGCAGGCGTTCAGGTATTACGGATGGCTGTAAACAAAGTTTCCATTAATGTGCTAGCGTCAAGGTCTTATTGTTTTCTCGAAAAACTCATGAAAACCCATGCCTTACGTTTGTTTGGGGAACATGAAAGTCCATATTGATTTCAGCTTTTTTGCAAAACGCATGGCATTAAATGGCGTTAACATAACATACTGCTGTACAATAAAAGTCTGACACAGCCAAATGAATGTATGCCGTGTAGCTTTTAAAAGTAGATACTTTAAAAACTGGGGTAGGTGTCAAGGTAATGTGCTTCTCTCATTTCAGCCTAGTTAATGTTTTGCTGAGAGGCTTTAAAACCAGAACCGCTTTCTTTTTAAAACCTTATCTACAGTGAAATCCTATCGCTCTTCAAACGAAGTGTCAGAAAAAGCACGAAAGCAAAGCACGACTTTGAATGCTTTTTTGTTTCTGTTTCATTCACGCAACAGACTGATTGTTGCTGTTAGCTATAATCTCTGAATCTCTGCTGATCACAGATGTAGGCTTGTTAGCTGAGGGGTATTTCTGATAAAGAGACAAATGTCAGGGGGAGGGAGATTCGCACTCTGGCATTACAAAAGCTGGCACCATTTCAAGATATTATGTTTGCTGTGCTGTCCCCAACGCTCGAGAGAAATAGTGGGTGCAAAGAGCAACACATTTCTCCCAAGCTCCTCACAGAGACGGGCGAGCCTATCGTTGCCATCGTCTGCGAAACTCTTCCGCCCCACGCCCGTGCTGCGACGTCGGATTTTGAGGTCAAGAAGGGTGCGAGGGCTGGTTCGGTCTTGAAAAAGCAGTATGATGATTGCTAGTTCCACATTTATTGTAGTGACGGTGGCATCTAAAAATTTAAGAAATAAAAAAAGGTGACATTTTCTCCCTCAAACTACTCCATGTTGCATGCCAATATGGGCGCTGTGCAGTGTTCACATAGGAACAGTGGGCATTAAAAATTTTGCAGCTCACCATGAAAACAAACACAGCTTGTACTTTGTATGCTGATTAGTTTGAGAGCTACACAAAGGTAATAAGTGCAAGGGCATTGGCTTGCATATGTAAAACTCAACAGTTTATTATCAGTGACTTTTTTCCCCCCTCCGCAATGTTAATGTGACCATGTGGCTCATACCAATTAATTCCTTTGTTGTTTCAACACCATATTGAGCTGATAATGAGTTTGTTGACCTCATGGTGAAACCCACACCATGAAATTTTAAACAAGTAAGTGGTACTCGCTGTTTTTCTCCAGGGAAACTTTTTAGTTGCTGTTCTTGTAGCTATAAAAAGGGGTCTGTGCAATGTGTGAACAGTTTTGGTGTAGCAAGCAACGACGCTACACTTAAAGCATGGTTTGGTTGATTGGCAAGAATCACTTGATTAGCTCTGAATCATGATTATGTTAGATAAGCACTCAGCTTAGGTAAAAATAACTATTTTGGTAAGGTACCTAAATGATTGCAGTAAAAAAAAAAAAAATTCTCTCACTTTTTTAGTGCTACTTGCTGAAATTATCGATGCTGTCACTGTTATTCGGAGGACAGTGTCAAATAAGAAAACTGCTTCCACTCAGTAGTTGTTTGCTGTAACCAGCTCCTGTCAAGGTTGCTCATTAAGAACATATATGGGTCATATCTTTCTTCAAACACAAGCAAACGATGCTGCAAAGAAACACAACAGAATATGACAACACACACACAAAAAGTAAAACTACCTCGTCTAGTGTGTCAATACATCATCATCAGCAGGATCAATAACGCACAGGCCGGTTGTTCCTTTATTGCTGTGCTTGCACATGGCAGTCGCTTTGCTGGTTCATAAAAGTCACGCAATATTATTTTCTTGTTTATCATTAAAATTGTCTCGCACTTTAGCGCACGTGTAGTTATTTTATTAATAAAGAACTGAAAAAAATAAATGAGCAACGTCGGAGATGGTGAAGATATCCTCAGAAAATATATTAGCCTCATAAATCATGACAAGTGGTCCTCTGCTACATATATTACCTCCGTGAATATTACCACCTTTATAATGAAAGGCCTCTAATTGATATGGGTGATTCTGGGATTATCGCAATAATAATGCATTGCACACCCTCTGTGTGTTGTGCTGAATACATTTTTATTGATCTTGATATGATAACTGAATTGATCTAATGCTAAGCTCTTTGTAAAATATATGATTAAACCTAAGAATCTATTTAGAGTACGTTGTACTTTTCAACAAAGTGATGAGGAGGCATTATGTGCGTCTGCATGGCAGACAAGCCATTTTCATCTGTATGTAAATGCTGAGTATGTAAATAAGCCATGCAGCACCACAGAGGGAAATAGCTGTTGGGCTTGGATTTATCATTTGCAAACTGTTTGATCCTCTGATCTTGTGGCACATATACACATCCGATGTCTTTTTACAACATATCAAATTTCAAGATCATACACAATCACATAACAGGCGATATTTCCTCGTTTCATTCATTCACTCAGGCTGGATCGGGGTTTCTTGGCTGTTAAGATCGGGTGGGAGTGGAATCAGGCATAACAAATGCTTTCTAGCAACAATGGAATCTAGGTGATGTTTTTTTTCTCACATATCTCCTTATTTCCTAATGCAATGATGCCGCATTCATACGGTGCAACTTTAATCTTGTTCTGAAAAATTCCATTAATCTCGTACGTTGCTCACAATACAAAAGAAGAAATGCTGAGGAGTTGCAAAAAGAAAAGAAAAAAAAAAGACACTGGTGCCATATTTTATATCCTCGCACTGCCTTACCAAGGCCCAAGTGCAGAACATGCTAGTCGATTTCCCTGCTTAATGCAGCACATTGAAAGTGAATTAATGAAAATCCCCCCTCGTGGAATGAGTGTTATTGGGGCTGCCTCGAAGATGGGCTGTCAAAGAAATCGAATCAAATGGGGGGGACAGCCATTTTGTCCTTGCCATATAGATTATTTATCAATCTGACCATCTGCAGTGACGCATGCCTGCTTTTAGAGTCAGTTCACATACACAGTAACCTGACATCAACCTACCAGCTGGCCATAATCTGTTTTTCAGTTCAGGGTTGACTGACCGCAAATGCATTTTCTTTCTGACGCTGGATTTTTTTTTTCAGTGAAATATATATAATTGAAAACTCATTTAACACCCAAATAACCAAATAGAAACATCTACCTTTCAAAGCACAGGAGTATGATGTAATAAATATGCAATATGTGAATGGCCTTAAGATTTTAATCAATCATTCCACTTCAAACCTTCAAAGCACCCTTTTAAATCTCTAACTGCCAGAGTGAAACTGTTTGAGCAAACAAAGAGGAGAAAGAAAATGCAGGGGCTTGCGTGTTTTCAATTTAGCACTTTTTTTAAATGGATTCCTTCTTTCACAATGATCTTAATCTCCTCTGAAGAAAGCTGCCTGGTACCCTCCCCTCGCTTCCACTCCTCCATTTCGCAGTCATTTGCATGGGCAGAAAGGAGCTCGCACAGAACACATTTCAGTGCCAGGTTCCTCTCATTAAGTCACCTGTCACTTCAGGACTATTATACCAGCCTCGTATTAGCGTCACCTCTCCTCCCCAATAAAGCACCTGGAGGACCGCCGTGAGCCCACAGGCTGACGGCGGCCTACACATTTCACATTAGCCACTTCTGTTTTACACGGCGCCACATCACGTCGCTCAAAATGGATTACTGATTTTCATAATGTGCATAACATACACAATGGCAAGTGGTGTAATTTATTCTACTGAACACAAAAATTACACCAATTGCGCTACATAATCAAACGCACCAAATGTTCTCGCTGACTGCCGAGCTCAGAAGGGGGGAAAAAAAGAATTAGAGGAAAAAAAAGAGTGAAAATTCTCTGCATTGGCTGCCAGGGGCACGGCAACTTATCCAACCGCATGAGGACTATATCATCAAGAATGCGTTTGTTATCTCTTGGGTACAGATACAGTAAAAGGCCCTCCAGATTGTTCCTGCACGTTTCAATTACATTTGACATGCGGTGAAGGGTTTCGACTTCAAAAAGCTTCGCTCTCTGCACCACGCTAAACCGTGAAGCTGATGCTTTGCGTTGTAGTTTTCGATCGCCAGGGGGCTGAGGTGTCAGAACTGGCAAGCATGATAATGGTTATACTTCTGCTGGCTTATGGGCCCTACAGTGACCCTCGTGTCTGTTAACCTTGCTTTCTCTGTCTTATAAATCCTATCCTGAGAGGTTTATAGGGCTCACTTGTCAAGCCGTTCCGGTTGTATTTGGTGGGTGGAGCTGCAGCACAGACAAACGGCATGGTGATAAATTCTGCATCTGTTGAGTGACTACAGCGTACACGCGTATTTGTTACACCGCAGGACAATTTACATAGTAAATGTCACAACAAATCAGTAATTATAATGACCATTCCTCCTAGGCATCTTGGCGGGCAACGAGTACATTTCAATATATGGAAACTGTGTGTGGGCTTGCGTGTTTGAGTCAGAAGCTCGAGCCTATCGTGTCTATCAAAGGTAATGTTTGCCAGTGTCCAGAGGAACGTGTCTAGGTTTAGCCTACGCCAGACTAAGCCCTGTCCTCCCCACTCCTCTTCCCCTGTGGGTTGCGCTTGGCTTCCACCGTTTTCACAGCTGCTCTCAGCAGTGCACTCCATTACACCTTAAATCACTTAAAAGATCTGAAGCACCAAAAACTCCCTCTGCAGCTAATTCACCCTGACCATGTGGATCATCCAGAGAAAATAAGAGCAGGAAAACACTGCAATGTCTGATTCCAGCCTAATAAAGTGCAATACCAGCTTAAATGAACAATATTAAATCAAGACACTAAATTATACCCTCAGACTCACTTGCCGTTATCAAAGATACCGCAAAGCTGCAGATAAAAATCTCATATTTTACACCCAGTTCTTGAAGTTCACGGCAGAAGCAGATTCCTCTTTGTTGGATATCCGAAAGCAGCCACGGAGATTAGGCTCAATAAAGAAGGAGGGATAAGTGGGTCTTGTCCTGTGTTTGGTGGCACAGGGGAGTAGACACACAGAGGCATGACACGCAGCTGCACAGTGCTATTGATTCTCCGCTGGTCTCCAGGCACCCTTCCCTTTCATTCAGGCTGCCTGCCAAGTGCCTCTGAACAGGAGCCCCTGCTCTCCCAATGTCTGCACGTCTGCTTAAGCACAATCAATGGGCCATCAGCAGGGGAGAGAACGCACACCACAGTCTTTACTTCCACGGGGTGCAAGTGAGGGGAAATTGAAAATATATGTAGTGGAAAGGCATCATGATATCATGCAGGCATAAAGCATCATTGACTAACAGAATGAAATCAAATGCTTTCAAAGGCTTCAAATGGAGGTTCCAGCCAGTAGTGCACCCGCTAGTCTCTAAATAGCTTATTTGCCAGCGAATGAAAAGACAACCCCATTCATATGGGTCTAAATACCTATTTGTCAGACGTGGATCAATTTTTCTCCATGCTGAGCTCTGATACATACCATCAGAATACCTCATTTCCCCTGATCAGATAAGCATCTGAAGGTGATTGGAGAAGAATATAGCAGATGCTTTTCTTACATCGCTGTATCAGTAGACATGACTCTGGTTTGTAGGCTTGTATGAGATGTGTTTTTTCAGAAGCACGCCTTTAAAGACAAGGATGGATCGTGAGAAGGGGCTGACTTTGTCTTACACTGATGAGTATTCAGCCTCTCCAGCAGTGGTCCACTATGCAGCATTCTGCAGCACTGTAAGGCTTCGGTTCAGGTTGCGAATCTGTCAGCCGGGCTGTCATGGATCACAATGGAGTGACAAAGATGTCCCCATTACCAAGGACATTTCAGTTTTGTTCTCTCGCGGCAAAAAACATCTTTTTCAAATCCATCTAGAGCAACACAAAGACTCCGAGCTGAATGCAGCAATATCTTTGTTTCTCCCCAAAGATAAATAATGAACCCTCTTACACAACTCATCCTTCACCCGCGCTTTGAATCCAAATGGAAAGCACGGCCGATGCAGCATTGTGTACGAGGTGGCTCGCTTCAATCACCAGATCGTGCCCATTACTAATTATGCTCTCATTGGTCATTTCGAGGGTGAGTGGTAGTTCGACTGATATTGAGTGAGCACAGAGGGAAGAGTTGTATGCCATTAAGAAGACAGAAAATCCACTAACTCAGTGTCACCCGCAGCATGAGCACAGATAGAGGGAAATGTCACCGTTTAATTATATAACAATTACAATAATGATAATAATAACAAAATATGCTGCCTGCAGAGCTGAGGGGTACTCAGGTGCTGAGTGGCTGCATCAATGCAGATGTGAAGGAAGACAAAACACAAGAGGGATTATTCCCCCCCCAATCAGGTTGTGCGCAATGTGGAGATCCCTGTGTCAGTTCAAACCAACAGTAATAATGATAGTAGTACAAGAAGGAATACATTTTGAACTTAATATTCTCAGGACTGTGCCTTACATAGCTCCAGCTTATGCACTGCTGCAGACACACACACAAGTACACACTGCCAGAAGCAATTTGTTTTTGTAGTGTTTGCTTTGCGATGTTGTGATTTTGAAATTAAAACCCGGGCCCTAATTTCTGTGTCATCAGCGAAGAGGAGGACTAACACTGGCTGAGCGGCTGTGCTCAACCTCATACGAGCAGCAGCAGCGAGTGCTGAAGCAACCGGTATACGTTGTTGTGTTTTTCCTTTAGTGTGATTGCGATTCCCCCGTTGCTTAAACTCCGCATTACCTTTTTTGTTGATTTTTGTTTTGTTTTGTTATGCGAGCAGGCATCAGGTCAAACATATCGACGGTGACAAAAGTTTGCAACACACAGAGGTGGTCCGAAAGCGCATCACCAAAGAAGACTGGGAATAATGCTCATAACAACAATAATAATAATAATAACAGCAAGCCACACAGTGCAGCTGAGCGCGCTCATCAATACAAATTAATTTGATGTAATCGTCCAACCCGAGTTTAATTATTCTATGCTACATCAGCACGTGGTTGCGACCGGCGGTGTTCGCGAGCATGAAATTGGCATTCAAATATTTACTGCACCTTGTTGAAACGGAGAGAGGGGAGCTAAGAGAGGGTGAATGAGAGGCGGAGAGGAGGCGGTGCAGGGAGAGGAGAGGTGTGTGTGTGTGTCCCCTATACGTTGCTTTGCCTTTAATTTGGCCTGTTAATGCGGTATGTGGGAGCGTGGTCAGTGAGCTGTAGTTTGTTTGCTCCTATAGCTCGACAATAAAAGCGCCTTTTTTAAAGACACTGCGGTAACCTTTGGAAAGGCATTCGACCCTCAGAAACCGGCAGGGACGGTAGCTTACCCTCAGAATGATAAGAGGTGCTTGTGAGGGGCAGGCTCGCTGATTGGGGAGCGAATCGACCACGGAAGCTTCTATAAAGCACACTGCTCCTGCTCTCTGATTGGCTGAGCATTAATACGTTCAATGACCCACACCTGTGGCCCAGCTACAATTTTCTAAAATATTTTTATGCAAATTAAGATCTACTAGCTAATTGTAAGTGCTCGTTGAGAACACTACTACATAATAATTGTTTAATTGTTGGTATTATTGCAGTAATATTAATTTTGAATTTTTTCATTGTTGTGTGTTATGTGTGTTTATCGACACAGTAACAAAGCCGAGCTGGTGAGTTGTGGTGTGTCTCGAGCGCTTGAAGGTTTTTTTTTTTGTTTGTTTCTTTTGTTTTTTAATGGACTTTTGCAGCCACCTACCCCAGTGTTGTCATGGTGACAATGGTGTACCAAAAGGCTGCGGGGATACTGGTGAACTTGCTGGCCGTGGAGCCTTTCTCCGCATAAAACATAACCGTGGCAAAGATAATGATGGCCATGGTGAGCGAAAAGAGGAGGAAGCCCAGCTCGGAGGCGCAGCTCTTCAAGGTGTAGCCCAAGATGCGCAGCCCAGCGGAGTGCCGGGAGAACTTGAAAATCCGAAAAACCCGGAAGACTCTGAGGGTGACGAAAGCACCGCTCACCTGGTCGTTGTCGGTCATCACCAGGCCGATGTAGTAAGGCATGATGGCGACCACGTCGATGACGCTCATCACACTTTTCATGAACTTGTACCGGCTGGGCGCCGCGATTAATCGGAGGAGGTACTCGACCGTGAAGATCATGACGCACGCGGTGTCCAAACAAAAGAAGGCTAGAGCGTAACGGTCTCCACAGGAAATCTCCTTTGACCTGTTGGGCAAAGACCCACAGGGAACCGTCTCCACCACGTTGGCCATCACTGATATGGCAATGAAGAACCCCGTGACATAGTAGAAGACCAGAGCCAAGGTGCTGGTGTGGGGGTTTTCAAAAGCCCGCCACAGGTACTCCCGGAACGTCAGGTTGACTGGCGTGACGTCATTGTTCATGTCCATCTCCTCGTCATCCTGAAGCCTCTCCGCGTTTTCGCGCCTTCGGTCTTTGTACTCCTCGTAGCAGCAGTCCCCGATGATCTCGGGAATAATACCAAAGAACGCGAGCTCCTCGTCGTACGCGGATATGCATTCTTGGCGCGGATAGTGTAGTTTCCCCGTGCGGTAGAAATTGAGGATGTGTCTGAAGATGTCAGGGTCGCGGTCGAAAAAGTATTCGTTCGTCTCCTCGTGGAAAAAGAAGTCTCTCTCCGTGCTCCCCAGCAAAGTGTCCGGGTACCTCTCCAAAGTGGTTCGCCACGTTTGAAACTTGGTCCCACTCACGTTGAGGATAATAAGTCCGTCCTGGGCTTTCCTCTTGTCTTGAGGAGGCATGGGCATCGGGGTGCTCGCCACGGGCATCCATCCTATGGCCGCTGCTCGGGCGAAGGGAAGCCATGCCGCTACACCTGCTGCCATGCTGACCTGTAGTTTCTTTTTTAAAACGACCCTGCTCCGGTTATCACAGTGCTACGGCTCGGAGATGAATTGCATCTGCAGGAAGAACAGATAGGGACAGTGACGGTTATAGGCTTGTGGAGCAGAATGTGATAAGAAAACGCATGAGCCCATTTACTTTTACTGATACTCTATGGTGTTATGCGCAGTATCACTCTCCACAGCCTTATCAACAGTGTAACTGTTCAGTTATGGAAGCCCACTTTGCGGCAGAATATGAATTAGATTTCGATCATCATCCATCAATAAAAGCAGGCGTGTTTCTTCTTCTTTTACCCTTCTTTTACAAAAAAAGGGGGGAAAAAGAGTAAGAGAAAAGGGGAAAAAACACCCACCTTAAAGAAGGTTTCTCTTTAAACTGCATCCACGGCGAGTTCAATAAATACCTATCATAGGAAGAGAATACTTGCGATTCCGCCACCCATCTATGTGTCACTGCACCCAGACGAGAAGGGGGGGAAACAGTAGAAAAACGTTGCATCAACAAGTTAAACAATTCAAGCGCCAGTGTTTCAACAGAGCGGTCATCTGTCCAGGCGCGAGCCTTTCTTTTTTTCTCTTCTTGACATCCGCAAGGCTCATGTGCACAGGCTTTTCCTCCCGTTGCAGCTACTCCTCAATAAACTCCTGTTCCTTTCGTCGACTGCAAGACCATCCTCCCCCTTCCTCACCAACAAGCCCCGACTGTGGAGAGAGGAGAGAAAATCGTATGCAGAGAGAGGAGTGGTCCTATATCTGCACCCAGAAATTCCTCTGCTGCTTCACTGTGGGGGGAACTAATCAATGCGTAATGGTGGTCTCAGTAGGCGGCATCGCCAAAACCTCAAGTTAACGCTTTTGTTTGTGTGTTTTTCCTCTCGTTGCACACCAGGGACTTACTCTCAGCCGTATATTACTCCGCTCTAATATTATGCATATTGTATAATGTCGCCAATATAATGACATGTCTTAGATAGAGTGGTTTGTTTTCTATGGAGGTCGTAATGAACATCGGCTTTATGTCGACGCATTAACGCACATATAGTTCCTCAAGGCGCATTTTTTTAAATGTACTCGTGTATTTTTTTTTTTACCAATTTAGAGGGAAAAAAGTAAACCTGACACCACTCTAGCTTAAAGGAACACGTGAGTGCGCGCATACTCGAAATTTTCTGACTGTAATCTTCAGCCTGAGTTTGTTTAATTTTTTTCTACATAAAAACAAACATCCGATCTCAGATCTGCAACAAATCCTGATCAATACGGTTTCCTGGACTTGCACTGTTGTGTAATGCTGTTGAACAGAGTTACACAGCTTAAAAGGTCAACATCATTGGGCTACACCGCTCTACTGACATTTTCCAAAATAACCTTAATCAATTATATGTCTGGCGTGCTCTATAACGTAACAACACTGGCTTTCCAAGGGAATCGAGACAGCTGTGTCCACTGTGTAACACGTGTTTAGACTCAGGCCATGTTTGGCTGTGAAAACAGCAATTTGGGACATAAAGAGCACGTTCCCAGTAAGGATTTAGCTCCCGTTTTAGCCAGTTTTGTTTTTCAGCACCGCGGACAGCACCCGTGTTGTCCGCTTCTCGTGCAGACGCCTGCGTGCAGGTTACAGATTACAGGCGTGTTTTGCCCTGCAGTCACATAATTGTAGAGCTTCTCCAGCTTCAGCCAAACGGTCATGCTTAAGTAAACGCGGTTCCTTGGAAATGGACGGTCAGTGCAGATATGTGGATTCACTCACTTTGGCAAATTTACTGCAGCTGTTGCTCTTATGTAAAGTACTGTAATTTGTAGCAAATGAATAGGAAGGGGCTCCCTTTCTTGCCAAAGGACAGTTTGGCACTATAAATGGCTCCTGATGGACACATTAGATGTTGCACCAGTTTGACCTGTGGCCTTTTACTTTCCAGATCTTCAGCCAGTGCACTACATTCACACCCAGCCTCTGTTCCCCTCTGGCACCATGCCGGGTTTTTGTAGGATGAATGCACAAGACTGTCAGAAGTCCCATTAGTGTATGCTGAGCATGTCAGAACACACTCGGTGTTCAGTTTGAGCCATCGGGCCCAGGGGCTATGTATTCATCAGGGCATTTAAATATTCCAGCGGTTGCCAAATGGCACCAAACACAGGCTGAGGTGGTTGCCAGACTAGCTGCAAGCTTGTCACATCTCACATAGCATCAGTGTTTTAGTTTAAAAGGAGGTAAATGTGGTTGTTTAGTATCTACATATGGTATAATTTAGACTGCAGAATTTCTGCCATTTAATAGTTGCTTTATGAAATGAATACACGATGAAGCAAATTAACAGCTTGGGTTTTCCTTTTTTTGCCTTTTGTTCTTTATATTTCTGCTTGCATTCAGTTTGTAAAATCAGTCATCCCAAGATATTCCAACAAGTGAATCCACCATTCAACCATATGTTCTTTTTGAAAGAACAGTACGAACCTGTCATTTTGCACAGTTTCAGTCTGTAACATGATAGGAGGGTCAGAACGACATCATCCAAAGTGCCAACGTGCAGCACTTTATGAGCACACTAATTTTCAAGAAGCTCCAAGGTCATTTCAGATGGCTGGTGTTGACACAGAGCTGTGCAGATTATTTAATTACAATGTCTGTGTGTTTATGGATTTAGTCTTTGAATCATGTAATTAGCATTTGTCCTTAACAAGGTTGAAAACATCATCCTGGTGTTTTTGTGGTATTTTGTTTGGACGTCGGGTCATAAATGGAAATCTTTGATGTGGACTTGAAATGAATGCATGTATATTTTTAAAACAGTCTGTAGTATTAATCATAATAATAATGATGATGATGATGATGCATATAATTACACTCTTGTTCTGACTATCTAGATTGTGCTTCCTGACATTTTGATGTTGTACTACTGAAGTGACTCGGAGGCTTTAAGGATTAGGTTGTGTAACAGAATAAATTCTGTAAACGGTTCCTTAAGTGTTGTAACCCAAAGGCACGAACCCAAAACAAACACACACTGTCTGATAAACCCTTAGACATTCATGTGGGCTTACACACACGCGCACAAACATACACAGCTATATTTTTTTGGATTTGATCCATTGACAGTAGCAGTCTGCCCGCTGTAGTACACTGATGCAGCCCACACTGCAGCCTGTTTTCTGTATTCCATATTTAGTTGGGTCCAGCTCAGTGATTGAGATGATTAAACAGATGAGTCCCCTTCACTGGATATGCGCCAGGACTTGTTAAGGAAAAAGCCAAGAGGGCAGCCACCATTTGATTCGGGTCATCAATAGAGAAACTCCAAATATTTGAAACTATTGAGGCAGTCTCAGAAGTTTAGGCCAGAAATAACTAGTGAGCACGATGAATCATCTGCAGTACAAATACTCACAGCAATGCCTACACCGCCTTTAAGGAGAACCCCATAGGCGAACACTCTCCAAAGGCTTTGATGGAAGGACAGTGGGCTAGTTTAACCTGATAATAAACTTTACATTTATAGACTTCTTCAATGAGATGCGGGTCCATGACAAGCAGTATAAAGGTAATAAATAAAAAACAAAAGGATGAGCTGTAAAAAAAAAAAAATCCCAGTTAGAGAGAAAATGTCAGAGGAGACTTAAACAGGCAAACTGCACGTGTAGTACCCCATTTCGGGCTTGGCGATCCCCGGGCACGTTTTATGAAATGCTGCTAAATGAAGTCATAATTTGTCATCATGACCTCTGAGCACAATGACACGCTGATATCCTCAGGTGAACAGCCCACAGTCACACCGCCCATCTCCCACCACGTCATCTCCCTCAGCTGCCTCTGCCTTTTCCTTGGCTCTAATGAGTTATTGACCCCCTGCGGATGTGTAAAATAGAACAGGTCTTTTTGTCTTTTTATTGCAAATGCCAGCTGGTGTGTTAGTATCTGCATCCGTGCGTGCGCGCATGCGTGTAAGCGCACATTCATGTGTGAAGCTATTTATATGCGTGTTCATGTGCTCCAGTATGTACTGCAAGGAAGGGAGTTGCCCAGAGTGGGAGGCTGATGCTTGAGGACTTTATGACTAGTTTCATCCCTGTCAGGATTGTTGGGATAATCTGTAATTTAACAACTGCTGGTTGTCAAGAAGCTGCAAATAGGACATACAGGGTATGTGCGCTTCAAAGTACCTGTATTGTGTCATTACAAGCATATCATTATTTTTGTTTTATTTATTTTCTTGACTTGACACTGCTGACATAACTAAAACAATGAAACTAACAGCACTGGGGGAAAAAACATACATTTGCTGTTTACAAATCTACTCATTAATTCAATTTATCATTTCTATTCAGGACTTTCTGCTCGGAATCAACGAGAAGGGGACAAGCGTTTCGCCCACTGGCGCATTTTTAATTGTTTTCACCCAACTCTTTCTCACTGCGTCTACAGGGAAAGTGGCTCTTGTCATCTGGTGAAGAGGTGTAGAAGGCATTGCAAGGGGAACGGAGGTGTCTGTCACTGTGAGTGCTTGTGCCTATAGCTAAAACAATATGCTGCAGCATGTCTGGGGCTCTGAGAAGTGGAGTACATCACTGCACCATCAGCTGTGTGAGTCCCTTAACTACTAATGCACAAGGGCGCATCAGCTGGAAAATGTAAAGCGTGGCCGTGAGACTGAACTGAACCGTACTTTCCCTTACCTTGGCTTGTCTGTTCAACCTTTTTAGAATCTCTTTTGGCCTTGCAACGGCACAGAGGAATGCATTATGTGTATGTCTCTCAGTGTGTAATTAAAAACCAAAGCCAGCATGGTGCCCAACTGGCAAACCCTTGTCGAAACAGTAATTCTTTGCAAGGGCATTGAGTTGTTTACCCGCCTCATCTGTTGATTGCGTTCCCCATTGCAGAGGTGCTGAGCAGATGCTCTGTGTGGATCTAAACACAAGGCTTTTAACAGGTTCTCACTGTCTGTGTGTGCAGACGCAGCCTCCAAACGAAAAAGAGCTCTTTTCAAATGTGGCAAGTGTTAAAACCTTTATGTTCCAGTTGCTTCTCTGCAATGAAGTGATGGTGAAGAAAGGACTTGAATTAAGAAGCTTCGAATCAGATCACACATTCATCAGCACACTGTTCCTCACGTGTGTGCTCGAACTGGAGCACAGGGGATAGCAGTTGGAAAAAAGGGGAAAAAAGATCGACTCTCCTTCAGTATAGAAGTCATATTTGTTTGGCAGATGTGAGGTACCATTTCTCCGGATCATGATTGCATTGCCATTTCACTTGATTGATACGTAAATGTCACTGGCTTTAATAGTTCTGCCTCAGACAAAGGTATTCTTTTTTTATTCTCCTTTCCTTTCTTCTGTCTTTCTTTTAGATTATCTGGGTGACCATCCTCCCTTTAAGTAATAGGATACATTTCTTTCCCTTGATTTTGAGGATTCAGCTCAAATCCAGAGTGACTCGAGTTCGAGTATCATGCTAGGAAAAGCTTTAATTCCAAGATTACCATCACCATCATTACAAGGAACCGACAGTGCGACAAAGGGTCAGGAGGGGATCAGACTCTGTGGAAGGGTTGTTTATTTGGGCAGTGGCAGTGTGGGCTTCTCCTGACGTCATTTGTCGGGACTTGGCATTGGTTGGCCTGACCAGTGACATTTGCTTTCCCACCATGTGGCCCCTGTACTTTGAGGCCAGATGGCAGATGATGCCTCCGAAGCAGACGACACACAAACACCCAAGCGAGTGTATCCACACACACACACACACATGCACGCACATGCGCATGCACACACATATGTGCACAGACAGACATGCATTTACATAAGCAAGCACACACACATGCACATAGACTGCTCACAATCAAGTCTCCCTTCTCTCAGCAGAGGGGGGGGGGGGGGCAACAGATCGATTTGTCACCCAAAATAATTTATAAAGTCCTGATAGAATGCCAGAAAGTAAACTTGGGGAAAAGTGGATGTATTATGATTGGAGCCGGGTAGATCGATGCTTTCCTCTCTCTGTGAGGCTCAGCTTGTTTGTTCAGGGTGAAATATCATCATGAAGGCACAGCTCACAGCTCTTACACCTCCCCCTTTATGTGCACTGCAAAATTTGTTCTTCGTTCGCTCTCTGTCTCATGTCCCCTTCTTTTTTTTTCTGCTTTTATCCATACCTTTGTCCCACATGAAGAAACGGTCAGTCATCTGTGAACAGCATACAGTGGAACCACCGAACAGGGATTTGTCATTGAACCAGGTATCTGGTGATTTTGTCCAGGGAGACAAATGTTGATAGGCACGCTGTACTTGAGCGTTGTTGTTGAGCGCACATAAGCGTGGCCTATTAACCCGCAGACAGGAGGCAAATCAATTTACTAGCTCTGAAAGTTTTATCAATCATAAGCATCGCGGCTCGGAGGAAGACGGAATGAAGAAGGGCTTTCTCTAAGTACATCATATCAGTAAACTGCGATAAGCATCAGCACTTTAATCTGAAGCTTCTTTGAGCCGCTTTTGTCAAATGATTTCTGCCTTACTAGAAACCGCACAAACCACAGTCGCAGAAAATTATATGGACGGAGGGATGATGACAAGGAGCGCGCATGGTGATTAATCCTCAAGAAAAGCCAATTGTGAGCTGCTTTTCTTAGCTTCTTTAATTATTTCTAATTTGTCTTCCTGCCGCATGTTGTGTAACTTCCGAGGCTATAAATGAACAATTCTTTTTCAGCGAGAAATTGATTCCGAGTTCACAATTTGTGGAGGTTTATTTTTAACCTATAAAGCACAGTGTGAACTGGTAGCATCATTATGAGGTCACAGAGGAGGGTATTGGTAAGATAACAAATCAAGCAGAGGAACGGAGCTGCACACTGGAGGGGAAAACAATTCATTGCTTTCCACTAACTTTGTATTGCATATAGGTTCCTTCTTGTCGATTCTTTCTGCTAGCATAAGAAAACCTAAAAAAAAAGGCCTTTAAGTCTCAGCCTGATGGGATGCACTTGCAGCAGTGTAAAGAACCCCAGCTAAGCAGGTGAACTGAAAAACCGAGCGTTTCAGGAGACAATAGTGGATAGCAGCAATGAGATGTGAGGCATCAGCAGGAAAAATGGGAAAACTGTGGGATCTGAATGCTCAGTATGTCTACGTGTGCTGCAAGCAATTTGTCAGTGAAATGTCCTGGCATCATGCAAGTTGTATGAAAGTGGAATTTAAATCATTTAGAAAGGTATGAGTAACATAATTTGTGCCCTAGAAAACTACAGTAGTTTCCTGTAACACATAGCTACATTTTTTTTAACCTCTAGCCAGTTAAAGGGTTTTTGTTTGTGTTTCAGACCTCAGTTGCATATTGTAGTGGTGCCTGTTTTACACTCCAGTGGGTGTGGTTTGGTGGCAGGAAGCACTCTGTCATTATAAGAGCTGAACTGTAATGTCAGTAGATGACCTGGGTGCAATTTGTTGGGGGTGGGCAGCTATGAATCAGCTCATCTCACTTTTGTTTCATAAAATTATGTATTTATTTAGTTATTCATTTTAAGCTTCAACCTCTCAGATTCTCACCTTTTTTCAGGGATGATGGTGATGATGCCTAGCAACAAGAGATTACAGGTTCTGGCTATGATTTTCGAACAACAAGGTGAAAACTCCAACAATGAGAGCACCATTCAGTCATCCACCCATTCACACACTGGTGATGGCAAGCTACATTGTAGCCACAGCCGCCCTGACAGAGGCGAGGCTGCCGGACACTGGCGCCACCGGGCCCTCTGACCACCACCAGTAGGCAACGGGTGAAGTGTCTTGCCCAAGGACACAACGACCGAGACTGTCCAAGCCGGGGCTCGAACCGGCAACCTTCCAATTACAAGATGAACTGCCAACTCTTGAGCCACGATCGCTCATATCATATATATATTCTTGAATGCCAGGCAATTTGATGAATACAGTGAGTACATGTATCAGTTGATAAATAGGTGAAGGATGTTCTTAATCTGTGCTAACAATTGTTCATTGATCTAAAGTCCTGAGCCACTCAACTCTTTATATTTTGTAAGAAAATGGGAAATAGGTGGAGTGATTTATTAAACCTACAGAGAAATAGTCTGCAAGGCAGATTCTAATGGTCTTGAAAGTCAATATTTGTATAACCACCTATATTATTTAACATAGCCTGAACTCTTAGGCCTCCCTTCTATAAGTAGTCTTCAGGAATCCTTCTCCATGGCTTCAAAGCTCTTCTTTGGCTGCCCTTCTGTTCTGATCCCACTCTGCTTCAGCATGTCATACTAGGGGTTAGCATTGGTGCACGAAGCAGGCTCTGATGAGAGTTAACATGCTTAAAGTCTCTATTTATCAGAATCAGAATCAGAATCAGAATACTTTATTGATCCCTGGGGGAAATTATTTTTTGTTACAGTGCTCCATTTTAAACCAACATATTACAGTCAAGTAATAAAGCACAGATAAAGTGGTGGGGGTAGTGGGATTGGACTGGCATTAAGGTTGCACACACAGGAGCTCTGCAGAGAAGAAGACACAAAGTTGCTTAAATGGAGACTGTGTCTTTTTTGTCTTACTTGTAGGAGAGGTGAGCTTGAGCCCCTGGTGCAGCTCTTGAGCGGTGGGTCTCCAACAGAAGTGGAAAAAGTACAGATATTCTATACTTAAGTAGAAGTACTGATACTAGTGTTAAAAAAAAACTCCAGTAAAAGTCAAAGTACTGATGAAACTTATTTACTCAAGTAAAAGTAAACAAGTACTGGCTCTTAAATGTACGCAAAAGTTAAAGTAGCTCTTTGGTTTATACCTGCTGTTTTTGTGAAAAGCTCACTGAACCGTGTGCTATAGTAATGTAATAATAATATAATATTAGTAGATGGGAATACAAACTTTGTTTTAGTCTAAATTTTAATAGATGTACTCAACTTCAGTCAGTTGGTAGGAGCATGAACAGCAAAGAAGAAGGAAAATGTAGACGGGGGGCTTTGCTCTAAACAGGAAAATGAGTATGAACAGGGTCAAAGTGGTTAAAGTTAGGCACATGGGGAAGCCCTACAATCAGTTGTAGTGGCTCAGCATGGGGAAAAGAATTACAACAGAATCATTTATATTGAGAGCTATAGTGAATTTTTTTAATGTACAGACTGCGATTAGCTGATTTGGGCTACTGCTGCTCTGAGGTTTACTGCTCTTTGTGGATTTACACAAACTAACCCTTTTATCCTGCATTAAACTGCAGAGTATTTTGTCACATGCATAATGTCACATGTACAGACCCAATATCTGATTTAAAAACATGAGGCGTTACTTGTAGGAGTTAAATTTTCAGTTTATCAGATACCACTGAGGAGTCCTTTTAACATCTTTCTTATCTTTCTCCATCTCTGAGTGAAGTTAGCATCTTTCTTTTCTCTCCCTGTCAAAAACAGCAGCTGGACCTTTAGCTAGCAACACAAACTGCAAACAAACACTTTGTGTGTTTGCTGATGTTTCTTTAAACTGATAGAAATGCCGCATTTAAATTTAGCTGCCACTTTAAAAATGTTACTCCCTTTATGCTCATCTTCTGTAGGGCTAGCTAGAAGCTCAAGTACCTCAGCAACTTATGGACATCTGGACTCGTTCCAGTGTTGTGCCAAAATAAATAAATAAATAAATACATAAATATGTCCCACTTTAACCCCAGACTATGGGACACGGTGCCTCTTCCATCCGTTTTTATGCAACATCCGCTGATAATATATGAACAGGACTGTCTTTCATGTGTTACTGTTTAGGCTCAAATCAGTTTGATGTTTGAAGGCGTGCGGTGACATGAAATAATAACTCTCCTCAACTCCTCAACAATCCTTACTCTTTTTTCAGTAATAAGAGAACAAGACAATTAATTGAAAGGAACAGAGAGGCTAAGAGTTAGCTGTTGAAAAATACTTGTTACGGGATCAGAGTCGGTGGTGAGGAACCAAGGCAGCCTTCTGCTTCAAGATAACCTCCACACGATGAGCTGATCTGGAGCAGGTGCAGAAAGGACTGGAAACTCCACCCAAGGACGACTAATATCAGTGAAATTAAACTTAGTGTCAAAACCTCACCTTGCAGCACCACAACCTTCGGGCTCCAGGGAGGCCAA
The DNA here is from genome assembly GCF_057382275.1 of Copadichromis virginalis. Taxonomy (NCBI): domain Eukaryota; kingdom Metazoa; phylum Chordata; class Actinopteri; order Cichliformes; family Cichlidae; genus Copadichromis; species Copadichromis virginalis. The sequence goes on from NC_140624.1 coordinate 17,196,535, forward strand.
TCTCTGACTAATAGTCTTCCATTTTTGTGTTTTTCTGTCCAGCTGGGTTTTTTCTGTATTGGCAGTGTGTTTGATTTCATTGTCATGTTTTAAAAAAAAATCACACACAAATTGTGTACCAGAGGCTCCGATGACTGCAGCAAAGCCAGACTGCAAGCCAGAACCCCGTATGTCTGATTTATGTATAGAGTGGATGTATATCACCAAATTATTTTAAATGTGGGGTTGTGGATGCATTACTATCACTTAGGGGGCTAATGGTACACTTGATATGATAAAGACACTACAATATCTATCTATCTATATATATATATATATATATATATATATATATACATAAACAATCAGATGATCCCTTTTAACAGGAAAACACAGAACCAGGCTCAGAGGTAGCCATCTCCCACAACTGGTTGAGGGTGAGGGGAAAGATAAGAGAGAAATGGGAGGCAGGACAAAAGACCCACTACTGAAGGGAGAGCCAGAGTTTAATAATTACTAATGATTAATGCAATAGCGGTGTATATCCCTGTAGGGAGTGAAAAGATGTGAAGAAACGCTCAGTGCATCATCAGAAGCCCCCCAGCAGCCTCAGTCTACTGCAGCATACTCAAGGGATGGTTCAGGGTCATCTGATCCAACCCTAATTATAAATTTTAAGCCTAATATTTAAAATAAAGAGGGTGTCAGTCTCCTGAATCCAAACTGGGAGCTGGATCCACAGAAGAGGGGCCCAGAAGCTGAAAGCTCTGCCTCCCATTCTACTTTTAGGAGCTCTAGGAACTACACGTAAGCCTGGAGTGTGAGAGGAAAGTGCTTTGCTGGGATAATAAGGTAGTATGAACTTTTTAAAGATATGATGGGGCCTGAAATTAAATTAAATTTTGGATTTAACAAGAAGCTAGTGAAGAGAAGCTAATGTGGTAAAAATATAGTCTGTCTTACTGGTCCTTGTTAGTACTCTCTCTCCAGTGTTTTGGATTAAGTGGAGGCTTTTCAAGGAGCTTTTAGAGTAGCCTGATAATAATGAATTAAAATAGTTAAGCCTAGAAGTAATAAATGCATGAACTAGTTTTTCAGTATCACTCTGAGAAAGGACGCTTCTAATTTTACAGATGGAAAAAGCAGCCCTACATATTTACTTATGCACGTTGAAGGATATATCCTGATCAACAATGACTCCCACATTCCTCATGGTGTTATTGGAGGCCAAGGTAATGCCATCCAAAGTATCTGTTTAGAAAACACGCTTTTAAGATTTTTAAGGCAGGGTATATGACCCCAGTTTTATCTAAATTAAAAAGTAGAACACTAGAGGTGATCTAGACCAGCAGTCCCCAACCCCCGGACCACGGACCAGTACTTGAGGCTTGGGCGTGAAATTTATGGTTTTCAGGGTTTTTATTGGTTTTCATCATTATTTTTTTTAATCGTTAACTCGGTTTCTCTGGGTCTTTTGCCCTGTGTTATGAATAAATCTTTATTTTTTTGGTACTGGTACTGGTTTTATTTTGTTGTATTTATCCGCGACACCTTAAAGACCGGTCCGTGAAAATATTGTCGGATATAAACTGATCCGTGGCACAAAAAAGGTTGGGGACCGCTGATCTAGACCTTATGCCTGTAGTTTAATTAATTAGCATCATGTGGCTTTTTGGATGCTTATCATCTACGAAGCAATGACAATATATACAGAGTTTTTTAATAATATTATCTTGGTAAATGCATTGAGGAAATCAATGACTGGTTGTGCCACAATTTTCTCCAGCTAAACAAAAACAAAACTGAGGTAATAGTCTTTGGCGCCAAAGAAAAACGATTACAGGTCACCAGAGAACTTCAATCTATACATCTAAAAACCACAAACCAGGCGAGAAATTTGGGTGTAGTGATGGATGCAGACCTAAACTTAGAAAAACACATTAAGACAATAACAAAGTCAGCTTACTATCACCTCAAGAATATATCAAGGATAAAAGATCTGATGTCTCAACAGGACCTGGAAAAACTAGTCCATGCATTCATCTTTAGTAGGCTTGATTACTGTAACAGCATCTTTACAGGTCTACCTAAAAAATCAGTCAGACAACTACAGCTCATTCAGAACTCTGCTGCTCGAGTCCTCACTAAGACCAAAAAAGTGGACCACATCAGTCCAGCTCTGAGGTCCTTACACTGGCTGCCTGTCCGTCAGAGGATAGACTTTAAAGTTCTGATGCTGGCCTATAAAGCTCTGAATGGTTTAGGACCAAAATACATCAGTGACCTCCTGACCCAGTATGAACCATCCAGATCCCTCAGGTCATCTGGATCCGGTCTTTTATCAGTTCCCAGAGTCAGAACCAGACACGGAGAAGCTGCATTCAGCTTTTATGCTCCTTATATCTGGAACAAACTCCCAGAAAGCCTCAGATCAGCTGAAACACTCAGTTTATTTAAATCCAGGTTGAAGACTCACCTGTTCTCAGCTGCATTTGAATAAAGCACCAAATCCACACTTTAAGCTTAAATTTCAAAACTTACATTTAACTACTGATTTTATCTACTGTTCTGATTTTATCTGTTTTGATTTTATATACTGTTGTTTGTTTGTTTGTTTGTTTGTTAATTAGTTAGTTAGTTTATTTGCTTGTTTTATTCAATTTTAAATCATGCTTTTTATTTGTTCTTGTTTCTAATGTCTCTGTAAAGCACTTTGAATCACCTTGTTGTTGAATTGTGCTATACAAATAAACTTGCCTTGCCTTGCCTTGCCTAAAGAGAGTATGTATAATGTGAAAAGTATTGGTCCCGACACAGAACCTTGTGGAACTCCATGAATAATTTTTCTGGGCGACAAAGGCTTAAATTATATTAGGTTTATATGCACAAATCAAAATCTGTCAGATATACTCTGTAGTAAAATTTTGTGATTAATTGAACATTGTACTGAGGTCTAACAGGACAGAGATGAGTTCATTGTCAAAAGCTATAAGAAGATCATTCATAACCAGGGGTGCACATAAGTGGTCCGCAGGTGTGCACGCGCTATCAAAATAAAAGACGTGAACCCGATAAGAAGTTGTAACACGTGTTTGCGTACATATAAAAGGCACTGTTTTTGTCCACTAGAGTGGGATTTTTACGGCATATTCTGCACCACATCTCTGTGTGTTCATTATTTGTTTGAAGCCAGCTCACCTCCTGCAACCACTTCTCCGAGAATACACACTTCTTCTTCTTTTCTTTGGAGGTGGAGGAACACCAAAGTAATTGCTTAAAGGAGCTTGCTTCTCCGACATCTTTAAGAGTTCTAAACAAATGTCTGTCCTCCTCTAGAAAATCTTATGTACGCAAACGCACGTTGCTGCTTCTTATCTGGTGCGCGTCTTTTCTTTGACAGCGCATGCGCACCTGCGGACCACTTATGTGCAGCCCTGGTCGTAACCTTCACTTGTGCTGTTTTTCTACTGCTATAATGGATTCAGATCCTGACTGAAACCCTTCAAATAAACCATGCCTCAACTGATTATCCAGCAGTTTCACAACTACCCTTTCAAGGAATTCAGCATTTTGAAAAGAGATAATGAAAAATTAATTAAAAGATTGATAGCACTCATATCTCATTTTTTAATAGAATGATACAGCCTGCAGCAGGTTTGCATACCTTAGCATAAATACTAGCTAGACCGTCATTGTTCAAACATCACAAAGTCTGCCTAGAATTTTACACCATATTTGTTTATCTGTCGAAAAAGGACAAAATTTAAGAAGAGACTGTTTGTCATACCATGTAGAGGTATGTACCACTTTCTTTCCTATTTTCACTCTTGGTGCAGAACTAAGTTAGCCAAATGTGGGATGGGTAGATATGACAGCCATGGTAATCTTTTCATCTTACTCTCAGCAAGAAGGTAGGCAAGTGTGTTCCCACAAATGTTTATTTATTTATTTATTTATTCATGTGAAGCATCAGAGTTAGATATAGTTATATACCACTGAGCGAACCTTCTAATCAGCATCTTTAGCAAACAGTGTGTATAGAGTAACAGGGAAAAGACCAGTATGGGTATATGTCATAAACTCAATAAAACTCAATTGAAATTCCATTGAAGACACGATTGTCTTACCCTTTAAAGAAAATCTGTACATGGAACAGCTTGATACAAAGATAATGATGTATTTCAGTCTTGCAGAAAGAGCAATATAACAACTGAATGGGTGAGCTGCAATGAATAACGAGATAACCTGCCTATTAAAGATAAAGCGGAGGTGTTGAGGTCGTCAGCTCCTGAGCAGCTGCTATTGGATGGCAGTTCAATTTAAAAGGGGGTGGACCGTCCTTTGAGAGTTTTGTAATTAATCAAAGTCCCCCTTTAAACTCAACTATTTCACATTCAATTTTATCTGTTCGTCTCCCACGTGCAAAGCCCTTGTGTGATGTGAGCCCATATCTTAATTACTCTCAGATCACTGATACCCCCCCACACACACTCACAGTATCTCTTGAAGAGACAGAAAATCATTTTACAGCTGAGCAGATAAGTCCCCGTGCTCCCTTTAACAGTCGTCGTGTCCCCCCCGCTTCCCTCACCACCACCACCACCCCTCGCCGAAGCACATCTGACAGTGTTTTAATGACAGACAGACAGCGAAGGGCCTTGTTCTGATAATTCCTCAGCTACATATTCAGAATACCCCCAACCCCTCCTTGCATTTGTGATGGATTTCAAATGGAGCCCTTGCAAAAATATTATAATTTCAAAGCAGACATACATCGTTAACATGTTATTAATGGCAGAGGCTGGTGGAAGTTGGCTGCTACTGTACAAGTTTTTCAAGTTGAGTGAAAGATCATTATGGAATGTGTGTTTGAGCATGGAGCATGGATTTTTGAGCGTTTACTGAAGATGTGTCCGGCGTTATTATTGACCTACTCCAGGGCCACAAATCACTGAGTAGAATTCGGTGTCATGTTCTGCTTAATGCACCATTTTATCACGTTTTGTAAGGGGGGGGGGGGGGGGCATTTTATGTTTTATGCTGAGCCGCCACCTCTAGGTCAGCATCAGTTCTAGCTTAGTCACCCAAAGAGTTAAAACTTAGGCATGGTTGGATGGTTGGATGTTTCTTCTTCTTCCATTTTTTTGTGGTGATGCCTTTAACTTTCATATCATGATCATAGGAACCCTGTCATAACTTCATCACTGAGTGCTTTCATTTATCTTTCACAGGGAATCAAATATTTGGACACATCCATGAGCTACTGCTGTAGAAAGTAATTGAAGAGGGATGTTTCTGTTCATGAATATCTAAATGGAACAACGTTTGGACAGAGAGCATTACTGAAATCACATGAAAACATTGCCAGAGTTGGACTCTTGCTCACAGTGCACACAGTGAAGTGCCTGGAGCTGCTTGTCAGATGTTACGATGGCAAGGAGCACATACAGACTTTAGAATGACACAGCGGGTGCCTTTTGATGCTGAAATAATTCTAAAACCTTCATTCTATAAATAAAGCTGCCACATTAAGACGCAACATTTTGATACGCTAAGACATTGGTATCTTTTTTTTTCCTACAGAAGGGAAAAAAGTGCCCGAGGGCAACGCTGAGGCTTTGAGAGCAGCTCAGGGGCTACGCTACAACTCAAGCATGTGGTTAAATTAACCAAGAGGCTGAAACAAACACAAGGTGAACGACACAAACTGAACTGCTGATATTAAATATATTTCCACTTTCTGATCTGCCTGAGCGGCACCATAAAAGCACTTCCATTTCATCCTGCCTCGGTGTGCCTCGCGTCTAAATTAGAGTGGTAAAAACCCCATTTTATTACAATTTAACTTTCTCATTATGGTTGAGTTCACCACCAGGTGTATAAACATCATTAGATCAACTTTTGCTGCATAAAGCAACACAAATATTCACCTGCAGCGGCTTGGTTTTTTTCCCCCACTGGCGGATGAATCAGCATGCCGTTGTCTAATCACCTCCTTTCGCTCTTCCAGCTTGTTACTGGCTAATCATGCTCATTTAAATAGCTCACATGTGTAATTACTGCTGTCAAGCAGTCCCAGACCTAACAGGTCAGCTTGCTCAGAGGGCCAAGCCCATTATGGAGACGTTAAGTTATGATCATAGCTATAGACCAGCTGTAGTAATACAGCCCAGGGGAACAAATGCCAGCGTCTCTCACTGGGAAAATAAAGTGTTTGTTTAACATAAAACAAGGTGCTTGTATGGTGTGTGTGTGTGTGTGTGTTGCTTTGATTAGCATAAATGACCATAACTCATTTATGGCTCATCAGTGGTTGCTGTTTTCTAATCAGACCATTTAGGTAAAAATCACCAGGCTCTAGTAATGAAAGCGGTGACTTTGTGCTTCTGTTTTTCTTCCAACAGCAAATACAGTTCAGTTTTGTTGGTCAGAACAAAAGACGATGATGATGAAGAGTTGATTGGTTTTATTTTTCCAAGGTTGTGTGAGGTGGGCTAGAGCCTAGTCACATATTGGGAAGTGTCTGCAAATACCGTACGAAAGGTTGTTCCTATTTAGGATGCGGAGAGTGACACTCTGAGGATTAGCCGCAGCTTTTTCCGTATGGCAAAAGCACTCTCAGGACACCTTCAAGTTTTTCTCACTTTTCTTTTACTCTCTTGCCACACTCCCAGGAGGTGAAAGAAATAAGCCCTGAACTGCTGGAGGAGAGGAAGAATGGGAAGTGAGAACATGGTGAACACAAATTCACAAGGTGTTTCACTGAGACGTGGGTGTGTGTGTTAGCTGCATGTATGGGAATACACAGGCAGACATCTGGGGATCTACTGGTTCCTGCAGGCGATAAAATAATGTTAAAAAGCAGTGCAGATCTGCAGCTGACTGAACCAGTGTTATGGCTGCTTTATGAGCTGTGCCCATCCAATCAGAGCTCTAATTAAGCAAGAACAGTGGTGGTGGAAATGGCGAGGATGTATTGTTTACCAGAGCCTCAAGACTGCACTGTGTGAATGCTGCAGCACCATGTTGACACGGCCGTTTTATTATAAGCAAATAGCTCCGATTTTTTTTCCTTTCTTTTTTTTTTTTTCCTAGCGTCTTCTCTGCTTTAAAGACTCTTGGTGAGGTACACCCAGGAGGCTGTACATTCTATTTCATTTCCATTTGAAAAACAGCGCAGTGGAAATGACAAATGCATGAGGCCTATCGAGAAGCCTTCAGGGCAGTAATGTAAATAACAGAAATTAATCATCTTCTCCAAAGAGAGAGAAACACGCCTCACAGTCACAACAAAGGTCACAAATCTGGCCTATGCCTTCACATCTTCCAAACAAGAAATGACAGACTTCTGACACGCCACTAATGCTTGAACGTGTGGTCCGTTTGTGTGTGTGTTTCCACAGCGTGTGTTTTCATGCGTGTGTGCAATCGTCTTCCTGTGCATGCCTTATTTTTGATTGCGCGTGCGCATTTTCGAGCTCGCCTTTGAATTTGTTTCGTTTATTTGTGTGCGAGTGTCAGGTTGTGCACGTGCATCTGCGTCCGCACACACCTCTGTTGTCTGCGCGAGCGAGTGTTTGGTCGCACATTCTCAGAATACCTTTTTCTCCGAGGCTGAACCATCTACTTTTAGCTGACAGCAAATAGTTGAGCAGAACCAATTTAATCTTGTTTTTCAGTCCAGGATGACATACAGGGGAATAAAGCAGTGAAGCTTGTCCTAACTCTCCTGGTGGAGGCAGCCACTGCAGGCAGACATTCACTGAGGAATAGATGGTAATTGCAATGTGTTGATTTGAACTTTATAGGCATCATGGGAAGCTATGGCAACGCAGTGTAGTATTACTTTATACTGGGCAGAGACACTCTTCAGCCCTCTTATACTTAGTGTAACAGCTGCTGGGGAAACTAATTTGCAGCTCGGGAAAATACTACCTGACAGATCGATTCACCAGTTGTGCCCACAATTAATGGACGACTCACTCTCGTGGAAAAAAGAAAGAAAGAAAATAAATTCCTCCGGGTAGCTTTGGCACAGGGGAAAGGTGGCATAAATGCCGCTCTCCTACAACTCATAAATGTCACAATTAAAACAAACCACAAGCTCTGTGTGCATTACAAAGCCTCTCAAGGGACAACTTGACATTTGGACAATCAAGTCAAGTTTCTCATCGCGAAGAAAGTCGGCTTTTTATGTACCCTGGCGAGAGCTTGTGCGTCGCAGCGTTACTGCACTCATTTGGAAAAAAGGAGGCAATTGCGTCGGAAATAAAGCGCAGGAGAATGTTGCACATATATTCATAGCACCAAGAGCAAACCGAAATAGGCTTTTTCAATGACAGCGATCTATACATAGAGCTGGTCTGTGCTGAAGTGTTGGCGGTGAAGAGCACACACCAGCTGTCAGTGTGAGGAAAGAGAAGAAAATAGCTTTCATCGCAGAGGGGAGAGGACTGTCGGGCCACTCGGAGGCAGAAACTGAATCAGTCATACATTTTCAAATAAATTCACATGGGAAGAAGAAGGGAATGTGCAGGAATTCAGAGTGCTACGTAACGCAACCTGATCTGCTGATGATCCCCGGGAGGAATCTGCAGATGAACCGAGTGGAGCCACAAACAACAAATCCTTTGAACTCCTGGAGTCCAAACCAGATTAACAGTGGCTGTGCACCAAAAACAGTCAATGAAATTTTAAAAGCAAAGCCTCCCTGATTGTTTTACATAACACCGGGGTAGCTGCGTTTGTGTGTCGACTCCGTCTTGACTTCCTCCGTTCGCAATGGCTGAAGCTGCAGCTTATTCTTGCCCTGTTGCTTCTGTTTTTGTTGATGGACAAAATTATGGGATTTGACTAAGAGGATTAAAATGACAGCAGTTAATGAGACACAGCTGGGACTGGATCACAACACACAAACTGTATCGCACCCCCTCACACTAACCCCCCCAGCACCACCATAAATATAGACAAACACACACACACACACACATAATTTGGGCATGTACATCAGCGCGTGCACACATATTTGAGCTCCCTCTTATTTTCTTCACCTAAAGACCCAACGACAAGCTGCCAATCACTTTCACATAATTCTTATTACACAGGGTTTATTATCCCTGTCAAATGAACCAGATTAATTATGTCTTTTCTGATGGATTTGAAGTATTTAGCCTAACAGGGCACACTGGGAATAATAGCGTAATTGTAAGCTCTCCCTAACCCCCTCCCCTGTCATGTTAAAAAAAAAAAAAAACCACAACAAACAAACAAAAATGCTCCATTAAATGTTCGTTACAGAGAAAGGGGCAATATATGCACATGACAATGAGACTCCGGATGTTGCAAATGTAATTCAAGGTTGAGCCACATCTCATTACCCACTTGATCCATGTTATTATGTCTTATAAAGTCTTCCACCATGACAGGATAAAAAGGAGAGGCTGGCATCGGCAAGACAACATTTTATTGCTTTGTTGTGATGTAGAATTAATGCCCGCCCGGCAGAATTGATAGTGACATATTATAATCTAGTAAAGTTGATACGTGCTAGCAAACAGCTGTCTGTTTGCACATAAAGCAGAGCTTAAGCAACACTGGGGTTATGTTTCAGTTCGCACTACAAGTGCAGTTGGTGTTTCCTCGGCACGCAGCCAGCAGCAGTAAATTCGGGAGCTGTAAAACTAAAGCAGTGAGCTGAAAGACGTCAAGAGGGTCCGGCGCTCTGAATGGAAACAACAGAATCAGATGATAATTTTCTGTGGGCTTCTTTGTCTTTAAGAGTGGCTCATTTCTCACTTCATAAAGTCATCCAACCCACTGTTAATTATTAAGGGTTTAAAAGCAAATGATCCACATAATCCAGAAGTATTTTTTTAAAATGAAGACAACGGGGTTGTGACAGGCATAGTTGATACTCATACCCAAATAAGATGTCTGTCTTTACTCGTGGATTAGAATGTAAGAGTTAGCAGTCAGGGGAAAGCCTACATGTTTAAAGTAACTGTGTGTAAAATCTCACCACTAGATGTCAGTAGATTGCACATTTTAAGTGCGTAATTCTTTCGAGGCTTCCAGGTTTAAACCTAGATCGTTAGTGAATAAACTCTCGTACATTGTGAGAATGTAATCAAGCTGTTTATCAGAGTTAGCTGACATAATGTTAGCTTAAAACCAGCCGGGTTGTTGTCAGCTCTTCAGAGGTATTGGGGTCACATGTCTAATCTGCTGGCAATAAATATTTATGCACGTTTTAATGTCCTAGAGCAGCGGTCCCCAACCCCCGGTCCGTGAGTCGTTTGGTACCGGGTCGCGAGAGTTGAGGCTCAGGTGTGAAATGTATGGTTTTCAGGGTTTTTATCGGTTTTCAGCGTTATTTTGTTAACGTTTTTTATCGTTAACTCGGTTTTCCTGGGTGTTTTCACGTGTGTTATGAATAAATCTTCTTTTTTTCGGTACTAGTTTTATTTTGTTGTATTTATCCGCGACACCTTAAAGGCCGGTCCGTGAAAATAAGTGAAAATAAGGAAGTTCAAGTTGTTTCTTTCACATCTGTGGTGAAGGGAAACCCATCTCTGACGATTAAACAAGCTCTTTCATAGCTTGAATCTGAAGCTAAAACATACATAAAAATTTGCACATGAACACTTACGAGTTCTCTTGTCCTCTGCCTTTGGCGTACTAAATGTGTGACTGGTCTCTCTCGGCCCCTGTATTCAAGATGGTGGGACAACATGGCAGCTTCCACAAACTGGCGCTCGCTCCTGTGTATAATGGTTTAATTGCACGTTTATGAGAACGTGCGAGTTCGTTAGAATACATAATCACCCACTAATTAATGTGTATTCATGAGTACAACATTGTTTTTTCTATTAAGTAAACTCAAAATAACAACTGAGGGTGCCTTTAAGGGTTTATGTTTACTCATCTTTAATTGAATTTAAACACTTTATTTTGTTAAATCACCACTTCTGCTGTACATGAATAAATATCTGTAATCTGCATGGTTGCGCTCTCTGCCTGTAGGCACAACAATGTCTCTGTGGTATGTAAATGTCACCATGTGATATTCAGTGCAGCAATTATAATATCCTACATATGGAATAGCTTTCGTGACAATATTAAGGATTGATTTTCTGTGATGATCATTGTCATGATTACATCTGCCCCCAGATTTCCAGAAAGTCAATATTTTCATTCTTCTGCCTTCATCAGTCCACTGTCGAGTAGTGAAATCTACTGAATCGTTCTGATGAAGATGGGGGAAGGGCACGAAATGTATTCCGCTACGTGACGTCTTTATGAGCAGCCCGTAGCATACTAAAGACAACACGCTTAATTAAATTCATGGGGGACTTTGATGGGCATACATGACAGTAATGTGACTGGACCATCTCGATAATGTAATATGCATGTTAATAAAGAGGCCTCTAGTTTAAAGTTTTAAAATAATGTAAGCAACACGCTATTAAGCATGGCCCGGAGCATGTCAGCGAGAAGCTGCACTGCATGCTTTTTGGTGGCTGCCCTATGCTTTTGTGTGTGTGGGTGTGTGGGTGGGTGTTTTAATCTATGTGACTTTGATGCATTATATTGCATTTTCTCTTACAGCAGTCAAAAAAGACATTACCTGTGCGAGTTTGCTGCGGCGTGTTATTTCAGATCCCTCTTATCTTTCAGTCTTACAGAAAGCCCACCATGAGGTTCAGGCTGTTTTGTGGTACAGTGAAAAAAGGGGTGACTGTAGAATAATGAAACTTTGATATAACTAGTTGTGGTTCATGTTTTGAAGCGATGCTGCGCTGGTCAGTCGCATACAAAAGATAAAATGAAAAGTAGGGCTTTAAATCAGAGGGAGCTCACAGCGTTAAGGCTGTGGCCGCGAATTCTGGTTACATGGTGTGATGTGGGACCAGGATTGAGCCAGCCAGATCAGAGGGATAACCCATTGCTTCGCAGTTTTCCTGTGGTCAAGCCTGCATGACGGGCATGACATCTCACCGTGCAGTGCTGTCTGCTTGTATTAGCATTCAGCAATTAATTTGAGCACTTGTTTAGACTGTACACAGTGAATCTGCTTCAAATATTTGAAATCATGTCGCCCCTTGAAAGCTCAAGGGCCGCGGTATTATTTAGCTTGGCCCGATGCTGTGATGAATAAGTGAATTTCTGCAAGTGTGCTCAGAATGCTATTATGCTAATATTAACAGACAAGCCATCTGCAAGGAGTGTCGAGTAGGATATGCTTCTTCTTTTTTTCCCTTCAGAACTATTTCTGCTTATTGGAACATAGATTTAACCACCTGTGCGCATATGTTAATACAGCATTTTCAAAAAAATCTGCGCCTGTGACCGAACAAAGTGTTCCGTAATAGGAAATGGGATACTCACTGAAATGCAAAAGACAGCACAGGTGGTGCCCAATGACCCACAGGCCCCTATCATCTCCAGGTTTAAAGCCGATTGAGACCAATGACTTTGACTCTTACAGTAAGAGGGAACAAAAAGTTATGCTTCCATTTGGAATCAGCCTGAGTTTCAGCCCACACACAGGGCACGCTTCAGTGGTCTGAGAAATTATAGGATACCACCCCTTCCAATTTCACCATCACTGGACCGGGCTGTTGCAGGCTTCTGAAACAATTACCCCAAGGGGACCAGAGCAACCTTGTTTATACCTCATTGAGCAGCCACAGTTCCAATTTAGCACAGGTAATTACAACATCGTTATCTTCTCCTAAATCTTCACCAAAGGTGCTATCACAGAAAGCTACCTTTGGCTCAGCTCGCCATTTGGACAGTGATCGAAACAAACACAGCATCAGTATGCCCAGGCATTTCTTGGACGGGCTTATGTTCGTTCTCCAGGTGTCGGTGACCCAGCGCAGCCTGCTCACCCAAAACACATCAGTCACACTAACACACATCTGTCGTACTGGTCCAACCCACTCCATCACAGCACACGGCTGGTCTCTCTCCTTGAATGTCCCACCCCGCTTGGAGAGGACAAACAAATCGTCTGATTTGCCTCTAATCTGCAGTCTACCCTCAGCAAGGGCTGCCGTCAAATCGCACATCAAGGACAAGCCCTCCGCAGGGGGGCTATCCATTAGCACAGCATCCTGCATTCACCATAGTGCGATGGGGACAGGGCAGAGGGATACGCTCCAATTAGAGATGGAGACATGGGGACTTTGCCCCTGACATGTCCCTGCTGCTCCACAAAAGAAGTGTGAACACACCTTTCTCAGAGGAAAAAGGACGCTTTTTCTCCCTGTCATTTCTCCTGCCTCGGGCTGTTGCTGTTCATACACCTCATGAAGCTAAACCATTTCACATCACGCTGTTTCTTTTCGTGTGCGTGGTGCTGCCTGCCTGTTCGAGTCTGCTCTGTTCGAGCATGAATGACTGGCCAAGCTTATATGTATGTGTGTATATGGCAGAAATGTGTGCCTCTTGCTTTGTGTGAAAATGCTTTCTTAGGGTGGGAGGTCTTTGGTATGCATCTCTCGTTGGAGGCTTCCATCAACAGAAATCCATCCCTCTCTATAGTGCAGCAACTATTCAGCAACTGGTTTGAGGGCTTGGACCAGCTTCATGCTTTACGCATTTGCATGCTGCATGAACACAATCTGCTGACGCCCATTGGGAACTCCGTCCATCCATTTGCATTGTTTTTACACCCCTACACGAAGCTAACCAATTTGCGGCCGTAGTCCGTCTTGATTTTTAATCGGCTTACGTGTAAGAGACACAGACAAAAGCAGAGCAACAACAGGCTAATGAATATTTCATCTATATGAATAAAACACATCGCGGTCCTGATTCAACTACAGGAGAGCATACCTTTCACTGGTCCCGCGTGTGCCTGTGTGTTTGAAAGGAGAACGTTGAGCGCTCAGATATGAATGAGTTTTTGCGTTAAAAGCAACTCCAAATCCTAACTTTCCAGTGGCCCTCAAAGTCCAGATCTACACAAACAGAGAAAATCCAGCATATTTGGTTGATTATGCAGTGTATCAACTATGCATGAAGCAATTACACAGCAGAATCTTCAGGCTTGGATGGAAATTGAATGGATGCATTGCTACAACAATCCCTCTCTCTCTCTCCCTACATGTTCATTCATTAACCCGGCCGGGCAACCATTTGTTTGTGCAAACACTCGTTTAGCTGTTTGTTTGCTGGTTCATTTCCCCTTTTTTTTCATTATTTGCTCCGAGAGATGTCAATGTCTTGTGACCCAATCTTCCGGGATTTCCATCTGAGTTGAGGAGACAGCCGGCATTGACAGATAGAGGTCAAAGGTAGAAGATGCAGGCCTGGGGACAAGGCTCTCAGTGACAGAGGAAGGAAGATGAGAAATAAACTGCAGAAGCTTAGATTGATAGGAGTTTAAGGAGCGGGAGGAAAAATTAAACTCGGGGGAGGCGGGGAGGGAAGGAAGAAAGGGAGGGTGGGAAAGGCTGGATCAGAGTAGATGGAAAAGAGAGAAGAGAACAGGAGTCAGCATGATAGGGGCACACTGGAGAATGAGTTTTTTGCCCCGAGAGCACCATCTTCAAAAGCTTTTGGGGGCATGCCTTTACACAATTTTACTTTTAACATAATCCAGACTTTTGTGTTTGTCGGTAAGTGTGTGTGTGTGTGTGTGAGAGAGAGAGAGAGGGAGAAGCATCTCGATGCAGAAACCCCCCCCCCCCCTCATCTTCCAATAGTCGAACACCAGTGCTATCTTTGACGGTAAAGTTATGCACTGCATTAGGATGCTCTCAATGACCTAGAACAGCGATTTGATTGCTTCATCTGCAGTCAGTTTTTTTAGGTTGTCTTTAATGTACTTTTGTTTGTCTGCTTCTCTGTTTTTGTGTCTTTATGTGTGTGTGTGTGTGTGTGTGTGTGTGTGTGTGTGTGTGTGTGTGTGTCTGTGGGCCTGTCTTCCTTTCTTCCATCTGGATTCTTTTAATCCCATTCTCTTACTCTAATCCATCTTTCTCAGCCTCTTCCTCCCACACTCTCTTCCTCTTTTTTTCTATGCTGCTGGATCGCTGCACCCAATTCACTTGGCATCCACTCGAGATAAACATGTTGTGGTGGACAGACGCCTGGGTCCCGGTCCGGAGGAGCGGTACGGGGAGGACAGACTGACGTGGGTGGGCCCTGCCCCGGTCCCAGCGTCAGCAGAGACAGCAGCGGGCAGCGTCAGCCACTCGGCCAGATGGTCTCGAGTCGAGTTCTCGCCACTGTTCATCAGATGCACCCACGCTCTCTGTCTTGCCTCGCCATGGCCCCCAGCATCATGTCACAGTGGAACCAGAGAAAATTAGCACCTAATTATAGGCTCCTCTCTGTGAAGAATGGTATTGGTTCAGGTGAACTGTGTCACCGTGTGGAGGCTACTTGGCTGACTCACTGTCGTACCAAGGCCCACAGACCACACACAATTCATGGAGAGGCACACACACACACATACACACAAGCGAAAGGGTAGACCTCCCTCCTTGCTGGTTGGTTTGCGCCCCACCATGAGGACGCCACAACAGAACCCACTTGTGTTCCATCTCTGATCCAACAGGATTAATTACACAAACAACAGAAGCCGTTTCCCCCTGCTTTCTACGCTCCGCGGGCTTCCTCGTGTTGAGCATGGTGTAGTCAATCTTTACTGGGAACAATGGAGATTGCATTATGGTGTATTTTCTGGAGATATGAATACAGATGTGAGCTTGCCTATGCTGCCATCTTGTGATTGCATCTGGACAAGTACAGGATGCAAACAAGGTGAACTCGAAGAGAAACCCTTTATTATTTATTTGACGCAACACTGTATCGTGATATCGAGTTAAAGGTAAATGAAGACCTTTAGGAGAGTCGATTTTAAATGTTGGTTGCACAGTCTGAAGTTTGCCGGGAAGAAAGTTTTCAGCTCTCAAATATCTAAAGGGCAGCTACTCAGCTGAGAGCTGCGGTGATCGAAAAGAAAAATCCTGACAGCTGCTCAGACAGAGGAACCAGCAGTGGTCAGAAAATAGCTGCATGATGAAACTATGGAAATGTAAAACGTAAGAGATGCCTCTTGCAGAGCCCGCGAAGCATCTGCCAGCACAGCGTGAAATCAAATAAACCAAATCATTTTCATCTGGAAAGTTAGCAATTAAATCTTTATTAGGTCTGCAAAGACTTACCAAAAAAAAAAGGTTAATATAACAAAAAAAAGTCAATTTTGTCATTCTTAAATCATACAAAACCATACTGTATCACACTCTAAACACTGTTACTCTAGCATCTGTTTAACATTCGTGTACTTGTGCCATTTGGGGGTCGCTCAAGGACTTCTGAACCACAGTGCTGCCCCCACACCCGTCTGAATGTGGATGCATACCTGTGAGTGTACACGCACACATCATCTGAAGTTTAAACAATAATTTGGCACAATAGCTTCTCTGCCATCAGTAATTCTGTAAGCAAATGTCCTTGCAGGTTTTCTGGCATGTTTAGTAGATTGTGATCCCTGCTGAAGAGCAAACAGCGGTGCCGGAAATGAAGCACTGAATGATGCATGCACATGAGGAGGAAAGCGTGGAGGGTCAAAAGGGATGGAGTCTTTTTGTCACTGTTGCTGTTGTTTTTATGGTACAGCCACTTTGTACGGGCTTCCTGGCACGTTATCGTCGCCCCATTTAACAATGACGGTGTAACTGCCCTTGTCCTTCACGGTATAGGTGACGTTATAGAGCTTGTTGCCCATGTGCTTGACGTAGACCTCCTCACAGGGAGCATGGGGTCCGTGCACGCCCACCATCAGCATGTTGGTACCTGGATGGAGCGGCAAGAGGGAGATTTAATGATAGTGGTCTACAAAAGCTGGTGGTTGTGCAAGTTTAAATATTCTTTTATTCAGCCAATGAAAAGAAAATGTATGATGTCAGAGAGGTTTCCTAAAATGACAAAGTAACAGAGAAATATTCCTCGTTTCTGCAGTTCATCATGACCTCTGTGATCACATTGTCTTGTGTTTTTTATACATTTTTATACTCTTTTCAGGAAATTAGACTTTATGTTTCTTGCGTAGCATTAAATATTCGAATATTACACTAAGTTTGCAGCTGTCTGCCGAAAGAAAATGAGCAATTTAACATTTACCAGCCATCTATGATGATGATGTTAACAAATTATTTGGTTGAGCCCGAAATAAGTGAGGGAGGTAGTGTAAAAAAATATAGAGAGCTTTGATTGTATCAGAATTTTAGGTTTTTATGATGATTTATTAATGTATTAATCCCTGACTCTCTTCCACAGTTTGTCTTTTGTCTTTTCTTCCTCCCTTCACTAGCAGCCGGTCACAGCATATGGATGCCCCTCTCTGAGCCTGGTTCTGCCGAAGGTTTCTTCCTGTTAAAAGGCAGTTTTTCCTTCCCACTGTCACCAAGTGCTTGCTCATAGGCAGGTGACCTGATTGTTGGGTTTTCACCTTAAAATATAAAACACCTTGAGGCAACTGTTTTGGGGAATTGAAACTAAATTTGGACTTTTATATTGTGAAATATGTAAATCCAGATCCCACTCATTCACTGCATAAAAAACCTGAGATTACTGAGGTCATAGCAGCTTAAAACTACGTGTTAACATACGGTTACAGTGTGAATCATTTAATAAACCTCACTTTGGTGTCTGTATATACCAGTGCTCAAATCCTGCTTTTTTTCTGTATTCACGCAAAATATGTTCGATCTCTATCGCCTCACCTGCTGTGCTGCAGTCGACAGTAAAATTGTTTTTCTGCCCAACCAAAGCCTTGGACAGCCCTGTTCCACGACAAACCACCTTGCTAGCATCTGACGTCATTTTGGATGAGGTGGTAGAAGAGGAGGAGCTGTAAGCACCACCCACTTTGGATGTTTTGGTAACCGTTTCGACCAAGACGGAGGAGGTCTCGTGGAGGCTGTGTCCCCCAGAAAGCCTCGGGCCTGCGGGAGAGAGAAAAAGAGAAAGAGAAAGAGAAAAAAAAAGTTATCTCCAGCCATCATGGCTTAATCCAGACATTACATAACACACTGGGTATTGACAAAGATATGAGGGAGGAAAAGCTGCTGTTTATAGGGAGAGTTTTTCCTCAACGGAAACATTCAAGGAAGCCCAAATTGGAAAAGATTTTATACCACTTTCAAATAAAGTGAACTTTCAGGGACTCTTGGGAGTTGTTTTCAAACTTGAAAGCATTTTTACGTAACACTAATAAAAAAAAATGGGAATGTTTTTTTTCCGTCAGCCAGTGACAGGAATATATTGCTGCAGTGCAAGAGAAAAACAGCTTTTATCTAAGATGAACACGGAGAAGCACACACGTGGAAGACGTGACATTTTCATTACTTCTGCACTTTTCAGAGATGCACTTATCTCTCAATCGAAGACCTATCATGCAGATATATACTGTCAAGCACACCTGTTATTTTGGCTTTGAAAGGGCTGCCCACTATGTGCTGTGGCCCGCCGTATTTGATGGTGATGAGATAGTTGCCGGGTGCCATGGGTGTATAGGTGATCTTATAGCCTTCAGGACACTCCCGACAGTCCATCTTGACCTTGGACGGCCCGTCGATGTTGACCGACAGAGTGCCGGAGCCTGCGTTACAGGTTTTGACCACAAACTCTGAGGGTACACCTGTGAGAAGAAAGATGCAGATGTTTGAAGGGCTTCCCCCTTGTTGCAATTGTGCAAGAATATTAACAATAGCAGGAGCACATGGTGGTGAATGGCAGTGAAATGCACCTGTGGTTCCCCCTTGCAGTCCAGGGCCATGTGCAGTCACCATGCCAGGGTCTCCGATAAGCCCTGGATCTCCCACTCGCACTTTGAATGGGCTCCCAGGAATGTGGCATCCATTGAACTTGACATCTATGGAGTGAACTCCGTTCTCTCGTGGAATGAAGCGGATTGCACTCTTGTCTAAAAACACAAGAGGAGACATTTCTGCTCTTATGCTCACAGATGACGCGTTGAAATGAAAAAACCTGAGTTATCTCTGTTGTGCAGCCTACTTAATGCTAAAAGCTGAGGGTGGTGCATACCGCTGTCAAGCTCGGTGACATAGCATTCCTCAGAAGAGCCAGAGGGGGTGTGGACTTTGGCATCAACCACACCTCGGGCGCTGTTGCGCTGCACCATGAAAGATGCCTCTTGGTTCACCTTCAAGTCTTTCTCCTGCAAAAGACAGGTAATAATAGGATCACAAAATGTGTGTGTGTGTGTGTGTGTGTGTGTGTGTGTGTGTGTGTGTGTGTGTGTGTGCGTGCGGCCCACACATTTAGGGACACAATGTGTGTGACTCATCATGCCTGAACGAGAATAGATAGAGCATTTGCGTGTGAGAGGCAGAAAAGGTCAAAGACTACAGCGAGGCGTTTAGCGTTTTTTGCCCCACAGATGGACAAGAGGTCCTAGCAGACAGAGATAGCGTGACATTTTAAATGCTGCTGTTGCACTTTACCTGCCTTTTTCATTTTCTAGTGCGAGAAAAAGTGCTCTGAAGTGGCATTTCAGTTAACTAAAAATACATGGTTTTAGCATCGTTGGCAGCTGTTACGGAGACTATGAAAGCAAATAAAACAACATCTGTCTGCCACTGACACCGATATCGTGAGCTGTCAGAGGTATCTTTATCTTCAGCTCACAATTTGCTTTCTTGCTTTCACTCAGACGGAAACACAATCACAGCAGAGCAACTGAGTGCTCACATAGCACAGCTTGTGATGCCCCACATTACAGAGGGACAGTTAATCCAGCCCTTCATCACTGGCCAGCATCGCAGTATTATATTCATGGGTACTGCTCCAGCGCTGGCATTCAATTACACTTCAAGGGCAAAGTGCTTTTAGAAAGATCTGCAACCAATCGCACATTATGTCACATGCCATCTGCTATTCTACCTTGATATTCTGTGATTGCGTATCTATTTTGTCTGTGATAGCTGCTGAGACAAATAATTAATGTGACTATTGACAGCTGCGTATGTGTGTGTGGAAGTGTGCATATGTGTGCGAGAGCTAACCTGAAGGCTTGTGACAGTGAGCCTGCGGGCCTCGTCTGACAGTGTAGCAATCGGAACGATGAAGGGGCTGTCAGGGATGTGCTCGTTGTTGAACTTGATTGACACCTCGTAGTCACCTGGGGAGGCAGACAGGTTATTTACTTCCACCATCAAATGAAGTGGAGGAGGCTCACAGGAATTACTGAAAAGCTTAGCAGCTCAGAAACAAACACACACACACACACACACACACACACACGAGTCGCACTGCTAAAACATGCATGAGGAAAATACCACGGCTGTGTGTGATAGAAGTTCTACCTGGTTCTTTCACTATATAGGAGACACCGCAGGAACCATCTTTTCTGTCCTCAAATGAGATTTCAGCCTTGCTGGGCCCCTCCACGGCAATGGACAGGCCACCAGCACCTGCCTCTCTGGTCCAGATACTAAATTCAGCTAAAGATGATAAAGTAAAGGAGAATGTTAATCTTAAGGAAGAAGAATGTCAAAACACAGTCATTCCCGTTAACAGCATGGCTGTTTACAAACAGGAAACTCACAAGGCGCTCCAGCAACGCCTCTCTCCAGCCCGGGACCGCCTGCGCGGACCTTGTGTGCTCCACCCTCCCCCATGGGACCCACGGTGAACTGGAAGGGGCTACCGGGGACGTGCTGGCCTCTGTACTTGACGTTGACTGTGTGGGGTCCGATTTCCTGAGGGATGAAGCGCACACTGTAGGTGCTGCTGCCTCCATCCACGATGTCGGCGTCCACTGTTTTCCCACTGGGGCTGGTCACCTGAGCTGTCATGGCCTGGGAACCACTCTCACCTGGTAAAACGTCAGATCAGAAACAATCCAGGATATATATAATAGGCATAGAGTACATCGGTGATTTAGCAGGCAGCTAAAGCTGGATTCAGAGCTAGACTCACCCTCAGGTCTGGCAGTGATGCCGGCGAAGCTGCTGAGACTCTCTCTGCCTAGAAAGTCTCCAAAAACATCTCTGAATGGGCTTCCTCTTCCTCCCACCTGAGTGCTCTCCTCCACTCGTACTTCCCTCTTGGTCTCTCCACCGCGGATTTTGCTGATCTCTGTGCGTTCGGTGCGGGTGTAAGTGTGGCTGCTGCGAGTGAATGTCCTCGTTAGCCTCTCCTGAGCTGAAACCATCTGGAACCAGTTTCCTAGAGCAAGGAAGAAGCAGTGAGAGTATAAATGTAAAAATACCGTAGCTTCATTTATTTAAAATCGCTCCCCGTTGTTCCTCTGCTCTCTAACCATTTCTAACTGGCTTCTGTGCTCACCTGGGATCTTAAGGTTAAGACCGCATGTGCTTCCCACTGACGCAATGGATGAGGCCTGTCTCTTCCTAGTAATACTCTCCTTGATCCTTCCCTCTCCGGTCACCTTCACTGTGAAAGGACTTCCTGGAAAGAACACGCACACACACATATGCAGATTTAATTCATTTTAAGATAAAAAAATATCCTCTTTTTTTCCCAAAGTAAAAGATTCTAACCTGGGATGTGCTTTTCTGCAAACTTGATGTTAACAGTGTAACTTCCAGGCTCTGTTGGGCAGTAGGTCACCCTGCAAGTCCCATCCTCCACATCTTCACAGTTGATGTCCACTTTGCTCGGACCCTCAATTGACAGTGCCAGACCTCCGTAACCTAGGCAACAGATTTGACTGTTTATTTGCTTCTTTTTTGTAAAACTATGTCTGTGTGTCATGTACCATTTAAAAAGCATACCTGCATTCCTAGTATCCACAAAGAATTCAGCCATTTCAAAAGTGTGTGCCTCCACCAGGCCTTTACCGAAAGCCTTCACCCTGCTGGCCTCACCAATCTCTGACTGGCCAACCATGATTTTGAAAGGACTGTTGGCCACATGCATGCCATTCTTCCTAACGCTCACTTCATGCTCACCAACCTCCTTAGGAGTGAAAGAGATGCCTGTGGGCATAAAAAGAAGGGTCAGAGGAAAGAAATTCAATGCGACCAACCTGGGAAAAAAAGCCTAAATCCGTCAGGTGAATCTTATCAATCTTCTACTCTTCTTAGTCTTTGTGTAACAGGAAAATTAATATCCCACCGAGGTGTCTGTTGGGCAGTCTCTTAAGTAGGCACGGCTCTTCGTTGCCAGATGGGGCTCTGATACTGGCAGTCAGAGAGCTCAGATCAGTTTCTGCGATCTTTAGGGACACATCGGCCGCTGTGCCGACATTCAGCTGGGATGTTCTGGTTATGGAGTCATCCCCTTAATTAAAAAAAGAGATGATTTAGATCTTTGTCGAGCCATAAATGCAAGTGATAGTTTAAAGATTCAATATATACATCTATGTGTATAGTGTATACATATTATAATGTACTTCCTTACCAGTGATCTTGGCAGTAAAGGGACTGCCAGGAATGTGCTTGTTGTCAAATTTGACAATGATATTGTAGTCTCCAGGTGCTGTGGGCAGGTAGGACACAGTGCAGGTGCCGTCTTTGTTGTCCTTGCAGGTGATCTCAGCCTTGGAGGGGCCCTCCACTGCTAGCGACAGACCACCTGAAAGGGACACAAAAAAAAACTTCCGCTATGTATTTTTTCTTTTCAGTTGTCTCATAAATATCACTAAAAAAAAAGCGTATGTTCTGCTACCTTCTCCTGCATTCTTCGTGACCACTGTGAAAGTGGCAGCCTTGTTGACCATGCCATAACTCAGACCTGGGCCATAAGCAGTCACCACTCCACTGTTCACTGCATCCACAAAGAACTGCAGAGGGCTTCCTAAAGAGTGCATAACCATCAGCAACCAGTGATTAATACTGCATTTTATATTTTTAAATCTGGAGCAAAATTAATCAATAGCACTAAATTCCGATCCATCCATCCAACATGGTGTGCTGCTGACCTGGTATGTGGTTTCCATCATATTTGATGTCCATTTCGTGCAGGCCTTTCTCCGTGGGCTGGTACTTAATAGTGATTGTGCCATCCTTATTGTCAGTGATGTGTGGGCGAGCAGTCTTGCCAGAAGGCATCCGCACTTCACCTGCAGAGGCAAGACGGTTAAATGTCAGTGACCTAAAAAATAAGATATTTTGTGGGCATGTGTGTGCAGACTTTTTGTGTGTGTTTGTCACACCTGTGATTTCGCCTTGCTGTGGTGTGAAGGGGACGAGAAAGTTAACGGGACGGAAGAGAGGATCCACAGTATCCCGGGGAACGACTGGCTCATTTGTGGCCTGTCAAGGAGCAAGAAAAAATGAACTGTTGGTTTCATTCGACTGAATGTCAGTTTAAAAGCACACAGAACTGTGGCAGCTAGCGAATAATCCTTTACTCACCATCACATGGAAGGGGCTTTTAGGGATGTTTTGTCCCCCAAAGCGGATGGTAATTACATATTTCCCAGGTTCAGGTGCTGTATAGTAAATGTCAAAGGTGCCATCGTGGTTTTCCACCACATCCATGTCCACCTCCATCCCCTGTGGGGTCAGAACCTTGCAGGTCACCTTGCCTTTCCCAGCAGCCTTGGCATCCACTGTTATAACTGTATCCTCAGAGGTCTGCAGCTTTTGCAGACTTGCTGTTAAGGACAGAGAGGAAAGAAGGATAAGTGGTAAAATGTGCTGCATTGATTCCTGTAAAGTCTTCCAGCAGTGCAGTGCAGATATAAAAGCAAAGCTTTGGATACTCACACACGCCGTGTCCTCCAATAGAAACTGCGGAAATAAAAAAAGAGCATGATGGTTAAAAAAACATGAACATTAAATTAAAATTGCTGATAATATTGTTATTTATCATAAGTATTTTCCTACCTGTGACGCGACATTTGCTGGCATCTCCTGTGGGCAGAGACTGGATACGGTATGGGGAGTAAGGGATCTCATCTCCTCCATATTTAATGGTGATAGTGTAGGGGCCAGTAGAGTCAGGCACATAGGAGACCGTGTATGTGCCATCCCTGTTGTCCTGGATGGTTGCATTCTTTGGCTTTCCCTCTGGGTCCTGTGACCAGACATTTCATGTTATTTTACATAGTGTCTTATTGTTTAGAAAATACTGTGTAATAGGAAGGAAAACCTACCAGAATCTGCACAGTGAGCAGTCCCTCTCCAGCGTCACGAGCATCAATGGTGAACTCAACAGGCAAGCTAGCGGGCACACCTTTGGTATCGAGACCAGGGCCACTGGCACGTACTTTACTGGCGTCGTGCCCAGGCTGAGACATTACCTTGAATGGACTGTTGGCGAGGCCAGTAGCAAATATAATTACATTTTCAGTGTGACAAAAAGGTAGAAATGGGACACAAAAATGTGTTTAGCGCTTCTAAATCCAGACACAAAGAGCAGAGATTTAAACAAGACATCAAAACAAATTGCCTGGATTACTCTTATACTCAGACTCTACCTGTGTGGGACTTCCTGGTCAGCATATTTGACTGCTACAGTGTACGGGCCATCCTGGGCTGGAGTGTAGTGAACTGTGTGGGTTCCATCACCGTTATTCTTCACACCAACAGGCTCCACGGTCCCTAGAAATAAAGACATGCCACATAATTACTGCTATTTGTCACTCACTTGGTGCATTAATGACAGTTTTTCTTATTAATAGAGCCCATTCACACCTGTTGGGCCATAGAGTTTGACATCCAGTGGGGCCTGTCCAGCCTTGGTGCAATCCACAGTGAAAGTCTGAGGAACATGGGCTCTCACTCCAGCGCCCAGACCTGGACCTGAGCACTTTACTTTGCTGGGATCCACGGGATCCTTAACTGGCACACGGAACGGACTGCCGGGGATCGGGTGACCTCCGTAGTTAATATTCACATCGTAGTCTCCAGGAGTGAAGGGCACATACTCCACACTGCAGCTGCCATCTTTGTTGTCCTTGCAGGATATTTTTGCCTCTGAGGCTCCTTCGATGGTCAGACCCAAGCCTCCTGTACCAGCACCCCTGTGACAGAAGCAGACAATTTAAAAAATGTTCACACTGGGGTTCTAATATACTCTCTCTCTGTGTTTTATCCACAAAATACAGAAAAAGAAAAACATTTTAAAGAACATGCAAATATTCTTTATATTCTTTTGTCTTATATGTGGTTCAGCAGTACCTGGTCTCCACGGTGAAACAGTTTGGTTTGTTGGTTATTCCTCCCTCCAGACCCGGTCCAAAGGCACGGACCCGGGTTGGATCACATCCCTCCACCACAGACACTCTGAAGGGACTCTTAGGCACCGGCGCGTCATTATACAGCACTTCAATCAGATGCATCCCTACACACAAACGAATACATCACTTACAGGTCTGACGCCAAACCTCTGTGTCTGCTTGTTTTTAACACAAGAATATATATATATATATATATATATATATATATATATATTCTGTTACTGCTTCTTAAATTATGGGCCAGACAAATTCCCTTTTAGGTAGGTAAACATCTGTTTATTTATAAAAGACACTATCAAAAGCGCAGACGCTCGGGTGAATGTACAAGGCGTTACATCTGTTCCCTATTCATTATTCTGTTACAACATTTTTCTGACAGAGCCCTCTCAGTAGGCCTACACACCAGATTCCCAGCCACACTGCTGTGATATTAGAGCATGTCTGGTGGTAGAGAAGTGCTCTGTGATATCTTTGCTTTGTGCTATAGGTCTCTATTAATATCCCCTGTCATTCCCCTGCTGTACTGCTGTGTGCAGGCAGCCTTCAGCACACATACATACCTGGTTAAGAGCTTCTGTGCGCACTATTTATAAAACAGAGCCTGTCTGACTCTCTGCTTCCCTGCTCTCTGCCCCTCACATCATTGCACCACTGCATCATTCTGTATTTATACCCCCCTCTCTCTCTCACTCGCTCTTTCTTTTCCATCTC
The DNA here is from genome assembly GCF_057382275.1 of Copadichromis virginalis. Taxonomy (NCBI): domain Eukaryota; kingdom Metazoa; phylum Chordata; class Actinopteri; order Cichliformes; family Cichlidae; genus Copadichromis; species Copadichromis virginalis. The sequence goes on from NC_140624.1 coordinate 17,222,417, forward strand.
TTTAGCTTTATTCCCAAATGGCGCCCAATGCAAGCAACTGTTAGCGATTTTTTTCTGTCTGTATGAACTCTTTCACATGCCCTGTCCATGTAAAATCCTCCATTTATCTGCATCGGGTCAAATCTGGACATTTTTCACCACAGTTTATGTATGATCTAACATAATGACTGCTCCTACCATCCTCGAACGCCGTATATTCCACTCTGTAGGTGCCGTCTCCCTTGTCAGTAATGTAGGTGTCTGTATTGGTGCCAGAGGGGTTGATAATGTCAACCTTCACGTGATTTCCTCCAACCTTGTTGAGGGCGCGCGCATCCACAATGAAGTGGGTTGTGACTTCTCTGAGAACACCTAGAGAAGAAAATAGGCCTTCAGGTGCTGAGATATTAGATATCTTTACTAATACTTATTTCTGGGCAGTTGGCATATATGTTAAGGCGGTAACGACCAATAAAACAAACCTTTATGTCTATAATGTAATGCAGTGATTTATTTTGAGGTGATTTTGTCATGTGTACCTCTGGGCTCCACTCCAGGCCCGTAGACGTGAACACCCGTGGTGTCAACAGAGGGCTCGACCTGCAGGACCTTTGGAAAGTGGGGAATCACGTTTCCGCCGTACTTGATCGTGATGGTGTGTGTGCCGTGGAAGGGTGGGATGTATGTGACAGAAAAGGTGCCTTCAGCCGTTTTCTGGATGTGCACTTCCGCCTTAACCCCAGTCTCTGACACAATCTCGATAGTGAGCTCGCCGTCGCCTGCTCTGGTACAGTCCACAGTAAAGGTCGCTGGTTCACCCGCCTTGGCCCTCTCTAGACCGGGCCCACTAGCCGTCACCTTGCTGGGGTCAAAGGCTGGGCGGACTGCAGCTTTGAAGGGAGAGCCTGGAATGTGCTGCTCTGCAAACAGGATGTTGATGGCGTACTCGCCGGGCTCAGTGGGCAGGTATGCGACTGAGCATGTGCCGTCACCGTTGTCTTGGCACTCAATTTTTGCCTCGCAGGGACCTTCCACCGTGAGGCCGAGCCCACCTGCACCAGCTCCTTTTGTGTCAATAGTGAATGGAGCTGGTTTACCCACAACCCCTCCCTTCAGACCTGGGCCGAAGGCTCGCACCTGTGATGCAACAGTCAAGTTAGTCTGCGGGAGATGGTAGAGAAACATGTCTTCATACATAGTGCAGAAATCTATACAATTTTCATGATCTTTTACCTTTGATGGATCAGCAGGCATTACTGCTTCAACCCCAAAAGGGCTTCCCATCACAGGGTTCCCATCATAGCTGACATCAACCTTGTACTGCCCCTCTTCTGGGGGAATATACTTCACACTGTGAACGCCTTTGGCTTTGTCTGATTCCAGCTTGCACGGGATTGGTCGGCCAGAGGGCGAGGTCATCTTCACACCTACGTTGCCCTGCCCACCAGCGTCCTTTGTGTTAACTGTGAACTCCTGATCCTTTCCAACCTCCACTTCTGCATGAAAGAGCACAATAAATTTACATAAAACATGTAATTATACAGTTAACTGGACTATAGATGTGTGATGGGTTATAACTTACTGGTATCTAATCCCTCCACTTTCACTTTTCCAATATCCATAGCTGGCGACACTGTGATGTGGAAAGGGCTCTTGGGAATGGGATCTCCTCCGTGAGTCACGGATATTGTCATGTTGCCCTAAAAAATAAATAAAAAAATTTAAAAAAACACCAGAAGAAGAATGAGTATTTAATAATGCATGGCACTACTGTGAATAATTCCTTTTCTAATCTAACTGGACATCGAGCAGAGGTCCGCTGTACCTGTTGAAGAGCCATGTACTTGACAGTGTAGGAGTAATCATGGTTATCGATGATCTCAAAGTCACGAACTGCCTCTCCTGGGCCTGACGCAGCAAAATGCACCTCAGGCTTGGCCTTGCCAGCTCCCTTTGTGTAGATATTGAAGTGGGTTGGAGTGCCCACCTCCACACCTGAAACGCACATGCGTCTTGTCAAATTGTTCTATTACTTTGTATCAAAGCTAGAGCATTAAAGCAATGTAACGGAAGTGGTTGCGAATGTAAATACCTATACAGTGTAGATGTCACGAAAGCTCACCTGTCTTGTTGAGGCCAGGCCCTTCTGCTCTCACCTTTCCAGCATCGTGGGAAGGATCCACTTTCACTTTGAACGGACTTACTGGAATTTCCTGGGGAATACAATTACCAAGTAATGAAAATGAAAACTACTGATAATTTTACGGCCCGGCCCCCTCAGCTCAGGCAAAAACTGTTTTCTTACCTGATCTGCAAACAGCACCATGATGGTATATCGGCCTGGACCGGGTGGAGTGTACTTGACAGTGAAGGTGTCATTGTCATTCTTGATGATGTCAAAGTCGATGTCAGCCTCGGCAGGCCCAACCACCCCCGGGGCGCATTTTATTCCAATGCTGATGTCCCCTAACGGTGCATAACAATGAGCACAGTTCACAAAGGTTATTTAAAAGTTGAGCATGTGAATATATTGAAGCAGTCACTCAACTCCTCTGGCCTTATTTATAAAATACTGTCATCCATTTCAAATAAATTCAGCTTCACAGATTCACTTATTCTTCTCTTTCTGTGCTCTACATTTTTTTTACATTTGCATGGTGCAGCACTAGTTTCTTTAGGGTCGACTAAACTTAGGAGTGTTTTTGTAACCACCCACATCATCTCCTTGTTCAGGCTCACCTTGCCCAGCCTCACTGCAGTCCACAGTGAAATATGTTGGCTCGTTAGCCTTGAGCCCCGTCTTCTCTACTCCGGGCCCATAGACCTTGACTCTGTCTGGATGAGACCCCTCTCCAACCAGCACCTAATGAATTCACAGTGTACTTGAAGCAGATGCAATTGATTGAAGTACAACCACTGCAGTCCTCTTATTTTGTCTATATCTGGTGAAGTATCATCCTATTAAATAGACTTAATTTCGAGAGCGGTATAAAGTCATGTGTGCGCGCGTGTGTGTGTGTGTGTACATCTACAAGTCTCTTACCCTGAAGGGGCTGCTGGGCACATTGACCTCGCCCCAGGTGATGATGATGGTGTGTTTAATGGGCTTGACAGGAGTGTATACACAGTGAAATGTGCCATCTCCCCTGTCAGTGATCTTGATGTCTATGGTGGAGCCTTCAGCATCCTTAGTGGATACAAAATCTTGTCAGGTCTGGCTTGTACACCCCACATGAATATAAGTGACCCACTCCTATGAATGCAAAACAAGGATTCCAGGCCATACCTGTGCGTAGATCTTGAGTTGACCCTTCCCAGCCATGCGGGCGTCAACAGTGAATTCGGCCGGTTTGTTCACAATGACACCAGTCGGCTTCAGGCCTGGACCATAAGCTTTCACCTTGAAATACATTATTTGGGATGCAGTTGAAGATCTCGGCGATGTGATTTGTACTTTCTCAGTTTATAAGTGATATCAGCTAGAATTACCTTTTCAGGGAAAACATCATTGGCTGCGGGCAGAATGTGAGCCATGAAGGGGCTGTCCTTGATGTCTTCATCGTCACAAATGACATGGACAGCATAGTCACCGGGCTCGGTGGGCCAGTAGCGTACGTCACAGGAGCCATCGCCCTTATCATCACACTCAATTTTAGCTTGTGATGGGCCTTCAATCGAGAAGCCTGAGAAAAATGAAGCATTCACACGTATAAAGCTCAGATTTAAAGCACTGAAGAATGGTATTACTTTTCTTTCATAAGAGCTTGCATAACCTGCACACATCTTACCCAGCGTTCCAACTTCAGTGCCAATGGCCTCTACCACAAAGTCAGCAGATTTTCCCACCATGCCAGTCTTCAGACCAGGACCCCAGGCCCTCACCTTCTGAAAACCTGCCTCCGCACCCACCTGAACTTCGAAAGGGCTGCGGCACACAAGAAGAAAAAGAAGTATACACAATATTACCTGGCACAAATGTGATCGCGCATTATTAATGAATCGCTGAAGGCAACAATAGGACCCTACCTGCGTGGGATGGGCTGGCCTCCCCAGGTGATGGTGATTGTGTATTTACCAGGTTTAAGGGGGTAATATTCACACTCATACACGCCGTTCCCCACATCTCGCACTTTCACTTGCTCCTCTGCTCCAGCTGAAAAGGAATAATATCAGCTCAGACGCATTTTATGCATTTCGTTTTGTTGTTTAGTGCCGTATCATACGCGTATGTGAATGCAGACAAAGGGCCCAAACAAAGGAAATCATTCTAAAAATGCACGAGGAGGAGTGATGCAGAGAACAGAGCTGTCTGACTCACTTGGTCCTTTGACTGAGACGCTCAGTGCACCGCTGCCGGCTCCCTTGGTGAAAACTTTGAAGTCTGCAACCTCCTTTACTCTCACACCTGTAGGCTGAAGCCCTCTGCCAGTAGCTCTGCAAGCGTTTGGGTTTATGGCTGAAAGGAATAACAACAAGTGTGAGAAAAATATTCAGCAGCCAAAAAAAAGCAGAGTAGCCAAGAGCTGATTGCAGCAATGTTAGTAGCAAATTCCAATTGAAGTGTTGAAGTGGGATTCCACAAATGTTGACAGACTGAACCTGTAAATGAGAATGATGCTTTCTGCAGCACAAATTTCAGTGCAGTGCTGCACAAAATATTGACACATTACGGGGCATCAAGGAAGCATCCGGCAACATTTCAGTCAGTCACTCTGAAATGTTGAGGGCAGGCTTTGAATGGAATATTGGCTGAGGCAAATGCAGCCATGATGAAAACAAACATGTCGACAGCACAAGCACAGATATTTTAAGAGAGAGGAGCAAAGACAGGCAGGAAGTGGCTGAAATTCTAACTGGGAAAAACTGCAAACTATGTGTACAACACTGCATTTCCTCTCTCTCTCTCTCTCTCTCTCTCTCTTTCTCTCTGAACATGACTAAACCACCAAGCTTCAGGACACGGGACGATAGAGCAGGCGACCAAGCATGGCATAAAGCCACGGCACCAAAAACTCAGAGGAAAGCACAGAGGGGCATCTGCAGGGCCTGGCGCACAGGATTGCACTGTGTCAATCTGGCTAGGCAAGAGGCACAAGCTCCTCCAATGAGACAATACTAACTTGGACGGTCAGGTTTTGGGGGAGGAGCCCCCGTCGCACCCTTCGCTCCAGGAGGGGTGCGCACTGACTGAGGAGTTATCGGCAGTGGCGCTCCCTTGGGAGGAGCAACAGTTGGAGCTAGAAATGACAAATAGGAAGGATTATGGACTTTACAGGGTGGCTGTTTCCAGGATAAATAAAGTTGACTGCAGACTGTGATGGATTGATCACCGCGACACTTACAGCACGGTAAGAAATCAGATTTGTGTGACACTAATTTACAACACAGACAGATGGCTCACCCTCTGCGATGTTGACAGTAAAAGGGCTCTTGGGGATCTCCTGGCCTGCGAAGAGCACATGAATCTTGTGAGGGCCCTCCAGAACAGGACGATAGGTGCAACGGAAAACACTGTCCCCTTTGTTTTCCAGGATGAGCTCCACCGTGTCCTTTTTGCCTTGAGGATCGACGATGACCACACTGACATCGCCATTACCAGCACCTACGTTTGCCAGAAAACCATTGATTATTGGAGGACTGTTGTTTTCTATATGATTTCAGTAAGCAGTGGGTGTTTTTTTCATGCTTACCAGCTGTGTAGATGTCAAAGTATGTGGGTTTGTTTGCCACATTGCCTGTGGGCTCCAGACCTGGTCCCCTGGCCTGGACTTTGCTCGGGTCCCCTAAAGCTTTTGCCACATTCACTGTGTACGGGCTCTTGTCAATGTCCTGGCCTGCAAACAACACTTTCACCTAATGTTGAAGGAAAAAACAAGACAAATTGAATACAGAGTCCGTTTTATCCTGTCGTGACCGTGTTTATAGTTAAAACACATAATAAATATTGCCAGTGGGCTCTCACCTTGTGAACTCCCTCAACTTTAGGAACATAGGTGACAGTGTAGGTTCTGTTTTTGTCATTGTTGGGTTTTACTTTTGCCTGAAGAACAAAAAAGTCAAAGTGAGAGACATTTAGTCAAAGATGAGCCAATTTTTTTGTGTTGTTGCAATGGTCACAATGTAATATTCATAAACTGTATATAAAAGCTGGCCATATCTTCAATTTCTGAAAAGTGACACCAATGTGTCTGCCTTCAACCAGCGCTCTTTCTGATTACTAGAGGTGGGAATACCCATACAACCCACGGTACTCAGCATATTGCAGTTATTAGTATTTTGCAATGGATGATTAGGATAACGGTTAAAGCTAAGTGTGTCCAGTGTTTGTTGTGTGCATTCGAGCTGATTCAATGTAAGTTTACTCAGCTCGCATCATCTCAGGATGGTGGTGTATGAGATGAGCCCTCTTGCTCACTGTATTTCCAGGGAACTTAAATGTATTTGATAAAATATCGAGTTTTTTATCGACACAAAGTTGCCAGACAAAATATTTTTCCCTGCCCCTACGACCTACTGTTCTGTCTGCTATGAGTCCATATTCAATTCAGTTCAATTTTATATACACCACAACAGTTTCCTTAAAGTGCTTTATATTGTAAGGTGGAAACCTCAACATTCAGACAACCCTCTATGAGCAAGCCCTTAGCGACACTGGCTGGAGTGAGGGAAGGGAGACGGGACAAGGACAGGACAGGATATGGGTGAAGTCACTGTAGCTACACCCATCTTTTATATACAGTCTATAGTCAGATTAGGCATCTACAGAGTTAGAAAATCTTGCCTTTCCAGAACTGAGAGGCATGACAGGCTTTACACTTCTCCTTGATTAATCACGCTTACTGCCTGCTGCTAATGCTTGTTAGTGATTTCCACGTACGTGTGTATAATACTGGCTGTCGTGTGTTATTCCATTTGACAGTTTCACCTAACTACACCAGGAACATCGTTCCTAATTTGCTTTGGCATGTTGACAGTTGTATACAGACAAGCAGTAGAAAAAATCTCACAGAAGTGACAGAACTTCCACGGAAAACTAAAAATATTTCCCATCTATGTTTTTCTGCTGGGATGCAGCTTTTGTTTTGGTCCATTATGATGAGACGCAGCAGTAGTCATACACAACACCCATTTTTTTGGTTTCAAACCAATGCCCCAGTGTCACCTGGATTAGGTCATTTCTGGGCTGACAAAGTGAGGTCTAAATTTAGCATTAGGGTTAATAATTCAATAATTTGACTGATAATGGCACTAAAGAAAATGTAAACCTACAGTTTGGTACCCTGTACCTTTTTCCTGAGGGCATCATCTCATACTCGTTATGAAGGATGTGATTTTTGTCCTTAGTAATTTTCAGAGCCTGCTTTATCACTGACTCTTCAAATACCTCCTGGAGGGATGATGAAGGGGGCATGCCAACTATCTTTCCAGCCCTTTAATCAAATTTTGAATTTGGGGCTCTGAGCTTGACGAGCTTGCCAAACAACCCTTGGGTATCATGTATGACTCGCCTCCTCTTTGTGTCCCTCTGGATCCTCCACGTAGACCAGGACTTCACCACTGCCAGCTTCCAGAGTTTCCACAGTGAACACAGCTGGTTGCAGTACCTTGTTTCCATGAGGCTCAATGCCTGTGATATAAATATAGAAACACGAGGCATGTTTTTTCTTTCTCATCAGAGCAAACAAATAGGCCCCTCTAGATTACAATTATCCAATTAATATAAAGCATTGAGCTTACATTGCTGTGCAAGGCAGGCAAATGCAGTGAGAGTACAGAAAATAAATTTTTTAATGCAATCGGATAAAATATGAGTTTCTTTCACAAAAGCTTGGGGCAATGCAACACTTACAGACAACCAAATGCAACAAAGTGATGCACCACCAAAAAAGAAGTATTAAAGGGTTTCCCTGAGGGAACACACTTGTGTTACTGCTAAATTATCTATACAGTAACAGTACCTAGCATCACTGTTTTCAAGACTGAGAAGGTGAACATTCATTATTCATGTCATAGTACTTGTACGAACTGTTGTGAGCTGTTCATTCATTCATGTTGGGATGCCCACCTGGTCCATAGGCTTTGGCCTTGTTTGGAAAAAGCTGTCTGGACTTGAGAGGAGCTCCAGGCTTCAGTTTTGCCTTAGGGAACTGAGACAGGTAGGTCATCACCGAGTGCTCGTCCACATCTGGGTCGACAATTTCCTCGGGGGCAATCACCTGAAGCGTAGAAATCGGCCAGCGTTAAAGCGGTTAGTCACACAAACTGGCTGACCTTTTCTGTGGGAAAAATTAGGTGTTCATTAAAAAACTGTTTTCAATTACAGACGACACGGTTTCGCTTTTAAGCAAAGACCACGATGACAGGTGTGACCATAAAAAGACAGCACGGCTTTATTTATGTCTTAATTAAACATACTGTCTTTTTTGCAACAAGGGTTTTGGGTTACTCTTTATACACATTTGCCTTATTAAGTATAGTGCAGTGGGATTTAATGAGGATTAAAACTTATTTATTCCCTTCACCCCTGCTCCTCTCCACCCCTTTAGCACTTGTTTGCCTGTCTATCACACACTGGCACAAAGCCCTGCGCCACACTGGTTATATTTAACCTCAGGACAGCAGGGTTAAGGATTGTTGCCCTCAATAAGCCAGCAAGGGGGGGATTTATTCTGAGCCAGACCTCTCCCACATCTCCTTAACAACACCACAATGGAATCCAGCCCCCAGCCCTGCAACGCCATGACATACAGCCTCTGGCTATCTCACCAATGCTAAGCCTCATGGAGAGTAACTAACCCTGTGCCTTAGACAAACAAGTAAACAACGCGCACGGTGCACATTTCAATACGGAGACTGGGTCTTACAGACGGGACTGAAAATATCGCACACTTCACATTGTTATTCTGATGAACGCAGGCATATTTACACCTCAGTTTCAGAGGCTGGCTCGGAAGGTGTTAAGAAATCTCACACCTCCACAAATTCACAAAATGAAACTCCTACACACTCACTTACTAAGAGCTACAATAAACTAAATGGAAATATTAGACCTGAGCTGGGTAATAAATATTTCATGGCATCCTCCAGCATAATCTCCCTGGAAAAAACTTTGGTCTCTTTATAGTTCTGTTGTTTTTCCCCCCACTTCAGTGTTGCCTTCCATGTGTATGAGATCTATTTGCATTTGCAAATTAGGCTTCGGTTTAATCTGCCAGTAGTTGGTTTGTTCTCTCTGAACCTATGTCCCATGAGTATAGCTAAGTTGCCAATCAGAAAACTGAAGAAACACTCTTGCTTTTCATGTTGCATTGTTTCATGAGATCAGCCCCACCCAGCTGAGCTGCAGTACACTCAAAGGCAGTTTGTTACTGGCGTCTATCATGCATCTTACCTGTGGCACACCCAGCCAGTCATCAGCCTGTTGCATGGCTTCTCTGGCATTCTGCACAGGCTTGTTTGGGTCCCAGTCTGCCCAATCCGGACACAAACCTGACAGGACGCAAAAAGGCAATTTAGCTCTGGAATGACTGACGTAGGCGGTGTTAAACTGCACATGGTATAATAGGGCCATTTGGGTTGTCACTACTATCTCTCCAACACCTCTAACTACAACAGCGACTGACCTTACCCGCACTTCTGCTCTACAATCTCTCAGGACTGTTCAAAAGAAACAGCTTCGACAGACGCAGTGGCTAGCCTGCTCTGTGCCGCTAATGCCTAAATTGGATTAGTGTTGGCAATGGAGTGGCCACTCACTCAAAAGGCCCACGCAGGCACACCACAGAATACCATTATCCAATTAGTATGGACAAAGAACTATTGTATTAACAGGGTTGAGTTTACATGTGTCTAAAAGCAAGTTTTTTTCAGCACAACGCAAAATAAACCTTTATAAAAATGTCACGTGAGAGATGTCAGGGAGTTCCTGCCACCATGCTACGCTTGATGCTTTTAAGCCATGCCGTAAAGGCCATTTTAACACCAAAGGAGAAAAGAGCATCTATGCTTTAGTTGTATGAAAACTGGACAGTAACAGAAACTGTAGCTAACTGCATGTCAAACAGGATATCCTGTTGTTCAAGGTCAAGGTCAAGGTAACTAATGAACCAGCTCCTTGTACTTTGGGACGTGAAGTGGAAGCAGAGCCTCTGTGTTTTGGTTTTTCAGAACAGAGCTAGTTTCATCAGCTACCCTGCTGTATTTCGCTGACAGGACCTTGTATGGTCAGTGTTGCAGCACAGTGTTTGAAAGATGCGTCTCCCCAGATCAATGGCTCATGTAAACACAGTTAAACATGGTGTTGTACACTTCTCTTGCTACTCCTCCACCTTTCGCTCTGTAAAGCACAGCTAGAAGTGGGTTCTCTAGTGTTCATTGCTGGACACAGAAGCCTTAACTGGCAGAGATTCACACTGCGGCCTTGTGGTCTTTGGATCTGTGGCTTAGGCACCTCCCTGTGACAGATTATTCTGCATTTTGATGCAGGGCCAAGCATCCCCCTTGACAGAAGAGGAGGAATGATGCCCAAATTTGGGGGTGTTGTGTAGCAGCAAAGCTATAAACACTAAAGCTGGGCCTGGGCCTCAGGGCCTGATACAGTGAGGTTGAAGGCTTCAGTGACTGTGGGACAGCTGGCGGGGACATCCTCCGGTCATCAGCAACCTCTCTGCAACCCCATGACACTACCTGTTCTCCAGAGACAGATTACACTGGCTGACGTCTGAATCTGAAACGAGATGCGTGTTTGTGTGTGTGTGTGTGTGAGTGTTAGACAGAGAAAGAGTAAGAGAAACCAGGCCCCGATTTCTAAATGAGGAGACGAATTCTCCTGAGGAAGTGATAGCGTTTCAAATGGGCACATGCCCGACCTCAAATTCCACTAAGAAAAACTGCCACGCAACAAGCCTGTCAACAGACGCTGTGCATATTCTGACTCAGCGCTTGCACGACCTGACCTGTAGAGTCAGTCGATGCCACTACAAGCTTCTTACCAGGGGCACAGTTGTCAACCAGAGCTCCCAGGGCTTTGCCATCCCGCCAGTCACGGTTGAAATTGTTGATTGGCAGCTGAGGCACCTTGTTCTGTATCCAGCCCAACAAGCGCTGCTTCGGGGTCAGCTTTTTGGCCTCCTCGTCGTCCTCGTCATCCCACATGGGCATGGAGATGGAGTAGTGGAGGATGAGAGTCCAGATAAGACCCAGGATCAGCTTTAGATTCCCATCCACAATGGCTTTGCTATCTGTAGTTGGACAACAGTGACAGCGGAGTTCATGAGGATTTAGAACTTGCTAAAAAAAATCAACACGATAAACTTTCAATCTCTGTTTTCATGCTTATGGGCCATCCTGATAAGATACTAGATAGATTTTAGGATAGTAAGATGTAAGCATAAGTGTAATCTATCAAATAGTGCTCCCCTGGCATTCTGCAGAGTTGACCAGGCTATTTTGGGTAAAAATATAAACAATGATGATTGACTGCTGAGAAGACAAGAATCTAATGCTCTTCCCTGTCCCCCACCACTCACCCCACCCCCCAAGTCCCTTTCTCTCAGACAGCTGTCTGGCTGAGGACCCCTGACAATCTGTCATCCAGTCACAATGGTAGTCTGAAGATAGTGACAGCTGAGGATATGTGGAAACGGATCCCTCTCTGCATAAATACCACTTGGATTTCAATTACCTCCTGAACTTGTTGCGCGAGAGTGCGATAAATCAAATAGATGGAGATTAGATTCATTGACAGTTAGCGTGCGGCTCATTTCCTGAAGTTCATGACGGGAAAGTTTGTCAAATAGCTCCCGATAACATCCACTCTAATTTTCGAACTTCAGCCATTTAAGCCAAATAACCTCCGACGAGAGGCAGGACTTTAATGTGTAATCGACTAATCTCATTTGATACACCCCACTTAATTCACCGAGGCTTTAATAACGAGGCGCCTCTGATGCCAGTTGTTTATCACAAGAGCGTTTTATTGAGACTCTTCTAACTTTTCATAGATCTGCACCCCCCGACCCCCCTCTCCCCCCCCCTGTCAGAAGGCAGTGTTTGATGTGTCGCTGTCTGACTGACAGAAGCAGGTGGCACAATGTGGCACAGTGTGGTTTTGATCCCGCTGTGTCCGGCACCAGCGTGGTCAAAGAGACAGCCATCAAATGGCATCTAGTTACACATGGTGACACATGAGCATCTAAGCCCGAGGTGATTTGTTTTTTTATGTTATTTTATATTTTTCTTTGTGTCTCTGGGTCACTGTAATGAGGCTGAGACATTATCTCGAGACGGCTGCAGTAACCCCATAGCGCTGCATGAAGGGAGATGGTGCTAGGAAGCAAAATGCCAGGGCTGTTATTATCACGCCCTGTTTCTGTCAAAGCAGTCTGACCTAAAGTGTGTCTGTACAGCTGCGACAACTGTGCCAGACACACACCACCATATTAACTCCTAGACACAATATTCAGGACATGTACTCTGCTAGACTTTGAGGTAATGCCTGTGATTGCGGCCTGTTCTTCCCTGTGATGAACAGAACTCCTGTGATTTGAGAGATGAGTGTTTTCCCCCGGTGTCATCGCGCACACCCGTAGTGCTCTTTCATTTGGACACGCTGTGGCCTTCACAGTCCAACGGCCAAAGCTTCAGATATGCCAGGAATTTCACTCAAGTGTGTGGCAAGGATCATTAGACACCAGAGCACAGAAATGTAATAAATACTCTCATTTATAAAACACAGGGTTGTCTACTGTCAGTATGGTGAAGCCATATGTCATCTTAGTTTTCATTTAGACCTAAAATTCTCCTCCCTGCTTGTTAAATATCTTTAAGAGGTGGCTTTCTGTTCACTCTGCTGGAGAAAAGTCTTTCTATTATGACCCTGTCGACGTGACAAAAACATCCACAAATCCACAACAATTTATTGTACCTTCAGCTCTCTGCAGCACTGTCTGATCCTCAAATCCCACCACAGTTAATCCTCACCTCACATACGTTGCTGATGGCTCTGGATAGAAATTGGCTATCAGTAGAGAGCCTCTGTGAGTTCTTTCTGAACCTTGACCTGACGGAGACAGCTGCCTGTGTGTCCGTGTGTGTAGCTGCTGTCCGCATGTATGAAGTGTGTCATTCTCATTAGCGCAGTCCTACTGAATTTCCAGCCCGTAATTTACCACACTGCTGCAGTGCGAGTAAGCAAAAGTAACAGTGTTGAGGCGCCGGGTTTTGGCCCTGGCACAAGTTAATGACCTCAGTGGCACCTCCACAATAATTTTCCAGTGAGCTGGTGACCTCTCTCAGCACTGCCTTCAAGGGGCCTGCAAAAGCCATGTTATTGCTGACTGACACCTGGCCTGATAACATACCAAAATAGAGTGTGTTTGCCATGGTCCTCTGTATGTTTTAGGATCTAGGCGACATAAATTTCTTTTTCATAACTTGTTCCTAAGTAATAGTGGCCTGTTAGGGTTTTAGGACAACAGTGAACTTTCCAAACAGCTAATAGAGCCCAAGGCTGGCTTACCTATTGAGACCAGTTTGATATGCTCTCTGTCCAGGAACTCTAGTGCCACAGAAACATTTTCCAGTTTCATCTGACGGAAGTTGGGTCTGTTGTGGTGCTTTCTGTACATTTTCTTCTGGCTCAAAACTTCCAAGAGCGAAATGAGCTTCAGCCCATCACTAAAATCCTTCTGCAAGTCGGTGACGGTCTTGTTAACGCACTTGAGGTGCTCGTTGCACCACCTGGTGAAGGTGTTCTGCTGGATCTTCTTCCACGGCGCGTCCTCGGCCAAGTCCTTCTCCGTGGCGGGCATCTCGTCCTCCTCCTCTTCCCCGAAATCAGTGGCCTGGTAGTACTGCGGGGGCAGCTGGTCGTCGCCGTAGTTGGTGCTCATCATGATGGCTTTTTCCGCGTCCACTTTTATACCTCGGTGACACTTGTGTGTTGAATTGTGCGCAAAAAAAGAAAAAAACTTTAGCGGCTCGGTGGCAAGCGCGCTCTCGCGGAGGAAAGTTCAAACTCGGATGAGTTACACACACAAAAAAAAGCAGCTTAGAGATTTTTCGGATGTACGTGCGAAGAAGCCTCTGGTGTCAGTGATGGATTAAATGATCCGAATCACAACGTGCAAGACAGCTGGTCGTCTGTTTTGTTTTTTAATTGGCACCCTCCTGATAAGTCGTCCCTTTTAATATGGCCCACGGGGGGAAAAAATGTCGCTTTTTCAAGTTTCGTGGCAGGTGAGCTGGAACAGCACCGTTAAGAGTTCCCTCTGTTTTAACTTGAAAGTCGGGTGAGGAGAGAGATGGGTTTATAAAGGACCCCCCGGGCCACGTCACCCAGCGTCTGTGATCATAGTCTATTTGCTAATCCACGCGGATAACGGGAGTCGGTTTACGGGGAAGATGGGCCAGTGATTGGTCAGACATTAGGCAGCGCAACAGTTGTGGCATGCTGCTTATTTTTAGGCGCTCCTATTTGGGCTGTTGAGGGGGGGACGGCTGGGGCTTGCCGATTGTTGTGAATGTGTTATGCAGCTCGGGGTCCAAGTGGCTGAACCACTGAACTAAGAAAAGAAAATGAAACGTGCCCTGAGTGTCTCAATGGCTCTTTTTTTTTCTAAGAAATACAGAAAAGTAGGGCTTTACATCCTGAAAGTCCCTCATTGTGGCCTGGGACAAAACATCTTAAAGGATGAGGTCACAGAGGTGAAGATGAAGTCGCTGCATTACGTGGGGTTGACTGCTATCTGCCACCACTGAGTGAAATACATCTGTGTGCAGGCAAGCAAAGCTCAGAAAAGCTCGTGAGATGATGGTTTTGAGTTATTGTCTCTCTCAGCTTTCAAATTTCAAATTTTAAAAGCCAACCCCTTTGTGGGTCAAGGTTATCCAGCTACATGAGTAGAGTTTCATCTCCAGCTCTGATCAGTGACAGCACGATATCAGCACCTGATGAACAGTGTGTTTGTGAGAGAGAGAGTGGGAGTGTGTGTGTGGACAGCATCAGCTCACTGAAAAATTGATTATCTGTATTCTAAATGAGTAGGTCAGAATAAACACCAGGCTTGCAGCGGCTTCAAGGATTGTGGTGGTGCTGTGACTCAGCACTGACATGGCAGTGACACCAGATGCCAGCACCAGCCTTGATGAAGTAGTGGGAGGTAAGTATAACTGTGACACATGCAGATGGCATTTACAAGATACTCAGTATGGACACAGCACGGGGTGCCCATGGTGATCTCCCACCTGCTAGTAAGATACCTTTTAACACTGTTGTTCCACTCAACAACGACGTGTTCCAGCGCTTCATATAAATGACATATGTTGTGAAGTTACTGTAAATTTGACATTTTCCTGCAGCTGAAAGAGTCAGAGCCTGTCAGGACCTCTCAGGGCTGACCACGAAGCACACCAAAGTGAGTTTGTTTCTTTCTGAACAGAGGATTTCTCCCCTTTATGATGGAAGCAAGGTGTCCCTGAGATACTGGAGTGTTACTTTACTCTGCTAAATCTATGGTGGACCATAGCACTGCAGGAGAAATGCACATTCTTTTAAGCTTCATCCAGAACATTGTCCAGAAAAGTTGTGTCAGTGGGTTTTACACAGGCACAGTGAACTGATACTTCAACTACAATCTTTAAAAAAAAAAAAAAAATTATATATATTCGCACAAATTACAACATCACTGAATATTTACACAGAATCAAATCATAATATAATAATTTTTTAAAATACAATTAAATAATGAATCAGAATTTACAGAAAAAACAGAGCACTATTCTACATTTTAATCACTAAAAACATTGCAAATATTCAAATTCTACAATGGTATTTCTTTAATTTGTTGGTATAAAGTGTCTTATTTTTGTTCAACTCCAGCTCCCATCTTTATAAGGAACTATAAAGAATGGTGAATAACTAAACTCAAGCAAGAACCGTAACACGGAGCAAGATCTGTTGACCTGGACTCTGTTGAGTTGGCATTATATCTCCACCAGATTGCCCATGGCTGCTATCACAGTCAGCGGTCTACCTTTTTTAATTAGCTTTTCCCTGTTAGTCTGTCAGGTGAATATATTAAATATTTAATAAGGGATTTGGGGTGAATTTGCAGGACAGATAGGCCTGAGGCCAAAGGCCAGCTGATTAAATTTTGCTGGATCTGACACTTCTTTAGCCCTAACTCTGAGCCAGAGCAAAATAGAAACCTGGTTCACAATCCGAAGTGAAATATTTTGAAACTTGGAAAAGTAATTTCATGTGAACCAAAAGTGAAAGACAGCCGTGCAGTGAAGGGTTTTACCGGCACTAGTTTTCTATAGAGCTGCACATGTAGGCTACTTTTAGATAATTGGATGCACTCAAACTCAGTAAACCATGAGCTGTGGCAGTGGAGTTATGAGTGTAACCTCTGTGCCATCTGTAAGGAAGCCATGTCTGTCAGCTTATGTCACGCCGTTGGAAGGAAGTTTATTAATATCCATACAACCCATGTAATGTGACGCCACCAGGGAGACTGCTCTTACTCAGGCTGGACTTATGTTTTCATGAATGGGATTCCGTAAGACCTTTATACCTTGTGACTGATGCCGAGTGAGGCCACCACCCAGGAAAAAATAAAGCTCTCAGACATCATGTGGGTCGGGTATATTTATTTTCTCAAGTCGTGTACAGTGCAAAATAGACCTCCGTGTAACAAAATAGCCACAACTATATTGAAAACAACAATGCTATCCAAATGTAAAGCAGTAAGCCGAGAAACACTGCAGTTACAGAAGCTCGTGAAACTATGATAAAAGTCAGTATTCATGAAGGAAACTCAGAGTGAGTGACACATGAATCAAATCAGACAGTATTCTATACTAATGCAAGTAATGGGAATTCCATTTCTATTGTACGATTGATCCAACAGACACTGACAACATTTGCAGTCCAGCGGCACATTTTCTGTTTTCTTGTGCATATGCAGAAATAAAACTTGTCAGGCATTGCTAATGAAGGTTGAGGCTTCAGAAAAAACTTCCAATACGTTTCAGAAACTCAACAGGTTTTAAGAAACAGCAGTTGCACTTTCTGGCACCTACGGTCAACTGCAATCTAAACGCATGCAACGGCTACACCACCTCTAGACACGGAGGTACTGAAAATGGTAAGCGATGCTATCAATCCTCCTGAATGACATCACCATAAATAATGAACATTAAAATGACATATATTTCGGCTATCAAATATACGATGCTCTTTCAAAATAGAGTAGACTTTCTACAAAGCTAGTACAAATGGATTTAAGAAATATCTCTCCCATAGTACTATATGTCACATCTATATACATGAAATACAAAGAATCCACATAAACAACATAAATTATATATTTGTGCTTCTATGTTTTTCTAGCATGCCGTTTTCAGTTCTAAAAGATTTTTCACCAAGAAAATAACATATATCACAAATGTAAACAGAGTCCTGCCATAGATACATAAGTTTTTCCTAACTGATGCTTAGCCTAACTCGTTCTGACACTTTCTTATTTACATATTTTGGACCCATAACTGCGTCTGTAATGCCTTCGGAAATAGCTGTGCTCGCTCATTTCACTGCATCAGTGTTATAATCTGTCAATATCTGGATATCAACTGGTAGTAATCAGACCTGCAGGGGTTTTTCCCCCCATAAAGCATGTAGTAGGTAAAGCTGAAGGTCGACATTCTCACACTGTGTACCTTGAACAATCTGCAGTCGCCTAAAAAAATCACTAACAAAACACTCAAAAGCCAGTTTAAAGCCTTACAGAGGAAAACGAACATGAATTCCTTCACAATGACATTAGCATTAGCTTAAAGTATACGAAACAATGACTACATAGACCCTCCCCACCAGGATTTGCTCCTAACGCTGCTTTATTATGTTGGTACATAACAAGAAATCATATTGTTGGGGTATTTCAAAGTGAAGTGGCTCTGCATTAACCTCCTGGTGTGTTGGTTCATTGATAAATTAAGGGGAATGTGAAGAGGGGCTGACCACAATCAGCCTTCTCATGCTTGCAGACTTTGTAATGAAGGCTGTCTAATATCTAACTTAAGGGCAAAATAACACAATAATAGATATGATAGACTGCTAATTCATGAAGACTTGTTAACTTTTGTTCATGCATATATTGCATTGTTTTTTTGGCGGGTGGGTGGGGGGTCAGTAACTGATTGTTAACAATTCTTTCTGCTATGTACACTTTTGGGGGTTTCAGCGCATTACTCCAAATCAAATGCTTGTCCTTATGATCAGAGACACCTATTAACAACAGTTTAAATAGTAAATAAATAAATAATGGTTAAATAAACTAAAACCAATTTAGTACATCCTACTGAAAAACATAATTTGTCACATTGTTAAAAGAGAAAAAAAAAATCATATTCACTGGCACAGAAGAGGAATGACACAGCACTAGCATACATTTAAAGGACAGTCCTTGTGTGCACTGTCTGCAGGTCAGCTCATTGTCATCTTCAGCCTTGAGTGATGCCGGGCGCATCTTTCTCAGCCTGTGCGTGCATGTAGTACCGTCTCGTTAGAGATAAAGGTTTCCCCGTAGGTGTTTCTACTACAAAGTTGTCACTTCTATCACATTTAGATCATTCCGGGTGACTCGATATAGACATGGCAGGAGACGTGAGGGCTGGTCTGAAGCAGACGTCCGTCCCGTGCGGTTGTTACCCATCCAGTCAGAATCGGACGAGAGCTCTCAATAAGCTAGTCATCACTAGAAGCACAGCTGTGGCTGCAGTGATAGTCACAATGGAGCTCCAACCTACCTCACTCCCCTGAGGGAAGACACGAAAAGAAGAGTGTCAGGAGTCAGCAGAGGTTAACTGTCACCAATAGATACAAACTAGATGTCTTATAGAAAGAATAGTTCCACGTTTAGGGAAATGGGCACAATTGCTTCTCTCAGAGATTGAGATGGGAAAAAAAAAAAGGAGATTGAGATGAGAAGATTGTTACTGATTTAATGTCAGTGCAAACAAATCAGGGGGTAGTTGGTTAGGGAAACACCAACTCACACCTCCAAAGCTCACTATTTACAAACCACATTTTAAAATAAATACTAATTTAAGCTAAATATCATTTGGCTATAGTTTCACATTTGACACAAATAAATGGTAACAATCTTCTCATTTAAATCTTGGCAAGAAAGCGGTAAATCATATTTCCCAATAAAATGGTTGAGCTTTTTCTTTACATTATTCATTCAGTGAAGCTCAAAGATTTCTTGTTTTTCAGTTTTGCCAAACTGCCCACCCGTCCCATGTTGACCTTTCATAAATGGTCCACAGTGGTTCATATTATCTGTTTTTCAGTGTGTTTCAGATTTTAAAGGCCGTATTTGGAATTTCTTCAGTTTATATTCTCCCATAACAACTAAACACAAAGATTCCTGACAAATAAAGGATTAGTTCACCAAAATAACAGAAAAACATATTTACTTCTGACTGTATGGACTAAAAGCACTAGGCTATCAACACTTTACATCTACAGGAGCTGCTCGGCCATGGAAACCCATCCCACGAAGCTCCTGGTGCAGTTTATGTGCTGACATTAATGCCAGAGGAGGTTTGGAGCTCTGCAGTTATTGAGTCAGCAGAGTGTTGTTGACCCTGCTCTGTAACTTTACATGTCTAACAGTAGACGCTCTTTAGATTGGCCCATTTTTTCACAAATGTTTGTAAAGCCAGACTGCATTGCTCGATTTGCTTTGCAATGCAACTGAAAACACCTGATTCCCAACATAACGAGGTGTGGACATGCTTGTATTCTTTAAATTTCATCTTTGATACCTCCAAAGATCATTCGTCAGCTGTGTGGTTTATTAGCCATGCACTATCATTCCGTGGACTGTTGTTATATTACACAATTTATGAATAAAGGAGAGTAGTTTTAAGTAGTTTTTCGAGCCCTGCCATCTTTAGTACAGTGGCTAAGACAGACAGCGCCATTTCACCTAATCACTTTTTATGTAGTACTCCTTGCAAGTTCGTTTTACTTCAAGATCCCAAATATCCAAATATATATATTTACACATGACCATTTAACATTTGTACATGTTTATTTTTATCACCTCATTTTCATTATGTCTTTTTCCTCCTCCACCATTGCACTTTCTCCTCCCTTATTTCCACATCTTGCTCTTCCTCTTCCTTCTCTCAGCTGAAGTCAGGACTCTAACACATAAAAACCTGCTTATTTATTATTGACCCAATTACGTATTGTCAGCAAATTAGACGTGCAACCCTCCCATCTCCAGACAGCTCACAGCGAGCCAGCTAAACACTTTGAAACTCCAGGATTTCAAAGCTGACCTTGAAAGAAATTTCATGAAACTATAATGAGTAAGATATCATATGAAAGGGCATGGAGAGAGCTGTACAACCTGTTTCATTTTTTCAATGACGGCTTAATGTTTTGCAAATGACACGCCGCAAGAATATATCTTAAAAAAAGTTTTTACAGCTTAAAAGCCAAAGATTTCAGCCAGTTCTGCTCCAATCATCTGGGTAAAGATAATAAAATGCACAATTTTAATATGTAATGCTTCCTTGTCTGAGGTCAAACATCAGAGTTGTTGTTATAAAAGCAGGCTGATGTCAGCATGTTGTAATAAGACATCATAAAACCTTAAAGTTTTAGTATAGCCCTTGCATTCTGGGGGAGGGGGGATTACGCTCTCTGAGTGCTCTTGTTTTTCTTTCGTTTAGCATATTATTGAAATTTTTTTCTGTGTAATTTAGGTGAACTAATCCATAGCATATTTTGCGAGAACCATAAGTAGCATTACGCTTCAGACAGATATAAGCTCCTCCCATACCTTGCTCTCTGGGACGCCAGCTCCGACAACCAGCACCAGACCACAGCCACAATTACAATCATTCCTATGAAGGGGATGGAGAGAACAGCGTGCTCAGACGGATGGATGAATCTCTGAGGAGGGAACAGAAACAAACACAAGGACCATGGCAATGAAGGGGATGAATGAATGATGGAGCGACGTAGCCAAATAATAAAACAAACAGATAAGGATGTGTGACAACGGCACAAATGGACCACCACTACACTACACAAATCACTCAATTCTAAGTGTGAAATGGCCTGTGGCTGTGATATACGGGGGGAAGGACTGTGGTGGAGTGATTTAATATTTCCTATTAAACAAACAATGCATAACTTTACGGTGACATAAACATCAACTCAGTGTGAGTATGCGTGAGCAGTCCTGTGTGGCATTTCCTGGCTGCGTGTGATATCATGCTAGCAAAAGAAAAGAAAAAGAAGGAAAGGCACGCAGGATGGACTTAGCATATGAAGGTTTATTAGTCTCTCTATCCTCATTTTGAAGTTAAATTGTTCGTAAGTCGTAAGAAATTTGTCGTCAAACAGGCTGAGAGGTCATGGACATTCAGAGAACAAGGACAGCATCAGAGACAGGCACGGGTAGACAGTTTGACACGATGTGGAGACATCTCATCATGGCTGTTGCAGACAAAACACAGTTCTGTTTTCACTGGATGATTTCAACCATCGCAAGCATATGATCCAAATTCTGAGGTTTTGTTTAGATTTTTCACTGAGTCTTTTTAAAACTTGATAATACTCGACTTTCAGAGTAGCGACTGTCTTTGCATGGCAATGCAGGTGAAAGCACAGACTGTTCTACCGTCAGTGCATTCTAATTCCTCGGGAGCTTTGCAATGGAAATCACAACCTATGCTTTCATTCAGTGGCACCTGGAAGGCTGAGAGGTCATGAAAAATACATTGAACTGAGAAGTTATAACTCATAGTTCAATGTACAAACCATGCTGGATGCTTTCAAGTACTTATTATGTAAGAATAGTCGCGCTTTAAATGAATATGGCATGAATTGTGTTCACTTTCATTTCATTTCATTTAGATTTTTCATATGTAACTTTATTAGAAGGAAGAGAAACCAGTCTGGTATTAAATAAAAAGTCTAAACAAGAAAAAAAAAGCAGCTTAATTACATTTACTGTTTTAAAAAGATCTCAAGTCTGCTTATATGCTTCAGTGGTATAAAGTGCATTAGCTCCAAGGCGCCTGAATGCGTTTTATTAGAGATTTTGTGTTTTTGTCAAACAACAGTATTTAAGCATTGCTCTAACTGAGCAGTCAGGACACAGACACAGTGGGGGGAACGTTCCCCAGCCCAAAGCACACAGTAAATACTGATATGGGCTGACAGGCCAGGTCAGCTCATATCAACACATGTATCGCTGCAGTATGGGACACATAAAAAAGTGGGCTCAACAGACACAGGATACAGTGAGGAGCAATGTGAGGTTCGTTATGTGTTAGTAGATAGTGTGACTGCAAACAACAACAACAAAAACAACTTTACATTTTCTTCATTGTGTAACTGGAATATTGCTTTTAGAATAAATTCATATCATTTAAAAACAAGTTCAGAAAGCGATGATAAATATCTACTAAATATATTATTAGTAATCGCAGAAAGCTGTGCAGCTTTTCAATCAGTTGCTCTGCTGATGCCGGCGCTATACTTTTATTATAGTTTGTCCCGTGATGGGCTTGAGCTCTGCGGTTCCTCACCTGCGTCCCCCCCGACAGCTTCTCCAGCTCTGCCTTGCAGCGCTGCAGCTCCTCCTCCAGCTCTGCCCTCTCCCTCTGACTGCTGTCATACAGTACCTGCAACTCCTGCAGCTCCATCTTCAGACCCTCACACTGGAGGACACAGAGGCCAAAAGAATCAGAAGAATAACGTGTACCAAATCTGTGCCACTTTCTAGCAAAGCAGGGCACTGTACCTCTCTCTGAACTTGTGAGGCCTTCTCCTCAGCCTGTTTCAGCTGGTCTCTCAGCGAGAAGATCTCCCCGATCCCTCCGGTCCAGCTCGTCGGCGTCATCGGCTTCCCATCGAATGAGATGTTCTTCTGGATGGAGGCGTCCACCAGACGACAGTTCTCAGACTGGGCCATGGTCATGTAGCTCTCTGTCATGACCTCATCTGAGCCGGTCTCCATCTCCTTTCCCTCTGTGCCCTCCCCCGCGTCTTCCTCTTTCAGCGACAGGTAGACGCTAGAGCTGCGAGATCAAAAAGCGGCTTCAAATTAACCGGCTTCTACCATTTTTTTTATTTCTTATTGTAAAAACGGGAGGATGGGAGGATGTGTTAACCCTTAGAAGAAATGTTGATATCAAATGGTGACACTGTTTTGTCAACCTGCTTGTCAGCTACACATACATTTAAACCTGAAGTTAAAATATTTACACCCTATAGCACAGTAACAACTATTCTTTTCAATTTCCCAGTAAATGGCCAGACAATATTGGCAAATGCTCATCATATAGAACAACCTTACAATTCAAAGGCATTCTTAATTCTTAATTGCTTATGTGTAATCCCTCATATCATGCTACAACTTTACTGAAGTGCTTAAACAGGTGGTCGGTGCTGTGATGGGAGCTAGTGATACCAGAGGGTATCCCCTCCAGCTGATCCAGTGAGCACAGCTGACGAGCGAGCAGTCATTGACCTCTCACCATGTCCTCTGTCTTTGCAGCAGCTGCAGCCTCTCGGAGAGCCGTCTGTTGTCCTCCTTCAGGGTCTGACACTCCTCCCTCAGCATACGGCACTCCTCCTTTAGCAGGTCAACGTCACCTGTCAGAGCAAGAAGGGCACATATGAGGATGTTTAAAACGACATTGTATACTCCTACACATCTTTATAGTACAGACAGTGTAAAACGTAAGTTTTAGTCATCCGCTCTCTTGTCAGAGCACGAGAAGCTTTGGAACAATCTCATATCTGTCTGCTGAAGATGAAGCGACAACCAGCAGCTGGTTAGCTTAGCCTGGATTGGCAGCAGGATGACACATCCATGCCAGCTCTGTCTCACTGGTATCAAAATCCGACTGGCAGTTCCTTTAAGGCTTACAAATGTTTTAGTAAGTGCAAGAACTGAAGCAGAAAAGCCATTTTCACCAATAATGTTTGTGCATTTTGGGTGATGTTCCCCCCACCCTCGGTCCCACCCAGCTCCAGACCCCAGCGGTGACATCATGCGCTGGAAGTGTGGGTCCCTCCCTGTCGTGACCTCATGTCCCTGGTATTCTGAATATACACACACATGTCACTCCCTTTTCAACTCCCAGCAATCCTATTTTGTAGCATTTACTGAACCCGCCAGTGACAGATGTTCTTGACTGCAGTTTACTAACATGCTGTGAGGGAACGAGACCATCCTCGTGCAAAGACTGATCACAGGCTTTTTGTGCTAAACTTAAAAGCTTGAAGAAAGAAGAAAACTTTATTTTTAAGCTTGTGAAGATGTTTTCACCTCTAATCCAAGAGGCTTCAGTAAGAGTCCCAGGTATTTAACCCCTACTGGGGGTTGTTCCTGTGAGAGGTGGTCATTGACCTACTACTTCTCATGTCCTACGTCACATGAGTTAAGATGGAGAAAAAAGGTGGATTTAATGCCTAGTAGGGTTAAATTCACAAACTTAAAGATGACCAGTCGCCTTTTTTTCTCAAGTTTGTAAGACTACAATGACTTGGGTAACTAAGAACCTAATAAGACACACGTGATGCAACGTCACTTCTTCTCTGACATCTGTCCCCCCCCCCCCCTTTTCCTCATCCCTCACCCTCTCTCCTCTCAGCCTCCCTGCGCTGGCTCTTCATGCTGATTTCGGCCCTGAGCGTGGTTATCTCCAGCTCGTACTCCTGGGTTTCTTCACTTAGGCGCTGGAGCTCGGCCCGCCGGCGACACAGCTCTTCCTGCAGTGAGGCGATGTCGTTCTCCCTCTCCGCCGCTGCCTCCTCAGCGGCCTGCTGGAGCAGGAGCACCTCCTCCTGAGCCGTGCGCAGCTCCTCCTGGGCCTCGGCCAGCTCGCTCTCCTTCTCCTCCTCCAGGCTGTACATCTCCTCCTGCACAGAGCGCAGCTGGGCTGTGGCAAGCGGGGGAAGAGGAAGAGGAGGAGGAGAACGTTAGGTTTTCTTTATGGCAGATGTGTGGGTGAGACTGCAGTGTCAGTATGGGTGTATATGTATGATCTCACCTGAGGCTTTGCAGTAGTGGGCCTGTGTGTGTTTGTGTGTGTAGGTGGTTAGTGTGCACTTGCATACGCCTGTGTGTGTGTGTCTGTGCGGGTGCTGTTTGAAAGAGGAGCTGATGTAACTGATGGTAACTGGCATGCTTTTTATTCAGGGTCAGGTTGGGATTATTAGTTTAGTCATTTCAGGAATGGAGAGTTTTCTCCACCTCGCAACTTAAAAAAAAAAAATTTCCCTTCTGATTTTCTGTCTTTGAGAACAAAAAATCTGCATAAGTGGTAGCATGAAACAGAAGTCAAGCTAATAAATTAGCAGCTTAAAGATCAAAATCTGCAGAGACCTTAAGCACTGAGGGATGTAAAACTTTTGATTTTTTTAATCCAAGGGGAAAAAATGACACAAAATGTTATTTTAGAGATCTTTAGGCATATTGTGTTGATACCTTGCAGATTCTGGATCTGCCGTGTGAATGCCTCAGCCTGATGGGCACTTGCCAGACGCTCATCCTCCAACAGACCTGAAGAGGAGAGACGGGGAGTCAGGAGTGTGTAGTGAGATAAGAGGGAAAAAGTGCAGCAGGCCAAAAGAAGAAAGATGACAACTTGATAAGCTGTTCAACCTTGAGGCATGACTGGATGACACAAGCAGCTTTGTATGTCTGCTTCTGTTAAAAGCAATGAACAGTACGTGAGCAGACCGTCAATATTACTTAGCAGGATTTTTCTTTCTGGTATGCGAGTTCCTAATGATCCTTTTCATTGGAAAATTCTCTTCTAAACTTAACAGATAGCAGTAGAAAAATAACACAGAGTGTTTTGGCTGCCAGTTTCACAGCTTTTGGTTTGCTGCTATTTTTGAATTTCTGTTTATTTTTGGTCCCTATCAGTATGTCTCATGCCAAATGTTTTCTGCCACATACTTCAGGCAGATTCACTGATGGCTTTTATATAGCAGCAAGAGGAGCTAGAAGGATAGCGAGAGCGTATTCTTAAATCAAATCATATGTCCATTCAATTCAGTTTTATTTACATGGCACCAAACCACAACAACTGGCTCAAGGTGCTTTAAATTCTAAGGTCAAGGCCCTAAAATAATAGAGATAAAACTCCAAAAATCAGACGACCCCCTATGAGCAAGCACATGGTGACAGTGGGGATGAAAAACTCCCTTTTAACAGGAAGAAACCTCCTTTATGTTAATTGGGTTAATTACCCATGGGGTAATGTAAGCTGAATGGTGAGATGTCTCTATGTGTTAGTCCTGCGACAAACTGGCGATCTGTCCAGGGTGTACCCGGCCTCTCGCCCTATGGTAGCTGGGATAGGCTCCATCCAATCCACAATAAAGATAATGGAAGATAATGGATCGATGGCTAAATTATAAACACTTAGAGTGAATTAAGATACTTGTAAAAAAACATGCACACACACAAAGTACTTTCACAAGTACAATTTAATTGTAAAAAAAGGGTTTTTTTTAATCAGTATTTGGTGCACCTTTCATTAGTACAACTTCTTCTATACATTTTTGGAAACAAGTGGGTTGCTCCAAGTGTTTTGGAAAAGTTGCCACATTCCTTAATTGCTTGTGTCTCTTTGTGTAATCCCAGGGTGACTCCATGTTGCTAAGATCAGGGTCTCTGTGGGGGATGTACCATCTGCTGGAGGACGCCTTAGCCTTCTTGTGGCTTGTGTACTTAATGGCAGTGAGTTATCTACAGATCAAATTTCAGATCAAATGCCTTCTTCGTTGTGTTGTGTCCTGCATAAGAACCTAAACATGTAAAGTGCCTGTTATGCCCACTGACTTCAGGCTGCTGCTTGGAAGAGTGTTTCAGGTCTATCTGCGGCACCCCTCCAGGCGCCTGATCACCAACACCTGCGGTCTGTAATATGAAGCAAGACCAACAGACCCGGGGTATATTTTCATACCCCAACGTTTGGGTTCCTGCTATGCAGTCACGCAAAAGGTGGCTATCAACCCTGAGTTTTCCAATCTATTCACATAAAAAGGCATTGGCAGAAGGTGACCAGTCTGCTGGCAGCACGCAGGAATATTTTACAAAATAAGAGCAAACTATAAAATTAGAAAACTCATCATACACGCCAAATGCACAGTTGCTGCAGCCAAAGGAGAGGTGTGTGAGTGTGTGTGATAGGAAAAGTGCTGTACTAGCATGTGTATGCGCTTTAAGTGATTTGGTGGTCAGCAAGACTGGAAAAGCGTGAGACGGCCTGAATAAAATCTATTTAAAGCCGGGAGGAAAGTTGGAAAAAATGTGCACGGGAAGATCTGACTAAAAATACGTCTGAATTCACTCGCTGCCTAAATGTGAGTAGCTGCTTCTTTTCTGTATAAGCCAGTTTTAGCCTTACTATTTAAGCAGCAACCCGGTTGCATTAAATGGTGTGAGAGTAAATATAAACACATAATTCAACCTGGTAAGGCTTGCTTGCAAATTTTATATAAGGTCAACGAGTACAAGTTTGAAAATAGGGTAGGTAGGTATAGCGTAAGTTGCCTGGCAATATACTTCATTATGAATGATCCTTGTAATACAGAAAACTCAGTTAAACCCTGAAATTCTTTACTGACTCTTATTCCTGCTTGATAGTGCTGGTCTCTGAAGTCCATGTGATTATCACTGGGGCTGGATAACTCTCATGTCTCAAATGTCTCAAAATCTCATTTGGAGATTTTGAGACATTGTCTGTCTGTTTTTTGATCACCTGCTGCTTCACTGTTTCGCTTTCCTTATGTCCTGTTCAGTGACTGAAAGAAGTCTTTGATTCAATTTAGCTTTAACAATATAACATGTTTTGTGTTTAAACAGGGAGCTTAGCATTGTGACATTTTGTTCGGTTAAACTATCATACCAAATGGAAAAGACTGTGATAAGCCAACTTTAAGCTTGAAATGAGGAGCAAGCCAGTCACTGGCTAAAGCTAAGATAAGGGCTGGCCTCTTCTTAGAGGGTTGGGGTCACTTAGGTCTCATCTATCTGCACTGGGCCTCTCTCAGCAGAGGGTGACTTCTTAAAAAAGACAGATAACCGCTGACTACACAGGAAGCCCTCCATAACAGGCCATTGTGCCATTTCACCAAACTCACCAGTCACTTCCCAGAATGTTCTCACCAAGCTCATGAAATTCATAAACAATCTACTTGCTGAACATCAGCTGTTCAGTATCACCTCACAGTGCCACTTGCATGGATGTAGAATCTCACTTTTTTATTTTCATAATGTTTAAGCTACAGTTAGTAGATTGTTATCAATATTATTTATAACTTTTTCCATTTTAAATTTGGTTTTTAACGCCCTCAGATTAATCCATTCATCAAGCTACATCATTACTGGTGTGGGCGTAGAAACCCGAAACCGAGACAACCGCATCTGCATGCATCAGCTGCCAACGCACCGAACAGCTGACTGTTCCCAGAGGGTCTCGACCAATACTGAATTCTGGTTGAGGTCTAGGACACTCCGTCTAGAAACTTCCCGCAGTGTGAGCGCAGTTGTCTGAGGAATGGTTCCTCCCGCTGCCAGACAAACTGCTGAGCTCACCATGCTATGTCTCTAAGAATAACACACTGTTAAATGCACACACTCATAAACGCACACACACTGAGCTCAGTGTAACCTCATACCCAAGGCCTTAGTCACTGCTAGTGTCTCTGAGCATTATGCTCATCATTTCTAAGGTATGAGCTTATGCTCTTCTTAATGACTATGAGCAACAGACTGTCTGTAACCACATATAAACAGTTCGCCTTCTATATATGTATCTAACAAAATTTCACAAGGATGCCTCAGGTACAAAGTTAAGAGAGGGTTTTTTCTACTGATCAGTGTAGAAATAGGGGAAAAAATAGTGCAAACATTTATGTAAAAGTACTCTGAAGAAAATTCAGGCTGAGATTGTAACAGGAATTTTATAATCATGTGTCTTACAGCACAAATGGAGTTTTTTTTCACAGCGAGGGAAAGGCCAAAAACAAGGTTAGTTAAAAATGTTAGGTAGCGTTTTTAGCTCACAGAAAATTTAGCCGCAATTAAATGAAAGGTTTTTTTTTCTTTTTCAACTTTGCTTGTTGGTCTTAGCTATTTCCATTATTTTTCTTTTCCACTCACTGAATATGCATGTGTTGGAAATGTAACGAATGAAAGCCCAGGGTTATTGCTTTTGTAAATGCGATTTAGGAGCGGCGCTGGCAAACAATTTGCAGATTTGAAAAATGATGGTTAATTGCAAAATGTAGATTCATTTCTAAGCAAAGCGCTTGGTGTAGCATTGCTTTTTGCAAAGCTGTCCCAGAATTAAAAGAAGGAAAAATTATTTTATGAAGAGAAATCGGCGAAAGAGGCCCAGCTATTTGTGTTTTATTACCTACGTGTGTTCAAATGTGACGTGCTTTTTATTCAGCTTTTGTTACCGATTCCAGTTGTGACTGAACATGACAGATAGAAATGTTAGAACGGGGACTATCATGGCAGTCAGCATATTCTATAAATGCCAGAAAAAATGTTACAGAATTAATGCATGTTGATGGATGATTAGTGCATTTGCATTGATTTTTATGGGAGATGCTTTAATGTTAATGTTAATAAATTAATAGTTAAAGGTATTAAATAATGAACATACATATTACAGTTAAGGGATACAGTCCTAGAGGTATTCAAGGCTAGAGTTCTCACCTTGCAGCTCGTGGAAGCTCTCCTGATGTTTGTTGGAGGTCTCTCTGGCCTCCTCCAGCTCCAGCAGCAGCTGCAGCACCTGCGCCCTGAGCTCCTCCAGCTCCTGCTCCTCAGTCAGCGACTCTTGCTCCTTCTTCCTCTTCTCCTCCCCTTCACCTTCCTCCTCTTTCAGTTTCTTTTCTTCCCCCTCTTCCTCCTGAGATCTCTCCTGGTCCATCTCCTCTTTCTCGTTGTTCTCCTCCAGGACTCCTCGCTCCTTGGCGGTTATCTCGTTGTCCATATTGGGGCTGCTCTCGGCTTTCAGATCACAGGGGTCATCTGGTAGAGAGATGGCAGACATTACGAGAAGGAAAAGGGATGGAGAGCCTTACAGGTGACAAACCCATCTGTCATCGCCTAAAAACTCAGTCACGCTTGGCTGCAGAGCAAATGGTCTCTTCTCCCCCGAATCAACAGCACCATCTTGTGATTAAAGTGGCACCGACTTCTTTGTACATCACATCCTGTTCACTCTGATTTAAGCGTAGCTGTTCAATCCCACAATATAACTGAAAATCCTCTTTTGTGATTAACTCTAAGACGCAATCCTTTTTCTTGAGCGATTCCACTGATTAAAGGAAGAAAATCACACGTGCCTTAAAATGTCAGAATTTTGTAATAAGCAGATGTTAATGTAGCAGCATTCACACGCAACATATTTCTCTTTATTCACCGCATTTCAAGCTTCGTTGTGTTTATGGCACACGCATCCTTGTATCCGCACTGTGGATTTAAATGTTTGGCCAGCAGGTGGAGCAGGTTAGCTGACACAATGCGGAAACAGAAGTGGGGAGGTGAAGCAATCGCTATGACTCACCACTCAGCAATGCACCTCAAAGTCCACAACAACAGAGCTACCACTCATAGTAAGAGAGATGTGACACACAGCTCTTTCACGTGCTCTTGTGTCACATTTTTGCCTTCTTCTTAAAAGATTTCGCTCAGTAATAAGCTCAGGCCCAATCAGAAGCTCTAAAACCAAAAATGAGACATTATATATGAGGCAGACCAATAAGAGTGAACTTGATTTTGCATTACAGCTCTTTGTCTCGCTGCAGCTACTGAGACAAAGTCAGAGCAGTTCAGAAGAGAAGGCATCGCCGGCAGTTCTTCTAGCATTACACACACGCAAACACACACTGACCTAATATCCTTTCACTCTCACTTCTCAACAGCATGCCCTCCTGGGTCAAGTCCTTCTCAGAAATAAATCAATATGTAGTACTGCGCATTCATGTCTGAGTGGTCTCCAAGTGGCCAAAAATTGCTGTTTGTACTCAGAAAGCAATGTGAGGATGGGAGAGGGGGAATAGTGTTCACTGAGGGACAGAAGATGGAGAGACGTGATGAGAAAAAAGAAGAAGGCTGCAGCAGGGGACGGAATAAAGCATTAACTAAAGATCTACCCTAATTAAGAGCGATGCTCACCGGTCTAATCTCGGCTCTGGGGATGCTTCCGGTTCTTGTGCTAATTATTTTTTCTTTCTTTTTCTCTGCTCGCTAGATGTAACCGTGTACATCACAGCATATTTTATCATGCATCTGTGACAGCCTTATTCCTTCCTGTCTCATAATGATGTTAATTTAAACAATGCGGCCCCTGAGAGGCATGCGAGAGGTTTCATGAGCGCAGGGCTATTTTGTCATTAAACTTTGATGCTGGTGTAACGAGTTAGTCATAAAGAAAGAGAGAGACGGAGCTCTGTGGCGGGGAGTTTTAGCCGGAGCTGCTTGTATAGCCAGGGGCGGCTAAAGGCCATCAAGAGACAAAAGGCTTCCCACTGAATATCACCCACATCCAAATCTCTTACAGGATATGTTGAGCTCATGGTAGGCAACTCCAAAAGGCTTTGGATCAAGTGTTTTCTTTTGTAAATGTCTATTCTGTATAGACGGTCATTATTGTCCTCACTTTAAAAAAAACACTTTTTAGGTATATTTAGGAGAAAGAGTCTGGCTTTGCATGATGCATCGTGTGCAAACCCTTACCACCACCTTTCACCTTTCTACTCATCGTATCGCTCTTAAAAGAAGCTTAATCTTCTCACCTTGTGGGTGCATATCGAGCACATTATGCAGCCAAATCAGCTGCAGTGACACCTGTGCTCACTCCACTGTGCTTGATTTTTTCTTTTAGTCACGCTGGGATTGCATTAGACATGGACGCCGCGCACATACAAGAGCAGGCGACGGACAGCGGTGTCATCTCAGGAGCAGTGCAACAGCTCCGGGGAGAGGACGCCTTTTATCTATGCACAACACATTCTTTCATAATCACACTGCAGCACAGCACTCTGAGTATGTTGGTATACACACTGTGCCACTTTAGAAGAGAGGCAACAGGCAGAGCCAAGTAGTCTTTGTCAGCATCTCAAAAAGGCTGCCTGAGATTTAATTCAAACATTTAATGTGTCAACACCAGCCTTTTTGTTTTGCTTCTGATTTGGCATTCTGCGATGGAGCGTGGAGCATAATGAAAATTGCACTTTGCAAAATTGAAGAGCAGAGCGGGGATTTTTAGCCAGCAGAGGGGTGGGTGAGGGACGGGCAGCGAAATCTGAAGCTCAGCCTCGCAGTCTAATTAAGTAGACAGGAATTTACTGGAAAAAAACAGCATTTATGCGCTCACCTTTTTTTTTTACAGTCTTTATCTTTAATGATACCGCTTCATGCAATCAGGTGTAATATAATAGGAAATGTGGAGCAAAGTGCTTTCGAGAGAATAGTCTCTCCCTATTGCTGCTAGTTAAATGAATTGACTGCTAGTTAGGTAGTTAGGAACATCTGGAGTCAAATCAGCCAATAAAAGAAACGACTGCTCGCTGAAAGGCGGCGCTGGAGGAGGCTGTCTACGGGTGTCGTGTCCTGGGTGTGTTGAGACTGAGCAAACAGGTGTGTGCTGCGGTGTCAGTGGTTCATTTGTGCATATGCCTCAAGAGTTTGCATTTGCATATGAATACACGCCAAGAGTGACCACTTCTCTTTGGTTTTGCATGTGTGTAAATACATAGAATATGAGCACGCATACATGTGTAGTGAGATCCCCACTTCTGATGAGTCTATATACACAACATACTGTATTTATGATCATATATGTCTGTGATCTGCTGTGTGTGTGTGTGTGTGTGTGTGTGTGTGTGTGTGTGTGTGTGTGTGTGTGTGTGTGTGTGTGTGTGTGTGTGACGGATGTACGTGTAGGAGGCCATGCATAATGCACAACACCCCCTCCTACCCCAGCTTTGAAATCAGCCCTGCTCTGATGTTGTAGCTTTTTCCCTGCACTGGCACACTTCCTCAGCAACACATAATACAGAGGAGGGAGGGGGAGCTGAAATAACAAGGAGCCACCGTAGGAGCATATGTGAAAGGGAGACGGGGAAAAAACAATTAGAGACACACAAGGAAGGAGAAAGATTTACGACGTTAACCCCACGCATCTCCACATCCACCATGCACCCTTGGTCAGCACACCAACAACCCAGAGCTTCAACATATAGAGAATCACCATGGTGATAAAGCTGTATTTTGGTCCACTGCTTTGCTTTCCATAGAAACCTTTCCTTTACCCCCCCAGAGAAGAGTCTGTGCAACTGTATCAGGTGCACTGTCACGAAGCCCACACGGTGAGGTCACCATCATATGAGATGCACTGCTTTCAAGCTGCGTGGAGACTCCAGATGAGCAGCAAGCGACAGAGGTGGAGGTCTTGTGAGGTTAAAGTGAGTTTATCTCTTTCCCTTGCTCTCTCTCTGTACTGCACTTCAGAGGCTGAAAAGTCCAGGGAGAGTGAGGAACAACAGCAGCAGGAGAAGAAA
The DNA here is from genome assembly GCF_057382275.1 of Copadichromis virginalis. Lineage (NCBI taxonomy): Eukaryota > Metazoa > Chordata > Actinopteri > Cichliformes > Cichlidae > Copadichromis > Copadichromis virginalis. The sequence continues at coordinate 17,256,033 of NC_140624.1, forward strand.
AGAAAGTTGAAGCGACTTAATCAGCCGTTCTGTTATTTAAATGGAAAATTCGTATTTGCGCTTTCAAAGGGGAATAAGGGAAAGTGGGTCAATGGAATAGAAAAGCATCGCAGGATGTGCTATAATTTGGCCTCATTAGATGAGTACGCACAAAATCTGTGTCAGTGTGTGCATGCTGTAGGTGATTTATTCAGGGAATGTGTGTTTTTTGGGGGGGGGGGGTTTTCAATACGAATCTGTGGTGGTGCAGTGTGTGCATAAGCTTGTTGCATAGCTATTCCATTAGGGGTTTGAATAGCATCAGAAGAAGAACGGAAAACAAGTCATGCAGTTATAACCCATTTCATCACAAATGAACCCTCCCCCCAAACCACCACCCCCAGCAAAGCAATCACTATGGAAAGCTTTTTTTTTTATCACTTAGGTCTTATTTTGAAAAATAGGGGATACCACAGCTCACTGTGTATCTGCCAAAATTCAAAAAAGATAAATCCAGAGCACGAGGAAGGGTGCGCTAATGATAGGTTGACAATGCCAAGCATTTCTGCGAGGGAAACAAAAAGTTAAAGCCATGGGGGCGGGAGGGGGGCTGAAAGAAGGAGCTGCGGGAGTTCATGAACCTTCTCCATTCACTTGAAAGTTTTAAGAATTTTTCCATTATACAGCCGAGTAAGAGTAAAGCACACATGGCACACTTGGTTTAGCCAGGGACCTGCAGAGTGCCTTAAGAGCCCTTTTTCCCCCCTATTTTTTTAAATGAAGCACTTAAGTCTGGTGAGAGAGACCAGAGAAGTGGGTGGGGGGAACATGTGACAGTGAGAAACAGGGATCAGGGATGCTTGAGGACAGAAAAGCATGCGAGATTTGTTTTCGTTTGTTGTTCTTGGCTTTTTGGTTTTTTGGTTTTCTCAAAGGTCTAAGCAGCTCCCACATCTACAAAGTTTGTCCAAGGCAGCAACTTTGCTGTTTATTAGTTCCGGAGAGCTGAGAGAAATTCTGTTTGTGTATCTTTGGGGAGTATCACTGCTGATGTGAATTTTTGCAGCATGAGGGCACAACACTGGAGAGAAGATGAGGGAATGGAGGGAAAGAACAGGAGAGAAATGCTGCGTGGGCTGACGCGCTGGCAGGTGCAAAAGGTTTGTGTGTGTGTGTGTGTGTGTGTGTGTGTGTGTGTGTGTGTGTGTGTGTGTGTGTGTGTGTGTGTGTGTGTGTGTGTGTGTGTGTTGGAGGGTGCGTGGGTGCTGAAGAGAGCAAAGGATTCCATCTGAAAGAGGGGGACGAGATACTGAGTGGGAAAAGCTGAGAGAAGGATGGAGAGAGAAGTGTTCGGCAGCTCGTGCAAGTAGGAGGGAGGAACAATATGGTGGCCAGTGGCGGCATCGTATGCAGACACCTTGTAAATGTCAGATGTGCCTGTGATCTTGCTCGGCGGCAGCATGTGTTTGCACAGGAGCATCTGCAATCTCTGTTGGTAGATGTGGCAAGGCAGCGTAGAATTAATCCTCAGCAAAAGTGCAAAAACCAGAGAAATGCTGTTGATTTTTAATAAAATTGCTTTTTTGAAGAACCCAGACTTATGCTGAGAGTTAGGGCTGACCTCAGCCAGGGCACAATAAATGCACTTAAATCCCTTTAGATCCCCCAAAGGTACATAATTCAAAACTATATCACTTATCAACTCAGCTCAATCCACTTTCTAGGTCTTTTTATTCTCCAGAAGTCAGCCCTGACACCACCATAAGCTCAGTGTTGGCCGTCACGAGCACTTAATTCCCAGCTTTAAAAACATGCCTCAGGTTGTGATGAAAGGAAAAAAAATAAAAGAGTCCCTGGAGTTAAGAGGCTAGATAACAGGAACAAGCTTGTTAGGTAAGGAAGGATTTCTCCTGAGACAGCATCCGCGTTACGGCGATCAGGCTTCAGCACAACAAATGTAATAAACAAAACTGCTCACAAATGCAAGTGGTTCGATAAGTCTACGGGCATCTATGGTGAGCATATTAAAAGAAATGAGCCACCCAGTCCTTGCTCCTGAAAGTTCACTTTTAGGACATTAACAGAGGAAAAGGAAACCTGACTCTGAGCAAACTGCTGACCTGTGTATGTGTCTGTTTCTCCAAGCCCCTCCACACCAATAAACATCCTCCTTCCAGCGTCCACACACACACACACACACAGGGCCACTCTATCTGCAAAACACATACTCCTTCCTCATTGAGAATCATGGAAAGAGAGAGAGAAATACCACACATTTTCTCTGCATAGTTGAACAGTACTAATTCTATCTGAGGCGAAAACATAAAATAAAGATGCATTGTGTTCGCTGTCATGCAGCAACTTTCAGTGGAATGAAGTTACCAAGCAAGCCTAAGTGCAGCTGCTCATCTGCTCCAAGCCACTATGTGCACTAAAACAACGTCTCATTCCTCCGCAGATGATAATCTGTGTAAAACATGAGAGAGATTCAATCTTTAACAAAAATAACACCCAGCTCTGCATGACTCCAGATTCCATCAGTTCTCCATCGGGATAACATATGCAACAAATTCAACAGTGCTAAACGCTAGGCCTAAATTATTTCCTGCCTTTGGCTGCCAGCAAATCGTTACCTGGCAGCGTGTCGCCTCCATCAAACGTCCACAGATGCCGTATCTTACCGTGCTGTCCACTCACTCACTCACTCAGTCTGTCAGCTCGACTGCAGCTCTTTAGAAACACGCTCCCACAGTAAACACCTCGACACCAGACCACCCTTCTCCCGTTCCACATCCTGCCCACTTTACATCACTCACTTTTAGAGAGCATGCTCTTTCTTTGAAAAAAAGAAAAAGAAAAGAGAGAGAGAGATAAACATTAACCATCTACCTTTTCCCCGGCTGATCGCTGTCTATATAATCTGTAGTGGGAAAAAAACACCGCCACACGGCTGTATCCAGCTACGCGGAGTCGCAGATGAACACACACTGACAACACAGCAGCACACAGACCTGTGGAGTCCAAAGCCTCCTCTATGAGTGGAGGTAAACGCAGTCCATCCATAGCCCCCCTGTCGCTGCTGCGAAGAGGGAGAGACGGAGGAAGAGTGGGCGAGAGAGGGTCAGAGGGTCCGCACGCCCACCTCAGCGGCCGCTGCTGCTGCGCGGAGAGGAGAGGAGGGAGACAAACACACGGAAAGTACTGATCGCGTGTCAAGTACTCGTACAGCACGCGCGCGCGCGCAGGCTTCGAATCTCACAAACTTGGCACACGCAAACACACGCGCGCATGCACACACAAACCGCCCGTACCTCGGGAGAGTTTGGGAAAGATCCCGGGAGCTGAAGGCTGGGCTCTGGAGCGTGGGAGAGATGCCGAGAGGGAAGAAGAGGGGAGGAGCGGAGCGCAGGGAAAGATGCTGTTTTCCAGATGGCAAGCTCCGTCTCCCTGCCCTCTCTCTCTCTCTCTGTCTTTCACATGCTCTCTCTCCCTTCAGGCTCTGTTTACTATGTTTGCACTCCTTTTTTTCTGCACCATCCTTCTCACCAATGCCTCCACTTGTGCCCCTTTTGCATTTGCTGACTTTTTACATTTGTTTACGGATTCACGATCATCGAGGCTGGGACGCAGATCTACGCACAGACGCGGACAACAATGATCACCAAGGCCCCCTTTTTTCAAAAGTCTTTTCACAGGTCCAAATGTGTGTGGTGATGCTTTAGACTAGCTTGCTAAATGTTAGCTTTAGTTGGAATCTTGGTGATTCATTTTTAGAAGCCCTAATAACAGGTAGTGTGAAAGGCATCACTGGCAATGCATTAAAAGTAGTTCAGACAATCACAGAACCAAGATATATGCAAATCCTACTTATAATAAAACACCGACCCGTGCTTCCCTTTTTTGTGCACACATTTACACTCACATACACTCTCTCTGTCTCTCTCAATTACTTGAGCATATTTTGGCCGTGGCCCCAAAGCCAAATGAATTTACCTATAATGAGATCCAGAATCCAGACAGGCTGTTGCAGTGGAGGCTGACAGCTAGCGTCGCAGATTACTGATCATTTCCCCTCCATTGTTCATTTCCTCCCCTCCCCTTGCTGACTCTCTCTCTCTCGCTCGCTGCTAATGAACAGTGCCACTTATGCTATAAATATATACATCATGTCAACCATAACACCACTCGCTCAATTTTCATCACAACTTTCACACACACAGCTTTTTTTGTCTCTCCGTCTGTCTTTCAGCCCCCCACCACCACCCATACACACAGTTTCTCTCTCTCACACACACACACACACACTTTCTCACACTCAGTTTCAGCTGCCATCACATCTGGCAACTTCTGTGCAGTAAGGAGCCAGAGATTTGAGGTGTGGCGTGAAAGCCTGAAAATATGTCAGCAGACAGAGAGAGAGAGAAAAAGAAGAGGAAAGGAATGGGGGGCCAGGCTTAACCGTTCCCTGGCCCAGGAGGGGGATATTTCTAACACTGCACTGTCAGGAACCAGGAAGTGCTTTGCAGACAGAAGATGCACACACAACGTTTGACACATGCACTCTCATGTGCAATCTGGCAGCATCTGAAAGAGGAAATGTGTTTAAAAAAGGCACAAAAAACTGTAGCGGAACGGAAATAGAAGGAAGCAGAAAACCCGTGTCTGAGTAGCAGCATGTTCCTGTTGTTTGTATCTGTAATGAACAGCAAGTGATTTCTGAGAGGTCGACAACACAAAACAAGGGATAGGAAGAAAAAAAACAAAAACTGGAAAAGACCGATGTCTCCTTGTAAGCACTTCCTTTACTTCCTTGTGCAGCTTTTCTCGGGCAACCTTAATCCTCAGACAAGGAGCCTGAGCAGGGAGACATCTTTCAGCTCTTAAGTCATCCCACAGTCTCCTCACCACACACAATAACACCCCCCACACAGACACACACACATACACAGGAAGGGAGAGCTGTGGAAAGCGCAGGCTGACAACACATGACAGGGTGTTGATAATGAGCTGACAATGTCTGGCTTCAATCCACGAATGTCACTCTAGTGTGGCAGAAGCAGCCGGGCTGCAAAGTAGAAGTGCCAAAGAGGAAATGCAGATACTGTCAAACCTTGGTCAAAATATTTTTAGTAGAAAGTTGAACCAGATCGATGTCATGTACCTGCCTCACCACAGGCCCCACAGACTCAGCCATGAAGCTGCAGTGAGGATAGCGCTGACTGCTGCACTGTTAGGGGCTTAAAAATCACTCAGAAATGTTGTTTGGTGGGAAATCGCGAGCATTTTATTGCAGCAAATGTCTCTACGAGTGCCTGTTGATCAAGATCTGGTCGTCCTGCAGTGAAACTGTTAGAGATGAGTTGTTTGTTCTGCTGCAGAGAGCAGTCCCACAGAGTGTGAGGTCACATGAAGGGAATCTGTCCAATCTGCTCAGACTGTGGTCTTTGTCTTGTCCAGATTCAACAAGTTACTGTGCCCACAGCCACAGTGCAGACGTCAGGAATGCGAGCCTATATTTGGCATGAAGCAAAAGAACAGATACGCACAAACATGCACACACACACGTCCAGAAGCCCCTTATTTCTTACTATTCCTCATATGCGGCATCACATTAAGCATCTTGCATTAGTGTAGCGACTGAATACGAGCGTTGACAAAGGATTTACATAAAAACGTGCATAACAACATGAAGAATTCATGCAATGACTGAGAGTATGTCTCACTACCAACTCATTTGATTTGCTGCAAAATTTCCATAAACATACGTACACAGCTGTGGTCCCCAGAGAAAAAAATCCTACTGTTTTCAGCTATTAACATTTGTGATTTGTAATGACGTGCGTCTGTAACCTTTGTACCCCCCCCTCCACACAACCGTGAGGCTGTAGCATAAAAGAGGTCCTTAACTGGTGGACATTCCTTAATAGATTACGCACTAAGTACTGCCCTGTTTAACAGTCACTAATTTTATTTGTCAGCTGGGTGCTGCAAAATACAGAGAGGTGATTAGTGGTGAAGCTAGAAAATAAAGACAAACCACACGTTATTGAAAATCTTCTAATGCTTCCATTGGATGCTTCTGTACCTTTAAAACCAGCTTTAGAGGTGGCCTGGTAAATAACATTAAACTCTGGGCAGATCTGGGGCATGTAGATGTTTTTCACCAGCGCTGTAAGCTGAAACACTGTGTACCGCAATGCACCGAGCACTAGAGGACTACACTGTAAAATTTAATGAGCTGGCTTTACTTTAAAAAAAGGAAAATGCAAAATTGATGACTCAAAGAAAAAGTAACCTCAACTTAAGAGGAGTAAGTTATACTTACTTAACAGGGTACCAAGGATAGTATAGAGCCACAATTTGAAGTTAAAACTGTATTTTAAAAAGTCTATAGAGTTGTATTTTTTATAACTTTAGTGAATATTTTGGCAATAAATTCAGAAAATGTCACTATAAATGGTTATTATATTTATTAGTCAAGTCAAGAGTACTCGTGCACAATATTTACATTAAGTGTTATAAGATGTGGATCCAATTCCGTGTTACACGCATAAGCCTCATACGCTACACAGTCATAGGATTGCTGATTTTATTAGTATGCATAAGAGCCTTTCACTCCATCCAGTGCATCACTCCAGAAATCTCAGACATGGTGGTCCGTTGCCAGCGAAGCCTTTACACTGTTCTTGCCCACACAAACGCTTGGCACCACATCACACATCTGGTGAAATAATCATCACAATGTCAACAATAACAGTCTGATGAGTCTAGACTTGCAGAAGTATTAAAAACAAATCAAGCACACATTATAAAATTAATTACGTATGCACAAATACTCCTCAGCATTTGGGCAAGAAGTGCAAATAAGAAATTTCAGTTAAAATGCACTCATTTATTTAAAGTAAAGACATTGTTTGGAGTTACAGGGTGGGAGTCAAAATGGGTCCAAAGCACATTTTTAACAGCAGTTAAATCACAAACCAAAATAAACCTAACACAGACGCAGCTGCGCCGAGAAGAGCTATCACAAGTGTCATGCCGACCTTAAAAGGAACTTTGCAAGCATTGATGGCAAATTAAAAACACACTATCAAAAAAACACTTTTTTGTTGTTTTCACAGATCTAGCAACTGCCCAACAGCTTGTTAAATTTCTCAAAAATGATCATAATGACCAACTGCTGGTCCTGTGGCACTGGTCAACCAGCAGAAACCTCACTACAGCCATTGAGCTGGCATAAATTGCTTGCGGATACACCAGAGGGATCAACAGGACGTATAATTACTCTGCAATGACAGTGTATCATTGTCATTGTCTGCAGGCCGTGTAATGGAACCTCAGAGCCATAAAAGACAGTGATTCACCCCCACAATCGACTTTACACCACTGGGCTGCCAGCCTTTAACTCCAAGCATCACTGTGGCGCTCTATGGTTGCTTAGCAACTAAAGGAAATTGGAGGTGCCTTTGAATTAGGGCATTTTAAGAGGAGATTTATATGAAGACCTTGATGATAAATGCCTCCATAAATCTGGAACTTTCTATTTCTATGAATTAATCGCTGGAGGTTCTAATTCTGGTTTTAGACACTGCAGCGTCACGGGGGCTGCAGATCTCACGCTGGCTCTATTATGAGACTGTGGCTCGTTTCCAGATGCAGGCTACATTTTCATGTTATAGTGCAAAAGCAGAGGAAGGGAACATGGCCTGTTTCCATGACACCATAAACAGGAAATAGGAAGGGCCCAGTGCTGCCAGAGCAGTCTACGTAAATCACCGAAGAAGTTAGCAGAGAGGTCAGAACTTTCCCATAATTTCAGTCAATGCACGAACGACACCAGAGGATTTCTGAAGAGTAGCGCCTCCACCCTTGGCTTCAAATGGAGGTCCGATGGGCCTGTAGCCCAAAAAGTGTTGCATTTGGGGATTTTTGTTTTCAGCATTTATTTTCAATGAAATGAGCTGGAGCATGGGATTTCTAGCTCTAGCCACCTGATAGTGGTTTACATATGCTCCCAACTTTAGGTGTAGTTTGGAAATGAGTGCAATCAAGAAAGTATGTTCCATCCTAAATCCCTGACAGACCAATCACCACAGACATACATTTGATGGGTGCTCTTTTTATGTGTAAAACAGGCTATACTAAGGACCCTTAAAATAATGTTTTTCTTTTGATTTGAACCAGATTTACACAATCACTTAAGCCTTCAGCTCTCTTCACTCAAATTAATTGAGGCCTACGTCGGCAATGCCCTCTATAAACTCCAGCCTATGTTTTTATTTATGGGATTATTTGGAAGTGAACGGACTCTACGCACTCAACCCACATTTTTATAAAACGCACGTAAACAAAAAGACAGCGGTACTTATAGCTAATTCTATCTACACACTTCCCACTCTGTTTTCCCGCAAGTGAAAAAAAGTGTCCCTCCCACTCCTCCTCCTCACTAGAGGAGAAAGCAGGAGTGAAGCTGCGGCAGTCCTTTTTGGCGGCCTCCTCCAGGTCCTGTCCCCTGCAGTCACCATGCCAACCTATGTGAGGAGGAGTCTTAGCTGCGGGCCCAAAGAGACTTGATGAGGTCCTGTGATAATTAGCACCTCATTATGGAGCCCAGTGAATAGGCCAGCGGGCTCCAGGAGCCACAAGGGACAGAACAATGGAAAAAAACACACACACACAAGACAGAGGCTCACATCAAAGGGAAGCGCCCACTTTTTAGACCACGTAATAAAGAGGAGAAGGAAGATTGGGGAGGAAAATATTGCTCTCGATTCATACCTAAAAATATAGCTCATAATCCCAGTTTTTAAGCTTCCGCGTGTGGGTGGTTGGGTGTACGTGTGTGTGTGCTTGTGTGTTAGGATCTCTGCGTCACTCCAATCTGAATTTTCCCCCCTCCGGAGGCCTTAGTTGCTCCTCAAATGCATGAAACATAGTCAGTCCTCCCACTCTCTCTCACACACACACACACTCAGAGACAGAGAGAGACTTATGCATAAGCAAGTCACCATTTCAGTGTTGAACTTCAGTGAGAACCAGAGCCAGAGGGACCCCGGTTAAGCAACATGTCCATCATCAGCATTCCTGTTCCTGTGTCTCACTATGTGTCTGTATCTCTGCTTGGCAGGCAGGCGCTAATCACACAGACATTACCATGCACATGCTGAGCCAGGTGAACCGTATTGCACTGCATCTGAGTTTAACCACGCACTGGGCTTCATTTCGGGTGTATTGTGTCAAACACTGAACATCCTTTAAATACTAATACATTGCTACTGTTTCACAAACTTAAACTTAAAAAACAAACAAACAGTAGTCTTGGCATATTGCAAAAGCAAAGCCCATAAAGTAAGCACTAAATCTGTTCTTCCCTCTTAACTGTGCAGTGTTTCCTGTACCTCTGACTGCCACACAAACCCCCAAAAGCAGAATATTTTCACACCTATGATTAACAGTTGTCAAGCGGTTCTTTTCATCAGGCGCTTTTCCCGTTTCACTCAAACACACCTTTCGTGATTGTGCCCAGCGAGCTTAATGTTAACTTCATCAGTCCACTCCACTTCTTTTTCTAAATGAGTCTGGCTTAATCAGCTGTTGCTTTGCAGACGTCAGATTGTTGACGAGGTCGCAGGGATTGTTGATGATTCATCCATATATAGAATGTGTTTGTCCTATAAAGTTGCAATGTTTAACAGAGCACCACTCAACACTTCCTGGAGACTTTTTTCAGTGATATGTGGGGGCACGGGGGGGGGTCCTTTCAAATGCCTTTTTCCTCCTTCCTTGTCCATGACATCTCAGGAAGAGGACATTGCGAGCTACATTTTATTTGCTTAGCCTAATTTTCAGCTGCTCGGTGAGTTGTCATGGTAAGTAAGTGTTATCACAAGGTTTTAATTTACACTTTACCATTAGGTCCGGAAATGTTTGGACAGTGAGAAAATTGCGATTTTGTCTCTCTGTTCCAGCACAGTAGAATTTAAACGAATCAGTCAAGTGCACTTTCATCTTTAATTTGAGGTGCTGAAAAAAAGAATGTGTCATTGACTACTGAAGTATTTTTATTAAACAGGTTGAATTAAAAAAAACAAAAAGGTCCCAAGGAGAGCAGGAACATTAGAAGTAGCCTAATTAACAGTTTTTGGTTCTGGGAAAAAAAAAACAGAAAATGCTTTGGTTGGTTTGACAGGATTAAAAGCCCCAGTCTGCTGAACAATGGTGGATAATCACAGATTTCTTTCTGTAGCAAAGAAAATCTCTCTCAGACCATCTAGCCAAGCAAAGAGCACTTACACTTTCACAAAAAAATAAGAGTCACATTAGACTTCATCAAAAAAAATAATACTTTGATGATCATTCACTGTGATGATGTGGCAGGAGACAAAATCATCTGGATGACTTCCACAGAGCTTCATGTTCATTCAAAGTTAAGTGAATAAACAAAATCTGGTTGGAAAGAATATTTCAGAGGTATTGTAGCTTTACAGTGATGTGATTTTCTATCGGGCCTGATTGATATCGCTGTAATGTGCTCATTCATTAAACTGAAGGCATCTATGATCATCAGCCCCATGGGTGCTAAAATCCACACGGATGGGAGTCACACTGCTCATTTATGGAGAAGCATCTCAAATGGCCTCCACAGTCAGCAGATCCCAATCCAATAGACCATCATTGGGATGTGGTGGAACAGGAGATTTGGATGCAGGAATAACGGCATCAGTTGTGTGATGCTGTGATTACAATATGAACCACAATCTCTGAGGAATGTTTCCAAAGAATTAACCCAAAAGAAGGGACAACCTGGCGCTAGCCCAGTGTACCTAATAAAGTGTGATTGTACAGGGTAAACTGTAAATTTCAGAACAGGGCACTACTTCTCCACACTGGTTTGAATATTACTGTTTCAATGAATCTTTGTAGTTTATATATTTGTTTGAAGTGATGACTTTTTTCTTTCTTTTTCTTTTTGACTGAATCTATCATTTAGATTAAAGAAAAAAGAATAAACGTGTATAGTACTGCCATGCAGACTGTGTAATGCTCTGCCCCGTTCTTGCCTACGTTCATGTCAAAAGTGCAGCACTACCACCCCCTAGTGGTGATGAAGGAGATAGTGTTTAGTAGAAGAGCCATGCAAATACTTGGACTGCTTGAATTAGGTTTATTTATCCCATAAGAAAATAAGATAATGAGAAATAAAAATCAGTATTATTAACAAGGACTACACTGATACTTTTCCGCTGATATAAATATCTTACTCAGATGGCGTTTTACCGAACTTTGTTGTTTTATAACAGCAGTCCACATTTACAGAATGACACCAAATACAACAAAAATATCACAGTCACTCAACACCAATTCCATCAACAAGTTGATTTAAAAAGGTTTAATTTAACAGAAATGGTTAGACGAAGGCACATGATGCATAATAATACAACTGATTGATCAGATAGTGCACCAGAGATGAAAACAGCATGTAAACCAGATTTGAGTTCTGCTTGTAAAACTTCCTTTAAACATGTCAAAACGGGAACAAACAAACAAACAAAACAAAACAAAAATCATACAGTCAATAAAACAGAAAGATGACGACAAATATAAATGCAAAGCTGATTATTGTGGCAGACAGACATTAAAAGTGGTCCACGGCTTTATGTGGAATTCTTGTAGGCAACGTTTACAAGACAAAATGAAATAACACAACTGTAAGTCCAAGAGAAAAAAATATATAGGCTTGTAGTTTTTCACTGAGAGCTTTTCGCCTGCATCCTCTCTGCTGCGAGTAGTGAAGGCTTTTTTTGTTGTTTTTTTGCTCTTTTAAGAAGGGAATTGCATTTTTCCTCAGAAAAAGGCATTGTATCACAGTATACCCCATCATCTCTCTGTCACATTATTAGTAAACGTCCAACATGAAAGTGGAAGTAGCGAAAACACAAAGCCTAAGACATTATTTACTGTATATACAGTGAACCAAGTGAGCGGCTGTGCTGTGTGTCTATGCTAGAGAGCTGGTGTGTGCTGATATTACACTACTAGCATGCGCTAATGCAGATGGATTGATTTTTTTTTGGCCCTTGAGAGAAGAGACAGCTGGTCTTGTCAGAGCTCAGCAGTGACTTCCGTGGTTATGGATCTCTTGTGCTAACATTAGTGTTGTTTTCCTTCCTTCCAGCTCCCTGTCACTGATGTAAAATCGCCCACTCCTAAAAGAGTAATTGTTAAAAACAAACTGTGCTCTTGGAAATCAAATATATTGCACTTTAGAACAAGGCCAGACAACGTTTTAAAAAAAAGTAAGAAGAAAGAGAATGCATAAAAATAGGATGTCCAGTGTCGCTAATTTTTGTCTGCAGATTCTCCAGTGAAACAATTACTTTCACAATTAGAAAAATATGGTCATTCATTCTCATGCAACCTGTTAATGTACCTTAAAACTAAGCCTGAGGACACTGAGGAACAGCTTTGCAAAGTCTACCTACCAGCAGCAAAACCTCTTAAAAACCATATAACAGTTTATGTTTTGTGTAAACGAAATGTCTGCTAGCACATATTTAGCAATCAGAATATCAAATAAATGCAAATATTCCTAAATATGGAAGCGTTCCTCTTCAGTGGAATTAGAAATTCATAGGCGTGGACAACAAGACACGACAACCGAGGTCTTGTTTGAGTTTTTGAGTGTAGTTTGATTTATGTTAAGGTCAAGCTGAAGACAAACGAGAAAGAATAATTGCACATCTTTATCTTATTTATGGATTATTTACCTAAAACAGTAACTCAATAATAAAACATCATTTTTCCTCCCCCCTCTTGACTATTGACTAGCAGAGTTTGCTGTTATGTAAATATAATTTGAATGTTATATGAAATAGTTAGTAACACACATTCAAGTTCTAGAGGAGAAAAAAATCAAAAGAGTTTTATTTCAGTCTGACTAAAAAAAGAGAGATCTGTGTAATTGCATGGCGACTACGTCTTCTGACGATTGTACAACCAATCCTCTCAGACCGTCCTCTCCTGACAACTTACAGCATCTGTGTTAATGATATTTTCAGTGTGTTTTCTTTCCTACTAAGCAGGCATCAATAACCTGTCTAAGGCATACTGTAAACGGTCCCAGTTCTTCCAAAATACAGTCAAAAAACAAATCCCCAGGCAGGTAGCTACCACATGATACCGGCTCCTCATCAGTGGAGCGGCAAACTTGGCAGCAGTGGAGACGCACACCAGGATGACGGTGATGATGGCCACCATGACGTTGATGCTCTTCCCCAGCAGGACTCGGGCGTCGTGGCTCTCGAGTTGGACCGTCTGCTGCTGCTGCTGCTGCTGGAGCTCCAGCTTGGACACGCGAGTCTGACACGACTCCAGGGCTTCCTGAGAAAGGTGGGGAGAGGGGTTTTTATGGGTCAGACCGTCTCTCAACTTGCTAAAGGGCATTTCGCTGACCTTTAAACACTCAATTACCCAAATTCCTCTAAAAGAATTCTTCTGCATCAGCAGAGAGAGGCCGCTTGGACAGATGACAATGGCCATGTGCTGAGATATTAGACACTTACAGGCATGGTGTATTTTTGCGATCCATCTTACCTGCTGCTTATGTGTGAAGCATCGCAACATAAGTAGATTCACCACCACTATTTACCTGTATGTCCCTGGCCCTTTCGTGAGCCTGGTAGGCCACCCTCTCCTCAATGCTGGCCAGCTCCTGCTTCAGATTTGCCATCTCATTCTGGTGAAGTTCTGTCAGGTCGTTCAGCTGGTCTTCCAAACGCTCATACCTGCCAGTCAACACAAGGGGATGGTTAATATTCATATCACTGCGGATTTTAAAGTGTTTAATGACACGTGGTATTAAGCTTATTGTTATCTCAAATTCTCTTAGAGTTATGCTTGTTTATTTTAGATGAACATTTTATATTGGTATGTCTGTTCTTATTATTGTTATTTAACAATAATGAAATGCCAAGTTGTGTAATCGTACCTGTATCTCTCATCCTGCAGTGATTGGCTGATAATGCCATACTCTCTCTCGAACTGTGCCTTTAACTCCTCTATATCCTCCTCCAGCTGATTCTGGGCATCTTTAATCTCCCTCACCTCCTCCAGGGTCAGGGCAAGTCTGCCCTGGTTGTCTTCCCCTGTTTGATCCCCCTTAGCTTGGCTCTGACACGGCCCTGCAGACGCTCCTGCCCCTGCTGGGTTTCCATTATTGTCTGAAACAGAAGCGCTGCCTGAGGAGCACTCGTCATCACTGGGATACTTGGGTTTGCCCACTATAGAGGTGCTGTTACTCAGTCCCTTCACTTCAGTGTCAGTGGACAGTGGAGAAGAAGAGTCCAGAGTGGTTTTGAGGTGGGCAATGTTATCAGCGCTGCCAAACTTGTTCCTGATGAGGTTGGCGAACTCTCTGGGCTTGCTGAAGAAGAAAGGAGGAGACAGCGAAACACCTGGTCCAATGGTTTTAATCTTGTCCATGGTCGGGTGTCGGCCACTGCTTGTCATGTCCCTCAGCTGTCTGGGTGACTCCCGGGGTATGGTGCTGTGTTTAACAGAGGAAGAGCGAGCGGGAGGGCTTTGATAGTTTTCACTGTCTTTCATCTTTCGATGGTACTGTTCCAGCTTCTTTTGCATCTGGGCAATGTTCTGAGCTGACTTCTGGTTCTTTTTCTCAAACACCTGCTTGATGCGCCCCACCTGCTGCTTGTCCGCACTGTCCATGAGCTTCAGATACTCAGCTAAATTCTCATCTCGTGTCGTTTGCTCGATCTTTATCTGTTCTGTGACTTTCAGTATCTTTTGCTGGAGGCTGTCCAAGCACGAGCGACTACGCTGGACCTCAAAGCCGAGAGCAGGATAGGGACTTCCATCACTGAGCTCCAGATCCAAATTATTCTCTGAAGAACCCCGGCGCATTGACAGCGGGAGGCCTATAAAACTGCTCTCTCTACTCCGGTCCTACAAAAGAAGAAAATCAAAAATTAAGCAAAAATATATGAAATTTGGTACAGTCAAGTATCAGTCAATACCACAGCGCTGCTATTAGAAACAAGCTACTTGTCATCTCACAGTACAATAAAGGATTTTTCCTTTCTCAGTTAAGAGACACTGGACTTGCACCACCTCCAAAATATATACACACATACATGCTTGTCACTAAAAGCAACCATCCAAAATTCAAAAAAGAAAAGTAAAACGCACATCGTACCACACACACAAGGCACATAATCTACGGACACTCATCGCACAAATCCACTGTTTTCAATTGCAGTAGGTATCCTATAACTGTTTCATGCTTTTAAATGTAGATGACAGCATTTTACTGTAATTTACAAGAGATATATTTTTCAGTGTAAATAATGTATTAAACTGGTGCATTTACAGGAAGGACCTTTTACTACCTTTTACTCTGCTTAATAAAAAAAAACCCCACAGCATTCTGGGAAAGTAAATATTTTATCAAGACTTCCAACTAAAAAAGTCTGAATTCAAAAAGTAAGGTTTTTATTTTACCCCTTTTTAAGATCAGGGCCTGTTTTCTAGTTTTGGCCCCAATTTTAAATTTGATCATATTATTTTATTCGACATAGAGCTGGGCGATAGAACGATAACGATATGTATCGCGATATAACTTTTACTGATAGAGAAATTAAGCTATCGCGATAGACCTCGCCGCTCTTGTCCTCAAAAAAAAAAAAAAAAAAAGGTCAGCCAATCCAAACTAAGTAGCGCAGAGCCGAACCAATCACAGCCGCAGCGTCACGTCGCGTGACTTGTTACGTACAGCACAAGTGCCAAGCCGCACGTGTGTTTGTTTGGGAAGCAGCCAGCGGGTAATGGAGGAAATGAGTGTGCCGACTAGAAAAATCAACCGAGCATGACCGAAGAGAAAACAGATGACGGTTCCAACGCCGGAGAGATTGTCAAACGGAAGAGCCATAGAAGTTCCGTAGTGTGAAGGTATTTCGGCTATTTCAAGTCTGACAAAAAACAGAGTAGCGTGCACTGTAAATTGTGCCGAAAGCAAGTCTGGAAATACAATAAACTGGTGCATGCGTCACACTGTGCGCCGCGTTATTGTTTCGGTGAAATGAATTTCTACAATACTGTTACTGTTAATTCTACTCTCTGCAGTGTTTAAATGCTTACATATACACACAGTTACTGTCCCTCCACACATACGACTCGGTTCTGCTTCTATGCCCCAGCTTTGTTTACTTTTTCCCACCGAGGCTTCTAGACTTCTGATTGGCCAACATTTCGGCACGGTTAGGAATCTAGCGCCACCTGCTGCTTTGGCATGTTCATAGCAGCGTTTTCCTTCATTTCTGCCTTTATGTGTGGACGGGATTCTTTTTTAAAACGAAAAAGGAAAATCTCAGTTTTCAAAAATACCCGTGTACGTGTGGACGTAGCCTCAGTCTCTGACTGGAAGCGCTAATTCGTCATTCGGCTTTTGTCAGACTAAAGTAACTGTTAAAACTGTTTGAAAAGCTCAGCTATACAACAAGGAGAGATTGAGAATTTCCTTTTAGTTCTCAGTTTATTTGATATTGACAAAAGTTAGTCAGTTTTGTCTGTTCTTCTGTAAAACAAACTAAGATTTATTTTTAGAATTAATATTTTGTTTCTAAGTGGAATTGACAATTTAGTCTGTTTTGTTTGTTCTATTTTGAAACTTAAACGCTTTAGCGGCTGCCTTTTGTGTAGTTTGCAATATTTGCCTTTATTTATCTGAAAAAGTCTCATGTTCCTTAAGTACATCTACCCTGTTGAACTTATTATGGGAAATAAATATTTAAATAAAAACAAGCTGCTGATTATTTCACATTTTACTTGTGAGCAACGGCACATTTAAATCTTACAAATATAGTTATTTGGCTTATATCGTGATAGATATCGTTATCGCCTGAAATGAAAAAAACATATCGTGATATGAAAAAATCTCATATCGCCCAGCTCTAATTCGACAATAAAATTACATGTACACTTCCTGGGTACGAGTCTTTAATACAGAGGGTCTTTATCATTATCACAGAGACACAGCTATGCTAAACAACCTAAAAGTAGGTCAGCATTTTTAACTAAGCATTACAATCTACAGCTGCAGCTGTAAAGTAAAAGCACATGTGACCAACTGCTCATACTATGAATCCGATGTTTTCAGGTGCTCATTTGCTTCAAATTACTAGCTTAAATAATTGGGGTAAACATCATTATTTTCTTAGATACATACAAGAAAATACAACATTTCCACATAGTAATCTCTGGCTCGAGCACTATTCAGCATTTCACACTGTGAGGCCATCTGGGTGTGTCTATAATGCTCTTATTTGGAAAATCTGTTACATTTTAAGAGCCAGAATTTAATCCTGTTTGTTTATAATATAGATTAAAAAAACAGTTGACAAAATTCATACAACTACTCTTAGTATGTGTGAAAGAAGTGGAGCATGTACATCTAATGTAGGTCAGTGATAATGTCACACAAAGGCGCAAGGCAGCAGAAAATCCCTATTCCAGACAATGTACCCTAGTTTTACAGTTAATAACCGTTTTTTGTGATTAAAGCTGAACGTTATGCTCACTTTTTGTACTCTGTTGTAGGTTTGAGGAAGTAAGCATAATATATACAGGCTGAGTAAGCAAGATTGCATTTACTAGGGAACTAGAAGACATCCCGTTATGAGGAAACTGTAGGAAAGCAGAGAAGCAAAAATGTAATCATGCTTCTAAGCTGCACTTTAAAGAGCAGAAGTGTCGCTTAAAGTGTAAAAAAAAAACTGCAGCCCATCGGTGGCTCAACAAACCATTTCGTCTTGCAAGCTGATCACAGTGCAACACCCCTGTAGTGAAAGAGGGTGTAAGCTATTAAAGCCTTACACTAAGTGTTGTACAATAAGCACTATAGGCGGCACAAAACTGCACTAATCCTTAACAAATGTAACACCGCTAGTTAGTAAATAAACAGCTAACTCAAGCAGGCTCAATCTTGCTTAGCATTTCAGCATCGCCACGTAATGGTCACTTATTGCAAGCTAAGTATCTTGACATCAGCAAATGCACCCACAGTTAACCACATAATGAAACTTCTCAACACATGACTCCCACGTGAACCTCGAGAGAAGGTTTACAGGATGATGTATGAGTACATGCCTGGTGAACACACTGAAAAACACTGCTCAGACTAAAACAAAAACACAGTCAGCGGGACCATCTTTCTGAATTCAGCTTAATTCAAGGTATCCAATTACACAGGTGAATAGGATTTACCTGCTGTTGGCTCTATGATGTCACACCAAACTAGCCACACTTGTTTAATAATGTGAAGGCAAGAATCTAATGACATGATTATTACTGCAGCGCACTGTGTTTGTACCACAGTGAACAAGCACAAACAGCTTCACGTATATTTGTAGCCATGCTTGTGGTCACGTTGATGCAGACTGTAATCAGTCTGCAGCCACTGAATGACATGCTGCATGATTTAGCACACATAACTATGGCTCCAGGAATATATATCTACTGGTGTTGTAATGCCATCATCAGGCAACAAGGCAATTTTCCCCAATATTTAACCTAACTATCAACGCAACTAATAGCATGTTCAGTGCCTTGTTCTTAAAGGGAACTTCTGGCAGCAACTTTAGAAGTCCAAAAATAAAAATTATTTCCACACCAGGAAAAAAGACTTTTAATCAACTACCAGTTAATTAATCAAGCATTGATAATATGCAATCAAACATACAAAGTGAGGTCACGCTGCTGTTTTATTCATTGCTATTCATTCAAGGTATCCTATTACACAAGTAAATTCAGTTTACTTCCTGTAAACAGAGTATGAGGTCAGGTAAAGGAGGTAAATTCCATTTACCTGCTGCTGGCACTATGACTTCACGCTCAACTAGTCAAACTTGTTTGATAGCCTGATAAGTTAGGGAAGAACTGATTATTACTAGAAGAACCTGTTGGTTACGTTGGTGCAGACTGCAATCCTCAGCAGCCACTGGATGAACTGTGACATAATTTATATATACATATCTGTGATCCCAGGAATATGTATAATATGTATCGTGACTTTGTAATGCCATCATCGGGTCAAAAAGTCAACAATGCCACTAATGGCATGGTTAGTGACATGTTCCTCAAACGTGTTCTGTTCGGTCTCTGCTTTCAAAGTCCAAAAAGTTACTTCCACCCCAGAAACAAGTGTACTTTAATCAACAATCAGCAAACTAATCATGTTTTAATAATACACAAACAAAAACTTAAAAGCTAAAGTTAAACTGTTGTTTTATTTATTATAATATAAGATTCAAGCTAGCCATGTTAGTTTCAGACCATTTCACCCATCCTGGATGCTCCCCTTGAACTGAGCCCTCTAAGAAGGACACCACTGGGATAACATGATCAGCTCAAAAAAAACAAAACAAAACATGGTGGCAAACTGTGATGGCTGAGCTGACAGATCCATTACTTCCTCTAGGAATGAAGAGGACAAACTAACTCCACAGCATCCATCTATTAGAGAATCACTGATTTAGTGCAAATCAGCAAATGTTGGAATGCTAACAGGCTCAGCTAAGATTGTGAAAACAGTAACAATTACACTTGTTAAACATCATTATGAGCCTGTTGCAAAGGCAAAATCAGCATTAAGCTGCCATCATGGATTTAAACTAATGTCATTTATACACACACACACACACACACACACATATATAAATATATATATTTGTCTGTAATTACACAGTATATTCTTCATTATGTGTAGTGTGTAACTGGAGAACAGCACGCTTATTTCTACAAGCAAGCCAGGGTTTTTTTCAGCCTCTGTCCTCATCCTACTCTCACACTCTCTCTGGCATCTGTCCTTATTGAACACAGAAGTCTTTCTCTGCAGAGAAAAAAGCTTACTTTGTCATGTTCTACCTCTGTCCTGTCCAGGACTGAGCCACTGCATATGGAATCACTGGCCTGACGTAAAGCCAGACGAACCCTGCATCCAGTTGTGGTCTTGCCCCATCGGCTGTGAAGGCTCTAATTCTCCACCAAACAATAGGTTTCACATATAAACCGACCTTTTAGTCAAACCTGATTTCCATACAAAACAATGAGAAACTTAATGTTGCCTCGCTTAAGAGGAAGTGTAAAGTAAGCTGCTGTATTGCTCACTCAAATTACCAAATCTTTTCAGAGTTCATATGACAGTCACAAAGAACTGCCTGTTCCACCAGACAGCTTAGACTGCATGCTATTTCTGCAGTGCTTGAACAAAGCTAGCTCCTCAGGCGCTCTCCCACCACTAGCATTTACTTTGGAAATGTTCAATATTGTCCTCTGCACCATTAGGGGCTAAACACTGAGCACAGGGGTCTTACTCTGTTGCTTCAATGTGCTGAGATAACATAAATATGGAACAAGTGCAAAATAGATCAGATGGAAACCTGGCAACCACTGGTGAATCACTGCCGAGGCCTGCAGTAAGATTTATGTAAAGGGTATTGATAAAACTTCCACACTTGTACTGCACCTGAATTTCAAGCTTAAAAATGATAAAACAAGGAACTTTGTGATATAAACACAAGTGTCTTTTAACTGGATGAGGCCATAATCGTGAGAGCGACCTAAATAACATAACCCAGACATTTTTTACATTCTGGAAACCATCTGCAAGTATGACAGCTGGCAATTTCCTCACACGAGATTGATGAAATTGTATCATTTCAATTTAATAAGCACATCTGCACCACCACTGCTGCTGCTACTTAAAATTTCGAACCACTCTGAATAACCGCAGGAGCAATCTGAAGGTCTCTGTGGATGAGTGGTCCTGCTAAATGAAGTAGGCTCACGCTGATGAAAATGTCCTCCCCAAATCTGCTGAGGAGCTGCCCTACTTTTCACTCACTTTCTCCAAAAACATTTGCGCAGCCAGAGACCGGTGAGATCCCGGTTACATTTTTGATCCCCTCTAATCGTGCCTTTAAAATATGTTTTATCACTACAAATGAGGTGTGTTCTCACCCTAAATAAAGTCTTCGAGATGCTGTCTTTTGAATTAGCAAGCCAGGCAATACACCCACTGGTGTTTTGACTCACAAATAGATTTTAGTGTGTCAGTAGAGCAGAAGAAGAAGAAAACAGAGAGCGGGAGACAAGGCAGAGAGAGAGAACTGAAACAGATATAAAAAGGACAGGAACAGAGGTTGCCCCCAAACAGAGCTCAGCAGCACACATCATCCCAATCATCATCATCATCTCCAACAGCAGGATCAGCAGGAGTCCTCCGTGCCCTCAGGGTGCCTCCTTCACAACTCAACCCTGCATGAGCCCCCTGTTCCCCCTCCCACGCTGTCCTACATAGCACACAGTCTGTCCAGCACCATGACCCATTTAATAAGCCCTGACCTCGCTTGACAGCATAACATAAAGATCCATCTGCATTAGCCTCAATCTTAACCCAACAAGGAAACGCTGTGTGTTGTTAGGCCTGAGAAAACCCACTCAAAACTTAGCTACAGTTCGAGGGCAAAGTCGCTGCAGATGCTGCTTATCTTGCACTGAAGTGTACTCTCTCTTGGATCAATGATCTAGTTAGTGATTCAATTTTTCATGCAAAGGCAGGCCTCGCACTCATCTGCCCACTGCACCACCACGAGAAACAGACTGAGCAGCAATTCAGCATTTAAGTTCTGAGGAAGAGCAAGGGTGAGAGCTCACAAATTATTTAGAACTGGGTGGATATGCAGGGGATGTTTACTAAATTCTGAGTAGTATGGATAAAATAAATATTGGTTTAGATTGATTGAACGTGCAGCTGATTTCTTTTCATCTTGCTGAACCCACTGCCCCTTTCAGTTTGAGTGAACATTATTATAACCACAGACATTTTCTTATGCAAACAGGAACACATTGTCCCCAATACCAGGAAGTAATGTTTGCTAGTACTCACAATCCCTTTTGCAATCTAGAGAAACCATCAGTTCACAGGGCCTGGTCATGCAAGTGCACAAGCACATTCAAATACAAGCACAGGTGTTTGCACCAGTTTGACGTAACTGGATCCAAATGACAAAACATTTGGTGTTTGGTGTGCTGTCACTGGCTCTTGGCACGCCCAAGTAAACACGCACAAACAAGGCAACGGAGCTGGCACACTTGAAGAGATGGAACAAAACCGTCCCTTCAGCCGAGAACAGAATCACAGAGGGGAAGAAGCCCTCGATGCTTATTGGTATTCCCTCCAGCTGATCCTCATGGATACAGACGCTCTCCCACTCAGGGCTCACACAGGGAAACAGGAAGAAAACCAGCGATATGGAGCGTGAGAGGGACAAGGAGCACATCTTTCATTTTAAAGAAACCTGACCCGGCGTCTCCCCCCTCCGCCCTCTCCTCTCATCTGCATCCCACAGCTGCATATGTGGTCAAACTTTGATTGCTTTCTTTACTGAGGGGCCAAACTGTGCACCTTATTGGACTAAAAGGAATGGGGAAACTTGCAACAGAGTCTAAAGTCTTAAATTCCCTGAATGAATGATCCCCAGGGAGTCAGGGGAATTAATTGCTTAAGACATATTCACTATTATCTTAGAAGACAAGCTGCTCCAGGACTAAATCAATAGTCCATTAACACTTACTAGTGCCTGCTTGCCTCCAGTGACTGAGAGAGTATTGAGCGGGATTCAATTAAGATAAATACGCAACTATATTCAAGTGACCAAAACCGTTGATGTAACGAGGCTGGCGAGGACTCGAACACTTCAAAAGATATTTTCGGCTGCTCCCTTATTCGCGAGGTGTCACGGCAGGTAGCTCTGCATGTTTGGTTTGGCAGATTTTTTTTTTTATAGCACTGGTGCTCTTCCTGAAACAACACTAAAAGGATTCGTGTCTCCTCCCGGCATCGAACAGGAGATCTTTCAGTAAAGCACTACATCACAGAGCCACTGAGGACTGAAGCACTTCTTTAGCCTTAAAAAGAAACACACAGGACCTACTTTAAAAACTTTTATTTAAGGACTCTGGCATACAATGCACAACATGTAAATATTATGCCGACGTGAAGGTCAATGTGCACCTTTTGCACGATAACACGCATGCGAGAATAGCATTACAGGTAAAGGGCACAGTTCACATATGGAGAGCTGGGTCACGGAGAAATGCCACAATCTCAGCAGAGCCACCACTCAGTAAGGGTTAAAGGCAGTCTCTGGAAGCCAGCCACGAAAAGCCAAGTTGCATCATTTTTGGCCTCTAACCCACTATATCTGCTGCACAATGGCTTTTTGAGAAACAAAACTGGAATGCCATTTACGGGCAACAAAATGAGGAAAAGCAAAACTACACAGCACAGCATTAATAAACCAGCTAACAGTCAGATGAGCTGATCCACGTTACTGTGTTAGCGATTATAACAAAACTGGTCTGACTGCTTATATAAGAATCCGGCTATAAAGTTATTCCGCATGATTCTTTCAAGCTGTACTCCAGGGGAGAAGTGATCGATTTCAATTACTTATACTCTTAATTCAGTTTAAATTCAGTCTATTAACAGGAACCTAAAAAAAAGGGGGAAAAAACCCGTAATAGCACTTTTTAGTGACTGGGTGTCAGATGTAAAGGTTCATACTGAAAATGAGAAACAGTTTGCTGCTTCATGCCACTTTACTGAAGCAGCGAAAGAATCACACGTTTTATGTGTTAAAGTTTCTGGCTTTTAACAGATAACAGATCTGCCCCAGCCATTAGGGGACTTCTGACTCCTCGTGTGGTTTTCCCCCTAACCACCCAGTTTTAGTTAGCTACTTTTGTCAAGTTTCTTTCAGCTAAAAGACTTGTCATGGGACTTGAGTTAAGTGCCATTCTGACACTGTGTACTCTTAAGATTTTGAGGATATAAGCATATAAATAAAAACTTTTTTTTTTCCTTACTTTCATGAAATTGTAATATGAGTCATCAGGAGATTTTGTGATATAATCCTCCTTACCCTTCATCTACATCTGAAATCCTAACTTATGTGGTCGCTGACCACAAAGAAAACTCAACTGCGCTATCAAAAGAATATATTATGGTATGGTTTCCTTTAAATATCTGCTGTTATCGCTTTAATATAGATGAGCTGGGATCCTCATATGGTTGTGAAATAGTAAATAAATCCAATCAGAATAGGTTGCTCTGAACAAGCAAATATTTGATACAGTGTTTGCGTGATTAAGGTTTGTATTTGAACAACACCATAGCTGTTTTTACAAAGACCGATTCAGCAAAAATATTCCCTGGTGGAAAAAGTCAGTAAGCAAGCCGTTCGCCTGAGAAACTTGTATTGTCCCCTGTAGAGGAACCGACTTCTTGTAGGTACTTTGCATAGTTTCTTATCAGTCTCTGACACCAGCTTCCTGGGAAAATTAGCAGTGAGTGCGCATATTACATGTTAAATATTCAGTACTTTAGATTTTTTCTTTAAAGTGAACATCTTTCCAAGAAAGAATTGATGATCTTTCAAATTTACGAGCAATCATCATGACAGACTTGCAAAGGGAACAGCAGGCACTGATTCTAATTGATTTGAAAGTCGAATAAATGCGGGGAGCGTATTTACCTTTTCTGTGTGACTGACCTGCTTTTTATTTGCTTAAATTGGGAGAAATCACTAGAAAATATTGATTTTATGTATCACTTGATTGAGTATATCTCTTTGATTGTTTAAAAGACAATAAGCTGTTTACGTGTCCAAATATGTTTGTTTTTTGTTTTTAAGTTAACCCTTTCCGTGGGTTCTACTTACTACTTTTTCACAGCTGTGCATGACAGTAAGGTGGGGATGGATGAGAGTTTATGTTTTTTTACCCTTTAAAAACAAGGTTATGAACTGAGTCACTGAGCACAAACACAGAAGCACCTGTAAGACGCAGCGCAGTACAGTAGCTTATAACAAACACACTACCTAAGCTATTAAGTTTCCGCTCAGACTATTAGTTCTGCTGATAGCAAAACTGATAACCCAGCCAATATTCTTGGAAACAATGGGGGAAAATGGCCAGCTCATAATTTACTTTCCAACAATACGTTTCATAAACTTGTTCGCAACTTAAAGCTGGTCCTCATACCAGCTGGCCTTACTGAACATTTACCCAATATTGGCCTAGGCTGACTCACATATCGGGCAGACTCCACACCTGTGAGCAACACAGCAGGATCACAAACCATAGCCTCGAAAATGAACAAATGCATGGAATATGTATTAAGGAGTCACGTGTTTGTTTGGTTTAATATGTTTGCATGCTTCCACTAAACTTACCACCCTTGTGTTTAGAAACCATATTTAGGAGTGGTGGGCGTGTGTCTCTAAGAATCAATAAAACTTCAGATTATTATTAAACCATAGGATCAACCGCTTTCGGTAGCCCGGAGTTCACATCCTCGGAGTCCCTTCACATCCCCATGAAGACATGCCCTTTTCTACGGTATCTGTATGAGAGCGGCTCACTGAAAGCTCTTTGTTCGGGGAAACACGCAGCTTTAAAAGCGGCGCAGCTGTCGGTTTCACATGACGTGGAGCTCGAGAGGCAACAATGCATCGCCGGTACAGTACGGGTCCTGCCGTTCATCACACAACAATGCTGCAAAAACAGTCATTCACACACTCACCATCCGGCTGCTGCTGCTGGTGCTGCTGCTGAGGTATTTCTCGACTTCGGACAAACTTCGCACGGACACGTTTGCGCTGGGCATAATAACCTCCAGTTAGTGGCCAGTTAGGAGCTGGTGGGTCGTCACTTCGGTGTCAGGACTAGTTTACAACTGTCGCCTAAACTCGTATCCATGTTTAGCCCCCCTTTTTTGCTCTCTCTCTCACTCCCTTACTCACTCACTCACCCCTGCACTGGCTGCTCCCTTCAACAAAACTGCGCGTGAACCTAAACCCCGCCCACTCGTCTCTCTGAAGGGTGGCTCAGCTGAAAGAGGAGGGGTTAACTCTTTAAACACACGTACCTGCCTGCTGAAGATAACACAGCCTTGAAACTCTTTTTCTCTCTTTCTCTCTATTACCACAACAATTTAAGGTACTGTAGTTAGAAATATGCGCATTAAATACGGTTTTAGATATATTATAAATGGAGGAATCTCGTTTTGGAAAGTAAAAGTAGATAATAACTTATGAATATTTAAACCACTTAGCCTACATGTGTTATTAAAGGGGAAAAAATGCATTATAAGCAGGCAATCTAGTTATCATCGATTGAACTCTTGAGAGCATTTGCTAGAGTAAAAGCTGAAGGACTGTGGTTTAAAATTACTGTTGCAAATATCAGTTTAAAAGCTCATTTGTTGCTCTTGAAGTATCAAAGTGCACATCCTGAATTGGGTTCTACTTACCCTACAGAGCATTACCTAAGTCATTCAGTAAGCTGAATAATGCATACATTTTCTGAAGGGCTGAGTTTTTAAATTTAGTAAAGTGTGAAAGGGAAGGTTTACCAGATTGCATTTCGTTGCCCTGTACCTGTGCATGTGCAATGACAATAAAGTTGAATTCTATTCTATTCTATTCTATGTGTGTTTTGGAGGTGGCAGCACTGACTGAAAGATAGAAGGATGAGTTGGAGACTGTGGTTTGGAGACGAAGTTAAGGAGGCACACTTGGCTGACTTGGTTCAGACGTGTGCAGAGGAGGGAGAGTGACTATATTGGACAAAGGATGTCCAATATAGTATATGGAGGGAGAAAGGACAACAGAGGAGGGTGAAGAAGTCACTTGGATGAGTGATGAAAATGTTCCTACGACCAAAAGTGAACAGAGTTTTGTGGGATTGAGCTGGATGATTGAGCATGGATCAACACACATCAAAGAATCTCATGGATGTCATGAAGGAGGACATGTGGAGAAGGGTGCGGATGATCTGCAGTAGGGGCCACTGAAGGGAGCAGTTAAAAAAAGAAGTAGTACTGAAACTGGGTTACTAGTACCCAGCTGTTAATGTGGTGTTGTTGTGGTGTGAAAAAGAAAAAAGTGTTTTTTTCCTCTGAGCTATGAAGTTTTGACAATTTAAGTATCACAAAGTGCATGAGGATTCACTCAGATATTACTTACTGTGTCGTTGTAAAAAATACACCGATGAACATGTATTCAAAACCAATCTATATAAACTATTAAAGTAATTACTTGTGGGGAACAAACCCTTTGTTTCTTACTGTAGGGTTAATGCCATTGAACGATGCGGTCATTTTAAAAACTGTGCAAAAATAAATACAAGAAATGAAAGTGCAAAAGTACAAAAAAAATGTGATGACCATTATTACGTGATAATATTTCAGCTTAAGTGGTGAAAAACAGGGTGGCAGTCAAAATGCGGAAGAAAACTAAGCAGTACACGCTGCAAAGTGAAAAATGTTGTAAAATAGGGTGATGATTGCATGTATCTATAACCAGACAATCAGCAGGCCTAACAGGAAGGAAGGAGGTTTGGCCTGATGATACTCACAGCAAGTTTGATCATTTTAGATAAACCGACAGCATAACTGACATATCGTGCTGATGTTTCCCTCCAAGAAGTATTTCAATTTGATGTAAAAGAATCTGGCTTACATATAACCGGTTCTGTCACCTTGTTTTTCAACACTACCCCCCCTCCCCCTCCTCACCCCTCCCAGCTGCACAGACACCCCAGAGGCCATGAGAACAACCCAACTGGTTCTTTCATTCAGATTCAGCTCAGAATGAGCTAATCCACCATAAACACTCAGGCTCGTGTTGCATCACAAATCCTTAACAGTTACCGTGTTGTTTCCCATTTCTTAACTGGTTTGCATCACACATTGATATGCAGGAGCTTATGCAGTTCAAAGGTGGTGACTAAAGCGATGAACTAGTTTGACAGGACTAAGGAGAACCACACAAAGAAGCTTCTGGGATACACTGGACAATAGACTTCCAAAAAATAGCAGCAGACAACATCATTCATTTGTTCATCAAGTTTTAATGCTCCTATCCGTGCTTTTAATTAGCTGGACACACCCATGGTGTAACTACCACAAAGCCTGCAGACACTGTCCTCCGTTCAGTTACATATATGCGCTGAGCTCTGATTAAACATTGATGAGCTTATAACACAAGCTGTAAGCACAGCGCCCTGCAACATCTTCCACCGTCATGTCATTTGACACAAAACACAACAATAAGTCGGTTGGGCAGGATGCAGATTTTGTATTACTAATTCAGAAGGGACATGTAAACAATCTGGTGTGTTTATAGAAGCGGTTCAGCTTCCAAGAATTAGCATTTAGACTAAGTGAAACCAAAGTCCTGCTAGAAACAGGTCTTGCAACTCAGGAGACATCCTGAAATTCTTATTTTGAAGCATTACTTAAATGTACTTATATAGAGAAAAGTCTGACAAAATACATTTATTCCCCCCTGGAAGTTATACTTTTACCACCATCGTCATCATCATTGTTTACAACAGGCTGAACTGCAGGACCAACACAAAGAGCTGTGTACAGAAAGGGGAGTAGTAAGTTTGATTTCCCAGGTAAGATGATATCTCTCAGTGTGTGCCACAAAATGATGGGAGATTTTCTATCACTAAGCTGTGGCAAGCACTGTGTACTCTGCTGGGGGACAGCATCAGAGCTGGTGACACTGAACAGACTGAATAAACTGATTAGGAAGGCTGGCTCTGGGATTGGCTGCAAACTGGATGCTTTCAGCGCTGTGGTGGAGAGGAAGCCACTGAAAATATAAATGTGACAAATATCACCTGATCAGCCCTCTGCACTTATGAGTACATAGCTAGGGTTAGCGTTATTTCTCTGTGAAGTTCTGAATAGATCTCAGTTAAATGGCCTTTTGGAAGTGGGCTTTTCTGCTTTGCATGAGACAGTGGGTTTACAAACCCCTTGTGGTCAACCACTTTGAGCCAGTTTCGTTCTGAGAATGATTTAGTTCATGAGAAAGGTGTTTAAAATGGTGTTTGAGCTTTGTCTCTGCATGCTCAAGAACATTTGTCTCATTTACTTCTAGAAAGCTACTTTCAGATGCTGCCTTATTCATACGGGGTCACCATAGCAGGCAACTGCATGATTTTGTGCACTGGATGCAACCCCAAAGGGATTTATGTCTCCTCCTGCAAATGAATCTGGGAACTTTTGCTTGTTAGGTAAATATGTAAACAACTACACTATTAAATTCTTATTGAAGTATGAATGTTCATCCATCTGCAGATTATCACAATTCACAAGCTGTTGTCTTTCTCCAGTGAGGCTGTATTTTTAAAGCACTTTTGCAGTTATGACTGAAATATTTTCACCTAAAACTGAATGATAATGAAAACAAAACCTGTTTATGTGCAAAGTTTTCTTAACATGACTGGTAATGGTGCAAAACACGTGTTATATTTGTGTGCGCTATATAAAAGTATCATTCATTCAAAATAATCAGTGCCGTCAACTCCTGCTGACAATCATGTTTGAAAGATGTTTTTATTTTCAAATGATATGACCATCATTTTCTGTTCGTGTGAATTTGTCCAAAAAAAGATGAAACCCACGAACTACCAAGTGCTGCCCATTAGCCTTGGTCAATTCTATATACAAAGCTATATACACAAATACTTCAGATCCAGATGACGTCAGTTTTTTGAAAAGCGATGTTGCCAATCCTTTGGACTGGCAAACAAATGAAAAATAAAAGTTTTAACTTTAATTGATCTCACAATTCAGTTCACATTATGACAACTTTTTTTTTCTTAATTACTTAATAATTACCACTATAAAAAAAAGCTGTGTATGAAAACAAACCATACTGATGTCGTCAAAAGTACAAACAAGATTTGCCAAAAAACAAAACAAAACAAAAAAACACAAGGCCTGGAGTCTTTTAAGGATAAAATATTATGTACAATAAAAAGCACGCACCAAGCCTACCATCCAAGTTTCAAAGGGTTTGTTCCTGAACAGGCAGATACAGATAGGCTTCCTTGCAATTGGGAGTTGATTTTATTTGTCCTAATTGTGAGCTGCGCTCTACTGACAGGTTCCTAAGGGGTCAGATGAAGGACAAAGTTAAGATGTGAAAAAAAAAATTCACAAGTTAAACTGGGTCATTATGTTATGACCTTTCAGTGACGTGAATAGGCGGCCACTGAATCTTCAGTCTCGTGTCGCTATAATAAATAGCTGCGCGTCAGACAGCAGAGGCGGCCTGGCTATTATAATCAGTGGACTCCATTTTGAGGATGTAAGGGATGATGCTGTCAATCTGCACGTTGCCAATGAGCCCAGCGAAAAACAGCTCCTCGGTGACAGCTGCACTTATCAGCCTGAGGGCAGGGAGACGCAGCAACAGCTTGGATAACCTGGGATTGATGAGAAACAGACATCAAATTCAACATGTAACAAGTAAATCTACGAGAACAACACACACACACACACACACACACACACACCTCTGTCCTGCTTTTTAAGAGTTAAAAAACTTATGGTGCGTTTCCAGCATTGCCGGCGTTATGCAGCACAGAGGTGAAGCCTACAAACCTGTAAGAGTCTTCTGGATATGTTCTGGTTACATAGTCCTGCAGCTCCATGTAGGCTTTTTCCTGGAATCTCTCTATCTGTGGGATATTATCTATGCCCGGATGATCTGTTACAAAAAATTATGTATATGCACAGTCAGACTTGAGTACACCAAGGAATCTGCTTTTGTGCAAATCGGGGGGGATTGTCTACGCACCAGGGCTGAAGAGTACAATAGCTTTGAGGTAGGCATATTCATACGAGTCGGGGGAAAGCTTGGACACGCTGTTACAGAACTCCTGCATCCTCCAAATGTGCTCCATCACTATTTTCACTCTCTCTGGGGACAGCTTCTCTGTGAGACCAAGGGGGAAAAAAGGGCATGATGTAACAGACATGCCACAAAAGTGAATAAGACAAGATAGGGGTAGGAATTGATAAGCATTTGCTTCCTCGTCCTCCTTTTCAAACAGGAAACTGTCAACATTTTGTTTTTTTCTTTGTGAATAGGATGGCTTTTAATGATTTTGTGTTTATTTGTTTTTTTATATGCATTAGCACTTGTTGCTTCCATTGTCAAAATAAAAATTTGTTTGATTCATTGAACATCTTGTGTTACTGTCCCCTGAGTCTGTCTAGCTTAACAGCTTTCCTCTTTCTCAAACTGTAAACAAGTATTAAACCTCTCAGGAAGACAGCAGCAGAGCTCTCCTACCTTCCTGTAAGCTGGTCTGGAGATGGTTGATAATAGCACTTAAGATGGTGCCGACATTCATTACATTTGAACACTGTGCCAGACCCAGGGCAAAAAGTTCATTCCAGCAGGCTTTCATCAGGTTAATGTCATTGTCTTGCCCGCTGTAAAACAAAATGCACATGGTTAATGTGCTACAAAGGACAGTGCGTGCACATGTAACGGTGCACTTCAAAGACACGTGATTTAACAGACATTATCCACAAAGAATATTCTTGCAACAACAGGCTTACCCGAGGGTTTGAAAGGCAGGTATGGAGCGTGCCCAGTGCATAGAGAGAAAAAGTAGCCGTGAAGCCGATTCACAGATGTAGTTGACATTGAGGTACTCTGGCACAGGCAAAGGCATCATAAGCTGCAGGAATGGGGAAAGAAAACAAAAATATGCTAACAATGCAGCTCTGTTTAACACAATCAGGTGTTTTTAATCAAAGGGGAGAGTCACAATCAGTGGCTGTCCTTTTACCTTGAAAGGGATATGGCTGTCAGAAAGTAGAGGTCCTTCCAGCTCCACCACAGGGCCCGACTGGTCCCCTGATATCAGCTGCATTGTAGCCTCCAAGGACTCTCCTGCTGAGCCATCACCAGGGTGCAGGACTTTGGCCAGGGTGTCAAAAGCTCTAATGATACACAACATATACACTTATTATATTTTGAAAAATGCTTGCACTGAAAAATCCTCACTTTTGCATTTATAAGTTGTATATTACAGGAGATTCATCACAAAGCAATACAGCACCACAGTCACAGATGCAAAATGCTATACTTTTGATCAGCAGAGTGCCAGTCTAATTAAAGCCTTAAGATCGAATTAGAAACCACATGGCCCTGCAGGAAATTCAATTACAGCTTTATGACAAACAGAAAATAGAAGCCAGAGAGTTTCGTGAGTTTCATTCTGGTGCTTCTTTAGGCCTCGGTATCAGCATCAAAGCATCTTGATTTCTTACGACAGCTCTCACCTCGAGATATCACTTGCAGTTTGTTCATCTCCCTGGATATCAGTCATTGAGCTGTCACCGTTGCTAAGTGTTTCAGCTCCCATCAGATCATTCCCGCTGTCACTCGCTTCTCTGCTCTTGTTGAGGTGGGCAAGGGATGTTACTACATTTGCCAGTGTTCCAAGGTCACCCTGGCATGGGTCCTCCTGCTGAGGAGGGGACAGTTGTTATCGAACAGTCTGGTCACTGAACTGGTCCCAGAAACAACAGGGACAAAACTGGTTCACAGCAAACTTATTAGGACACGTCTTCATCAGTGAATGTGCAATGAGTTTCGTTTGTTTGTTTAATCCTAAACACTCTAAAGTTCTCTGCTTGTATATAAGGTAGAAAACATATAAGCATAATACAGTTATACTGCATCCGTGTTACCTTTTCAGGTGAAGCTGGAATCAAGATGGTGTTTTCCAGCTTGGAGAAGGGTTGCTGAATGTTGAGCAACATGCTTGACTCAAGCAAACTTGTAGATCTGATGTTAAGAGATTTGACATCACATATTGCATTATACTTTACAAGGCCGTGTAGCAAAATAATCATTTCCAGGCAGAAATATTAATCGAGCTTCTAATTGTATATAACGTTACATAAAAGACTTCCAATGTAAGTTCAATATAACTAAGCAAAGTCAAAGGAGCTTGCAAAGAAAAGCGTCTGGACTTCTTTAAGTTGCTTGAAGACGTTTCACCTCTCATCCGAGAAGCTTCTTCAGTTCTAAGGTCAAATGGTGGAGGAGTCCCAGATATAAACCTAGTGGGAGTGACCCCCCACAGAGGGACAAAAGGACCCCCTGATGATCCTCTAATCGCCTGAGCCAAGGTGGGAAACTGGGCGTGGGTCCCAATCAGCCAGGGTTTCGGGTGTGTTCATTGTGAAACCTGGCCCCACCTTATCATGCGAATTCCTGAGGTCAGATGGCCCAGGATGTGAGTGGGCGTTAAGGCGTCTGGGAAGGGATCTCAAAACTGGATTATAGATGGCAGAGAGTTGGTGTCGTAAACCCCCGCCTCTGTTCAAAGATGGTCGCTCACAGTGGACATAGATGGCTTCTTTCACTCCTCTTTCAAACCATCTGTCCTCTCTGTCCAAAATGTGAACATTGGCATCCTCGAAAGAGTGTCCTTTATCCTTAAGATGCAGATGGACTGCTGAGTCTTGTCCTGTAGAGGTGGCTCTTCTGTGTTGTGCCATGCGCTTGTGAAGTGGCTGTTTGGTCTCTCCAATGTAGAGGTCTGAGCATTCCTCGCTGCACTGTACAGCATACACCACATTGTTAAGTTTGTGTTTTGGCGTTTTGTCTTTCGGGTGAACCAGTTTCTGTCTGAGCGTGTTGCTGGGTCTGAAATTTTGGACAGAGAGGACAGATGGTTTGAAAGAGGAGTGAAAGAAGCCATCTATGTCCACTGTGAGCGACCATCTTTGAACAGAGGCGGGGGTTTACGACACCAG
This sequence comes from Copadichromis virginalis, assembly GCF_057382275.1. Taxonomy (NCBI): domain Eukaryota; kingdom Metazoa; phylum Chordata; class Actinopteri; order Cichliformes; family Cichlidae; genus Copadichromis; species Copadichromis virginalis. The sequence continues at coordinate 17,289,733 of NC_140624.1, forward strand.
CTGTCTGCCATCTATAATCCAGTTTTGAGATCCCTTCCCAGACGCCTTAACGCCCACTCACATCCTGGGCCATCTGACCTCAGGAATTCGCATGATAAGGTGGGGCCAGGTTTCACAATGAACACACCCGAAACTCTGGCTGATTGGGACCCACGCCCAGTTTCCCACCTTGGCTCAGGCGATTAGAGGATCATCAGGGGGTCCTTTTGTCCCTCTGTGGGGGGTCACTCCCACTAGGTTTATATCTGGGACTCTCCACCATTTGACCTTAGAACTGAAGAAGCTTCTCGGATGAGAGGCGAAACGTCTTCAAGTAACTTAAAGAAGTCCAGACGCTTTTCTTTGCAAGCTCCTTTGACTACGATGACCTGGATGACTGAGAACCTTCACAGACATAACTAAGCAAAGGCATTGGAAATGTAGAAAAATAACATGTACAGCGCATTTTATTTATTATGTTTTCTTACACTGTGGACATTTAGCAGAATTCAACAAAACTAATAATAACAACAACTGTCTTATCAGTATATTAGAGTTTAAGTAAGATTTACCGAGCAGTTTCCTTGTCGGATGCAAAAGTAGGTGTAGCAGCCAGAGGGCTACACAAGTTCTTGCGGATGTAGATCTTTTCAGTGGAGGCTGCACAGTTGACGGATTTTTCTCTCGCAGTGACTTCAACAGGCTTTCTCTCACACTGAACAGCTAAGAGATCAAAGTCATAGTCACGTCAGTATTTTATCGTGCAGGTTCTTAATAACTTAATATAGTATTACAGTTTCTTACAGTCCTGCTTCATGCCCAGAGCTATACAGCGCTGCAGTCGACAGTACTGGCAGCGATTTCGGTGTAGCTTGTTAATAGCACATTCTCCGGAGCCCCTGCATGTGTACACCAGGTTCTTCCTTATGCTGCGTTTGAAGAAGCCTTTACAGCCTTCACAGCTAACGGCTCCATAATGACGTCCTGAAAGATGAAAGGGAAATGTAATCAGGTGTGCTTATGTGTCATTTCAATACCAACATTATAAAAAAAATCTCTTTCTCTCTATACACACATATATATATATACCTAATGCATACCTGAGGCCTTATCCCCACAGACAACGCAGTACTCCACAACAGGCTTCACAATAGACTGGTCTGAGCTTTCAGTCACAAACTGCCAAACAACCCCAGAAATTGAATAATTTAATACAGCAAACACTGCAAGCAGGCTGACTAAACATATTCATGCCCCAGTCATTAGACTTTTCAGCTTGTTTATCAAAACTGGAAGGAGTCAATAACATCTTCAGGCAATACCTGAATCTGCTGCCCAGTGAGTTCGGGGGAGGCAAACAGCAGCTGATTAACCCCAGAACCATCTGGAGTAGTGAGGATGACCTTGTTGGGTGAGCCTTCCTGCTTGGCCAGAATTACTTTCCCCCCGGAAGAATAATCAGCATTTGCAAGGATAAACTGCTGCTTTCCAGGGGAAGATGGCTCAAGTGCTGTGACGATCTGGATCTTCTGTCCAGTCTGCTGATCAGTTACAATCTGTTAAAAAATATATATATATATAAAAACATGAGCAGGTGTTTACTGCATGTGCTGAAATGATAAGTGGAATTGACACATTTTACAAGCAAATTGCGCATCTTTATTTATTCACACAAATTCAGTCTCTGGGGGAGAACGGGCCATATCGTCACCTGGATTCTGTGTCCTAACGCCATGTTGTTGTCTGCAGACACAAGCTGAATCCTTTGAGCCTGTCCATCCATTCTGATATTGCACACACCTTCCTCCACCACCGTTCACATCAGTGCCCCATGAAACAGGCACACCTGTACAATTAAACATCTGTATTACTCTGTTGGGATCAGAGAATATCCTTTAAAAACAAAACAATTACTTCACAATGTTCTTACAGTAAACAAATCCCCGAATCACTTATCATCACTTCTGATTTATCATCCTTTCCCCCACGATAAAAATATGTTTTTTCTAATGCTGAGGCTTTTTCTAAAAATATGCATGACTGGTTGTTTTGCACAAAAATTCAACAGAAAAGCAAAGTCAGCAGTGGCTTCACAGTAAATTGCCAAATAGTTCTTAAAACAAACTGCCAGTCATTTCATTTTTCAACACACTGATTGACTGGCTAAATAAAGTCAGTCTCAGCTGATATACAGAAATGCTTTCCTATCTAAAAATAAACATTAAAGTCAACCTCAATAATATTCTATAGGTTGAGATCTAGCAAATACATTTTAAGACCATTTTTAGCAGATGCCAGGGATTTCCCAGGAATATAGAACTGTGATATAAAAATTAAAAAAAAAAATGTAACACATTTTTCAAAGTAGTTTTCTTTACTCAACTGTAAAATATGTTTGTGTTCATCAAATGGCATCAAATAACAAGAAAAGGCACAGACTTGTCCTAAGTAAGCAGAAATTTGCCAACCAAAGAGGGTTTGGCCTTCTACTACAGTGAAATCACGAGAACTTGATGAAAGTATTTTTTCAAAAATTTTTTTTCGATAATTGGAGTTTGATTTTAATATGGCCAAAAAAATGCATAGTCCTCTGTTAATTAAGGCCACATTGCCCTTTGACTTAACTATATGCAGTTCAGTCGACACCACCACAGGTCAGTTTGAGTCAGGAAAATCCCTCAGTTCACAGTTCACACTTGTTGAAACGCAGTTCAGCTTCTAAGTGTTTTACAATGAACAGTGCAAATAATGCAGGAAGAGGTCACCCTGGAGTTACATTTCCTCTGTTATCATTATATTATTATAGTTAATGTTATAATTATTATTGTTGTTGGCTCGATCTCATATTTCTGGACAATAGCCCTAGTCTATAAATAGGAGGAACAAACACAATCAAAGTTAACTTGATTAATCAACTGATAACATGTTAATAGAAAGAGTAATGTAAAATAGCAGAAGACTCATCTTTTAATCACAAAAAATATTTCTTAGGTTCTACCAAAGATCTAATTAGTGTTTTTTAATAATCTGATGTCTGCAAAGGGAGCTGGGACAACGTGATATATTTCAACTAAGAGCAAATAAGTCTGGCAGAACTTATACTTACATAACCAATAATTATTCATACTCCAGTTTTCTCCAGTCCTTGTAGTTACAGCCCGACATCTGTTTATATTTTTAAATTATGTCAAAAGCTAATAAGTCATGCATTGCTTGAAATAACTTTTACTAAACCAATATAAAAATATAGGTATTTAATCTGTTATGTACAGTGTCAGTAACTACATGTTAATTTGTGGCCTGTGCTAACCAATCAAGCCGGTGCTAGCTCGAAAATGCACTATTGGTGGCCTTGCGATAAAAGACAGCTTAATGTCGCGGTAAAGTAACAATAAATGAACGACAAAGACACTGTATGAAAACATACATCCTCCTGACAGCCAACTATTTAAAATCGATACGGAAGATAAAGGTATTTCTTTTCCTGTGGGTGAAAGGTCAACATTGAAGGGTTAAAGCATGCTAGGGTTCAAGGCCCATGATGCCGAATCGTACAGTGAACAGTTGCGCTCCGTTTTTCACAACTGACCAAAAATCGCAATAATTCTGGCACCGGACTTCCACGCGAGTCGGCATTTGAGAACAGCTCACGATTTAACACTTTTAAATTGCTGCTGTTATACTCACACTTACGGAAAGGATGCTGTTGCTTGCTTTACGCAGTGTGGTTTGCGACGCTAGCATTAGATAGCCGTAGCACGGTTAGCTAAAGCGGCTAACATAGCTAGATAGCATATATGTTGACGATATTACTGACGTTATGCGTTAACCTATGATGTTAGCTCTATAACTGTCTGTAGAGTCTCACAAACATAGCAGCACCTTTACATACTTGCCGATCTTATGTCTTATGCTCCCAGCTCCACACGACAGTGCTAGCGAGCTAAATTAGCTTTTTGCTAGTTGGTAGCTAATGGCAGCTTCCCTACTGTAGACCTACTGAACACTCCCTCCCTTCCTGTGTTACTGGCCGCTCACGGATCCTTCTTTAACCTCTCCTCTCCGCATAACTAATAAAGTCTTACCTTTCGACGAGCTGTTGGGTCAGATATTTTGCTGCCTTAAATAAATTAATATTTTTAAGTGTTTGCTGCAGGTAGTGGGAGGGTCAGAGTTCGTGACCTTTTTTTTATCAATAAATAAGACTCGCACATGCGCATTTGGGCAACATCGATTCATATTGTGTACACTAAAACCTACAGCAATTGTCATGTTTAGACGTCACATTCCTGGTAAACCGTTCATAATGTAGTCTTCCTTTCATTATACTCATGACAAAAATCAAAACTCAAAGAAAATGAACAGGAAATCTTTCATTTGATTAATGTTTTTCTCAATGACAATATACTTTAAATTGTTAAATCTTTTTGTTGGTCATTTTTGTCACATAGTTTTAGGTTTAAGTTTAATTCTGAAATTTTAAAACAGCTTCTGTCACACCAGCTATTATTCCATTGCCTACAATGTCCTAAACCATTTTCTCACAATCCCTGCACTTGAATGATTTAGCAAGAGTACACACAACTGGGCTTAAATTTGTGACATATCACATTAGTGAGGATTAGATATTGCACAACATTTTTCTTATCAGTTGGGTTACGGTGTCTTCGCAGCAAACTGATAAATTTACATTGAAGATTACGATAAAATTCAGCAAACTGTTATGAAGACATTGTAAGCCTTTTGAAATTTCATAATCAAATGTTGAAAATATTGCACCTTTATACTAAAAAGGGGCACAGTGACAAAAAATGAACCGCCCTCTTTTAAGTGCAAATAAATTCATTTTACATAACCAGCTTTTCGATACATAAAGTGCAGATAAAAAGATCACAAAGTGCTCTTTTAAAAGCACTAAAAAGATCACAAAGTGCTCTTTTTATCTAGAAAGGTGCTATATAAATACAATTTTAAATTGTCTCATTACATGTCTTTTCCAGTATATTCTTGACTGGTTACTGGTTCTATATTATTATAATTGAGAGTGACTAAAGTGACATAAATAAATAATATTTAGTTCCATATAACAGTAGCATAAAAATGAGTGATGCCATTTGCTCTGCTGTCATTACTTGAAGAATTCTAATTGTAAAGATAAATGAATAATCCTAAAACTATGCTTTGGTAACTTATGTTATGTAATGGATGGTCTCACAATGCTGTACATGTCATGAGCTGCCCCTATTTTGCTAGCAAAGTAGGAAATAGGTGCAATAACTTATTGGCACATGTAAACATAATTAGAAATAGAGTCTATAAGGCAGAAACAGAGTGTGTACAATTTTAATAACATCATATCATGTGTTTCTTCAACACAGCTTGAACTCTCGTAGTTAAACTTTCTTGTAATTTCTTAAAGAAATTTTCAGGAACAGTTCTCGAGGATTCTTGAATGACATTATTTTTAAAAAAGGATGAACCCACACTGCTTCAATAGTGTTGATCTCTGGTGAGACCAATCCATGACTGACACTGTTGCTTTGATGTTTCATGGCACATCAAAATCTGCCAGTGCTTCTTTGTATTCATTCCATCAGTTTAGATAAAATCCCCCACACCACTGACTGAATTCCAAATCCAAACCATGTTTACAGGTGACTGTAGACACTCACTGTTGTATCTCTTTCCAGGCCTCTTCTGGACACATTAACAAAATCTGGGGTCATCACCTCATAAGACTGATTTTAAGTCCAGTTCTTGTGTACTTTGGCATATCTCATCCTTTTCTTGTTTCCATCCCTTAAGAATGGTGTTTTGCCTGCCACCCTTCCACTGAGACCATTTCTGATGTGGCTTCAATGAAAAGTAGATGAATCAGTTGAAAGACCACATGCATCTCTCAGGTCCTGTGTCAGGTCTTTGCTTGTTTTTTTCCTATTTCTTAAGGACATAACTTTCAGATACTGTCCATCTGATGTTGAAGCGTCTTGGGGCGACTGTTGTTGTGATTTGGCGCTATATAAATAAAATTGAATTGAATGTTACTAGTAGCTCTTTGAGAATCACTTTGTTGGCGCAAAACTACTATTTTTATGCCTGCCAAACGGTGTTAATCTTTTTGCAACAGGCTGCTAGTAACACAGCGTGTAAAGATAAAATTTAGGTACAAGGACTGGACGGAAAATGAATGAAAAAGCAGACATGTCCAAAGAAGACACTTTTAAAGACCTTCTGAAAGCCTGAAGAGCTATGGCTCAAGAGCAATTCTGGTAATGAAATGAGGGGTGACTCAAGATATCTGCAAAAGACTGTATAAACTAGGGGTGCAACGATACACAAAATTCACGGTTCGGTTCGGTTCGATACTTTGGTGTCACGGTTCGATATTTTTTCGATACAAAAAATGTTCATGCCTTTTTAATTTGTCATTTATTAAAATTATAAATATATATTTTAACTCAAAAGTACAGTTTTTAAATTGAATGTTGCTGAAACAAAAGTAATTAAAAAAAATAAATTATCTGATTGAGGAATCACTCATCTTTGGAAAAGAGAGTTTATTACAGAGTTCTGTTTGTACAGTTATGTTTTGTTTATGTTGCCATAGTGACGGGTGACGCCCTCTCGCTGCGACGGTGTGTCCTTCCGGGGTCAGAGGGCGCCCTGTGTGTTGTTGTTGCTGTGCTGTTGCCGCGCTGAGCAGTTAGCTAGCGGCAGTGTTCTTCTGCAGATGTCAATTGTTAGCAGAGCTGCTCTGTGCAGCGTTATGGCATAATAATTTTAAGGGAGAATAAAAAGTCGACACACATATCTCATTCCTGACGGAGGACTCTACCACTACACTTCTCCAGTCCATTCACAGAGTCGTTGCATGGTAAGACATGGATAGGAAGTGGGCGGAGCCTTTTACCGTCATTTTATTACGACGCAAAGTACAAACACCTGTGGACACACAATCCAACATCAATAAACGGCTGTGCTCCCTGGCTAGCTCACGGGAAGCAAGACCAAACGACACCTCCGTCTCCTCCTTGTCTAAGCTCGCCACATTGGTGTCAGAAGTGGGATGATGGTGGCACCCCATGTTCTGACCCGAGTGACTTTTCCCCCGCGGGTCTTGACCGGCCGGTGCGCCAAAAGACGGCACCTGGACATTTGCAGGACTTTGTGTGGGGTAATGGGGTCGTCGGGGACGACTGACCCCATAGGTGGGGGCTATGTAGCGGGTCAGGGCTGTTCGGGGTTCTGTTTGTACAGTTATGTTTTGTTTATGTTGCCATAGTGATGGGTGACGCCCTCTCGCTGCGACGGTGTGTCCTTCCGGGGTCAGAGGGCGCCCTGTGTGTTGTTGTTGCTGTGCGGTTGCCGCACTGAGCAGTTAGCTAGCGGCAGTGTTCTTCTGCAAATGTCAATAAATGGCTGTGCTCCCTGGCTAGCTCACGGGAAGCAAGACCAAACGACACCTCCGTCTCCACCTTGTCTGAGCTCGCCACAATATTAAACATATCAGGTCCCCATAAGGAGAATCATGTGCTAACGGCTGTCTAAATGACTCGAGTAAAGTTTGTAGCATGCATGCTTGTTGTTTTTGTCTGCTTCCACTTGTCTTTGCACTAGGATGATGTCGGCGTAAACGCGCAGTCATATTCGTTGTGTTCCCACTAGTGCTGTCAGCGTTAATCTCGTTGAAATGACGTTAACGCCACAACACGGCAAATCTCCGTTAACGAGCTACCCCTGATCGCCCTTGCGTGGGGCTAGACGGCCAACACGTTAACGAGCTAACTGCGCTAACACACTAGTTCCCACCCATGTAATTGAGCATTGCTGGCACATCCAACATACTGTTTTACTTTAGTCCATGACGCGCTTACCTTCAGGGTCATACCTCACATGAAAACCAAAATAATTCTAAACACCAGATCTGAATGAGGGTGGGGGAGGTTCAATTTGCCATGTTGCAAGGAGAGCTTAACTTCTGTCTCGCTAGCTTGCCCTGCGCTCTTCCTTCTGAAGATGCTGTCTGTGTTGAGCGCTCAGTGGATCTGCGTTCGACTACTCCGCCTAGGCTGCACTGTCGAGCGCAGATCCACTGAGCGCTCAACACAGACAGCATAGTCAGAAGGAAAGTTGATAAAATAAATTACAAATTTTGTATTGTTCATACATATGCGTACCGAACCGAAAGCACTGTATCGAACGGTTCAATATCGATACGAGTATCGTTGCACCCCTAGTATAAACCTTTAAGATCCATCATGAGGACTTATATAAGTGACTAAACTGTACAGTCAATTTGCAGCATTTAAAGTAAAAGTGATTTGGGTGTAAAGTATAGCGTTAACGTTGGAAAAGAATAATTTCAGCAAACATACATACAACAACAATAAACACATGAAAATAAAGATTTATTACAATGACAGAATTTGAGCAGTAAAAATTAATTTCTTGTCAATCTAATTACAATCACTTCTATTTACATAGATATATATTTAGGGTATAATCATATGAAGCCATTTGATTGACTTAGGTGCAGAACCCATTATGGGACAGTTTGAACAGTGAATTCTCCACCAATACATCATTGAGACTTTAGATTGCAGACTCCAGTCTAAGAAGATAAAGTAAACATTTCTTACCCAAGCAGGAAGTGAACATTGTTTTAACATTGCTCTGAACGTGCTCTATGGTAACTTATGAAGTGTGAAAAGAAAAAAGAAAAAAAAAAAAAAAAGCATTCTCAAACCACAAGAAATACCCACATAATTTATTTAGGAATCTGCTGGATAGACGTGTGTTCACATGTTATGACAGCAGCCGTGTCCACAGTAACTAATGGATAATTCTCTTTTTCACCAAATCTGTGCTATGGCAATCCAAGCACGACATTAGACAATTGCATTAAAAGCATAACCCAAAATTAAAGTCTAAAAATGGATTTCTGACATTGAAGCCTAAACTTTTTAAATGCATGTGGAAAAGATTCATGTGACTGTGCAAAAATAAAAATGGGTAAATCCCATCTCCACAAGAGAGCTCTAAAAACAATGTAAAAAGTAGTTACAGTAATTACAATAAAATCAATAAAAACAAAACGCACAAAACTGGTGACTCCAGATGCTGTTTACAGATTTCTGGGAGCACTGAGGTAAAACAGTTTCAGCCGAGGCAAGCACAGCCAGCAGCTTCACACAGCAGATATTAAAGCACAGCAGCCTCTTTAAAAGACGTGATCCATCTGTTAAAAAAAGAAAAAAGAAAATATTATTACAATATTTTAATATTATTAATATTGTCACTATATACAATAATAAATAGCATCTCTCTCTACAGTACTTTTGGGCAGTCTCTGGGCTGTCAGCTTTAAAAATGTAGTAAACTTTGTTTTTGTGGTAGAGTTTGAACTGCGACGTCTGTGAGGAATCAGCTTTTACAACAAATCCCAGCAGGGGCAGACTCTCCAAAGCTGCCACGTCCTGCATGAAGAAATGAAAAACAAACGTTGCAATAATTCTCTTTGTTCCAACTGCCATACTGAGCTTTTATTAATACAAGTAGAAGACTTTACCTCACTTGCTGCGTATTTGTACAGGACCTTGTCTTTAATGACGAACCATAACCTCTTCCCGTGCTTTTTAGCCACCTTGGACACCTGCAGGTACCCACTCATAGAGGAGTCGTCTGTGCTGGCCGTCACCTTTACAAAGTAAAAGCAGTCTGATGAGTTTTCTGAACATTATATGAAGCCAAGTTGGGACACTGTAAAATGTAAATATAAACAGAATGCAAATCTTCTAAATCCAAATTTTTATAACAAGAATTGAAAACATTAAATGTTTAGAAATTTTACTATTTAATGAAAAATATTAACTCATTTTAAATTTGATGGCAGCAAAACTTCTCCAAAAGTTGGAACAGGGGGAAATAAAGGCTGGAAAGAACTTTCTATAACTAATTAACCTGGATACATAAAGTCTTCAAAAGATTCAGAGATTCTGGAGAAATATATCATGCAAAGAAGAAGCCATATGTGAACATGAGCTAGAATCACTGCCATCTTCTCTGGACCAAAACTCATTTAAAATGGACTGAGGCAGGGGTGTCCAACTCCAGGCCTCGAGTGCCGGTGTCCTGCAGGTTTTAGGTGTCTTTGATCCAACACAGCTGATTCAAATGGCTAAATTACCTCCTCAACATGTCCTGAAGTTCTCCAGAGGCCTGGTAATGAACTAATCTTTTGATTCAGGTGTGTTGACCCAGGGTGATATCTAAAACCTGCAGGACACCGGCCCTTGAGGCCTGGAGTTGGGCACCCCTGCAATAAGGGGTCTTCTGGTCCTCTGGTGGGGTCCACGGAACAGTTTTCTGCTTTCCCTTAGTCCAGGGGTAGGCAACTCCAGGCCTCGAGTGCCGGTGTCCTGCAGGTTTTATGAACTTTATGAGGAGGTAATTTTAAATCAGCTGAGTTGGATCAAGAACACATCTAAAACCTGCAGGACACCAACCCTCGAGGCCTGGAGTTGGACACCCCTGCCTTATTAGCATTCAGTACAAAAGCCTGGATCTCTGATGGTTTGGGGGGGGGGGGGGGGGTCGCACAAGAGCTTATGGAATTTGCAGCTTGCATATCTGAAAAGCCGTTATTAATGCTGAGAGGTATTAAAAGCAATATATGGTCCCATACAGATGAAATCTTTTTCAGTGAAGACCTTGTATACTTCAGCAAGAAAATGCTAAACTGCATACATCAACAGTCCCCTACTGAAAACATTTCAAGCACCATAAAACAATAAATACGTTAAAGAAGACCCAGGACTGTTCAGCAGTTAGAATCCTATATCAGACAAAAATGGGACAACATCCCTCTCTTGAAAGTCCAGCAGTCCAAAATTGTTTCTATTGTTCTATTGTGAATAATAAATAAACTACTGCAGTAATAAGGTTGTAATGGAAAGTGTATACAGATGAGGGCGACATATGAACTACCTCTTTGAGGGTTGCGGGTATCAACTTCTGCTTTTTGTGGAAAGTAAACGCAGTTCTTTTTCCAAGTTGATGGGTCTGTTCGCCTTTCTGCTCCAAAAGAACTTGGAAACACTGGTCACACACTCGAGTAAACTTGTTCTTTTTATATTCGAGAGGGAATTCATTGGAGGAGCAAGATTGGCACACAACCTGTGGAAGAATAAAGCACAAGTTTTACTTTTTTTGCCCTTCCATCTCTCCCTCATTCTGGACAGTAAGCATGTTGTACAACTGATGCCTCACCTTTCCGCACGCACGGCAGTGATGTCTCCTCCACGTTTGGGTGAACTTGGAGGTGCAGACCATACACATGGAGGCCCGCTTGTCAGGGATCCATATGGGGGCTTTGGATCCCAAAGGAGCACCATCGCCAACATCAGTGCCATCCAGCTGAATATGAGTGGTACAAAAAAAAAATGAAGGCACACAGGAGTTTCAGTGGCTGCTCATACAATGTTAAATGTTGCTCACATATTGCAACAGCCGGAGATGTACTTTTTTAAGTGATCTTACCACATCTCGAGGCTTGCCAGGGGTAAAGCTGCTCGTCTTCTTGATGTGTTCACTGATCGCTGTGGAAATCGTTTCAAGCCATTCGTCCTGTTCCTCGGCCGAGCTACAGAAAGAGAAAACAGAGCATATGTAAAAAAAACAAAAAAACCCCAAAATAGATTCAAGAAAAACAAAAAAGAACATACACTAATGAAATAAAATGTAATAACAACAACAACAACAACAACAACAACACACCATCTTAAATTACAAAGGCCTCTTTCATTTCTGATCATTACCTCGCGGAGAGAATGAAAGAGCGCTCCACGCTCACGATGTTCAGCTCGTTCTGATAGGCCTCTTGACTCGGTTTGCTAACCTGTAATTATTTTCACTGTGAGCCGTGATGCCAGGATAAAGATGATCTCGTGATGTGAGAAAATGTGAAAATTGACAAACAGAATAAGAATGAGTTCTCACCTTCATTCCTCTGAGGGGCAGCGTGTTTTTGAACATGTACTGGCCTGACTGAACGGGTTTGGTGTACAGCAACATGTCGTTAAACTAAATGGAAAATGACATGAAACATTTTCATTCTGTCATGACCATCGAGTCTCAAATACACCAGTAATAAGATCATAAAAATGTGGGGAAAATATCAAACAAATGTCGAAAGACATCTGAGCACCATGGAAGCTAAATCTATTAATCAAGCCAAGTTCCTTATATCAGCTCAACAGAATGTATGACCACATGTTTTACTAGGAAGGGAACCATGAGTGGAGGCACATGACAGAAACACTGCTGTTCGATTGTGATTTGGTTATGAAAGCATAAAAGGAAATATCGACTGTACCAGGAAGAACATTCTGGGCTGCATAACTTTCCTCGACAGCTTCATCAAGATCCCCTCTTTAAGGTATATCTGGAAAAAAAAAAAAAAAAGGGGGGGGGGGAGAAATCACAAAAGTGTAAATTGGCAAAAAATATCCCTCCCCATATTTTACTTTATCACTCTTCTCACTGCCTTTTCTTTATCCAGAACTTCTTCGTGCAACATGTGAAGAAAAGTACTTTGCAGAGCTTGAAGTTCATTATTTTCTCCAATTGATGGCCTAGAGAAGGTCAATATTAGCAGCCCGCCTTAATAATCACGTGGCAGCATGGTGGCTCAGTGGTTAGCAAGAACATCCTGGACTCAGGCACACTCCCGTGTGCTGTTTTCATGGTGTCCCAGTGCTTGTGTGGGAGCTTCAGTTTCGCCCATCAATAAATAACATGCTACGTTAACGCTGCCTACGTCAGCCCAGGAAACTCTTGCAAAACATATTGTTAATCTCAACTGAGGAAACATTGCGTTCCCACTTTCTCACCAAGTGGAACAACTCAGTTAAATATGCCCAAGCATAGTCAAATAAACCAGACTCTGGTGGTTACACCTGCTTGAGTACAGTATGTATCGCCTAACGGGAAACCAGTTTAGCTGCTTCAGTTTTTCCCAGAGTCCTTCATGCTGGAAAAGCGTGATGGCTCACTGGGACATTAGAATCAGAGAGACATCATCCGTGTTAGCACAACCTTTGCTTGTCCTACATTGACATTGCCTGTGTACGTACAAAATCTTACAAAAGCTTTATGACCTCACCCGGCCAGGCTGGACAATCTCATGGTTGCCAATCAGACGGCACTGGACACGGATCAAACTCTGGAAGATATCCTGAGAAAAAAAACGAGTGGAATGTGTAAGTAACGTGTATTAGGGATTTACCATGTGATTGCTTATCATGAAATTTCTATTTTGCTCTCACCCCTTGTTTCATGAAGTCATTTGCATGACTGGCCACCTCTTTCACTATAGCAAGGGCAGCTGAATGGACACAAATTTGTAATTGTCACACACATGACATGAAATATTTCCATTCCACTAACACCATCAAGAATATTTACGGATCTGCAGGTTTAAAGAAATTAATAAAAATAAAGGTTATGTCGTTACCTTCTGTGTCTTTGTAGTCGTCTGCATCTTCAGGCAGGTTTTTTAGATAATCTAAAACAAAATAAAAACATTTAAGTTTTGCTATCAACAGTGTAACCACAACAAGTGATCAATAAGTACGCAAATGGGTGTTAAGGGCTCAGTCTCTATATCCAATTCCTGGAATGATTCAGAACTTAAATCCTGGATGAAAAGGTCTTCAGGTGTTTACGTAACGCAGCTATACAAGAGTGACGTGGGAAACATTCATCATATGTTGGCACTGACCGATTAACCAGACTCGTGAATCCACAAGCTCACTCTTGTTGAAGCTTATGTTATGTCACCAAATCTGATTCGGACCCTACTTCAAAAGCCTTATTATACAAGGAGTCAAGAAGGAGCACAAAAGATTTTCATAATAAGCACCAGAGGGCAGCATGATGCCTGAGATGAGACATCAAAGGCTGCGCCAACGTGTACAGTTTAGGAGTCCAAAACTACAACAGTGAGCTGAGTTTGTACTTAAGTTAAACTCACCTTTAAGTATTAAATAAGAAACATAAAAGATCTATTTCAATGACTCTTTATTTACAGGTTTACCTGTGAGTAGCAGCTGGTACTGAGGAATCCTCTGTACAGGTTTTAACAGGTAATGCTTCAGAGCCAAGCTGGCGCAGCGTGGACTAGCCTTAACAAAAAAAGAGAACAAAACCAAATCAACATTTAATGGTTTTTGTTTTGTTTTTGAAAAAGGGAGCAAAGACACTTACACGCAGAACAGGTTGAGCACCATTACCTCAAATTCCCGTACTACTGCGCCAAATGCTGGATTCTTCTTAGTCTGCTCATCCAGGAGAACCACATTCCTGTCAAACTCACGAATGTATGTCGAGTACATCTTCAGATAGGGCCCCTGTTTCAGGAAAATGTCTGCTACCTGGGGATTCTCGTTCCTGTAAACAAAACAGAGCGAAAAGAAAAACACTGGTCAGTTCCTCGATCCATCTATGTGATTAGGTGGGGGGGGCATACTTTGGTCCATACTTTTGTTTTATAGTATCTATTTTTTCTCCTATAGAGTAAATGAATAATCAAAAACATGTGAAAATATATATTCTTACCCAGAGCTTGAATACTTCCTTGTGGATCATGAACAGAAAAAAAAATCACCAATATTCTGAGTTTCCTCTTTACCCGACTAACCACACTTTCAACAGGCACTAACAGCACCACATAGGTATCGTGACTTGATTTAAGACCGTGGGCATTAGTATGGAGTTAAAACATAAAAACATCCCTCTTCCTCTGAAGACTATCAGTTATTACTGCATGGTTTAGCTCCCAATCGGCAACAAGAGCACATGTAAAGCTCTCAGTAAAAAAAATAAATAAATAAAAAACTTTGTTATACCATTTAGCTATTCTTTGTCTCAGTTCGGAGAGGAGGTTTTGGTTGAGTTCGTAGAGCTGTGGGAGGGAGTACAGTATCTGGTTTAGAAGACGGTCCTCAATCACAGGCTTCCCACTCTGGCGAGAGGCTTTAGACACTGCATCACGGAAGTCCTGTTGATAGACAGATAAAAAGTCAGATGGACACAGCTTAAGTGCATTCTTAAAAGACAATTAAATTCTGTTTTATTTGCATAGTGCTAAATCACAACAGCTGCCTAAAGGCACTTTATGTTGCAAAGTAAAGACCCTACAATAACACAGAGAAAACCCCAAAAATAAAATGACCCCATATGAGGAAGCACTTGGTGGCAGTGGGAAAGAAAAACTCCCTTTTAACTGGAAAACTCCGGCAGAACCAGGCTCAGGGAGAGGCGGCCATCCTCTGTGACCGGTTAGGGGTTAAAGGGGCAAGACAGGACAAAAGACGCACTGTCATTCTTATAAAATAAAATCAGGACCAAAGAAATAATAAATACAGAGCAGCAAACACTGAGGGTACCATTTATGGTTCGCTTTCTGGTGGTTTATAGCGACACATGGCAAATAAAACTGCCAACAGACCATGTACCCAGCAGAGAGCTCCTGTGGTTAACGTGCGATTTCCTCCTACTTAAAAAAAAAAAAAAAAAAAAACAGCTGACAGTGTAGGAGGCGGCTCACATGGTGAAGGATGTAGCAGAAAAAAAAATTAAAAGCATATACGTTTCACGAGACTACGCTGCAGACAGTCAGCGGTAACAAACGTGTGACGTTTGTTGAGAAAAAGGCCAGTTTGGTTATCTTGTTTCCATTATAACACATGGGTTAGACAAACAAAGCAGCTAAATCAAAGTAGCTTTTATTGTCTGCATTTAGATCCCGAAAACGAGAGCATCTAAGAATATGCATTACCAGATAAATCAGATAGAATACACATGCTGTGGTGAGTGCTGATGTCCGTTTGAGTACCTGACAGAGCTGGGTAAAATAGAAAGCCACTTCAACATTGCTTTGAACTTCATCTGATCTGTTCTTCACAAATGTGCAATCCACGGAGACTCGAGCGCTTCCCGTGTATGCTATACAGTCATAGATGGGAGTCGTCACTCAAGGCTACTACATCTTACGTACCAGCCCTGATCAAATTTCCTCACACTTAACACTGCAATTCCTGAATTTATCACATCTCCTCTTCCTGAGCAGATATGAAGAACTGTCAAGAAAAAGCGACTCAACAAACAAACAGAAGCAGATGTGGAGATTCTCGTAGAGATAGGGAGTGCTTTACTTCACCAATCTAAGAGTGGGTTGGCAAAGACTTGGTTAGACTGGTTGGACGACACATAAAAAATATTGTTCTTCCCTTCTTGTCGCACAGCAAACACTGCAGGGGAAGTACAGCATAGGAATCAGATCATTTTTTTGGCAGCGGTTAAAACAACGCGACTGTGTATCATTCAGAGCAAGTATAGTGTTACAATAAGAACCTTTTATTGCCAGAAGGACGGAGAAAAGTCTATTCTGCCCTTCTATGAGGATCAAATCAAACACATATGGAGAATGTGGGCTCCGACACTAGACCAGCACTGGCTCAAATATATACCCACAGCTCTTTTCATGGCAAACACAGTGGTTGCTTTTGTTTAAAAGGTGACATGTGGAAGTACTCACAACATGAAGCAGCTTCAGGACGTCAACAAACCTGGAAAAACAAAATACAGTTATAATGGTTACGCAATCGCTGCCTCCATACAACAATACATCATCATGTTTTGTGAGGTTTTGACATATATGTGTGTCTACCCATTACAATGAAGGTGAATGGAAATTGTTTTGTTTTTTTCCAGTCAGGCGATTATACACAGATTCTGCAAGACTCTACCATCTGTTGGGTGCAAGTGGACCAGTGTGTCAAACATATGGCCCAGGGGCCAGAATCAGCCTGACAAAGATTCCAGTCAGGCCCGCTGGAAGGCTTTGCAAAATGAGAAGGAGTTCATAGATTTTGATCATTTAACTGTACTTTCACGTTTTACAGCTTTCCCTATGGAGAAAGACCTCCCCCACTGCCATTCATACTACACCAAAGTAGGTTTTTTTTTTATTTTTTTTTTTTATATAGCACATTTAATGACAACAGCAACGCTGACCAAAGTGCTGTACAGAAATCCAAAATAACTAGTACCAAGTAACTTTTATTATTAGCACCAAGTACCTCTCATACTGTATTAAAAGCCAGTGGATACAAATGTATTTTTAGATGAGATTTAAATTGATTGACAGTAGGAGCCTGTCTGATGTGTTGGGGTAGATTATTCCACAGTTTAGGTGCTACGACCCAAACGCTCGATCGCCTCTGTGAACCAGCCTAGACCTTGGTATGGCTAAAAGCAAAAGATCATTTGTTCTAAGAGATCTAGAGGGCACATAAGGCTGCAAGAGGTCAGACAAATACCCAGGAGCCTGTCCATTCATAGCTTTATAATCAACAATAACATTTTAAAATCAGTTCTGAAGTGAAAAGAGAGCCAGTGGAAAGAGGCAAGCACCGGGAAATACGTTCACATCTTTTAGTTTGCATCAGAAGGCGAGCTGCAGCATTCGGGACCAACTGCAGTCTTGCAAGGCAGGTCCGACTAATTCCAACATATAATATAGTTAAACAATACAAGACACACACCAGATGATCTGGATGATGAGCTACTAGAACTTTTTCTTTAATATTTCATGTAGAAAAACTGAGATGTACTGTTGAATTTGCACTTCTTAACAATTAAATGTTTAGTTAAATGGCTTTTTCTCCAGTCTTTTCCCCCCAGTGTGTAAGTTAATGTTGCAAACACCAAGAGAAACTTTTAATCTACAAAAACCCACAACAAACCTGAGAGACAGACATCCCAAAATCTGGGCAAAATTATCCTAGACTATGTGCACACGTGGAGTTCAAGAAATGCAAATGAGGGAAAAAAAGGACACTCACACACTCTCAGAGGTCATAATTTCTTGTGCAATGTTGAATATCTTGTTTTTCTTCTTTTCACTCGCCGTCTGATGAAGACAATCAATAAAAACAGTACAGTTTGAATAAAACAGTACAGTAAATGTAGCACACACACTGCTCGCAGCAGACGTACAAGATGCAATAATAATATATTAATCTATTAGAAACAGCATGAGGATGATGCTATAAATGTTTTTGTTTTTCTTGTTAAAGGAAGGCGTGTTCTCCCCTGCAGGACTATTTTGCCTGCATCCTTGAAATTCCTGCAATGAGCAAACCCTGTCAGGATCTAACAGCTTCTGCTCCTCACCGTTTTCTCCTCTGGCTGCTCAGGGTCACCTTTACTTGAGTCAGAGCTGCTGTCATTCTCGCCTTCGTCTTCTGAGGTGGTCTGGATAAAGTCATCATCAAACGGCACCTCAAGAACAATGTCTTTTTCAAAGGAGCTTCTGTAAAAAAAAAAAAGTCAGAAACACGTGTTAGTCAAAGAGCAAAACAGGGACCGACAAACACAAACAGGGCAGGTAGTCTTGACACACAACTATCTGAAGGCATTTATTCTGCATTTGAAAGGCGCTGACACACCTTTAAAATACACATGGCGAACGAGCGAGGGGAAGGGAATTTCAGAAGAATGAGGAAGATTTCTGATATAAAAAAAAAAAACTCTCCTCAGCATTTAATCCCAAGAATTTCTTATATGGGAGCATTTATTATTAAAAGTCATAGAAATGCACACAGGAAAGGGAGGACTTGACACCTTTAAATGTTAAATCTAATTATCAATACAATCACAAGCCTACTCCTACTGCATCTTTTTACATCTGCTCACAGAACTCAGAAATAAGGCACCATCATCGTCAGCAGTTTTAACAGGACTTCACATGAACAGCTAACAGGAAATTGTGCCAAAGATGCGCCGCATGTCTAAAATGCCACAATTCCCAGAGGATTCTCAGAAGGCACCTCCCTGAACAAAACTTACAAAGAAAGAAAGCAGACAAAGCTAAGGGTCTGTGCCCCCTTTACAACCGCTGTAGTACTTCGCAGTGAGCGGTCTCTGCTATGAGCCAACGTGTTTCCAACATGTGAGTGTTTGAACCAAAGCGCTGCGACATGCTTAGCTGTTGGAGGCAGCGTGTACAGTTACACAAACTGTAATCCTGTTATCCAGCTGACTTCTGCAAAACTGCTCATTCAAAACCAGACATGTGAAATTCTTTGCCTACTAACAGGATTACTACAAAGATTACTTCAGGGAATATACACACAGGAAAAAAATAAATAAATTAAAAACTGGAGCCAATGAAGACGCAAACTCAGAAACATTTAAAAAAAACAAAACAGAAAAGAATAAAAAAGGGTCAGTTCAACAAAAGTGCAAAAAAGTAAAAACGGATCTATTTAGCACTGATCTGCTTCTTATGATGAATGTATGTAGATCTGCAGAAACGGCGCAATATCTAACAGTGCAAACACAAATCTGTACATAAACAGATTTAATGCACAAATCTGTGATATTTTCTCAGCTGAATTTGTTCATAATCTGCAAACAAAGTTAGAACATGTTCAGGAACAAATAATAGAAAGCACATCTTAAAACTTTACTACAACTACCACTAATAATGTTGATGATCAAAAATATTTCACCCATCCGTTTTCCACTGATTCAATTTAGGATTGAAGGTGGAGGGGAGACGGCAATTGTTTGGACAAGTCACTAAAATATTGCAAGAAAGCCATTTACAGTCACATTCACATCTATGGCCAGTTTAGAATCACTAAATAGCCTAAGATCATGTCTTTGGACTCTGGCAGGAAGGCGGAGTACCTGGAGAGGAAATGCAAACTCCACACAGAAAGAGCGGCCAGCCCGTGGATCAAACACAGGAGCTGCTTGTTATGAGATGACAGTGCTGTCCAGCACAACACCGTGCCACGGTAACACTTTCATTAGCCATTATTTACAGTTTTCCAAAATGACAGAAACAAAATAAAACACTAATAGAATTAAATTAATGACAGAGGACAATAATTAGATTAAATGTTAAGAAAATGGGAGCAAGAGTAGACAGTGACTCAACATATAGTAGTTTAACAAACCAATACAAAGACCAAACAAAACTCGTCCTTCACACATGACACATTTGGAACAAATGTTCCAGTTACTATGATTATTTAAGTATATCTTATCCTGGTCAGGTACTTCTTCTCAATGAATGATAAGATGATGGTTGGCAATGTCGCGTGCATGCTGGAGGATGTTTTTCGTTTTGTTTTTCCAGTAAGTGTAGTGCCTTTTTTTATTTTTTTAATCTTGAGCTGATAGATCGCACGTTCCTTCCTTCATTTTGTTCTGGTCTGTTCATGCAAAGTCTTTTCTATGTTTATTGTTTGACTGATTTTTAAACCCTAGTCTCCAGGAAAATACTAATCATCAGCTCTATTATCTGAAACAGTTTTGAAAGGTGTTGCTGTTTTTGTGGCTTCCTCCTCTGACACTACTGTTTCCATTTCTTCACCCCTTATTTATTTAGTACTAACTTAATGCATCACCATCATCACTTTCTTCATTACATCTTAGTGTTGATCATGGCATGCAGATTGCAGATTATTCTAAGTCACTACAGAACAAAACTGGCCAGTGGACACGCTTCATGAATCTGACGGGAATTTTGTGAGAAGCATAAGCACGTCACCACCCGCACATTTGTGAACAAAGGCCAGAAACTCCTTTTGTTCCCCTAATGCACACATCACTAACAGTTTTATAAACATATATACTTTTTAGCATTAGGTAGTTATAGTTGGGATTGTAGGTTTTTGGTTTGAAAACAAACAAATCTAACTATTCAGTAAAAGGACTAGATGTTGTAGTCCCTGATAATGGACTGATAACGGATAATCATTGTAAAATGAAAAATAAAGTCTTATATTGAGTTCTGATGAAAGGTTTCCTCTTTAAGCAGCAGATTTTTAATTCTATCACCTCCACTCTATTGAACTGAGCCTTTAAGAAGAGAAACAGGTGTCGTTTTAGCGTCTTCCTAACACCAGATAACCGCAGAGCTGCAAACACAAAGACACTGTGAAAGCGCTTCTTAAACCACAGAAATGTGGATTGCATTGATCTAGTATGTATTCTTCCCTTCTAGGCTAAAGATTGTCTCTGCCTGTAATAATAAC
Organism: Copadichromis virginalis; assembly: GCF_057382275.1. Classification (NCBI taxonomy): domain Eukaryota; kingdom Metazoa; phylum Chordata; class Actinopteri; order Cichliformes; family Cichlidae; genus Copadichromis; species Copadichromis virginalis. The sequence continues at coordinate 17,310,825 of NC_140624.1, forward strand.
AACATGTTTATACTTTAAATTTGTGTAGTTTAAGTCAGTGTGTCAAGGCTATGCAAGCACACCATACCTGTCAAACTACCCTGACAGGAATTAGAAAAACAAACAATGCGAAGGCCCTCTGCGCTCTTCCTTTTCGCCCTCTGTCATCAGAAACATATTTTGCAGATGAATGGTTGTTTAAAAGAAATTTCAGGACACAATGAAGAACGTGCTGTTAAAAATAAATCAGGTTTAGAGGTAGTCGAGTACATCAGGTCTACCTGTCACAGAGTGCTGGTGTCTGTTGGTGGTCTTTCTCCAGGGACATATATGGATCCTGCTCCTCATAAATGCCCTCATTATCATACACCGAGCTCTCCGAGGAGTCAGGGTGTAAGTATAAGCCCTGTGGGTCAGTGTAAACTGAGCTCTGCCATGGTTTAGGCTGTGAGTAGGGGTCCTGAGGATATGGCCCTGAATTTTCCACATTGGCGAAGTCTGATATCTCCTCATACACAGGGCTGTCCTCAAATGGGACAACTTCTCCTTCATTTTCTCCGTCCACATTTTGCTCAAACTCAGTAAATGGAGCGGAGAATTTACGTTCGGGATAGTTCTGCCATAGGCCTTCGTCGTTGTCAACACTTAGTTCATTATCATCGGGAGTGTAGTCTGGGAACTGGTCTTCTTTTTCCGTCTGCCTGGGTAACCTACTCTTTGATAATTTCAAGGGTTGTTTCCGGAAAGAAATTGTCTTCTGTACTTTTTTAGAGCGAATGATGTCAGCGCCGGAGAAGGACTTGGCTTTGCTCACACTGGAGCGAGAATGCCTATTAACTTCAGCTGCTGGATGGTTACCGCTTGATTTGTCAGTGGAAGGCAGAGGCGGCTCCTTCTTTTTCCCGTGTCCTTCAAACTCCCTTGCTGCTCTCTCCTCAGATGATCCCTTATTCTGATTCAGCAGCTTCTTTCTTTGGGGCTTCTTTGGAGGTACTTTACCCATCCCAGTTTTCTCCACTGTGGCAACAGGCTGGCTGAGGGCCTGCTGACTATGCAAAATGCCACAAGCTTCCTCCTCATCACCCTTTGCTTTCCTCTGAATCTTTTTATTATTCTTTTTAGCGGAGAAATCCATCTCATAAGTGCCACGGCCCCAATCGAGATGTTCCCCTTTCACGTCCTTTGGAATTGCCTGAGGAGCCGAGCTCAGTACTTTTTCGAGCTCAGACAGAAAAGGTTTTTTCTTGGGTGGAGCAGCTGGAGGGGGACAAGTTTTCACTGACGGAAAAGCTGGCAGTTTCTTTTCACTTTCAGGTGCACTGACAGACAGTGATGATGTGCCCTTCCTGTCTGGTGACACCGCCACATTTTTGGTGTTTATTTCTCTGCCATCTTGGCTTACAGACTCTTCCTTCCCCTTCTCCCCCTTTTCCTTATGGTCCTGAACAGCTTGCCTGGGTTTCTGTGGTACAGGGATAGGACTGGGCTTCCTAGGGGGAGCTGGGATTAGTTTGGGTCGTGGCACACTGAGAGCATCTTCCTCTGGTACTTGTCCAGGTACACCGTCAAGAATTCCATCATTTGCCTCATCACCCCGCGTTCTGTGAGGAGAAGTCGGCCGAAAAGCCACCTTAGGACGGGAAATATTAGTATTTACAGTGACATTTTGGTAAATAGCATGTTCGTCTTGAACAGACTGATAGTGAGTATGGGTGGGAGAGGCGTTCGTTGTTCTGAAGTATTCATTGTTTATTTTCTCTCTGCTATGATTGCGGGTGCCTTGAGAATTGACGCACGTGCAGTTGTCACTGCTGCACAGACAAATAGGAACAACGTAATCCCAGTCAGGCCTTTTGCTCTCGTGCGGCAGTCCATTTTGGGAAGCAAGGCGACCTACAGTCTGGGGGGTATCCGACGCAGATGTCTGACGTGGGCTCGTCCAGACAGGTTGCCTCTCTTCCACAGGAGTGTTGAATTTAGAGGGGCAGGGTTTGGGGGCTAGCGCCGGTTTCACCTTCATCTGCGTGCCAGGAGATGGTTGCGAGAGGCCACCTTTTCTAGGGATCAAAGGAGATTGCCGTGGACTTTCGTAGTAAGGCAGCTTTGGTTTAGGGGCCACAGGTGGCTTATGCATGCCTGGGAATAGAGAAATGAAATATATGAAGTTGGGACTTGAGGTAAAGTTATTTCCTCTGAGGGAAAACAACATCTAAATGACTGTAACCCTGACTATAATGTAATGACTGTGTTTTCTTTCACTGCTGATCCTAACCTTGGTATACATCATAAACAACCTCTCCAAGGGTTCAAATATCACATGATTTATGTTTGCCCCTCTATGTAGCAGCACATTACTCCAACTAATAGCTCGCGTCAACACGCAAAAGTGGGGGATTAGCAGGTGGGAGATGAAGAGTGGGAGAAGCAGTAAAAGGCAAGCCTGTTGACAAGCAGGGTTTTCAAGGCGTTGTTTTCAAATATTTCCCTGTTCAACAAGACACAGTTTGAACTGCTGACTGCGAACAAAATCAATACAAAACTCGAGATAATCAAATGTAACTTCATTTAGAGCTATGCTGTTTAAATGACTACCGAGCAGGCTAAACCTAAACAGGTGAGATTTATACTGTGTAGGAATAGAAAGAAAAAACATGCTGAACTACAGTATAGAAGTACATCTCTGAGCATTTACTATTTCCCGATTAGCCATTATAAGCTCACCGTGTTCACGTATAAACCAGAAAAGTCATCGAACGGGGAACTTACCTGAGTTCATCATCGCTCCACTCACTTCGCTTCTGTTTTTCTTTCTTTATTGTTTTCCGGTCCTTATATTAAAAATAAATAAATAAATCAGTGAAGACAAAAGTCCTTCATATCCGGATAAAGTTCAGATCGTCGATTCATAATGTGTCAAATAATCGACATTTTCTTTGATTTTAACCCGAGCGGCACACGTGATTCCGCCGCAAACAAGTTCTTCTCTCTGGCGCACCGGCTGTTGATGTTCTGCGATATGTAGCCAGCCAATAGCCGCGCGCTTCCTTTTTGTTTCCGAGGACGATCCACTAGAGGCCCCCCAGGAGCCACAGACGGCCAGAGTCAATCTTTGCATCCAAATCTTCCACAAATTGGCATTATTATGAGTTGTCACACTGTAAAATCTCTTCTCCACGCGGAAACAATAAACACTGACTTGTAGTAAGATTTAACGCTGGCTCATGACTGCTCAGGAATTTTGCAAGGTGCCATGCACGCATATCTTTCCTCCTACATCATCTTTTCTATTATTAATGGTATGACTAAGAAGCCAAAATTATGCCAGGAAGCCAGCAGCTCCTTTGTAACACATATTTTACGCAGAGGAAGAAATACTTGAAAAATATATATATATTTCCCATCAGTTCCCTCCTTGTGTCAGCAGGTTGATTCTGCATTTAGTTATTTACAGGAAGTCACAAAGAAAGTCAGATGACTGACAGCTTGACTTGGTGAATAATATGAAGGATTGAATATAAATAATGGATTAGTTGTTGCTTTTTGCCATGTTTATTTGGCCAAGTCGAAACTCACTGAATCCAGGAACTTGTGGCAGATCTCTTGCCCCTGATCCATGTTTTATTTCATGGAGGAATATCGAGTGTGTGACAAGACAAGGGAAGGGAGGGCGTTTTGGTCTGTTGCTGGAATGATGCAGTGTGATTCCCGTCCCTGCAGAGGGGTTACATATCTTAAAGAAGGGAAAGTGAAGACTTAATTGATAATATAAATAAGGACTCAAGCATCATGTTATGTTTCAGTTTCATTTTTTTATTCCACAGAGAAATCCGTCCGAATTTCACGTAAATGTTGATGACAATTTTACATTGCCTTCGCCGTTTCCCTTTTCTGTGAAGGGCTCGGCGTGATGTCGTCGCCTCAGGTTAGTGCTGTGTCTGCAGCCGCAGGAGTGTTCACGGAATCACTGTGTGCAAAGATTGGAAGAACACCAGTAAAGTGTTCAGCTTTAGAAAGCCAACTTCTGTTATTTGTGGTTCTGTGGTGATATGTTCCAGTATGCAATAACCAGTTTGATTCATTGGCTTACAGGACATCAAATCAGAGGGGATTGTGGAGTAATACCTGAACTTGTAGTCTGAAGGGAGAATCAGACCTAATCTGTAGTCTCTTCTGCTTCTGGAGATTTGCTTTTCAAGGACCCTGGCTGAGAAGCTGTGATCGCTGCATATGTAGCCCGCGAACAGCAGCTTCCCTCTGATATACATCTATCACATGAGCATATAAAAAGTACTTTACATGTCTGAAAGTGGAAGAAAACGCCTCTGCAGTCCCCCACTGCAGTTATTTTTACCCTCCCCACATGTAAAAATGTTAAGCAGGGAGGGCTTTTTTTTTTTTCTGCAGAGAAGTGGTTTACAAAAACGTTTCACAACAAAGGTCATACATCATGAGGTTATTTTTAAGCTTTAGATTTCAACACAGATTGGCGTTGATGCGACACCACATCCTGTTATTTGTAATGTATGTGCTTTCAGAGTTTCTGAGTAGGGCCTGCTGACCTACATTATTTAAGTGCTGACAGTGTGTCATGTGACTATAACTCAGACCTTTATGTTTGATAGTGAAGGACGTTAGCAAACGTCACTGAAGCAGTTGTCATTAGAGCTCCCTTTTGTATTTCCTACTTTTAATACTTTTAATACTTTTACAGGAATGTTTGGACATCAGGGGAAAGTAGTGGAGCGGTGCTTGTTGCTGCCACCCAGTGGGGACCATGAAGGCGTGCACTTTGCATAGCATGCAGCTTTTGGACAAGTCTGCAGTAGGTTTACTGACCAGGACCGTGCCGGGAGCAGCTCTGTGTCGCTGGCGCAGCAGGATGTTCTTGGATTCGTAGCAGGGATTCTCCATTTCTATTTCATACCTCACCACACGAAAAGAGTCCATCTGACACTGGATTTTAAGAAAAAAAAAATCAACCTGTTACTGAATCTGACTGGCTCTAAGCAACACTGTTTTTACCCTTGAAAATGTGCCTCAGTATCACTAACATAACTCTTATTTTGCCTAGATTCACACCTGAGTGCAAGGCGATGTTCTGTGTTTGTTCTTCCTCCTGTAAAGATACTCCAGCGAGTCCTGGCCAAGCGTTGCGTGCGTGTCGACAGGCTGACGTGGACAAGTCACACACACAACAAGGATCTGTTGACTCTGTGGAGGCTGGCCCATAATGAGAGCATCATACTCCAGGTCTGTCACTACCGGCATTAGTTTAGTGCTGCAGCAGCAGCTCCTCCGCTGCCCTTCCCCCAGCAGTGCCGCTCTGAGTAGATCCGGGCACACTGTGAGGGGGACAGAGGGGGGGAACGGTGCCACTGCAGGAAGGAGGGTGACGGCGGCCATCTGCAATTCGGGATTATTTGGAAGAAAAACTGACCTGGGAGACAGGGAATCTGATGTTTTATAAGGCTACTAAAACATGTAGCAATTGACTTTTTTCATCAAACTAGAGCGTCTGGTCTTACTCTGGTTTGATGCTCCCGTAAATCCGAAGGGGTCCTAGCTGCGTGAATCCACGTTCCTTCTTTTCAGGCTTTCTAGGTGTCCTGACAACAAACAGGTCAAAAAAAAGTTAAACTGTTCTTTAGTGTGCCTTTCAATAATGCAGCAAAGATCTAGTGCAAGTGTAGCACAAGTGAAGCACTGAAACTGCTCCGCAATGTGTTTCTGTTACTGCAGCTCAAGAATAACTAAAGCAGGTGCCGTTATAACTCGCTGGTTGAGCAGGTAATCCATACACTGTAAAGCAGTTTTTGTCCCCGCTGGCCTCTCGGCTAAGTCCATCATGAAAAATACATATTTTAAAATCTCAATGAGACTTTTACCTGGATAAATAAATAATATATATAAATTCTCTTTAGTGTGTTTACTTGGTTAAGTTATCCAGAGTAGAAACATCCAGATATCGCTGTATGTCACATCATTTTCACACATCCACTGGAGCACTGAGCCCTTCTAAATGTCGCCCAGTGGAGCTGTATGTCGGGAGGAAAATGTCCAACTCATTAAATGTTTTTCAAACTGCTACATCTTCAGGGTGAAGACTGTGTAATGTTTAATTTCATCTCTGTGAGAGTAGCGAAGGTATTTGCCCAGTGAATTTACAGAGCACCATCGGGTGCCATGTGTCCTGTTTCTAGCAGTTTTGGAAATCGACTGAAGAGCAAAATCTCCTGAAAATGTCAGAAAATGTCCTGACCTGATCCTCCTAACATAACATTGTTCAGAGTTTGTGTGTGGAAATGGCTTTAGCGTGCACCTAGGCAGGACAACGGGAAAGTCCGGCGCTCTTTCGGCTGATTGCGACAGGTGTCCGTGAAGCTCCCGAAACTCATCTCTGCTATCCTCCGGCTGGACAGGGTTAGCATTTACTCGTTCAGGTAGCTTCACAGAGGGCAGAGCAGCTGACTGCGCCTCTTTTCTCGGCCTGGTCCTCGGTGGGGCATCTGGCATCCGCTTTGAGCCAGGACACTTGATACCTGAAGGAGAGGAAGAGGTCACTCAGAAATGCACACAGATACAGAGTTGCACAGATGACCGTGAACAAGATCCTCATGGAACTATTCAATAATGTCGAGTTTGCAGGATAAAGTGATCCTGTAACTTTTTGCTTCATTGAACTATTCCAAGCAGCTCCGACCAGGTCAGGTTTTCTTGATGTTACAACCAGCTGTTGCAGTTTTATCACATGTGGGGAGAACAGGGTGAATGTCAGAGAAGCTAGAGAGGCTATGTTTGGAAGCTGTGAGCGTGTAAGTACCGACAGCCACACGATAACAGTCCAACCAATCTTCCACGGTTTTGTGTACTCTTTGCTGAAGCCTGATCAGTGTCCCGCTAGGATGACCTCCTCTTTTCCAGTGTGCTGACGACTCCTCCTGCCTCTTCCCTTCTCTCACCATCTGGAGAGCATCCCGAGAGCACACCGACTTCTGCCACACAACATTATGTGCGCATGGTAGATTATGTTATGTAAAGCATTTAGCTAGCTGCTCTATACACAGCAACCACCGACTATTTGTGCACAAACGCACTGGTGGCTATTAAGCTAACTGCTCCTCTTTATCTAATCAGCTGTTTGATTCACTGTTTGTGTCACTTTTCCACTCAGACACAATCATCTGATCATTAAAAGTGTCTTACATGTGTCAGTGGGGGATACAGGAGGTCTTGAGCAGCATCAGAGATAAACGTTTCCCGAGTCTTCAAATAAGACTGCAAATGCAGAACTGATATTACAGAGAAATATTTTAGCTTCCTCAATATCAAGGTGAAAAACAATGTAATCTTACTGTTTCCTTTGGCTGATTAAGGTGAGACCGAGCAGAAAGCGGAAGCTGGGCGGTTTCATTTTCACACCTGAAGGTGAGCACTGCAGACGTACCGCTGGACAGACTCACAGACACGTGATCAGAAATCTGCAGGAGACAAGCAAACACTTTTATCGGTTATTAGAAAATGAAAACCCTAAAGAACAGCAAAGTGGCATAAAGAGTTAGCAAGTCCTCCTGTCTTTGTCGCCTGAAACGATCCAATCTAAAGCAAAGAAACCCTGCAGACAATAAAATATGAATCTCTACGTCCTGTCAGAGACAGTTAGTGTTGCTGGGATTTATGCACGAGTAGGAAATCTACACCGTAGCTACATCGTAACCGCAAACCCCACTGAAACCCTACAAAGTGAGCTGATGTGCATGAGAGTGGATTATATATCCTGAACCCTAAAGTATAACATTGACAACAAAACTCCCCCATCATATTTTTATGATTTTTTTCCAAGTCTCTTGTGGTTATAGTACCATAACATATGATTTAGCATATGTAATTCCAAAGGCAAAAACCACAGGGACCAAAAATCATTTAGATAGTTTGCTAAAAAAAAATGTAATATTCATATTTATTTTCAACTTAGTAATTTTTTAAAGGTTTTTCAGATGTAAAAGCATTCTTGCCTAACAAAATGAGGAGTGCTGCATAAAATGTTTTTATTATTTCATTGAAATTCAATAAAAAAAAATCAATCAGCTGCCTCCCCAGAAATATAAGTACACACTGTACTGCCAGTTCCTCCTGTGTGTCTCTGGCTACTTTTGCTCCGAATTTTTCAGTTTATTGATGAGAGAATAGCAACAACAACATCGAGAGGAGATTAATTCGTAGACCCCACCTGTATTGCAATCTTTTCCCTGTGATATGGCTTCCAACTCCACTCCTTAGTTTTGTTTCCGTAAATATCGCACACGAATCCACCGTTCTGGTCCCACAGTGCTGTGACGGCCGAGCTGCATTAACAGTTACAAAAGATTTAAAACAAACAGGCGAAGCATGTGCAACAGAATTTTGTTATACGTGTATTTTTACATGTTACTTCATATTTTTCAGTAAGAAAAAAAAAATGAAAAGAATGGAAGCCACCTGGCATGCACTCACCTGAGAGGATGCGTGACGGCCCCGCGCCCAAATGCTGTAATAGTCGCGAGGATGGTGGGAAATTGGCTGTCAGTGAACACATTGGTATAGAAGCCTCCGCAGGGCAGGCCTGAGTGACTCTGGCACACTGCCATGCAACCAGATGGGTAACTGAGGGGCCACAATTACAGGTCATAAGGTCAGCAGCAGTGACACATTTTCCATATGCCCAAATCCGCCTTTAATTCTGGACACTCATTAAAATTGAAATCTTTATGAATAAACATGATGAGAAAAAGATGATACTATATGAATGAGGAGCCATCGTTGATCCTGTAGTGCAGTTTTTGCCGGGCAGGATCCTGCTGTTTCACTTCTGGTATCTGTGGCATCCCGTTGACTAAAGAGGAAGGATGGTCCTTTCTTCTCCTGCGTGTCACGTTAGCCTTCGTATCCCCATAGTGACGGAGGATAAGCTGTTCGTTCGGATCCAGCTCAGTTGTTGGCAGTTTTCTACGTTAAAAAAAATACGGTTAAGTGTAAACGTTTTTGGACAAATGTGACTTTTGTCGTTTTCGTGTGAGTGTTCTTGACTGGGTTAGATGTTGTGAAGGGGTTTTTTTGAACCATGGAAATAAGCCGTCATCTTTTGGTGTTGTTCTATTTGTTGATTTTGCTACTCCTAAAGTTTTTGCTCCGTCTCTGATAGGTTTGTTTTTTCCCCATCTTCAGATGGCCTTTGCTTTTACTGACCTTTCTTTGGACCTCATATTGAGAATTTAAATGAAAAACTATCAAATGCAATTGCATCATTTGAAATCAACTCCAGATCTTTTATCTGCCCAATTAGTCATGAGATAAAGAGGGAATCGACCTCATTTGACCATCAAACAGTTCCAAACAGTTTATGTGCAACCTTTGTCAAACCCTTTGAAATAAAACTAAAAGTCAGCACTTCAACCACATATTGACTGTTTGATTTCAGATCCCCTGTGTTGTGTACAGAGGCAAAATTACAAATAAATGTGTCACTGTCCAAAAGCCTATGGACCTTAACGTATATTAAACAATGCATGTGAAAGTACTGGATTATATTGCTTTAACCAGATAAGGATTTCAGTAACTGATGACCAAATGTAAAATAGCCTGAAATTCAATCAAAATGGATTCATCAGATCAGCCGACCAACAGGATCTGATCATTTGGAAATGCAAATGCTATTAATGCAGAAACAGACGCTGACAACTCACTCTGGATCTTTTGCTCCCTGCAGTCTCTCCACCACCCACTGATACAAACTGATCCTGTTCAGCACATCACTGGAGGCCTGATTAGCCTGAGCGATCAAACCTGCACACAAAACACACGACACAGCGGAGGCAGTGACAGAGTCATCTACGCAGTGCTGCAGCTGCATGTCATACCTGCATGTTTACACTTACTGGATGAGATGGAGGGAGTGGCTGCTGTGGAGCTGCGAGCTGTTTAAGAGCAAGAATGTGAAACTTAGTCTTAGAAGGATTATAATACAATTTACAAGGAATTTCACGTAAATGCACTCCAAACTCAGAGTGCAATGCTCAGAGAAACTGCAAAAAGAAAACAAACAAACAAAAAAAAAAACAAGAGCTACATCTCAGTTTCTACATGCCTCACAAAAGAAGACTGAACAAGTATGGGCTGTTGGAAAGGTCCAATTTGGGGGGGGGGGGGGGGGGGGATTAGATGGATACCTTCCTGGTATGTTATCTTCCCTTGTAGTGTTTTTATGGCCACAGAAATGTGCCTGAAATTATTTCTTTTACCTCTACTGCATCTTGGCTCGCTCTTTTTCACATGTGGGTTTAGTTTGGCTCGCGACTTTCTCCCTGTGAAACCAGCACTTCTTGCTGCGCACGGGTTCTCCTCTGCCGTTTCCTCCCGGCCGCTGGCTGACACCTGGCGGGGAGGTTGCTGCAGCTTCGGGGAGCCCACAGACTTCGGTAGCTTGTCAGTCAGTTTGGGACTTGAACGCAGCGCCCCTGCAGTCAGATCGTGCCAGGAGCAGTTCAGAATATTTACAACCCCGTGAGGAAGACGCCTCTCATCAGCCCACCTATGCTGCCAAAGCAGGCGAGCCAATTCATTTAATAACTGAGGCGCTGCTTGCTTGTATGCCTCGATCGAACCGTTCAGGGTTAAAGCAGACGATGTGCCAGGTTTATCGCCTTCTTCCTCCCTTCCCTCGTTCTCCTCCAGATTACTATGAGAAAATAAGACAGGTTATTTACAGTAAACCACGTTTCCTTCTCCTCCTCCTTTTTTCGGATGCTCCCACAGCAGATCATCTCTGTCAGAATGTGCAAGCCTCTAATTACCTTCGTATCCTGCCCTCGAATTGTGCTCCTCCATTTATCACACTCAAATGTAAAATGTTTCCTCGCTCTCCTTTAACTCGATTTCGTCCTGCTGGCTGCAGAGAGGCAAGTGGACGGTAAAAGTTGTGCTCTTTCTTTTAAACTACACAGTCAGCAAAACGCATCCTCACCTCACCTGATCAAAGAAATAAAAGGGCCCCCGTCTGCCTTCTGTCCCACCAGAAGAACTCATTTCCCGTTACAAAGGGAGAAATCCCCCACACTGTATCTCTTTGCAGCAAAGCAAAAGTAACCTAGCTGAGAAAAAGTGCTTCAAGATCAACATTTCACTCCAGCAAATACCCCCCTCTCCGTTCATGTTCTCGCCTTGTTGCTTGGATACGCACTTCTCGCGTTACGCACGTTAATGATCGACTCTAGGCATCAAATTGAATCTGTGACAGTGCAAACAACAATACGTTACTCTCAATAACAGATAAGGTGTCGAGCGTTTGGCAATGTGGACACACAAAGAGAAAGAAAGGGCGCGCAGGTTGATACTGAGGAGCTGCAGCAGTCAGGTGTGCGCTGGGCTGCCAGGTAACCTGAAACTCAGCCGCTGGACGATCGGAGAAAGTGATGAGTCCAGCACAGTGCAGCTTTTAAAGGCCACACACCGGGACAGGACTGTCACATACATCTGAGCATCACAGGAACTGTGAGTCCAAACAATGTAACTCTAAAAATCTGATGACGATTGAAACTTTTTTTTTCTTTTTTCTTTTTTTTTTTTTTGCTGCTTGGCGCACAGGAGGATCGTCTTCTTCTGTTCTGGTTAAGTTGTTGCATAGAGATCGTCTAATAGCTCGTTATTGGCTGAAGCTCCCTCCAGCACACTTTTCTGCTTTGACCACTGGAGGCTCCCAGCAGCTTATGCGTCACTTCGTCTCTTAGCCGCTGATCATGGCGGAGCTACAGTTCCAGGCTGAAGTGGAGCCTCAACTTCTCAATGGGGATGACTTGAACGAGGAAAGAGAAGAAGCGGACGCCTCGGAATCGGTAAAGAAAAAAAGAAGAAAGAAGAAGAGGAGCAGAACCACAGCGCCAGGTAAGGAGCGCATTTTGCGGTTAGAGGATCCTTTTAAAGAAAATAGCGCAAAAAAAAAAAAAAAAAAAATTCCCCTTACTGCTCGGTGTTGTGCAGAGCATTAAGTGTACTGGACATGAGACTTTTTCAACCTGTCAGAGGGTATTCCTGTCCAGATGTCCCAACTCTCAGCGGCTGCTGCTGAAGCTGAGGGCGCTCATCTGGAAACGGGACAGACTCCGAAAATGAAATGTAACGTCAAAAATGGATTGGAAGCTGTCACTTGAAGATATGAGGGGAATAAATGTAACTTGCCCAGATTAAATATGTTTGATCCTATAATTCTCCACATAATCTGCGTGAAATTATGTAATAGACCCACAGTTGTAGTGCAATACGATGACATGTTGCCAGTTGCAGCATTACTGCTTCATCAGCAGTAAAATCCCAAAAGGTTAAGTTGCTGAAGCTGCCCTAAGTCAAGCGTGGTCCTCACAGCTCTGTCTATGAAGGGCTAAATGTCATAATGCTGCAAGCTGCATATGCCCTTGAGGATACTGACTTCTCAAGGCAAGAAATTATTCACACATCCTGCCAAGTTCAGATCATGGTAGATGCACTTTCTTGAATGGACTCTGAACCACAGATAATTTACTCCCTCTGTGTATGTGTGTGTGCGTGCATGCACGTGCATGTTCACCTGCACATGCATGCACGGCATTGTGTGACTTTGCAGCAGGGACAAGCGAGGCTGAGGGGGATAGAGACGCCGGAGGTGTTGGTGATGTGACAAAACAGTTGGAACAGCAAACGCTGGAGGACAAAGAAAGGGCCGAGGATGGAGAAGAAGGTATCTTCTTATTACAGCCGCCCACTATCAGCATCATTGTCTGCAGCGGTCATGCTGCTGGACTTCAAGTCCCAGAAAGTGCACTGTGAAATTCAGCTGATCATATCTGCAATGTGATATTTGATTTTCAGTAGCACTCTGGGAATTGTGCCCAAACGCCTGTCGATATTTCTCACTTTGCAAACTGTATTGAAACTAATGATGCTTTCAACAGATGGGGACGAGGGAGAGAACTCAGCTGGAAAAAAGAAGAGGAAGAAGAAGAAGAAGAAAGGATGTAAGCTATTTTTTTTCCCGTAGCGCACCAAAATGCACCAAGAATTTAAATTCTTCACTCAGCAAGAGGATTTTTCTTATTGTTTGTTCATTTAAAAAGCAAACACACGCACACTTAAGATATTAAGTAGATATGTAGCATTTGTTGATAGCATTGAAAGATCGTTCAGTAAAATCTTTGCGGTTGTGTATGAGCATCGGCGTGTATTCGAAAACAGACGTCACTGCGTTGAAAGCGCTTTGGAACACCAGATGATTGCAAACAGAGCACAACAGCAGTTTGTCTTTTTTAAATCCATGTCATTAGTCGTCAGTATTGCAACATGCAGTCGGACAAAACTGCATGTTGTTCAGACAGGACGATATGAATGACTTCCCCAGCACTGTAATTCTCTTTCTGTACCAGAATGCCAGGCATTGTTCTCTTAAAGTCAAAATATCAATGTCATGAGCACAAGGGCTCATAACTTCTTAACGTGTTTTATTTCCCCTCTCCTGCTGCTTTTTCCTCTGCTCCGCCTTTTCTGTATCTGGGCCACAGTGAAGGGACAGACTGACCCTCCCTCAGTCCCTATTTGTGAGCTGTATCCCAACGGAGACTTTCCAAAGGGAGAGGAGTGTGAATATCCCCCATCAAAAGACGGGTGTGTGTGACCTCTACGTTGTTCCTTCCGTCTTCCGTTGTGTGGCATTCCTACATTTAACTTAGGTCCCACTTTCCGCCTATCCATACAGGCTATAATATACTAATTGATCGTGTTTCCAGTAAAGATGTAAATCCATTCTCTTTTTTTTTTTAGTATGTTTTGCTGCAGTTAAAAATATCAGCACTGTTTTCACCTGTGCAGTGTTTTTTTCAGGGAGCATGTGTCATAGCCTCATTACAAACATTTGTATAATGAGAAAATAATGAGTGCCTCCTCTCCGTGGTGCTCCCCTGCACCCACCCCCAGGCGCAGCGCAGCGTGGCGGACCACCAGCGAGGAGAAGCGGGCCCTGGACAGGGCTAACGAGGAAATGTGGAATGATTTCAGGCAGGCGGCCGAGGCACACCGGCAGGTCCGTGCGTATGTCATGAGCTGGATCAAACCAGGGATGACCATGATAGAGATCTGGTGAGAAACACGCTGATTTGTCTTTGAGAGTTATTGATATGGTCTGAGAAGATGAGAATGTGATTAAGACCTTGAAAGAAAGGGAGGATCTGCTCCCACCTTTTCTCCTCTGAATGTTTTACCTGGCTTCTCTCTAACATCTGCTGCCTCTTTGTGTTTCTTTCTGCTTCTGTCAGTGAGAAGCTGGAAGACTGCTCCAGGCGGCTCATCAAAGAAGATGGGTTAAAGGCGGGCCTGGCTTTCCCCACAGGCTGCTCCATCAACCACTGCGCAGCCCACTACACCCCAAACGCCGGAGACCCGACTGTGCTGCGCTACGACGACGTCTGCAAAATTGACTTTGGAACGCACATCAACGGTGAGAGCTCGCTAATAACTTTTTAAGTGCTTTTTCAAGTTACGGTCTCCCATTCCCCATTTGGCACGGTGGAGTGATGATTGCCTTATGATTCTGGCCGCCTGGAATAAACTGTTCTCATAAGTTAATTAACGTCCTCTTTTTCTGGATGAATACATGCTGAATGTTTCTGCAAAAAAAAAAAAGTGTAAAAAAATGAAAATAATTAGCCGCTGCCGGCACTAACCAAACTGTTTGGTATTTTCAGGTCGAATAATAGACTGTGCCTTCACCGTCACTTTCAATCCAAAGTACGACCGACTGCTGGAGGCTGTGAGAGACGCAACCAACACTGGCATCAGGGTAATAGGGCCCGTCCTCCCATGCACCGTGCTTACACAAAGACTTATGAAAAAAAACGAGAATCATCAAACCAGATCACAGTTTAGGTTATAATTCATATCTAGTCTGAAATGCAACTGTGATAACGGGTGACGATAACTCTGAAATAACGGCACAAATCATAACGTACAGTGGCGTGTAATAATTCAGGGTGACATAAAATGTGCACGCTGTTGAATTCCTGCCAGCTGCAGGGGACACACGGTTAAAATCTGATGTAATCTTATAGTGAGAAAGCATAAAAGCAATCAAGTGTAAAATAGAAATGCATGGATATACAGCAACTGAACAGCGCATAACGCAAAAAAAACAATAATTTATATTTTTTTATTAAACATGTGGCTGGAAAAAGATGATGTCTCACTTAAATGTGACTACTTTGGTACCTGATGTTACCTGATGATGCTCAGACTGGATATATTAAAGGCTGTCAGTATACGATTCACTTATTCAGAGTTAGTTCCCCCTCAAAAATCAGAAAAAAAGAAGTGGGATGTGATTCTTACTCTCCAGACCTTCAGTGTGCGATGGATGGCGTGTTATTTACTGACGTGTGTGTGCAAACTCTGATCTGTCCCAGTTCGCCGGAATTGATGTGCGCCTGTGCGATGTTGGCGAGACCATTCAGGAGGTGATGGAGTCTTATGAAGTGGAGATAGATGGGAAAACATATCAAGGTAAAATAAAAATGATGCCATGCTTCATCCTTTTTAATCACGAACAAGGCTTAGAGCTGCTTCCTGTTTATGAAACCCTCTGTGTGCCGCTCTCTTGACAGTGAAGCCGGTAAGGAATCTCAACGGCCACTCTATTGGACAATACAGGATACACTCAGGGAAGACGGTCCCTATCGTAAAAGGTGGAGAAGCCACAAGGATGGAGGTTTGTACACCATTTACCACAGATTACACGTGGATTAGACTGTGGGGCCCAAATTAAAAAACTGCAGACCTCTTTTTTTTTTTTTACTAAAGCGTTTGAAATTAAACCTTTTCCACCTGACTGACCTTGCGTGAATGCAAATGGACCCTTTTTAATTCTTAAGTGCAACTGGACGAACATGTGGCTGGTTAGGGTTACGACGGGGTCTGGAGAAATGTTCCAATTCGCCGCTTTAACAGCTTCTCGGTCACCCTCCTAAGCACCCTAATTACACTTTTTAATGGAATTAGCGGCCCCATCGAGTTGCAACACGTGTTAGCACACCAGCCACTCGTTTCAATCGTGGGCATCAAGAGTTCATTAACGGGGCCAAGGAGAAAGACGGCTTCGCATTATGCAGGGAACTAAAGTGAGCCTGTGCCTGGCTGCACAGCTGTGGTGCATGGCTGGGGTTTTATCTTGGACAGAAGTGGGCATTTTAATTGGGAAGTTGCTGCGTCAAGCCTTTCACCTGATGGTTCCAGGAGAGTTGAGGAGGGGTTGATGCTGATGTGGCAGCTTTGTGTATTGTATTTTTAGCTAAAGTGTGTTGGTGTAAAAGGGCAATTACCCTCTTTGTGATCAGAGAGTGGCAGCTGGGTGTGCCACGGGGACTGCTAGCACTTTGACTGATTATCGGTGCAGCGAGAAAGGGCGTCTCAGTGCTATCAGCTCGTACCACGGGGGACTCCGACAGCAGTCACGTGCTGATAGAGAAGCAAAGTGCCAGTGAGATCCGACCAATCAACAGCTGAAAAGAGCACTACCGCCCTTTAATAGACTCCACACGAATATGTCATCGGCTGACAACTTGAGGTTTTTGTTAAATTTGCTCTCAGCCTCCCCTCCTCCCTCTAAAGTGCTTTTGTCCTATGAGTGCTCAATGACACCTGCCCTGCTCTAACAGTCTTTCATTTCTGCACTTTAAAGTCCTCGTCTCTTTTTGCTTCTTTTGCTGCTTCTCAGGAAGGTGAAGCTTATGCCATCGAGACATTTGGCAGCACTGGAAGAGGTGCTGTCCACGATGACATGGAGTGCTCGCATTACATGAAAAACTTCAACGTGGGACACGTGCCAATAAGGTTTCTGTTTTCACCTCTTCGCCTCGTGCTTTATGTTTTTATACGGTGGCTTTCTTCGATCTCCAGTTTGTCACGTTTCTCTCACCTCTCTTTCCGTGTCGCCACCAACACCGCAGACTTCCGAGGGCTAAACATCTGCTGAACGTGATCAATGAGAATTTTGGCACTCTGGCATTCTGCCGCCGCTGGCTGGACCGCCTGGGAGAGAGCAAGTACCTCATGGCGTTGAAGAATCTGTGCGACCTTGGCATCATAGACCCGTACCCACCTCTCTGCGACATCAAGGGCAGCTACACCGCCCAGTATGAGCACACCATCCTACTCAGGCCCACATGCAAAGAGGTGGTGAGCCGGGGCGACGACTACTAAGCATGCGCCAAAATCCACAACGAACCAGGAGACGACAGACTTCTTCAGACTGACAGCAAATATGCAATATTTCTCTGACCTAAATTTCCAGTGCTTGAATACCTTTAGATAATTGTTTTAGCAAAAAAAAAAAAAAAAGACTCTCATGAAGTTAGCTGAGATAGTTTTGTTTCATTTCTTTCTCTCTCTCCAAAGGATCAAGCCAATAGTAAAAAGGGCATATCTTTAACTGATTCAGCGTTGTCATTTTAGCTTTTTTTTGATGTGCTGCTTTTAGGTAATATGCAAAAGAGATTTATGCAAAAGAATCATGCAAAAAAAAGGAGGTTTAGGTGCTCGCACCTTGCCTGAACATGCTGTGCTTTATTGCCTTGTTAAGCTCATGTGAGGAAAACGGAACCGCTATCAAATATTTATACTTCTACATTTCTTTGCTTTATTTTAATTTGAGGCAGTTTTATAAGAAATAAATTGTTATAAATCTTGCATCCAATGCTGCATTCAAGTTCATGGAGCTCTCTGGCAGCTCTAGAGACATCACCGATACACAGCAGTTTTACAGTTTATTAGGAAGACTACTCCAATACCTAATGCAGGCTGTGCTGCAGTGCTGAAACCTGAGGAAAAACCTCCGTCTTAAGAAAGAGTTTGACCAAAAATAAACATTACAACAGTGAATGTTTATTGTTTCCACTTATATTGCTCCCTCTTTTCTTAGCTAGTAAGCAAAAATGTCAAATGATGTCAAACTTTAACCACGTACATGTGTATTTCTCTCTTTTAACCAACGGAGGGCGGTACTCAAACATGGGTTAAATATCAGTCAGCCACCTCTGCTGGTGAAGATGATGCAGTAAGGCACATCAGGCTGTTTATTCATAGCCTGGTGCTTCTGCATAATGTGACCGAGGAATGAAACCGATTTTTCCCAGAAGCATTAAGAATGAGCACACTGATGTTTAGTTTATGCAGTTTAGATGAAACAGAACGGACAGGACACAGAAACAGCGTTGCAAGCATCACGATGACGACAGAGCACATTCATTCACCCTAAAAAATAAAAAAAAATCACCACCTTGTCCTCTAAAAGAAAATTTCCAGCCCATTTCTCTTATTTTGGCAAAGTCTTTCAGACAAGGGCATGGGTGGTGATGCTATGGCTGAGGAATGCATCGTGTCCCCTCATACAGTTTGTCCTTTCTCCTTGGAGACAGCAGACCAGGCCTATTCTTAACCGGGGGCTGGCTCTAAAGTGGCTTGTGGACTCCGGATCTGATACACTGTGATGTCCATTAATACCCCGGCTTTTAATACATATTTATTTTGAGGCAGCAGGAGTCACAGGCCAAAAAGAGAAGCATATGTTCAGAGAGCATTTGCAACACCCAAACACGCACCGCCTCCTGCAGGGCTGACTTAAGGGAGGTCTTGTCAAGCGAATCCTCCTCATGTGGAAGCAGGTCTTCCAAAGAAGGTGAAATCCTTTCGTAGCGAGCTGGCTATAAGAGCAAACAAATCCCAAGTGTTTTAGCCTGTTGTATGCAGAGAGGGTTTTGTTCTCATCAGTCAGCAGGGGGGCGAGTGGCCCAGAGTAAAGTGGAGCTGCTCAGATTTAAGCCGTCTGATTCCTTTAATGTTTTTTCATCCTCTCCCTTCATCCCGGAGTTACTTGTTCTGACTTGCACAGTCCCAGACTCACCACCAAGGACATCTAGCATATGTACTCTTCCACACACGCTGCCTGATGTTTACTCGTTCATGATTTATCGGCAATATCTGTGTGACGACACGGATCATTCAGTCTGTGCCTTTGCGAAATTTCAAAGTAAACAGTCTTCCATAAAGTCGATACAGCAGGATGCGACTGTTTTTTGGCTCGTGAGCTCCGACAGCGAGGAAATCGAGCCAGGAAATGAAGTATAATTGAGTATTTAATATGCACTTCTTGCTGCTTTATAAATAATCTTGAAAGTTTTATGAGCTGAGGCACAGCATAACAGGAATACAATTCAGACAGCTTTGTGCGGATGAAGGTTTTTACGGTCTGCTTTGTTCTCTTTGATCCTACAGTGACTGTAGTCTGGAAGGTATCTGCTCTCACATGCTTATTTTTATCACAGGTTCACAACCTCAGTCCTATAGCTTTTTCCCCCTTTTGTTCTGAGACCATGGACCGTGGAAAAAAAAAGAAAAGAAATAGGCAGCGGTTTCACTTTCATGTCCAAGTGAGGCCTAATTCAGACAGTCCTGCTGCCAGCTGCGTCCACTGCACTTCTCGGCGGTTCCCTACCAGTGGCCGCAGTGTTTTCTGAGGATGTGGAGGAGTTTGCGTCCGAGGCTTGCCTTCCAAGGTTTAACAAAGCTCTTGGTGTTAACAATAAGTCGGCCTTTCTTCCAGTCTTCATGACCAGCCACCACATACTCAGATCCTATATTGGAGAAGGGGAAAAAAAGCAATAATGTATTTCAGATCTGCTGAGAATGCCACTACAGCAGGGTGAAGAAAAAAGAGAAAAAAAATGACTATGGAAATGTACATCATTTAGCTATAACAAGTTAATTACCGCGCTTCCCTGGCTAGCTTAGCAGAAGCGATTATTGTGGAGTGTTAGACGTGAAATAGTCTCATAACAGAGAAGTGTGTCTAATCTTTTAGTTGTAAATGTCCAATTTAAATGAGTAATGCTTGGATGTTGGCACTCACTCAAAGCCTCTGTGAGAGGCGACAGGGATCTTTCACTCAAGAGTCGACTAATTATACACTTCTGCATCGTGAGCAATAAAGTTTCTCATTGGAGCCGGCTGCAGCTGACCTGGGTTGAGGATGGGGCAGGTACAGCCGTGGGTGGTCCAGGACTCTGGGTAAAGGGTAACACTTCCCCTCTGGATCTTCATCTGAGGGTTCTGATACAACACCTTCTTGACCTTGACCTTCACCTCTGCGTGAGAGCCTTTGTCGTGGGCTGACATCACCTTTGCCACCAGTACTGCCAAGGCAAGAAAACAACCAAAAGAAGTAAACAAATAATAACCATGTGAGAAACATTCTAATCGTTTAGAATATAAGTGTTGACTAATAGTAGTACTAATAAGACTCTAATTAGAATTTTCTAATGTGTTTTTTGGCTCTGAAGGAACATTTCCTCACATTTATGAAAATATGTTCTTTTTAAGGCATGTAATTTAAGATATGGGGTGGTACCTGTGGTCAGTCAGATGTGACATAAGCATGAAATGTTTAACCTGCTAGCTCCGTAGACAAAGACCACACGATGTCCAATTTTACTGATTTGCATGGTGTCTTGCATCAAAGGTGAAGGTAATTATCTAGTGAATTCCCCCCTGAGCCATCGGGTGTCATATGTCCTGCCTTCTGCACATTCTTTCCAGGTAGCAGCCTCACCTAACCCAAACTGATCACTTCAAGTCAGGAGAGCACGTCTGAAGCGGACTTTGTCCTGTTGTGTGCTCCCTGTGAGACAGGACCTGATTATCTTGACACTGTCCACAGGTCATGTGCAAAAATGATTTAAAATATGAGACCCTAACCCTATCCTGGCCTCAAGACATCAAGCATTTCATTATAAATCATTCAGATTGTTAAGATTGACTCTCACAGGTTTACAATAAATGTAAACATTTTTTTTTACCATAGTCAAACTCTGCAGCACAGAAGAGTTTAGGGTTGCCAAGGGTTACCTCTATGCATTCACATTTCTCTGGAAAATGAAAGTCAAACAGATAACAAGATTAATACACATAATTTCACCGTGAAGTATAGATTGTTAGATGAAAGCAGCCTTATTTGCATCTATGTGGGCCGATGAGCACGCAGAGTGTTTGGCGTGATGTGACCTGTGACTCACCGGAGTGGTGCAGTGCAGAGAAAAGCTCCTCTACCCTAAAGAGTGCCGTCTCACTATATTTGCTGCTGTGTCCCATGTGGCCACTGGCTGTATAGAAGACCTCCACATCTGAGCTGTGCCGCAGAGGTAAAACCAGTCAGAGCCAGTTAATAACCCAGTATGCTCTCAAACTCCCCAGCATAAATCACCTGATTTATTTCCATTAATACATATGGTTGAGTCTTGGCTCTTACCCAGAAATGCAGTCACCAGTGTAGGGGTCACAGTCCCCCGTGCAGTCACACGGACGGCAGCCGTATTCATTAAGCCCCCAGTATCCCGTCATGCAGCTGTCACAGTAGGAGCCTCCGACACCGGGCTTACAAGTGCACTCCCCGGTGTTAGGGTTGCAGAGAGTGCTGCCACCTGAGTGGACTGAGCCGACAGGGTGGCAAGAACAGGCTGTGCAGGAGAGAGTGACAGAACAAGAGAACTGCGTGTTAACATCTCTGTAGCAAACACTTCTGAACTTCCACATCAGCTGTATTTTATCATTGCACTCGTTACAAGCGACAAGTCGGAAGTATGTTATGTAGTCAGTGTGCTTTGAGCAGATGCAGCAAAAACAAACAGTGAAGGACTCCCTCGGCTCGCTGTCTGAAGGCTCGTTGACATGACAGATTGATTTTTTTTTCATTTCTAGTTTGTGTAAGAAAGAATGTTGCAGAATGCTTGGAAGGATGGAAGGGCAACAATGGGGAAAAACGTGGAGACATTCCTCCACTGTTTGCAATTACAGCCACACTCTGAAACCTCGAATGCAACTTAAGCAAGAATTACAGAGACTCCTGTTAAGGAGCGGGCTGGAAGTCTGCTTTGTGTCTCATCAGTGACTTAGGAAGGTGCTGGAGCAAAATCCCCTTATCAAGGAGATCAATGTGCTTTAATCCAGAGGGTAAAAAAGAAAAATCAAAACCCTCCAAATAGCAAATTCTGCAACTCTTAGTTGGACTTTTCAGCTGGCGTTGCTCCAAATAGAAAAGTTTTGGTTTAAGGCCAAAAAACAAAGACACACTGTGGGGTCTTACCTTTGCAGGAGTCAGGTGCCATTTTTGGTCGGCTGGGATCTCTGTAAAAGCCCTTCTTACAGCTCTGGCAGTGACGGCCCTCCGTGTTGTGGCGGCAGTCGTCGCACACCCCGCCACGCCGTCGCCCCGTTGCGAGCCACAGCCCTCGACTGAAGTGACAGCTCCTGGCGTGGCTGTTACACTTGCACTCTTTGTTCAGACGAGCGTGGGAAAAGAAAAGAAACATTCAAGTGTGACGCTTTAATCAGCTCACCTCTCAACTTTGAACCCCAGTGACACTCTTTAAGCGGTGCATCAGCATCTAAAAGGTGTGCGTGTGATTTATGACGCTAAATTAATTTTCCCGATAAGCCAACGAGCCGCGTGTCCTACGATGCATCTCACTCTCTCGCCCCATCACTCACTCTGACACTCGTGCGCCGTCCCCGTGATGCCGTTGGCGGCCTGCCAGGGTTGATCGTTGTAGAGAGGTGCGCAGCGCTCGCAGTGCTCGCCGGCCGTGTTATGTCTGCAGGCACACTTGCCGTGGACCTGCCGGACAAACGCACCAGACAGTGAGAATTTAACAGTTATTGAGCGTTTTATTGTATCTGCATGCACTAAAGGAACATCGCTTAGAGATCAGTTATGACTTCATGTGTCATGTGACCAATTTGAAATTGTTAATTTAGCTGTTTATAGTTAATTATACACAATAATAGCCATTTTAACTAAATGTGTATTTTGGAGTCATTGTTGATCCATTTTCTAAAATTGATGCTGCACATAAACAACCATGCACATTGTAATAAGCACCTAATGTACTTATAACCAACCTCCTTCTTAAGTATCGCAACATAGTGGCATCTAAATGCACGCTGACAGTGTTTACACACTGTGCAACATGTCTACACCTCTTAGGCTGTGTTGGCAATAAACTATTGTTTCTATTCTCCACTTACAGTTAAGAGAATAACATGACTGAGACTATGGGCTGTTAAAGTATTAGGCCGAATACCATAATTAAGGTTTCCACCCCCTTAAATCCCTGTAATGGTAGGTAAAGCTGTGGCTTAATATTCAGTCTTCACTGCAGCCCTCCACTTCAGCAGCACATACCAGCACACAGCTGGGTAACGAGGGAGTGGTGGGAACAAAACCCCAAACCCAAACCACATCACAAACCTCGAGACAAACTGGGGGCATCAGCAGATTTCAACGTGACACAACATTTGAGTACATTCTCACAACGGGGCATTTTTGTTAGTGGGTTGTCATGTACCTGCAAACCGTTTCACAAACTCAAGCTCAATGAGTGCTCACCATGTTGCTGATGTTCTGTGTGCCAGAAAGGTGGGCACGGGCCGGTTCGCAGTGGTCGGCGTGTCCATTGCAAAGGCAGCTGCCTTTGACTATAAAATCATAGATGGCGTAATGATCCGTGGGGAGGGCAGAGGCACCAGGATGCTTGGCCTGGCAGGGGCACGGCTGAATCTGCAGCAGACGGACTCTCAGGTTGGTGACCATGAGCTGGTCCTGAGCAGCCGGGCCATAGGGATCCACTGAGTGCCAGGGTGACAAGGCTCGGTAGATCACCTGGAGGATGAAGGGCAGCACATGTGAAAACCTCCAAAAACCTCTCTAACAAGTATTAAAAAAACAATCTTAGATGCACTGACGGATCATGACCAAACATAAATTAAGTTTGTAAAAGCAGGCACCAGCCTGGATTTCCTCACACGCTTGTGCTACAGCTGCTGTTACAGCAATACATGAGTAGCTTAAATGTGAACATCAGTGTATGGTTCTTCTTCTCCCTCGTTACATTTTGTTAAATGTTGATTGTTTAGACGAATAATCTCAGCCCGCCTCTGAATTCTAAGAACAGGGATGAAAACTGTGAGTCACACAGAGGAGAAGGAAGTTATCACAGGCTCAAAACATTCACTTTTAATATCTATGGTCCAAGTCTGTGTATAAAATACACTATATACTACAATATCCTCTCCAAATGGCCTTTCCTTTCCAGCCCATATAGATTATTTTTAAACATGTTGAGCCAACTGGAAGTGAATTATATGTTTTTCTGGAAGCATACTTGAATTTTGTCACTTTTCCTTCAAAACCCACACAGTCACCTGCTGTTTAAACCGTCTGTTTGCAAGGGGCACGCTTGCAGAAACCATTTGAGGGAGTGGAACTAAAGGACAGCAAACAAACTGAGAGCTCGTACCGAGGCCCAGCATGAGACAATGAGAACTCTAGAGAACCTCAAGAATAGAAATATGAAGCTGAAAATGAGGGAGTGATTACTTTGCTAAGGTTTGTACAAGTCATGAGCATGAGAGAGACTTGTTGCTGTGTCAGAATGGTTGTGCAACACTGTGGCACCACGCACTTGGTAAATATACAGAATCTGATGTGCAATCTGAAAAGGCTGATTTATAAGGAGCACGTTTTACTTCATCTCTTTACCAAAAACAAACAACAACAAAAAACAAGGTTGACTCTAAATATTCATTTCAACAATTAACATTTCAGGGCTTCTTTGAGTGTTAGCAGAAGAAGGGACGCTAATTATAAAGGATGAGAAGCAGAGCTCACATACTGGCAACACACACACTTCAGGCAAATGCACTGCAATTATGAGATCAGCCATATATTCATTGTGTTATCCAACCAGAACCTCCCAACATGTTCTTAGGCAAATTTAGAGCAAAACAAATCTTTACTCTGTCCAGCGAGAGTCGATCTGTGAATGAAACATAGCTGGTGGTAAGGCAGCATATGGCTTGTGTGTGTAAAAAAAAAAGTGTCAAAATGAACTCTGATATTGTAGCTGTGCATATCACAGCAGCTTGAGGCCTTGAAGGCACGGCCCATGAGAGGGAGATTAGTTTACAAAGCTTGGTCAACTGTTTGGTTGGTAGTTTGTGTGATAGCAGCTAATAAAGTGCCAATAAATAAATCACAAAGGTGAAGCAGTTGCTGTGAAGTGCTGGGATGTCTGGCAGCACTGATGTGATCACTGCCATATCTCAGAAATGACACTCCAGATCTGCCCTCCAGATCTCTGTCAGAGCTACAGTACATCACTCTTCTCCCCTTTTCAAGGCTTATTTCAAAATGATTCGACTTCAGATGACTTGTTTGATTAGATATGTAAATCCGAAACGTTCCATAACTCCATAAGCACATAACTCAGATTTCAGGACAACACTCACCTCTCCTCTGCTACAAGGATAAGCTCCTGAATACTTGGAGGTGCAAGTTGCCCCACCCTCGCCAACTGGTGACCCCTCCACCAGGCCAAACGTCTCGTCGCAGTTTCTGGCAAAATATCTGAGGGTCTTCCATGTGCGTCCACGGTCCTGGGAGCGCTCCAGCACCATGGCAGCAGGGCGTGGGGAGCGGAACACCAGGATCAAATGGGTGAAGAGGAACTCCGTCTCCAGATCCAGCTGGAGCGTCTCCTCCTTTACCCCCTCCGCAGATTGCCACCAGGTGTCAGGGTGGCGGAAAGAGGAGTCGCTCATGGCAGATGGAGGGTGCTCCTGGCTGGGGATGGCAGAGTTACACCGGCTGCACGTTGCCGCCGAGCAAGACCCCCTGCTGCTGCGGGGGGCGGAGGTCTGTCTGTAGAAGCAGAAGGGCTCCGAGGAGTTGAAGCCGCACACCGACCGAGTGCTCAGCACTCTACCCAGGGCCAAGTTGCCCATGCGGGGGTTGCAGGCTCGTCCAGAGCAGCGGTGATCCCTGGCTTTAGACGTTACTGGGGAGAGAAAGTGTGTGTTTACTTTTGGGATATTAGTAATTGGAGATCCAGCTAGCATTTTCCAACAGTTAAACAACTTTCTTAAATGACACTGAAAAGAAACACCAAGCAGGTTCATACTCACCGGCTAACAGAGGAGAGGATGCGCTCACCGGGAAAATGAGCAGCAGAATCCACAGCCTCATCCTGACTGCGCTGTAAGTCTGCATAAGGTAAAACAAGGCAAGAAGGCGCATTCAAGTGCTTTATCTAAGGATGCCCATTTGCTAATAACGTCCTCTTTCCCTGTTATAAAACTGCTACAACAGACATTTAGAAATGCTGAGTTTAATTCCGCCTTTTGTCGTGTTTAAATCCTCTGCAGGCTTAGCTTGGACTACTTCATCCCAATCCTCGGCACGCATTATTCTTCAATTATTTCCACTCCACCCCTCAGGATTCAACTTTGCTGTGGAGAGTTTTCATTGACATTTGGGAATATGAAGAGATTAGCACCGCCCTCTTCTGGTCTTTTCCAGACCACTCCCACTCCCACTAAAATCTGAAAACACCAAAAGTATTCCGGGAAGACCTTATGACGTAAACGCTTTAAAGATGATAGTGTTGGAAAAAATGATGAAGCGAGGTGATTATACTGAAATATACAGGCTTCTATTTTTACTTCTAATAATCATCCAACACAGTTCTAATAATCTTTTCTTTTTTTATTTGTGTGCTCTATTTGTTTTCATTTTTCATTTTATAATATGAAGTTGGTTGTAATGATCCTCAGTGCAAACACATTAGCTTATCCTATAAAGAGAATACACAGCAAGTAAAATGAGACAGAGGGCACCATGGCTGTAGCTAAAGGGAAGGGTATGAGGTGGCACTATAAACTGTAAATCAAAGAAGGGAGTAGCCATCATGACATCACTGACTGGTCAGTGTAGTCCAGTGTTGGGATAGTTAGCCCCCCCAAAAAGTAATGCATTGCACATTCCTTTATTTTGCCCTGGAGGAAATAAACTGTTACACTACTCGTCATTTTACTTTTCCGTGTCCCTGTCATGTCCTGAAATGCCTCATCAGTTCACAATATAAAACTTAGGTTAAAGTCCCTATCGTCCTGAGCACATATAAACACACACACACACACACACACACACACACACACACACACACACACACACACACACACACACACACACACATATATATATATATATATATATATATATATATATATATATATATATATATATATATATATATATATATATACCGACCAATAACCTGCCTCAGTACTACATGGAAGCTCCTGTCAGGCATCATATCGGCTAAGATGAACAGGCACATGGGTCAATACATGAGCGGGACACAGAAAGGAATTGGCAAGAATACCAGAGGCGCAAAACACCAGCTACTGGTAGACAGAACAGTCAGCCGAGACTGCAAGACCAGACTGACCAACCTGTGCACTGCCTGGATTGATTACAAGAAGGCCTATGACTCAATGCCCCACAGCTGGATACTGGAATGCCTAGAATTGTACAAGATCAATGGGACCCTAAGAGCCTTCATCAGGAACTCAATGGGGATGTGGCGTACAACACTAGAGGCCAACTCCAAGCCCATAGCACAAGTCACCATCAAGTGCGGGATCTACCAAGGAGATGCTCTGTCCCCACTGCTGTTCTGCATAGGCCTGAACCCCCTCAGTGAGATCATTAACAAGACTGGCTACGGATACCGACTACGGAACGGAGCAGTTGTCAGCCACCTCCTGTACATGGATGACATCAAGCTGTATGCCAAGAGTGAACGAGACATCGATTCACTGATCCACACTACCAGGCTATACAGCAATGACATTGGAATGTCGTTCGGACTGGAGAAGTGTAGTCGGATGGTAACAAAGAGAGGGAAGGTAGTCAGAACTGAGGGGATTGAACTACCAGAAGGACACATTGCAGACATAGAGGACAGTTACAAGTACTTGGGGATCCCGCAGGCGAATGGGAACCATGAAGAGGCCGCTAGAAAAGCTGCAACCACCAAGTACCTGCAGAGGGTCAGGCAAGTCCTGAGGAGTCAGCTGAATGGTAAGAACAAGATCCGGGCCATCAACACATACGCCCTGCCCGTGATCAGGTACCCTGCTGGGGTAATAGGCTGGCCAGAGGAGATAGAAGCCACTGACATAAAGACAAGAAAGCTCCTTACCATGCATGGAGGGTTTCACCCCAAGTCCAGCACCCTGAGGCTGTACGCTAAGAGGAAGGAAGGGGGCCGGGGACTGGTGAGTGTCAGCACCACAGTCCAGGATGAGACAACGAACATCCAAGAATACATTGGGAAGATGGCCCCAACTGACCGAGTGCTCAGTGAATACCTCAGGCAGCAGAAACCCAAGAAAGAGGAGGGAGACGAGGAACCATCATGGAAGGACAGGCCCCTGCACGGTATGTACCACCGGCAGATAGAGGAGGTGGCTGATATCCAGAAATCCTACCAGTGGCTGGACAAAGCTGGACTGAAAGACAGCACAGAGGCACTAATCATGGCAGCACAAGAACAAGCTCTGAGTACAAGATCCATAGAGGCTGGGGTCTATCACACCAGGCAAGACCCCAGGTGCAGGCTGTGTAAAGATGCCCCAGAGACAATCCAGCACATAACAGCAGGGTGCAAGATGCTAGCAGGCAAGGCATACATGGAACGCCATAACCAAGTGGCCGGCATAGTGTACAGGAACATCTGTGCCGAGTATAACCTGGAAGTCCCGAGGTCAAAATGGGAGATGCCCCCAAGGGTGGTGGAGAATGACCGAGCTAAGATCCTGTGGGACTTCCAGATACAGACGGACAAAATGGTGGTGGCTAACCAACCGGACATAGTGGTGGTAGACAAACAGAAGAAGACGGCCGTAGTGATCGATGTAGCGGTTCCGAATGACAGCAATATCAGGAAGAAGGAACACGAGAAGCTGGAGAAATACCAAGGGCTCAGAGAAGAGCTCGAGAGGATGTGGAGGGTGAAGGTAACGGTGGTCCCCGTGGTAATCGGAGCACTAGGTGCGGTGACTCCCAAGCTAGGCGAGTGGCTCCAGCAGATCCCGGGAACAACATCGGAGATCTCTGTCCAGAAGAGCGCAGTCCTGGGAACAGCTAAGATACTGCGCAGGACCCTCAAGCTCCCAGGCCTCTGGTAGAGGACCCGAGCTTGAAGGATAAACCGCCCGCAGGGGCGTGCTGGGTGTTTTTATATATATACACATATATATAATGCTTCTTTTTAGAGTTTGGAAGGTGACAATATAAATCTAAAAAGACACTTTGAAGTGGCCGACTGTGATTCTGCTGTAGAAACACGTACAGATGGAAACTGAGGTTTCAGTGCTGCAAGTCTGATTGTTCGTCACTTCCTTTGTTACCCATTGAAGATCAGGGTCTGGATGCTGGGCTGGTATTGGCAGACACTCAATTTAATGTCAGTCTGGGTTCTTTGCTAGCTTTGCCTTAACATGTCGTGTCTGTATAACACAATTGTTTCTGCAGTTTGCACTTTATCACTAGACTTTTGTCCTTTCATGCAATACAAAGAAAAGTAATTTTCGTATCTGCTTTCCTCAAAACTTGTAGCCGGAAACCATTTTTTGGTTCTTTTTATTTCTAATAAACAAATAAAGAATCATCCGCTCAACACAACATTCATGAATGTGCCTTCCTCCCTAAAGCAGGATTTAGAATTCCATTCAAAATCCACACAGGTGTTACATTCCTGCTACATATCAGCACTTATTTCTAACTGCAGCTCATTAACCACACTTTATCTGTCTGAAGTTGTCAGACAGGCAACAGCCCCAGACCTGAGGGGGTCACGCAACCCTTGACCCAAATAATTATCCGGTTGCATGCCTTTTTTTTCTTTAGCTTTTGTTGTTACTTAACCCCGAGATTCAAAAGAGTCATTTCAAAGAAGAAGGGAAAAAAAATGTGACAAGCAGGGAGCAGATTTATCGAGCTCATTTGATACTGTGGAAAAGGTTTAAAGTGCAGATAGATAAAAGAAAATAAGAGTAAAAATGCCAGAGACATAGTGATGAGTGATGAAAGGAGGAACATGCTGTCAGGACTAATGTTTTCTCACAGTAAAATAAAATAAAATAAATGCCTATTGTATGACTCATCCTCTTACACATGTGCATGTATATGTTAAAGGAGAGCAAGTGGCGCGGTTATGAGCAATCTCAGTCTCTTCCCTAAGGCATCCCGGCCCCGATGGATCAGGACATTCCTGGAATACTGTGACTCTCGTCACAGTGACAGCGTCTTTAAAGGGGACAGAGTTCATGTCTGTGTGTTTTTAGATTTACCACGGCTTATTTTAGGTTTCTCCACATGATCCACTGGAGCACAGGGTGATGCACCTTGAGCCTCTTTGCGCATTGCTTGCATGTTTTTCGATCTTAAAATCCCAGGAGTCACCGTGAAAAATGCTGCAGGAAGGATGTCTAATCTTGGCCAGTCTGCGCTGTATTCCCCTGGCAGGATGAAAGCGAGGCACGTTGCAAGAGAATTCCTCTGCTCGCTTTAACTCCAGCTGTTTGTTGTTTTTCTTTGTTACACAACTTCCACTCGGTCATATTTGATACTTTGACATTGTTGGGAAATCACTTTATTGAGCTTTTTAGATCAAAAAGGCAAACACCATCTTCAAAATTTGATCTGGTTAGCAGTCAGAGAAAAATGTTGAGTAAAAGCTGCCCAAAGCACATGATTAATTACGTAGCTTGTTGGTGTGGCAGACTGCTTTTCATGCGGTCATGTGTAGGAGTCCTTTTCCACCCAAAGGTTGCTCCCACAACCTTCTGAGATGCCGGGAAGTCCACTGAAGAAATAGCTGTGCACAAAAACTTCTGTAAAAAAAACACAACTTGAACTTTTGTGACATATAACATGTTACTAAAGGAGCTTTAGAGCGTCTGGCAGTCTTTATGCTGGCTGCTTCATAGCTACAAGTCTGTGACAGTTTTTCTTAACCAGGAATTATATTTGATTTCTCACATATATACATAAATGACCAATGTTTAAGTGCATGTCAAAGGCAAAGACAACTGTCTGATTTGTTGTTTGGTGCACATAAATGCAGTTATAGATGTAAAAGGCCAGTCTGGGGAAGTTCAGTAACACATGAAATAATGCTTCCCATGTCAAATTACCTCCCTGCCTGCTGCAGTCTGGCGCTGGACCTCCAACAGCCAGCGCTGCTGTGATCCTGTCATCTATGGCCCAATAAGAAGACAGACACAGGGCTGCTGGCCAGCTTTATTTCCAGACTGTAAAAGGATATGGTTCCCTCCCCTCCCGTGCTTCCGTGTCACCTAGTACCTTCAGCCCACTGAACCATCTCAACCTTTGCAAGTAATCTGTCTACTCTCCTGTAAAAGCCAGACAAAAAGCCAGACATGCTCCAGGCAAGCAAAGAAGGTGCCCTGCCTGCAGGGTAAGCATTAAACAGATGGCTCTGAACACCCGCTGTCACTGCTTTTCCTGCCGTTGCATTTTTATGACGTTTATCACTACTATCTGTCTGCTCGATCCTAGCCATAACATCGCTCCCACCCACATTTCATCAGGCAGTGTAATCTGCAGTGCCAGCTCTAAAATGCAAATCTTCTTGTGATGTAACTCATTTGGAATTTAATGCTGTTAGTAATTCATATCATATAGTAACAATAGCAACAGCCCAACACATATTATTTTCTGCTCAAACACTTCTAGGAATTTATATTGTGTACCAATGAGCTTATGACACATTAGGAAAGAATTAGCAGATAGCTGAGTGCAAGCTTGATGTAAAGACAAGAGTGGACACAGAAATAGGGAAGCTGTGGAACTTTCACCTTCATGTAAGCCGAGCAGCCGGACGTGTCCCATTTTTTATTTTAAGTGTTGTGAGAGGGGAAGAGTCCCACAGAGAGATAAAGTGTACTGATGTCATGTCATCCGCTCCATGACATGAACAGTGGTAAGAATAAAAACGGAAAAAAGAAACTACAGCAGGAGGGAAGCTGTAAAACGCTTTAACTTTGCAGAAGTAGCAGGTGTGAGTTCCTCGTTTTGTCTTGTTGAAACGAGATAGCCGAGGAAGGAAACGTTAGAGAGAAAAGACTTTGCAGATGATGTGATTAGTTGGGTGTATAAGCGGGATGTTTCGGGTGAACGGACCTGTCACAGTCTCATGATTCAAAATTTTAAAGGTTTTCAAAGGGAACAATAACAGTATGAAGCAACCAAGTATAAAGCGCAGCTTCATTTTAACTTTCACTCAAAATTGTTTGTTGCCATCACGTGCATGCTCACTGATTCTGCTGATGAGCAGTGCTTGCATGCTTTAGTATAAAACTAATTGTGTATTTACATTTCATTGACTTTTTTTAGGTCTCAAATTGTTTATGCAAGACAGAAAAAGTTGTTCAGGTTTTTTGTTTTTTTTTGCTAAAATATCTGTTTTCACTTTTCCTTTTATAATATGAATATGACACTGGTTGCAGTGATCTTCAGTACAAACACTTATACTCTACATTAACTTATTGCAAACTAATATCAAAGAGAGTGCATAGTAAGTGAAGTAAGAGAGAGGGCACCAATGCTGTGGCTAAAGGTAGGGGCATGGGGAGCACCAAAACTGTATATAAAAGATGGATGTAGCCATTGTGAAATCACTCATTTGACAGTGAACAATGTTGGGCTCTTTAGTCAAAAAAAGGAATGCATTACACATTCCTTTATTACTCCCCAGAGGAAGTAAACTGTTAAACTACTCATCACTTAACTTTTCTGTTATTCTGTAACATCCTGAAATGCATCATCATCAGTTAGCAATATAAACTAAGGCTAAAGTTCCACATAATGACACAAATCCCTATTGTAACAGGCAAATACATACGATGCTTCTTTTAGAGTTTGAACGCAAAGCTGAAAACCAGGTCAAAGAGACTTTGAAGCGGTCGCCACCTCCACTTAAACTCTGCTATAGAAACGCGCAGGTACAAATTAAGGTCACAATGCTAAAACCCCGATTGTTCATTACTTCCTTTGTTACCAGTTGACTATCACGGTCGGGTTGCTGGACTGCTGTCGGTGAACACTCAGCTTTAACGTTACTCTGAGTTCTTTGCTAGCTTTGTGTTAGCATGCCATCTTTGTCGATCCTTGCAATGAGCTGATGTTATATTAGCAGCACAACACAACATCAGTTATTTTGCATTCAGCATTTAATGCTATTGCTACTTTTTGAACCTAGAATCAAAAATGTGGGGTGAATCTTTCTGAGGAAAACCACTTGGTTATTAGCTACCTGGCTCTAAAGCATACTCTGCTTTATTGGCATTTTTTACTGTAATAGGGTAAAAAGTTACATTTAAGTTGCGGCGATTGAGACAGTAAACCAATTAGAGGAGCATTTACTCGGTTCCCAGTGCAAGTGAGGTTAAGACCATTTGTCCTATATAATTGAAAAAGCCCTTTTGCAACTAGAGAAGTCAATGTCTACTGCCCACATTTAAGGCTCTTCCTCACCTGCCTTACTTTCCAGATCAGAAGGCTACATCCATCTTTTCTTCCCTCCCAAAACTGTGTCATATTAAGAGTGGAAATTAAGAGTGGAAATTATGGGTGGGACACAGGGGAGCAGATCCCAGTATTGTCTTTGCCAGTGTGCTATTACAAATATAGCAACATAATATTCAATAATATGATCATTTACATTGAATGCTTTTGTGCTAATTACAGACGCAAAGCAATACCCTTTCAGTCCACAACCAAAGGCATTTTTTCCATTATATATAGTCTATGTGAAGGACTGAGGTCACACTGCTTTCAAAAAGCCACGTGATGATTTATGAATTATGGGATGTCAGACAGCAAACTAATGACCTTAGCCAGGTGTCCATCACTGTTATTTCAGGCTAAAACTTTAGAAACAGCTGATAATTTGTATATAATTGCACCACTATTATCTTCTTGTTTATTTACTACTTTTAAACAAAGTTCACTGATAAGAAATGTGCAGGTTAAAAAAGTTGTTAGCGAATGCGACTTCTCGTGTTCCTGATGAAGACCCACCCTTTAAACCTGCCGTAGGGTTTTGGCTGGATATCTGTCGCTCCCAGTTGAGACCAGTTGAGACTGGATGATAATCTGGGAAAAGGCTGGGGAAGATCTGGGGATTGGAGCCTGTGTTATGAGAAGAATGTCTGCTGCCTCACAAGCGTGACCCTGTGGTACATACAGTACAGACATGTAATGTAACGAATTGCCTCACTGTCAGACAGGTCAGGACAAGAATGAATACATCAGAGAGCAGCCCGACAGCAAGCCCTGTTTATAATTAAAATCCTTTTTTTTTAAATATGGGTTGTGTTTGTCAGATGGAAAATTTAGGACGTTTAGAAAAATAACACTCACATAGATATCCCACTGTGGGATGTGCTGGTTGTGTTAAAAATGTTAATTTTTCCTGGTCCTAAAACTGAGATATAGATTTATGGTGTTTATGAATATTTATGAATAGAATCATAGAAACCAGTCACGTTTTGACTGTATGCAACAATTTCTTTTTTCTTTTTTTTACAAGAAAGAAAATGTTTGTTAACATATAACATGTGAAGTTCAAGGAGATTTTTTTTAATTTCCTTACATGGTGAAATATTACCACCTAGTGGTTGATGTTGGATATCCTCAACTTAATTTGTTTTTTCATAACAAAGCAGAAAGCTATGTCTCTAAGTCTCAGAATTAAAATAAAATAAATAAAATAAAAATTAATTTATGTTTAATTTTCAAGTTTTGCGCTTAAAAAGATAAGCAGTTTGGATTTTTACCATATATAATTTTTTTTTACTATATATCAATACGTTTCTTTCTTTCTTTCCTTAAAAAAAAACAAAACAAAACAAACTTTATTAGCCATAAAAATGACTCCCAATCAAATGAAAGATTTTCAAATCTTTCTAGCTTTCCCGCAAAGGATATTGCAGAAAAGCTAAAGCATACCTGCCTGCTGAGACGCTCCTCAGCAGTGCTAATGGCCATTAGCACTATATGTGCAATATATGTAACTACTGTCCACTGTATTTAGCTTGAGCTCTCACCTGCGGAAGATTACATGCAGGTTCGTTTCGTTTCCCAATCTTTAGCTAAATGTTTGTCACTTTTGTTTCAAATAGAGAGCGCCGTTTAGCAAAAATATCTCAAAAAAATAAAGTCGTTATTCAGTGTTTTTGTTGTTTCGGTTGTCATAGTTCTGCTGTAATGGAGGAGCTGTTGACTTGGTACTATTTTAAGTTATTTCGCCTAAAACATTAGCTACAGCTGGACAGTTCCGTTTTTTTGCGAGAGACTTTGAATGGAAGCAGTGTGGTAGCTAGCTAGCTATTTATCTAAAACCAGTCGTTGTGTGTTCGCGTTTTCATCAATGATTGTACCTCAGCTGTGAGAATGAAATTTCATACATTTTTGAAATCTATGATATAATATTCCGGGAATGGTACATTTTATTAAATACTGTGGAATGAGAACGATGGACACCGTCCCTTCGATAGCTCAGTTGGTAGAGCGGAGGACTGTAGAGGCGAAAGCTGAAATCCTTAGGTCGCTGGTTCGAATCCGGCTCGAAGGAGACATGTTTTTTTTTTTTTACTTCTCAGTAAATGTTTTGACATACGGCCAGTCGTTTTTGTACTGTTTAATTTAAACGTGTGCTCATTCATCTTTCATTGACAGAGGAATGCGATCAGTTCAGTTGTTCAGCAAGATTACTGTGAAACTCCTAAGCCAAATTTAATGAACCTTGGTGGAGAGGTGGCGCACTGGAAAAGCAATAAAGCATTAATGCTTTAAAACTGCAAGGTGAGATTGCTGAGAATGCCTTTGTAATCGTCCATGCAATTAATGTTAGTATGCTATTATTCTGTAAGCTTCTTTCAGTTCTTGTCCTGCTAATCTGTCTCACCCCTGTGGTAAGGCATACCCCACCTCTTACTGAAATGTGCCCCAGCTCTGCCTCACTCTGGCTGGTAAAGTAAGGAATGGAATGAGTGCATATATGTTAAACTGAATCTATAATTGTAGAGCTATAGCATTTTTTCTAACGTTGAACCGCCTCTGTGCATGTTAGATTTCTGCTCCTGTGCTGCTATCTTGTCCTGAGCTGTTTGTTGAGCTGTTTGTGCAACCTTTGAGTTTATTGACTGCAGACCTTCTGCTTTATTTTCCACAGGCTCTTCCTTTTGGCACCTCAAGGTGGTGGAGCAGCTGTCCAGCCGGGTAGGTGCTGTTTAACTGGGTAAGGAAGCTTCTGCCAACCTAACTTTGCTGAAGTTCAACACACACAAAGACAGGACAAATGTAGCACCTCCAAACTAATTAGCATGTTATTCTCAGGGTATGCTGATGAGAGGCTGGAAATCACTGGCACATTTACTAATTTTGTGTTACTTCACTGAAAACGGTCAGGTTTGATTGATTTTTGAGATATATTTCTACAAATTTGCCTCTCTGTCCCTGATAATAGTATAAGGAACATTAGTCACACAACATGACCTAAATGGATGAGAATAGGAACGCTTAAAAACTTTAATTATGTTAAGCTGGAAATATATTAATGACAATTAAATAGGATTTAAAATACATCAGCAAAATCACAGGTTGTGCTAAGATAATTATGACTTGAAAATTGTACAAGAAGAAATCATGTGACAATAAAGAGTCAATTAGGCACGTTTAAAAAGGGACAAAAAAGTTTAGATATAAACAAGTGGAATGTACATCAGGGTAAGGTGCAGTATACACAAGTTAAACCTGATTGACTATGTGCACGTTAGCATATGCTACTTCCGGTGCGGAAACTCCTGTGGGGAGCTTTGTTTCCGGTGTCCTATTCACGACCTGTTTACGGTCCAAAACAAGTTAAGCAAATGAATGAATCAAGCGGCGATTTACATTTCTATAGATGTCTTGGGCATTTACCCAATATATCTGTAAATGATGTTCATCAACTTGTCGATATTTTTTCCCTGTGCCTCAGAGCAAAAGAGAAAAGGGATTCAAATGTTATATTTCTCAGCTGTCCCTCGTTTATCGCGGGTGTTATGTTCTAAAAAATAACCAGCAATAGGTGAAATCAAGTAGCCAATTTTATTTTTTGACGGTGGACATACAGTACTGCACTTCAGAGTCACACTGCTAGCGATCGATGCAGCGATTCTGTACTGTACAGGAGAGACGTCACGGAGGAGATCGTCTGCAGCGATCAGGACGCAGGACACATTGTGATGTAAAAAAGCATGCAAACTTGCACTAAAAAATCTGCGAAACAGTGAGGTAGAAGGTGAACCGTGTTATAGTGAGGGACCGCTGTAATTTTGAAGGTAAATCACAACATACCCTTCGTAAATGCTAATGTGTAGAAACCTTTACCAGCAATCATTCATTTTTTTCACGGTTTGTTAACATGCTGTGTAGGTGTGTACTTGACTAGCTGATCTCGACATAACGGGGGAAACATCTGGTTTAACTATTCTTCACCTGTAGTTTGAATGCTGAACATTTGCCTGTTTAAATCATAAGACCAGTCACTATACAGAGATGTGCTTCTGAATGTGGACGAGTTTTCTGCTGCAGTAATGCAGTTCTGCTTGTGTTGAGTGATGTAAACAACTGATCGATCTAAACTCTTTAAACGTCAAAATTGATCATTAGATTTTTTATGACACAACAGCGGTGAGTGTTCCCACCTTCTGCTCTTTGTAACTTAATGCGATCTTTCCGTTTTCGAGTTTTGGACATGATTTTGTATATCTTCGCAGTAGCGATTGACCGCAAAGTAAAGCTACCGGAAATGTACAACCCTACATCCGGTCTCAAACCAGGAAGTTAGCATTTTCTCGTGCACAGGGTCAGTAGTTGCTTGCATAATATTCTGTATGTAGAATAGCCAGTTCATAAGCTCGTGAGAGAAGTCAGTGTGTACATTTAGTCTTCAAGGGACATAAGAATACAGCATCCTGAAATCACATCTCCTGAGGTTTGGGTGACTTTCTAACAATTCTTTAATGGGAATAGAAAATTCACAAATCCAACAGATGCAAGAAAGAAAGAGCCTGCACACCGCTCTTATCAGTGAAGTGTCACAGTGAAGCGTAAGGATCCGTTTCTCCCATTCTGCTCCAGTTGGTCTCAGATAATGGCCACACACTTTTGACTAACTGTGGTGTTGACCAAGATCACTGTGTAGGATCTTTGTTTTTTTGTGACTGAAGTAATTGCCAAAAAAAAAAAAAAAACTTGTTTGGCGTGTGCTTTCATTCGTGGCGAACACGCTTCCTGGGGGAGGCCGGAGAGTCCAGGGAAAAGGCAGTGGGAGAGACGGGGCGGGACTCGGGGATGTACTCTGTCTGGTACTTCTCAATGTAAGGTTTGGCCACATTCCACACCTGGGTTGAAAATATAAGCACATTTAACGACATGCCACGTGGAGCACGTGCACTGAACAACTTTTTAGAACTTGCCTTTTGATCAAGTAGCAGGCGGTGAACCGCTTCGATATCAGGCGACATGAATCTGTCTTTAATCCACGGTCTGTTTAACAGCAGGAGAGTAAAAGGAGAAAGTGGAACAACGGGTAAATATTAACTATTAGGTATATAGTTTCAACAGGCTCAAAATTTTGTACCTTGGCCGCATCTGTTTGACTTACTTGACCACGCTGCGAACAAGTTCATAGACCTTCTCCAGTGGAGTGGTGGTACGGAGTGGGCGGAGGAACTCGATGCCCTGACATGCGGCCAGCAGCTCTATAGCAAGGACTGGTAACAGGAAGTATCAATTCAGTTTGGCCAAATCCCAAAAATATATCTCTCATTTTAGTGATAAATATTGAAAACATTAAATAACATAGATCACAGCCAATTGAAAGCCATCTATGGGTTTTTACTGCTGTTTGAGCCTTTAGTTTATTCCATGACTTACAAGAACTGTGGATTTTTTTCCTCAAACTTTTTTCAAAAGACGGAGAAAATAATTTTAAGCACAGAGATAAATTATATTTGATGATAGTTTAATCATTTATCTGTTTTTTAAAACCTGTTGGTTTAAGGTTAACCTCTGTATCCGCCCAGTAACCTGCGGTTTTGTCTTGTCGGTGTACACTGGCATGGTTTTCAGCAGCGACCTTTGCACTTTTTGCAACAGAAGCAGCGGAAACTGACCGGTTAGTCTCTTTGATTCAGGGACGCTTGTTGTTTTCAAAGAGTTACAGTAAAAACAGTTGGTTATTTGTAAATCTGATAGTGGTAATGCAGCAGAACTATGGAACAGATTAATCATTTTACTCACTTATTTGTTGTCTGTATAGAGTTTTATTGGAATTTTAGGACTCCCCACCATAAATCTATTAATTATTATACATAATCACAGAATCACGTTGTTAGGAACACCTGCTCAGTTGCTCGTTAGCACAAATGTCTAATCACCCAGTCACATGTTAGCAACTCAGTGCATTTAGGCATGAGACATGATCAAGACAGCCAACTGAAGTTCAAACTGAGCATCTGAATGTGGAAGAAAGATGATTTAAGTGAACGTGGCATGGTTGTTGGCACCAGATGGACTGTCCCAAGTATTTCAGAAACCGCTAATCTACTGGGGATTTTCCCAAATAATCATCTCTAGGGTTTAGAAAGAATTTTCCAAAAAATATCCAGTGAGTGGCAGTTCTCTGGGTGAAAATGCCTTCTTAATGCCAAAGATCACAGTAGAGTGACCAGACTGCTTTGAGCTGATATGAAGGAAACTGTAACTCAAATACTGTTGCTACTCATTAGAAACACAACAAATCACACTTTAAAGCAGATGGCCTACATTAACAGAAGACCACTCAGGTGCCATCTATGTCAGCTAACAACAGGAAACTAAGGGTACAGTTTTCACAAGGAAAAAAAAATTGGACCACATAAAACTGGAAAAATGTTGCCTGGTCTGATGAGTCTTGATTTCTACTGCAAAAGTTAGATCCTTATGACTGGTAGGGTCAGATTTTGGCATAAACAACATGAAACCGTGGATCCATCCTGCCTTTTATCAACAGCTCAGGGTTGTGGTGATGGAGTGGTGCAGGGAACGTTTTTTGGTGCACTTTGAACCATTTCATACCAACTGAGCATTGTTTAAACACCAAATCTTACATATTGTTCATCTTTTAAATGCTTCTTACATCAGAAGATAGACACAAAGCTCAGATAATCTCAAAGTGGCTTCTTAGACATGACAGTGAATTTGCTTCACAGTCACCAGATTTAAATCCAACAGAGCACATTTGGGATGTGATGGAGCAGGAGATTTACGTGATGGATGTGGAGACAAACCGGCAGCGCCTGTCATGATAGTATGAGGAATGTTTCCAGCTCCTTGATGAATCTGTGGCACAAAGAATTAAGCCAACCCAGTACTTGTGAGGTGTACATAATTTAACAATGCTATACCTTACCTTGCTCCACATGCTCTATTACCCTCAGGGCCTTCCTAGCAGCCCATCCTCCCATAGACACGTGGTCCTCCGTGGCAGCACTAGTAGACAAAGAGTCCACAGATGATGGGTGACACAAAACTTTGTTTTCTGAAACTGAACAGCGTGAAAGAGTTGAGATTAATGTCAGTGCTCCTGCTCAAATATTGGGTAAGAAGAAAAGAAAAAAAACCCTACAAATTTATAACATTAGATCTTTTATTAAAAAATGCACTCTGAAGTGTAATATTCAATATCAAAGCCTGTTTAGTAAATAATGTTATCATAATCTCATTGAAATTGGAATAATTTAGTAGGAGATTATATGTTACTTCATGTTTTTCACACAAACCTAAGGCGGCTGCAGTGCAGTGGGCAATCATGAAGCCTGAGTTGAGTCCACCCTCGTTGACGAGGAAGGCAGGCAGCTCACTCAGAGAGGGGTTACACAACCTCTCGATCCTCCTTTCGCTGATTGAAGCCAGCTCGTGGACTGCAATGGCTAAAAAATCCAGAGCCTATGAGAAAGAAAACAGTTGTTTAAGAAAGAAGAATCAAATCTAAAGCGAACCGAAACAAACTATCTTATTACTACATACCTTAGCTGGGTATTCCCCATGGAAATTCCCACCTGAAATGGTCTCACCTCTTTCTGCAAATACCATCTGGTGAGACCGTTAAGACAAAATTAACTGATTTCCAGTAAAATCCTGTGTGCAGTTTGTGGCAGATCCAACTTCAGTTATCAGACTTGAGACCAAACTGGCTAAATTTCATAGATCAGTCTTTTCCTCTAGTTTGAAAGACAGAAAAGGATACAGGGTTGTCAGTGGCACTGTTGATTTCTGTGTTGATGATATTCTGGACAAATGCAATTGTGTCATTGGCAATTCCATGAACCTGCGAGCAGAGAGAGGACACAACACTCAGAAAGAGATGTACGATGCTCAAACATAGTTTTGCTGCAGCTCCATATCTGCTTTCTATGTGGTAGACCCACTATCTATCATGTGAGAAGTTTTCCCTTTCCCATCTAGAAGCTGCAGAAGCTTTAAAACGCTGTGGGAGAAACCTGTGATTTGGGGATTTATAAATAAACTTGGGGTTACCTGAGGACAGCACCGCATGGTGTAGGCATCCTGGACTCTGTCACAGAACCTGTGGCTCTCTGTAAGAACACACCAGAACAATATGACACTCATTAAACACAGCATATTTAAGGCTGCATGATATTAGAAGGCTATACTCCATTAATGCCTGTTGGCAAATGCACCCCCAGTAACTCATGCATCTCATCTTGAGGTGGTGCAACTCTGAAACCACTGCCAGTGGTAAGAGCATTTCTAATATGCAAACAAGTTTTCGGGAGGAGGAAGGCACACAAATGTAAAATGCAGTGATCAGAACTTTACATGAATACTATTTGATGTTCATCAAACCTGCAATCTGGGATGGGTGGTGATCAGAGTCCAACAGTGAGCGGAAGCGTTGAGCCACCTCTATTTGCCCCGGATGTGGCCGCAGTGCATGGATGTCTGTGGGAAGAGACCAGAAATTGAATAAGGATGGATGACATGTAGTGCAGTTATACAATTGGAGGTAAATAATTTCATCTAGTTTCTGGTTTTCTTCGGGTTTATAGCTTCTGCGCACCACTGTCAAAGGCCTTGGTGGTTCCCTTTAGCACCTCCAGGGTGAGAGCAGCAATAATATCTGCCTGCTGGGCAATCGCCTGGGCTCGCTCCACGGCCTCTGCCCCTAGAGAGGTAATCATCTGTGTCCCATTGATCAGAGCCAGACCCTGTTAGGGAATCCCAGAGATTGAGATGGGTGTACAACCCCAATTGCAAAAGAAGAAAAAATTTGAGTAGGTGTGTAAAATGTAAATATAAACAAAACGCAGGGATTTTGCAAAGATAATTTTTTTAAGGATTTTTTTACAGTGTCATTATTTTTACAAGTTAACCCTCATATTACCTTTTATTTTGCTAAAATTATTTTAATTCCATATATTTGGCCTAATATGTATTTTATTGTATATTTATGATGCAAATGCAGTTTATACTTCAAAATCTGTTATCAGTGAACTCTGGGTCAAATCACAACAGTGCAGACAAATCAAATAGATGAGCTTTTCTTTTTTTTTTGAACATTACCTCTTTAGGTTTTAGTGATATTGACTTTAGTCCATGTGCCTCCAGGACCTGGTCAGGAATGAAAGATGAAAAACATGTAAAAAGTCCAGGGTCATCAGAAAGCAAACAATGTTTCCATTTGCACCCTGAAACCTTTCACTCTTGTAAACAAGAGACACGTTTTCCTACGATAGTAGTTGCCCTCTTGTTTTACAACTCCAGAAAAGTCACTCTGAGCTTACGTATTTGGCATCAGCCCACCCGCTCGTGGGAGACCACATTTTTCCCTCTCCCATGAGTCCGAGGGCCAGGTGAGAGAGGGGTGCCAGGTCACCACTAGCACCTACTGTTCCCTTTTCAGGGACAAAGGAGAGGCAGGAGGCTGAGGGGACAAAGTTATGGAGACAAAAGTAAGTCCTATGACAGCTGTCCTACCCCTGTCCTTAAATAAAGTTATCCACAGTTTACTGAAGCTGATATCTCACATCAGCTAA
This sequence comes from Copadichromis virginalis, assembly GCF_057382275.1. Lineage (NCBI taxonomy): Eukaryota > Metazoa > Chordata > Actinopteri > Cichliformes > Cichlidae > Copadichromis > Copadichromis virginalis. The sequence continues at coordinate 17,353,914 of NC_140624.1, forward strand.
CTGGTTTGAAGCTTACCGTTAAAGGCCTGGATCATGGCCTGGAGGGTTTCAAGAGAAACACCACTGTGCCCTTTGGCCAAAACATTGATCCTCAAAGCGAGCAACATGCGGGTCCTCTCTGGGCTTAACGGGTTCCCCACACCTATGCGTCACAGCATAACTCTGATTAAGATGATTGACGTACAGAGGGCCTGAAAACATCAAAATCAACATATCTGCGTCACAAAGAGTATCATCACCTGCTGAGTGTGAGCGCACCAAGTTTTCCTGGAGCTCCCTGTGGAACGAAAAGTGCATGGCATCAGTCAACAAACAAAAAGGGCTCTGTGTGGGTGATTACAAAGACCAGAAATAGATCGTAAAATGTATTTAAGGACAACTTAAAAACTCTACTTGAGTTTGCTGACAGGAATGACAGTTCGGGCAAATTTGCCAAAACCCGTTGTGATCCCATAGACAACTGCAGGGAGAACACACATAGGGAACTGAACACACAAAGTCTCCTATTTTTCCAGATACTGTAATTTAGCCAGTTTAAATTAAGCTCATTTGCACTGAATCACTGTATTTTAACCTTTGTTTTCTTTGACAATGGTGTCCAAAAGCTCTCTGGATTGCACAACCTTTCTTTCTGCCTCAGGAGTCAGCTAAAAAAACAATGATAAAGGGAGACATTGGATCAAGTAAAAGATTACAACGGAGCAGTTACGGACAACAAAAGAGGTTTGTTGATCATTACCTTTATCTTGTAGAGTCCTCTGCCTAAGTTGATGAGATCTGTTGACGTCAGGCTGTTGCCATCTAAAGAAATATACTGGACAGAGAGTTTCACGTTTCACGGAGTTAGTTAATATGATATGAATATGTTTTCAATTTTATCGGAAAATACACTTACCTCTTCAGGCTCTTTGTATGCTGCCGTGCTAGTTGACAAACTTAATTAAGGATAACATTTGGCAAAATGTAGTGTCACTCTCAGATTAATTATAATTTCCCACAAGGACAATTTTAACCCGAAATTAAAACAGTATGTGAAGAAAAAATGGCATTAAAAAAAGATTGAATCGTTTTTAGTGCACACTACAGCACCTACTACAGCTGCTATGGCACAAATATCCAACAAGTTTAAGGATACAGATGAGAAACTCCCGGTTCACACGGAATAAAGTCAGGAGACATGGTATCTCCTTCAATAGCTGAAATGCACAGGAAAATAAATCACAATGTGTGCATTCCCCCCTTGGTTCACACAGTAGTTATATTTAAAGTAAATTACTTATTATACACAATTACGCATCACTGAAGCAGAGTTAAAGGTAAACCATCGTCACCGTCTTTTAAATGTGTTGCACACATTTTTAATATATGCATTCTTCGTGTAGAAAGTTATTACCAAGCTCGACAAAGTCGTTATCCTCCAGTACATCTTCGATGGTGTCATCCGCGTCCAGCAGACCCAAACCCTGGCACCTGCGCACAACAAAATGAGTGTCTTTCACAGCCGTGATGCCGCCGTTGTCCGGTTTGTTCTTTATGTAACGTTTAAGCGCTTCCTGTCCGAGCCACTGGATGGTTTTGGAAGTGTCCCGGCAGGGCACTGCCAGCCACTCATCTCGAATGTGTACAGTAAAACGAGGCATCGCGCATCAGCGGGACTTGGCTGCAGTGAGTCCTGCGCGCCGCTCTCTGAGGTACCACTCTGGGCCGTTTACAGTTCGGCCACCAATAACACGCAGCTGGGGGAGCCACGCCTCCCCAGCATCACACCTCTAGAGATCATTGACCCACACGGACCGGTCTCAGTCTCACAAGTGCTTCCAATCCAATCGATGCGTTCACGTGATGTTTGAAAGTGCTCAAGTGTCTATAGAGGCTAAACACAGTGAATTAGATTAGAGGTCACCAGAGGAGTATGGGGCACCGTTTGTAAAGTGAAACATGCTGAAATTAACATCAACATTTTTCCACATTTAGCTCAAAACCTTACAAAAACATGTTTTTTCGAGTCATTTTTTTTACAACATTTAGTAAAATATTTGTAACTTTTCATATTTAAAACACAATTTTAAATGTTAAATCTAAATATTAAATTTAAATCTAAATGTTAAATCTAAATATTAAATTTAAATCTAAATGTTAAATCTAAATATTATATTTAAATCTAAATGTTAAATTTAAACGTTAAATGTTCAATCTAAATGTTACAGGAAAGTAAATATTTAGCTAACGATCGTGGCTCAAGAGTTGGGTGTTCGCCTTGTAATCGGAAGGTTGCCGGTTCGAGCCCCGGCTTGGACAGTCTCGGTCGTTGTGTCCTTGGGCAAGACACTTCACCCGTTGCCTACTGGTGGTGGTCAGAGGGCCCGGTGGCGCCAGTGTCCGGCAGCCTCGCCTCTGTCAGTGCGCCCCAGGGTGGCTGTGGCTACAATGTAGCTTGCCATCACCAGTGTGTGAATGTGTGTGTGAATGGGTGGATGGCAGGTTGTGTAAAGCGCTTTGGGGTCCTTAGGGACTAGTAAAGCACTATACAAATACAGGCCATTTACCATAACATGCAAATCTATTGTACGGGTCAACAGAAATACCAAAATATAAGCTTTACGAAAACCTCCGGTGCAAAATTGTGTAAGGAGCTTGGAAAGAAAAGCGTCTGGACTTCTTACTTGAAGACGTTTCACCTCTCATCTGAGAAGCTTCTTCAGTTCTAAGGGTCAAATGGTGGAGAGTCCCAGATATAAACCCAGTGGGAGTTTCCCCCCAAAGAGGGACAAATGACCCCCTGATGATCCTCTACCTAATCACATGAGCCAAGGTGTGAAAGCGGGTGTGGGTCACAATCAGCCAGGATTTCGGGTGAGCTCATTGTGAAACCTGGCCCCACCCTATCATGTGATTTCCTGAAGTCAGGTGGCCCAGGATGTGAGTGGCCGTTAAGGCGTCTGGGAAGGGATCTCAAAACTGGATTGTAGATGGCAGACAGCTGGCGTCGTAAACCACTGCCTCTGTTCAAAGATGGTCGCGCACAGTGGACGTAAATGGCTTCTTTCACTCCTCTTTCAAACCATCTGTCCTCTCTGTTCAAAATGTGAACGTTGGCATCTTCGAAAGAGTGACCTTTGTCCTTTAGATGCAGATGAATCCCTGAGCAAAGACCACAACATCACTATATTACCAGCTGATAAGGGAAGGTGCACCGTGGTCCTAAACACAACGGATTACCACACAAAGATCACTACTCTCCTCAGTGACAACAATACCTACGAAGCCTTAAAGCGAGACCCCACAAGCAGCTACAAAAAGAAAGTTATAGCTTGCCTTCAAGACCTTGAAAGAGACAAAATCATTGACCGCCTTACATATCACCACCTTTACCCAGGGGATGCCATACCCTGCATTTACGGACTTCCTAAGATCCACTCAGACCCATTGTCAGTAGCATAAACTCAGCCACTTACAACATCTCGAAACACCTTGCTACCGTCCTAGCACCTCTCGTGGGGAACACCCCACATCACATCAAGAACACCGACTTCACCGACAAGGTCCAGAAACCTACCCTGGACCCAGATGAAACCATGGTGTCCTTTGATGTAGTCTCCCTCTTCACTTGCATACCCACCACGGAGGCAGTGGAGACTGTCAGAAAACGACTACAAGAAGACAGCTCCTTGGAGGACAGGACCAACTTCACACCCGATCAGATTTGCACACTGTTAGAGCTCTGCCTCACCACTACATATTTCAAATACAACGAGGGTTTCTACAGACAAAAACATGGCTGTGCCATGGGTTCCCCCTTGTCACCTATTGTAGCCAACCTTTACATGGAGGAAGTGGAAAGGAAGGCTCTTGGCTCTTTTAAAGGGAGAGTACCCAGCCACTGGTACAGATATGTAGACGACACATGGGTCAAAATCAAAAGACAAGAAGTGGAATCCTTCACCGCGCACATTAACGCTGTGGATAAAAACATCAAGTTCACTAGGGAAGACACAAAGCACGACTGTTTGCCTTTCCTGGACTGCGCTGTGCACATTGAAGAGAATGGCAACCTCAACATTGAAGTTTATCGGAAGCCCACACACACGGACCAGTACCTCCTGTTTGACTCCCTTCACCCTCTGGAACACAAACTTGGAGTAATTAGGACCCTACACAACCGGGCAGAACATGTTCCCTCTAAGCCTGAAGGGAAAAAGAAACATGTAAAGGAAGCACTGGAAAACTGGTTATCCTAATTGGGCGTTTATAAAGTCAGCAAAGAGGCAAAGAAAAGAAGATCAGACACCAGCGAGGGAGGATAAGAAAGACAGACGCAACAACATTGTCATCCCTTATGTAGCCGGTGTATCAGAGAAACTCAGGAGAGTTTTCTCCAAGCACGGCATCCCGGTGTACTTCAGACCCAGCAACACGCTCAGACAGAAACTGGTTCACCTGAAAGACAAAACTCCTAAACACAAAGTTAACAATGTGGTGTATGCTGTACAGTGCAGCAAGGAATGCCCAGACCTCTACATTGGAGAGACCAAACAGCCATTTCACAAGCGCATGGCACAACATAGAAGAGCCACCTCCACGGGACAAGACTCAGCAGTTCATCTGCATCTAAAGGACAATGGTCACTCTTTCGAGGATGCCAACATTCACATTTTGGACAGAGAGGACAGATGGTTTGAAAGAGGAGTGAAAGAAGCCATCTATGTCCACTGTGAGCGACCATCTTTGAACAGAGGCGGTGGTTTACGACACCAGCTGTCTGCCATCTATAATCCAGTTTTGCGATCCCTTCCCAGACACCTTAACGCCCACTCACACCCTGGGCCACCTGACCTCAGGAAATCACATGATAGGGTGGGGCCAGGTTTCACAATGAGCTCACCCGAAACCCTGGCTGATTGTGACCCACACCCGCTTTCACACCTTGGCTCATGTGATTAAGTAGAGGATCATTAGGGGGTCCTTTGTCCCTCTGTGGGGGGAAACTCCCACTGGGTTTAAATCTGGGACTCTCCACCATTTGACCTTAGAACTGAAGAAGCTTCTCGGATGAGAGGTGAAACGTCTTCAAGCAATTCAAAGAAGTCCAGACGCTTTTCTTTCCAAGCTCCTTAGACTACGATGACCTGGATGACTGAGAACCTTCACAGACATACTCCGGTGCAAAAGTGTGCCGGTAGTGGTCAGATTGTGTCTGCTCTCCCATGATGGTCACTTCTCACCGCCATGAGCTGCTTCACTTCTTGCCTACCAGCATGTCCAGCGATTTGGCTGGACATGTGCTGCAGCGATTGTGAAGTGGAGCCAGCAGCTGCCGAGAGTCCACTACTGCTGAACCTTTGGATGGCCGACAAAAGGGATCTTCCGATGTTTTCAGCTAAATCGCTGGACGTGCTGGTAGACAAGAAGTGAAGCAGCTCATGGCGGTGAGAAGTGACCATCAGGGGAGAGCAGATACAATCTGACCACTACCGGCACACTTTTGCACCGAAGGTTTTCGTAAAGCTTTTATTTTTTGTATTTCCGTTGAGCCGTACATTAAATTTGCATGTTAGCTAAATATTCAGTTCTCTGTAACATTTAAATTTAACATGTAGAATATAATATTTAGATTTAACATTTAGATTTAGATTTAAATATAATATTTAGATTTAACATTTACCATTTAGAGTTAAATATAATATTTAGATTTAACATTTAACATTTAGATTTAACATTTGGATTTAGATTTAAATTTAATATTTAGATTTAACATTTAGATTTAACATTTAACATTTAGATTTAACATTTGGATTTAGATTTAAATATAATACTTAGATTTAACATTTACCATTTAGAGTTAAATATAAGTATTTAGATTTAACATTTAACATTTAGATTTAACATTTGGATTTAGATTTAAATTTAATATTTAGATTTAACATTTAGATTTAACATTTAAAATTGTGTTTTAAATATGAAAAGTTACAAATATTTTACTAAATGTTGTAAAAAAAATGACTCGAACAAACATGTTTTTGTAAGGTTTTGAGCTAAATGTGGAAAAATGTTGCCGTTAATTTCAGCATGTTTCACTTTACAAACGGCGCCCCATAGTGGAGAGGTAGACTTTTTTTTAAAACTTAAAGTGTAATAGTGCAATCAGTGATGGTTTAACACTGAGATCAAGTTTTTAGCTGCTTCATTTTATGACATGCTCAGTTCTTAGAGCGCAGTCACAGATTAAAGGAATTAAAGCAGAACCTTTGTACCCTGCTGCCTTCACTTGTTAGATATTAAAAGAGGTGTTCAGTGCCATAGCAGCCAGACAGCTAATCAGCTACTGAATAAAATGCCAGCTATATCTTCACAAGTTCTTTCACATTACAACAAAACCTCACAATTTAATGTAATTGGATTCAGTTCTTGCAAAAACGGACACTCTAATGCAGGCTGTAACCTCTGCTTTACTTTTTCAACAGTTATTAGACCAACAATTATTTCTCCTTTTTTCTATGGGAGTCAAAAAGGCCACTTATCTACAAGGCCAAGCTTCAAGTGGCAGCAGCTCAATATGTCGAGAGGTCAAAATCATTTTAACTTAATGTATTTAATTTCAAACTGATGCAACACCATCAATATCCAGTAGCTCCGAAAGTTGCTATAAGTTTGCAAGGATCAACTACATGCAATGATAAACCTCAGGAGCCCTGTAAAAGTACTTAAAAATGATTACAGGAGCCACATCAGTACATCAGTCAGATTTTTTTTCTGTCTTTCATCACAAAGCAAACACAAATAAACAACCATCCAGGCTTTTAGGAAAACATTATTACCAACAAACATTTATTGCACAGTCAGATTTAATCAGTGCAGTGTAATTGGTTTAAAGGTACAAAGGACAGTCTTTTTTTTTTATTTAATAGGAAAAAGAATATTGTAGTTGTAGATATACACTGATTAGTGGGTAATTGCATGATTAATGGGTAATTGCATCTTCCAACAAAGGGATCTTAAACTTAGAATTAATCCACTAAAAATCCACAGGAGCATGGACGGCTTGTAAACTGCCATGTTGCTACACCATCTTGAATCCAGTGGTTGAGATGGACATCACCATTCTGCCTAATTGTGTTTTATGTCTGTGGCTGGAGACATAGTGCGCCAAAGGCCGAGGACAGTCAGCAGAGTAGACATGCGACACTCCACTCTCAGGTTAAACAACCTCATCATTTTAAGATAATGTTAGGCCTTAACAAAATCACACCTTCCCACACTCTAAGGAGTTTAAGCAGTTCAGACTGATATGAGGCTATGTGAAATGTAAAAGCATCACAAGTACATTTCAGTGATAAAGATATTTAACTGTATTTAAATTTGTCAAACATAAATAAACCCCCAAAACAGTGTTTCACAACTTGCTTGGCTTTTAGACAGAAAACCTGTCTCACTGTCAGACCTCCTCCGCCTCATTGTGCACTGCATCAGCAGAGACACGCTAATGCTGACTGAGATCACAATGCTATATTTATTTGTGGTGAGGATAATTGGGTTTGCAGATGACTCAAAGCGCAAAGTTTCCTAGTACAAACATGCAGGATGCCTTTTCTTTGTGCTCTCGAAGTGCTCCAGGAACTGGTCATTCTAAACTGGCAGTAGGTGCGGATGTGAGTGTGTGTGCGGTGCCTCTCGTCCTCTGACAGCTGGGATAGACTCCAGCCTCCTTCTAAGCCCCAGGTTGAGTGTTTGAGGTCATGGATGGTTAATTGTGTTTGCCTTAAGAGGTCCGGTGAACACATAATTCACATTTTAGAAGTTAAAAAAAGACCTATTACGGAAGATAAAACACTCATCACTGTCTGAGACATTGTCGCCTCGCTGAATAGTGTTATAATGCGTGTCACTCAGTAGTCTCTTCTTAAAATTAGGAGGCTCATGTCCCATGCATCTTCCAAAATATACACATATGCATTCCTGCTTCATTTCCTTTTTGTTGCACAGGTTCCAATTTTGCCTTTTCCATCTGTTTCTGAAATCAAATAACCAGAAATATGTCTAAAATGTATGAGTTCCAAATGATGTGATGTAAAAAGAAAGTGTGTCCCTATTCAGATGCAAATATAGTCAATTATAATGCGGTGTATCAGCAAGGCATATTCAGCAGTATTGATTGGGGGAGGACTTCTGGCCTGCTAACGAGGCGTGCCTGAACGCATCACAGTCTGCAGACCGATGATGTCAGTTTACGAGATGTAGGAGTCTCTGCATCACCATGTGTGCCGACACAGTATAGGCCTACTGCTGACCGTCAGCGGGCAAGCAGTGGAGAAAGAGGAGGGGAGGAAAAGTGTGTTTACACAGACGGCAAACTGCCTGGGGAATCGTAGGGGAGAGGAAGTCAGCCGGCTCTGTGTCTGCCTGCTCCAACTTCCTGCTCAGAAAAAGAAAAAGCACAGGATCCTATTTCAGTCCAGCACAACTCCTGTAGACCAGAAGTAAGCATGGAAAAACAAGGAATCACACAAGCGTCGCCGTAAACTTTTTCGGAGGGACCAGACCGAGCCGGAGATCGCAGGTAAGGTCAAAAATAAGCGGGCGTCTTTCCGTGAACAGCGCTTTGTTGCCTGATTGGTGGCTTGTGTGTGAGAGAGAGAGAAATAACGCATGCCGAGTCGGGCGAGCGGCCGTAATTGCGTTTCAGTTAATTGTCTTGGCTGTAAACACGTTTGGTTTTTTGTTTTCTGCTTCAGCTTAAAGTCTTAAGGTCGAGCTGGTTTCTAAGTTTCTACACAAGAATGGCACAGATTTGGGGTCAGACAGAAATGTATCGTCTTCCGGTGCGAGCAACATCTTGAAAATGAGTCAGTGGGGCAGTGTAGTGATTCAGACCTCCGTGCGTAAAAGTGAGTGTAACTTTGCAACTGAGCAAAGAAAAAGAAAAGGGAGAGGCAAATGAAAAAGCAGTGGAAAAAAACAACAACAGAAAAATAGCCTCAGAGTCATTAAAACCTGTTTTCAGATGCTTTTTTCTTGCGGGTCCCCCTGTTGAATTTTCCACCGCCAGTGAACAGGAAGAGAGCAGATTTAGTCATGGCTAAGTAATGTCTGCATACACCATCTAATCTCATTAGGAGTTTCCGTTCAGCCAACACACTGGATGGCTTTGTGCACACGCGAGACTTCTCGGGGCGAGCATCCCGCAACAGGGCTCGTCGTGCCCCGACCAAAACCACCACAATATCCCCCAGATATTCTTAGAAAGACTCCTAGCACTATTTCATTTGCGGTTCTCACAGTGACTTGTTGCCTCGCTGCAGAGCTGAGATGTGGGCTTTTTAATTTCTGTTTTGCTAGGTTTAACTCTCTGTTGTTTTTTCCTGTAGTGGGTTAGTTGTACTATATTTAATAGGTTATACTCTATGAAGCTACTACTGAGGTCTGACCTGCTGCAGCAGCAGCATGCTTAGAGCATCTCGCAAAGCGGAATTTTCAAAGTCACACTGTCCTAAATTGCAGATCTGCCTGCTCAGTGGCCCCTTGCTGCAAGCGGAAAGCTTTACTTTCTAAAGTCGAATTGAAGGCTGGGTGTAGAGTGGGTTAACGGGTGGAGCTGTGAAAAAGGGGACAATGACGTGCTCTTTTGACCCTTATCCCTCTGGGAATTTTGTGGGAAGTGTGGCAGGATCAGGGAAGCACTCCCCTGCTGTGGGATCCCCTCTCCTCGCCATTTGTCCTTGGAAGTAGAATAGGAGGAAGTCCTGACTTTGACAGGTTTGTAGTTTCACATGGCAGATAGAAAACTCAGGGGATGGCTTGTGTCGGAAATTAGTTCAGCCCTCTCTCTCTGCCCGTCCTTTCTGGACAAAGATAAGCAGCGGTTGAAAATCTTCTCCATAATCTCAGTTTTCTTTAGTGGCTTGTCATTTCAATTTCATTCATATAGCACCAAATCACAACAGCAGTCATCTTAAGATGCTTTATATTGTAAAGTACAGAGCGAAACCCCCAACAAACAAACCACCCCATTTGAACAAGCGCTTGGCGACAGTGGGGAGGAAAAACTCCCTTTTAGCAGGAACAAACCTCCGGCACAACCAGGCTCAGGTAAGGACAGCCATCTCCCGTGACCGGTCGGGGGGTGATGGGAGGAAGACACGATAATGAAATGAGAGCACAGTCCTTTCCATCAGTATTCAGACTGTATTATGTCAAAGGTCTGCTGTAATCATCTCCAAAAAAGAAGCTTTACATCATTCACAGTTATTTGTTGCATACTGGACTCCTCTGTTCATTCTCCACCTAAAACAAGCCATTTAACCTCCTTGTGTTTTTTTTTTTAACTTTCTTCTTCTTTCTTGGCTTCTCCGCACAAACAAAAGATTTGAACTTGAGTTGGGTGAAAGTTCTGTTTTAATAGTTAGACCTTCATGACATCACAAAGAACCAACAACACTTTCGTCTCAGAGGGGTTTTTTTTTTTTAACGGAAGCTAATCTCATTCTTTGAAATTTTGGCCAAAAAAAAAAAAAAAAATCCAAATCATGTAAACGAGAGTAGCGATATAAACATGAGTGAGATTAAAACTAACGTACTGAAAATCATTCGTCATCAATCACATAAAAATAAAAAAATAAATAAAAATGGCCACCAGTTTCTCCTAAGGTGATGTCTCACCATGTTATCAGATAAACGCACTATTCAGAGTGACACAACTACCGAGAATAGCAGCGCATCACCTTACAGTAAAATTCTGGCCTTTGTTACTTGAACTATGACTTAACACATCATCTGCTTTATTGTCAGTTTCTTAGTAGTCATGTGATTTAATTTTTGTATTTTGAAATCAAGCAGTCATTCGAGCTCCGCTCTCGTCAGAGCTGTGGGGACAGAAACCCCCACTGCCGTTACTAGCATATGAGTTCCTAGCAGGCAGGCAGACAGGAGCTCCGAGGCTGCACATTCCTCTATTAAAGGAATAACCCACCCCGGGCCCGTCGTACTTCCTCTGGAGAGAGGGCCAGGTTGAACCGCAGCATATTTCTGGCTTGAGCTGTTGTTAGCCCCCCCCTCCCTTATTTTTTTCTCTCCTGTGGCTCCTGCTGCTGTTACATTACACTACACTCTTGACACACACTGTTCTATTCATTGGCGGTCTGCTCTTTCTTGCACCACATGTTGGAGCTCAAACAGATCGGCCCCTCTTTAGCCAGTAACTTAATTTAGTCTGTGTGCAATAAAACACAGTGGCAAGGCAGAACTGAGAAGGGGCGGGGGGGATAAAGGGATTATATTTAGATGAAATGTTGGGTTGTTTTGTTATAAACAAGTTATAAATGGACCTAAAGTAAAGTGTAAAGAGGGACTTGCCTTGTTCCCCTCCAAAGGTTTAATTTGTGTGCTTATTCTGTCACTGTGGCACCAGGCAGGTGTTACACACGCCAGTAATTTGGGTGCTTTTTCAGTAACGGCTCGCATCTGTTAGCATGTTTGGTGCTACTCTCCACACGCTGACCTAATCATTTGTGCGTCTCGCTGCAGGAATGGACAGTGCCATCACTCTGTGGCAGTTCTTGCTGCAGCTGCTGCTCGATCAGAGTCACAAGCACTTGATATGCTGGACGTCCACAGACGGCGAGTTCAAGCTCCTCAAGTCGGAGGAAGTGGCCAAGCTGTGGGGGCTGCGCAAGAACAAGACCAACATGAACTACGACAAGCTGAGCAGAGCCCTGCGCTACTACTACGACAAGGTTAATTAAAGTGATTCTAGTTGCCTCTCCATAATAGCACAGCTAATCGTGTGACCGCAGCTGCTGTGATAGGTTAGCCGGGAGAGGAGTGTGACGCCACGACACATTCTCTGTTCTTCCCTTTAGACTCACAAAATCCCCTGATAGACACTTCTGCTTCCTCTTTCTTGTAAAGCGCACACACAGATCTGACTGTGATGTAACAAAGCACTACTTTAGTGTGGCCCCAAACACTCCTCTGATATTCTATGTGTGTACCTGGTTTGTTTTTCATAATGATCTTATCGCGGTGAATTGTGTTTGCATGTTTTGCAGAACATCATCAAGAAGGTGATTGGCCAGAAGTTTGTTTATAAGTTTGTGTCCTTCCCTGAGATCCTTAAGATGGACCCGCAGGCGGTGGAGATGGGCCTGGCTTCGGGAAGGCTTCCCCTTCAAGAACAAGAGGCCCAGGAGCTGGAAGTGGAGGAGGAGGAGGAGGAAGCTGAGGAGGAGGCCCAGAGGAGGACCCTGGCAGCCTTGGGGGCACAGCAGTGTCGGAATGACTACCTCCACTCGGGTCTCTACTCGTCATTCAGCATCAGCTCCCTGCAGAAGCAGCCCGAACTCCTCCGTGCCCTGCAGGAGCGTCAGGAGGAGCAGCGCTCCGTCATCCGCTTCGGCACCAACGCCAACGAGAGGAGCTCTCCTCCCTCAGCCAAGCCCGAGTCCTATGTCTCACCGGGGCCATCTAAACTCGCCTCTCATTCCCCCTCCCCGTCCTCTCCTCACACTCAGCGCGGCCGGAGCCCCGCTGCTGAGGAGGAGGAGCAGGAGGACTCTGACCAAAGCGCTCAACCCCTCAATCTGTCCTCCGGGCACAGAGGGCGAGCCCTGCAGCCTCCTGAAAAGAGGAGCAGCAGCGGCGGTGGCAGAAGCAGTTCTCTTAACAGTAGCGCTAACCACGGAGATGGACTCCCCCCAAAAAGCAAAAAGCCTAAAGCTCTGGAGATTTCAGCACCGCCCCTGCTGCTGGCAGGGAGCGACATCGGCTCCATCGCACTCAACAGCCCGGCGCTGCCGTCTGGGTCACTCACTCCGGCCTTCTTCACTGCACAGGTGAGCTGAGCAGCAGAACTCTACAGATGCTACAATGACACTAGTTCCTCCCTCATTTCTAGACATGAGTCATATGTTGAGTCTCAACTGTGATTATGTGAGCACTTTGAGGACTAGTGACTCATTCATTGAGTGTCAAGGTGCTTTCCAGCATTTTGCCATCACATTGGATTAAATACGATTTGATCCCTAATTTAAGATCTAACACTTCACTCACACCTAGGATTGCACTCTTCATCTTGCTACAACTTTCCCTTCTCACGAGCACTCAGTCGCTCCCTTTTTTCCCCTCTTTGTGATTTAACACAAACCCAGTAATCTCACTCCCTGCCAGACCACAGCTGAACGATACAGAGTCTGATAATAATCAATCTCAGAAAGACGATATTTCTGCCCGTGATGCCATCAGTGCCGTCCCCCCTGAGCGGTACTGTGGCTGATGATTGAACACCAGAGTATGACATCAGCGTTCCCAAAGCCCCTTATAGCGCTTTCTATATTTAGTCGTGCCTTCAAAACAGGTTTTTGCGCAGTTTAAAACATCATTAAAATATTTGTGTGATGTTTAGACCAAGTGCCGCATTTCTGTGTGGCAGTAATGTTTTGCTTTCGTCTGCCTGTGGAGCCATTGTTTTTTTTGTTTGTTTTTTTCAAATTTTATTTTCTGCCACAAGTTTAGAGCCAAATTCATCGAGCTACAGCATTTTGGGATTATACCAAAAGATCAAAACGGCCCACGGCTCCGGCACAAGCACCAACTTGAGTTTCATCATCTAATTTAGTTAATCGCGTGTTTGTACTGGAATTGTTACAAAGAGAGAGAAAAAACGAGCGCCACATCAGAGAGGGGTTCGTCCGTGCGTCGAGGAAGACTTCGGAGCTACGCTCACACCGCCCGCTGACAAGGGCTGCGTACGATGAGATCAGAGGAGAGCGAGCGATTTACGCAAATCTTCGGTGAGTCCAACCTGCGAGAGGAGGGGAAGAGGCCCTAAGCGATGCCATATGCTCCAATAATTCCGTTAATACTCGAGCAGCAGGGCTGGGTCCCCTCGCAACACTGGCTCACTTCTCTGAGGTGACACAGGGGAAAGTAGGGGAGGAGGGGGGGAGAAGACTAGGGGAGACGGAAGGAGGGAGGGAGGGAGAAATTGATTTCATATGTTTTCTCTCTAGTTCCAAGTGCTTGACGACCACTGCCCCCCCCCCTCCTCACATCACCCCTGTATTCGGGAGTAGAAACCACAGACTTCCTTCCTGCTTCGTCAGTTTGTTTTTCCAAACGCTGATACATGTCCGTTCACCATTTTCAGCATGTTGTGCATTAGCAAAACCCTCAGAGCAACATTCTCAATCCGCTGGTTGTGAGTTTTGTTTTTAATTTTGTCCCCACTAGTTTCTCTCATTTATATAAAGCCTCCCTCCCTGTGTGTTTTTCCCCCCACCCGTCAGACTCCCTCGGGTTTGCTGCTGGCTCACAGTCCGCTGTTGTCAGGCATCCACTTCTGGAGCAGCCTGAGCCCAGTCGCTCCGCTCAGCCCCGCCCGGCTGCAGGGCCACAGCTCCCTCTTTCAGGTAAGAAACACATACAGGTGTAGCGGAAGACAGAGGGACAAAAATAGCAGGAGATGAGAATAGAGGGTGTACTCAAAGGATTATTTACTGGTAGCGCTTTAAGCAGAGGAGGAAGTTGGAGAGGCTGCTGGGGCCAAATTAGTGCTTCTGCAAAAGCCTCATTGTTTCCAGCGGTTGATAAAAGAAAAGAGAGCAGAAGACCAGGGCAGGAAAAGCTTTTAGAGAGGGTGATTATGTGAGCTAGGTGAACCAAACTTTTTATTAAATGATTTCTAATGCTGCCCAAATGTTATGCGAGTATTTACCAGGAAGCTAACAGGAAGCAAGAAAACTTTTTTTGTGTGTGTGTGAGTGTTATTTGCAAAGCAGCAGTCACAAAGGGTTGTGAAACTAGTTGAGACTCAGTAAGCAGGTCCTGCAGAGGTGTCCTGTTTCAGAGCTTGTGAGAGGGAGAGGAAATCCTGTGAATACTTCCTGTTTGAGCCCAGGGGAGCCAGTCTGAACAGGGTGGACTGGTTTGAGAGCTGCTCCTCATTTATGAAACACACACACACACATTATACCGGATTCATTGTGCGTAAATAAGACGACTTCTGTTGTAGAGTTGGAGGGGAGAGAGACAAGAAGGAAGCGGCACAATGAATTAAAAAAACAAAAAACAAAACAGGAAACCAGAGCAGCGACAATGCAACAGTTCCTTACCGGAAAGCGGTTTTCATAGAGACTCCATCCCCTCCCCACTAACTCTGTCCCTTTCTCTTCCTCTGCAGTTCCCCAGCCTAATCAACGGACACATGCCTGTCCCCCTGCCAAACCTGGAAGGAACACCCTCCTCCCTGCTCCTGTCTCCCACCACTCACAAATCCTGATCCAGGATCTGTGGAAAATGCCGCAAATTCATCGTTCTCTTGTTGAAAGTTTCTCATCATAATAATCAGCAGCAGCAGCAGCGATCTCTTATTCATGATGTCAGATTTTGTCTCAGAAAAGCAGAGACAGTTATGTGACCTCACCTTTTTTTTTTTCTCTTTTTTTTGCACTTGACTTGCTTCAGATTCTGAGTGGTTGAAAGCACTTGGTAAAAGCCATACGCCACGATGTCTCAGAGACATCTGGCCTCTTTATGATAAAGAACAGCACGTTTCTACACTAGCCTGTCCGCGACGGACAGAAGCGCAGCTGCGAAAGGCTAACCAGCCGCTCAGCCTGCGCAGAGCCTGGTTCTTTTAATCTTTAGAAAAAAGAAAATAAAAAAAGAAACAAGTCTACTTGTTAACAATGTGAAACTGATCGTTTCACTTAACGTGGTATTGTATGTAACGTATGCACTATGCTTCTCAGATAGTACCGGCTGTGCCTTGTTCTGTTTTTGTTTTCACTTTATTTCAAAATCTTTTAATGAAGACGAGATTTCAAATGAATGAAAACCTTGTAACACTTACGTTCTTGTTTTTTTTTGGGTTTTTTTATACTGGACTTGGTAATACAATATGTATTCTGTATATTTTTTTTTGTATTGTGAAGAATGTCATTTTCAATAAACAAAGCATTGAATGCTTAAACAGAGTTGAAACTTTGTAGAGCAGCTGAAACAAACAAAAACAAACACTTTTGGTTTTAAACCTTTAGATTTAATTTTTCTTTACTCTGGAAAAAAAACTGAAATATGGGAGGGCATCTGCAATGAAATCCCACACCAACAAAAATTATTCACAAATAAAGAATATCATACAAAACATGTCTTGTAACACTGTTAAATAAGGGCAGGACTATAGCTAACGCTTCCTGAATTAGGGGTTCGGTGGCTGTTGTGTGCTTCCTCATAGAAAAGAGCAGGCATGCACCACAATGACAGAGGAGGAAAAAAAAAAAGATCTACTTTTACAGATGAGGGAGATGGGAATGGCAGACAGGTAAACCATGGACAATACACAAACAGGGCACTGCAGATTCCAACAGTGGGAGCTCATTTTTGCAGCTCCTCTTTGTAAGAGTGGAGAAAGAACGAGGACAGGAGGGTGATCAGTGTATTTCGTAGGTGTAACTATTCCTGTAATGCCCTAGTTGACAATCTGTGTTGCTCTTTCCCTCCTCTCTCTACTGCATTTGTTCATTGGTCACGTCAGAGACCGGAGCATCCCTGGAATGATATGCCAGCAAGTTGTTTGTTTTAAATGCACAGATCTACCAAGTTTTGTGTGCAAAAACATAATAATGTCAACAACAACAACAACAAAAAAGAAATTTCACATTAATCTCCGGCTGGGATAAAATGATTAGTTATTATATCAAAGCTGGCCTCGGAAAAACCTTCAGAGTAAATGGTCACATGTGATTTGTGCAGCTGAGTACAGCACCATGGCAACAGAGACAAGAATATGAAACCCCTTTGAGCTGCTACAGAAACCTCCCTCCGTCTGTGTGCCTCACACACCCACACGTCGTCCAGGAGCTTCGAGGTGGAGTTTTAATGTATGAAAATGGAAACGACGACCAATAAAAAAAAAAAAAAAGACAAAAAAAATATATCACCCACTTCAAAAAAATCTATACACATTGCATGTTCTCATTAAAGTGACTGAGCCTGTTAGAATTCTAGACAGTAGTTGGATTTAGCAGCAAATTCACTTGTCAATAAATATAGATGTACAGTGTACAAATGTCTCTCTGGAGCCAGTTTCAGACTAAACTTGGGACGGGGTCAGACCGTGGAAAGCCCCCCCACCTCGCCAAAAAAAAAAAAAAATTTCTGGAGGGGGACTGAAGGTGACTACGACATTCCACGCCAACTCTCATCTCCGCGTTCTGATCCAGCGGCAAGACTGTACAGCCAGTATATCGTTCCCAAATAACTGTATCCAGTCCAGAGATTTTAAAACAGCATGCTTTGTCTTCTGCTTTTTCCATTGCCTGATGGGAAACAGAAAAATAAAGTCTTTAAATATCGATTCAGCTATTTTAAATGACAGAAATCTGCATTTTCCAACTATTCCGGGCCATTTGATAAGCAAATTGGAGTAAATCAATCCAAATAACAAGGTTAAAAAGTAACTTACTTATCACAGTGACTGCTATTTAACCTGTTCGGTGGGTTTGCCCACGAAGGAATAAACAATGGTATACACATTTCATTTTTAAATATCACCGTTATCGTGACATCCCTGCTTTGGTTGTATAAATCGCCAGGTTCCAGGTGCTCTGCGGTCATAAACAGGAAGTGTAATGTGGGCTACAACTTGAGCCTTTGTTAGCCTGTATGTGTTCACATTTCATGATCCTTCATAGATCTTTGCACTAGTTGTTTACAGTGTACAAATTTTACAAATACAGTGGTTTGGTTTTTTTAATTTACATGTGAGCATCAGTCTTTGAAGGACAGCATGAAATTTCAGGAAGTAGAATGTAACAAAATTTACGAGCACATGTTTAATTATACATGTGGCACTATGGCGGTTTAATATAGTTAATCCTCATAATGAGTTTATGCAGATTGTGGCAATTATGTTAAAGTATCTCAGCTTCCTCCATGAGCTGTGTCTATTTGGCCAATTGAGTGGGCCGTACTACAAAAACCTACGCTTGCACTTGTCTCTTTTCGCTCACTCGGTTTCTGTGCTTCCCACTTCCCCTCTTCTCGATTCTTTATTCCTCACCTGATTCGGGGTATGATGAGTTCCGATAGCCGGGATCTCTCTGCAGCTGCACCTCCTTCAGTGTGAATATGGATACGGCTGCCAAAGACACAGTCAGTCAGTGCAACAGAAGAAGAAGACAGTGTTTCTGTTACAAGGCTGTAAGTGATCCTCTCTGTACACTGCAATACCCTTCAAGTTGTACTGAGCGGATGGTGCCAAGTCTGCATTACTGTATCACCGTTTCATTACTCACTCTCTGGCAGCGTGTGCACACGTGGCCCCAGGCTCCTGAAGTACGGCTGCCTCATTGCTTCATCAGCAGAGATCCTCTTCTTCGATTCATACTGAAATTTAGGGCAACAAAAGTTTCAGCCATTAAAGAACAACAAAAGAACTGGCTCAGCAGCCTGCGGTCGCATGCGAATGTGTTGGCACGCCTTCGTGCGCTTCTTTCCAAATACACAGTCCTGACATAGCTGCAAAATGTGTCACATGTTTTTAGCGTCTCTTTAATTCCTGGCAGATATTGCGAGACTTACCTTTAGGAATGACATCAGCAGGTCGATTCCATCATTGTCCAACCTGTAGGTGTGGGGGAGGGGTGGGACAAGAGTTTGGAGGTGGAAAAAAGAACAGGAGGGATGGGGGGGGGGTCAGTAAAGGTGGGCTGACTCATGGATAGAGGCGAGTGTTAAGGAAGTCAAACAGAGTCAACTATTCCACAGGATTTCCTTACAGGAAATGATAAAGAGCACACGCTCCTAACTACACAAACCTCCAACACTCATGTCTAACTAAAAGCTAAAACAGCTCTGCTTACAAGCTCTCCTCTTATATTTGTGTCACAAGAAACACTTTTCCACCTCCAGTCATCAGACAACCAGGCAAGAGAGGTGAATGGAGGGGTAACGGTAAGGTTTATATAACTGCTCCATAAATACCTGAAACAACCAGCAGCAACACAGCCTAAGCTGGGACATGTTGCATCTGGTGTAGAAGTAAAGTTATTAAGATAAAATGAGAGAAAAAAGTATCAGGCTTACCTGGGGGCATGATTAATGAGGGACTGTGCCTTGTACTTGTGGAACTTGTAGGACTTGAACTCATCAATGGAGGATATTCCAGGCCAGCTGTCTTCTGTAGGAGTGCCTGTGGAGGGACATTTAATAGACCTTGTTAGAGCCCGCGTCAGCTGGATGGGGCTTTTTCATGGCGCCGCGGAGGGGGGACGGGGCTACATGCCAGGGTTAATGCGATTAAAGGCTCTGGTTAAAAGTCTGAACGCTCCTCTGTCAGCAGAGGGCAGCACTCACCTAGCAGCCTGAAGATGAGGTGCAGCTCATCCTCCACTGTGGAGCCTGGGAACAGCGGCCTGCCTGCAGCCATCTCATAGAATATACAGCCCACACCCCTGACAGAATGACACAAACAGGTGGGAAAGGTCACAAAGATGCGTCTGACTGAAGCTTAAACAGCAGCCTGACTCAACAGGTGTTCCATCTCTAAACCAACCCTGATGTTTCTCTCAATTGGAGATCGGAGAAACCATTTACAGCTGCATTGTCTTAACAGCGAGGCTGTGTCCATCAGCAGCAAAGTCTCTTTACACCCGCGCGCTAATAAGGGCGCAAACTAAACGAAATGAGCTCCAGACACCTGTGCCCGTTCCACAAATCACTGAAGTGGCAATTTCACGACAGAAAACCAATCTGAGAGGATCGCATCGGCCTGCGCCGTCGCTGTGCAGCCATACGGAAATAAGAGAGTAACCACGAGCATCGTTAGCGTTTCCTAATAGTTGCAATCCCCCCCGTCGAGCGAGGCCCACTCACCACATGTCGATCTGTGTGGAGTACTCGGAGGAGCCGAGCAGCACGTCAGGGGGCCGATACCAAAGAGTTACCACCTCGTTAGAGTACGTTTTAGTGGGCACAGACTTCGCCCTCGCCAGGCCTGTGGAGCAGAAATATGGACATATTGGAAAAATGTCATGAAATTCATACAAAGGAAGCTATTTAGAATACTCCAAAAAAAAAATTTGCTCTGTAGAAACATTTTAATGTAATGTACTGATTTTTTACCAAAGTCAGCCAGTTTTAGTTCTCCTCTGTCATTGATGAGCAGATTTTGGGGCTTCAGGTCTCTGTGGAGAACTTTCCGCCTGTGACAGTAGGCCAAGCCTCGCAGGATCTGGAAGAGGAAAATCTAAAGGAAGAGATTTTCTCGATCAGTACATATGATCGTGTTGATAAAGTTATTATAAAATAGTGGTGATTGAGCCTTGCTGCGTGTGGGAAGTTGGAGGCTAATCACTCACACACATTTTGGTCATGTGCCAAAATACGACGCGCTGATACGAGATCACCAACAGTACTGAGGTCTTGTATTTCTGTCTACTTAATGAGGATGTGGTTAACAAAAAAAAGCGACTGGTAACTGAAATTACTGTTAGCCAGGAAGAAAACAATTAGAAAAAAATTCACAAAAACCAGAATCACCAGGCCTCAAACGATGGATCCGCACCATCAGTATTATCTATGCGATGGAACAGGTGACCTTTAGCCTAAGCTCGCTTTACTTAAAAGTGCGAGACTTCATAATACATCAAGTAAAATTATATGGACCCAAATATATATGTATGCTTAGTTGGGGTTGTTTTTTTTTCTGTCCATGAACTAAAAACTCTAAAATAAAGAGTTAAAAAAAACAGTGGTGTTCAGCAAAGTAATATATTGCAGATGCACAATCATGAATGAAATTCTTTAATTAAATACTCTAAAAACAGGGATGTTTAAAGAAGGTTGCAGCAGCCCATTTTACTTATCCCCTTGGGTCTACACTTCTCCACCAGGGGGCACACTGACAATGCTTCTTGCACCCACACCAGCAGCTACAAACTCTTGACAGGTGATGAAGGTGCTCAGGCCAGCAGGCAGCCTGCGGAGTCTCACCTTGACATTCTGCATGCTCAGGATGTTCCCACAGTCATCCATGTACTGCTTAAGGTCTTTGTCCTAGAAGAGAGGAAGGGCGTTAGAGCGGGGACGCTACAGGCACACAAACTGCAACAGTTGGTAAGCCTTCATACTCCGCACAGAGTCATGAATAATAATAACGTCAAATATTTTAATCTAAGCATCCCTGCAGAGAACATCGTGAGTCATGCAGGAGGGAGGCTGCAGAGGTTTTGCTGGTCTCACCAGGTATTCAAACACCAGTGTGAGCGACTTGTCTGTGTGGACGATGTCGTGCAGCGTCACGATGTTGCCGTGCTTCAGGTCCTTCAGTAGAGACACTAAGAACACACACGCAGAAAAAAAGAAGAAGAAGAAGAAGACGACAGCTGTTACAGCAAGGGTGTGATTACACTCAGCTTATTTTTTATTCTCTCAAAGTAACATTAACCAACATTTGCTTTACTTCTTGCTCTGATGCCTCTGTGTTCACGCTGATTAAGCCAAGAGAGGTTTATTTATAAATCCTTCAATCTTACAAAAATGTCTGAGACTTACAAAGATAGCTTATCTGGCTCAAATTAATCAACAAAGTCTCAAAACAAGAGTGTGCTGCCAACACCGCTCTCCATATAAGGTCGCATAAAACTGCAAAATAAAAGAAGAAAATGCCTCCAGTTCAACCCCAGTGAAGGATCCATATAGACTCTCAAAGATGACAAACTCAACGTTTTTTTGTGAAACGTGCTAAACCTGGTGATGAAGAAACTTAAATAAATACATTTATCCATCTAAAAAAACACAAAGCACCGTCAGTGAGCGCAAACTGAATTTACTCAAGCTGCCAGAAGATGACACTGAAATACAGTGTTTTGCAAAACTCTTAAGCCACGGCTCATTTCTTTACATTTGGTAGGAAACTGGGAAATAGGTGCAACGATTTATTAAAAGTATAAATGGAAATGAGGCGTATAAGGCATAAAGAAAGTTTGTAGAATTGTAAGTAATCTTCAGGAAACGTTCTTTCTGAAAGACATCCAAAGCTCTTCTTTGGATGTTGGCTGCCTTGTATTCAATTCTTTGTCAATGCTTGAATAAAGCCGAGGTCAGTCTGTGACTAAGTGTCGCGTTGTGTGATTTTCTGTCCAGGTATGCTTTCACTGCACTGGCAGAAACAAACACTGCCAGTCAGGCACTGCACGATCAAAATCGGACTTTATTTGCATTCGTAATTTCACCAATTTTGACAAGATCTCCAACATCGCTGTCTGAAACGCAGCCCTGATTCATGGCAGCGTCTCCAGTGTGTTTTACAGATGGATGCAGACACTCCTGACCTTCTCTGTACATACTGACAACGACTTGAACCAAAAATGTCAAATTTGGTTTCATCACTTCGTACGACGTGTAAGTCAGTGATTTTCAGTTCACTTCTTGTGTAATGTGGCATGCCACAGCATTTTCTCCCCATTCTTCTTCTTGACAAATAGCTTCTTGATAGCTCTCCGTCCACTGAGACCACGTCTGATGAGGCTTCAGCAAACAACAAGCAGGGCCAGATGCATCTCTCAGGTCATGTGACAGGTCTTTGCTGGACTGTTTTCCTATTTCTTAAGGATATGACTTCAAAATTGAGTTCATCTGTTGTAGACACATTTTTTTAGGTCTATCACTTCGTTTGTCAATCACTTGTGCAGTTTCCTCAAATTTGTTTTAATCACACTGCACACCACATAAAGAGTTTTAGGCTAATAGCTCTTTGGGAATCACCTTGTTGGTGCAAAAATATTATTTCAAGCATGTTAAACTGTGTAATCTTTAGCTAATATCTAAGTGTAACTAAGTGGATAAAGATACGATTTAAAATCGGTCCTTGCTAAGTTGTCTGTTATGTGCAGACTCGGCTTGTGTAAAAATTCCACAAAATTCCAAATCTACCAGTGTCTGCTCGTGCTGGGATATATTTACAGACCTGACCACCTACAGGCACGACCTGTATGTTTGTATTTGAGGTTGTTTTCTAGGAGCATTTATTCTAAAATCTGCTTTTCTATTTCAGTTAACTAAGTTGTTTTTTGCACTCCATCTTGCTGCAGATGTTCAAACGTCACTGTTCAACGTAAAACAAATCAGCTTATATAAGTAAAAAAAGTTCAAGCACTTATATTTGACTGCTTGGTGACCAAATAGCGTTCTGTGGCTAAAATCTTTTGTACCTTCTCGGATAGCCGTGCACGGTGCTCCTTCTTCATGCTCCAGTCTGATCTCTTTCAGCGCCACGAGGTTGTCTGTCAGCTTACTCCGCCCCTTGTACACAGTAGCATACGTGCCCTATACAGCAGGAAAAGAAGGGGGGGAGGGGGGGGGGGGGGTTCAGTGTTTCAGGTTAAAAGTAAACTCCACAACTGTGCCTGTGTGCACTTTAATCACTCACTATGAGAACGTTTGCACCTGGGGTGATAAGGAAAGGCTTTCAAGGTAAACTGTGCCACATACCTCCCCCAGTTTGTCCAGTTTGATGTAGGTCTCCAGCTTCCCAAATCCAATTTCTGACTGGAGGGAAGAAAAGGACAAACAGCATTAATGAGGGTAGTGTCTTTATTAGCAGTGACAGGCTTACACACACCAGGACAAATCCTCATGATGGCCTTGCAGCATCACAGAGTGGGGCGTGGGGGTCACACAACCAAACCAGCATCCCGACTAATTGCTTGTGACAAAGACCCGATGGCTTTTTACAACGTGTCTATGGGCGAGTCGAACAAACAACATGTTTTCATTTATATTTTTGAGCTAAATATATAATAAAAAAATAGCTAGTTTCAGTTTCTCTAATATTTGGATTTTTCTCCGTTTCTTATGTGTGCTAAGAAAAATATTTGAGGTTGTGAAGAAATCCCATACGGTTGTGTCATTTTACATCATATTTTCCTACTCTCATCATTTAATATACCAAGGATTGGTTGATCAATTGACCCAATATTCTCCACGATAAATAATAACTGAAACAATCATTACTTCCACGCATAATAAATCACTAAACGCTTCACAACTATTCAGTTATAACCAGAACACACACAAACTACTTAATAACTGAGCTATAACTGTCACTGCTGCAGCCAGCATCTTCACAAGGCTTAAACAGACCTGTGCACTGGATAAAGACCAGCGCCAGAAAAGCTGAGAGGTCTGACAGCCAATCATCTGAGCAAATCCAGTCAGTGCTTTTGAAAAAACTCTGCAAAGGGGTGTGTATGCAAATAAAGTTGGGCCTGGGCGAGGCCGAGTGTTACTTACTCCTCTGTTCTGCTTTTGACAGATGCACAGGACAATCGTTCAGGCTCGTGACAAAAATGAGTGCTGAGAGGATGAGCTCTGATCGGCTGAGGATAAGGTGTGAACTCTGACGCTCTCACTTCTGTTTCTTGCTGCATTTAAATAAAACATTACCCTCAGAGCTATCTTTATCCATGTGCAGCCACTTCCTGACTCTTGCTCTGCTTCCATTTCTCTCATTCTGGTCCACCCCTGATTCTCAAATTAGCACTCTTCACTGTCGCTTTTGCCAAAAGAAAGAATTTAGTTTTTAATGTTATTACAGTTTTATCTGCAAAATGCTATATGATGAACCCTGAAGCAAATATGGCTCTGCCTTTTAGAATTTACTACTAAAAACTCCCAATAATGTAAAAATCAATAAGCAGATCTTTAATGATCTGTGACACAGAATGTTGTACTTAAAAACTGACACACTGCTAACACCAACAACATTAATTAATGAATACTTTTGGGGAAATTAATTATTTATTGAGTTTATGGTGTCGTGGTTATTCGGGTGACATGAAGAGATCACTTATTCAAGACCCATCCTCAAGGGGTCATGAGCTAGTGTGATCACTGTGGCAGGATGGCCACTGAAGCTGCAGTTATGGTTGATGCACTCGCTATACAACAGATATGCAGTCATCAGCTGCTTTTGTTAGGTACACATGGTCAACTGAATGTTATCTATTAAGCCAATCACATATCAGCAATTCAGTGCATGTAGACATGTACAGGATGACTTGTTGAAGATCAAACTAAGCATCAAAAGGGGAAATAAAGGTGATTTAAATGACTCTGAATGTGGTTGCTGGTGCCCGATGGGCGGGTCTGGGCATTTCAGAAACTGAAAGCTGAAAAATGCCAGCTGAGGTTTTCCTGCACAACCATCTCTGAGCTTACAGAGAACAGTCTGAAAGAAAGAAAATATTCAGTAAGCAGCAGTTTTCTGGGAGGAAACAACAAGTGGAACCTTGAAGCAGACCGGCAGCAGCAGCAGAAGACCGCACCAGGTCCACTCCTGTCAGCTAAGAACAGAAAACTGAGACTACAATTTTCATTAAATGGCCAAGAAAAGTTGTAAAAACCTCGCCTGGTCTAATGAGTCTCAACTGTTGCTCTGACGTTTGGATGGTGGTGTCACAATTTGGTGCAAAAACATTAAAGCGTGGATCAATTCTACCTTGTGTCAAAAGTTCAGTTTGTGTCACAGTCACTGGATATCTAATAGATCACCTTAACGTAATGGAAAAGGGAGATTCGTATCATGGATGTAGCTGACAAATCTGCAGACATGCTATCATGATGTGATGCTATCATGTCAATATGGACCAATGCCTCTGAGGAATGTTTCCAGCACCTTGTTTAATCAGTGCCACAAACAATTAAGGTAGTTCTGAAGGCAAAAGAGGGCCAAACCCTGTACTAGATGTACCCAATAAAGTGGTTGGTGAGTGTATACTCACACTTCAGGTGTGCTTGTCTCACCTTCTCCTGTTCGCCTAAATGATGGATTCTGCAGAGCATGTAATCATTTCCAAGTGCAGCCGTTGCTCTCTGTGCCATATGGAAATGCACTGCATTGATGTGGCTTCAAAAAGCTCACAGGGTTTGTGCCTCCAGCCCAACCTCACCGCCCACGATGTGCCCGACAGGTTACAAAACTTGGGAGATGCACAACAAGCCAGTAGTTGTGCCATCACTTCTGGCTTGCACCACACACAAGGACGACTACAGCAAGAATAAACCTGCTTTCCAGTGAACCACACAGGGAATTTCTCTGTGTTTCCATCTTGGCCCAGATTCCTAGGCTTGCAATGACTTTGATGACTAAATAAATGAACTAAATGCACATTTTACTTTTAACCATTTTGTCGTAATTTTTCTCAACCAAATTCCAAAAATAAGGAGAGTATATTAGCCAATGTGTCTGTGAAGGTTCTCAGTCATCCAGGTCATCGTAGTCTAAGGAGCTTGCAAAGAGAAGCGTCTGGACTTCTTGAAGTTGCTTGAAGACGTTTCACCTCTCATCCGAGAAGCTTCTTCAGTTCTGTCCTCTCTGTCCAAAATGTGAAAATTGGCACAGAGAGGACAGATGGTTTGAAAGAGGAGTGAAAGAAGCCATCTATGTCCACTGTGAGCGACCATCTTTGAACAGAGGCGGGGGTTTACGACACCAACTCTCTGCCATCTATAATCCAGTTTTGAGATCCCTTCCCAGACGCCTTAACGCCCACTCACATCCTGGGCCATCTGACCTCAGGAATTAGCATGATAAGATGGGGCCAGGTTTCACAATGAACACACCCGAAACTCTGGCTGATTGGGACCCACGCCCAGTTTCCCACCTTGGCTCAGGCGATTAGAGGATCATCAGGGGGTCCTTTTGTCCCTCTGTGGGGGGTCACTCCCACTAGGTTTATATCTGGGACTCTCCACCATTTGACCTTAGAACTGAAGAAGCTTCTCGGATGAGAGGCGAAACGTCTTCAAGCAACTTAAAGAAGTCCAGACGCTTCTCTTTGCAAGCTCCTTTGACTATATTAGCCAATGATGTGACCCCTGCAAGTCCAGCTTCAAGGTGAAGGACATGTGCAATAGGCCGACTTCCTGTTTACAGTATCACTCTGCACTTGTCTCCTCTCTGACAACTTGTAATTGTCTCCCGTGTGTTTTCAGCACCTTCTCTCTTACTTCTTCCCCTCTAATCCCTCTTGTTCTTCTCACCAGTGATGCTCTGCGGGAGCGTCGGCTCAGCGGCTGGTCGAAGGGTGGGCTGCTCATTTGAAACTTCTCCAGGTAACCGTCAGGTATCCGGATGTCAGCTGGCAGGGACAAACGTTTGTTCAGGTCCTACACAAAAACAAGAAAACTCAATTAAAAAAAAAAAAAAAAAAGGTCGGTATATCAACCTGAATGAATAAACAAACAAACCCTTAGCAAACAACATAATCTCTGAATAAATACCTCTGATTGGATACAAAATGGCAGAAACCCAAAGTAAACAAGCAGAATCTGTGGGTGTACTTTAGGCCTCACCGGTTAACAGAGAAGCCAGTGTGGTACGTGCGTGTGCAGCCACACAGTGACAGTTTTAGACTTGTGTTCATGGTAAAGGCCGTATGTGGAGCCCTTAAGAGTTCAGGGTAAGTCTTTTTAAAGAAGTAAAACAAGCACACAAAGCATGATTCTAATGATTCTTTATATAAAAATCCCTCAAACACACATAATACAATCAAACAGTTAAAATCTAACACCTGGATTCTTCCCATCATGCATTTCCTCTATTTGTTAGATTACTATTAATCCCACGTTTCTCTCTGTAAATCTACTTCCACTCCCTCTGAGGTAACACCGGACACCCCACTGCTTCCTCCCTCCATCTTAGCCAACACGCACAGAAGCAAAACGCAACCTCAACCTTTTTCAAATTTCAACACAAGTTCAGAGACAAGCTCATAAACCCGTAAACTGAAATTGACCGACTTCTAGAAGGATCGGTGACTTTCAGCCTTTGCGTTAAACGGTGACTGTGAGTCAGCTTTCTGCTCTGTGGTTGTTAACAGCAAACACATTTAGCCATGTGATCAGCTTCCAGGAAGTGTAGTCTTCATTAAAACTTGGAGCAAGTTGACATCCTGGTGCAGATTCGGCATCTCTATTGTTTTGTGTGCGTACAAACTAAATACAAACTCATAAAAACATTCATTTCAAGGCAATAAAGAGGTTTGCTTATTGTTTTAGCTTTAACTGTTCACAAAAACATTTTTAAGTAAAGACACCACAGCTCTGGATTCTCAAAAAGAGAAAACAAAAGCACTCTGCACATATCAACATAACAGGAACTCTGCTTGTCTTTATTTGTTTAAGAATATACATTAGATTTCG
Organism: Copadichromis virginalis; assembly: GCF_057382275.1. NCBI lineage: Eukaryota > Metazoa > Chordata > Actinopteri > Cichliformes > Cichlidae > Copadichromis > Copadichromis virginalis. Next base: position 17,382,111 of record NC_140624.1, read on the forward strand.
CTCTGCTGCTCTGTGGTTTCATTGTGCAGGGCCAGGATTGGTGGCTTGTCCTCAGAGTAAGTGATGCCGTCCATCACCTGACCTTTGCAACCCCTCCACCCCCCTCCAGTTTGTCCAATCAACTCGTCCTAATCTGTTACAACAGGGGCCCATCTGGACCGTATTACAGTAATCCTCGTGATGTAATCCCAAAATGGCACTGCTTCCACTGCAGTCCGAGGAGAACAATCTGCTACCTGACCAGCCCAAAGGGACGTCCTCGCTCCTCCTCCTATTTTTTCTGCTCTGCCGTCCCTTCTCCAAGTGTCACAGTGGCACAGAGGGGACAAAGAACAAGGCCGCACACTGATTTCACTGTTGGATCACTTCATCAACAACAAGCCTGCAGTCAATCACTCTGTTCATTCAAACAGTACACTGGATTTGCTGGGCTGACAGAAGCTGCAAGTAGAACTGTGAGCGTGTCCAAAAAACTAAAAACTTTATCTGGCTGTGAAACAGTCACAGGAAGTGTGAGGTGTGCTGCTTGCAGACACGCTCAAAAAAGCAGCAAGAGGTGATGTATCATCTCTCTGTGTGGGCAGCCTCAAATGCAGCTTAACTAAACCTCAAGCATTTTTTTCCCCTCTACTCGTGCAGGTTTGCATGCTTGGTTTGTCTGTGCAGATGCTGCTATCTGCTTGTAAACTCCCACAGGGGTTGCAATCAAAGCAACCAATAAACAGAAGGAGGGAAGTGTGTGTTGTTCAATCAGAACTTTTCCTTCCACCCAGCAGCTAGTGTGAAAACATGTGGTTCAGTGGCATCAAACACAAGACTATAAGGAAGCCCTTTTCCTTACAGTTTCTTTTTTTCCTCTCCTTTGACTCCTTTTATGTAAAACTGGAAAGTCTTTCTTTGCATTTTATATTATATTTTGTATTAACACAAAGAAAAATAAGTCTCTGAAAAAGAGAAAGACAGAAGGTGAAAAAGTGTCTAAAACAGTGATGCAGAAAAAGGAAATGAAAACTATGGATGGATATGAATCTATTTTCCTGTCATGCTTTTTTTAATATAATTTGAGTTGAGAATGGCAATGTTATGAAGTAACTCCTGCCACAGTTCAGGGGGAAAGTGGGCGGCTCGTTGCATTACTTTATGTCAGCTGCACGGCCTGAAGTCCTATTGGTAGAGCTTACGTTGGGCTAAAGGGACCAATTATTGGTTTTGGGAGGGATCGGGTCAGATATTGATTGAAACAGTAAAATGACATGTTACCTCTGCTTATATGTAAAGAATAAAACTTTAAACAGCTGTTTGACAAACTTCTCTATGATGATGATGACAATCCGTCACCATTTCCTTGCAGATATGAATTAATACAGATATCTGCGGATCACTGGAATAAATGAGTTTTGCAAAGTTTGATGTAGTAGTAGCGTGCTTGAGTCAAAGTAACATTTGTTTCTCAGTAAAAGTAAATCTACAATAAGTTAAACTGGACTAATAAAAACATACATAACAAGTTGTTTTTTATTTAAAGCAGACTTAATGCGCCCATCTTTGGCTCCACAGCTATATTCTTTGCCTCTGCTAGACCAGTTTTGAATGTTTAATAAGGCAAGGCGACTCTTTACCCATTGAAAGCCTACCAGGACTAACGCTTCACCCTCTTTTCTGAACTGAGCTCTTTGCGTCATATTTCAGGCCTGCTGTTAGAACAAAATTACAAAAAGGTGTGCATCAGAAGGTAGTGAGGCTGGCCTCGGCCTATCCAGCTACCCTATAAAAACTTGGAACCTTTTCAAATGGTTCATGGTTATTGAGTACAGAAGTCTTAAGTACAGAAGAGGTTGTCAAATGTTGTCTCTATGTGGGGAAGAGATAAGGCTAACTTTCTTCTGATTGGCTGCACCTAGCAAATAGATTGTTTGACCAACAGGTGGGTAGGGCACCTCCATGTGACATCATAATGATCCATGAGAACACAAAACAGGGGGTGCAAACACAAACACACATTTGTGTTTATTATTTGTTGTTGTTGCACAGGTACTCTGTGTCCATCTCTGTAATCTACAGTATGTGAAACAATCAGATTCATGCCACAGATTCTTCTTGTTGGCTTTGAACATACAGCTTTAATAAAGGAAACTATTTTGGAATCATGTTCATGTAGGAACAAAAATATAAATCAATGAAATAGAAAAGAATTACTGTTGTTAATATGTGCAGAAATAAACGCCCTGGATCCAAAAAAATACTTGTGGGAAAATGGAATGCCTTTTAGATAAAAGCAATTACAGTGAGATGTCTTCTGTAATGTGTTGAGATTATGTAACCACCGGAGAAACGCAATCGAACTGCCCATGTCTGGCTCTGTGTGTTTGAGAAAGAGGAAGTAAATCAGAGGAGGTTTTGGGTGGGTGGATGTGCTGACGAATAAAAGATTCTTTAAAGTAGATTTCAAAACCAACTTGAGAGGAACATTACATGAAATCAGTCTGAACATTATGTGTGCGCTGCTCACATTGCAACAGGAGCCGAGGATTTGTGTATTTGTGCAGTGTGTGTATATGACACACTGCACAAATACACCCACGCCGAGTTACAGCACGGAGCTCACATTCGCGTCTTACAGATAGGTCTATTGTCATTTATCAGTGAAGTCATCGCAGCGCACGCTTATTAACAAAGTGGAATTTGAACCATCACACCGGGTGAGGAGATGTGTGGCAACACAGTCAATCGTCCCACTGAGTTAAGTGTAGGCCCTGCAGTGACTCACACTACAATATATCCACACTTTGCAAAGCAGAGAGGCTACACGAGGACAACGACGGAGCTCTGAAAACACAGAGCCAAATCTCACCTCCGCAGAGATGCGTCTGTTCCCTCTGTTCCTCAGACAAACACCCGTGGGCGACTGCACCTCATCAGAGGAAGTCCCGGATGCCTGGTCGCTCTCTCCGTCGGACCCCATCTTCAGGTTCTCGTGGACGATATCTGGAGATGAGCGAAGAGAAAAGTTTACAGAGAGCACGGGGGGTTGACAAATGGAGCAGGTCTGTAAAAACAGGGCAGGGTGCAACACCAGATAATGACTTCAACAGGAAAGAAAAACACTCTCTCGGACACTTTTATGACTCCCTCTTTTCTTATCAAGCTACTGGCTGTATCAGACAGACGATATACAAGAGGTAAATATTCTTAATGAGTTTGACTTAGATTTTATTTCAGTGCCACAGGCTTTATGAGACAAAGCCATACATCACGGAGTAATTTACCCACGCCTGAGAAAACTCTGCTCTCATTCATACACTATTGCAGCATTTTCATTCCCTCCAGGGGTTTTATTCATATTTTGAATTTGTATCTGGGCTGAAAATCCAAGTTGACAGCAAACTTGGTTTTCAGAGTCGTTATTTTTAGTTATATTTCTTTGCAAAAAGGACAAAAATGCGGCCACAAAAGCGGATAAATTGAAGTGCATCTTTGCATAAAGCAATGATTTCTTTGAGCACATGCGTGATACAGTTCCCTCAACAGAAATGGGTATGACAAGGAATTTAGGCCCAGCAGCAGCTCAACACCTTCCACGTATGGTCACAAAAGAAATCGTTGGCTATTTCTTCATTTCAAGCCAGAAATATAAAAGTCAAATATTAAATTTGACAGCAGGCAGGTTAGGCGTGACTCACCAAGGCGACTACCATTGCGAGGCATGACCATGAGAGAGCCTAGTCCTCCTCCGATGACGCTCTGAGGCCGTCTGAGCGGTGGCTTTTTAAAAGAGCCTGTGTACTGGTGAAGAAATGAGTGGACACTGTGGGCTGATGGAGGACGGCCGTTCCTCACAATGGGCTCTGCTGGAGAAGAAAGAGTTTGTTGTGTTTTTTTGATGATGACAGGACACACAGTATACAAGCACATATCAACAGATGAGAACAAAATACAAAAACCCCAAAACAAAACATTGTAGTCATGGCGCTGAAAGAAAGTGGTATTAATGTGAACAAGACTCATCATGGCCAATATGTGATTAATGCACTTCAAAGCAATCCAATGATAAATTCATCCTGAGGTACTCTGACAATCTTATGTGTCGGATGATTTATCTTGCTGATTGCGTCACTACATAACAGCCAGTTCTTATAAAAACTGGGTGGCGGATGGGTTGTTTTCCCCTTTCTAAATGTTATTAAGCTCAAAATTTGCATTATGGGGATCACGACTACTTACTAACAGCTAGATACTGACACAGAGGAGGCACTACCCATCTGCTAGACGGCACCTCTGCTTATTCAAGTCCCTGAATCTTACCCACCAAAAGCGTTTTGTGGCATTTAAGTCTTTTTGAGTGGTATTATCTAACAAATATCAGAACACGCTGGATGCTACAGACCATCCAAGAAGTCTACTTTAGTTTTGGTGATGTGCCTCGCTAAGCTATAACACTAGTATTACCAACTAACTTAGCACTTTACCGCTCTCATACTCCTGGTTCTAACAAAAAGAAGACAGTGGCATTATTGAGGGAAGGTCAAGGCTTCAAATTTGGAATTAACCAAGGGGCAACCTCCAGAGATTAAAAATGAAACCCCCCAAAATGACAAAAACTGCAGTTCCTCTAAGTGCCACTTGAGGCTCCCTCCAAAAGGACATAGTTTTGGTCAATTTGATTACATTTACAGAAAAAAAAATGATAGTTTCAACTTTCATAACAACTCCAGGTTTTATAACTCATCCACCTGGATAACTGAGCATGGCTGCACTGACTGAGGCAGCTGGAGCCACTCAGAGTCTGGTAAGCATCCTCTTCTGTCAGTTATTAAACTGGGCCTCTTCAGTGTGTGTGTGTGTGTGTGTGTGTGTGTGTGTGTGTGTGTGTGTGTGTGTGTGTGTGTGTGCGCGTGTTTCCTGCCTTCTGTAGCATTTTAATAGACTGACTGATATTACGGCTTGCTGAGTGGTGCAGACCATCCCAGGTATTTGTGCTTATTGTGACTTCTGTTACTTTATTAGTGCGTTCTTAGCACTTATTTTGTGTCTCTGTGCTGCAGCAGTACAATTCAAGCATACAGCTTGTTAACCAGCCTTGCTACCAATAGTTGATAAATTAGTAGTCCACCCTTTGATTCATCAAAGTAACTTCTAAATCAGAAAGAAATTCTACATGACTGCAGCCAAAACTTTTATATTAAGGCCTCAAAATGTGCCTCTTTGATACTTTCCTTATAATTACCAAACCACTTGGTGTCACCTTCCATCTTTTATATACACACTGTATTGTTAGGCTTTGTATCAAGGTGACCAATAAAAATGAAACTGCTGGGTTGATATACATTAGGTTCTACACTGTAAATTAACAAATTTCTCACTAAAAAGAACAAAACAACCCCCCCCCCCCCCCACAAAAAAAACAAAACAAAACAAAAAACAGTGAATTAAATTGAACCTTAATCTGTTTTGATATTTGAGTATCACATCTAGGCAGCACGGTGGCACGGTGGTTAGCACTGTTGCCGCACAGCAAGAAGGTCCTGAGTTCAATTCCAACATCAGGCCGGGGTCTTTCTGTGTGGAGTTTGCATGTTCTCCCCGTGTTTGCGTGGGTTCTCTCCGGGTACTCCGGCTTCCTCCCACCGTCCAAAGACATGCAGCTTGTGGGGATAGGTTAATTGGACAATCCAAATTGTCACTAGGTGTGAATGTGCGAATGAATGTGAGTGCGAATGGTTGTCTGTCCCTGTGTGTTGGCCCTGCGACAGACTGGCGACCTGTCCAGGGTGTACCCCGCCTCTCGCCCTATGACAGCTGGGATAGGCTCCAGCGCCCCCCCGCGACCCTGAAAAGGATAAGCGGAAGCGAATGGATGGATGGATGGAGTATCACATCTTCCCAATGAACTTCGGGTTACCTAATTGTACACATAGCCAGGAGAACAGCAATGTTTTCTTAATCAGTGTAACCCCTGTACTGTAAATAATCAAAAGTGTATGAAAGTCTGTAAACAAATGCCTGACAGTCTAAGGCAGGGGTGGGGAATTCGGGGGCCGGTGTCCTGCAGGTTTTAGATGTGTCCTTGATCCAACACAGCTGATTTAAATGGCTAAATAACCTCCTCAATATGTCCTGAAGTTCTCCAGAGGCCTGGTAATGAACTGATCATTTTATTCAGGTGTGTTGACCCAGGGTGAGATCTAAAACCTGCAGGACACTGGCCCTTGAGGCCTGGATTCCCTAACCCTGGTCTAAGGTGTGTGAGTTTGGCTTGTGGAAAGGATCTACCACTGACAATGAACAGCTTTTGTCCAAAAGCACGACTAGAGCTGACAGAGTTGAATGATTTAATATCTGGAAGATCTAGCACCCAGCAAAACACCAAATATGACAATGAGGCGAAAAGAACACCCACGAGAAGATGAGCAGAAGTCAAAACTCAGACAGAGGCCCATGTATGCAAAAAGAGCAGACAGGACAAGGACAAGACATAAGTCAACAGTTACAGAGGAGATAATTACTTCCCAAGAATAATGATTATTGATTAGATAGATTGGTTTATGTCCCTGCAAAAACAAACAAACAAACAAACAAAAAACAACTGTCAGGCAGAAAAGTGTTTGTATGTGTTTAGGACCTGTAATGCAAGGGCTTGGGTTTTACAGTCCACCGCTGTTTGTCATGACCTTGTTTGGTAAAGCCATTAACATCATCAGCCTTTGAACACAGAGTGGATTACCTGGTTTATCAAGAGTAGATCAATTTTGTTTAAAAAAACAAACAAACAAAAAAAACAGAAACAAAACCCACACAAAAGCAAGTTAATAGTAGGCAAAGTTTTCGTGTATAGAGAAAATTTAGGGAACTAACCAAAGTGCTTTTAGCTAGAGTCAAACGCTCATTGCTAATTTGAGGTGGGTAATGGTCCAGTAAAGTCACACCAAACAAATGGTTGTATTACGGGTATGTACTCCTGCACGCTCTATCCGTGCTGCACTCTCTCCTACAACAAATTGTTGAGCGTTTATAGACAAGAACGCATCTGAAAACATGGTTAGACCAAAGGAGGGATTCTCCTCTCCAGCACCTGGGAAGGTCTAGGAATACTGCAGAGAATAAGGAGTTGAGGAATTTCATCCTGGCAACAGGACATTGAACCAGATCTTTACCTTCTTGAGGTGTGGGGGAGTTTCCCCAATGTTAAAGTGTTTTATTGACCCACAAAAGGGGCTTGAGGAGGACGGAGTATTGAACTCACTGTTCAACCACAGTGGCAGCTCGTTTCACATAAATCAGACCTGTTTCCAGTCAGACTGCCAGAGCATCCCTTTGTCACCAAATGTGCTCATAATTTTTATGGATTTAATTTTTAGACACAATCATAGGTGGAGGGTTCTGTGGTCAGAGGATCTCATCTTGCTTTTTGATGTGGTTCTGTTAGCTTCACCAAAAGACGACTGCCATCTCGCACTGGGTCGGTTTATAACTGAGTCTGAAGCAGCTGGCATGAGCACCTCCAAGTCTGAGGACAGTTTTCAGTCATAAATGGCGGACTGAACACTTGGGGTCTTGTTCATGAGTGAGGGAAGGAGGGAATGGCAAATGGAGATCGCCGGACTGGTGCAGCATCTTCTTCAGTGTTGTTGATGCTGTACTGGTCTGTACAGCAACCGCAACACTAAAGAGAAATGTGCACGTAACAGCAAAGCTGTCGATTTACCCGTCAGTCTACGTTACTAGTCTCACCTATGGTCACAAACTCTGGGAAGTGACGGAAAGAATACGACTGCAGAAACAAGTGTTGGAATCAGCTCTCCCCAAATGATGATCGGCCTCTTCCTTAACCTGCCAATATACCCTCTGCAATGGTCACATCGCTCACTGCCACGCCGTCATCACACATATGCAGCCATTTATACCCGGCATTACAGCGCAAGAACTCGCTGCAGTATTCTCCTAAAGGTGTCGCCACCAGGATAATATTGCATCATAAGCGCTGATAAGGAGAAGTCAAAACTAACAAATTTGTAATTTGTGTGTGTGGGGGGTATTTTACATTTTGACAGATTTTGCTGATTACAGCTGAGTGAGATTGCTAATGATTCTATTCAACAGTTTCTGAATTACTTTTTAACTGGTCACAACCTCCACATACTTTCTGAGTTATACATGTCTACTTTTTTAAAAGTACCCCCTCTTAAAGTCCCACTCTGGCCAGGAATAACAGCGTAGTCATTACCAGCCTGCATATCATCACCACCAGCCTCAACAATATTAGCTCACCAGTTGTCTGGTTTCCAGTTTCCAGATCCAACAGATTCTCAGTGAATTTTTCTGACGTAAATCCCCATTGCCAAAATTAAGCTTACAAGATTCAAGCTGCCTTTTCGAGACCGATTCAGACTGCTGTGGGTGTTCAGGTCTCGTTGGGCTATAAAAACAGATTTTACTACGCCAACACAGTCGCTGAAAATTCGGAAAATGGCATGTTACATATGTATTACAACCATGATTATCTTTCTTTTTTGTTGTTGTTGGGGTTTTTTTGGCACATCATGACAGACTGACATCATATATGTGATTTAGCAGGCATGTATTATCCCGGCCCTTATACCACCTCTCCCTTATCGCTGGGCAGCTGCTGCTGCTGCTGGCCTCAGTTATGAGCGTTACATAATCAGATCAGGACCACAACGCTTTCCCCAATCAGAGAGTTCAGATCAAATCTCATCTGGCTACTCCATTCTGTCTCCTCTCTACCCTACTTGCTGTTACACAGGCTGCTAAAATCCCCCACACGCAAGCAGGCACACACAGGAACGCACACACACACACACACACACACACACACACATCATAGTTCTCTGTCCCCACTCAACAAGCACAGAACACTCTGGCCAAACTTGGTGTTAGTCGCTGCACAAAAAGCTCTTTACAAAGTCTAGTTAGTTCTCAGAAGGCGATGGGGGGAGGGGAGGGGCTTCGTGGGAGCTTAGACGATCTGATTGATTGAAAAGGGAAAAAGGGGGGAGAAAGGGTGGAGGGGTGCTGAAAAGAGAAGAAGAGGAGCAAAAAGATAAAAAGAAAAAAAAAGTGGGGGGCAGCAAATGGATCAAGATGCTTCGCTGGTTTCACCAAGTCATCCAAGTCGCCGTGGCAATGTCATGGAAACTCTAAAATGTTTCCAGACCATGAGCACCATGGCAACAACTTGCTAGCACACCGAGACGTGCTCCCTGGCTTGCTTGCTCCGTGCAGATTTTGTAAATATCAGAAGAGATAGGCGGCTGTGCCACGGCTTTTATTTGACGTCTAGAAGGCCACAACCTTCAGCAGGATGGAGATGAATGGTAAATAAATAAATACAGTGTCTGCCAGCAAGAACGGAGTGTCTTTACAGTAAAAAATAAACTGACAGATTGAGCACAACAATCAATACAGAGCTGGGAAGTGGAAGAAGTCATTCCTGTGAAATTCACATTTATTGTCTGAACAGTCAGTATTAAAGGAGCAGTTCCCCCTAAAATCAAATTTGCATAAGGGGTGGTTGTAATATGCAAGAATTGTGGATTTGTGGACTTTTTTGAGTAAATGGGCTCTTTTTGGCAGTTTAGGTAGTTTATATTTACAAGAAGGCAGATATGCCTACCTTTTTTTTTTTTTTAAACAGCTTTTGTAATCAAAAATATGATCTGAACGCAGTGTTGTGCCAAACACATTTGGCTTTTCCAAGATGAGTTATTTAAATTCTATATAGGCTCCTCTTGTTCATGTGACTCTTATCTTATGTTTTTAATTCAGTTATTAAATTACAGGTCTTATATGATTATATGAGTAGACATCCCTACAATTCATTTCAAATCTGAGCAACTTCCACCAACCAGTACCAGCCCCTTTAAAAACTGGCATTCAGAGTCTTGAATGGACATAAAACTTATTCGACAGGTTCGTTGTAGCGAGCAAATTCAGAAAGAAAAGGAAGAAAAGGACCTCAATCATCAGTGTAACATCTTTTTGCTAACGCCAAGCTGAAGCTAAAGATTACACTTTGAGCAGTTTAAACTTTCAGATTCTGGGTCAGCAATAGATAAAAATGTGGATTTGGATTTAGATGAAAGTGCCAAACAAATTAAGTCCATTAAAATTCAGCCACTAAATCCCATTTCAGACACGGAATTCATTATATAAATGTGCTGGAAATTCTGCATGGCAATCTGGTGTTTGAAATAAATCACATCAAACAGACTTTACAGACATTTTGACATTTTGTACATAAATCTTAAGCTGGGTTCCTCCACTTGAATCGCTTTATTTATAAAGTTGTGACAAGCTGTGCTGGTAGTGGCAGTATACTTGATAGACGCGATTTAAGAGTTTTAGGCCTCACCGCTGTCCTTCAGGCCGTTCTCCTCGATCGTTATCTGCTCGGCCAGCTCTGACAGGGACTCGTCGATGGTGTGACTGCCTCGAAGAGTCTGAGAGAGACGTCGCCGGAACCTTTTCATCTTCTCCACAGAGCTCTCAGGAAGGGGAGGCCTGAAGAAGACAAACCAAACAAAAATGTATACACATTACAGGTGTTACCCACTTACTGCAAGAATAAGGAGAGCTACAGCTCGTTTCAACCACAGAGGAACAAGATCAATATCGCTGAGCTGTTTATCTAAGCTTCGTGGAAATGCAATGTAAACTGCCTGTAATTACAATTAAAACAAAACAAAAAAACGTCTGGCTGCCATCATGCTTCACAATCCCACATTCAGAAAGAAAACGTCACTAGTTCACCAGGAATCTGACTGGGCGAACAATGAAACGCACTAATCAACAGACGTTAATTATGACTCAGCTCACACTGCATTCCTCCTCCTGGGAAAGCATGACAAGTCGGTGAGAGATTCTTACGGCCGAGTTTAGAATACAGGCCCTGGCACACAGGACTGTAAAAGCAAATCCTAAACCGGGGGGATTAGCGGCTGAATGGCACAGGGCTAGCCTGGGCCGCATCGAGTCCACATCACACATTCCAGACACATTTATTGTGTGCGCGAGAGCGACTGATTGTGAGAGCCTGTACGTGTGAGCGAGAGGGAGAAATGCAGCGAGACAATTTATGGGAGGAAATGAAAAAAAGATTTCAAATCAAGACAGGCAATATTTGAGACCGATTGGCTGGAGGAGATACCAAACAAGCCTCTCCCTGTGACTTCAATGCAGATATCATGACTCCACTACGTCTGCAGATCAGGACATGTGTGTGTCTGTGATGCTGATGAGTAGAGCCAGACAAGAAAACACATGAGCGCAAACCCTGAGGGCTCGCCTGACTGGCAACTACTCCCTATTGACATCCTTTGTCTTGAAATACAACTAATAACCCATATTCTGTCCAGGGACGCAACTTACTCACTTACCCAGAGCCAAACAGTAGAAAGTAGTCTTTGGAGGACAAAGTGGACTAACATGGCTAAAAACCATAATTGACCTTTAAATGATGATGACTCATCAGTGAGGGACCATGATTCGGACTCGTATGAAGACTTTTGCTTTGTTTTTGTGCACAAAACAAAAGAGGATACAGTTGTTGCAAAGAAGGCATGCAGCTGAAAACTAAGTGTAATAGGAAATCCACCTACAGAGACGGGAAAAAACTGTGAAAAATGACTAACATTATAATGTGAAAGCCCTAGACGATGCCTAAGAATTGCTCATTTTGTGCAAAAAAAGAAAATGGAAAAGAAAAAAAACTGTAACAATGTGAAATGAAGAAAAGAGGAAATCCTTTCATTTGAGATGCGGGGAGGAAAGAAACTGGAAAAACTGGCAGATCAGGTTGCAAATCAATAATCAACAAGACAACAACAGGTGACAACAGCAGTGTTTGTGTGTTATCCACATAAAAAGAGCAAAAATCTGTCTGTGCACATCTTTTGCTGCTCTGTTCTTTCCTCTGATCTGCTAATAGCTGCCCCTCTGTTATCTTGGTTCTGCTACAGGTGTCTTCCTCTTATAAAAGAGTTGCTCCTTTTCAACATTGCCAAGTGCTCATTTCAGATGTTTGGGGTTTTCTCTCCAATGTCTTTACTTTCAAAAAGCAGCTCGAGATAGTTTCTGCAAACTGGAGCTAGATAAACAAAACTGAAACTGAACAGCTCAACATCTCCAAGTCGAGTGAAACAGCAGCTGGTTTTAAAAAGTGATTACACACAGAGGGTTACAGGCTCTTAAAGGGGATCCATTTATCTTTTTTTAGCGTCACATTGTTGGTCTTGTTCTGCAAGATAGTAGCTTTAGTTTACATGATTTGCAGTTCCTTAAATCAGCCTTCTTAAGCTTCCTCTAGACAGGAAAGATTTCACAGCGTCCAGGAAACCATAGATCATAGAAAGTAAATGACGCTGAGCAATTTCAAGCAACTAAAGTTTTTTCAAATTTGAGGTGAGCAACTAGAAACGGAGGTCATAAGATCTGCTAGCCATCAGTTTTAAAGTGATAAGCAGCTTTATTTTTATCCAACATTCCTCTAATTGGCAGAAGACATGACCAGCATATATCCACTTTCACTGACATGTTACAGTATAATTTAAGATTAAAGTATCTCCATGTTAGATCACGGTTCTATTACTATTATTAATATCAACAGTATTCTTGGTAAGTGCACCTTTATATAGGTTCACAGTGGTTGGCTCTTGTGTCAGGATGTTGTTAAAAATAACGAAAAACAAAACATAAACATTACATTTGGTACGGGGTTATACAGTCAATTGCCTGATTTGCTCCAAGGTTAAACGTAATGTCAGAGTGAAGCTCTGGAGAGTCTGACAGAGCGTTTGAAACAAACTGTCACAACAGGTGAGGAAATGCACGTCATTATTACATAACCTCTCCTACCTCAAAGTTAAAGACCAGCACAGAAGCAGCGTGACTGCAAACAACATCCTACCAGGAGCAATTTTATTTAAACTGAAAAGCTTAGCAAATAGCAAAGTTGCAAAGACACAGCTTCTCTTTAATGTCACTGAATGTAACCACAAAGCCCCGCCCAACTGTTTTAACAGTCTATTATGATCACTCGATGGTTAACACAAATTGTTGCATGTCACGGTGCATTCTGTCAGACAATTTGACGTGTAAACCCTTTGAAACCCACAGCAGGCGATGTGTCCGTTCAATGATTAGAGGCATGTGAAAAAACGCATATCATATGAAATTAAGGCTGGCACATAAATGTACCAGTCTTAAACCAAGCATTGAGAACAGTGTGAACCCTGAGCTTTTGACTCACAATGGACTACATCGCACTAATGTGTGATATTCATATTCACAACAATATTTAATTAACAACTCGATGTCAGTGTCCACAAAAAAGCTGAATATTTTAGAGCTCATCAGTGCAGACTTGGATAAAGAAAGCTGGCTGTTTTACCCAAATATGACACGCACTGTGGATGTTTTTATGAAATTATTTTGCGCAGCTTTTCTCGTACATATATGATTACTCCCAATTAAAATGCTAAGCAAGAAGCATTGTAATTAATCCAGGAATCAAGATGAGAGAAAGCACGTCAGATCTGCTGTCATAAGAGCTGCACGTCACTCAGTTCAGCCTCATAGCACATCAGCTCCAACGCGGTCAGCCAGCAGTCTGTCATCTCCGGAACAGCTCACTGCGTTACCCTGAGTTACACACACCCTTCGTGCTAGACGGGAAGCAAAAAAAATTGCACTCGTAACTCTAATAAAAAGGCCTATTTATCCGTCACAGCTGAAGCATGAGATAAGAAGTGAATTACTCATCGGCGAAAGTCCAAAGAAAATTTACAGCATGTTTTAATCAATTACTTAATCAACAAACAATAATATCAACACAATCAAGATTCTTTAGCGAGTAATGAAACGATTCAGCTGTTTAATCAAGCAGAAATGTGAAATATTTTCTTGCTCAAGCTTCTTTATCACTGCAAATTAAAAAGGGGAGTTGAAAGGGCTTACACAAGTCTTACAGTGGAAGATAATAAACAAATGAAGTCAGCTCAGGCTTCAGACTGCTCTAAAGGCTTTTTTTGTAGTCTTGGTTCAATGATGTCAGGGAGAGTGGTATGGGCAGCCAATCAGAACAAGTTTGTCTTAAAGGGAGGTCCGCCTTAAAGAACAGGCGCTAAATCAGCTTGTTTCAGTTAATGGATGAACTGATGAGACAGTATAAGATGAATAAAGATGATTCTGCCATGTGAAAAGCTACTCTGGTAGAGTCCAAGAACAAAATTATGGAGCTGAAAATATGTTCGCCTTTAAATACCGTCTTTGTCTGAAAAACAAGAAAAAACAAAAAAACTACTTTGGGTTCTCTGAACTTCTCAATCACCAAGCAGAAAAAAACATAATTCACAGATTATTCAATAACAACAATAACCACAATCTTTTCAGACCTAATTCTGATATTACTCTAGACAGCCAAAATCCTTTGTTGTGATTACAATCACTGCGATAAGCTCAAATCAGGATTATGTGGCACCAAGTTGGGATAAACTGACAGGCCTCTCACTTTTGGCTTTTGTAGTTGATCTGTCCTCAGTTCCACGGTAATATCCACAATCCGCTCTTAATTTATGAATGTGCTGAATATGAGAGGGATTGGAAGAAGCACATCTCTTAAACGACAAAACCTGCTACTTAGCAGACTATGGATACAAATCACCTTCTGAGGGGTTTGAGTACAAAGTAAATGGCAGCAATAGAATAAAGACGAAGAGGGAGGAGAAGAGGGAAGACTGTCTGCTGCGCACCAGTATCCGCTGGCACATGCTCCTGCTTTGGGATCGAGAGTGGAGCTTTGGACATGATCCCTGGTCTGAGCCTGATCCCTGCTCCCCTAAGTAGGCCGGTCTGAGGTCGCAGCTCTCGATCTGCTGAGAGGTGGCCAGGGAGGAGGAGGGGGACGGGGGGGGGGGGGGGGGGGGAGGAGGCGGCTGCAAGGGTGGTAGGGGGGTGTGAAACAGAGGGGTGTGCGCTCTGTGCTGATTTGGGATTTGTTGCCACGGCAACCCCCGCTGCTTTTTCCATGTTGAAAATGCAGAGCACCGCAGGAGACTGCTGCATGCTGATTTTCCGATCCCTCTCCCCACACTCCCCCACCCCATCCAAATATCCTACCATAGTGTGCCTGAGATGTTACAGACTCTTGACATCTTCACATGTGTGCGAGGCTGTGTTTTTGTAGAGGGGGAGAAGAGAGAGTGGGACATTAGATGCTGCAGTGGTGCGACAATACCATTCGCCGCATATGGATTCAGTCCTTTGCGGTCGTAGCTGTGCTGATCATCATGAGCCACTTACAAAGGTAGGAGCCAGAGTTCCTGCTGTGATAACCCACCAACCCCTACATCAGCAACGCAAGGCAAGCACTTCACACGAAACCATTACACACACCATGCAGCCACCAACCCTGCCATACGATGACGGCTGTCTGGGCCACAGACACAAACAGGAAACTCCAGGTCACAAACCCTACCTGACCCCTACGGGGTTCAGTAAACCAGCTAAGGTCAATGCCTTGAGGAGCTCGGGGGCCGCCCCCGAGAAAACACCCACCTCTCTTCCCTGGCAGCCTTCCTCACAAAAGACGACAGAGAACAAGCGTGACTGCTGGCATGATTCACGGGTGAGCTCAGCCCTGGTTTTCTAAAGAGCAGCCTTTTCTCAACCTGGCCAAGACAATGAGGACATGAGTGAAGGAGTTGGCTCCATTATGTGGGTCTTACATAAAGGTTGCATTGTACACAGTAAAAAGTGGGCTTTTTCTAGTGATGCGGGATGTAGTGGGGTGGTGCGTGGTGTCGAGCTGAGGAGCACTGAGCATGGCAACCAGGCAGGCGTGCTACCCCCCCCCCCCCCCACACACACACACACACACACACACACAGCAGGTGAAGCTTTAAAGCTAAAATGTGTTTGAAATTGGCAAAATGTGTCATCGAATTTGCCTTTTTTACATCATACATCAGGCACACACACATCATCTCCTCCCCTCACCTTGCTTTCACACTTGTCCCACATTGTCACCTACGTGTCCAAAGAGCTGAGATGGGCTGACAGACGGACAGGTCAGGTTGGAACAAGAGACCAGGCCACAGATCTTATAAGATTCAACGCTGCTGCTGTGGTTAAAGCAGCCTGAGTGACAGGCGTGCTCCTCTTTAAGCTCCTTCTGTGAGCCAACACTGCCAGAAATCAGGCATTGGATAACTAACTTCAATCCTGCATGTCGGTGCATCACGTTTCGATACTAGCGCGGGAATTATTTCATTACTCATCTTTTCCGATACAGTCACGGCTCAAAGATGTGGGCGACGCCACTTTAACAGATGTGCAGACAGGTGTGTTTCAGGTTGCTCTTAAAGACACCTGTTCAGACTCTGTTTAAGCTTGTCCAATAAAGTGACGTCACGGTTGTTAGTCAAGCTGATAATAACTCAATGAAATTACTGTAGGTGCTATAAAAGTTTTGAAAAAGACAAAGATGACAACCAAATAAAGGTGAGGCCGAAATGACACTTTATTCTTGCCATCAATCTTCTTCTTGCAAGTATGCATATTTAGCCAAGATGAGCTACTTTGGAAAAAGAAACAACCATGTAAAATTATCTTTTAGATTTTAAACGTCATTTACGTGGCATACTAAAATAAACATGAGTGTGAACCGCAGCTACCCCTCTCCGTTTGTGTTTAATTTAACAAGAAATTTTTTTGTACATGAGCAAAAATAAAACAAACAACCACAAACACCACCAGTGTAAACCGCTTTAGAATTACTATAAATATTAAATTGCCATGACTGCATTAAGCCGATGAAATTGAGCCCAACATTGTGTTCAACTGCTGTTTGTCGCTCTGCTCTCCGTTTCACCTCTGCTCGGATATTCCCTGGGTTAATGGAGTGACACGCACGGCCCCAATTCCGTTCCACCACAACCCTCCCACTCCACGATGAGTGTTACTCCATATGGAGTCACACTTGCAGCTGCTGAAGAGTCTCTTAACTAAGCGGTTAGTGTAGAAATACTTTCACCTTTGCCTCTCTCCTACAGAAACAAGAACATGTAACTGCCGTCTTCTGGGATTTATATTGCTGTGAAGGAGATCATCACTTATTGGAAAAAAGCATCTATTTCATTTAAATTTTGTTCAATTTTTAACTACACTTTCCACTTTGTTCTTTACTGAGACAGTCCTGAAACAATCACAGTACCGGGAATCCTTTAACGCCCCCATACTTGACATAAAACCGGTGCTTCACCTTCGCAGAAAGCAGTTAATGAGCCTGATGTAATGCAGATTCTGTGTTAGAGGGATTAAAACCCACCTACACTTAATGCTAGTTGGTGAAGAGCAGCTTAATGTGGCGGGCCCTCCACGCAAATACACAAACAGTGAGTAAAGTGTTTACGGGGCAGGTGTAGAGGACAGATTGGATTCGGGCCATGATGAAACAGAGGAAAGTATTAACTACCCCGCAAATGCAACATAAGTTACGCAACAACAAAAAAAACCATAATAAAAAAAAGACAAAAAACCTTTTTGTCTTTTGCTAAAGAGCCAACATCCAGATCCAGACACACGAGCGACTAAAAGGCTGAACAGAGACGCTTGGAATAAAAACCATGCACCAATCCTGCTGCTGTAAAAAAAAAAGAAGAAGAAGAAAACGACAAAATATTTTAAATAAAATCACAACAAAAACTGGCCTTATTACGCGTACATCATGGGAATAACTCTGAAATTAAGCATGCGATTTGAATAAAACCGGTGCTTACTAAGCAGCTTTCACAGCGGACATGATAACAGTTTGTGAATGGGATGAAAAGACAGCATGTAATGTGACAGATAAGCCTTGGGGACCCAGCTTGGTTCAAAGCAGGGCACTGAGATCACAAGATTATGATTTTATCTGGCAGGCAGCAGACTAGCATCATTTCCATTGTAATAAAAGATGACCAAATAAAAACAAAAAAGAGAATATTTTTTCCCCTAACAAGTGGAAAATCCCTGGAGGAGACACAGATCCCTTCTGAGGTTGTACGTACACAATCAAAACACGTGGCAACCCCTTGTGAATGATGTCCCGGTTAACACTGTCCACAAGTCTGCTTGGATCCCATAAATTTTGTGTGGAAAGTATAATCAACGCTTTACAATGCACCAACTATAAATGCGCCCCAGGCGGCGAACTTAAGAACGCCTACTCGGCCATCGGGTCTCCAGCTGTCTGTGTCCGCATCGGAGTATAATTTAATCTAAAGGGAGCAGCAGAAAGAAGCTTCTTCTACTTACACAAACAGTAAAACTGCACAGGTAATCGCAGTACATGTTGTACTTGAGTCAAATTATGAAACTAAAAATTTACTGAACGCTTTAGACACATCAATACCTTTTGTTCGTACGTGGTTATTACCCACTTCTGTTCATAATGGAGTGGGCTCATCTGATCTGAGGCTGACTCAAGTCACCTGTTGTCTTTTTGTTGGCAGGCATTAGCATCAGAGAGAGTGACAGTCAGCCTCCCCCTCACTGCCCATCTGTACTCATCCACCTCCTGAAAGCCTTTCATGGCTATTAAAAGAGAGCTGGCTACTATCTAATTAAGCCCAGACAGCAGGATGGGGTTATCACAATATTAGTTTTTATATATAATCAGTCTTATCTGGGAAGATAAAAAAGCTCAACGTGATTTGATTACGTTTTTACACTTGGTGTTTGAGAGTGAGACAAAGTGACAACATTAGAAAGCTGCTCAGGTACGAAAGAAAAGGAAACGATCACAGCTAGAAGGTGAGAGCGTCCATATGCTAAACCTGGTTTTACCAGACCCCTAACCCCTAACCCACATGCTGATATGACCTTTGAAAGCTTAGCAAAAATGTAATTTTTCTGTCCCTGGCATTAAATGGTGCAGTGAAGCTATGATATATCCCATGGTACCGATTCTCAGGGGTGATCACGGTGCAAAACTGTGTTTTTTGCCTTTAGCTTGTGACATTTGGAGTTGATCTGGATGCAGCAGAGTTCAATTGTGTTTTTCAGTCCTGAAACCCTGATGTACTTCCAAAACCTCAAACAAAAAATATTTACAGTATGGAGGTAAAATTTTGTGAGACTCACTGACTTTTCATGGAAGGACCCATATCAAAATGCGAACACAAACTCTCAGCTAGAAGTCTTTCTAGTAATTTCATGCAGCCCACATACCAGAAATTGTTGTGTATTAGAGCAGCCGAGCAAAACTTGGCAGTAGTTTGAGGCAGTATACCTTTTTCAACTAATTATTTTCTGCTAGTGTTGAAGCTGTATTGTAGTTTCATAATTTGCAAACCATTACGAAGCACTGATAAATTCTCATTAACCTCCTAAGACCCGAACTATTCCACTGCATGCATTTTTAATTTCTCTTTGATATTTGGACATATTGGGGCCCGATGAATGTAAAAACAAAGAATTACCAGATTCTTTTTTTTTGCCTTATTTTTGTTTTTAAGAAAAATGAGAGCCACATATGAGCATATTCATTTAAAATTTTGATAGAACAGTAGCAGCATAATGTCCTCGTAAGTGGATATCAGGCCCTTGTAGAGCAAAATTCTGTATTTTGGTCTAAATAACCCAAAATGTGATGTCCACATAAGTGGACGCCTGGTCCTAGGAGGTTAAAGGGAAACAAATTTGCCTCAAATGAATCAGAGGATAACCAATCTAGTAGCATGTCATCCGTAGTGCCAGACATTATGTAAACTTTTGGTAACACTTTAAAATACGGCCCACATCTAAGGCTACGTTCACACTGCAGGCGAAAGTGCATCAAATCCAATTTTTTTGACCCTATGCGACCCATATCCGATCATGGTATGACAGTGTGAACGGCACAAATCCGATATTTTCAAATCCGATCTGGGTCACTTTCGTATGTGGTACTGAATCCGATACATATCCGATGTCTCAGAAAGCGACTGCTGTGTGAACGGTCAAGTCGCATTAAATCCGTCTTTTACGTCACTGACACAAGACAGACGCCAATTATCAGCGCCAGAGAAGCGCCTGATAAGACATCGTGAACGCTTCCTGGCCATCCGGTGAAACTGCTGGGAAGACAACGTTGGAGAAACGTTAACATTTTATTTGTACTGCATAACCTGCAGGTTCTGACAGAAATCTGCAACTATCCTTTGAAGCACCGCTCCTCTAAAACAGCAATAAGGATCATTATTAGGTTATCTACATTATTATGTAAATAACAAAATAACTTAAAGCAAAAATCGGGAAACATGAAGTCCGAAGTCTTTATATTAAGGCCATCAGTCAAACAATATAGTTTGTTCTGGGTCTAAACAGAGCGCGTTGTGTGTGACGTCTTCGTTTGCGCATGCGGGCCGCTTTGAGCGTTCACACTAGAGCGCGTTTGCTGTCGCATTTTATTTGTAGTGTGAACGAGCAGACAAAAAAATCGGATTTGATCAAAAAATCGGAATTGAGCATTAAGACCTGCAGTGTGAACGTAGCCTAATACCCATGTAATTACATGGAATTTCAATGTATTTTGTTTCAACTTACAATAAGTATATTTACATAAAATACTTAAAGTCAGGCACACTGCAATAAGGTGATAACAAGACAGGCTTTTGCAGGAAACAAAGAAATAACTATATTATAAGTAATTTTAAGTAGTTTTGCAGGATAACAAAACAATATTTCTCCGTCTCCCATCGGAACCTTCAGCCTCTGAATTAAGTCATCTTGCACATCAGCCTAAAAAACTGTCTGTAGGGGGAAAAAATATTAATTTTACCTACTGTTAATTTTACCTACTGTCTGTTTTTCTTTGCTTATTCTTTGTTGTCATTATTGAAAACTGCTTTAATCTATAATGAATAGTGATAATGTAATTACAAGGGAGAAGAACATTTATTTATTTATTAGGTGTTGAGCGGCAGTCTGCCCCTGATTAGAAGGAACAACCAAGCTGAGATTGGATTGGCCCGAGAGGCAGGGGGTAGATTTGGCTAATAACCCCCCCAAGGAAAAAAACCAACAGCAGCATTTTCACTTGGATTTCTGTTAAAAAGCCGTCACAACTTTCCGTGAACACAAGCATCTCAAATATGCAACGCTTCTGCAGCAGTACTTTGAATGAACATGTGTGCTTCCAAATAAAGAGAAAACAAGTGTTTAAACAGCTCCTGGAAGTTCTGCCAAGAATGATAGGGAGAAAAAAAAAAGGGGGGGGGGCAATATTTGTCCCTCACCTGTTTCAGACATGAATGCTACAGATGATGACCCAGATATGTGCTGTAAGGTATTACTGATATAGCTCACACAGGTTCTCAGCCAACTGGCTCCAAGCTGGACAAGGAGGAGGAGGGGAGAGGGGTCTTTAGCATTGACAGGCACTTCCAGATTCAGACACAGACAGAGAATGAGGGTGTGGAAGTGGTCAAACTCGAAAGGATCAGCATTTGTCTTCTGGGGCTGCATGCCTGCGCCGCAGCTCTTATGTTAACGCATCGGAGAAAAGAAGTAAAGTTTGTATTCGTGGCTATCTATAGACAGGAGCGGTGCCCTCAGCTGCTACCCAGAGAGCAGTGACACATTAACCTTCAGCCAGCTGCCTTGACCTGCTGCTTCAACCTGAGCTCACACACACACAGAGAAGATCGGTAAGAACGACTTCTTCCATCAGTCAAAACACTGAATAGATACGAAAATAATTTCTCTCAAAAAGTCAGTGAATTTCGGTTTAAATTGACTTTAAGCATTGACTTGATGCCCTGAAGGCATGAAAACCCATGCATTCAAGTCCTCGCTCTCTCTCACACACCCACCCATTCACATACTGGAGCATCATCTGATCTGCACTGGGACTCAAGGGATCAGCACCGAGTGGCTACAGCTGTTTCACAGCGGATCACGTTACCCTGCCGCCACCATCCCCGCGGCCCTCACCAAGGGAACGACCCCACTTCAAGCCAACCCTCGGGCACACTGTCCTCCAGCAGCTCCCTGACCTCCTGCGGGCACCGAACCCGAAGCAGACACACTTTCGAAAGGTCCTCAGGGACACCCGTGGCTCGAGGAAGCTCAGCAGCTTGAGTCTGTCAAAGTGAAACCTGCTTACAGGAAACTGAGAAAGTGGCAGCCATCAGTAAACACTGTAAACGGTGTGGAATATCACTGTTTTTGTGTTGTTTGTTTTTTGCAGGGTATTACTAAAATCAGTCAGAAGTGACCTCAATCATCATTTTTTTGTCCCGGAAGTTTGTGGCCACATGTTTTTGGCTGCTCAATATTGAAGCGTGCCAAGCCTGAAAGTAAAACAGGCATTGCTTTTCTAAAACTGTGCTGAATAAAGTTCCATTTTGAAAGCAGCGGCTCCTCGTGTTAATCTAAAACTGAAACAGTGAGCTGTTTCAGCTACTGAAACACGAAATGCACAACATTTACTGGCAAAGGTGCTAAAAAACAATAACGAGAATATTTTTCAGATATTTCTATATACACTTCTACAAATTAAACTAATTTTAGGTGCTGAGCATACCCATGGATTTAAAAAATAACTGCCTTTTATTGAGTTATTATTTGTTTTCCAGAGTCAATCTGACATAAACTTGAGTGTTAGACATCAGTTTGATTGACTTTTTACATAAAAGTTGGTATATTCCCATAAGCACCCGTGATAGGTCTGTTAGTAAAGTGACTATTATTATCTAAGTTCCGTCTGAAATGCTTTAAACTCCATTGCATTTGCAAAAAGCTTAATTAGAGTCAATCCCCCGGATTTCTCTTACTTCCAGCAGAAATAAGCCCGCAGTGAGGTTGGTTTTGCAGGACTGATGCATTAACTTTGACTATACAGAGTTAGCATGTACTCTCAGTCAGCACACTCTCCGTAAGGTTGGTGAAACTTGGGTGCTTTCACACAGAAATCAACGTGCCTTAGGGGGTGTTTTGCTGTAACAATGCTGTCTCCCTGTAAAACAATTATTCTCTGCTACACAATGACAATCGGGTAAACTCCCCATAGAAACCCACTGGAAGCTCAATTTCAGGGTGAGATCCCTAAAAAACAAACTGCAGTGGTGTTTCTCCAACCATTTTCCGTGCAGGCTCTCTGTCTGCTGCTGTCTTGGCCTTCACACAACAACAGCTGAAACGGCTTAAAGCTGTCAGTAATGGCTGTCAGTGAGCTCAGAGACTAGTACGGTCTGTGCCCTGCTTCAGGTAGTTTGAGAGGGTGGGGGGCGTGGAGCAGAAAGACTGGGCATCTCTGAAATGTGGGGCAGTGACTGTGCAAGACGATACAAGCACAGCAGCCAGTCAATCCTCCTGTTTTTTACAACCCCAGCCTCACACAGTTCGCTGACGAGCAACTGCTCTTGGTGGTATTTGACAACAAAGCTGACACTTGATATTTAACCAGCAGCTCTCTGTGGCAGCGAGGATAAATTATAACCCTCTCTAGAGGTAGTTTAGTCGTTATTCGTCCAGCTCGGAGCTCCTCTCGCTGTTTGTCTTAGTTAGAGGTGGCCATTCGCCGGTGAATGGGGCAGGCTGAAGTGCTCACACACAACAAACGCTGCATTCAAACTGCGGCTGTGAAGTAAACATTGCTACGTTGTTCAGGCTGTGTGCGCCTCTAACTTGCTCTAACTGCGTGGTTTAGTTCACAGAAACTAGTCCCACAGCGAAAATGTGCGGACTCTCACCAGAAACGATTCGCGTTGGTCCGACCGGAGTCCCCGACCTCGGAGCTTCTTCTCAGGCCGGATGCCGTCTTTCCCTCCGAGTGTGAAAAAAGAAAGCACCGACTGCTTCTTCTTCTTTGTGGTTTCGGTGAGGTCGTAGATACTTTCTGCTCCGCAGTGTCGCTTATATCCGCGGGGCTGTCGCGTCCAGCGGCATGGCTTGTTTACGGGCTTCAAAGTTTCTCTCCCGGTAGAAAATAGGAAGTGCTGTCGTTGGGTTTTCAGTCGAGGAGAGCGTAAGCAGTGCGGGGGACGACGGCGATTACTAGTTGATCTGAGTGTGTCCTCTGCCAGCTGACGCTGCCTGCCTGCCACCACACTGCCGTGCTGTCGAGGTGTCAGCGGGGAAACAGCGACACTCGATGGTTGTGCACAGGAGAGACCGAAAGGCGGCCAGTGCAGAGCTACAGCGGCCCCTACTGGAGAATGTTTGTATAGCAGGCTACCTAAAGTAAGGGGGTGTCAAACACAAGGCCCGGGAGTCACGGATCGGCCCGAGAAAGAACCCAATCAGATCCACTGGACAGCTTTGGAAAAGGGCGTAATTCCTACTGATAAAGACCTTCGCCACTGCCATTCATAAAACATCATTG
The DNA here is from genome assembly GCF_057382275.1 of Copadichromis virginalis. Taxonomy (NCBI): domain Eukaryota; kingdom Metazoa; phylum Chordata; class Actinopteri; order Cichliformes; family Cichlidae; genus Copadichromis; species Copadichromis virginalis. Next base: position 17,406,472 of record NC_140624.1, read on the forward strand.
TAATTAAGCAATAGATAAGCAATAACAACTAAAGTTCAAAAAGTTCCTGTTTGTTCACTATCTATTGTAGAATTTATATTTTTTTATAAAAGGTCCATGGGGAGGAAGGGACATTTTCTGAGCAGTGAGCTACCAGAAGTTTATCTGTTATTATTTATTTTTCCTGACATATTTACTGCATTTACTACAGCAGCATTTCTGTATTGTACAAGGGGAAAACCAGATTTACTCATTTAATTGCACTTTTTTATTATAATCAGTTGGATTAAATATGTTAAACATCTTTACCCTGACAAAAAAAGGAGTTTTGCTTGTTCTGCATACTTAAAATCAAAGTGAGCTGTATGTAGCCCATATTGTAAAATGAGTTTTAAATCCCTGACCTAATCCATTAAAGATGCTTATTTCAAATTTGTTTATATAAAAATAATGGAAAAACTCAATCATAGATGTACTGCTGCAGGAATAAACCAGATCCTGCAAATTAAATGTGGAACAAAGAGTGAAAGGAGTTTAATAAATATATTTTTATTTGATTAAGACCTTCCATACCCCTGCAATAATCAAATACAGTGAGCATAAAGGGAAGCTAAAGTTCAGTAACCCAGTCATTCCAGTAACAAAAACTGCTGTTGCTGGTTTTTCTAATAGCCATTTGGTTTCCTCAACCTCAGTCTGCGACTGGGGAGAGTGCCCGCCCTATGGAAGACATCCTGCATCGTCCCGGTCCCCAAAAAGAACCGGCCCAATGAGCTGAACGACTTCCGACCGGTGGCACTGACGTCACATCTTATGAAGACTCTAGAGCGGCTCTTCCTCAACTTCCTCCGACCACAGGTACAACATGCCCAGGACCCACTACAGTTTGCATACAAGGCGGGTGTCGGAGTGGAGGATGCCATCCTGTACCTCCTACACAGAGCCCACTCACACCTGGATGGGGGAAAAGGCACGGTCAGGATACTGTTTCTTGACTTTTCCAGTGCCTTTAATACCATCCGGCCCTGTATGCTTCAGGAAAAACTGAACAGGATGGAGGTGGACCCCTGCCTGGTGGCTTGGATCTCCGACTACCTCACGGACAGACCACAGTACGTCAGGCTGAAGGACATCACGTCTGACACTGTGGTCAGCAGCACAGGAGCACCACAGGGAACTGTGCTGTCCCCTCTTCTCTTCACCCTGTACACCTCTGACTTCTGCTACAACTCTGAATTATGCCATATTCAGAAGTTTGCAGATGACACGGCCATCATGGGGTGTATCTGGGATGATCAGGAAGAGGAGTACAGAAGTCTGGTGAGGAACTTTGTCGCATGGAGTCACACAAACCACCTGCAACTCAACACCTCAAAGACTAAGGAACTGGTTGTGGACTTCGGGAGGTCCAGAGAAGGTCCACTGCCGGTTCAGATAGAGGGGGAGGAGGTGGAGGTGGTCAACAAGTACAAGTACCTCGGGCTGTGGGTGGACAATAAACTGGACTGGTCATGCAACACAGAGCACCTGTATAAAAAAGCCCAAAGCCGACTGTACTTCCTCAGGAGGCTGAGGTCTTTTAACATCTGCAGGAAGCTCCTGAGGATGTTTTACCAGTCAGTGGTTGCTGGAGTACTTTTCTATGCTGTGGTGTGCTGGGGGAGCAGCACCGCAAAGGAGGACTCATCCAGGCTGGAGAAACTGATCAGGAAGGCTAGCTCTGTGGTCGGCATGAAGCTGGACACTCTGGTGACAGTGGCAGAGAAAAGGACATTAAAGAAACTGATGGACATTATGGACAATGCTGGGCATCCTCTGCACACGGCCATAAACAACCAGAAGAGTCTGTTCAGTGACAGGTTGCTTCTCCCCAAGACAAGAACTAACAGACTTAAAAACTCCTTTGTCCCACACGCCATCAAACTGTTTAACTCCTCTCTGGAGGGGAGAGGGAGGGAAAACAGGAGGACAAAGGAGGGGGGAACAACTAAGCTGTAGTGCCTCTTCACCTCACTGTACAATACCTTGTGCAATACTTTTTGTAAATAGTCAACAGTGCAATAGACTCAATACTTGAAATGTGCAATTCACTTGTATTTTTATTTTTTATTCCTATTTATTCTATTTATCCCCTTTGTATATTTTATTTATATTTGTCTCTGTATTTATATATATGTGTGTGTGTGTGTGTGTGTGTGTGTGTGTGTGTGTGTGTGTGTATTTATATATATATATATATATATATATAACAATTCTGTAACTGTAACTTCGGTCGTTGCTGTGCTTTTTGGAAGTCGAATTTCCCAGAGGAACCCACCCGAGGGATTAATAAAGTTCTATCTTATCTTATCTTATCTTATCTTATCTTTCCTCCATCAACTGGCTCATCTCTTTTTGATCCACAGGTTTCTTGCATTATTTAAGAGAAAAAACAGACAAAATGATAAGCTCAGCGAGTAATCCTCCACCAGGTTCAATCAGTTGTTAAAAGTTTATAATGTCGCTGAAGTTCCTTTTATTTGCTGCAATTTTCATCATAATTCGCAGAAAACAGCTGTTAAATTGACATTCAAAGTGTTCACTGACTCAGGACTGAAGCTCCTGCATTAAGTAACTTCAATAAAAGAAAAAAAAAACACCCCACCTTTCAAACTGCACGTAGCTGCCGGTGTCAACATTAATGAGTACAAATAAAATGCTTTTATTTCAACCATTTTTTCATTTAGAGGAATAATTAGGAATAGTGTTGCTTTTTTCACATGGACACTTTATTTTATCCAGTGGTCACTGACCTGTATCTCACTCATCTGCTAAGGCTTTTCTTTCTTCCTGTTTGATATAAAACAGAGTAAATAAGAAATCCTCAGATATGTTTTCTTTTGATCTGCTTCCACGCTATTAAATTTACTGCATTATGCTCTTTATGGACATTCGGCACTGCTTATATCTATTTCAAATTAAAAGCCTTTAGTCTTTTACTGCACAGAAACACTTCATTTCTTAACTAGGCTCTGCATCAGGCTAGATCAACAGTTGAAAAAAAGAAGTGCCAGCATGGCTGCAAAGGCTCAACTATGTGCATGGAAGTGGGTGAACATGTGATCACACATAGCACTACATACCTGGACTTGATGTACAAAATGTGTGTGTTGTAATGAAGTGACATCTACTGAAGCAGAGCTGGAGCCAGGCTGTACTTTCATGCAATTCCACCCCGCACCACAAGATGGTGCAGTGAGATTTTTATTTTTGTATTTTTCTTAACCAGGCATGACATTATGACCATATTCGTATTTACAATAACAGCCCAGGAGCAGGAAGCATATAACTGAAAACATCTAAACACACATACTGGTAAAATTCTGCCTCCTGCTGGTGACAGCTTTAGTTACGGTCTGCAGAGAGTAATTAGAGAAAGTACCTATAATGAAATGAATGAAAATTGCCCTATGAAGTAATATCTTTTCACAGTTGCTCAGATATTGTAAAGGAAGGCGTGGAAAGAAACACAGACACATGTTTTTTTTTTTTTTTTTTTGAAAATATATTTATTTATTTAACAGGGGCGGTGCATGGTAATAAACATGAGTATAAAAATATAATGTAAACGTGCCAGATTGTTGCAAAATTAATTGTTTGCAGCTGTAGCCCCTGAGCAGGTCACAGAAAACTTTAAATTATTCAAGTCACAGTCTAGAAATATATAATCCAAATGCATGTATTATCAGCACACTGGGTTTTTTTCCCCTTATGCACTCACAGACATTGTTGTTGCTGTTTAATGTTGCAGTTTTCTTCAGTCCCTATGTTGTTCTGTTTCACACCTACCTGAATAAAATACACTCACCACATATCTTCTCAAAACCCTCACTCCAGAATCTCCGTATCTCTCTGAGCACCAGTCCCCCGACTCCTGGATTTTCCCTCAAAACAATTTAAACATTCACTCTTTTCTGGGGCCCGGCCAGAGTACAGGTTGGAAGAAATTCAAGCAAACAGAGGGCTGCATACTTTCCTGCACAACTCTTTGCCTAGCAGAGAGAGCGGCCTTGTTGAGGGGGCCCGTTTCAAAGGAGACATTTGGCAAGGAGTCCCTGCTCCGGCTCCCGGCCTCAACTGTTTTCTGTCACGTTTTAAAAAAAAAGAAACATCAGTATTTTTGTTGTCTCCCATCCATCGTCTCTGGAACAAATATTATCCAGGAAGCCAGAGCATAAGCAGCCCAGACTATAATTTTTCTGGTTACACCTACAGTATGTTTTCTCTTCTTTATTAATGAAACAGTTGCAAGTGTCACTGATGCAATAGTTCCATAGATTGTGTCATTTCAGGTCATTTTAATTTCAACTAAAATTCATAGAAAAAAAAGAGAGAAGCAGCATGTTTGCTGAGCTGAAATGAAACCCTCGGCACCTTCTTGTGACTTGGAAGCCCTCTGGCATGTTTGTTGGTTTCAGCCCCTTATCAGATCTGCACGATCACTCCCTCCCTGCACTGAGAAGCAGTCGATATCGCCCCAGGCGCCCCATCCCACCTCTCACATACGTCTTACTCCCCTCTCTCCCTCCTGCTCTTCTTCATCACTCACATCTCTCAGTATTTCAGAGTTTAAAAGATGTCCTGGACGTATGCAACCCTCTTGGCTCTCCTCACTGTGCTTTTTGCACTTTCATGTGAGTATGATGCAGGAGTGAGATTTTTTACCAAAAAAAATTGTCTTATTAGTTGGTTGCAGGCATGAGAAAAACTGGAGTCCTTTTGAATTTAGACCTTTCATGTTTTGTGCTTCGACACAGGGTCTCCGGAGGCCAGCTCTGCAGCTGTGCCCGGTAGCACAGGCAGCACCAAAGATCCTCAAGGTCAGGGGCTGCATCAGCTGCGTTTCTTTCCCTGCGTATCGCCCTGTGTATCACTTTACACTGTGAACTAAACTCCCTCCCGCTTCCACTGCAGGTCCACTGAAAAGGGTCTTTATGAAGCAGGCCGATGCCTCAAACTTCTTCAGAAGACGCAGCAGACGTGGTGTGAAGTCCCAGGATGAGCTGGACGGTGAGTTCACTTTGAGTCAGTTTGCAGTCATTTGGAGTCTGACATGGTCAGCCAGACTGTGTTTGCACGGTGAAGTCTGTTTGTGGTCAATTCTGGCATAAAATGCTAGAAAATGCTAGCTTTTACCTGTAAAAACAAGAAAAAATTACTTCTGCTAATGTTCTGCTAAATGTGCTTTAGGGCTGTACCTTTAATACCCACACACAATTCAAGATGTGACAGAAATAAGCTACAGTGTCATATGCTGTAATCAGATCTAAGAGGACGTGGACAGACAAATTACCGGCATCAACAGGTCCTTAAAGACTCTCAGAAGAGCTGTTTATGTGTTATGTCATGATTTAAAATCACGTTGGAACTTCTCAGAGAAGTTTAAATCTAGATGTGAGGGACCAAGCAGTGAAGGCATAGAGGACACAGGAAATACAACCTGAAGGTGGGTTCTATTTTATTTTACCCCAATAAAAGAGCTAAACTAAATATGATTCTACTCAAAAAATGACTTACAGAAAATTCACTAGGCAAAAAAAGTATACACAACTTAAACACAAAGACACAAGAGGGTAACTTGGATAGTGGTTTGGCCAAACTGTTAACATACAATAAGGGAAACAGAAATAAACACTAACTAAGCACAAAATAACCTAACTAGCCCTAAAACACCCCCTTGCTGACACGCACATAGTTGGTCCTGCTGAGCTGGCGTTGTACTTTCAAAGTCATGCCTTTTGCTTAGGCAGGAAACAGCCAAACCAGGTTGAACAAAAGAAAGAGAACCATGATATAATATACATTTAATTTGACAAAATACATTTTAGAAACCACACAGCGCTACTATGTGCGGACTTCATAATATCACTGTTAGGTTTAAGTGAAGAAATGAATGAATGACATTACTGAAATACATTTTTAACTGCAAAACCAAACCAATGAGGTGAGTGGACTGGTTTTTTACCAATGTGTGGCTGAGGCCATCACACCAGGTGTGACTGTAGTTGGTTATAAACAGAAAAATGAGCCTAGAAATGGGCTTTTTGTAAAGCTTTGAATATCTGATTGTTTAAAAGATGGTTTAATTGTCAAAAAGACAGCATGGGTGAAGTACAGGAACATGCAGAAGACTAAAAAGAGCAGGAGGAAATCTTCACTGTTACTTGAAGATTTTTATTTTTTTTTTTGGCACTGAAAGAAAGCCTGATACGTCAGGCAGATAAAATATCTCTGAGATCCACAAGCCTCAACATTCATCATGTGCAGAAGTGAAAAATGTAGTGGTGCCGAGGCAAAGATAATAACGTTTTACACATTTGTCATCCTCATCCTGAACATAAAGATGTTTGATACTGTGATGGGAACAAGTGTCAGAGTAAGATAAGATAAGATAAGATAAGATAACCTTTATTTGTCCCACACGTGGGAAATTTGTTTTGTCACAGCAGGAAGTGGACAGTGCAAAAGTTATGAGGCAAAAATTAGAATACAATAAGAATAAATACAGTACACAACTGTACAGAATAGAATAAAATAAAATACTATGTACAGTAGAATAAAATAAAATAAATATACAATAAGATAAAAATAGAATACAAATACAAATACTATATACAACTGAGTAAAAATACAACGATGACAGAAAGGATTATTGCACTTAGTATTATTGCATATGTATGGATGTGTGTGCTTGATCAGTTAAAGTCTTTATTATGGAGTCTGACAGCAGTGGGGAGGAAAGAGTATTGCTGAACCCCAGTGATGAATGTATTGAAATAGTTTTATTGTATTACTTGTTTTATTAAAAATGCACTTCTGGTGTCTGTATTAATGATGAGATGACTCATAGAGATGCAGCCCTTTTGTTTCCTGACTCTGCTGTGAGGGAACATGTTTATGGCAGCCTGAAGGATTTTATAGTCATGGCAGCCAGCAGCTGTTAACCTTATTGTGGACCTGGCATGAACTTAGACCATCCCAGACCTCAGTTTCCTGTCCTGGCGCTGCAGCAGGACACACGGGGCGGGACACACCAGTTTGCTCCTGTCAACGTATTCGCATTACTGAACAATGTGTGGCATTCTTGAGCGTTTTACCGCCGGCTGTTATGCACAGTTTTACCAGCAGGAAGGTGAGAGCGCACAACAATGTTGCTGTTCTGAACTGCAGTTGCATAATGTGCCGTACGTGTGATAACAGCGAGACACTTTGTGCAAAAAACCCCAGAAAAAACAGGAGGAATAAAATGAGCACAAAGCAGAGAACAGACTGAAAAGACAGAGATGGATGAGTGAGTGGGTGAGTGGTTGTGAGTTGAATGTGGAATGTGCCAACACACAGGCAGAAAGGGGTCAGAGGGGAAAAAAAGCAAGTACCAAGTGAGAAAAACAAGCTGCTCACTTTGAAGAGCCTCTCGTGCTGCATTAAGGCATTTACCTGTCCTGCAGTTGGATGAAATTTTGAAGGGAAGTATTTGATAGAGGCAGCTGTTTCAGCTGGCAGATATGATGACATATAGTTTCTAGACAGAGTTTTAATATCCAAAGATGGACATCGCAGTCCAACAAATGATGCTGTTTGGCTTTTGTGGGAGTAGGTCAGCAGTAATGTGCAGGGTGGATAAAATGATGGATGATTAGCTCTGCTGTGCAATTTCAATGGGGCGATCGTGGCTCAAGAGTTGGCAGTTCGTCTTCTAATCGGAAGGTTGCCGGTTTGAGCCCCGGCTTGGTCAGCAGAGATGGGCAGTAACGCGTTACTGTAATCTGATTACTTTTTTCAGGTAACGAGTAAAGTAAGGGATTACTATTGCAAAAACGGTAATTAGATTACCGTTACTTTCCCGTAGGAACGCTGCATTACTGCGTTACTAAAACCGTGATTTTTTTTGCGAGAATGTTTCATGACAGTGACGTAAGCGAGTGCGCCGTTAGTGACAACGGCTGTGTGCAGATCAACAATGGATCACATATCGATTGTGGGAGAGAGTATGAGCGTGCAGCGTTTAAAGCGTGGAAGTACTGACCTTACTTTGAGTTTGATTCCATAAAAAGTGACAAAAACATTAGCGTCCGTTGTGCGTGGGAAGAAAACTTCTTTTTACAGCGAAAAAAACCCTAAACAAGCACCGAGTGCGCAACGACGTAATGGAAAACTCACAGAGAAACTCGTGGATTCTTCCACTGACCGCTGCGGCACACCTGCACCAGGGTAAACCTCCGCCTACCGTAGTCCTGCTTTACAGGTGAAAATAGAGCAACAGGACCGCTGAGTCTTTGACTTTATTTATTTTCTGCTGTGTTTTACTTGCATCTATTTGAAAGACTGAGTGTAAACACAAAAATATTTTATTTTATGTGCTGGAATGTGCAGAAAATAGGTTTAAATATTAAACAAATTTCTTCCAGTCAGAGAATGTTGCATATAATTACATTTTTGCTTGATGCATAAAATTAAAAGGTTAAAACTAATAAAACAAGTTTAAAAAATTTGAATTTGATTACATTTTGTATGATGGATTATGCAGAAAAAGTAGAATTGGGCTGAAAGATCTATTGCTTTATTACCTACTCAGGTTGTAAATCGTGTTTTTAAAAAGTAACTAAGTAACTAAGTAATTAATTACTTTTGAAAATAAGTAATCAGTAAAGTAACGGGATTACTTTTTTAGGGAAGTAATTGGTAATTAGTTACTGATTACTTTTTTCAAGTAACTTGACCAACACTGTTGGTCAGTCTCGGTTGTTGTGTCCTTGGGCAAGACACTTCACCCATTGCCTACTGGTGGTGGTCAGAGGGCCCTGTGGCGCCAGTGTCCGGCAGCCTCGCCTCTGTCAGTGCGCCCCATGGTGGCTGTGGCTACAACGTAGCTTGCCATCACCAGTGTGTGAATGTGTGGATGACTGGATGTATAAAGCGCTTTGAGGTCCTTAGGGACTAGTAAAAGCACTATACAAATACAGGCCATTTACCATTCTGAAAGAGATAAAATATAAAACTAAAGTCAGATGACCTCAGTACTAACTGTGCTGAATAAACTTTCACATGCTGGTGACAGATACTGCTCTGTAAATTAATCTCTAAATCTTTTTCAGTTTGGTAATTTACAACTTGAATTCCAAGCAGCCGCACGTGTGCATGCCAACTTAAGCTGGGAATTCTGATGAAAGGTGAAAGGCTGTTCAACTTTTCCAGTGTGAGTGGTTCGTCTTTGCTGAAATTGTGGTTAGGGTGTGGTCATTTGTTTGTTGTCTGTCTACTTGCAGCGAGCAGACAGCTGTCGATGGAAACGGCGTACAAAGTATGCGGTATAACCGGTCTGACAATAGACGTCACAGCTAACTCTGCTGTCACCCCTTGTGGTTCAAAGTGGTATTACATGCAGGTCAGGCCATAGTTCTACTTCAGCTGATACCTCTTTAACACAATACCTAGATATTTTTGGACATAACGTCTTATTACAGCTCGCTTATCAACCAATCAGCTTTCAGCCAACACACAGTATCATCCACGTCCAGCAACATGCAGTTGTGATTGTGCAGGACTGCACAGAAATATGTCTGTGTTGGGTGAAAACCCTCCTCCTCTCTGAAGCCTTGCTTTGAGTGCTCAAGCAGGGCAGAAAAGCACTATAAAAGAACCAGTCCATTTACACTGTCTGCAGGAAAATACATACAATATGTCAACAGACACAGTCGTGGTATAAAATCCACATTACTTGCCCTACAGGAGTGTTTTCTTCATTGTCTACCTGCTGATCAAGGATCCAAGGAGGATCTCTTTGTATACTATTAGGAGACGTCAGTGAAAGTTTTAATTCTTCTAACTATCCATCTATTGTCTTCGACTTATACAATTCATACACAGTGTTTGCCTCACACTTCACAGGTCCTAGCTTCAAACACAGGCGTTTGACCTTTTCTGTGTGGACTTTGCATTTTCTCTTTCTTGTGCTTGATTTCTCCTGTTTGTCCTTCCATTAAAACACAATAGGTTAAAGGTACTTATTAGGTAATTATACTTGTCAGAATTTCAAGCGGTTCTTTTGTGGTTACGCATTTGTCTAACAAGTGGAAGATCCTTGTTTAGTCCCAAAAGGAGACACATATCTCTTTAGGGCATGCACAATCACACTGGATGGAAGGCCATCCAGTGTAAAAAATCCACCAAAGCAAACATGTGGAGCTATCTGCTGTGACAACCCTTGTAAATAAGGGAGCAGTTGAAAGTAACATTCAGTACTTGGCAGAATTTCACTAAAACATTTACCAGTAGGGGGCAGCATTTTACCCACAAAAGGGGTGTTTTGTTTTGTTTTCTTCTGATATGCACTGATATATTTTTTTTTTATTATTCTCATTTATTTTCTGATTTGTTTTAGCTACACCTAGGGTGCTTTCTGAAGGTAACTCCTATCTCCTATTCCTAACCTCTTTTCCTTGACTTGACTATAAACATCATCGAGATCAAGGGAAAGTGGGTAAGAGAACTGCTAAGGACTTAGGAAAAGAGAAACACCGTGAGAATTGGAACACTCTCACACTCGTCTCTCCTAACAATATGACATTGTGTTAAAACTACAATGTACAGAAGATGAACTACAAAACCCGCATCATATTTTGCCACAGTGTGTTCAAACGCTGTTGTTTTATGGGCGTCATATAAACGAGAACAGCCTGTGAAAAACAGGAGTGTTTTTGTGGTCTGCCTTATGGAATACGTATTTGTAAGAGGAGGAGAGAATATTCTCCTCATCACTTTCAGGAGGAGAATATTCAAATGTGTCACGCAAACGTGTCTGTGGCACACAATTTCTTGCAAATTGCACGCTGAAAAAAAATCCTGTCTTATGCCTGTTGTGGTTGTGATAGCTGCTACTAGGAGAGTTCATTTTTAGGAGGGCGAGATGTTATCAGAAGGAGTGTGTAATCAGCACTTTGCATGGATGGCTCAAAGCTCTTATCGCAGTGCCAAAATTTTGTCTCTGTCCTAAAACTCTTCACGCAGTCGTCACGCTGAGTGTTTAGAGGTGAACGCCACATATTGTGCCTCATGCAAATGCGCCTCATGCAAATGTACTGTTTATAAGATTGAGGAAACCTGCAGTCAGCTGAGACTGAATCACTTGGATGAGTGACAAAACGTTTTTCCCACGTAAAACGCTACATCCAGATGAACAGAATCAACTTTTGGGGATTTACTTACCTGGATGATTGAGCATGCATCAAGACATATTGTGCTTCAGTCACATGGGATTTTACTGAAACTGAGCAGAAAATAGGTTCTTTTTCTTAGCACTGCACACACAGCGAACAAATTTCCTCTGCTGCATCTGTAAAGAATGAAAGTGTTAGTGTATTAGATTATTGTTTGAGGAATCGGTCAATGACACACCTGCACCATCTTGTGGTTCTAAGTGGTATTACGTGAAAGTACAGTAAGGCCACAGTTTTCCTTCAGTTGACATCTCTTCAGCACAGTACCTAGATCTTTGTGGACATAAAGTCTTGGGTGATGGTTTGCTCACGTTAAACTGATAGCTTATATAATTTTGGCTTGCTTGAAAAGATTTGCTGGTTAAACAAAGGTTAAAAATGATGATTTATATGCCCAAGTAGGTTAAAATGTAAAACTGAATCGCTGCCACAAATCTTCATCCCCTGGATGAAGGAACAGCCCATTCCTCAAGTGATGCCAGTGTGAGAGCAGGCGATCGCATTTCACAGTCTTTGTTACAGAAATCAAACACAGCAGTTACATTCCAAGTCTTATTATTATTATGAAATTTCCTCTTTGTGCTTTTTTTCAAAGCTTCTTCTTCTTCATCTTTCTTTTTTGGAACATTGTAATGTGTGAATAGCGAGTCAGCGTGAGACTTTTAGAAGTCAGTTGGGGGCCTGAAATACAATACAGAAGTCTTCTGTCTCCTCTTCAGTGCTTTAGGCGTCTATAGCTCGTCCGTGTTTTCAAAGTGTCCCTGGACGCAGTGATTCAGTTCTGTGGATTTGTTTGAGGGAGCAGTTTTGTGATGTTTAACAGCTTGTGTGAGTGCGTGTAAAAGTATGTGAGCATTAAATTTAAACTGGTTCTCTTTTGTAGCTGCTGTATTTTTCTGCACTTGTACGCAGTGTACAACTTCATGCCTCTACTCTTCTACTTCCTAGCAGCTCCATCTTTCCAGCTGATAGGAAGGCATTAGTGACTCAAATCACCACTTGTTACAACAAAGGTATGCAGAAGAACATCTCTGAACACACACTACACTGTAACTTGAAGCAGGTTACAAGCTACAGCAGCACAAGACCAAACCGAGTCTACAATTTACACATACTCATCAAAATTGGACAAAAGAAAATTGAAAAAAAAAATGTTCAGTCTTGATTTCTGCTGTGATGTTCATCAAACAACATGAAGACAGCCTACATGAGTGTGGCTGTTGACTGCCTCCATCCTTTTATGACCCAGTTTGGGCCGACTTTTGTTTTTGTTCTTTAATATCACAATAATCGTCTCACTAACCTGCAGATTCATTTCTTTATCCAACTAGATGACTGGTGAGACACAACTGGACTAAAGTACCTAAATAAAACCAGCTCAAACCTCGACAAACGACATCATGCATCAACTGGGATTATTGACTCTTCTCAAGAATAAATACTTGTCCTTCTGACATTTTTGTACTTTGAAGTCACGCATTAAATGCAGCTCGTATTTCAAAGGAAACAGTCCAGATAGTCACACTGAAAACTGGACTCAAGTAAATGAGTGCTTCAGTAATTTTCCTACCAATTAATCATTTCCTTTTACATCACCTTAAACAAGATTTTGGCGTTCGTGCTTCTTACGCCTTGAAAACCTGACCATTTCATACTTGCTGTGCTTGCAGCTGAGCAGAGGCAGATTTTGGCTGCAGATGAGCGGAAGAGAGAGTTTCACGAGGAGAAGCGGAACGAGTTTGAGAGCTACGCTGAGGAGGAACATGACGGTACGTGGAGCATTTTCATCGGACGCAGGTGAAAAAGAAGAGTTCGTTCACTGAAATTCTCCTCCTCTACTTTCAGAGCAAAACGAGAGGAGCAGAGAGAGCACCGAGCAGTGGAGGGAGTTCCACTATGACGGGATGCATCCTGCCTACGAGTACAACCGTCACTCCACCTAAGAGTGATAAGAGGAGACGTGCGACTGCTACATAGCGATGCTTTTCCACACAAAATGTGACCGCTAACATAGTAAAGGCAACGACTATGCAATGTATTTTTCATTTTTAACTAGATTAATTATTAATCGATTAATCACGTGGTGTAGAAAATGTTAGAGAAGTGTTTAAAAATGGTCTGACAAAGTGGACAATGAAAACCAGCATAACAAGTTAACATCAATCGAAATGAAGAGCTTTTGGAAACTCATTTACCCCAATTTACAGCTGAGATCTCCTAGATCAGGGATGTCCAACTCATTCTACATCTAACCCTAACCCTGAGTAGGCTGCACAAACTAAACTCCCTTTTCTGTCACTGTAAAAAAGTTTAACTACCATTTAATCCTCAAGATTTCTTAACACAGGAAAGAAAGGTGTGTGATCTCAACAGTGCATCTTAGTTTTTCTACATGATAAAGACATGCTCTTTTAGTAAACTAAAGAAATCTGTCATTGGGCTAAAATTGTAAGAAATAAATAAAATCCAGTTAAAAGCCCAAATGTTTATTCTTTACTTCGCATTTCCCAGACCTGTCCCATGGGCCACATTCCTACAGCCCTATTCTGGCCCCTGTGCCTTATGTTTGACACCCCTGTTTTACATAAATAAAATAAATGTGCTGTACTGTGAAGAAATGTGAAGTGTTTTATTCAAAGTGTTCAACTTTTCTGGATGCCCCGGACTCCTGGATTATAGATAATGCAGTTGGGGGGGGGGGGGGGGGGGGGTATTTGCAGTATGCCATATAAACTGTACAGGCAATGGGTACAAAATCTAACTTAAAGAAAAATGACAACCACCACACATGCAAACAAGCTTCTTTTTAATGCACAAATCTCTACAACTCCAAAGCACATTTCAGTAATAATATGTAATACATGCATACTGAGGGACTTCCAGTGCTTTATAATTTGCTTTCTTTTGCCGATCCAGGAGAGGTGGTGGGAAATATAGGGAAGACCAAAATAAACACAACCCAAAGCTTGTTGAGATTTGTATTTACAGTAAGTAAAAGCTCAAAGTCCATTTTGATATTCACCACATTTTCTTCTCTTTTTTGGGGATAATTCAAGATTGCAAAACCCTCAAAACTGGAGATGCCGTCGTGAAGGGTTTCTTTCTTTTCTCCTTTCATATTGAGCTGGTAAAAATCCAGTGGTTATCACAGAGAAAAATACAAAGACAGATGCCTTCACTGCTCTGTGTGAAAGTCTGCAGAGAGCGAGCGGTAAGGGAGAGAAGGAGAAAGAGTCTTTCTGCTAAATTCAACAGGCTGGTATGAAAGCACAGTGATTAAACACAGAGTGAGTGAGCCGTTTTCAGACCAGCCACTTCACGAGCGGAAGCAGAGCACGATATTTCAACTACTCAACTGGACACCACTGATTGGATTGGTCTCGACTCCTGAATACATTCGCATTCATTTGTAATTTTTTTCATTTTTTTTAAAAACTACAGACATAAATTCACACGTCACTGGTCAACACTTTCTTTACATCCAAATATGATTCCAGGTTTTTAAAGGGAGAAAAAAAAAAAAAAACTATTTAGCAAGACTGCTTTAAAAGAAAGGAAACATCTCTGGCACATCAGAACAATATGCAGTATTTTAAAGGAATAACCTCACCATGTTCACCGAAACAGCAGAGCTTGATCACTTGGAGTTTGGTCAGCTTCACCTTCACGTCCCTGCAGATCCCTGAGAACTGGTCACAGAGCAACAACGTGTGGTCGCCCTCGTGTGGTTAAAGAGGACTTCACAGTCACGTCAATCAAGTCATCAAATAAAACAGCAATTACAAACTAACAACTAGTAGATACTGTATCGTACAATTCGGCAACTTCAGTTTGATTTAATAACACATTTACATGATTCTGCGACTGGTATTCTTACAAAAATTCATAACGTATTATAAGAAAATAAATATTCCAATACATTAGTGCAACGCAGTAGTCCCCTCAGCGATCGCCGCCATGATTGAAAACACACCGTCCTGCTTCACGTCCACTCACTGAAAAGCTAAAAAGGAACAACATCACTACCGTCAGGAGTTTACGATGCCGTGAGCCAGAAAAAAAACGAGAAAGTTCAGAGTGCAGATGATGTCACAATTAGTAACCACAGCTTGAAGCTTATATTTCACTTGCATAACACAACTCCACTCAGCAGCTCCAGGCAGGACATCGACACAAGGCATACAGTGGAAGGTCCCGTCCCAAAACAACAGAAAAGACAGCA
This sequence comes from Copadichromis virginalis, assembly GCF_057382275.1. Lineage (NCBI taxonomy): Eukaryota > Metazoa > Chordata > Actinopteri > Cichliformes > Cichlidae > Copadichromis > Copadichromis virginalis. The sequence goes on from NC_140624.1 coordinate 17,421,928, forward strand.
GCTTCAATAAAGAGTTTCCTTTAGTGTGGCACTTCGAGACCAGACACTCTTTTATCTGCCAGGCAGCCCTGATCCAGGCTGAGCACGGCCTCCACACAGTAACACCTTCGGTCGAGAGGCTCCCTTCACCCCACCTCTGTGCTTCCAGGTCTAAATGACAATGTGAAGGGAAGCAGAGGGGGAAGCTGTGCTGATCCAAATGGAGCTGAGCCAGCGCTCCTTAAATTCCTCCCGTTTCTTGTTTTTCGTTTTGGCAGAAACTGATGGGAGGTGGCGGGACGGGCAAACTGGGTAACGACACTGAATCACGAGGCCTGGGATGGGTTTTTTTTTTTCTTCTTTACCCACCCAAGTCTCAAAGCTCCGTGGTCTCCCAGCTCACCTCCCGCGGAACCTGGCGTCATTTAGTCCCCGTGTGGATGACGGTAACAGTGGAGGGTCGTGGCCTGGGTGGCTCGGCCGACGCTGGTGGCTCCTCTCGAGTGGGAGAGGGGGCATCTGAGTCCTGATGGTACGCTTTAGCAGCACATGGCAGAGGATCTATAGGGTGACCTGTGGGAGAAAAAGATTTCCTTCAGCAATGAATCACATGCCATTAACTCTAAGATAAAGAAAGTTGCCAACAAATAATAATGAGCACGACCACAACTGCTTGCTAGATCTCCTGTAACAATTGAACCCTGTAGTTGTAAGTTAAACGAATAAATACTAAAATATTGTAAATACTGGATTATTTAGTCATCTATACATGTTAATCACAACCCACAGTGCAGCTGATTTTTGCGTAAACAGCCCTTGAAAAACAGATCTACAGATGCTTCAGAGAAACAGTGTTTGTGAGCCTCTCTGTACGCCAATAAGAACCCATCATTTTATTCAGCTTCTGCCTTTTTATGGCTACTTGAGCCTTTATTTGATCCTGGATCACATAAATGGTAAAACCATTGATAACACTTTCATGTTGTGCATTACAGCAGAGTGATTCAACTGACAGCGTTCCTGCTGGTTATTTTTATTAGCTTTTAATTTAAAAAAAAATAAAATCCTCACATTTGAGAAGCCGCATTGATTTTTTTCCCCTTTGTCAAAGATGTGTTTTTGTAAAAGTGGATCATTTTTATAATAACATGCAAAAGTCTTAAGACAATCTGGATTTCTCTATAATTTTCTACTTTTGGTAGCCATCAGCCAGCTTGTGGTACAAGCTGGCTGGACGCTGAACCACTCTTCTTTGCACAATTTAGATCATTTAAATGGGTTGGTTTCCTTAGTCCACAAATTTTCAATATGATTGAGGTCGAGGATTCAGGAAAGCCATTCTAGAAGGTAAACATTAGCTGTCTTTATGCATTACTACACTAGTTTTGATGCGTGTTTAGGCTCATTGTCCTGTTGGAACACCCAGTTGTGTCTAAGTTTCAAATAACTAGCTGGTGATTTGAGGTGAAGTTGAAGAATTTGGAGGAACCATACTGTTGTACCTCTAATTACTGATGACCATTTGAACCAAAAATTTTAAATTTGGATTAATCTGACCTGTTGCCACTGATTTTCAGTCCAGTACTTGTATAATGTGGAATACATCAGCCTTTTCTGTCCGTTTCCCTCCCTTAGATATGGTTTCTTAACAGTCACTCTTCTACTGAGACCATTTCTGATGCTTCAGCGAGCACTGGGCTGATCAACCGAAGCTTTGGTGGATTTTTTTTTTCAGTTTCTTAAGAACGTGCCTTTCAGACTGAGTAAAGAGCAGCCAATGTCCAAATAAAAACTCTGAAAGGCTTTCAGAAAGCCTGGAGAGCTAATGCTCACGACCACTTTCAAAATCACTCCTTGTTAGGAAAATAGAAAGAAATAGGGGGGTGGTGGCTCAAGACTTTTGCACAGTGTTGTAAGCGCTGACATCAAACTAAATTCAACAAAAAATTAAATTAGGACCACATTTCACATGTTAAACTCCATTTAGACTGTTTAATTTGAAAAAACTCACAGCTCGAGAGCTTGTTAAACAGTTGTCATTTAGCTTAATGAAGTGGGCAGGAGAGTGAAAAGGCTGCGCTGAGCGTGGCGCTAAAACTGAGACGTGGTCGTGTGTGAAATGTCACTCACAGTCCTTCAGGGAGAGCGGGGCGCAGTCCACAGACTGGCTCTTGGCTGGACCTCGGCTCTGAGAGCTGGACACGGAGCTGGAGCTGGAGATGCTGCTGCCAAAGCTGGTGCCCAGCTGCAGGCGTCTCATGTGGCGGATCACAGCGGTGGCGTTAAAGGCTTGCTGTGAAGAGATGTTGTAAACAGACAAGAGTAACCAAGACAGAGAAAATATTAGAATATAGTGTTTTTTTCTTTTGTGATATTGAACAACTGAGAAAAACGAAGTCTCACCCTCCATTTGCTTTTGGCAAAGTTTTTCCTCATCTGTCGACTCACTGACTCGTGTATGTTCTTACACAGAGCAGTGTCTCCAGCAATCCTGAAAACAAAACAAAAAAACAGATCAAATATAAAAGACAATACACACAAACCAAAACAGCATTACCCAGAGGACTTATATTTGTATGTGTAAAATCCTCATGCTGTTTTCCAATTTGCTGCCGTGATTTTTTTTCCCCATTCAGCGAAAACGTCTTTGATTGATGGGGCGATGTTTCAGCAGGTGCTCGCACACCGTATCACGTTCTGCCTCATTCATCACAATATCTCGGCATGAAATATCGTCAATGAAAGTCATTTCTCTCGGTTACGACACCTGTTACCGGTGTCACAAGCCACATATTTATATCAGAGGGACCACCTGCCCGAAACCTCGAAAATATGCATCGCTGGCTAAAGGACTTATTGGCCACCTCAGCTGGAGACAGCAGCCCACGCCATTTTTCTCGTTAAGCTCTGATGCAGGCCTGGGAAGACATCCCAATTGTTCATCAGAGTCCACATTCTTCGAGGATCCTTCACGACACCAGCCACTAATTGGCAGCCATTTATTCAGCAGATTTCTCTCCGAGGGCCGGCGATGCAGAGCAGAGGTGGACTCGCGGCTCGAAGCCATGGTGACAGATGACAGTGGGAGGACGAGCACCCCGTGATAAATGCGTAAGCCCGGCAATCTGCGTAACACTGCTGTGTAATCGCACCGAGATGTGTGGTTCCCTGTGATTGTCTGGATGGGACGCAGTGTGGCGACGGTCAGTTTCTCACCAGGGGTGCTGAAGGGCCTGATCGCAAGTAAATCTCTTCTCTGGATCCTTCTCCATTAGGCAGCTGATGAAGTCTTTGGCTGAGGAGGGAATTAAAAAACAAAAAGTCAAAAGTTCATCCAGATGAGAAAAAAAACTATATCATTCAGTAACAGGCTCCCACTCCTCCTGCGACCCTGAACTGGATAAGTGAATTTATATGATATTAATACAATTCTAGACAAAACGCATGTAATTAAATAGATAAAGAGAAACCAAAACTGCACAATAAATTCAGAGTTGAAGTCTCCAATTAAGTATTATTATTAGTCGACAACCATTAGAGTATTAATAGCGAATTGGTCCCAAGCCTGCATTCTTTCTAATGCCCAGCAGGTGGCAGTGAAAAGAAGTCTAAATATATGGAGGTCTATAGGAAAAATGAACTTCTGTCTCACTTGGTTTATGACCTCAGTAAACACTACCCTCATCAGTCTATGGTCTCATTCAGTAGTTTTAAGTCTTACTGAACTCAACGTGATGTTCATTTAGTAAATAATGACCCACATTAGAGTCAAAAGAGATGATGATGCAAAGTATGCTTTAAGCCGGGCCGGCATGAACATGCAGTGTCTTTAGGTTTCTTAGTTATTTCTGCCCTTTGCTCAGCAGCCTCCTTTTTTTTCCTCATGATTTAAGCCCTCATTAAACGCTTTCCTAATGAGTCTCTTGTCTCAATCCCTACTTTCATGCCGTCCATAGAGACTGATCATTTATGTCCCATTTAGAGTAAAATAAAGTAAACAATAACAAGCAGGGTATTCTTTATTATCTGGCTACCCAGATGGCTACCCCGTGGCTAACATGCTGCGACCATACGAGTGTGCAGCAATGTGGGTGTCTCTGTCAGATCCACATATTGCTTGTTCAGAGATAAGATGCAATAAGGTATGCAAGGGAAGCATTTCCAAAATTATGTGCTGTGGCCCCCTGGAGAGCTGTGAAGTTACTGCAAGGTGGCTGCAAGAAGTCACTTAATGACAAAAAGCTTTTAATTTGTTTTATACGTCTTCTCTATAGAGGAAGTAAAGCTTCTACAAATTTACAATGTACATGTACAAAGCAAAGAGTCTGTAGATTAAAGTGAATCAATGAAAACACAAAGATGGAGATCCTTCATAGTCTCACATGATGATCAGAGCTGGTATTATAGGTTTGGACAGATGGCAGAAGATTTTGAGAGATTTCAGTTCGGGAATGGGCCCATGAAAGTACAGTTCTTAGAGTAGATTCCTTTTTGTTCTAAGGCTGTCGCTAGCATCCCAGCTGATTTCACAAATACACCTTGGCAAGGAAACTAGCCAGCTTGTGCTAACATTAGCTAACAAGCTCAACACACCTTTCAAATTATCATTACACCCAGTTTCAACAGACAAAAATATCAAAACTGAAAACTCTGGACTTCAAAACACACACAGAACCTAAAGGTGGCCAATTTTGATATATACACTTAGTGGCCACTTTCTTAGGTATCTGGTTGGACGCCCTTTTGCCTTCAGAATTGCTTTAAGTCTTTGCAGCACAGATTCATCAAGGTGCTGGAGACATCTCTCAGAGATTTTGATTCATATTGACATGATAGCATCACACAGCTGCTCCAGATTGGTCAGCTGTACATCTATGATGTGAATCTATTCCACTGCACCCCAAACGTCCTCTGCTGCACATATATACAGTGACTGTGAAGACCGTTTGAGTACAGTGAACTCACTGTACTGTGCTTTGAGGGAAGGAAACAGCAACTGAAATGACCCGTTGTTACAACCAAGGTGCGCACAAGAGCATCTCTGAACTGAGCATCTTGTAGCAGATGAGCTACAGCAGCAGTAGACCACAGCAGTCAGCTAAGAACAGGAAACTGAGGTGATGCTATCATTTCTTCTATTTAGTGACACAATTTACATTTTTGGATTTGGCTAACCATGGTCTAGTTATTTCTTCTACATAAAATTTCTAAGTAAAGTACAGAATTCATGAAATAGAAATGTTACCATATTTCCCTCCAACACAAAGACTGACAGCTAAAACTCACCAGAGTCAGATATGTCGTCCCAATACGGCGCGTCAAACTCATAGTCTGCCTTGAGGATCTGCTCAAACAGCTTCGAATCGTTCTCATCGTAGAAAGGAGGATAACCACAAAGCCTGAAAAGATGAAGAGGGTGCGATTACACAACGACGGCCAGTGTGAAAGCCATCATCAAACTTTAACCCAAATCTAAAAGGATTTGCTGTGGTCCAATCTCATTTACAAGCAGTTTGATTTTTCGCATAGCACGCAACAAGAGGCGCCTCCGAGGGATTATGGCGAGCACATGAATACAGAGAGAGAACAGTCAGAGGCATTCAAATTACACATGTGCAACATGATTGGGAATTTTTGCATTATTATTATTATTATTATTATTACTAAACTTTTTTCTACAGCAAACATCAGGCAGAAGTGTCTTTTGTTAACATCAGAAACACTTAATGACCTTAAAATTCGCTGCACTTAAGGAAAAGATCATTACACCAGGGATCGACACCACTTTGCATAATTAGGTTGGCGGCTTTGTGTAACACTTTCTACTGAAAGCCTTCCAGGCTTTGAATTATAGGAAGAGCAGCTGTTTAGACTGCTTTTATATACTGCACTTTATTACTTTTCTTAAGATATGAAATCCTAATTGTCCCCAATTGCACTTATTTTATAATTTTATATACACAAGGTCAAGAAATGGCACCAATAGTCAGCCTGCAACCACTTCAGAGATCCGGGCAGTACAGGGGTGATTCCTAATAACTTAGTTGAATCACTTAACCGCTTTTCATCTTTGTCCAATTCTTGATCTGCTCAAAAATACCGGCTTCCTAGCATTTAGCTCGTAGCATTACTGCGCACAGTGCATCCTAATAGATCAGCTGACTGCATGACTAGAGAGACCGCCGTTTATCTTTCATTTTCAATCTCATTATCTATTTCATTGTGTTTGCTCACTAATATATCTCCCTTTCTTAATCAGGACACTTTGAGCAAAGAGGTTTTTAATCTCACTGAGGTTTTCCGCTCAGTTTCTGATCTGAATAAAGAGTTTCTGTTTAAATGGGGGCCTATTATGCTTATTTACAGCTCAAAGCTTCTTCTTCTTTTTAATTTAGGAACTTCACTAGAGGGGCTTTGTTTGCAAAAATCCCTACAGATTTTATGCTGGCAGTAAATAATCATTTTTAGCCATTTCGTCCCATTCACTCCTAATTGTCAAGGAATCCCCATGAGCACACTTTAGGGGAGATGCAGCTGGTTTTGGTGTTGTGGTCCATAAATAGGCTCTGTCTACTTGCTGGGTATCCCATGACTGTTGCAGATTTCCCTACATAAAAATGATAAATAAATAAATTTAAAAAAGTAGGAAGTAGAAAAACAACAAAGCTGTGAATCACAAGCTGATTCACTTTCTCATACTTTTACCTCTTTATTTGGAAGTTTGACCGTCTGTATAATAGGACAGAAACAAAGGAAAAGCATGCTCCCTGTATGAGAACTAAGGCAGAATTTTAAAATGATTACTCACAGAATATAAGCGATGACCCCAATAGACCAGCAGTCCACAGCTTTACTGTAAGGTTTCTGTGCTAAAACTTCAGGAGCTGCAACAACAAAATGTTCTTTTTTAAAAACATCATATATATTTATGCAGTAAAGCAATGCTAGCAGTTTTCTGCATGCACGACGCCACAGAGGCTGGAGGACAATGTGAATATTTGGTGGAGTGCCTGAAGCAGATGGCTAAGGTTAACCTGCAGCTACTGGCAGATTAAATTAGGTCACGTTCAGCCAGCGAGACCATCTAATTGTCTCTGAGTAAGTTTTCAGCAAAGCCAGGGCGTCAGAGGGCATCCTCACCGACGTATCCTGGCGTCCCACAGGCGGTGGCCATCACGCCACCTGTTCCCTCCATCTTTGACAGGCCAAAGTCACTGATCATGATCTTTGAATCGTCGTGAGGACTGAAATACAGCAAGTTCTCAGGCTGAAAGCATAAAAGAAGACAAAAGCTGAAACCTATGCATTTGCATGTCTGTCTGCGTTTAGTTAGAAGTCATGTCATGTGTGCGCTGGCAGCAGTTGTGGCAGTTCTTTGTCTACATTTTGCTACGAAAGACATTACTTAAGCTATTTTTAACAACTTTTTACACAGTCTCTAATTGGATTAAATCATAAAGCCGCAACATTTTACATCTAAAAGGTCAAGTCTGGACACACATGGCTGTAAACGTTAACTTGAGTGGTTGGTGGAAGGCAGCCACCAGATGATAATCAGATTCTTCCGATTAGACTGATGTTAGTCACCAAGACATTAAGATGTCAGGCAAAATGTGACATCCAGGAAGCTCTGACGGTTTTTCAGAAAAGGAAAATCCCTGACATTTAACCTTTGCGGGTCATGAGTACTGAGTATAATGGCACTCGCACAGGTTGAACAGCGGGGATTTCCTCCTTACAGGGTGACTGAAGAGGTTTCCTGGTTAAGCACTAAAAGTGCAGTCAGCTCATCAACACCAACAAAAAAAGAAGTTTGACTATGAATATCAAATACCGCAATACCTTTAGATCTCTGTGTACTATGCCCATGGAGTGCAAATAGTTGACTGCGTCCAAAACTTGCCGAATAAGCCGACTGGCATCCATCTCTGTGTAGAAGCCCTTTTCTACAATGCGGTCAAACAGCTCGCCTCCAGACACCCTGTCAGTCCACGCACACAACAGCAGAGGGAAAGGTTACATAAAACTGTATTTGCAGTGCTTTACAAAAAGCAGGCGTAAGGCAAAGAACGATTAAACGCATTACTGTTTTTCATTTTATGTATCACTGTTTGCTCTTTCTAATTTGATATTTCATTTTAACACCACAAATTCTTGCCTGCTTGCATTTTCCCCTTGAAGCTGCTGCACGCCTTACATGCAGCAGTGAATGAAAGGGCCCTTGCACAGGAAAAGTGTGGGCTTCTTTACTTATTTGTACCTGCACGAAAATCTCCAAACCAACACTCCGGATCGCTCAAACAGCCTTCCTGTTGAAGTTCACCCTCAGGGATTTCCTCTAAATCTCTACTGAAGCTCCTTGCATGCATTTCTATAGTTTAGTCACTTCTTGTATAATCCAATTTATGCCTGCAGTTTAAATTTGTTTAGCTTTTAGTCACTTCCCAATGTAATAGTTTTTTTTATTTGATTAAAATAAACAACTTATAAAACACAACAACCTGTAAGAAGGAAGGAAAGGAAGCTAAAAATAGGCATCTTCTTGTTTGCTTCATCTGTATGAAATGATCTACTTTGCGGCTATGAAATATTGCTAAAGCTCTAAAATACCTTCTTTTTTAATTCCATCTATGATGACTCATTATGCAGCAGTCGTTTATTATTGTTTGAAACTGATGAACCAGCTATTTTCAATGACTTTAAACTGCAGCTACAAAAGGCAAAACTCCCACCAAAAACACTGACTCATATTAAGTTAAGAATATGCGCTTTCATATAGTGCTACCAATAAGATTTACGTAAGTGAGACTTCGGAAACACTAAGCACCTTTGAGAGATACAAAGAGGCCGGGTAATGGATGGCTAAATTGCTGGTGCATCACTCACAAATGCTGTGAAATTATCCGGGGAGGGAAAAAGGTGTCAGAAATCATGAAGACGTGCAGTTTGCAGGAAAACGGCATAATGGCAAAGAAGAATTTCTGCAGAGTGCCTTTTATCCCACAACTTCACTCCACAGACAGCTATGCATGTGCTCCTCATTGTTGCTATAAGGATAAATTGATCATCTTTCTTGTAGACAATCGGATAAGAAGACTGATACCATCCTCCCATCTGTCCCCTAAAAGTGATTCTTAGCTGCACAGTGAGCTTAAACAACCGTGGAAACAGCCATACCCGACAATAAACACGAAAAATCTTATTAAGTAATTCATTCATGACAACAACGTGGAAAAATGGAAAAAAAAGTGCAGCTTAAAGGTCTGAGAAGTGATGGCAGAAGTGCCTTAAACCTGCTATTTTTTTGAGGAGGCTAGCAGTTAGCAACTTCTTTGGTTAGAAGTCTGCATAAATGTCTATGAGAAAATAAGCCTACTGTTCATTTGATCTACAGCCCCAGTAAACCTTTTCCTGGTGAGTCTGGCATCTCAGTAGCAAGTTTCACATGTTCATTCTGAAAATTACTTGTCCCTGTTACTCCTTGTCCCTGTTAGAGACAAGGAGGACAATATAGCAGGCTGTGCTACAATGTAAACATGAGTTATCCCTTGTTTGTTATACCCTCAGAAGCTACTGCTAAAATGCCCGAAACTTCACTTGAGGCTGGATCCAAAAGTCAAGTCAGTGGGCCCAGTTTTGGTGAATAAAACAGTAATAGCTTATCAGTCCACTACTTAGCATTTGTTAGCAAGTATCTCCTGCTGTGAGATGCACCCACCAAACCTGCTTCCCTTACTTCAGGGGTGTCCAACTCCAGGCCTCAAGAGCAGGTGTCCTGCAGGTTTTAGAGGTGTCCTTAATCCAACACAGCTGATTTAAATGGCTAAATTACCTCCTCAACATGTCCTGCAGTTCTCCAGAGGCCTGTTAATGCAATAATCATTTGAGTCAGGTGTGCTGACCCAGGTTGATATCTAAAGCCTGCAGCACACTGGTCCTTGAGGCCTGGAGTTGGAGACCCCTGCCTTACATGATACCGCTGCACTCTCATTCAAATATCGTATCGTTTAGCTCCAAAATAAATAAATCAATAGCCCGCAAGTATCCCATATGGCAATGCTGATGTTACAAAACAGTGACTATGTCCATCTTTTATATACAGTCTATAGCCACCATCCGATTTCAAAAACACTAATATGGCAACAAGGTCGATCCTCAGCACAAGGTCTGAAAAAGGCACTTCACTGACCAGCAGATCAGCTGTCACTGTGGTTACGTCCATCTTTTATATATAGCCTGTGGATCTATGCACATCTATCACATTATCTGTGATATTTGTTTCTTTCTTAAAAATAAAATTCAGTAGTGTCCATTATAAGCATGTAGCTCCTTGTAAAATCTTTGTAAAAGCTCATGCTTTTTTTTGCCTCTAAAGTTAAGCCAAGCTAGCTGTTCCCAAGTGTTTCCAGTCTTTATGCCAAGCCAAGATAACTCGTGGGCTCAGCTTCATGTTTACTGAACATATAAGGGAATGTCAACAATATACTGATTATTATCTCTGCAAGAAACACAAATGTGACCTAAAGTACTGCATGGAAACATACTCGTTAGTTGTTGTTGTTTTTTTTAAATTGCACTACTCTTACAGAAATGGACTCCTGTCTCTTTAAAGCATTGCTGCATTTACTTCAGCAAAGATGTCTCAAGGATATTAAAGACACTTACTCAAGCAAAAAAAACAAAGCAACAAAAAACCACATTATCAAAATGACAAGCCAAATGGGAAGCAAAGAGCTGACCAGTGGTGGCTTGATGTACTTACAGCTGCATTATGAGGTACAGGTGGTTTGAGCTCTCATAGATGTCCTCCAGAGCCACTATATTCTCATGCTTTATCCTGCAGAAGGAGAAAAGAAAATTCACTTTTCTTGCTGTCAGCTTCTGTTCATTTCAGCACAGGCTACAAATGAGGTCTAATTAGACTTTTCTTTGGTTAAAATGATGCCCTGTCGACTGAAAGCCCTTTTTGCTTTCCATTATAGAATGTGTGCACGTCCACAGTTACGAAAAATGAACCTAGTGTAATGTATTGTTCATACAGGGTGGGGGAAATTAAAAAAAAGCTTTTGTAAATGGCAGCGAGTGTGGGGATTCTTAGATGACACGGAGCGATGAGTCATGAACGGCAACCCCTGTTAGCAGGAGCACCTGAAGAAAATAACACAGATGCTGGGAGAGCCTGTGTCCAGGTAACCAAGATAGGGGAAAAAAAAGTGTGCAAAGGCAAGGTGATACACAGATGACAGAGCATCTTCAGAAGGGCCAGTGTGGGGGTGGAAAAAGAGGAGGCGGGGAGAGTCTCAAAGGACCAAACAATCTTCACAACTTCTCTCCTTTTCAAAGTCCAGAATGAAAATGAGGTTTCGGTCTGAGGCCTGTTAGACTAACACAGACGAGTAAAGGGTAAGAGGACGAGAAGGAAAATGGATGCGTAACCATGACAGGGAGGGGGGGAAAAAAGAGAGGAAGTCAAAGGATAGCAACTGTAACCAGGCACTCACTTCAAGAGTGAGTGATAACTGAGCTTCTTGCAGCAATTACCCATCAGGCCCTGGAGGAGGATGGAGTGTCACCTGGTGTCAGAGCAATCCTATCATACCCTGTAGGTGTGTGGGTGTGTGTCTATGTGTGTACACGTAAAATAAATCGATAGATGGGATTAGGTGAGGAAGTCACTTAAGCCCGACAATGACTGTTAAATAAACTGAGACTAAATAAACCAGCTCAGGGTTGCAGAGAAAGAGAAACAAGTTTCCCCAGAGGATGACACGAACCTTGCTAAACAACCCTGCAGCTGGGTCAACAAAGTTCCTCGAAAGGCCACTTGAGTCTCGCTTCATCATTCAGTGAAGTTAAAATACCAAACTTTAAATCAGAGATAAACATGTCACAGTAAAAACAATTTAACAGAGATTCTGCCAGGCTTCACTGACTTGGAGTTCAGCAATGTTAGCTTGAGATAAAAGGGTTTTTGTTTATTAAGGGCACCATCTGTCAAATATTTTTTTGTGTGTGGATTGTAAGCATAGACTGTATATAAAAGATGACCACAGTCATAATTAAATTACCCACTAGTGACTGCTTAACATTTTATGAACACCATCTTGGTGTTTTGAAACTTGATGGCATTAGCGCGAGGCAGCTCTAGCTGAGATTTTTATGGGGACAGAGCAAGTTCGTAGAGGGCCGTGAAGACCTGGTTTGGTAGCCCCTACTGTTCATTCAGCTGAATTCTATTATTATGCTTGCACTAAGCAATGCAGTTCGGTAATAATGAAAAACTTAAACATCCATCGCCTGATAAGTTACTGCAGTGCAAGTTTAATTTAATTATTTGGTTAACAGTAGCAATGTGCAGCAATCATGGTAACAAGCATGACGGAGCTGATGGGCCTGTGCAGCTTCAGCTTCTACAGCTACTTTTAAACCGCTGAAAATTGCAAAACAAATTAAATGTGTTGAGGACGTTGTGCGCTCACAGTCAGCTGTTCTAGTGTGTGGTGAGCTCATTAATTCACTTCTGCACCTAAACAACATCTCTCTCCTGTTCGCCCCCTGCTTTGCCTCTGCAATCTAGAAGATATTTTTGCACTTTTATGACTGCTACATTTCTTTATGAGTCCACTGAGCGTGTATGGTTGTAATTATGTTTAGCATGTCTGAATGGAAGTGCATTTTTCAGCTTTGTGGAATAGCAAAGTGTCTTGAGTCAAATGTCCCCCCCTGTCATAGCTAGCTGTTCGCCCTCTGTATACGCTCTGCTCCCAACCCTGAACCCAAGTCTGCTGTCTTTTTTATACAGTCTCAGTGATTGCACTGTCCTGAGGTCTGTGCTCCAGTTCTGGTGCATGAAATTCTACTTTATGAGTCAGGTTCTTTTCCAGATTAGCAAGTCTCTGTATCTGTGCAATGTGCAGTCTTCTCACGAGCTTGGAAGCATTAGCTGATAACTAGGGCACCGCATCATCCAAATAGGGTCACTTCTGGCACTTTTACATGCAGCCTATGTGAGGTACCTACTTCCTTAGGACAGCAATTTCGTTTTCAATGCTCGTCTCCTTCCCCTTGAGCGCTTTTTTCGGGATACACTTGATTGCAACCATCTTCCCCGTGGCCTTCTCCCGCGCCATCACCACTTCAGAAAACGCACCGCTGGAAGAAAGCAAGACAGAAAAAGAGAAAGAGTCCTGCTTTATATGCGCTCAGACAATATTGACACATCATCAGTGAGTAGATAGGGGGCACTCAGAGGCACACAGGCCAGAGTACACAAACGGCATATTGGGAATATTTACTGAGAACTGGCCAAGTCCCCGACTATGGCCAGCAGCCTTCTGTGCTGGCGTACGCTTGACGCTTGCGCGCAGCCAAAAGCACAGCAAACACTTTTAAAACCTCGAAAAACACCCATTTAGGATGGCAGATAGCGTGTCTTCCTCTGCCATCTGCTTCCATACGTGAGCGCCTTTAAAAACAAATACCAAATTAGGGGAATATTTGCTCAAGCAATCTGTATCTGTTGCCATGATACCACATAGATAATAAAGCTTGCTGAGCAGGAAGCGTGGTGACTTTTTTCCTTGTTTTTATTGCACACCTTCAGGATGGTTCGATGTCAAGCTCTTAAAGATTTACTGGGTCACGTGAGCTGGGCTTATTATGATCTAAAAGGCAGATTATTGATTAGCACACAGTCTTACAACTCTAATGTCTTTCATTAGGATTAAAGGATAACACAGAGGAATTATTATTCAAAAAGGTGGTGCTATAATATATCATGTAATTATTATAAGAAGACTCCTTATGACAAAATTACCGAGTTTCTTTTACTCAAGTTGCAAAATCAACCATCACATTTAAGCCCAAAATAGTTTGAAATATTTAGGTTACTTCCTGTATGTTCCTTTTACATCTGAAGGAGCAGACATTAGGGCTTCCTCTTGCAAGTATATCTATATTATCCACTTTTCCGGTTTCTACGTGCTTTTACATGTTGTTCTTATTGTAATGTTAGAGTATTGGTCGGTTCTCGGTTGGTGAGAACGGGTCTCCACCGGAAGATTCTGGCAGCAGATCCAGAGCACAGTAAAGACCACAGACACCAGCTGCAATTCAAGATAAAGGAACTGGAGTCTGTGCAACCTGCAGGATGAGCTCCTTCCTGGAGAGGCATCTGAATGATAAATGACTACTACTAAAGTACCACGGCCAGTAGGGCTGTGCCACATCATGTTACTGAATTTCCCGGAGGAACCCACCCGAGGGATTAATAAAGTTTCATCTATGTTGTCTGCAACAATACCAAGTTTAGCAACAAAATCCATCTACATGCAGGCTATAACGAAACAAGCCCAGGCATGTCTGAGACGGAGAGTCCATGTCCGCCTGACAACAGTTTAGTTCTTCAAGTACTAAATTGTTGTCACAGCTGCTCCAACAAAGCATAGTATGTTTCAAAATATGCAAGAAAACAGTTCCAGCTAAAGATGGAAACAAAAAAATGCTTCACAGAAAGAAAAATATCCACATCATTTATTACAACCAGGCTACCGAGGAAGAGCTGCTACAGCTGGCGACGCGTCACCCCAGGAAATAAATGTTTCTCTCGTGCATAGATGATGAGTATAGGCAGTAGGTTAAACTCCCTTCAACCCAACGCCATAACCTGATGTGCACCTCTCAAGAAAAGTAACTGCACATCGGGTTATGTGGACACAGCACGCTGAAGTGGTTTAGATTTCCCGCTGAAGCATATTTTTTTTCAGTTTTATTAGGTGACAGTACTGACAAGTTTTTTTTAACTATTGTCAAAACTGGAAACTTGTTTCAATAGAGTCACACTACTAATTGGGAAGTACGTGATATTAATGGCAGCTCATTGGAAAAGAAGGAAAATGCCCTTCGTTTATTACATTACTGGATCAAAATTAAAGTCTATGTGTGGATATACAGAAAGTGAAGATCTACAGTGTTCCCAAACCCAGTGCGACTAACATCAAAGGCTCCATTATGTTTTCATAGTGTAATCACCACCTCCCAACAGGCTGTAAACTCAGCGCCACTGGCTGCAGTAAGTCCCACCATGGCCATCAAATCCACGCTAATCCCCCATCCCTCCCTCTTACAGAGGGGGGAGGGTCAGTCAGTATCGTGGTACACAAACAGAGGCCTGTGTGGGCAAACGCACACTACTTTGTTGCAAAGCCATGCTCCAGGTGTGATGAGGTGGAGTGCACTCACCGCAAACAGAACGGTGAAGGCTGGAAGCGTGCGCCCTTCTGACTTGACCTCATTCTGACATATGATGTGGGACCATATGCAAATTCAAGGGCTTGTGCAGGTGAATGAGTTGGTGCACTACTTGCTGGCCTGTTACAGCACTATCTTCCCACCACAGCTGCTGCTGCCATTAAGGCAATGGGCGTCATTCTTATTCAGCACACGCCACCAATTTCCACAGCTGTACGGACATTCGAAGTGCAAAATTCCTCCGCCATCAGCACGCGCCGCCTGACAAGCAACTCTCGAGCGTGGTTTTTCAGAGCATGTGTTCTGCTTTCTGCAGCAAAGGAAACACAATGAAGAAAACCACAGGAAGCCTATGAACTCACTGAGAGAGCATGGTTAAGGGTGTATAACACGGTTTCGGTCCCCCTTGCTCACTAGACTGACAGGCAGCAACATCACTTCCTGTGAATGACAACTTACAATGTCAATGCATGAAGCATGACAAACTGTGCTGCAAGCTCTGACTCAATTAATTCTATTAGTTCATCATTCACAGGAAATAATACGTGTGATCTCTGCTAGAAGCATGCATATGGCAATGCTGCTGCCCACACACTGCGTGTGCACATGCATACACATGGATGCAGTTATGCAAGAATTAAACTGATCAGACAAAAACTAAGTTTGCCAAGTAAAAAACTATTAAAGCAAAAGTGATGAATATTTTCAAGCTCCATGTTTCAGATTTGAGAATTGACCTACTCCAATCTAGCAAGTGGAATTAGTTTAGTATTTTATAAGCTGCATAATTAACTGAGGAGTGACAATAATCATTAGCGAAAGTGCAACTTAACTAAACAGCCATTTGGGAGCAGCACTAAGTGATGAGAGAAAGAGTCATCGAAATTGGACCCTTTATTGAACCTTATCTCAATATATTACGCACAATGAAAATGACTGTATGCCTGCAAACTGTTCCTGACCCAGTGTCAAAGACTGCACAATCAAGTCAGCACACTGACTCAATAATGTCTGAATTTTAAGTTCCTCCCAGAGCCACAGAGCTCCCCGTTTCGCTGCTCTTGGATGACAGAACGAGCTGTGTGTGACAGTCTGCAGTCACACAACACCACCATGTGCAGATATCCAACTCAAACTGGCTGACTAATGCGAAATGTGGGCTGCTCTCTGTATGAAACCAGAGGCTGATGCTGCAGATGCAGATGCAAAGCGAGCCTCCTATCTCTCATCTAGAAGAAAAAATAAATAAATTCTAGGCCACGACCTCAGCTGGTTGTTCTTGGCGATTATAAAAATGCGGGGCAATTTTGACAGAGGAAGTACGTTCATGGAGGAGGTGGCGGGCTTTGACAACAGAGCCTTGCTTACTGATATTCACAGACGGTGCCTGCATTGTGTTACTGCGGGGTAATCACACTGATTCATCTTGTGTAAGATGCATTAGAGCGGGCAGTTACGCAACATATGGGATGGAAGAGTCGGAAGTCGATAATCCAGGTAAGGTAATACCTAAAGTCATTCCTGAAAAGTGAGGCGACACCTTTAAATCAGACACAGAAGCGATGATGAAACCTGAGTCGAGTTCGAAATCAGTTCAGGGAAACCTTGTGGGCTCCCTCATTAAGACTGGAAACCAAAATCTAAAGTCAGGCTTGTAGGATACAACATTTTCTCGCAGAAGGCTAAACTGCTACGATGGTGGCTTAATTTTACAAATTTTCAGCCACGATCCCTCAAAATCTGCTATCATCAGTGTGCAGTCTTTTATTGTCTATGTGGAACACATAAAGTAGTGCCCTTCAGCCATAAATGAAACCATAGAAAGTCTGGTGATTACGCTTCTCCACAAAGATGAGTCAGGCCTTGAGCACACAAACTTTCACAGGACCTGAAAATGCATTACAGAGAATGAACACACTACACAAGAATTTCTAAAGCCTAAATTGTTCATCAGTCCACAATAAGGCAACGTGTCCACAATGGAAATTCAGGAGTGTTACTCCTCTCCCTAGGAGTGGGTGTCCTGCAAAGCTCGCACCAAGAGAACAGCGTGTAATCCTGAACGAGGTGATAAAGAACCCGAAGTAACAGCTAAGCACCTGCAAAAATCTCTACAACTTGTTAAAAATCCCATTATTAGGGGGAAAAATAAAATTCTGAATAGAAATGATGTTAATGGAAGGACATGAATGTTCCACCAAACTTCTGGGATGTTCTGCAGGCAAGGTGAGTTAGAAGCTGAATATGGTACACTATGTTTGAAGCTTAGTTGAGGGAACAATGAAAAAGCAAGAACTTTTAGAGGAAAGTGCGATGTGAGGAGAGGTTGGCAGATGCAGATATGACAAAAATGACCTGAAGCAAACCACTGAACGGTCAAAAGAAAAAGACAAAGATTCAACATCATTGCCCTGATGTTAACCAATATGGGATGCTGTGGCAAGACCTGAAATAAGAGAAATTTTGATGATATCTGACTGTTGTCCAAGTCTCGTCAGCAGCTGTAGGACTCATCTAATGGAGGTTGGTGCTACTAATGGAGCATAAGCTGCATCTGTGAGCTTGCAAAATACATCCAGTCCCTTTAAAACTTCAAACTTCTGGGACTGATCTGGTCAGTTAAGCAGAGGGGTTTGTTAATCAGTTTCAGCTGCTTTGGTGTTATTAGGTAGTTCGGCTCCACCCGGATGGCATATCAATATGTGCCATCGCCAGAAGGTCTGCTGTGTCTCTCAGCACAGTCTCAAGAGCATGCAGGAGATTTCAGGAGAGGTAGTTACTCCAGGAGAGCTGAAAAGGGCCGAAGGTACTTAACCCATCACCAGGAACGGTATTTACTCGGTTATGGAAAGAGAAACTGGATCAGTACTGCCAGAGAACTACAAAATGACCTCCAGCAGGCCACTGATGTCAGAAACAGAGTTCATGAGGGTTGTCTGAAGGCCGACGTCCACCACTGTGGAACCCAACTGGCATTTACCATAGATTACCACAACTGGCAGGTCGACCTGTGAATAAACTAGAAATTAACAGTTTTTCAACAAAAATGAATCTGGCTGAATCAACTGACACAAGAGTTTGCCACTTACTGAATGAAGAGATTTAGCACTTTAGTAATAGAAAAGAAAAATGCAAAATATTGTCTGTAGTAGAGTAGGCTGAATATTTTAATGTTGGGTTCTGGTTTAAGAAATGCCAGTTTGCAGAAAAATAAATCAAACATTCCCTGCAGGAGGGGGATTTCTCTCCAACCAGCCAAAAATGGCTTTCTGCCTGTTAAACGAACTCGACTAATACATCCAGTGAAATCCAGCAGCTGTTAAGGTCCCTACAAGTGGAGCTGGGAGCCATTATTCTAATACCCTGTGGACCTCAGGCTACTTTCCAGTAATGTGCAATTTGAGGTCACTGGACTGATGATGAAAAAGAGAGCGATGGTCAGTTTACAGGCTGTTAAGAGCTACTGGTGCCCACAAAGAGCTGAAAAAAAAAAGGTTTCTGCCAAATATTTCCCAAGAGCACAAGATAATCTTCTCTGAAACCACAGATCAGTCTGTCAGATAGCAGCTGAATTATTTTAATAAGTGCAATTACATTTCCTGTGCTCTGATACAGGGCAGCTTTGTATCCTTCCAACTCTCCGAGTACACTGGATAACACAACATGGCTGTGCAGGCATTCACTGCGGTCAGAGGTGCCACGGATGCAAATGGAAATGTCTGTGCACAGTCAGTGTAGATGGAGAACAGCAGTGATGGTGGGAAGTGGTAAACAGTCTTCTTCAGGCAGAGCAACCAAGGTCCTCTATCATCCTAGTTGCCTAGCTTCCACTTTCACGGCATTCATGCAGCTTTCAAGGACCCAACTTGTTTCAGAGAATTATCAATGCACAGAGGCAACAACAGTCACTTCAAAACCAACAAGTGGGGCTCTGTGAGAGGACAGCTCAGTTTAATATTGGTATTTATTTATGAATGTCAAACTTAGAGAAAAAAAGATAATTTTCCTAAACTGGAAGCTAAGTGAGGACAACTTTGACACTGCAATTTCAGAATGTGGGATGTAGAACACATCACAAAACACTCAAAGCAGATGTAGTTGGAAAGCATTTTGGACTGCATTTGAGCCACAAAATGTAGGGAAATAAATAATGTTTTAGAAGATTTGCTTTAGTGAAGTACAGGTGTGCAGTGCTCTATGCAGTCCTGTGAAAGTGCTAGGCACACCATTACTGCTTCCACGGGAACTGATAGGGTAAGTAGCAGCCAAGAGCTGATAATCAAATACACTTGATTAACTGATCATCAGCAAGCGGGAGAACCTCTATAAAAGGAGAAGTTCTGGCAGTTTGCTGATCTGGAGCATTAAGGTGTGCATTAACACAATCCAAAGTCTTCCCAGGAGTGGACGTCCCAGCAAATTCACCCAAAAATCAGACCATGCAATGCTCAAAAAACTGCAAAAAAGCCAAATATCTGCA
Source organism: Copadichromis virginalis (assembly GCF_057382275.1). Classification (NCBI taxonomy): domain Eukaryota; kingdom Metazoa; phylum Chordata; class Actinopteri; order Cichliformes; family Cichlidae; genus Copadichromis; species Copadichromis virginalis. Next base: position 17,441,636 of record NC_140624.1, read on the forward strand.
GGTCTCAGTTAGCATGGAAAATGTTAAAGTTTATGACAATATGATTACAAAAAGACAGAACAAGTCTGGCTTGACAGGACAAAGCTTCTTCTCTCAGAAGAACCTGGTAACACAAGTTAGCTTAGCAAAGTTACATCTGAACCAATCACTTCTGCAACAACGTCCTTTGGACAGATGAGACCAAACAGGAGATCTTTGCTCATAATGAAGATCAAAGCAAAGCATATCAGCACAAACACCTCATATGAACTGTCAAACACGGTGGTGGAGGGGTGATGATTTGGGTTTCTTTTACAAACACAGGACCAGAGGCATGTACGACAAAGCAGAATTATATCTTATCCAGGTAACTTTGTGGTTACCGGGGTTTTCTGTACTTACAAAGAACAATCATTTCTTACTAGGGTGCATCCCCCATAGTAACTTATTCTGCAAACCTAGCCTGCTCAAGGAGTTGAAAATCAACAGGTATGAAATCACCGACTATTGACCAATCAATTCTCTGGAAATCAGCATCACTAATCAGCAGCAAGATCGATTTTTATTAGTGTCTAAAGTTTTTGTGTTTCCCAAATGAACATCAGTAATAAATACAGATTCTTAGATGCTGTTTTCTTTCTTGACTTTTTCAACTTTTTTTTTTTTTTTTTTTTTACCAATAGGCTGTAAACAGTCTTGCTATTCAATATGCATCAATAGATGAATCAAGTCACCTATTTGTTCCTTTGGACTTTATATCAATCACAGGTAGACTAAGCCTACATTTGAATTCTGTTTTTGTATTTACATGCCATTAGAACATTAAACATCATTGGGGCTTTCGATGAAAGAATAAAAACTAATGGTCCAACGAGATCATAATCCATCAGATTTTCCCACAGTTGGCAAACAGAATAAATTTTATTAATATAAAAGTTCTTTTCCACTTTTACTGACCACAAAAGGAGATCGATCAAAACAAATAAATGTGATTGGTCAGATGATGCCAGCACCACCCCTTTCATGTGAACTTGCTCGTATCTAGATCAGGACAACCAGGGTTAACATAGCGAGTTGATAACACTGGCTTCACACAAAGCTGGTTAAGGTAAGTGGATCCAGGTAACTGGAAAAATACCCTCTGCATGTCGGGTTTTCCTTCATTGTACCTGGGCACGTTGCAGTCACCGAGTTAACCATGAACTCATCTGCATCCTAAAGTACTGTAAAGTGAAATGTGAAGCCATGTTTTCAAAGCTTGACTGAAAAACTGCTGAAAACAAAAAGAATCAAGGTGGTGCAATGGTCCAGTCCAAGCCCAGACCTCAAGCCCATTGAAATGCAGTGACAGGACATTAAGATAGCTGTGCATAAATAAATGCCAACAAACCTCAATGAACTGAAGCAGACAAGGGGGACAAAACTCCAAAATTCCTGCACAATGATCTGAGAAGCTGATGACGCCCCATGGAAAACAATTACTAAACATGCAAGCTCTAAGGAGCCTGAAAAGAAAGTGACTGGACTAATTTAAATTTCTTGAAGACATTTCATCTTTTATCCAAGAGACTTTTTCCAGTTCTAAAACCAAACGCTGGAGAGTCCCAGGTATTTAAACCTTATCGGCATTTAAGAACCTGTTCCTTAGACCACCATGACCTGGATGACTGAGAACCTACAGATTTACTAAACATGCAGTTTTTATATCCCATTGACCTCCGACAGCTATGGTTCACCCCTATTCATTTAGAAAGGGGTCCTCAAATAACTCCTAATAAGCATTACCAAAATGGCTTGCTTTAAAAGAACGGGTTCATTCTCAAGTCTCTCATAAAGTCGGGAGGAAGCTGCTGGTGGAGACCAAAACAGAACAATTAAACTGGGGTTAATATTAAGCCTCTGTTCATCAAGTGGACACAAACGTAACTCAACCTGAAGAGAAATGTGGCCAGTGTGTTAACAGTAAGTTCAAAATTTTAAGCTTTAAAGATAATAAACTATGTAACAGACACATTATCTATATCAAACTCATCTGTGGCATTAAATACAATCCAATTATCGGGTTGCTGAAGTGTCTCACCTCACTGCATCTTACATAAGACTCACTTATACAAGAAATCTTGCATAATGGACTTAAAATGTTTACACAATGGGGAAAATAGCGTGCTGACAGTCAGACTCTAGTATGTTAGTAATATCTCAGTCAAATACTTCAAAATCTCACAACTCTTCGCCCACTGGGATGTCTGAAGCTGCACTCGGGTAACGTCAGCTTACTTAACTTGCTCCAACAGGCTATCAAGCAGCTTAGGGGCCTAAAATTAGGCCAAAGTCGAGCAGAGCTGAAGTGATGAGGACTACCTTTCAGTGGTGAAGATCTCATTAAATCAACAACAACAAAAGAGCTGGGAGAGAAGAGCGGCCAAGACCATTATAGTGTCACGGCCACAAGCTTCCTGTTCTAAAAGTCCTATCAGTTTCTGATCAGCCGCTCTGGCCTCCAGCTACTGTTCGGATCTCATCTCTTTGTTCTCGTCTTGTTCGCACCGATGTGAACTTTCTTTGCAAGAGGGCATCCAAGCATCTCAGAAACAATGCGGGCAGTCGTTGCAAAGAAACATTCATCTCCTTTATCTCAGGAGGTGTGATCATTGCGGTGTGCGTTTGAGAACGATAACACATTCAGAGCGTTTCGAAGAATAAAGGTGACAAGGTTAAAATGCAAAGATCCACTCCAAGCATGAAATGCATGATTAAAGATCAGTAAAATTAACTTTAACAGGCAGAATAGCCATTAGTCCAATGTTACTATGCATCAGGTTCTTAGGTTTGCCATTGTAACATAAGAAGGAAACACTTGTGAAAAGCACATCAGAACAAGAGCACAGTAAATTTTTTAATGAGCTTTCCATGTTTTCTTTGGCAGCAGGACACTTCCAGAGGGATGATCCCTCTCGGACAGCGATTTGGAAGCCTGACAACTGAACCAACAGTTGAAAGGTGGAGCAAGAGGAAGAAGAGGAAGACAATCTGTCCCCTCCTTCGACCAGCAGCACTTCCTCTTCCATTTTAATCCCCAGCGAAAGCTGCGAGCTCGCTGGGCTTTTGTGCCCCAGGTGGCCTGTTGTGAACCCGGGAGTGCAACAACAAGCCACTTCCTGATTAAGACGCGTAGGAACAAGTAAAAATGGCCCTCACTCGAATTCAGCCAGCCAGGCAAGAGGAGTACACGCTGTACGGTGTGTGCCATTACAACCGAGTGCTGACGAACCAGCCCCGCAGATGTGTGCTGGGTCGTGGGCGGAGGGTTGTGTGTTCCTCCAACCTGGCCATTGTGTGGACAGTAAGTCTCAGTGAAGATGATGATGATGATGATGATGATGATGATGATGATGATGATGATGATTCACTGGTCTTATTCAGAGGCTCTTCACACACAAATGAAAGCCTTGCGGGGGGGGGGGGGGTGAAAAAAAACAGAAAAATCAGAATTGCCTCTAGGCAGGAATGTCTGACTGTTTAGTCCAGCAGCTGAAGTGTTGAGTGCGCTTTATGAATCACCAATCTCAGAGAATTTTATGATGCTGCTAGAAAAAAACCAAAAACAAAAGAAAGCACAGCAGTTTACACAAGGGGACGATGCTCCGAAGAACAAGCCACATAACCATAGTGACCAGAGACCTGTCTTTTTGTTTTTTTTACTGTGCTTCACACCAGTTTCAGCTAAATTAAAGAAAACAAACACGTTTCCTTGGGGAGACTCCATCCCTCAGCATCTCATAACAACATCAACACCACAATGACTACTTCTCAGGAAAGAGGAGGGGGAAACCATCTCTCTGGGGGGGGGGGGGAGCAGAGCAGCGAGAACTGCACTCTGTTAAACGTGTGATAACACCTAGCAGTCTATCACAAGGCTGCTTGGATCGTGTGAGCACGACCTGCTCTGGCTGTCTCCTGTCGCTCATTCACTCAGGCTCTTCTGTCTGTGCTGCATGACTTATTCAAAGAAGAAAAAGGCATGAAGTCAGGCAGCACTAACAGCAGACCAAAATAAACTGTGGAATTCGCCTGCTCTGTGGTCCAAGGGCAAGGGACTAAGTTCAGCCAAAGATGAGGGGAGTGGAGGAGTGGAGGGTGGGGAGGGGAGGGGAGGTTTCCCTAAAAACAAGTCCACACAAACCAGAGCACAGCAGTTTACTGTACAAACAAGAATCTGCCACAGTGACACAGATCCATAAAACCCCAGACGTGATCTTTCTCAGCTCAAATACATCCCTCTGTTTGGAGAAGAGAGTCAAGAGGCCGACAGAACAAGGCACAACACCCACTGAAGTCCTCACAGATGGCCCCCTTAATTTGGGGGAGCTGATTTCTTCATCATCATCATCATCATGTAATGCAAAAGAGGCCCCCGCTGTCTTTGTCACAGTTGTGCCGATAAATAAATGTCAGCCTTAACAAAGCTCTGGATACACGCGTCAGTCCTGGGAAAAAACATAAAAGCAGAAACATGCCGCAGTAGTTTCTGAATGAACCATGACATAACGGGGAGGGGGGGCATCACGCGAGTCTGACTTCACACATGATTAAGATCCCCTTCTCCCCCCCCCCCCCCACACACACACACACACACACACTGAACAATAAACTCATCAGGCTCCAGGTCTGGGTTTAAAACGCCTCTATCAGCGGGCTGTAAGTTTCTGCCTGCGTCTGTCACCGTCAACCAGTTAATTCAGCACACATTCAACAGCTGTCAGTCAGCGCTCATTTCCGCCAAAACCGCTACACTGTGGCATTGTTGTCTTGACACCAATTTGCACAAGTGGACACAAAGTTGTTGGTTTTCTGTTGTTGTTTTTATCCGCCCGCAAAGCCTGCGTGTATCGCGTTACTCACGTCCCAAGGACTTCCTTGAAGTCAAAGATTTTCTTGATGTCATCGACATGCTTTTTCCAAGATCCATCGCTGGACTCGCCGTTTTCTTTCGCCATTTCGCGCAGGGGTGGGGGGAGGAGAAGAAGAAGAGAGAGAGACAGAGAGAAAGAGAGAAAGAGGCTGCCGGAGGATCACCAGTCGTCTCACCCAACCCAGGAAAAAAAAAAGAAAAGAAAAGTAATGCACTTCTCTATTTCGCCAAGGGCTTCCTGGCTTTCTGTCAGCACAGTCTATCTTGCCTCCTGAGCCCTTGCATGCAGTCAGGCAAACCCAAAGGGGGTGTGGGGGGAGGTATGTCCTACTCCGAGAGGTTATGTCACTAATCTGTTTGACGTAGCGGATCCCAAGCCTGAGCTTCCCCGGTGCTCAGATCACTGTGACGGGGGAAACACAGGCTCTCCCCCTCCTCCTACCCCGGGCGGGATTCAGTCAGTGTTCATGCGGCGATGCTTTGAGCAGAGGACGGGCTACTTGCAGGAGGATGACACTTGGCAGTCGCATCCGAGCTGCTGTGCCATCGAGTCACACCGACCGCCCTGTGGTTGTTATAGCAATAGGAGGAGTGGGAGGTTGCTGCTCCCGCCTATCTATCTGACAGCGCAGGCAGCGATTTAAGTGTTCGCATTGCAGCAAATCACCGGCCCGCTGGAAAGTCCTGGAGTCATCGGTGTCAGCGTCCGTCTGTGCGGCAAAAATAGATTGTCACAGTTAACACAAGTCTGTGTTTCTGCGTCTGGGTGTTGCACATGTGCGTTGGATTTAGAGGCAGGTGCGTAGCTAGGAGCAATAAGGGTTCATGAGCAGCAGGGGATCCTTGTTTCCACCCACACCCCCATTTCGATTTTCTGCAGGGGTTTTTTTTTTTTGTCTTAACTTTTTTAAAAACCTAAACTCTTTTATAATGTCAATTGTTGGTGTCTCTACTGAAAGTAATTCACAACTTTTTTTGTATTCTTAATTGTTGAGGAAAGGTTGAAATAGTCGTCTGCAAGCAGAACTGCACCATGAAAAGATAAATATTTATGCTGTTTCCAAGTACACTAGCAGTCCAATCAGATCGTCTTTTACAAAGCAGGAAATGTCCTTTCTGTGTGGACTTTGCATGTTCTCCCTGTGTTTGTGTGGGTATTCCAGCTTCTTCCCAAAGTCCAAAGACATGCATTTAGTGGAGTTATGTTAATTAATTATTCTAAATTACCCATAGCTGTGAATGTGAGTGTGAAAGGCTGCCTGTCTCTCTGTGTTGGCCCCGTGACAAGCTGGTGACCTGTCCAAGGTGTACCCTGCCTCTTGTCTTATGGTCACTGGGATAGGCTCCAAACAGCCAGAAGACATTTTTAAACCATTTAACTTTTATCTGTAAATTCTATTACAGGTGTTGCCTCTTTGCCCCCGACATCAGCTTTATAACCTGCAATGCAATGGGCTCAGTGTCTGGATTAGTTGGCTCAGAAGGATAAGAATTAAACTCCAGAGCAAGAGGTCAGGAGTTTGAGAAGTGTCTCCTTCTTTGGGCCAGTATGATTTGTGTTTACAAATCAACAATTTTACAAACACAAAAGTAGTAGTTAACTAGGGCTGAGCTAAGACCAAAATAACAAACACCTCGACAACAGAGCTAGCCTAACCAAAAGCTTCCCCCCCCCCATCTTCCAAAACAAAAGGCATCTCAGCTCTACTTACTCCTTCAACCATGCACACAATTATAATTGATGTTACAAAAAATACTGGATTTGGAAAACAAACAAGTGAATGATCCTCTCTACAGACCGTGGCTATCTTGACTCCTTATGTAAGGTGTGGTCACCAGCCTCGAGCCAATCGTGTTTGAGCTGCACCTCCACATTTCAGCATATTCTACCTCTTCATAGAGGAAGGAACACAGCAGTTGCACACAATGACACAAAAATAACACAGCAGTCATAACAGTTCTAATCAATAAGACCATAATATAGATGAATTCTTGAAATTCAAGAAAGTCCTATAAGGATGTCCGGGCAACAGCGAGGTTACGTCTCTGATATCGGCACAGCTTTAATGTCGGAACTATTAGCACAACTTTTGGAACCATTGAACCAAGACATGAAGAAAAGAAGGTCAGCTGACGGTTAATCAATTTCTAAATGTTCGCCTGGTGGCCTGACATTGGCCTGTTGTTGTACATTTCCTGTTGTCAAGACAACCGTTCTCATTTGGCTCAACATAAGCACCATCTAACGCCATCCCTCAATTCAGACAAAGAAAAATATTTTTTTTAAATAACACTGACCTTTTATTTAAGTAAAGTAAAGTTTGGATCTTCAGTCATTAATTAATGATTTAGGAAAAAATAAATAAATACAAAAAATTTCTGGCTTTTGAAGTAGAGCATGCTCCACATCAGCAATCATTGTGGCCTTTTTTTCATCTTCACTAAACACAGAAACAGAGTTTCAAAATGACAGTTTACAACAACAGTCATCTTTGGACTCTCTACATTGAAGGGTGGGGATCTTAAAGTGTAATAGAGAGAACCTGGAGAATCCTCTGTGAACAAGAAAACAAAAAAGGGAAATCGTCCAGCAGAACCAGGCTCAGACAGGGTCAGCTTTCTCCCATGACCAGCTGGGGGTGAGAGGAAAAAGAAGAAAGAAAAGTGAAGCATAGAGAAAGAAGACAAAAAACAAAACTACAGGAGGAAAAAAGTTAAAAGCAAAAGCTGCATATAAAGACATCAGAAGTGAAAGAGAGGACAGTGGGGGAAACACCTCAGGGCATTGTGGGAAGTCCCCCAGCAGTCTGACCCTCTGCTAAGTGATGTTTCACGCTCGACTGATCCTGCCCTAACTAAGCATGAAATCACAAGCTTAAAAAAACCTTCCTTTAATGATGTCACACCCTCTATCACATTGCATCATATCCTGTCTATCTGGTAGTGTGTGTTAGTGTGTGCCACCCTTCTGGTCTGTGTGACAAAACCATTTAATCTTTCACTTACTGTATGTGATCAAGATTTCTTGTAAAGAAACATTTCATGATCATCTGAACGTGTATTAATTATGTTAGATTCTTGCATCCTTTCACCTTCAACACAATAAAAAAAAAAAAAAAAAAAAAAACCCCACCAAATTATGTCATCCTGGTTTATTTAATCCTGAACCCAAAATGGGAGATTGGCGGCCAGGACAGGGTACTGATAGCTGAAGGCTCCGCCTCCCATTCTAGTTTTGAAACCCCAAAATGCCTTTTGTTAGGATAACATTGTACTATGAGGTATTTAAGATCGATGGGGCATTGATGGAGTTTGTGTGTAGAGAGAAGGATTTGATTCTGGATTTGACAGGAAGCTAATAAGAAGTTGAAGTGGGAGAAATATGATTTTATGGCTCCTATTAATGCTCTTGCTGTTGTATTTTGGATCAAATGAAGGTTTTTCAGGAAGTTATTCGGAAAACCCGATGACATGGATTTACAATAATCCAGCCTAGAATTTATTCTGGAATAGCCAGACCTAATATACCTCCATTATGAAGTTTTTCAGATATACTGTAGCTTAGTCACTGAGAACTTTGTATGGGAAGAAAATCACTTTAAATTGTTCCCTGTTTTCAGTTGAACTGTTGAATACTGTAATTTTTTTTGAAGGATTCCTCCTCTGATCAATTGCGTAACTTGTTTGGGAGGACATTGTCGTTTTATTTAACTGAATGAACAATCAAGCAGAATAAACACAACTAATTAAATCAAGGTCATGACTTAAAGCTAATTTTCCTCATTGCTTTACACAGAGGTGTTGTTCCTTCAGTCTGCAGAAAAATCATCCACCCACTTTGTTTTTGGATTTTTGAATCCAGCCTCCAAAAGTATCGATTATCTCATGTCTTTCTTTAACTGGAAAACAGCCATTTAAGAGTGCGTCAGCCTTTATTGAAATCTCATGTAAAAAAATACGAGAAAAATATGAATGCAGGACCCAACAACTCTGGGTCCACTCTAACAATATCCTGTCTTAAGCTGAAGTATGGTTACGCAACTGTAAAATGGTAAATGGCCTGTATTTGTGTAGCGCTTTACTAGTCCCTAAGGACCCCAAAGCGCTTTACACATCCAGTCATCCACCCATTCACACACACATTCACACACTGGTGATGGCAGCTACATTGTAGCCACAGCCACCCTGGGGCGCACTGACAGAGGCAAGGCTGCCGGACACTGGCGCCACCGGGCTCTCTGACCACCGCACCACTGACAGAGGCGCCCCAGGGTGGCTGTGGGTAAAGGGATCTATTATACTCCTTTACAACTGTGCATTTTTACTGTTGCTGAGCATTATCATGCTGAGCCTTGGTGATGCCCCTCAGTTGAACCTCTGTCTGAAAAAATCTGCGTCACTTCTTTTCCCTTTAAGCCAGCTTTCATCTAATTTGCTCTCCGTCACATAATGGTTAGAACCTGTGTGCCAGATATGACCACATAAGTAATATTCACTGTCAATGACATCATACAGAAATAAGAGAAGGAAAAAAAATGGACATTTGTGAAGCCTAAAGTTACTGGCTCACAGTAATTCCCTGTACATATGTTAATTTATTTGAAACTATGCCTGCAGATGAAGTTCATCAGACCAAAGATATGTTGGAGTTATCTGGCTTCACTCACCAGAACATCATCAGGTTACAGGAAGGTGGTTATAAACTTGGTAAGTCAATCACAGGATTTCCCCAGTCTTATTACAAGCCATTCTCATTAGAGGGGTAACACTGACCAATCACAAACAGCAGTATTTGAAGCAAGGAAGGACAGGGTGTTTACACTGTGAGGATTATTTGACATCACCGTCACAGCTTTATCAGTAAGAAACTGGAGAACCACATAGATTACAAGTGTTATCCTTTTAATGTTTAGTTAATGTGCATAAAGACAGTTCATCCTTCCATCCGTTTGCTTGCACTTATCCACTTCAGGGTAGCAGGGGAGCTGTAGTCCCTGCAAGGAAGCGGGATTACCTGGTGAGAACCCATGCAGACTCAGGACCTGCTGCGAGGTAACGGTGTTAACCAGCATGCCCCCTGCATAAGGACAGTTTTAGTTTTTATTCCTTCCAGCTGCAGTCTTGGTGGCGTTTGCAACCAAGAGGGAAAAAGATATCCAGAAATAGGGCTGCATTATTAAGTTCTCTTTGATATTTGGTCTGATTGGGACCTGATGAATGTAAAAACAAAAAAATACCTGATTTTTTTTAACCTAAATTTTGTTTCTAAGAAAAATCAGAGCCATATATGAGGATATTCATTTTCGATACAAATTTCAATAGAACAGTAGCAGTAGAGTGTCCTCGTAAGTGGATATTAGGCCCCTGTACAGCAAAATTTAGTATTTTGGTCTAAATAACCCAAAATGTGATGTCCACATATGTGGATGCCAGGTCCTAGGAGGTTAAAGAATCTGTATTTCTCACAGATGGTGAGGGGGGAAAAAAAACCCTGTAGACCAGGGGTGGGCAACACCAGGCCTCGAGGGTCGGTGTCCTGCAGGTTTTAGATGTTTCCTTGATCCAACACAGCTGATTCAAATGGCTAAATGACCTCCTCAACATGTCCTGAGGTTCTCCAGAGGCCTGGTAAAGAATTCATCATGTGATTCAGGTGTGTTGACCCAGGGTGAGATCTAAAACCTGCAGGACACCGGCCCTCGAGGCCTGGAGCTACCCACCCCTGCTGTAGACCCTCCTTCTACCTGCTCACAGAGATCCGAGGTATCTTCCACAAATGTGTGGCTGTAGCTCAGGAGGTAGAGCAGGTCATTGACACGCTAAAGTATCCTTGGGCAAGATATTTACCCCTAGCTGCTCACCAGTGCATCCACCAGAGTGTGAATGTTAGACAGAAAGCACCTAAGCATAGAACAAAGTGCTTGTATGAATGGGTGAATGAGGCAAGTTGTATAAAGCACTTTGAGTAGAGTAGAAAAACACTAAAGAAGATTCAGTTCAGTCCATATGGTGACACCATTTCCCAGAAAACTGATTGGTCAGTAGGTGGTGATTTCATACCTGTTGATCTCTAATCTAAGACTAATCTAACCTGCTGTAATCTGGAGCAGGTTATGTCTGCTGCACAGCCCAGTAACAAGTGAAGCTGCCCTTTTAAAAATAAAAAAATAAAATCCAGAGTTAAACTGGAAGTTAGTGGAATAAGCACGAATCCTGCTTCGTGCTACAAACTTCAGGAGCGACTACTCTTATAGAACGAAGCACGTTATTGGTCAAAAAGAAATAGACACACTTACATGAAAACAGATTTATTTTAAAATATACTCTTTAATGCCAATATTCTGATTTGAAGCTTCAGTTTGGTAAAATGGTTAAAACAATTAACTTTAGTTCATATTTGTAAGATAAGAAATGAAACTGGTCTGATAAACATTCAACAGTTTCAATGGTAACTTCCTCCTGGTGATCACGACAGACTTTCAAATCTTCAAGTGTAATGCTAGTTTAGCACTCACATTCTTACATGTTTCAAGGTTAATGCACAAATACACTCCCACTACTTTATGATGTAAACAGTAACTCATGCAGCCTGTGTGCACGAGACAAATAAGCAGTTCCGATTCCTGAAACATGGAATCTGTAGATTTCCCCCTGACAGGCGTCCATCACAGTCACCTTGTAAATGCCGTCTGTAAGGCTTCGTGCCTCCATCCTTAAATACAGGCATGCTGAATGACAGGAGGGAACAGAAGTAGGCTTTTCATTAAAAACAAACACTTAAGAACTACAAGAGAACAAATAAAATCATTAACACTATCCTCTTTCACACATTTCTCTGATTTGATCTTCATTACTGAACAATTTGTTTAAAAACAGCCCATCCACGCCACGTAAGGGTCCCGCGTATCTGTAGTGCAGCAGATGCAGCATGTAGTGTTGTACCGATGCCTGCAAACTTGATATGTTTTGGTTTGCAGCCTTGTTTAAGTCTTAGGAGAAAGTAGCAGTGAGGATGGCCTCTTGCTGCTGATGATGAAGGGTCCCGATGCCGACAGCAGGGGCGGGCAGAGCGGGCCGGCTCACTAACCGGAGCTGACAAGGACAGAGGAGGAAGTCAATTCGAGTAATATAATTCACTGAGGTTCACAGTGTAGACAGAATTGTTTCAAACTGTGCTCACCTTGCAGGCCAGCTGCTTCTCAAACCTGGGAGCTACAAAAGACCAGGGCCCCATGTTCTGAGGCTCCTCCTGGCTCCAAATGAACTCTGCAAGAGGATTTTAAAAATGTGATTATAACCTACAGTGATACAGGATTTATGTAGGTTAGCACTTTGGTTGAAGTTCCTCTCTTGCAGTTCAGTGAAATTTCAGCTCAGTGTGAAACCAGTTTGCTATAGAGTATTTGGTGAGAACGATAGTACAGCAAACTGAAGTGAAACCTGAGCTTTGTTTCTCATCCACACACACAAAAATGACCATTCAGAACAACTGCCAATCTAAATTATGTCTCTCCGTTTTAATTAAAAAAAACCCCACAAACATACATGTAAAAAAATAAATAAATAAACATGTAGTCATTCGCTAAAGAAAATGTGCCATCTTTCATTTCTAACAGGATTGAATGAAATGTCACGTGGTCTTTATCGGGTCTTGAAATTATTTAAATATAACTTTGGCTGAGTGGTAGTAATAATTTGATTTCTTTTCTTTTCCAGTCTTTTTTGTTGTAGATCTGTTGCTCTGCTTGGGATCGTTGTCTTGTTGCTCGACCCAATTTCAGTCAAACTTTAGCCGTCACACAAAAGGCCTCACATTTGACTCTAGGATACTTTGGTATACAGAGAAGTTCACGGTTGACTCGATGACCTTAAACTACCCAGCTGCTGTGGCTGCAAAACAAAACCAAATCATCACTCCTTCACCACCGTGCTCGACACTTGGTATGACATGTGTGTGCTCATATCTAATTGCGATGCTGTGCATTAAGGTCACACATTTCCTTATCTGTCTCATCTGTCTAAAGGACACTGTCGCTAAAGTCTGGTGGTTTGCTCAGACGCAGCTTTGCAAACGTGCCATGTTTTTTTTGTTTCTGGTTTTTCGAGAGAAGACACTTTCTCCTGGTCACACACCAAATAAGCCATATTTCTTAAATCTTTTTTTCTACTGTCATGAAGTTTAGTATGTTAAATGTTAAATGTTGAGGCCTGCAGAATCTGACATGTAGCTCTTGGTTTTTTGCAGTTTCTTTGAGCATTGCACAGTCTGACCTCAGGGTAAATTTGTTGGGATGTCCACCCCTAGAAAGACCGGTTACCGTCTTGAATGTCGCTCACTTGTAAATAATAATAGTGAAAAACATTAGATGTAGAATGATAGGCTTCAAATTGTTTGGAAATGGTCTTTAACCCTTCCTGGATTGATGGGCAGCAGCAATTCTTTCTTTAAGGTCACTGCTGATGTCATTCTTCCTTGCCGTTGTTTTAACACACACCTGAACCAGCAAACTCACAGAACTCCTGCTTTTATGGGCACGATGCATTTGATTGTCAGCTATCAGCTCTTGGCTACTACTTATAGTTTAACTCCTCTCTGGAGGGGAGAGGGAGGGGAAACAGGAGGACAAAGGAGGGGGGAACAACTAAGCTGTAGTGCCTCTTCACCTCACTGTACAATACCTTGTGCAATACTTTTTGTAAATAGTCAACAGTGCAATAGACTCAATACTTGAAATGTGCAATTCACTTGTATTTTTATTTTTTATTCCTATTTATTCTATTTATCCCCTTCATATATTTTATTTATATTGTCTCTGTATTTATATATATGTGTGTGTGTGTGTGTGTGTGTGTGTGTGTGTGTGTGTGTGTGTGTGTGTGTGTGTGTGTGTGTGTGTGTGTGTGTGTGTGTGTGTATGTATATATATATATAATATTCTGTAACTCTGTAACTTCTGTCGGTGCTGTGCTTTTTTGGAAATCGAATTTCCCAGAGGAACCCACCCGAGGGATTAATAAAGTTCTATCTAATCTAATCTAATACTCACAATTCTTGTAGAAGAAGGGTATAGTTAGTTTAAGGGCACGGCACACAGACATAACGTGCCATGTGTCATAATTTGAGCAGTTTGGTCAAAAAGCTCCTCGTCATATACCTCAGTTACCATCTGAAGACCATTATCTGAATCATCAATTTTTCTTTTAAAAAAACAGAACAAATATTTCTGACTGTCCTTTGCTGTATTACTGTTAAATAATAATCAGGATCTTTGTAAGACCAGAACCTATGATTTATACCCCAAAATGTGAAGATATTTTCAGCCCCGTGTTTGAAGTCTTCTTATCCTCACAAGCTGCATTTAGCTTTAAAACAAAAGCTGTCTGTGCCTAAAAAGTAAAAAGAGGAACCTAAAAAAAGTATGCAAATCACTCACCGCTTTGAAGGTTCAAAGGCTGTGAGCACAGGGTAATAACAACATTGCTCAGAAAAGCAATTCAAGATTTTGATCTACTCTGAGTCCTCAGCTAAACTTTGCCAGTTGAACACACACGTAGTATTTGTACTGCTGTTTACATAAATGCATTCTTGTGAAACTAAACAAGTAAGGATGGTGTGAATAAGCAAAAAAAGACAATGTTGGCAAGGAAATTTTCTCGTGTATGGAAAGCATGTCCATCATGCCTTGAATGACGCTCACAGGGACAGTAAAGGATAAAGTGAGAGAAACCTGTGAGACAACAGCTGTGCAGTAGGTAAGAGTTTGTCAGATACTTGATGATCTGGCATTTCAACTAAACGGTCGAATGTCGTTTCTGCTTTCAGCTGGATCACATTTAAATTACTCTGACTCAGACTTCAGCAGTGCGCTTTTGTAACCCTCTTCTGTCTGGCAAAAAGTCATCCTTCTAAAGTTTTTGACAGATTGCTAAATTGTATCCGTTTTCTTGATTTTATGACAGGTGGTCTGTTAAATGTAATAATAATTTTAAAAAAAACCAAACCAAAAAAAAAAAAAAACCCAGTAGTTTGTTAAATAGATTTTATAGACCAACCCTTAAAGGTTAACCCCAACACTAACGTTTATAACTTATACAGAAGACACTTCATATGAGGTATGACCTCTCCTGGATGTGATGCAAGCCGTCACCTGTCTGGATCGGAATTACTCTCCATTCCTGAATGAGTGCAGCTGACAGCTGGCTATGCAATGGTCACTGGTTGTAGCTGCCTCTGATGAACGCATCCACCCAGGCATGTTCAGCAAGAAACACGTCAGGACTAAAGGAAAAGGCCAAGGAAGTGTCTGAGTACTCTCCTGATCCAGAAAGGCCTGCACTATTCTGGCGGTGTGGGAACCGGCACCGTCCCACTCAAGCAGCCACCACAGGCCTGGCACGATTACTCATCTCTGTTCCATGAGATTTCCACCAAGCTCAATCAGATGAGAGACTTTCTCTGATGGACATGCGAGGCTGCAGCAGCAGCAGCTCAGAACATCGGTCAGCCACATGGTGGCACTGATGAAAAAAACCGTTCATACACCATTTTTGTGTATACTGAAACCTCTGGATTGCAAATGTAGTAAATTGAACATATTCTGAGTTTTTTTCTACAAATAATCTGACTGAAACCAATCAACTACAACCAATATCTACTCACAGAACACGTTTGGATTTTCTAAAAGATTGATTTAAAATAATTTACAGAGAAATGGATTTCAAGCAGAGACTGGAAAAAGATTTCACGACAGAAAACTTGTGATTCTTATTCTGACTCATTAATAAAGTACCGTTGTAATTAAGTGGAAAAAAAGATATTTAGATTTGAGAACTTAAGTGTTTGTAATGTTTAAATGTATTATTGTACTGCTCTGAAAGGACAAACACCACCCGCACACCCTAACACTAAAACAAAACATTTTTAAACAACACAAACTAAAATGAAACAAACAAATCTACTCTGAAAAACGAAACAAAACTCATAAACTGATCTGATTAAACTTCAACTACGACTCAAAGCAAACTACTAGTGCACCTTCATCTATAAAGCCGGTGTGTAGCCGGTGTAGGCATGTAGGTGGGAAAACAGAGATTAGTGAGCGGTCACGCTACCTTTGGCTTTGGGGTATTTTTTGAGCTCCTGCTGCAGGGCATCCAGAGGGAACGGACACAGCTCCTCCACGCGGATGAGCGCTGTGTTCTGGTTGGCTGCTGATGTCTCCCTCTGTTTCAGCAGAGCATAGTAGTGCTTCCCAGAGCACAGCACCACCTTCTGG
Organism: Copadichromis virginalis; assembly: GCF_057382275.1. Taxonomy (NCBI): domain Eukaryota; kingdom Metazoa; phylum Chordata; class Actinopteri; order Cichliformes; family Cichlidae; genus Copadichromis; species Copadichromis virginalis. The sequence continues at coordinate 17,457,803 of NC_140624.1, forward strand.
ACACTGTGTGGAAAGAAAAAACACTGGATTGGGCTCAGGGTTTGGGCTACTTACATATGTGTTTTTATGGTTCTTTCAAAAATCTGAGCTCCTGCAGTTTCATTTAAACACACAGAAACAATCACACACCCACACTGCAGATTTAATATAACGTCTTCTCTACCTTTCTGCTGACACAGAAGTATCACCCAGCACTGGCCTAAAAGACGTTCCTGGTGCCATCTCAGTCAGACTGGACACGGCCCCCTGGGAAAACAGAATATGTCCTTCAAGCATCGAGATGGAAGCATCTCTGAGGAGCTGGATGTGTCAAATCTGTCCTAGAGACCGATTGGTGACTTCCTGGCAACCACTGGTCGCTAGGGAAAAAAAAAAATTATATTCCTGAACTGGTTGGCAAGTGGTTACTGGAGGCTGCTGGCTGTTGCTAGGTAAAATTGATTGCAAAGAGGGTGCTGCACAAAAACCCTCCTTGCGATTGCTTTGGTAGTTTCATGGAAGACTGCGAAGACTTAGCAAGTACTCGCCGAGCAGTAGTGAAACTCTGCTGCAGCCAACACCATTCAAAAGGTCCAGCTTTTACTTTGAAAAGTGCACACAGAGTTTTGGTTTTGGGTGTTTTTTGGTGCAGCACCATATACCTGTTTGTGACCAACTTCATTTTGCATCTTGGTGTGATTGGAGCTTTAATAGTCGATTTCACTGCAACGGCCAGCAACCTTCAAATACCACCCGCAAAAACAGTCACAGAAATTTTCGCATTTTTCCCTAGCGACCGCTGTTTTCGAGGCATTTAAGCCCGGCTGAGCGCGGCCTAAAGTACTCACGGAAAATCTCAGCAGAGTCTTGGGTCCCACAACAACGAGAGGTTTGCGGAAGTTTCGAACCATCTGCCTCCGAAGCAGATGGAAGTACTGAGCGGAGGTGGTGGGGTTGACCACTGACATGTTCACAGTATCGCCGTCCACACCCTCCTCCTTACTGTCGCACATCTGCGAGACAAAAAGAGGAAAAGTTAGCATTCATTTATATTTCAGGTAATGTGTAACTAAACATTAGCTTGAGTAGCTTCCACTCTTGTAAAGCTCTAACATGAATATGAATGATTTTTTTTTATACCTCACCTACCAAAGATGACACAAAGTAAGTGTTAAGTATGCAAAATTTCAATTTGGTGTTCAATAAATTGCGCCTATTATCGAGGAAATGATTTTAGAAGCAGCCTCAATCCGATGCAATTTGTCTGCTGATTGCTTGCAGCCCATTAAGAAACATTATCGGTGATGATTTGCCATTGATCAAATCTGTACATAATGTGCTCCTGACTACACAGCCTTCCTCTGCACCGAAGAAACCATCTGTAACTTCACACAACAAGCTTTTCATTTAGATCCTACGGGCTATATTAATGTTTAAAATCTCACTTATAGAACCTTTAATTCTCATTACGTGGTTACCATTGTGTCTATTTAAATTATGATATTATTCACGTATAAAGCTCTCTGCGTGACACTGCATTTGTTATTACAGTTCAACTCTACAAAGGCATGAGTGAAAAGATAATCTGTTTCCTGGCAGAGGTAAAAGATTAAACCTCCATGGAAACTATTCAGGTGTTTTTTTAATGTGTTGTCAAGCAACTGATGAATCTGCAGGATCTGAAATGATAGTCATGTCGTGACTGTTTCAGAACCAAAAGAGAGAAGTGGGATGTCTTTCTCCCATGTCTTTGACTTTAGCAGAGTTTAAGATTTTTTTATTACTGCAAAAGTTGTGTAATGGTTAGAGAATACTATGTGGTGAAATCTTTGCCCTATATCCGACTAACTTTGCTTTTCTCTGCAGCTGTTCGTTTGATTCATTTCAAACTTGGTGGGGTAAGTACAGTGCTGAAAACAAATAGTTATTACACAAAGATACCTGAACAACTACACACTACACTGAAGCACTTCTACCATTTTGGTAGTCACAAAAAAACTGTAACCCACAATCTGCTCATTACACACACACACACACACACACACACACACACACACACACACACACACACACACACGATATTATTATTGCCCTCGTTTCAAATCATCTTGCTTGCCCGTATACGACACATTTAAGGGATGTTTAAACTGTAGCTTTAACAAAATGGTTTCATAATCTATGTGAACAGGCTCTGCACTAGTATGATACACTGACAGAGCACTTGTTTATCACAGTATAACACAAAGTCTGTTAAGCTTCAGGGATATCACTGTGCTGTTATGAATCATAAACCATTCTGAATCCATTTCAGCTGCTTTGGTGCAAACTGAAGTGATAACACTGTCCTCTCTTCATCCCTCCGGAGTGATGGCTACAGGCAAAATGGATTCATGATAGTTTATGCTGACTTTGTTTTTACTGTTAGGATCAAGTGTTTCTTTAATTTTGTTGGTGCAGTGCATAAGGAATTGGTTGCACATCGGTGTTATTCCTGATAGGAATTGTCAGGAAAAACGTGTTCTGTGTGTAGACAAATGAAAGAGTGGTTGGAATAATGTAATGAAGAGCACAGACATTCAGCCTGAATAAAAGGCTTCACCTGGGCCCTCATATGGCTAGTCCATCAAATCTGAGCTTAAGTAGCTTTAAGACTGTCATGTCTTTCTGTAATATTAAGTAGCAGGTTAAATAAACAATAGTGAAATTAAGTGATTGACACTGATATGACACGATTGCAGATTAGAAATACCGACACAGTCCTGACTCACTGACCTGGAGGAAGCGCTCCATACGGCAGGAGGAGTGTTCAGGTCCAGCGCCATCGTATCCATGAGGCAGCAGGATCACCATCCCACACTGCAGCAGCCACTTGGCTTCACCTGGAAACACGACAGTTTCACCTCTGATGAAATAATCTTTCTTTTTTTCTTTTTTTTTGACCAAGTTTATTAGAAAATGCGGCAGAGGGGTGAGAAGCTCACCTCCCGAGATGAAGGTGTCAAAGACAATCTGCGCTCCGTTAAAGAAATCTCCAAACTGAGCCTCCCAGATGGGCAGAAGCTTCGGCTGCGCGATGCTCATGCCGTATTCAAATCCGAGCACGGCCTCTTCAGACAGCGGGCTGTTACACACCTAAACACAAGACACCACAATTTGTTGTGTTTTTCATGTTGACACTGATGGTTTTATCTGCTTTGCGAGGGCATTACCTCCAGGAAACCTGTCTGCTCGGGGCTGATGTGATTCAGAGGGATGTACATGTCGTTAGTGTCCTGGCACACAACCATGGCATGCCGCTGACTGAATGTACCTCTTCCAACGTCCTGTCCACTGATACGTATATTAAAACCTGCAGTGACAATAGCTCGAGTTTAAAGGAAACCCCAGGAATTCCCAAACTGGAAATGAGTCATTTTTACTCACTGCTAAAAACACCAGACAAAACGTGACAAACCTTGGCAGAGGAGAGAGCCGAAAGCGAGGGCCTCTGCTGTCGACCAGTCTAGTTTGGTTCCCTCTTCCAGTTTCTGCAGCCGGGCCTGAGTTTACAAAAGCAAAATAATTTAACTGCTGTGATGTTTGGACAAGGCAACGCGGCAGAAAGATTAGAAGCAAAAGATCCCGGTACCTGTACGTGGGTTTTTCCGAGGTGGCTGTGCAGCTGGATTTGCTCAGGGATATCCACAGATTTCACTCCCACAAACTGCAGCAGAGGAATGGGGACACCAGTGTCCCAGGTGGTGACTCTAGCCTGGGGTTCAACAAGATCCCCCCAGCGGCCCTGCAGGTTGGTGGGTGGAGGGCTGTACAGGGTCATGTTGGACAGCTTGTCGTTGAGCATGCTGTAGTATTTGGTTTTGATCTCGTCACGCTCAACTTCTGTCATCAGACCCTCTGAAATCAGCTGGTCTGAGTAGGCGTCTGGGATGCTCTTTCGAGACCTGCAAGGAGCAACAGGAGATGATCTGATTATTACCCTGTATTCTTTTAAATCAGACGCCCGAGATGGGACCGGGTGCAGACTCGAGCTTTAATTCAAGGGGTTCGACAAAAGCATTGCATTAACTGTTTGGGTATTACAGCCACCTTCAGATGCTCAAAACGAACTGGGCAGTTGACTAAGATGTTTATTTGTCCAGGTTAGGCCTGTTTATTAGTTCATAACAAAGTAAATAAATAAAAATCTGAAAGTGATTCAAAGTATACAAATTGCATTTGTAAATTTTTCACTTGACTTATTATGATGTTAAAGGAGGTTCAAGGAGATGCTGATGTAAGTGAATTATTATTATCATTACGGGCTGGAAAATTCAAATAAACCAATGAGAGAGATCGCAAAAACCTTTGGAGTGATCAAATCAAAATCCTGGTTTGTTCTTAACAAGAATGGCTATGCTGGCCAGCTCAGAAACACTAAAAGCTCTGAAGACAACTAAAGTGGATGGAGACATAATTCTTTCCTTGGTTAAGAAGCAGCCCTCTGCAGCACAGAGCCGAGTCAAGAACACTCACACGGAGGTAGGCGTATAATTGTCAAGGTCTAGCCTTGATGAATGTAATTACAGAGGGTTTACAACAAGGTGAAAAAACACTCGTTACAAACACAACAAGGCCTGATTAGACTTTGCCAGAAAACATCTAAAAGAAGATCGCACTGATGGGAAAAAAAAAACTTTTTTTGGACCTTTGAGTGATGGGAAGAGGAAATTATGAAGGAGGAGGGACAGATACAGAGATGATGTAATGGTATGGGGATGTATGATCGCCAGCGAACAGGACCGTTTCTGTGTATTAAGTAGCAGGATGAATTATGTATTGTACACAGCTGTACTGTCTGCTTTAACCACATGCTGCAAAACTGATGAGACAGAACTCCACAGTGCAAATAGATAATAACACAAAGAATACTGCAAAAGAAAGCAAGAGCTTCTCAAGACAAAGAAATGGGATATGCTTAAAAAGCCAAGTCGGTCACCTGATCTCAGCACAAACCGCATGTTTTCCAGTTACTGAAGACAAAACTGAAGGCAGAGACCCACAAACAACAGCAACTGAAGGCAGCTGCAGTGAAGGCCTGGCTGAGCATCTCAGTGACGGAAACACATCACCTCATGCCCAAGGATTTTAATCCCAGTAGTTCAATATGATGTTTATTTGTCCAATTAACTGTGAGCTTCTCAAAATTGGGACTTGTCTATTATAATGCAATTCCTAAACTGTTAAACCCCTTGAATTAAATCACATATCGACCGATTTAAAATGTATTGAGGTGGTGTACAGAGGCAAAATTAAAACAAAATGCATAAAAGAACTGACCCAAGAACTGCATCTTTAAAAAAACAAAACAAACCTAGCACCTTTTTTTCACTCCCCATGTGATTAAACAACACTCTTGCATTCACTTTAATCTCTCTCTGGCAGTTAATGATTTCTCCTCTTTGTTGTTCTTCATCCATCTTCTCTTCCCCCTCATCCTCCTAACCAGTCACAGTGTATTGCTTCCCACTCCCTGGTCATGCTGGAGGTCGCTTCCTATTAAGAGAGTTCTTTCTCGCCACGGTCGCCAATTGCTTGCTTTTAGAGGCTCGGCTAATTGTTGCAGTTCTCTCTTTAATGTTGCAGGGTCTTTAACATCCAAAGCAACATACTAAAATGACTGTTGTTGTGAGTTTTTATAGTTTCAAAGCACTGTAGTGGTTTAATAGTTGAAACACTACAATTCAAGTTATGCTTGCCTTTCACACAGAAATAAAAATTCCACAATTACCCAAATACACCATTAAACATCAGCCATTGCTACACGAGTAGACCCATCATGTAAATGCATCAGTGCACCTACAAGAATAATTCAAATCAAACTATCAAATCAAATCAAAGTAAAAGCGATAGCTTTAACTAACCGGATGATCTTGTACATTGCCGGATTGGTGAAAAAAGGCTCGTCCAGCTCATTGTGGCCCCACTGACGGTAACAGATCAGGTCCAGGATGACATCTTTCCTGAAGTGCCGCTGGTAGTCGACAGCCAGGCGAGCGGCTCGCAGCACCTCCTCGGCATCATCTCCGTTTACATGGATCACGGCAGAGTTCACCATCTTACCTGTAGAAGAAATCGCCCATTACACACATGATGAAGGTACCACTTTACAAAGTAAAACTGCACTAACCCTGGCTAATTTAAAAGACCTCTCAGATATCCTATTTCACCGTGTGTATCATATTAGACGCATACATGAAAATAATCCATATTCGAAACCCTCATGAAACTGTTTGACTTAGGCCTCAGGCTGCATGCTACACTCATTTTTAGCCCCATTACTTTGGATTTTTGCATAGAAACAAATGAAGCATCGTGTAATGTGAAGTGTTTTTTTAAACATTACTTTTTGGGCATTTTTGCCTTTATTGGATAGCGGAGCAGTGAAGACAGGCAGGTAGTTGCAAAGAGAGCAGAGGGCAGCAAAAGGCCACAGGTCACTCTCAAATACGGGCTGCTGAATTCTGTGGCCATGTGGTCACCCACTCGCCCACTGAGCTAAAGCAGCACCCCACTGATTCTTTTTCCTTCTCACCATTCATCTTATATGAAAACGTCAGGAGAAAAAAGGCTTTACTGGAAAGATTGCCTGACTAAAGCCTGCTATTTGATTAAGTTGAAACACAGTAGACACAATGTCAGGTCACAGGACATTTTGACATTCGCTGTACTAGGGCTGGGCGATATGACCCAAAATTCATATCTCGATATTTTTTAGCTGGATGGCGATATAAGATATATATCTCGATTTTTTTTTTAAAGCCATAAGTTAAGAACAAAAAGAGAGTTCTTAGTCACACTGTGTCCCAGATGTCACACGGGCACTTTTATTTACATACAGCGTAGATGTACATGAAGAAATTACTCAAAAATAAATTATCAGCATTTATTAAATAATCATGGTCCATAAATAAAAGAAAACAATGTTGTTTTTGTGCATAACAAAAAGCTCACAATTGTGCAGTCAAAATGTAAACTAATAGACGCTGAGCATAATAACAAAGAGACAGATTTCACAGCTGCACCACGTCTCTGAACAGGTGCCATTTGTGGTCCTTATACACACACAGTACGTATCACTCCACGAGGCTCCTCTTCGGTAGCCGTAATCCTCCGACAATCCATCAAGCGGTGCAGCTCCGTAGCTTAGCAAAGTCATATTAAAACATTTTTTGACAGATTGCCGAGCGCTGTGTACCACATAAAATCGGTTCGCGGTCAGTAAGCACAACCAGAATTCATACATAAGGCGCACTGTCGATTTTTGAGAAAATGAAAGGATTTTAGGCCGTGCAGCTCCTCCTGGCTGCATGTCGTTAGCGCGGTTAGCTCGCTAGCACGTTGACGCCGTCCAGCCCCACGCACGGGGCGATCCGCGGTAACTCGCTAACGGAGATTTTCCGCTTTCATCTTGTCATTGCCTGCAGGTGAAGCTATGGGGGAGGGGGAGTTGTGTTCAGTGAAGGAGAGGCGAGGCCGAGTAACGTTGCATAGAGACAAAAGTGGACGAAAGAGAGGCAAACCTGCTGCTCCACAAGTATAATTATAACGTAACATAGACTATATCGATATAAACGATATTGTCACATCTTATATCTCGTATGAAAATATATCGATATTTTTAAAAAACTCGATATATCGCCCAGCCCTACGCTGTACCTCTAATTGACACTGGTCTTGGAAACACTGGGTTTAAATACTTTAGAATGAGCTCCAAAAACTTTGAAGCTGTGACATTTTAAAAGTTTATATTTAGTTAATCTGCAACTCTCCTCACACGCTTTTTATCTCATGTCCGCCTATTCTCAAAGTCTTTTTTTATACACACAAAGCGCTTTCAAATAAATGACTTGCTAATAACGTATTCTCTCTGTACACGGGAATACTGATGAGAAGCTTTCACTGACCAACATCACTGCAGTACAAAGACGATCGTCCTCTTTCCGACGGGGTGGTGTAGCCCACTTGGTTATTCACGATGAGGTGGATGCTCCCACCCACTCTGTAGTGAGGAAGATTTGAAAGGGTCAGAGTTTCAGGAACGATGCCTTGACCAGTGAACGAGCCGTCGCCGTGAATCTGTGAAGAAGGAAGAAAGAAGAAGTTATCTCATCGTACAAACGAACATCATCTAACAAATCCTGCTTTTTTTATACTGACCTGATTAGCTATGATTCTTTGGTGTGGTGTGTGTAGTCAACATGCAGAAAGTACAATTATAAAGTTTTAAAATATGTCATATTTGACCTCTGACCTCTCCTTCAAGGTCAACATAATGATCTGAAGGTCAAATTGATAGCAATGCTATACAGAGCTATTTAAAACTATTATTCTTACCACCAGTGTTTGTGTTGACAATAGAGCTGGGCGATATGAGATTTTTTCATATCACGATATGTTTTTTTCATTTCAGGCGATAACGATATCTATCACGATATAAGCCAAATAACTATATTTGTAAGATTTAAATGTGCTGTTGCTCACAAGTAAAATGTGAAATAATCAGCAGCTTGTTTTTATTTAAATATTTATTTCCCATAATAAGTTCAACAGGGTAGATGTACTTAAGGAATATGAGACTTTTTCAGATAGATAAAGGCAAATATTGCAAACTACACAAAAGGCAGCCGCTAAAGCGTTTAAGTTTCAAAATAGAACAAACAAAACAGACTAAATTGTCAATTCCACTTAGAAACAAAATATTAATTCTAAAAATAAATCTTAGTTTGTTTTACAGAAGAACAGACAAAACTGACTAACTTTTGTCAATATCAAATAAACTGAGAACTAAAAGGAAATTCTCAATCTCTCCTTGTTGTATAGCTTAGCTTTTCAAACAGTTTTAACAGTTACTTTAGTCTGACAAAAGCCGAATGACGAATCAGCGCTTCCAGTCAGAGACTGAGGCTACGTCCACACGTACACGGGTATTTTTGAAAACGGAGATTTTCCGTTTTCGTTTTAAAAAGAATCCCGTCCACACAAAGGCAGAAATGAAGGAAAACGCTGCTATGAACATGCCAAAGCAGCAGGTGGCGCTAGATTCCTAACCGTGCAGAAATGTTGGCCAATCAGAAGTCTAGAAGCCTCGGTGGGAAAAAGTAAACAAAGCTGGGGCATAGAAGCAGAACCGAGTCGTATGTGTGGAGGGACAGTAACTGTGTGTATATGTAAGCATTTAAACACTGCAGAGAGTAGAATTAACAGTATTGTAGAAATTCATTTCACCGAAACAATAACGTGGCGCACAGTGTGACGCATGCACCAGTTTATTGTATTTCCAGACTTGCTTTCGGCACAATTTACAGTGCACGCTACTCTGTTTTTTGTCAGACTTGAAATAGCCGAAATACCTTCACACTACGGAGCTTCTATGGCTCTTCCGTTCGACAATCTCTCCGGTATTGGAACCATCATCTGTTTACTCTTCGGTCACGCTCGGTTGATTTTTCTAGTCGGCACACTCATTTCCTCCATTACGCGCTGGCTCCATTACCCGCTGGCTCCATTACCCGCTGGCTCCATTACCCGCTGGCTGCCTCCCAAACAAACACACGTGCGGCTTGGCACTTGTGCTGTAGTAACAAGTCACGCGACGTGACGCTGCGGCTGTGATTGGTTCGGCTCTGCGCTACTTAGTTTGGATTGGCTGTTCTTTTTATTTTTTATTTTTTATTTTATTTTAAGAGGACAAGAGCGGCGAGGTCTATCGCGATAGCTTAATTTCTCTATCGAGTAAAAGTTATATCGCGATACATATTATTATCGTTCTATCGCCCAGCTCTAGTTGACAACATATAGGCATTTATGGAAAGGGGATATGGGGATTCTAAATATTGCATTATAGTTATAGCAACCAAATATCATGTCCCATTTGACCTCTGACCTCCCTTTTACATTTCACATCTGTCTTTCTTTCAAGGTGACCCCAAAAAGCACTTTACCTTCAAAGAAAATGTTTTGAAGAGGAAGAGAATGAGCTTCCTGGTTGGTTAGTTAGTATAACATTATATAATAAGCACAAGTTAAAGTTGTGATGTCTGTAAGTCACAATATTAACATGAGGTAGAGCGAATAAATGTAAAATTGTCAAATTAAAAGTAATAATTGTTCTTCATTAATTCATTAAAGCATACAGTGATTTCTTAAGCATTTTGGAAGGGAGAGGGAATCTTTTTCAGCACACAGAAGTAAAACACTTTTTTATTTGTTCCAATAGAGCTATTTGTGTTCGTTTATGAAATTCCACACTAACAGACTCATCACTTTTTCTAGCAAGTTCTAAAATATGTCCTCATGCGTGCGTGCAGCTGTGATACCTGCAGACAGATGACTTGGTCCCCAGGTTGGGCGTCGTCTTCGGGCGAGTAGTCCCCTTCTTTCCGGAGCTGCTGCCTGGCTCTGGTTTTGCCCTGAGCCACGGGGTTGATGGCCTCAAGGTGAGATGGGTTGGGCAGCATGGTGACATGAAGGGGGTGTTTGGCTCTGAAATCTAACTCCACCGAAGAGGTGAGGTGGGAGAGGACGTCACCGATGGCCGGCGAGGTGTCGGGGAACTCGCTGAGGCCGCACATCTTACGGAACATAAGCTGGAGAGAAAAATGAGGGAAGCACAGCGTTATCCGAGACCGTCTCGCTTTTGTTTGTCGTGGCGAACAAAAGCTGTTCAGTGATGTTAAAGAAAATAAAAGATAATCTTGAATACCGTGACTAAAATGCAGTATACGGGTCAGATTAAATATCCAAACCTCAGGTGGGAACTTGAGCAGGCCTGTCAGGAGGTTGAGTCGGCCTCGGTGAGGCATGCCGATCACAATGTCAGTGACTCCACTGTGGGCAGACCGGTGGAAGAGCTCAAAGAAAAACCCCATCATGCTCTCTGCTCCCTCTCCTCCATAACGCTTCACAGTAGCAAACTTGGTGGCCAGAAAGTGGTCGAATTCCTGCAGGTCGAAAGAGGAATATTATGAAGTGGATGTCATTGAGATCACGTGCTACAATTCTTTTTTATTACTCTTCTGAAACCTGCCTGCGACTCTAGCATGATCTTGGCCAGCTGCCTTCTCTCCTCTGGAGAGAAATTCTCTCTCTTAAGCTCCTCGAAGCGGTCAGCGAACCACTCCCTCTCATCCAGACTGCTCAGCTGGCCGGGCTCCACTGACAGGTGGCCACAGTAGGCTTCTTCCAGGTAGGCCTGAACCTCTTCCACAGAAGCCTGCGCTTTCCCAAAGTGCCGCAAACCTGCAGAATCACATGTAACGAGTAAAGCAAGCAACACCTACCTGTGAATTGTAAGGGTGGGGGAGGGTCACAGAACAAAAACAGCCCTAATATGTATTTTTTTAGTGTTCTGTATTCACAGATGAATAAACACTGTATATTTCACAAATGATATGAAGCTAGATAACATGCTAGAAAGCAATGAGAACTAGGGCTGGGCTATATCATACCGTTCACTGGTGTAATTTTGGGCAACGATAGGAAAATGAAATATCGCGATAGAATATCGGTAAAACGCGCATGCGCAGTGCCTATATTTACATACGCACATGATGGCGACGCAGAATGAGGAGAGCGAAAGTGGATTCTTGAATGACACAGATGAACCAGAATTGGTTTGTAAAAATGCTGCAACTTCAGTGGTGTGGCACTGGTTTAGCTTTCGTCCGTCAGATACACAACAAAGCACTATTTTTGGTACAGCATGCTAGCAGGCCGTCGTTATTACCGTGTTGTTTGGAAACACTTAAAATCAATCCTTTGATTTTTCTGAAAATCGACAGTGCCCCTTATAATCCCGTGTGCCTTATGTATGAATTCTGGTTGTGTTTACTGACCTCCAAACGATTTTATGTCGTACACGGCGCTCGAAAATCTGTCCAATGTTTTAGTACGACTTTGCTAAACTACGAAGCCGCACCGCTTGATGGATTGTAGGAGCATTAGGGCTATCGTGGGCCTCGCGGAGTGATACGTACTGTGCTTCAACATAATATACACACACAATAGGTAATAACCTCTTTTTAAGTTTTGTGGATATTATACATGGTTATGCTGAGGACATGTCGGCCAATTTCCACTGGAAATGCCGTTTGGTTAAACTGTCAGCAAGGAATTTGCATTTGCACTGTTACATTTTTATATAACTTTAATGCACATAAAAAACAGCTGCTTGTTTAAGTGAAAATACATTGATGGGGTTTTTTGCACTAATAAAGTTGTGGAGTTGTAAAGCATTTTGTCTAGTGTCAATTATATCGTCAGTTATATCGTTATCGCAAATTTTCAAATGTATATTGTGATAAATATTTTTGGTCATATCGCCCTGCTCTAATGAGAACAAACTACATTTTAATAATAAAACTTGCATACTTTAAAATTTTACAGGGTTTTTTTCCAGGACTTTAACATGCAATCATTTTACTCTGACTTTACACTTTTAAACCAAGAATCGAAATTCTCAAATGTTGCATAAAATGTAAATAAAACAGAATGCACCTGTTTACAAATCGAATCCTAAGACTTAACGAGGTAACGACAAGCTGCTGTTACCGTGAATTACTGCGACTAGTCTGATCCATTGACACGCATCACTAGCACATAAGAACATGGGTGATGATTGAATGCAGTGGGTCACATGGTCACGTTCCCTCCCTGTAGGCCTGTGATCAGATGGGGTCTGTCCAGTCCAGCGCTTGTTGTTGTAACCAGTTCAGATCTAGACCTTTCAGCATGTGGCTCTAATAATATGGTTATCCTGGATGAAGAGGACGGTCCTTCAAGTAAGCAACACAAGACAGTTAAGGAAGCTGAATGTGTAAGTAAAAGTGGAACTATGTCTGCTGTAATGGTTTCCTTTAGGGATTTGATTTTTTAACGGTTATATACACTCACACGCCGCTTTAACAGGTACAGCCAAGGTTTTTATCGTTAACGAAAACTAACGAAATAACGAAAACTAGAAGTGAAAAAACATTTTCGTTAACGGAAATAAAAATAAAAACAAAAAAAGGAAAACTAACTAAAACTGTAATGAGTGTTCACAAAACTAAAAATTAACTGAATTTATAGCAAAAATGTGTTTAGTTTTCATTGATGTGTGCGTGTCATACAATAGTCAAGGGTGAAAATGAAGTTTAGTTTCCAGATTTTTTGCTTGCTGTCTCATTATGCCAGCAGGTGGCCAGTACGTTAGTCGAGTCGTCTGTGTTGCTGCTCCATCCACGCGCAGAATCATGTCAGGAAAAGTCGGGAGAAAGCGCCAGAGTCCAATAGAGATTGAAAATGTGACGTCGCTCAGGGGTAAAACCGCAAAGAATTCTGGGAACTCGTGGCAAGAGGTACTAGCGCACGCAGGCTTTCAATTGAAATCAGTTATACAGCGATAAAAAGAAACACAAAAAATGGCAAGAAGCTGTTGTATTACAGTTTTTCTCAAATGTTAAAACACAAAAGCCAATCCTGTAACCCAAATGACCAGTAGTCTAAACACATTTACTAAATGTAGCCACCATATTCCAGTACCATAAACACATGTCACATGAAGACAAAACACAAAACACAACCCTCTGTACTCATAAATCTAAACACATTTTTCCTTGCTAAAACACATGTTGCAAAACAACTCTGCTCATATTCTCAAATGAAAGCCCATGTGATGCAAAATGCTTGCCACAGTCACCAATCTTTGAACACAGGGAACACACCTGGCGTCAGTCACTACACACAACGACTCAAAATTGAAGACACCTGTTGCTAATGATGTGACCCCACCTATAAAAGCATAGTTTGGTGAAGATGCCAAACAATCACAATGGATGAAGGCATTCGAGCGTGCGGAAGGAGAAGAGCTGCAGGCCAAAGAGGAAGAGGGGTTGAGATCAGAGGAGGAAGAGGTGAAGGCCTAAGAAGAAGAGGAGTTCGGAGTAGAGGAGGAAGAGAAGGAGGCCAACAAGAGAGAGGAGAAGGTCCAGGTGGGAGAAGAAGACAACCTCGCACCATCATAACAGATGATATGCGAGCAACAGTAATTGATCATGTCATTGTCCATGGCATGACAATGGCTGAAGCGGGACGAAGAGTACATCCAAACCTGAGTAGGTTCACCGTGGCCACCATTATCAAGGCATTTAGACAACACAACAGGTGTAGTACGCTATTGCTTTCTTTGTCACACTACAGTTTTACAGGCCTGTGAAAGTGGTCTGTTACTTTACATGTAGTTTTACATATAAATCAGTCAATTGACAACACATGTTTCTTTCTTTAGAGCTGAAAGAATGCCACATAGAGGTGGGAGGGTTGCCATATTCACAGCGGCACAAGAAACCCTCATTGCAGATATGGTCCGTGAGAACAACTGCATTAGACTCCGAGAGATCAGAGACAAAGTCATTGCAGATAATGTAAACTTTGAGAACATTGATGCTGTCAGCGTGTCCACAATAGACCGAGTTCTCAGGCGCCAACAGATGAGGATGAAACAGGTCTACAGGGTTCCCTTTGAGCGCAACTCTGCGCGACACATAGAACAACGTTACGAGTATGTGCAAGTACGTATACATCCATGTCCACAGTACAGTTAGTGGACATACTGTGTTGCTTAGTGGCCTACATTACTTCTGGACAATACTGTGCTACCTGATTGACCGTTCTGAACACCTGTACGCTTTTCCATGTTCACAGAGGATAATGCAGTTGGACGCGATGGCCAGACCCCATGAGTACCTCTTCCTGGATGAGGCTGGCTTCAACCTCCAGAAACGAAGGCGAAGAGGCCGTAACATCATTGGCCAAAGAGCCATCACTGAGGTTCCTGGCCAACGGGGGGGGGGTAATATTACTCTTTGTGCAGCTATGGGTACGGAGGGGCTTGTCCACCGGCATGCTGTCCTTGGGTCTTACAACACCCAACGTCTCCTCACCTTCCTAGAGGAGCTAAAAGACATCCTCCTGGACCGTCAACAACACCATCCTAGGCTAGCACATCACATGTATGTGATCATTTGGGACAACGCCCGCTTCCACAAAACACACCAAATCAGAGAGTGGTTCACCACCAACAGTGACCACTTTTTAAACGTCTGTCTGCCACCCTTCTCCCCTTTCCTGAACCCTATAGAGGAGTTCTTCTCATCATGGAGATGGAAGGTGTATGACAGACAGCCATACACAAGAGAGAACCTCGTACGGGCAATGGAGCTGGCCTGTGCTGACATCCCAGTGGAGGCCTTCCAGGGATGGATTCGCCATTCCAGGGCGTTTTTCCCGCGGTGCCTAGCAAGGGACAATATAGCCTGTGATGTGGATGAGGTGATGTGGCCCAATGCAGCTCGGCGACATGATGCCGCACAGTGACTGTGTGTAATACTGTAAAAAGACCGTGTAGACAATAAAAAAGACTTCACACCCTGATCATTTTTCCGAGAGTACTGTTGTGTGCGATAGATTCTGTTTTTGCATTGAGTTGTGTTACAGTAGTGTACGTACATGCAGGATGTTTTTATAGATTTATAGTCTTCATGTGAAACTCACAAATCTAAATGCCTAATCCTCTGCAGGGTTCTATGACGATCCGTTACTGTACAGTTTATAAAAATATGCATTGGCAGTTATGAACCAAAGAACCTTCTCACAAATTGAGCATTGTGTTTTCAATTGTTTTGCTGTAGTGTGTAATGCTGTGTATAGTGTTTACAGTTTTGACAGCTTCGAGCTGCTCTCTTGGTGTGGGAGTTTGAGTTTTGCAGTGGGAAGGTGTGGTTGTGTTTATGTAGCTTTAGAGAAGGGTGTTGTGTTTGGACATTGGGGGACCTGGTGGTAACGTTTGTGACATGTGTTTTAGCATTTGAGAAAAACTGTATTAACTGCAATAGCCGGTCGCATGACAGCCACGGGAAGCCGACGGGTAAAGAGATCGGTTGTTATCGGATTATGTCGTTGAAGAGAAATTGTTCGAGCCATGTTTCCGAAGTAACAAAGAGGCGACTGGATTGCAGCCATTCAAAGACCAAATATAACGTCCCAGAACAATCCAGCTCACAGGTTAGTCTGCTCCAAGCATTCCCACAAAGGTCAGTCTGCTGTTGTAGTTAATGCGTCATTTTTCTTAACATAATTGGTGATATAGGTTACAAGCAAGTCTGGCGCTGAACAGAAATTGTCGCGCTATGCTCCTTTGTTTATTGTGCATAAATAGTGAATTGTCCTGACACAATATTGTGTTTCGCTTCTGTTATTATGGTACACTGACAAAAACATATACTTTTATTCACAGGATAAAACAGTTGTTTTGTATCACTAATTGTCCAGTACGATTACAGCATACAGTATTATTGTCACTGCTACATTTCTGTGATGCGTATCAGAAATTATTTCTACTACTAATTAATTACCATTGAGCTCAAAGGTCCTATTAATAAACGGTTAACGAATGTGTATTTATGAAGACGATTTGTGAGACTGGTAAACTTATATGTACGATGGTCTTTACTTTCTACACGGTGCATTTCAAAGTCCTGTACCCATCCGTCGGTAAACTGTACCTGGGCTTGTTGCAGTGACCTGAAGTTACTAAACTTCACGAGTGTATGCACTCACTCCAAGAACCGTATAATTATAAATATGAGCGTGGTGAAAGTTGGGCAGCACGCTAACGTATTTTGTCCCTCTGTGTACTTGTAAGGGTCTGACCCTTTCACTGGTTTGATTTTTTTCCTCGTATCTTTTCTTTGACTTTTCATTAAGTCTGTCTTTGTACGGACCGGCATTGTTCTCCTTCGTTTTGTACATACCTTTTTGGGGGGCAAAGAAAAAGCAAGAATTTATTGGAACCGAAGAATGAACGTTTTGCGGTGCTGCAAATGCTTGCATTTGATGCAGGTACTTGGATTGTTTTGCCACGAGTTACCGGCATGCAATGCGCGAAAGTCACGTGGTCTGTCAATCTCTATTTGGGATTACTTTGAATATGACTGTGTTTTGAATAAAGCAAGTGTCTTGTAGTGGAAAGAGACAAATTATGAGGGACATTTCTAAAGGGAAAAAATCCCACAAACCTTAAAGTGCACTTGAAAAGCTCACACAAGAAGGCTAACCTAGCTTACCTTGAGAAGGTAAGGGAGCACACTCAACCCTCATCCCCAGAAAACAGAAGCTAACCCCAGGCAAGGCAGCGTGATGCATCCCGAGACAACAGGACTGGGGTATCTACATAACTGTTTGAGTAAATTGCCTTCAAAAAGTTTATCAATTCACTTGAACCAAAATTACGAACACCCAGTGCTGCGAGAGTTAATAGTCTCATTGGGGCCAAGATATACATTTTATAGTTGCCTGGTATCAATGGTTGTTCATCTGCCTTCATTTATTTATTTAAAGAACCCATAGGTGGGAATGTGGGTTAGCCCTGCGACAGACAGGCGACCTGTGCAGGGTATGGTAGCTGGAATAGCAACATACCCAAGGATAAGCAGAAGAGAATGACTGATATGATGAAACTGGGATTTTGTTACACTTAATTATTGAAAACACAACTAAAACTATAACTGAAACTAATCAAAACTAAACTGAAACTAAGGATTTTCAAAAAAATAAAAAACTAAACTAGCAAACAATTGGTAAAAACTAATTAAAACTGATATAAAATTGAAAATCTGAAGTCAAAACTAAATAAAAAATAAAAACTAATGAAAATTGCAAAACTATTAAAACCCTGGGTACAGCTGCTTGTTAATGAAAATATTTAACAGGCCAGTGACATCACAGCAAGATGACCAGCTCAGGTGTAAACAGCCTGGAATAAAGAGCCATCCTGCCTTGCCCAAGTATTAGTGCTGACCACGTCCTTTTATGAGCGCCATGTAGACGTCTTCTGATGGCTCGTTGTGACTGGACAGCACACCATGTCAAAGTTAAAAAAACAAAACAAAAAACGTTTTGTGTTCAATGGATCAAATTTTGCTTCTTTACATAAGCCTGTAGAGAACTTTTAATTTTTAACCTCATAATTAGGCGTAATAATGGTGCAGTAACAGATGCAACCACTCAAATTTTGCATAACAAAACATAAAAACAACTTTATGTGCATGAACCTTAAAGAGTTCATGCTTTAGCATTAAGTCATGGATAAAATGGTGTGTGTCGTTTTGTTTTCTCCCCTACAGCCATTTTTGGACTCCTCACTTTCAGAGACAACTGATGATCAACCAGGTGTTGCGCAAGAATGGCACATGCTAACAAGTAAGTACAAGTTGTGTTGAACACAGAGTCCTCAGTTAAACATCAAAACTGGAGTGCAGCAAATACTGGGATGGGCAGGATTTCATAATGAAAGGCAAACGCCATATAAGTTTAACACTTTTTAAACAGCAAAAAGTAGAGAGTTGGACGTGATTAACACTTAAAAACTCAGAGTGAAATGACATTGTGGGTGTTATTTTTTCCCCCTCATAGTTTAAAAAAGGTAAACAAGTGTGAGTATGCTAACTTCAGGTGCATGCTTTCTGCAGGATTCCTTTACCTGAGGTGTTGAGTTGTCCACTCATGGTGCCAGTCAGCATGCTAATCTCCGGGACACTGTCAACAACAGGCTTTTGGGGTAGCAAAGGGTTAATTTTAGCAGCCTTGTGTCCGTGAGCTCTGTATGCCTCCACCAGTCTAGCTAGAGCATGATCTGAACACAAGAGAAGAGAACAACGCATGACAGCGAGCTCACATTAAATAAATGACGCGTTCACTGCACAGCAGTTAACAGCTACAACAGCTTCCAGAGTCAACGATAGGCCACCTAAACAGAATATCATTCAAACTCGTATAAAAATACCGCGGAATAAAATAACCCCACAAACAAGTGTTAATGCAACTGTCTTTGCGGAGCCTCTATGTTAAACGACGGTAACTTAAGGGGACCGTACTGCAATTTAACTCCATACTGACCTTGATTTAGTGCAGCCACCCGCTCGCTCTGCCACTTCTGGTCCCGCTCGGTGCTCTTGGGTCGGTACCCGTAAACACCTCTCTCGGTGTGATAACTGCAGCCGACAACCTGCCGAGCGACGCTCTGCGGCAGTCTGCTCAGCGAGCTTTTCAGCAAAATCAAGGCCGACATGTTTCCAGGTCTTTAGTCTCGCATGAGATAGCGGCACACATCTGAGAACAGGCTACAGGACGGCAGCCATACTGCCCGGAGGAGGGACACGTTAATGGGAGGAGATGTCGCATCGGCAGGCGATTGGCTGAAGCTTATCTGGTCGATATTTAAGTCGAGTAAATGGTATTTAATTTTACTTAAACACAAGGTTTGAATCTGTAGGGCACGAGGTTACATTTTTACATTTCGGGCCAGCGCTATGTTGTCTTTAAGATGGCTAAAAATCTCAGAAGCAAGTGAAGTAGCGCAACAGGTGTCCAAGCGACGACGATGTGCTGAGTTCAGGGACTTCTTAAAACATCGTAATTACCACTGGAGAGCAAGATTATTATAATTAACTGAAACTGAACTTAAAATTTATAAAAGCATGCATTTAAGGCATGAAAAACACTTTGAAATAACTAAAAAGAAAGAAAGAAAATAGGTGTGGGGAAAAAAATCAACAAAAACGTTTTATTTTTTTTTAAATACATTTTTTTTTTTTTTTTCGCTTTTGCGGGAAAAATACTTACAAAACGACTTAAAACAAAATATAGAAGACTTGCTGGGTTTTTTCAGTCGAATTTGTCACCACACCACGTGAAAAAAAGTTGTTTCATATATTTACAGACTGGAAAGTCTATAATGTTCTAACTCAGAAAAAATAAAAAGTGCATTTTTAAATCGCTGTTCTAACCTTCTTAAATATCCCATGACAAATATTTAACCATAAAATTATTTAAAAACACCAACACTAAAACTAAAAATATTAACTGGTAAAATCAAACTGTTGCTACATTTTATTTTTTTAAATATGCTGAGGCTGTTCTGAGGTCAAATGAATGAAAATGGTGGTTTTGGGGAATTGGGGGATTTTGAAACGGTGAGACAGTATGCCATGTCTGTGTGTTTTAAGGGCCAGTGGTGACAGAGATCAAGGTGAGCCTTGACGCTGTAACAATAGATGCCTGTGCTCCCACCATATGCCCAGACTCCCACACCTGCTGGTCTTTCATGGATCATGTAGGAATCTCCAAACAATGAAACAGCACCCGAACTCCCATTTCAGTGAGTGCATGAAACACATGCACAAGTCCCACACACAGGTTTCCTGCACCGAGCAGTTTGTAACAGGCAACTTTTGATGTTTTGTGTTAATTAATGTTAAATTAATAATGGCTAATAAGGACTGATCAACCATTCATTAGTCCAGGACACAAACTTCAGGATCTTCCACATAAACTGTGATCAGATTTAAAGATCCCAGAGCTCTGGAGTTTAATAACAGTGCATTTTATACACAGCCTAAATTTTTCACCAGCACTATCAGATTATTCGAACAGCTCATAGACCTGGTTTACTTTACAACAGAAGAACCAACATTTTCTGATAGCTGAAGCGCAACCAAAGCACGATTGAAAATGTAAAGTTTAATTGCAAAGTGTTAAGCTTATTAAATTTTCCCTTATGTTCTGTATTAATCCAAAATGCCAAAGCATCTTTATGTATCGTCTCACTGCCTGCCATTTTCTGCAGAGGGATCTCCACCACTGGGTGGCGCTATTGTACTACCTTAAGTTCCACTTTTAAACTCCTCAGAAGTTCATGGTTAAATAGAAAAGACCTTTGCTACACTGTACAGAAAGTGCTTTCCTAAGTCACATAACGTCTCAGCACTGTGACGTGTCACATCCTACTTCCTTACATCCTGTGTGTTTGATGACTGAGAACATGGAAACGCCTGTACATGGGAAAAGATGCCAGTTTCTCCTCTCACACCATTTTCGCAACAGAACAAGTTGGATCTTGAGGTTCTTTGTATGCCTTTAGACTGCTAATGTAATGCTGCTAAATCCACTCCCTAACACTCTGGGAAATAAACGTGTCCTGTTACTAAAGGAGGATTTAAGATGTGACCTTTTATAGATTTGGGGGAAATCTTAGAGATGAGACTTTTTAAGAAACAATAGCTTTGGTCTGTGGTCAATTCTTGTTTATATTTACTAAAAGGAGATACATTCTAGAAAAAAGTCAGTATGTTTTAACTTAGCCTCAGGTATTTGTCTTCTCAACTACCAGAACATACCAGGAAACAGGAAAATTCCATGGGTTCATCTTCAAATTGGATATTTTGTCCAATAGAACACCAAATCACATACTATTGTTGGTCACTTGATTAGGTACACCTTGCCACTACCAGGCTGGACCCCCATTTGATTTCGGAGCAGTCTCAGTACAACAATAGACTTGACTTAAGTTGCTGGAAACATTCCTCAGAGATTTTAGTCCATGTTAGCACCACATTGTGCAGCTGCTGAACTTTCATGATGCCAAGCACCTGTTCCATGACATCAAAAAGGAGTTGTACCAGAATGAGATCTGGAATCTGTAGAGGTTATTTAAGCACAGTGAACATCAGCAAAAAATAAATGAGGTCTGAAGTGTGCCAAGAAAATATTCCCTACATAATTACACCAACTGTAGCAGCAGCCTGAATTGTTCATAAGAGGGGAAGAAGACATCTATGCTTTTAAATGTTTATGTTAAGTTCCGACCCTACCATCTGAATGTTGCAGCAGAAATTAAGACTCATACCAGGCAACATTTTTTCCAGTCTTTTATTGTCCATTTCTGGACAATCAGCTTCTGTTCTTAGCTAACAGGACTGGGCCTTGGTAGGGTCTTCTGTAGCAGCCCCATCTGCTTTAAGGTTTGACGTGTTGTGCATTCAGAGATGCTCTTCTGCATACCTTTGTTCTAACAGGCGGGTGAACTACAGTTGCCTTCCCTTCATTGCAGTCTGGAAATTCTCCAATGCAGTTTCACCCAGGGAACTGCCTCTCAATGGATAGTCTATTTTGTGGACCACTCTTGGTAAACACTGGACATGTTTGTGTGGAGAGAAAGTATATTCATTTCAAATCAATATAAAAGCAGAGCAGCAAATAACCCTCTTTGGAGAACCTGTAAAAGAGGGGACAAAACTAGATTTGCATTTATCTCAGGCAAACTGCTTCAGATCTTTGCTTTTAAGAACTGAGCTCATTGATGTTCTGCAATTGTGCATTTTTAAAAATTATAATAAAACAATCAGTTTAACGGGACTTGCTCATTCTTTATACCACAACATCTGAGTTTGAACTGATGTTTTGTGCAAATGCAACTAAAGTGCCTGCATTTCTTTGGCTCTTGGGTGCAGGGTCACAGATCAGTAGTACTTTTACCGATAAAACCCAATACAATACGATATGGCTCGTCCTGCCCACCCCACCTGTTACAGCTCAGGTAAAAGCAGAAAGAAGCGCAACAAAGAGAACAAGTTAGTGAGACATGACACACTGGGGAAGGGTGGGTGGAGGTTTGTACAATGCCTTTACAACACTGGACAAGCACAACACACAAAGACACACAGTCCATATTAGGGGAAATGGTTTAATTCGGAGACAGAGGCAAAGAAACACACCACACAAACAAACATCGACCCAAAAAAAAGAAAAAAAACAGAACAGTCTTTCAGCTACGCACTCCACTATGGGAAAGAAAACTACACACAGGTAAAAAGCAAGGCTCAAATTAAACAGTTACCTTTTCAACTAAGACAATTATCCACACAAGTTGTCAAAAATCCTGATGACCATTAAAGTATGTGGACAGCACAAATATACTAACATGAAACTTACCACAATTTAGAGGATCCTAACCCCACCCCCTCCCCTGAAACTGATTCATGAAGTGAGGGACACAGAGATCCAAGGGGGATAAAGAAGATCAAAAATCAGGCATCATTTAGTGGCAAAAGCAAGAGAGAAGAAGAAGAAAAAAAAAAATTGCTTGACACCAGCAAGAGGCCAGACTCAAGACCTGGTCAAGGCAAGGCCACATTGATAGGCCAGACAATTTTTTATTTTTTTTCCCCCTCCCCCAATATAGATTTTTTTTTTCCTTTAATTTCCAATATAAAAAGCTTCACGGGTACAAAATACATATGAACCACCAGTTGTAGAAATTGGACAGCCTGTGTATGTCTTTTTTTGTCTTTTGTCTTTTTCAAATCCCACCCAGTTTCAAAAATTTGTAATTGAACAGAACGAAAAATATATATTTATATATAACTGTACTGTGTGTATAATACAGATTACATCAAGATGCACTCACTTTGGCTTTCATCAAGACAAGACAAAAAACATCTATTAAATTATTGGTGGAACATGAACAGAGTCCTACCGATTATCAGACAAGAAAAATAACAAAGTTTTTCTCTACTCTTTTTCTTATAGATCAAGACGATATCTATAGAGATGCAAAGCTACCACACTGTCAAAAAAAAAAAAAAAAAAAAAAAAAAAAAAAAAGCACTTCAGAATATGAAAACCAACAGAAGAAACCGTGATTGTTAGAGCTTAATCAGGATTTGTGATGGAAGCCCCTGAAGTGAGTAGAGTTCCTGTTGGGACTGCTGTGGACTATACATTGTGCTTTATTCCCCCCCTTTAAGTGTTTTAAACTATATTCACTCATAGTAACACTTCACCATGCACTGCACCACCACAGACCTGCAGTCATTTCAGTGGCCGACACATGGCACCCACACTGACTCTTCTGCACTGTACCTCTGTTTTATTAAATTCAAAAATATCCCACCACCACCAAAACACGCGTGATCCCCCACGGTTTGTATCGCCAAGTGTCACACGCGCTCGCACTCACTAAGAAAGACGTTTAACCTTCAAATGTATAGGGAAGTTTATTGTTTATCTACAAGGTTTTAAACCAACTGTTCAAATTGAGTACATCACAATACACATTTACCAATAACTCAACACAGTAAAGGCAAAGGGGAGACATTAGCAGGTGACAAGAGCTTTCATGACACTGGCATAAATAGACCCAAAAGAAAAAACAAACCCAAAACAAAATAGAAAGGCGAACTGCAGCAATCTCTAAACCAAGGCCTAATAATGTGTAGGCAGTTTCTAGACGTATATATGGCACTTTGAATATTGTATTGCATTTGGATAGAAAACAAAACAAAAATACTGTAAAAAGCACATGCCCATATTAAAAGAGAAATCAGTGGTACCTTGGAAAAATTTGGGATTGTAACCACACATACACACGACATTCTGCAAAAGTGATTAGCTCCCACAATTGTGCTTAACATCTCCTTACAAAACTATAACACCCCCTCCCCCCGCACCGGTTCAAATTTGGTACCTTCCTTTTGTTTAGGAATATTTAAGTTTAGAGTAAAAGGGGAAAAATCCCAACTGAAAAGAAAGTCAAATGGTGGTTAACAGTGCATTTTGTGTGGTAATCCTGCGTCAGTGTCTAGTTTCCCCCCCCCCACAAGCACACACACACAAAAAAAAAAAAAAAAAAAAAAAAAAAAAAGAAAAAAAAAAAAGAAAAAAAACAAAGAGCCCTGAGCTGACAACTCTTTAGCGCCATCAGGTACGCAGTTTTAGGGAACCCTTTCTTTGGGGGAAGGGGAGGGTGAAGTGGTAGTTTTACCAGGGTCGTCACACAAAAATGCCACCCTGATAAAAAAGTGTAAACTTTCGTGCTGAGAAAAATGGAATGTTATTTGTAAACCAACACTACTGTGGTGGATTAAGTCGATTTAATGTGCTGTGTGACTTCTTGAGCATCACACGAGTGCATGTTTTTAAAAGAAAGAGGAAAGAAAAACAAAACGTGCAGAGACCCACAGGTTGCGTGTTGTGTCCGAGTTCTCTCCTCTTCAGGGGCTCCCACATTTGCAACCACGAAAGAGTGTTTGTGTGTGTTTGCATGTGTTGCAGCGTGTGTGTGTGTGTGTACAGACAAACTAGGTAATATTACAGCAAACAAAGTGGTGAGTTTTTAAAAAAAGCACAAGAAATATTTGACACATGGGCACTTCAACAACAAAATCCAACAGAACAACATTGTCTGGCATCTGTATGATTAACAGACATTGTAAATCATCTCTCAACGAGGCATCCAAACAAAAGCAAAGTGAAAAATTCATTAATTAAATTAGCAAAGAGAAATTCACAGAAAGTTGACAAGATGTACGTACCATGGAAGTTTAGCAGGGATATTTAAAAAAAAAAAAAAAAAAAAAAAAAAAAAAAAAAAAAAAAAAAAGGGGGGGGGGGGGGAAGGCTCAAAATATGACCCTTTAAAAAAAAGAAAAAGAAAAAAAAGAAAAAAAGAAATTAAACCAGAAAACAAAATTACAATTAAAGCAGAGGAATTTTGAACTTTTTAATTTACTAGAAATGACCCTCAAATGGTCATGCTGATCAAACAGATTTTTAGTCCTCTTTAAAAATGTAGTACACTGAAGACCCTCCCGCCCCTGCCCCCCCTCCCTGCCCAAACACAGATGACATTACAACGTAATCTACAAAAAACCCAACGTTTGCCTGGGTTCTGTTAGTTAAACTTCTATAGATTCAATGGTATAAAATATAGTTAATCTAAGTGTGCATTTAAACCACAGATTGTCTATTTGTGAATCAGTTCTAAAAAAGTTGACTCATGTAGGTAGTCATTTCTCTCAACAGAGCAATGTACCTTTTATTGTGCCATCAATAGTTCAAAAACAAAAAACCCAAAAAGAAATCAAAGAAAAAGAAAAACACTGGATATTTTTATAAATGAATTTTTCTTTTTCTTTTTTTAAATAGCCTTGGTGTAAGTCTTCACGCTGCCTGCAAAATGTAGAGATCATTACAGAGCACTGAGAGGGATTTTAATGGTCAGACTTTCAAAAGTGTTGGAAAGTGGTCTGTAGCATTTTTTTTAAGAAGCCAACATATTGCTAATGGCACCAAATAGCACAGCTGTGTGCCAATCCCTGTAATCAACTTTCAAGTGAGCTTTACTGAGAGAGGTAAAAAGAAAAAACATTAAAAAAAAAAAAAAAAAAAAGTCCCACAAAGCTAAATTAAAAGTAAGAAATCCCACAGGTTTTTTCTTTTTAAAACATTCGCAAAAAAACAAAAACAAAAAACAGGTCACTCAAATGAACTTAACCTAGGTAAAGTTTTCACATTGATTTTGCTTGACCTCTCTCCCACCCGTCACATTTCTATACAGAAAAAGCAAACGAAAACAAAAATGAATATACATGCAGAAAAATCAGGTTGAGCTAAGGTCAAGGTCAGTGGGTGGCCAGGTATTGGGGTCAGGCGAGCTTAGAGAGACATCACAGACAATGGTGGGATGATGTGGGCCAGGAGTTTGGCTTGTCTTTCAACATCATGAAGACATGCTAGGCTAATGATGAGCAAACAGGCATGGAGATTTGTTCTAAAAAGGAACAAAAACACAAAAGGAAGAGAGGAGAGAGAGAAAGAGAAAGAGAGAGGACAAAGAGGAGAGAAGAGAAAGTTAGGGGCACAGCACAAGAATCATTTAGCCATGAGGCACAAAAAAACAAAAATAATGCCAGTCACCACATATACAGTAAGGACAACAGGGGGGACGGGCAACCCCCCCTCCTCTCCCAACGCACAAAAAACAAAACAATAATACACAGATTTAAGGAAGTGACACCACCAGGACATATGGCAGAGACTCCAACATGCACAAACTGTATACTTGGCACCCAAAGAGATCCATCTAGAGCCAGTCCCTTGTGGGAGACTTGGAGGATGGATGGAATGACTGGAAGAGGTTGTTAATAAAGACGCAGAGAGGTAGCCTAGCTCAACATGGCTTAGATAATGAAAGATGACAGAGAGAGAAACAGAGGGGAGGGGGTAGAAGAGAGGTGTGGTGAAGACTGGAAAATCTAGCGTAGAAAAGAGTTTCACATTGACAATGATACGGATGAGACAAACTGCACGTAAACAGCCAAACACAGGCTAAAGCTCTGGGCTCGGGGGTCCTTGTGACCTAGCTTCAGAAACAACAACTGATCCTTAGTCAACCTGTCTAGCTTGACCTGAAGGCAATGAAATGGCATGGAAACATCTGATGCTCTCCACTAAATACAGTGACACAAAATACCTCCAGCGAACACCGACTCCAGTGATAGTCATAAATAATCATATACATTAAAATACTAAATCAGACTCAAATTACATGACAAAACCGCAGGAATGAAATACAGCAAAAATGTGGAAAGATCATTGCAAACATTTTTTTTTCTTTTTTAAGGAATAGGCCGAGTCTCCCTCCTGTGATGGGCTTCTGTCCCCTTGCCCCACTGAGTCTCTGCTGTGGTGACCTTGGCTGGAGGGTGAACTTACCCTAGCAGTGCTAGCTTTAGAGCTGGGGAGGGGGAAGGCCCCGGGGCTAGGATCAGTAGGGTTTGCTGTCGTTCTTGGAGCGTTTCAGCTGAACCTTCAGCCTCTTCATGCCAATCTGGAAACCATTCATGGCCTGGATGGCAGCTTGTGCAGACACAGGATTGTCATAGCTGACGAACCCTGAGAAAAAAGAAAAACTAAACTGAATACATTACAAAACAGCAACTTAATGCCAACATTTCATTTCCATATCACCAGGCTGACCATCACCCCCTCTCCTTGGCATCTGCCTTCCTGTAGCCAGACAGACTCCATCTTCACCATCATGGATTGCACATGGTGAATGTAGTTCTTTTTCTGCTCTAGAAATCCACTAAAAGTTTAAGAGCCACTAACCAGAACCTCCAGCAGGTGGAGTACTGGTTCACGTGCCTCTATATCAAACGGACAGCAGAGCAAAACAAGGACTGCAGTCACTACCTGCAGTTCACAACAGGAAAGCTGGAGCCCATCCACAGGATGAGGAAGTGACTGGAGAGGTTGCAATCTTTCCCTTTAAAAGCACAAACCATGAAATAACTACCAGAAAAATCTAATTTTAGCTAAACTGAGTGTTTAGTGAACCTTCTGACAAAATGTACAAAATAATTTCCATATCAAAGTTTAAATGTGAATCATATTTGCTGCATTGGGTGTTTTCGTAATTTATACCTCAAAAGTGTATTGTGTAATTTATTTTGGTTTTAAGGGGAAATTAAACAAGATGACTCATCAGTTTTACACATATTTGGACACCATGTGGCTGGACAGGCTGCAGAGGAAAGCCACATGGTGTTTTATTTTTCTCTCTGCCAGTTAATGTCAGAGAGAAGGGTCACAACTATAAATACTGCCTTGTGAATCTGAGATTTAGAGGGCAGGAAGAGCAGCATGTCCAACAGACTGCTGTCTCAAACCTGCTCTGACAGAGAGACTGACGACCTTCTGTCCCCAAGGCCATAAAACTATTCAGCTTCCCTCAACTACAGTCAGAGTTACCTTTATTCTAGCACTTTGATAGTGAACTGCGACTTAGCCATGTTAACGTAATGCACAAAAGCATGTGCATTATTACATACTCCTCTTCAATTTTTGCACCATTTTCACTCACTGCTTTAAATTTGCATTTGAGGTGGTGTTACATCACAATACTGGTGTACTGCTTGCACTCAGTAAAACACTAATGCAAATGATATTTAATACCACCTCCGGTCAGACATACATGCATGCATCTAATCCATTTACATAGAAAATACAAGTATCAACATGTTCATCTTTACAGAGAACTTAGACTCCATTTAAACTTTAAATCTGCAGTGAAACAAAGCTGCTATGCCATTAACTGATGTAACCAGGGAAACGCCAGCAGTGTCACCACACTTACCAAAGCACTTGCTCAGATTGGTCTGTTTGTCAATGAAAACTTTGGCGGAGACCACATTTCCAAAAGGCATGAACATCTGCAGAAGATCCTGGTCCCCACACTCCTGGGGCAGGTGATAGATGAACAGGTTGGCGCCCTCTGGCCCTACTCCATTTGGTAAGAAATTCAGATACTCTAGTTAGACGTGAATTCAAATGCACACAAAACATTTACTGTAAACATAAAAGTTCATTGCATTTAGGAAGAAACTTCTGAAAATTCTTATTGAGTGATGTGTGCCAGGGATCTTCTCACCTTCCTTCTGACTGCCAGCCACACTCTGCTGAAGGAGAGACTGGCTGTAGAGGGCGGGCAGGGCAGACGCTGTGTACTGCTGCATCCCTGAGTAGGCCTGGGTTAGGGCATCCATAGAGCTGACTGCTGACCCGTTGGCCATGGAGGCTCCCAGACCCCCGTTCATGGCCCCCATACCTGTAAGAAGCAAAAGTTTAAAAGTACCCATTGAGCATGGGGACCCAACATCAACATGCATCTTCCTTTTTTTGGCTTGTATCCAGTTTTTAAATAAGGAGATTCTCACCACTGACGCTGCTGGTGAGAGCGTTAAGGTTGTTGAGGCCCACAGAGGTCCCAGTGAGACCTTGCAGAGTCCCCAGAGATGCCAAGGGGTTCACGGCAGCGGCAGCACTGGACCCTGCTGTTGACCCAACTGTTGACAAATGACAAAAAAAAAAAAAGAAAAAAAAAGATATTCTTAAAACCTTACATCTGCCTCACATTGTTATGGTTATAGAGGAGGACATGGCAGAGATGAGGCAGTTAAAAATCTGTCTCACAGAGAGGAGCGGTCATTAGTAAAGCAGCCATATGTTAAACTTAGACAGATGGAGCCAATGTATATTTACACAGATTGAAGGGAAATGGGGGCTCTCATAAAATTTTTATATGTGGGTGATTAACTCCCATAAAGTAAATGAGGAATGGCTGAGGGCTGTTAGGCAAATAGTAGATGAGGGAGATTTGCAGAGGAGAAGTGGCCCGACTGTGGACATGCACTGTACACCTCAATCAGCGAGAGAGTGAATCTTTATACTTTAGTTAATATATTATACATGAATTAGTACACAAAGAGCAGAGGTGGCGACTCAAGCAATTACAGCCAGGCCATGCCAAAACACACCCCTAACAAAACTAACTAGTCATGATGCTGCCATGGGGCTCGACTCACAGAACTGTTGTATGTATTGTACAGGCAGCATTCAAAATTCATCTCATGTTTGTGTTTAATTACCTGGACTGGCAAGAGCTCCCAGGGCACCGCTGCTGGTAGACAGAGCGCTGGTGGAAGTTGGGCTGGCAGAACTCTGAGCTGCAGCTGCAGCGGCAGCTAATGTGGCCAGGTTCTGCAGCTGAAGTGGATTCACACCCGCTGAGAGTACAAAGACACGCGAATTATCAAAGACTGAATTTTTCTGCATACAGCATAAATTTGAAAGTAGTCATGGAAGAAATACATAGATTTTAAAAGCAAAAGAACAAACAATGAATTTTTAAAGTTTAAAATAGGATGTGCTGCCATTCATTTAAAAGCTTTCCTCTATATTAAACTGCTTGGATATTGGGAAATTTACCATCACCAAATCACATTCTCAGATCTCAGAGAATGCAAGATGGACACGGCTGTAAAACCTCATATTTTTCTTCCATTTACCATTTTGGAGATTTAAAACCAGGATGGCTCTGACTTAGTGACAAATGTCATCCTCATACAGTGGCTACTTGTCAATTACAGGGTAGGGCCACATTAAAAAAAAACAAAAAAACAAAACGCCTTGCTTTTTGAATGCTGGCACAATAAATTGACAAGAGAAGTCGCCCCCCACTGGTCATGAGGGAGAGTGCAAATTCAAGCCACTTAAACCTGGATCGGGAAGCTATTTTAACATTTTAAATACAGTATATTACTTTAGCATGACCAACAAAAGAAGCAGACTTGATCTATCAAATCCATCTAATATGAATTCCAACTTGAAGATTTATCATTCGTTTTAGCACCCCATCTGTAGTTTTCAAGCT
Organism: Copadichromis virginalis; assembly: GCF_057382275.1. Taxonomy (NCBI): domain Eukaryota; kingdom Metazoa; phylum Chordata; class Actinopteri; order Cichliformes; family Cichlidae; genus Copadichromis; species Copadichromis virginalis. The sequence continues at coordinate 17,488,689 of NC_140624.1, forward strand.
CTTCACATTGGCTTTTAATATGACCAAGGCAGAGGGATGAGCAGTTTGTCTTCAAGCAGCCGGAATAGGCTGAAAATAGCATTATTGGTAATTAGCGTGCCACTGATCTGAAAAGAGTAATGTAATTTAAGGTACTTAAAAGCATGTGGGCGAAGCGCAGCGAGACAGAGGGCTGGTGACATGAGCAGCACAGCTTGTAGGGGTGGGAGATAGAAACGATATAAATTTGGCCAACAATAGAGATTTTGACTATATCGCTCTATCACGATTGCGCATGTTGATGTCATCAAGCTGCGCCTGTTTTGGTTGAAAGCATCGCAGCGGCTACAACCATTATCATCTGCACGTCATAGACACCTCACCTCCACTACTGGAACTTCAACATTATGCACTCCATACTGTATAGTAATGCCACTGTTTTGCACATGTCTCAACTCTGTATATTTTTATATATTTTATTTATTGACTATTTAATTTGTAAAATATGTGTACACACACACACACACACACACACACACACACACACACACACACACACAAAAACATTTAGTATATACATCCAGAATTTTTTTTTTTTGGCATATACTATTATATATTGTACATATATTTATTAGTTTCAGATTTAGCCATTCGTATACTTTGCCTGTTTATGTTATTGTATTTTGCACAACTCTGTTGCTTGTGAAGCTCGCACACAAGAATTTCACTCGCATGTGCTGTACCAATGTACCTGCACATGTGATATGACAATAAAAAAGTGATTTGAGTGATTTGATTCAAATTATGCCCGGCGACAGTGATAGCAAAGAGATGAAGCACTTTTGAAATATGGGGAAAGCCAAAAACTGCGCTTCCTCCACTTCCATAACATTGATTCATTAATGTTGAATTCTCTCGCAGCTGTTCTATTCCCATGTTGTTGCAGTATATTAATAACTAACCTTGTATTGTGGATGAATAATCTTAATTGTTCTCCTGACTGAAGTTTGGCCCCTGTATAGCATCCCGCTATGCGATTGCATTTGTCTCTAACCACCAGAATCCCTCACGTTAACTTTTATCGAGTGGAAAAAAAGTTGGCGTTCATCCTCCAGCTTCACTGTGCTAATGTTATGCTAACATAGCTGTGTCGCTAGCAATCACGTAGCACAACATTATATACCAGGTAGTCCAACTTCAGTAACCCTGCAAACGCCACTCCTGTTTAGTTTTCTGTCTTCATTTATGTTGGAAGTGGTAGCAGAGCTGTACGTTTTAATTAGTTTAAAAAAAAATCTCTCAGTCAGAACATGGCATGTCATGTTTACGTGGAAACTAGCGAGCTAACTTCCTGCTAACTTCTAACTCTGTTAAAATTAATAAATTCTGTTTTCATGGATGCCTGGATGTTAAACTTAATTGTTACACCCGATAAAGCAGCAACGCTGATGATTTAATTAAAGATGAAAGAATTTAGACCGTTTTTAACTCAATGTTCGTTTGACTTTGGGACCTGAAGTGGACGGAGTTTTGGACCCAGATTACGCCGCAAAGCTCCTCACTACGGCAGCCATAATGCTCTGACAATCCATCAAGCCGTGCAGCTTGCCAAAGTTGTACTAAAACATTTTTTAACATAACGCCAAAATCGGTTCGAGGTGAGTAAGCACAACCAGAATTCATACATAAGGCACACTCTCGATTTTTGAGAAAATTAAAGGATTTTAAGTGTGCCTTATACTGTGGAAAATACGTTATACAGAAGAATAGAATATCGTGATATATATCTCGTTACCGCACGTGCTTCAAATTATATCGCGATATGAATTTTAGGCCATATCGCCCAGCCCTAACAGCTTGTTCTTTTTGCATTCCTACGACTCGTAAACTGATCTTCTGAAACTCACCTCCTAGCCTTTGAATACCATTGAGACTGCCTTGGTTACTGAGAGAAGTGGCCTGCTGGAGCAGCTGTCAAGATATGAAAGAAAACAAAAGTCAAATCTAGAAAACAAAATTAGATCAGACATGATAATTAATATTATTTTATCCTAACATTATTAAATCCTCTTTAAATTTGGGGACTAAACTATTCATCCATCCATCCATCTTCATCCGCTTTATCCGAGGCCAGGTCGCGGGGGCAGCAGCCCAAGCAAAGAGGCCCAGACCTCCCTCTCCCCAGCCACCTCCTCCAGCTTATCCGGGGGAATACCAAGGCGTTCCCAGGCCAGCCGAGAGATATAATCTCTCCAGCGTGTCCTGGGTCTGCCCCGGGGCCTCCTCCCGGTGGGACATGCCTGGAACACCTCACCCAGGAGGCGCCCAGGGGGCATCCTTGTCAGATGCCCGAACCACCTCAGCTGGCTCCTTTCGATGTGGAGCAGCAGCTGCTCTACTCTGAGCCCCTCCCGGATGGCCGAACTTCTCACCCTATCTCTAAGGGAGAGGCCAGCCACCCTTCGGAGGAAGCTCATTTCTGCCGCTTGTATCCGCGATCTCGTTCTTTCGGTCACTACCCACAGCTCGTGGCCATAGGTGAGGGTAGGGACGTAGATCGACCGGTAAATTGAGAGCTTCGCTTTTACACTCAGCTCCCTCTTCACCACGACGGACCGGTGCAGCGTCTGCATTACTGCAGCCGCAGCCCCAATCCGTCTGTCGATCTCCGGCTCCCTTCTCCCATCACTCGTGAACAAGACCCCGAGATACTTGAACTCCTCCACTTGGGGCAGGAACTCATCCCCGACCCGGAGTGGCCACTCCACCCTTTTCCGGCTGAGAACCATGGCCTCAGATTTGGAGGTGCTGATCCTCATTCCCGCTGCTTCACACTCGGCTGCGAACAGTTCCAGTGCGAGCTGGAGGCCCTCACCCGATGAAGCCAACAGAACCACATCATCCGCAAAAATCAGAGATGAGATTCTGAGGCCACCAAAGCGAAAGCCCTCCGCCACTTGGCTGCGCCTAGAAATCCTGTCCATAAAAATTATGAACAGAACCGGAGACAAAGGGCAGCCCTGGCGGAGCCCATCACCCACCGGGAACGAGTCCAACTTATTGCCGGCAATACGAACCAAGCTCTTGCAAGGGTTGTATAGGGATCGAATGGCCCGTAGCAAACTATTCACTGTTTGTCTAATCTGTGGAAAATTATCTGATGCACAGGAACAACTCGGGACCAAGATTTATACTCCATGTCATTATTTTGACAATGTTAGCAAGAGGCAACACATTTTGACCAGAAGGCAAAAAGTTATGTGAGGTTTAAATTAAATAAACGGCACGACAGCTTTTACAGCTTCATGCAACAGGCTCAATGTCTCATTTTTGTCCCAGAAACATAAAACGCCTCAGCTGTTGCCATCTAAGTCACATGTTCTTTGGCTCTGAATTAGAGAAGGCATATGCAAGTCACATGTCAGTGTCCTTTAGCCAGAAAACAGTTCGAGGAGGAAGATTATTCTACTCTGAGCCAAGTTTCAGTTTGTACTTTTGGTCAAAGTATTGTGCAATATTCAGCTTACACAATGACCTAATACATTTTCAGCTTGCAACAGATTATTTTATTACTTAGAACAATATGGTTGGATATGTCATACACAAAATGGCAGCTGTGTTTCCAGCTAGAACAGTCATTACCAAAACTTAACAAAAAAAAAAAAAAAAAAAGGGATCACCTGACCTTAATATCCTAACACAGGAACACATTCATAAAGCTTGGTGATAAAATTCTTACATGCACGCTCACACACCCACTCACCCACCCACGGGATAGATTGATAATTATCAGGTGGTTCAGTGCTCTCTACCAAGTGTATTCTGTACACTCAATTTAAACAGATAAACTATAAAGGTTTTAGTACATTAAGGCTAATCTGTGTGTTCTTTAATAAAACTCACAGCCAGGTACTGCGGTGAAAGAGTCCCCAGCCCAGCCAGGTTTCCCCAGGTGGAGGCGCTGTTGAGCTGCTGAATCTGCTGTACTAGCTGCTGCTGCAGGCGTCGCTGCTCCTTATCTCTCTGTGTGTCAGCAAACTTCACCACCAGAGGTGAGGAACAGCCCTGGAGCGGTGAAGAGTTAAGAGATGTTAGACCGGTTCAAAAGCACACCAAGTTTATTTACCCATGCAAGGACAGTCACTGCATAGGGATTTTTTTGAATTCGTTTTTTTTTTTTTTGTTTTTAAAGGGGAGTGGGGTGGGTTTGGTTCCTCTATGCCTCAAGATAGTTGTATGCCTGTTGCATTCATATCAAAGCTAAAAGAGAGGACATGTGCCATGCATAGCTAAACCAGGCCACATTCCAAATAAATAAAAGCACAGGACAATGGTGCAGACGGTGAATCATTTAAGCACGTTAAAGAGTTTAATCGAGTCCACAAATAGGCAGACAACAGATGGACAACATTAACAATAAATAACATTCAAACAGGGATATGTCAGACATTAAGAAAAATGCATTACAATACGGAGACTCTCGCAAACAGACAGTCACATGTTCAGACAGACGCATGGACAAGGCATGCGGTGCAAAAGTATTTTAAGAGTTGAGAGCCAGATGGGGACCAGGCTGGTTAGGGAAAATGGCTTCTGCACCAGCAGCAACTCCCACAGCAGCTGAGAATCGGGGAGTACGTGATTGTGGGGGCAGAATAGGTGGCACTGCTACTGCCCCCCCCCCCCCAGAGTTTAATCTGGTAGGAGGAGTGTTATGTTTGGTTGGACTCCTAATTAGACTTGGTCTGATGCTTCACTGGGGAGCCTCTGACCTGCTAGCTGTCAAATTACCACTGCTCTACTTCCACAAAGACTCCATTGGCTATATGAGTACACAGACCCACTTTTTAAGAAGTCTAAAAGGGGAGCTGTTTCAGTCTAATTTTTTTCCTGATAACCTATATTTGATAGTGTGGATTCTTTTCCCCTGTAGTCCAAAATACAGACTAATATAATGGCACACTAATGGGTAGGCTCTGTTATCAGAATCAATAAGTGAAATGCATTTAGTTCAGCCCAAAATAAAAGATGACAGCACTTTTTGTGTCCTGTTAGTTCTGAACTCAGCAGCTATGTAAAAGGCAATGTTTCGAGTTTTATTCAATTATTCTGCAGATGACAATGTAATTTTGTAATTAGCAAGAGTGGTTTTGGAAATGACTCATGCTTTGTGATGAATGGATGCCATCTGCTTGGACAGGTTCCTCATCTTTCAACACAAGGGGGCAGCAAAATGTATGGGGAAGGGGGGGGAGGGAAATGAGAAATAGGTGCTAAGGGGTACAGTACCTCCATAGTTTGAGAGTGATGCATGGTTTTGATTGCATTCTGTGCCATTGCCCTGGTAGCAAATGTGACAAACGCACAGCCTGTAGGGGGGAAACAATAGGAGAGGGGGAGGGGGGGGAGGGACAAGAAGAAACAAAAACAAGACAAAAGGTTTGGACAACTCGTTATGAACCCCAAAAAAAGACATTACAGTACAGAGAATGGCAACTCCCAAGCACACAGAACCACCCTCACTGGTTAGCACATGAAGAAAGAACAACAAGGAGAACAGTAACACGTGTCAGATGAGCGGTGATCGACAGATTAAATTGCCACCCAGAGAGGCTTGACTACGTGATGTCATGGTGAGACAGTCAACGTGATTATATACACAGAAAATGCACACATAAATACACACTGAAGGGCTTTGATTTACTAAAATATGCAAGGCCTGCAAACATCAAAGGCTAATAGGGCCCGTTTCAAATTGTAGGAACACTGCGTACGTATACTAGAAAAAGAGCAGAAATTCATAGCTAGCTGTGTCTTCTGTGGGATTTAATCGTATATAAGCATCGACGCTAGAGCCTCGTGCTGCCTGCTATCTGAGGCTTTATTCAGCAGAGTGCTATGTAGGAGATGCGATGACAGGCTAATTCCAGCCTTTGTAGAGTGTGATGAAGGAGGCGGTAAAGGAGGAGCTGAGCTGAGCCGCCTGCCAGCTGAGCCTACGAACACCGGCAGCCAGCGGTTGCCTAGGCGACGGGCCATTGTGGCGGACAGCAAGTGCAGTGGCCCTTCACTGCGAGTTGTGGAGGCAGAGTGTCACAGTAATGGGAGGATACACTATGTGGACAGAAAAAGTGCCACTGGAGGTGAATAGCACTTGATCTGAGGGTGCCGGGGTTGCAATGAAGAATCAGGGAGGGGCCCTGCATAAATACTTGATGAGAATATGTACTCTGGTGTGCTGAACATGGCGGATGCGCGGTGCTGAACATCATGTCCACACCGAAGGCACGCTTACCTCTGCTCTGACCATCCGGTCCCCGAAGTATTCGGCACTCTTCGATCTGTCCGAAAGACGAGAACATCATTCTGACCTCGTTCTCACCGTATTTCTTTGAAACCATGCCGACAAAGAGTTTTCTGTCTTCTACCGCTGCAGGAAGACGAAAACAGGAAGGCTATTTAGTGAAACCCAAACAATTATGGCGCTGTGAAAGCAGCACTTACATCAGGTGCGAAAATCTTGCACCCCTCTCTTTCTTGTTCAAGCAAGCGCTCTCTCTTTGTCATGCTGCCACATTTTCTGCCTCTCACTCAGAGTGCCAGCCTTTTGCACAAATCTCTGCGACTTGCCGCTTTGTTTTCCTTCTGTCTACTTCTCTAGACACAGAAGTATATCATCCTGTACCAGCTCTGCTCTTAAACCACTGCACTATATAGATGCTGTGTACTGCTGTCAATTTTACCCTTTTCAAATCTCACACCCCATTTGCCTTTACCTAATCCTTCTCCTTACAGGTTTTCCTCAACATCTCCATCTCATGGCTTATGTCATCCTGCATGAATCCACTTACCACTTGTTTTCTCACTGTCAGCGGGTTTCATCTGGATAGGATGATGCATCTAGGGGGGAAAAAAAAGAAAATGTAGGGAAACCATTCACATCTGTCACCATTATAAACTCTGTTATCTCTCATCATAAAGGCCTCATGTCTTCACTCATCCTTCCATCTTCGAGCATTTCTCCCCATCTCTTGTTTTGTTCTTTTGCTGTAAGACCATCATCCCTCACCGCCGCCAGATTCAGGAGGAAGTGTCTAAGAGTTGCTGGTAAGGGATCAAATTCTCCGGTATCCAATTTCACTTCTCGCTGTAATGTAGACTCGCGATTGAACTTATCGATTGCTACTGACAACATCCCTCATCTTCTATAGAAGAACTCTGTTTGACAAGCAAGCTTCTTTGGTATTGCTTTCGAAATGTACAGTGAGCTTCAGGTTTTGTTTCTTTTTTCCCTTCCTCCAGATACAAGTCTGTCAACACCCAATACACTATTGGATCACATACAAATAGAACAAGGTGTGGCAAATCTGAGCTGTGAAAAATCTCATTTCAGTCAGCATAACATCTCTGAACATGACGCTTGTTCTCAAGCTTGTTATGTGAGAAAGTGGTGGCAGAGCAAATGCTGTCATTTCATGCCACTTAATGAACAATTTTCTCCAAGAAGACTGAACTTCAAGTGACTACATCTATAGCACACTGCATGCCATGTGACGTGAAAGAAGAAATAAATCTAGCCATGAGATGTCTGAGCAGGTTGTACTTATGAAAAGTGGTGGGTTTGTTTTTGACAAGCACTAAGGAGAAGCAGACAGATGGCCTGCTCAGTGTGGGGACTGGCTAGCGTCACTGACCAAGTAGAGAGAGGCACAGAAGGGAGAGAAAACAAACAGGGAAACAAGCTTTTCCTCTATCACGCAAATCAAAAATCAGTCAACTGCAGTCAATGCCAGTAACAGTAGGACTCAGGAATGGGATTTGAGAGCTGAGCCGTTAGACCACACTTTGTTTGAAATGTCTGCCTGATTGATAGTCTTCCAGAGAAGAGAGCTAGGACATTATTCTCAGCCTGTGAGACTCATTTATCAGCTCGGTTCAATATTTACCTGCAAGCGCACTGACAGTAGCTCTTTTTACTGAAAGACTGGACTATTGGTTTCATCGACAGCTGGGGTTGTTGGGTATAGATTAAATTGATTGGAAAGCTGGCAATACAGAATGACGTATAGACAAGACAGTTTTGTGGATGTTTAACAAGCCACTGCACTTATTCCAGTTGGCTGGACTTTAATCTCACTAGAAGATCGGGTTAAGTATTAGGGGACCACATTCTGTCTCACCGGGCTGCATTGTTAAAACGGGGGGAGAGAGGGAGGAAAAAAAAAAAAAAAAAAAAAAGGACGAAAAGAAAGCCTTCAACTTGCCTTCAGCTCCTTTCCTGCTTCTAATTTTGGGGAATAAAAATGTAGATGTGCATCAATAATTCATGAATACAAGCATTAATAATTTGTTCCACTTTGTGGCAATCGGGTCCTGTGTCTCAGTGAATAACCTGCAGCCTGGTCAAGCAGGCTTTACCCGATACCTGCACGCTTAGCAATTCAGTGTGCCGAGGTTCAGGCCGGTCCTAAGTGTCGCGTAAGTGATAGTGGGGGTTGAGACATTTCTCAGGCTAGACAGGCGTTCAGTGAACCGAGAGCTCATTATCGGCCAGCGTACAGCTCACAGCCTGCATAGGGGATGTAGTGGGGCTCAAGCAGCTAAAAGCAGCCCATGCTGTGCCTACTCACCCCACTTAAGGTCTTTATGTTGTGCAGTGCATTCTGGGCCTCCAGTGCAGCTTTTCTTGTATAAAAAGTTACAAAACAGCATCCTGCAGAGTGAAAAGAAAAAATAAAAAAAAATAAAAAAATAGGGACAAACAATGGGTGGAGGGAGGGAGGAGACAAAACTGCATTAAAAACACAGCACACAGACATTAAATGTAATACCATGACTGCTGCAGAACAGGAAAGATGCTAAATGGATGAAAGTACTTTCACAACATATCATATTTTAGAAGCACGTGACAGGATATTCTTAGCGCCAACTGTTAGATGGTGCACATACACCATGTAGGAGCTGGCAGCGAGGACAAAGGAGTAATGAGACAGCTGAAGGCTGTGACACAACCAGAGAGAGTACCACAGGGTTAGACGGCTGTCAGGAGGCACTGATGTGCAGTCGGCAGGTCAACTCAGCCCAGGCCAACACATTACATTGAGTATATTGCTGCATTACATAAGAATCCAGTCCCATACATGTGTGCATACATATAAACATGAGGCATGAAAACAGCACAAAGAAACAAGAGGGAGTGGGAGAGAGCAAGGAAGAGAAACCATGGGAGGAGAGAGTTTGTGGGGGAGGGGAATGAAGAAAAGAGCGTTAGGAGGGGAGGAGAGGGGAAAAAAAAAAAAAAAAAGCCTCTCATCCTTCCGTCCCAGTAGACCGCCAGTGGCGTTCCAGCCTGTCAGTTTCACTGGGCTGGGGAAGTGGAGCACTGCAGCGTCTCTGACCTACATAGTGTGTATTATGCTGTTACTGGAGCTCCCAGGCCACGGGGAGGGCTGTTGAACTCTAATATGCATCAAGCTGCACTCTCCTATCCCTCCCTCTCTCTCCTTCTCTCTCACAACCAGCTGAGCTCTCCCTTTCTCTACTGCTAAGCCCGTTCTCTGATATACTGGAGCTAAATAAACCATCCGGAGAGGCGTGATAGTCATCAGATGATTTTTTCATGACCTGCAGTAGGCATGACCTAAAAAAATTAAAAAAGAAAAAAAAAAAAAGAAAAAAAAGAAAAAAAAAATAGTGCAAATCTGGTGATTTGTCAATTGATCTGCACCAAAGTAAACAAGCAAAAATGGAAGTAGGATTACAGCACTTTCAACAAATAAATTAAACAAAAGCAACATGATTATATAAGAGTTGGTTGGAGAGTGGCATTGTGTGGCATGCAAATAAACAACAGCCAGACTATCAGTAGGTCATTGATGAAACTGCAGTAGGAAACAAAACTACTGTGAAAGGAGGCCTACAGTGAAACTGAGTGTAGAGGTGTTGTTGCAAAACACATTCAACTTCACTTGGCTGGGTGAAAAACCTCCTGTGATCAGGCCTGATTATCTAATAGAATACATTAACATGTCCATAGGCCATCACAGCTGACACTGCATAGAGCAGGGGAGGGGTGCTGCTTAAACAATAAGGAGCTTTGAACTCTTCAGCCTCCCAAATGAACTGCACAGCGTTGTGTGTATATTTATACACACACACACACACAGCATTATAAGAACCCTGGGGACTTTCTGGTACACCTGTAAACACTCGTAGGATTATTTAGTGGTGTTACATGTGTGTACATCTGTTCCAAGGCCCTTATCATGGGAATTCAAATGCTCTCCTGGTGGCATGCTGTCCAGCAGTTTTGGCCTTGACACAATAAAGTCAGGGTTTGAAACTCGCTTTAGTCAATGGGCCACGTACAGCCCAATTTGATCTCAAGTGAGCCAGACCAATATAACCACCCTTTCTGTTAATTTAAATAGTATTTATATTTTAAGGTAAGACATCTATTCAAAAAATAAATAAATTAAAAATTAACACAAACAGATAAAGTGATAAGTGCAATTTCTAACATGTAGAAAGTTACACATTTCACTGCAGTTGTTGCCAGTCAAAAGATATCCATGTCAGGTCACATGTTTGATACTCAAGGCTCTTTCAGAACAAATGGTGAAATTGTGATATGTCTGAATTTAGTGCAGATATAATAAATGCCATGTCACAAGTTTATTTTCATCTATTTAGCATCTTTCCTGCTCTGCAAGCTTATTTTGTTGCTATATTGCTCTGAACCCAGAAAAAACACAAGACAGGATAAGTTACACTCATTAATTAAAAAACCCACTTCTGCAACGAATTGAGACAGAATGTCTGCACATTACAAGATAATATAACCTTTTTGTTTTTAAATTACAGTTGTGCAGCCGATGTTTACAAGAATACTAGAAAAGGAGATCCCAGAAAGACATTTATCTCTCCAGACGGTGCAACTGTTGTCAACCTGTCTTTGGCTTGTTAACAGCAACACACACACACGATCAGCGAGGTAGTGTCAGTGATTCATAACAAACACCTCACAACAACTACATCTGGCCTGGATTGCCAGGGCGGTGTCTGGTAGCACAAATATGGTTCCTTTTAGACTCAAGCTTAGCATCAAGTATATTCCCACCACATTAAAAGCCAAGAGTGGTTTAGCGCCTTTAGCTACAGCGAATCATCCAACCATCAAGGGAACTGAGATTTGGGTGACCCAGGACAGTTACATCAAGGAAACTGTCGTTACTTTATTCACCTGCAGTTAGTTACGGGAGACTGAGCACTTCCAGTGGCACTTTGCAGCTCTCTGCAGACAGCAGGCTTCCACTTCACCGTCTCCTCTAATTGCAGCCTAAACTGAATCGCTCAACTCGAGCACCATTTCTAAGGTGAGCGCATCGATGGATGTCTTAATGGAAAATTGCAGTCAAGTAACACTCCCTTTGTACAATGCTGCTTCTAAAGCTGCATTGTACAAAGAAGAGGAAATTTAGAATATATGAATATTTAAAAAAAGATTATTTAACCCTGAAATAAAAAACTGCTTGCATATGAGGTGATCTAACACAAACACAGCTGCACTGCATGTGCAGACAGGCAGTGCATTGCCTAAGTGCTAAAATCTGAAAGCAGATGAGGAGAGAAGGGGGTTTGCACCAACTAAGAGACCAAGTTGTTTTTATCTATGAGCAATGAAGGTTTTCCAGAAAGTTTCACACCTAATTAGTGTCCATCTCTTATTAGAGATGGTATATAGAGTGAAAGTGAACAATAGAGAAACTGAAAGTATCATCTGAGCTTTTCAGTTGTGTCACTTCATTTAAACAGATTGCAATGCACGCCTCAAATACCTGCAGACTGCTGTTAGCATGCTAGATGCTATACTAGTTTTCCCCACTAGCAACTGGTGCACTCCTCACATATGGCAAAACAAACAAAACAGGATTTTAAAGATAATCTGGATGGATACATAATCCAATGTTTTCAATTAAAATAAAATTATTATATGCCAGATCGTTTATATTGAAATCTAAATCACTAAGGAGAAATTTTGTCTGCAAGGTAGTAGAACAAATTATTCCTGAAAGTGAACCTTTCACCCAGACTGTACCTTTGCTCTGAGGAGGATTCTGAGTGCGATCACGAAGAATGTTTATCTGGTGCACGGCTCCAAAGGGCTCAAATAGCTCTTTAAGTTCTGTTTCTGACCAGGAGCGGGGGATCTGTCCAACAAACATCTTGATGGAGTCAGGGTCTGGCTGGTCCAAGTGCTCCAGCGACCCGTTCATCTTGCTGCTGCTGCCGTTGCTAAGAAGAAAAAGAAAGAGAAAAAAAAAAAAGAGAGAAAGAAATGAAAAACAATTTTTGTAATGTGTATGCCAGAGGTTAAACAAATTTAATATCATAACCATACTGCTTCAGTAGGTCACGAAAAGTAAAGGAACAATTACCATTATCTGGTTTAGAACTACTTGCACTCACATCTAAGTACTGTCCGGTTTGGCAGCTAACAATTTCATTTCATTTTCATGCTTAGCTTAAAGGAATGAGTCACATAATGATAAATGGGGATGGGAATTAAGAACAGGTTCTTGCAGAAAACCGGTTCCTAGTAGTCCCATTTCTTGGAATTGTGTGTTCTTCCCATGGATCCCCCTTATCTGCTCTCACACTCACTACAACCAGCTGATTTCTGTTTGCAAGCAATAGTGACACTGTCTAGAGCAGAGGTTCCCAAAGTGTGGGGCCCGCCCCCCTGGGGGGGGGGGGGGGGGGGGGGGGGGGGCAGTAAGAAAAAACTAAAATGAACCCTTGGACACTGCTAGCATCATTGACAGGTTTTTGACGGGGCTCCCACACAAACGGAAAGCTGGAGATGAAGCATCGCCAAATATGTTTTCAAACCAACTTACTTCCAAGCCAAATGCTAGAAAATGTGATGAAGCACATCTTCCCTTTGGCTTCACCTACACAAGTGCCAAGGTAGGTCTCTGTGACAGAATTAGTTTCCCTTGCGTCGGGAGCACGCGCTGGGCTCTTCAAATCACGGACAAACAGTATCCCACATTCTTGATTTTTAGTTCACAAACACTTCTTGTAAAGACTAACTACTCCTGACATTTTGGAGATGTGAGCTCTTTATACAGTAAAGTTAGTGGGATCCAAATAATATCAGGCTGATCCTGCCACGATTTGTTCCCCCAGTTCAAATCACAGACTAACAGTATCCCACAGTTGTTTATGTTTTTGAACCCATTTTGCACAGAGAGGCATTTGAGAAATGTATCGATAGCAATGTTGAATATTATTACACAGGGGAAAAAACAAAAAAAAAAAACCCACGAACATTTTTCGTGTAAAACAAAGGGGGGGGGGGGGGGGGGCAGCAAAAAAGGTTGGGAACCACTGGTCTAGAGGATGGATATGCACCTTTTTTTTTTTTTTTTTTTTTTTTTAAATTGCACGAAAGGACAAGATAAATGGTGGACAAATGTATGCAGGACTGAAATAACTGCATAATACTGCTAACACAACTTTGGTTCTTTGCAAGCATCTGCCAAAACAGCATGCTATTGCTAAGCTAGCCAAGAACCCATAGTGAAAGCCGAGTGAATACCTACCCCAGCTGCCAGACCCTTAGCTTCAACAGGCAACAAGCACATGAGCAGCCTCCCTTTCTACCCGTTCACGTTTCTAAAGCAGAATCACTTTGTATTCTATTAAGAGAAAAATCTTAGAGATGTGCCCTCATTACAGATTTGTATTGGTGTGTGGGGTTGTAGCCTCAGGTTTGTATTGTTAAATGGTGATTATGAAACATTAAAATAGCTGAAATGCACTGAGTAACATGAAAGTAATGTAATCAGTTGTATAACAAATTACTCTCGGGAGTAATTAAGTAATGTACTGCATTACTTTTAAGAAAAGTGTTCTGTGTAATATGTGTAACAATGACGTTTTTGAGTAAAGACTCCAACACTGATTACAAAGAGGAAATACCTCTTTGAACATTTGACCCACATCATGTAATTAAGTTGCATGAATGTAATTTCTTTATTGCTGCTTAAGCAACGGTTTTCACTCTCAAAACTAAGCCAAAGAGAACCTGATGACAATCAATAAGGAATCTAATTAGTGATATCGATAGTGGAATTGCTAAATTCTTATCAATTCCCATCCCTACAATAAATATCTAATGCAAATTTTAGAGTGGCACAGAAAGGGCCTGAGCAAATGATCAGCTTCAATGAGTTATTCTTCCAGAAAAAAGGCAATGTCACAATAGTGCCAGTAGTTCAGGCAGATTTAAACAGCCATAATGCTGCTTTCTTCTAGAGGCTGAAGTTTAGAAAGTCATTAAGGTCATTTAATTTAGAAGCACGTGACAGGATATTCTTGGCGCCAACTGTTAGATGGTGCATATACACCATGTATGTATATCTGTTTATAGTTTTTTTTTTTCCTTTTTTTTTTTTTTTTTAAAAGAAAAAGAAAAAAAAGTTACACCATCTCTTTTATTTTTTTAACATTCACCTAAACATACTGAGACAAAACCAAGATTTAATAAATAGGTTACACTGTGTTTTTAGTATTATAAATAAAAATAAAAAATAAAAAAAGTGTGTATTGCATTTTCAGAATTCCTACCAAAAAGTCAAATGATTTTGCAGTGTGACCGTTTAAACACGCGTTTACTCAAGTGCAAGCTGAAACAATATATCATTTACAAATTATTGCCAGCTTCCTCTGGGGAAAGCTTTGGGGACAGAGAATCAATACCCACCAGTGTACCTGTGACTACAGCATCTTTGTCTCACTCTCACACAGAATCAAACACACAAACTGTTCCTGACAGGGGTAGAGGCGCTGGAAATTATGAATGAGGGTGAAGTAACAGCCCTTCACAGGAAAAGAAATAACTTGCAACAGGTTAAGACTTCCAACGCACACTACAGATATGTAATATTTCAAACAAGGGGGGGGGGGGGGGGGGGGGGGGGGGGGACAACACCGTGGTACTAATCTCACAAAAAAGTATATGAATGTTTGCACATTTAAAATAACTATTTTGCACACAAACCTCTGAACACGAGTCATCCATCTCTTGCAAAATGAACCCAGCCGTTCAGCAGAAACACCAAACTCCTTGAGGGACTTAAATGACATGCTAACAAATCACACTTCTGCTCGTGTTCCTCCCGAAATCCAACTCCACACCTCCAAATTAGCCCTTGCCCCTTCCCTCTGAAGGCTTTCAATACATTTGAATGATGACAAACAATTTTCCCAGAGGGAAAAAAAAACAACAAACAAACAAAAAAAAACAAAAGGAACTACTGTGAAACAAAAACCTCTTCTCCAAAAGAGGGGATAGTGGCCCCTCCCACTAGCATGTAACAGCTACTCAAAAACAGCACCGCAAAGCTCTAAACTTCCAAGAATCGGTGGTTAGCAGGCCGAGATTTTGCAGTGCATCTCCTCCTCAGGCGCTTTGGCGATGGTACAGAGAGTAACCTACAGCTTCTTTGCCACAGCAGGGGAACAATCACATATTGTTCCCCCATGCCGGAGAACACTATTCACCGTTCCTCTGCGGCACAATGGACCAAGTCATACAGACGCACTGGAACACGTCGAAGGCTACGTCTGCTAAGGCCACAGTACTGGTGTGTGACACCATTTGTCCATTTCTGCCAGTGGCATTCCGACGCCATTTTGCCATGGGCACTTTGCTCAGATCTCACAGCACAGAGAAAACCTCACTTGAAAATACTGGATTTGTGTCAGAATTCAAAAACATGAAGGCTGCATATGACACCGTCTCCTTTACATTCATTAAACTCTCAAAGCCACTGCAGCTGTGCATAGCTCTTCTGCTATGCGACTGTGAGAATACATTCTTCAGGCATGATTCTGCTGCATTTTTAGTATACACATTAGGACATTATTCAAGGAAGTAAAATTCAAGTAAACAAAATCTATTATGAAACTGTCTGCTTCAAGATGATGTTGCATCATACAGCATAACCGAGCTGACAACTGTACAGTCACCTATGAATATTACAAAGGTGACTGCTGCGAACTAAGTATTTACATTTGCACGTATAAACCAGTTTAAAGTGGTGTCATATGCTGCAGAGCTGTTTTGCAAAACAAAAACCTGTTGGTATAAAACCCAAATAAACATGTAGCTGATATCCATTCACCGTGGGTCCAATAAGGTCAGAAGAACTGGGGCATTAAGTAAAGACATACCACTGTTGGCATTTTTTTCCTAAATGTTTTTTTTTTTTTTTAAAAACAAATACATATTCAAATTTCATCAACTTTACTGTAGTGGGAGCAACACCAGAAAAATCAAGACATTCAGACAGACTTTGTAACTTTAATTACTGCTATCGGTATGACAGGCACAGCAACATTGTTTATACCATGCTAATTAAGGTTGCTTGATTATGGCAAAAATTAAAATCATGATTATTTAACACAATTATGCTATCAGAAAAAAAATAGCATAATTTTTTCCATTTAAATAGTCATTCAGACAATTTGGGCCCTGGGAGCAGCAAAAAGTGGGGCACTTGAAGACCAAACAAGACCATACTTGTTAAACCGAATGTGACAATAGGCATTTTAATCCCAATTACCTTGTTTTAATACTGACTGAAAGCCAAAGAAAACAGTAACTGGAGTTAAAATTTGATTCATTGGGCAGCTACAGCGTCAAAAATAAAAACGCTTTTAAATGTAGATTTTACAAGGATGTGCCATTTTACAACTTACAAATGGTAAATAGCTCTGAATTTGTCAGAGCACCCAGAAGAAGATCATCTATCTTAAGCTGCTCTTTAACCATGTTGTGGACAGAGACAGGTGCAGACACAGATGAGTGGTTATTCCTGTTATACTCCTTTGAAGTCCACAAGAAATATGGATGAAGGGTAAACGCAAAGTTGATGCAATGCCACGTACAAAGAGCAAGAGCCACGCGCTCACCTTATGATGACAAAATCTACAGCAAACACCATTATCTACAGCATATCTACATAAGCAGCTGTGTTTTCCCACTTATTGATCACATCATCCAGCCTGCTTTAGATTACAAAGTGTCAACCTGAACACTGACCACCCCAAGATCAAAAGTTTCTCAGGCTCATTGTACATTTTGATTTGTGTGAATTGCCAAAACTCAAGTTTTTTCAAAGCTACTGCAATTTGGGTGGTGCAGCTGTCAGCCTGCTGCAAAGCTTTTGACAGTTTTGAAGATTTTGGCAAATTAAACAACTTGTTTAACATGCACTGTTGCCACACAGTTTTAAAACAAGTTGGTTGTTGATAGAAGGGAAAAAAAAAAAAAACATTTTTTCCCACTTCTGTGTTGCACAGCTTTAGATTGTGAAAACGGGAAACAATCTTTGTTTGCCGTCTCAAGGTTGCAGCTCAAGTGTAAATTGCACCTATGACGCCATCATCTTTGCTGTTATCTGTGTGTTTGTTGAGACAAGCAGAGGCTGAGCTGAATTTCACTAAAATTTATCAAGTTCAAAACATGCAATATAAGACAACGTTGTGGGTGTTGTTGACTTTGTCATGTAGTGATCCCAAGCCTCAGCAGGTGGACCACCTCAGGTATGTTGTGTGGAAAAATTTAATCAAACTGGGACAAGACTAAATTCAAAGTCCTTCACTGTATATATTCATTTTATTTAATTTACCAAGTACAAAGTTTTATTTTTCTTCTCAGAGTCAAGTTTCTATTTTGATGCCTTTTCAGACATGGTTTCGGTTTTTGGCTGTAACTATAATAAGCTAGTTATGTCAGACACTTAAACATTGTATTAAACTATTAGACCTACACAAAATGTCGATACTTTACTCCAAGTGTACCGGTTAAAATAAATACTGCAATTGATTCTGTCAGTACTGCCCAGCTCCGCTCCCAGCACCACCTGCCAGAGTATTCCCAGACGGCAGTGATGAAGTCTTTTGCTGAGCTTCCACAAACAGCCCTGCGTTGTGGCAGCTCGTCGCGCTCCAAGACACCCTGCAGCAGCTGACGAGCCATCCAGAGCCACGGCAGTTGCATGCCCACTGCTGCGCCACCCATAAAAACAGGTGATTTATCTAGACCATGTGTCTGTCCTGTTGGTGAGCTCTGACCGCGCAAGTATGCCAGCGACACCTTTTCCTGTGCCCATAATAGAAGGCCAGCCAATTTGCCTGGTTATACTCGTGGTTGTGGACATTACTCATTCCAAAACCCTCAGGAGGGTCACAGCAACACCAAATGTCACATGATGTAGAGTTTTTTCCCCCCCACCATTGCTGATGGAAACCAATCTCACTACCTGCTATTATCAATCATTAAAAATAAATACCAGCTAGCATTTTATCATTACTAGAAAATCACTAACGTGGTACATTCAATGTCAAACTATCACAATGTTGCTTTAATAAAAATATTGATCAAGTCTTACTAAAGACATGTTACAAATTGCCATGAGTCTCTTCCCGTTTAAATGACAGACCAAACTCATTTCATCACCTGGTAATCAGCAGCATGCCACTTTATTTTATCCCCAATAAAGTATTAAAGTCAAGGTTCACACAAAGAACATGCTGCGTCAAAGAAAAGAGAGAAATCAGTCGACTGAAACAGCTGTTTGCTAGTAATACCCTTAAAGAAAAAAAAAAAAATCGTGAGCCGTTTTTTCCTTTTAGGAAACCAGTGGCCTTATAAGCTGATTCAATGAGACACAGAATGCCTCTAATGCCTCAGTAATATCTCTGACAGCTGTCAAGTAGAACAAAGTCTCTCTCTCTCTCTCTCTCGCTCAACTCCATTTATTTTCCCTAACACTAGAAAGAAAAGAAAAAAAAAAAAAAGGCAGAATATTCTTTGATAGCTTCAATAAAGTATAATGAGCCTGGGGGAAAAAAAATAAAAACTCCTGACAGCTTGAAGATGCAACTTAAAAGACTGGCCACAGACAACAGGATTTACAGAATAACTGTTGTTATCAAAAATCAATACAACTCCTTGTTTTTGGTCCCAAACAAACAAAAAATTGTTTTACAACTTCAAGGCAGAAACAGGAGAACTGTGTGTCATTTGATTTCCATACCAAGTGGCTGACCTAATCAGCACACTGTGGTTCTGATGAGAAAATTATTGAAATCTTTTTTTTCCTCCTGGCATTAACTCCAATTCATCTCAAAATGGCCTAATTTCATTGTTGCATTTGCCCTGATGAAGACGGACGTGTTCAATCAGCCTCTGAGTGGGCTGCGTGTTAACAGACGGCCAGCATCTGATGACAAGGCCCGCCCCATTAGCTACATAATCACACCAAGAGTCCCCAGCGGTTATAGATGGCGATGCTAAAGTAAAGCTTGCATGAACAGTCAAAACGAGCAACTACAAACTCTCCTCAGTTAGTGTCAGACAGAGCGTCAGCAATTAGTCTCAAGTGAAGAGACCAACAGCCAACTAAATGCAGCAATCAAGCACAATCAATTTGCCTGAATGTGGTGACTTACTCTGACATTCATTACACTAACCTGTAACAGAAAACAGAACAGCTTTGATTGAGATAAAACTCGTTTTAATTATCCAACCTGTTCTTTTTTCTTTTTTTTTTAAATTATCATCATCATCAAAATAGAGCATAGAAGGTCGAACACAAATGCACTGCTACTACTGATGTTCCTGCTTACGTGGGATGGGGAATTACCCGTTCAGGGTTCTTCCTTGTTCAAAATGGGCCTCTGAGGAGGAGCATGTAAGCTCAACCGTTCCACATATAGATAAGGCATTGTTACCTTTGCTGGGACAAGACTATCTTCCTGTTATTTCTAGCTATCTGATAAACAGTTACCAAAAGCCCATAACTGAAATGTGTGTACATCAAAAGCACACATGTCAGATTAGTTACAGAATATAGTCACATCAATTTCAGTGGTTAGATCAGGTCACTGACAGTCCGAGTACAACTGCTCATTTTTTAAATTAAAATACTGCTAAAGCTTGGGAGAAAGGTGCCAGCGTTTGTCAGGGCTGTCCCGAGATGTCGGAACATGTCTGAAATAACAGATATTTGCCTTGGTACCAGAAATGCTAGTCTGCTTAACTCAGCTTTAGCTTATTTATGTACAAACTAGCCAGACGTCTTTTTGTCCCACACTTTAATAAGTCCTCCTTTTGGTTTTAAGAAATTTAGTCAGTGTGATAAGATAAGATAACCTTTATTAGTCCCACACGTGGGAAATTTGTTTTGTCACAGCAGGAAGTGGACAGTGCAAAAGTTATGAAGCAAAAATTAGAATACAATAAGAATAAATACAGTACACACAACTGTACAGAATAGAATAAAATACTATATACAGTAGAATAAAATATACAATAAGATAAAAATAGAATACAAATGCTATATACAACTGAGTAAAAATACAACGATGCCAGAAAAGATTATTGCACTTAGTGTTATTGCAATAATTGCGATATTTTCCACCAAAAATAGTTCCACACTAAAAGCTGATCAGATAAATCCATTATTTTTCAATGCTTTACTTTTTCTTTTTTTTCTTTTTTTTAACTGCAACAATAACTGGAGCAACTACTGTACCATTGTGGCCCATACCTTGGTTTGGGGATGGGTGAATACGGCTTTTTTGTGTGTTCTCATGAACTAAAAAACAAAAACAAACCCACACACGCCATTAATGTAAACATTTCCACTTCAGTAATTGTGGAAATGATCTTGAAAAAAAAATAAATAAATCACAGCTTTCACTAGTATGGTTTAACTAATATTAATAGCACTATCGTTGTACAATATTGCAGACGTGTTTCCGTTTCAGTCTCAGTTTCACCCCTACAGGCTCCAATGGAGAGTTTGCAGAAAATACTGCACATTGAAGAAACAATACTTTAAAACAAGGCTTCCAATTATGCACAAAATTCAAACTTGCACTGTGATCACTGATAGATCAATCATTAGCTTATAATTTATCTAAAGCACAGATACTCAATGCTATGCAAAAGATGAGGGTTGTACCAAATGAGGGTTGTAATTCTCAAATGCCTTTAATCTAATCCATTACTCTAACTAATCCCATAGTTTTCTGCTTAAACAGACCTCTTACCTCTTTGTTAATCACTTCAGAGCCAACTACTGATAGAGTCATGGACATAGTGGGTGACTGTGGTCTTATGCAACTCACTCTGTGCCTCAACGTCTTTTGTTTGCAAAGCTTGCAGAAGAATTTGCTCAACCTTCGATCACACCACCCCACAGTGGAGATAGAGGATCTCACTGAGTGTTTTGTGGCTCCAGGACAGACAGGCTTGCAGTTACTGTCATGCTAAGGCAAGCAGCAACAGCAGCAGTAGCAAAAAAAAAAAAAGAAAAAAAAAAAAAAAGGAAAAAGTAACAATCCAGATCAGAGTGGTCCTTCTTTTGGCCTTTAACATCTGGCTACAAGGGCATTCATCCACCAGCACCCTGACAGCAAGGAGAGTGAACAATTGGCCCGAGCAGCCATCCAACTCAGCGCCAAGATCCGAGACTTCACACAGATCAACAACTCCCTGACCGCAACAAAAAGGGATCACTGTGACACTTAGCTAACTGACATAGCACTATGGCAGTGTCGGCTGCCAAAGGATCATGCTTAAGCCCCGAAAGCCATTCTCGCTGTCAACAATTAGACAAAAATCAGTCAAGATGCAGTCAACATAGTCACAAAAGACAAACAAAAAGAAGAAGAAAAAAAAAAAAGAAAAAAAAAAAAGGCTGAACTGGTTATTTCTTATCATATCCCTGGTCATTTTCCTTTGGCACAAGCCCAGAATGGATGGAGGGAAATTTATTTAGTGGGGGAAAACCCCTTACAATATTCACACATTATTTTACACAAGAAAACAGGATATCAAAAAGGTGGAACTACAACGATCACTGTCACATAAATGGCCATTGATCCTCAGTATATCAGTTTAGTTTATATAACACACAAAGCCACAAATGTAAATATTTGCAGTTTACTGGCACGTTTAAAAAGTTTCTAAAAGCTTAAAAGGCCACTTAATATGAAGCGTTTTACAACCCAATCAGCAAATCATTTAGAAATAGTGCAACATTTTAGACTAGAAGCAAAAATATTTTCTTGTTTAATCTTTTTAATTTATAGTTTGCTCTAGAGCAAAAAACAAAAAGCACAACAAGCAAAGGATAACGTGATTAAAACATTTAAAGAATCCTTGTTCAGCTGTTGAGTTTCCTCATTTGTGAGACCATGCAATAACAGCCATTTTGTTGCAAACTACAGAGAGCATTGCTGGAATTGCAAACATTTAAATGTTAAACAGTGTCGTAAAGCAGGCGGTGATTTTGGAAATGTTTTTGTCAAACAGGATTAGCTGACTTTGTGTCGATACTACCTTCGGGGTGGGGAGTTATATATGGACCTCTGTACTTTATAAATACCTTTCCTCCCACTTGTTTACATGCCCCGTCACAAGATTTCCATTAATGGCTCAATAATGTAGCAAACCACGTGTTTTCTATCGTTAAGTCAGCACTCTATAACCAACATGGACGGGAGGAGGGGGGTACAAATGCATGTGAGCTGCAGCTAACCATGTTAGCAGGCTCGGCTGCTAGCAAGAGACACAGGGAGGGACCGGGAGTAAGTGTGCCGTATCCTGCCTGCAAACAGGCTCACGCACGCTGCTGGACTTTAGAAACTGAAGTCACATTAGTAACGGCTTGGCAACGACATATAGTGTTATGGAACTTTAAAGCAACTTCTCACACTTCGTCTGCTAAAAGCGCTTGTTTTCAAAGCCCGACAATTGATCGTCTAAACATCCACCGTTTGTTTCGATCGACCGCACTTCAAATGAGAATTTGATCAGCTGTAACGAAGTAACCCGAAGTCAGAGCAAAAACAAACAACCAAAAAATATGTCTGTGCCATTAATGCAACGTAAAGGGCACAAAATGGGCATCATGTTTATTTATTTGCATATTTTTTTAAAGCTACGTGGTTTCTTTTTCTGGACTGATACTGAACGTGATCTCCGGAAGCACATGTCACTTGACTATTGTAGCGCGCCCAAGCGTCGGGTACCGCTGTTAGCAAACTGCGTTTCCACTCAAAGTGACGAGATAAGAGATTAGCAGCAGGGCCACACTTTACTTAACTACAATTTATTGTGGTCACATGCCTGTATTACCCAAGTTAAGCTAGCAACTTAAACTCCAGGTGAGCGTATCCTCACCGCTTGCGTGATTAGCAACGTTAGCATCCCAGTTTGCTCGTTTAGCTAGCGTTAGCTAACTCAACTAGCCCTCAACTGTTTTGTTCGCCTCGCCTGCTTAAAAAAAAATAAAAATGCCAGTCTGTGTTTACGATGTTGAAGAGGCGAGGCGAGAACTCGGCACATGTCTTTAGCTGATTTACTTACATTGTGTCGCTCGAAGTCATTAACCGACTTTCGGTGAGAGGGAGGAAATCCAGGTTGTACGCCGAAGTCATGCTCCAAAAAAAAAAAAAAAAGAACAACACACACAGCGTCTAAACAACGAAAAGCGACGTCCACTCAACTCCTGTGAGACGGCGAGAAGACGAAGCAGAGCAGGTGCTGGGAGGGGGCGTCTTCTTTAAAACTGCAGAGAGGGAGGGAGGGAGATATATAGAGAGAGCGCGAGGGCACCGGTATCCGCCTTATTCCTTCCTTCTTGTTTCTCTCTCTCTCTCGCTGTCTCCGAGCGAAATAAATTCAGGCGAGCCGCCGTCAACACTGCACACCGAGCTGCAGCAAAGCAGAGGCGTGGCCTCGTCAACAAAAGTCCGAAAGACACGCTGCGTGTTGCTCAACAATCTAAATACCCCTATCTAAATGACTGCAATGTCCCTTTAGAGACCACACGTGGTGCCCTATGGAGAGTTTACTAACCTGTTTTCTAGTTTACGATCTTTTATCTGCTCTAGCATCGCCATTGCATTCCAATAATGACCCACATTCTGCAACCCTTTTACAAAAAACAAAAAAACGTATTAATCAGATCATGTCGAGCCTTATTGTGAAATGACTCTATCTGAGAATGAATCAGTGATCTAATAATCACAATTGGTGAGCGATTTAAAATGTTTAAATATAGTATCCAGGCTATTACTATCAATCACACTAATGCCACTCCTGTTTCCATATCTTCCCAGCACTCTAAATTAGGCAACCGGGCCTTTTGTTTTTATTGGATTACTTAAATAAATAAGATTATTTCCAGGTTGTTTATTGCCTTGCACTGCAGATCGGTCCATAAATCAATTCCCAGTCAAAAAGTTAGATGGGTAAAAATGTAGCTGTTCTTGTCTGCCTTCATCCATTCTTCCCTTCAGGGTCATAGGTCATATTCCCCCTTTGTGCTGGACTGTTATCTCCTAGAAGGTGGGGAGAGGGGGGAGGGGGAGCCTATCTTCCTTTGTTGTGCCGGACTTACAAGGTGAGGCCTCTACACGTGGAGGGAAAGGTAAACCCGGGGGGGGGGGGGGGGGGGGGAGGTGGACTGTTGTCAAGTGCTGTTTGAGAGACGAGTTGGGGGGCTAGCCTAATTATCAAACCACTCATTACTGCTTCAGCAGCTGCACAGTCCTAAAATATTCTTCATAGTGAGCATTAAGAAACATCCTATTTATGAAATCCTACTTAATCCCTGTATCCATAGCAATTTCAAGGCAACCTGGCACCAGTGTCGGGTCTGCTCTATTAAACAGTGCCTGAAAGAGGCTTGTGTGCATAATGTGATAATGCAAACTCTTTTTCCATAAGTGCGGACGAGCCCACTGTGCAACATGCATCACCTTTAGCTTAAGGGGCTGATATCAAAAGGTACGCTAAACCTCTCTGAAGATTCGGGTTTCATTAAGACGGAGGCATCTGCAGCATCCAACACATTTCAGCTGTGTTGGTATGTACTATTTGTTTTTTCTAAAAAGATGTTTAATAGATTGGATTTTACATGCCTAGTGTCATGTCTAGTTGCTGGCACCTTCTAATACTAGACTGTCTTTCTTAATCTCAGATGATTACTACTCTAATCCTATCATAATCCTCCACATGTGCCATCCTTTTGTTGTTTACATCAAATGTTTTCTCCCTCATGCAGTGGGAGCTGAAGAGCCCACTCACCCAGCATTTAAATGTGCACCTTTTCGTGATAAAAAAAAAAAAAGTACAAGGTGTAAAAATAGGCCAGCTTCAACTAAAAACAAAAAAGAGGCCACATCGTGTGTTTTTAAGCAGGACGCCTTTAACTTGAAAGTGCACTTATTCTTAGCTCTGCCTTTCATGAAATCATTTGTCGAATGGCCGACCAGCTGAAGTGCTCTCAAAATGGAGAGAGTGAACTTCATCTTATCTTTCCTTTGCAGAGGAAATCAACTGTTTCAGGATGTACTAAATAAATATAGCGCTGCCTTATCAGTGTAAAGTTCCACTGAATGTATGCAAATGCACATGTAAATGTTTCCTTTTCTTGCATTTAAAGATAATTGATATCTTCAGTTGTGTTTGACTGGCTCAGCACAGTGAGGCCTGGGCAGCTTTCAGCAGACATCCAGTCACTCGTACTGCTCTTCTTCAGTGGGCCGTGCAGTTCGAAGACAAACACCTACATCACTGACACCTCCACCTTTTTTTTAAACATTTATATTTCATGCAAATCTACAATTCCTTGAGGAAGTTTGAAAAAATAAAGAAGGGAGGTACATTTTTATTCAATTTTAGTGATACATCTTTCTTGGGAAGTTGAGGAGACATAAACTATAAAATGCGTTCAATTTAAACATGGCTTCTAGATTCCTGTTTAAAAAGAAAACCATATAGGCGCACCAGAGGAACACTACCCTGCCCACAGGCACACTCTCACAGCATGGGAGAACGACTCAGCTGGAAACAATACATCCTATGACAATATCCAGCCCAGACAAAGAGGCAGTCCAAATACGGGCTGCTCCACAAAAGCTAGCCCAAATTTGAATGAGGGGCCAACCCAACGTACCTCATAGGCAGGTCCTCATTCCTGACTGAGATCCCGGCCGCAGAGGGGGGACAGCGCATGCTGTTGGCATACAGACTCTGCACCAGGGCCAGCTCAGAAGAGTGTTCCAACATCGGTGCTCTGGAAAAATCCACCCGGTGTAACGGACACTTTCTTCTCTTTCCCTCTTTCCTCGGTGTGTCTCTCTCCCTTTCTGTGTCTCCCGCCCACTCTTTCTCCTTGGTTTAGTGCAGCAGAGCGGTGCCCACCCCCTTCGCTGGCTGTGGTGGCTGAAATAATCCTCTCTGACAGCTCATCGTGCGCTAATGCATTGTGCTGCCTGCGGCAGCGCAGTTTGCAGGCTGTAAAGCTGTGTCCACAGCACTCTTCGACTAATTGACACCCATATTAGGGAAACTTCAGAAAATTGGACATGAATGATTTATTCCCATTGTCACACTAGAGGAAATTAGATGAAACATCAACACAGTTGACACAGAATTTCATTCTGTTCCAGTCCTGATTTTGTAGCATGTTTTTTCCCCTTCTTTTTTTGGATTTTGCCATGTAGTTCAGTCAGTGAACTGCTTTAAATAAAAGCCTAAACAAGGCCAACTGGTTGATCAAGCCTAGCATCCTACACCTGCGCCCACCACAACTCATTTTATCAATAAATGCTCTGTCTGAGCACCTGCAGATACTAGAGATAAACAGTATAACCACTCTCCAGGCAGTGAGAGCATGTGCATATCACACTATGCATGAGTTGTCTGGTTACCGACCTGTTTGTGACAGCGAGAGCGCTTTCTATGACAGCCTGACATCATTACTATAATTGAGTAGATAGAGATAAAGATAGGCTGCCAGAATATAAGCAAACACTTAAGTAAGTGTGGGTACTTGTGAAATAAGGACAGATGACATTACTCCCCTTATTGTCCACTCCAGGTACTGGAGTGTACCTCCAGTACCTGGAGTGTTTGAAGTTCACTGAGCAGCCCAAAACTGTGGTCCTACTGTGTTTTAGATTATAACGCAAACACCGATGCACAAATGACATGTGCCGGTATGTAATTCTACAAAACAAAGGTTCTCCACAGTCGATTTAAAAACCAGAAACCCCAACCATGAGAATTAAGAGCATGTTGAAAAGACCCAGCAGCTTTTTATCAAAAGTGTGTAGTTTTATCATTTGCATGGCACAAAGTTCACTCCACTCTGCTGGGAGCCATCTAGATAGGAAAATGAAGAAGTCAAGGCAGCTTTTTTTTTAAGCTCCTGCACACATTCTCTCGTACTCTCTCAGCCAATGTTTGTGCTGCCATGGACCAATCAGGTGAAATATCTGAAACTAATTTACTGCAATATTCTTTTCACCAAAACCCAGGAGGAACTCAATCTAGGTCTTCCCCTCCCGTAGGTGTTGTGTCCCGCTTGGGTAATATGACATTAAGTAGGAAAGTCATCTGAAACAGGGTCATGCCAGTGTGTGCTGATATCACAGTCGAGTACAGCAGCATGAACGGGCTCTCTGCTTCTTCTGATCGTGGCACGAAATCCTCTTCATCTCAGCCCCGCTCCTTCTGCTGAATATTTTAAACACTTGTGCTGAAATCCAGGCCTTTATGATGCCATGCTGCTTAGCGTGACTAGTCAGAGCCGCCGAGCACGAGGATAACTGAAAGATTTTCTTGCTGCTCTGCTATGAACACCTACAGTAAGCGTACAGTACGATAACGCCTGCGTGCTAATCGCTGACAACTGAAAAGAGGTGACAGAGGTGTAGTAATATGGCATGGGAATGATATATGAAACAAGGAGTATTGCTCTGAAAGGGAGCGTTATTGGGTTTCAGTGCATTTTGCGGCTGAAAAACAAAATGCATTCATGCCTGACATGTACTAAGTTGAATAACAGCACATGGTGAAAGCACTGCAGGTGGCCTGAACAGTGAAAGCAACCTCAACTTTCATTTTTTTTTCTTCTTCTTTTGCCACTTTTGGCCTCCCTCGGGACCATTTGCACAGACAAATTCTGTCTGTGTTTTTGCAGGTTAAAACTGAAACTGTCACAGCTCGGTGAACACTGCTCGAGTGCAAACACCACACGCTGGCAGCATGACTTTAAAGTCACACTTGACACTCAAATTTTCAAACGGTTACAAGCGGGCACAGCTTCCCCCCCCCTCCCCCGGCATCATAACTTGTTTGTTACCTATTCACCACGGTTAAAAATTTTAATATCTAATAATAAGAAATAGAGATTTAGGCCTTTTTTTAATAGCAAAATTCTGTGTTTGCAGGCACTGGGCAATAAAATTTATGATCCAACAGATGCTAGCAACAGGCACTGACAGCAAGAGACCTGACACCATCTTGATGAGGGAAAGAGACACCCAAAACCTGAGTGGAGTTGACGTTTTAGCACCAACAGGCTGAAGGCAGACACTGTTAATGAAATTCCTATTCATATACAGTCTGATCTTTTGATTTTTCCATCTCAACAATCACTTTTTATTTTTTTTTTCAGTTTGACTACTTTGATTTTACAGATTTAGCACACATCAGTTCTCCTCCCACAATGACCTGCATGACTGGACGCGCCTGGTGTGATTAAAAACGCCATACCACATTGAAATGTCAGCTTATTTTGCATGGACAGAAGTAATTTTACTTCCCTTTTCTTCTGTCACGCATCATTTTTTCCACTTCCTCTTTCATTCTATGTTATCGGAAGATGTTGAGTAGATTTCCAAATTTGGGAGTAAACAAGAAAGAGAAAGGAGTGGATAAGTAGGAGGAAATATTCGCACGTTTAAAGGTGAATGAGTCAGGTTTGCTTTCTATGTCCACAAAACATCAAGGATTTAAAGATTTATACGCTGTTTGAGTACAGTGTACAAAGCTTCATTTGCAGGAATAATTTGCAGGAATGAGCAATCTGCAGATGGGTACATTTTGGTCATAAAGGGATGGATATGGTCAGCAACAGTTGTCAGGTAAGCATTTAAACAATGTTCAGTGGGAACTAAGGAGTGATGGGTGTACTAAAAAAACATCCCCCTCTCTATTACACCACCATCAGCCTCAACCATTGATACAAGGTGGGATGGATCCATAGTTTCATGTTTGCAGCAGAAGTTGAGAGTCATCAGACTAGATGACCAATGCTCATGGTCTGTGTGAATTGTAGCCTCAGTTTCCTGTTTTTAGCTGACAGGAGTGGGACCCAATGTGGTCTTGTGCTGCTGTAGATCACGTGCTTCAAGTTTTTACTTGTTGTGTGTTCAGAGATGCTCTTCTAATGTGTGTAGCACTTTCTTCTTCACTTAAATTAGGACTGAACTGAAATATTCAGTCTATGAATCAATCGCAGATGCTAAACAGAAATGCTGGGGTATCCACCTCAAAAACACAGCCTTCATTAGCCAACTGCCAGCACAATGCTGAATAAATTTTTTTTAAAACTTACTGAACTCAGACCTCAGAATTTCTCTACGCCCTTTCAAAGGTTTTCATATACTATTACTTTTCTGTAAAATATGACCTGTGCACCAAAATGCCAAGGACAGCACTGGTATTGCTTGTTCCCAGAAATATATGATGCAGAAGCACATTACAGCAGATACGTATGAAGATGTTTCACATCTCAGTATATAAAGTCATTGATGACTGGTAATCCGCTTCTGCTACATATGTTTCCTCCTCCTTCAGAGGCTTCATTGCAACGTTTAATTTCAAAGAATGGAAAAAGTGACACAAGACAAGCAGAGCCCACGTTCTAAAATTACCATCCAATGATAATTCTGCAAAGGATGTTTTACTACCTGCCCCCCCCCCCCCCCCCCCTACAGAAACCCACCTTAATAGCTTCTGAATGGCTGTAAATGTTACTGTCATTTATAGGGTGTCTTACAAGGGACAGTGCTTTTAGAGACGATTTCCTTTCAAGGCATGTTTGAGAAGATCCCAAATGCATTACCTAAGAGAGCAGTTATAGCTTTTTTACATTTATGATGTGGTGGAACACGGTTTGCACGAGGCTGTCTCGTCGTCCACGCCTTATGAGCAGGGCGCCGGTTTCTGTGCACGAAGATTGACACCGTGTGGTCATTCGAGGAAAGGCAGCAAGTCTACAAATATCCCCATTTGTAGCAGACAAACTGATCCACACAAAATCGCTCAGGTGACCTTCAGTGTTCAGTGTAACGGTAACAGTAACACAGCTGCAAGGGAGGATCCTGGATTAGTGAATTAACACGGACAAAATTCAACATACGAAACTGGGTTTGATAAAATATTTCCAATCTATTTCTTATAAAGCCAATGCAAAAAAACCAACCCCAAAACAATTGAAAGCGTGCACTCGTCGAACAAAAAAAAAAAAAAAAATCAAGGATGCATGGATGGGTTGGACAGGTGAGTTGGGTAAAGTTTTGATGGTAATGAGATTGACATGTTAAAGTCTGTGAGTACACAGACCATTCATCTTTAATATTCAAATCTCAGTGAAATTAATTACATTACAAGCACAGCTACAGTATAACTCCAGGACTACTCCATATGAAGGGAAAGGGGGGGGGGGGGGGGGGGGGGGGAGAAATAAAAATACAAACTTTAAATTTAAAAAAAATGTACAGAAATTACAGAAAAATCAGTAGATTTAAAAACCAATATCTGAAAATGGATTTTTGAGTCAATAATCCTAAGAACAAAATGCACTTGGCTTGGAAGTTGGTATTTACACATTTATACATGCCTGATGCAATCATTTATATACATGACATTTCAGTGATACTGCAGAAAATTGGAAGAAAGGCTTGACACAAAGGTCATGCCATTTCTTGGCAACATGAGGGAAAACAGAAAAAAAGACAACAGCTGTTCTTCTTTCTTCCACTTTGTTGAGAAATTTTAACTCTGATTTGACAGAAACTGCCATGGTCTCCTTACACAGACAAGATCTCCAAGATTGGACAACCAAAAGCAACAAATAAACAATTTATAGGCAAAAAAAAGGGGGGGACCACATGAGAACTAAGGCTGATTATGTGCTGGTTGAATCCTTTTTTTTTTTATCCTCTTACCAACTCACAATGAATCGTGGCTGACATCTTTAAAAAAATCCTCAGAAGTTTGCATCAGCCATAATTTTAGCTTTCTTTAGCTTTTTTTTTTAAATTTTACAGCAGTGCCATGAGTGTTCATTGATGGCTTTAGTCCAAAACAGTCCAAAATGTGCTTTTGCATAGTCTCAATGCGGTTTGTGTTTCCTTTTCTTGTGTTTTTTATCTTTCTTCTTGCTGGAACATTTAACGCAGAACCACTGCTGGTCCTCAGGGGGCGCTGTGACGACCCCAACACAAAGCCTAAGGACATTACAGAAGAAGAGAGTTGAGGTTAGTGAGGAAATGGTGAGAATGCAGTCATATTCCTATGAGGCTTTAGCCCCATTTGGTTAGAAGACATTATGTTTGACACTGATGTCAAATTAAAAGGAACACACATATTGTTTATTTAGGCCTCATCCTGTCAGGTTTCTGGCATTTAATAAATTCAACCACCTACAGACTTCCCAAGGAGATGTGAGGGGATGCCATTCATTACTGGAAATCAGGTCATTCAGTCATTGTTGTACTTTTTGATAATAAAAGATGCATTTAAATTACAAAAAAAAATCAGCAGCTCACTGACAAACATATTCAGACTGATTATGTGTTTCATATGTCTGAAAAAAATTGATCTCGAATTATCAGTTGACATGAAAGATACAGTGCTTCTGTTATTTTGTATGATTATAAATGTACCGTTAGCATTTAGCACAATTTCCTGGATTTTCACAAATCAAAAACAGATGATACAAACACAGAAACAACTTTCCCCCTACTGTAATGTGGACCCAGGCCCATTAATTACATACGCATTCAACTACCTATTCAACTACTCATTAGCACAAATTTCTAATCGGCCAATCAGGTAGCTGCGACTCATTGCATTAAGGCATGTAGACATTGTTAAGATGACCTGCTGAAGTTCAAATGGAGCACCCGAATGCTGATTTTAGTGGCTTTGAATGTGGCGTGTTTTTTGGTGACTGATGAGCTGGTCTGAGTATTTCAGAAAATGTAGATCTACTGGGATTTTCCTACACAAGCAGGATAACGTGTCATGTCACAAAGCTCAAATCATCTCAAACTGGTTTCTTGAATATGACAGTGAGTTCACTGTACTCAAATGACCTCCACAGACACCAGATCTAAATCTAATAGAGCACCGTTGGGATGTGGTGGGGAGATAAATCTGTTGGGAGACAAATCTGAGGCAACTGTGTTATGCTATCGTGTCAACATGGATCATAACCTCTGAGGAATGTTAGCAGCAGGACGAATGATTCAACAGCAGCAACAACTTTTTCTGTTTTTTACGATCCCAAACACACTATGTCTCAGTCATACAAATACCTTTAATCAGCTGCTGTAAATCATACACAGTATTTGACAGATTTTTAATGGGGCTGTGCTGATATTTTTTTATCAAAAGGTCCCATTACAGACGCCCAGAAACCACATTTCCCCAGATTAACCAAAGTGACAAGAGTGAATTACATATAAATGCATTAAAAATGCAAATAAGAACCCAGAAGTGGAAGAGCAGATTAAGAATTAGTACAAGCACCCATCCTTGTCATGAAAATACAGGGTTGTAAAGCTCTTACCAGTGATACCAGTCGTCACAGCCATCACATCCTATCATGGGACTGCCATCATCAGGTTTGTTACATCCAGGGCAAATCCAGATCTGGTTTCCCCACTCATCTCGAATCTTGATTGTTACACACAGGAGAAAACTTTAGTGACATGTCAAAGGCAATCAAATGAAAAAAAAATATAGTTATGACACAAACAGATAATGAAAAAAATCCCCCCAAAACGCTGAATAACCCAACAGTCTGTTTTATCTTGAGTGTAACTACCTTTGCCAAGGAGGATGTGTGTCTGGTTAGTGGGGTTCATCAAAAAGACAGATTCATGAAAACAACAGACGGTGCTTAGGTAACATTAGAAGAGCTTTTAGAGCTTGTGGAGTCCATAAAATATTTTTAAAGCCCTCTTTAATATTTCAAGATCAAACTGAAAAAACAAAAACCAAAACAGGAGCAACATCTTTATACTCTTAACCCTTGTATGGTGTTCGGGTCTGTGAGACCCGTTTTCACTTTTTTTCAAAAGAAAAATGAAACAATTAATTATTTTTTCAACCTGAAATTCATTGGCTTTGGCTTATTTTCTGTGAAGAACATAAATCCGAACTAATTTTCAGTGACCTCATACTGTACCTCCCCCCACGCATTTACATTACATACAAGGTGTTCGGGTCCACTGGACCCAGGTCTAATAAAAGTGTTGAAAGTGAAGGTCCTGTGTTCCCACACTCTGTCTTCCTCCTTTCTGGTGCTGCTGATAGTGTTTTCTTCCCCTCCTGCTCCCGCACAAAGTTGCAACATTGTTGTCTGCTCTTACATTCCCACACATTTTACCCTCTTTCTTGAGGGATCCAAATTTTATTTTCTCATTCCCTGTCCCTCCTGCTAATTAGGGGCATAATACTATAAATAAGACTTTGCCAGTGTGGTTCTTTATCACAACTGAT
Organism: Copadichromis virginalis; assembly: GCF_057382275.1. NCBI lineage: Eukaryota > Metazoa > Chordata > Actinopteri > Cichliformes > Cichlidae > Copadichromis > Copadichromis virginalis. The sequence continues at coordinate 17,522,347 of NC_140624.1, forward strand.
CAAGATGGCAAAAGATTATCTGCTGCGAGGGCCATCCAATTGATTTTGGAAGAGAGAGGGGCTTCGGATGATGATGTTGACAAAGAGGTTTCAGAATATTTCACATTTCTGAAAATTCAGAGTCTGACAGTGACTTTGAAGAAGAGGATGAGGTTGAGCACCATTTAGTAACAAAACGAAGACGAGTACCCCATCTGCAGCCAGCTCCAGGACCAGAACAAGCCCACCAGTCAGCAAGTGAAGAAATATGGATGTCAATAACTGGTGAAATTGGATGGTCTTCTTGCCCAAGAAATGCAGAGCTGTTACTGTGATAAGCCAGGGCCAACACGGCTGACAGTTACTCATGTGCAGGACATCAAGTCTTCATTTGAGCTTTTCATCCCAGATTCCATCCAGAAAATTATTCTGGATTGCAGTAATCTAGAAGGAAGGTGTGTTTTTGGAGAGAGGTGGAAGGAGATGGACCAAATTCATCTAAGAACCCCAAAGGCCTACTTTGGGGTTCTTATCCTTGCAGGAGTTTTCAGGTCCAAAGGGGAATCGACAGAATCCCTGTGGGATGCAGAAACCGGTACGAACCTTTCCGTGCATCAGTGTCTCTGGAAAACTTCCACAAAATTTCCAGGATTATCCGTTTTGATAACCGAGATGACAGACCAGCTCGACGGCAGAGAGACAAGCTAGCTGCCATCAGGACAGTGTGGGATAAGTGTGTGCACCACCTCCCCCTGTTTTACAACCCTGGGCCTAATGTCACCATTGATGAGCAGCTGATCCCATTTAGTTGTGAAACATATTGCTTCACGTGTAAATGTGTTGTGTCTTTCCACTCACTCCACTTGATTATAACTGATTTTTTTATAACATTTTATAGAAAAACAAAAAACGAGAAGCACATTAATTCATAAATATGATCTAACAAAGGTAAAGGGAAAAAATTAACCATGTTTGCTGTTCATATGGTTTGTAATTGGGATGAAGTGAACATCTGTTGAGTAATTTAACATAAAATTGTTTGATAGTGTTAATTTCAAAAGCCAAAACTCTAGCGGGTCCACCAGACCCATGAACACTGGCTGAGTAACAAAAATATGAACACCACACAAGGGTTAAGAAACTTTCATGAGCTGGATCCAGGGATTCAATTCATATATAGATTTTGCAGCCTGATATTCAGGTATGTAATTTCAGACTGTTCTTGTTAATGTGCATGTCATGGACACTAAACAAAGACTGGTGAAGCTAAAGCTCTTAAATGCACAAATATTTTTATCCTCGACACTTACCACGTAAGTACTGACGGTCTCAGTTACCACGCTGCGGACCGGTGTTTTGACGGAGGCGGCAGGAGGGAGTATAGGGGGCGGGGAAATTAAAGACGATGATGGGGGTGGAGCAGGTGGAAGGGGCGAGGGAGCTGGCGGAAGCGTGGGTATGACTGGTGGCAGCATTGGTGGTGGCGGCGGTGTCCGAGGGCGATTGCCAGGTCCTGACTTGGTAGCAGGGGTCTTGGGTGCTGGCGTGCTGGGCTCTGAATTTGGAACCACTTTGCTGATGACACTGTTGATAGAGAGTTACAAGTTAGAGATGTCTTCTGTTCATACTGTCTCTTTTTATAAGAGTCTTCTTTAAGGTAGAACTAAATTAATTAACTCAATGTGATCATCAAAGGTAAACAGCTGCAGCTGTGAGCACAGCGGCCCACCCACCCAGCTGATAAAACTTCATCAAACAGAATTTATATAATCAAAAATGAGACAATGGACAAAAAACATGAATAGATCTTTAACAGATACCTTTCAGGCAGTACCAAAAAGCACTGAGGCCAGAAAAAGTAAGATTTCATAGGTCAAGAAGTACAGTCAACACAGGCCTATCCGCGGTTCAGTTTGCACAGATTGTTTTGCGGAAAGTAACTCCCAAATATTCCCAGAGAATTTACCTATTCATGGATTTTTTTCTGTAGAGCGTATTTAAAATATTTCTCATTTATTATTATTATTCAATTATTTTCGTGACTAAATACATTTTTATATGAATGAAAAAAAAAAGAAAAAAAAAAAGAGTATATTTCTCTGCATGGGGAAATCTGCATCGCCAGACACGGAAGCGGCTGCGAAATGCCTGAGACCTTCATAAAAGACTCGTTGTAAGATGACTTTGAAATGAAGTGTTTTAGGATGATAGTTTAAGGTATACTTGGTGTTTTAACTAATAAAATTGGCAGTTATAAACGTTTTTAGAAAGGATTTGAAGTATTCATGGATTTCAGCTATTCACGGGCAGTTGTGGACCCTAACCCCCATGAATACCGGCCGTCAACTGTAAAGACTCTTTGTGTGACATAAAAACACATTATCAGAGGTAGCACTAGAAAGCTTTAATCAGTACTTACATTTTGTCTTGACCTGCTCCCACCCTGAGCGTCAGTCTGGGAATGACCGGAGACGGTAAAGGTGCTGGAGTGTCTATTTTGACCTAAAGAGACACAAAGGATAATAGAAATATTTGTGGCGCCAACATACAGAAAAATCAAAAAAACAATAAACAAAAGGTATGCTAGACGTAAATACAAACTGACCTTTTCCAGTCGAATTCTCTCCTTCTCTTTCTCTTTTTCCTTTTCTCGTTTCTCCTTTTCCCTCTCCTTTTCCTTCCTCTTATCCTCTTTTTCCCTTTCTTTTTCTTTGGCCTTTTCCCGCTCCTTGTCTTTCTCCTTGTCCTTCTTTTTCTTCTTCTCTTTCTTGTCTTTCTTTTTGTCCTTCTCCTTGGTTTTTATTTCCTTCTCCTGGAGGATTGGGGCCAAAGGAGGCAGCATTGAGGGCACGCGCAGACAGGTATGCGGGCTAAACAGTGGCGGGACATCACCCAGACCAAAGGGGGATAATGTAGATTGTTTCTGCTTGTCGTCCTTGCTCTTATCTTTCCCCTTGTCCTTCTTATCCTTGTCCTTTTTACTTTTTTCTTTATCCTTCTTTTTGTCTTTATGTTTCTCCTTCTCCTTTTTAGAGCTGTCCCCATCTCTTGACTTCATCTTGATTGAGCCCTCAGCCAGGGGGAAGTCTCGTGGAACAAAAAGTTCCTCGTCCTTTACCCCAAACTCCTTCCAGGGCATCTTCCCATCTTTAGAAAACTCCTTGTTTTTATCCCTGTTCTTGTCCTTATTCTTCTCTTTTAGCTTACTCTTATCTTTTTCCCTGTCTTTATCTTTCGGCTTGTCTTTCTCCTTCTTCTTCATCTTAGTTTTAAGCTCCTTCTTTAGCTTCTTCTTGACATCTACTGATGACACAATCTTATTTTTCTCCTCAAACACCTTGAGGAGTGGTTCAGGGGTAGGTGGTGAAGCCGATCCGGATGACACGTAATCTGCTGCCGGTTGGGGTACAGCGGGGGCAGATGGCCCCCCCTGGTTGGCCTTTCGAATCACCTCGTTGATTGAATCATCCATCGTCCAATTCCCCAGGCCTATGTGTGGCAGAGGGTGAAGTGGTGTTGACGTGTCTTTTAACAAGATGCCGGCACCAATTGGGCCTTTAGGTGTAGACGGCTCCATAATAGTCAGTCTCCTGGGACTGGAGAATCCATTGCTATCCGAATCAGAGCCCGAGGAGAACGCGAATGGATCGGGTTTCCGTTCAGCACATGCTCTAGCTATCACAGCGTCAATCGAATCCTCAATTGCTCTATTATCTGGCTCTAATTTCTTGAAAGGGCCTGCAGTTAGCTCCCTTTCTTCTATGTTCTGACGCAAATGAATATTGTCTTTGCCCATGCTCTCACTCGGTGTGGACAACGGTAACTTTTGCATGACATCTGGTTTGCTCTGAGGTTGGGGGGCTTTAGCTGAGGCCATTTTAGGGCTCTTGGGACTTTTAGGACTCTTTGTCTTGCCTGGAGACTTTTTCTTTTCCTTAGATGGTTTTGGTGAATTTATGGGACTGCCAACCACCGGAACAGGAATAACCCCTTTAGGAGACTTAGTCCTTTGTCTGCCAGGGGAAGACACCTTAGGCTTTCTTGCTGGAGCAGTGAGGGCCTTCTGATCAGAGTGTTTTGGTATTACGGGCTGAGGTCTAAAAGAAGGCAGGGTACCAGATGGCATTTCAGGTGACAGGGGGTCCAGGCTGTCATGAGAAGGTAGAATGCCTGGACTAACACGTTGAGGGTTGAGAGACGTAAGAGGCTCCCTGGGCTCAAGACCCCACTCTGGGCTGAGGCCAGGGTACATCCGAGGCCTCTTGGAGGTAGGCATCATGCCCATAGCTGCATCAGGACTATCCAGGTGCCTCTTTAGTGGATGATTTTCATCGTTGACTGTTTCATCTTCATCTATTTCCTCCTCATCCTCTTCCAGTGCCACCTGCATAGCTTCAGCTGAAGTACCCATATCAGGGGGGACCTCTTCCTCCTCTTCTTCTAGAGTAAAGGAGATAAAAAACAGAACTAAGAACTTTGACAATCACAACATGACATTTACAACATAAACGTGTGATTTTAGTTTGAACTTTTGACTTTAAATATATTTGGGTATTTAAAAAAGTATTTCACTTTGTGTGAATTGATGCATTTACACTTATTTTTAGCAACTTAAAATAAAATTTACAACACAATAAAATGTCTACAAAGTAAAAAGATGATTCGTAAAAGATTATTTTACAAATCTGCTGTGTTACATCACAGTCTAATGTAACAACCCTGCAATAAACTTAATTATAATGCTATATTATTTGCATAGGATTTAGAGAGGACTTGATTCCACTTTGCTATCAACTTTCAGCCTGTGCACACTAAAAAGTAATGGTCATATAGCTAATACTATACAAGTTATTATACTGACCTTCTTGTAAGGAGACCAGAGGTGGCATATACTCTGGAATGTAATCTTTCCTTTCCTCTGCATCTCGAACTCCAGGTTGGGGAAACTGCAGGACATTGTTTTTGCTAACAGGGTAGAGCGGTGTTTGGTGGCTGAAGGGCACAGGCTCTAGGTTGTTGACATAGTCCTCCAGTTCACTCAGACTCACTCCTAGCAGTCTGAAAGCCTGGCTGACATCGTCCAGGACTGGATCTGTTCTTCCATCTGAAATGGATCAAAAATGTTGTCATTAAACCACAGCACTCACTCTGCACACACAAGAAGTGATGCTCAACAGGTTTACAGTCGGCACGCGACGTTATTTTATAGATTATACAGCAGTTAAGTAACCAATACTCGTGAGATCGGCTACTTTTAACACTGAAAACAGATGCAAAGCAGCATAGCCCCAATAATAACAATACAGGGGAAGTCGCTTTGCTGTGTTCCTACTGTACTTTCTGACATATTAACTGCTTGCTAGGGGGCGCCAGCTGCAGAGTCAGTTAACAACAACGTGATCGACTACTTTGAGTTTACAGGCTAAAAAAGTAATAAGAGAACCAAACAAAACACTTACACAACTCAGAGTATCGATGACAGACCCGAGCCAACTGCTGGATGTACCGATGCAGCACATCGGACAGCAGATCACACGCAGTGAGCTGAACCGCATCCCAGCCCAGAGCCTGGCAGATCTGCGCCACCGAGACACGCAGCAGCGAGCGGGCATAGCTCTCGCACATCTCGCTGACTTTGTTACGATATTAATCCCGGTCAATTCCTCTTGGAAAACATGCTCCCGCTCGTCATGTTTCGCGGAATGCCCCGAAGGGCTTGGGAAAACCCACTACCACGGTTAAATATGGACATCTACTTCAGTAAATATATTGGCGCTTTTGCCAGAGTCGCCATCTTGTTTCCATCGATAGACCCATCCCCGGAATCTAGTCCGCGCATGCGCGCCAGTGAGCCTCCGCCTACACGGCTCTGCGGAGTTCGAGCGGATCGTCGACTGTCTGCACAGGCGCAGGAGCTCTGTGGGTTTTACAGGAAGCTACATTTTACTCAGGCTGGGGCTGGTTACTAGTTTGGCTAGTGAATGTAAACTGGATACCGTAGATGAAACGTGGCTTTAAATTAGAGCCATGACTCAACTAAACTGAGCTATGCGCGTTTTTTGACGCTGCAGGAACATTCACAACTTTGAGGGCACGCCAGCAGTCAGTTTCGCTTTTAGCTTCTCACCGCCGAGTGACGCCGAAGTAACTGTTTCTCACTCCCGGCCCAAGTAAAAAGTAGAATATTTCAAGAAAAATATACCCAGTGTCTGAGAAAAAAATCCAAATTGGCAGGGTGGCTTTTTAAAATTCGTTTTATCAGACTAAAGCTAATTCTAGATGACTCTTAAATTTGGAAAGCTACCGTAAACTTTACCACATGAGTTTGTGTGAGAAATAGAGCGTGGTTTGCCTGCAGGTTTAATTCCCCACACTGGGTGGTGCTGGATTATTAAAAATGATCACCGCCTTGCAGCTGTAGACCTTTATTAACCAGTCGAATTTCACTTCATGTCCATATATTTCCAGACTCGTGTAACAAACTGACAGTCACATCAAAGGAAAGCCAGTGTCAATGTGTCTGGTCACCATGTGCCCACCAGAAAAGCTTCAGTGCACCTCTACAATGATTCTCCTAAGTTACTGGATCCCTTAAGGATCATTCTTGAAAAAAAATCTTTCTTGGTTCTGTGAAAATGGTGCTGTAGTTGGCTGTTTAATCCAAAGTCCCAAATTCTATCATGGGTCTCAAAACTGGTTGTAGATTTGGTGATGGTGAAGCTTATTAGTTGTGGCGAATGCTGGAAATGTCAAATGTGTCTGTGGAGGTTCTCAGTCAATCCAGAAGTCTTGAATGCTGGAAATAAGTCAACTGGACTTCTCTAGCTTCTCAAAGACGTTTCGCCATTTTATTCAAGAAGCTTCTTCTTAACCGTTGGAGAGTCTTCGGTATTTAGCCCTTGACTGTCCTGTCCTGAGAGTCACTTACCTACCTTTGTGAATGGTTATTTGATTGGATTCCAGAAAGTTGATTCTCTTCACCTCGACTTTGTGTTTTCAGAGGGAGAAACGCTTTGTCACTCCTCCAAGGAATGTCTTAAGTCTCAGCTGACTGCAGATTTCCCAAACCTTTTAACATTACATTTGCATAATGACTGAAGCTAGCCCCAGTGATTAATGATGGTTGTGAGGTCAGTTTGATGATCATTCATATGCAAATGGTTATCACCACTGATCAATGGCCTTGAGTACCATTCACAGAGAGTCGGAGAAAGGGTGTAAGATCGTGAAAAATTGTACCTCTGATCTGTTCCTGTAGTCACTCCCTTTTTACATGAATGGCCTGCTTGTCTCCCCACTCAAGACCAGTGTTGCCAGTGTACATCTCAGCCTAGAAAGAGTTGCCACTGATCTATAGGTGTAAAAAGTCCTGGCCTGTTCAGGTAGCTGGTTTGTGTTGTGCCATCTGGTTGTTTGGTTCACTTCACTGTGGCTCTTCACTATGTACACTATATTACTTTGTCTGTTCTGGGGGATCCAATCCTTGACGTGAAGCAACTTTTTTGCCGTAGTACTTTTTGGGGTTTGAATGGCACAGAGACATTGTGTTTAAAGAAAATGTTTCTCATCTGTTCGGATGCTCCTGACATTGGGGATCACTAAAGGTTTTCATTTAAGCAGCAGTTGTCCTTTACTCCTGGATTGCCTGGAGCAAACGACTTCCTTACTTGGGATTTTCTTACCTAGATAGTTGAGCATGCATCTAGACATTGTTTGCTTCATTTCATTGGATAGCTTAAGCTGGGCATACACTGTGCGATTTTTTTCAGTCGCATTATTCAGCTCCTGCTCAGACTGTATGATTGAATTGCAGGGGTTAGAAGTTTGTAGGTCACGATGCATGGTCTCACACTATACGGCCCAATGCTCTGATGTAACCTGAGTGCTCACACTGTGCGTCCATTAAGTGAAGTGATAACATTAAGCTTATAACACAAAATCTGTCTTTTGATCTCCCTCTCTCTCCCTCTCTGTCTTTCACTCACACAGACACACACACACACACCACCATCAACTTTGCTAAATTGCTAATGAAAAACATTGACCAGGCAGCTGCAATTGAGCAGCAATGTCCATCCAAGTGTTTTCACAGTTGTTGTGATTGTTTTAATTTTGTGAAGCCACATCGAAAAGGCTCGGATGAGCTTGCCAAAGTTCTACAAGTTTGGCCTCCATCGCTTGTGTCCAGATCACACACTGCACTGCCATGCTACTCCGTCTTTTTCACTTCCATTTCTGTGTTTGCGCATGCTCAGTGTGAGAGGTTGCGTTGATACCCTCACGAGGGGTGATCAGGATTTAAAACAGGTTTGATTTTCTTGCGACCATACGACTGCTGATCGGGAGTTGGTCGTGAGGTGTTAATCGCTTCTCGTTACCCCATATATACCATACGATGCACAATGCACGATTAAGGTAAAACTCAGGCCGATCCCCAAAACGGTTGCACGACTGAAAAATCATCTCAAAATGGGCCAAAAAATCGCACAGTGTATGCCCAGCTATACACTATGGTCTAGAGGTCTGGTGGAAATGCAGAGTTTTGGGGCAGTAACTAAAGGCTTTAAGTCCCATGGTAGTCAGGCAAGTAGATGGAACAGACAAAAGAGAAGCTGAAGATGAGCTGAGTGTATTGGGGGGAGAGCAATTATGGAGAACATCAGACAAATATGGAAGGTCAAGGTTATAAAAGACTGAAAGTGTGAAAGAGGATCTTGTAGTTTATGCATAGGTGAACTGGACACCACTGGAGCAGTACCAGTGACAGATTAGATAAAACTGTTGCACACTGTATTGCATCAAAAAAGCAGTGTATTACCAAGACAGTATTTCCAGACAGAGTAGAGGTTAAAACCCTAAGACTCTCTACTTTTGTTTATAGAACTGAATAACCTCTTGTATGAGAGGTGAAATGTCTTCAAAAAGCTCCCCTTTTCAACCTCCCAAGACTACATTTATGTAACTTCTGGTTCTGAAAAGTGAAGCAAATGCAGTAGTCCCTTAAACCCAGCTCATTTTTTTAAATAGCCAGCAGAGGGCCTTCTCTGTTTGCAAAAGAAAAAATAAGGGGAAGAATACTTCTGGGGATAAAGAAGACTACAGGAAACCAGCTCTGGGACTTGTTACTGTGAACACCTTCCTGTTGTGTTTATGGCCTGGTTAATCGCTTGTCAATCCCAAATGTTCTGTACCAATAGAAATCATTTGAAAACTGGCTATAAGTTCTGCAAGACTGAATAATGTTAATTGTTGACAGGCCACTGTTCTCCTTAATTATGCTTTAGGGAGCTTGGCTTCTCATAACAACATTAAAGCACAAAATTCAACTGCTCAATAACTGACCTAAGAGCATGCAATCATCTGGTTACAACATAACTTTGAAAAATAATATTCTCTCATTGAGTAGCAGCAGTAAAAAAATAACCTCTTACACACTGTGTAAAGTTATCTTTTGAAAAGTTTTTGGTCTAAGACACTATGAGGGATATGAAGGGAGACCAACTTTCCAGAACTTTAATACATTCTGTTTCGCATCTATAATTGTGAGTCCTTTCACTGCATATGATCATGCTGTTATCATTATATAATTATATTTACTCTTGCGCATTGTGTTTTCCTACAAAAAGGTGATCCAGACAGGTCAGGCTTCCCAGTTTCCACCCTGCTGGGAGACCTGTTGAATAGTAGTGAATTGGGGAGGGTCTGCCATGCCAATACCATGCACCTGGTTTCATCATAGGACAAAGCACCATTTGCCTTTTAACAGCTGGGAAAGGCTGGAGAGAACAGAGAAAATGGGTGGATTGTTTTGATGTATTTCAGGCTGGAACAGGCTCCAGTGCCTGTGGAACTCCACCTGGATAAGCAGCCAAGCAAATTAATCATATTTCAACAAATTTGATGTTGTTGCTTCACCAAATGTGCAGTCTTTGATTGATCTGTTCAACATCCGCTTAATTCAACAATTTGAAACCTGAGGTTTCAAATTGTTGAAACCACTCAACCTCAACCGTCACTACTGTCTGTTTTAAGACCCTTCCCTTAGGTTTGGCCCTCTCTCAGTTTAACAGTCATACCTCCATCCATGTACTCTTACATTTCCAAATCAAGAACATATTAATAAACCCAAACCTTCCAGTTTTCTCTCATGTCAGTTTTAATTTTTGGGAACAAGGCTGAACAGAAAACAAGGCAGTAGAAAATCCACAATAGAAGAAATTGCACTATGTATGGAACAGTTTGAAATGATAAGGTGGAGATGGGAAACCAACATTTTAAAGCAATTCGTTCAATGGTTGATTTTCATTAGAAAACTAAATATTTTTTATTCATGTTTAGTACAGACAGTGCATTTGCTCATTTGAGATGACTCTGTTTACAGGAAAATAGAGGCCAAACTCTTCCTCAACATGAGCACAGTGCCGAGGGTCTTATTGCTGTGGGAAACACAATGTAGCGTAGGTACCGTATTTTCACGACCATAAGGCGCACTTAAAAGTCTTAGATTTTCTTCAAAAAGTGTGGCGCGCCCTATAGCGCAGTGCGCCCTGTGTGTTGTAAGGAGGACGTAGTAGAGAACACCATGAGAACGCTAAAGGGTGAAGTGTGTGCGTTGACTTTATTGCACATACCTGTATAAAAGAACAGGTATGTGCGTTATGCAGGACATCGTTGTTTTAACAACCCTGAAAATGGCAAAGAGACACGCTTACGAAGCACAGTTTAAACTGAAGGCCATCAGCTACGCGGAGGAACATGGAAATCGAGCAGCGGCGAGAGAATTTAAGATTAATGAATCGATGGTTCGCAAGTGGAGGAAGCTGGAAAACAAGCTCCGGCAGGTCAAGAAGACGCAGCTGAGTTTCCGCGGACATAAGGCGATCATCGAGCAAAGAACGAGCGGGAGAAGCGTTTCGACGGTCACCATTCGGCTAAAAGCAGTTTCACTTTCACTTTTTATGAAACGGTGCCATTTTTCCATCCGGACCAGGACTACGGTAGCGCAGCAACTTCCAGCGGATTATAAGGAAAAGCTGGCCATCTTCCGCTCCTACTGCAGCAAACACATCGGCGACAAACACATCCAGCGATGGATGACCGATGGAGACCACAATTTAACCAAGAGTGGAAACCAGCGCCGGGCGAGTTACGCCACAATTTGCCAATGGATTGTAGATGCTTGGGCTAACATGTCTGCTGGCACTGTTGTTCGAGCTTTCGCAAAAGCCGGCATCATTTCCGAGGAGCCACACGGCACGGAAAGTGACTCTGACAGTGAAGAAAGTGAACCTGGCATGTTTGATGAAGATTTAGCGCAGCTGTTCAATTCAGACACAGAGGATGAGGACTTCGATGGGTTTGATTGATGATAAAAATGTGAGTACCAAACTTTGTTTTGCTCCTGCTTTATTTTTAAATACGCACACTTGTATGCTTGTGTGTTGTTGATGATGACGATTACTGGTAATAAAAATGTGAGTAAGGTACCGAACTCAGGTTTGCTCCCGCTTTATTTTTAAATACGCATACGGTACTTGTATGCGCCCTATGATCCAGTGCGCCTTATGTGTGTGTTAAATACAGTAATGGCACACATAACTGAGACTGCGCCTTTTAGCACAGTGCGTCTTATGGTCGTGAAAATACGGTACTCAGGACCATCAACTATGTTAGTTGATTTGTGGATGAAATCTCTTTATTTTCAGTCAGTTTGCTGTACAGAATACAACCAAAACTAAAGATAATTTACTTAGCATTAACTAATAACATTAAACTGCTGTACATGTGTATACTATAAATATATAACATAGCACTTGAAAACAGCCTAATTTAGCTTCATCTGAAGCCCCAGAGCATAACAACAGCTGGTCAACTTTTTTGCCTGAAGCCATCAACAAACTGTTATACTCCCAACAAACAAACACTATGCTGATTGTGCTGCAAATGTATAAGGCCAGAAGTGTGAGGAAAAAGATAAAATAGTCACAATGTAAAACTCACTTGTTAACCAGGTTTACAATACACTTTACAATAAAAATATGATACAAAATCAACACACAGCACAGCTGCTGGTATACTGGCACTACTGCCACCTCTATCCATAAACTGAATGAGAACTAGGTTTACATTTGAACAATGTGGGAAAAAAATAATCAATAATTATTGTTGCATACAAAAACAAAGAAGAAAAAAACTGGTGGGACTGAAGAATAACAATGTAATACACGTAAAATAGCAATTACTGGTGTATTACTGGGTTCTCTTCACATTGAGTGAGTTTATGAGTACATCCTTTAATGGGCAAAACATCAGTTCGTCCAGCTAACTTTTTTTTAGGTCACACTGTAAACATTTCACTTAAAGGCTTTGTTAAGAAAGACTCCGTAGTCATTGCCAAGATCCCATTACTCTCAAAGGCGCCGTCTGTTGCTGTATCTGTAAAAAGAGAACACTACGTTATTCCTTTACAAATGGACTTCTGTCCATTTAACCTGGACATTTTTTGAGGCCATTTTAGCATCTTAATGAATACTATATTTATAAAATCCTCTGGAATACAACTTCAAAACAAGCATATAATGCAACAGCACTCGGTGAATGTCACAGTGAACATAAGTATTAGTATATTCATGTCTCACCAGTTATAAAAACAAGGAAGCGAGATGATATTTTCTGAACCTGCTGGCGGACCAAACATGTGAGATAATCAGGCTGATCTTTTGACATCTGGTCACAGTCATGGTAAGGCAAAACCTCCAGGATTCCAGCCTCCTGGCCCCAGTACAGAAAGTGTTTCTTTTCCTTTGACTCTGCACTCAACCTGGATTTGAGAGGAACAAATTTGATGTTCAGGAAGTTAAGACTCCAAATGAAAACAGATGTTGCAAATGGCTGAGGAAAAAAAAAATACAAATGAGCAAATTCTGTCTGATGAAATATGGTCTCAGTTTCCTTGTATTTAAAAATAAATAAATAAATTGAAAAGCACAGTTTCATTCTGCATCCCAACCAAATATGTTGTTGGCCCTTTGCATGCCATCAAAACAACTGGCATGGCTCACGACTGTAGCGCTCTGTGGAATATAGTAAGCTCAGTAACTCATAAACTTGAACTGTTACTGGCTGTGGCAAACTAGTGCATCTAAGTCCACCAAGGATGGTCCCAAGCCTGGGTGCAAAAAAAGGAGGGTAGTCGCCTGCTGAAGCGACCACAACCAGGCGACTGGAGAAATGAGGCATGAAACCATATGGATCCAAACCGATCAATGTCACACGTTGAAGCTACTGCATCCAGGGGAGCCGATGCACCAGCATTGGGGACCCAGGATGCTGGCGAGAAATGGACTACTGGCCAAGGTAACATTAGAATTTCACAGATCAAGTGACAATCAACACCAGCGTATTGAACATCTAGATGAGACAAAACATTGACCAGACAGAGATCATCGAGGCTAATGGGAACCACAAAGAGGCCGCTAGGAAGGCTCAAACCACCAAATACTGCAGAGAGTAAGGCAAGTCCTGAGGAGTCAGCTGAATGGGATGAACAAGAGCCAGGCAATTAACACCTATGCCCTGCCGGTGATCAAATACCCTGCGGGGATAATAAGCTGGCAAAAGGAGGCAATAGAAGTCACTGGAATCAATACAAGAAAGCTCCTTACCATGAATTGAGAGTTGCACAATGAGACTATACACTAAGTGAAAGGAAGGAGGCCAAGGGCTAGAGAGTGTCAGAACCACTGTCCAGGATGAGACGACAAACATCCATGAGTACATCAGGAAGATAGCCACAAGTAATCGTGTGCTTGTTGAATACCTCAGGCAGCACAAACCTGAGAAAGAAGAGGAGCCAGGAGAAGAACCATAATGGAAGGACAGGCCCCTGCATGTATGTATTAACAGCAGATAGAAGTAACAGCACAGAGTAACTAATCGTGGCAGCACTGGAACAAGCTCATAGAGATCCATAGAGGTTGGTGTCTACCACACCAGGTAAAACCCCATGTGCAAGCTGTATAAAGACTCCCTTCAGAAAATCCAGCACATAACAGCAAGGTGCAAGATGCTAGCAGTTAGGGCATACATGGGACCAAGTGGTCGGCATAGTATACAGGAATATCTGTGCCAAGTATCAAAAAGGTCAAAGTGGAACATGCCCCCTAGGGTGGTTGAGATTGACCTAGTTAAGAGCCTGTTTGACTTCCAGTCTTTTTTAAGTTGCATTGTGTTGAGTTTGTGAAACATATTTACTGCACAGTTTAAAGCAGTTCTTAATTTTCCTGAATATTGAGGGGGGTTTTTTGGTGGTTACACCTTAATGTTGTACCAAAAAGTTGATTCTGTTTATCTGGACACAGTGTTTTTATTTATCCAAGTGACTTCTTCTGTCTCAGGTGATTGCAGGTTTTCCCAACCTTATGAACAGTACTTTGCATAATGACTGAAACTAGCCCACTGACTGAAAAATGGGTTGTGAGGTCAGTTTATTGATCATTTTGCCCTGCTGGATGATCAAAGCCCATTGACCAATGATCAAAGACCATTGTAGTAGACCTCCTGCTATTTTAGTTGCGGACCCCTGATGTAGAAGGTGAACACAACAGTGGTCCCAGTAATAATTCGAGAACTCAGTGCATTGACCCCCAAGCTGGGGAAGTTGCTCCAGCAGATTCCAGGAACAACACCCAGGATCTCTGTCCAGAAGAGTACAGTCCTAGGAATAGCAAAGATACTGTGCAGAACCCTCAAGCACCCAGGTCTCTGGTAGAGTCCGTAATTCTATTAGTTCACTGGTTTGTGTTATATTACTAGTACTACTTCTATGTGCCCATTTTTGTTTGTTCTCATGTTTCTTCATTAATTTCATGTTTTATGCCATTTTGTGGTGCATTATTGCATTTTATCTTTTTTTAGAAGGACTATATAAATAAATAATATCTTAAATTTTAAACAAAGAGTGAAAAAGAAAGAAATTCATCTTGTGCAACTGAGATATACCAAACTGGAAAGTTTTATTTAGTTATTCTTTGTGGGCTGGTCCTTACCTTGCATTTTCCTTTAATCGACGGCTGTCTCTGTAATGCAACATCCATTTCCATTTTCCCATTTTGCTTAGCTCTAGCAAGATTTCAGACACCTTTTTCATGTTACCTACAAATTCATTCAAGGTTCAAGCAATTAGTTAAATTAATAATAATGAAAATACTCCAAACACAGAAAACTAGTGCCCAATAAAAGTGCACATACAAAGGCTGAGAGCATCCAGCGCTGTTCTGTCAAACATTATAAAACCACCCTGCATGAAGAGTTCCTGATGTGTGAGATTCAAAACATCATCTGGTTCATCAATTCCAGCAAACTGCACATGCCGTGACTTCTTCAGCTCAAGCAAGTGTGGGACCTGAAAAGCAGAAAGTTGAGTCTTTAATAACTTTTATTTAAGTTTTGTTGTGATTTTTTACACCAATAGAACCATTACCTCACAAATATGCTCAGCAATGTCTTCATTCTTGAGGATGATGATCAAAGATGAAGAACAATCATCACCAGGGAAGAATTCAGATGGCTGTACAGGAGTGTGGCCCTCTGCCTCTAACTGTGCCTATTGAAATAAAATTATTACTCAGTGAGAAGTTATAAAATATATGGCAAGTTTATATTTTATATGTACAAGGGTTATGAAAAACAGCTTAGATCCTTTACTGTCACACCTCAATAATGGCTACTATAAGCACAAGCTTGTGAGAAATAAACAACAATTCATTTTAAGTTGTATAGATATTTTGTTACATTTGAATCTGACCCTTACCTTATGCACTAGAACCACCAGAGGGTTCATTTTGAACCATTTGGCATTTTAAAATCATGTAACTCAGTTACAAACCCCACAATCTCTTATTTCATTACTTTTTCTAAATTGACTTATTCCTCATATAATAAATTTGGGGATTTAAAGAAAAAAAATTACCACCATTCATACCTGGAACCATCAATAGTTATTTACCCAATCAACACAATGTTGATGTTCAAAGAAAACAATGTAATATGCTGCAGTCAACAATCACTGTATGGAGGGTACATACTTTTTGATATGAAGGCATGCGTTTCATAAATCAGAGACAGCTACATGAGATGGCTAGATGAGTACTATATGAGTACTATGGGGAGTACTATGGGGACTATAGTTAGATTAAAGACAAGGTAGGGTAAAACAGTGATGAGATATTAGGCAGAGTGGAGCAGAGTGCATGCATAATGAATGTTTGAGAGGCCGGCAGTTTGATGTTGGTGCAATGGGGAAAACCTTAGCTGAACTGAGTCCAGAGTCTGTGAAAACAAATCCTAGCAAATAAAGAGCAAAATCCAAATTGGATGGGTTTCAGTCCAGAATAGGTAAGGGGCTGTATACTGGGGTGGATCAGTGTAGATGCTGAATGAGAGAGAGGAAGATACGGTGAAGAGAAGATATCTGCCTCCGGTCACTATGTTTATTCCCTGATAGGTTGGTGAGTGGTTACAGCTGTTGCTAGGCTAAATTTCTTGCAAAAGACATACAGTGCTACACCAGAAACTCTCAAACTCTTGTGACTGATTTGGCTGTTAGCAGAATGCCAAAGTTGCCTGAAGTCTTCACGGAAGATGTTGACTTGTCAGCAAACATTTGCTAACTAACCACTGAGAAGTACTAAAACTTGAAAAAGTCTGACACAAACAGGAAACCTTAATGCTAAAACCCAAGACATTTCAAAAGGCCCAACTTTTACTTTGAAGGCAACCTGTTTCTGTTGTCTGTTTGCTTCACACTTCACAGTTTCACAACCGTTTAGCAAGTTCCACACATACCACAGGCAACCTGCTACACCAGAAGCATTTGCAAGTGGTTTTGGTTCAGATGTCTTGATGCATGCTCAATCATCCAGGTAAGTAAATCCCACTGGGGTTTAGCAATCAATTTCAGAGCAACAGCCAGCAACCACTTAAAACCAGTCAGGGAATAGTCACCCCCCCGTGACAGGGCTTTATAAGTCATCCCCCAAGTGGTCTGTAAGCCTCTGTGACCGACGTCTTAATGGGTTCTAAAATATGTTTGACCATTATAATCTGTAATGAATGACTCCAAATTATTTCCAATACTAATAAAATATATTTACAAAAAAAGTTCTGTAAGAGAGGATTTCTTTGCCATTGCTGCTACTGTTCCAAGCCAGGTTCAAAACAATCCTTTTGGTGGTTCTGTTTAGTTTAAATGGGTTAGGGTGGTATTCAGCCATAGTCTGAAGGAAATATGTGAAAAACACTGAACATACTAATGGAAATCATATAAACTGATTATACTGAGGGAGTAGGCCCAGTACTTTACACCAACATCTGTCTTGACTATTGTATTCAATATCTATTTCTGACCAATGACTAACTTTTTTCTTGTACCTTTCATATACAAGCATCTTGTGTAATTGAATTTGATCAGACATGTCTGAGATATAGCTTATAAACATTATATGGCTGAGAACACTATTTTAAAAAAAGTGTTTTACCTTGGTTTGTTCAAAGAAGACATCTTCTGACGTTGCTAGCATGTAGAACCTATACTTTGTTCTACAGGACTTCTTCACAACTGAATTTAGATTAGTCCGGAACGTTTTATCCATTTCTTTCTTCATTTGTTCACAGAAGTCAAAATGGTTACTTGGTTCAGTCTTAGTGCAACTCCTTCGGAAGTGTTTGGCTTTAGCTGAGACTTTTTTGAAAGCACAAACATCTTGCATTTTTGCTTCATACAGTCTGGCACATTCCACAGTCACATCAGAAACCCAGTCATGTTCCACAGTGTTATCTTTGCCTTCAGAAAGTTCTCCAGGACAAATCATCTTTTCTTCATTTTTGTCAGTTGCATCCTTCCTGTTGGACAGGTCTACCTTAATTTTTTGTCCAATAAGAGAGGTTCCCAAGTGATCCAGTGAATCCTCTTGCTCGTCTAGATTAGAGAAGTTGATAGTCAAAGGACTAGTGCAAGACAGCCTTATTTTGTCATGACTGTCTTCTTGGTGGGTGGGTCTCCTCTCACTCTTTTTCAAAGCCTGTTTCATTTGCTCTGAGAAAATGAGGGATTCTTGTTCAACTGACGCCTGAGTGAGATCATCTTGAATGCACCTCCGAGAAACTTGTTCCAGAAACGAATAAGATCTCTTCTGACTATTGTTATAGACTGTGCATACAAGTGAGCTTTGAGGCCCCAAGACCAGACTTTTATCTATGTTGTCGCTATTTATTTGATCTATAAATGAAGCTGCTGCACTGGAGGGGTCTTTGAGATCCATCTCAATATTTTTTCTAACAGTTTGCTCAACTTTCTGAGCTAAACCATTTGTTAAGAAACCTTGAATTTCATCAACACGTTTTGAGGAACTTTTTGCAGATTCAAAAGACTCCATAGGTGGTGGCAATGACAGATTCATGTCGAATTTTGAAATATCCTTTCTCTGGTACTGATATGAGGGAAATGAATTTGATCTACTATTACCAACAACTGGAAGCCAAGTAGTTTTGAAGGAAAGTTGACTGGCATCCTGGTTATCATTTAGTCTTTCAGAACATCCTTTAGATTTTGCATTTGTCCTCTTTTCTGAGAGCACAGATGTTGGCTTGCTATATTCCAGTCTAGGGGTTTTAGGTGGGTTGTTTTTGAGAGAATTTTCAATTTGTGTATCTACTAAGAAGTAATCTGCTTGACATTCATCATTCTTCGATGGTTTGACAGCCAAGACAGGACAATGATTGTATGCACGGGATTCCTGATTTACATTCGACTGCAGTGTTGGTTTAGGTCTCTCTTGGTCTAAACTTGGTTTAATGACTTGGAACAACTCGGATGGACAATTTCTGGGGAACTGGCCATCCTGCCCTATCAAGGTTTCTTGTATACCGACTCTTTCAAAATATTCCTGAGGAACCGAGTCAGTTTTCTTTATATTCAACTTGACACCAAGCACTTCTTCCAATTTACTTTTAAAAGGTGATACAAGTAAGTTATCTGATGATTCTATGTGCAGATCCTGTGAGGTAGAAGATGACACAAGAGCTGACTTTTCATTGCCTATTTTCTTATCCTTAAAGTCAACTGTAGGTTGGTCAAAGGCTAAAGAACTTGGGGTACATTTGCTACTAGGTTCAGGGGATTGAGCAACAGACTCTTTCATTTTAGGTGTTTCGATCTGACAGGACTTGTCAATGTGGTTTGATTTGGACAGGAACTTGTCTATACTTTGTAGAACTCTTAGAGTCCTTGCTTCAAGATCAGGATGGAGAATCTGGTGAAGGCTGGAATCAGTCTTAACAATGGAACTGTGACAAAGTTTTTCCTCACAAGGCAGCTCACCATTTACAGGTGCTGAGCTTGTGTTGAGGCATTCACGATTCAAGTTTTTGCCAGTTATACTACTACTTAATGCAGAATTGCTTTTGCCTGGGCTAGAACAAGATGGGTACCCATATGGTTTTTCATCTATAGTTGGAGTAGGGCATCGGTCATCTGACTCCATACCAAAGTCTACTGGCCCGTAACTTTCATTTATATCAAGAAGTAACATTTTGCAAGGTTCTTCTTTTTGACTACATGCTTGAGATGTACTACATATCTCACTGGTCAGTGCAGCTTTAGAGTAGCTAGAGTCACTGATGAATGGAATTTCTTCCTGGCCTTGTACCACTTCTCCAGACTTGCCTTGGGGGTGTGAGCCATGTAGATGTACACTAATCTTTTCTGAGGAATCTATTCCAATAAGAGGAATTTCAACACCACTGCAATTTTTATCCAATCTCTCATTTGTTTTGCACTCTGCTCTGAGATCCATTTCTTTAGTGAATGTAACTTGTGCCTCAAATATTTTTGGAACTTCAGACAGAAGTGACTGAGGCTGGCATTGAAATTGTTCTTTGCCAGTTGCATTATCAACTTTCGCCAGTACTGCATCCTTTCCTGAGGCATCCATTCCAATACAAGGAATTTCATCCTCAGTGCAACGTTTGTCCAGTCTATCATTTTTTTTGTCTCTTCCAACATCTGTTTTTTCTGCAAATGCCATGTTTGCCTCACACATTTTTGGAATCTTCCACCGGAGTTGGCGTTGAAATGTTGCTGTGTTATCCTTTACCTGTACTATAAGTTCTTCTGATCTATCTAGTCCAATAAAAGGAATTTCAACCCCAGTGCAACTTTTGGTCAATCCCTCATTTGTTCTGAGGTCTGTTTCCTTAGTAGATGCCACTTGTGCCTCACATATTTTTCGAACCTCACAAGGAGGTGAATGAACCTCGTGTTGAAATTGTTGTTTGAGATCCTTAACTTCCTCTGTTGACACAGTTTCCTGATCTTCATGATCATTGTTACTTTGACCAAATGTGTTTTTGTGAATTGCACTGTCATCCTTTACTTGTACTGTTACCCTTTCTGAAGGGTCTCTTCCAGTAAAAGGAATATCAATAGCAATGGAACTTTTGTCTAGTTCCTCATTTGTTTCATTAGTCCTAAAATCTGCTTCTTCAGTAAATGCCACTTGTGCCTCACATAATTTTGGAGACTCACATTTGGGTAAATGAGGCTGGTGCTGAAACTGCTCTTTGTCATTCTTTACTACGTCCTCTGTTGACATCGTTTCCTGGTCTTCACAATCCCTGTTACTTTGACCAAATGTTATTTTGCTTATTGCACTGTCATCATTAACCTGTACTCCAACCTTTTCTGACGCATGTATTCCAATAAAATAATTTTTAATTCCAGTGCAACCTTTACCCAATCCCTCATTTTCTTTGTTTGTTATGAATTCTTCTTCTCTGAGGCTTTCTTCCTTAGTAAATGCCACTTCTGTCTCACATCGTTTTGGAAACTTACACTGGGGTGAATGAGGCTGGGGTTCAAATGTTTTTTGTAAGTTGTCATCCACTGGCCCTACCTTTTCTAAATGATCTATTTCAGTAAAAGGACTTTCATCTGAGATGCAGCTTTTGTTCCATCCCTCATTTGTTTCATCTGTCCTGAAATCTGTTTCTTCAGTAAATGCCACTTTTACCTCACTTGCGTTTGGAACCTCACACAGAGGTGAATGAACCTGGTGTTGAAATTGCTCTTCCTCATCCTTTACCTCTTCCTCTGTTGACTTAGTTTTCTGATCTTCATGATCATTGTTACTTTGACCAAATGTGTTTTTGTGACTTGCACTGTCATCCTTTACCAGTACTATAACCTTTTCTGAAGGGTTCATTCCAGTAAAAGGACTTTCAAATGCAATGCAACCTTTGTTCAGACCCTCATTTGTTTTATTAGTCCTGAAATCTGCTTCTTCAGTAAATGCCACTTGTCCATCAGATGCTTTTGGAGCCTCACACAGCGGTGAATGAACCTGGCACTGAAATTGCTCTTTGTCATCCTTTACCTCTTCCTCTGTTGACTTAATTTTCTGATCTTCTTGATCATTATTACTTTGAACATTGTTGCAGTCTGTTATTTCTTTGTTTTGGCTCTCCATTTCAAAACTGTCTTTTACCAGAGGCATAGGCGAGCTTCCATCAGATACAAGTAATACTGCTGATTGAAATGCCTCATCTCTCAAATAATTTTTTTGGGGGGAGATTTTCTTAGTTGCAGGCTTCCTGTATTTGGATTTAATTCCCAAAGGAGTGTGAGAATTATTTTCTGAAATGAAATAGCCATCTGCCAGTGCAATACCATCTGCACAAAGCATCGGAGGTAAGCCATGGCAGACATTGTTGGTGTTGCTTACTACTGGTGGTTGCTCGTTCATTTCTGCTTGATGATTACTGCGTGTAATGTAGTTGTTGTTTACCAAGTCTGGACCATTACACATTACAGGTAATGGCTGATCAGTCAAATCCTTTCCAGCAGACATGCAGTTTTCTTTCTCATATAGTCCATTTTCTTTAGAGTGACCATATTCTTTCATCACTTTAGCCTTATGCTTTAGGTCACAGGCCAGAAACCCTTTAAAATGTCCGCGATGTTCTTGTGAGACTCCTTTATGCTCCTCCTTTGATAATAGCTTCTCACTTTCTACACAATTTCCATTGCAGGCAATAATATCTGATTTCTTTCCAGAATCATCACCTGCATGACTAACCTTTTGAGATGGCTCTGCATTACCTTCTTGGCTTGGGTGTTCCTTCCTTTCACACATTGCCAGTTTTTTCAATTTGTTTTTTTCATGCTCATCTGTCTGAACCACACCTTCTACTTCCATATTGAGGTCTCCTTTTTCAGGTTTCACAAATGAAAAGGAATCCATTGCACCTTGTTTCACCAAGTCCATCTCTTTAGCTCCTAGATTTTTAGTGCTCTCTTGCATATTTTTCCCCTCTTCACCGCATCCAAGTAACACTTGACCAATTCCAAATTGTGCCACAGCAGTGGTGACCTTGACAGATGCACTTTGTGCCACTTTTTGAAGAGGAATGGCTATTCCATCACCTCTAATAGATGGAAAATCAATCTTCTCCAGGCAGATAGTTTTACTGTGAGGACTGGTCTGCTTAGCTTCATGAGGCTTTATGAAATTTTTCACGTCAGTCACAATCGTTTTGGAATGAACCATGTTTTCAGAAGGCTGAAAAAGAAAGAGTTAACAGAAAATATAAACAAATCACACTAAAATATCAATTTAATTCATGCAATATGTTAATTGAACATTTCAGACTGAGTGGTTTGTATTTAATGTCAAAACATTTTATACAAAACAGCAGATAGGGCTGGGCCATATTATACCGTTCACGGTAATACCAGTATAATGTTAGGCAACGATAGGAAAATGAAATATCGCGATAGAATATGAGTACAACGCGCATAGGCAGTGCCTTTGTTTTCATACGCACATGGCCGATTGTTGAGTGAAACAGATGAACCAGAATTGGTTTGTAAAAATGGTGCAACTTCAGCGATGTGGAACTGGTTTGATGTTTGTCCGTCAGATACACGACAAAGCACATTTTTTTGCAGAACATGCAAGCGGCCGTCGTTATTGTCGTATTTGTCGGACTAAGATGCTCTTAAATCTGGGAGTAATCTGGGTCCTAAACTCCGTATGCTTCAGGTCAAACGAACACTGCAGCATCACTGAGAGTTAAAAACTGTCTAAATTCTTTCATCTTTAATAAAACGATCAGCATTGCTGCTATACCAGGTGTAACTATGAAGTTTAACTTCCAGGCATCCATGAAAACAAAATTTATTACATTTAACCAGAGGCGGAGCCAGACATTTGAAACACCTGGGGCTTAGCCCAAAAGGGTAGTATGCATGTGGGATTTTTTTTACTTTTTTTTGGGGGGGGGGGGGGGGGTAGAAATGACTGAAAGATTAATAGGCTCTGTTTTGAGTTTTGTTCAAAGAAAGAATGACTTCATATAGGGAAAAATATATATCACATGTGCAGGACACCTTAAACTAGTTTTTTAATTAAGCAGCAAGGCAGAACAAGGTCAGGGCTGTATCAAGACACGAGGACTAAACCCCAATTCAACCAGACCCAGAACTGATCCAGAATTAAAACAGGACTACAACAGTTCAAAATCAGGACTACTTGGGATTTAACCAAGACAGAACCACAATCAGAACTAGATGAAAGTAGCACTAAAAATCATCATATACAGTGGGGCAAAAAAGTATTTAGTCAGCCACCGATTGTGCAAGTTCCCCCACTTAAAATGATGACAGAGGTCAGTAATTTGCACTAGAGGTACACTTCAACTGTGAGAGACAGAATATGAAAAAAAAAATCCATGAATTCACATGGTAGGATTTGTAAAGAATTTATTCGTAAATCAGGGTGGAAAATAAGTATTTGGTCACCTCAAACAAGGAAAATCTCTGGCTCTCACAGACCTGTAACGTCTTCTGTAAGAAGCTTTTCTGTCCCCCACTCGTTACCTGTATGAATGGCACCTGTTTGAACTCATCATCTGTATAAAAGACACCTGTCCACAGCCTCAAACAGTCAGACTCCAAACTCCGCCATGGCCAAGACCAAAGAGCTTTCGAAGGACACCAGGAAAAGTATTGTAGACCTGCACCAGACTGGGAAGAGTGAATCTACAATAGGCAAGCAGCTTGGTGTGAAAAAAATCAACTGTGGGAGCAATCATCAGAAAATGGAAGACATACAAGACCACTGATAATCTCCCTCGATCTGGGGCTCCACGCAAGATCTCATCCCGTGGGGTCAAAATGATCATGAGAACGGTGAACAAAGATCCCAGAACCACACGGGGGGACCTGGTGAATGACCTGCAGAGAGCTAGGACCAAAGTAACAAAGGTCACCATCAGTAACACACTACAACGGCAGGGAATCAAATCCCGCAGTGCCAGACGTGTTCCGCTGCTGAAGCCAGTGCATGTCCAGGCCCGTCTGAAGTTTGCCAGAGAGCACATGGATGATACAGCAGAGGATTGGGAGAATGTCATGTGGTCAGATGAAACCAAAGTAGAACTTTTTGGTATAAACTCAACTCGTCGTGTTTGGAGGAAGAAGAATACTGAGTTGCATCCCAAGAACACCATACCTACTGTGAAGCATGGGGGTGGAAACATCATGCTATGGGGCTGTTTTTCTGCCAAGGGGACAGGACGACTGATCCGTGTTAAGGACAGAATGAATGGGGCCATGTATCGTGAGATTTTGAGCCAAAACCTCCTTCCATCAGTGAGAACTTTGAAGATGAAACGAGGCTGGGTCTTCCAACATGACAATGATCCAAAACACACCGCCCGGGCAACAAAGGAGTGGCTCTGTAAGAAGCATTTGAAAGTCCTGGAGTGGCCTAGCCAGTCTCCAGACCTCAACCCCATAGAAAATCTGTGGCGGGAGTTGAAAGTCCGTGTTGCTCGGCGACAGCCCCAAAACATCACTGCTCTCGAGAAGATCTGCATGGAGGAATGGGCCAAAATACCAGCTACTGTGTGTGCAAACCTGGTAAAGACCTATAGTAAACGTTTGACCTCTGTTATTGCCAACAAAGGTTATGTTACAAAGTATTGAGTTGTATTTTTGTCATTGACCAAATACTTATTTTCCACCCTGATTTACGAATAAATTCTTTACAAATCCTACCATGTGGATTCATGGATTTTTTATTCACATTCTGTCTCTCACAGTTGAAGTGTACCTCTGGTGCAAATTACTGACCTCTGTCATCATTTTAGGTGGGGGAACTTGCACAATCGGTGGCTGACTAAATACTTTTTTGCCCCACTGTACCTGCACTACACTTGTTTTTTTAATTCTACCAAAGTACACTATTTAGATTGAGAAAAGTTTATATAATTATTTAGCCTTGTTGTGCAAACAAGCCTGCATAACTTAATAAATATAGAATTTGAAAAATAACAAACCTAAAAAGAAACACTAGGTACGAGATACATGAGTACCTATGATACGGTGATACTTTTGGTAAACGACCATTTGACTAACATGTCTGTCTCACCTGCTCTTGTTCCATCTCTTGTCCTGTGGAGGTGGCATGGCACAACACAGAAGAGCCACCTCCACAGGACAAGACTCAGCAGTCCATCTGCATCTTAAGGATAAAGGACACTCTTTCGAGGATGCCAATGTTCACATTTTGGACAGAGAGGACAGATGGTTTGAAAGAGGAGTGAAAGAAGCCATCTATGTCCACTGTGAGCGACCATCTTTGAACAGAGGCGGGGGTTTACGACACCAACTCTCTGCCATCTATAATCCAGTTTTGAGATCCCTTCCCAGACGCCTTAACGCCCACTCACATCCTGGGCCATCTGACCTCAGGAATTCGCATGATAAGATGGGGCCAGGTTTCACAATGAACACACCCGAAACTCTGGCTGATTGGGACCCACACCCAGGAATAGAGCAGCTGCCAGAGAATTCAACATTAATGAATCAATGGTACAGAAGTGGAGGAAGCAAGAAGAATGAGTTTACCGTATTTTCACGACCATAAGGCGCACTTAAAAGTCTTAGATTTTCTTCAAAAAGTACGGCGCGCCCTATAGCGCAGTGCGCCCTGTGTGTTGTAAGGAGGACGTAGTAGAGAACACCATGAGAACGCTAAAGGGTGAAGTGTGGGCGTTGATCGTATATACCGGACAATCGCACATACCTGTATAAAAGGACAGGTATGTGCATTATGTGGAACATCGTTGTTTTAACAACCCTGAAAATGGCAAAGAGACACGCTTATGAAGCACAGTTTAAACTGAAGGCCATCAGCTATGCGGAGGAACATGGAAATCGAGCAGCGGCGAGAGAATTTAAGATTAACGAATAGATGGTTTGCAAATGGAGGAAGCTAGAAAACAAGCTCCGGCAGGTCAAGAAAACGCAGCTGAGTTTCCGCGGACATAAGGCGAGGTGGCCCGAGTTGGAGGAAAGACTCGAGCGGTGGATCATCGAGCAAAGAACGAGCAGGAGAAGCGTTTCGACGGTCACCATTCGGCTAAAAGCAGTTTCACTAGCTGAAGAGATGAACATTGAACATTTCCAAGGAGGTCCGTCTTGGTGCTTTCGTTTTATGAAACGGTGCCATTTTTCCATCCGGACCAGGACTACGGTATCGCAGCAACTTCCAGCAGATTATAAGGAAAAGCTGGCCATCTTCCGCTCCTACTGCAGCAAACACATCGGCGACAAAAACATCCAGCCCAGCCACATCACAAACATGGACGAGGTCCCGCTCACTTTTGACATCCCGGTGAGTCACACTGTGGAGAAGAAGGGGACCAGCACGGTAGCGATACGCACAACGGGGTATGAAAAGTCTTCTTTTACTGTTGTGCTTGGCTGCCATGCTAATGGACAGAAACTGCCGCCTATGGTGATTTTTAAGCGAAAGACTTTGCCTAAAGAGAAGTTTCCAGCAGGAATCATCATTAAGGCAAATGAAAAGGGCTGGATGGATGAGGAAATGATGAAAGAGTGGCTGAGGGAGGTGTATGTAAGGAGACCAGGTGGTTTTTTCCACGCATCACCATCGCTCTTAATCTGTGGCTCTATGCGTGCCCATCTCACAGCCGATGTGAAAAAACTAGTGAAACAAATTAACTGTGAGCTTGCGGTCATTCCGGGAGGCCTGACAAAGGAACTCCAACCGCTGGACATCGGTGTGAACCGCCCGTTCAAAGTAAGGCTGCGAGCGGCCTGGGAGCGATGGATGACCGATGGAGACCACAGTTTCACCAAGAGTGGAAGGCAGCGCCGGGCGAGTTACGCCACAATTTGCCAATGGATTGTAGATGCTTGGGCTAACATGTCTGCTGGCACTGTTGTTCGAGCTTTCGCAAAAGCCGGCATCATTTCCGAGGAGCCGCACGGCACGGAAAGTGACTCTGACAGTGAAGAAAGTGAACTTGGCATGTTTGATGGAGATTTAGCGCAGCTGTTCAATTCAGACACAGAGGATGAGGACTTCGATGGGTTTGATTGATGATAAAAATGTGAGTACCAAACTTTGTTTTGCTCCTGCTTTATTTTTAAATACACACACTTGTATGCTTGTTTGTTGTTGATGATGACGATTGCTGGTAATAAAAATGTGAGTACCAAACTCAGTTTTGCTCCTGCTTTATTTTTAAATATGCACACTTGTATGCTTGTGTGTTGTTGATGATGACGATTACCGGTAATAGAAATGTGAGTAAGGTACCGAACTCAGGTTTGCTCCCGCTTTATTTTTAAATACGCATACAGTACTTGTATGCGCCCTATAATCCAGTGGGCCTTATGTGTGTGTTAAATACAGTAATGGCACACATAACAGACTGTGCCTTTTAGTACAGTGCGTCTTATGGTCGTGAAAATACGGTAATAAAGTTTGATTTATCTGACTGCTTTGTTTCGCTTAATGTGCCTTATAATCCCGTGCACCTTATGGTCCGAAAAATACGTACTGCACACTGCAGTTTAATGTTGCAAAGCACCTCTTTTTAACTTCAGTGGATATTATACATGGTTATGCTCAGGATATGTCAGCCCATTTCTACTGGAAATGCCTTTTGGTTAAACTTTCAGCAAGGAATTTGCATTTGCACTGTTACATTTTTATAAAGCTTTAATGTACATAAAAACCAGCTTCTTGTTTAAGTGAAAATAAATAGAAGGTTGTCTTTTTGCGCTAGTAATGTTGTGGAGTTGTATTTTGTCTCGCATCAATTATATCGTCAGTTATATCGTTATCGCAAATTTTCAAATATATATCGTGATAAATATTTTTGGCCATATCGCCCTGCTCTAACAGCAGATACTGTTAGCCTTTTTCTTTGTTGCTCCAAGGTAAGAGCTGAAATGTCCTTGTTTCGCATCATCCAGGTATTTGAGCTTTATGAGTGTAAAGATATGTGGAAACTTCCCAAGAGACTGAACACAAATACCACTTCATGATCTATACATTTGGTTGTATTTTGAATTCAGCAACATAGGAGGACAAATTTAGACTAAATGATTAGAGTCTTTCCCAGGCCATCCAAAAGACGTAGACAGATTTATGGCTTTTCTCAACAACAATGCGCCATTTGATGACAAATAGCCTCATAACATTTAGGACACAATTTACTGGCACTGGGTATTAATTAAAATTCTAACAATTAGACTAAATGACTAGTAAGCCTGATACTGATTAGTGACAATAGTGACAATTAATCAGCTAGTTGACTAGTCACACAGATCCCTAATCCAAACATCCTAGCTGTCTAGACCTAAAATTTCTGAGGTGTAGCTGAAACTGGAAAACCATTTAATTTTAAAAGAAATTAATTCATATATTATTCATATTGTATGTTTGAAGTAATAGTAATGTTAGAACCAAACCTGAAATGTACTTGCCTCATGAAGCTCTCCCAGTGGCTTTAAAGAATTCAGTGTTTCACTGGGTTCTTTCTGTTCACTGGAATCAAGCGACCCTTTTTTGTGGATTTGTGGATGTGAAGTGACTGACTGTAGACAGGTGCTGGAATTTTTCAGTGACAAATCCAAAACCACAGAATCTTGATTCAATATGGTGTCATCCTTTTGGCTGAGGTCCAAAGCATTTGACAACAAAGGGTCTGAAGTGTCTGGTACACTTGGGCAAGAAGCAGCAGTGTCTTTATGCTCAAATATAGTTAAGCCAGATACAACTGCACTCGTCATTCCCAATGAATCATTCTCTTCTGAGCAGGAGTACGCAAAATTTGACTCAACGTGAAAAAGGCGTGGTGTTGACCGACTGTAAAACAAGCCTATCCACATGTGGACAATTAGCCGCACCTCTTCATTAGTGTCTTGAATGGAGAAATCCCATGGCCTGTTGAAGATATCAAATTGTACAAAGGTTAGCTACATAACGACATCTGAAGTAAATGTCAGCGCTATCAAAATAAACAAGAATAACTTTTGTCAACATGTTTAACTTTATGCTGACATATTACTG
This sequence comes from Copadichromis virginalis, assembly GCF_057382275.1. Lineage (NCBI taxonomy): Eukaryota > Metazoa > Chordata > Actinopteri > Cichliformes > Cichlidae > Copadichromis > Copadichromis virginalis. The sequence continues at coordinate 17,551,776 of NC_140624.1, forward strand.
GATAAATAACTGTGTACATACCCATGCAAAGCTCGAACAATAGTTTTGTCTTTTGGATCGCTTGTAAACTTGCTGTCCAGATTAAAGTCATAGTTTTCTTGCCAGTGTCTTGTGATCTTTATACATCCTTCCATATTAACAAAAGTACGGGAGTATCTGAACTTTTGTCTGCAAGCCATGCGCTTTTTCAGATATTCTGGTGTCCTGTTGTATTCACTTCTGTCTTCTTGACCAACAGAGGGCTGTAGTGTTTGAAATCCATACATTGTCTGGTCATGGTGCAGAAGTCTCGAAGAATCACTTACAAGGGATGTACCTGGCAAACCCAATAGTAGAGAGGAAGATGGGGGCAATGAGTAAGCATGTTCTTTAGATACCAAACCAACGAGTTCACCGTTTACTACAAGGTGGCTTGGTGCAGGAGACTCATGTGGCTGAGTGGATCTATCAGCAGGCTGTCTAAGCAGAGCATGAAGAACTGACTCTTGTTCAGCACTGGTAAGGTCTTTTTTAAGGTCAGACTTCTTCAAACTTGTCTCAGGTTTTCTCTCAAATGATGGGTTTGGTTGTGGAGGGGCCTGGTCATTATTGGCACTGAGTGCCAAGTCAGCAAGTAAGTTCAAAGCATCTGCAGGTGAGTAAGCCCTGTTCATTTTTTCAGTCTTCCTGACAGAATTATCGCTAGTACAGTCTTTGTTTTTGAGTTTTTCACTGGCAAAACAAGCTGGAGTTTGAAAGTGCAACCACCCTGTGAAGACAAAACAGAGAAGAAACAAGAGAAACAGCATGAAAATAAAATGTAGCACATTGAAAGCACTTGAAATATACCAGTCTATTATCATTACGAATTTGTCACCAACATATTAAGTATGCCATTGTTTAGAACAAAGGTGTTGGTTTATTTAGCCAATAATGTCAACCCTCTGGAGATTGATAGGGCTAGCAAAAATGCAGCACAAGCAAAAAGGAGCAAAAGCAAACTAGCTGTTTTCACACAATTCCTCAATTAAACGAAGCACAAAGGAGGAAACATTCGCATCAACTGCATTCTCACTACTGTGGTTTATACACTGAGGTGCCCAAGTACAATGTATAAGAGATAAAACACAGGGTGACCACTTCCTAGCTTTAAATTCCCCGTATTATTATATACAGATATCGCATTAGGCACCTGGCAGGTTAAAGATTGTTTCATGTTTCGTTACATTAAGCATTTGTGTTCTCACATGCATTTAAACTAGGTAATTGTGACAAAAGTTCAAGGTTGCTGTGTATGTGTGAAAACAGCTCACAAGTTAGCAAAGGCTTTGCAAAGTGCAGAAGTAGCATGCAGAGGACAGTTATGGGAATGACAGAGTCAGGAAAGGGGTTAGTTTGTCCTGTACATGACAGAAGAGATTGCACATATCAGACAAAAAACAAGCGTTCCACACTTTATAATTACAAAAACATAACTTACATTTCTTTTTGATACATTCTGCAGAGATGCTTTGGTGCTTTTTGAGTGTTTTTATCCTGCCCCGTCTTGTAAAAATTGATGAAGCCCTATGCAAGATTTGAGGTTGCTTGTCCTGAATCATTTGTTCCTGTGTCTTTGCTGTGTCCGTCTTTTGCTTGGAGTCCTGATCCTCTGTTTTTTTCAAGTTCTCCGGTATCACTTTAGGGGTCAGGCCAAGGGCAAACGCAAACAAAGGGTCAACTGGCTGCACCTTTTGAACTTCCGTGACCACAGCATTGGTGGTTGGGGTATTTTTATCATTACATGTCAGCGCCTCAGACTCAGTGTCCGCTCCTTTGCTCTTCTTGAGACAAGGCTCAGTGTCCCGAGGAGTATTTGGAGCTGTGTCCTCTGTCACAAGATCCGTTTTCCTCTTTCCTCTTAAAAGTACTGATTTTAGTTTCCTCAACAGAAATTCACTCTTAGTTGGGCACTTTTCAGGGGAGAGGTTCTCAGAGTGTTTTTCCTGAACTGCTTGTGACGAAACACTGTCTGTGGGTTCATTATTTGAGGAATTACTTTCTGGATTCAAAGGCAATGAACTATTACCATAATTTGACTCCCTTGAAATTTTCTTCTCAGGATTAACATCACTAACAGTGACGTTCTGAAGATCATTCCCACCCTCCACTATGTTAGCAGCCTGCATGTCTTCCACTGCTGTCTCTGGAGCAGTGCAAGACTCTGGATCCGATTTGACCACGTCATCAGCATTCACTGGGGCATCAAGCAACATTTTTTCAGAGCACTCTTCATTTTTGTTAGACTGGAGCTTATCCTTCAAAGATTTAATTTGATCAACAAAGTCTGTAGAGCCGTGAGGCACCAAAATCTTTCCACATTCACTGATGATTGGTTTAAGGTCCCAGCGCTCGGTTTTCCTTCTTAAAGGGCAATGCTCAGGATCTGTTTTTTTCTCTTCTGCTATGGGTAAAGCAACCATAGCTGATCTTAGTTTTCTATTTTTTGGAGATAGTTTTCCACATTTGCGCTTACGCCGTTGTAATTTCCTCCAATTTGAAGGATTACTCAGCTGTGGGTGATCTGGTATTTCCTTGGTGTGTTCATCCTTCAGACTGTTTACATTGTCATTCTCCACTGGTGTTTTGACTGTCTGTAAAGTAGACGGCACAACAGAAGCTTTAGATGCTTTTTTCAATCCCCCAGAACCTCCTGTGTGTAGTTTAAGTTTTGTTTCTGTGAAACTAGTGACCTGAGGTATATTCAAAAGCTTTTGAGTATAGCCAGTCTCATCACAGAGAGAGTTTACTTCTGCTGCTTGTAATTTTGCTCTTAGATTTAGAGTCTCATTGCTGACACTTTGTTCTGCAGAAGTGATGCTGACAATCAGCTCTGCAGGAAGGTCATCTGATGTAGGAGGAGTGAGATTATTTGCCACCACATCATCAGTTTTGTTCAGTTCACTGAGGTCACTGGATTTTTCATTGTCTTTGGAAGAAGCTCCCAGTTGCAAATCATTTGGAACCACATTATGAGGCACAAATGCTAAATCATCTTGTGCTCCGGTACTTGTTGTAACATTGTCTACAGATGTCTCAACATTTTCAGAAGATTTCAGGTCTGATAATGTGTCTTCGAACACTGTATTAACAGGGTCTGTCAACTCCTGAGGTGCCTCCTCAGGAGACGATATACAGATATAGACATCATCATCAAGATCTTCTCTCCTCCGCTCCTCTTGTCCAGCTGCAAGAATTTCTGAAGCTCTAGATACTGGCAGTTGGAAGGAGGTTGGTCTGCTCAGATATGACCTGAAGCTCTGCATTGCCCCATCAGTCCATTCAGGGGACGAGTACAGGTGGGTATCCGGCACATCATACTGAAATGGAAACATGCTGACTTCCCGAGAAGGACTTGACGTCAGACCAGGATTTATCAGTGCAGTGTAACTCTGCATATGCTGAGCCAAGACTTCACACAGTTCTTCACTTGGGTCGATGGGCGTTTTCTCAGCTTCACCCTCAGCATAGCTTAGTACTGGCAGAATCCGGAGGATTTCTGATGTCATAGAAGGGTTCTTCTGTCCAAATTTGGTATCTGCGAGAAATCAAGCCAGAATATTTGTTTAGTATCTGCTCTTGTAATTAAACTGCCTTAATGTCAAATTAAGCTCTAATAAATGCTAGTTACAAAATTTAGAATGATTTAATACATTTATATTCAGTGTTTAATAAATGTTACAATGACCTCTCATTACAACTCGAGGATCTGGAAACACAAACAAGCCCTGCAGGACTTCACTTGCGCAGGACCAAGCATCTAGGGAAGAAAAGAAATTTGTGCATGATATGTAGCTTTCTAAACAAAGACAAAATTTTGTTATGCAACTGACAAAACAGTATACTTAAACCATTTTAAGTCTTACCATCATATGAGAGAAAATGGGACGAGTGCAACAGGATAAAAAATCCACCATCTCGCAGCAAAACAACGAGAGCCTATGTGTAAATAAGTAATGGTTTTTGGGTGTTAGGTAAGTCACACTCAACCACATACTGTCAGCTGCATATAAGAGAGCCTAATATTTTATTGCACTGGAAATTTCCACCGATGAAATCATTCACAGTTTAGTCTATCAACAATAAAATAGTTTGTGAACAGTTTAGCGCTCAATTAATTGCTTTAGTTGTTTCATAAAGAGTTTGCTTGGTCCTCTGTGTTTCATATTAGATTGATAGTAAACAAAAACTCACAAGATCTTTCTCTTTGATGTCCCACAGAAGCTGAACAAGTGAGTTGGTTTCTTCTGCCTCAGTAGAAACCAACTCATACAGACTGCAGTACAAGCCATCCAGAAAGACTGAAAGACAGCAAAATGCCACATTTATTAATATGTTTACTTCCCCAAGATTTTACCTTTAAAAATAAAAAAATAACAACAGCACACCTTCACCAGTGAAGCAGGTTTCAAAAATAGCCCTTGGTAACAGCTGTCGTAGATCTAACATCGAAATCACCCAGTCAACGTTCACCACTGGTGGTCTTCAACAGAAAAAAAAGTGAAAGCACATAAAATAGCTTAATGAAATCTAAATGTTCAAAGCCAAATAAGAATTAAATCTCCCTTTTCTATGTGCACATTGAACTTACAGCTTGGCAGGTAGTAAGGCCCCTGCTTTAGACCTCAGCCCAACATTGCATAACTGCCTGCCGATCTGAAGCTCACCTCTCCAAGGCAAGTAATGAAAAACTGAAATGATTTAATACAACAGCAAAAATGTTATGCATGAAAAAAAAAATGCAATTTTCAGTAATGATAACAAAACAACAACAAAAGCACGTTCACTTGAAAATTGCAATAAATATCTATTATGTATTTAGTCATGTATGAAAAAAATATAAAAAAATAACAAAAAAGATACACCCTCCGTCAATTATAAGGTTTTCATAATAGAAATATTATCTAGGTTAAGTAATTAGGTTGAGGTGTTTTTCCGCCATTTTGTTGTAGATTTACTGTTGTACTTGTAGTCATTGTCCTGTTGATTGACCTAAGCTTTAGCTGTCCGAAAAGTGGCCTCACAGCTGACTCAAAAATTATAATCCTGCCACCACCATCCCTGATAATTGCTAATAAGGTATTTGTACTGAGATGCTGTGTTGTTTTTTCATTTGATTATGGCTAAACATCTCCATTTTTATCCATGTCCCAAGGACAATGTTGCAGAAGTCTCGTAGTTTGTTATGCTACCACGCTCTTTTGAAAGAGAAGAGGTTATACTGGTAACTCTTCCAAACAAGTCTCTACTTGTTTTTTTCTAATTACACAGTCACAACCTTAATAACATTTAACTTGCTATCTGAGGCCTGTAGGGTCTGCGATGTAACTCTAGCTTTTTTTTGCAGTCTCTCTGACCATTGCATTGCCTGACCTTGATGTGAATTTGCTGGAAAGAGTCCACCACTGGAATGACTGCTCATTGTCTTGAATGCTTCCCACTTTTGAATAATCTTTCTTAATGTACAATTGGAAATCACCTTAAATCCCTTCCCAGAAAGATGGGAAGCAAATAATCATCATTGCTGATATCTTCTCTGCATTATGTTAAAACACATTTAAATGTTTTTAAGGCGTTAACACCTTTTGTCCCTTTAACATCACAAGGTCTAAAGACTAGTACCCTTTCTTGTCCTAATGTCAAAACTTATGATGCGATTGCATTTAAGCTACATCCAGATGAACAGAATCAACTTTTGGAGATTGCATTTATGCTCTAATTTATGGTCTTTTGTGAGTGTGTCTGTATACACTGGATCTTACAGTTTTTTAATGTTCTTATTCTGTGACCCTCCTATTTTATGTACAGCACTTTGGTCAACTCTGTTGTTTTAAATGTGCTCTTAAATAAGGTTGGTTTTCATAGGTGATTTATATGGGGATATAAATGGGGTAGGTGAACTACATAAATGTAAAATATATGTAACAAAACATATTCTACAAAAACTAAACAGAACCCTCATAAAAGTGACCCTCCAGCTCCTTGAGAATCTAAATTACGTGTAATCATAATCCCAGCCTTTACTTACATAATTTTTTCTCCTTGCTGAAAAGAAGAAAAAGAAAAAAGTCAGTATGATTTTAATAATCTCACATTGCATGGAATGGTATCGGACTAGAACATGAAGATTTAAAAAACAAACATGTATATGTGATAATAAAATACCATTTCTCCTGAGGTGATGCTATTGTTGCTTTGGTATCCGTATATGAAAACAATACAATAGCAAACGGACAAGCAGCACTGGGAGATTGTGCTGTAGCATTGCTTCCACCATCTAGCAACTCATACATGTAACACTGCAAGACAGAACAAAAAAGGTACTTGAACAGCCTGGTATGCTTTCATTTTTCTTTTTGAACATGCACTTATTCATAAAAGGAAGTAACTAAGCAAGGTTAAAAAAAAAGAAAACAACAACAACAAAACCACCCCACCACCGGAATGCTACAATACTAATAACAGAGGACTTGTTAAGTTGACATTTATCAATGATATACCTCAGGCAAATCAATTAGCAAATGAAAAGTTTTTTTTGAATGTGCTCCATAACCCCCCCCCCCCCCAAAAAAACAAACAAACTCATTAAATGAATATCTATATAGATAGGGTAATGTGTAAGGAACAAAGGGATGCCACATCCTTTGATGGAAATGAAAATTATCAACCAACAGACTGCTAAATTCAAAGACACCCCCAAAAGTGAAAAACTGATGCAACACACTCTATACATTGTATGACCCCCACACCCTTGCATGCCTGACAATGTTGGGGCATGCTACTAATGAGAAGATGGGTGGTATCTTGGAGGATGTCCTCCCAAACAAAATGCTCCGAAATGTTGTTCTATTAGACTTAGGTCAGGCGACCCTGTGGGCCACCTAATGGTATCAATTCCTTCATCTCCAAAAACTGTCCACATACTTTTGGCACGAGGCCAGGCATTGTCCTGCACTATGGAAAATGCCAATTGGTGAGCCCAATTGGCATAGAATACCAACACTGTGAGCACAAGGCCCACTAGAGAAAATTCGGGCCTTCTTGGGATTGTGCTGGAGGAAAAAGCAAATGGTAATGGCATGTATTGATGTGCCATCCTGAAAGAGCTGGACTACTTGTGCAACTACTGTGGGATCCAAGTATCACCTCATGCTGCCAGTAGTGCCATTGACCTATCCTAACCCAAAAAAAAAAAAAAAAAAAACAGTCAGAAAAGATGAGGAGGGGAAAAACATCAGTGGCCTCCATGTGTAAAACCATTCCTCTTTGCGGATTGTCTCGTAGTTGCCCCTCTAGTGCACCTGTGGTTGATTTCATTAACGCCTAAGCAGCTGAAACTGATTAACAACCCAGATCAATAGTTTAATTGACTTGATGCTATATTCTGATTAAAATATAATATATATCCTTCAGTGTGAGATAGATAGATAGATAGATAGATAGATAGATAGATAGATAGATAGATAGATAGATAGATAGATAGATAGATAGATAGATAGATAGATAGATAGATAGATAGATAGATAGATAGATAGATGCCATATTATACCGTTCACGGTAATACCGGTATAATGTTAGGCAACGATAGGAAAATGAAATATCGCGATAGAATATGAGTACAACGCGCATGCGCAGTGCCTTTGTTTTCATACGCACATGGCCGATTGTTGAGTGAAACAGATGAACCAGAACTGGTTTGTAAAAATGGTGCAACTTCAGTGATGTGGAACTGGTTTGGTGTTTGTCCGTCAGATACACGACAAAGCACATTTTTTTGCAGAACATGCAAGCGGCCGTCGTTATTGTCGTATTTGTCGGACTAAGATGCTCTTAAATCTGGGAGTAATCTGGGTCCTAAACTCCGTACGCTTCAGGTCAAACGAACACCGCAGCATCACTGAGAGTTAAAAACTGTCTAAATTCTTTCATCTTTAATAAAACGATCAGCATTGCTGCTTTACCAGGTGTAACTATGAAGTTTAACTTCCAGGCATCCATGAAAACAAAATTTATTACATTTAACGGAGTTAGAAGTTAGCAGGAAGCTAGCGGAAGTTAGCTCGCTAGTTTCGCTAGTTACCTAAGCATGATATAGCATGTTCTGACTGAGAGATTTCTGAAAAAATTCAAACGTACAGCTCTGCTATCACTTCCAACATAAATGAAGACAGGAAACTAAACAGCAGTGACGTTTGTAGGGTTACTGTAGTTGGGCTAGCTGGTATATAATGATGTGCTACGTGATCGCTAGCGACACAGCTATGTTAGCATAATATAAACAGTGAAGCTGGAGGACGAACGCTAACACTTTTCCACTTATAAAAGTTAACGTGAAGGTTCCTCATAGTTAGAGACAAATGCAAGCGCATGGCAGGATGCTGTAAACGGACCAAACTTCAGTCAGGAGAACAACTGAGATAATCCATCCACAATACAAGGTTAGTCATTCATATACTGCAACAACATGGGAATAGAGCAGCTGCCAGAGAATTCAACATTAATGAATCAATGGTACAGAAGTGGAGGAAGCAAGAAGAATGAGTTTAATAAAGTTTGATTTATCTGACTGCTTTGTTTCGCTTAATGTACCTTATAATCCCGTGCACCTTATGGTCCGAAAAATACGTACTGCACACTGCAGTTTAATGTTACAAAGCACCTCTTTTTAACTTCAGTGGATATTATACATGGTTATGCTCAGGATATGTCAGCCCATTTCTACTGGAAATGCCTTTTGGTTAAACTTTCAGCAAGGAATTTGCATTTGCACTGTTACATTTTTATAAAGCTTTAATGTACATAAAAACCAGCTTCTTGTTTAAGTGAAAATAAATGGAAGGTTGTCTTTTTGCGCTAGTAATGTTGTGGAGTTGTATTTTGTCTCGCATCAACTATATCGTCAGTTATATCGTTATCGCAAATTTTCAAATATATATTGTGATAAATATTTTTGGCCATATCGCCCTGCTCATTCATTCATTCATTATATATATATATATATATATATATATATATATATATATATATATATATATATATATATATATATATATATATATATATATATATATATATATATATATATATATATATATACACACACACACACACACACATATACACAGTGGGGCAAAAAAGTATTTAGTCAGCCACCGATTGTGCAAGTTCCCCCACTTAAAATGATGACAGAGGTCAGTAATTTGCACCAGAGGTACACTTCAACTGTGAGAGACAGAATGTGAAAAAAAAATCCATGAATTCACATGGTAGGATTTGTAAAGAATTTATTTGTAAATTAGGGTGGAAAATAAGTATTTGGTCACCTCAAACAAGGAAAATCTCTGGCTCCCACAGACCTGTAACGTCTTCTGTAAGAAGCTTTTCTGTCCCCCACTCGTTACCTGTATGAATGGCACCTGTTTGAACTCATCATCTGTATAAAAGACACCTGTCTACAGCCTCAAACAGTCAGACTCCAAACTCCGCCATGGCCAAGACCAAAGAGCTTTCGAAGGACACCAGGAAAAGTATTGTAGACCTGCACCAGACTGGGAAGAGTGAATCTACAATAGGCAAGCAGCTTGGTGTGAAAAAATCAACTGTGGGAGCAATCATCAGAAAATGGAAGACATACAAGACCACTGATAATCTCCCTCGATCTGGGGCTCCACGCAAGATCTCATCCCGTGGGGTCAAAATGATCATGAGAACGGTGAGCAAAGATCCCAGAACCACACGGGGGCACCTGGTGCATGACCTGCAGAGAGCTGGGACCAAAGTAACAAAGGTCACCATCAGTAACACACTACAACGGCAGGGAATCAAATCCCGCAGTGCCAGACGTGTTCCGCTGCTGAAGCCAGTGCATGTCCAGGCCCGTCTGAAGTTTGCCAGAGAGCACATGGATGATACAGCAGAGGATTGGGAGAATGTCATGTGGTCAGATGAAACCAAAGTAGAACTTTTTGGTATAAACTCAACTCGTCGTGTTTGGAGGAAGAAGAATACTGAGTTGCATCCCAAGAACACCATACCTACTGTGAAGCATGGGGATGGAAACATCATGCTATGGGGCTGTTTTTCTGCCAAGGGGACAGGACGACTGATCCGTGTTAAGGACAGAATGAATGGGGCCATGTATCGTGAGATTTTGAGCCAAAACCTCCTTCCATCAGTGAGAACTTTGAAGATGAAACGAGGCTGGGTCTTCCAACATGACAATGATCCAAAACACACCGCCCGGGCAACAAAGGAGTGGCTTCGTAAGAAGCATTTGAAAGTCCTGGAGTGGCCTAGCCAGTCTCCAGACCTCAACCCCATAGAAAATCTGTGGCGGGAGTTGAAAGTCCGTGTTGCTCGGCGACAGCCCCAAAACATCACTGCTCTCGAGAAGATCTGCATGGAGGAATGGGCCAAAATACCAGCTACTGTGTGTGCAAACCTGGTAAAGACCTATAGTAAACGTTTGACCTCTGTTATTGCCAACAAAGGTTATGTTACAAAGTATTGAGTTGTATTTTTGTTATTGACCAAATACTTATTTTCCACTCTGATTTACGAATAAATTCTTTACAAATCCTACCATGTGGATTCATGGATTTTTTTTTCACATTCTGTCTCTCACAGTTGAAGTGTACCTCTGGTGCAAATTACTGACCTCTGTCATCATTTTAAGTGGGGGAACTTGCACAATCGGTGGCTGACTAAATACTTTTTTGCCCCACTGTGTGTGTGTATATATATATATATATATATATATATACCGTATTTTCACGACCATAAGACGCACTGTGCTAAAAGGCGCAGTCTCAGTTATGTGTGCCATTACTGTATTTAACACACACATAAGGCGCACTGGATCATAGGGCGCATACAAGTACCGTATGCGTATTTAAAAATAAAGCGGGAGCAAACCTGAGTTCGGTACCTTACTCACATTTTTATTACCAGTAATCGTCATCATCAACAACACACAAGCATACAAGTGTGCGTATTTAAAAATAAAGCAGGAGCAAAACAAAGTTTGGTACTCACATTTTTATCATCAATCAAACCCATCGAAGTCCTCATCCTCTGGGTCTGAATTGAACAGCTGCGCTAAATCTCCATCAAACATGCCAAGTTCACTTTCTTCACTGTCAGAGTCACTTTCCGTGCCGTGCGGCTCCTCGGAAATGATGCCGGCTTTTGCGAAAGCTCGAACAACAGTGCCAGCAGACATGTTAGCCCAAGCATCTACAATCCATTGGCAAATTGTGGCGTAACTCGCCGGGCGCTGCCTTCCACTCTTGGTGAAACTGTGGTCTCCATCCGTCATCCATCGCTGGATGTGTTTGTCGCCGATGTGTTTGCTGCAGTAGGAGCGGAAGATGGCCAGCTTTTCCTTATAATCCGCTGGAAGTTGCTGCGCTACCGTAGTCCTGGTCCGGATGGAAAAATGGCACCGTTTCATAAAAAGTGAAAGTGAAACTGCTTTTAGCCGAATGGTGACCGTCGAAACGCTTCTCCCGCTCGTTCTTTGCTCGATGATCCACCGCTCGAGTCTTTCCTCCAACTCGGGCCACCTCGCCTTATGTCCGCGGAAACTCAACTGCGTTTTCTTGACCTGCCGGAGCTTGTTTTCTAGCTTCCTCCATTTGCGAACCATCGATTCGTTAATCTTAAATTCTCTCGCCGCTGCTCGATTTCCATGTTCCTCCGCGTAGCTGATGGCCTTCAGTTTAAACTGTGCTTCGTAAGCGTGTCTCTTTGCCACTTTCAGGGTTGTTAAAACAGCGATGTCCTGCATAACGCACATACCTGTTCTTTTATACAGGTATGTGCGATAAAGTCAACGCACACACTTCACCCTTTAGCGTTCTCATGGTGTTCTCTACTACGTCCTCCTTACAACACACAGGGCGCACTGCGCTATAGGGCGCGCCGTACTTTTTGAAGAAAATCTAAGACTTTTAAGTGCGCCTTATGGTTGTGAAAATACGATATATATATATATATATATATATATATATATATATATATATATACACACACACACACACACACACACACACACAGAAACTTGTTTACCTGGGTTCTCTCAAATGCAAGGAAGGAGCTGGTTTGTGCAGATACTGAAGGGAACTGTTCGGACACATGGCAGTCCAACCCCACAGTGGGTGCTGTGAAATTCTGGGTATAGTTTTCTGAAACCCTTTTAACTTTACCCTGTTAATAACAGAGAATAACAACATTTTTGTGTTTATAACAGCAGGAACAATCCTTCTAGAAACATCCATTTCTTTTTTCAGTACCTTTGTCAGCCTGATGATGGCGATGTAACCAGATTTCCCATGATACCAACGATTCAGATCCAAACAATCAGAGTACATCGATATGTAAACACCTTTAAATACACAGAAAATTTAAACTTAATATGTTTTCAGTCAAAAATAAACACAGTGAGGTTCAATTATTTGTAATAGGACTTCATAGACAACTATCATGGTGAAGTCATAACTCTGAAGTCGCTGTCTGTCACTCCCAGAGTAATACAACCACACCTAGGAAAATGAATGTCTCACACTTCCAAGAACACACCTCATTGAGCAACAGTCTGACTGAATTACCTTAGGTACTGCAGTAAACACTAAATTTCAACAGACCATAACGGTAACATTTATCAGTTTAGAATAAAATAAAATCTAGTTACATAGTTAAAATGCAATAACATGCGTTTTCCTGCTTATGGTACAAGTAACTGAGTCAGTTTTGAAAAAGAAAAGAAAAGAAAACTTCATAGAAAATGCTTGAAAAATAGTGACATACTCAAGAGCAAGTTATAAGGCGAGGTAGACAGCCACAAACTAGTCTAAGAAGTCTGTTCCGTCTTGTACTTTTTAGACTTTTTTAATTAGGAATGTCAAGTAACAAACATGTCGAGAATTACAACATTTATGAGAGAAAGGTCATGAAAAAAAACCTATTGCACAACTGCAAGTCTGCACAGGATGTGCAGCAAAAAAAACAAACAAAAAAAACCACTGGCTGAGTCGATAACATGTGACACACTGAAGCTGTTGTTTTAAAGTGTCAAGCCGGTGCCATTTTCTCCTACAGTTCACTGCAAAACAGCTCCATAAAAACTGACTTTGACCAAAGTTTGCTCTTGATAACTGCTACTCTTTATCACAGTCCGTACTGGGCCCCGTGGGTGTCCCAGCAGCATTTTAAACTGGGAGTTTTAAGGCTAAACAGAGCTAACAAGAATACAACTCGCAGTGCAAAACAGAAAGAAATGCCACAGTCTTCCTTAAACACCAATATCCCGAAAACCTCATGTAATGTATAGTTTCTGTTTCACACATTCTTTCACTTTCATTTGTATACATTCGGGGCTTTAATTTGCTTTCACTTTCAAAACAAGGCAGCACTGGACAAACAACATGGACTATTATTAGCTTGATCTGCAAACATGAAGGACAACTTATATCTGGCCTTTAAGGTAAAATCCTGCTTATTAGTATTGTTATAGGTTTACAGCTAAGGAATTTATTAGAATAAGATTTTAACGTTGAGTTTTAACACATAGATATCATATGATATCAGGCTCAGACTGAGGGAGGGAAGGACACGGTGGAGGATAAAAAATACATGTATATATATATATATATATACCTTTAGAAGGATCTCCCAGAGTTGTACATGTGCTATTTCCAGTGAGCACACCGGTTTCTCGGAGTGCGTTAGCCTTTAAAACAAAAAAAAAAAGGAGCACGGTATGAGGATTCGGTTGATTGTGTGCGTTTTCTCAGCTGTGTCTGTGACCTCCAGTCTGTACCTTGTTGACATCGTCAAAGAGCAAAAAGCCATAGGACTCCTCTAGATCCTCGTCTGAATACCCAGCGTCTCTCCTTTTTGCTCGGAAGGCATTGTACTGATACAAAACAAATTTTAAAAAAAGAAATAAGGAAATCAGAATAAAGGCTGTGCTTCATGTAAGAGCAGTTCCTGTTTCAGGCATGAGAAATTTTACCCTTGTGGGATTTCTTATGAGCTCAAAAGAGGGGAAATCTTCAATATTATATGTATAAAAGAGAAACAAAACCCACCGCATGTGTATAAGATACCATCTGGTGGGGTTTAACGACCACGTGTTATTTAAATGTGGTTATACTGGGGCTATATAAAAATCTACTTAAATGCTGGGGAAAGACTTAGACTAACCTTTTCTTCCAAAGTTGGATTCTTTACCAAAACAGCAGACTTGTATCTGAAACACTGCTTCGACTCATCATACAAGTATGCACGTTGAAGTGGAGCCAAGATACTGTTTTTAAAGATGTCAGAAGAGTCTGGCACAGGTATCAAGACACCTAAAGAAAGTGGACAGAATGCAAACATGAGCGCAAAATCCACGAGAGACTGGAAAATTACAGGCAACTGCGGATTGGATTTCAACCAAGGGGAAAAAAACTCTCCGAGCTGTTTCTCAATCCTGGAACAGGCTGTCCCCATTGGATATCCTTATCTACGCATTTATTTTCAGTTTTAACACATAACATTAGCAGGTGTCGAGTAAAGCAGGAGAAAAATCTCCCACCACACGACTTTTTTTTTTTAAATCTTGAAGTGAAAGTCGTATAAGTGGTGCTGGTGGGGGAAAGGGCTCATCACCTTTACTCGAGGCACCACCATTCCCACTTTCCATTGCTTATGAAATCTGTCGGCCTCCCTTTTCCTTTCGCTGAAAACTGCTCTCCCCGGATTCAAACATCACAACTCGGTAATTAGATCCCATGTATCCCACGTCAGATAAACCTTTCAAAGTCACTCGAGCTCCTGTCGCCGCCGTTTCAATAGACATATTAACACGAAAACCAGGAAGTTAGAAAATAGCTGTTTGTCCACAGCACGTAGAAGCAAAAATATCCACGTAGCTTCACGTTTATCGTTTCATAAACAACGCGTCTGTTTACTCATGAAAGCCCCTCAGTCCTCCACATGCCTCCTCGCGTGGGGACTCGGCGTTACTGTCGTCGGTTTCAAAAAGGAAACAGAAACCTATCGAGGCGAAGCATCCATCTTGAAAGTCTACACCGAACTGTGTTCGCAAGGCAGCTGCTGAAGCAATGCTGAAGCTAGTTTGCGCCTGCGGCTCACTTCTCCTGTGTGTGTGCGTGTCCGTTTTTTCCTGTCCCTTTCCCTCCTCCTCGCGAAGAAATACTGATTTATAACAATAAACAAGCTAACACCGTGGGGTTATATTTGAACGCTAACTCGTTATCAACTGGTTTGATGGGTTATATGGCTGATTGAACACCGTAACACGGTTTAGATAAACTACGGGAGGTGCGGGGGGAGTTATGGAGATTAGTGCTAACACGTCTTTAGCACGTTCCCATGAAATTTGGTTTCCTGGAAAATCCTGTTTACCAAATGCACAGGCATACTCACGGTAACTTAACTAATCGCTATAAAAACTAGTGGAAATGTGCAGCTGCCTGTTTAGTAAAAATAAATAAAATAAAGGGGGGGGGGGGGGGTCGTGTTCTGCATGAGTCTATTTAAAAGGTTTTCTCTGTATAGACTGCTATGTTATGGTGGGCAGCTTCGCCTATATCGCTATCAAAGGTTACAGCACCTAACTAATAACCTGGTTTGAGTACCTACTTCATTGTGATTTTTTTTTTTTTTTTTTTTACATGGAGTGGGACATTGCTCTAAGTCCATAGTTCACCCTTTGAGACACATGACAGCCTAGTTCCTCTGCACATCTGTTTGTTCCTCTCATTATGCTAAGAGCATGTGCAGTGCAAGTTAACACTGTGAGCTGAACAAAAACAAATATTTGATATGTTCCTTTATCTCGAAATAGCCTTTCTGCATACTGGACAAAGACACAGCTTCCTAGTTTGAAGAGTCAAGCCAGTGCAGACGTGCTTCGAACCTGCATTCTTTTTAATGGCCACCTGGGGTGATAGCTGTGGTTCCAAAAAGACTTAGACTATTCCAAATAACTTGGATCTTAGATGTCAGAACTCGGGAATGGCATCAATCCTGAGTTAGCGTATTCCAGAAAAAGTGAGAAAAAAACAGTATTTATTTTTCCAGATATCACAATAAATATGGCATAATACTTACTTATGGGCGACCGTGGCTCAGGGGGTTGGGAAGCGTATCTGTAACCGGAAGGTCGCCAGTTTGATCCCCGGGCTCTCTGTCCTGGTCGTTGTGTCCTTGGGCAAGACACTTTACCCTACCGCCTACTGGTGTTGGCCAGAGGGGCCGATGGCGCGATATGGCAGCCTCGCTTCTGTCAGTCTGCCCCAGGGCAGCTGTGGCTACCCTGGGGCAGACTCCACCAGTGTGTGAATGAATAGTGGCATTGTAAAGTGCTTTGGGTGCCTTGAAAAGCGCTATATAAATCCAATCCATTATATTATTACTTTTTACTTAAAAACACTGATGCATGGATAGAGCCTGGTTTTACAGTTTTGCTACTGTTTATGGCCCATGCTACCATGTTGGATTGTTAACGTCAGGTTCAAATTTTGGTTGGGAACTCAGAAATTCTGACTTCTCACATCTGACCATTGCAACATCTCCCTCTGTATAATCTGTAAATCTCTGAGCTTCTGTTCTGATATAGAATTAAAAAACAGTGTTAAACACTGATACGGCTTTACAGCTGTGTCTTCAGCCAACCTTTGGTTGCAGCAACACAACATGCCAGGTTGCAAAAATTGAGATATGCAGCACTGGCAGAAGTTGTGGCTTGTGACAGTGGATGCGACGCCAATCAAGTATGCACACAGGCCTAGAGGCCTATCTGTGACTTCTTCCTCTTTGTGTTTAACGGCGGTTGGCAACCAACGTAAAGGAGCATTACCGCCTCCTACTGTTCCGGAGTATGGGTCAGACTTACAGCTTAAGATAACCTTTATTAGTCCCACACGTGGGAAATTTGTTTTGTCACAGCAGGAAGTGGACAGTGCAAAAGTTATGAGGCAAAAATTAGAATACAATAAGAATAAATACAGTACACAACTGTACAGAATAGAATAAAATAAAATACTATATACAGTAGAATAAAATAAAATAAATATACAATAAGATAAAAATAGAATACAAATACAAATACTATATACAACTGAGTAAAAATACAACGATGACAGAAAGGATTATTGCACTTAGTATTATTGCATATGTATGGATGTGTGTGCTTGATCAGTTAAAGTCTTTATTATGGAGTCTGACAGCAGTGACTTACAATCTGTATCCAAAAAAACAATACAAAACCAAAAAAAAAAAGACCCTACACTCTTTCATAAACACCTATATCCTTCAGAAACCCCACCAGTTCCCTCACCTGTGCCCTACTACCCTCCAACACACAGATTAAATTCCTCAATTCCCCGCTCCTTCAATCTATTCTGCAGAACTTTCCTCTCCACATCATAACCCTTGCACCGCAGTATTACATGCTCTACCATCTCCTCCTCCTCCTGGCACACTCCACAAAGCCCTGTCTGATGTTCTCCCATCATCTGCCTCCAAACAATACCTTTTGCTTCAGATCCGCTGCTTTTAATTTCCATCTCAGTCCTAGTTAGTCAACGCTCCTTTTGCCAACCTATCCACCTTTTCATTTCCACTGATTCCTACATGAGCTGGCACCCAAAGAAACTGAATATTGCCACCACAACACCTTATTCTGCTTATAGTCTCCAGAATAGTATACAGCATACCCTGCCTTGTCTTCGAACAAAATGATTGTAGACTTGAAAGAACAGCTGCCGAGTCAGAACACACTACCACCTGCCTGATTTTTGAACACTCTACCCATTTCAATGCTACCAAAATTGCTACCATTTCAACCGTGTACACTGCCAGTCCATCCGGAGTGCGTCTGTTTATTTCAATATTTTTTGACAGAACTGCTATTCCAAACCCTGTAATTCCTGTATCTGGACTTTTAGCATCATCCGTGAACACATGAATACACTCAGGGTATTCATTCAAGCTGTGAAAATGAAATGCTGAAACAAGATCGACTCTTCCTTTCAATTTTCTCTTCAGATCCAGCAAGTACCAGTGCACAGGAGGGGTCTCCAGTAACCATGAAGGAACCACAGGGAACACTCCTGCAGGACATATTTTAAGTTCATACACTTGACACTCCTTAGCCCACTGATTCCCCACCTTTCCAAAATGATCCTTCTGACTTCTTCCATACTCCCAGAATTCCAAAAGTACCTCCTTTGTGGGATGTGCGTCACCATGACCACCAAGATGAACCCAGTAATTCACAGACACTTGCGTCCTCCTAAGATGCTGGACATTATGAACAATGCTGGGCATCCTCTGCACACGGCCATTAACAACCAGAAGAGTCTGTTCAGTGACAGGTTGCTTCTCCCAAAGACAAGAACTAACAGACTTAAAAACTCCTTTGTCCCACACGCCATCAAACTGTTTAACTCCTCTCTGGAGGGGAGAGGGAGGGGAAACAGGAGGACAAAGGAGGGGGGAACAACTAAGTTGTAGTGCCTCTTCACCTCACTGTGCAATACCTTTGTAAATAGTCAACGGTGCAATAGACTCAATACTTGAAATGTGCAATTCACTTGTATTTTTATTTTTATTCCTATTTATTCTATTTATCCCCTTCGTATATTTTATTTATATTGTCTCTGTATTTATATATATGTGTGTGTGTGTATATATATATATATATATATAATATTCTGTAACTCTGTAACTTCTCTCGGTGCTGTGCTTTTTTGGAAATCGAATTTCCCAGAGGAACCCACCCGAGGGATTAATAAAGTTCTATCTAATCTAATCTAATCTAATCTAATCTAAAGATCTAGGGGCATTTCTCCCATCTCCACCTGTAGGGCACTGACTGGAGACGTTTTAAAAGCTCCACAGCACACTCCAAGGGCTTCCGATTGCAGAACATCCAAACATCTCAACACAGAAGGAGCTGCTGAACACCCATAATCGAAGACCGATCTAATTAATGCCTGGTAAAGTCTTTTCAAAGCAGAAGAGCTCGCTCCCCAACCCCTCCCAGCTACACACCTCATAACATTAATAACTTTTTTGCATTTGGTTTCAATCTGGTTAATATGCTCCCTCCCTTCATATCAGTCTTGAATCAAACACAACACCTAAGTACTTAAAAGAGCTCACTTTCCCAATTACCTTGTCATACAGTTTCAATGTCAAAGTCTCACTCACTTTTCTTTTGGTAAAGAACATCATTTTTGTTTTTTCCACTGAAAACCTGAATCCCCAGTCAAATCCCCACTCAACCACCAACAGCCTCCTGAACCTTGCCCACTAGGTGCTCAATATTTCTTCCTTTTTTTCCATAACATACCATCATTAGCAAACAAAGACCTCCTAATTCCCTCAGGAACATCAGAAAAAACATCATTGATCATTATAACAAAAAGCAGGGGACTAATCGCACTGCCCTGTGGCGTTCCATTCTCAACCGTGCACTGACTAGAAATTGTAGACCCAATTCGCACTTGGATCTTCGTACCAGATAAAAAGTCTTGGATCCAATTGAATGTCCTGCCACCAATACCCAACTTATGCAACTTGATTAAAAGCCCATCCCTCCACAACATATCATATGCCTTTTCTATGTCAAAAACACTGTCAAAACAGACTCTTTATTGGCCTGCGCTTTCCTAACAACATTCCCAAGTCTAATAATAGCATCAGTTGTGTTCCGAGCTGTCCTGAAACCACTTTGGTAATTGGCTAAAGCCCCTTTTCTTTCCAGCTCAAAGGACAGTCTTGCATTATCATACGTTCCATTAACTTGCACACATTTGATGTAAGAGCGATTGGTCTGTAGCTATCTGGTTTAGATGGATCCTTCCCAGGTTTTCTTATTGGCACAATAACAGCCTCCTTCCAAGTACTTGGGAGCTCACCCTTAATCCAAACTGTGTTAACCAAACACAGCAGTTTATTAAGCGCTTTCGTACCAAGGTTCTTCAAAATTAAATAACAATTTTGATCCTTTCCCGGGGCTGTGGGCTTCGTTTTTTGAAGTGCTCTCACCATTTCCTCCCGAGAAAACACTGCATCCAAACTACTGTCTATGTGTGCCTTTCTTACTAAATCCTCCAAATACCGTGTTTTAGTTTGGCACATTCTGTCTTTTCCCAACACTGATATGTTATCAGAGCTATGAATCTTAGCAAAAGTTTTCACCATAACCTCCACTTTTTCCTGAGCTGTTACAAAGTTCTGTTGGCCTGAAGATAGAACTGGGTAATCCCATTCCCATTCTTCTGACCATGCCCCAGACCTCCCCCACTGGAGTGGTTCTTCCTATTTTAGAACAGAACAACCTCCAACTGCTCCGCTTTGCTTGTCTCACTGTTCTTCTGACCACTGCCACTGCTTTTCTGTATGCAATCAGAGCTTGTTAAGGTTTCTTTGGAGAAATTTAAACGCCTTGTTTCTTTCCTTTACAGCAATTCGACATTCCTCTGTCCACCATGGCACCTAAGTCCTACTTTCCTTACCTTTACTGGTTGGGATTGAGGCCTTGGCGGCTACCATAAGTACTTCAATAAACTGATCATTCATTTGATCAACGCTACCAGACTCATCAACCTTGTCAATCGTTTCCTCACATAATTTTTGAAATTTTGTCCAGTCAGCCCTATGAAAACTCCACTTCTTATGCACCTCTCTTAGAGATACCTGTATCTTCCCTCCAACATCACAGAAAGCAGGATAATGGTCACTGCCTATGGTAGTGTCTGTTCTGATGGTCCACTGACTTATTCCTGCAAGGACAGTTGAGACTAGAGTTAAATCCAAAACTGACTCTGTTCCATTAACAACATTACATCTGGTCCCCCTACCATCATTCAGGCACACCAAATTGCATGTATCCATCAATTCCTCAATTACCTTACCATTTTTATCTGTGTGTGTGCCTTCCCATACTCTGCTATGGGCATTAAAATCCCCACACCAAATAACTCTACGACAGTCACTTCCTTCAATTGAACGAAGACACGGCAGCTCCAATCTGGCGCAAGGATTGTAGAAATTCACAATAAGATTTGGTTCATTCCTGTACCAAACGTCAATAGCAACATACTCCAAATCATTGCCTTTACCCAGGAGTCTATATGGAATGTCTTGTTTGACAAACGTTGCACACCCTCTCCCTCCACCACGGTCCCTGTCATTTCTTATTATCTTGTAACCATACAACACAAAATCCAAAGAAGATTTAAGCCAAGATTCCTGTACACAAATGACATCTGGTTTAACATCAAGTAGTTTGATGAAATGCTTCAACTCTTGGCCATTGACCTACAGACTCCTTGCATTCCATTGAAGAATAAGTACCACGATTACGTAAAAGAACATCATGTTTCCTGACTTGACTGATAATTGAGGTTGTTCCTCACTTCTTCCCATGTCAGTCCTACTAACCCCAAGTGGTTAATTGCCGCCTTAACAATGAGCTGAATTTTCTCCTGCTTAGATCTCACATCAGCTGTGGTGTTTATCACTCCTGCAATGAATGTAACCAATGCCATCTTATCAATAACCACACTATTTGTGTTGATCCGGGTAACTCTTTGATCCCGAGATGCACCCTGTCCTGGGTTGACGTTGACCTGTTCACTCACTCTCATCACCCTCACTGCTTCAGGATAGGAGATCTTCTTCTCCACCCTCACTTTTTGAATATGATTTTCTTGTTTCATTCTCTCACATCCAGCATACGCAACACTGTGACTCCCACCACAACTACAACACTTTGGTTGAACTCCATCTCCACATTTCCCATATTTGTGATCTCCACCACACTGAGCACATCTCCTCTTTTCCTTACAGTTTTTCGCTAGGTCTCCAAACCTTTGACAGTTAAAGCACCTCAGAGGTTTTAGGCATTGCTCCAACCAATTTTGCCAGCAGACGCCACTGCCATCCGTCCTCTCTCCTTGATCCACCTCCCCTACCAACAAAACACCCTCCAGCCCTCACAGTATCACAAGCTTTCAAAATCAATCTCACCTCCGCTCTTGCGACAACATTTCACCCACTCTATCTGTGACTTTCTGGCAGCACCCACTCATGAGGGAAGAATGAGTATTTCCCAACTGGCTGGAAGAAATCCTCCTTGTTAGCATATTGCTGTTGTCCCAGTTTGCATGGGAGTAACAGACGTGTCTACGGACACGTTGCAAACCAGTTGTGCCTTTTGAAACAAACTGGTGGCAGCACTGAGGAACAGCTTTTACTCTGAAGGTGAACCTTTTACATTTCTGGTT
Source organism: Copadichromis virginalis (assembly GCF_057382275.1). Taxonomy (NCBI): domain Eukaryota; kingdom Metazoa; phylum Chordata; class Actinopteri; order Cichliformes; family Cichlidae; genus Copadichromis; species Copadichromis virginalis. The sequence goes on from NC_140624.1 coordinate 17,574,104, forward strand.
TGCGTTAAACTTTTCCACGTTTTACTATTACTGGACTAGTAGTTTTCGGGGGTTTTTTTTCTTCCAAATATTTGTAGTACATGAAAAACTAATGGCAACCACGGTTATGTTACTCTCTCATTTTGGGAAAACATAAATAATTTTGCCATTTGAAGTGCTAGAAAGTATATTGTCCAAAATATTGTCATGAGCTAATGATTTGTGATTGACAAGTCATTAGCCAATGCAATTTCAGTCTGATGTGCCCTTCTTCATAACATAGGGTTTCAAAACAACAAAATGGCAAAAATGCTCATCAAAAGGCTTCAAAACAAGACTTCACTAACCAGTTTGCAGCTGCAGAAGTAGCTGTCTTTTATAGATAAGATAAGATAAGATAAGATAGAACTTTATTAAACCCTCGGGTGGGTTCCTCTGGGAAATTCGACTTCCAAAAAGCACAGCAACGACCAAAGTTACAGTTACAGAATTGTTATATATATATACACACACACACACACACACACACACACACACACACACACACACACACACACACACACACACACACACGCACACACACACACACACACACACACACATATGTAAATACAGAGACAAATATAAATAAAATATACAAAGGCAAGGCAAGTTTATTTGTATAGCACAATTCAACAACAAGGTGATTCAAAGTGCTTTACAGAGACATTAGAAACAAGAACAAATAAAAAGCATGATTTAAAATTGATTAAAACAAGCAAATAAACTAACTAACTAATTAATAAACAAACAAACAAACAAACAAACAAACAACAGTATATAAAATCAAAACAGATAAAATCAGAGATAAAATCAGTAGTTAAATGTAAGTTTTGAAATTTAAGCTTAAAGTGTGGATTTGGTGCTTTATTCAAATGCAGCTGAGAATAGGTGAGTCTTCAACCTGGATTTAAATAAACTGAGTGTTTCAGCTGATCTGAGGCTTTCTGGGAGTTTGTTCCAGATATAAGGAGCATAAAAGCTGAATGCAGCTTCTCCGTGTCTGGTTCTGACTCTGGGAACTGATAAAAGACCGGATCCAGATGACCTGAGGGATCTGGATGGTTCATACTGGGTCAGGAGGTCACTGATGTATTTTGGTCCTAAACCATTCAGAGCTTTATAGGCCAGCATCAGAACTTTAAAGTCTATCCTCTGACGGACAGGCAGCCAGTGTAAGGACCTCAGAGCTGGACTGATGTGGTCCACTTTTTTGGTCTTAGTGAGGACTCGAGCAGCAGAGTTCTGAATGAGCTGTAGTTGTCTGACTGATTTTTTAGGTAGACCTGTAAAGATGCTGTTACAGTAATCAAGCCTACTAAAGATGAATGCATGGACTAGTTTTTCCAGGTCCTGTTGAGACATCAGATCTTTTATCCTTGAAATATTCTTGAGGTGATAGTAAGCTGACTTTGTTATTGTCTTAATGTGTTTTTCTAAGTTTAGGTCTGCATCCATCACTACACCCAAATTTCTCGCCTGGTTTGTGGTTTTTAGATGTATAGATTGAAGTTCTCTGGTGACCTGTAATCGTTTTTCTTTGGTGCCAAAGACTATTACCTCAGTTTTGTTTTTGTTTAGCTGGAGAAAATTGTGGCACAACCAGTCATTGATTTCCTCAATGCATTTACCAAGAGCCTGTACAGGGCCTCGGTCTCCTGGTGACATTGTGATATATATTTGTGTGTCATCTGCATAGCTGTGATAGTTTATTTTGTTGTTGTTTATAATCTGTGCCAGTGGGAGCATGTAGATGTTAAACAGAAGGGGTCCCAAGATGGAACCTTGGGGAACTCCACATGTGATACTTGTCTGCTCAGATGTGAAGTTACCTATTGATACAAAGTATTTCCTGTTTTCTAAGTATGTTTTGAACCAGTTTAGTACAGTTCCTGAAAGACCTGTCCAGTTCTCCAGTCGTTTGAGTAATATGTTGTGGTCAACTGTATCAAATGCTGCACTGAGATCCAGTAAAACTAAGACTGACATTTTTCCACTGTCTGTATTCAGACATATGTCATTAAACACTTTGGTCAGAGCGGTTTCAGTGCTGTGGTTCTGTCTAAAACCTGACTGGAAGGCATCGTAGCAATTATTCTGTTTTAAGAAGTAACTGAGCTGTTGAGAAACTGCTTTTTCAATGATCTTACTTAAAAACGGGAGATTTGAGATCGGCCTGTAGTTGTTCATTTGTGTCTTGTCAAGATTGTCCTTTTTCAGTATAGGTTTGATTACAGCAGTTTTTAGTGGTTCTGGAAACACACCTGATAATAAAGAAAAGTTGATGATCTGTAACAGGTCTGACTCTAAAGTCTTTGAGACCTTTTTGAAAAAACTTGTTGGCAGGACATCTAAACAGCAGGAGGAGGAGTTCAGTTGACCTAAGATGTCCTCCAGGTCTTTGCTGTTAATAGGTTGAAACTGTTTCATGGTGTTTAAACAGTTTTTTGGTGGACATCCTGGATCTGCTGTTGATGTACCAATTGCTTGTCTAATTTTTTGGATTTTTTCAGTGAAGAATTTGGCAAAGTCATTGCAGGCCATGGTCGAATGAAGTTCAGCTGCCACTGACACAGGGGGGTTTGTTAGCCTGTCAACTGTAGAAAATAAGACCCGAGCATTATGGCTGTTTTTAGTGATGATGTCAGAGAAGTAGGACCTCCTTGCATTCCTCAGTTGTAAATTATAATTGTGAAGTTTCTCTTTATAAATGTCATAATGAACCTGGAGGTTTGTTTTTCTCCATCTGCGCTCAGCTTTCCTACACTCTCTTTTTTCATTTTTCACCAGTGTGGAGTTTCTCCATGGAGACTTTTTCCTTCCAGAGATAACCTTCACCTTAATGGGAGCAATAGTGTCCATTACATTTAACATGTTAGCATTGAAGCTATTGACGAGCTCATTGACTGACCCTCTGGACAGGTCAGGTGTTAATGGGAAGACCTGGTTAAAAATTGCACTACTGTGTTCAGTTATACACCGTTTTGTGATCACTGTTGTTGATATATTTGTGTGGGCTGAGATTTTACTTTCAAAGAAAACACAGTAATGATCAGACAGGCCCACATCAGACACAGTAACCTTTGAAATGCTCAGGCCCTTGGAGATCAGTAGGTCAAGAGTGTGTCCTCTATTATGTGTGGCCTCTGTTACATGCTGAGTCAGCCCAAAGTTGCCCAGAGTGTTGCTCAGATCTTTAGTCCCTTTGTCCTGAGGGTTGTCCACATGAATGTTAAAATCCCCAGCAATAATTACACAGTCAAAATCAACACAGATCACAGACAGCAGTTCACTGAGGTCATTAAAAAAGTCTGTGCAGTATTTGGGAGGCCTGTAAACATTAAGAAACACAACTTTGGATGGGGCCTTCAGCTGTAAAGCCACATATTCAAAAGACTGAAAACTTCCAGGAGATAGCTGCTTACATTGAAATGATTCATTAAATAAGACAGCAACCCCTCCTCCTCTCCTGCTCGCCCTGACCTCACTGATAAAACTGTAGTTAGGAGGGGTCGTCTCGATGAGAACAGCTCCACTGTTACTTTGGTCCAACCAAGTTTCAGTTAAAAACATAAAATCAAGGCTGTGCTCAGTGATTAAATCATTAATTAAAAATGTTTTCCCAGCTAGAGATCTAATGTTTAATAAAGCCAACTTAAGTGTTTTAGAGGTATTACTTGTCCCCTCGTGTTTGGGAGCAGTCTGTGGCACACAAGGTATGTTTACTATGTTTAAAGATCTTTTAGAGTGCAGCTCTCTGTGTTTTGACCAGGCCACATGTCTCCTGTCACCTAAAAGTACAGAAATTTTAAAACCTTCTAGTAAACAGGGTCCCAGCTTCTCCTGGGAAAAGTCATCACTGCCATAATCCTCACAGCCCGGACCCTTCACACATCACGCATCAGACTGCGGAGACAGGGCATGAAGAGGAACTAAGGGGGGCGAGGCTGGGCAATGTGACTTCGATTGCTCTGTTGAGGGTGGGGCTCGATGGCGAACCTTTGGCCGCTCTGGTGGGGGGTTTATGGGGGACAAAAAGGGATTGGGACGGGGGGTAGATCTGAGCCCAGCATTGACCCGCTCCATCATCTCCTCAGTGAATTTCAGGTGTGGGGAGGAGGGAGAAAGGGAGGGGGAGGAGGGTGATGGCCTGTCAGGGGTTTGGGGGACTGGGGAAGGTCGTGGTCCCTGGTCCTGGTCGTTGGTGTTGTTGAGAGAGTTGGAGGCAAATAGGGACCCCTCTTCTTGCCTTATATGTCTCTCCTTTCTGAGGCTCTTCCTCAGATGCCATGGATGTCTCTCCTTTCTGAGGCTCTTCCCGGGTGGGGGCAAATGGAGCTCCTCCTCAAGGTTTCTGCTGGGCTTTGTCTGTTCTTGGAGTACTGTTTGTTCCTCTTTATGAGATAACTCCTCGTTTATCTCAGCCTTGGCACCAAGCACGGATGGATGACGTATGGAATAAAACAAGTTGGAGGTGAACAGTTTCACCCCTGACTTGTTAAAATTAAATCCATTTGCTTTGAACAGATGCCTGCGTTCCCAAAAAATATTAAAGTTATCGATAAAATGCACTGAGTGGTCAGCACATGCTGATATAAGCCATTTATTCAGTGTAAACAACCTGCTGAATCTCTCGTCTCCTCCTCTGACCGGCGGTACAGGTCCACTGATGAATACAGCTGCATTCAGAGAGTTTGCAGTGTTTAATAATCCAGTAAAGTCCCGTTTCAGAACCTCCGACTGTTGTTTGGACACATCGTTTGACCCTGTATGCAGAACAATGTTTGTCACAGTTGGATATTCATCTGCAATTTGAAGAATTCTCTCCTTCAGGTTGTTGACCATATCGTTAGGATAAGGGGATAAATAGAATAAATAGGAATAAAAAATAAAAATACAAGTGAATTGCACATTTCAAGTATTGAGTCTATTGCACTGTTGACTATTAACAAAAGTATTGCACAAGGTATTGTACAGTGAGGTGAAGAGGCACTACAGCTTAGTTGTTCCCCCCTCCTTTGTCCTCCTGTTTCCCCTCCCTCTCCCCTCCAGAGAGGAGTTAAACAGTTTGATGGCGTGTGGGACAAAGGAGTTTTTAAGTCTGTTAGTTCTTGTCTTGGGGAGAAGCAACCTGTCACTGAACAGACTCTTCTGATTGTTTATGGCCGTGTGCAGAGGATGCCCAGCATTGTTCATAATGTCCAGCAGTTTCTTTAATGTCCTTTTCTCTGCCACTGTCACCAGAGTGTCCAGCTTCATGCCGACCACAGAGCTAGCCCTCCTGATCAGTTTCTCCAGCCTGGATGAGTCCCTCTTTGCTGTGCTGCTCCCCCAGCACACCACAGCATAGAAAAGTACTCCAGCAACCACCGACTGGTAAAACATCCTCAGGAGCTTCCTGCAGATGTTAAAAGACCTCAGCCTCCTGAGGAAGTACAGTCGGCTTTGGGCTTTTTTATACAGGTGCTCTGTGTTGCATGACCAGTCCAGTTTATTGTCCACCCACAGCCCGAGGTACTTGTACTTGTTGACCACCTCCACCTCCTCCCCCTCTATCTGAACCGGCAGTGGACCTTCTCTGGACCTCCCGAAGTCCACAACCAGTTCCTTAGTCTTTGAGGTGTTGAGTTGCAGGTGGTTTGTGTGACTCCATGCGACAAAGTTCCTCACCAGACTTCTGTACTCCTCTTCCTGATCATCCCAGATACACCCCATGATGGCCGTGTCATCTGCAAACTTCTGAATATGGCATAATTCAGAGTTGTAGCAGAAGTCAGAGGTGTACAGGGTGAAGAGAAGAGGGGACAGCACAGTTCCCTGTGGTGCTCCTGTGCTGCTGACCACAGTGTCAGACGTGATGTCCTTCAGCCTGACGTACTGTGGTCTGTCGGTGAGGTAGTCGGAGATCCAAGCCACCAGGCAGGGGTCCACCTCCATCCTGTTCAGTTTTTCCTGAAGCATACAGGGCCGGATGGTATTAAAGGCACTGGAAAAGTCAAGAAACAGTATCCTGACCGTGCCTTTTCCCCCATCCAGGTGTGAGTGGGCTCTGTGTAGGAGGTACAGGATGGCATCCTCCACTCCGACACCCGCCTTGTATGCAAACTGTAGTGGGTCCTGGGCATGTTGTACCTGTGGTCGGAGGAAGTTGAGGAAGAGCCGCTCTAGAGTCTTCATAAGATGTGACGTCAGTGCCACCGGTCGGAAGTCATTCAGCTCATTGGGCCGGTTCCTTTTAGGGACCGGGACGATGCAGGATGTCTTCCATAGGGCGGGCACTCTCCCCAGTCGCAGACTGAGGTTGAAGACTCGTTGTAGCGGCTCCCCAAGTTCAGCAGCACACGCCTTAAGCATCCTAGGACACACCTTGTCTGGGCCTGCTGCCTTTCTGGGGCGAAGCTTCCTCAGTTGCCTCCTGACCTGATCCACTGTGACACTGGGAGATGTTTGGGAGGAGGGGAGGGGGGGGGGAGATGTCTTGCTGCTGAGAGAGGGATATTGCCTATGATCAACTTATAAGCAAAGACTGATCTGAGCTGCTAGCCAATATAATAACCAGACTATAAAATAAGTGTGTAAATGGGTTTTTACACAGAAAGCAATTTGGTTGCCATGCATCACTTTGTCACAGAGGCTTCATTGCTAGTGGGCATTCAAGACTTTGGTTGCCTAGCCCTCTATTTTATTTACCACCGTGTCATATGACAACCTACATAGTATAACATTAGACCCTAGAAGTAGGCAGATGTTGCAAAAGCTTCATTGTTAGATACTGAATATAAAAAGCAGAGAAGCTGTATTAACCAGATGGAAACTTCCAAGGCTAAAATATGAAGCTAATGTTAAAATGGCCAAAGCTACAGTTCTTTTTGACCACTAGCTTGCTAGCTTCTCATACTTACAGAATCTCTACTGTAGTGCTGACATTACTACAGAAATACCTCTTTACAGCCTGATACAAGCACAGTTTTGGTCTCTGTACCTCATTTTCCCATATTGAAAATGTGAATTTTTGGTGATTCTTGATCTTGGGCTTAGAGTTTCTAGTCAAGCTACTGTTGACTGCAAATGTTTAAATGTTTTAAAAAAAAGTCTTTAAGAATAATCTTCCCCCACGTTGCAACATTTGTGATTCAAGGGTTCTACAGGAAATAAACAGTCATATTTACTTCCTCTCTTGTGTTGATTTATTTTTTGTGTTCTGCTTGTCTTCTTAGACATGACAAATGGCTTGAAAGCGGCCAGCAAATGCAGAGCTATGGCTAGTGATGTGCAGAAAAGCATCTATGCACGTTTTTCCAGGTAAGTAACCATGACGGAATCTACATGCTACAAGGAACAAACAGAAGCTTCATGATGAACCCAGCCTGTGAGTGGATAGGAGAATGACACAATTGGAGAGGCTATGCCTTTGTTATGACTGTCACTTGTACCTTGTTTAGCTAAGCTAATTGTGGAATGACAAATAAAGAAATGCTTGAAACACAGTATAAAAGCTGACCTCCAAGATCAAGATGGACTGGTATCTGATTACAGCACTCTGTAAAGGTAAGTGGCTTCTATAGCCAGAAACCATAACTTTGGAAAAACAGACCGTAACAAAGTCAAAAGATATTAAATATATATTGACAAATAACAATGCTTCTAGAAGAAAATTGTTTGGATAGATGAAACAAAATGAGAATCTTTTGATAAGTGAAATTACGTTTTTGCTCACAGAAAATAATAAAGTAAAAATAAATGCACAGCATGGAGATGAAGAAAAGAAGAGTGATATTAGAAGTGTATCAGCTCATTCTGAAGAAAGACATGCAGTGTCATAATCACAGGACATGGTTGCACAAACAGGATAATGACATGCATCTAAAAACAGACATGAAATAAGCAGAATCTCACAGGCATTTGGCAAATGTGATCCATTAAGCCTGAGAGGAGGTGACAAGTGTTCTGAAGAAGACTCACACGATGGTGAGAAGTGTACATGTCTGATAAACGGCTTCAAAACACACTGCTGTGTGGTCGCTGATTGATGCTTATGGTTTGCTTGTTTAAGGAACAACAAGCGCTGACAAACATACACTGCCACAATGTGTGTGTGTGCTCATGGTCTTAAAGAAGACAAGAACTGGAGGCCTTGTCATTGCAAGCTGATATAATGTTGCTTCTCCGTCACATCATCATTCATGTTGGTTGGTGAATGATTGCAGTGTCATTGCATTGTCTGGCAATGGTAAACACAAACACTGATAGCTAATTTGTAATTCCATTTATATTACAATAGAAGCTCTGCCGTTAGATATAAAGTGCAAGTATGAGAAGCTAGCAAGCGTGCTCACTTCAGCAAAAATCTTTCCAACACAGTTCACCTGGAGTCAGATCTTTTATTTCTTCAAATTTTGTTGATAATTTTTGTTTAACCTTGAATGCTTAAGGCCAAAAATCTTACATGTTGCACCTTTACTACAACCTCCTGTGTAAAAGATTTGCAAGGCTTAGTTGTTAATGCTCAACCCAGCAGCCTACAGCAAACGAGGACACGCAGAAGGTTGGTGTGACAGAAGACGATGCTGGGGATCCGATAGGATCGAGAGAGATGAAAGCTGAAAGAGGAAGTTTAATTTTTAATGCTTCATGAGGGTGTCTCCAGAAAAACAAACAAACAAACAAAAAAACTAAAATCTAAAAACATTGGTTAAATGACTTTTCCCTTTCCATTGAGGGGAAGTGGTAACTGGGTGGCTAATGGTTAGTCCTGTGGCCATACAAATAGCTACCAGAATGAACTCACCAATAACCACTGTTACCATGGATCATGAAATAGGGTGGAATCCATCCCACAGTTAACCTGTTTACTTAACCTTATCTAACCTAGGAGTTGCAATTGAAATATAAAATAGCACTTAAGTGACATCATGAGTTAATGTGTCATGCTAGCTAAAGCTCGCCAAGCTAGCTCTAAACAGGCACATGCCATAACCAAATGAATAAAAAACAGTTCTTTACATACCACATTATTGACAGCGATGTAAACCTTTTTTATTTGCTGGTTAAAGTCATTAGATAAAGTAGAGAAACTGAAAAAGGAAGCTAACATGGAAGTGTGAAAAACTGGGGTTGACTCCAGAAGTGATGTGATTCACGCTATGTTAATACACCAATTTTTAAAGGATTACAAAACATGTTTACACTTTGGTACAAAAAACAATTTACACATTTTTATAAGTCATCCAACAGGATAATGGATTGACAGGTGTCATGTTATGATGTAAACAGATATTAGTCTTGTGTTTGTAAACTGTTTCTTACTTTTAAGAAACCCCTGATTAGACACAGTGTCAGCCAAAAGTTTCCTGGATGAGGAACCGAGGCAGAACAGTACACTGTATATTAACAATTTGTGCATTAGACACAGTTCAATAAATTGCATTTTTTGGGATACAGTGGGTGGAGAGATATTTGCAGACAGTGACACTAAGATGACAAACATCTGAAATATGGGAAAGTCTGGTGGTTCCTGATTGCATTATTGCTTTTGTGCTCAGCCGGTGTTGTGCCAAAAAGTGATTTCCAATGTTTCCGTGTTTTGTTTTGTTTTAAATCTTTGCTTATCGGCTGTAGTCAACAGGAGTTGTGAAGGGGTTGTATAAAAAAAGAAGGTAAAGGAATTATATGTTTTTTGTTCTCTGTGTTCTACATTATAGTCAGTCAAAAGCTACAATCAAAAAAAAATGATTGCAGCTTCTACAATGTGTCAGGAATGTTCTTTCTGGCTCAAAATGACTCATAAGACTCATAAGTATCTCATAAGATACATTTGACACAATATAGATCAACATTTTAAATATTTACGGATTCTTTGTTTTTTGTTTTGTTTTTTGGCAAAAACCAGAGTACACTTTCTATCACGACACTGGGATTTGGTCTACATCTTTGGTGGACTTTTTCATGTTGCATCACAAGTAGCAACTTCTGCTTCCAAAAATGAAAAATACCAAGGCTTCAAAATAGGTCCAAAACCCATTGCTCTGTCCGTCTTTTATATACAGTCTATGCTTTGAATCCACACAATGGATTTTAAAAATGTGCTACACAAATAAATACATATGTCCTATTATTCTGCATTACTAAAGAACCACAACATATACAATATATATTTATTTTTATATATACATATATAAATGTGTGTGTGTGTGTGTCCTTTATTATTTTCATTTATCTGTAATAATCATAACCCTTCGCCTACATATCCCAGAATTCCCCGGCGTTGTTTATTTAGGCGAAACCTCAGCTGCTCAGACTCTGCACAGGGTTGCACGGTGTGTGTGGTAGTACTCGTAGTAATGCAGTCCTTTCGATTTTTGTTGCTTTGCTTCAAAATGAAAACCATGCTCGGCTAAATCTGCGTTGCTGAGAGAGACAAAAACAGGAACATGAAATGGAGATCACACGGGCCAGACCGTCCTTGTATGGAGAAATCGGTAAGTAGCTTAGAGTTGGTGACTAACAGTAACCGAGACGGCCGTTTCAATAAGGAGTCTGGCGGTTATTTTCCCGATGATGCCAGCAGATCCTAGATTTATTAGCTTTTCATTGCCCTCCTTTCATCTTTCTTTGACGATGCTGATTAAGGCTAGCCTTAAGCCAGCATGGTATCTTAAACTGGTTGACGTTCGTCTGAGAGCATGACGTCGCGCTTTAAGCTCGTTGCTGAAACCAGCAGGCATTGAACTGCCTGTTGTGCAACTAGTTCAGCAGTGGATCCATTATAACGCACACCTCACACCATGTAAGACAAATACATGTGCTATTCAGGTGGGTTGGGCCCTGCTGCACACGTGCAGAGCACTAGTGTCATTTGTGTTTAGGTTGTGCGAAACCACTTTCTCCCACTTTGTCATGTTCCCAAACCTCTTCTCCTTTCTGCGCATTTGTCATCCCTTTATGTTATTTAATGGGTAACTCTATACAAAGTTGTCTTGACATGGGATTAAGAGCTGCATGTTTTATGAGGAGAAGAAACACTCTGGCTTTTCTTTTAGAAAGAAGTAGTATAAACGCTCATACATCCCCTCAACCCCCTTCCCTTGACTGTGAATAGATGCTCTTAGGTTTTGTTTGGTTTCACATCTTTGCAGCACACGGCCTTGGATTCTGGACAGACCGGTCAGCAGTGCACGAGGCTGCTGCACAAGGCAGGGCCTTCCAGTTGCAGCAGCTGATCGAGGGAGGTGCCGCAGTTAACATAGTGGCTGTGGACTCCATCACCCCCCTGCACGAGGCCTGTATACAGGGACAGGCCCAGTGTGTTAGACTGCTGCTGGATGCTGGCGCACAGGTGAGGAGGTTTTGTGGTGCTACCTGACTTCGGCACGTCACTAGAGAATCAAGCACAGTTGGTGGCTTAGGTGGTAGCTCAACATGGTGCATGTGTGCTGTCATTACGGCCCTGTCCTTCAGGTGGACGCTCGTAACATCGATGGTAGCACGCCGCTGTGTGATGCGTGTGCAGCTGGAAGTCTGGATTGCGTCAAGCTGCTGCTGGAGTATGGAGCAACTGTAAATCCTCCCCTGTTCACCTTCTCACCTCTTCATGAAGCCTGCATGGGAGGTGTGTGTTTTCCAACACAACATTGTGCATAATCATATTTTAAGCCATGTCAGTTGATTAAAATACACTATACTGCCAAATGTATTCAGTCACCCTTCAAAATCATTGAATTCAGGTGTTCCAATCACTTTCGTGGTCATAGGTGTATAAAATCAAGAAGCTAGGCATGCAGACTGCTTCTATAAACATTTGTGAAAGAATGGGTCACTCTCAGGAGCTCAGTGAATTTGAGTGTGGCACCCTGATAGGATGCCACCTGTGCAACAAGTCCAATCGTGAAATATCCTCGCTACCAAACATTCAGCAGTCAACTGTAGTGGTATAATAAATAAGTGGAAGCAACTCAGCCACAAAGTGGTAAGGCCCGTAAAAATCGCAGAGCAGGGTCAGCGGCTGCTGAAGCGCATAGTGCGCAGAGGTCGGCAACTTTCTGCAGAGTCAGTCGCTATAGACCTCCAAATTTCATGTGTTCTTCAGATTAGCTCAAGAACATGGTGTAGAGAGCTTCATGCAATGGTTTTCGACCCCAGTTGGGTGTCGGCCCTACCTGTTGCGACATGACTGCGCACCAGTGCGCAAAGCAAGGTCCATAAAGACATGAATGAGCCAGTTTGGCGTGGAAGAACTTGACTGGTCTGTACAGAGTCCTGACCTCAACATGATAAAAGGCATTTGGGAAGAATTCGAGTGGAGACAGTGAGCCAGGCTTCATGTGTCTCTCACAAATGCACTTCTGGAAGAATGGTCAAAAGTTCCCATAGACACCTAAACCTTATGGAAAGCTTTCCCAGAAGACTTGAATGGTTATAGCTGCAAAGGGTGGGCTGACATTATATTAAACCCCATGGATTAGGAACGGGATGTAACTCGAATTCAAATTGGGTGTGAAGGCAGATGAGCCAACACTTTTGGCAAGATGGTCTCTCTAGTGGAGAAACAGTGCAGCTGTATTGTAACAGAGACCTTTATGGCTCCGGTGGTGAATACAATGGGAATCAGTGTACTTAAAGCTGTAGCTCCACCTGCACAAATCCTCTCCATTGTATTTAAAACAAAAAACCAAAAAACTAGACGAGCAGGTTCACCGACTCTCGCTGACCAGTGTTAAGACAGACGGTGATTGTGGGCGCAGCTTTGCAATGATGTAAATGTCTACGTGACTGAAACTGCATCCAGGGCCTGGGGCTTGGTGCTTGGTTTGTGACATACTCGTTTTACAATAATGACTACAAAAGTGACACAGAGATGTTTGTTTATTTATTTTTTTGTTCTTGTGGAATTTACTATGTTCCCGGTCCATCTGTCATAGAATCACCAAAGCTTCAGATAGCACACCACACAGCCCAAGTCAAAAAGATAACCGTATGCATGCACAGCTTCACCTGTTAAAGATATATAGTTCATATGGATCGGAATGACTGGAACATGTAGGACAAAATTATTTGGAAAGCAGTCCTGGGAAAAAAGTCTTTGTGCCGACCTTCAGGTTCTCTGTAGAAAGATGGAAGGATGCAGAACAAACCACTTACAGACTGTCACCTTGAGTTTCACAACTATTTTCAGCTTAATATTTATAAGAAAAAAGTTCTTAAAGTCCAGCTGTGATTCTCTTAATGGCATTACACATGGTTACAAATGCATTGAGAGGGACACCGAAAAGGACTAATTCTTCTGATACTAATAATTATTGCTGCCAAAAATTCCAAATGTACCTACCTGCATCGCCAACATTTGCTCAACTGCAGAACTTTTTAGGTTTATACAACTGGAATTAGTTATTTTCTGTGTTTGTTTTTTTTGTAAATATCAGGGAATTCAGATTGTGTTCAGCTCATGATCAATCAAGGAGCTCACATGGAGGCCCATGACTGCCACTATGGGACACCGCTCCATGTAGCCTGTGCCAGGCAACATTATGACTGCGCCAAAGTTCTCCTCAACGCAGGTGAGTCCAGAAGCCTGTACCACAAAGCAGGATTTGAGCTTTTCAGGGAAATTTCAGGGTGGTTCACTTATTACCAGGTTATATCGCCATGCTAACTTAACCTGTGAACCTGAATTCTCTGAGAATAGCATCACATTAGTGGAAGATTCATCAATCAGACCTGTGTGCTCATATAGTAGGAGGGTCTAAATTTTGTAATTTTTACTTTATTTTATGGTATATCTTTTTTTGTTTCCCTGATGGATTCACAAAATCTATAATGAGTATAGATTATTGAATCCAACTTTATTTCTTGACATTTTTCCAGTTATTTTTAAGGTTCTGTAGCTTTAGCAGTAATCTGTCGTTCTACAACAGAGCACCTCTTTGTACTTATGGACTTTATATCACATTTGCACAGATTAAGCCAGTGTTTGGATTCTATTTTTATATTTATTCTTTACTCGCAGACCATTAAACACCACTGGGACTGCAACTCTCTCTTACACATTAGTTTAATGAAATTCGTTAATGTGACTAAGTCTTGGGCTATTCCTTATTTCTTTATATTTTTCTGCCAATTAGGCGGATATTCTTGTATTATCTCTTTGTAAAGTGGTCTTAAACAATAGTTCTCCAGGCTTGCCAAAGACCTTTCAAAGTGTTTCTTTGGATATTGGTTGCTTTTTCACTCATATTCAGCCCAGTCCTTGTGTCTGACCTTTTTTATGGGAATATTTTCTTGCTTAAACCACTGAACACTATGAATCATTCAAGCGTAAAAAAGACGAAACAGTGTCCAGTTAGCCCTGAAAACTTTGGTATCTTTAAGGACTTTGTTACTGGCACATTGTTGGGTAAAACGAATCTGTGTCAAATGCTAAAGATAAAAGTTTGACAGACATAATATAGTATTTCGGATGTGAGAGATGCATCTGGCCTTTCAGGTGATCAACTTTTTCAAATTGGGGGCAACAAGTCTTATGGAGTGATAATTCCAAATTGGTAATTTTTGGTTTGAATCATGAACATATACAGAGGAGGTCAGGAGAGAGGCATGACAGTGTCTACAACCATCTGTAAAACACGGTGGAGGCTGTGTCACGGTTTGGGTTTGCATTTCAGCCAGTGTTGTTGGAGATTGTTTTGAACTTGATGGATTTATCAATGCAATAAATTACCATCAGATTTTTAGCTCACACAGCTACTTTGTTTGCTCTTGATGTATTATTACTTTAGTATAGTTGCCTCTCTGTAAAAATGAGCTGACTGGCTGCCTGTCCATAACAAGGTTCGTGTGACTGCATATCTTGTCGATATTAAGATTAAGCGAATTCAAATCACTGAAAAGGATCTCTGGCGTTTCCTCTGCGCACCACGGCTAATGAAATTTACAGTTATGATGTACTATTCAGTCATCATGGATTAGAGATAATTTAGTGTGATATGCTGTCTTATCTGTGCTTCTTTAAAAAAAGAAAAGGACTAATAAGCTGTTTTTAGAGCAGAAACAAAACATGCTGCATTACTTAGTAATGACAGCATTATTATAACCATGATATCATGGCTTGTTCCATAATAAAATCTCTTGTACATGGCATGTATGTAACTCTCAGTCTAAAACTTAAAATGGCATGGCATGCAGGGTACCGGCATTTTTAAACTTTTTCTGAATAAGACGAAAAATAATTTTCTGTACAGTCAAGTTTTACCTTCACAGCTTAACTACAAACAGGACACGTATTTCTAAACATCTAAACACAGGAAGTTGACTTCTCTTCATTGTTATGCGTAGCACTTTAGACTTTGAGCGTGGACCTCGTCTTTCAGTATCCTCTATTAATAATTGTATCAGTGGATCCATCCACAGTTTCACTGTTCCAACGTCTGTCAGTAGTAGCAGCTACAAGCATACCCCACTGGATCTGAAGCTTCCTCTCTTATCTGTACAGAGAGCTAGCTCAGTCGGTTTTTTTATAATACATTTAGGCTAAAAAGGTCAGCAAACAACATTGATAGTAATGGACTTACTGAAAAGGACCTGCAGCCATTACCAGGATATATGTATATAATATATTTTTTTACTGTAATATTTGGTGTCAAATATATTTCTTGCTTTATAAAGTGATTATGATGTTTATAATTTCTATTAAAAACACAACCTTGGGCATCAGCAGCGCTTTCCTCTCTCTTAGAAGTTTGTTTTCCTTTTTGAAAGGGGCAAACGTGAATGCTGCCAAGCTCCACGAGACAGCTCTTCATCACGCAGCCAAGGCAAAAAACACAGATTTGATTGAGTTGCTTGTGGAGTTTGGGGGGAATGTGTACGCCACGGATAACCTGAACAAGAAACCTATCCACTACACCACTCTGGGATCCCCATCGTATCTCTGCCTCGAGTTCTTTGAGAGTGAGTATCCACCTAGAGTACATCCTGTTTATTTTAGTCCATCAAGAACACTAGTGACGCATAACTTGAGATGGCTTTTTCTGTCTTAGAATACCCCCTGAGTTTACAGCAGATCAGCAGGGTGGCAGTGAGGAGGATTCTCGGCACAAGAGCGCATAAAGTTGTTTCTAGGCTGGACTTGCCTAATCGTATCATAAGCTTCCTGTCTTACATTCCGGCTCCAGTCATTGAAATTTAATCGCTGGTTGCAACGGCTGTTCCTGTGGCCCTTTCTTCTGAAAATCATGTGACAGGATGTTTGAGCTGACAGTGATACCACACATTTCCCAAACTAGATGGGTGTATAGATTTTTATTTTATTTTATTTTTTTCAGTTAAATACAATGACTTTTTGTCTAAGCAAACTGAAAATGGGATTTTTTTTTTTTAAGGTCATAGCTACAGCAACAAATTATTCTGACAAACGGAAAGAAAACCCTGCAGTATTTAGCCTTGACGTTTGACGTAGTTGGCAAACCTTAGCCTCTGCATCAAATGAATGTTAGGTCAAATGTTTTTTAATGCCCTTTTCCTCTAATTTGCCCCACCCAATACCGAGAAAAATCTCCGCACCTTCTAGTGTTTAGGGCTTTGTTCCTTGGTAGGTTGTGCACAATTTAGGCAAGCAATTTGCTGCTCTGTGCGAAGACCGAAAGATTAATTTTTGCCTTTTAAGGCCATGCACAGCAAGTGTCAACCTTACACAGGGGGTTTCCATATTTTAGATGTCCTTTGAGAACTGTGGTGGTGTGTGCCGACTTGTCTGGCACATTCCCGGTGTGTATTTGTTGCAACAGGCCAAGTTCCACCTTTTAATATCCATTATTAGTAGTTTTGAATTCATGTACTCCCCCCCCCCCCCCAACCCCCACCCCATACTGATACCAAGTCCTGAATTGGTATCAGTATCGGAGCGCACCTGTGTGTATTCAGAGGCTTTGGGAGCACCACTCATCATTTCACATTTCTTGGAATAATTTGTGTTGATATAACACCGTTTGCTTTGTGGAGTTTGAGATGACAAGAAAATACTTGTCTTGTGTCAAGAACAAGACAAGTATTTTCTTGCTATACTTGTCCAAGTATGTGTGAATGTAAGTTTGAAGACCAAAAAAAACTAAAACCCTGCAATATCCTGTAATACTACATTAACTGTTTTGGCAACATGTGGTTTGATTACTAGGACTGCATATGAATATGAATTTGTATATATTCTGTAAGTATTTATTTTTAATGTAAATTTGTACATAATACAGATGGTTCTACCTCTATCAAATCTGTGTAAATAAATACCAGATGACTACCACATGAATTTAAAAATAACTTGGTGTTGTTTTAATTGGACTTCAAGCGTCATTTAAAAAAAAAAATTTTTTTAAACACCCACAAAACTGTTTTAGATTTACAGGTACTTCATTTCCTTTGGAATTGACAGACTGCGTGAAATGAATGGAAAGTTCCACTGGAAAAAAAACAACTTAAAAAACATCCACTTGAAAAAACAACAACAAACCCCTATAGTTCCCTAATGGGTTTGGGAACCAAGCTTCACCAGTTGGCAATGCTTAGCTGGAAATGATCTGAAATTGCGTTTTCAGGATCTAATATTGTGAAAGGTTATACAGGGAGTGCAGAATTATTAGGCAAGTTGTATTTTTGAGGAATAATTTTATTATTGAACAACAACCATGTTCTCAATGAACCCAAAAAACTCATTAATATCAAAACTGAATGTTTTTGGAAGTAGTTTTTAGTTTGTTTTTAGTTTTAGCTATTTTAGGGGGATATCTGTGTGTGCAGGTGACTATTACTGTGCATAATTATTAGGCAACTTAACAAAAAACAAATATATACCCATTTCAATTATTTATTTTTACCAGTGAAACCAATATAACATCTCCACATTCACAAATATACATTTCTGACATTCAAAAACAAAACAAAAACAAATCAGCGACCAATATAGCCACCTTTCTTTGCAAGGACACTCAAAAGCCTGCCATCCATGGATTCTGTCAGTGTTTTGATCTGTTCACCATCAACATTGCGTGCAGCAGCAACCACAGCCTCCCAGACACTGTTCAGAGAGGTGTACTGTTTTCCCTCCTTGTAAATCTCACATTTGATGATGGACCACAGGTTCTCAATGCGGTTCAGATCTGGTGAACAAGGAGGCCATGTCATTAGTTTTTCTTCTTTTATACCCTTTCTTGCCAGCCACGCTGTGGAATACTTGGACGCGTGTGATGGAGCATTGTCCTGCATGAAAATCATGTTTTTCTTGAAGGATGCAGACTTCTTCCTGTACCACTGCTTGAAGGTGTCTTCCAGAAACTGGCAGTAGGACTGGGAGTTGAGCTTGACTCCATCCTCAACCCGAAAAGGCCCCACAAGCTCATCTTTGATGATACCAGCCCAAACCAGTACTCCACCTCCACCTTGCTGGCGTCTGAGTCGGACTGGAGCTCTCTGCCCTTTACCAATCCAGCCACGGGCCCATCCATCTGGCCCATCAAGACTCACTCTCAAGGTTTGGAGGCCTATCTCCACCCACCACCACTTCCCCTGCCAGTGGCGGACTCCCTCAGGTGTCGGTGCGTTGGTGGTTCTTTGTGTCTGGGGGTGGGCGTCCGGGTACACACCGGCTCACTCCTTGGCGGCCGCTTATCGGGGCCTGGAGCCTGGGGCTCGCTCGGGCCACTTCGGAGGCGGGGTGCCCCCGGCCTCTCGGCCTGGGGCTCGGTCACTCAGGCACAGCTGGCTGCCGGCGGAGCTCACGGGCGCGTCACTGCAACTCCCCCTGGCTTCTGCTCCGCGGCTGCTGAGTGAGCCCTCATCTGGGACTCTCCTCAGCTCTTACTGGGACAGTGGCGCGGCTGCCCCTCTGTTGGTCTTCCTTGGTCTCTTGTGTTCTGGGGACCTCTGGATGTCTGGAGTTTTGATCTCCTCCATACCTGCTTCATACCCTGGAGGACGGGGCTGTGGCTCCCCACACTCCCTAGCAGATCGTTACATGGAGAAACCTTTGGAATGCAAGCATGCTGATCCACACAGGTATGCACACAGGTGTACACACGGGTGTTCACAGACGCGGACTACAGCTTTCTTGGCTGCTGCCTCAAAGCACATTGTGCGCTGTCTATCTTGCGTGCTGCACAATATCGTTTATTATTTAGTATCTACTGATATCTACTGCTAGCTAGTTTATTGTGATGGTGCCGTTTTTTTTATTATGTTGCTCTTTGTTGTTTGCTTTCTCTTCTGTTTTTTTTTCTCCATACAGGTGACCCAGGTGGTTTTTTTTTTTTTTTTTTTTTTTTTTTTTTTTTTTCCTTTCTTCCCCCCTGTCTCTTCTCCCCTTTGGTTTTCTTTCTCTCCCTCTCTTTCTTTCATTCTTTCTCCCTGTCCTATCCCCCAGTCATGTCTGTCCCGTTTGTAGGAACTGAAAATAAAATAAATTCATAATTATAATAAAGGTCAATCAAATGGACCAATATGGCAAGGCCATGATGATCCACTTGGTAAAATAAATCCGCTTGGCATCTTTCTTGGCCTTAAGACAACAATTCTGATGGCTAAAGATCCAAACGGGACACAAAAAAAAGAAAAAAAAAAAAGACTCACTCTCATTTCATCAGTCCATAAAACCTTAGAAAAACCAGTCTTGAGATATTTCTTGGCCCAGTCTTGACGTTTCAGCTTGTGTGTCTTGTTCAGTGGTGGTCGTCTTTCAGCCTTTCTTACCTTGGCCATGTCTCTGAGTATTGCACACCTTGTGCTTTTGGGCACTCCAGTGATGTTGCAGCTCTGAAATATGGCCAAACTGGTGGCAAGTGGCATCTTGGCAGCTGCACGCTTGACTTTTCTCAGTTCATGGGCAGTTATTTTGCGCCTTGGTTTTTCCACACACTTCTTGCGACCCTGTTGACTATTTTGAATGAAACGCTTGATTGTTTGATGATCACGCTTCAGGCGCTTTGCAATTTTGAGACTGCAGCATCCCTCTGCAAGATATCTCACTATTTTTGACTTTTCTGAGCCTGTCAAGTCCTTCTTTTGACCCATTTTGCCAAAGGAAAGGACGTTGCCTAATAATTATGCACACCTGATATAGGGTGTTGATGTCATTAGACCACACCCCTTCTCATTACAGAGATGCACATCACCTAATATGCTTAATTGGTAGTAGGCTTTCGAGCCTATACAGCTTGGAGTAAGACAACATGCACGAAGAGGATGATGTGGACAAAATACTCATTTGCCTAATAATTCTGCACTCCCTGTATATAGATTGCATCTTTCAGTCACATAGCAGACTCAAGTACATCATTGGTATCTTAACATGGAAACTTTTTGAAAGACAAATATTTTCTTAATGGCAGTTTATTGGTTTATGTGCAAAACTGTTTAAAATGGGCTCAACCAAAACACGTCCTTTCAAAATGGCACAACTGCAGATAAACAACGTGTAGGTGGTTGGACAGCAATCATTCGAATAGCACCCTATCCCTTTAAGTCAGTCAGACTCTAGGGTGGGACAAAAAGTGAATGATTAAATGTGACCATAAAGCACAAAGGAAAAGTCCTCTCTGCAGCTCTGATAACATGGTTTTTATTCTGGTGAAGACTAGAAAAGAAGCCTGAAATGAACCTGAAACCTACACCTACGCTCAGACAATAAAAGCATTCATTATGCCTGACTTGCACTAAAGCATGACTGAACATGAGCTTGTGTTACAGAGCAGCATGGGTAACAAGTACAAAGCAGCTAATATTCACTGTAAAATCCTTCCTTTTTTTTTTTTTTTTTTTTTTTAACCAACTGTTTTTACAGCAAAGATTAGTACAAATACAAAGTATGTTGTCTGTGGACTGAGCCAAAAACTCAGCTGGTGTAGTCACAACTTGCTTGGTGGAAAGTTTGGTCGTCAGTGATAAACAAATATATATTACTAACAACAAAGATGACATGTGAACGTTCATCTGGAGGATGTAAAAACCAGAATGTGGAAAAACTAGAACAACTGCCGTGAGATGGAGAGATGTTAGCAACCAAACATGCAAACAGTGAGCAGGAAGTGAAAAGAAAAACCAAAACGTTAACTGTAACCTCAGTGCATCTGGAGACAGCTCAGTTAGGGCCAAAGTGTCAATGCGAATTAATGTCCTTACCCACAGTTTGAGTATTTTAAGCTCGCCGTGACACCACAGCTTCTTCCTGGCTGGACGTGCCTTGTTTTTGTAAGTTTACTCTCTAACTTAAGAGAGTACAGTAACCTGCAAAATTGGTTTCTTTCTGCTCAACAATACCAGCATGTTCTTCACTCTGGAGATGGTCAACACACGCCAACAACTGCATGATGGTGATGACGTTTAGTGAGCTGTCACGGTCTTCTGAATCCAGAACTGATAGTTCCAAAGTTAAGCGACAGGATTAGAAGAAACGTTTTTGTGAACCCTTTAGAATCAGCTGCATTTCTACTCTGATTATTAATAAATGTGGTCGGATCTTCATACAAGACACATTAATAGATGTGTTTGGGTTTTTTTAATTTTTTTTTATTTTATCACACTGAATAATAAGAATAAGAGTCTGGGTTTGAAAGTGCATATGAATGAATTTGTGACCAAAAGATGAATTGGTTGGAACCTTGCCTCAAGCACAACTTAGGACCTCAGAAGAACCATTTTAGAGGTTCATAAAGCTCAGAAAAGACTACAAAAGCAATTCTAGAGCCCAGTCCAGGATGTCCATCAGTCTGCATTAAGACACAATGTCTCATTCATAAGGTGTTACTGCTCTCCCTGGGAACTAACATCTTGCAAAGATTATACCAACAAAAAGACACGTAGTCCTGAAAAAGGTGATGAAGCAGCCAAAGTGACAGGAGAACATTCCAATAGCAAAAAATACCAAATAATAATCAGGTAATAGAACGAAAATAAGAAAACATAAACCAAAACGGTGCCGCCTAAGATCAAAGGCTAACTGGATGATCTGGAAAGCATCAGGTATTCTTTGAACATATGTACGTTATACTTACTGGGAAGCATGGCAGAGGAACCATCAGGGTTTGAGCTTATTTGCTTTCCTGATGCATGAATGCACTGAAACTGGGGGGAACAATGAATGGTGACTATAAGGGCAGCAATACCTGACATAAAACCGGCGGAGCACACAAATGAATGGACAGCAGAACGGTTGCAAAAGAAGAAATTCATGTTTTGGAATGAACAAACCAGAGTCGTGACCTCAACCCAATTTGTAATGTTGTAGCGCGATCAGAAGAGGGCTTGTGAATCTCGTCATAAACTGAAACTGATGCATTTTTATTTTTTTTTTAGGAGGAGGAAATGTGCAAGTTATAAACGGTTGCAGGAAACATCCCCTGTTCTCGCTGTACAGTTTTTTCCAACCTGGACTGTTAATGTTCAATCTGTGTGCTTAAAGATTTGAACAAACATTTGAGTGTTAGTTCAGTCAGACCGGTTTTTCTTAATTGCGACTTAATAAAGATTAATACAATGACCGCCTAAAGCTGTGGATATCCTTTTACCTTCAGCAGACAGTTAACAGTGAGTCATTATTTAATGAAAGGTTTAGTCCTGAGCATTCAAAACTTTTTCCACTTCCCCAAGCCGGCCATTTTATCTTACCCAAACCTCAGCAGCTGTGTTCAAGGGGAAGCAGGTGTTTGCCGTGTAGGATTGTGTTATCAGGGCAACGGTCAAGTCAAATAAAAGGAGGCGTGACAGCTTATCCTTAAGCTTTGCGCAGACTCCTGCTTTCATAACTCTCCCAGAAAGAGTACATGACGCTCAACATTGGCAGTTGTAAGCATCTTTGAGGAAGAGGGTTTCGGTTAGGCTGTGGTGAAGCATCTCATGCTGGTGACACATTATCAGCTATAAATACTACTGATCAAAAGCTGTATAAGAGGCCCCCCAAGGGTTTTAGTGGAAGTAAAATGTGTGCAGATAAAGCTGCTGTGTGGCCGTCTAATCGAATTGAAACAAAACATCCATCAACAGAAATTCCAATGATCCTTCGAGCATATAAAAATGAAAAAGAACTTAAGAAAGTCTTTCAGGTTCCTGTTTTTAAAATAGTGAGTGAAGAATCGGTTTAACGAGATAGAGGAAGTTGGCAATGCGATGAGCTGTTCTCTGACTCTTTATGACAATATATTTGAAATACGCTTTGTACTGACGCTTGTTTCCCTGAATGCTATGAATACATCTAAGTTTTGCAGTGATGCTCTTTTCGATGACTGTTTAATACTGAAAATTGACGTACACCTTATCTAGAGTCACACTGTGTCAGTTGTATGTTTTACAGTGAAAACAAACGCAACAACAGATATTGAGGTAAAATTTTCATACATGTAAATCAGGCTTTGCAGGTGTGTAAAGACGTCATTTTCAATTTTGGATTTGGCCTGAAGAGCTACGATGGGCATTTCACAGCAATTAAAACAAAACAAAAGTCAAACTTGCCTCTGAACTCAAAAGGATTTATCCATAACCTGTCTTTTTTTACATTTCGCCTTTTCCAGTTTGATATATTTGAACAAAAATACATGAACAAACGTGCTAAGAGTCGTTTTTTGAACACTAATTGGAAAGAAACCAGTGTCTAGTTTTTTTAAGCTTCTGTTTGCTTTAAAAGTGTTGCAACACTGTTGAACTGCCCCGTTAACAATAAAGGGAAGTGACTGAGAACTCAAAGTACAATCAAGAGGATCTTAGTAACCTGCAATAAAAAGTCTCAAACTCAGTTTTACTAAATGTTTTATTTTTTTCCTTTTTGATTAACAAATTTCCTCTGAATATGTGATGAATTCTTGATGTCCCTCCTTCCCCCTTAAAAACAATTCTTTATACATCTGTGGTCAGTGCTCTCACACGTGTTCTGCTCCCTATCTTGACACTGATCTGAAACACTTTGAGCCTTGTTTCCTTGGTAGACAGTTTCTTGGTCCCTTATCTTGGCACAGATGACACTTAAAACGGACAGCTTCACACTTGTTGCTCGTGCTATAGACACACAGTCACATCCTGATCATAGCACAAGACAGAGACGGTTTAAAAAAACAAAAAAAAAAACAGCCTTAACCAAAAACCAAAGCTGAAAAAGTTTTCAAAGCAACAAGACAGAAAACTCTGCTTTACAGCTGCTGTAAACACATATGCAAATAGCACGCTTTTTTTTTTTTGTAAACTAATTACACATTTTTAAGGGCTACAGTTGGATTAACATTTGGACGGTGATGATTGGAGAAGCCTTTTCAGTGCAGATGGATAAAAAAAAAATGTGACTAAACAGGACACACGTCAAATACATGTAAGAGGAACCCTCTAAATAGCTACACTCCAGTTTCCTTCCTCTTCAGTGATCCCTGTAACTTCTGGTCCAGTCTGGTTTTGGAGAGCGTCTGAGGCCTCAGTTTGGGGCCAGAGACAGGAGGAGGACAGTTCTCATTTTCCTCTTCGTCACAGACTGTGGTTGAGGACACAGAGGAGTGGCTTTTTGCTGGGATGGTTTCCCCCCGCTGAACTCTAGCTGGAGCCCCCTGCTGTTGGGACATGGCGGTTCGGAGGCAGTTGAGCCACTGCTGCTTGTGGTAGACGTCACTCACATGCAGTGTGTGGGTCTGGCCGTGAGAAGGATCCAGAGAGCTCACGCGGAAAACATTCTTAGCTAGAGAAGAAGAGAATAAAAGTGGCAGTCAGAAAAATAATACTGATGCTTTGAAGCTACAGGATTCTGGAAAATCCTTTTTAATGACACTCAAAAAAGAAAAAAAAAATTCTTCGCCAGTTCATTCAGCATTATAAACACCAGTCCTATAAGAATCCATAATCTCCCACCTCACCCAACCTCCTCTGCATGTTTCTTCTAAAGAGTAAGTCAACACAATGGTACAGACAACTTGTGAGCAAATACAAAAAGGGCCGCCAGTCGTGGCAAGCCAAGTGTGAATTATAACATGACTCAGCAGGTTCACTCTGGTGTGCAGTGTGCTTTAACCCCGTAAAGCCCAAACTATTAAATATTACCAGAGAACTCGAGTGTTTATTGAACTTACAGACCAGTTAATTTATTTTGTTAAATAAATATTAATTAACATCACTAATAATTATGAAAAAGAATATCAATTAAAAATAAAGAACGCCCATCAATGGATGTTTTTGGAGTATGTTGTGTGGTTTAACATATCAGTCCAAAATTTCCCATCAAAAACTGGTAAAATGGATAAAACCTGACGTAAGGATGAACATGTGTAATTAGGTCATATCAGGTTAGTGTGACTGTGTATTGCTGCTCTTGGCTTCACCATTTTAGCGAAAAGCATACTTTGGAAGTGGACCACTACTAAGCCCCCCCTTCTTCTAGCAGGAGAATATGACTGAGGTTTGTAAATGAAAGTTGGCGAGAGAAGAAGCAAGACGCAGCTACTGACTGGATTCATGCATCCATGCATGCTGAATATTTGTGGAGTTACAACTAAGACATTTTCAGTTATAAAGGTATTAGTTTTACTATAAAAGATGCATTTCTAATAATTTAGTCTACAAAAATTAAGCACAGAAAAAGAAAGCGTCCAAAGTGACATCTTATAATTGTTTTGTCTGATGGTCTAAAACTCCAAAACTCCTCATGTTTACACTGATATGAACTCCCGTCTATTATTGAAGCCATCAGAAGTCAACCCACCTTTCTCTCCACTGGTGAAAGCCCCTCTGAAGGACCCGCCCATGCGGATCTCTCCATCCTGCAGGTCCTCCATGGCCAAGTCTCGAACAGGGATGGGCTGTCGATACACCTGGAAGCAGCTCCTCTCGTTGCGTGTCACCGGCCGAGTCAGAACGAGCAGCTCAGAGAAGAGGAACACGTGCAGCCTCTGAAGCAGCACAGTAACAGAGCGTGAAACTTCAAAACGACACGAACGGCGTGCAGCTACTGTAACAGCGAGAAGAAGCATCCATTCTTACCGAGCCGCTCTTGTTCCTCAGCTCGCCGTGACACAGAAGTGTCTTACACTTATCTATGAGGGGGTCCCGCTGCTTATCGTCCAGAAACTCCAGTTTGTCAATGTAATACTGGCACTCAGACTCCCCCTTTCTCACGTTGATATCGGACAGGATCTCCTGGATTATAGTGATCTGGATAATAAAAAGTTATCATAAAATGATGGTGTATTTTATTTGCAACAAACATGCAAATTGCCAGATTATGTGGCACGCAGGTAACGTACTGCTGTCTCCAGACTGGTCACGTCTGGGTGATCGGGAGGAGTGTGTCTGAGGATCTCTCGCAGCAGCAGCGGGTATTTTACCAGACGTGAACGAGGGATGTCAAGGAAGCTCCAGAGGTCCAACTTCCTGCTGAAGGGTGACTCCAAACAGCGCTGCAGGAAATCCTGCACCCGCCTGTCCTGCTTTTTCTGGTCCAGCAGGGCTTTGGCGGCAAGCTGGTTGCTGCAGTAGTTTTTGTAGGCATTCAGACGGGGCAGCTGAGAGAAAAACAGTCGGAGGCAAAACATTTACACGGTGCACTTTTCATGTCGTTAAAAAAAAAAAGAAAAGAAAGAAAATATCCAAAGGCTGCTTGTCGGATTAGTTTTTTAAAAGGATTTTCAGTTTCCTCAAAAGCATCTTAAATATGAATATTAGCTGATGGCAGGCTGTGAAGTTTCAGTCAGCATCATCAGTTCTAAAGTAAACGTGATCTCTACTGCCACCATATGAAGACTATTGTTAAAAAAAAAAGGTAAAATTAGAGTGAGAGAATAAATTAAATAAGAATCTGCAACCAATTTACTCATGCAACATTAAATATACAAATTATTGTCATGTACAGCCAACTATTAAAAAAAATGATATAATAAGTACCAATTCTAGCAAATAATATTTTAACTTTAGTGAGTTTAGCAAGAATTTTTATAATATAATATTTGTATTAAAATGTCCTAACTTGGCAAAGCCTTATAGGATAAACATCCACTAAATACACTCACTGCTAAATTAATGAGGTACAAATTATGGGCTCTTTTTGTAGCACAGATTTAATAAAGTGCTGGAAACACTTATGATAACAATCATACAGTTGCTGCATATTTGTTGGCTACACATCCACAACAATAATCTCCTGGTCAAACGAATCCAATTTGAGCCGATCTGAGCTTTGTGGTGTGACTTGACATGTTTTCCAGCTGGATGGGCATATGGTCATAAAAGGATAGCCATGGTCAGCAACAATACTCAAGTAGGCTGTGGTGTTTAAACAGTGTTCAATTGATACTAAGGCAACCAAAGTGTGCCACAAAAATATTCCAACACCATTATACCACCACCACCAGCCTAAACCGGTGATACAAGGCAGGATGGATCCATGCTTTTATTTTGAAATTGAGACTCGTCAGACCGGTCAACATTTTTCCAATCTTCTGATGTCTAATTTTGGTAAGTCGTGTGAACTGGGATCAGTTTTCTGCTCTTAGCTGACAGGATTGGCACCTAGTGTGGTCTTCTGCTGTTGTAGACCATCTGCTTCAAGATTTTACTGTAGCTGCAATGAATGGCTAAGTTACTTTTGGCTTCCTATGAGCTCAAAGCAGTCTTGCCCTCTCTTCTGACCTCCAAACTTCTCCAGAGTGGTCACATCTGGGTGATCAATGCAGTGCTTCTGAAAATCGTCTTGACCGTGTCTACTGGGCTAAATGCACTGATTTGATACCAAGTGAGTGGCCGATTAGATATCTGTGTTATCAAGGTGAGTGTATATTCTCAGGATAATGTTACTGTATTCATACCCAGTCTATCACTATCTGCCCGATCTGTGCTACTGTTCCATCAGAGCCAGTTCCCTCCGTCAGCTTCACCAATAACTCTGCAGAATGTTAAAAAAAGAGAGAGAAAAAAAGAGACACATTTGTTAGCGAAAAACAAACAGCTTCCAGTTTTATATCCAAGTTAGCGAGAGCTCACCTTCGTGTAGAGGGATATATGCATCCAAGTCGCCAAAGATGTGAGCCAGCTCCTCCTCTGTCATGATGGAAAGCTTTAGCATCGGATCGTGGTACGCCTAAACACAAAAGCAGCAGTTTGAGTAAAAAAGGAAGCTGAAATTAAGCTTCTATTTTTACTCAAATATTCTACTAACCTTTCGGGCAAGTTGAAGATCTTCGATGAGGTCCTGCTCTCCCCTGTACAGTTCATAAATTGCCTGAGAATAAAACAAATGCCGGAGAGGTTACTTTCTCAGCTCTCAGCACATTTAAGATCCTGCTCCTGACTTAAGGCTGAGCTGCACAACCTCTTGTCTCTTGATCTCTTTTGTTGAGAACGTGCTCTTCTGATGGACGTCCAGCGTCTCCGACCACAGCGTGCTGTTTCTCCGTTTCGTGGGGGTTGGACCTGAAGCTTTGCTGCCAGCTTTGAGGGACATCCCTGGTGACTTGGTATCACGTGATGACATTGACTACAAAAAAACAAAGGCTGTTGTTATTGAAGATGGTACGGGGTAAGTGTTGTTTTTAAGTGTCACAGCACAGCGCTCACCTGGATGGTCTGACCAAAGCGCCGCACTGCTCCATTCTTTGAAGGAGATATCAAGTTGACGAGGGATGAAACTTTGGCAAGTGATCTGACACGCTTGTTACTGGGTTCCTAAAAAAAGAAAAATACAATTATAATAAACTAAAACTGTAGGATTTATTTATAATTGAAGCTATTGGCATTTTTAAATAGCCTCACACACAATTTACTCATATTCCTTTCATCTATCTTCTTAAATGCTCTATTTAGCAACAGCAGTAAAACACCTGGATGACATGAAACTGATCTGCTCTCTTAACAGTTTCAGTTTAGTCTCAGGACTGTTTGCTGTGCAGATGTATTTATGTTGCACTTAGATCTACAGTCTGACTATGTGATCTCCAGTGAAACACACACTGAGAAGTTATATCCATGAACAAAGTGTCTGCTTGGTTAGATCTCTTCTTGTACTTCATACGGTTCTCCTACACATTTGAGGGAGAA
Source organism: Copadichromis virginalis (assembly GCF_057382275.1). Classification (NCBI taxonomy): domain Eukaryota; kingdom Metazoa; phylum Chordata; class Actinopteri; order Cichliformes; family Cichlidae; genus Copadichromis; species Copadichromis virginalis. The sequence continues at coordinate 17,603,147 of NC_140624.1, forward strand.
TTTCAGCTTTCTCAGCTCTTCCTTTCAAATATCCGAGTAGAGGAACTTTGCTCCTGCTTCTACAGCACAGAAACATAGTGTAAATGCTACGGTGATGTGCTGAACTGAACCCTGAATTTATGACAATCACAGCACCAAGAGACGCACTGCTTGTATACTCTTTCACAGTTATTTCCTCAGCCGGTCTGAGGCATAGCAGGATTATCCTCAGCCTGCATGATTCAGGCTGTCTGTGATGACAACCCGAGTCATGCAGAAGGATTAAAGTTTATGGTAGAGATGCATTCAGGTGCAGAAAGGAGGCTTTCCGACTCTCACCTTGAGGTCGAAGCTGGACAGGCTGACGGTATCATCCTCCTTCTCTTTGCGCTTTCTTTTCTGCAGCAACAAAACACAAGATAGCGGTTACTTTTAAAGACCCGATGAGTGTTTAAACAACAGATTTAAAGCAGCATCTCTTATATGAACATAACAACGACAACAGTCCAAAATGTTATCCTGCTACCCATGACCAGATGCAATACGTATATGGGGGTTTCCTGTCTCAGATTGGGACTTTGACGGGAGACTACCCATGGCAGTGTTCTCTGTCGACACACAATGAGTCCATGTTGTGTTATTATTTGGGTGAAAAGTATGCATTTCTCCATTATTTGTGACAGGTGTAAAAATAAGCCGCAGCACAACTTTACTAAAAATTGAACTAGCCTTTTACAGGCTCAAACCTTATGGAGAACTACTAGAACTGATTTCACATTCTTGAATGTTAAAAACACAGTCGTCGTCCCCCCCCCGTGTATATTGGTACAGAACGTCTCCCTTCTCCGTCTGGATGTAACACTCCCTTTTATCTCCTAGAGCATTTACTTCCGAGCATTCAAACCGCGGACAGTACAAAAGTTCAACCCTTTCAGAATCAAAACACTGGAGGGTGGTTGGCTGATCTGGTATCTGTGTAAAATGTGCAGGTGCGGACAAAGCCAGGGGGGCTGACGCACACTGTGTGCTTGATTTTTTTCTTCTTAAATGTTATTACTGTGATGCTCGTGATTTTTAATGCTGGATAAAATCACCAAAAACCTCTCAGGCAAAGGTTTTGGAAAACCATACAAGCCATATAAGACATGGATCAAGAGAGCTGTTCAGTTTACAAAGAGATAATTGTGTGAGGGCCTGATCGCTGTAATAAAACATGATGCCGTTGCATATCAAACATGAACTCACTAGGCTGAAATCCCACGGAGTCCCAGGAGTGAGGAAGGTGAAGGAGCTGCCTCTCTGCAGTGGTGGTCTGTGGGAAATTAAACAAATCATGTTTGGCCTTGCACAATGAAAACACATTTATAGCATGGTCGTTACACAATGGCAGCTTTTCATTTTCTGGTATCTTATCAACATGGTCAGCAACAATATGCGAGGCTTACAGTATAACATGGAAGCATTTTTGTTACCCTTTACGTTGCAGTTATGTTTCAAATATGTGCTCTGGGATGACTGAGGCACAACAAAGCCATTTAAGGAGCTGTGCGGTTCTGTTGTGCTACTTGTCAATTTTGGCGACAAAACAATGAAACTACACAGTTTCTGTCAGGGTCAAGGCCAAGGGGCAGCTGCACCCACTACAGCAAAATCCCACTAACAGTGCTCATGACTCTGAGGAATGAGTAGAACCAGTACTGTAAAAGTTTTGTTGAGAGTCATGAGATCTGATTTACTGACATCACGTTAACCATTGTTAACAGTCACCACTTTCTGGGAAAAAACAGTTGGAGCCAATCACATTTTTTGAAATCCGTATCTGATATTATACGGTTTGCATTTTTTGAAAGTCTGCAAGTACAAATACAGGTGCAGTGCATGGCCATCAAATTAAAGCCACAGTACACTAATCAAAACGAAGCATTATAAAGCAGGGTGATCAAATAACAACAGTGTTTTATAACATAAACATCTATATAGTGTTTATAATGCACATATAATATTAGCCTTAAATGATTTGGGGAATGTTTTTTTTTTAATTAAGCCCAGTTTAATATTTAGAATGTAATGTTATGACCAAAAGATGTAACCTCATGAACTCGTGTGGGCTAACCTTAACCCACATGTATGTTGTTGGAGGGTGTATATGCAGTTGTTTTGGGTCACTTCTGTTTGGTGAGAATGACTCCCACGTAAGGAAAAAGGTCAAAAAATTTGGAGATTCACAGAAAGTGCATGTTGCAAGCCTCAATGAGATGTGCTGTATAAAGCGTAGACTAACTGCAGCTTTTGCAGTCTACCAAATGCACATATTGCAATTTCAACTTGAAAAAATTATTCAACCCTAAATGATACAACAAATAATGTTCTTTTTGCAAACTTTTGCACAGGTCTGATTACAACGTCTCTCCACCTGTAGTATTTTGATGGTAATTTGCAATAAAAGAAACGAACAACCTGTAAACAAAGTTTTGTTCCCTCCCCACAACAAATAAAGATGTATTTTACAGAGGATGACATTATTACAGCCCTAATATAAAGATGATGTCTACTGCACAGGAAACTGTACAAATCCTAAATCACACACACATATGCATGTAAAAATTAAATTAATTATCTCTTTATTAAAACAAGATAAGCAGACATATGTGTATTTTCAGTCGATTGGTTGGCTTCCGAGGTGCACTTGAAAGCACCTTTTGCCAGTTACAATACCAGCCCTGCCCGTCACAGTTGGCCGACCGGGTAATGGATAAAATGTTTGCTGTAGTATACTGTACTATATTGCAAAAGTTCTGTCGAATAAATAATTATGCTATCACCTTTTCGTAGCTACGTGCTTCTTAGAGCTGTTTCTCCGTAAGGTTTGAGGCGAGGGCTCCGCAGCGCTGATCATACTGGTCGTAGACGTCCTCGATGACACCCTGCGAAGTTTGTGTCTTTTGTTTTCCGTCGTGCTTCCGCTAAATTCTTCGTTTTCTTCCATTTCCCGTGGCTATACGTTGTGAGATGAGTTATACCCGAAATTATTTATGACTAAGCGAGGAAGATAGAAAAGCCAAACGTATGAAAACTGGCCCTATACGTACAAAGAAAACAGAAGATCGATGACAACAGAAGACACAGCACGGCGGAAGTTTGAATATGGCGGATTCTTGGAAATGGACCAATCAGGATACGTCTCGGAGCTCCGCTGCTAGACTAGGTGGGAGGAGCCAGTCTGAGCTCGTCCGCGTTTCATAACGAAAGATAATGAAAACCAGCCTATCAGAGTTAGCGGGGTGCACAAAACCTGCAGTATGAATTGACTGGGGACAAGACAACACTGATCCATTCTGATCCATCAAAACTGATTTATGCTTTGTTTGTTTGACTGTCCACTCCGTGCAAGGCAGAAAGCCTACTCACGCAGTCCAAAGACATGCTAATTAGATTAGCTGGTTATTCTAAATTGGCCAAAGGTGAACGCTTGTCTGACTCTCCATGTTAGCTCTGTGATGGACTGGCAAAGTGTCTGGGGTGTGGTCAGCTCAGATAACCTCCAGTGACCCTACACCTTGTATGGAGTCATTTTTGACAAACTTTACACTATCAGAAATGACACTTAGGGAAAATTGAAAACTTGCCACAGAAAACATTACCAGCATTAAGTATTCTCAGAACAGTTTCAGAATGAAAGCAGGGATGTAGTTCTTTATCGTCTTCAGGCAGAACAAATTTGACTGTTAAGTAGAGTTAATCATATTAACATATATTATTACATAGGACTCTCTTTTCTTAATCCACGTTTATGGTGTCAGGACGTCTGTGTTCAAATAAAATCACTAGAATTGACTGAATTTTCAACCACTTTTGAAAATAAATTGAGTTTTGGACACCTGGAAATGGCCCTCGACCCCCGAGTGTATCTCTAGTACAGTGAAAAACAGGAACTTTTCTGTCCTTTCAGTTTTTATCTATTACTTAACTACTTTAGTGTAGTATGAAAGGCAGTGTGTTTCTTTCTTTTAAGTCACGGGTCTTTTGGACTTGTAGATTTGGAATCTAAAACTGGGTACTTGGAAACACTGAAAACATATGCAATTTGTTCCTTTGTTGATAATACTCATAATGTGTGAAGTAAAGAAAATTCTTATTTGGTTTGCTGACTTTACTTTATTTTTCAAAAGATGAGCCACGACATTCACTTTGATTCAGATTAGCGTTTTGACTCGAACTGGCACATACTCATGAATCAGGTGACCATTGTTCTGATCATACTGACACAAGTGATGTGACTCAGCCACATGACTAGAAAAAGAGCATCTCAACTGAAGGATGATCTCTGTTCTTTTTATAGTTCAAGATAAAAACATTAGCTGTGAAGGCAGAATCAAACCATTCAGCGCAATCAAATTTCTGCACTGTTACTAACATAAAGACAGCAACTAAAGTTATTTTCATTATTCATTGACCTAGCAGGTATGCTTCAGATACGATCTTCTCACAAAATAAAGTTCCACAAAAATAGATTTTATTTGCACAGATATATTTTATTTGGATCCAAATACATTTACAAAAGACTTAGTTTTGTTTCATTTTACATTAAAAAAAAGTTTTTAAACTTGAAATACTATTCAGTGATGCTGGTCTCACCTACAAGACAATCCTCTGATGCTATTAAAGTAATACTATCAACAGAAACGTTGGGACATCATGATAGATGATGAATTGGATTTAAACTATAAAAACTCATCTAGCAGCATAACAAACCCTTTTTTATTCAGAATAGTCCAATTGAGGAGTCACTGATTTTGAAGAAGTCACTTAGGTGAGTGACAAAATGCAGTACAGAATGTCCAAAAGGTGAAAAGGCAACTCCAGGCACTCTTCTTCCCACACCATGACTCCACTCCCATGAGAAAACGTGCTCTGCTTCCAGCTCCTGGAAAGACACAAACAGATACACACAATGAAAGGGCAATACACTGAAGCGAGGCCTTTCATGCACATTAGTCTACAGTAAAATAGTGCGCACCAAAAGCGGCCCTCAGCTGAAGCTAGCGACGGCTGGTGTGGCAGCATCCAGTGCGGGAACACTTAGGGACTTACGATCCCTCCGGCAACCCAAAACTTCCATGAGCTCACATAACCACAGGCAGGGAGATGGAAGAAAAGGGAGAGAACACAACCAACATTATAAACAGAAGACAATACAATCAAGAATCTTGGGCCAGAGGACCTGTGAGGATTGTCAGCGCGAGAAAAAAAAATACACACACAAGCCCTGAATCACCAGACACAGATTGTGAACAAATAGTAAATGTAGCAACATCTGTGTGTGAAACACAACATTTCTAATATGATTAGATCAAATTTGCTCTGTCCTGAAAAAAGAGTGACACATCCAGTTGTATAAAACCTTTTTCTATAGACATTAGCACACACTCCAACAGGTTTTCATCCACTTGAACCCAAAAAGTCATTGCTCAGGACCCCAAACTTTCTAAATGTAATGCTTCCTTTGATAACAACAATGTTTTTCAGTTTCTGAAATGCAATTGCAGAAAACCTGAGCTCTGCTATTTTCATCTGGAATGGCTTATTCTTTGTAGAAAGGTTTTTCTACTCATATATTATCCATCTGATCTGATAAACTTGGATAAAGAATCACAATCTAAGATTACAATATACAGGAGTGATTGTTAGTAAAAGTGGGTTTCTTTACAATGAATGATTTGATCAAAACTATCTGTGAAAAAATGTTACTGATAAACTTGAACAATAAAAGTAAATTTGACATTAAAATCAAGAACTTTTCTGACTGACCCCAAACTTTTGAGCAGTAGTGTGTATTGTATGCATGTATGTAACTGTGTCTGATCAGGATTTTGTCACCAGTTTATAACAAAGAGTGAATTTTTAAAGCGTATTTGTTAACAAATATTGAGTTGAGCTATTCCAACGCTAAAGGTAAACTCTCCCTAACAAGTCCACTTTATTGTGTGTTGATAAATTTTCTCTTATTAGTGGCTCATGGTTGCTTAAAGCCTATGTCTGCACTTGAGCACAGAGGCAGAGCATCATTCATCCTGCCAGCTGCCTATCCTGGTAGCATTTCAAGGACGACCGACTCCACTTTCTCTGCAGCAGAACAGCTCATGACTGTTTAACAGTCTCTCCCTGTCCTGATACTCTGATACCATCTGCTGTCATCAAAAACCATACAGCTCAAAAGTTTGAGGAGAATCGGAAACGTCTTGTTTTCTAAATACAGTCAAATTTGATTTGATGTTTAGTCGCTCCTAATTATGTCAAGAAATGTAAATGTTTAACAGTAACATTGATCATAAATCATGAATGAGTTTGTATGGAATATCTACACAGGTGCACAGAGGCCCATTTTCAGCAGTAATACCTCCTGTGTTACAGCGGTACATTATCTTATCTAATGTTACTTTCTCATGTGTACAGCCCAACTTCTCAGTCAAAAAACCTTTTTACAAAGATATTAGCACAGATTAAAACAACTACAGTGATGAAAGAAAGAATCAGTTTTGCATCAATAGTGTCTGAATCATCAGATTTTCTCTTCCTAATCTAACTGGACCCATCTGGATGTAGCGTTTCCAATGGGAGAAACGTTTCGTCACTCATCCAAGTGACTTCTTCAGTCACTCAGGCCGAAGAAGTCACTTGGATGACACTGAAAACGCTGCGTCCAGATAAACTCTGTGTATATAGTGTATTATCTTACTTATTTTATATTGGTTTGTATTTATTTGTATTTCTTGTATTTTCCTTCTGCTATCTGTACCTGAGCTGAGGTAACGCAAAATTTCACCGCTGTGGGATCAATAAAGTCTTATCCTTTCTTATCTTATCTTATCTTATCTTATCTTATCTTATCTTATCTTATCTTATCTTATCTTATCTTTTCTTTTCTTTTCTTTTCTTATCTAACAGAATCAACCTTTTGGGATTTAGTTACCTGGATGATTGAGCATGCACCAATACATAACTGGACCCAGTTTGCACTTTTGTTCAAAGGGAGTTACACACCACAGTGTAAGAAATCTTCAGTTTGTGTTCCAAGTTTCATACATAAAAACCCTTATCCTTCTACAAAATATTATACTCGTTCCAAAAATAGTAAATATAGCCACATCTGTGTGTGAAACACAACATTTCTAATATGATTAGATCAAATTTGCTCTGTCCTGAAAAAAGAGTGACACATCCAGTTGTATAAAACCTTTTTCTATAGACATTAGCACACACTCCAACAGATTTTCATCCACTTGAACCCAAAAAGTCATTGCTCAGGACCCCAAACTTTCTAAATGTAATGCTTCCTTTGATGACAACAATGTTTTTCAGTTTCTGAAATGCAATTGCAGAAAACCTGAGCTCTGCTATTTTCATCTGGAATGGCTTATTCTTTGTAGAAAGGTTTTTCTACTCATATATTATCCATCTGATCTGATAAACTTGGATAAAGAATCACAATCTAAGATTACAATATACAGGAGTGATTGTTAGTAAAAGTGGGTTTCTGCATAGCTGTGTAGATATTTCCTTAAACATCAGAAGTCATTTACAATGAATGATTTGATCAAAACTATCTGTGAAAAAATGTTACTGATAAACTTGAACAATAAAAGTAAATTTGACATTAAAATCAAGAACTTTTCTGACTGACCCCAAACTTTTGAGCAGTAGTGTGTATTGTATGCATGTATGTAACTGTGTCTGATCAGGATTTTGTCACCAGTTTATAACAAAGAGTGAATTTTTAAAGCGTATTTGTTAACAAATATTGAGTTGAGCTATTCCAACGCTAAAGGTAAACTCTCCCTAACAAGTCCACTTTATTGTGTGTTGATAAATTTTCTCTTATTAGTGGCTCATGGTTGCTTAAAGCCTATGTCTGCACTTGAGCACAGAGGCAGAGCATCATTCATCCTGCCAGCTGCCTATCCTGGTAGCATTTCAAGGACGACCGACTCCACTTTCTCTGCAGCAGAACAGCTCATAACTGTTTAACAGTCTCTCCCTGTCCTGATACTCTGATACCATCTGCTGTCATCAAAAACCATACAGCTCAAAAGTTTGAGGAGAATCGGAAACGTCTTGTTTTCTAAATACAGTCAAATTTGATTTGATGTTTAGTCGCTCCTAATTATGTCAAGAAATGTAAATGTTTAACAGTAACATTGATCATAAATCATGAATGAGTTTGTATGGAATATCTACACAGGTGCACAGAGGCCCATTTTCAGCAGTAATACCTCCTGTGTTACAGCGGTACATTATCTTATCTAATGTTACTTTCTCATGTGTACAGCCCAACTTCTCAGTCAAAAAACCTTTTTACAAAGATATTAGCACAGATTAAAACAACTACAGTGATGAAAGAAAGAATCAGTTTTGCATCAATAGTGTCTGAATCATCAGATTTTCTCTTCCTAATCTAACTGGACCCATCTGGATGTAGCGTTTCCAATGGGAGAAACGTTTCGTCACTCATCCAAGTGACTTCTTCAGTCACTCAGGCCGAAGAAGTCACTTGGATGACACTGAAAACGCTGCGTCCAGATAAACTCTGTGTATATAGTGTATTATCTTACTTATTTTATATTTGTTTGTATTTATTTGTATTTCTTGTATTTTCCTTCTGCTATCTGTACCTGAGCTGAGGTAACGCAAAATTTCACCGCTGTGGGATCAATAAAGTCTTATCCTTTCTTATCTTATCTTATCTTATCTTATCTTATCTTATCTTATCTTATCTTATCTTATCTTATCTTATCTTATCTTATCTTATCTTATCTTTTCTTTTCTTTTCTTTTCTTATCTAACAGAATCAACCTTTTGGGATTTAGTTACCTGGATGATTGAGCATGCACCAATACATAACTGGACCCAGTTTGCACTTTTGTTCAAAGGGAGTTACACACCACAGTGTAAGAAATCTTCAGTTTGTGTTCCAAGTTTCATACATAAAAACCCTTATCCTTCTACAAAATATTATACTCGTTCCAAAAATAGTAAATATAGCCACATCTGTGTGTGAAACACAACATTTCTAATATGATTAGATCAAATTTGCTCTGTCCTGAAAAAAGAGTGACACATCCAGTTGTATAAAACCTTTTTCTATAGACATTAGCACACACTCCAACAGGTTTTCATCCACTTGAACCCAAAAAGTCATTGCTCAGGACCCCAAACTTTCTAAATGTAATGCTTCCTTTGATGACAACAATGTTTTTCAGTTTCTGAAATGCAATTGCAGAAAACCTGAGCTCTGCTATTTTCATCTGGAATGGCTTATTCTTTGTAGAAAGGTTTTTCTACTCATATATTATCCATCTGATCTGATAAACTTGGATAAAGAATCACAATCTAAGATTACAATATACAGGAGTGATTGTTAGTAAAAGTGGGTTTCTGCATAGCTGTGTAGATATTTCCTTAAACATCAGAAGTCATTTACAATGAATGATTTGATCAAAACTATCTGTGAAAAAATGTTACTGATAAACTTGAACAATAAAAGTAAATTTGACATTAAAATCAAGAACTTTTCTGACTGACCCCAAACTTTTGAGCAGTAGTGTGTATTGTATGCATGTATGTAACTGTGTCTGATCAGGATTTTGTCACCAATTTATAACAAAGAGTGAATTTTTAAAGCGTATTTGTTAACAAATATTGAGTTGAGCTATTCCAACGCTAAAGGTAAACTCTCCCTAACAAGTCCACTTTATTGTGTGTTGATAAATTTTCTCTTATTAGTGGCTCATGGTTGCTTAAAGCCTATGTCTGCACTTGAGCACAGAGGCAGAGCATCATTCATCCTGCCAGCTGCCTATCCTGGTAGCATTTCAAGGACGACCGACTCCACTTTCTCTGCAGCAGAACAGCTCATAACTGTTTAACAGTCTCTCCCTGTCCTGATACTCTGATACCATCTGCTGTCATCAAAAACCATACAGCTCAAAAGTTTGAGGAGAATCGGAAACGTCTTGTTTTCTAAATACAGTCAAATTTGATTTGATGTTTAGTCGCTCCTAATTATGTCAAGAAATGTAAATGTTTAACAGTAACATTGATCATAAATCATGAATGAGTTTGTATGGAATATCTACACAGGTGCACAGAGGCCCATTTTCAGCAGTAATACCTCCTGTGTTACAGCGGTACATTATCTTATCTAATGTTACTTTCTCATGTGTACAGCCCAACTTCTCAGTCAAAAAACCTTTTTACAAAGATATTAGCACAGATTAAAACAACTACAGTGATGAAAGAAAGAATCAGTTTTGCATCAATAGTGTCTGAATCATCAGATTTTCTCTTCCTAATCTAACTGGACCCATCTGGATGTAGCGTTTCCAATGGGAGAAACGTTTCGTCACTCATCCAAGTGACTTCTTCAGTCACTCAGGCCGAAGAAGTCACTTGGATGACACTGAAAATGCTGCGTCCAGATAAACTCTGTGTATATAGTGTATTATCTTACTTATTTTATATTTGTTTGTATTTATTTGTATTTCTTGTATTTTCCTTCTGCTATCTGTACCTGAGCTGAGGTAACGCAAAATTTCACCGCTGTGGGATCAATAAAGTCTTATCCTTTCTTATCTTATCTTATCTTATCTTATCTTATCTTATCTTATCTTATCTTATCTTATCTTATCTTATCTTATCTTATCTTATCTTATCTTATCTTATCTTTTCTTATCTTATCTAACAGAATCAACCTTTTGGGATTTAGTTACCTGGATGATTGAGCATGCACCAATACATAACTGGACCCAGTTTGCACTTTTGTTCAAAGGGAGTTACACACCACAGTGTAAGAAATCTTCAGTTTGTGTTCCAAGTTTCATACATAAAAACCCTTATCCTTCTACAAAATATTATACTCGTTCCAAAAATAGTAAATATAGCCACATCTGTGTGTGAAACACAACATTTCTAATATGATTAGATCAAATTTGCTCTGTCCTGAAAAAAGAGTGACACATCCAGTTGTATAAAACCTTTTTCTATAGACATTAGCACACACTCCAACAGGTTTTCATCCACTTGAACCCAAAAAGTCATTGCTCAGGACCCCAAACTTTCTAAATGTAATGCTTCCTTTGATGACAACAATGTTTTTCAGTTTCTGAAATGCAATTGCAGAAAACCTGAGCTCTGCTATTTTCATCTGGAATGGCTTATTCTTTGTAGAAAGGTTTTTCTACTCATATATTATCCATCTGATCTGATAAACTTGGATAAAGAATCACAATCTAAGATTACAATATACAGGAGTGATTGTTAGTAAAAGTGGGTTTCTGCATAGCTGTGTAGATATTTCCTTAAACACCAGAAGTCATTTACAATGAATGATTTGATCAAAACTATCTGTGAAAAAATGTTACTGATAAACTTCAACAATAAAAGTAAATTTGACATTAAAATCAAGAACTTTTCTGACTGACCCCAAACTTTTGAGCAGTAGTGTGTATTGTATGCATGTATGTAACTGTGTCTGATCAGGATTTTGTCACCAGTTTATAACAAAGAGTGAATTTTTAAAGCGTATTTGTTAACAAATATTGAGTTGAGCTATTCCAACGCTAAAGGTAAACTCTCCCTAACAAGTCCACTTTATTGTGTGTTGATAAATTTTCTCTTATTAGTGGCTCATGGTTGCTTAAAGCCTATGTCTGCACTTGAGCACAGAGGCAGAGCATCATTCATCCTGCCAGCTGCCTATCCTGGTAGCATTTCAAGGACGACCGACTCCACTTTCTCTGCAGCAGAACAGCTCATGACTGTTTAACAGTCTCTCCCTGTCCTGATACTCTGATACCATCTGCTGTCATCAAAAACCATACAGCTCAAAAGTTTGAGGAGAATCGGAAACGTCTTGTTTTCTAAATACAGTCAAATTTGATTTGATGTTTAGTTGCTCCTAATTATGTCAAGAAATGTAAATGTTTAACAGTAACATTGATCATAAATCATGAATGAGTTTGTATGGAATATCTACACAGGTGCACAGAGGCCCATTTTCAGCAGTAATACCTCCTGTGTTACAGCGGTACATTATCTTATCTAATGTTACTTTCTCATGTGTACAGCCCAACTTCTCAGTCAAAAAACCTTTTTACAAAGATATTAGCACAGATTAAAACAACTACAGTGATGAAAGAAAGAATCAGTTTTGCATCAATAGTGTCTGAATCATCAGATTTTCTCTTCCTAATCTAACTGGACCCATCTGGATGTAGCGTTTCCAATGGGAGAAACGTTTCGTCACTCATCCAAGTGACTTCTTCAGTCACTCAGGCCGAAGAAGTCACTTGGATGACACTGAAAACGCTGCGTCCAGATAAACTCTGTGTATATAGTGTATTATCTTACGTATTTTATATTTGTTTGTATTTATTTGTATTTCTTGTATTTTCCTTCTGCTATCTGTACCTGAGCTGAGGTAACGCAAAATTTCACCGCTGTGGGATCAATAAAGTCTTATCCTTTCTTATCTTATCTTATCTTATCTTATCTTATCTTATCTTATCTTATCTTATCTTATCTTATCTTATCTTTTCTTTTCTTATCTAACAGAATCAACCTTTTGGGATTTAGTTACCTGGATGATTGAGCATGCACCAATACATAACTGGACCCAGTTTGCACTTTTGTTCAAAGGGAGTTACACACCACAGTGTAAGAAATCTTCAGTTTGTGTTCCAAGTTTCATACATAAAAACCCTTATCCTTCTACAAAATATTATACTCGTTCCAAAAATAGTAAATATAGCCACATCTGTGTGTGAAACACAACATTTCTAATATGATTAGATCAAATTTGCTCTGTCCTGAAAAAAGAGTGACACATCCAGTTGTATAAAACCTTTTTCTATAGACATTAGCACACACTCCAACAGGTTTTCATCCACTTGAACCCAAAAAGTCATTGCTCAGGACCCCAAACTTTCTAAATGTAATGCTTCCTTTGATGACAACAATGTTTTTCAGTTTCTGAAATGCAATTGCAGAAAACCTGAGCTCTGCTATTTTCATCTGGAATGGCTTATTCTTTGTAGAAAGGTTTTTCTACTCATATATTATCCATCTGATCTGATAAACTTGGATAAAGAATCACAATCTAAGATTACAATATACAGGAGTGATTGTTAGTAAAAGTGGGTTTCTGCATAGCTGTGTAGATATTTCCTTAAACATCAGAAGTCATTTACAATGAATGATTTGATCAAAACTATCTGTGAAAAAATGTTACTGATAAACTTGAACAATAAAAGTAAATTTGACATTAAAATCAAGAACTTTTCTGACTGACCCCAAACTTTTGAGCAGTAGTGTGTATTGTATGCATGTATGTAACTGTGTCTGATCAGGATTTTGTCACCAGTTTATAACAAAGAGTGAATTTTTAAAGCGTATTTGTTAACAAATATTGAGTTGAGCTATTCCAACGCTAAAGGTAAACTCTCCCTAACAAGTCCACTTTATTGTGTGTTGATAAATTTTCTCTTATTAGTGGCTCATGGTTGCTTAAAGCCTATGTCTGCACTTGAGCACAGAGGCAGAGCATCATTCATCCTGCCAGCTGCCTATCCTGGTAGCATTTCAAGGACGACCGACTCCACTTTCTCTGCAGCAGAACAGCTCATAACTGTTTAACAGTCTCTCCCTGTCCTGATACTCTGATACCATCTGCTGTCATCAAAAACCATACAGCTCAAAAGTTTGAGGAGAATCGGAAACGTCTTGTTTTCTAAATACAGTCAAATTTGATTTGATGTTTAGTCGCTCCTAATTATGTCAAGAAATGTAAATGTTTAACAGTAACATTGATCATAAATCATGAATGAGTTTGTATGGAATATCTACACAGGTGCACAGAGGCCCATTTTCAGCAGTAATACCTCCTGTGTTACAGCGGTACATTATCTTATCTAATGTTACTTTCTCATGTGTACAGCCCAACTTCTCAGTCAAAAAACCTTTTTACAAAGATATTAGCACAGATTAAAACAACTACAGTGATGAAAGAAAGAATCAGTTTTGCATCAATAGTGTCTGAATCATCAGATTTTCTCTTCCTAATCTAACTGGACCCATCTGGATGTAGCGTTTCCAATGGGAGAAACGTTTCGTCACTCATCCAAGTGACTTCTTCAGTCACTCAGGCCGAAGAAGTCACTTGGATGACACTGAAAACGCTGCGTCCAGATAAACTCTGTGTATATAGTGTATTATCTTACTTATTTTATATTTGTTTGTATTTATTTGTATTTCTTGTATTTTCCTTCTGCTATCTGTACCTGAGCTGAGGTAACGCAAAATTTCACCGCTGTGGGATCAATAAAGTCTTATCCTTTCTTATCTTATCTTATCTTATCTTATCTTATCTTATCTTATCTTATCTTATCTTATCTTATCTTATCTTATCTTATCTTATCTTATCTTATCTTATCTTATCTTATCTTATCTTATCTTTTCTTTTCTTTTCTTTTCTTATCTAACAGAATCAACCTTTTGGGATTTAGTTACCTGGATGATTGAGCATGCACCAATACATAACTGGACCCAGTTTGCACTTTTGTTCAAAGGGAGTTACACACCACAGTGTAAGAAATCTTCAGTTTGTGTTCCAAGTTTCATACATAAAAACCCTTATCCTTCTACAAAATATTATACTCGTTCCAAAAATAGTAAATATAGCCACATCTGTGTGTGAAACACAACATTTCTAATATGATTAGATCAAATTTGCTCTGTCCTGAAAAAAGAGTGACACATCCAGTTGTATAAAACCTTTTTCTATAGACATTAGCACACACTCCAACAGGTTTTCATCCACTTGAACCCAAAAAGTCATTGCTCAGGACCCCAAACTTTCTAAATGTAATGCTTCCTTTGATGACAACAATGTTTTTCAGTTTCTGAAATGCAATTGCAGAAAACCTGAGCTCTGCTATTTTCATCTGGAATGGCTTATTCTTTGTAGAAAGGTTTTTCTACTCATATATTATCCATCTGATCTGATAAACTTGGATAAAGAATCACAATCTAAGATTACAATATACAGGAGTGATTGTTAGTAAAAGTGGGTTTCTGCATAGCTGTGTAGATATTTCCTTAAACATCAGAAGTCATTTACAATGAATGATTTGATCAAAACTATCTGTGAAAAAATGTTACTGATAAACTTGAACAATAAAAGTAAATTTGACATTAAAATCAAGAACTTTTCTGACTGACCCCAAACTTTTGAGCAGTAGTGTGTATTGTATGCATGTATGTAACTGTGTCTGATCAGGATTTTGTCACCAGTTTATAACAAAGAGTGAATTTTTAAAGCGTATTTGTTAACAAATATTGAGTTGAGCTATTCCAACGCTAAAGGTAAACTCTCCCTAACAAGTCCACTTTATTGTGTGTTGATAAATTTTCTCTTATTAGTGGCTCATGGTTGCTTAAAGCCTATGTCTGCACTTGAGCACAGAGGCAGAGCATCATTCATCCTGCCAGCTGCCTATCCTGGTAGCATTTCAAGGACGACCGACTCCACTTTCTCTGCAGCAGAACAGCTCATAACTGTTTAACAGTCTCTCCCTGTCCTGATACTCTGATACCATCTGCTGTCATCAAAAACCATACAGCTCAAAAGTTTGAGGAGAATCGGAAACGTCTTGTTTTCTAAATACAGTCAAATTTGATTTGATGTTTAGTCGCTCCTAATTATGTCAAGAAATGTAAATGTTTAACAGTAACATTGATCATAAATCATGAATGAGTTTGTATGGAATATCTACACAGGTGCACAGAGGCCCATTTTCAGCAGTAATACCTCCTGTGTTACAGCGGTACATTATCTTATCTAATGTTACTTTCTCATGTGTACAGCCCAACTTCTCAGTCAAAAAACCTTTTTACAAAGATATTAGCACAGATTAAAACAACTACAGTGATGAAAGAAAGAATCAGTTTTGCATCAATAGTGTCTGAATCATCAGATTTTCTCTTCCTAATCTAACTGGACCCATCTGGATGTAGCGTTTCCAATGGGAGAAACGTTTCGTCACTCATCCAAGTGACTTCTTCAGTCACTCAGGCCGAAGAAGTCACTTGGATGACACTGAAAATGCTGCGTCCAGATAAACTCTGTGTATATAGTGTATTATCTTACTTATTTTATATTTGTTTGTATTTATTTGTATTTCTTGTATTTTCCTTCTGCTATCTGTACCTGAGCTGAGGTAACGCAAAATTTCACCGCTGTGGGATCAATAAAGTCTTATCCTTTCTTATCTTATCTTATCTTATCTTATCTTATCTTATCTTATCTTATCTTATCTTATCTTATCTTTTCTTTTCTTATCTAACAGAATCAACCTTTTGGGATTTAGTTACCTGGATGATTGAGCATGCACCAATACATAACTGGACCCAGTTTGCACTTTTGTTCAAAGGGAGTTACACACCACAGTGTAAGAAATCTTCAGTTTGTGTTCCAAGTTTCATACATAAAAACCCTTATCCTTCTACAAAATATTATACTCGTTCCAAAAATAGTAAATATAGCCACATCTGTGTGTGAAACACAACATTTCTAATATGATTAGATCAAATTTGCTCTGTCCTGAAAAAAGAGTGACACATCCAGTTGTATAAAACCTTTTTCTATAGACATTAGCACACACTCCAACAGGTTTTCATCCACTTGAACCCAAAAAGTCATTGCTCAGGACCCCAAACTTTCTAAATGTAATGCTTCCTTTGATGACAACAATGTTTTTCAGTTTCTGAAATGCAATTGCAGAAAACCTGAGCTCTGCTATTTTCATCTGGAATGGCTTATTCTTTGTAGAAAGGTTTTTCTACTCATATATTATCCATCTGATCTGATAAACTTGGATAAAGAATCACAATCTAAGATTACAATATACAGGAGTGATTGTTAGTAAAAGTGGGTTTCTGCATAGCTGTGTAGATATTTCCTTAAACATCAGAAGTCATTTACAATGAATGATTTGATCAAAACTATCTGTGAAAAAATGTTACTGATAAACTTGAACAATAAAAGTAAATTTGACATTAAAATCAAGAACTTTTCTGACTGACCCCAAACTTTTGAGCAGTAGTGTGTATTGTATGCATGTATGTAACTGTGTCTGATCAGGATTTTGTCACCAGTTTATAACAAAGAGTGAATTTTTAAAGCGTATTTGTTAACAAATATTGAGTTGAGCTATTCCAACGCTAAAGGTAAACTCTCCCTAACAAGTCCACTTTATTGTGTGTTGATAAATTTTCTCTTATTAGTGGCTCATGGTTGCTTAAAGCCTATGTCTGCACTTGAGCACAGAGGCAGAGCATCATTCATCCTGCCAGCTGCCTATCCTGGTAGCATTTCAAGGACGACCGACTCCACTTTCTCTGCAGCAGAAGAGCTCATAACTGTTTAACAGTCTCTCCCTGTCCTGATACTCTGATACCATCTGCTGTCATCAAAAACCATACAGCTCAAAAGTTTGAGGAGAATCGGAAACGTCTTGTTTTCTAAATACAGTCAAATTTGATTTGATGTTTAGTCGCTCCTAATTATGTCAAGAAATGTAAATGTTTAACAGTAACATTGATCATAAATCATGAATGAGTTTGTATGGAATATCTACACAGGTGCACAGAGGCCCATTTTCAGCAGTAATACCTCCTGTGTTACAGCGGTACATTATCTTATCTAATGTTACTTTTTCATGTGTACAGCCCAACTTCTCAGTCAAAAAACCTTTTTACAAAGATATTAGCACAGATTAAAACAACTACAGTGATGAAAGAAAGAATCAGTTTTGCATCAATAGTGTCTGAATCATCAGATTTTCTCTTCCTAATCTAACTGGACCCATCTGGATGTAGCGTTTCCAATGGGAGAAACGTTTCGTCACTCATCCAAGTGACTTCTTCAGTCACTCAGGCCGAAGAAGTCACTTGGATGACACTGAAAACGCTGCGTCCAGATAAACTCTGTGTATATAGTGTATTATCTTACTTATTTTATATTTGTTTGTATTTATTTGTATTTCTTGTATTTTCCTTCTGCTATCTGTACCTGAGCTGAGGTAACGCAAAATTTCACCGCTGTGGGATCAATAAAGTCTTATCCTTTCTTATCTTATCTTATCTTATCTTATCTTATCTTATCTTATCTTATCTTATCTTATCTTATCTTATCTTATCTTATCTTTTCTTATCTTTTCTTATCTTATCTTATCTAACAGAATCAACCTTTTGGGATTTAGTTACCTGGATGATTGAGCATGCACCAATACATAACTGGACCCAGTTTGCACTTTTGTTCAAAGGGAGTTACACACCACAGTGTAAGAAATCTTCAGTTTGTGTTCCAAGTTTCATACATAAAAACCCTTATCCTTCTACAAAATATTATACTCGTTCCAAAAATAGTAAATATAGCCACATCTGTGTGTGAAACACAACATTTCTAATATGATTAGATCAAATTTGCTCTGTCCTGAAAAAAGAGTGACACATCCAGTTGTATAAAACCTTTTTCTATAGACATTAGCACACACTCCAACAGGTTTTCATCCACTTGAACCCAAAAAGTCATTGCTCAGGACCCCAAACTTTCTAAATGTAATGCTTCCTTTGATGACAACAATGTTTTTCAGTTTCTGAAATGCAATTGCAGAAAACCTGAGCTCTGCTATTTTCATCTGGAATGGCTTATTCTTTGTAGAAAGGTTTTTCTACTCATATATTATCCATCTGATCTGATAAACTTGGATAAAGAATCACAATCTAAGATTACAATATACAGGAGTGATTGTTAGTAAAAGTGGGTTTCTGCATAGCTGTGTAGATATTTCCTTAAACATCAGAAGTCATTTACAATGAATGATTTGATCAAAACTATCTGTGAAAAAATGTTACTGATAAACTTCAACAATAAAAGTAAATTTGACATTAAAATCAAGAACTTTTCTGACTGACCCCAAACTTTTGAGCAGTAGTGTGTATTGTATGCATGTATGTAACTGTGTCTGATCAGGATTTTGTCACCAGTTTATAACAAAGAGTGAATTTTTAAAGCGTATTTGTTAACAAATATTGAGTTGAGCTATTCCAACGCTAAAGGTAAACTCTCCCTAACAAGTCCACTTTATTGTGTGTTGATAAATTTTCTCTTATTAGTGGCTCATGGTTGCTTAAAGCCTATGTCTGCACTTGAGCACAGAGGCAGAGCATCATTCATCCTGCCAGCTGCCTATCCTGGTAGCATTTCAAGGACGACCGACTCCACTTTCTCTGCAGCAGAAGAGCTCATAACTGTTTAACAGTCTCTCCCTGTCCTGATACTCTGATACCATCTGCTGTCATCAAAAACCATACAGCTCAAAAGTTTGAGGAGAATCGGAAACGTCTTGTTTTCTAAATACAGTCAAATTTGATTTGATGTTTAGTCGCTCCTAATTATGTCAAGAAATGTAAATGTTTAACAGTAACATTGATCATAAATCATGAATGAGTTTGTATGGAATATCTACACAGGTGCACAGAGGCCCATTTTCAGCAGTAATACCTCCTGTGTTACAGCGGTACATTATCTTATCTAATGTTACTTTTTCATGTGTACAGCCCAACTTCTCAGTCAAAAAACCTTTTTACAAAGATATTAGCACAGATTAAAACAACTACAGTGATGAAAGAAAGAATCAGTTTTGCATCAATAGTGTCTGAATCATCAGATTTTCTCTTCCTAATCTAACTGGACCCATCTGGATGTAGCGTTTCCAATGGGAGAAACGTTTCGTCACTCATCCAAGTGACTTCTTCAGTCACTCAGGCCGAAGAAGTCACTTGGATGACACTGAAAACGCTGCGTCCAGATAAACTCTGTGTATATAGTGTATTATCTTACTTATTTTATATTTGTTTGTATTTATTTGTATTTCTTGTATTTTCCTTCTGCTATCTGTACCTGAGCTGAGGTAACGCAAAATTTCACCGCTGTGGGATCAATAAAGTCTTATCCTTTCTTATCTTATCTTATCTTATCTTATCTTATCTTATCTTATCTTATCTTATCTTATCTTATCTTATCTTATCTTATCTTTTCTTATCTTATCTAACAGAATCAACCTTTTGGGATTTAGTTACCTGGATGATTGAGCATGCACCAATACATAACTGGACCCAGTTTGCACTTTTGTTCAAAGGGAGTTACACACCACAGTGTAAGAAATCTTCAGTTTGTGTTCCAAGTTTCATACATAAAAACCCTTATCCTTCTACAAAATATTATACTCGTTCCAAAAATAGTAAATATAGCCACATCTGTGTGTGAAACACAACATTTCTAATATGATTAGATCAAATTTGCTCTGTCCTGAAAAAAGAGTGACACATCCAGTTGTATAAAACCTTTTTCTATAGACATTAGCACACACTCCAACAGGTTTTCATCCACTTGAACCCAAAAAGTCATTGCTCAGGACCCCAAACTTTCTAAATGTAATGCTTCCTTTGATGACAACAATGTTTTTCAGTTTCTGAAATGCAGTTGGAGAAAACCTGAGCTCTGCTATTTTCATCTGGAATGGCTTATTCTTTGTAGAAAGGTTTTTCTACTCATATATTATCCATCTGATCTGATAAACTTGGATAAAGAATCACAATCTAAGATTACAATATACAGGAGTGATTGTTAGTAAAAGTGGGTTTCTGCATAGCTGTGTAGATATTTCCTTAAACACCAGAAGTCATTTACAATGAATGATTTGATCAAAACTATCTGTGAAAAAATGTTACTGATAAACTTGAACAATAAAAGTAAATTTGACATTAAAATCAAGAACTTTTCTGACTGACCCCAAACTTTTGAGCAGTAGTGTGTATTGTATGCATGTATGTAACTGTGTCTGATCAGGATTTTGTCACCAGTTTATAACAAAGAGTGAATTTTTAAAGCGTATTTGTTAACAAATATTGAGTTGAGCTATTCCAACGCTAAAGGTAAACTCTCCCTAACAAGTCCACTTTATTGTGTGTTGATAAATTTTCTCTTATTAGTGGCTCATGGTTGCTTAAAGCCTATGTCTGCACTTGAGCACAGAGGCAGAGCATCATTCATCCTGCCAGCTGCCTATCCTGGTAGCATTTCAAGGACGACCGACTCCACTTTCTCTGCAGCAGAACAGCTCATGACTGTTTAACAGTCTCTCCCTGTCCTGATACTCTGATACCATCTGCTGTCATCAAAAACCATACAGCTCAAAAGTTTGAGGAGAATCGGAAACGTCTTGTTTTCTAAATACAGTCAAATTTGATTTGATGTTTAGTCGCTCCTAATTATGTCAAGAAATGTAAATGTTTAACAGTAACATTGATCATAAATCATGAATGAGTTTGTATGGAATATCTACACAGGTGCACAGAGGCCCATTTTCAGCAGTAATACCTCCTGTGTTACAGCGGTACATTATCTTATCTAATGTTACTTTCTCATGTGTACAGCCCAACTTCTCAGTCAAAAAACCTTTTTACAAAGATATTAGCACAGATTAAAACAACTACAGTGATGAAAGAAAGAATCAGTTTTGCATCAATAGTGTCTGAATCATCAGATTTTCTCTTCCTAATCTAACTGGACCCATCTGGATGTAGCGTTTCCAATGGGAGAAACGTTTCGTCACTCATCCAAGTGACTTCTTCAGTCACTCAGGCCGAAGAAGTCACTTGGATGACACTGAAAACGCTGCGTCCAGATAAACTCTGTGTATATAGTGTATTATCTTACTTATTTTATATTTGTTTGTATTTATTTGTATTTCTTGTATTTTCCTTCTGCTATCTGTACCTGAGCTGAGGTAATGCAAAATTTCACCGCTGTGGGATCAATAAAGTCTTATCCTTTCTTATCTTATCTTATCTTATCTTATCTTATCTTATCTTATCTTATCTTATCTTATCTTATCTTATCTTATCTTTTCATATCTAACAGAATCAACCTTTTGGGATTTAGTTACCTGGATGATTGAGCATGCACCAATACATAACTGGACCCAGTTTGCACTTTTGTTCAAAGGGAGTTACACACCACAGTGTAAGAAATCTTCAGTTTGTGTTCCAAGTTTCATACATAAAAACCCTTATCCTTCTACAAAATATTATACTCGTTCCAAAAATAGTAAATATAGCCACATCTGTGTGTGAAACACAACATTTCTAATATGATTAGATCAAATTTGCTCTGTCCTGAAAAAAGAGTGACACATCCAGTTGTATAAAACCTTTTTCTATAGATATTAGCACACACTCCAACAGGTTTTCATCCACTTGAACCCAAAAAGTCATTGCTCAGGACCCCAAACTTTCTAAATGTAATGCTTCCTTTGATGACAACAATGTTTTTCAGTTTCTGAAATGCAATTGCAGAAAACCTGAGCTCTGCTATTTTCATCTGGAATGGCTTATTCTTTGTAGAAAGGTTTTTCTACTCATATATTATCCATCTGATCTGATAAACTTGGATAAAGAATCACAATCTAAGATTACAATATACAGGAGTGATTGTTAGTAAAAGTGGGTTTCTGCATAGCTGTGTAGATATTTCCTTAAACATCAGAAGTCATTTACAATGAATGATTTGATCAAAACTATCTGTGAAAAAATGTTACTGATAAACTTGAACAATAAAAGTAAATTTGACATTAAAATCAAGAACTTTTCTGACTGACCCCAAACTTTTGAGCAGTAGTGTGTATTGTATGCATGTATGTAACTGTGTCTGATCAGGATTTTGTCACCAGTTTATAACAAAGAGTGACTTTTTAAAGCGTATTTGTTAACAAATATTGAGTTGAGCTATTCCAACGCTAAAGGTAAACTCTCCCTAACAAGTCCACTTTATTGTGTGTTGATAAATTTTCTCTTATTAGTGGCTCATGGTTGCTTAAAGCCTATGTCTGCACTTGAGCACAGAGGCAGAGCATCATTCATCCTGCCAGCTGCCTATCCTGGTAGCATTTCAAGGACGACCGACTCCACTTTCTCTGCAGCAGAACAGCTCATAACTGTTTAACAGTCTCTCCCTGTCCTGATACTCTGATACCATCTGCTGTCATCAAAAACCATACAGCTCAAAAGTTTGAGGAGAATCGGAAACGTCTTGTTTTCTAAATACAGTCAAATTTGATTTGATGTTTAGTCGCTCCTAATTATGTCAAGAAATGTAAATGTTTAACAGTAACATTGATCATAAATCATGAATGAGTTTGTATGGAATATCTACACAGGTGCACAGAGGCCCATTTTCAGCAGTAATACCTCCTGTGTTACAGCGGTACATTATCTTATCTAATGTTACTTTCTCATGTGTACAGCCCAACTTCTCAGTCAAAAAACCTTTTTACAAAGATATTAGCACAGATTAAAACAACTACAGTGATGAAAGAAAGAATCAGTTTTGCATCAATAGTGTCTGAATCATCAGATTTTCTCTTCCTAATCTAACTGGACCCATCTGGATGTAGCGTTTCCAATGGGAGAAACGTTTCGTCACTCATCCAAGTGACTTCTTCAGTCACTCAGGCCGAAGAAGTCACTTGGATGACACTGAAAACGCTGCGTCCAGATAAACTCTGTGTATATAGTGTATTATCTTACTTATTTTATATTTGTTTGTATTTATTTGTATTTCTTGTATTTTCCTTCTGCTATCTGTACCTGAGCTGAGGTAACGCAAAATTTCACCGCTGTGGGATCAATAAAGTCTTATCCTTTCTTATCTTATCTTATCTTATCTTATCTTATCTTATCTTATCTTATCTTATCTTATCTTATCTTATCTTATCTTATCTTATCTTATCTTATCTTTTCTTATCTAACAGAATCAACCTTTTGGGATTTAGTTACCTGGATGATTGAGCATGCACCAATACATAACTGGACCCAGTTTGCACTTTTGTTCAAAGGGAGTTACACACCACAGTGTAAGAAATCTTCAGTTTGTGTTCCAAGTTTCATACATAAAAACCCTTATCCTTCTACAAAATATTATACTCGTTCCAAAAATAGTAAATATAGCCACATCTGTGTGTGAAACACAACATTTCTAATATGATTAGATCAAATTTGCTCTGTCCTGAAAAAAGAGTGACACATCCAGTTGTATAAAACCTTTTTCTATAGATATTAGCACACACTCCAACAGGTTTTCATCCACTTGAACCCAAAAAGTCATTGCTCAGGACCCCAAACTTTCTAAATGTAATGCTTCCTTTGATGACAACAATGTTTTTCAGTTTCTGAAATGCAATTGCAGAAAACCTGAGCTCTGCTATTTTCATCTGGAATGGCTTATTCTTTGTAGAAAGGTTTTTCTACTCATATATTATCCATCTGATCTGATAAACTTGGATAAAGAATCACAATCTAAGATTACAATATACAGGAGTGATTGTTAGTAAAAGTGGGTTTCTGCATAGCTGTGTAGATATTTCCTTAAACATCAGAAGTCATTTACAATGAATGATTTGATCAAAACTATCTGTGAAAAAATGTTACTGATAAACTTGAACAATAAAAGTAAATTTGACATTAAAATCAAGAACTTTTCTGACTGACCCCAAACTTTTGAGCAGTAGTGTGTATTGTATGCATGTATGTAACTGTGTCTGATCAGGATTTTGTCACCAGTTTATAACAAAGAGTGAATTTTTAAAGCGTATTTGTTAACAAATATTGAGTTGAGCTATTCCAACGCTAAAGGTAAACTCTCCCTAACAAGTCCACTTTATTGTGTGTTGATAAATTTTCTCTTATTAGTGGCTCATGGTTGCTTAAAGCCTATGTCTGCACTTGAGCACAGAGGCAGAGCATCATTCATCCTGCCAGCTGCCTATCCTGGTAGCATTTCAAGGACGACCGACTCCACTTTCTCTGCAGCAGAACAGCTCATAACTGTTTAACAGTCTCTCCCTGTCCTGATACTCTGATACCATCTGCTGTCATCAAAAACCATACAGCTCAAAAGTTTGAGGAGAATCGGAAACGTCTTGTTTTCTAAATACAGTCAAATTTGATTTGATGTTTAGTCGCTCCTAATTATGTCAAGAAATGTAAATGTTTAACAGTAACATTGATCATAAATCATGAATGAGTTTGTATGGAATATCTACACAGGTGCACAGAGGCCCATTTTCAGCAGTAATACCTCCTGTGTTACAGCGGTACATTATCTTATCTAATGTTACTTTCTCATGTGTACAGCCCAACTTCTCAGTCAAAAAACCTTTTTACAAAGATATTAGCACAGATTAAAACAACTACAGTGATGAAAGAAAGAATCAGTTTTGCATCAATAGTGTCTGAATCATCAGATTTTCTCTTCCTAATCTAACTGGACCCATCTGGATGTAGCGTTTCCAATGGGAGAAACGTTTCGTCACTCATCCAAGTGACTTCTTCAGTCACTCAGGCCGAAGAAGTCACTTGGATGACACTGAAAATGCTGCGTCCAGATAAACTCTGTGTATATAGTGTATTATCTTACTTATTTTATATTTGTTTGTATTTATTTGTATTTCTTGTATTTTCCTTCTGCTATCTGTACCTGAGCTGAGGTAACGCAAAATTTCACCGCTGTGGGATCAATAAAGTCTTATCCTTTCTTATCTTATCTTATCTTATCTTATCTTATCTTATCTTATCTTATCTTATCTTATCTTATCTTTTCTTATCTAACAGAATCAACCTTTTGGGATTTAGTTACCTGGATGATTGAGCATGCACCAATACATAACTGGACCCAGTTTGCACTTTTGTTCAAAGGGAGTTACACACCACAGTGTAAGAAATCTTCAGTTTGTGTTCCAAGTTTCATACATAAAAACCCTTATCCTTCTACAAAATATTATACTCGTTCCAAAAATAGTAAATATAGCCACATCTGTGTGTGAAACACAACATTTCTAATATGATTAGATCAAATTTGCTCTGTCCTGAAAAAAGAGTGACACATCCAGTTGTATAAAACCTTTTTCTATAGACATTAGCACACACTCCAACAGGTTTTCATCCACTTGAACCCAAAAAGTCATTGCTCAGGACCCCAAACTTTCTAAATGTAATGCTTCCTTTGATGACAACAATGTTTTTCAGTTTCTGAAATGCAATTGCAGAAAACCTGAGCTCTGCTATTTTCATCTGGAATGGCTTATTCTTTGTAGAAAGGTTTTTCTACTCATATATTATCCATCTGATCTGATAAACTTGGATAAAGAATCACAATCTAAGATTACAATATACAGGAGTGATTGTTAGTAAAAGTGGGTTTCTGCATAGCTGTGTAGATATTTCCTTAAACATCAGAAGTCATTTACAATGAATGATTTGATCAAAACTATCTGTGAAAAAATGTTACTGATAAACTTGAACAATAAAAGTAAATTTGACATTAAAATCAAGAACTTTTCTGACTGACCCCAAACTTTTGAGCAGTAGTGTGTATTGTATGCATGTATGTAACTGTGTCTGATCAGGATTTTGTCACCAGTTTATAACAAAGAGTGAATTTTTAAAGCGTATTTGTTAACAAATATTGAGTTGAGCTATTCCAACGCTAAAGGTAAACTCTCCCTAACAAGTCCACTTTATTGTGTGTTGATAAATTTTCTCTTATTAGTGGCTCATGGTTGCTTAAAGCCTATGTCTGCACTTGAGCACAGAGGCAGAGCATCATTCATCCTGCCAGCTGCCTATCCTGGTAGCATTTCAAGGACGACCGACTCCACTTTCTCTGCAGCAGAACAGCTCATAACTGTTTAACAGTCTCTCCCTGTCCTGATACTCTGATACCATCTGCTGTCATCAAAAACCATACAGCTCAAAAGTTTGAGGAGAATTGGAAACGTCTTGTTTTCTAAATACAGTCAAATTTGATTTGATGTTTAGTCGCTCCTAATTATGTCAAGAAATGTAAATGTTTAACAGTAACATTGATCATAAATCATGAATGAGTTTGTATGGAATATCTACACAGGTGCACAGAGGCCCATTTTCAGCAGTAATACCTCCTGTGTTACAGCGGTACATTATCTTATCTAATGTTACTTTCTCATGTGTACAGCCCAACTTCTCAGTCAAAAAACCTTTTTACAAAGATATTAGCACAGATTAAAACAACTACAGTGATGAAAGAAAGAATCAGTTTTGCATCAATAGTGTCTGAATCATCAGATTTTCTCTTCCTAATCTAACTGGACCCATCTGGATGTAGCGTTTCCAATGGGAGAAACGTTTCGTCACTCATCCAAGTGACTTCTTCAGTCACTCAGGCCGAAGAAGTCACTTGGATGACACTGAAAACGCTGCGTCCAGATAAACTCTGTGTATATAGTGTATTATCTTACTTATTTTATATTTGTTTGTATTTATTTGTATTTCTTGTATTTTCCTTCTGCTATCTGTACCTGAGCTGAGGTAACGCAAAATTTCACCGCTGTGGGATCAATAAAGTCTTATCCTTTCTTATCTTATCTTATCTTATCTTATCTTATCTTATCTTATCTTATCTTATCTTATCTTATCTTATCTAACAGAATCAACCTTTTGGGATTTAGTTACCTGGATGATTGAGCATGCACCAATACATAACTGGACCCAGTTTGCACTTTTGTTCAAAGGGAGTTACACACCACAGTGTAAGAAATCTTCAGTTTGTGTTCCAAGTTTCATACATAAAAACCCTTATCCTTCTACAAAATATTATACTCGTTCCAAAAATAGTAAATATAGCCACATCTGTGTGTGAAACACAACATTTCTAATATGATTAGATCAAATTTGCTCTGTCCTGAAAAAAGAGTGACACATCCAGTTGTATAAAACCTTTTTCTATAGACATTAGCACACACTCCAACAGGTTTTCATCCACTTGAACCCAAAAAGTCATTGCTCAGGACCCCAAACTTTCTAAATGTAATGCTTCCTTTGATGACAACAATGTTTTTCAGTTTCTGAAATGCAATTGCAGAAAACCTGAGCTCTGCTATTTTCATCTGGAATGGCTTATTCTTTGTAGAAAGGTTTTTCTACTCATATATTATCCATCTGATCTGATAAACTTGGATAAAGAATCACAATCTAAGATTACAATATACAGGAGTGATTGTTAGTAAAAGTGGGTTTCTGCATAGCTGTGTAGATATTTCCTTAAACATCAGAAGTCATTTACAATGAATGATTTGATCAAAACTATCTGTGAAAAAATGTTACTGATAAACTTCAACAATAAAAGTAAATTTGACATTAAAATCAAGAACTTTTCTGACTGACCCCAAACTTTTGAGCAGTAGTGTGTATTGTATGCATGTATGTAACTGTGTCTGATCAGGATTTTGTCACCAATTTATAACAAAGAGTGAATTTTTAAAGCGTATTTGTTAACAAATATTGAGTTGAGCTATTCCAACGCTAAAGGTAAACTCTCCCTAACAAGTCCACTTTATTGTGTGTTGATAAATTTTCTCTTATTAGTGGCTCATGGTTGCTTAAAGCCTATGTCTGCACTTGAGCACAGAGGCAGAGCATCATTCATCCTGCCAGCTGCCTATCCTGGTAGCATTTCAAGGACGACCGACTCCACTTTCTCTGCAGCAGAAGAGCTCATAACTGTTTAACAGTCTCTCCCTGTCCTGATACTCTGATACCATCTGCTGTCATCAAAAACCATACAGCTCAAAAGTTTGAGGAGAATCGGAAACGTCTTGTTTTCTAAATACAGTCAAATTTGATTTGATGTTTAGTCGCTCCTAATTATGTCAAGAAATGTAAATGTTTAACAGTAACATTGATCATAAATCATGAATGAGTTTGTATGGAATATCTACACAGGTGCACAGAGGCCCATTTTCAGCAGTAATACCTCCTGTGTTACAGCGGTACATTATCTTATCTAATGTTACTTTCTCATGTGTACAGCCCAACTTCTCAGTCAAAAAACCTTTTTACAAAGATATTAGCACAGATTAAAACAACTACAGTGATGAAAGAAAGAATCAGTTTTGCATCAATAGTGTCTGAATCATCAGATTTTCTCTTCCTAATCTAACTGGACCCATCTGGATGTAGCGTTTCCAATGGGAGAAACGTTTCGTCACTCATCCAAGTGACTTCTTCAGTCACTCAGGCCGAAGAAGTCACTTGGATGACACTGAAAATGCTGCGTCCAGATAAACTCTGTGTATATAGTGTATTATCTTACTTATTTTATATTTGTTTGTATTTATTTGTATTTCTTGTATTTTCCTTCTGCTATCTGTACCTGAGCTGAGGTAACGCAAAATTTCACCGCTGTGGGATCAATAAAGTCTTATCTTATCTTATCTTATCTTATCTTATCTTATCTTATCTTATCTTATCTTTTCTTATCTAACAGAATCAACCTTTTGGGATTTAGTTACCTGGATGATTGAGCATGCACCAATACATAACTGGACCCAGTTTGCACTTTTGTTCAAAGGGAGTTACACACCACAGTGTAAGAAATCTTCAGTTTGTGTTCCAAGTTTCATACATAAAAACCCTTATCCTTCTACAAAATATTATACTCGTTCCAAAAATAGTAAATATAGCCACATCTGTGTGTGAAACACAACATTTCTAATATGATTAGATCAAATTTGCTCTGTCCTGAAAAAAGAGTGACACATCCAGTTGTATAAAACCTTTTTCTATAGACATTAGCACACACTCCAACAGGTTTTCATCCACTTGAACCCAAAAAGTCATTGCTCAGGACCCCAAACTTTCTAAATGTAATGCTTCCTTTGATGACAACAATGTTTTTCAGTTTCTGAAATGCAGTTGGAGAAAACCTGAGCTCTGCTATTTTCATCTGGAATGGCTTATTCTTTGTAGAAAGGTTTTTCTACTCATATATTATCCATCTGATCTGATAAACTTGGATAAAGAATCACAATCTAAGATTACAATATACAGGAGTGATTGTTAGTAAAAGTGGGTTTCTGCATAGCTGTGTAGATATTTCCTTAAACACCAGAAGTCATTTACAATGAATGATTTGATCAAAACTATCTGTGAAAAAATGTTACTGATAAACTTGAACAATAAAAGTAAATTTGACATTAAAATCAAGAACTTTTCTGACTGACCCCAAACTTTTGAGCAGTAGTGTGTATTGTATGCATGTATGTAACTGTGTCTGATCAGGATTTTGTCACCAGTTTATAACAAAGAGTGAATTTTTAAAGCGTATTTGTTAACAAATATTGAGTTGAGCTATTCCAACGCTAAAGGTAAACTCTCCCTAACAAGTCCACTTTATTGTGTGTTGATAAATTTTCTCTTATTAGTGGCTCATGGTTGCTTAAAGCCTATGTCTGCACTTGAGCACAGAGGCAGAGCATCATTCATCCTGCCAGCTGCCTATCCTGGTAGCATTTCAAGGACGACCGACTCCACTTTCTCTGCAGCAGAACAGCTCATGACTGTTTAACAGTCTCTCCCTGTCCTGATACTCTGATACCATCTGCTGTCATCAAAAACCATACAGCTCAAAAGTTTGAGGAGAATCGGAAACGTCTTGTTTTCTAAATACAGTCAAATTTGATTTGATGTTTAGTCGCTCCTAATTATGTCAAGAAATGTAAATGTTTAACAGTAACATTGATCATAAATCATGAATGAGTTTGTATGGAATATCTACACAGGTGCACAGAGGCCCATTTTCAGCAGTAATACCTCCTGTGTTACAGCGGTACATTATCTTATCTAATGTTACTTTCTCATGTGTACAGCCCAACTTCTCAGTCAAAAAACCTTTTTACAAAGATATTAGCACAGATTAAAACAACTACAGTGATGAAAGAAAGAATCAGTTTTGCATCAATAGTGTCTGAATCATCAGATTTTCTCTTCCTAATCTAACTGGACCCATCTGGATGTAGCGTTTCCAATGGGAGAAACGTTTCGTCACTCATCCAAGTGACTTCTTCAGTCACTCAGGCCGAAGAAGTCACTTGGATGACACTGAAAACGCTGCGTCCAGATAAACTCTGTGTATATAGTGTATTATCTTACTTATTTTATATTTGTTTGTATTTATTTGTATTTCTTGTATTTTCCTTCTGCTATCTGTACCTGAGCTGAGGTAACGCAAAATTTCACCGCTGTGGGATCAATAAAGTCTTATCCTTTCTTATCTTATCTTATCTTATCTTATCTTATCTTATCTTATCTTATCTTATCTTATCTTTTCTTATCTTATCTTATCTAACAGAATCAACCTTTTGGGATTTAGTTACCTGGATGATTGAGCATGCACCAATACATAACTGGACCCAGTTTGCACTTTTGTTCAAAGGGAGTTACACACCACAGTGTAAGAAATCTTCAGTTTGTGTTCCAAGTTTCATACATAAAAACCCTTATCCTTCTACAAAATATTATACTCGTTCCAAAAATAGTAAATATAGCCACATCTGTGTGTGAAACACAACATTTCTAATATGATTAGATCAAATTTGCTCTGTCCTGAAAAAAGAGTGACACATCCAGTTGTATAAAACCTTTTTCTATAGACATTAGCACACACTCCAACAGGTTTTCATCCACTTGAACCCAAAAAGTCATTGCTCAGGACCCCAAACTTTCTAAATGTAATGCTTCCTTTGATGACAACAATGTTTTTCAGTTTCTGAAATGCAATTGCAGAAAACCTGAGCTCTGCTATTTTCATCTGGAATGGCTTATTCTTTGTAGAAAGGTTTTTCTACTCATATATTATCCATCTGATCTGATAAACTTGGATAAAGAATCACAATCTAAGATTACAATATACAGGAGTGATTGTTAGTAAAAGTGGGTTTCTGCATAGCTGTGTAGATATTTCCTTAAACATCAGAAGTCATTTACAATGAATGATTTGATCAAAACTATCTGTGAAAAAATGTTACTGATAAACTTCAACAATAAAAGTAAATTTGACATTAAAATCAAGAACTTTTCTGACTGACCCCAAACTTTTGAGCAGTAGTGTGTATTGTATGCATGTATGTAACTGTGTCTGATCAGGATTTTGTCACCAGTTTATAACAAAGAGTGAATTTTTAAAGCGTATTTGTTAACAAATATTGAGTTGAGCTATTCCAACGCTAAAGGTAAACTCCCCCTAACAAGTCCACTTTATTGTGTGTTGATAAATTTTCTCTTATTAGTGGCTCATGGTTGCTTAAAGCCTATGTCTGCACTTGAGCACAGAGGCAGAGCATCATTCATCCTGCCAGCTGCCTATCCTGGTAGCATTTCAAGGACGACCGACTCCACTTTCTCTGCAGCAGAACAGCTCATAACTGTTTAACAGTCTCTCCCTGTCCTGATACTCTGATACCATCTGCTGTCATCAAAAACCATACAGCTCAAAAGTTTGAGGAGAATCGGAAACGTCTTGTTTTCTAAATACAGTCAAATTTGATTTGATGTTTAGTCGCTCCTAATTATGTCAAGAAATGTAAATGTTTAACAGTAACATTGATCATAAATCATGAATGAGTTTGTATGGAATATCTACACAGGTGCACAGAGGCCCATTTTCAGCAGTAATACCTCCTGTGTTACAGCGGTACATTATCTTATCTATTGTTACTTTCTCATGTGTACAGCCCAACTTCTCAGTCAAAAAACCTTTTTACAAAGATATTAGCACAGATTAAAACAACTACAGTGATGAAAGAAAGAATCAGTTTTGCATCAATAGTGTCTGAATCATCAGATTTTCTCTTCCTAATCTAACTGGACCCATCTGGATGTAGCGTTTCCAATGGGAGAAACGTTTCGTCACTCATCCAAGTGACTTCTTCAGTCACTCAGGCCGAAGAAGTCACTTGGATGACACTGAAAACGCTGCGTCCAGATAAACTCTGTGTATATAGTGTATTATCTTACTTATTTTATATTTGTTTGTATTTATTTGTATTTCTTGTATTTTCCTTCTGCTATCTGTACCTGAGCTAAGGTAACGCAAAATTTCACCGCTGTGGGATCAATAAAGTCTTATCCTTTCTTATCTTATCTTATCTTATCTTATCTTATCTTATCTTATCTTATCTTATCTTATCTTATCTTATCTTATCTTTTCTTTTCTTATCTAACAGAATCAACCTTTTGGGATTTAGTTACCTGGATGATTGAGCATGCACCAATACATAACTGGACCCAGTTTGCACTTTTGTTCAAAGGGAGTTACACACCACAGTGTAAGAAATCTTCAGTTTGTGTTCCAAGTTTCATACATAAAAACCCTTATCCTTCTACAAAATATTATACTCGTTCCAAAAATAGTAAATATAGCCACATCTGTGTGTGAAACACAACATTTCTAATATGATTAGATCAAATTTGCTCTGTCCTGAAAAAAGAGTGACACATCCAGTTGTATAAAACCTTTTTCTATAGACATTAGCACACACTCCAACAGGTTTTCATCCACTTGAACCCAAAAAGTCATTGCTCAGGACCCCAAACTTTCTAAATGTAATGCTTCCTTTGATGACAACAATGTTTTTCAGTTTCTGAAATGCAATTGCAGAAAACCTGAGCTCTGCTATTTTCATCTGGAATGGCTTATTCTTTGTAGAAAGGTTTTTCTACTCATATATTATCCATCTGATCTGATAAACTTGGATAAAGAATCACAATCTAAGATTACAATATACAGGAGTGATTGTTAGTAAAAGTGGGTTTCTGCATAGCTGTGTAGATATTTCCTTAAACATCAGAAGTCATTTACAATGAATGATTTGATCAAAACTATCTGTGAAAAAATGTTACTGATAAACTTGAACAATAAAAGTAAATTTGACATTAAAATCAAGAACTTTTCTGACTGACCCCAAACTTTTGAGCAGTAGTGTGTATTGTATGCATGTATGTAACTGTGTCTGATCAGGATTTTGTCACCAATTTATAACAAAGAGTGAATTTTTAAAGCGTATTTGTTAACAAATATTGAGTTGAGCTATTCCAACGCTAAAGGTAAACTCTCCCTAACAAGTCCACTTTATTGTGTGTTGATAAATTTTCTCTTATTAGTGGCTCATGGTTGCTTAAAGCCTATGTCTGCACTTGAGCACAGAGGCAGAGCATCATTCATCCTGCCAGCTGCCTATCCTGGTAGCATTTCAAGGACGACCGACTCCACTTTCTCTGCAGCAGAACAGCTCATAACTGTTTAACAGTCTCTCCCTGTCCTGATACTCTGATACCATCTGCTGTCATCAAAAACCATACAGCTCAAAAGTTTGAGGAGAATCGGAAACGTCTTGTTTTCTAAATACAGTCAAATTTGATTTGATGTTTAGTCGCTCCTAATTATGTCAAGAAATGTAAATGTTTAACAGTAACATTGATCATAAATCATGAATGAGTTTGTATGGAATATCTACACAGGTGCACAGAGGCCCATTTTCAGCAGTAATACCTCCTGTGTTACAGCGGTACATTATCTTATCTAATGTTACTTTCTCATGTGTACAGCCCAACTTCTCAGTCAAAAAACCTTTTTACAAAGATATTAGCACAGATTAAAACAACTACAGTGATGAAAGAAAGAATCAGTTTTGCATCAATAGTGTCTGAATCATCAGATTTTCTCTTCCTAATCTAACTGGACCCATCTGGATGTAGCGTTTCCAATGGGAGAAACGTTTCGTCACTCATCCAAGTGACTTCTTCAGTCACTCAGGCCGAAGAAGTCACTTGGATGACACTGAAAACGCTGCGTCCAGATAAACTCTGTGTATATAGTGTATTATCTTACTTATTTTATATTTGTTTGTATTTATTTGTATTTCTTGTATTTTCCTTCTGCTATCTGTACCTGAGCTGAGGTAACGCAAAATTTCACCGCTGTGGGATCAATAAAGTCTTATCCTTTCTTATCTTATCTTATCTTATCTTATCTTATCTTATCTTATCTTATCTTATCTTATCTTATCTTATCTTATCTTATCTTATCTTATCTTATCTTATCTTATCTTATCTTATCTTTTCTTTTCTTATCTAACAGAATCAACCTTTTGGGATTTAGTTACCTGGATGATTGAGCATGCACCAATACATAACTGGACCCAGTTAGCACTTTTGTTCAAAGGGAGTTACACACCACAGTGTAAGAAATCTTCAGTTTGTGTTCCAAGTTTCATACATAAAAACCCTTATCCTTCTACAAAATATTATACTCGTTCCAAAAATAGTAAATATAGCCACATCTGTGTGTGAAACACAACATTTCTAATATGATTAGATCAAATTTGCTCTGTCCTGAAAAAAGAGTGACACATCCAGTTGTATAAAACCTTTTTCTATAGACATTAGCACACACTCCAACAGGTTTTCATCCACTTGAACCCAAAAAGTCATTGCTCAGGACCCCAAACTTTCTAAATGTAATGCTTCCTTTGATGACAACAATGTTTTTCAGTTTCTGAAATGCAATTGCAGAAAACCTGAGCTCTGCTATTTTCATCTGGAATGGCTTATTCTTTGTAGAAAGGTTTTTCTACTCATATATTATCCATCTGATCTGATAAACTTGGATAAAGAATCACAATCTAAGATTACAATATACAGGAGTGATTGTTAGTAAAAGTGGGTTTCTGCATAGCTGTGTAGATATTTCCTTAAACATCAGAAGTCATTTACAATGAATGATTTGATCAAAACTATCTGTGAAAAAATGTTACTGATAAACTTGAACAATAAAAGTAAATTTGACATTAAAATCAAGAACTTTTCTGACTGACCCCAAACTTTTGAGCAGTAGTGTGTATTGTATGCATGTATGTAACTGTGTCTGATCAGGATTTTGTCACCAGTTTATAACAAAGAGTGAATTTTTAAAGCGTATTTGTTAACAAATATTGAGTTGAGCTATTCCAACGCTAAAGGTAAACTCTCCCTAACAAGTCCACTTTATTGTGTGTTGATAAATTTTCTCTTATTAGTGGCTCATGGTTGCTTAAAGCCTATGTCTGCACTTGAGCACAGAGGCAGAGCATCATTCATCCTGCCAGCTGCCTATCCTGGTAGCATTTCAAGGACGACCGACTCCACTTTCTCTGCAGCAGAACAGCTCATGACTGTTTAACAGTCTCTCCCTGTCCTGATACTCTGATACCATCTGCTGTCATCAAAAACCATACAGCTCAAAAGTTTGAGGAGAATCGGAAACGTCTTGTTTTCTAAATACAGTCAAATTTGATTTGATGTTTAGTTGCTCCTAATTATGTCAAGAAATGTAAATGTTTAACAGCAACATTGATCATAAATCATGAATGAGTTTGTATGGAATATCTACACAGGTGCACAGAGGCCCATTTTCAGCAGTAATACCTCCTGTGTTACAGCGGTACATTATCTTATCTAATGTTACTTTCTCATGTGTACAGCCCAACTTCTCAGTCAAAAAACCTTTTTACAAAGATATTAGCACAGATTAAAACAACTACAGTGATGAAAGAAAGAATCAGTTTTGCATCAATAGTGTCTGAATCATCAGATTTTCTCTTCCTAATCTAACTGGACCCATCTGGATGTAGCGTTTCCAATGGGAGAAACGTTTCGTCACTCATCCAAGTGACTTCTTCAGTCACTCAGGCCGAAGAAGTCACTTGGATGACACTGAAAACGCTGCGTCCAGATAAACTCTGTGTATATAGTGTATTATCTTACTTATTTTATATTTGTTTGTATTTATTTGTATTTCTTGTATTTTCCTTCTGCTATCTGTACCTGAGCTGAGGTAACGCAAAATTTCACCGCTGTGGGATCAATAAAGTCTTATCCTTTCTTATCTTATCTTATCTTATCTTATCTTATCTTATCTTATCTTATCTTATCTTATCTTATCTTATCTTATCTTATCTAACAGAATCAACCTTTTGGGATTTAGTTACCTGGATGATTGAGCATGCACCAATACATAACTGGACCCAGTTTGCACTTTTGTTCAAAGGGAGTTACACACCACAGTGTAAGAAATCTTCAGTTTGTGTTCCAAGTTTCATACATAAAAACCCTTATCCTTCTACAAAATATTATACTCGTTCCAAAAATAGTAAATATAGCCACATCTGTGTGTGAAACACAACATTTCTAATATGATTAGATCAAATTTGCTCTGTCCTGAAAAAAGAGTGACACATCCAGTTGTATAAAACCTTTTTCTATAGACATTAGCACACACTCCAACAGGTTTTCATCCACTTGAACCCAAAAAGTCATTGCTCAGGACCCCAAACTTTCTAAATGTAATGCTTCCTTTGATGACAACAATGTTTTTCAGTTTCTGAAATGCAATTGCAGAAAACCTGAGCTCTGCTATTTTCATCTGGAATGGCTTATTCTTTGTAGAAAGGTTTTTCTACTCATATATTATCCATCTGATCTGATAAACTTGGATAAAGAATCACAATCTAAGATTACAATATACAGGAGTGATTGTTAGTAAAAGTGGGTTTCTGCATAGCTGTGTAGATATTTCCTTAAACATCAGAAGTCATTTACAATGAATGATTTGATCAAAACTATCTGTGAAAAAATGTTACTGATAAACTTGAACAATAAAAGTAAATTTGACATTAAAATCAAGAACTTTTCTGACTGACCCCAAACTTTTGAGCAGTAGTGTGTATTGTATGCATGTAACTGTGTCTGATCAGGATTTTGTCACCAGTTTATAACAAAGAGTGAATTTTTAAAGCGTATTTGTTAACAAATATTGAGTTGAGCTATTCCAACGCTAAAGGTAAACTCTCCCTAACAAGTCCACTTTATTGTGTGTTGATAAATTTTCTCTTATTAGTGGCTCATGGTTGCTTAAAGCCTATGTCTGCACTTGAGCACAGAGGCAGAGCATCATTCATCCTGCCAGCTGCCTATCCTGGTAGCATTTCAAGGACGACCGACTCCACTTTCTCTGCAGCAGAACAGCTCATAACTGTTTAACAGTCTCTCCCTGTCCTGATACTCTGATACCATCTGCTGTCATCAAAAACCATACAGCTCAAAAGTTTGAGGAGAATCGGAAACGTCTTGTTTTCTAAATACAGTCAAATTTGATTTGATGTTTAGTCGCTCCTAATTATGTCAAGAAATGTAAATGTTTAACAGTAACATTGATCATAAATCATGAATGAGTTTGTATGGAATATCTACACAGGTGCACAGAGGCCCATTTTCAGCAGTAATACCTCCTGTGTTACAGCGGTACATTATCTTATCTAATGTTACTTTCTCATGTGTACAGCCCAACTTCTCAGTCAAAAAACCTTTTTACAAAGATATTAGCACAGATTAAAACAACTACAGTGATGAAAGAAAGAATCAGTTTTGCATCAATAGTGTCTGAATCATCAGATTTTCTCTTCCTAATCTAACTGGACCCATCTGGATGTAGCGTTTCCAATGGGAGAAACGTTTCGTCACTCATCCAAGTGACTTCTTCAGTCACTCAGGCCGAAGAAGTCACTTGGATGACACTGAAAACGCTGCGTCCAGATAAACTCTGTGTATATAGTGTATTATCTTACTTATTTTATATTTGTTTGTATTTATTTGTATTTCTTGTATTTTCCTTCTGCTATCTGTACCTGAGCTGAGGTAACGCAAAATTTCACCGCTGTGGGATCAATAAAGTCTTATCCTTTCTTATCTTATCTTATCTTATCTTATCTTATCTTATCTTATCTTATCTTATCTTATCTTATCTTATCTTATCTTATCTTATCTTATCTTATCTTATCTTATCTTATCTTTTCTTATCTAACAGAATCAACCTTTTGGGATTTAGTTACCTGGATGATTGAGCATGCACCAATACATAACTGGACCCAGTTTGCACTTTTGTTCAAAGGGAGTTACACACCACAGTGTAAGAAATCTTCAGTTTGTGTTCCAAGTTTCATACATAAAAACCCTTATCCTTCTACAAAATATTATACTCGTTCCAAAAATAGTAAATATAGCCACATCTGTGTGTGAAACACAACATTTCTAATATGATTAGATCAAATTTGCTCTGTCCTGAAAAAAGAGTGACACATCCAGTTGTATAAAACCTTTTTCTATAGACATTAGCACACACTCCAACAGGTTTTCATCCACTTGAACCCAAAAAGTCATTGCTCAGGACCCCAAACTTTCTAAATGTAATGCTTCCTTTGATGACAACAATGTTTTTCAGTTTCTGAAATGCAATTGCAGAAAACCTGAGCTCTGCTATTTTCATCTGGAATGGCTTATTCTTTGTAGAAAGGTTTTTCTACTCATATATTATCCATCTGATCTGATAAACTTGGATAAAGAATCACAATCTAAGATTACAATATACAGGAGTGATTGTTAGTAAAAGTGGGTTTCTGCATAGCTGTGTAGATATTTCCTTAAACATCAGAAGTCATTTACAATGAATGATTTGATCAAAACTATCTGTGAAAAAATGTTACTGATAAACTTCAACAATAAAAGTAAATTTGACATTAAAATCAAGAACTTTTCTGACTGACCCCAAACTTTTGAGCAGTAGTGTGTATTGTATGCATGTATGTAACTGTGTCTGATCAGGATTTTGTCACCAGTTTATAACAAAGAGTGAATTTTTAAAGCGTATTTGTTAACAAATATTGAGTTGAGCTATTCCAACGCTAAAGGTAAACTCTCCCTAACAAGTCCACTTTATTGTGTGTTGATAAATTTTCTCTTATTAGTGGCTCATGGTTGCTTAAAGCCTATGTCTGCACTTGAGCACAGAGGCAGAGCATCATTCATCCTGCCAGCTGCCTATCCTGGTAGCATTTCAAGGACGACCGACTCCACTTTCTCTGCAGCAGAACAGCTCATAACTGTTTAACAGTCTCTCCCTGTCCTGATACTCTGATACCATCTGCTGTCATCAAAAACCATACAGCTCAAAAGTTTGAGGAGAATCGGAAACGTCTTGTTTTCTAAATACAGTCAAATTTGATTTGATGTTTAGTCGCTCCTAATTATGTCAAGAAATGTAAATGTTTAACAGTAACATTGATCATAAATCATGAATGAGTTTGTATGGAATATCTACACAGGTGCACAGAGGCCCATTTTCAGCAGTAATACCTCCTGTGTTACAGCGGTACATTATCTTATCTAATGTTACTTTCTCATGTGTACAGCCCAACTTCTCAGTCAAAAAACCTTTTTACAAAGATATTAGCACAGATTAAAACAACTACAGTGATGAAAGAAAGAATCAGTTTTGCATCAATAGTGTCTGAATCATCAGATTTTCTCTTCCTAATCTAACTGGACCCATCTGGATGTAGCGTTTCCAATGGGAGAAACGTTTCGTCACTCATCCAAGTGACTTCTTCAGTCACTCAGGCCGAAGAAGTCACTTGGATGACACTGAAAACGCTGCGTCCAGATAAACTCTGTGTATATAGTGTATTATCTTACTTATTTTATATTTGTTTGTATTTATTTGTATTTCTTGTATTTTCCTTCTGCTATCTGTACCTGAGCTGAGGTAATGCAAAATTTCACCGCTGTGGGATCAATAAAGTCTTATCCTTTCTTATCTTATCTTATCTTATCTTATCTTATCTTATCTTATCTTTTCTTATCTAACAGAATCAACCTTTTGGGATTTAGTTACCTGGATGATTGAGCATGCACCAATACATAACTGGACCCAGTTTGCACTTTTGTTCAAAGGGAGTTACACACCACAGTGTAAGAAATCTTCAGTTTGTGTTCCAAGTTTCATACATAAAAACCCTTATCCTTCTACAAAATATTATACTCGTTCCAAAAATAGTAAATATAGCCACATCTGTGTGTGAAACACAACATTTCTAATATGATTAGATCAAATTTGCTCTGTCCTGAAAAAAGAGTGACACATCCAGTTGTATAAAACCTTTTTCTATAGACATTAGCACACACTCCAACAGGTTTTCATCCACTTGAACCCAAAAAGTCATTGCTCAGGACCCCAAACTTTCTAAATGTAATGCTTCCTTTGATGACAACAATGTTTTTCAGTTTCTGAAATGCAATTGCAGAAAACCTGAGCTCTGCTATTTTCATCTGGAATGGCTTATTCTTTGTAGAAAGGTTTTTCTACTCATATATTATCCATCTGATCTGATAAACTTGGATAAAGAATCACAATCTAAGATTACAATATACAGGAGTGATTGTTAGTAAAAGTGGGTTTCTGCATAGCTGTGTAGATATTTCCTTAAACACCAGAAGTCATTTACAATGAATGATTTGATCAAAACTATCTGTGAAAAAATGTTACTGATAAACTTCAACAATAAAAGTAAATTTGACATTAAAATCAAGAACTTTTCTGACTGACCCCAAACTTTTGAGCAGTAGTGTGTATTGTATGCATGTATGTAACTGTGTCTGATCAGGATTTTGTCACCAGTTTATAACAAAGAGTGAATTTTTAAAGCGTATTTGTTAACAAATATTGAGTTGAGCTATTCCAACGCTAAAGGTAAACTCTCCCTAACAAGTCCACTTTATTGTGTGTTGATAAATTTTCTCTTATTAGTGGCTCATGGTTGCTTAAAGCCTATGTCTGCACTTGAGCACAGAGGCAGAGCATCATTCATCCTGCCAGCTGCCTATCCTGGTAGCATTTCAAGGACGACCGACTCCACTTTCTCTGCAGCAGAACAGCTCATAACTGTTTAACAGTCTCTCCCTGTCCTGATACTCTGATACCATCTGCTGTCATCAAAAACCATACAGCTCAAAAGTTTGAGGAGAATCGGAAACGTCTTGTTTTCTAAATACAGTCAAATTTGATTTGATGTTTAGTCGCTCCTAATTATGTCAAGAAATGTAAATGTTTAACAGTAACATTGATCATAAATCATGAATGAGTTTGAATGGAATATCTACACAGGTGCACAGAGGCCCATTTTCAGCAGTAATACCTCCTGTGTTACAGCGGTACATTATCTTATCTAATGTTACGTTTTCATATGTACAGCCCAACTTCTCAGTCAAAAATTATCTTATCAGGACCCCAAACTTTCTAAATGTAAGGCTCCTTTTAATGAGAACAATGTTTTTCAGATTCTGAAATGTAATTGCATAAAACTTGAGCTATGCTATTTTCATCTGGAATGGCTTCAAGGGCCCGGCAACCTGTTGATTAATTTGCAATAGCACAGGTGTGTCTTCCATTTATAAAAGCTGACGTTTAAATCGACTAACAGATTACAGCATTAACAGTCCCATTAGTACTGAAGGAAGCTGCGAAGTTATTAAACATTTGACACACTAAGTATTTGAGAAGAAACAAGAAACCTCTCTTCAAATTTCTGTAGTATTTGCCAAAAGCATTGTGCTGAGTAAGAAACAATCACTTTTCTTAACATTAATATTGGGATCATCCTATTTTAGGGCGTTAAAATAACTAAATGAATTCTTCTTTTTATCAGCACAATAGTTTTCAGGCTTGTCAATGCACTTACCGAAAAGATGTTTCTAATGACAGATTAGCCTTTTTCACAGCAGTGTGTTATGTCTTTGTGTACTCACGGTTTTTAAGCTGCCCTCTTGTACTCTTTCTTGATACACAGTTACCTCTGCTCCATCTTTCTGCCGTCTTCTCTCTCCTCATCATGCCCCACCACATGTCCTGTCTTCTGATGCAGTGCCACCAGCTGCCTTTCTTCTGCTTCAAGTTGTATTAGCAAAAATCACAAAGGTGAAATAAATCAGGAAACTGTAAACAAAAGCCTAACACACTTTTTCACATATTAACAAAATGCACTGTGTGCAAACATTTTTTTTCTTTTACTTACCCACTAAAGTATCAACATCAACCCTTCAGTCAAAATACTAGCCTGAGTACCACAAAGGAAACCCTTTTAATTGCACTATGTAGACACATAACATGTACCAAGTGTTTTTTTAAAAAAAAGATTTACAAATTAAAGCTATCTAGTGTAAGAAAAAACAACTGATTTGAAAAAAAAACTGACAAGTCTCTGAAAAAATCTCAACTGTTTTTTAGTAACTAAAAGAAAAAATCACTTTACTGAAGAATTAATGTTGGGAAAGTAATTTTAGTCTTTATCTAGCATAATATAGGAAGATTAAACAGAAAAAAGATAGGTAAAAACAATTTTATGGTCTTACCTTTCCAAAGGTGGTTGAAGATCTGCGATCAGAATTCTGTGCTTCTGCAGATGCAATAAGCTTCAGCTCCATGGTGACGTCAATTTAAAGATAAACATCATCAACATAACTCTGTTGATGATGTTTATCTTTAAATAGACCCTCTCTGATCCTGCAAAGTAACCTCTTAGCCGCCATCACTGTAGTTCATTCTGCACTGGAGCAATGGTCACAGTGACTGATATATGTAGTTTCAGCACTTTTCATCCCATAGAAATCAGCTGATCTTCAATGTGCCTCTTTGACATATATTTATACCTTCACACTTTACAGGGTGCAGGAGCGGGCTGATTAAAGCTTTTATTCTCACCTCATTCTAAAAATAATATGTACAAGTGGACTCAAAAAAGCAATGTGATGAACAGCTGTCTGCACTGAGTTTTACTGTTTAGTCGTATATATGTTTACATCGTGTGTGTGTGTGTGATGGCCTCGGGGTCTCTATCTCCACTTCCAGGTCTTTATTTGTTAATTGCCTCGTTGTGATTGGTTTTGTATATTATCACTGACAGCAAAGAATAAGTTTAGAAGAATCATTTTACAGGATGGTTGTTCACAGGCTGAAGAACAATGGTCACTACAACAATTCGCTTCTCCAAAGGCTCGTGCCTCTCTGTTGCTGTACCCCAAGATTTGATTCAATGACCCAGTACAAGAAAACTTGAAAATCACTTTGATATCTCGCAAATTAACTCTACAAGATCAAAAAGGAGTCAAACAGGTTTCCTTTATTAAACGAATCATAAATGAAATCACATTTATATGAAA
The DNA here is from genome assembly GCF_057382275.1 of Copadichromis virginalis. NCBI lineage: Eukaryota > Metazoa > Chordata > Actinopteri > Cichliformes > Cichlidae > Copadichromis > Copadichromis virginalis. The sequence continues at coordinate 17,647,196 of NC_140624.1, forward strand.
TTCAAAGAAATATCCTTTACATACTGTCTGTCTCTCTGTGAAAGTCCATGTTGACATACACTACTTGAATGCATGCCTAAAGGTGCAAACATTAAACTAATGCAGATTACAGATATTCAGACAGCAGGCCAAACAAGAATGCTAATGACATTAAATTAAATATTAATAACTGATTTGATTAGCAAAAGGCTTAGAAACACATTAAAAGTTCAAAATTGCTATATTGTTCATGTATTTTGAAGCTGGAGCTGCACTCATTAATTAAAGCGCTGCAGCTGGGACAGGCAAACAGGAACTATGATACAGACTGGAACAACTTTAAAGAACAAATAAGACTAACAGGCAGCAGAACGAAATTGTGGAATGAAATAAATGGAATAAAAAACAAATGATCTGGGTGGACAAGATATCATAATGACCTGAAAATGGGGTCATCTTTTCCATTGGGTGTTTTCACCTCTTCCCCGCAGGTGCTACAAACATATCACTGCTCCTCTTTGTGAGCTCTCGTGTGTCTTTTCAAGTTTGAAATCTTTACTGAATTCTCTTCCACAGTTGCTGCATGAACAATGCTTCTCACCAGAGTGGACTCACTGATGTATTATCAGTTTAGCTTCACACCAAAAAGCTTTTCACTTTCCACAGCACATTTTGCAGGCTTTTCACTCGCATCAGCTTTACTCTGGCTCTCTGACACAGGAGCATTTTCCACTCTGCTGCTGTGACTTCTGTTTCCGTCACGTTTCCTTTTCTACAGCTCTGCTTTTAGAGATGATGCCGAGCCCACAGACTTTCTTTTTTTCTTTTTTTGGCTCTCTGGTTTGGGGGATTTTCCAGACAGGGTCCGGTTACAGTTTTGCTCTTCATCTCTGCGAACGCGTTCTTTGTAAGTAGGAGTCACCATAAAGGTAGAAGTCGGCTGCCACACTGCAAAGCGCTCTCCCTCCTGACTGGTGCAAAGTTCCTTCTGTTTCTTTTTAATTGGCGGCAGGTTTGTTTTCTGCTGGTACAGACTGGACCTCCTTTCATGGTTACAGAACTGTCGTCCATGTCGGCCTATCTTTTTCTTACAGACACGCTTTTGTGGGGGGTTGGAGGAGACAAATGGAGAAAAATCCCCAAAAAAGGTTATGGCAGAAAAACACACATCTGTGTGTATGAATGCATATTTTGGAAGCATACAAGGTCTTAAATAATCAGGCCCCATGTTATCTTAATGACCTTATAGTACCATATCACCCCATTAGAGCACTTCGCACTCACTCTGCAGGCCTACTTGTTGTTCCTAGAGTATTTAAAAGTAGAATGGGAGGGAGAGCCTGTAGTTTTCAGGCCCCTCTTCTGTGGAACCAGCTTCCAGTTTGGATTAAGGAGACAGACACTATCTCTACTTTTAAGATTAGGCTTAAAACTTTCCTTTTTGCTAAAGCATACAGTTAGGGCAGGATCAGGTGACCCTGAATCCTCCCTTAGTTATGCTGCAACAGGCATAGGCTGCTGGGGGACTCCCATGATGCACTGAGTTTTTCCTTTTCAGTCACCTTTCTCACTCACTATGTGTTAATAGACTTCTCTGCATTGAATCGTACTTGTTATTAATCTGTGGCTCTCTTCCACAGCATGTCTTTATCCTGTCTTCCTTCTCTCACCCCAACCGGTTGCAGCAGATGGCCGCCCCTCCCTGAGACTGGTTCTGCCAATTTCTTCCTGTTAAAAGGGAGTTTTTCCTTCTGAGTGCTGCCAAAGTGCTTGCTCATCGGGGGTCATTTGATTGTTGGGTTTTTTATGTATTATTGTAGGGCCTGCCTAACAATATAAAGCGCCTTGAGGCGACTGTTGTTGTGATTTGGCGCTGTATAAATAAATTGAATTGAAATTGAATTGAAGCGTGAAAGAGCCATCCAGGAAGAAAACAGACCAGTACCTGATCTCACTATGACAGGTTATAGCAGTTTTTCCTCAGCAAATCCTGTTTCTTTAATAGTTTTTAGTGGAGGGGACAAATGCATGATGTCTAAACATTGTGGGGACATGCTCTCTCCATCTCACTGATAGCTTTATGCCTGTTTCTCTTCTAAATCAGGCTTTTCAGGGTATGGGGAAAATACCTTCTGGAAAATAAAGATGGTGGCTGTATCCCAATTCAGGGTGTGCAGCCTTAAAGGCCGCATTTTAAGGCCGATTACGTCACAGTGGCGCGCCGAAGGCTGTCCCAATTTGAAGGCTGCTCGAAATGCATCCCTCAAATGTGTCCTTCGTTTCCCTGAATTTTAAGGCTGTGGCAGTGTAGACTTTGTGGCCCAACATATCCCACAATTCATAGCGCGGCAGTCGGTGTGGATAATTTTGCCGCAAACGGCAGAAGCGGAGCGGCCGAAGAGTAAACTGTGAAAAGTAAGTACTAAATATTATGTCACTTATTTATGTGCAAATGTTTAATAATGAGGAACATTAAAACATTACTGTTGGCCACATGTCGGCAAAGTTATTTGCCATTAGCGATGTTTGTACTTTCAGCGTTTATTTGGTTTTAAAGCCTTTAAAATATAATAATACAATAGTCGACCTTAATCTTACAGAGAATGTGATGATTTTGTGGATAATTAAAGTCAGTCATATATCCACAATCACAACAAGCTGAAAGTCAGTGAATGCCGCTCAGTTTGCAGTCCTGAATATCACGGCACAAGCAGGATCCACTGCACTGTTAATGTTAGCTATGTTATATTGCTGCCTCTGTTCGGTGGTGTCGAGCCAAACGGACTTTAACGTGTGTTTGAACGAGCTGACGGTTCACTCGTTAAGCTGAAAGAAAGATGCTTTAATCACAGGAGTCACACATAGAATAGAATAGAATAGAATAGAATAGAATAGAATTCAACTTTATTGTCATTGCACATGCACAGGTACAGGGCAACGAAATGCAGTTTGCATCCATCCAGAAGTGCTTTAGTGATATAGATATATTACAATATATATTAGCAATAATATAGATATGTGAGTATATTACAGAACATGTGTCCACTGTACCATCTGGGAACTCTTCTTGTTTAGCACTCGTAACTATTTATACCTAGAAAGGCTGAGGATGCCATTTTTACCCCATAGAAATGAAGTGTTGTAAAATAACATTTGGGGTATGCCAGATCTGGTATTTAAACTGTTGTAATTACTTACTGGCCTATAATCTGTGAAACGTATCTCAAAGAATATTATTTGTATGTACAATACTTGGTCTCACAGCAGGTCGTGACATAAGCTATGTATTTGTGTTTCTGGCCATGAATATCTCAACAGTATTTTGTCAACCCACGATTTTTGTATCAGTGTGCTCTCATGCTCTCGTGTCCTCTTTGAAAAGCAAAGGAAGTCTGCATCTAAAAGTCGAAGGAGTGGTGGAGGATTAAGTTGGCAGACTGTCACACCAGGTCATTTTTGTTGATAGAAAAATACGTTATTTGTTTAGGGGTACACATTAAAAAGTTCTTGATTATCTTGATTATTCCAAAAATATGGTTTCATCTAAAATATAACAATTTATGTTGATGGACACAAAAAAGATTTTGTTACGATTTCACAAATTTTCTAGAGACAGGGCTGAACAATACCAAATCATTTTGGGCCAGAAAGAATATCTCTGTTACAAACTCGCAGCTGCAGTCAGCTTTAAGGCAAAGTGACTTTTAAATACCTTCTTTATTAAGGTAAAAAATTTAACTGCCATTAAAAATGTCTTTTCAAGTGAGATCCAGCCATGAGGGTGGCAGAAACTGCAACAAATGTAGCATCAGAGTTTTATATAGATATTTTACATGGGACTGGATTGATTATAATACAGGTACAGTAACGCTGAGTCATAAATATGTTAACAGTGTAGCAGTGGTAGTGGTAATTATGCATTTTTACATTAAAAAAGTAAGTACTTCATATATTCCTTTGTTAGCTGACAGTTCTTCATACCTACTATGTGTCCTCTTATCTCTGGTTTCTGGGTGACCTTCAGCAGTTGGTGAGTACTGATCTCCTTCTGATACTGGAGGATCCTTTTTTCAACTTCTGAGGAGATTTCCTCAGCAACAGCAGCTAGTCTCTCCGTGATAAACCGTCTTAAACTGAACTGAAATGAAGACATTTTTCCTTAAGCAACCAAATTATTTCTTCGTCTGGGCATCAGAGTCCACCCTCTTAACATAAAGCAAATTGGAAGCTATCATCCATTAAGCTAGCGGTTCCCGCCTTTTCAGGCTTACTTTCAGATCATTGGTCCGATCCTAGAGGCTGCCTTGATGTTACCAGGGGTGTTTCCTTGGTTTTTGAAATGTGGGGGGTAGGGCACAGGAGGGGCAGGGTGGGCCACAGGAAAGACAGTGTAGACATTAGCATGGGCCGGGGTTTTTCCATGGCTTTTGAAATAGGGTGGCACAGGGTCCAATAATATTTAATTTAACAAACGCACCCTTATTTTTGATTCATGACTGTTCATATGATTTATGCTTTTTTCTTTTTTACTTGGAGATTATTTTAATTGCTTGCATGCTGCCAATAAGCACTAATTATAATAATACAGCATGCAATACTGAGAACCTTCACAGACATGCAATATTAGATTTATATTACAAAATTTGAAAAATAATAAATACTTATAAGTATATGTTATAGTTAACAAAGTGTAGTATTTGACTGAAAAATATAGTGGAGCCATAGCGAAATCCATCTTTCATACTGTAAGTGGATTCAGTGGTATTTTTATGGTACTAACCTTCTATATGGTCATGGCACATAGTTATGGCCTGCCCTGCAGTGCCTCTGACGCATGACTCCTGAGAAATGATAACAGGTCGGCTTAGTTGAGGCAGAGGCACAGTAGTGCAAGACTAATTGAGTAACTAATCCCTTTTGTTATTTTCATTTCAAGTATTTTTTCTTCGATAATACCAGGTTTGTAATGCCCAGTACACACTCCTCAAGCTGCCATTTTCTCTTTACTCTATTTAGTTTATTTTTAATCTTATTTGTCTTATTTATTGTCAGTGTCAATATTATTATAATTATTGTTGATTGTTATTATTTACAGCTCCTCTCTGACTGCTCGTGGCTTTTTGATAGCCTGAGGTAAATTCCTTTTTTTTGTGTTTAGACACTTGACAATAAAGTTTATTCAGGTAATAAGTCTGTAGTGCACGTTGTTTTAGACACACACCTTATTTTTGCTCCAGGGCCTATATTATTTAGTTTTTCTAACTGAGAAATATATAACATCAGCATATAAAATGGTACTTGTCTTTTCTCAGACTCAGATATCTAATGTTGTGAAAGTTATCATCAGTAAAATCCCAGCATTCCCATCTAAACTTGCCATCTCATCTGCACAAAGCTTGTAGCGTATCTTTGTATTCATGCCTTGCAGTTTGTGAGAACAATGCACAGTCACTTTATTAAGTATAACTTATTATTACTTGATTTGACCCCCTTTTGTCTTCCCTTAACTCTTCATAGGAGAGAATCAACAAGCTTGAGCTTGAAACTTTCCTCAGACATTTAAGTCCACATTGATATGATAGTGTCACACATTTTCTGCAGATGTTGTGAATCTGCTGTTCTCCCCTATCTCAAAAGCACTTTGTTGGATTGAAATCTGATGATTTGAAGTATATGAACTTGTCATATTCAAGAAACCAGTTTTAAAATGATCTGAGCTTTGCGACAGCAGCAATACTCAGGCAGGCTCTGGCATTTAAGCAATATTCAGGTGATACAATTGGGCCTATAGTGTGTCCAGAAAACATTTGTCACACCATTACACCAGCACCACCAGCCTGAACCGTTGATTCAAGCCAGGACAAGTCCATGCTTTTATGCTGTTTATACCAAATTCTGACCTTAGTATTCGATTGTAGCAGCAGAAATCGAGAGTAACATTTTTTCATCTTCTATTGTCCAGTTTTGTTGAGCCCCTGTGAACTGTAACCTCACTTTCCTGTTATGATCCAACAGGTGTGGCACCCAGTCTCGTCTTGTGCTGCTGTAGCCCATCTGCTTCAAGCTTTTGAAGTGTTGTAGATTAGGAGATGCTCTTCTGCACCCCTTGGCTAGGGTGAGTTGTTATTTGAGGTACTTTTGCTGTAATATCAGCCCAAAGCAGTCTGGCCATTCTCCTCTGACTCCTTGTATGAACAAAGCATTGTCACCCAGAGGAGTCCTGCTCTTTGGAAACACAGGGAACATTCAAACTCCACACAGATGTGCCCAGGGAGAGAAGAGAATCAAACCCAATATTTCATCCATGAAACCTTAATTTAACTTTTACTTTATTAAAGACATTATTGTTAAATGACTTTAAGGCATCTAAATGGTAAATATCTTTAACAAGTCCTCACTTGGACACCATTCACCAGTCGTTTCAACTAATTTCACATAGAAATGAGAAACATGGAGTGCAACTGAAACTTTAATCAATGATATAATTATCTCTTTCAGAACATAGGCAGTAGCTGCTTGTAGAGCTGGGCGATAGAACGATAACGATATGTATCGCGATATAACTTTTACTCGATAGAGAAATTAAGCTATCGCGATAGACCTCGCCGCTCTTGTCCTCTTAAAAAAAAAAAAAAAAAAAAAAAAAAAAGGTCAGCCAATCCAAATTAAGTAGCGCAGAGCCGAACCAATCACAGCCGCAGCGTCACGTCGCGTGACTTGTTACGTACAGCACAAGTGCCAAGCCGCACGTGTGTTTGTTTGGGAAGCAGCCAGCGGGTAATGGAGCCAGCGGGTAATGGAGGAAATGAGTATGCCGACTAGAAAAATCAACCGAGCGTGACCGAAGAGAAAACAGATGACGGTTCCAGTGCCGGAGAGATTGTCGAACGGAAGAGCCAAAGAAGTTCCGTAGTGTGAAGGTATTTCGGCTATTTCAAGTCTGACAAAAAACAGAGTAGCGTGCACTGTAAATTGTGCCAAAAGCAAGTCTGGAAATACAATAAACTGGTGCATGCGTCACACTGTGCGCCACGTTATTGTTTCGGTGAAATGAATTTCTACAATACTGTTAATTCTACTCTCTGCAGTGTTTAAATGCTTACATATACACACAGTTACTGTCCCTCCACACATACGACTCGGTTCTGCTTCTATGCCCCAGCTTTGTTTACTTTTTCCCACCGAGGCTTCTAGACTTCTGATTGGCCAACATTTCTGCACGGTTAGGAATCTAGCGCCACCTGCTGCTTTGGCATGTTCATAGCAGCGTTTTCCTTCATTTCTGCCTTTATGTGTGGACGGGATTATTTTTAAAACGAAAACGGAAAATCTCCGTTTTCAAAAATACCCGTGTACGTGTGGACGTAGCCTCAGTCTCTGACTGGAAGCGCTAATTCGTCATTCGGCTTTTGTCAGACTAAAGTAACTGTTAAAACTGTTTGAAAAGCTCAGCTATACAACAAGGAGAGATTGAGAATTTCCTTTTAGTTCTCAGTTTATTTGATATTGACAAAAGTTAGTCAGTTTTGTCTGTTCTTCTGTAAAACAAACTAAGATTTATTTTTAGAATTAATATTTTGTTTCTAAGTGGAATTGACAATTTAGTCTGTTTCGTTTGTTCTATTTTGAAACTTAAACGCTTTAGCGGCTGCCTTTTGTGTAGTTTGCAATATTTGCCTTTATTTATCTGAAAAAGTCTCATGTTCCTTAAGTACATCTACCCTGTTGAACTTATTATGGGAAATAAATATTTAAATAAAAACAAGCTGCTGATTATTTCACATTTTACTTGTGAGCAACGGCACATTTAAATCTTACAAATATAGTTATTTGGCTTATATCGTGATAGATATCGTTGTCGCCTGAAATGAAAAAAACATATCGTGATATGAAAAAATCTCATATCGCCCAGCTCCAGCTGCTTGTGTGTGCTTTATTGATCTTTACCTTTATTAAACACAATACAAAAACCCATATAAAAAATTACATTCTTTATAACCACAAAATATAAGTTTATCTTTATTTAACAAAATCAGAAGTTCAATAATACATTTACCATCAGGGGAAAGAATTCACAGAAGAATTGAGGCACAATTTTGATGAAGACTTAAGAAGCCAGTCAGCAGCTTTGAGCAGCGAGGCAGTAGAAACCGGATGCAATTCAAACTACTTTCATGGCATCATATTTCAGTTTATTCATGTACAGAGTCTGATAGTCCACCTCCCAGAACACTGATTTCATATGGTGCTAGAGACTGTGTACAAACATCTACGTCACCAAATGAAATCAGTTTCTGAGTGCAGTTCTTTACTCAACAAGTCTTCTGATTGACACTGTTAATAGGTTTAATACAGAAAAGGACATTCTTGTATATTCATGGCCTGGCAAGCTTCCTTTAGCAAAGTGGATGCAGGTGTAGCTCAAAGGCTGCTGCTGTTTGAGGACGGAAGCTGGCTGTATTTGTTCAGTTGCTAATTTCCCAGATGAACACCAGAGGGTGTGGTTACACAGCCGGCTAGAGCCATGACAGAAGTGGTGCAAGGAATTTAGCTCGGATCTGAAGGGATGTTTTTGGAGAAACTACCTCAGCAAAGCTGGTTGGAAACTCCTGGGTGCCTCCTGGTGTTCCACCTACCTGATTGTGCAGACCTCTGCTGCAAACGACAAAAAAATCTGAATCAGGCTGCTGACCAACGTCACACTGTGCATCATGAAATGCATGAAAATAAAGAATGATAACACAGGCGATATTTACACATCAGTAATGCTATTTCTGAACATTAAATCTGGCTTTTTAGGACATTTCTGATTATAATCTAGACCATAGGTGTCAAACTCTGGCCCGCGGGCCAGGTTTGGCCCGCAGCCTAATTACATTTGGCCCGCGAAGCCATACCAAATTATTATTAGAGCTGGCCTGCTGGTATTATACAGCTAATATATATATCGTTTAGTATTAAGCTTTGCTTGTTCCATAATCAGTTTTTCAGCAAAACTTGTTTGAGTCCAAAAGAAAAGATTAATTCTTAAATCTGGAGGAAGATTTTTTTCTTCCATAAATATTAACTTTAGCCCGCGACCTTGTTCCAGTTTTGAATTTTGGCCCACTGTGTATTTGAGTTTGACACCCCTGATCTAGACAGTGGTTCTTGAACTAAGACGTAGGATGTAAACTTTTTTGATTTCTTAAGAGGGCAATCAAGAATTTTTTTTTGAAAACCACTGTATTAGTCGATGCTCCTGTTACACAGGAACAAAGCTTCAAATAATGAGGCGAGTGTTTATACAAATAAAACCTCTGAGCCAAAAGCGCAGACTGCTGGAAACAGAAGAACAGAAAAAGATTATTTTGAACTGCCTATTTTGAAAGTCATGCAAAGTTCCTCTAGTAGAGATTATAAATTAGAAATGAGTGTAACAGACTCCTTTTAAAATAAAGCCAAAACATACACTGGGTTTGTGTGAAGCTTAAAAATAATCACCTCTCAATTGAACAAGTGAAGTATCTCATTTGTATGTAAACCAAAGAGTAGACTAACTAGAAATGCACTTGGAAAGTACAGTGCTATGTGAAATGCCCTCATAGCTCACAGTGTTAAAGAAAGATATCTACACCCACATCCACACCAACAACGGTTCCTTTTCACACCTGTTCCATCTCTTTACATGATTTTGTGAAATTTGCCCAACAACAAATGATGCTGAAAACATGTTGGATCTCCCTGATGGAGGTTTTATGGTGGAGTTTGTACCAAATTTCACTTTTACTGTCTATGCTCAGGCTGATAATGCAAAGGCATTCTTTTTAACAGCCAGCAGGGGGCGACTCCTGTGGCTATAGAACGAACAGTAAATCCAAATGTTCTCAATTGCTAATTTCAAGTTTTACTGAACCCAGCATTGGAAAATTACGATCCCAATTTGAGTCAAAAAGATAGTAAAGCAGTGTGTGCTGTTACTGACAACCATATGGTTTCTCAGAGAGTTCGCATCTAGTTTCAAAACACCAAGATAGTAACTGCTTTACAACAGGCCTCCATTAAACAGTGGGTGGTGTCATGGTGACTGAGTTTTGAATCTCTGTATGAGTAGGAAAGTGCAAACCTTGCTGATTCTCCTGGTTTCTGTATGGTAAGCTGTGCTAAACCAAACTATCCCCTATAGATTCATCTTTACAGTGAAGAGAGGTGAAGGCCAATCAATGTTCTGGTTTGTCTTTCAGAAACAAAATTGACAAATGCAAAATGTGTAACTATTTCTTTAAATGTGGGATGCGATTAAGTAATTACACAGAAGCAGGTTGGGTAACATTCACAGGGCAGGGATAGAACAATAGGATAGAGACAATCCTCTATTCAGCTTTCTTATAGGGTTAAAGCGTCAAGACTTTGTTTTCAGTATCTGAACCAAGTACAATAAACAGCTGAAATTAAGTGTGCACCATAAAGGTATGCAGCAGGTCTAGCAGGTCTTATAATAATGTTTCAACTACAGAAGCTATGAAGCTCTGAGTCATGTTCGTTGTCAGATGGCTTCATTTGAACGTCAGTTTAAATGGGGTGAAGTTCATCACACCTCTCCAAATCCCACTGAACATATGGAGCAACAAGCAGAGACACAAAGCTGGAGAGTAAAATAATGCTTGATTTCAATGAAGGGAAAGATTAGTCTCTGTGCAATCTTCCCACATCATGAAAAAAAATTTTTCATGGATGAATAAAGACAAAGGAAATGAATTCACCAATGTGTCACCAAACTGTGGTGGTGACTGAGGATCCAAAGAAACAGTAGTCATCAGTGCATCTTTCATTTCCCCAGTCCTTTTACCTGATATCATCTGCTGTCTCAGAATATAAAGCAAGAATGAGTCATTTTGACATCACTCTAAAATGCAGAGAATAAGTCAGGGGAGACTCTGCTTGATTCAGGGAGGAAGAAGGATGTGAAGGGGTCATTCTACTAAGTGCTTCCTGAAGGTGCTGTGGCTTCAGGTGAAATATCCTCAGCACCCTTAAGCGAGTTCAGTTAAAGGGCAAGCAATTATCCTTACTAGTGGAAGGCATAACCCCAGAAACATCTGCAGTTATGTGCTGGTGAGGCACAGGGATGAGGGACGGAGGTGACATAAACACGGAGGATCTAATATTTCAGTTCCTGAAATAGCATCTGATGAATTTGACAATTCCGAAGTTCAGAGTGACGTAAATCAAACTGAAAGTTGATTTAAATCAGTCTTTTAAAGTATTTATTTCACATTAAGGTACTCTGTTTTAAAGGAAGACAGTTGAAAAATTCCTGTTGAATCATTGTTTTTGCTCAGATGTTATCAAACGTACGCCAACAGGGGTTTAACATTAAACCCAACCCTGTTTCCAGGAATGGATAACTCACTGGTTGCTGCAGCTTAACCTTTACCAGATTGGGTTGAGAATGCTATTGATCTTCGCATCTAACTCCAGGCAAGTCAGTGAGTAAACACAAATTCCAACATGTCAGATTATTACTCCAAGACAATGAGAAAGAAGTATGATAGGAACCCAAGGGGTCTTTTAGGATTCAGAAAACTGGTAAGGAAAACCATCCCTGACTGCTTAAAAATACAACAATGAAGACTAGTTCATCCACTTCCTGGCCCAGTTACAACCTGTGAATACTTAACTCTTTCGTGGATGAAATATGCATGGTTATTTTGTGTTATATATGTATAAACTCAATTATTAAAGATCATCTTGATCATCTTGATCATCAAGATCAACTCTTCATCTTTTTTAAAATGTCTGCGCACTGTTACGTTGGTTGCTTATAATAAATAGCAGTTTATAATAATTACTTCATTGTCTTCCTTCTCTCACCCCAACCAGTCGCAGCAGATGGCCGCGCCCCTCCCTGAGCCTGGTTCTGCTGGAGGTTTCTTCCTGTTAAAAGGGAGTTTTTCCTTCCCACTGTCGCCAAAGTGCTTGCTCATAGCCGGTCATTTGATTGTTTATTGGTTGATTATTCTCTGTATGTATTATTGTAGGGTCCACCTTACAATATAAAGCTGTTGTTGTGATTTGGTGCTATATAAATAAAATTGAATTGAATTGTATGTAGGGGTAATTGGTGGGGGTCAAAAGATCAGGCTTTAGACTGTTACAGAGTGAAGATGCTGCTAATATGAAGACCTTGAGGGGCATGCCTCTCCCACAAAAGCCCCACCCAGCAGCTGTTAAAATCTTCTGTTTACAGGGGGCCAACCAATCAGAGGAAAGGTGGAGGAAGGAGAAAAGCTCTGGCTTGTTTCAGACAGAGGCTCATTATCAGATATTTTAAGATTAGATTTAATGTAATCTTACATTAAGATTAGCAAAACATGAGCATCAGGCTGATCAGAACTTTTTGCCGTCTGAGGACCGAGGGTGATGTCAATCAAACCCTGTTTAGAGGGCACAGTACTAACCACTGATGTGACATAGCTGTGAGTTTTCTGATACTGCTTGAAGCGATCAAATGAATGACCTGTTAACAAATGCTGACGTGACACGTGAAAGGGTTAAACTTAGAAGTGTGTCATGCGTCAAGAGAAAAACCCTACATCCTGGACTTAAAGCAATCAACCTTGTGACAGATGAGTCAGAAGAAAAAAAATCCTGGGCTTTTTTTTAAACACATTGATGGTGATCATTGATTATGCATGCATATATATGAGCCTCAGCATGACAAAGAGTGCAAAGGAATAACACAGAAACACAGCTATTACTACTATCATTTGCTATAGGTAGGATGACTAACAGGGGGATTTTAAAGACTTGCTACTGTGCTGCTAATTATTCTGGACCTTTATTTCTTTGCCTGAGATCCGGGACTGCACAGACAAAAGAAGGCTTCATTGCACACCGGACTTAAATGACAGAATGAGGTTTGCAGGGAGTGTTCTGTAGCTAAATATATACCTCCGCCAATGTAGGACAGAATCCAGGTGTGGTCACCTGATGTTCAGAAGCGTAATATCTAGCTACGAAAGCAGGAGAAAGTTTAGAGCAGACAATCATCCAGAATAATTCAGCGTCAAGGTTGGATGTTGAGCCATTTTCTTGCGAGAAATGATGGAGCAACAGAGAGAAAGAGTTTCTCAGAAGTGGCTCAGAGGCAGAGGACCTTATGATACTCACTGCCTTTGCGTTTACTAGACAGAAACCAAAGATAGAAATTTTACACAATTCCCAAATTCTGGGCTGGTTCTCATCCCGGAGAAAGTGCAGATAAATTGTCAACTATTGCCCTAATGGACCTAATGGATTAAAGCTTGGAAAAATAAAAAGTGAAAGATTGTGGCTTACTGTGCTTTAAAAGTTGAGTGAAAATGAAACTGCTAAGTCATTTTCTGTAACAACCAGAACCATTACGCAAAATAACACAGTAACAAGACATAAGGTCAGCATGTTAAAATGATATCTGTGTCTTCATAACACGCAAATTAAAATAAATATATGAATAAAAAGAACAAATACATAAGCACAGGAATAAACACAAACACTTACCGAGCCGCCAGTCACCTGCGACACAGTGAATGACTTCCTCCTTGAAGACGTTTTCATACCCGCTTCTCCGGTTCAAAGCCACTCCTGTCCCGTACTGAGACGTCCTGTATTATATTGTACTGTAGGTTCTGAGCTCCTCAGGGCTGTCTTCTCTCTACGTAAGTGTGTGAGAGAGCTTGATGAGCGACAGAGGAGTTATGAGATGGAGATGCCGCTGTGAGCTCCGCCCTCCTTCCTTTCTCTCTTTTTACAGTCAGTATGAGCTGTTCATCCACTCTGCTGCCAGAGTCATTATTGTAACTGTGAGTCAATGCGGGCTCCACACAAACACAGGCACACACACACACAAACACACACACACGAAGGCAAGCTGCACTTTAAACAGGGAGAATAGAAATGTCTTGAAACCTTTACAAACGTGTTCCCACATGATAAAAACCCTCATAAAAAATCGACAGCAGCTGCTACCAAAGAGCTCACACACATTACACAAACATTACACACCCAGCATGACAAAGCATCCTTGGACTAGCCAGCACCAACAAGCGATTACTCTATGTGCGCACTTCATCCACATAAATCCATAGATTGATCTCCTCCATGGTTGTTTGGGGCCAAATGTAGAATGCTGTGAAAATACCACACATTGAGTAATTTTTTTCCCTTCCAGTGTAGGCCTCCACTGGATTCCTGACCTGCAAATTGGCAAATTAAATTGTGTGCGGTGAAAAACAGAGGAACACAGCCCCGTTAAACTAACCACAACATAAAGTATCCTATCATTAACAGAAAAAACAGGCTTGAGCTTCCTCCGTGACAAGAACCACACAAGCTGGGAAATTCCCTGGCCGAGGGGGGAAGGGGAAAGGATGAAATAGGATCCATATGGAGGTGACAGGTGAGAGGGCACGACTCACAGACCGGGAATCTCACTCTGCATTCCTCTGGCTTGACGGGAAACAGGATAATTGCTCTTCCGGCGTAGTAAACTCATGCGCATGCATATTGGAACACCAGACCACATGACCAAGCTTCCTTTTCCCAGTATCCATTCCTCCGTTGTGAGTCAGCTGACCACAACATGACTCGTTCATCTCCTCCTTTGATCTTTCCATCCTGAAGATGCCAACGGAAGTGGCTGAAAGGTCTGAGTCACATTCACTTCTCACCCTGATTTCACTGTAAAACCCTCCTCTTCCCCCTCACTCACTACAACAACATCCACATTTTGATCCAGCTGTCATCAATCCAGCATCCACCTACACAATATAAGCACTTGTTTTTACTCACTCTGCCTTTTACCTCCCACCTCATTCACTTTCCTCCATCCGTCTATCCTGAGATGAATAAACAGCCCCAGCATTTCAAGGAATATCTCCTGCTCTCAATCCAACCTCCTGACCGACGTAGATCCCTAATCCTCACCAGCCGCCTCACCGGAGAAAAGCTCTGCTATAAAGACAGCGAGACTGAAAATATCTCTCCTCTCCTCGCTCTGATGCACTCTCCGTTTCTCTTCCTTCTTCTCTCTCTCTCTCTCGCTCTATCTCTCTCACTCTGTTTACAACTGAAGAGCAGCTTTAGAGACATGAGGCATAGTGAAACTGGTTCCCTGTAGATTATGAAGTCATGATGACCGGGGCATGCTGATCCAGTCATTACACCTTATGTTATGGGTTTATCCAAATAAACTGACTTCTCTGAAAATCAGTTGCATTTATATTTGTTTAGGAAACAAGAACAAGAAGTGAAATTGAAGCAGGAGAGTGACATTTTTAGAAATGCACTCACTGGTATTCCTCGCTCAATTTAACCCCTTAATTCCATGTTTTCTAACAGCTCCGGAGACCTGATGCCAAAATTTGGATTAACTTTGGGCGTGTTGTCATGTGCAAAGATGGAGAGGAGAAAGCAAAACAAGACCGCTGATCACTGAAGAAAGTCCCACAACATTACCTTCTGGTCAGCTGGGCCTCCTGGGCCTGCTTGGGTTCTCTCAGTGTACTCCAGCTTCCTCCCACAGTTCAAAGAAGTGTATGTCAGATTGACTGGTGATTCAGACCTATCCATAGTAGCCTAGTGCCACCTGGAATAACACCTACTAGGTTAAATAGGAGGATGGATGACACATTTCTTGTGTTTGTTGTAAAGTAAACTCTTTTTTGTTTCATTTTTCTGGAGCAGGAAGCTATAAACATGTAGTGGTTCCATGGTTTTGTAATGAGTCAGTCATAGTTGCTACATTTCACGCCCTCTGTGTTTCCCTGTCTCTGTCATCATGTTTAGTATTAGTATGTGGCTTGGCGTTAGCTATTTGTCTGTTGGTTACTTCCTGTTTTATTCTGAAGGCAAGTTTTCTCTTGTGTCTTGTTTTGGTTTCCTGTTTTTGTTTTCCGTGCCCTTATTACTTGCTGTGTTTTCTTACTACCTCTGCCTAATCACAGGTCACCAGTATGTGTGTTTGTGTGTGTGTGTGTAGTCCTGCTTGTCTGCTTCCTGTGTGTCTACTGCTTGATACTCAAGAATGGTTTTGTTTTTAGACTTTGTATTTCTTGGAATTCCTGTAAGTGTCATGGTCCCTGGGTCACTGACACAGAAACTCTTTTTTGTTTCATTTTTCTGGAGCAGGAAGCTATAAACATGTAGTGGTTCCATGGTTTTGTAATGAGTCAGTCATAGTTGCTACATAGTTGCTAGACAAAACTACGATTGTCTAGTTTTGACTGTCTTTGTATTACAGTTCTGTCTTGAGTATTGTTGACATTCTGTTTTTTTGTTCTGGTGTTATGGTTATGTTACAGTTATCTGTGCATTAAGTTAATGGGAGGTTGTTTGTGCTGTTTGTGCCCCATTCTGTCCCCTCAGGCTTATGTCCACATTCTTCTGTTTCTGTGTCTATCTTGTATCTCTTAGTCTTGCTCTCAGTAATCATTACTTCCTGTTTTATTTGGATAGTCTATTCTCAGTTCTGTTCAGTTTGTTCAATTTGACCCGTTCATTCAGTGAAACAGATCTTGCGGGGGCTACACAGTTGCTTCTACAGAGTGGCACTTGCTCCTATGTACTTCCACCTGATTAATTCTAAGTTTATAAGATTTCATTAGTTTCTTGGATGTCATAATCACACACTAGTCAATGTATATTTATGAGTACAATATAATTTGTTTTCTATTAAATAACCTCAAAAAAATGACTGACAGTATCTTGAAGAAACATAGCAAAAATTAAACCTTTGCTGACACTCAATAATGTGGAAATTCTACTAAACACTAGATTGAATTTTCTCTAATTATTTTAACTCACATGTCACGTCAATCTCCCAGTCCTCCTTACTCTACACTCTGTTCCACTATAATTTAGAATACATTTTTAAAATGGTATCAATAATGTATAAAGCCCTACATGGGCAGGCTCCTGCTTATATATAGCAGAGCTACTGAGACCTTATAACTGCAGCCAACCTCACACATTATCTTCGAAATGTTCCATGCTCTTATTTAAAAACCAGAGGTGATGTTGTTGCTGCTTTGGAGCAGCCTTCCTCGGCCTATCTTTGCTAAATCTATGGTTTGTTTAACAGTAAATGTCTCCTGACAACACTTTATAATAGGCTAGCTTTTCCTTAATCTTTCTTCCATTATTTGTGGCCTTTTGTTCTTCTGATGTTTATATTGGAGTGCTTGTGCAGGAATGAATGAAAGACTGTGTGTTTAGACTCAGTTTACATGTATGAATATGTACAATTATGCTTAATGTGTTTTCATCCAAACATTGAAGCACTTTGTAACTGTATGTTTTAAAATGTGCTTTACAAGCCTATTATTATTATTATTATTATTAATTTGGCAGCTGCCACATGAAAAATAAACGGCAGCACTTAGCATTAACATAATTAACTGGAATTAATATCTGTATTTTACAGCTTTGTGTGATTTTTGACAGTATCCATCTCTTATAATCTCTTGTTTTAGTTGCAAGTGTTGCATTTTACTGTTATAATTTTAACCAGCTCATTACTGGTTAAATGCAAAGAAAGCAGCTTCCTTTAATAGTCGAGTATTAAGCAGCTAAGAATTCGAACAATTCAGACCTTCAGAAACAGGTTAGTATTCAAACACATGTAAAAGAAGGAGCGTACCTAGTGGGTGTGTTAAAAAACAAACAAACATTTATATGTCAGTGTAATCCGTTATTGCTGCCCCCAAGTGGCTGAAAATTTGTGCTGAAAATTCAAAGTGAGCTGTGGCTGCTGGTGAAGGTGGCGTGGGTGTGGAAAGGATAAACGGGGGTGAAAAGGACAGCGTCATTGAACAATGACAGGATGGATGAATATGGGGTGTCAGCACAGGCAGAGGTGAAGATGGGTTGTTGACATGTTCTTTCCTCTCCACATGTCCTTTGAAGAGAAATGGATGAATACATTAAAAGAATAGTTGAGTAACAGGCACCGATATGGGGTTACTGTATGTCTCTGTGCACTGAAAATGGATTTGTATTATATATGAACAGACATCAAACACAATTTAAGGCCAGTGGCCAAGGTAACAAGAGTAAAAAAAAAAACCCCAACATATAAAAACCCAGAGTTACGCAACTATGCTTATCGAGTAGTATAAAGGGTTCAGACATCCTTGGTAACAATCACTATCAAAGAAAATTACAGGATTACATAACTCACCTCCATCAAAACTCACATGTAATATTCCCTAGGGATCGTAAATGGATATATTTACTTATACTTATGTTTTACATTAAAAGTAAATTGACATTCATGCAGACCTTCAGTTCTGTAGCATCTTTTTAATTTCAGCCACACGCACAACTCTCATGACAGCAGCAAAAGAGACGACCAATATTAAATTTTTTTAAACATGTTTTCAATGATAAGTTGTGATGTGAGGCTGATGAAGACAATATGTCAGCCAGTTGCTACGTCTTCACGTAGGTGTAATATGAGGTATTATTTGGTAACACTGAGTGGGTGATTGGGTTACAGAGGTGGGCTTTTCTATGCGGAATGAGATACTGCCTGGGCACACACACACATTTGCACACACAAACCTCATTTTTCTTCTCTTTATTTTATTGCAGCCAGCTCCCTAACAACCTGACTCACCTCCCTAGTTCCAAAGGCCCCATGTCCTTCAGAGAAATCCACATGTATTCATCATTTCGCAGGAAGATGAAAGATTTCAAAGCCAGAGATTTCTTGTGTGAAAGGTGCTTTTATTCAAGTCTTAATATAAAAAACATGCAATTAGATATTTCTTTTTGAAGACACTACAAAACCAACATTAGTTAAAAAAAACTGCCTTTTCCAAACCAGTTCTGACACTATAAGAGTTGCATTTAAATTTTAATGTACAGCAATACTATGGTACAGCTTTCCTAAATGCCCATGGAAGTATTACTATTACCAGCAAGACATTATTGACTGATTTTTAAACATTTATATTTATAAACAACTATATCAATTTACTGAAAGAATTTTGTTCAGTAGAATAAAAATATATGCTACTTTCTTAAACACCTTGATATTTTTCTCTGTTATTCAGATAGAAAAACAATTAAATCCGCTCCATCGCTTCACATTGAATGAATGAAAAACATCAGATCAACTCTGATTATCTTCAGTTTAACATTGAGTTGTCATAGCAACAGTTCCTGGCACTGCATCTTTTATCAAGTATTTAAATGCTCAGTTGAACCTTTATTAGTTGCAAACTGCAGTGTTTCTACAGTTTGACGAATGTGGCTTGTAGCATTTGAGCTTGTGACACTGAACCAAACCAAAATGATGAATCACAAATTATATGAGTGACACCTTTTAGCAATTTTATCCATCCTTAATAAAAAGAGAGTTTGCAGCCATGATTGCAGGTAGGGATGAATACTGACAAAGGTCATTCCAGAAGTGGAGGACAATTTAGGCTCCAACAACAGCAAAATAAATAAATAAACAAATACATATATATACATACATAAAATGGACTTAAGAAATGTGTATAATTGAACGAAATAAAAACACATAAGTGGATTTATACTTTTATGTTTTATCTTGTCTTATAGCAGCGGCCCCCAACCCCCAGGCCACGGACCGGTACCAGGCCGTGAGAGTTGAGGTTCGGGTGTGAAATTGATGGTTTTCAGGATTTTTATTGTTATTTTTTTAATCGTTTTTATCGTTAACTCTGTTTCCCTGGGACTTTTCCAGTGTATTATGAAAAAAATCTTCTTTTCTTTTTGTTACTGGTACTGGTTTTATTTTGTTGTATTTATCTGCGACACCTTAAAGGCTGGTCCATGAAAATATTGTCAGACATAATCTGGTTATCAAGAAGTTGGGACAAGAGAAAAATACCAAATTCACAGGAAGGGAAGAACCTGTCCTACAATTTTGAAAGATCCCAAGAAGCTTGAATAGCTACTGATGTGATTATTGATCGTCTCTTTATCCATCTACTTGGAGATTTCTGATTGAATTTCTGTGTGTGTGAGGGAGCTTTACTCTAGAGGTTTTATTATCTCTGAATCTGATGAGTTAAATGAGTTAAAGTTAGTCAGTTAATCTTTCATGAGATCTTTTTTTTTTTAGTTGAGTGAATAAACATTTTACTAGGTGAAAAACAAAAAAAGTACATCCAGACCAGTGTTAGTAGTCACAGATGTACAGTAGCGACTGAAATGCAGTTACATAATGTTTAACACACAAGCACACACTGCACTAGTGCATAAACGCAACAAGCCACAGACAAATGTTAGTAAGTTGGCCACCGCTTCCTCTGTGGCCAATGAGAGAAGCTGACGTCAGATCTGCTGAGGAGACCACAGCTTCACTTTGAAAGACAGTGAGGGGGATGAGACGTTAAGAGTTACTTTCAAAACACATTTGCAGCATTTTCAGAACTGAAAATGAAGCATTCTTTGGTTGTTAAGCATAAAAAACAAACAATACAGAATGTAGTCACAAACTTCCTCATCCTATCCAGTCTTTGCATGTAAACTCTTCGCTTGACAAGTCTCTGCAACCGCACAGAAACCAAGCACGCGTGCAAACAGCCACTTCCTCCTCAGATGAAGCAGAACACGGTGTACCTTAGATCACACAAGAAACATCTTAGCAGACACGAACACCAGGCCTTGATTTAGATGCTTTGCGGTTTTAACCAAAATTAGGATCCAAGTAACACAAAACTGGAAACTGATGACGCAGAGGCTTTTCTAAATGTAACTAACCATGTCTTTGAAGTAGCTTACTGATACGCTTTTAAGTATTTCCCTTTTTATCTAGTTTTATATTGAATTATTATTGCTCATTAATGTAAAATTTGTAGTTGACTGAAGAGGAGCTATTTTGTATTTGACTACAATGGTTTGTTAAATTAGATGCATTTATATATGTTCTCTAAACCAGTATCAAAACAGCTGCTGTGAAAACACCAAAATCAGTCGCTTCAGCTGTACAGGTATCAATTTTTAGATCATTTAGTGTATGACCAAATATATATTTCCAGTTCTTCATATACTTTGTGTGCAAAGTAATTAAAGCAACTTCATCTCTCTCCTGTTTTTATACTGCTGGGTCAGTCTCAGGAGTTTGGAAAGAAATTACTGGACTTCTTTAAGTTTGGAGATGGTGGAGAGTCCCAGGGACTTAATCCATAGTGGGATTAAGTATTGATCATGAGCCAAGGTGTGGAATCAGAATCAGAATCAGAATCAGAAAGGGGTTTATTGCCAAATGTTGAGCAGGTTTACAACATTAGGAAATTGCTGCGGTGCTTCAGTGCAAACATAGTGTCATAAATAGCACTTAAATAGACATGAAAAAATAAAAGTAGGGATAAGAATTAAAAGTGCTACGTAGAAAGATATGTGCATGAGATATACATGAGATATATACATGAGAATAAGAATTAAGAGTGCTACGTTGAAAGATATATACATGAGTGCAGGTGGTGATCAGTGCCAAACATGGAATGATGCAGTGAACACAGCGTAGGGTCATGTGTTAGTGGCGGGTACAGTCATATGGTTATTGTTCATGTGTCCAACAGCAGAGGGGAAGAAACTGTTCTTATGGCGAGAGGTTCTGGTGCGAATGGACCGGAGCCTCCTGCCTGAGGGGAGCAGGTCAAACAGACTGTGTCCAGGGTGAGAAGGGTCAGCTGAGATCCGAGCTGCACGCCGCAATGTCCTGGAGGTGTACAGGTCCTGCAAAGATGGGAGTCTGCAGCCAATCACCTTCTCAGCAGAGCGCACAACACGCTGCAGTCTCTGTTTGTCCCTGATAGTGGCTCCAGCGTACCACACGGTGATGGAGGAGGTGAGGATGGACTCGATGATTGCAGTGTAGAACTGCATCATCGTCCGTGTTGGCAGGTTGAATTTCTTCAGCTGCCTCAGGAAGTACATCCTCTGCTGGGCTTTCTTGATGACGGAGGTGATGGTGGGCTCCCACTTCAGGTCCTGGGTGATGGTGGTACCCAGGAAGCGGAATGAGTCCACAGAGGTGATGGGGGTGTCAGTCAGGATGATGGGGGGGAGTGGAGCTGTGTGCTTCCTGAAGTCCACAATAATCTCCACTGTCTTCTGGGCATTCAGCACCAGGTTGTTGTGGCTGCACCAGGACACCAGACGTTCAACCTCCCTCCTGTAGGCAGACTCATCCCCGTCCGAGATGAGCCCAATAACGGTGGTGTCATCTGCAAACTTGATTAGCTTGACAGACTGGTGGGTGGAGGTGCAGCAGTTGGTGTACATGGAGAAGAGCAGAGGAGAAAGAACACAGCCCTGAGGGGAGCCGGTGCTGATGGTCCGGGAGTCCGAGACATTCTTTCCCAGCCTCACATGCTGCTTCCTGTCCGTCAGGAAGTCAGTGATCCACCGGCAGATGGGATCAGGCACATTCATCTGGGAAAGCTTGCCTCGGAGATGGTCTGGAAGGATGGTGTTGAAGGCAGAGCTGAAGTCCACAAACAGGATCCTGGCGTAGGTTCCTGGGGAGTCCAGATGCTGCAGGATGAAGTGTAGGGCCATGTTGATGGCGTCGTCTACAGACCTGTTGGCTCTATATGCAAACTGCAGGGGGTCCAGGAGGGGGGCCGTGAGGGTCCTGAGATGGGAGAGAACTAGGCGCTCAAATGACTTCATGACCCACACCAAAAAGGTGTGGGTCATTATTAGCAGAGGTTTTGGGCGTAACCATCGTGATACCTTGCCTCACCCTATCATGTGACCCATTGAGATCACGTGAGTCGAGGTTGAAGCGTCTGGGAAGGGATCTCAAAACTGCACCGCAGATCACAGACAATTGGTGTTGTAAGCCACCTCTTTTGTTCAAAGATCATTCACTCCTCTTTCAAACCATCTGTCTTCTCTGTCCAAAAAGTGAGCACTGGCATCCTCGAAATAATGACCTTTGACCTTTAGATGCAGATGTCCAGCTGAGTCATGTCCAGTCGAGGTGGCTCTTCTACGTTGTGCTATGCATTTATGGAGTGGGTGGTTGGTTTCTCTAGTGTAGAAGTCTGAGCACTCCTCGCTGCACTGCTTAGAGAAGTCCAGTCTCTTTCTTTCCAAGCTCATTAGACTACCATGATCAGGATGGGTGAGAACCTACACAGACTTTTAGATGGGGTCAGGTTGACCTGTGAAGTTCAGAATAGGGAAGAACGGTGATACTTTGCATAAACAACATGAACAACATCCTTTACGCCTTGTATTTGTGCTTCAGGTGTAATGGTGGGGCAGATAGTGGCACACTTTGAGCATTGTTTAAACACCACAGCCACCACAGAGTATTTTTGTTGACCATGTCCATCTCAGTGGGGCCACAGTGTACCCATCTTCTGATGCCAGTTTCCAGCAGGATAATGCAACATGTCCCAAAGCTTAAATGATCTCAAACTGGTTTCTTGAACATAGTAATGGATTCACTGTATTTAAATAGCCTCCACAGTCACCAGATCTCAATCTAATAGAGCATCTTTGGGATGTGGAGGAACAGGAGATTCACATCATGGATGTTCAGCTGACATAGTTCAAAATCCCCTTCTTTTGCAAATACTTCTTACTTTAATAACTAACAGTATAATGTGATAAAAGCGAATAAATTGACTGACAATTTATTGATTGATTGATTGTATTGACGGGTGTGACTTCTTGAAACTGCACCAATTTTCTTGAAATGACCTCCAAGACAGAAACTTGAACCTATTTTCGTAATACTGATTTTTTTTATGCCATAAAAAGTAACTGTGCAGAAAGGAGACCATCTTCCATTTGTGGTAAAACGATGATCACATGTCCACTGTCACATATAAGCATTTCTACGTAGGTTGTTTATGCACCTGCACTTCTGCTGTCCAGTGCTCCGTCTTATTTGCGATGTTCAGGATGTTGTGTTTATGAGTTTTCTTTTTTTGCTTTGCATCCATAATTTTGCCACAAGTAATGAGCTATATCACAGAAAAACAGCCGCTTTACCTCCCTGAGAGCATCAACTGGATTTCATGAGCACAGTAATAAATTTTTATTAAATTGTGAACTCAAAATCAGCAGGGGGCAGCACATGCACAGACACAAACACACGCACGAATATTTTCTTTAACCGTGAACCATTATGTTCCACATCAAGGTTTACTGATGGATTTAATTTTTTCTTCGTTGTTACACTCTGCTCACTCAGTAGTTCCTTCATGCGTTCACACTCTGATAAACAGCTTTTATAACTTCAAGGCACGTGTGTAAAATGATTAATCAGGCTCTCAGTCTGCAAATGTTCTGCTTGTCTGTTGTGTTTTGCTTCATTTAAAAGAAAAAAGCAAGCACTTAAAAATTAATTTTGCCGTTGCATCGATATAATTGCTTTGATCCCATGATGAGCAGCAGACTAAAGTGTCCTTTTAGTTAACGTCTGCATGCGTCTGGCACTTCCTTGGGTACATAGAAAGGCTGCAGTAGTCTGCCAGGATGCGGTCCACATTAACCGCCTGTTCTCATCTTATTCTGTGAGAGGAGAGAGATGGTTTAAAATGATCAATAAAGATCCACAGCAAATGAGGTATGAAATCAAATAATGTGTTTAAGTCAAGTCGGGTCGTACTTTCTTGGCTTCGTCCACACACTGCATGTAGGCAGCGGCAATGCGCGAGCAGCACAGAGTCTTTCCCGTGTTCTCCTTGTAGCATTTTAATATCTGACTCTGCAAGTCTCCACACACTGGGTGGGTGTTAAAATGACTGAGAGAGAGATGAAGAAAATAATATTAAATAACATTTGCCTCATTCTTATGATTCAAACGACCGTGGCTCAGGGGGTTGGGAATCGCATCTGTAACCGGAAGGTCGCCGGTTCGATCCCTGGGCTCTCTGTCCTGGTCGTTGTGTCCTTGGGCAAGACACTTTACCCTACTTGCCTACTGGTGTTGGCCAGAGGGGCCGATGGCGCGATATGGCAGCCTCGCTTCTGTCAGTCTGCCCCAGGGCAGCTGTGGCTACAACTGTAGCTTGCCTCCACCAGTGTATGAATGTGAGAGTGAATGAATAGTGGTATTGTAAAGCGCTTTGGGTGCCTTGAAAAGCGCTATATAAATCCAATCCATTCAAACTTAACTTACATCAAATAAAAGCTGTAATAAGGCTTACATGACACTACACATAAACAAATTAAAGTGTTCTGACTTACGTAAAACGGCTGAGAGTCTCTTCTTTGCCCTTCCGGAAGCTCTCGACAGAGACTTTGTAAAACTCTGCACACTGCCAAAGTGGTAAAAAACACACACATTACCCTCAACATAACATATCACAACTGCTTCAACAAAATCCCACAAAAGAAATTCAGGACGTGACAGCTCCTCAGTGGCCAAAATTTGCATTTAAAGACCCCGAAAACATGTTTTAGCTCAACTTCACGGTTCTATCACTGGTGTCAGCTGTAAAAGGTGGTGCTACATGTGTGTAGGCTCTAATTAGGATCCAGACATGTTGGAATTAAAGCGTGATGACATTTGTTAAGGTGTTTGATCATGTACCTATGGCACTGTTAATAAAATGAAAACAAAGCGCAGCGTACTGCTGTATCTTGGATTGGCACATGGGTGCATTTACAATGCAATTTGATACCTGAAGAAAGTAATTAACAGTTTCAAATAGTTCCAGATATACTGCTGAAAAATTAAAGGATCACTTAATAATTTTAACATCAAGCCCAGAAAGGATTGACGATTTGATAATTTTGGTTTCCACTAACTGGTGTTGTTTCATTTCTTTCTCCACAAATTATTCAGTGTGCAGTACTGTGCAAAAGTCTTTTTTGTTAGGAAAATGGGAAATAGCCAAAACGTGCAGATATACATGGAAAACAAAGTTGTATAATTCTAACAACTGTCCTCAGGAATCGCTCTGTAAATTTCTTGAAAGACATTCAAAGCTCTTCTTTGGATCCTGGCCTCTTTTTATTCTGTTCTCTTTCAAGATGACCCCACACTGCTTTAATAATGTTCAGGTCTGGGCTCTTGGGGGGGCAATCCATGAGTGCTAGTCATGGTTAGTCATTGCATGTTTTGTGCAGTGCCTTTGGGATCATTTTCATGCTGAAAAGTCACTTTCCAGATGATCCTAGATGGTGGATCAAAATCTGAACGTACTTTTCTGCGTTCATAATTCCATCAGTTTTGACAAAAATCCCCAACACCACTGACTGAAATGCAGCTCCAAGTGATGACAGAGCAGTCAGTCACTGTTGAACCTCTCTTCTGACCCCTGCTGTACAGATTGATAATCACTTGAAAACAAAAACGTCATTCAAATCTGGGTTCATCACTACATAAGACCTGCTGCTACTGATTTTCAGCCCATTATCTTGTGTAAAGATAATGGGCTGAAAGACATAAAGACCTGGATGGCCGCTAACTTTCTGCTTCTTAATTCAGATAAAACTGAGGTTATTGTACTCGGTCCTGAAAATCTTAGACATATGGTCTCTAACCAGATTCTTACTCTGGATGACATTACCTTGGCCTCCAGTAACGCTGTGAGGAACCTTGGAGTCATTTTTGACCAGGATATGTCCTTCAACGCACATATTAAACAAATATTTGCGCAACATCTCTAAAATTAGAAATATCCTGTCTCAGAGTGACGCTGAAAAACTAGTTCATGCATTTATTACTTCCAGGCTGGACGACTGTAATTCATTATTATCAGGATGTCCAAAAAACTCCCTGAAAAGCCTTCAGCTGATCCAAAATGCTGCAGCAAGAGTCCTGACAGGGACTAGAAAGAGAGAGCATATTTCTCCTGTTTTGGCTTCCCTTCATTGGCTTCCTGTTAAATCCAGAATTGAATTCAAAATCCTGCTCCTCACATACAAGGTCTTAAATAATCAGGCCCCATCTTATCTTAATGACCTTGTAGTACCATATCACCCCATTAGAGCACTTCGCTCTCGCTCTGCAGGCCTACTTGTTGTTCCTAGAGTATTTAAAAGTAGAATGGGAGGCAGAGCCTTCAGTTTTCAGGCCTCTCTTCTGTGGAACCAGCTTCCAGTTTGGATTCGGGAGACAGACACTATCTCTACTTTTAAGATTAGGCTTAAAACTTTCCTTTTTGCTAAAGCATATAGTTAGGGCTGGACCAGGTGACCCTGAATCCTCCCTTAGTTATGCTGCAATAGACGTAGGCTGCCGGGGATTCCCATGATGCATTGAGTTTTTCCTTTCCAGTCATCTTTCTCACTCACTATGTGTTAATAGACTTCTCTGCATCGAATCATGTCTGTTATTAACCTCTGTCTCTCTTCCACAGCATGTCTTTATCCTGTCTTCCTTCCCTCACCCCAACCGGTCGCAGCAGATGGCCCCGCCCCTCCCTGAGCCTGGTTCTGCCGGAGGTTTCTTCCTGTTAAAAGGGAGTTTTTCCTTCCCACTTTAGTTGTTGGGTTTTCTCTGAATCTATTATTGTACGATCTACTGTACAATATAAAGCGCCTTGAGATGACTGTTGTTGTGATTTGGTGCTATATAAATAAAATTGAATTGAATTGAATTAATCCAGCTTATCTTTTTCTCCCTGTTTTCCTGCCTTAAAAATAGCTTCTTGACATCCACCAGAGAGACCATTTCTAACACGGCTTCAGTGAACAGCAGACAGCTGAAAGGCCAAATGAAACTCAGGTCCTGTGTCAGGTCTTTGCTGGATTTCCCCCCCCCCCATTTCTTAATTACATGACATTCAGATTTTGATCATTTGCTGTAGATACTTTTTCGGCCTACAACTCGCTCTTTTGTCCCTAATGTCTCTGGTTACCTTTAATACTTTGAAGGACACACTGAGATTACACAAGTTACAAGATAGTTTGGCTCCTTAGAAGCAAAATATAATAAAGGGTGACTCAAGACTTTTGCTCAGTACCATATGTCAGTAAAGATTTTCAAGTTGAACATTTAATTTATCAAGATCTGATGTCTGATTGTGTGTTGAGGGTTGCCTAAATTTTGGAGTAATATATACATCACATTAGATTAGATTACAACTGGAATTTTTCAAAACTAGTTAAAAAGCCAGTTAGGCATACACGTTGTCTTTTGTTTACAGTCTCTCTCCCCCCCCCCCGGCCACTCGACACATCTCTAGCAAAACATAGTCTCGCTTTAAACCTGTAAGAACTTTAAACATATAAGAATTACTTCAAGTCTCAAAAATGTTAACTAACCTTTGTATCGAGTTTTGCAAGATGTTCCTTGTAGAGAGCGTCTCGTTTCTTCAGCTCTTTCTCCTTCTCCTCCAGCTGATGAGCCTGCGATAATGTAACATTCATAGAAGATATCAGTACAGCTCTGAAAACGTCATATTGAAATTTTTTAGAGGCTGACACTCAATTTACATGCGGTTTTTTCAGGGTCAATTTTTCCTGTTTTTCAAAGTTACAGCTGCAACTCATGTCTGTGATTTGCAGCTGTTTGAGAGTGAGGCATGCATGCATGCATCTCTATCGTCCTACCTTCAGCTCCATCCACTGAAACAACAACGCGGCAAGAAAGAAAAAGAAGCACATTAAAAGGAGGAAAGAGTTTTGTATTTACAGCAGAGTTCCTCACATATTCAGAGTCAAGCGTGTCTTCCTTTGCTTACATAAAGCTGCACCATGAGCTTCTCATCTTCCGTCTTCATTCGCTCTTTCATGATAGTGTCTGTGAGCTTCTCCGTGCTCGCCGCCCTCTCAGCCTCCAGAATCTTCTTCACCTGCTCCTCCACCCGAGCCCGAGCTGCTGCCCTCGCCTCAGCTCGAACCTGCACCCTCATCTCCTCCAACCTTCACATGCACAAAGTGCATCTTTTAAAGAACTTAGAGTTGATTAATCGATAAGCTGATCAACTGAGAATGCATCAGCAGCAACTGCTCAAGTGTGCAGATATCCTGGGATAATTGTACTTAATTAATAAGAATATATTCTCTGACTGGGGAGGGGCTGTAGATCTAGTACACTCTGCTTCTGTATGTGTAAGACACGGATTGATACAGTTCAAGGTGTTACACAGACTCCACTTGTCAAGGGAGAAACTGGCAAGAATGTACCAGGGGGCCGATCCGACCTGCCCCAGATGTAAACAGGTGCCAGCCAACTTATGCCACATGTTCTGGTCTTGTTCCAGGCTGAAAGACTTTTGGGCTAACATCTTTAGAACATTCTCATTCATTTATACTAAAGATATGGAACCAATGCCTCTGACAGCCATCTTTGGTGTGGCACCGAGGGAAACTCAACTAACAGCCTCTCAGAGGAAGGCAATAGCATTCACCTCATTGTTGGCTAGGAGATTGATTCTATTCAACTGGATAAAGGCAACACTGCCATCCCATAAACGCTGGGTGGAGGAGGTGATGGCACACCTCAAATTAGAACATCTCAGATTTACTATACAGGGCAACACCAAGAAATTCTTTAAGGTCTGGCAGCCTTTCATTTCCTATTTTGAAGATGAGTTTTCATCTACTCCATAACTGGCAACTCCCCCCCCCCCTTTTATTTATTTATTTATCTTTTCTCTGTCTGGGTATAGTTTGTCTTACACTGTGTTGTAGGAATTGAGTTCGAGCTTTTCTGTATGAATGATATGCTTTCTGAAAACTCAATAAAAACACTGATTAAAAAAAATAAGAATATATTCTCTGATATTCAAAGTTTTGATTGCAGTTTAACTTTAAAATCTTTGTTATCGCTATTTAAATATTATATTTATTATTGATTTATGGCGTTTTTGCTTAAAAAATGAATAAATTTGAATGTTTTCCTATTAAATAGAATTAGTGACTAAATAATTAATGTGGCATCTTGAGCAGAAATGTGTGCATCGGTACGGATCGACTACAAACCTCTACAGTTGTGTTTTTATCTTATCAGAAGGGACAAATGAGACAGCAAGATTCAAAACTCAGTAAAACATTCAGTCTTGTGTCCTTACTGCCTCTGTAGCTCCTGCCTCTTCTGGTCGATCTCCTCCTTCAGACTTCTCTGCATCTCCTCTTTGAGCTTCTGCCTCAACTCGTCTTCCGACACTTGAGAAGAAACAAACAAAGCAATGATTGCAAACATGTTAAATCTACTGATTAAATTTGATCTCCTACTAAAAGCCTGAAACTCTTTCCAAATGAAAGCCTCAAACATAACTTGAACATCACTGCTTTAGAACGCTGAAATGAAACTTCTACCTGAAATAATGGTTACACATTGGTAATAAGAAAAGCAACAAATGGTGTGTCCCTGTGTACTTATTTTTCTGATATGAGTGCTTGATCTTCTTCACAGAGTCAGTATAGTAAGAAGCAAGGAAACGGAGAACCTCACTGGGAGGCAAATCTGCTGAGGTGGTAGGTGGCGTGTTCTGGCACACGCTACAGTTCGGGTCAATTCCACTGAATGCTCTGCCTCAGAGATTTCCGGATGTTACACTGTAACTCTGTAATGTATTTTAGGCTTGGAAACTTCAAACTGCTGCTTTCAGCTCTTGTTAACTGAAATGATCCTGCAGACAATAGACGGAAATGCTCATTCTCAAATCTTAATCCCACCTTAGAGACAAGTGGTTTATTATTGTTATTATTACACTTTTTGGATGCTTCATCAGCTGTATCTCTCTCATTTCCTCAGAGTCATGTGATTTGGACTTTAATTCTGCATACTTGTGTATCTACAACGAGTCTTCAACCTCAGTCTGCGACTGGGGAGAGTGCCCGCCCTATGGAAGACATCCTGCATCGTCCCGGTCCCCAAAAAGAACCGGCCCAATGAGCTGAATGACTTCCGACCGGTGGCACTGACGTCACATCTTATGAAGACTCTAGAGCGGCTCTTCCTCAACCTCCTCCGACCACAGGTACAACATGCCCAGGACCCACTACAGTTTGCATACAAGGCGGGTGTCGGAGTGGAGGATGCCATCCTGTACCTCCTACACAGAGCCCACTCACACCTGGATGGGGGAAAAGGCACGGTCAGGATCCTGTTTCTTGACTTTTCCAGTGCCTTTAATACCATCCGGCCCTGTATGCTTCAGGAAAAACTGAACAGGATGGAGGTGGACCCCTGCCTGGTGGCTTGGATCTCCGACTACCTCACCGACAGACCACAGTACGTCAGGCTGAAGGACATCACGTCTGACACAGTGGTCAGCAGCACAGGAGCACCACAGGGAACTGTGCTGTCCCCTCTTCTCTTCACCCTGTACACCTCTGACTTCTGCTACAACTCTGAATTATGCCATATTCAGAAGTTTGCAGATGACACGGCCATCATGGGGTGTATCTGGGATGATCAGGAAGAGGAGTACAGAAGTCTGGTGAGGAACTTTGTCGCATGGAGTCACACAAACCACCTGCAACTCAACACCTCAAAGACTAAGGAACTGGTTGTGGACTTCGGGAGGTCCAGAGTAGGTCCACTGCCGGTTCAGATAGAGGGGGAGGAGGTGGAGGTGGTCAACAAGTACAAGTACCTCGGGCTGTGGGTGGACAATAAACTGGACTGGTCATGCAACACAGAGCACCTGTATAAAAAAGCCCAAAGCCGACTGTACTTCCTCAGGAGGCTGAGGTCTTTTAACATCTGCAGGAAGCTCCTGAGGATGTTTTACCAGTCAGTGGTTGCAGGAGTACTTTTCTATGCTGTGGTGTGCTGGGGGAGCAGCACAGCAAAGAAGGACTCATCCAGGCTGGAGAAACTGATCAGGAGGGCTAGCTCTGTGGTCGGCATGAAGCTGGACACTCTGGTGACAGTGGCAGAGAAAAGGACATTAAAGAAACTGATGGGCATTATGGACAATGCTGGGCATCCTCTGCACACGGCCATTAACAATCAGAAGAGTCTGTTCAGTGACAGGTTGCTTCTCCCCAAGACAAGAACTAACAGACTTAAAAACTCCTTTGTCCCACACGCCATCAGACTGTTTAACTCCTCTCTGGAGGGGAGAGGGAGGGGAAACAGGAGGACAAAGGAGGGGGGAACAACTAAGCTGTAGTGCCTCTTCACCTCACTGTACAATACCTTTTGTGCAATACTTTTGTAAATAGTCAACAGTGCAATAGACTCAATACTTGAAATGTGCAATTCACTTGTATTTTTATTTTTTATTCCTATTTATTCTATTTATCCCCTTCGTATATTTTATTTATATTGTCTCTGTATTTATATGTGTGTGTGTGTGTGTGTGTGTGTGTGTGTGTGTGTGTGTGTGTGTGTGTGTGTGTGTGTGTGTGTGTGTATATAATATTCTGTAACTCTGTAACTTCTGTCGGTGCTGTGCTTTTTTGGAAATCGAATTTCCCAGAGGAACCCACCCGAGGGATTAATAAAGTTCTATCTTATCTTATCTTATCTTATCTTATCTTATCTTATCTGACTGAGCAACATTATAAGGTTTGTCCTATTAACCTCCATGTCCTTAGCCACAGCATGCACTTCAAAGCATCACAAGAGCTAATTGGAAATGCCAAAAGATTAGGATGGTTCAGACTCACCTGTCACAGGTGGGGGTGGTGTTGTGACAACAGGTACTTCCTTCTCATCAAAAGGAGGCACAGATGGGTTCTTGGGGGACTCCTCGGTTGGTGGCGGTGGAGCTAGAGGTGGGTGAGTTGGGGCAACAGCTTGCTCCACACAGTGACAAGATGGAGATGTTTCTTCAAAAGAGAGCATTGGAGGTGCTAGAGCGTCCTCTGGAGGAGGTGGAGATTGAGCACATGGAGGCTCTGGATCAATAGCTGGAACCACGACTGGTGCCTCCACTTGACACCGCTGGTCCACTTCCTCCACTGGTCCAGATGGAGTAGATTCAACCGTGGGTGGAAGTTGGACTGTTTCTACTGGTGGAGGTGATGGGGTAACAGATTCTAGAGGTTCAACAGATGGAGTGACAGTAGCGGGCTCAATAATAGTGGGGGGTGTTTGAGATGAAGGTTCAGGTGGAGCCAGAGATGCTTGAGATGACTCTACAGACGTGGGTAGGATTAAGGTTTCAGCAGAAGGTGGGACTTCAGCAGGGGGTGGAGGAAGGGGCTCTACAGGTGCTTTGACTCCTGGGGAAGGGGTGGATGGAGTTTGAGCTGCAGGCTCTGGAGGGGCTGGAGGAAAGGAGTGAAACTGCACAGGAGGAGGCGGGATGAGCTTAACAGCAGGAGCAGGTTCCACTGTTGGAACTGTGGCTCCCTGAGAAGGAGGAGAAAGAGAAGGAGGTGGTGCTGCGATAACTGTAGGTGGAGGAGGTGACAAGTGTTCCACAGAAGAGGTGGGATCTGGAGAAGCCACTGGTTTTGATGCATGAGCGAGATGCGGCGAGACGACCTCTGGCGACAGCTTCATCCGCTTGATGACTCGGTCTGACAGCTGATGAAAGAAGAATAATAATAACCATAAGCGCCACCTGCAGGCCACAAAGAGCAAATTCAAATGTTTCCCATGCTGGTGCTCTGCTCTCTATCACAGGTTCAAGTCTTGCGTAAGTAATGTGAAGTTTACGCATCACTGCCATTAAACACTGCAGCGTTATTTCATAAGACTCAGCGTGCCACTGAACAAGTGTCCAAAGGAATTTTATATCAAATACATCAGAAAATAGGTCTCCTTGTTTCTTGTAAATATAATTGAAAAGACCTTCAGACTGTCTGACCTTTAATATTTTCTAAGAGAAATTCAGAATAAGAACAAATGAGAAATAATGTTATTTTATTTGTGCTTTTGTCTGTTGAACAGCCACCGGCAGTGACATAAATACACATTCAAAATCCAGAGAAGCGACTTTGGTACAGCCTTGCTGCCCTTTGAAAAAGTAACACTTACTGAGAAAGATGAAAGCATAAATGGTATATAACTTTATTTGTTTAAGAGTGAAGAACCTATCACTTTTATGCAACAATATATTTTCTTAAAAGAGTTCTTATCAAATACCATGACCAAGGCTACATCAGTGGAGAAGTTTAGTGACTTTTAAGAAAATAGAAAGTCCAGCAGTATTGCAGCATTGAAAACAAGCCAATCAATCCAATGATATGTCAAACAAAACAATAACTGACAGTTTTTAAATTGAAATTGTGCTGTTTTTAAAACACAATCTCAAACACCACTGGCTCAAATGATGCTCCAAACCATGACAGAGCCTCCGTCGTGCTTTTACACAGCGGAGGCTCTGTAGACACTTCTCTCCTGACCTCCTCCATAAATTCAAGATTTGAACCTACAACTTCAAATTTAGCTTCATCACTATATAAATTTAGTTGGCCTTGAATTTCAGCCACCCTTCCACTGAGACCATTTCTGATGAAGCTTTAGCAAAAAGTGTCCTATTATAATTATTATTAGGACTTAACTTTCAGATGCGTTTCATCTAATCTGCATAGTTTTTTTAAGCCTGCCACTTCAAAATGAGAGAAAAAGGAAAGAAATGAGAGGTGGCTCAAGACTTTTGCACCTTGCTGTATTTAAGGACCCCAGTGCCTGTATTTAAATCATTCACATTTCTCGGGACTTTTTTGGTGTTATGCTGCCTCCCACTGACAGCACATAACACCAACTAGCAATATGCCTTCTGCATATTTGGACACACTTTAATACAATCTGTAAATACGATCATTCTTGACAAAATCAGAGGCTTGAGCCAGCTCCTACTGGAGAATTATATATTTTAGGATCATTTTTTATTGCGATCAATTCATGCAGTAAAATTTTATTCTTTGAAGCCAGGGATGTCAAACTCATTTTACCCTGTTGGTCACATCTAGCCCACTTTGATTTTAATTGGGGTGAAAATCCCCTCT
The DNA here is from genome assembly GCF_057382275.1 of Copadichromis virginalis. Taxonomy (NCBI): domain Eukaryota; kingdom Metazoa; phylum Chordata; class Actinopteri; order Cichliformes; family Cichlidae; genus Copadichromis; species Copadichromis virginalis. The sequence goes on from NC_140624.1 coordinate 17,682,005, forward strand.
GTCAGTGTAAAGAAATGTAACTGCACACTTAATCCCTGTGATATCTCAATGTAAGAAAAAGGAAGTATGTTTTTCTACGTGACAAAGGAACTGTGCTGTAGTTAATAAAAGAAATCTTTGAGCAGGACTATTCTGGCTTAAATTGTAACAAATAAAAGCATAAAATTACAGAAAGATGTTCTGGTAGGTCATTGCCCAGACCATCCGGTAATTATAAAGAATAATATTTTTGTTAATTCACAGAAAGTTTCCTATTTTATTTATTTGTTTATTTTACTTTAAAGTAGACAGATTAAAAAAGGAATTTCTGTAGTGGATAGTGAGAAAAATAGTAACTTTAGTGTTTTTCATTTAACTATTACTTCATAACTTTGGTGACAAATACAGAGTCAAATACTGAATAGCAGTTTCTATCCTGTTTTTCTTATATTACTCTTTTGTAATTATATTTAAACCTTTTCTCTTGACCCCGCAGGGACTTTCACTTAATTTGTTACAATGACAATAAAGATATTCTGATTCTGTGTAGTATGAATGGTGGCTGGGCTGTCTTTATTAGCAGAACAAGCTGTAAAATTTATGAAAATACAGTTCAAAGTCCAAAATAAAAAAAAAAGAACAAACTCCAATCCTGTGGGCCAGACTGGCCGGATTCAGGCACGCGGGTCTAATATTTGACACCCCTGATACAAACCAAAGTAAAAGTGCTGTTGTTACACTGTAATGTCACCAATAGAGGTCGATAAAGGTCGCAGATTGAGAATGGCATTATTTACCTGAAATAAAGCTGATTTAATTATAGATATGATGCCGTAAAGAATTAACCCATAGTTTGGATATTACAGGAATTTAAAGACTTTGTGAAGCAGCACTTCCACACGTGTGGGGAATGTAAGGCGAGCATGCACTTTCTATTTTTAACCCCTACACCAGAGGGATGCCGCTGACTTTGTGCGGGGTGATTTTAGCAGACTTTAAAAAATGGAAAGAAAAAAATTTTTCAACAAGGGCGTCTGAGACAGGAATGGTAAATGGCCTGTATTTATATAGCGCTTTACTAGTCCCCAAGGACCCCAAAGCACTTTACATATCCAGTCATCCACCCATTCACACACTGGAATGACAGGAAATCACTGACTTGCACTGATGCGCTGTGCAGCCGTGCGCTATACTGATGGAAACAGCTCTAAACAAGCCTTCACTCACCCGAATGCCCTTCAGAAAAGTAATTCCTCCGCCTTCATCTTCCTCACAGAAGTGACTCGGGCTGTTTCCCCCCATCACTGCCCCTGCTGAAACTACAGCACCCACAGCGTGGACGAGTGCTTAGTGACATAAAACCCAAACAGCTGCCCTTCCCACCACCGACGGGGAATAACATGAGCAGCCATTGGATGGAGTTGAACACCACCCCCCCCTGGATTGGTCCATTGCGCATTAGTCAGTGAAACGTAAGAGAACAGAGTGTCCCAGCTTTAAACATTCATAAAACTCACTTAAAAAGGAAGCATGCACAGATAAAAAAACAAAATAAAAACAGTCTCAGTCTTCAGCTATGTTCCCACTTTAATTTCAGTCACCAGGGAGTGTAAAGATTTATTGTTGACAAATACACCTGAGACAATATGACAAGGACACGGGGACTTTAATATGCACTGCATAACCTGTCCCCCTATCTAATCACGCAATCTGACTCCAGCAGCTCTTCACACATGAATCGGTGAAGTCCTTAAAATGAACACGAACCTGGAGCAGCTAGAGGCTAAAAAAATAAATATCCAAACAACATCATAGGCAAAAAAGAAAAGTGGCACTGAATTTGTGTCTGTGAACGCACCATAATGAGGTACTAATGTTAAAACACCTAACACCGAGAGTATTCGTATTTTTCCTATTGTTAGCAAATCCAAAATAAAGACCAAACTCAGAATCTGTGTAGCCAAAGTATTACAACTCAACACTGACCGACACTGTTGCACTGGCTGACAAAGCTCTCACCAGACCCCCAATCACACACTTCGAACAGTACCTACAAAATAAAATATTAACTCGTCCTGATAAAAACAGTCTCCAGCTGTATTCAGAAATGATTTCGTTAAATGACACCGGCTGGAAAAGTGGGACTTTAGTGTGAAAATCTGACGTTTTGGCCACAGGGGGCAGTAAAACTGTCGACACAGCATATACATGCTGCAAACATATTTCTTTCCCCTTCAAATCTATCATTATAATTATAACAGATTAAACACTGAAAACATCTTTACCTAGAGTCTGTCAAGCGGAAACAAGAATGTTTATGGATTTTGTATGAAAAAAAAAAAAAAAGACAATTTAATCTGACTAATAATCACTCTTCAAGTTTGTGGTAAAATGCTTGACAGGAAGCTCACAGTAAGTCGTTTTTACAACTTTCTGCAATCAAGCACAAGAAAAACAAGTTCTGGGGTAAATGATGGCATGTATCTCTTTGGGCCTGAAGAGAGGGTGAAAACTCTCTGTGGGTTCATCACCATAATCAAGTAGTCACGTGATCAAGTAGTGTAAAAATATTGACTATAGCTGGTTTTAGAGATCTACATCTTCAGTCACAGCGAATGGGCTTGGTGCTTGGAGTCAGAGAGCACAGACAGACAAAACACAGATTCATTCACACGTGGAATTAAAATAAAGAAATCCATCATGAATGAGATCTGGCTCAACTGACTCAAAAAGCTCCTAGCAATAAATCTGTGCTGATTTTTAATAATCTGCTGGATTTGATCTGTTCATGGGATTTGCTGACAACAATAAAAATGCAGAACACCACCATCCTTTAAACTGTTCAGGTGGTGTATGACTGAGCACCGTGTAATCAAGTATAAATCTAAATGACCCTAAAACTGTATAAAACTGCTGCGGGATAACAACATCACTCTACGTCCAACACGATAACTGATTTTCTGTCCACCGCCAGTCTCTGGTTCGTCACTCTGCCTTCTTCTCTTTGGCGTCGGGTCCCCGTAGAGCCGCCCGCACGCTGCTCCACACCTCCGTGTACAGAAGAGTACCGACGAAGACCACGGCCGTCCCCACCCAGTGCCAGGTGGTGAAGGGGTTTTGGAAATAAATGATGGAGAAGATGAGGCTGAGGAACTTCCTGAGCGTCACCACCAGCGTGACCGTCAGTGAGGCGCACTCGGTGGTCAGGATGAAAACACCACGGATGCAAACGTACCTGAAGAAACGGTTAAAGACTGCAACAAGACTCGAGACACAGAAGACAAAAACCTAATTTCTTCACGTGTTGCTAAGACGGTCTGTGTCAATTGACCTCGTAAGCTAAACCGCCATTTAATTAATGTTATTTTTCACGATCAGCATCACTGGACAGATCAGGCAGGGATTAATCAGTTAATATTGTGATCCCGTGTATAACAGAAATATTCAAACCTAGTTTTGGTAGTAATATAAAATTATTCTGGTAAATTATTGTAGTATTTATTTTAATTAACATTTTTCTATGAAGCCCATAGTGGATTATTAAGGTTTTATTTTACAGCTGATTTATAGTTTAGTTCCATTAATTAATATTAGTTTACAAATATTTAGGAAAACAACTTAAACTTTCATTTTTTTAAAGTAAAAAAAATAAGGGCCACTCTTTAGTTTTCTCACTTATAATATTACTTTGTGTTACGAACTATTTTAGCAGTTGTTACAGCACGAATTTAGATTCTGGGTCATACTGTTTCTCTTACTGAGACAGCATTATAGTTTACATACATGCTACAAAGGCTGAATCCCCACGAATATTTTCTGAATTTCAAATGAATCAGTATATGTACAAGTAATCTCTGTGAACCATAAGCTCTGGTTTCAGACTGCTCTGAACACACGGCTTTGTATTGTCAAATAAAAAGGATATCACTACCAAAGTTATCTCAGACACGCTTTTGGTTCTAAGCTGAGAGGCCCAACCAGGAACCAGCATAAGAGTTAAGCATTAAAAACAGCGCATAAGCGGCTTTGCCCAAATAACTCTGTTTTATCATTATAAATAAAGGCAAAGTCAGTAATCAAAATTCAGCTGATGCTCAGAAACAATGAAATTTGATGAGTCAGCTACTTAAAGCAAGAGGTGATGTATAAAATTTCCATGATTAAAACCACGCTGCAGTTTTGACTTTTGGTATAAAAATCCAAGCACCTTCTTCCTTTACAGCAGTGCCTTTCATGCCTTTATTTAAACAAAACAAAAGAACATCCAAACAAGCCTTCATCAGCACAGAGTTGTCAACCCACTCAGGGGAAACATGAGCTGGCCTCTCACAACGAGAGGTATTACTTCACTGATGTTGTCACAGAAACCGGGCTCAGTGCTGTGAACATGTCCGGATACTTGATCTGTGAGCTCGCCGAGAAGCGACGCTACCATCTGTGGGACTAAGACCTGCTGACTCTGTGAATCCCGCCCAGACGTGACTAAAACCACAGGGCTGCTGAAGCGAGGGCCACCTCAGATAGATCCTCTGCTGTGGTGTGAAGAGCTGTTTGTGACACCACAGTTTTTAAGTCCAGTAAGAGCGCGATACTTTCAAACTCAACGGCTGTTCATAATGTCAACAGTGGGCTGAATGTGTCTTTAGTGCAAGCTGAGACAAGATTGATCAAACTAAACCGATTTTTTTTTTTAATATTAGCTTTAATAGCACACACATATGTGAAGTGCTCGACAGTTATCTCTGCCTAATTAGATGATTAAACTCTGCTTGGTATGTGGGTGTAAACATTTCTTTAAAACTGTGTGTGCTTAATGAATTGAACATTGTTTTTTGCATCTGATGAAGGTCATTTGGATCTAAATTTGTGATTTAATAAAACAGCAATAAGCTGAGGTTACAGTTTCTATTTTTAGCTGCTGGGGGAAAAAAGCAAGTGATGAACTGTGATATTGTGTTTAGTAGGAAAAGAGAAAAACAGTACAAGCAAACTGCAAAAGTACTTGTTTTGGTAGGATACTGTGTGATGACATTGATCAGCAGGTAGATCCACATTATCGGCACGGTCAGTTCGACCCCAGGAATCAGCGTGCGAGCTGCAAAGAAAGTAATCATTGACACCTGTGATGAAACACGCACTCTGAAAAAGACTCCCAGAATGAATTGACGGCACTCACTGCTCTGACTGAAGAGGACACAGTGGTTGTAGATATTTGTAGAGAGAAGCAGGAAGCCCGGCAGAGGCAGGCAGTGCTGCAAAAAGATGCAAAGGAATCATGTTAAAGGATTGCACATTTTAAAACAGCTCCATGAAAACATTTGTGGAGTGAATTCCTGGGCTGTTGGTGCTGGAGGAAAACTCACATTGTAGAAGAGCGCCTCTTTGGAGTGTTTTCCATACTTCTTGTACAGTGTCTCCTGAAAAATGCCCATCCTCGCAGACATCAGCAGGGCAAAGGTCAACATGGCGATACCTGAATGCATCCGTACAACATGTATATTGATTATCAACATGTCATGATCAACATGACTTCCCACCCCTGCAAATGCCTCCAACACACAAAATGATTGGACAGAAACTTGTGACTTACTACTAAACATACACACCGATATTCACATATCTGCAAAAAGCCAGCATCAGCTGCCACTCACCTATAAGCCAATGCATAAAGGTGTAAAAGCCTTGGTCTTCTGAACCCTCATTTGACACATTCTGCAAAATCAGGAGTGCAGTTTATGAGAGCACACTTAAACAAATGCTAAAATGACTCACAGTCAAACTGCAGCAGTACCCAGTGTTCTGCAGAGGACTCACCACTTGTTTGGCAGACATGATGGTGCAGATGAAGATACCTGCAGAAACTAAGGCTATAGACAGATATTTGCTGGCCGAATATCTGCGGAGAGAGAAGAAAAATGTGGGTAGATTCACTACGACTCTTTTCAACTTTTATTTCGATTTGAAAGCTTCCTCTTTTCAATAGCTTCAACTACACAGCTGAAAAAAGTGAATAAAATTTGCATTTTTAAGCCCGAGATGAGCGTTTTCATTGTCGCCACCTTGGTTGAAAACTTGGCTGGGACAAGGAAGGGAGGAAAGCTGACTCATTAACCAATGAGCGGATAATTCTCCGTTCCTAAACATAATGTAACCAAGATTTACAAAATAGAATGTATTTGTTACTGAATATAACCAAAACCGAGTGACCGAGAGGGGGAACACAGACAGCTTTTCCTCCCATAGACTTCTATAGTATGGAAGTATCTTTGCAACCTAAGCAAGCGTCATCTGGTGGCCTTCAGATATAATGCAGGTGTTTCCACAATAGCTTCCTTTGTCCAACCTGGCTGCTATGTCCATCTTTAAAACTATCAATGTATAAAATATAATGATGGGTACTGTAGACAGCACCACTACAAACTTTCAAGACAATGAAGATGAATGTGTAAATCAGACTGTCGTAGTAAACCTGCTCCAACAGGATCTGGTGAAGATGATTTTATTTCTATAAAACAGCCAAATTTGTGGAACACGGGATTGTCTTTGTGAAATATGAATGAATCAGTTCAGATGCAGGGATTTTTGCAACTGTCTGTCCACAGAATAAAACCCTGATCATTATAATCTCTGTCAGCAAAAAATTGATCCTATTAGCATTTAATCAAAGTGTGTGGTCATTAAGTACACTCCATGAAGCGTTCTAGTTGCTAAATTTACAAAGTCAAAAACATAGTGGGGAAACGTTATGTATGTTGTTGGGGGATGCTGGGTACCTTTTCTTCAGGATGATTATTCCCAGGATCATGTTAGCGATTAGTGATCCCTACAGAGAAACAAGAAAACAGTTCAGAGATCAGGCTTTGGTGAAGGAAGTGATGGTCAGTGATAACAGGAAACATTCAAGAGTCATAGTGTGAAACTTACTGATCTAAAGATCATGTGTAGAGGCATGGCGATGTTGAAGTTGAGAGCGTAGTTGTTGATCACACTGACAGTGAAGAACATGGTCACCATGATCACATAGTTACTGAAAAAAAATAAATAAATAATGGACAATGTGATTCAGTGTCAGCTTTAAAAAGTCACCAGCTGAAAAATATTCACGTCAATCTTTTTTGTTAATAAATTATTTAATTTTCACCTAATAGGTATTGCTGGTTTCTTGCGTCCAAAGTTTGTTTCAAAGATGAAACCTTCCAATGCGATGAAGACAAACTGAGCAAAGGTGACTATGTTGCCACATCCTGGAAAATCTCTATGAAAAAAAAAAGAAAAAGAGCCAAGAGTTAATTAATAATGCATCATTTAATGCTAACGACAGACATTTCAAAAATGAATACACTGGAAAAAAAAAAAAAAAAAAAAAAAACAGAGCAATATATGTATAACTTTTTCTCTAATCTACATACCCACTTAGTATAATTGAATGGCATTATGTAACTGTAATGAAAATAAAAACTAGCTTCAGAATAAATGTGCTAAAAGAAAATAAAGATAGAAGTAAATCTTTAGTTTTAGTCTTTGGTAATGTGGCCCAATCTATGGATACTATACCATGAGCAGGCTTTTGCATGGCTGTTTCTAGACATAGGGATATCTACATGAATATGAGCCAGGTGCCTGCACAAGTGCTGTGATTATTTATTCAGAAATTCTTAAATTTACAGTCAGATTTACACCCAGCCTCACCTGTATGGACGCACAACTTTCACAGGTAAGGAAGGGGGGATAAAAACAAACAACTAAAACAAGGTGCTGACAGACACCCCAAATATGGGTGTGTATAGTATTGACACTGTGCATACACATAGTCACCTGACACTTTATTTGGAATACCTGCTCAGCTCTTGTTAAATAAATTATCTCATCAGCCAATCATAGGCACCTTGTTAAATCTGTTGCCAGGGAGAATTAAACAGTTCTGAAGGCAAAAGGTCCAAACTTGGACCAAATAAGTGTGCAGTAAAAGTATTTCCATAGAATCTCACTAACTACAGGAAACCACTCTCTTACTTTCACTTCAGTAACACTGACCAACAGCTGATAACACAGAAACACCGAATAACCACAGAAGCACAAAGTACATGTCAAAAGACTGAACTCCTTCCAGCATAAACTCGTAATGCAAGTGATTATGACACACAGTGATACTGCTCTGCTACATATACTGCACGCAGCGTAGCCAGTTTTCTCGTTAACACCATCCATTAACTACGTGAGGTCAGGAGTAACTTAAAAAACGTCTTGATCAAGTATGATTTAAGAAGCAAAAACCGTTGAAAACGAGTTAAAATTATTCAGGAGGAGAAGGGTAGCTTAGTAACACTCAGACACTTAGACAAACATGCAAACGAGACTTCACTTCCTGTATGAATTCAGTGAAAACACCTGTGCAACGAGGAATCTAAAAACAAACTGTTCACACAAACGTTTGTGAAGTAAAGTCTTCATGAGGCATTGGTGTAGACACGGTGTAAGTTTCTCACTGACCTCACAAGCAGCTCCAGAAACACCACATTGCTACAACAGCCGACAAAAACAAGAACAACGGCAAACACGGGCCCCATGGTGTTCACGGCGGGAAAAACTCGGTGGAAGATGTGTCACTTAATCAAACGGGACAATGAACGGAGCATGTTTGCATTACGGCAGCGGTTTGTGTGTCCGACTTCTTGTGCTTTCACACAAACTCCGGTTTCAGCTGAACACGTCTGAATCCGAGATTTCGCTCTTCCTTGTTCCAGGTGCTTCATGGGAGTTGTAGTTTATTTAAAAAATAGGAAAAGGGGTTTCCCGTGTGCGTAATATTTATAGTTTCATGTAACACATTACGAGTTAAAAAACGTATTGTACAGGAAGCAACACTACATGTGAATATTAGAGAAAAATGTAACAAACAAATGAATAAATATGCGTTCAGCGTAATCACGGTCCAGCTCTGACGACACGCATGCGCAGCTCATTACAGACTGAAAAATAATGAGATATCACTCTGCCTCATTTTATAGGTACATGAAGCCACGCAAGGCTGTTGGAGCAGGGGAGCTGCTCACTATGAACTATGATCGTGCAAATTTTGGTATCGATTTGATACCAAGTAAATACAGGAAGATTATTACTGATACTATTACTTTTAATCTATGAAGGGAGCTTATATAGGGAAGAGCAGGGTGCTGGGATTTATGACATGAATCATCATCCATTTGCAAATTTTGAAAAGATTTAAATCACTGTGGTTTTACTTTCCATAATAAAAAGTCAACACAATCAGCGTTTCATGGATTTTAACAATGACCTTTTTGGAGAGCTGGAATGTAAATATGCCTGTCTCTGACGGACTTTGTTTTTAAATATGTTATAGACTATAGATAAAATAGATATGACAGTCAAGCCAAAAAAGGTTCAGACATTTTTCTTTTTCCAAATGTTTTAATTAAAAAAATATATATAACACAATTCAATGATCTACATACTAAACTTGAGGGATAAAAATAAAGTACTGATTATTTCGCGCTAGCATCGATCCAATATCAATAACATTTACAATCTGAAACATCTAATAATTATCTGATATGACACCTTATATATTTTTGGACTACAGATGTCTTACAGTTAAATGATTACAACAGCCAAATAAATCAAATTAATAAGACCAAAGGATAACAAGTACTTTTTTTCTAAACGTGCACACACAGACAGCAAAATTGGCAGAGTGTGTTGGATCAGTGAGTGTCATCATAGACGATCTTTGCTGGCGTGCGCGTATACGTGGCTCCGGCTGACGTGGTTGCGTAATGAACCGCTACCTTTGCCTCCACTGCTGCTACTGCCGCTTGTAGCATCAACACTTTGGCTACGCTGCTTTCGTAAAGCTGCCAGTTTGAGTCGTTGCGACCTCTTGGTGATTGGACAGAGTCTTCAGCGGATACCAAAATGATTTCGCTCACGGATTCACAAAGTAAGAGCCGCTTCTGTTTCTATGCTGTTCTTTGTCTTTCTAGTGTTTCTGTGCGAAACCGGGTTTAGCTGAATGTACGAGGCCAGCAGCTCAAACACGATTGGCTGAGAGCAACGCTACGTCACCACGTGAAGTAGCTGTAAAGGGGAACTGTTTTTTTTTTCTTTTTCACTTGTTTCTTGTTTAAAAAAAAAAACGTATATCGAGCACGGCCGAAGTGTAAACCAACGAGGTTAGCGTATGTGCACGAGTCATTTAACTGCTTGGTTTTTTTGTTGTTGTTTTTTACACTTGGCTGTGTGATGTCAGCACAGAAGTCCCACCTACCTGCTGTTCAAACCTTCTGTCTGCAAAGGGCAGCCAATAATAAGAAAGCTTGCTTAAAGCTGGCTAATCCAGAGTCCCACTGTAAGAAAAACAAGGCTTATTTTGGACTGGATCATGCAAAGCTGCCTTGTAATAAAATGTGAAGCTGGAAATGAATATGAATACCCCCCTTAATGAATAGTCATTCTGCATTTCTTTAATAAAATTGAAATCCATGTAAACCAAAGTAGATCATGCGACTTATTAATAACTTCTTTCTTTTTCTTGATGTCTGCAGAGATTGGGATGGGACTGACGGGGTTTGGTGTGTTTTTCCTCTTCTTTGGGATGATGCTGTTTTTTGATAAAGCTCTCCTTGCCATTGGAAATGTGAGTTGATGGTTTTTGGGTTCATTGATATATCAGAGTAGTACCTGTATTGTTGATTGCCATTTGGCTGTTGGTCCATATGATCACATTTGCTGATGTGAGTGGAAGTTGATCTTTTCTTTGCTGCTCTAGAGCAGGGCAGTAAAAAGGAAACAGATGTTAAAAATGAATGTTTATATCGGGTAAATTATTAGATTAAAAATTGCTGTGAGCACAGAACCTACCTAGTAATTATAACACAGTGTGAAAGTCTATCCTATATAACCTAAAAGATCTTGGACCCGTGACATGTTGTTTCCTGTGCAGATTCTATTTGTCTCCGGACTGTCGTTCGTCATCGGCCTCGAGCGTACCTTCAGGTTTTTCTTCCAGAGGCACAAACTAAAAGCCACCAGCTTCTTCCTGGGAGGAGTGTTGGTGGTTCTGCTTGGCTGGCCGATTGTTGGGGTTGTTCTGGAGATCTACGGTTTCTTCCTCTTATTCAGGTCAGCTCAGTCAGAAAGGGCTGAACTCCTTTTCCTCTTCTTCCTCGTTTGGCTGCTCCCTATTAGGGGTTGCCACGGTGGATCATCTACCCGAATCTCTCCCTATACCTAACGTCCTTTGTCACCTCAATCCCTCTGCATGTCCTCCTTCACTATATCCATGAACCTCTTCTGCCGTCTTCCCTCTTTCCTCCTGCCTGGCACCTCCATATTCAACACTGTCCACTATCTCTCCTCTGCACATGTCCAAAACAATTTCCAAGTCTCACTTTATTCTTGCACTCGTTAACAGGGGATTCTTCCCGGTGGCAGTCGGATTCATCAGACGAGTGCCTGTGCTCGGATCTTTGCTCAGCTTACCGGGGATCAGTGCGGTAAGTGTCACTCTCAGGCACTTTAACCTTAATAAGGGTCACTAATCACAAATATTGTTTAGCTTTATAAGGCTTTCAATGACATTTGTCTGCAGGACTAACAGTAAATAAACACTGTCTGAATTTGATGAAACTTTGTGGAGAGGAAGATTCCACCAATCTTTGATGCAGTAATAATAAAAGTTGGTCATGGTGGAGAAGGTGCTCTCTGAGTGCACCTGCAGTTTTCTTTTATGCAAGCCTCTCTGGTTGCAGTAAGAAGTCAGATTCTATAGAAGTGCATGAGAAAATGGCTTCTGGCTCTCCTGCTTAGGTTATGGTCTCAGTTGCTACTTTCAGGTTTCATTAAATACAACATGATGTCCACTGTGTACATGAGATTCCAGCTGTAGTTGAAATAGCAGGGTATGCCACCTACATTGTGGCCGAGTCACTCAGACTCATGGTCTGATCCGCACCTTGCATCTATTTAAGCTCAAGGCCTGGAAGCAGAATTTTGCTAATCAAAGGGTGTCACGGTGGCCTCCTCCATCTTTTAAATACAGTCTTTGGCAGACATGGAAAAATCTGGTATTTGCAGCCCGTTGTCTAAAAAGTCATGCAAGTATAATTATACGAATACTAAACTATCTTGTTTTATTTGTGCTAAACAAAATTCAGTTTACCACCATATATGACTAAAATACATCATTTAAAGTCTTGCATTTGAGAAGCTGGAACCAGGGATTTGTTTTCTTTATTCGTATTTGAATAATGTTAAGTGCAAAGAATTGATTATCAAAATATTTGGGGATTAGTTCTCTAAGCTAAACATGAACTTTTTCCATTAGATGATACAAATGGCATTTACGGCAAAAAGCAGCTGAAAGTTTTTAAAGAAGCTGATATTACTTTGTTGATCTATGTGGGCTTTAAAGATTTTTAGAGTGAAATGGCTCCAAAAGCTGGGGAAGGTTTTTTAGATGAGAGGGCTCTGGTCTTTCTCTCATCTAGTCTAATAACAGGGTCCCTGTTGTCCTGAGCACGACCTCATGGGATTCCCTGCTCAGTCTCGTGTCTTTGAAGCCTTTTGTAGCTTCTTGGAAACCGTCAGCGTCCAGGATCAGTTAATTCTGCCGTGGTTGCTAATATTTTACAGCTGTTTACCAATATAAAAACCTCACTGCATTATCAACATCATCATCCTTGCATGTTCTGCTTCATACATGTTATTTTAAATCATCCTTCGCATAACAACTCGTAAATAATTCTGCCCTTTTTCATGTTTTATTTCAGCTGGTGGACAAAATTGGTGAGAGCAACACGATGGTATAACAAAGAGGACAGTTTCAGCGTTTCTTACCGCCTCATGGTGACTGTATATTTTGACCATTGCCATTCCAGAGCTGTGAATCCAAACATTACTCTGCACAAAAGACACACGCATCTGTGGATGTCTGACTGACTGTACATTTAATTCTATTAGAGGGAAACTGTTTCTGACTGCTACTGGAAAACATTACCAAGAGATCTTTTTTTAAGGCTGAAAGCAGTTTCTCTTTTATGTCATTCCACTCTGATATTTATGGACTGATAATCTGGGACCACTGGATTAACTCGGAGGACAGTGACAGCATCTGTGTGCCTGAACAGACACTGAGGGCCTTTTTTTTCCCTCCATGAAGAGTTAGTGGAATTTTATACTTTAAAAAAATGTGCAGTTGAGCTAAATGTGGCAGAAATGTAAAAACAGTTTATACTGTCCTGGATGGAGATGTTTAACTGTAACTTTTCTAAGCGCTTGAAATAAAGTGTGCATTTTATAAATTTTGTTTTGTAGCGTAAGTAATTTAGATGTCCCAGATCTTACCTGCGTTTTGGGTAATAACAGTATGATTTGCTAAAAGAAGCCCAGCTCCATCTTCTATTCAGGGACTCTACTAGAAGAGCTTTACATGGTTCACCCATACTGGGCCTTGGTGAAGCTCCTCTAATGCACATGTCCTCTGAAACAAGCTGTTTTACCCTTTAATGCACAGGTGTTCAACTTCAGTCCTCGATGGCCGGTGTCCTGAAACTTTTCCATGTGTCCCTCTGCAGCACACCTGAATAAAATCAGTAGGTCATTAGACTTTATAGAACTTGACTGATGCTGAGGTGGCAATTCATCCATTTGATTCATGTTACAGCAGCTCATGACTAAATTAACATGGTACAATAAAAGTACTTTTAAAAGTAGTTTTATTTTCTTCCAAAAACTTATATTTACTTACATTTATTTAAACTTCAGTATGGTTAGGTGTTGCCACCTGAGCATGTAGTCAAGTCTTGCTAATGATCTACTAATTTTATTCAGGTTGTTGCAGCAGGGACATATTTAGAAGAAGGCGGTTGGAGACTGTATGATCGTGTGTAGTAAACTAATCTCATTGTCTTGGTTGCTTCAGAGGCAGGGACCAAGTCTGCAACCACTTGTAGTCAGTTGCTGGATTCAAAGGTGGCAATACAACAGCATTAAATGGATTCAGTCTGCTATCAGTGTACGATTGAATGTGCTCAAGTTGGCATCCACATGCAATCTGTTTGTGATAATACGGTGGTTATACTCAATAATATATATAAGATTTACTAGCATAAATTTACAAATTTGTTGCCATGTATATAAACAGAAGTCTAAACCATTTAGATTCAGAGTCCAGCTGAAAACTCATTGATTTGAAACAAATTCATCCAAAAACAGTGACGGTGTTGTTACAGGACAGGGATTTAACTATATAAGCAGCTGGAAACCAGTTGAGTCCTGTTACAGAGAGGCGTGTTGCAGATGAGTTGCGCTGATTGGCACAGACTGACTTGTTTTGATTGCAGTGTGTTGGCACTCTGCGTTTTTAATTGGTCGGCATTGTAAATATTCACCAATCTGCATGAGACTGATTGCAGTTAGTCCGAGTGGCCCGCAGGTTGCCTCCCAACAGGCGACCTGTGCGGTCACTTTGTGATTCAAAGTGGTCACTCACTGGTTGAGGGTGCTGTACGGTCAACTTCTGATGGAAAGGTTGGTCATCAAACTGGTGTTTACTCTGATGAGTCTTAAGCCAGCTTTATATGACAACGTCAACCACTGTGAAATGATAATACGTTCCCTTTAAGCATTCACATATCAGAGATTAGATTTATAATTCAAAACGAATTAACTGTTTATACACAGTGTGTACAGGTCATAAACACAGAGATTTATGTATGTGTGAAATTTCTAAAACAGTTGAAACAAAAATAACAAATAAATTCAAGGTCCTCATGTCATCCAATGTCCTTCATGCTTTCAGCTGATCCAGGCTTCTGCTCCTCATGTCGAACCCACATTCTCAAACTTTGATACAAATCCATCATCTTCAAGCAAATGCACTGCATTCATAATAAAAGTGGAAGAAAAACTAATGATGGGTTACTTAAATATTTTTGCTAGAGCCCTTGGTAGAACAAACACATTTAATTTAACTACACTTATATTTGCCTTTGAAATAAACACATTAATTGCCATGTTGTGATAGTAAAGGCCTAAATGTCTCTTAGAAAATGTTTGAGAGGTTAAAATGTATTAGTATGTGTATATTTTTAGCTCACCTGGCTGAAGGACCAATGCACTTAAGCCACGGCAAGACTTAAGTTCATCCATAGTTCACATTAATACAGTGCTGGTCTTATTTTAGCAAAGACCACCATTCACTTTAGTTTTATTACATAGCTGCAGTTCAAAACAACAGTTGCCCCAAGGCTTTATATTAAAGAGACAAAGACCCTGCAATATTACCAAGACACTTGAACAATCATATGACTCCGCCCCCTATGAGCAAGTAGTGCTCCTCACAATGATGACCGCAATTTGGGAGAAGACCTACTGAAGTCATGGACAAATCAGTTGTAGCCAATAAAATAGATTTGCAGATTACACAGGGCCCTTGAAGGACTAGAATTGTCTTATTCTGGCATCTGCACCTGCCACCTCATCACTGCTCACCGCATCAACTTCATTCATAAAATCTCACCGGCGTTGTCGTCCTGCAGTGACCCTGTGAAAATACTCTGCTGCTTGCAAGACTTAAAAGTTTGAGTGTCTCTCATGCGTCTGCGATTAATGTGCAGCGACATCTTTAACAGCACCGTCAGCTGAAGAAGTAGGTGTGAAGTGATTAAGACACCTGTCAGCGTCATCAGTTGTTTTTTTCTTACAAACGATGTGACTGCACTGACAGGGAAACATTAAACATTTAAACCAGCTGCAACCTGCAGGAGAGCACAACGCTTAAAGTAAAAGGTAAGATATCCCTCTTCTTAGTTATATATAATATTTTAATTTTCTTAAATGTGAAAAAATTAAGTAAATTAAACTTTTACTTTCTAAGTCTACCTTTTACTATTTATGAGCAAAATAAAATTTGTTTATGACACAATACAGCATAATAAATCATAAAGCTAATAAAGCACAGACAGAAAACATGTAACTATTGTCATTCAGTAGTAGTTAGTATAGTGAGGTGTTAGTACAATACAACAGCTCACAATTGTGTGTACAGGAGAAGTTTACTTGCTAAAAATACACGGGCAATTTCTTAAACCTGCTTACAGAGATTTATTATAGTGTGTTTACATTAGTAACATGTAACAAAGTCAGAATGCTATAAATTGAAGTAAAATAAAACACTATTAATGAAAATATGCTACAAATACTGTTATTATAAATACATTTTAACTGTATAATGTACACAAACCGCAACTTACTGGTGTCCAACTGTAAATTTACTTGAAGGTAGTGGCTGTAATTTAATTTAAAGTACATTTACTGTAATAAAAATAACAGAAAATGTAATTTACTGTAAAGTTACTGCAAACATTTTACTGTAAATTACTGGCATCTAGATGCCGATGAGGTGCTTTAAAATTTGTTTACAGTGAGTTTACATCTAAACACAGAGAAATAGATGTGTGCTGGATGACTGTAATTAAACGTATACTTCTCAGAAAAACATTTTTCCCCCTCTTGTTCTGTTGCAGAGTTCAACAATGTCTCTACTAGTCACGCTGCTTTTGCTGTCGCTGGTTTCTCAGTGTTGGACTGCTCCACAGGTTAGTCGGTATTTTTCTTTTGTCATGTTTAACCCTGATCAGCCTGAGCTGGAACAGAATTTTCTTTTCCCTTTTCAGAGGAGAAACTGGACTTCTCAGGCGATCCTATACCTGAAAGGAGCACGTAAGAACGCACTGACGGCAGCAAACAGTCACCCAGATTTTAGACGTCTATCAGATCGAAACAATATAGTGTGCTGATCTTTTACAGAGGGACGCCGCTCATTTTTGGAGCGTGCCAGAAGAGAGGAAGAAAGCACTTTTCACTCAGGTGTGTGAATACATGATGCAGCTCGAGTAGTGTAATCAGATAAACAAGTAAATATTCTGTGTAAGCTGACTAGTATTGTATTTGGCTCTTAGGAGCCTGTATTCATTTGTAAGAAATCATCCTTTGGAATAAGTTTGTACTTAATATTGTGGTAACTTTTTGTTTTAGTTTGTTTTTACTCACATTTATTGTATTTGTTAGTTTTTTAATGATTTACTTGATTTTATTCATTTTATTGATCTTGTTTGTTTTAAATGTACTCTAGAAATAAGGCTGATATTGTGATTTTGAACTGGTTACATTTTCTGAAACATTTACTAATGTTTCAGAAATCAGTCATTAATGAGAGCTGCTTCTTCTTCTTCTGCTTTTTAATCCTAGGCAGTTTTAAGAGTTTGTTAAATTTTTTAGTTTGCAGGTATTTTATTTCCATCAGAGTAAAAACTCCATGAATAAATTATTTTGCTATCATGTTTGAAGTGATGGCTTATTACCAGAGTTAGAAATCATAATAAATATTACATTTTGTTATGTTTACTTATTAATTTTGTGTTCCTTGTTTTAACCCTTTAAAGCCTGAACAATGAAATAATTACCAGAAAATTAATTTTTTAAAAAAAAAACAAAGTGTATTGTGGAATTTATTTAGATTTTAGACAATCCCCACTGATGATGTAGAAGTCTCAAAAACTGTATGTGTCAAATATGATACACGAGGCGTTAAGAGGGTGAAGTGCCACATATGTGATTTCATCAGCCTGATCCTGGGTGTTTATTTCCGAGGGTTTCATACGGAAGATAAAAAAGAGGAAATCTTAGTCTCCTCTTCACACAGCTATATTTGTATTTTGTTGGTTGCACAGTTTTTTGTTTCTTTTCCAAATACTGCCATTTCTGCTCCGATTCTCTGCAGGGACTCACAAGCAGAACAGCGATGGCCGAGGCTCTTCTTTGCTTTTATCCATTTTACTGGAACTCCTACAGCGAGCTGTAGAAGAAGGTAAAACCTTGGAATTCATCACCACCAACACCCTGACTTACCAGATCCTCCTGAACTGCTTTAAGATTATTTATGGCTCTTTTTTTTAATCCTCAGATGCAGGCAATCCAGATAATCACCTGGACTATCAGGAGGTGAATAGAACCCACTTGTGAACATTCATCAGAGCCCAGTTCTATGTTTTTCTGTTTCTTATGTTGCTTGTTACATTTTATTGTTATTGTTGATGTTTGTCTGCGTGTCGCAAATTTGACTTAACTTATAATAAAATGCGCAAAATAAATGAAAATGTCCGTCTGCAAGATGTTAGAGTCTGATTTATGCGTGAGTTTATCTCTTCATTTGACTGTCATCATGTGCAGTTTGGTGGTGTGACGCATGGATGGATTTCCATTTACACTCATCCTTGTCAACTTATTAAAACAATTACGCCAGTCACTCATTCACACCATGAAGTGATTAACACCAGGATGACAAACTATCAGTCACTCATCATCGCGCCGTCTTCACAGCGGTCACTGAGAGAGCCGTGTCGGAGGTAGACGATCGGGATCAGACAGAGTTCATCGACTAATACATTCCAGTAAAATCACCATGAGCTTCCAGCAGGGTTTTAGGATTTATTTTATTGAACCATGTTGTTAGATCATAGGCCACATGTAACACTCTGCTCTTCACTTTCAGCAAAAGAGAAAGCCCATGTTCACAGATTTCTATCATGCTACATAAATAGCCAACACTGAAGAACTGAAACACTGCACTTATTGCTTTAGTCCCTGCTTCTTTTATTAGTTGCCAAAGCAACATGACACGTGGTCCCACAGTGCAACACAGCAAAGGACAAATGAGTCAGAGCATCTCACTCATTATTGGGGTCACCTTTTGGTCTCCAGCGAGCAGAAGTGCACAAACTGACCCCCTACGGCTAAATCTGGCTGGATGAAACCCCTCCAAAAATCTGGGAATCTACATAGTGCAGTAGGCTGAAGGTGCAGAGGGGCAAAGCTTTCTGGTGTGACCGTGGAGTGATGCTGAAGGTCATGAGTAGTCAGGAAGGTGTAGCTATTAGCTCCCCCTGCGGGCAGGTTAGACATCCTGCAAGTCCTTCTGGATGTCCCAGAGTGTGTTAGCGCTGGCCTGCAGCTGGGCCACCTCTTCATCTGTCAGGGTCATGTTGATCACGCTAGCCACACCCCCGCTGTTCAGCACGCAGGGCAGACTCAGATAGACCTCGTCACTGATCCCGTACATGCCCTGTTAATGACAAAGCACACTGTCTTTATGTGGAAGGGCTTAGCGTCATAACAAAGACTTGCTATAGAGGTCTAAAGAGGGGAACTATAGGGAAAGCAATTGTTTTTTAAATATTAAAATATGACATTACTGTGTATAGAACAGGGGTGTCGAACTCCAGGCCTCGAGGGCTGGTGTCCTGCAGGTTTTAGATATCACCCTGGGTCAACACACCTGAATCACATGATTAGTTCATTACCAGGTCTCTGGAGAACTTCAAGACATGTTGAGTAGGTCATTTGGCATTTAAATCAGCTGTGTTGGCTCAAGGACCCATCTAAAACCTGCAGGACACCAGCCCTCGAGGCCTGCAGTTCGACACCGCTGATCTAGTGCATCTACACATCATGAAATATATTACATATGTACTCGCACAAGCTCAAAGGGGGTGGAGTTGAAATCTGAACACCCAACGTGGAGCTTGAGCCCACGACCCTGAGATCAACAGTCTTATGCTCTAGCCCAGGGGTGGGGAACTCTGGGCCTCAAGGACCGGTGTCCTGCATGTTTTAGACGTCTCCGTGATCCAACACAGCTGATTTAAATGGTTAAATTACCTCCTCAACATGTCCGGTAATGAGGCCTAGTAATGAACTTATCATTTGATTCATGTGTGTTGACCCAGGGTGATATCTAAAACCTGCAGGACACAGGCCCTTGAGGCCTGGAGTTCCCCACCCTTGCTCTGGTGACTGAGGTTGCCGGGCTTCAACTCTAGAGAACGTGTCGACTGAACCTGCAAATGTTCTGCGTTTTTCCTTGAAACTTGCCTTTTGGAATATATAATGATTATCCAAACAGATGATTACATCTGATGATTCTTTTTTGGCTTAGTGTTTCACTCTTACTATCAGAAAAGTGGCTTGGGAAAAAAAGAGCTTTATTTAACACAACTGGTAATTACACTCACACTTTATACATTTTGGATTCAAAATTCTAGTTAAAGTTATATTTTAAAGAATACTGGGAAATTCTTTAACGAGTACATGAACATGAGCGTCTGTTACCTCCACCATGGTGGAGACGGGATGAATCCTGTTCATGTTCCTTATGAGACTCTCTGTCAGGTCGGCTACGCTGAGACCGATGGCCCAGTTGGTGTAGCCTTTCAGTTTGATCACCTCATAGGCACTAAGAGATGTAAAACAAACAAACAAACAAAAACATGTCTAAAGTGTCTAAAATCATGAAAATTCACCGAGATTGATTAAGACAGCGACAGGTAACAGCTAAGGTAGCGATAGGTGATACGTCTGTGTCGTGTCTAAACGGTCAGCCATTGTATTGTGACGTGGTGTTGACTCGGTAAAGATGAGATCTACACTCATCTACACAATATTTTAAACTCGCTGATGTTGATCCAGCATGAAAGAAAGAGAGACTTTTAGCCTGAAGAATTTCAGAATTGAAGAGAAAGTTTGCAGATGAGCTTCCATGTTGGCCTTAGTTTGAAATCTGACCCATGTCAGGGTTTCCGACCAATAAGGTGCAGCTCTTTGCTGACAGTGCACATGTCCAGCATTGACTGTGACTGTGTTATCAACTTGCCCATCAGTGAACAGAGATATCGGCTCACCACTAGCAGGTGAGTTTAAAAAGATCATACTTTAAAATATTGTATCCATAAACTAGATTTAAGCGACCTCCAGCCTACCTGTCCACCACCTTCTTGTGAGTCTCTTTCCAGTTCTCGTCGTCGCTGTCAGTGCCGATATCAGGGTTTAACGTCTGCAGGCTGACTCCAGCCACGTTTGTTCCACTCCACACAGGCACTGTAACACATCTGGAAACCATCAACCTTCATGCACGTACACACCATACACAGTTATTGCCTACAGCATCCTCACCACTTGTGTCTCCATGCTCTCCCAGGATCCATCCGTTGAAGCTGCTCGGGTGGATTCCCAGTTTGTCAGCCATCAGGAAACGGAAGCGTGCCGAGTCCAAGTTGGTGCCGCTGCCGATGACACGGTGCTTTGGAAGCCCGCTCAGTTTCCAGGTCACATAAGTCAGTATATCGACTGTCAGAGAGAGGGAGAGATTTATAGTGTTAAAAGGTGAATACTGCAAGATTTCATGTCTGAGGACGTAAATAAAGAAGAGCTATGTGGTTGGCTGAACCTGGATTGGAAACAACAATGATGACGCAGTCAGGGCTGTATCTGACAATCTGGGGGACGATGTGCTTAAAGATGTTGACGTTTCTCTGAACGAGGTTCAGCCTGCTCTCCCCCTCCTGCTGACGGACTCCAGCGGTCACCACGACGATGCGGGAGTTAGCTGTAACCGAATAGTCTGAAATACAAATTTTAAAAAACAGATCAGTTTGGGTTCACATTCTCCTTCAAACCTTTGCAAAGGTGGGAAATTAAATTTAAACAGCTCCATAGTGAGCTGCACCCTGTAAATACTTTTTAAAGAGTTTTAATTAAAACTAAGGCTGCTTTATGAGATTGAGCTCCTGTGTGTTTGCATGTGTGTGTGTATGTGTGTTTGTCTGCGATATGAACTCGCCTTTATCTGCAACTATTTTGGGGGTTTTGAGGAAGAGGCTGCCATGCTGCAGGTCCATCATCTCTCCTTTCAGCTTATCCTCCACCACATCCACCAGCGCCAGCTCATCAGCCAGCTCCTGCACATATCAGACAAGGTCAAACCGATCCATAGTACAGTTTGCTTGTTGCCATTAGAACTAGTTGAAAAAAAGAACATAATAGAGAGCTTCAAGTGAGTCTGTTTTAAGCCTAATGGCTTAAATAATTGTTTTATGATGTATGATTCAGTCCAACGGTGAAACGGGTTATCTAATTTAAGTGAATGAAAATAAAACCTGAACAGCTTTAGGAGAACTCCACTGTAATTCTTCCTTTTTGATTACAAATACATGTTTCCTTGTTAACAAGTGCAGTAAAGGGATAACGGTCAGATCAGACACCAAGAGATCAGTAATCTCGTGGCAATCTTGGAAGAGCCTGAGTATGATCCCATCTCGTGACCCCAGCAGGCAGCGTGGTAATCTGAGAGGCAGAACCAGTGAGACTCTTACCCTGAGTAGGATGCTGAGAGCGCAGGCCATGCCAACCTGGCCCACACCCACCACTGTAACTTTATTCCTCGGAGGCTCAGGTGGACCACTGAACAGCGGTGTGATCAGTTTCTGCAGGACTGAAGCCATTTTCAGTGCTGAGAAGTGTAAATGAAAGAAGAAAGGGATGAGCGTTTAGGGTCAGGTGAAGCAGCAAAGCATTTTACACAGACACGACAGTAGCCAATGGTCCTGCGTGCAGCCTCGCATGCACACAACTCATAAATAAGTCAGAGTGCAGAGGGATTTCTAACGCAAGCCTGACATACAGTGGCATAGAAGAAAACCACTTCTCAGACACTTCGATCATTTACAGCAGTTTTCTCTTTTTTGAAATGGAACTGAAGGCAAAGGAAGGAGGGCAGGAAAAAGAAAAGGCTTCAAGGACAACTAGAGAGTGCATTATTTCCCTTTCTAGCAGGTATGAAGAAGGCGATCTGCTCTCAGACAGAAACGTATTAGGTCCTGTCTCACGCGTTCTCTATTTGCAGAGAGTTCACCTTGAAATGACATATGGCCAGACACAAAAACACCAGCAATACTTGCATTGTCCGATGAAGCTCCGAGCTGCAAGGTATAAATACCACCATGTAATCAGCATGGCCACCTGGATGGATGACTAAGTCGTGTTCCTACAGAGCTCTGTCCCCCCTCCTGCATCCACAACACCTCCCTGAGTCACAGTTTTTGCAATGCAGTCGGTCCAGGCAAGTATCCGCTCAGCTGCAGCAGTCCCACAGAGCTCATGTGACTCAGGGTTAGATGGAGGAGCTGTCAGCTGCACAGAGCTCCGCTCCTCACCTCCCTCCCTCCTTCCCAAATGAGGAGGACGTAGCAGTATAATCGGATGCCAAACTTGATTGACTGACTGCAGACTGTTAAAGGAGTTACTGTAATCCCTTAACGCTGCTTCCATCTGCTACACCTCACCTCTAATGGGAGGTCTCAAAAGAACAGCTGATTTCTATTTAAAAGGCTTGATAATTTATTCTAAATGAATGAAGGGACCTGCTTTATGTCTCTCTAAGCACAGTTTAAAACACTGGCCTGTAATGAATCTGAAATGATGCTGTTGTTAAACAACCATCAGATACGTTTAGAAATAATTAGATTAAAACCATGCACTGCAAATTGCAAATAATGTAAAGCAAGGGGCACTTATGCTTGAAGAGACAGACATTAACATCCCTGTGCGTCTCTAATAGCAGGCATGAATGCTGAATATGCTGCTATTGAAAGTGCAATGCTGAAACGATCCATTCATTATCCAAGACCGAAGCTGGATTACCAGCTGACAGCACCATGCACTCCAGTCATGTAAATGTGAGTGGTTAATGAGATGGCTTAGCATCCAAGGTCATTGGGGAGGGAAGGAGGGAGGGAGGGTGACAGCAGTTTTCATAACTCTCAGTCAACTGCAGTAGAAGCATGGTTGGTACTCCAACACAGTGAGGTAGTCGGCTGCGACGTCTGAAAAAAGTTACATCTGCCTTGAACTTGAACCTAAACAGCCACTGCGGGGGAGGATGAGATATAATGAATACATGATGACAAAACAAAGCAACAGGAAAGCCTAAAGCCCCAAACTCAGCTATAAAATTAATGTAATGCAGAATTTTAACTTCTAGCTAATTGCCCTGCTTATACATAAACTTTTCATTTGTGGTTGTGAAAACAAATCCCTTAAAAAAAAAAAAATACTCTGACTGCCACTGTAAACACAAGCAGACCCTACGTATATGTAAACTTAAATGTGACTCACAGTTCTGCACACACTGAAATGGACCACCCTAAAGTGAGAATGAAGAGAGGACTGATGCAAGCAAAACAAAGCCAAAGGCATTCAGGTGTCACAAACTGCTACACATATTTCAACAACAGAAAGATAAAATTATACTATCTACACAACACGGAAATACCGCAGTTCACCTGTTTTGTTGAGCGTCCAGGTATAACTCCTTGGGCTACAGTGAGACTCTCCTCTGTTGTGCTGTACGGTGTGGCTACTCTTCTTCCTGTTGTGCTGTCAGCCTGCAGTCTGCCGGATTTAATGGGCTAAGCCTCTCCGTCCCCTGCAAAGACTCAATTTGGCACTCCATCGGCCACCACAGTCAGCTGGTACATCATTCACTGACACTTCATGCAAAATAACAAAACATGACTACGTATTCCAAAAACATAAACCAAAAATAGAGCTGTTATTGTTGCGGACATTATTGTCACATTTACTTTACATATTCAGTCGGTGAATGAATGCCACATGCCGGTGACTCCAGCAGATTTGGTCTTGTGGCGTTTGTCCTTCTAGCCGGTCTTGGGTTGGAATTAGCAAAGTTAATAATTATCAAACAAAAAGCCCTGCGTTTTAGTGTCAGTACAACACTCACGCACTCTGATGGGCCTGCCTTTTACCTCACTATGTAAATATACTTAATATAAATTAGGTAATTTTGCCTTTATTTCCTGACTTTCAATTATCTTTAAAAACAAACAAACAAACAAACAAACTTATTTCAGCTTGTATTTTTCTTTAAACTGTTCCAAGAAATAGATGTGTGATTCAGCTGCAGGCGTGGACTGACCGAGCATTTGGACGCTGAGTCCTTTTTTACACGCTGCTGGATCTGAGTGTCATGAGGACACTTTGTCAAACACAAGCACACACACCAGTAAACCAGCAGGGGGATACAGTCTCATGCAGAAAAGATTCAT
Organism: Copadichromis virginalis; assembly: GCF_057382275.1. Lineage (NCBI taxonomy): Eukaryota > Metazoa > Chordata > Actinopteri > Cichliformes > Cichlidae > Copadichromis > Copadichromis virginalis. The sequence continues at coordinate 17,706,961 of NC_140624.1, forward strand.
AAAACACTGTGTGCAGTTCATGAGGGAAGGCATGAAATGCAGCAAAGTGCAAACGCATTCTTTCATCGCCTTTAAAAAGCCACCAGTGCACGTGCTGTCCTGGAGGCAGCAGTCCAAGCAGAGGTTCCCTGGACCTCCCTCTCTCCAGCCACTTCCTACATATCTTCTGGGGGAATATTGGGAGGTACCTAAACCAGCTGAGATGCATAATCTCTCCAGCTTGTCTTGGGTCTTCACCCAGTACCACGTGCATGAAACACCTTACCTATGAGGCTTTCTGTAGGCATCTTAGTGAGGCCCCTAAACTCAACTCCATGACCTACTACTCTATTGTCATGGAGGTGTCTGTGTGACTGAGTGATCTTGTCCTGGACAATTTGCTGCTTGTAGCGTCTCTTAAGGCAAATTGGTCCTGGGTGAGGGGCCTGACTAAGACCTTGACTTATAGACCAATGGTGCAGGTTACCTTACCCTGGGTAGGGTTACTGGGGCCATCCTGGAGCCTGGTCTGGAAGAGGCCCGCTGTCAAACAAATTAAAGCTAGCTTCTGAGAGCAATGAACACCATTTTTACTTCAGAGATTGTAATTGTCTCCATGAGTTTACAGTGATGACAACAGAAGCTACCATATCTGATTTCTTATTTAATATCACAACAAATGTTCAATAAATGAAAAGCTATGGCGTTCAAAAAAGAAAAACAAAACATGCATAAAACACTTATTGGTCTCAAAGGATTCACAGACAGAAGAAAAAAAATAATCTAGCAACAACCAAGTTTATTTTATGATACACTGCCTACATTATCATAAATAAACAGATTCAGAATCCTTACCCACATAACCCCTGCCGTTTCTGTCCGTTGTGGGAGAGCTGCCTGATGATCAAATCACTTGAGTTAACTCAGCAAGGTTCAGATTAAGATACAGTATTACTTGCATGTATTGCTTTACAATATGCTATAAAAAGTTGAACACGCCACTTTAGAAAAATATCAAAATAGAAACAATCCCCGCCACCGAGAAATCTTCCAACATCCCCTCGAGTAAATGCATCCTTGCTTGTTACTCCAAGCGGATAAACGACCCCATTCGGAGAAACCTGGAGCGTCTTTACAATTTTGCCCAGGCGGAACTTGTGACAAAAATAAAATGAGGCTAACTGTTTGGAGAAAAAAAAAAAAAAGAGGAGAGGAAAAATTAAAAATAAAAAAATAAAAGGATTTACTTTCCTCCTCTTGGAAACACCTGCAGCCTGTGAGGTGGGCTATGTGGGTGCACGCTAAACAGCCAGCCCTGCATAAAGGACCGAAGGATCAGAAATCTTATAAAAACAGGACAAAAGAAAAAGCACAACAGAGCACTACAACTCAACGCGTAGAAACTCACATGAACTGGACTGGCAGGGATGGACGAAACCAGTAACCTGTGATCGCTGAATTCTTTATTTTCCTTATAATTTTCTGTTTGCAAGTCTTAAACGAAAATGTCGATGCAAGAGGCAGAAAGCAGAGTAAACTTTATAACCTCAACCTGCCAAGTGTAAAAATCGCTACAATACACAAAGCTGAGAATTAAAATTTAAGCCATGATCACAAATCCCGTTATGAGAGATCTTAGCAGTGATCAGCTATTTAAAAAAAGATTTAAAAAAAAAAAAAAAAAAAAAAAAAAGAGCTTCTAATTCATGCTTGAACGTGGGCCGATTTTCCTCATGCAGTGATGTGACCTGATTACACCACGCCTCCTCCCAACACAGACCACATGAAAAACGTTTGAGCTGAATCAACCTGAGCACCATAGAAATAAATCAAATATTCTACTTAACACTATAGCTGGAGAGAAAATGTTGAAATTGATACCAATGACGCACTGATTGTGAAAATTTGGCCTGACAGCGATGCTTACAGTGACAGTACGGCCTAAAGCTAATGCTGGCTTTTATTTATCTTGTTTTTATATTCCTCTTTTGTGGCAGGGAAACACATAAATCATCATCATATTAACTAAATATCATTTTATCAAACCATCTGTGAACATTTAGCACAAAACAGATGACACACAACAAATAACCCCCTCCCCCAATGCCAATGAAATGTCATCATATTTGCCAATAAGCTGATCAGTTAACAAGGCCAGTAACAACCAACACCATTCGATACATGAGTGCGTCCCTATTTGATAAAGAAACACGGGTGTAGACATTCTGGTGTTAGTATAAGCGCTGCTCTGTGCTTGGGGATAAAAAGAAAAAAGAAAATTATATATATGTAGATGTACGGGAGGGCACTAAGTGCTAATAGTGTCCAGGCACTTCACCGTCAGAAAACACCTGGCACACGGCGTCGGAAAAAAAAAAAAACTACAGTATGACCTTTAAAAACTACAACCATGCACGGATAAAAATGACCTCTCCGTTCTGCACTCATTTCTACATATGAGGGTTATAATACACACAAAGACACAAACAATTCACAGATTAAAATCAACATTAAAATTAGTCTCTTCTGACTGCCACAAACAGTGTTATCCAGAAGCTACTGTTTGAATATACCTCCCTCTTGTGGCAGGAGGAAAGTCAGAGTCCAGAGAGGACAATTTTTAATCGTTCCAATTAAATCTGTCCACACATGGAGGAAAAGAGGTGAGCAAGGTTTACTGCTTGAGTTGTGGTGTGCTGTGGTGGGCGGCAGGGAGGTGCTGTGGATATGGCGAGGGGCTGCTGATGGTCTTTACTTGGGGATGCCCTCTGTGACACCGCTGCCGCTGATGCCCAGGTAGGTGGCGACTTTGTCCACGGCGCTTTGGACCGGGACGACGACGCTGTCAGAGAGGCCTTTGAGGGTATTGATCTGATCGGCGTCCAGGTTCTGGTAGACAAAGAACAGAGAAGCGCACACCACCACAAGGAGCAGGAGCTTGAGCAGCAGGGGCAGGAAGCTTCGTCGAACCGGTGCTGCGTTTGGGGAGACCGTGAAGCTCGGCCGGGACAGAGACTCAGAATACAAGTTGTATTCGGTGTGGACATCGGTCTTCACGCGGGACTCATCCAGCCAGTACTCACTTGGTTTTAAAGGCCGACCAGCTGCCCCTCTGATTGGACGCCTGCAGGTCGCACTGATAAAAAAAAAAAAAAACCCCAAAAAACCCAAAACAAAAGCAGGAAAAATTTGATTAGACTGAAATTAAATAAATACATCTGTGCACTCAGTTTTCCCCACAGCTCGCGCTCACATATTACGATCTTTTCTGAGCAGATCAAAAGGATCTAGACCCAAATTTAAAGATTTTAAATATTTAACCTTGCCATTTAAAGAACTTCTTTTCTTTGCACAAAATAAAGCAACATTATCTTTTTGTGCTGTAATGTGAATTAATCTAGTTCCAAAAAAACAAAAAAAACCCCCAAAAACTCTAGAGCAGGGGCATCTCAAACTCGCGGCCCACGTCACCCCTACTTGCATAATGCAGTTTGGCCCTTGAAGTTATTTTTTGTTAGGGAGGATTTGTTTTTTTTTATTGAGTGCAATGTTAAAATAAGTTCTTTAAAAAGCAAAAAACAAATATTCAATATGAAGGCCATATGAGCAGAGAGTACAAACATGTTGAGGGATTGGCTGTGTTAGTTCAGTGAGAGAGTATTTGTAAAGAAAACATTTTTTCACTAGCAATCAAAAACTAATGTGTACAGTTATGTCTGCATTTTACTTTTGCTAAATACGAACAAAACTGTAGCTGAAGCGCTGCCACGTATCTGGCCAGAAGGAGAATACCAATTTGTTTATTTAGTAGTTCAATAAAAGGCTGCTCTAGAGCATGAGGTGAATACTTCAAGTGTGAGCTGGGTTTTGAGAGGAACTGATTGAAGTTTTCTTCAATGGGAATTTTTATGAGTCTTTGTGACCAATATTGTCAGCACACAAAACAAAAATTCAGTATTTTCTTCAGTTGATTTTTTGTGTGTTCAGAAAAAAAACTTGTATAAGTTTTGGTATTTTATTAAAAGTGCTCCAAGTAGATGGAAAGAACTGCAAGTGATTTACAGCATTTCCCAGCCATTTTTAATGTCTTTGTTAGAGATGGACCGATCCGATATTACGTATCGGTCCGATACTGACCTAAATTACTGGATCGATATCGGAGAGAAATATCAGTAAATATCAAAAAGCACTTGCAACATGGCATAACTCGGCTCATAACCGTAGCACGTCGGAGCAGTATGCGTCACGTGATAGAGCGGCTGTGGGTGCGGGACCTGTCTGCGGTCAGGCTGAGCATTTGGAGCCTCGCTACCAAACCGGCATTTCATCTCTGAGAAAGTGATCCCAGAGAGAAGTAAAGCAAGTGTGTAAGTTCATCTCTGAATGTTTGTAAAGCATTCCAGCGTTAAGCTTAACAACAGATATATGGAGCGACTGCCTCTCTCCCTCCCTCTCCTGCTGCTACTTCAATCATGAAACTGATTAATGATCAGCTGATCGGCTTTTCTGTCGCGACTGTCTCTCTTGTTTGTTTATCACCCACTTCGCGCCAGAAAGAGGAAACCAGCGGCTGAACAACAGCAGCACGTTTACGCTTGATAAGCTGTTAGAATTTATTTAATATTACTTTCTACACCAGGATCCATTTCTGCGCAGCTAACGGCTGGTAACTGTGCAGGGGCGGATCTAGCAAAGTTTAGCCAGGGGGGCCGATAGGGCATTAACAGGGAAAAGGGTGCACAAAGACATACTTTTCTTTCTTATTCTCATTTAAAATGTCTAGCTGTTACGATCCAATGTTGTCAGTGTTTTGTGTTGGGCGTGACTGTTATGTGTTTCCTGTTTTACTTTGAAGGTCTGTCTTATCTCAGTGTGTTCAGTTTACGCTTCCTTGTCTCGTCAGTTCTGATTTGCCCCAGCTGTGTTTCCCTCCTGTTGTTCATTCCCTGATTGCTCCCTCTATGTATTTAAGCCCTGTGTTTCAGTTTGTCATGGGTCGTGATCATTGTGATGTTGGTATTGTAGTTTTGTAAATAGCTGTAAATAGATTTGTAAAGTAGCAATTGAGTATTTTTTCCACCTTGTATATATTGTTCACTGTAGCAGCCTAGTAGGCGTGAGAAGCCATTTTTGTTGATTAAGTTTTCTCCTGTTTTTCATGTAGCGAGTTAGGTAAGGGAATTGTCTTTTGTTTGGTTTTCAGTTTGGGTAAGAAAGCATAGGGACCATTAGGGAGTTTTGTTTGTTATTTTTGGCACTGCTCACTGCTGAAGCAAATAAATGGCTGCTTAGCATTTTAAAAGAGATTGTTGTTTGTGTTCTTGCTTGGGTGGAGTGTGAGTGGGCCAATGTTTTGTTGCGTTCAAGACAGGCCTAGACCTAGAACGTAACATAAAGAACACGCCAGCGAAGACAGACGAAGGCTGAAGCGGTCATTCTTGTTTGGGTGGTGTGTGAGTGGGCCAACTTCTTGTTGCGTTCAATACTTGCCTAGACTAAGAACGTAACACTTTTAATAAATAATTATCTGAATCTTACACCCAAAGGTTTAATCTGATGTAAAATGTATAGAAGTCCATTACTGTATATAGTACCTATTAAGTCTAATATACCCTAGTAAGCTATAGTACTTTTTCCCTTTGGGAAGGTACCAGCTGTGCAGTCTGCAGTTCTGTTGAAGAAAGATGTTGAATCTATTTAAATATTGTAGAAAAATAATTGATTTCTGTGGATTTTTTTTTTTTTTTTTCCCCTCCACACTGCATCAAATTAAAGTTGATTATGTCGATTAAGCATCATGAGGTGGAGGGTGGGGGGGGTTCCCTATTTTTTATTTTTTTTTGCTGGGAGTTTACAACCCTATTAGTTAAGTAGGTAAGTACTCCTTAAAATACCAGAATAGGAAAGATGGAGTAGGTTTAAGTTTATTAGATTGATCATTATTGCTGAACTATGAAATATTTTGGGTGCAGTGTATTTCTTGCATACAGGTATAACAATAGCTTTAGTGGGTTTTTAAAACTTGAGTTTGAACTTATACAAAATGCAGCAAGATATTAAAAAAAAAACAGTTTTATTGATTAAAAACACACTATATCGGATTCATATCGGTATCGGCCGATATCCAAATTTATGATATCGGTATTGGACATAAAAAAGTGGTATCGTGCCATCTCTAGTCTTTGTATGCTATGTTTAGCTTTTTTATGTAGTTTGGGTAAAGTGTCAAAGCCAAGCAGATTTTTAGTTTGAGCTAACAAATGTTGATCAGTTTTACTTACACACCTTGCAGATTACTGGCTTTGTGTTAGCATTACGTAGTAAACAGTAGGGCTGCTCGATTATGGCAAAAATGATAATCACGATTATTTTCACCGAAATTGAGATCACGATTATTTGACGATATTTATTTAACCCTTTAAGACCTACCATAGAACCAAGTCCGCCAGAGCTTATATAATTTTTTTTGTACATGCTGTAGTGCCATTTGTGGGAGCATTTCAAGTTGCTATACATCAATACAACTGTTATAGCCCATATTTTAATAATATGTATGCATTAAGTCCATAGTAACTACATTAATTGCAAACAAGCGCAATAAACTACAAAAAAAATTGAAAATCGTTTTTGTTTTGTTTACATATATTTCTACTTGGAGAAATTTAAGAGGTTTATCCCTCAAAACTTTAAATACAAAAAAGTTGCAAAAAATAGTTTACAACAACAGGAAATTTATTTTGAGTGTCTTCATAGTTTTATTTTGGAGATACAGCAATTTTTATATACTGCAGGAAAAACAAAAAAAACAATCCTATGATGCAAATTTGCAAAGAAAACAGCACGTGCATCAAAATAAACTATTTCCAGCTGTGCAATTCGAGTTCTAAGCATCCCAGCAACTATTCAGAAAAGTATAGAGTCAAACATGACTTATAAAAACACTAGTATAAGTATAGTATAGTATAGTTTTTTACTTAAGGCCTCCAAGTAAAAAACTACATTTTCCGCAAAAATGACATCACTTCCGGTTTCGGGCAGGAAATGCGATAGTTCGAGTTGACGTCTTTTTCAAAGTGGGAAGTGTTAGGAACAGCTGATGGATCGGCAAAGCGTGTTTCTGGAATATTATGTTTTTGTTCCTGCAAGCGCTTTTTATGCAATTTTTGCAAAGCTTTATGTGGAAGGAAACCGTGACCGAGGACAAGCTGATGGCATAAGATGTAAGTACAACTCCTCCGGTTTCATATGCAAAACAAATTATTGCGCTAGCTTAGCGGTTCAGGTTCTACAGGGATTTAAAAATAGTTACGCAAAACGGAGTGTGCTGCTCTGACCGGCTTTAAAGGGTTAACAATAACAATGTATTGAATAATGACTTTAAAAAATTATATAAAATAGTGTGCAAATACTGATAACAGTGCAAATGTTTGCAATATAAGAAATAAATGAAAAATGTAAACATCTATGTTTAGTCAACTTTGCAGTGTTGCTCTGTGGTGCAGCTACTACATCGTAGCAAAGTTTACACACTGTCTACTTGATCCACGTCTAACTCCGCCAACCCATAATGTTTCCACACCACTGAAGTTTTTTTTTTTTAACCTCTTTTCAACCAACGGCAGTCACTCTCCTCTCCAAATAACTTCTGCTTAGCTTTCCGAGCTTCCCTCGGGTCCTCTTAATTGTTGTGACGCGTGTTCGAAATGGAGAGCGGTGCGCTTGACTTACCACACGGAGCAGCGCGAGAGTAAAGCATGAGGGAGGGTCTAATAATCGGCTCAGTCATTTTTAATGATCGTTGAAAGCCCAGATCGTAATCGTGATTAAAATTCGATTAATTGAGCAGCCCTAGTAAACAGACATAGTCACAGCCTTCTGTGTATTCCAAATTATAACAACTAGAGCTGGGCGATATGAGATTTTTTCATATCACGATATGTTTTTTTCATTTCAGGCGATAATGATATATATCACGATATAAGCCAAATAACTATATTTGTAAGATTTAAATGTGCCATTGCTCACAAGTAAAATGTGAAATAATCAGCAGCTTGTTTTTATTTAAATATTTATTTCCCATAATAAGTTCAACAGGGTAGATGTACTTAAGGAACATGAGACTTTTTCAGATAGATAAAGGCAAATATTGCAAACTACACAAAAGGCAGCCGCTAAAGCGTTTAAGTTTCAAAATAGAACAAACGAAACAGACTAAATTGTCAATTCCACTTAGAAACAAAATATTAATTCTAAAAATAAATCTTAGTTTGTTTTACAGAAGAACAGACAAAACTGACTAACTTTTGTCAATATCAAATAAACTGAGAACTAAAAGGAAATTCTCAATCTCTCCTTGTTGTATAGCTGAGCTTTTCAAACAGTTTTAACAGTTACTTTAGTCTGACAAAAGCCGAATGACGAATTAGCGCTTCCAGTCAGAGACTGAGGCTACGTCCACACGTACACGGGTATTTTTGAAAACGGAGATTTTCGGTTTTCGTTTTAAAAAATAATCCCGTCCACACGTAAAGGCAGAAATGAAGGAAAACGCTGCTATGATCATGCCAAAGCAGCAGGTGGCGCTAGATTCCTAACCGTGCAGAAATGTTGGCCAATCAGAAGTCTAGAAGCCTCGGTGGGAAAAAGTAAACAAAGCTGCGGCATAGAAGCAGAACCGAGTCGTATGTGTGGAGGGACAGTAACTGTGTGTATATGTAATCATTTAAACACTGCAGAGAGTAGAATTAACAGTAACAGTATTGTAGAAATTCATTTCACCGAAACAATAACGTGGCGCACAGTGTGACGCATGCACCAGTTTATTGTATTTCCAGACTTGCTTTCGGCACAATTTACAGTGCACGCTACTCTGTTTTTTGTCAGACTTGAAATAGCCGAAATACCTTCACACTACGGAACTTCTATGGCTCTTCCGTTTGACAATCTCTCCGGCGTTGGAACCATCATCTGTTTTCTCTTCGGTCACGCTCGGTTGATTTTTCTAGTCGGCACACTCATTTCCTCCATTACGCGCTGGCTCCATTACCCGCTGGCTGCTTCCCAAACAAACACACGTGCGGCTTGGCACTTGTGCTGTACGTAACAAGTCATGCGACGTGACGCTGCGGCTGTGATTGGTTCAGCTCTGCGCTACTGAATTTGGATCGGCTGACCTTTTTTTTTTTTTAAGAGGACAAGAGCGGCGAGGTCTATCGCGATAGCTTAATTTCTCTATCGAGTAAAAGTTATATCGCGATACATATCGTTATCGTTCTATTGCCCAGCTCTAATAACAACCCATGTTTAGTTTTTTTTTTGGCTACCAAGAACAATTACACTTGCTGGAGTCTGCACTGTAGCACTGTCAAAAGCCCTCCGACTCTCTAACACATCACAGTAGTCGTGTTCTTTAATATTTCCAAATATCCGGTTCGCATGTTCCATACAACTGTCTCAAAACAAATAAAGACAAATAACATAAAACATGATTATCAGGTGTTACCTGATGCCGGTTGGTGTGCTTATTTCATTGGCAAGGATATCTTCAACCACACTCTCAGTGGCCTTTTTAGGGGTCTCTTCAGGAATTTCCTCCACCACCTGTCAGTGTAACATAAAACATGTTCACGCAAACTGAAACTATGCTGTAATTATAGTGGGGAGCGATGAAGGGAGATGAGCAGGTTAGTGAGGTATGCAGAGCTTGAAGTCAACATCTTTAGTGTTATGATTTCAGTGTTATTCTAGTGGCACTCTTTTTACCTAACTAGATGCTGATACTAAATAAAACTAACCACAACTCCTGGCCTGAAGCTGGTGAAGTTTTAGTTTAAAATTGACTTTAACCTCCTAGGACCTGGTGTCCACATATGTGGACATCACATTTTGGATTATTTAGACCAAAATACTCAATTTTGCTCTACAAGGGCCTGATATCCACTTACGAGGACATTATACTGATACTGTTCTACTAAACAATTGAAACAAATATCCTCATGTGGCTCTTATTTTTCTTAAAAACAAAAATAAGGTTAAAAAAAAAATCTGGTAATTCTTTCTTTTTACATTTATCAGGCCCCAATATGCCCAAATATTTTATAGTGTCACATTTTTACTGAATATTTCCTTTTGCTGAGGAAATGTGTTACACATTCACCCTTTTGAGCTGAACATTGGGAATACCACCACATCGCACCCTGCAGTTAAACTGAAGCTGTGCAAACTCTGCGTGCTGCAGAGTGACGAGAACGTGCATGCATTCAGTTGGTGATGCAGAAAAACATCATCAACTGAATCCAGAGTGGGTCAAGTGACACATGAACTTATCTTTATGCTTGGTCTGTTTTACTCTGTGGGAATTGTTGTGAATAAGATGGGTTAGAAAAATATTAGTCTATTTGTTGGCTTTTTAGTAATCTATAATATTAAATAACTAAATCCACTTAAGACACTTTGCACTCTGAGACTGCCAATTATTATTACTGATGCAGAGCTGGTAGAGTGAGCCTCACCTTTGTCTGCCGTTTGCTGCTGGTTCTGACAGTGACAGGAGCTTTTCCTCTGCTCCTCACAGACTTCTCTACCACAGGAACTGGCTCTGGTTCAGGGGCAGGGACCTCCTCTGTGTGAAGATTGAAATGAGGGAACATCAATATCATGATGTGTAATACTCATGGGCCTATTGCAACCAATTTGAAAACTTTTTCCTCGATGAAACCCCCAACCAACCAACACCCCCCCAAGGGCTCACCGTCTTCTTTGTCGCTGTACTGGTCGGAGTTTGTGTTGCCGTTCTGATTACTGTCTGCCTTGGGGAGAGTTGTGACAGTAGGAGCTTCGGGTTCAGCTGGAGGCTGGTCCAAAAGCTTCTGCAGCCTCTTCTCATACACCTTACGGGTAGAGGCTGAAAGGACACAGAGGGATTAAAGGGGAAATAATTCATGCCTTTCATTAAACGTTTGCATAGTATTTGCCTTAGTTTTCTTTTCAGATTTACCGGTATCTTTGTATCATTTCATTTTCATTGTATGATTATGCAATGTTCTGCATAGTACAGATTTTTATAATTTTTTTGGACAATGGATTTGATTCTTATCATAAAACGTTTTGTGTTAGGTGTGCCTTGATGCATTGGTTAATCTGCCTGCATATTGTTTTTTTTCTATCATCTGGTTAAAATGCTCGCTGATTCACCATACTGACTGGCTGTGGAGGCTCATCTGCACGTCTCCCTCTCCTCAAGCTTTTTTTCCTCAGTTGCTTTTTGCATTTTTCTTATTTATTATAAGTGGAGTGGGAGTTACCAGCAGTAACTAACAGTAGAAACAAACTTACTAAAAATGACTGTTTTCAGTTTTAGATTTGTTTAGTTCACTAATTTAGCCCAACTCTAATCTGTTTCTTTTCCCTGACCTCTCATCACCTTTGTATTTAATCATTGCAAGTAATTATGTTCATCTCACATAACTAATATATTAGGCTCCTTGTAGTCGTGGATTTAGCAACAATCCACGGCACAGTGTAACAAATGCACTGCCATTTTTATTTTTATAACTGGAAAACCCTTGACTAACTGTTTTGCTGTTACAAAAAATGGGTTTAAAAATATAATTTACCTTTAAAACAAACATATTCTCTTATGACAGCATAGGTCTTGACATTTATTGTTGGACTAGACTTGTTTTGACTACGGTGTTGTACATTTGTATAGTCTTGGGTTGGGTTGGAATTAGATCAAATCTTACACTAAAAAAAAAAAAAAAAAAAAAGAAGCCAGATTTTCCTGTTTCGACTGTGATTAGTATAAAAATATCACGCTATTCGTATCATTGTTTGATTCAGTTTTTAAAGGATTTATTGCGATTGCTTTTTTTCTTTTTTAAAATTTTCCTTTTTAAAAATATTTTTAATTTTTCTGTTTGTATCTGTGCTCTTGCCATCTTGATAAATTACATTTGTTTTATTTTGCATGTGTAGGACATGAATGAATGAATCCAGGGAACTCACCAACAATGGGTCCTACGTCCACACCATGCTTTGCCAGCTGCTGTTTTAAGTCTTCATCAGTCAGATCTGTCACCTCCACTTCCTCCGCGCGAGGCTTGTCTGTCTTTCTGGTAGCTTTCTGTAAAAAAGGTGAAAAAAAAAAAAGAAGAAACATTAGTGTTGCAATTTTCGAAACATAAACCAGTCCAATCAGACGCGTGGAGACTACCATCAAACCACAGGTGGGAAAAAGTAAAAATAAAACCTAATTTTTAGCAATTAGAAACTTACCCTTCCGGAGCGACTTTTGTTTGACACCACCGGGGCAGGTAACTCTTCATCGCTGGAGAAGGTGTCTGCAGGTGGGGTCTTCTTGTTGTTCAGTACGGTCAGGTTCTTCAGATACAGCTGCACATACACTTCTTTTTTATGCTCTCCGCTCGGAAGGGGCACATTGTTTGCCGTAAGCTCGTTTTTCAGCTTGTCTTTCGTGAGAACTGACGGATCTTCGAGGAATTCTGCCATTCTAACTTTATTTTTATTGTTAAAAAATCTCTGAGCGATTTCCTTCGTGACTAACGGAAGCTAGTTCGCCGAGCCGCTACAAACAACACCGGGAACGTGACGGAATAGCGCTGTTGTCAAACAGAAGTGGCGCCTACCCGCTGCCAATTAAGCTAGCAGGACAGAAGCGGTTTATTAAGATAAACGCCCAATTCTTCTCGTTAGCCTATCGGTTCAACTATTTACAGATAGCTTTGATTTTTCGAAAACAGATAAGCGCGTTTGCTGTAAATGAAATCAGTGAAAAAAGCTAAATTAACTTAATGTAATTTGACTGAATTAGCTTAGCTTCAAACCGGTCCACTTGCTTCTGTCTGTCCGCGGTCGCAACAGGGCCAAACATCAAACAGCGCCGCTATTGGATGGAAGTCCTCAGTAAACTCTTCTCTGATTGGCTTGCTATGAATGGAACCTTGGCAGGCTGCCGCGACAAAGAAACCGAAGCTTTGTGGGTTTTGGAGAACAGCTTTACATTAAATCCCGTCGACGAAATTCGCATATTAGTTTCATTTTCAGGACTTTATTGATACTGGGATTTTATGAAGCGGCCAGATGCGAGTTTAAAACACTAATTTGATTCGCTGCAACAAGGAAAGAGATAACAATGTTACAATGGCAATAGCTGTTAAAAGCTTTCATACAGCTGCAGTTTCTATCCATCCCGTTTGCCACATGAATTTAGTCTAATCATTAGTAGTAAATAACTTGATTATCTGTAATAATATAGAGCCCCTACAGATTTTCATGCTACACATGGCAATGGGCGTATGTTCCACGATTTAGATGAAATCTGCCTCTGTAACAGAAGAGGGCAGCATAATGCCGCATAGTTTTTGAAAAGAAATCGGTTATCCAAGGCTTAATGCTGTTTATTATGAAGTCAGAAAGCAAGCAAACTTTATTAACGTTATAAATGCACAAATGCTGCTTTGCAGGGATAAGGCAAGCAGGTATAATTACTTGGCAACTTTCACAAGAATAATAAAAAAATATATTTAAAGAAAGAAAAAGAGCACTGAAAAAAAGCCAAGAATATGTTTTAAGACTTTTTTCCATGGATGTTTACCAAGGATCTGCATGATCATCAGATTTTAATCTATAAGCATGAATACTTTTGTAGACAGAAGGACAGCTTAAAAGATGAAAACATGCTTGCTATATTGCATTACAAGTTGCACATCTTTAGTTTTTTTTATAGAGTGCTGGACAAATGGGGTCATCTACTAATTGGAAGGTTGGTGGTTTGATACCTTGCTGCTCCTTTATGTATGCCAGAGTATCCTTCGGTAAGATACTAAATTTTAAGTTGCTCTCTGATGCATCCATCAAACGATGAATGTGTGTGAATGTTAGGTAGAAAAGACATATAAAAAGTGCTTTTATGAATGGGTGAATGAGGCATGTTGTATAAAGCACTGTGAGTGCTCAAGTAAAGTAGAAAAGCATTTACCACTTGCAGAAATGAGACACCGGAAGTTGGGATGGATGTTTATTCGGTGGGATGGTAATTGTGCTAAAGTGACATTTCATTTCGCTGCACTGAATTGCTGAACAAACACGTGATGTTGGTGGTAATTCAAGAGTCTGGGAGAAGACAAATGTTGCCCAAACAATCTGTCAATTATTTTTAATGACCCCTTAACAGAAAATCACTAGGTGCGGATCTACGCACTCCCTCACAGACACGGCAGTGTTCGACTGCCTCCTCTTTGTCTTGGTCTCTGAACACTCTCCTCCTCCTCCTCCCCTCAGTGTGGGGACAGTGGTTTGAGGTGGCACTGTGTGGCTCCCCACCTGTCCTTCAGACCTGCCCCTCTGGGGCTTTTCTGGGATGCTGCTGCAGAAACCAAGCAATTGATCCCCACCTCAGCTCCAAACCACACTAAAATACAGCACTTGAAGTATAGTTCAGCTTTTCCATAGCGGATTTGCCAAAGGAGTGTAAGCGTAAAAAATGTTGAGCCCTTGAGAAACACCTCTTAAGCTTTCTTTGTATGTAATTTATACAGAAAATAAGACTTGGGCCAAGAATCACAGAGAGTGCCTCTTTAAGCATAACAGTCATGGCCTCTGAAAAATGATCAAAGACTACTCTTTAATCGTCAACGTTCACATTTTCAGAATGAATTCATTTGAAATGGCCCTGCTCCACCTAATGTCGAGCAGTCAGTTTATTTGATGGCATTTCTTGACAGATGATTGTTAAATAAACTGACAGAACAAATGTAACAACTGGCTGAAGGAAGACAAAAAAACAATTTAGGTGAAAGCAAGAGCCAGCGGGCGGCTACCCCGAGAGAGAGAGTTGAATTGGCAATTGAAATATTAAATGTTGTGTTGTGTTTGGAAAAGACGGCACCTCTCAAATGAACTTAAATGCCAACATCCATGTTCTAAAAGAGGATTTCTGATCATTTAGAAAAATGTTGAACGCAGGCTCCTCGCTTGAGTTTATCTTGGATTTTAAGCATCTCTACATCCAAAATGAGCCAACCACAGAAGTACCTTAGGAAAAGTCAACCTTTACCACCCAGTCAATGTCTGATCCAATTCCACTGACACAACAAAACACA
Organism: Copadichromis virginalis; assembly: GCF_057382275.1. NCBI lineage: Eukaryota > Metazoa > Chordata > Actinopteri > Cichliformes > Cichlidae > Copadichromis > Copadichromis virginalis. The sequence continues at coordinate 17,722,062 of NC_140624.1, forward strand.
TACTTGTGAAATTAATCGGTCTTACAAAGCTTCAGCATACTGTATGACAACAGACCTGTCACTTCACGGGCGTAGAACTGCTGCATGGTCTAAATTTACGCAACAGGCGTGCATTCATTTCCCCCCCCCCCCCGTCTAACAAGATTCACAAATTTTTACATAATGTGAAACATTTTGCAGTATCACGAAAAGCTAAAAACAGTCAGTTTTGCTGCACTAATCTATCACAACAATCTCTAATCCTCCAAGGATGTTATTACTTGCTGCCAAACTAATTAAGATCAAATCCTGGGCAGTTTCCTGTGCAAAAAGGAGGGTAGGATGCGGGCAGCAGTGTATTTCACCAGGGTTTTGTGTGTCCTGGCTTAGGAACAGCCATCTAGTAATGCTCACACAGTATATTTTCATCTGTTGACAATCTAAACTCTACTTAACGGACACACACTTAGTTGTAGACATTTCTGTCAGAAGGAAAAATGAGACTGCCCTTCTGGCCCTTGCTGATGCCCATTTGGCGGCCTGCCTGTTTGTATCAGGCGTACTCCTCCGTGTATTTGCATTCCTATTATGATTTAGGCTTTTTCCCGTTTTATTTGGCTATTGAGAGCAGAGACAAACTTGCTCATGTCCTCGCTGAACTTAAGGCAAACATAACTGTGTGTGAAATTTCAAGTAGTCATTGAAGATTTTCTATTAAGTCCCCACCGAGGCACTCATGTAGCTCATCTGGTGGAAAATTTAGTACAAGCCATCCACTTGCCTAAATAAAGGTTCAGCTCTTATCAGTCGGAGCAGTTGCTTGTGACACTGTACTGCTTTAGAGCTTTAATTCACTTCACAGTTTTGCTCATTGTCAATAAGCACATACAAAGGTTCAAAATGTTATTTTTTTACAAAAGTAATTTATGAATGTTTCAGAGAGGTACTAAGAAATCAAACCAAACACCAAAGTCTTCCTTCTTGTTCTCTTTCAGTTTATTGATACAAAATTCTGGTGCACCTGATGCCCCATTTTTATTGAAATCAAATCAATTTTATTTATATAGCGCTTTAAAAAACAACAACTGTTGACCAAAGTACTGTGCAATAGAATAATCAGATAAAATTTAAAAGGAAAGTAAAATAAAAGATAAGAAAATAATAAGAATAAAATAATGACAGACTCATACAGAATTAAAAGCCAAGGAGTAAAAATGGATCTTAAAACGAGTTTTAAAAGTATCCAGTGTTGGAGAGGTCCTGATATGTAAAGGCAGTTTATTCCAAGAAAACACATTTAACGCCCTATCCCTTTTAAACTGAGCAATCTGCTCAAATCCTGTAGTTCAGTAGTTCAGAGGTGTCAAACATAAGGCCCGGAGGGGCAGAATTGGCCCACCGAAGACTCCAATCCCGGAGGGCGTGTAGACTTCTGACTTATAGTTTTACAGTTTTTCCTACTGATAAGGTTTCCGAAGGTTGATTCTGTTCATCTGGATGTGACGTTTTCAGTGGGAGAAACGTTTCGTCACTCATCCAAGTGACTTCTTCAGTCTCAGCTGACTGCAGGTTTCCCCAACCTTATAAACAGTACGTTTGCATAAGGATTGAAACTAGCACCACTGAAGGAACAATGGGCTGGGAGGTCAGTTCCTTCATCATAATTATGCAAATTCTCATGACCATTGCTCAACAACCACTGATCAAAGGCCATGAGTACCATTCACAGAGAGTTGGGGAATGGCTGCAATCACAGCATTGCACTGATAAAGTTGTCCTCCATGACCATTTAAACGGCATTAAATGAACTAAGTAACATTTAAATGATAGAAAAGCTCCTGTATTTACTTACAATAGAAATTAAAAATAACATTTCCTGTCAATTAACAAAAAACTTGTCTGTAATTTTACACATCTATGTCAGATTCCCTCCATTAACCACAACAGCATTTCTCTGTAATGTAGAAAAACTGAGACGTGCTTTTGAAATTGTGCCTCTTTTCTTAATTATCTCAGGGATTCAATGTGTAATTAATCTTCTTTACACTGACAGCAAGTGGAGTTTCACTTTTCTGGAATGGCTTGAACTTGTTGTCAAAGAAAGCTGCATCTGGACCACAATGTAAAATGAGTAACATCCCTTCTGGAGTCCATCACTAAGGTTATGTTAGATTCTCTCCAGGTGATGGGTATCAGTCAGCGTTGTTATCCTTGATTAAAAGTCAGCACTTCCTTGATACTATTGTTTTAGCAGTACTAATGTTTCTTCAGATAATAACTTCAGGAACAAACAAAGGAGTGTGTGTGTACATTTGCAAAAGTGACAGAAAAAAAAAATCCTAATGTTTCTCTGTATCTGCTGTCGTGAAGAGAAACTGTTTGAACAGTCTGCAAACTAGTTATCCAGATCAAAGTTGCTGTGCTGTTTTCACAGTTTGTCTCTGCTACTCTCAGTTGGCTAAATATATTACTAATGCAAGTTATAGGAGGGCAATCACTTTTGAGAGTCTCAGCAAGAATCCACTGCTATTTGATACCAAATGTCACAAAAGTTAATGTCAGACAAAAAAAAAAAAACACGTTGGAGACAGTTACCAGGTTACCAGTTACCAGGTCACTCGCAGCTTGTCTAAGGTTAGAGTGGAGTGAATTTTAAGAAACTAGAAGATTTTGCTTTTGAAATCAAGTCTTAAAATGATGTTGAAATAGGTTTTTTGTTTTTCATAATTATGTTCCAAACAGGTGTAACTTCTACAAAAATGGATGGATAGTAAGTGACCACCAATCCCACCCTAACCCTGAATGGACTGGTGGTGATGTTGGGTAAGCTTTTTTGTTTTACATGCCTAACATGGCTGAAGACAGTGGCTAGTGGCCCTTGAATAAAAAGAAAGGGCAACCTCACACAAGTGACTGCCAGAGCCTCAAGTTAACAGGAAAGAAATATTTCCGTGCTTAACTTGGCAAAAGTTCTACACAGACCTGCCTCTGCTTAGTTTTTCTGTCTACATGGCCGAACACAGGTACCAGACCAGCATGGGACGAGCCAAAGACTTCTCGAAAGGCTCCTGTGATGTGTCGGTAGTGACACCCCAATGCCCTGCGACTGTTTCCTCTCTTTCGCAGAAACCTGGGCTCTGAGCTCACAGGTCTCCACAGTCAAGCTAGAAGGGCCCATTAAGTGGCCCTAATGAATGAGAAGTAGACAATCAACAGAGACTCAGCAGGACTCACAGTTGCCAAGTGCCAGATCTGTGAGCTCGCCAACAATGCAGTGCATTCATCATTTTATTGCAATCATTGGCAGAACTGAAGCTCAATTTTCAACAATTAAGTACCAAAAAAAAAAAAAAAGAGAATAAAGAAAAGGGAATGGATTTTATCAGAGCTGACAAACAGAGACCTCTTTGGGGATCTTCATGTGAGGTGCTTCCATAGACCGACGTGGCTTCTTGCAATTTCCTCGCCAGTTTTGGGAGTTTCTGGTGTCAAGTTATTTTAAGTAATAGATCTCAGCTCTGTATCTGCTGCAGCCAAGACAAATCTGGTACTTGCTGATATGTTCTTATCTTATTCAATTTTGGAAATGTAAAAACATTCAGGCCTCATTACCTGAATGAGCTGCTCTTCAGCTCATCCTACACCAGAACTATTTGGTCAGTAGACCCGAGGTGAATCATGTGAAAAAGGCACTTGTCTTCGTGTTTGCTGTTCTTCCAGGAGGTAGTCTTGATGGTTCAGATTATGTAGCAGCTCATAGTTTTGGGTAGTAAAACACCGCAAGCCTATCGATGCTCCGAAGCCTCACAGCGTGGCTTGTCCGTGCCAGCGGTAAAGGACAAATGTGCCAAAGTCTGCTGGGTTTGGCTCTTTTCTCACCCCCTGGCGTCCAACACCGATGTATCCAGCTGAGGTACAATAATTTGACACCTCTTAACCAGCTGGACCCTTTAGCGTGACAACCACTGCTTTGTTTTATATTCCTGTGTATTTTGAACGCAATAAAAAATTATAGTCAGCAACATCTAAACTGTGTTTTTATCCACTTTGGACTTCTGCCCCTCCCCACCCCCTTCAATCTCCTTTATCCCTCCCTTTCCTATGTGGGATTTAACGTACACTTTGTGGTAACCTTGCTAAGTTATCAGTTTTTTCTACGTCCTCTCATACTGAATAAAGGCTTGTTTCTGCACGCCTGCTTGTTAAGACTTCAAGGACAGCTCCCTCCATCTGGTATTAAGTATTCCTGGTGCCAGTGTCGGGTTAACTGACACTCCTGCACTTAAACTAATGGCAGCGAACAGTCATCTCCCGTGAGGTGCTCACCTTGGAAAAAATCACCCAGCTCTCTCATCCCCAATCATAGAGGTGCTCTTGCCACCCACTGAATGAAACCATGGGCATGAAAAGAGGGATTGTTTCACCATTCAGGCATATACGAGGGCAAATGAAAACATGTAATACGCATGTCCTGTCTTGGATTTGCTTTCCTCTCGAGCTCAATGAGACGTTGAGAAGTGAGAGCGGCGTGCAAACAGAAAAAGTCAAGAGTCAGCAAATCGTCATTAATAAAACATCTTCATTAGGACAGAAAACATGCAATCTTTTCTTTTTTTTTTCTCAGCAAATGAACCTAAAACTCAATTCTCATTCAAATGTATAAGAAATTTAGCTTTTAAAACATGTTTGTTACAGAATGGAGAAGAAGAAATGATAGTTAGGCACAAATACACACATAACATTTATTTATATATATATTGTTATTGTTGTTTTCTACAGCAACCATTCATCAAAACTGCTAGTGGAAGTTTGAAAAGGGAAGATATAATATTTGTTTTGTCCTCAGTGATCAGGTGCAATTTTTTTTTTAACGTTTTCATCCGATATCACCTCGTGAGTCTGGAATGAGCCGAGCGGTTCACATGCAATTACGCCGTATGTTGGTCAGCACATTAGAAGCGCACAGCTTACAGACTTGGTAGTCACATTTTGTATTGGTGAGAGAGTGAAATGATTAAAAAAAATTTCAATTTACTTCCAAGTAAAGAAAATAATTGCACTGGCAAAAGTGTTCACATGTGTTCGAGGTATTTTCCACAGCCTGCTCTTATCGCCTTCTTTCTGTTCAGCTGTGGAGCTGTATGCCATAACTGTCTCAAAATGTGTTTTTCCATGTTTTTATTAGACCACATCGTATTAGGCTGTGCTTTGAAGTTAGATTATGACTGTAAGCAAAATATGTCCTCCATGCCAAAGAGAAGCATCCCTCAGACCACAGGAGTGCAGCATCACTCACCTCTGAAGCCTCTTCTCAATGGAAACCTAAACAGCTTTTTAAGAATGAAGAGGTTTTTCAGTTTGTTGCTAAATATAGGCCAGTCCGGTGGGAGGTGACAGGTTCTACAGCCATTTTCAACAAAGATGAACCCCAGGTCCTGCCCAGAGCCCGGCGGGTGGCTACTGCCGGTGGTCCGCCTTTCTCTTATGCACCGGCTCTTAAGTAAACACTGCAATCCTGCGGTCAGCTACAGCATGGCAACGAGCAAAAGGACTCACTGTGTAGTTACACATAGCTATGGTGTGTTGTCTCCCTCTGGCTCACTCAAACTTGGCCTTGGGGTCGAGGGCCAGCGACAGACCTTGATGTGTGACTCCAGGAGCCTGCTGGGAACTCCTGGTGGAGGCAGTGTTGGGCTTGACCTCTCTGGACAGCTTTGATCAAACAGTTTCCATCTGCCAACGTCTAAATTAAGAACATTATCATGTTTATTGACATTGCCCTAGTTATCACTTTTTATGTGCAGGGTCATTAAAATTAATGAACACGGGTCCACGTTAATGAACCATGCGGCCACTATCAATCAACTCAGAAAAACATTTACTTTTTATTTATCAAAGCGAAATCATGCACGTATATATGTTCAAATTCAAATGCTTCCTGAGTTTACATAGTATTAATGGTAAAAGGTTGAATACAGTCCCAGCAAAATCCTAAACATTGTAATTCTACAATAAATACAGTGAGCTGATTACATTTTTACATTCAAAAGTTTAGTGTTTTCAGGAATAACAGCCAGGAATATCAGGTTCAATCAGGAAATATCTTAAAGCTGAATGTTTTTTATCAGAGGGGCAGGATAATATGCCATTAATCATCAGAATCATATCCAATAAAGCTCCAGATTAATCAACACAGAGAAAAACTGACAGTCCCAGTCCTTATCCGCTGAGGAAAATGAGGGGCAACAGGTAAGCCTTTATCCATTGAGCTCTGTTCTTGCATTGCTCTCCTATACATGGCGATCATTATTTAGGGAGTCTCAGCGGCTACCTGTAAGGACCACAGGGGTGGCAAATAGCAGGGTTGTGGCTTTCTGAGCTTCTTAGTGGTGCGAGCAGAAGGATTTACGGTAACTCTCAGACAAGCGTTCACAGCTTGGACTCTTGGCATGGATCTGATATTGTCTCTGGCTGAGCATCAAACCCACTGTACCTGAGGTCCAAAAGTACCTACACAAAACCCTAGGATGTTTGAATGATAAATCGCCGACATTTAGTGGCAGAACAAAAAATATTGGCCTTGCTGGGGATATCAATTTTAATTTTAATTTAGAGTGAGAGTGCCTACTGGGTGGTTTGATTGAGCAGAGATCGGCTTCTAGTCAAAAGTGACGTGCTCTTCTCGTTCAGACAAGGATATGAGTTTTCCTGCAAATTCAGCACAGGTGCATCACTAGAAAGCCACCCTGCAGTGTAAGAGCCGCCAGCGGGGGTGATATTGAATATCAGCTATGATTTAAAGTAAATTGACCAAGTTATCTTTAAGGTAATATCCAGTCCTTTTGGGACACACAATTTATTTCCTTATGTAACTGAACCTTTTTGCAGTCTCTGCTTTAGCCCACCATTGTAAGGCACTTCTGGTTCTGATAAAAGGGAAATCAGTTCTTGGGAGTGTTCGATGACAAAAACATATGGCCACAATAGCTCAAGAAGTTAATATAACTGACATGCCGAGTAGCGTTATGGATCGGCTGTGTAATCTGTTCTGTTATGCAGGATTAATGTCAAAACGGAGAATGTTTTTTAAATCACTGGTATCATTATCTTCTATGTGACATTCAGGTAAAATCATCATACACAAGGCTAATACTGTGCTTTATTAATGTGCTGCTTGCCGATGATGCCAAGAGGTGCTTTACACAGCCGCAGGACTGAATCTAAGGTCAAAGAGGACACACTGAGCCAAACACACCAACCGCCACCCTGGAGAAAAAAGCTATGGTGCTAATATTAGGGGGGGAGACTGATTACAGTGCTACTATTAGGTTCTGGCATCGATTTTGGACCAAAGTAGGAACGCCCTCAACACTTCTCTTTGGTGTTCATGCCCTTGGTCCTCAGTGGCACACTACATGATATTATGAGGAGCCAGACCAAACATGCCAAGCCAGACCACAGGGTTACTCACAGCCGTTGCACATTCTTTTGAGGGTGAAATGTGACCTGGTCCTATTTTTCAGCAGCTTGTCAGGCTCAGTGTGGTGCAGGGAGGTAAACTAGGAAGGAAAACTGTTGTCACCTTTCTATAGCTCTTACTTTTTTCAGTCTTACAAGATGGTAGCCTTGGGTGTCAAAGTGAGACCAGATGGGTGGGTTGGCCGACTGCCGGCAGTCACTATGGATATGGACAGAGTGGATGTGCTTCAGCAGCAGACAATAAATGGAAATTGGTTTATTGGTGAAACATTGCGAGTTGATGGACACGCTCTGGCTAGGTAATAAATGTTTTAACCACACACATTAAGATATACTGTAAGTATAATGCCATATGTGAGACTGAAATTGAAGTGACAACATAATGATTTGGGGCAAATTCAATAAAAATCCCTGCAGCAGCTTGAGGAAACTGCATGTCCAGCTGGGTGTAAGACGCTAAAAACATTCCCTTCCTAGATGATGTCTGCTCCATTTACAAGAACATGTTTTTCTGTTTCCTCCCTCAACAGCGTTGGAGAGAAGGCCCTTGTTGAGCAGCGTCATCAGAGGCTTGGGCTGGAAAACACTGTCAGGCATTCAATTTGTCTGAGCTTGTCATCAGACTAAGCTCATTTTGAAAAATGCTTGTTATGACTGCTGCTAACCATATCCACCAACTCTGCGCCTGGTAAGAGGGGGACAGAAGACAGGAAGTCTTTCAGTCAGTCTGGTTATACTGGTTCCCAGCAGACTATCAAATGAGTGAATGGCAAGACTTTAACTGATTGTTTTACCCAACTTAATTGCAAAAGACAGAAGCAGTAAAACAGCTTTCTGAACGAAAAAAGTGAGCTCACTGCTGTAAAAGCAGCCCTTCCCTTTGTTAATATGTTGGGAATAGTTATTCTTGGAATTAGGGGTCAAGACAGTAAAATCAATCTCAATATCCTGAGTTTTGCCAAAAACCTTCATAGTCACAAAAGCTTATACTTCCCTCCCTCCTACCAATGTCTTCTACCATCCAAATAGGTCACCTAGACCAGACCTCTGAAAATTGGCAACTGTTTCCATAAGTGGAAAAAATAGAGCCAGACAAAACTTTATAGGCAGTGCAAAGAACTGTGACATAATTTTCTAGATGCCAAGAAAAAATATTCCTCTGAAAAGGATTAAGAATTAGTTTTACTAGGTTTGGTAGCCAAACTATGGGCAGAAATCTGTGCCATCAGAAACTGAATTTGAATAAGTTAAATTTGAATTTGAATTGCTCAGATTGAATCTGAATTGTAACTTGAATAAATGCTTTTGAAAACTGAATTTGAATTAGTCTAATTTGAAATTGAATTTATGGTTTGAAAATGATCATCACTAAATTGAAATTGAATTTTATATTTTGAAAATGAATTGATTTGCTTTGAAACTGCATTTTATCCTTTAAAAATTCAGCTCTCGAATAATTTCAGTTTCACTTCTCACCATTCAGTTTCAGTTCTACAATTCAATTTCAGTTCCAAAATTCAGTTTTTTGGAACTTACATCCGGTTCCGGTTCAAGCGCAGATTAATAGAACTACGTTTTACTAGCGGACCGAAAGTGTTACTGACGGGAATCTACAGCGTCTTGAGCTGAATTAAGACTTCAGAAGTCATTCGTCATGTCGAATGACCAGCGGATAAACTCTCAGGTTGGTAATAAATGTATTACATGTATGAGAACAAGCGTCATGTTAACAAATGATAGCCGTAAGGTAACTTTTATGCTTATTGTAGCTGTTAGCTAAAAACGCTAATTTAGCGTAGTTTGCCCTGGATTCAGCTTTGACAACAAATATGATCGACTGTTTCTAGTAGAATTCCAAAGTTGTCATCTTGTACCCTCTCAGAGTACCCCCTCTGTATGCTTGCAGAGACCCCTACAGTAGGGAAACATGCAAAACGGTGTCCAAACCTTTGTATTTTAGCTTTATTTATGTCTTACACAGCATCCCAACTCTGTAGCTAACTTAATAACTTTAGCTAAAGTGAATAGTTAGTCTAATTCATTAGTGCAGCATTACTGGATCATCTCTGTTTGAAGTGATATAATATGATATACAACTATCACTGTGTTTAACTACCATAATAATTCTTAGGGTACTGAGTGAATGCTTAATTAATTTTTTTTTTTTTTTAAAGCATACTGCTCCATTAATATGTTTGACAGGCTGAAGTTGTCGGGTCACCTCCTAAATCGACCATCTTTTACAGGTGTTTTGTGCCAGAAATGGAGTGTCCACTGAAGACTGAAGATACTGAATCTCTACGCCTTGCCATTGATCCCTCTTGTGCCTTCATCTAGACAAGAGACATTAACTTAACCACTCTCATATGCTCTGTACCTACATCACCTTCCCTGACAGTCGTAGCTTGGCTCATCCGAGGGTGAAATTATAAGAATGTGTTATTTTGCAAAGTGCTCTCCAGGGTTCCTAAATAAAATATGGCGTTGAGGTCATTTCTTTTGAATTAATCCCTTCTTCTGAAATATAAGAACCTCTCCTGGTTTTAATGGCACTTTGGATTTCTTTACTTTCTGTTCCACTTCCAAACCCAAATAGATGCTGACACAGTAACATGGAAGAGGGAAAGACGTTGGAAAGGACTACTACAAATAAACCTAATGCCTAACAATGAAAAGTGTAAAATAAGAACAATAATAATAAAGATAAAATATGAAGTAACACGTTTTTAGTATTTTATTTATTCCAAATGATCATCCAGATGTCTGTGACATGTGATGACAAACACCATAATGGAAGGCCTTAGTCATCACATGCTTAAACTCATCATATATTTTTGCATATGCTGAACAGGCAGTCAGACATGCTGTAACTGTGGGGTAGAAAACAGCATGAACACCATACGGCAGGGGTCTCAAACTCCAGTCCTCGAGGGCATGGAAAAGTTGCATGACACTTTGACCTTTGAGGACTGGAGTTTGAGACCCCTGTCATACGGAATATGACAGGTGTGGTTGAACTGCATGAAGACTCTGAAGTTTCTCTTCTCTTCTGGCAGGACAGGAATGTGGCCCAGTCCTGTGAGCCACTGTAAGGATGTACTTAGAGTAGAACTGGACTGTCACCGGCCTCAGGCTCTTCACCCTTTTCAAAGACAAAGCAGTCATTTAAATAAAATATTAGATATTGTTTACCTGTAAATGCACAAAGTAAATTTAGAAATGTTATTATTGTCAAGAGTGAACAAGCACTGATAGTGTAATCTACAGCTGTGGCCAAACGTTTAGAGAATGAGAAGTGTTGTTTGCTTATTTACAAAGTTTGCTGTTTCAGTGATAGTTGTATATCATATTATATCACTTCAAACAGAGGTGATCCAGTAATGCTGCACTAATGAATTAGACTAACTATTCACTTTAGCTAAAGTTATTAAGTTAGCTAAAGAGTTGGGATGCTGTGTTATGCTGGGCTTACACTGTGCGATTTTTGGCCCATTTTGAGCCGATTTTTGAGTCGTGCGACCGTTTTGACGATCGGCCCGATTTTGGCCTTCATCGTGCGTCGTGTAGTATACGTGGGGTAACGAGAAGCGATTAACACCTCACGACCAGCTCCCGATCATCAATCGCTTGGTCGTGAGGGTGTCGCCGCAGCTTCTCACACTGCGCACGCGCAAACACAAATGTCAGCGAAAAAGACGGCGCAGCACGGCAGTGCAGCGTGTGATCTGGACACACAAGCGATGGAGGCACAACTTGTAGAACTATGGCAAGCTCACCCGAACCTTTTCGACGTGGCCTCACAAAATTATCACGACCACAACAACCGTGAAAATAGTTGGATTTACATTGCTGCTCAATCACAGCTGCCTGATCAATGTTTTTCATTAGCAATTTAGCAAAGTTGATGGTGGTGGTGTGTCTGTGTGAGTGAAAGACAGAGAGAGAGAGAGCGAGCAACAGAATTTATCTTATAACCTTCATTTTATGGACGCACAGTGTGAGCACTCAGGTCGCATTAGAGCATCGGGCCGTATAGTGTGAGACCCTGCATCGTGACCTACGAACTTCTAACCCCTGCGAGTCAATCGTACAGTTTGAGCAGAAGCTGAATCGCGCGACTGAAAAAAATCGCACAGTGTCTGCCCAGCATAAGACATAAATAAAGCTAAAACACAATGGTTTGGACACCGTTTTGCATGTTTCCCTACTGTAGGGGTCTCTGCAAGCATACAGAGGGGTACTCTGAGAGGGTCCAAGATGACAACTCTGGAATTCTACTAGAAACAGTCGATCATATTTGTTGTCAAATCTGAATTCAGGGCAAACTACGCTAAATTAGCGCTTTTAGCTAACAGCTACAATAAGCATAAAAGTTACCTTACGGCTATCATTTGTTAACATGACGCTTGTTCTTATACATGTAATACATTTATTACCAACCTGAGAGTTTATCCGCTGGTCAGTCGACATGACGAATGACTTCTGAAGTCTTAATTCAGCTCAAGACGCTGTAGATTCCCGTCAGTAACACTTTCGGTCCGCTAGTAAAACGTAGTTCTATTAATCTGCGCTTGAACCGGAACCGGATGTAAGTTCCAAAAAACTGAATTTTGGAACTGAAATTGAATTGTAGAACTGAAACTGAATGGTGAGAAGTGAAACTGAAATTATTCGAGAGCTGAATTTTTAAAGGATAAAATGCAGAATCAATTCATTTTCAAAATATAAAATTCAATTTCAATTAGTGATGATCATTTTCAAACCATAAATTCAATTTCAAATTAGACTAATTCAAATTCAGTTTTCAAAAGCATTTATTCAAGTTACAATTCAGATTCAATCTGAGCAATTCAAATTCAAATTGAACTTATTCAAATTCAGTTTCTGATGGCACAGATTTCTGCCCATACCAAACTTACCTAATCATATCTTTTAGATTTTACCGTGTTAAATACAAAGTTTTTGGACTATAAAATCTGCATTATAGTCTACCATCATCCAACAATTTTAAACCTGTTGGTGTGCAAAAACCGTTTTAAACTGTGTTTAAACTGCTGAATTTGACTTTGTCAGTAATTTCAGACACGTTCTAAAGTGTTTTATATTAACTGTTTTCAATGTTGGTTTCAGTTGAACTTAAATAATAATGATATGTGTACTTTATTGATCCTTGTAGGGAAATTACTTCTCTGCATTTAACCCATTCACTTAGTGAAGCAGTGGGCAGCCACCAATCCAGCGCCCGGGAAGCAGAGTGTAGGTTGCTCAGGGGTACCTCATGGCAGGTAGTCAGTGGATTCGAACCCCCGATCTTGCGAGCATGGTGACCACTCTACCTACTGAGCTATCCCTGCTCTAAAAGCCAGCAAAGGAAGCAGATTTGAAATTTCAGATAGCATAAAGGACGTGACACTATATACACTATAAGCAATGACGGTAACCTGTTACAGTACGATGCTCTAATTCAATGAGCTCTTTAGAATGACCCATTCTTTCACAAATGTTAAGAAATGAAGAAAAAACTCAATAAACCTCCTCTGGCATTAACATCAGCTGTATGGGCTTCCATGCCCAAGCAGCTTCTGTAGCTCTAATATTTTGGTGGCCCGGTATATTTGTTCATATAGTGTATATTATACCTTTGCTACTAAAGAAAAAGAAAAGTTTTTTCTTTTGTTGTTCAGTAAAGCATATCTCTAGGTTGAAGAAGCCTGTGACTCTGAAGTTCAGACAGTAAAAGTAAATAATGCATAATGATACTTATGACAAATTCACTTTAGCACTTAATGTACTACTCTGCTGGTAAAATATTGCCCACTTACCTACAGGAACAAGAATCCCTGTGTTTTCATTTTAAACATGAAAGACTGCTGATCAGTCCATATGTTGCCTATGCTACCAGTTCCTCTTACTGTAGGTTTCCACCAGCCGCAAAACCTACACATTCCTCCTCTGAGCGCAGCCACAAAAGCAGGTCAGCTCCTCAATGACCAAAACGTTCTCCAAGAAACACAGCCAACTTTACCACTGAAATAGTTTTCAATAAATTTTAATTTCCGCAGCCACTTTTTCCCAGTCTTGAGAAGGTAATGAATTAGCAAACAAGAGCCTCAAAAGAATTCCCTCCCATTCCTCTTTACTCAATGAATTACCATCGACCACACAAAGAAAACAAAAGATGGTAAGTTTATTTTTCTGTGGTGGAGCCATTTCAACATAGCAATTATTCATTGACACCACCTTCAAAGGTACTTCAATCAAAGGTTTCAAGCACCAGTGATAGTGGGTAGCAACAGTGGGAACATTACAGCACTGTGTAATACACTGTCACATTATGATTAGTAGGGCATGGAAAGATATAGCTGTGTTTATCTGGTATATGGAATAAAAGTAACATGTATATTTAGCAAAGTTTAATGTTGCAAATCTGACTGGAATCACGTTAAAAGTATGACTTTAAGTCATTAATGAGTTGCTGTTTGTTTTGTAAAGTTACCCAAATCAGTTTACTCATACAGCACATGTAAAAACAGAGGGTGATTGAAGTACTACGTGGCATCGTATACAAGATAAGCTCAAAAGAAAGTCAAAGTGCTTCACAGTTGCAAAAGTTCAATATAATAAATTGAATAAATATTTTAAAGAGACTATTATGCTCATTTCCAGCCCCATATTTTTATTCTTGGATTCACAGTCAATTTAAAGTTATTTTAAATTACCTGGAGACACTTCCTTCAGCCTCAACATTACTGCACCTGTTTTGCCTGAGAAGATTGGGACAATTACATTTTCTGATATTTTCACTCTCCTTAGCTTTGCAGTGTACATGCGTATACATGTGTATTTTTAGTTAGTGTGACCACTGCTAATTGAAATGCTGTCTATCTTGGCCAGGACACTGCTGCAACAGAGATTTTTAATCTCACAAGTCATATATTTCCTTGGTAACAGTTAAAAACAATTGAAAATAATCCTTATTTATCTTATAATTAGCATTTGTGCACCTCGGTTCATTGACAGTGTGAAATTAGCTGTATTCACACTTCTCGTTTAAGAGCATGAAATCATATCTTGGCATTTTTTGGCTGCAAGAAATCAGTAGTTATTTTCTGCGCCCCGGTGCTCTTTCAGTTCCCCAATGCAAACAAATACTGAGGTGCCACTGAGAGTTCAAAGTGATCTAAGTGATTTAAACTCCAATAACACGATCGATGTGGCTGTTTTGGGTATTTATGCAGACTGCACTGGTTCCACCTTGCCTTTAGGTCCTTAAAGTTAACTGTCTTCTGATTGGCTGCTAAAGAGGTGACCATATTTGGAATGTAGCTCTCACTGACATCACACAGATCTTAAAGAAGGAAAAAAAATCTCTGAAATTGAGTCTTTCGAGCAGTCTAAAGCCTAATTTTTTTTTTTTAAGTGTACAGTTATCATCTGTACATACCCCAACGTCATTATTGGAAACCTGGGTCATGTTTCACCAGTATAAGACAGAAAATATGGAAAAACTTACAAGAAATATTAGAAAGTGAGAAAAGTTAAAAAGCAAAGAAGCATCTATAAATAACTGAGAATAAATAGGTTTGGTTTCTTCGGAGAGACAGGATGAACCGAAGCTGGCAAAGCGACAAAAAAGAAAATAGATGGTTGGAGGGAAAGCGATTAAAAGAAAGGAGTCAAATACCACACAAAAAAAGCTAGATTTGAAATATAAAATAAACAGTAACAGCAAGCTTGTGGGAGCTTTAACAGATCTGTTGCATTTTGTTGTTCTGGCAAAGACTGGCAGCTTGCAGCAAATGCGTGTGTGTTTGTTTGTGTGGGCTTGTAGTATGACTGTGGGTGCCTGTATGCGTGTGTATAAGTGGGCTGTGTGTGGCCAGACTCTCTGGGCTGATCTTGGCCTCCGGCTCTAGCTGGCGTTCAGCATGTCTGTAAAGAAACAGCTGGAGGCAAAGCCAACACCAGTCCTGCTCAGAAGCTCAGCTCTGCCAGCAGCGACAGATTCCAGAACTTTCCACGGTCCCGCGTCGCCATGCCAACAGGTCTTGGCATGCCACAGCTGTCCTGATCTGCACACCTGGCCCACCAAGAGTCCAGAATCACCTCTCCTGTCACTGTGTGATGAACAGGTCATTTACAACCCAAGTGTTTGTGTGTTTTTAAGAGTTATGGGCCCAGGTAAAGAAAACACCGTGGCAGTGGACCTCCTGTGTGTTGCCCTAATCAAACAGAGCTAAGAACCTTCGCACTGCAGAAAAGCAGGGCTTAAATTTGTGGAAAACCCACACAGAGGGATATTCAAAAAGAAACTACATTATGGAAATTGCGCTTAATAAAGATTTGTGCTGTTTGTCTTTGATAGGGCCACTGAATTTCGTGGTTTCAGGAGCAACTATCAAACATGAGGTTAAGAGGAATATTTGACTGCAACTTAAGCTACAGAGTGGGGTTGGCCAGTGTGTGTGTGCGCGCGCGTGTGCGTGTGTGTGTGTGTGTGTGGGCATTATAACTCAATCTTTTTAGTCTGGATGGCAATCTGGACACTTTATTAGGTACATCTTGCTAGTACTAAGTTCAGAACTGCTCAAATTCTTTGTGCCACAGAGTCAACGAGGTGCTGGAAACATTTCTCAGAGATCAGGTCATAAAGGGATGGACATAGTCCAAAGCAACACTCAGGTAGGTTGTGGTGTTTAAGCGATTTTCATTTGGTACTAAGGAGCCCAAAGTGCGCAGAGGAACTAAACCCCAGTCCATTACACCACCAGCAGCAGCCTGAACCACTGATACAAAGCAAGATGGATTCATGCTGTCATGCTGTTTACTCTAAATCATGATCCTACCATCTGACCGTTGCAGCAGAAACTGAGACTGAAATTGAACCTGAGTGAAATGTAGCCTCAGCCTCCGGTTGCCACCAGTTGTCTTCTGCTGCAACAGCCGATCTTATACAAGGTTTGATGCGTTGTACATTCAGAGACGAGCTTCTGCACACCTTGGGTGTAACCAATGCTTTTTAAAATTAGTGTTGCCTTCCACCTCAAAGCAGTCAAGCCATTTTCCTCTTTTCCCCCTGGCATCAAAGGGGAACTGCCGTTCACTGGATATTTTCTCTTTTTCTGTTTAAACTCTAGAGATGTCATATGGGAAAATCCCAGCAGATCAGCAGTTGCATGCAGTCAAATCACCTTTCTTCACATCTGAACTTCAGCAGGTGTCCTCGATCATGTCTACACATCTATTGCTTTGAGGTGCTGCCATGTGATTGGCTGTTTAGAAATTTGCATTAACAAGCAATTGAACAGGTGTACCTAATGACTTCATCTTTAAAAGTAGCTGGATTCTGTTTCATGAGCTACTGACAATAAACGTATCAAATCTAATTTACAAATTTCTATCAACTCCTTCACAGGGTAAACTGTTCACTCATGTGGGGGATAGTTCTGTTTTTTTTAAAAGAACAATTTACAGCAGGTGTCAGTAAGAACGACCTCAAACGGCATCTCTTGCACTTGGTTTGGCATCAAAATCTTATTCCACGTCAAAGCATTTATGACATCATCTCCCAAACTTCTTTCCCATGTAGAAAGCTTTCTGTTGCTTTAGTGCTGGTTTTGTCCATTTGTTTCAGTTTTCAACACTGTATTTAGTTAAAAACAAAATCTTATGCCCAACAATATGATCACATCTTGACTTTTTGCCTGATACACAAAAAGTAATAATTGAATTCAGCATCTGTTGATTCTGAGGGATACAGGACAAAAGACCAGATGAGTTTCGGTTGATTGATCTGTATTTGATTAACTAAGTTATCCTGAGTTGCATTGTGATAAACTCCTGGGATGAAAGAGCTATGAATAGTCAGTTTCCATTTAAGTTTAAGGATATTTTATTCCCCTCTTAGCCTGCGAGCACAAACATTGTTGCTGAAACATTGTTGGAGGTATCGAGACAGAATATGAACCCTGAAACTCTAACATAACACAACCAGATTCATAACAGCCAGCAATGTAGTAAGACATCAGACATGACAACTGTCAAAAGAAAATTAGATTCAACTTCAACTTTAAGAGTAATTCTGATTGCAGTTAAAAGCATTAACTCTGCAAACAGGACAATCTTCTGTTCAGCAAACTGCCTAGTCAAGTGATTCTCGACCGCATCTGCGCCTCTGAGTCAGTTGTGACTAGCCACTCTAATTCAATTAAGGAAAAAACATTTCAAAACTTGATATTTAAGGAGGAGAAATAAGAGGTTATGCACATCATAAAAATGCACATTTCACCTAGTGTATTTTGGCTCAACACTTTTACAAGAAGCCAACTGGAGTTTTGAAGTGGTCTGTGTACGAGTGGGATTATTTCTTGCTCTGTCTCTCTGGATATAGTCGCCACCCATGATATCTAAGTCTAAACCTAACACGCAAACACACTCTAACACATTAGGGGTGGAGTGGAGAGAGAGAGAAAACATGATTTGTGTATGGATGTCCAGCATGTGAACAGTTTGATTGATGGGCAGCTTAAGAACACAGAGTGATCCTTATTAGAGGCTGAAGACTGCCAGCTCTGAGGGATGCGTGGGCATGTCCTCCTTGGTAAATGATCAGGTGTTTGACTGTCTGGTAGGAAGGAAGTCCTTATTAATGTTGAGGGGAAGGCTGAGGCTCAGCAACCTCAGGCATGCCTGCCCACACACGCATATACACACAACACACACACTCCCATCCAAACAGCATAGGCAAACTCTCACTGCGGTTCATTACTGTACCGGAGAGCCGGTGTGCTCTTACAAGAAAAGTTCTGATTGGGAACAGATATCTACAGCTGTGGAGGTGTTAAAACAAATCCATTGACATCTTTTACTGTATTTTACCCCCCCGGGCCATGAGACTTTATTCCCATCTTTTAACCTAAATTTAAATATTATTTGGTCGCAAGATGCCAGGATAGCATGCTGGAAACCGAAAATGGGCATTTTTGCAGTGAGTTGCCTATTTAGACATCGAGCGATACTGAGAATACATCCACACAAATATTGCATATTTTCACCCAGATGAGCATCTCAGCACAGTTTTAACCAGCATAAAAAACATGCATTCTATTTAATGACCAGCAGGGGGCGACTTATCTGGCTCTCTTAGCCGTTCGCTGATACCTACTTGGCTCAGCTTGACTAGACTCAGTTTTAAGGGTTTTCCATTAGGTGGTAGTACCTTGTACCTTGTACGGGGTTCCAAGGAATTGGAAAATGTGAGGTCAGAGTGCCTGCCACAGATTGGCTAGTCAGTGACTCACTCGATGAGTCATGAGAGCATCTTCTTCACAAAAATCCAAACTGCCTTTTTTGAAATCTTTCAGCGAGGAAAAAGGCTGCACAAAGAGCAACACTGTGGTATCTGAGTCTGACCAAAAACCAGCAGGTATACCATTGCCTTGACGTCCTCCATTGTTGTGGTGTTTGTGTCGCATACAAATGACGTCACAGGATGTTCGGCCACATTGGAATAACGACCCCACACACGATAGTGATACTCATTTCTAGTCGGAAACATCTGAAACCGAGTCGAGTCGAACTGAGTTGGTACTAGTGGAAAAACACTGTCCTGAAGACTTCATGTACCCAGACTCCGAGTATAACATTAAATTATAGTCATTACTAGAGTCATTAGCACATGTCTTGTCAATCACGTCATTAGCCAGTGAGTGTCAGGTGAGGTGTCCTCAAAACCAATACCAACTGGGAAGGGATACTGACGCCAGCATCATCATTTCTGAAAATCAGTTCTTTTATAATGTTTTTGCCTGTACATAGTAAAACACAGCCAAAATTTCAAATTAAAATGCAGTCAAAAAACCCACTGGAACATATTGTGGATGCTAGGTGTAAATATTGTAATATTGTAACAAGTCAGACATTTTAAAGCAAAAACATGGGAGTACACTGCTCAATGATAAATGTAACCATAATCAGACAAGCTTATTTATTCATTGGCCAAGAAAGAAAAGAAATCACTGTCGTGGTAAATTCGAGCATCTCTAACCTTATCTTAGTGCTGGAAACAGAAGATATTCAGCTTGGGTTAGGGTTAGAACTAATAAATAGTCTGCTATGCTCACCGGCTAGCTTGCTAACTATATCTGCTGTTTAGTGCTGGTGAGGTTAAGTAGGTTTTGTGGAAAGTAAAGTGGTGAGACTGAATTTCGTGGCAAAACCAAAACAGTGAGCTAAAAAGTGGAAAAATACTCGGGTTATATTTCCCCGTGGACTCATTATAGGCGTTCCTTTACACATGGGACCCACTGTGTGCAGCTTTAAAATCTGTACCTTTAAACGCCCTTTTGGGCAGGCGTGGGAATCCCCCCCTTTCCCCTCACTGACGTGTACAGAAATGCCAGCAACCTGTGAAATGAACACATCACACCTACACAGCCACTTCACTCCCACCATTAACACTGAACTTTAAGCGTCTACAACAGCTCTTTTCCCCCTGTAATCCATCTGCACCACAAAGCTCGACTCTCCTTGGGGACAGTGTAACATAAACATGTTCAGCTTGCCTCAGTATTTCCAAAGCCACCCACACAAGCCATACCCCATCTGAGAGAAAGGGGATCTGGGTCTAAATCAGTGTTTCTTTATTTAAAATTCTCACAAAACAAACTTTTAAAAGCTAATTCCCTTTTGCTCATGCAGCCGAGAGGCAATGAAAGCCCGGCCTTATGTTACAGGGTTGTGAGACCGTGGGCAGTGCAAAACAAACAGTTGTGAGCGCTGCCTTCCTTCCTTTGCTTTACAAGGGGATGCAGATTGGAGAAATATGTTGGCTGTTGTGAGCAAATCCACTTCATGGACTTTGACTGTTGGAAAACCACAGTCGGACAGAAAACAAGCTGCCTGGCCAGAGCTCATGTTTGAATTAGACGCAGTGTTGATTTACCTCCTGCCCAGAGTATGTAATCAAATGTCTAATGGACTCACTGCTCATTAGTAAATTAACACTTTTGAACATTTACATCATCAAGGCCGAACACGTGTTTTCAATTTATGAAAGGGAAACTTATTTTTGAGTTTTTGCTAACAGGGTGGAGATATTTTTCTCTGTATGAAGCTTTCTGAAAAATACTGAACATGCCTCATCAACCGAAGGCCAACGAAATGCCACAACACTTCTAAACACATGCCTCATAAAGATTTAAAGAGACTGTAAATAGCTACTTTAAAGGGTTTATAAATGCGATATTGTGGTTTATGTTAAAATACTATCACGCCAAATTGCTCTCAAGACAATCACATTTAATACAACAACTAAATGGGCAGAATGCTGATGATTTTACAAATGTATACAGAGTTTTAATTTCATATGTAAGCCACAGTAGCTTCATTTTACCTGCTTGACTTTGGTCTTCATTTAATTTTATTAGGCTATGAATCTGTTCATCTGCACAGCTCTACAGAGACATAAACACTACATCCATGAACAGCGTCCCCTCTCATTTAGTCATTTATTACTGCTGCTGTAATTTATTGTGTCTCAATACGTAGATGACCGAGCTCATGTAATTTTAAATGTTTGTCTGTCTGTGTTAGTTAAAAACCCCAGTAACAAAAGATGTGGTTGTCAGTAAAAGGACATGATGTCACTGTTCACCACATTTGACTACTTTAGGTTTATAAACAAACTTGAAAGTGTTTTCAACAAAACAACAAATCCCATAGTTGAATAAAGCAGAATTAATAGATACTCTTAGAGAGCTCTGCTGAAGGCCTAATACTGATATCTTTGATAGGACTGCAGCAACAATTCTTTTGCTTACTGATTGCAGCTGATTAGAGTATACACTAACTAGTCACTTTGTTAGTGTCCAACTCCTTGTTAGAACAAATGTGACTCTCTAGGGTTTACAGAGAATGGCAGAGGAAGGCAACAGTAACTCAAATAACCCTTTATTACAGCCAAGATATGCAGGAGAGCATCTCTACTAACATAACCTTGAAGCAGAAGGGTTACAGCAGCAGAAGACCACACTGGGTAAGAGTGACAACGCCTGTCTGCTAACTGGTTCGATGAATCTAGATTTCAGATATTAGGCTCTGAATGTGGGAGAAACAACTTGAGAACATGGATCAATCTTGCCTTGTGTCGCCTTAAACTGGTTCCTTGAACATGAAATCACCAGATCTTAACCCATTAGAGCACCTTTGGAGTGTGGTGGAAGAGAAACACCCATCATGGACGTGCAAGCAACAAATCTGTGACAATGGTGTGATGCTATCATGTAAATATGGAGTAAAATCTCTGAGAAACCTTTCCAGCACCTTGTTGCTGCACAGAAAGATAATCTGAAAAGCATTTTTCTCCCCCCCTTCTTTGTATAACTTCCCTAGTGGCCATTTAGATCCAGCATAAGCTCATTTGATTTTTGACAACACTTCTTGGGAACTGTAACTTAGTCATTATGCATGTATTCAATCCCCTTAATTATCATCTTATTGGAAAGTTTGAAAGCATAATTTGCTCACTAATGTATTATGCCAAGTTTGAACTTTCCTATTCTCTTGTAATGTTGATATCCTCTCATGGACTCTGGGTTTTAAACAGTGTTCAGTGTTCTCTAGTTTTCTTAGAGAAGCAGAAAATTGAGAGGTGAAAACTGAAGCCTGGGAGTGCCGTGCCAGTCACTGTGCCCTGGTGAGAACGAAGCGGGTGGCCTCGCTCGACTCAGGATAAAGCTGTCCAGAGGCTGCCTTCAGCATCCGTGTCTGTCTGCCAAGCACTGCTAGCATGTCCCAGGGCAGGCTGGGAGGACAAGACCGTTCAACAAGGCCTCTACATTGAGTGCAGTCCATTTAAAATAACCTATGGATAAATAAATACAGGACCTAAGTTCACTGTACAGTAATTGGCCAGGAAACCAACAGAGACAAGCTCATTTACAGTAAATGCATCAGCTTTGAGTTGCTGAAGTGCACTTGGCTAAAACTGCATTATAACGATTTGGAAATTTCAAGTGAAGCATTTTTTTGACGTGTTTAAATATTCACAACGAAATGTCTCAGAAATATTACTCACTGGGAAAACAAAACAGCATTTGTGTGTCACGGCGCAAGTAAATATAGCACCATGTTAAATATAGAAACGTTATAGTGAGTCTTTCTAGATAATGGAAGAGCGACTAACACATCAAGAAAAAGACACATTTTAATAATAAATGATTTCATTTTTATTTTCAAAGACATGCAGAAATGTACAGATCTCTGTCTCTCTCGCTCTGTCTTAAGCACACACACTCACACACACACACATGCATCTGCGCACGACACACACAAAGTGGTTAGTCTGGCCTACCTTGTTGACCCACTGGCTTAGCTGTGGTTACACGCTGGACGCAAAGCACTCATTAATGATTTGAGCCTGCTCTTCGCTTGTGCAAACAAACAGACTCAGCCCATCATTACCGTAACACCATGTGTGTGTGGTCTTCTCCCTCAGACCTCTATTGATTCTTCAATTTTCACAGGGGCTGGGGCAACGCAAAACGGCGTGATTTGTCAAGTGAGTAAAGGACATGGCACATGCTGGCTTGTGGCATGTTATAAAACAGTTCACACACTGGCGGGCGCATTTTTCATCAGCCTCAAATATCGCACAGTAGTTGATGCAGCGGGTAGGGGCGCGTTCCACGGGCAATGCCCCAAGCCACAAAACGTAAAAACACCACAGTAGGTTTAACGTCGCGTGTAAAATGCAATTATAAACCAGGGTGCTTCTCCCTCTCCACCAGCTCCACTTTCTGCCCTCTGACAAAGCTATCTTTACACGGAGAGTCAGTGCAGAGCATATAACTGTAAGCACGGCTGTGTCTGTGATGCTTGGCACCTGGGCAGGAGTTTATGGTAATGTTTTGGGTGATAGGTCAGGGACAGGAGGGTGGTGGTGGTCACTGGTGGTGGCCCTGTGGGGCTTTAAGCCACGTCCAACTGCTCTGGTACCTGCCTCTGAGGTCAGATGAGAGGGGGGCATCAGACATTGAGCATATTGTGGTTTGGAGGTGGGTGAGTAAGGAGTAAGAAGCAAGAAGCCCCCCCTCTTCCCTAGAGCCTCAAGCACAGGGCTACTGCAGAGAGTCAGGCACCTCACCATTAACATCTGCCAAGAGAAAAATGCTAATGTGGTGGGCTCTGCATAAGGCCAGGTCAAAGACTCAAGCTCCGGACTTGTTTTTTCCCCCTTTTGGAATCAGTCTGAATCACATTTAAGTAAACCTTGATCAGGCACGGATTAATCATAAGATGAACAACATTTTAAGTTTTCACTAGAGACAAGCTTTAACACTGAATAGATGAGTGGAAGAACACTTCAGCAATGCCAGGCAGGAATCATTTAATCTTAAAAATACATTTTACAGGCAAAATGTCCAATGGCAGATTTCCTGTCTGAAAAATAATGATTTAATGCACCTATGCTGTAGACTGAGTCTGGACAGCATGCTTTTGTCCTGGCAGGACCTCCCCGACTCACTGTCTCCAGGAGCTTGACATTTATGGTTAACATTTTTTTAAAAAGGAGTTGTAAATAAGAAATCGGCCCCAAAGCATTACCTGAGAAGGATTATTATATATCGGGCAGCAGAAACAGACAAATCTTGCAGCTACTTGCAGATCAAATAAATGTCGGAGGAGGCCGTGTTTGGGTAACCCTGAACAGGAATTAGGTAATGTTCAGGATGTACGCCTCTTAAAGCGTGGAGCAGTGACCCTTCTGTGACATTCTGACTGAACAGGCCATTGTGCATTGTGGGTGAAAGTCTGTATTTGCAGCTGGAAAATAACCCAAAAGCTGTGAATTGATATATGTTATACAATGGAGATTGAGGTGTGAAATACAGTGTTAAACACCCTGAGCTACATTCACAGTATTGTTGGGATCCCGTTTTTTTCAGCGACTGACACAAAGAAATTACAGTAAACATCCATCCATCCATCTGATCACACCTAAAGTCAATTTAGAACCAGCAATTAACCTAACCTCCTGCATATCTTGAGGATGGATGGAGGATGGCAACAAATCCTGAATTTAAAACTTGGGGTGAATTCTGCAAGGCCAAAAACTATGACTATTCCAGCCATTTTCTCCAAAGAGGAACTCTGAACTCTATTACAGCCAAATGGAAAACCAACAAGCTGATCATGTCGTTGCACAATAGCTGCAGACCTTGATCATGTTGGCACATTATAATGAGAGATAAATTAAGCCATATCATTGTCAAACTTTACACAAGGGCTGGGTAATGGGAAGGGTTTATTTTAAAAAAAATAGTTTTTACGTAAGTTGGAAAAAAATGTATCATATTTGAACCTCTTCAAAGATCAATAACACCACTTTCAAATTATATCATTAAGGCAGACAACAAACTATGAGCTTGTTTAAAATAAAACAAGTCATCCTCCAATCTGGTAAACAAGAACAACTTTAAGATCCCGATGTTGGCTATTTCCTGATATATCAGTATTGACATTTATAATGGCCAGTTAATACAAATATTATAAGGTAAAGAAGAGATGCTGTGAGTGTTGATGTTCCGTAATTTTTCCATCAGGGGGCACTCTGTGTTTTCTCTGTTAGCACCACCTGTTTGAAACTCCACAAACACAACAACCAGCTCATCCGAGCAGAGCTGGCCAGACTTGTGACAATAAACGATTATTTTTTAAACTGCATTGCCTTGTGATCTTAGCAATGGCAAATATTAGGGAAATCTGTGTATGTTTTGTGTGTCTGAAGGAAAAAAAACATCGGCTGATTTTTAAATCACCAAATATCGGTATGAGTCGTAAAAATTCTATATTGTTCTCCTTTCTCCTTGTGTCCATGTGGAGCTGTCTGCGAAATGAGTGTACAGGGACCATCTACAAAGTGAGAGACTGAAAAATGACTTTGCCGGAAAAGATGTCATGTAGTTGGCACTCCCAGACTTCAGTTTTCACCTCTCATATTCTAAAACTTGGATCTTGTCCACACGTGCTTCTTCTTTGCATGATAGAGCTTTACTCTGCCTTTTTGTGAACATTGTCACGGTGAACTGAAAGTGTTCCTGAGCCCATGCAGTGATTTTCATGCCTGATTTTCCACCTTGTCCCTTCCACACAGAGATTTTTCCAGATTCTCAGTATCATTTGATGACATTATGTGCTGTAAATAATAGGGGTGCAACGATATTCGTATCGATATTGAACCGTTCGATACAGTGCTTTCGGTTCGGGATGCATATGTATCGAACAATACAACATTTGTAATTTATTTTATCAACTTTCCTTCTGACGATGCTGTCTGTGTTGAGCGCTCAGTGAATCTGCGTTCGACTACTCCGCCTAGGCTGCACTGTCGAGCGCAGATCCACTGAGCGCTCAACACAGACAGCATAGTCAGAAGGAAGAGCGCAGGGCAAGCTAGCAAGACAGAAGTTAAGCTCTCCTTGCAACATGGACCTCCCCCACCCTCATTCAGATCTGGCGTTTGGAATTATTTTGGTTTTCATGTGACGTATGACCCTGAAGGTAAGCGAGTCATGGACTAAAGTAAAACAGTATGTTGGATGTGCCATGCAATGCTCAATTACATGGGTGGGAACTAGTGTGTTAGCGCAGTTAGCTCCTTAACGTGTTGGCCGTCTAGCCCCATGCACGGGCGATCGGCGGTAGCTCGTTAACGGAGATTTGCCGTGTTGTGGCGTTAAGGTCATTTCAACGAGATTAACCTGAAAGCACTAGTGGGAACACAACGAATATGACTGCACATTTACGCCGACATCATCCTAGTGCAAAGACAAAAACAACAAGCATGCTACTAACTTTAGCCGAGTCATTTAGACAGCTGTTAGCACATGATTCTCCTTATGCTGCTGAGAATATAGCCCAGAAGAAGCGGATAGTATAGCTTTTATTTTGGAAAGAGACATTTCTCTGTAATAAACTCTCTTTTCCAAAGATGAGTGATTCCTCAATCAGATACAGGGCTTGCAATATCGCTAGCCCAACGTCCTGGGGCTAGCGATTTTTTTCAGTCGGGGTACCAAAATCTATCTCTTCCCTGCCCGTCGGGCTATTGTAGGAAAAATATATGTCAATGCTTTTGCATTCTTTCAGAAATGTAGCTGGGTAATTATGTCATTGGCATCGGTGAGCCACTGTCAATATGTGACATATTGAAGTCGCGTTTGAATTTGCGCTTGTTTTTTTGCTTTCACTTTGCAATCGTGCGAACTGTGTATAGAGAGCGACAGCACTGATCTGTGAGTGATGATAATTTGTGCACCAATTCCTCTGACATCGTCTTATTAATCGTTTGCTTACTATGCAAACATGACAAGTGAAATCTCCCGCAGCAAGCTTAAACATGTGAGAGGTTGATCGCGCAGAGAATCGCTGAGCTTATGTGAGTGCGTGTGTAAAAGCAGCAGGATATATATTTCAGTTCTGCTGAGCCAAATAAGACAGGTCAGGGTGAAGAAGTGACAGCCAAAGAAAAGCTTACCACAAAACGGAGAAGTTATGACAAATCAGACTATAAGGCAAAAAGAAAGTGCAGCTTTATGGTTTCATGGACAAAATAATTTCTGTGGCTGCAATATGACGAGCTAAATAACCAGGGGTGCACATAAGTGGTCCGCAGGTGCGCATTCGCTGTCAAAATAAAAAACACGCACAAGGGTTAGGGTTAAATTTAAAAACTGTACTTTTGAGTTAAAATATATATTTATAATTTTAATAAATGACAAATTAAAAAGGCATGAACATTTTTTTGTATCGAAAAAATATCGAACCGTGACACCAAAGTATCGAACCGAACCGAACCGTGAATTTTGTGTATCGTTGCACCCCTAGTAAATAATTAGGTATTCAAAGTCTTTACTGTTGTATGTTGAGGAACATTATTTGTAGACGCAGTTTTTGTAGACTGGTAAACCACTGCCTGTCTTTACTGTTGAAAAACTAATGTGCACTCTTAATACTTTTCATACTCATGTTACTGACCTGTTCTCAGTTACTCTAATTGGCTGCAAAAATGTTCCCCCAGCTGTTTTATTTTTTTGTAGTACAACTTATTTTCAAGACTTTTGTTGATCCTAACCCAACTTTCTGAGACATGGTGCTGCCATCAAATCCAAAATGACCTTATTTTTCTACATTTTGTTTCCTCTCAATTTAAACATTTGACCAAATGTTGGTTTTGAGATTAGAAAGTCATTGGGTTCCATTTTTATTTACATTTAACACAGTGTGCCAAATTTTTTCTGACATTCTAGAAGCTCAATAATACAGGTCAGGGCAGGGTGGGGGGATTTGGTCAATTTGATGCTTATATTATTAAAATCTCATGATCATACAGTGCAAAAACAATGCATTAAATGTGCCACATCCCTAGGACTTATAAACATGATAGTTACACTTCATATGCATTTTTAAAAGTTCCCCCATTTTAAGTGAGTTTGTTAAAAAAAAAGTAAACTCAACTTAATACAGATTTCATTTTATTCACTAAAGTATGTGCTTGATATTCAAAACCTGCTCTTAAATAAGTGACGATTTAAGCATCAATAAACCACCAAACGCAAAGAAAACAGAGCGGATCAATTTAACATTTTGCCTCAGGAGTACTTGTGAATAAAAATGGGCCCCTGTAGCCGAGCTGATGAAAATAGCTGAAGGTAAAAAGGAATAAAGAGCATTCCTTGGATGACAGTTATGATTGTTAGGTGTGAATGATCTGCAGAAAACTCCTCCAACTTCCCACAATTCGACATTATGAAGCATGCCTCAGATGAACTAACTGAAATGGTCCATACAGAAATTCGCCGTTAAAAAACCATTAAGAGGGGAAAGTAACTCTGCAAAAGTCATTCTTCAAGTGAGGTTTTCCAGGATAACAAACCTGAAGTTCTCATGTGAACAAATGGTCAAACGATCAAAGTCCGGACTGCGTAATAAAGGAACCATTATCAAACACACATTAAAACTTAAAACTTTATTCATTGCAGCTGATTATTGTCACATATTTATATCAAACAAGCTTATACTAAACTACAGATGTTAAAAAGAAATTCTACTGCTTTTATTTTTGCTAAAATGTTTTAATCCCTCTTAAAGAACAAACAGCATTCAGAGTTAAAGACGAACTTTGAGATAGTTATAATATAATAAAGGATGTTGACTGCGATCATAGGGAACTGCTAAAATCAAAATCATACATCCACATGGTGACTTTGAATGCAACTCCACAACAAAAGCAGGAACTGTGACTGCATCTTGAGACAGGATTTATGACCTAATAGGGTGGGCCAGTGCAGGCAATGGGTAAAAAGCATCTAAAAATAGATGATGAACTCTGAATTTAAAGATGAAATGAAGGTGTTTCTGTGAATGCAATGTGTGTCAATGCCGGTTGGTTCCACATTTTTTGAAAGTAGAGTGGGCGGGTGTGTATATGTTCTGTATGTGCGAATGTAAAGTAGGGGCAAAGTGAAAAGGATGAAAAACCGACAGG
This sequence comes from Copadichromis virginalis, assembly GCF_057382275.1. Lineage (NCBI taxonomy): Eukaryota > Metazoa > Chordata > Actinopteri > Cichliformes > Cichlidae > Copadichromis > Copadichromis virginalis. The sequence continues at coordinate 17,751,067 of NC_140624.1, forward strand.
AATACTGTTCTGTGTTGAGAGTGCAATTTAGCATGAATCAAAAGCAGCTTTCCTGGCTCCTATTCCATATGCTGCAGTCTGCCAGGAAATGGGATTTTTTTCATATTTCTTGTAGGTAAAGTCTTTGCAGAACGGAATCAGATGAGGTATTTTTTCCCTACCAAATGTTTAAGTGTTGGAAGTTTGGGGCAGACTCACTGGCAGGAGAAGAAAGCTAAAATTTGGGAGACAGCAGGGGGGTCCGCCATATATTTGTCCTAGCCCCAAACCCTTTCTGGACACCTTGCTGAACTGAATCATGACTGCTTGTAAAATACAGAGCCCTCTATTAAATAATTTACCACCAACTGGTCTCCAGACTGCCCTGAAGTGATTCTAGTAATCATCACTGCACACAGAAATTATTTATGGTTCCTTTTCATGAGGATAAATGCCAGTTATTCCATCCAGTAAAACAGCAAGCTACAGCAACTACATAAATGACTCAGGATTTTGAATAAACTGTATTTACTGCCTTAGAAATAATATATAAATATTAATAGATGAACAATTGTGGAGTCTGTTCATCGTGTACATTACATTGCATTTTTTTACATAATAAAAAAAAGACTTACATTTAGACTTACATAACCAGCATTTGAATAAGTGCTGGTTATTATTGTAATAAACTGCAGGCACAATGCTGGGTTTCAAAATCCAAATGAAAAGAAAGAAAACCAAATAGTGCGTGACAAAATTCATCAGTAAAGCAATTCAAATATCCCAGCAACCTAAACAATATTTAAGAAAGAAAAGACTAAATCTGGAGTTATGTACAAACTGTCTGACTGTTAGTCAGACAGCTGATGTTATAGGGAAGTCTTTTAAAAGGACCCAAAACACAGGAGACAGAGTAAGAAAACAGAAAGCAACCGTTTTCATTAGCCCAGGTCAAGACTCAGAGACACAAAGTCCAAAAAGCAAGAATATAGAGGGGACCAAACTAGACATAGCTGTAGACAATCAAGACAGTGAGGGAGGGGAGGAAGTAAACTCAACACAGGACACAACTAACTACCAAAGTAAACTTGAATCTAACTCAAAGGACAACTTTTATACACAGACACAGACTCGCTGAACAAAAAGAACACTGAGGAAACAAAGTACAAATAATAGACTTTATAAAACAGTAAGGAGAACACAAACTAAAAGGCTTAAAATACAGGTGTGCATAATATAAACAGGAAAGAACAAAATATGAATAGTAAACTAGATAAATGATAACAGTATATAGATTTCTAAAATATGCCGATTCCAGATTCGATTAATAAATCAAGAGGCTTTATTTCACTCTGCAAGCAGACGACAAAAATTACATTATGACAAGGGGTCTAATAAAAAATTTAAATATGGATTTCCTATTTAACAACTTTTATTAATATTTATTTTCCATTAGTCTGATTTCAGCTTAGTGTGAGAGTCTTTATGCATACAGCAGTCATTTATGGTCATGGTAGTTTCTCACTTACATGCTTTTACTGCGAGTGCACCTCATCTTGTGGAGTTGAGCTCATAAGTAACCGGCAATAGGATATTAACTGAGGTGACAACAAAACATGGTCACATGTGTAATAAAATCTTCCTGACGAAATGTTACAAACGTAAGCATGGATGAAAGAAGCCAACAGGGAAAGCACCATCTGAACTAGTGAGCCATGCAAACTCCAGGTAAGTCAAAAATTTGCAATCAAACAAAAGTTGTTGGCATAGCAGTGCAAACTTTAAACTAGAGGACCCTTGGCTTTTAGCTTCCTCCATGCTATGTTAACTCTATTGCTAGCATCTAGTGATGTGCTTTGTCATAAACATACAGAAACATTAGCCTGCTGTCACAGATACCAGACAAAGCATGCATGATTAAAGATAAAAAACAAGTGACAAAGCTTGTAAAAACAGTAGAGTTCTATTTAGCTCAATACAAATAGCTGTGCCGCATTTAGGACTTTAGCGTGGCACTGGTAGCATGTTTGATAAAACATAAATATATCTGTTTTGTGAGATGTGCAATTATATAAAAATCATCAAATTAAGAAACTATTCCAAAAACTTCTTTGTTTGCATACTGGTCTAGTAAATTATAAATGAATGTAATTTTCACTTATTTTTTAGCCCAGCTTTTCAAATGGTGACAGGAGTTGTAGTTCAAATTAACACTGTAAAACCTGACCCATGAAATAATTGCTAGAAAATTCATATTATTTTGAAACTCTAATGTTACTGAAACTTGGGGCACTTGAAGATTGAATGTCAATTTGTATATTTGAGTTTTAATTTTTTATTATTTTTGCTACATCTGGTATTTCTGCACAATTTATTGCTCACAGTAGCACTGCAAGTGTCTGATTGTGTACATCAGGCTTTTCAGAAAAAACAAAAAACAAAGGTTCAAATATAAGCAATGCATTATATTTAAAAAAGACACTCCTTCTTGCTGCATGCACTTCCACACTTGGGACATGATGCACTGTCTGTCAATGTGAGACTAAAAATACATGCACTTTTAGTCACAGAGGCACCTCTTATGTGAGAGTGCCAAGCTTTAACAAGTGCATTTATTAAATCACTAGGCACTCGAGACTCGGTTCAGCACCTGAATATGCATAGTGAACCTCAGGTTGTATACAGCTGCCTTAATGCAAACCTCAGTAGTCTCATTATGAGCTGAATATGAAAGATACCTCAGAACCCACTGTAACCATTTGGTGGTGAGCTGGTTTGCAGAGGCAGAGTGGAGGTGAACTGAATGGTCTGCAGTGAGAGGCTGTGGGTTGGGTTTCTCTGAGGTTATGGTCATTCTCCCCTGGGAAAGTGGTTAGGCCTGGCTGTTTACTTTGGAGTAACCCTGCCCCTCCCCTTATACCATTCACTCTCTGCTTGGTAACTCGTGATTACCTACACTGGTGCACACCTGTCATTTCTGAGCACCCAATGAAAATATACTAGTAGACTGCATTTTGAAAGTATGGCGAAATTCCATAGAAATTCCTCTAAATATATGTTTATTCATTAGTTTTTTTTTCAGTACGCTGTTTGTTGTATGACTGGACTTTGCATCAGTGCCACGTTCATGTCACAGCAGGTGTGAGTGAAGGGTTGGTGGGGAGTGAGAGTGAGGTGAGGGTTGGGAGGTTGGGCAGGGTGTTAGCACTGGACTTAATGGGTAGGGGCTGAGGTAGCGCATGCATCTTCACCCAAAGAGGAGTTTGACTTTCTCTCAGTGCCTGTTCTCACACGGACTCACACAGGCTCACACACAGAGCTCTCAGCTCGGCTCAGCAGCTCTGACTACCGCAGATGATGCTTCAGTGCGACTTCACATGAGATTACTGCAGGACTGAGCAGAGTTGTGGCTCTGCAGCTGATGGGCTTCTCTTCTTTCTATCTTTATCCCACTTTTATTCGGACACTGGGAAGTTATAAATAGCTTAACACACACTGTTGGGAGGCAAATTAATGGAGTCGACTCGGAGGGGATTTCCCTAGGCTACATTTACACCAATGGATCTGCTCACAAGTTCTGAATGTGCCAAACTGTGTTTGGCACATTAATTTTCACACATCTTTTTTGTGAAATCATTTTTGCAAGAACATCAACACTTAAGAGCTTACGGTTTTTTGGGGGGATTTTCACTGGAAACAAAGTAAGTTTAAATGTTTATATTTTTAGAGGACTGTTTAAAGGCTGTGTGTGTCATTTTTCAGATGAAACGAACTCTACTGAAAAAACAGACACAGTTTAGGATTAATTCATTACTCATTAGAGAGACTGATGATATTCATTGTGTTGCTTACGTTTTTGCCTCAGGGATGTGCTCTATAGTCGTGCTTCATCAGTGGAGTCTGGCTGTGTTCTTGCTGTGCTCTCCGGTGACTCTCGATGGGAGACCAGTTGATGCACTTAGTAGCAGAATGTGAGTTACCTTTGTGATACCTTTAAAAAAACGAATAAACAAATTCTATGCAAGATTTCGAAAAGCTAGCAATTTAAGAAAAAAATATTTGAGATTTTCTGCAGTTTGAATATTTTAAAGTAAGGCATGGGATGTTTTCTCTGTTTTAGGTCCATATCAAACTCAGATTAGTGACAGCTCTCACACTTGTTTATGCTGCCACCTACTGTATTGAGGTTTCATAAAGCCTGACCTAAAATTTATAATAGCCAACCACTTCTTCTATTAACTTAACACTGAGATGTCAAATAAAATTTAAAGTTGGAACAAAAAAAGTTCTTAAATGACTGACTGAGAATCAGACACTTTATTAATCCCAGAGGAAATGATATATTCCTCTGGGATTAATGTTCAGCAGTAATCTAAGAGATATCAGAGACTGAAACGGATTTCTAATAGTCCACCATGTGGCTTTTTTACTACCTTTGTTTTTGATACAATTTAATCTAACTTTGGCACTTTTTTTTTTGCTGTAAGGAAGAGGTCAGTAGGCCACGCCCAGCTGATGCATGATAAGGGCCGCACCATACATGAGTACACGCGCCGCATGTGGCTACACGAGCTGCTGGAGGAGGTGCACACGGCTGATGATCGTGCTCCACCTGCACAAAGCAGAACCTCGAGCCAAAGCTTCAGTGGAAACCACCAGAAGCCCTCGGGAGCCACCAAAGATCTCTCTGACAGGTTCAGGCAGGACAGAGTGGGCCCTAACCTCCCTCAGGAGACCAACAAAGCTCAGGCTTATAAGGAGTCACTTAAAGTTGCCACCAAGAGGAAAAAAAAGGTGAGGCTGGGCCGGCGTAGAGAAAACGATAAGAAGAGGAGGCGAGCACGGTCTGTTCTAACAAAGGCGCCACCACGGATGGCTATCTAAAAGCAAAAAATTAAAAAAAACAGTACCCTTTATGTACTGCACTAAGACACTGACGCAGGCTGACTGATGCCTGACAGACTAACGATGCCAGACTCAGTCACTTTATATCTTAACCCTGAGTTTGTGCTTGTATATTAATATTTGGCTTTGTTGTTTGTATTTTTGCTGTAAAAAAATCTCACACTTCATTTTAGTTTCATGATAACACCTGCTTAGGTCCATATTTATTTGGAAAATCTTTACAACTCTGCAGCCCTGATATACTTCCAAGCAGTGATATGTTTTGTAGTTTCAGATGTATGCAAGAGCACGGGAGGAAGTATTTATTTCCTATACATGATAACTTCTACAAATAATGCGATGCTGGGCACCCTGCTTTTTGTTTGGCTCTGAGTGCTGACCGTTACGGACCTACACACAACAAACTGGTCAATGAATACATCAGTTCATAATTTATTGTACTTTAAAATGTATATTTATTTTGTGAATGTATTTCAGTGCTGCTGACTAAATCCCATAATGCACTTTAGCTATATCCTGTATATGTTCTTTTGTGGTTGAGATTATGGTTTAGTAATTTTTTTTTCTATGATGGTCCTGCTTTTCTTTCACACCTTAGATAACTCAGCGTACGCTTCATTAAACCCACTTCAATCACTTAACATTGGATTTTTCTTTTACATTAAGCCAGAATCATCTACTGGATAATGTTCTGCACGTGCACTGAGGGCATACTGTATAATTTTCCAGTTATTCAAACATTAAATATGTAGTCCTTAGAGCTATTTTTTTTATTCTCTGTGTCTTTATTACCAGGATATATGCAGCTCAAATGGAAAATCTGGCATTAAGAAAGAGCCAAAATGATTTGCTGAGAAAAATTATTCAAACAATTTGATTAATTGGGACTCCTTCTAAAAATAAAGCATTTAATATTTTTAATATTTAATTTTTGACTGTGAGACCAAAATAAAGCAAAAACAAAAAAAAAAGAGAAAAAGAAGCGTATAAAGGCACTGATAATTGTGAATTTGTTATTCAAATTATACAAATGTAGAAAATAAGAGAAAATTTAGAAATGGCAAATTACTAAGAGACTAATAATCCTCTAAAACCATGGTTCAAGTCACAGCTCAAGTCTTTAGAGAGGATGAATTAAGAAAAAACCTGAAAAAAACATTTTATTTTTAGTTTTTTACCACAGACCTGATCATATGATTATCAGCAAAATATCCCCCTTTAACCAGGCATTGCCAGCTCCTCGTGGGTGTCACACTACAACATTATGATGCAGTGAACTGTGTCGTCTGTATCACCTAGAAATCCTAAACTCAATGGCCAACTTGTTAGGTAGATATGTTGAGCTACTCACAAATGCAACTATCTAATAAACCAGTCACACCTTGTGTATTTAGCCATGGGCACGATGACCTGAATGACCTGCTAAAGCTCAAGTTTAAGAATGGGAAAGCAAGGTGATTTAAGTGACTCCGAACGTGGCATAGTTGTTGGTGCCAAATAGCCAGGTCTGAATATTTCAAAAACTGATGGTCTACTGGAATTTTCCAACACAAACATCTCTTGGGTTTACAAAGAATAGTCTAAAAAAGAGAAAATACTCACTGAGTGGCAGTTCTCTGGGTAAGAAATGCCTTTTTGATGCCAGAGATCAGAGAATGGTTAGATTGGAAATACACTCACACAGCACCACAAATCAACCTTTGATGAAGCCCACACCAAGTGCTGTGCTAAGAGCAAAAACCCAAGGATAGAAATTACACAACTTCACAAAAACTAGACAATAAAATAGTTGAAAAATGTTGCCTGGTCTGATGAGTCTAGGTTTCTGCTGCAGCATTTGGATGGTAGGACTAGAATCTGGCATTAACAACATGAGAGCATGGCTCCATCAATGGTATCAATGGTTCCAGCTGCTGGTGGTATAATGGTGTTAGGGATATCGTCTTGTCACACTTGAGCCCCTTAGAAATGAAGTGAGCATCACTTGTATCCCACAGCCTGAGTAATGTTACCCAGTAATCGCTTTTTCACAGTGTACCCGTCTTCTAATGGTTGTTCCCAGCAGGATAACTTGCTCAGATCATCTTAAACTGGTTTCTTGAATGTGATCATTAGTTCACTGCACTCACCAGCCTCCACAGTCACCAGATCTCTACCTGCTGGACCACCTTTGGCATGTGATGAAACAGGAGATTCACATCACCAATCTGCAGCAATTGTGTGATGTTGTCATGTCAACGTGGACCAAAATTCCTGAGGAGCATCTTTAACATAAAAAGTTAAGGCAGTTCTGAGAGCAAAAGGGGATCCAACCCATTATAAGTAAACTTGGCGTTCAGTACTCTTTTATATCCTACAGATGTATGTATGCAATATATACATTTTCTGACAACACAAGGGATTATTTGCATCATCAATAACTAATCTGAGCTAGAAAATGCAATTTTTAAGAGCCTATTGTGACCGTGTGTTGCCTTTGAGATCACTACCAAGTTGCTTTTTTTATTTTAACCAGCACTTCAGAATAGAAACATATTCCATGAACTCTGTGAATCATATAAGATTACAACATTGTCTGAAAAAACGTTTATCCAATAACTGATTAATTATTATATTATATTGTTATTATAGTGCTCATAGTAAGTTTTCCCTCAAAGTCTTTGAAAAATAGTTATAAATGCTGTATTATTATCAAGATAAAATAGTACGAATAATAGTAAGTGTAACATTTGGGTCAAAACAGACGTTTAAAATGTTTGCTGAAGGTAGCAGCGTGAAAAACAGTGTTGTTGACTTTCGGCATGAACAGAACACAATGAAGCTGTTAATGTTCCACTTGAGAACACGTGGCACTTTAACAGCCACTGAACGTAAGATACAGACACCGATAATGGAGGGGTTAGCAGATGCATCGACGTCAGCTATCCTGAACTAAGAGCAGCAGTGTACACCATTAGCTAAAATGAGTCATAAAAGCTGTGGAAAGCCTGATAAAGCCACCGTTAGGAGCCTGCAGCTCACACTGAAGAAATCAAACAGTGCAGAGAAAAATTAATATCTATAGACGTGAAAGAACAGAGAACATAATCAATGAGCTAGGTGGGGGTTTTTTTGACATCGCTCACTGGCCATATTATGGGATTAGAAAAACAACAAAACAAGAGAAAACAAAAACAAAACATCAAAAAAACATAATACGAGCAAAAGATGGTTTATAATACACCAAAGACTAGTGGTAAAGAGAGAGGTAAGCACATTTATATTCATGCATTTATCTTTATATTCTCTCAGGTTACATTTGATGTAGAGTTGTCAGTATTTTGCTCCCTCTCTTTGGTCCACACATATAACCAAATGCACACTGCAGGTAAGTACTGGTGAAAAGCTTGTGAAGCTAATGCTAGTTTGTTGCTATGGGGTGGCTGTAGCTCAGGTGGCAGAGCAGGTCAGCCAATAATCAGAAGGTCGGTGGTTCGATCCCAGGCTGCATCCTGGCTGCATGCCAAATATCCTTGGGCAAGATACTAACCCCATGTTTGCCTACTGGTGGTGGTCAGAGGGCCCGGTGGCGCCTGTGTCCGGCAGCCTCGCCTCTGTCAGTGCGTCCCAGGGCAGCTGTGGCTACAATGTAGCTTGCTATTGCCTGTGTGTGAATGGGTGAATGACTGAATGTAGTGTGAAGCGCTTTGGGGTCCTATGGACTAGAAAAGCGCTATACAAATGCAGGCCATTTACCATTTACCATCAAAGACAGGTCGCTGCTGCGCCTACTTACGAAACATAGATAACATAAATCCATCTTTCCCTCTGTTCCTTAGTTGTGGTGGAGTGTTTTATGGGGTAGTGAAGGTGAACTTTGACCTTTTGGTTTTAAAACATTATTATTTTATCATTTTATCCTATTAGAAATTTGTGTAAAATTTTTGTAAGAATTAGAATAAGAACTTGTTTTATGAAGTAAAAATAAAATCTAATCAGTTCATCCTTGAGTCCAAGTGAACATTTGTGATGAATAATAAGAAAATCTCAAGAAAAACATCTCAGGGCTAAGATATCACATTCAAACATAAAACAGTGAAATTGGCACAATATCAGCTTGAACTGCCAAATCTTCGAAAAGCTTTCATTCTGTTGCTTGTGTTCAAGAACAGACGTTTCTAGTTCTAAATAGACTTCTGACAGGAAGTGTTTGGCTCACAGGGCATACGCACTCAGACATTAAACATTTCATATAAATACAGTGAATTGGTTGTGAACTCCTGCAGCAGGCCTACCATCAAGGGTAGGCCTACTGCAGTAGCCCCGTTTTCTTTCTTTTTCATGTTTTAAATGCAAAAGAAATCTTTCCCTCAAGTAAAACTTATCACTATCGTACTGCAAATATCACATTAGTGAAATGATCAACACTTTTGTTTGATTAGAGGTTAAAGAAAAACTGCTACTGTTTACTTTTGCAATGCTCATTGCTGCTGTTGCCACACATCTTATAGGGCATTCACATTTATCAGTGTGTTTATCATCTGCTCAGGTTTACATAGGTGCCTAGTTAGCTTTGATGATTAATTGCCAGACCAGACCTTTTACAAAGCACCTTTTATGTCCCTAAATAGGCCAGTGTTGTCTATTCATGTACTGCTAGACTACAGAGCTTCAAACATCATATAACAAAACTAAGAAACATGAATGCTAACAAAACACGTATGCACTGTATATCACTGATCTCTCCCAGAGTGACCAGAGTCCATTTCTCTTTAAACCTAGTCAACCAGAATCAATCTGGCCCAAGTAATGTTTGCCTTTCTTGCCTTCACATTCAGCGATCACACTTTGTAATGAGTCCTTAGAGGCTCTCACGTCTCACAGTTTGTTTTAACGGGATACAAACCAGCAAATGTTTCATTTTACATAATGAGGTTAGTTCACTTGTGGACATGAGCTAATAATGGAGGTACAACAATGGTAAGTAAAAAATGATTAACCTGATGTCTCTTTCCAGTGCTATCACGTCTGAGTTAAACCATATTAATTTGTTTAACACTATATTTAGTGTAAATGTAGATATTTAGTAGCTTTCAGCGTTGTCTTAAAGTGATATTGAAATAAATTTGGCTTGTCAGTAAACAAAAGTGTTGATCAGTACATTTACTCTGCCTTGCATCATATATGTGTTTTGGTATATATGTGTCATTTACTGTGACACGTAGGTCTACACAAGCCTTACAGGTGCCATGTGATGAAGCTGTCACTTGTGTGTTAACATTAAGCAGAGTAAATGTGATATAAACAGGACTTCAGTTTGTTGAGTCATTAATCGGGATTTTATTTCCCTAATTAATTTATTGTTCTTTTTTAACCCAAATCTCAAAATCCAAATGTCATTCTTTTCTGACAGATGATGTCACTCCGATGACAACATGGCTTTTCCCAACACCTATGGGTTAATCTTTGCCTGTACCTGTGGTGTGATCCTGGGCATTGGGCTGTGTGCCAACCTGCTGGTCTTCTCTTTGTTTGCCAAGTACAACACACTGCGTAAGAACCGGCTCGATATCCTTCTGTTCAGCATGACTCTGGCTGACTTCCTAACTCTCCTGCTCATCCCTTTCACACTGCACTCTGCTGTAAGTCACTCCTGGCCTCTTGGTGACATCTCCTGCAAGGTTTACCAGTTCCTGCTAGCCTTCAGTCTGGCAGCTAGCACCTATTCGCTATGCGCTGTGTCCATGACCCGAGCCATGATCATCACCAACCCGTACCAGCCTCCCACCATGGATCTGGTCATTCTTATGTTTGTCTTAGTCTGGGCCCTCAGCTTCTTTATTAGCCTGCCTCTGCGAATGTTTGCTACCAAAAAGAGCATGGGCCCAAACCTGACGAACTTCACCTTCTGCCTTCCAACCATTCATGAGCACCACTACCAAGTGGTCCTAAGCCAGTTTGTACTTTACTACTTTATTCCGATGCTAGTCATTGCATTCAACTATGTCCGTCTGGCTCTGTTTCTCCACAAGAGTCCCGTAATGTCAGTGTCCAGTGCCAAAAACACCCGCAGAGCCTCTGTCATGGTTTTCTTGGCTGCAGCTACCTTCTCAGTGTGCTGGCTGCCTAGTTATGTGCTGGAGCTGTGTGTGTACCTGGGGCTGTATCGCCACAGAGCGGCTTGGGATATATTCCACTTTATCTGTACTGTGCTCCAATACCTGCACCCCTGTGTCAACCCAGTGCTCTATGTGCTGCTGTCTAAGCGCTACCGCCACAGGAGGGCAGCCTGGCTCTTCAGCTGTAACAGGAACAGGGTGCAGCCGCAGGTCACCAGTGTTACCACAGACAGCCTTTAGAGTCAGCTGATTTGTTTGTGAGCTGAAGACACCTTTTTGTTACAGTTACTGTTTGTACAAATCAAAATTTCTGCTGTGTCTGCCATTTTTTTTAGTTGTTGCTGTTGTTGACATTTGTGATTATTTCAGTTTCCCATTCCAAGTGTGCGCTTTAAATATAGAAGTAAGTAGACATCAAAAGTCTATTTTCAGGCGTGACACATCTGCTATGTGCCTTAAAAAGCAGGAGGAATCAGTTTCTGTATCGCTATCTTAATGACGATTTGTCTTTGAAACAATATCCTACTTTATTTTTACAAATGACTGTGATTTCCCATCACCATCGGGGGGTCAATTTTCTTTCCCCATCATGTTGAAATGTGTTTGAGGATTAATACAGATCTGATTACAATTTATCTGTTTTAACAGAAACACATTCAGAAGAATCATGAGATCACAATCACTAGAGAAACCGTCTGTATTTGTGGTGTAAATGTAAAAATATGTAGAGGTTTTTCAGACTTAATACATCATGAAGCTTGAATGTTTTTGTATCCCTGTTTGGATTTTTTCCTTCACTTTTTTTTAAGAGAAACTTTGTACACAATCTTTCACTGTTACCTTCACTACTTACACACTAAAATTTCAGAATAAAACTAATATGATGACCTCAATTATTCTGTAGTTTTATGTTTTTAACAGTAAATAAACGGATGGATAAAAGGTCAGGACACTGATTGCACACAGTTTGCTTTTTCTTTTGTTTTGCCGCAGTGTTTCTCTTAAATATTTGCTTCTGTTTCTAGGAATATAATAACAAGCCTCATAAAACACGCTGCAGTGTTCAGGTTGCTGTTGTGACAGTACTCCATATCATTCAGAGAGGATCTCATCCTGTGGTTCAAAGCACTCCAGTCTCATCCATCTGGAAAAAAAGTGGAATTTGTAGTCCTTGTTCGGCTCTGATGACCAGCTTTGAGGTGGAGGGCCACTCTAATCAGAACCTGTAGCAGGTGTAGAACTAGCTCGTGTGTGATTAAGGTTACCACCAGAGGCTGCAGTCAAAGATGGTGGGCACTGAGTTCATTGACAGGGTGGGAGACTCACTAGAAACCAGCTGATATTGATACTCATTTTTTTTTGTCATAAAGTACACAGAAAGTAGAATATTGCTTGGAGAGAAACTTGAAATTTAATTATTTAATGATTTATTTGAGAAAGCTGGTCTGCTTCCTGTTACTCTCTACACATGTGTGCACATACCTCCACCCCCCACCCACCCTGCCACAAATCTGGTTTCCATTCACAGAGCAGCTATTCTTCCAAACAGCCATAAATCATTCAGTAAATTTTGCTACTTTGGCATCTAATGGCTATTAAATATGGACTATATGATCCAGTAGTATTACACTACATTACATGTAATGAAGAACCCAGAGGTCAGCCGCAGCTTTCACCTTCACACAATTCAATTGAGCCATCAAAAGTGACATCTCGAAAGCCTCGGGTCCAAACTCTCACACTGGAGAGTTCACGTAAGCGTGATTTTGTATTTGATATTTCTCTTAATGCTGTTTTGTGATTGTCTGAGGGCAGTGACTGCATGATATAAGGTGATGCGATCAGCTGTTTACTGGGGGTTTAACCACATCCTAACTGCACAATCAAACCTTACCAATAATGTTCATTTAAAAATGAGCTCAACCCTTCAAGAGCTGCTGATTAACCACATGGCAGCACCGCCAACAGCGGTTGATATTTCTCTTTCACAAAAAGATCACAGGTCCCAGATAAAAGCCCACATCTATGTTCACACTCTTTGATGAGACAGGCCTAAAGTTTGTGGAGGGTGTAAGATGATGACTGTGTATCAGGTGTTGTGGTTAAACAGAAAGCAGAGTGAGAGAAGTTATAATGAGGCTGGCTGAGTTCTGGCAGCAAGTAATAGGAGACAACCAGCCCCTCCCTCTGTCAGCTTGCCCCCTGACTTTTGGCCTTCTCTTTACCGTACAGCTGGCCTGACTTGTACTGACCAGTAAGGCTAGTAGTCAGTCCCTATGCTGTATGTGGTGAGACAATAAAGAATGCACGCAGAGTGTTTCAGTGTAGCAAAAACAAATGTACTGTTTTCAGAGGAAGATTAGTGATAAAGAACTTGTTCTGATGGCATTTGTCAAAATAACTTTATTGTGGCAAAGCTAGAGGATGCTAATACAATTTAGCAGGGAAAAAACTATAGGTAACAATGTCTGGTTATTAAATAGCTTGCCAGGCTATAAGTTGTGCAGTCGTAGCCGATTGGTTGGTCCTTTGTGGAACAATAGCCAATACGATCAGAGCTATTTGTGTGTTTTAAGTATGAGGATAGATCAAAAACTATTAAGAAAACATGGATGTAGCTCAGAGGTATGAAAAACTAAGTAAATACGAGGCAACTTTAAAATTCCTCTCTAATGGCCAGCAGGGGACGACTCCTCCGGTCACAGAGGTCCTGTTGTATGGAAGTTTTATTTTATTTTGAAATCAGTTTAATTCACTGTAGTTGTTGTTATTGCTGCTGTGGTAATTAGGTTTTTACTGTGTTGTTTAGTTTTTGCAGTTTTGATGTGATATCTTCCCGTGTTACCCCTTGTGAAGACTACTAAGAACTTCTACCCTCTCTGTGTGTTTAATGATAATCCTATTTCTAGTGATATTTTTTTGTTTATTTCCCATTTTTCTTTAAAGCTTTCTTTGCATTCTTGTCTTGTTTTACTTCCTGTTTTGTGATTATCTCACCTCTGTGTCACTTTTACCTTCATCTCATTCCTCTCCTGTTTGTCAGTCCCCAGACAGTCGTCAGTTTAAATATAGTCCTGTCTCCTCTCTGGCAGAGGATCTGTGTATGTTCTTGGATGTGTCCCCTTCCTTGTAAGATTTACTCAGTGTGTACTCCTGGTGTCTTTGGCTGCCTGTGTTTTCATACTTCTCTTTTCGTTACCTTTGAACTTTTCATCAGCAGCTAAAGCTTGCTTTCACTTATTATGCCTCTGTATTTGGGTTGTCAGTGCCATACCCTGATAGGTGGCTGCACCCAGGTCACATGAGCGGTTGTTGTCCTGGGAGTTTGCTCACTTGTGCTGGTGATATCATTTGTTTGCATGTTTTGTTAGTGTGGTGTTTTACTTTGTATTAGCAGTTCAGTTTGCTTACTGACAGAATAAGTGCCCCAGTAGTGTGTAGTTGGCTTCCAGCAAGTGTTGTATGACTTTCCTCTTCATCGTTCTTTCATCCCTTATAATGCAGTTTTACTCATGCTGAGTTGTGGCCTCAGTTGAAGCCCAGACGTTGCATCATACACACACACACACACACACACACACACACACATACATATATACACACTTACTTATAATATGTATACTGTGAGGGACTGAGATGGTTAGACACGAGGACACGGTGGGTATTTTGAAAAAGTGCATTTTATTTACCCCCAAAATGCAAAAATATACTGTCACAGCGAGTGAGATGAGCCGTGTGGAAAATAAAGGAGGATCCAAACGCAGGCACTTGTACAGGTGTGAGGGTGGTTTATTAAACACAAAAATGAAATGGACAAACGGCAAACGGAGCAAAGACTAAACTAAACTGGGAACAAACTGACTACAGAAGACGAACCTGGACATGAATGAGAGTGGGCGGAAAAAGATGACGGTTGACAGCAGGGAAACACACAGATGAAGCAGGGTGGATACACAGAAGACGCGACTTAAATACACACAGAGAAACACAGGGCGATTACACACAGGTGGGGAACACAGCTGGGAGTAATCAACAAGACGACACAGAGGTAAAACTGAACACACACACACACTCACATGAGATGCAGACCTTCACAATAAAACAGGAAACAAGAACACTACACAAAGACGCAGACTTGACACTGAGAGACCGACAGAAAAAAACACATGGAACTAAACCCACACAAAGCATGAGAACACAAACAAGAGAACAATTCCTGATGCAAAATTAAACCAAAACATAATAAACTCAAAATACTGGGTAGAAACTGACCCAGAACCGTAACATGTACAAAATGAACTAACACTGAGCAGTTAAAACAGGGCAAATGAACTGAACTCAAGTCAAAATAGCAGCTTTATTAACTGCTCAACAAAATAAAATCATCTAACAGCAAAGAATCAAAACTAACAGTTAGTTTAAGGCTTACCTCAAATTAATACTTCACTTAATGTTGAATAAATGAAAAGTAAAATGCATAACAAGAGTTGTGCGTCATATTTTTGTACAGTGTGCTTGAAACTAAAAATACTCCTATTGAATAAAAATGCTGGTGCACTGGGTTACCAGCTCCAGTGTTTTGTGCTGCATCATACCTACATTAGAACTGGTGACCTATAACACCTGTGGTCGATGAAGGAATCAACAGCAATGTCGAAAATGATGTTAAAATAAGTACTAACAATGCGCTAAAAAAAGTCTTAAATCCAACACAAATGGCCTCATTCAGAATGGGTAAAGAGTGTTTACCCATTACAGCTGACATGAAAGCTCCATGTTGTTTTCATGCACATGAGAAAGTTGAAAAGAAAGCAGGGACTGGAGCTGGAGCTATTCTACTACAGGCACCTAAAGGTGACCACTGTCTCCGTCACGGTGATGGCAAGGTGTTCAGAGGATAGAGCAGGCAGCTTAGCTGGCCCATCCTTTTTCTTGATCCATGTAAGACTTTCCTTAACACAGGTGAAAAATGCCAAAAGATCCTCTGCCACAGTGTAGAGGTGACAAGATTAGTATTAAGAACATGTCATAGCAAAGTCTTTACAGGACAGCGCAAAAATCAAAGGGATTAAATGCATCTGTTTTATCTATTGCTGCCATCGATGCAGATTTCACTGCACTTTTTAATGATCAAAACAACAATTTATACAGTTATACTGACCAATCTTAATAAGTCCTCTTATAAACATTTCTTGTAACAAATTATCCTGTTAATACAATATCATGTTACACATAATAAGTTAATGTTTGGCCAACACACACAGCAACACAGCTACATTTTATGAATTCCTCAGAGACCCCATTCTTGATGCAATCCACGAGTTAAGCAATGCAAATAGCTGACAGAAAATAGTTGTGGCTACACACTGTAAGATCAGAGGGCTCCAGCCATGAGCTAATCATTCCATATGCCATATAGGCAAGTGTTGAAGGAGAGTTGTCAGTTTATTTATAGGAGTCTCTAAGGTTCACTGCGGAGGGCTGCTCTGTGAGCGGGATTCAATTACAGCACTGCTGAAAGATGAAAATACAGCATCTATACAGACACAAACACGAGTGTAAATTCTTAATATGACAGGGTTTACAGAGGTTATTGTGCTGTGTTTACAATAGCCGAACTATGCAGTGGTGGCTCTTCAAAAGAGAGGCTGTTAAATATACCATGCTGTGCGTTTATTTTCTTAGCATGCTGACTGACTCTTAGTTGGAATACAAAGTGCAACAAACTGCAAAGCACCCCAGGACAGCTCAGCATGTGATGTCATCACAAAACCAGTTCTCCATCGGTTATGTGAGTAACCCAAAGATCCACTGGGCTCAGAAGCTGCTTTGCAGAAATACAATAGGACCATCAAGCACCCTGCATCATCTTAAAACAAATAACAGAAAGCTAAGTGAAAGCAGAGAGGGAGATCAGCCCCTCTGCTTTAAGGTGACCCTGTTTATGAACACATTGAAGTAATGCTTCATTTGTTTTAGAGAAAACACAAGATTTCCATGGTGTGGGCTGGTGGAGACTATCTGCCACATGGCAACAACTTGTATGCAGATGATTCCAGGCTGACCTAATATCAGAGTCCAGCAGCCCTTTGACAGTGCAGCACACACTGTAACACGGCAGGTAATGTGAAGATTGAAAATGTGAAGATTTTGGGGTCAACCCTCAGCAAAACTCTGAGCATGGTCTTGCTTTGGTCTTGACAGGACACCAAAACAACTTGTGACCAGAGCAGCATGACAAAAAGGGGTATTAAAACCTAATGATGCTTATTTTCTTGATTCAGTTACACCCAAAACATTTAAACCACTGACAAGTGATGCAAATAATATTGATCTTTTCATAGCAAGGTGGTGTTCTGTTAAGAGACCTTGGCATGCATATTTCAATTTGACAGATACCATCTATCCAAGCATCTCTGCAAATCAAGCCCTTCTCCTGATGGCTGCGGTGCTCCCTGATAACAAGGACCCAGCAGAACAGCCACATCGAGGAGACAGCTCAAGAATAGCTAGAGTTCACATCCTAATCTGATTGAGCTTCTGCGGGATTCAGAGGCCTGGTGCCCTCAGCCCACAAAATCCAAAGTGTGGTGTATTCGACAGAAGAACGGAGATGGAGCTTGGTTTATAGTGGAACGTGTATTCAGCAGTAGCTAGCCATCCATTACATACCACAATACTCTCTCTCTTCCTCTCATTATTCTATCTCTATCAGTCACAGAACCCCCAACTGGTAACTGTGTATATGTTCATATTCAGTCCCCCTGTTAAGCAACCTTTCACCATCTTAGCAGTGTATGTAAACATAACACAAAGGATCTACTTCCAAGTGCCAGACACCAAAGTACACATCAAAAGGTCCCCTGATGAGTCCGAGCTGTTTTCTAAGCATGAAGGTGACTTAGGCAAAAGTAGGCAGTAGTAGTAAAAGCTGTATATTGTTCTATTAGTTAGTTCACTAAATTATAGTAATTTTGTAAACAGTCTCACAAGAAAGTTCAGTCTCACCTTGTGAAGCACCTGCAGAATGTGGGTGTCTGTATGACTTAAGCTTCCTGTATAAGAGGTCTTCTCTTTGTCATTAACCATTTGCCTGATGAGGGTTTAGAAGTTAAATGTTACTATATATACACATAGACACTCTGGGGGAGTCTGTTTGCATTGCTGGCAGTCTGTCCATCTTAAGCATATATGAAGTATTATTTTATGTATTTTAAGTCTACAGTAGTGTAGTATAAAATGAAAGCTGTTGCCCAGCCTAGCCCCCAAATTGATTTTAAAGCAGGGAAAACAGCAGATCTTTACAAATGCAAATCAGTTTGCTTCAGATACTGCAGATAAATCAGGTCCTGTGTGATGCATTGAAACACTCTGGCTGTGCTCAACATGATGAGAACGTGCACACAAACATATACAAACAGCAGCTAACAGGAGCTCTCAGTGCCAAGAAAGAGGAGTCTGAGGGGAGGATGATATAAACATAAAGTTACCAATAAAGAAAATTGTAATTTGAGACCTTTGAAGTCACCTTTGATTAATACCCCACGTGTGGTTCTCCTGTGAACTGATCCGCCTGGAGTTGCCTACCCCACCCCACCCACCCCCCACCTCAGCCTGGATTTTGGACGACACTGCCTGCTAAAAAAGGGAAAGGCTTGATCAAGAAGTGAAATGATAATCCGAGGTAGGTGTGGGATGGGACATGCAGAGGTAATTCCAAAGAACCCTGCCCTCTGGATTTGAGGCATCCAGTTTCAAGTCTTGCTGCATGCTTCATTACCTATCAGCAAAAACAGGAACATCAACTTCAGATGACTGCAGTCTAAAAGTGGTGGCTATCAAAATGCAGGAACTGGCAAACAGCTTGAGTGGGGTATCCTCTTTCTAAAGTGGAAGCCCTGGGTACAGACACCTCGGAGTGAGGGGACTACGTACTTTCCTCACTTGCAGAGTGGGTAATGGGAATGGTATAAACACAGCTTAGGTGCTATTAGGCAAAAACTTTCACACTATTAATTAGATGCAGCTGCGCATGGTCCTCACATCTTTGCCATATACATTGGCTGATGAGTGAAGACCAAAATGTATGCTGTAAGCTGCACGTAGTTTACCCTACTGTATCAGTTTTTGACTAAGAATAGCCATTATCACTTGATCAGAATTCCAGTAGGAGTCTTGGGCAAAATTAAAGACGACTTTGCCTTGTAGGCGACATCGAGAAGGCCTCTTGCGTATTTAAAGTAGTATAAACCCTAAATAGGGGTTGCATCTGAGTTGTTCTTTCAAGTATGCACTGATACTAATATGCAAGTTGTGATATGTGCAAATTAAAACAGAGTTAAACTTGTTTAAAACAGAATGTTTTCAGTGCACAATGATGCTTGATTAAAATGTAGGCAGTCCTATTATTAAAATGTGTAATAAAAACGGTTATATAGGATTAAACCCACACATATATAAAACACACACATGCTCTTGTACACATGTTAGTGATGTCAAACTCATTTTACATTGTGGGTCACTTTGATTTTAAGTGGGCCAGTCCAGGGAAAATCCCCTGTCTTCAGTGCAAAGATGTTTAACTCCCTCAGATATCTTCGTATAAGGCAAAGAAGTGCAATTTCAATGATACGTCTCTGCCACTGCAAATGAAAGAAATCGTTCAGCATGACTCTTTAGACTTAAATTGTAAGAAATAAATGTCTAAAATTAGAGAGGAAGTTCTGGCAGCGCGTTGGCAAGACTGTCGTGTATAAAACACAAACTTCAACTGTTTATCTCTTAGTTAATTACTTTGGTCTAGTATGAAAGACCACGGTGGGAGGCTTTTAATCGTTCGGAAAAGCCATACAATTTATTATAGAATGTGAATATAGTTCACATTTTATTAATTCAGTGGGCCAGGTTGGTGCCTTTGCCGGGCTGATTCTGAGCCCCAAGCCTTATGTTTGACCCCCCTGCTAAAAGTTCAAACTGCAATATAGGAGGATGTGTAAGACTTTTTAAAATTTTGAATAATTTAAAATGTTTAGTTGAACTAAAATTAGTTGATTTAAACAACATTTTGATCAACAAAGTCATAAACCTTTTTGTGTTTTTGTAAATGGTAAATGGTAAATGACCTGTATTTGTATAGCGCTTTACTTAGTCCCTATGGACCCCAAAGCGCTCTACACTACATTCAGTCATCCACCCATTCACACACACACAACCTAAAAGGGCTCTTGACAGCCCCCTCATTCTCTATCTGTACTTGGGATTGTTGTATAAGTCTTCAGAGTTACCATAAAGCTTCCCAGATATAACATTCATACACTGTGTGAATGTACCCGTTGTTTATATACAAGAAATAACTGTAATTCACAATGAACCAGAGCCTTACTATCTATTTAATAAACATCACTGACCTGCTGCTGTAGCAGTTGTTATACAGCGCATTTATATTACTTTTGTAATTTTCTTACTTTCGTAATCTTAAAATCGCACCTACTCCTCCCTCCCCGCTGAAGATGAATATGTCCCCATATATCCACAACACGCCTGTGCC
Organism: Copadichromis virginalis; assembly: GCF_057382275.1. NCBI lineage: Eukaryota > Metazoa > Chordata > Actinopteri > Cichliformes > Cichlidae > Copadichromis > Copadichromis virginalis. Next base: position 17,771,596 of record NC_140624.1, read on the forward strand.
AGTCACCCACTGTCACTGGTACATGTGATGTCATAAATCCAGCTCTCACTGACATGCCTTAAAGTTGCATATCTCACAGAAACTTTCCACTTTGCATGGAGGAAAAAGAAAGCCACCTTCTACTGTCACACTAATAACTCACACATTTCTATGTGGTGAAGGTCAAACGCCTAGGACGGATGACTAAAGAAGTTTGAGTAAAGATGGATTGTGCTGTCAAAAATTCATCTGATGTTCATCAGACCTGTAAAAATGATTGACTTTATGTCAATTTGGCTCAAATTGAACCTAAATGGGCTCTTGACAGCCCCCTCATTCTCTATCTGTACTTGGGATTGTTGTATAAGTCTTCAGAGTTACCATAAAGCTTCCCAGATATAACTCCACCGCTATAGACTCATTCCAGCCTGAGAAGCTGTCATCACCAGCGTTAAAGGGCATACGTCAGACTGGCTCAAATGCCACCTATTTCATTTTGAGCAGAGTCACTGGCACCGCAACGATACGATCCGAAGGACCTGCTGACTCGCGTTGCTGACCTTAGAAAAACTCCTCTTTCAACTTATTTATTAACACACCCTCACACACGCAAACATGATACACACATGCGTTCATTCACCAGCCGCACCAGCGCCAGATGCACGCTTACAGAAATACACACGTACACTTGGCAAATTCTTGGCCTGGGCTTGGGGAGGAGCTGAAAGCCAAGGGGGGTCACTCACGCAAGTTGCTACTGTGATTACCTCACGTCTGTAATGGGTTAGCCGGGAAACTCAACCTGTGTATATTTAGACAAAGGCAAGCTTCAACGGATCAGGTGCAATTAATCACGAGGCTAATATATATATCGACGCCTTTTCAAGAAATATAGTTAGTGCTCATCTTAATATGTGAGCAGTGCTGAAATGTTATAGTAATATATGATTATTAGAAGGTGTTCATTTTAAGACGTGGCTATCTGTTATTCGCTCAGCTTCTACATGATTTGCATCGTGCTATTTTGAAAATCAATATAGTTCATATTTGCTCTCAGAGTTATTAAAATATGATGATAAAAAATGCTCTCAACAAAACCAGAAAGAAAGTTTTTAATGTATGAGGTGCTCGGTGAACTCACCTGGTCTTGTTGCCAAGGGATTCTCTGACAATCATAGGTCAGGCCATTAATAATGATGGGAGGTTCCTTACTGTCAGCGTTCATGCACCCTGCTGGCTGAATGGCATGTGTCTCATTGCATGCACATGCATATCCATCCACAGGTTTAAATGGATACTTTGTGTGTGTGTGTGTGCGTACAATTTCACACGCACAGTACAATTTCATACTCTTAGCAACTAATCAAATGGGATCAGATGAATACCCCGAAGGACGTTGCTGCCCATCCTCGCTGAACTATCAACTGTGGATTCTTTGAGCCTTTTCTTTTTGCTCTGACAGATACGCGAGCGCCATGTGTCACTTCCTTAACTTGTTTGTTATTGTTTGTTTCCCTGGATACAGCCAAGGCCTGACACCTTGGCTTGACCCAGACAGTCATTTGGAGAATGCTATATGCTAACACATTAGCAGGTGGAACAATGTCCTAAAACTGACATGCGAGTCTGAGATCCAACCTTTTGTTCAGCAGGTGAACAATTGAGCTCTATTGACAACTTTGGCTTGTTAACATTGCAGTAAAAAAAAGAAGCACGCCCTTTGGTGTGAAATATACTTATAATGGAATATAATTATCTGTAAAATACTGTCTGTGTATGCATAATAAGGCAAAGCATCCCGTTTGAATTTAATAACCCTGATTAGCACCCCGGTGCTATTGTTGTGCTTGTGTGTCTGCAGTATATGACATAACTGACACAGCTTTATGAAAGTGGAAAAATCGAGCTATAATTAGATCACTCTGCTGCTGCAGTGCACATATAAGTTCACCGTGTAGGCCGCACATTGTCTGTATGTTTCATTATTATCTAATCTTCACTAGTTGTAGCGGCAGATTCAAACTGTTAGAAAGAGAAAAATAATACATTTTATCCTGTTTGATTGGATTTGCAGTCTGACAAGGGCCTAACGAGGTCTGAAGAATTGCAACTGAGTTGCTCGACACCTCTGAATATCAGTAACCATGAGGCTATAGGTCAGTTGTCTTCTGGGGCTCCACTTGCTCCAACTTATATAATTGAGCCCTTTAAATAAAAGAAGCCATGAATGTTATTTTGGCTGCAGCTTCCAGAAGGCTCCATCTTTTCTGGCTGCTCAAGTATCAGTCAAGCCAGCAGTTTCCACTGGCCCCTGGTTAAACGAGGCCCAGAACGTCAAAGCATTCAGGTTATTTCATCTAATTCATTTCAAGACACTTCTAATGAGTAGCTGCAGAAGAAAACCCCTCATGGTGCTCAACTAAGCTATATCTGTTTGTTACATTCATCTGTACATCTGGTATCTAAAATACCAGGCTGTGGCCCAAAGTAGAAACAGCCTGGGTTGTGGAGGTTCCCCTTGGAACAAGAATAACCCAATGATTTCATGAATGAAGGACCTGCAGAGTGAGAGACTGCGTTTCTGAATAGACTCTGAATCTGAAAACAAAAAGAAAAGGTATCAGCCCCCACTGAACAAAACAAGACAGGGCACTATAAAGTGTGGAATATCACGCAAAACATAAAATTCAAATTGAAAGTACGTGTTCTAAGGCTACATGTTTACTTGGAAAATCACTGCACTGCCACAGTGCAGTGACTGGTATGAGAGGGACAGCAGCAGCAAGTGTCATCTGGTGTTCCAACTTGGGGAGGGCTTTGGAGATTTAAATGGTGTGAATATGATAGCCTTCTCTTGGTATAGCATATGCAAGTGGAGATCTGTGTGCACCACTGAAAGTTGACAGTTCAGAGGCACTAACCTGACAAAAGGGCGGCGTAAATCAACAACAACCAAATCATTTTGCATATCACCAAGTAAAAATAGTTTTAGATTAAAAAAAAAAGAAAGAAAGAAAGAAAAGGAGGGACTTGGCCTGAATCTCGGGCGGCTGCATGAGAAAGAGAGACAGGAGGGAGTGCAAGCAAAAGGGCAAGAGGAAGCCTCCAAGGAGGTGAGTGACGGGTTTACCCTCGGCGGGGTGAAAAAGATGACTGTGGTGGAGAACCACGAAGAGACTGTAGCCGTTACTCCTTTGTTACAAGATGCTGCAGACGTGGAATCAGCAGACCAGGAGTGCAGCGAGAGGGTGGTCATAAACATCTCAGGTCTGCGTTTTGAGACGCAATTAAAAACACTCTCTCGCTTTCCGACCACGGTTTTGGGAGATCCACGTAAAAGGATGCGCTTTTTTGATCCGCTGAGAAATGAATACTTCTTTGACAGGAACAGACCGAGCTTCGATGCTATCCTCTATTATTACCAGTCCGGAGGAAGGCTTCGGAGGCCCGTCAGTGTACCTGTGGATATTTTCCTGGAAGAAATAAAGTTTTATGAACTCGAGGAAGAGACCATAGAGCTTTTCAAAGAGGACGAGGGCTTGGCTCGGGAGGAGGACCGACCGATGCCTTCCAACGAGTTTCAGCACCAGTTGTGGCTTCTGTTTGAGTATCCAGAGAGTTCCGGACCCGCAAGGATGATTGCCATCGTGTCTGTTATGGTTATTTTAATATCCATTGTTATATTCTGCTTAGAGACTTTGCCCGAGTTCAGAGAGGTCCCCGCAGTGCATGACAACCAGGTCAATGCAAGTGCGCAAGGGAAAGCGCCTAGTCCGTTCACAGATCCATTTTTCATGGTGGAGACACTTTGCATTGTGTGGTTCTCTTTTGAATTCACCATGAGGTTTCTGTCGTGTCCCAGTAAAGCGGCTTTCTTCAAAAACATGATGAACCTAATCGATGTTATAGCCATTGCTCCGTATTTCATCACCCTGGGCCTTGATCTCGCAGAGCACCAGGGCAGCAGTCAGCAGGCGGCCTCGCTAGCCATACTGAGGGTCATCCGTCTGGTCCGTGTTTTCAGGATTTTTAAACTCTCCAGACACTCAAAGGGCCTGCAGATTCTCGGGCAAACGCTTCATGCGAGCCTCAGGGAGCTGGGGCTGCTTATATTTTTCCTCCTAATTGGAGTTATTTTATTCTCAAGTTCGGTTTATTTTGCTGAAGTAGATGACCCCGAGTCTGGATTTACAAGTATACCTGATGCGTTTTGGTGGGCCGTGGTGACAATGACCACAGTCGGTTATGGAGATATGTATCCCTCCACTATCGGAGGTAAATTCGTCGGATCCTTGTGCGCCATCGCCGGAGTGCTGACTATAGCGCTACCTGTTCCTGTGATCGTGTCCAATTTCAATTATTTTTACCACAGAGAGAACAAACAGGAAGAAAACCTCCAATACGTACACGTGACCTGTGGACATCAGCCGCAGCCCTTCGGTGAAAGTGATTCGATCAAAAGTAACCAGTCGTTCTCCAAAACCGAGTCCTACCAAGAAAGCGACGACTTAGAAGCTCTGACACATCTACACGTGACTCCAGTGGAGACATACACAGTGAAACTGACAGATGTATAAAGAAGACCTCAAAAAAATCTGGTGAGTTTTGTTTCAGTGGACACAGGTTTCTGTGGGCGTTTTGAGCCTTTTGTCTGTAACTCACCTCAGAATAAAGCTTGACTTGATTTCACTAAAACGAATGAAGAAAACAGTAATTCCTCCCGCTTATGTAACACACAGGTATTTAAAAAAAAATCAAAAACAAAAACATTACGCTCATTGTTGTGGCTTTCACACCATCAGTGAACAGTTTATGATAACAGACTCGAAGAGGAAATTCCAGTAAACAAGCAAAAATAAAACTGGGGAGATTTTCCTGACTTTGGTTTGACTGCAGATTTTTTTAAACCCTCTGTAGATGACAATAGTGATGTGGCCTTACTTTGTTTACGCACAAAGGCATTGGAAAACAAAGCGCACATTATCCTTTTTTGTTAATGAAAACTATTGTTTTTTTAAATAAAACCAGAGAAAAGAATTCGGCACCAGTAATAAACAGAACCACTAAAAAAACAATCGTCGTGTAAACCAGAGCGGGGATTTATGCTGGCCATGTGCGTGTCTGTATTTGGCTGCTCTGTGGCGAGATGGCTGCAGTCACGAGAGCACTTGGCGCTCAGATGTTGATTTGTGGTGAACAGTTTTTCGTGCCCACTCTTAATCACTTTTATCCTGCTTTTTGTAAACCTTGCTGCTTCACCTTAGCCCCCATGTCAAGATCTAATGACCTCTTGGATGGTACATTTGTGTGTTAACAGGGACTCCAGCCCTGTGTGTGTCACGTTTTAATTTGATGAAATTTTCTTCTTGCATTATAAAATCTCAAAAAAATGTGAAATTCAAAGTTATCAATATGAAAGACGAGAGAAATCGTCACTGTCTTTATTTTTCTTTGGGACATGTGCTTCTGTGGAACTCTGGTCTGTAAGAACAAGTGAGCTCTGTGCGCCGCTGTGTGGATGATAAAAATCCATGCAGTCAGCACTCCTGCTCAGGCTCCTCAGTGCGCAAAATTAACGCTTTAGCTTAAGTGTCTTTGCACTGTTGCAGTTGGCCTTTACTGATTTAGCCATAAGCCCCCGAGATCCTGCTATTTGACTCTGTATGTATCCGGATACTTGTGGCGGTTAAGTAAGGTCAGCACATGCTCGACTGCTTTCCCTCACCTCCTAAATGTTAACGGGGTGGGTTTTGTTTTGTGCTTACTTGCAGGAGGCAGAAGATTAAGTGGAGCTTGTTGTTCCCACAGAGTCACAACAAGACACACGCGTGGCGCTCTCTTCTCCTCCAAAACACTGGATCGGTTTCTCACGGACTATTCTCGCACAGCCAGTATTATAACCTACAGAGACATTACAGTGGAAACGCATGGAAAAGGTTCAGTCTTGTGTAATGGACATACGTTTTTGTGTTAGAAAAAAACATTCTTTTGTGTACGCTTTAAAAATGACCATGCATTCTTTGTATAGAAGAACTGTGTATATATTGCTCTCTTGCCGCTTATAATGCAACGTTGTAAAAAAAAGTACCTTTATTTTATCTTAGGCCAGAGCATTACAATGCAACGTCTGCATGACCTGAATTCATTGTGGATTAAAAATGTAATAAAATATTTATTTTTCTAATGTAAACACGAACGTGAACTTAACTTAATCCTTTTGATAAATGATTCATGAAGAAGAAAATACCACTTGTCATTTTTCATTGTTTCACCGAGGAGAGCAGAAAAGAAAAACACCAAACCCTTTGTTAAAAAAAGAAAATTAAATAATAAAATCTATGCTCACTAATTAGTTTAATACGTTTTTATCACTTTTGGTGCTGAATCGTGGAAAATGGGCGCAGAAGCAGACATCGGATTGTCTTGCCACGAAACCAATTAACCTAATAAAATGTCATAGTGATAAATGAAGGGGTTTGTCTTTAAGCACATTTTAAGAAATTAGACAGAAATCCGATCACCCGACTTTTGTGTTTATTCTGTGTTTTTGAAAGTTAGAAGATGCTTGCTTTAAGTAAGAGGAGCCCATCTGCTCACACCGTCAGGTATCTGCATACAGCTCAGCAATTAACTAATGGAGCAGATTATTTACTTGCTTCGTTGTCAGTGCGTCTATTTTATTTTTATTCATTTTTGTTTCGAAGGAAGTTTTCAGACGTCGATCAATCATCTGCGCTGTCCGCGGTGCTGAAAGTCATCAGCGGAGCATTATGGAAAATTCCCCACCTTTTTTGGTACACCTGCATGCCTTCAGGGGCCAAAATCTAACAGCGACTTCACCACTGAGGAACCTTTTAAACTCCGTATGATAAAGAATCGGATGTGAGAGCTGCACAGCCTGGAGAGGAAGCAGTACTTTGTAGCTTTAAGGGCTTCAAACCGATTGCTGATGAGTAAAATGTAGCACGCTCTTCATTAGTGCAATGTTCAAACTTACTACACCGAATCTGGTATGCACTGGCTCAGATACAGACTTGCGCATCGAAGTCCTTGACGCGACCAACTAACGATTTAATCCTTAAATCATTAAGAGACGGAAAGGAAAGCGGATGCTTTAATCGCCAAACAACTGATTAGATTCTCATTTTCTAAGATATAGATGATCTCAGATGTGACGTGGAGTGGGTTCCGGGGATCTCTGTATTTTCTTTGCGGTGTGATTGCACCAGCGCTGGCACACGAGCGTTCTTGTTTTTGTGGTGTATGGAGAACTTCTGGCGGCGTGCTTTGGTAGAGCCGGTCTGCATTGCGTCGAAACCTTCCAACTCCTCCTCCTCCTTCTGCTGCCCTCCCTCTCCTCTCCCCTCCCCTCCCCATCCTCTTTTCTCCCTCGCCTCCCCTGCACTTGCATGTAAAACGCACAGCAAAACATGCTTGACACTGTTGAGCAAACATTTGGACATCGCTGCCACACTTGACTCTCTCTCAGTTCACCAATGTTATTTATTTATTCATAAAAAAAACAGAAACATTTCGCTCTCGATGCCGCCTTGAAGCCCACTCTACCCGTCATCTTGTCTAGTGGCAAAAAAAAAAAAAAAAAAACCAAAACAGATTTCTGCTGATGCAGTGATGTCTGGAAATGTCAAGGGCTCGCTTATTGCCCCTTAATGTATCTCCCCCCCGAACTGCAGTGCAAGATTTTCTCCTGCGGTATACAGCGAGCTGCTCACAGCACCGTGCCGCCAACGCCGCAGCTTTGCGATCCTCTCTCCCTTTTTTTTTATTTCGCTCATTTTCCATCTCAGGCTCCCCTCACTACCCCATTTCAAGAATTCTTTTCTTTAAAAACCTGATTTTGTATCGTGCTTTACTGACACAGTTTGGATGGAGATGGGCACAGTGAGGTTCTAGGATTTTTCTTCTTCTTCCTCTCCTTCTTCTTCTTCTTCTTTTTGCTGGTACAATGTGAAGTTGCCACATGACACCCACTGGCGCGCTGCTGTTGGGTGATTTTACTCGAGGATAAGACGCATTCAAGACGTTTTCAAGATCAAACCACGGTAAGCCTCGAAACTTATGTAACACTTTCTGGTTAGATTATTTTTATTCATAGGTAGATTTTTTGGTGGTGGTGGTGGTGGGGGTGCTGAAGTGTTTTCACTCTACTGCTTTTGCACATTTCCCCCGCACTTGGGCTGCAGGGTGCTTACATGTACAAATAGTAATAACAGCTAATGTTATGCGTCATAATTCAGGCTGTTGTGAGTGGCGTAGGACAAATCACTGTTGTTCTTCTGTAAGAAAGAGATCCTGCGTTTCTTTGTCAGCGTTTTACGGAAATATTTTGCAACTACATGAAAATGCCAGTGGATTTTGTTTTTAATAGGAATTTTAAGCCAGGGTAGAAAATAACTGCCGCATCATATCACCACTAGAAAGTCACTATTAAGTTGTAGAGGGAGCTTTAAAGTGGTCATATTTGACACATTTTACAGAAATTCTCCACCACATGTGTTTCCTTACACGTTAAATGTTGGATAACTGCACTCAATGCACACTGAGAGACATAAATAAATAAATAAATAAACTGCAGAAAATGCTGATACAGCAAATATCTTGGGCTGTTTGATCCCATTATTTCCTCCCTCCCTCTCTCTCTCTTTCTATCTCTGCCTTTCTTCCTCTCTCCTGGTGACAGAGGCAGCAGCAACAATAGCTGCAGATGCACCGGAGAGGAGCAATGGTCAAGCCAGCAAGAACCACAGTGGAGCCGCACTGAGGCAAAGCAGCCAGCCCCCCCCCTAGTATCTGGGGACGTCTCCAACAGTTTCAGGGGTGCGGGGAGCTGAGGAGTGGAAAATTTCCTCCCAATCCTGAATGCCTGCTCAGCCAGACTAACCAACACCCCAGCAAAATTCCTCCCCCTCTTTTAATCACCTCCTCGTCCCAAAATGACCGTAGTAGCGGGCGATAATATGGACGAGACCTCAGCTGTCCCTGGCCACCCTCAGGACACCTACCCCCCTGACCACACTGACCACGAGTGCTGCGAGAGGGTGGTTATCAACATAGCCGGTCTTCGTTTTGAGACGCAGCTGAAAACGCTCTCCCAGTTTCCGGAGACGTTGTTGGGCAACCCGAAAAAGAGGATGCGGTACTTTGATCCTCTGAGAAATGAGTACTTCTTCGACAGAAACCGTCCCAGCTTCGATGCCATCCTTTATTACTATCAGTCTGGGGGGAGGCTGAGAAGACCGGTGAATGTCCCCTTGGATATGTTCTCAGAAGAAATCAAATTTTACGAGCTGGGAGTAGAGGCGATGGAGAAGTTTCGTGAGGATGAGGGCTTCATCAGGGAGGAAGAGCGTCCTTTACCCGAGAAGGAGTTCCAGCGTCAGATTTGGCTCCTCTTCGAGCACCCAGAAAGCTCGGGCCCTGCCAGGGGAATTGCCATAGTGTCCGTGATGGTGATCCTGATTTCAATAGTTATATTTTGTTTAGAGACTTTACCACAACTGAAAGAGGATCCAGCAGGCCGAATAGAGAGAGTGGGGAACATTACAATTTATTATAAGCCCGACATCCTTACTGACCCCTTCTTCATCATCGAGACTCTCTGTATAATCTGGTTCTCCTTTGAGTTGATAGTACGCTTCCTAGCATGCCCGAGCAAACCGGCCTTCTTCAAGAACATGATGAACACGATTGACATAGTGGCCATCATCCCTTACTTCATTACACTTGGCACTGAGCTGGCTGAAGACCCAGAAAACGAGGGGGTGGGAGAGCAGGCAACATCTCTGGCCATACTCAGGGTGATCCGTCTGGTCAGGGTGTTTAGGATCTTCAAGCTGTCACGACACTCTAAAGGACTCCAGATTTTGGGACAGACCCTCAAGGCCAGCATGCGAGAGCTAGGACTGCTGATCTTCTTTCTGTTCATTGGAGTCATCTTGTTCTCCAGTGCTGTCTACTTTGCTGAGGCAGAGGAGCAAGATTCGCACTTTGGCAGCATCCCGGATGCATTTTGGTGGGCTGTTGTGTCCATGACAACTGTGGGCTATGGGGACATGGTCCCGGTCACTATAGGAGGCAAGATTGTTGGATCTCTGTGCGCCATCGCTGGAGTGTTGACAATTGCTCTCCCAGTGCCTGTCATCGTGTCCAACTTCAACTACTTCTACCACAGGGAAACTGAGGGAGAAGAGCAAGCCCAGCTGCTCAACGTCAGCACTCCCAACATCCCGTCTGAAACCAACTCCAGCCGCCGTAGTTCGTCTACCGTCAGCAAATCAGAGTACATGGAGATTGATGGAGACATAAACAATAGCATCGATAACTTTAGGGAGGCAAACCTCAGAACTGGCAATTGCACTATAGCCAACCAGAACTGTGTAAACAAAAGCAAGCTGCTTACTGATGTTTAGACACTAGCTAGGAATTTTAGTCTCTCTACGAGACTGTTATAGATGGAGTAGACTGTAAGTTAGGAATGCTTCATTTACCTCCCCAAAGCACTCTATGGCATTAGGCCTGCAATTATGCTCAGCTATACCGAAAGGAAGCAGAAAAAAAACAAAACAAAGCTGTTAGAGTACATGACAGGTAGAAAGAATTATTATTCTGATACTACAAATATATAGTCACATCAGAGAGAAGACATTGATCATTACACACACACCAGGCTCCCTCGAGGACCCAGAGCACACGCCGTCTTCTCAGACCACAGTGTGATAATTAAAATCTTATATGCATGGAGTACAGATAACATTTCAGCAAGTTGCACAACCCACCAGAAATGACTGCAGACATGCAAGCATCTGCGGCCAAATGGTAAGCGCCAAAAAAAGTTAGGAGACCTCCCCCCGCCACCCCCACCCACACACACCCTCCCTCCATTCCCCGTTCTCTCCGCAAAGGATCTTCTACTCGGCAAAGCACCTTATAGGAGGAAGACTGATCTCTCTTGTTTGGATATAAACAGACGGCGATCTACTTGCTTCACAGACATCTGCAATGCTGCTGTTTCATTTTTGTTTAGTTTCGTTTTTTTCCTCAGCAGTTGCTGTAATTGTGTCATCACCAAGTGATTCAATGCCATGCCCTTTAGACGCGACACAGCACAATGAGAACGTGAGCTTCACATGAGCATGATTAGAGACTTTCCATTTTGATATTGGCATGCACAAGACATATCTCACAACACCGGAAAGGATGTTCTTTTGGATAGCTGCCTCCATTCCCTCCTACAACCCCCCACCCTGCCCCTCTTCCATTCTGTTTTCACACCGAGTGCACTGGATGAGTTTTTGGTTCGAAAATGCAAATCATTTAGAAGTATAGAAATTGAATGTTAAATCTTAAGGGAACAGTACATAAATGAGATCATAGCATGAAAAAAAAGTAACCTGCATTATGGTCTGTCAACTAAGGTACTTTTGTATCCTGGTATATTTAATGCATGACGTGAGTATACAGCTTGTTGCTAAATCTTGGCACTTTGTGGTGCCCTATTGTCAGGAAAACTAAGGAAATCAAATTCTGGATGTCTCTGAATTGTGGTCAAATATATCCGAACCTACCTTCAGGATGCAGAGTTTATCATTTAAGAGTAGGCAAAGAAACTGAATAAATATTATCAAAAAAGCATATAATCCTAATAAGCACCGATTACTGTATTAGTCAGTAGTGCACTGCATGGACCTTCTTTTTTGACAACAGAACAGATTAAACTCATGCTTCTGTCTCCATCTCCAATTTAGGTCATGCTGGTTTTGAATCCACCGAGAAGGATATTTATCAGAAATATATTCTGACTTTAGTTGCTAGTGCCTTTCCCCCTTTCATCAACAGGACCAGTGAAAGTGCCTCTGTGTTCAGCGGTGTTTGTGTGGTTGAGCAGAGCTGGTCCACCTTCTGTCTTAGTGTTGAAACCGTGTTTGCTATGATGCTATGATGCCAGGTGAGCAGGTGATTTGGGTCAATATGATAGGAAAAAAAAAACAGATCCATGCTGTCATGCACAAACCCGTTTTTATGCTGTCATGCACTTATTTATACCCTTGAGCAGCAATGTATTGTACTCTGCATGTTTACCACTCCACTTCAAAAGGGAATATCCATTGTTTTGTTTTTCATGCTTTTCTTTGTGCACCATGCATCCTTTCAAGGTCTCTACCTCAGTGAGGTCATTGCAAACACACTGCAGAGCTGCAAGCTTCAACGCAGGGTTTCCTATACCATAATGCAAAATGGAACCTTAAGTGTAAACTGCAGTCATGCAATATTGAATGTGAGAGTCCCAAAGCATAGCCTTTACACAAGCACTTAGGGTAAATAGTGTACCACAATCCTGCTCCTTTTTTTCACTCAAAGCTACGCACAATCAGAACGCGTTTGTAGTTTGTAGAGATTGCCTGACTCTCCTAATGGGATGAGGTCGACTTTTTAATGTGTCCGTTTCTTTGAAACAGTGCCATGTCAAGTTACCGTAGTGTCACAGGAAAATTAGCGAATGTGTTTAAAAACGGCAGAGAAGTTGAATCTAGTTTTAAAAGCTGTCACACTGAAATTTTTGGGCAATGTGATGCACAGCAAAGTGAAGCCCATCTCTTTGCACAGTTGTTTTATTCTGCTGCGTAAGTCCTTATTTTTCTTTACTAGTGAGATTTTCCTTTCTTTTTGCCTGTGCTTGTTCATTCGTCGTGCATCGTTTCTCAGCATATTGTTCCAGACAAGCAGACTGCAGATAGAGTAGAACAAAATGTACTTGAAATTCTCCAGCTACTGTACATCAACCTACACTCAGTATTGAGAATAATTTCTCTGAATGATAGCTAGATTTTATACTGTACTGTATGCTATTGTTATTTTTGTTTTGCCTTGTTTCCTTTTACATTTAGCACACTCCTGACAGTATCCTGTAAAAAGAAAACACTGCAGTGCTACTTGAATGTCAGAGTTGTTTGGCTATTCTTTGCGGTGCTAGTACACGACTACCGTTCTTGTTTTGCTCCCTTAACACGTTTCCTGCGGCTGAAGCAAGCCTTCCTGAATCATTTTGGAAAAGATGATTTCCTTCTCAGTAATTTATCTTCCTCTCTGTTATGTTGTTGGTGGCTGGTTGAGTAGTTTGCGGCACTGTCCGTCATTTCATTTGGGACTGATCTCTGTACTGTACTGATGAAGTGTGTCCACCTCAGGCACGGCAAATGTCAGTAAATGCAAAAAAAAAAAAAAAAATTAGAACGATATCACTCTATCTAGGATTTCTCGTAAAGAATACAAAAAATATAGCAATTTCTTACATGCAGCTACCCAGAAATCATTGAAGGATTGCATGAAACGCCAACACGAGGGGATGAAGATACAAGTGATTGCCCTCACATTTACATTACTGTCACTACTCCTGCTTTGAGGGCATGTGTGAATGGTGCTACACATTCAAATACCCAACTGAAACATGCATTCTTAACAGCAATAGAATAAGAGGTAACCTGTTCCTTAAAAGCTTTTTGTAAAAATGGGAACACAACTTTGAATGTCAGAAAAACACTTGACAGATACAACAGGGCTGCTTATGTACCAACCTCTTGTCTTTCGTGCTGAGATTTTTTGCAAAGGTCAGAGTGGTCAGTTGTAGAGGCTGACATTTTCTTGTGAGAAATCCAAATGTAGGCTTTGCAGCAGTGGCCGTTCCCACTGAGCTCCCCGGTCGGACTGAAGTTTCGCTGCGAGGAACAAAGCCGCCCGAAGGGTTCAGTCAGACTTATAGCAGAGTCCCAAAGGAAGAGCCTAGAGCACACTTACAGAGAATCAGCTGTTAGAGAGAAAGACAGAGAAGGTGCCTAAATTATTTTACATCCTCATTTGTTTAGCTTCCTGTCAGATGCTATGCTTCTGCAAACAAACATGAGTGAGAAGATCTTTAAAAAAAACATTTAATTAAGAAAAAAATATCACAAAATGTCATGAGAATAACATGCAGTTTAGCTACAGTAAGATAAAGTAACCAATATATACTACAATTATATATGAGAAACAATTTTAAAGTGTGTTCCTAGTTTCCTTTGTTTTGTTTGACTTGTGGTGGCACCGTAACATGAATGATTTAGGAAGAACATGCCTTATACTGGAATATCAAAACAAAATGTTCCTCCAAGTAAGCCATGATAATGAAACTACTGTATTATGACCACGTGCTTTACACTAGATGATATGGACAAGAAGTGTACAAACTATATATATTTAAAAAAAAAAAAAAGTTTGTCTTTTTGGTTCCAAGAAGATGATGAAAAAAAAAACCACGATTCATTCAAAATCACCACGTTCACATTTTTTTTTCCAAATCTCTACTGCTAAAATGTATCTCTACAGAAGTCTACTAATTGCAAAAAACTGCATGATTGATGGAAGAATGCATGAGCTTTGCCTTTCAAACTGTGGATCAACTATAATACAGTTGCATCATTTAAAAGAAAAAAAAAACAAAAGAAAGAAAACCCTTGCTTTCATCTGCACCAAGGCTTCCTGTAAGGCCCTGTTCAGAACTTGTCGTGTCCTTTGCTGGATTTCTTAAAAGCACTTTAGCGCTGACCTCATCACTGAGACGGCGTTTGTCAGCGTCTGTGCGTGATGTTCAGGTTGTGCTTGCGAGGCTCTGAATGTGAGCAAGGACGTCAAGGGCTAGTTTCTTAGACTTTATCTCCACTGTAGGACTGAAATCCTCTCTCGAACGACATTTCGCCCCCTCTGATCTCAGTCTAAACTGTAACGACAGCGTTGTGGGAAACGTGTCCAGCTTGTCTAAACAGGGCCTGTGCCACACACCCTCCTCTGTACTTCACTGGTTTAAAGGCATACTTGTTTATTAAAAGTCTCGATGTTGGACTGCTTTTTTCCATTTCTTTTTGCCTGCTTATAAAGAGGCACTGAACATGACTGAATGTTGCGATGTTGTGTATCTCACTTGCCAAAGGTGACAATACTGGGAGAAGTTCTTGTTTGTATGAGAATGGCTACGAGTTTGTCTTTTCTGTCAGGACTGTACATTTATTCACCGATGGGGAAGGACCTGTTTTTTTGTTTGTTTTTTTGGAGCAAAGCGCCTAAAGGACTGTTGAACTCGTCTCCTCTTCTTTTCATCCAGTGAGCGAGCCAAACTCAAATTGTGTTTGTCCAATCCAGCCGCCATTGTCATGTTGTGTTTACCAAGGGTTATGCTACAATGTGTTCAGTTTGTCGGATGACGACAAAGGCATGGTCTGTGATCTATGCAAGGGTTACTTGTTTTTTTCTTATATCACTTATGATTTCATCTGACATTAACTTCAATAAATTTTTAAGGATCAGATGGTGTATGCTCATTTCAGCTTGGGAATGGGGGCGTATATCTGCAGCGTGGACGAGCTTATTCATAAAAGACTTCACTTTACCGTGTGGCTCTAACAGCACAACTTGAGGTCTCCATTTAAATACCTTCACTACTACTGGATCCTATCACTGAAGCCATTAACAGTGATTCATGGGGGCAAGGTAATGGGTCTACACTAATCCTCCTGTCCCAGGAGGGGGGCTGCTTACCTCTGTCATCACCTCCGAGTTGTTACACATGTCAGACACCTGAAGTGCTTCACTCTTAGCCACCTTTTCATTATCTATCAATTTCCTAGCTCTATAAAATGACAGAATATAAAGAAAAGTGTACACCAGTATGTCCTGAAGCCACAAAGCAACATGCTCAAACCGCTAATTTTGTCAGAGTGAAAGTCTAAAACCCCTGCTCTACAATTACTATCAAAATATTTGCTGACCTGTTATCAGTGTTGCGGTTTTGCTCTCCATAAATTATCGCATTTTCACCATACTCTAAAACATCTTGATTTTGTGAGTGTCTGACAGAATCCGGTCACAGAGCAGTCAAAGAAAGTTAAAGAAGTGGGTGCAGTTTTTTTGAATGTAAAAAAAGAAAAGAAAAAAGCTTTATTCCCACTCCTGTCCTCTGACGGTGCGTTTAACACCTACAGCAGAGAGCCATCCTGGTGAATGCTGCAGCTTGTCTACCGCTGTCCACCTGACTCTGCCCATCTCACTTTCCCTGCTTTTTGTTTGCCGTACGGTGACCTGAACAGAAGCGAGCCTCTTCTCCCTTCCTCTGCATTGCCCTCAGGAAATGCAGCACTCCTCACTCTGCAGGCAGCAGCAGTAAGGGTGGGGTGAGTTGGCGCTGGTCCCGCTCTTCTTGCACATAGACTCTCTCACTCTCTCTGCTGGTAAGCCCCGCTGGACTGGAATAACAGAAGGCAGCGTGCAAAAGAGGGGCTCGGTAACAGCAGAGGATTTCACACCACTCTTGTTAGTTTTCTACTCTCTGTTACATGCATTTAAACCAACACAGGCATCCCAAGATTCCACTGAAACACGAATCTTTTGCCATCACGCTCAGGCCCACTTTTTTCCCTGTCTCCTTTACCTATTTGCAGTGTAGCTTTTCTGTTTTCAGTCTTTAGCATCCAGTTTTTATTTTCATTTGAATACTTCCATAACTAAATTGTTGGCCATTTATATCTGGTATGAATAAATAAATACTTGACTACTCTGACATTGTTTTGTTTCTTTCTCAGCAAAGACTGATCCAAAATAACAGTGCAGTGAGTTCATCATTAATAAAGTTAATGAAAGTGACTGTTGATCCCACAGAAAGAGTCAATTCAAAGCTGTTTAGTCAGCTAAATATTGCCTTACTTTACAATTCTGCATTTGATTTCAAAGGAGTGTTGCATTGCTACAGCTTAACCATGGGACCAAACTGATTGGCTGTTAATAAGGTCATAATTATTATATGGGCGATCGTGGCTCAAGAGTTGGGAGTTCGCCTTGTAATCGGAAGGTTGCCGGTTCGAGCTTCGGCTTGGACAGTCTCGGTCGTTGTGTCCTTGGGCAAGACACTTAACCCGTTGCCTACTGGTGGTGGTCAGAGGGCCTGGTGGCGCCAGTGTACGGCAGCCTCGCCTCTGTCAGTGCGCCCCAGGGTGGCTGTGGCTACAATGTAGCTTGCCATCACCAGTGTGTGAATGTGTGGATGACTGGATGTGTAAAGCGCTTTGGGGTCCTTAGGGACTAGAAAAGCGCTATACAAATACAGGCCATTTACCATTTATTATTATTTAATGAGTCACTGGTATTTAAGTTAAGTAATTAATATTTTCAGTTTTTGAGCACACTGGAGGCACAAATCTGCTTTTACAGTTCAGGATAACACAGTAAACAAGATCTTGATGAATTCCAAATTATAAACTGTTCTCCTCTGACCTCTGGCATCATTTAAGTAGAGAACTGCCTTTTTCTCTAAACTCCAGAAATGGTTGTGTGGGAAAATCCCAGTACATCTACCTT
Source organism: Copadichromis virginalis (assembly GCF_057382275.1). Lineage (NCBI taxonomy): Eukaryota > Metazoa > Chordata > Actinopteri > Cichliformes > Cichlidae > Copadichromis > Copadichromis virginalis. Next base: position 17,788,972 of record NC_140624.1, read on the forward strand.
TTCTCAGTGTAACCTGTCTGGGACATACAAACACACCAAGTTCAAAGTCACGTGAATCACCTTTCTGCCCCATTCTGATGCTGAGTTTGAACTGGACCAGGTCGTTTTGACCATGACTACATCCCTATGATTGTAACCTTTAACCTCTCGTGTTTTGCTTTTTCTTTAGCTATAACGATTCAGTTCAATTGTATTTATATGTACAGCCTCAAATCACAACAAATCACAACAACATGTGGACATCCAGAAGTCCAAAACAGCAAATGATGCACTATAAATTTCTACACCAGTCTTACCTTTATATAAGAATAGATTTTGTTATTTTGTTGTTATTTTGTTTGATGCTTTTATTTTGGTTAGCATGTTGGGATTGTGAATGGAGTAGGGTGAGGGTTTGTGTGCTGTCTGCACCTCTGTGACTATGTTGGCCTCTATTTTTCTGTAACAAAACCCATAAATAATTTATCTTTAAAAAACAAACAAGACTAAATTGTCCATTTGTCCTGATCTATTTTTAGCTAAGATTTGGTAATCTAGTGAATATTTAACGCAGGACGAAGGTGTATTTATGGCAGCAAACATGATTTGTAAAAACACTGTGGCACAAAGAAAACAGACTACACAAAGCATTGACTAACACACATGTTAGTGTGTGGGCTGTGTGTTAGGGTACTTGTTTACAATAGGAAACAAATATCTCCAAGGGCTATGAACCAAAGGTTGAATATGAAGTATTTGGTTCCGCAGTTCATGTCATACGATAGAGAAAGCATTATCGTTTCAGTTTGTCCGTTCTATTTATCAAAGCCTTCTAAATGTCGTTAACAGAAAAAAATAGAGTTGGTGTGTTAAGGCGTAGAGTGGAGAAGACCAGACTGCAGGACATCGTTGACTGAATATTAACCCAAAAACCATCCTTTATCATAATTGATGAAACACCTTAAACAAAATACAAAAAGTTCCATGAAGAAAAAACCCAATCGATGTGGGAGTGTCGTGTTGGAGGAAGAAAATGCTGAGTATGATCCAAAGAACAAAATCCCCACAGTAAAACAACACTGGGGCTGTGTTTCTGTTTAGGCTACAGGACAACTTCACTGCACTGAGGGACCAATGGATGGGACCATCTCCTGCAAAATACTGGACAAGAGTTCCCTTCCCTCATCTAAAACACTCAAGATGGGTTGTGAATGCATGTTCCAGCATGGCAATGACCCAAAACATACCACCAAGGCAACAAAGGAGACTAAAGGAGAAGCACATTAAAGCCATGGAGTGGCCTAGCCAGTCTCCAGACCTCAATCGTTTAGAAAATCTGTGGATTGAGCCGAAGCTTCAAGTTGCCCAGTGGCAGCTAAGAAATGTAAAGGATTCAGAGATTCTTTAAAAAGCAGTCGGACAAAATCCCTCCTGAGATGTGTGCAAACCTGGTGACCAACTGCAAGAAGCATCTTGCTTGTTAACAAGATCTTTTCCACCATGTACTAAGTCGTGTATTGCTTAGGGATCAAAAACTTATTTCACTTTGTGAAAATGAGTCTATATTTTTCATGTAATGCATTTTTTCTGGATTTTTTTAGCTGATATTCTGTGTCTCTGTCCATTAAAATAAAGTGTCCAGTCAATTAATTTCTTTGGAAGTGAGCAAACTTACAAATTCTACAAGCGATCAAATTACTATTAGTCACTTTTCCAACTGTATATTGACTAAGAATTTAAAAGTCAAGAAACATGACATGGTCTCTAAAAGATCTCACCTTTGTTTCCACTTTGGCTTAAAAATGACAATCATCAGCATAAATCAGCGCTCTCTGAATAGACACATTACAAACGCTAACTTAACACTAATCCATGCACCAGCTTCTCAAATGGGTGCTTAGTGAACCCCTGCTTTAGAAAGTTCACTTTACACACAGATGTTTGTTTGCAGTGCCATGTTGTAGAACAGATGTACCCAGGAAACATCCTCAGTGTAGCTGAAGCTGTGAGGGTTTAAGCCACTGTCCTGCTGAGCACAGTCAGAAGTGCTGTGGTGAAGCAGGCCTCAGCTGAGCTCAATGCATCCCTCCTCCTTCTCCCTGGAAGCTTTAGAGCAGCTCGCAACCACTTAAGCACGTCTCAGAGAATTAAACTTTATTAGTTAACTGTTAGACAAATGCGTGATCAAAAAGTTCTTACAGCTGGGTCTGCATGGAGATGTACTGTGGCTGCATGTACTCATTACCTCCTTCTCTCTGTTATTCATTCTGCTTCTCTTACACACACACACACACACACACACACACACACACACACACACACACACACACACATACTCGCACACAACGGCTGGCCCATTCACCTGAGTCAGGCTTCCTGATAGTCCCAGATTGATTTCTGTGAAGACAGACACTCATTCCACAGCCCTCGTACAAAAATGCAATGCCATTCCTGTCGATGTCATCCAAAATGTTTCTCAAGGGCCTTTTCACTGAGGCCCAGTCAGCTGTGTATGCACAGTATCGTATGATTTCTCTATATCAAATCTCAAGTGTCCTCTGGTGTTGAATTTATAGCTCCAAATCAGTGACAAGTCTGTGCACAGCAGCCCACGTCTAACAGCATCATACAGGTACTTCATTGTTAACAATGTGCAAAATAGCTGTGACAGCATTATTGGATCTCCCATGCTTGAGGCAAAGCCCTTGGGCCCAAAGTCCAAGCCCACCACCGTCTCTTACCACCACCACCCCCAGTCGCTGAGGCCCTCTCGCTGGCCCACTTCCTCTTTGCATTACCTCCATCAGACCAAGCTGCTGACACACTTGTTTAATAATTAAGGGCATATCCATAATTTCCTCGTCCTCGTAGAAGTCCACAAATGGTCTCTGTGAAACTTAGTGCAGTTAAATGTATCTCTTTACTTCACTTCAGGCCACTGACAGCCCCACATTTCTGTGGCGATACAGAAGATCCAGTGAAGTTGGTGGCTCATATAGGGGAAAGTTCCCAAAGAAAAACTCCGAAATCAGCCGCTAATCTCATGACTTTACTCAGTTTCCATTATTCACTCATCATGTTAACATATAGTTTGGCACCCCAAGCTGAACCTAAAGACACCACCTCTCATGTTTAAAATTATTTATTACAGTAGATAACTGCATTTAATTTGACATCAAGACAGACGTAATAGACATGGAAACTTGGGAGTGATGAGTAAATATCCCCTTGGAATCTACAGGTGGATGCATGAAAGAGGCATGTTATGTGTATATGTCTAAAAATGAATAAATTAGTTATTATTAGTCTTTAACAGTCTTTCTTTCGTCCCCTCTCCCTCCCCTCACCCCCAACAGGTTGCAGAAAACACTCCATTTTTAAAAAAACAAAAAAACAAAAGTGAATATTTGTTGCTTTTAGCACCTCAGAATTTGAGTATTAGCACTAAACACGAAGTAGAGCTGAGGCTTCATTAGTTTTCCAGGTCAAATAAGGTCTTCAAATGTCCCTCAGGGGAACTTGTCTGTAAGCAACGTGTTGATAGAGTTCACTCTGACCCATAAAAGTAAATGTTGTGGTGTTGTTAAATGAAAATTCAGGGGATCATCAAAGTCATTTCTTACCTGGGAACAACAAAACCACTCAGTCCAATACCTGTAGTAGCTTTTCAGTTTGGACCAAAGCGGTGGACCAGCGCGCAGCTCAAAACACATCAGTTTAAATACTTTTTGTTATGGACATTTTCTTTAAATCCTCTCAAGATTTGGTAGAATCCGTTATCAGTGCTCACAGTGTGAATATGTCCTTGTGGTATTGGGTGATGTGGATCTCATTTCACATGCTTCTCCTGCCCAGTGTGCAGCATCAGCGTACTTGTCTGAGGGAGAAAATTCAAAACTTAACATCAACAAAACTGCCGCTGTGACCTTCCTGCTTCAATTACACCGCTGAACTCAAGAAGGCTGGCAAATACAAAACCACAAAAGGATATCACCATGTGAAGCACTGCTGAGATATACACAACCCGACAACCCTTTGGGCATGCTGAGTCGGGTCTGAGCCACCAGAAAAGGTCACTGCAATGCTGGAGATGATGTTTGGTAGATCATACAGACAGAAGTGCTGGATTATTTGTTGGCTCGATACACTCGGTTCAACTTTCTCATGGTGGTGACAAGAGAGCCAAAAGTCAGGACATCTATTTCACCTCTCCCTTATGAAAAAAACGCTCTGAGTTCAGCTAAATTCTCAGTCTTAAGTCTCGAGTCAACTCTCATTTCTTTATATTTTGCCAGAAAAATGGGAAATAGGTGGAGTGGTTTATTGAAACATGCATAAATATACATGGAAATACAGTATATAAGGCAAAAACAGAGTCTGTATGATTCTAACAAGCTTAAGTCAATCATTTGAATGACCACCTTTATTTTTCAACACAGCCTGAACTCTCTCTTATAATTTCTTTAAGTAGTCTTCAGGAATAGTTTTCCAGGCTTTTTGAAGGATATTCAAAGCTTTTCTTTGGATGCTTGCTGCCTTTTATTCTGTTGTCTGTCACTAGGATCTCAGACTGCTTCAATAATGTTCAGGTTTGGGCCCTAGGGAGGCCAATTCATAACCGATAACATTTCATTGTTTGTTTTTCTATCCAGATATGCTTTTACTGGGAGTGTGTTTGTGATCACAGTCATGCAGAAAAATGAAGCTGCTGCCAATCTGACGCTTTCCAGACAGTATCGCATGATGGATCTTAATCTGATCTTACTTTTCTACATCTATAATTCCATAAATTATAGATACATCATCTTTGGGAAGATCTCCAACACCACTGACTGAAATGCAAGCCTACATATGAATGAATGATTTGACCCACAAATTTTAAAATTGGATCCATAAGACCTGTGGCCATTGATTGTTATTCCAATTATTGTGTAATTTGGCATACCTTAGTTGTTGTTGTTGTTTGGGGTTTTTTTTGTTTGTTTTGTTACAAACAGTACATGGATCAGCTGAAGGGCCAGATGCTTCTCTCTGGCCCTGTGTCAGAGCTTTCTGGGAGATTATTTCTATTTTTTAAGGAGATGACTTTCAGGTACTGCTCATCATTTCTTCAGATTTAACCATGCAGAGAAATACCAAAATATCAGCTAGTAGCTCTTTGAGAGTCCACTTGCGGATGCAAACATACTGTTTTACTGTTACATTTTCTATATTCAAGAAATAAGAAATAACATGTTTTTGTGACAGGCTGCCAGTACCAAAGTGCCCAAAGATTAAATTCAAAATAGGTTCTTTGCTAAATTGTCTGCTTTGTGTAGACAGACTGGTCCAGCCTTTGAAAACTTTACTTGCTAATTAACTTTTGGAAACTCTGGGAAGCACAAGTAAGCTGTCTCTATGAGAGCGAAGTTTTAGAATGATATTGTACTGATACTGAGGTAACAAGGAACCAGTGAAGAGTATGGAAGAAATAAACCCCAGCACATAACTTCTTGTTTTTAAACTTTGTTTGTAATACAGATTAAAGCAGAAATGTAATTACTGTACTTGAAAGTGCTGGGTGGGAGTTTTTTTTGCATTAGGCCAGAGAATGTGTCTCCATTTTAAAAAGTAAGTTGCTGACTGATATTTACCAAACACATGAGAATGTTAACTGACCAGAATCTTCATCAAAATGGCAAATTATTCCTTTAACTCAACTACCTCCATCTACCCTTGCAATTTAACACATCTTATTGTGACAAATACAGTTAGGTTCAATTCAGTTTCAATTCAATTTTATTTATACAGCGCCAAATCACAACAACAGTCGCCTCAAGGCACTTTATATTGTAAGGCAAACCCTACAATAATACATACAGAGAAAATGCCAACAATCATATGACCCCCATTAAGCAAACACTTTGGCGACAGTGGGAAGGAAAAACTCCCTTTTAACAGGAAGAAACCTCCAGCAGAACCAGGCTCAGGGAGGGGCGGGGCCATCTGCTGCGACCGGTTGGGATGAGAGGAGGAAGACAGGTCAACAGACATGCTGTGCAAGAGAGACAGAGATTAATAACAAGTATGATTCAGTGCAGAGAGGTCTATTAACACATAGTGAGTGAGAAAGGTGACCGAAGAAGATATACTCAGTGCATCATGGGATGGTAAGTAATCCCCCAGCAGCCTACACCTATTGCAGCATAACTAAGGGAGGATTCAGGGTCACCTGATCCAGCCCACATCCAGCAAAGTGCTCTAATAGGGTGATATGGTACTATAAGGTAATTAAGATAAGAAGGGGCCTAATTACTCATGACCTTTTCAATTCTGGATTTAACAGGGAGCCAATGAAGGGAAGCCAATATAAGAGAAATATGCTCTCTCTTTCTAGTCCCCGTCAGTACTCTTGCTGCAGCATTATGGACTGAAGGCTTTTCAGGGAATTTTTTGGACATCCTGATAATAATGAATTGCAGTAGTCCAGCCTGGAAGCAAAAAAATGCATGAACTAGTTTTTCAGTGTCACTCTGAGACAGGATATTTCAAAATGATAATGCACAAATGGAAGAAAACAGTCTTACATATTTGTTTAATATGTGCATTGAAGGACATATCCTGGTCTAAAATGACTCCAAGGTTCCTCACAGCGTTACTGGAGGCCAAGGTAATGCCATCCAGAGTAAGAATCTGGTTAGATACCATATTTCTAAGATTTTCAGGACCGAGTACAATAACCTCAGTTTTATCTGAATTCAGAAGCAGAACATCAGAGGTCATCCAGGTTATGCCTTTCGAACATTCTTGCAGTTTAACTAATTGGTGTGTGTTATCTGGCTTCATAGATAGATAAAGTTGGGTGTCATCTGTATAGCAGTGAAAATGTATGCTATGCTTTCTGATGATACTGCCCAAGGGAAGCATATATAATGTAAACAGAATTGGTCCTAGCACTGAACCCTGTGGAACTCCATAATTAACCTTAGTGTGTAAAGAGGACTCTCTATTTACATGAACAAATTGAAGTCTATTAGATAGATATCATTCAAACCACTGCAGTGCAGTACCTGTAATACCTACAGCTTGCACCAACTGCTCTAATAACATGTTATGGTCAACAGTATCAAACGCTGCACTGAGGTCTAGCAGGACAAGCACAGAGATGATTCCACTGTCAGAGGCCATAAGAAGATAATTTGTAACCTTCACTAAAGCTGTTTCTGAGCTGTGATGAGCTCTGAAACCTGGGTGAAACTTAAATAAGCCAAAAAAAAAAAAAAAGCCATTCCTCTACAGATGATCAGATGATCTATTAGCTGTTTGACAACTACTCTTTCAGGAATTTCTGAGATGAATAGAAGGTTGGAGATTGGCCTAACCCTTTCACGCATAGTGGAAGCAATTTCTGAACTAACTCAGAAAGTTTAATTGGAGAAAAAGACTGTAAATGAATATCAATGGTACTGAAAGTAGATAATGTTACATCTGTGACATGATTATGAGTAATTTTTCTCTAATAATTAAAAAAAAATTTGTGAAGAAATTCATGAAGTCATTACTAGTTATCACTGAAGGACTGGTTGGCTCAATGGTGCCCTGACTTTTTGTCAGCCTCGCTATAGTGCTGAAGAGAAACCTAAGGTTGTTCTTATTTTCTTCAATCAATGATGAATATTCTAGCTTTTTTATAAACTATTTTTCCAGGATAAAAGATGTTCTTCTAAATTTTTGATTTTCCTCTCCAGTTTACAACTTACCTCCTTTAAGGTGCCCATTTGAGAGTTATTCCAGGGAGTCAAGTACTTCTGATTTGAGGCTCTCTTTTTCACAGCAGCTACAGTATCCAAAGTCATACATAGTGAGGAGGTAAAATTATTAACAAGATAATAAAGCTCTGTTGGAGTGGCGTTCAGGTAGCTGCTCTGCTCTGTGTTGGTACAAGGCCTTGAATATGATAACAGTGGGTGAATTATACTCTTAAACTTAGTTACAGGACTTTCAGAAAGACATCTACTGTGATGAAATCTACTCCCTACTGCAAGCGGAGGTAGATTTTAGTGCATGTTTTTAGACGATGGCAAATTTTGGGGATAATTTTTCCCTCTGTACACCATCGCAGTGAATTTTAAAGCAAACAAGCTGCAACAGAAGTGCATACTTGAAGCATGAACTGTTTTAGGAATTAAAGCCACTTTTATCCACAGTCCCCCGTTTTCAGAGGCTCAGAAGTACTTGGACATTTGCAAGGTGTGGCCTTAGTTTGAACTCACAGGAGAGGACAAGATGCATTGTTGGATCTAAGCTGCTGTGCATGTTGCACTGCACACAGATCCCATATGGCGGAGCCATTACATACTGTGATGATAGAGGATCATGTCAGCTTTCCTGGCCAGGGCACATTAACTGGACTGCTGGAGGATTTACAGTAAAGGCTCGTGTGGGTCAGTCTAGAGTTGTACACACTGCAAAAAGTATTTCTTTCATTAAACTGTTCAGCTAAATAAAATATCTCTTAAATTTGTGCACCAGGTGTCTTAAATTGTCAGACTTGTCATGTTTCCTTACATTGCTATTTGTGGTTGGGAAAATATAAATAGGCAACTGCTAATACGTTCACTGAGTTATGAAAAAGTAACAGATTTTAATTCAGTCTAAAATATTCACTGTAATGTTTTCTTATGATTCCATTTTTAAAAAAATATTTCATGTTTATTATTGATTAATTTTCCTGATTTTATTATTAATCCGTTAAATATGTTCATTATGCTTTTGGAACACTGATAAGTTTTTTTCTGTATACTTTAGTCAGACCCAAAGGCAAATTATTTGGTTTTAAGACCAGTTTTGTTATTTGAAGCTTTGTTTATCCAAGCATTAAAGGATTTTATGTGTATTATGATAAATATACAGAAAATGTTCTGTCAAATAAGGTAACATGGAGTGTTACCTGGCCCAGTCATGCTGACTGTGGTGGACCATTCTGGTTTTCTTTAAATGTTTTATCAAAAGTCATTTCCTTGTTTTTTCATTAAAATGACTTATTTGTCACAAAGGCCGTGGTCTAGTTTTCTGCTCACCAACTCATTTATTAGCCAGTTTCAGATTTCTGCTCCACTTTTATCAGTCTAATATGAGAGTAAACAGATTGTGAAAATGGTCATTTTTTGCAGTGCATGCAGCTCCACTGCTGAGAGGGCCTGTCAGAGGCTGACAAATGGAGAGAGTGCTTTCTGCTGAGAGCAGTCCCTGCAGGTTTCCCAAGTGGGCACCAGCCCAGGGCCAGGAAATTACACATGTACATCACTGACCATCATAACGCTGTCATATCAAAGACTGCATAGCCTAAAACTAAGTTTAGACTGTCCTGTCTGACACAAATGCACGGTTTGAAGACCAGTAACTTGGTTTCTGATATGCTGAAGACTTTGGTTGATTCAGGTAACATGAAGAAGACTAGCTGTACAGATGTACAGCAAGGTCAGTATGCTGCTACCCCTAACCTCTGATGTCACTTCCTGTCAAATAAATGGAATTGACTGCTGGGCATTTTCCTGCTCCTGTATCTAAGAGAGACACCACGGAAAACAATAAAAAAATAGCCTTTTACTTTCCACACATCATTTCTGTACAGGCTTTTTCTGTGTTAGTATTTCATACTTTTGTATTTTGTGTATATCTTTAAGTTTAAAGTTCTAATTTAGTAAGGGTCAATAATTTGTCAATGTCATACTTCACAGTGACTGCAGCTACTGTGCCCTCTGCACACATCCTCATATACTGTAGCTGCAGTCCTCAAGGAAAGCGAGGCTTCAGCAGTTTAACAGACTGAACCCCTGCAGAGGACAGCTCTGTGGAAGAGTGAAAAATCAGGGCTTTTTCTGCTTCATCCAGAGATAACACCTGAGCAGAGTTTCATGTGTGTTTTTTTTTTTTTTTTACTTCAGTGCAAAATGAGTTGGTTTTGTAGAAAAACAGACAAAAGAAGCCTGGAATTTAAAGTCTCATAAGCATAAACGTTCTTTTATGATCCAATATGATCTGCTTTGACCCAGGTGTTTTGCGATGTGCTGCAAAAATCGATACCTCTCTACGAATTACCTCTAACCTTTACACCTTAGTCATCCACCATCCTCTTTAGCCTTATGATGAACGTAATTATGCAGCTTCATCAAAGCAAGCAAATCAATAAACTAATCCGCAAGTCCATCGTGCCTTCTTCAGTGCCGATCTTTTTCCACTTGAGCAGAAACGGCGCCAAACGCCAGAGTTATTTTCCATAGCTGGAGAAAACAGATTTCTAAAGACGTCAGTCATGCATCATCGCTATGATCCCTCCATTATGTTTCATCAGTCTGCACGAGTGTTTGTTGGCCCGGGAACACTCACAGCGGAGCCCCCCCAACCCACCCCCTCCATCTGTGTTGCTGCTGACTCATTGTCACAACCCCTGAATCTGCTGCCTGCCTGCATTATTTACACTCACCTTCCTCTGTTGGTGCCTCCTCAGCACCTGCAGCCTAAAACTAGAGGCGGGGCAGCTCCAAGCATCCCGGGGTGTTCATTTTAGCCACATGTCCACTTAGCACCAGCCGACTCATCGATTAATCGAATGAAAGAAACAAAGACGTCATTGGCCATTTGAACAACTGAATAATTCTTTCCTTCGATTGATCGGCGAATACACCGAGTGTGTTTTGTTTATTGAAACTTTATCTGGAGATCATAGACAAATACGCCAAGAAAAAACAGTTTCAAGTGCTGCTTGTTCTGATTCTTCAGTGTGATTTGCTTCTGCTTTAGTTTTCATTATTATGATGCTTATTTCTGGATATTAAGGATTTAATATTTTCACATCATTATTTTTATTTATTATTAAAGCATTCTCATACCTACTATTGCATTTGAATCTGGACAGTCTTCATAAACAACTTGAAAATGATATTGTGATATTGATATGATATTGTTGAACTTGAAATGTTATTGTACATGCTACAGAAGGATAGTGAGCTTGAAAGACTTTAAACTATGACAGTTATAAGTAATTTTAACACCTTAAACTGCCAAATAAAAACGTTTACTTCTGGTTCTAATTGGGACCTTCAGATCATGTATGTGTAATTAATCTCCCATAGAAACAATATTCAGAGTTAAACAGCATATTGGAGGCATCAGATTCAGTTAACTGACTGCAGAAATAGTGGAGACACTGTAAAGAGTAATAACTGTGCTCCTCCCCGTGTCTGTCAGAAGTCCTGCAGGACAAAAAAAAAAAAAAGAAGAGACCTCGCTGCAGCAGGTATCTACTGCTGCATTGGCTGGGGAGAGTGCAGAGCTGCAAACTAAAGGACAGTGATACGCACACATGCTCTGCTCCTGGCAGCAATGCTGCAATGAAAAGATGTTGCATTCAAAGAAATCTGACCAAGGATCATGCCCATCAGTACTCTGCCTATATCCAATCACTGAAAACGCTTAGTGGTGAAAATGCGGTGTATTTGAAAAACTGTAGTCTGTGTCGTTCTGTGTCACCTTGTGTGCTCAGCTGAAGTTTGACTGCAGAGCTTCCTAGCTGACAAAAAGTGATCTGCCCCCCAGTGGAAGGATTTGGAATAATAGAGGAGCAACTTAAAAGTGAGCTTCCTGGGATTTGTATTTTCTGCAGAAAGGCAGTGATGAGAAGACAACAGCAGACAAACACCAGCTCAGAGTTTTTAGTTTTATTTAAGGTTCATTTTTCCAGACCTGCAGAGGACAGTTCACTTCCTTTAAGCGCCTCAAATTTGTCGTTTTGTTTATTTTTTCCTTGCAACATCATGTTAAAACCCATTGTATGACTCTGTGTTGGTTTCTCCTGGATGACTTTGTTCATTTTGTGAATACTGTTAAATAGAGAACAGCAGGGGGGGAGGATGGGGATCAGAGAGACAGAGCAAGATTGAGAGAGAAGAGAGCGGTAGAGAGAGCGAACACAGATCAGAATTAAGACTTCAAAAAGAAAAAAAGGTGGTGGTCAGAGAGGTTGATTTCAAATCCTAAAGGCTCCTTAAATCACTACTACAGTACTTGGTATTGTCTTGCGGCACCTTCCTTTGTGACACATGATCAGATACAGTTGTCAAAGTCATGTACAATATTGCATATTTTTCAGCAGTCCTGATGCTCTCCTTCCTATCGCTCAAGCTTCTCTCTCACTCTCTCTCATCTGTCCATTTTAAGGCCTCGTTTAAGCCCTCGTGGGTCAAACAAAGGGACCTGTTAACCCCTTTATTACCCTCGTTAGTATTCGACATATCCTCATCCATCTAGTCATTGTCCTTACTAAGTGGTGGCTGTCCATGTTAGGGCTAGCTATTGTAGGTACCACACAGTGGCACTGTGAGTCTAACCCTAGTGCTCAGGATGTGTGCCACGATCTCCCAAAGCCCTGGCTCCCTGCGGTTAGGCGATGCTCTATCCTCTGATACAGAGGTTCAGCAAAATTTTCCCTCCAGCAGGACGGGGCCAATGGGAGTTCCCCTCGACTAAAGAGAATGTGAGCCAAGTGGCCTCTCAAAGCAGGCCATTTGTGTCCTTACCTAACAGGGAGCCCATGCATAGCCTGTGCCCTCAACTCCCCCGTCTCATCTGCATTTTGACCTTTACTAACCAATTCTTAGCTTCTTTTTTTGTTTTTGAGGTTTCGTTTTATTTATTCATTTTTGAACCCACTCAACAAAAAGCTAAGACCAACCCCTCTTCTCTCCAGCCCCCTTCAGACATGCGCTTCTTTTTGTTAATCTTACACATCAGCTAAACGTCTAGATGGTCACTTTTTCTGTATTTCAATCACCGTCTTGTACGGCTGGACCTGACGGCATTTACAAATCAATTTGAAGTTTGATTGCAAACAGGCATGTTGGTGGATAGGCACGCACACGATGATGATTCACTAGGAGGCGGCTCTAAACAGCAATTACATGTACACAATGATAATTTATCTAATCGACTCCTTTTCTCATTCACAATGTGATTACTACAATCTTCTTTGATGTGATTTGCCTATTTCCAAAGACAGATCTGTCTCGATGCCTGTGTGTAAGAAGCAGGGTACGGTAGGAGAAGCAAAGCAGCAAGTCTTTTCTTTTTTTTGTCTCCCTTCCCTTATTTATCTGAATAAACATAAATATAAAGGTGACTCAAGACAGAATGACAACTCCCTTTGAACGAGGTGATGTCACGAATCCCATGTCTGAAAAGGGCTTCCCTCTATCATCTCTCCTTATTCTCGACACAACTGTAAGAATTAACCGTTTCACAGACTCCTGTTAAACTGGGGAGGATGAGGGTCTTTGGGGCAAAGCTTCAAAGAGCAGATTCACAGCTTGGTTCATTCCTCGAAAACTAATCAAGACTTCAACTTTCAAAAACACAAATGCTGTTCATGCTTAATTATTAGTTACTTTTAAAATAAAAAGACCTCACATCAGCTAATTTGTTTATTTGCCAGTTTGTGGAGTTAACTCTCATGTCACCACTGGGTGCTCGATCCTATATTGATTCTTGTGCTCTCCGTTAACAGTAAGCTACATAATGAATCCCATGTTACACCCAGAACTAGGTCTAAGGAGTGGTGAATGCAGCAGACAAAAAGGTACTGATAACTTGTGTGCCACAAACAAAACAAAATAAAATGCCTTCAGAGTGGACAAAAAGGAAGGATGAAGAGAAAAAAGATGAAAGCATGTTTGTTACTTTGTTAATTTTTCATACTCTGCAGATTGGTGTGTATTGCATTGGGAGGGGGAGGGGGGAGGGTACAAGATGAGTGGGTATAAAGTGGTAGTGGGGCAATGGATGGGTGTCTGCTGTAGTCTATGTTCAGTGGCGGTCCACAGCAGCACTCTGTAGCAGCTCTGTGGAGGGCTGTCCTGGGGGTCTGAAGGCGGTCTGGAAGCCTGGGGGAGGGGAGTGGAACTGACTGGCGGGATTGGCTGTGGGAGGGGGAAGGTAGGGAGCCCAGCCGGCGGCGGCTCTGTGGTGAAGAGGGATGTGGGCATCGAGGAGGCTGCTGTGGAGGGGCTGGGGAGTGGGCATCGCTGAGCTGGCAGGGCCGTCCATCTCTGTGAGCGCCTGCAGGGATTTAAGCCAGTGTGGTGGGTTATCGTCCTGGAGGCAGTCTAAACTGTTGCCGGCTGAGGCTGGGATGCCTGCGGGGAGTTATGGAGAGGGAGGACAAGAGATGAGTGATGGCAAAAAAAACACCACAACACAAATCTGACATAAAGACAATGATTTTTGTGATCAGCTGCTTTGTTGAAACATTTAGAGTAGTGCTGTCATTGGTGACTTTACTCATCATTTCTATTCGATATAACAATATATTGCTTATATGACACATCAAAATGGAAAAGTTATGCAACTTCATTTGAAAGGCTTTTCTTAATCATGTAGTTAAGACACTAAATCAGTTTAAAAAACACTTTAAAATGTTTTTTGTCTTTTCTGTTATCAGTCATAATAGCTGGCACACATTTACGCTTTATGCTAAAAAAATGAAACTCTTCATACTTTCTTCATTTTGTCATCCAAAGCTGTAAAAATTTCAGAACTCCAGGGTTAGTCTTGTGTGAGCTTGTCGCTCGCGCTCCTCCCTCTGCTCAAAAATGTCATAAATGACCACATTGTGCCACTTCTATGATAGTTAAAAAAGGAGGAAGCATTTTGATGCCTGTAAAATATTTATGGTGCTCTTTCCTTGCTATTATTCTGCTAAATACGCTGATGGAATTTCCCAGGATATGTTTGACATTCAAATCAGACGTCATACCAAACTACTCATCCTCACTACCAGACCAGATGGAAAATGACTGCTTACAATTATGACTTGGCGAAAGATAATAACTTGATTTCCATTACCACAAAAGACAAAACAAAAAAAGAATCTAATAACTCATCCATGATTTGTATATACCCAGTTTTAAACTTGCTTAACCCTTTAGAGCCGATCGGAGCGGGAACGCTCTGTTATGTGTAACTATTTTTAAATCCCAGTAGCACTGCAACCACGTAAGCTAGCGCAAAAATTTTTTTTGCATATGAAACCGGAGGAGTTGTACTTACATCTGATGGCATCAGCTTGTCCTAGATCACGGTTTCCTTCCACATATAGCTTTGCAAAAACTGCATAAAAAGCGCTTGCAGGAACAAAAACATAATATTCCAGAAACACGCTTTACCGATCCGATCAGCTGTCCATAACACTTCCTATGTTGGAATAGACGTCAGCGCGAACTTTTGCATTTCCGCCATTACCTGGCCGAAACCGGAAGTGACGTCATTTTCGCGGAAATGTAGTCTTTTTTGCGA
The DNA here is from genome assembly GCF_057382275.1 of Copadichromis virginalis. Lineage (NCBI taxonomy): Eukaryota > Metazoa > Chordata > Actinopteri > Cichliformes > Cichlidae > Copadichromis > Copadichromis virginalis. The sequence goes on from NC_140624.1 coordinate 17,804,278, forward strand.
TCAGGGCCTCAGGGCCTATACTGCTCTTTTTAAAAGTTATCTTTGACTTTATGACTTTCTGTGTCGTTTCTGGGATGCTTAGGACTCATATTGCACTGCTGGAAATAGTTTATTTTGATGCATATGCTGCTTTTTTGCAAATTTGCAGTATAATATTTATTTTCGTTTTTCCTGCAGTGTATAAAAATTGGTGTATTTCAAAAATAAAACTATGAAGACACTCAAAATAAATTTCCTGTGGTGGAAAACTATTTTGTGCAACTTTTTTGTATTTACAGTTTTGAGGGATAAGCCTCTTAAATTTCTCTAACTACAAATATATGTTAAAAAATCAAAAACGATTTTCAATTTTTTTGTAGTTTATTGCACTTTTTTGCAATTTATGTAATTACTATGCACTTAATGAATACATATTATTAAAATCTGGGCTATAATGGTTGTATTGATGTATAGCAACTTGAAATGCTCCCAAAAATGGCTCCACAGCATGTAAAAATATAATATAAGCTCTGGCGGACTTGGTTCTATGGTAGGTCTTAAAGGGTTAAACGTGTCAGCCTTTATCATGTTAAATATTAAATATCAAGTAATTTCACTAATAGTGCTGATGTTTTTACAGACCAATCTTTTAGGACTAAACAATAATTTCAAACAAACAAAAGCCCAAACCAGTTATTTTGGATTTTTGCTTCATAAAAGATGTGAAATGTTGCTGTGAACTAATTGCCAACCTGTAATAATAGCGGGGTCCATCCAACTGCCTGTGCCGTCCCAGCTCAGGCTGTGCGACATGCCTGCAGGTCCAGCTGGCCCACCAATGTGGTTAACACTGTTGGAGGATGAGGAGGAGGAAGAGGACGAGGAATTTGGGAGGCCCCCAAAGTTGATATTAATGTTGGGCAGAAGAGCCCTGAGACCATCCTGCCACTCTTTCACATTTAAGCCGTCTATAGAGCTGCTGTTTTCTACAAGAGAGAAGTAAACAGACATGTCAGCTCCTCAGGTGTTTTTGTGTTTAAGTACAAAACTGCATCTGCCAGCAAAAAAAAAATCAATACATGCTAATCAAAACAAGTATCATAATGCCATGCCGCGGCACACATGTGCTGTGAAATTAAATAGCTTGTTGATTGTCTGTTTTACATGCACTACTGCAATGTGACACAGAAAGGTGCCAAAGTGACCCACGGGTCTGGTACCTGAGATGGGGATCCCTCCCAGCCCTGTGTTGTGCTGAGGCGGCAGATTCAGGTCCAGAAAATTACTGTGTGAGGCAGCACTGGCTGAGTGGTTCAAGTGTGTGAGGTTATTCCGTGTGGGCACGCCCAACCAGGGGTGTCTGGCAGCTGGCTGCTGCTGACTGGCCTGGCTGTTGTGAGTGCTGGGGAAACTGAAGGAGCTGTAGATGGTTCTGTGGTGCTGTGGGACACGTGGGAGGCCACTGGGGAAGTGATGGGAAGCGCTGGGGTTAGGGTTGGAGGGTGGCAGGCTGGGTCCATGGTTGCTCCCCTGGATGAGGGGCCCTGGGGATGAAGGGCTCTGATCCTGTACTGACAACTCCTTCTCTATCAGGTCGGCCAAAGCCTTGCGAGTCACATCGAAAGGATCAAAGCCCAGGTCGTCATCCTGCTGTTTGCTGGATGAGCCAAAGCCAAAGGCCGCCTGCCAGTCTGTGGAGGACGACACTGGTATTGTGTCTGAAGGGAGAGAAAACACAGAGGTTATAGGAGACACAAAACTTCGACTACCTGATAAACTTAGATGATAAAGATTACACCTGCAATAGTTTTGAAATTTCCTTACATGCAAATTAAACAAACTTCCCCTTTTTATTATAGTCTTATACGTTTGAGCTTGAATAGGTATTAGATACATTAAAATTTAAGTGCAACTTGTGCCTAAGCATTTTCTGCTTATCATTTACATTACCGGCATTAGTTATATTGGCTCAATGTTTAGAAAACGGAACATTTTTCAACAGAAAATTTAGAATACAGCAGATAGAAGTAATCTAAATGTTTGACAGCTAGATTAAACATGGTGTTATTCTACCTGATGTGAAGAGGCTCTGTGGTTCAGGGGTCATAGGCCAGTCGGAACTGCCGCGAGGGGAGCTGGGGAAGGGTGGCAGACCAGCAGGGAGGGGGTTTGGATGTCTGAAGTTACTGTTGTCTGAAAAGAGTGACTGGGACTCAGCTGCAGCACCCTCAAAGGGCGAACGGGCTGTGATGTCTGACATGCTGATGGGCACTACCAGGCTGGGCTTAGTTAAACCCGGGGGAGGGGAGGGCGAGTCACTTGTGGGTATCTTTATTAAAAAAGAAAAAAAAACCAAGAAAGAAGAAAATGTTTGTGAAGTTGTCCTTATTACTGCTGATTCATACTCAGATTTATATTCAAACAAAAGAACCACAGAGGTTGGTTAATGCTATATTACCTGTTGTAAAGTCTCGCCATTTACCATGCCGATAGACTCTGGAGGTTTGTCACTGGGACTGCAGGTAGAAAATTTATATATAGACAGAAAAAAAAAAAAAAGGTCATTGCAAAATAAATACACAATTGCTTTATTCAATAACATGCAAGTCCTTTTCCGGAGGAAAAATCCATGTACCTGTTACTGTCACAGTTAGAGGAAAAGGGGGACAAGGCAGTACGCTGGCCTGGACCTAGCTCTGTTTCTAGCCCATCTGAAGTAATAGCTTCTTGGTCTAGATAGTCTAGCAGTGGAGGGGACTTGCGGTCTTCTGAAAGCCCATTGGACAGTTTGTTATGCCCTGACAGCGTCGGCCACCCATCTTTACCATTGCTACTGTTGGTTCTGTTACAAAGCAGGACAGAAATTAGCCTCCGCTGCACTGTGAGTAAATAATAAAAATACAACAAATCTAAATATTAATAAAAACCAACCTCTGTGTGGAGTTGGATTTACTCTTTGACTTTTCTGTTCCACAAGCTGGAGGTTGTAGAAAGCTAGGGTTAATTTTATAGAGGTCTTGGAGGAGTTTTTGCTCATACTCTTGATGTTTTCCTGCCTGAAGAAACAACATAACATGGGTCAAAAAGGTGCTTTAAACCACAACTGACTCTCATTGTGGGAAGAGGAAAAAAAAAAAGTGTACCTGCATCTCCTCTTTAGTAAAGCTAGCTGCTTCATCCCCCAACTCATGTAGGTACATACAATCAGGTTTGGGACACTGCATACTTTTGAGGAAGTAACTGCAGTATTTTGTTGTGCCTAAAGAAGCCTGCAAAAGAAAGAAATAGAAGAAGAAGAAAATTTTACATAGAAATTCATACTAATTCTTTTCAAAGAATTCTTTATCTTCTCTGTGTAATCTACATTGTTTACAATGACGTTTGTGTTAAATAGCTAGAAGCAGAAAAGAAAATGAAGAATAAAATGACTAATTTTTGTGCACTTTAAAAGACTACTAAAATCACTAAAAATTAACAAAGATTTTTGGGTCAACTTCTCACCTTGAGTGTTCTGCCATCAACAACCACATTGTTCACACACTGTATTGCTCTTAGAGCATCTTCAGAGCGGATGTAAGTAACATAAGCGCTGGCACTAGGCCCCTAAAAAACAAAACAGGTAAATAAACATGCCATTGATGCGGTTGCATACTTTTATGAGCTCACTGTAGCTATGAAAGAGGATTTTCATTATTAAATTGCCGTTTTAACCTAATCCACCCTCCTCACCTGTGAACCTGCGTAAGATGTGCTATTGTTGATGACCACTTTATGGATTTTCCCAAACCTCCCAAAATACTCCGGCCGTTTTAGGACCTGTGGGTAAAACACAGCAACACTTGTGACAAAGTGCTGGAGATACTGAGCTCTTTCAAACTGAATATTCAACAGAATCACGAATCACGAGGAAGCTGCAGGTAAAAACATTTAAATATACATAAAGATCATTCTCCAACAAAGTACATTTAAACTTCACTGCATCTGTCAAGCCCAAATCTACAGTGACACAGCCACTTCCTTAGCTGCATCAAACTGAATACCATAAGTTTCAACGCTCCTGTCACAGGTAGCTGAAGTGTAATGTCAGCATTACACTCACCTCTGGGTCAGCGAGTCGCTGCGAGAGCCCCACCACAAACACCAGATTTCTCTGGACCACTCTGACACTGGCCAGATGCTTGCGGTTTTCTGTCACCTTTTGCTTCTTCTCATTCTGTTTCTGCTTCTTTTCATTCTTTATCCTTTGGATCTCCTCCTGTGACAGAGGCTTGTACACAGCAGGGTCCTCTGGATAAGGCTACACAAAAACACAAAGAACTGCGTTACAAACAGAAATATCTCCCATTCAAAGGAAAAAAAATTACTAATTTAAGGCATGGTTACACACAAGCTACACCTGTGTAATTCTAATTACATGATGTCTCCTCCAACAAGACTGCTGAGCCAGACAAATCATCCTCCTGTTTAATGAGCTTAATGGCATCTACATCCATTTCACCTTTCTGCATGCAGGGCAGAGGCCGTTCTCATCTGTACGGATGCGGTGCCAACAGAAGCGGCAGATCTGGTAGCCACAGGTGCAGGGGAAGAAGTTGACGTCATCAATCTCCAGCGGCTCCATGCACAGTGGGCACTCCATGGGGTCGTCCTTCATTTCAGGGCTGTGGGACATCCTATGGCGCAGCAAGGCTGAGTACTGAAGCGGATCACAGAGCACAGGGCTACCAAAACATAAATGAAGAGTATAAGAGCTCCACTCAGAACTGACTAAATATAGCAAGCAATATATTTACAATTTATTTAGAATGACTGAACTTGTTGTCAGTGCAGATGCTTAACAGCAGAAAGGTATAGCAGTTTCAATTGAACTTCCAACGTGACAATATATCAGTGAACACGCCAAAATACTTTTAATTGCATTTTTAAATGCAATTTTTTGAATGCCAAAACAGTTACTTAAGATCACCCAGCATTTTAAAACAACGTTTTTTAATCAAATGACAGCACAAAGTAGAGAAGCACCACTATAATAGCTAAACATCAGTATCAGCCTAGTTGATTACCTGGAGATTTTTAAAACAATCTGGTCAAGATTTTTTGCTTCTTTTGTAAAAAAAAAGAAAGAAAAAAAGACAAAAAAGGGGGGGAGGTATAAATGAAAACAACAACACACCCACCCCTATCGGCATCAGCTATAGGCCAAACTGTTATTTCAAACATTGTATCAGCTCAGGATTTCAGTGCTTCCCGAGTAATACAGCTGAAAATCATTGTGCTACACACAGAGCTGTAATATTTAAGTGATACATCAAAGATTAAGAAAAAGGTGTCAACAATTGACACATTTGTGTCTCAATACTATTTCAAACGGTCCTAAATTAATATATCCGACCGTTTTCGTTAGTCCTCAATAACAGTTAAATATATCTGAGTGTGCTACATCGCGCAAAGAGAAACACTCATCGGTAACACCTCTACAGATGACCACGAAAAGGCTTGAATAATAACGGGTCATTCTGGCCTCCACAGATGGAAGATTTGTTGCATTCTGTTGAGGTCTTTTCATTGGGCGGCACTGGTTTTTCTAGCTAGGTCTAAAATAAGCCAAATGGGTGTACGTACCAACCCAATCCTTAAAAAAACAGAACTAATGGTCGCAAAGTGATAATGCGGATGTTGTGGTATCTTTCTTGGGCTGACACGTCATGGTCGACGTTAAAGACAAATACAATAAAATAGGTTTATTTAGGAATGAATCGCCTGTTGTTGGCATTTAAACACCAGCCTGTTTTCTACGTGACAACACCGCTGCCAGCAGACGAGCCCATCGAGAGCTCGATAAAAACCTAAAAGACTATAGACATCCAATGCCGGGCAGCATTTTCGCAAATAACCCTACACGTACACGGCTATCGCCGTTTAGCATTTTCACTCGCAGACATCCCCACTAAAGTCGTGAACAAATCGTGTTGGCCAAGCTGGTAACTTTAGCTGCTTAGTCTCCTGGATCGTACGTTATGACAGATGTTATTTGACTAACCACGGGCTAAGCTAACATTAGCCGCGAACTGGCAAAAGACGCCGGTCTGATTGAGACCAAGTATTCCGTGACAACTGCGATGTTAATCACAAATATAATGCATGTGGACATGAGACGTTCCCCAATATTGACGTTCGTAGTTTAAAAAAAACGTATGACATAACGTTATGGTGCCCCCCTATATAAAAAGTGACAGCTTGCTTAAGCTAACCCGTAGTTAGCCGGCTACATTATCAGAGTGTACGAGGGTTTGGAGTTGAGCTGACGACGAGGCCTTACATAAGCTAACACTGAACAGGGAACAAGTTGTTGGCACTATAAACAACTGTCATTGCTCAAACGACATTAAGATTAGCTGGGCAGAAATTCATGAAGAGTGAGAAAACTTTACAGTCAGTCAGTAAAATCGCAACAGACATAATTGCCCTTCATTTATTGAGGCAGAATGGAAGCTGGCTAGCTCAGCTAGCAGCTTGGTTAGCGTTACTTACCCTGTCCGTATTTAGCTTAGGATTCCTCTCCAAGGGAGTCACACTAAATTGGGCGGGGACTGCGAGCCAATGTATCTGAAATGTCAAAATATCTATAGAGGGTTACGTAAGATACCAGTAGTTGTGTTGTTCTGTTGTAATTAAAAGGCTATAAAGATATTTTGCCCCTTTCTTTTCTTGGTATTGTGGAGACAATTTACGCTCAAACCACCATCTTAGCTAGCATTATAGTTGGGAGGAGGGAGTGGGGCAAGTATTCAGTGCCACTGAGTCTGCGCAGATGGGCTGATGCTTTCAGGGAGATGTAGTTTTTACATTTTCCCATCGTTCCATTACGTTCAAGAGGAATGTAGTTCCCACTGCAACGCACTTACGAAGAAATTTTGTTCGCCATTATTTTCTAAATTCAAAATGCATATATTTTAAATCAGCCGTCATTACTATGTTAGTTATATTCAACTTTTTGCATATCATTCCTTTGCACTACATTTAGATTTTGTGTTATTTTTCGCCATTATTTTATTTTCTACACTATTTTATCTTTAGCTCCTTATGTGTACTATCTATCTATCTATCTATCTATGTCTTCTTTTGCACTGAGATAATTGACACTCAATTTCGTTGTTCAATGTTTGTTTCACTCCTACAATGTCATTAAAGATTCTGATTCTGATTATTTAAGCTTTTTTTTTTTTTTTTAACAGATTTTATTCAATATATAGTTGCGGTGACACAAAAATATAAAGGAATATCTTACCCATCCAATATTATAGAATCTTGTTTTTATATGTTATTGTGTAAGCATAATTAAAACATAAATAGAAAATATTTATACAAAAACACTGGTTCATAATAACTTGCTTTCCGTCTGTCCTTAATGTAATGTTTTTATAGATTCTTTTGTATTTAGTGCCTTTCACAAAATCATCATAGTAATTATTCAACTGCAAGCCATTGACTGTCTCATTCTTTAGAAATCAAAGCACCAGAATGCCCTTGAATTCATAATTTTTTATAATCTGTTTATTGAACTTGGTTATCATATGGCTGTATAAAATTAACAAAGCTGCTTGACATATTTTGCAAGATACAATTATTACAGAACATTAATAATCAAGGAAAATTAGAATTCAATATTTTTTCTTTTGTTCTTTATAGTTTCCTCAGTCACAATACACACAGTTTCCATAAGAATATTACAAAGCTAACACAATTTTTTATTATTTTTTAATCAATCCACACAAGGCTTGGTTTGGGCCAGGTCTGAGTGTGGACTTTGTTGGGGTTTACAGCATCTAAAGTGAGCATTGGAGCGATGGGGTGCGGGGATGCCAGAGATGTCCTTGCAGCCAAGAGTCCCATCCGAACACAGCTGTCTGTGTCTTTCCCCAGGACAATCCCTGCCATTAAGGCACCTGCAAGACTGGAAACAAAGGGGAGATGAGAGTCTTTTGTTTGAGTGTTTCACCATCATTTTGTGACTCAGTGAAAGAATGCCAGTGAGATGGGGAGAGAAAGAGGTCATAGAAATTGAAAAGTGGATAAAACTGCAGCAGAAGAAACAAAGGAAATGAAAGTCAAATAAGAACAAGATGGATGAAGTAGGTCAAGCAAATTTTTAGCACCTATCTCCAGCTCCCGACACATTCATTATCTCCTCTGGGGTCACAGCAAGTGCTGGGTAGTGGAGACCACAAAGCTGCCTCTTCTGCAAACAGAAGCAGGAAAAAAGCCATTTTTACCACTACTGTCAGAGCAAATCGTTACAGGCTGGCATGAAGACCATCCTTACCCTCTTCTGTTTTCTTGGCTGCAAGTTGACTGTGCCTTCATCATACTCTCCACACAGCAACACGCCATTAGCCCCTAGAGTCACCACCAGGCAGTGAAGATGTTCCAGAAGAGGGCGCGAGAGAGCCACAGCAACACTGAGCGTCTCGTCGAGTGTGCTCGGCAGCACTGCCGCAATACAAAACCACATCCTCAGCTTCCGTCAGAGTATTTGCATTTTTGACAAGAGCTCTAACATCAATAGCAGAGGGTGTGAATTTGTTTTTTGATGGCTTTCGCTGATAAAAGAGGAGTAACATAGTTTACCTTCAGGTGTTTTGACACCCAGTGTTTTATTCATGGTGCACAGCTCTGCCAGGTTTGGAGATGAATAGGACAAAGACTTCCAGGCATTTGAAAGGAAAGGCTTACAAGCCTTTTCTGAGTCGGTCGGTTCATACCAAACTGCGATACATATGGAAATCTTAGTGTTACAATCAATAAAAGCACATTTTTGAGATTTTTTAGAATCATGTCTTTCCATTGGTTACCATTTATGTTGCGCTTTTCAGCAAAACAACAAACATAGTTGATGGTTGAGGTGGGAATGTTACCATCCAGACACACGAGTGTGGCTGATGAAAGTTGCGTCTTGAATTGTGACACCTACAAAAAATTATTCAGTGACAGAATATTGAAATGGTAAGTACAGCGTATTTAGCATTTTGTAAAACCAGAGGTTCTTCACAGGGGCTCAGGGAAAACAATGGCAAAATGTAAATCAATCATTTCATAAATTTAATAAATCAGTCAGCAAATTGAGAAAATATAACTGTCCAAAACTGTACAAAACCCAAATACACCAACCAAGCATTTTATTAGGTACATCTTGCTACGGGGTTGGGCCCATCTGCCTTCAGAACTGCCTTAATTCGTAAATTCAACAGCTGATGAGGAGCTTTTGCTTCTCCACATCACAAAGGTGCTCTATTGGACTGAGAACTGGTGACTGTGGAGGTCATTTGAGTAGAGTGAATTCACTGTCATGTTCAAGAAACCAGTTTGAGATCATTTGAGCTTTGTGACACGGCGTGGCGACCTGCTGGAAGAAGCTGAGAAAATATCTTAGCAGCCTGAACCATTGATACAAGGCATGATCATTCAGTGGTTTGATGTTGCTTATTTCAAATGCTGGCCCCAAATCACCACCAGAAATCAAGACTCATCAGACCAAGCAATGTTTTTCCAATCTCCTGCTGTCCAATTTAAGTGAGCCTGTGCAAACGTTAGCTTCAGTTTCCTGTTCTTAGCTGATAGGACTGGAGCCTGGTGTGGTCATCTGCTGCTCCATACTATTCAGAGATGCTCTTCTGCATACATTGGCTGTAACCACAGATTATTTGTGTTACTATAGCCTTTGTGACCCACACAAATATGTGGTCAAAATTGTGAATCAAGTCTTGTTAAATATGTAGGCAATCATGGATGCTTCACTTTGTTTACTGGTATGATAAGGTTCAAGAAGTCCTCCAAGTTTTGTATTGCAAATGCATGCATATCACTTTGGACAGTAGATGGCAGTAGAGTACCTTAGGACTGAATAATAATAATAATAATGGATTGGATTTATATAGCGCTTTTCAAGGCACCCAAAGCGCTTTACAATGCCACTATTCATTCACTCTCACATTCACACACTGGTGGAGGCAAGCTACGGTTGTAGCCACAGCTGCCCTGGGGCAGACTGACAGAAGCGAGGCTGCCATATCGCGCCATCGGCCCCTCTGGCCAACACCAGTAGGCAAGTTGTTGTGCACTGAGTTGTGCACATAGTTCTGGCAAGACTGACCAGGCCAACTGCAGCGTGTTTCCTCTGCACTATTTCTCCTGTTTTACAGGGCAGTAATGTGCTCAGCCAAGTATACAGTTCCTGTATATACAGTTCCCGTATACTTGGGTAACTTTGCCTCTGTTGCAAGTGTTTTTGTGTACCATGTCTGTAAAACGTTCTTAGTTGGGTAGGTCATCTTAAAATTTATGTTTTAATCATGTCAGAAGCTAGCTTGTCTGAAAACATACAAAGCCAGAAAGCTATTAGTACTGCCACCACAAATGTTAGCAAGTACATAAGAAATGAATGTGGAGTTCTTCCATAATAAGACACAAACACAGTGCAGTTCTGTTTTCGTCTTAATAAATGTCCTTACCTTTAGATCCTTTATCATATGTAATTTTTTTTTAAAATTTGTGTACTGTGGTCTCTCGTTTATCGCGGGAGTTACGTTCTAAAAATAACCGGCAATAGGTGAAATTTGTTTTGCCTAATGCGCCTTATAATCCGGTGTGCCTTATACTTCTACCTTACTTTAGCATGTCCAGAAGTCCAACTTTTTGTGCGGTACCATCTTCCTCTGCCTTTTGGGTGCTACCACAGGTGCCTTTGGCAATGCAAACGTTTCGTCGACATTGTTGTGTTTGTTGGGGAGAAATCTTACAAACATACAGTACAGCACTTCAGAGTCACACTGCTAGCAATTGAAGATTTATGTAAATTTGACAAGCTCACCGCATTCTGTACTGTACAGGAGACACGGCACCAAGGAGACTGACAATGGTCTACATATATCTATATCTATATATAAAGCATGCAAAACAGCGAGGCCGCAAAAGGTGAACCGTGTTATAGCGACGGACCACTGTACATAAAACTGGTGTCAAAATTTGTGTTTGAATATGCTTCACAATATTGTAATAGAAACAAAGACAGCGCAATGGCACTCAAAGTCATCTATAAGAAAATGTATTTGGATTATTAACCTTTTGACTCTTGAGATTAAAAATGTCTTTTGCAAGAGTGTCCTAATCTGACACCACACAGCAAGAAGAGTTTGGGTTTGAATCTCCTGACTTGCTCAACCCTTCTTTGGGGGATTTCCATGTTCCCCTTGACCCTGTGTGGGCTCACTCTGGTTACTCTGGCTACCGCTCACAGTTAAGTTAATTGGAGGCTCTAAATAGTCAATGGATGTGAGGTAGATAAAATGCATAGTGTTGTGCTAATTTGTGCGTTCAAAAAAGAAGTATAACGTGTGTGGAAAAAAGCTTTTTAAAGTGTCTTTCAGGGGCAAAATCTTCATCTGTTTAAAGTAGATCTATCACATTTGACTGAGGATTCTATATGTGCAGTTTTCATCCCTTTGTGCTTTATGTCTCTTAGCATGAACAGTGTCTGATGTCACTTACATAGTGCTCTGTGATTTGCTGATGAATATCCATGTCTCCCAAACCGAGACTCAGCTCTCCACTCTCAGTGATGACAGCACAGTAGGTTGCAGTGCTGTGCTCTTTGAGCCTGGCCACACCACTTGTGTTCTTACAAAAAGTTGAAAAGGAAAAAACAAATATATTATTTTCATCTTTAAATAAGATTTTAGCCGTGCATGGTATTGACTAAACACCATTGTTCACATACCATATGTTTGCAGTAGTTTAACACTGCATCACTGTTTGAATCAGCTCCAGTAGCTGAAATGAACAGGGTTTCTTGGCCTAATCTGCTTAGAGAGTCTTTAAGGAAACATTCAGAGAAATTACTCACGAAACTCACGAAACTATGTTCATGATGTAAAATATAATCAGATAAAAAAACAACAACCAACCAGCGATGTTTCTTCCTACACCACCAAATGATTGACAGACACTTCCTGGGTTAGTTTGTCCAAACTGAAAGAGATAACGGGAGTTCTCAGAACTCAGTCTGGTTCACCTCCTCTGCACTATTGTGGCTGATTCCATGTCGTAAATGAAGCTTACATTAAGTGCTTTTGTTTTTCCCTTGGCGATAAAATCAACATTTATTCCTCCTATCACAACCTGCAACAGAATAGTCATTGCATGCACTGTTATGTATGACTGTTTGATTTTCACTAATTTAGAATTTGAAAAAAATATGTGTTTATACTCACAATATTGGAATCTGAATTGGATGGAAATTTTGACGCTTTTGGAGAAGTTTGACGTTTTAATCCTCTGTCATTCATCTGCTTTGACAGAGCACAGGCTATTTGACTGCCAACTTTTGCGTTGTTATGAATGAGAGCAATGTCTTGAAACAGAACACGTTAAGGACACATTAGTTCTCATACACTGTAGGCCAAAAGTCTCCAACAGTAACATTGTCATGCCAGTCAATCATCTTCGTACTCTCTCTCTTTTTTCACCAAAGTGTTTGATACAATCATGTTTACTGCATAATTTTTTGATGAGCCAGACTTTTGAAAGGATACTGGCCTGAAGGGACTTCCCTTGAGTCAGGGCACTGACTTTTTGAAGAATGAATGGCGTCACATCTTTTCCCATCACACCTTCAGCCCTTGAGATTTCAAAGCGAGAACAGAAAATGATGCTAATACTGATATCAGTGATATTAATCAGTGACTTTAGGATACGTGGGGCATCAGGTATCGTAAAGTGGCCACATTTCAAATCCAAAGTTGGCTCCTGAGAGAAAATCGAAAACAGATTTTCCGTACCTTGCCTCTGCCACTGCAACTTTTATAGCATCTTCAATCTGCTGTCCAGATGCTGCGTGCTCCTCTGGGATGGGCACAGCTAACAGGACGCCACTTTGGAGTCCCAGGGACAAAGAGCTTGCTGAGTGACCAAACAAAACCGCAAAACAATAAAATAAATATCATACAAAAAATAGTAACCCAAACTTGCTGTACAGTGAGTGTCTAACATTCTATTTGCTAAAATGTGAGGTAAAATGAGATAGTAACTAGTACTGAATTTTAACCTGTGAGTGCTCTATCAGTGTTTATTATGGCATAAAATTGTGATATACCAATAAGTTTTGCAGCCTCCTCAGGGTTGGAGACGTGGCATGCAGACCTGAATCCACTTTGTGGAGAGAAGAAAGCTGGAAAGTTCTTTGACTGTCCATAAGTGGCTACACAGACACCCTGTGTCTCCTAGACAATCGATTGTATATACATTTTAGATGAATTCATACAGGTTAAGGATTATAATACACTGATTACTAATACATATTTGCTCTTCATACTGAAATATGCACCACTTTATTAAGCCTGTCACACTAGAATGGGGGGTGTAAAAATTTCTTACAAGGAACTCCAGTGTGCGACCGATGTCCAGAATGGACTTGACCCCAGCAGAGATGACAGCGATGGGAGTCCTACCAAGTTCTGTGAGATCCGCACTGATATCCAGACCTGGGAGATTATTAATCTAATCAGAGAAACTATTTTAAGCTTTTACCTAAATACAGTTAAAGAGACTTTTGAAGTTATCAAACTCCTTCACGTTTACATAAAATCTCAGGACAGTAAGCGACCTTACTTTTGGGACATCCTTCCACATTAAGACCTTAAACAACTGTAACCAGATGTGTCTTTTCTTTACCAACCGTGTGCACAGCACCATCTTTGTTCCTTCCTTTGTGGCAAAATTAACAGAAATGTAAAATTTGCCCACCTGACAACATATTTTGTTTACTCCAAGCACAGCTCTTTGTGAAATGATATGAAAATGTGTAAAAGGTATTTTCAAAAAATGTGGGACTCAGCTCACTGTTCTCTCCATCTCTGTGAACTCCTCCAATACCCCCAGTGACAAAAACAGGAATCCCAGCTCTGTGTGCTGCTATCATAGTGGCTGACACCGTTGTTCCTCCAGAGAGTCCCTGAGAAAAGAACATACATCTAATAAGTGGATGACACTCTGCCAGTATTTCATTTAGAGTGTGATCAAAGTGTCAAAGACTCACTTTGCTAATGACGTAGGACAGATCACGCCGTGACACTTTCTGGGAGATCTTGCTCTGGGCGAGGTGGTCAAGCTCCTCGGACGACAGTCCAACATGGACTTCCCCACTGATGACGCCAACCGTGGCGGGAGTGGCTCCTTCAGCTCGTACAATAGCCTCTACCTCCTTGGCTGTCCTGTATAACACTCCAACTCATCATTTAATCTTAAAACAAATATTACCTTCTGGTACCCAAGTTTGTTGGTAATTGAAGGTCATTTTTGGCACCTCAGGTTATGTGGGTAAGGCATGCCGTGTGTGATAATTGTGCTTTCAAGGGCAACCACGGGTTTGTTTTCTGCCATTGCCTGTGACACAGATGGGTGAATTCTGAGGAGGCAATCTAAAGAAGAAGTAATCATCATTATTTCCATAAACTGGTTATAAACTGTGTTAATATTATAGCTTTTAATATCAGTGATACAGTGCATTTACCCTTTTTGAGCATTGTCTTCTGGCATGTTGTTATTTCTCTTCTTAGTACAAGAGCAGAGACTTGCCTCAGTATCCTCATTTTGTGTGGGTCAACCCTGAGAGCATGAATGATTTTAGTGTCAATAAAGTTGTATCAGGTGATCTTGTTCTTCTGATCAACTTACGTGAATCAAGATGGCAGGTGCTTTTTAGTTAGATAGTTAAAATAACATTTGTACTACAGAGCTGCACAAAAGTCGTTAGCCACCTATCATTTTTAAAAAAATATTTTACATGTATGAAGCCAGATTCTCTTTAGTTTGTGAAGGTCAAACATTAAAAAAAAAAAAACATTTAAAAAAGGACCTAATTCAAGGGTTGAACCAGTGTTAGCAAAGAAATAATTGTAAATTATATCTTTGGGCACATTGTTACTATCAATGTGCTTTACTATCACAAAAACACATAAATTATTATTTATTTATTTATTTATTAACCTTTATTTAACCAGGAACTGTCAGGGCTCAACGGCACGGGGGAACAGGGATGGACACAGGCGCAGAAACCAACCCGGAAGCGAGGTGACAGAAAACAAATGATTTATTTCCGCCCACAGGAAAACAAAGGTGAAACACAAAGCGACGCCACCACACTAGTGGCGCGTAGGATTCGTCTGTGATAATGAGGGCGACCTAGACACCTCTAGGAGACGGCTGAACAGCGGGGACAGCGGGGAGGTAGAAACAGGACTAGGTAGGGGCCGGGGCACTGGAACAAGAGGAGATCACGATCAGAGGGATCCAGCAGACAACCAATAATCCTCCGCAGTTGAATTGAATTGCCTTACTTGGTTTCAGATGGAGGGGACAGGTGGAGCGGAAAACCCGGAAGCGGTCGAGGCGTGGGGAGGCAGGCAGGTGAGCAGTGGGCCGGCAGGCCACGTTGTGTGAGCAGCTGGCGGCCCAGGTCCAGGAGGACGGGAGCGAGGGGAACAAGATCTCCACTCCGGGTGCTATCGCTGAGGACAAGAAAAGACAGGTCAGTCATCACACGGCGTTAAGACAAGGTTTAGGATGCTCCACTGAACTAACATGGGAATAGCAGATACTCAGGCGATGAGTGGTTGAGAGCGCAGGTCTGATATACCGCTGGCACGATTGCTCACAGGTGGTCAGCCAGGGAGGGGCAACCGGACTCCGCCTAAAGGAGGAGGAGCCGCTGTCTGAGACCTGCAGGTGCCCAACCAGACCATGACAGGAAGATCCCATTGAGATTAAAAACCTCTTTTTCAAGGGAGACCTGGCCAAGATAGGCAGCAGCAGATGTCTCACAGTTACAGAAATTACTCAAACACAGGCAGCAACAACACACATGCAACAATAAGTGAAAGAATACAAATAAAATAAAAATAAAATTCAATAAAATTCAAATAAAATAAAAAGTCAGTTAAAATGACAATCAATCTAATTGAAACAGTTGCATGTTATGGACTTGGCCTCAAGGATTCGTAGTTTAGATTTAAAATCACTTAATGAAATGAATTCAGTCATTTTCCATTCCTTCTGCAGTTTGTTCCAGGCCGAGGGTGCTAAATGGACAAAAGCTCTTTTACCAAGTTCAGTTCGGGCAAATGGAACAGAAAGCAACAAGTAACCATGCGGACGAAGAGAATACCGACCAGCATGTTTCATTACAAGCAGGGAACATATATAAGAAGGCAGCAACCCAAGTATCGCCTTATATATAAAACTGTATAAATGAGAGTTCCTCCGACTTACCAAAGCAGGCCATCCTACCTGAGAGTATAACTCACAGTGGTGAGTCTGAAATTTACAGTTAGTGATGAACCTCAGAGAAGCATGATACACAGAATCAACCATTCGAAGACATTGAGCAGAAGCATTCATATATAGAATATCACCATAATCCAGCACAGGCAAGAATGTTGCAGCAACAAGCCGCTTCTTTGTATTAAAAGAGAAACACAACTTATTTTGAAAATAAAATCTCAGTTTTAACTTCAGGTTTTTCACAAGATTCTCTACATGTGGTTTGAAGGTAAGCGAGTCATCAATTAAGATTCCCAGATATTTATAGGTGTGAACCAACTCTATTTTATTACCTTCAAGAGTGGTTACTGATGGGATTGTTTGGGCTCGTCTCCTTGATTTAGAAAACAACATGAGCTTTGTTTTGTCTGCGTTGAGAACAAGTTTAAGCTGATGTAATGAGTGCTGGACATATACAATAAATGTCAAAGAAAACAGTTTGACAGGCATAAAGTTGTATATTTGCCCAAAAATGTTGCCATGAAGCAGTTTTCATAGCACAATGCTTTGACATGCCATCCCTGCCACACTAAATCAGCATCAGTTTGCATATCATGCAAACAGGTCAGTAGAGGAGCCCATCAGTATCACCCTTTACATCGCCCTGCACTTGGAGAAATCCATCTCATATTGCTCTTTCTGGACTTCAGTTAAGTCTTTAACACCATTTTACCAACCAGTCTAACTGTGTAGCTTGGGCCTGAACTTGGACATCTGTAGCTGGATTTTTGATTTCTAGTGTCAGGTTAGTAAAGCACACAACCGCAATCATCACTCTGAACACTGGTCTTGATGCGTGTGCAATCATCCAGGCAAGGAAATCCCCCAAAATTGATTCCCATTGTTAATACGTGGTTCTGATTCTGGTCATTATGCAAATGTACTGGTTCCCAAGAATGTGTGACGAACCCTCTCCTGTATGTTCTCTTCCCCGATGATTGTCAACCCGTCCATGTGACAAACTCCATCATAAAGTAAGAGATGCTTCTGGCCCTTCATTTGATGTTTTAAAGGCAGGGAAACAGTGAGGAAGGCTGAAGTATGCCAAATTACAAAAAACTTGGACTGCAAATAAGTGGCAAAAACCTTATAGAGTGATGGCTACAGTTTCTAGTTCTAAACATCATTAGTATGTTAAGAGACAGGTACAACAGTGAGTTTCTACAGCCATCTATAGAATACAATAGAAACTCTGTCATGGTTTGTAGCTGCATTTAAGCCAGTTGGGAATCTTGGCAAAGTTGAAAGTGGAAAGCGTCTGTTTGGCACTGGCTTCATTTCTCAGCATTAAACACATTGACAATGCAGTAAAAGCATACTTGGATAGAAAAACACAGCTGAAAACTATATGTCATGGACTGGACTCCCCTGAGCTCAGACCTCAACATTATTGAAACAGTGTGGGATCCTCTTGACAGAAAAAAGTCAGCAAGACTGTTGCACAATACTGAAAATATTTAATGTCAACTTATCGAAACAAGAAAGAGATTACAAGAGAAAGCTGCTTCAAAGTTGAGAAAAACACATTCTTGCTGCTGAATCAAGCGTTACACACACAGCATTTAGATTTCATGGTTCTTCAACACAAAATGCAAACAGTGACATTAAAAAGGGACTACAGAAAAAATCAAACTCTGTTTTTGTCTATAAATTAAAAGCAATAAACTTTACCTTGTGTTTTTGAAGGAAAAACTGTTTAGCCTCCCAAATTTATTCTACCCTACAGTGTGCTTTCTGCCAAAGCAGGGCACAATGCCTGCACAGTCATTGTGAGACACTCTGTGTACCAGAAAGTTGGGATAAGTTCCCAGCACCCTGACCCAATTTCTTTTTTTTTTTTTTTTTTGGGGGGGGGGGGGGGGGGGCACTGACACTAGCACACTGTGAGTATTTTTCTACATAAATAAATAAGGAAAAAGGCCATTTATTACTTCCAGCATAGTAATGTGAAAGACTCCCTTTAATCCAAAAGAAAGTAAAGAAATACTGCTGAGAGAGTTAGAAAAAAACACACAATACTTAAAACTGAATACATTTATAGACCTGTCTTGATCAAAAACATTCAAAATGAGAAAAAGGTCTAATATATAGAACAAAGTTTGGGTCTTACCTTCTCCACTGCAACAAAAATGCTACAAACTTTGCCCACAAGGTTGAACTTTGACCCTGTTAACACTGTTTACACAGCCCACAAGCATCAACAGCACATTTCAATAGTTTAACCTTCTCTGTTACTGTCTCCTGGCAAATCAAATCAATGCAAAACCACACAGAACAAAGAGCAAGCAGATCATGCACAATATAGTACAACACACAGTAAATAAGAATATTTTTAAATAAATGTACAAAAATGTCCTAGTAAAAATACAGTTTTTATGGTTTGTAGTGGAATGATACATGTATTACTTAGTTTCTGTTCTCCCGTGTACATATAAAGACATGGTTATCACAAGTATGAGAAGGTCTTGATGCTATTCTATTTAACTTGTTAAATGAACTACATTGTGGTACAGTGGTTAGCACTCAAAGGTCGCAGCATGAAGATTCAGTAGGAAGGCCCTTTCGTGTGAAGCTTGCATGCTCTGCCTGTGCCTGTGTGGGTGTCCTCTGGGTGCTTTTCTTTTGTACTATAGCCTAAATACACTCTTGCTGGATTAACTGGTGATACTAACTTGGTCATAGATGTAAATATAAGAGTTTGTGGTTGTCAGTTTCTCCGTGTTGTCACCATGATGGACTGGAACGTAGTAGTATTCACAATGAATAAGTTGCCCAACTTTAGTCATCTAAACTTAACTTAGTTTTTCTACGACAATGATTCCATAATTTTTTTAAGTTCTGAGAACTAGTTACATTTCACATGTACCTGCCTTGCAGTCAGTGTTAGCTGGGATAGGCTCCAGCCCCTCTGCCACCCTAAGTTGGATACGAGGTTAAGAAAATGGATAGAAGGACGGTCACGAGTTCTGAACAATTAGTGGGTGGAAGTGCACTGAAGAGAACATTTGAAGATTTTCTGACAGATAAAGTTTTGTTTCATCTGCGGTGAAGTCGTCCTTTGTCTGCACGTGATGACTGATAACTTGGACTGGGTGAAGAACATAATCTGTTTTAAAGCTGGGGTATATGGGAGGGTTTTTATAGATTTCATATGAAGTCTCCTCAAACTCCAATTCTGAGCTTTCCAGTAGCTCCTCTTCAAACCAGCGTGGATGCTTCATCTGGTATGCACGGAAAGCCTCTATAGCATCATGCAAGGCTCTACCTGAAGGACACAGATGGTAAGTGTCTTCTGAAAGCCCTTCAACTTGCTTCACAATGCCTGGTTCATGTTTTTCCAAGTCCAGGATTCTGAAAAAGACCTCCTCGAACTGCTTCATCAGCTTGTATCGTACTGTAATGTTGAAAGGCGAAGGAACGTCTTCTTCTGAAGAAACGCCATCAAAGTAAGCCACAATGTACTTTTTGAACGATGCAGATCGGATAAAATGAGGAACCAAGAGGCTGAGGGACGGTGTGAGCATGTCACCTACAGATGAACAAGCGTCTTCTCTCATGAAAACCTGTTTGTCACCACACATGGCTCTCCACTTGGCTTGTACGCCTCGTGAGCACAGGATTAGTATCTTAGCAGAGGATTTCTCAATTTGCTCTTTGTGCCAGTCCAACCACTGGATCTTTCCAAGCACTCCCAGTCTACTGGAATCCAGCAAATCCAGGACCACCTCCGTACCACATTTGTTCATCAGGAAGGCACAAAGCTTGAGAACAATATTTTTGTATAAAGGGTGATCGAGGGAGTGGATGATGAGGACGCTCTTTCTCTCTTTGACTTGCAAAACTTGTGGTTGGTCTCTGGCAGTGGGTGAAGATGTGTCCAAAGGATCTGAGAAATAAAGAAAATCGCTAATTAACTATTTATCTATTCAAGCTTCTGTTTAATACAGTGCATGTTTATAAGAAGACAAACCTTTATGAGATGCTCTCCAGAGCAAACAAGCCGGACAAATACTAATTAACAGCAGTCCAACGGCGGCCTTTATAAGATAAGTCCTAGTTGGATAATCTAAAAAGAAAGAAACTCATACTTACATACTTTTTATATAACTAAACATACGTAAAATGAATTACAACATGACTATAGGTTAATGTAAGACTTCTGATACCTACAATATGATTGGTAAAAATTGCACTTACACTGGCAGTAATCAATTGTTTTCTTGGGGCTCCAACAATTATTTTGGCATTGCCTAAAAAATGGTTGGACCTTCAACACAAGCAGAGTAGAATGAGCTCTTGACATATTATCTCTATATGGAAAATTATTTCACTAACTGTTAAGATTGGTACACTAAGTTAACTCACCATTACTGATACTTCACACTGCCTGAGTTGCCACCGCTCAAACTCAAATGTCACGTTCACAATCGTTGCGTTTTCCTTGTTATTTACGGGGAATTAAAAGAAAGTCGATTACTCGTCATGACTGATATAAAAAGGTGGCGAGTTTAAGTAGAACTACCTTTGAGACATTCTTTGAGCAAAGGATGCCACTGTTCAGGATGGAAACTCTGTATTTCTCTGAATACTGTGAAGCCTTAAATGTTACAACAATGGACAACATTTTGATGTTACCATTAGTCAACACTTCAGTCCGCATGCTATGATCCCACAGGCTGCCTGAAATGAAAGACGAAGAATAAGAACATGTTTCAGTGTTCTGGGTCTAAAGGAATACTGAAATATTTAAAATTCAAGAGAAGCAAAAAATGTGAAATTTACCGTTTTCCAGACACATTCGGACCTGTTGGATTGTTTTGTCATCACATCCTGGGAATCGTAGTAGATGATGTAAGAAGGGAACCAGGACATATTAAAGTCAAACATGAAAATTACAGCTGCAAAAGTGATTCAGACTCAGAAGAATCTGTCATGGTCTGGGTCTGATGACCCAGAGCTCATGTATTTCTTGTATATGTTTTTCCATATGTTATGGTGGTTTTCTCTCCCTTTTTGTCCTTTCTCCCTGGGTGCTCCCGGATGTTTTGGGGTCGCTGAGGGGACTGCGACCCGGAAGTGTTCCCGCACTGGGGACTGCCGCACCTGCCGCCCATTAGCCCTCACCAGCTGCAGCTGATGGCTTCATGAGGCTGGGTCACGGTGAGGAGGAAGCATAGTCCTAAACAGAAGCCCCAGGTACACCACCAACCCGTTCATGTGTCTAACCGTTTTTCCCCACTCGGCGACACACCCGCCGGGGGTCAAACTCTGGTAATTGGCGATTCTGTTCTCAGACATGTGAAGCTAGAGACACCGGCAACCATAGTCAATTGTCTTCCAGGGGCCAGAGCAGGCGACATTGAAGGAAATTTAAAACTGCTGGCTAAGGGTAAACGTAAATTCAGTAAAATCATAATTCACGTCGGCAGTAATGACACCCGGTTACGCCAATCGGAGGTCACTAAAATCAATATTGAATCGGTGTGCAACTTTGCCAAAACAATGTCGGACTCTGTAGTTTTCTCTGGTCCCCTCCCCAATCAGACCAGGAGTGACATGTTTAGCCGCATGTTCTCCTTAAATTGCTGGCTGTCTGAGTGGTGTCCCAGAAACGATGTGGGCTTCATAGATAATTGGCAAACCTTCTGGAGGAAACCTGGTCTTGTTAGGAGAGACGGCATCCATCCCACTTTGGATGGAGCAGCTCTCATTTCTAGAAATATGGACAAATTTATTAAACCCCCCAAAATATGACTATCCAGAGTTGGGACCAGGAAGCAGAGTTGCAGTCTTACACGCTTCTCTGCAGCTTCTCTCCTCCTGCTACCCCCCCAAAAACCCATCTCCATAGAGACTGTGTCAGCTTCCAAAAAGACAAAAAACAAACTAAAAACCAGCAACAAACAACTTAAACATAAACAATCACAAAGAAAGAACAATACAGTATCCACATCTGAACCAAAGAGTAAAACAGTGAAATGTGGATTATTAAATATTAGGTCTCTCTCCTCCAAGTCTCTGTTAGTACATGACTTAATAATTGATCAACAAATTGATTTACTCTGCCTTACAGAAACCTGGTTGCAGCAGGATGATTATGTTAGTTTAAATGAATCAACACCCCCGAGCCATTCTAACTACCAGAAATCTCGAAGCACAGGCCGAGGGGGCGGTGTGGCAGCAATTTTTCACACCAGCCTATTAATTAATGAAAGACCAAAACAGACTTTTAATTCATTTGAAAGCCTGATGCTTAACATTGTCCACCCCAGCTGTGAAACTCAGAAACCAGTCTTACTTGTTATCATCTATCGTCCACCTGGGCCTTACACAGAGTTTCTGTCTGATTTCTCAGACTTTATATCTAATTTAGTTCTGAGCTCAGATAAAATAATTATTGTGGGTGATTTTAACATCCATGTAGATGCTAAAAATGACAGCCTCAACATGGCATTTAATCTGTTATTAGACTCAATTGGTTTCTCTCAAAATGTAAAAGAACCCACCCACCACTTTAATCACACTCTAGATCTTGTTTTAACATATGGCATCGAACCTGAACATTTAACGGTGTTTCCTGAAAACCCTCTCCTGTCTGATCATTTCCTGATAACATTTACTTTTACAATAATTGATTACACAGCGGTGAAGAGTAGACTTTATCAAAGTAGATGTCTTTCTGAAAGCACTGTAACTAAGTTTAAGAATATAATCCACCCACTGTTATCATCTCCAATGCCCTGTACCAACACAGAGCAAAGCAGCTATCTGAACGCTACCCCAACAGAGGTCGATTATCTTGTTAATAATTTCACCTCCTCACTACGTACGACTCTGGATACTGTAGCTCCTGTGAAAACTAAGGCCTCAAATCAGAAGTACCTGACTCCGTGGTATAATTCTGAAACACGTACCCTAAAGCAGATGACTCGTAATCTGGAGAGGAAATGGCGTGTCACAAATCTAGAGGATCATCATTTAGCCTGGAGAAATAGTTTGCTGCTTTATAAGAAAGCCCTCCGCAAAGCCAGAACATCTTACTATTCATCACTGATTGAAGAAAATAAGAACAACCCTAGGTTTCTCTTCAGCACTGTAGCCAGGCTGACAAAAAGTCAGAGCTCTTTTGAGCCAACAATCCCTTTAACGTTAACTAGTAATGACTTCATGAACTTCTTCACAAATAAAATTTTTATCATTAGAGAAAAAATTACCAATAATCATCCCACAGATGTAATATTATCTACAGCTACTCTTAGTACCATTGATATTAAGTTAGACTCTTTTTCTCCAATTGATCTTTCTGAGTTAACTTCAATAATTACTTCCTCCAAACCATCAACGTGTCTTTTAGACCCCATTCCTACAAAACTGCTCAAAGAAGTCCTGCCATTAATTAATTCTTCGATCTTAAATATGATCAACCTATCTCTAATAATCGGCTATGTACCACAGGCCTTCAAGCTGGCTGTAGTTAAACCTTTACTCAAAAAGCCATCTCTAGACCCAGCAGTCTTAGCTAATTATAGGCCAATCTCCAACCTTCCTTTCATATCAAAAATCCTTGAAAGAGTAGCTGTCAAACAGCTAACAGATCATCTGCAGAGGAATGGTTTATTTGAAGAGTTTCAGTCAGGTTTCAGAGCTCAGCACAGCACAGAAACAGCTTTAGTGAAGGTTACAAATGATCTTCTTATGGCCTCTGACAGTGGACTCATCTCTGTGCTTGTCCTGCTAGACCTCAGTGCAGCGTTCGATACTGTTGACCATAATATCCTATTAGAGCGATTAGAACATGCTGTAGGTATTACAGGTACTGCACTGCAGTG
This sequence comes from Copadichromis virginalis, assembly GCF_057382275.1. NCBI lineage: Eukaryota > Metazoa > Chordata > Actinopteri > Cichliformes > Cichlidae > Copadichromis > Copadichromis virginalis. Next base: position 17,828,457 of record NC_140624.1, read on the forward strand.
GTTTGTATCATATCTATCTAATAGACTCCAATTCGTGCATGTAAATGGAGAGTCCTCTTCACACACTGAGGTTAATTATGGAGTTCCACAGGGTTCAGTGCTAGGACCAATTCTGTTTACATTATACATGCTTCCCTTAGGCAGTATCATTAGAAGACATAGCATACATTTTCACTGCTATGCAGATGACACCCAGCTCTATCTGTCCATGAAGCCAGATAACACACACCAATTAGTTAAACTGCAGGAATGTCTTAAAGACATAAAGACCTGGATGGCCGCTAACTTTCTGCTTCTTAATTCAGATAAAACTGAGGTTATTGTACTCGGCCCTGAAAATCTTAGAAATATGGTATCTAATCAGATTCTTACTCTGGATGGCATTACCTTGGCCTCCAGTAACGCGGTGAGGAACCTTGGAGTAATTTTTGACCAGGACATGTCCTTCAACGCACATATTAAACAAATATGTAAGACTGCGTTCTTCCATTTGCGCAACATCTCTAAAATTAGAAATATCCTGTCTCAGAGTGACGCTGAAAAACTAGTTCATGCATTTATTACTTCCAGGCTGGACTACTGTAATTCATTATTATCAGGATGTCCAAAAAACTCACTGAAAAGCCTTCAGCTAATCCAAAATGCTGCAGCAAGAGTCCTGACAGGGACTAGAAAGAGAGAGCATATTTCTCCTGTTTTGGCTTCCCTTCATTGGCTTCCTGTTAAATCCAGAATTGAATTCAAAATCCTGCTCCTCACATACAAGGTCTTAAATAATCAGGCCCCATCTTATCTTAATGACCTTGTAGTACCATATCACCCTATTAGAGCGCTCCGCTCTCGCTCTGCAGGCCTACTTGTTGTTCCTAGAGTATTTAAAAGTAGAATGGGAGGGAGAGCCTTCAGTTTTCAGGCCCCTCTTCTGTGGAACCAGCTTCCAGTTTGGATTCGGGAGACAGACACTATCTCTACTTTTAAGATTAGGCTTAAAACTTTCCTTTTTTCTAAAGCATATAGTTAGGGCTGGACCAGGTGACCCTGAATCCTCCCTTTGTTATGCTGCAATAGACGTAGGCTGCCGGGGGATTCCCATGATGCATTGAGTTTTTCCTTTCCAGTCACCTTTCTCACTCACTATGTGTTAATAGACCTCTCTGCATTGAATCATATCTGTTATTAATCTCTGTCTCTCTTCCACAGCATGTCTTTATCCTGTCTTCCTTCTCTCACCCCAACCGGTCGCAGCAGATGGCCCCTCCCTGAGCCTGGTTCTGCCGGAGGTTTCTTCCTGTTAAAAGGGAGTTTTTCCTTCCCACTGTCGCCAAAGTGCTTGCTCATAGGGGGTCATATGATTGTTGGGTTTTTCTCTGTATCTATGAAGCGCCTTGAGGCGACTTTTGTTGTGATTTGGCGCTATATAAATAAAATTGAATTGAATTGAATGAGGGGCGCCTTATTTAAGAAGGTGGCGGAGCCCCAGTCGGCGCGGGATTATACTAAGTCGAACCTGTTAAGTACCTCCGTAGATTAGTGTGTTGTGATCGGCTTCGCTACTAAAGGCTGCCTGCTGAGCTGTGTGTGTTTTTGTGTCACCAGGAGTCGGGAGTCAGGAACGTCGTCACGAGGGGAAATCACAGAGTGGAATCGGGTTTTTGGAGTTGTCACCTTTTCACTGCTATGGACACGTGCACTGTGTGGGATTCTTGGAGGAATCGCCACAGGAGTCACAGTGCTTGAATTGTATATAGTTGTCGTTTCTGTCCACTCGCCATAAATAAATCCACTGTCCTTCACTTGAGTCTCGCGTTTGGGCCCTACTTTCTCTACAACTCCACGGTCTGCCGTCGCAGCCCGTGACAGAATCAGCAGTGAGCCTGTTAATTTCTTATTATTGATTATTATTTTAATTACTGTTATTATAATTACTGCTTCATTGATTCTTGTTCTTCTTGCTGTTTAATGGTATTGATTGCAACATTTTGTGGCTGTAACTTCCACATTAGCTCATATTGTGCTTACACCTGGATTAAAATGAGCTACAGTTCTGTGAGAAAACTGAGTACTCCCTTATTGCATCCTTATGATTTAAGATGGTAGGCAGCAGCTGGGTAATGCTGATCAAATGCATTTGATTAACTGACCATCAGCAAGCGTGACAACGTCTATAAAAGTATACGTTTTGGCATCTTGCTTGTTTGCAACATTTAGATGTTCCATAATCTTCCCAGCAGTCGATGCCCTAGGAAATTCAGCAAAAGGTCAAATGCTCAATGCTTGGAGAAAACCCAAGAGCTTTATCTCACACTCTACAGGCCTCAGTTAGTCTGTTAAATGTTAAAGTAGATAATGGCACATTTAGAAAAAACAGGACTGAACTAGTGCGCCCTGTTTGGAAAGCCTCTTCTTTCTAAGAAGAACACAGCAACACAGCTTAGGCTTGTATAGTGGCATTTGAAAAAAAAAACCCCACTTCTGACCTTCAGACAGATGTTTTGTCCATAATGCAGAGCATCATGTTTGCACAACATATAAGGACAAACACTTCACACTGACTGTAAAAAAAAAATGGTGCTTGTTTTGCAGGCACAGGACGTGGGCACCTTGCAGTCACTGAGTCAAACATGAACTCCTCTGTATGTCAAAGTACTCTAGAGTTAAACATGAGGCCATCTGCCAGAGCTTGGCTCAAAGTTAATCATCCAATAGGACAATGCAGCGAATCTATAACATAGTGGGTGAAAAAGGAAGTAATCAACGGGTTGCAATGGCCCAGTCAAAGTGCAAACCTCAACCAAAGCTCAATGATCTGCAGCTGCAACTCCTGTCCACAAACCACACAGCAACAGTAAGCAGCTCTCATCCTTTAAATGATTAAAATTACCAAACATCTTAAAAAATTGACTGGCGTGGACAAGTATTATGTGACATGTGAGTCTGAAAAAGGTCTTCTTCTCCGGTTCATCTAGATCTGGTGGTAACTTACTTGGAATGGCAATTGACTTCCCTTTCCCGTTATCTCCATTCTCAGGTTTTGGCAAATTAAAAACAGTCACCATGTATGTGTGGCCGAAGTCTACCTCAACTTCATCCAAAGAAAAGGTCCACTAATAAAGAAAAAAGAAAAAATCACGCATATTTAAACTTCTCATTGAATGTGTAATAGTTAAGTAAAGGTTACGGAATCAATTATTTCTTCTACCTTATGGTTTTCGTTGTGCAATTTTGTACTGTGTTTAAATGTGTAACTTAATTGCACACAAAGACTTTGATTTGTAGTTTGATCCACAATATTAATTTGAGATCCCTTAAGCGCCCATATGGATGCTGTGAACAGAAAAAGTGGTATATTTGTTGCCATTTTTAATATTTCATTTTCTATTCGCCTTTAAATGAAGCACTAATAGGTTTTCATTTTTCTCTTGACATATTCAAAAAATGTGAACTACAGTAAATATATTAATATTAGCTTTACTTACAGTCAATGTGTATTTTCCACGTCACATTCAAAACAGGAACAAGCTCATGTTTGCCCTTCCAGAGTTTCAAATCCAGCGAATCTGGGCCGGTAGGAGCTTCTGTATTAGGTACTTTCTCTTCATCTGAGCAGTTATCTGACATCGAGGGATTTCTATATTATGATGCTAAAATATATTTCACTGATGTGTGCAGTGGTGGAATATATAGCATATTTACTCTCCTTTACCTTAAGCATAATTTTAAAATACATACATTTTACTTCCTCATAGTTTTCTTCCTTTCAAAAACTAGGTTACGTTCTACTGTGCAACATTTTATGGATGATTTTTAGATAAGATTCTATTAAGCCTTGACAATAATTAACAAGATAAAAGGTAATATGTAAATGTACAGCAAAGAAAGCCATCTTTCCACCATTTATTTAAGTAGCATGTATTTTACTGCTTGGCATACCAGTAATATGATGCTTTCAGCACTTTATTCAATTTTATTATTCAAATATCTATGGTTGAACTCTTCCTCATTTATACAGCAGTATGTCAACGTTATTCAACTGGTCTGATAGATAATATACTTACTAATTGTGCAATTGTTAAGGCCCTGCAAAGATAAGACAAAAAAAATGCAAAAACAAACAGGATAAGTTCATGAAGATTATAAATCCCCAACCTCTAACTTTAATCAGACTGCTTAAATTGTTAATGTAGCATAAAATTCTCACTGGCTTTTTGCAGTCCAGACGGTTGTCCAGCATCCTAAGACCAGACGAGTTTGTGAGTCCAGTACTCAAACAGAAACAGAAAAAAAGAAAGTGGCTCATGCTGGTGTAGATCCTGATCCTGTAGCTCAATTTGGAAAAGCTTTAAAAGCAATAGAGCAAATGAGAAAGATAAATGAATACAATAAAGATCCCCACTTGAAAACATGCACAAACACAGCGAACGCTATCTGTGGTGTGAGTTCAGCAAGGATTTTCTTCAGTTTTATCAAACATCGCCATCTAAACAGGAAGCGGTATCTCGTAGTTTCCATTCTAATGCACGACACCTTTTTTTTTTTTATGTCACAAGCTGCTTGTAAATTAGATAGTGCAGTGTTTTTGAATGCTAGGGATTAATAACAACAACAACAAAGATATTAAAACATCAAACAGTCACTAGGAGGCAGCAGTGGCCAAATTTACAATTAGGAAATGACCCCTGTTTCAAGACATTTAAATTCCAGTTGCAAGGCTAATACAAACAACCAAAAGGAACAAAAACTTTTAATTTAAATCTTTTTTTATTTTCTTTAAATTTTTTAAACTGCTTTTCTTTCTTGGACACTTTTGAGCCTTGACCTGGAATAAAGACTTGAACAATAAACCTCTCCTGGCTAGTGAGAACGTCTCTTAAATCAAGTTTCCACTTCCACTGTGACCCACATGTAACAGAAAGTGTGAGTTCAGAGGCTCAACACATAAAGCCAGGAGACAGTCCAGCATTGTGGGGAACAAACTTAGAGCAATGCACTACATGGTTACCAGCTATAACATAGTACGTGGCTATGTGATAATTCCTGTTGCATTGTCTGAGTTACTGTGCCTCCTACTGGATATTGAGCTCAACTGTATCAGTTTACATAACACTAAAGCAGACAGAGAGACAGACAGTCCTGTTCCACTGAAATCTGCCCAGAATAGACTGTAGATCTGACCTCTGTGTGTGAGTGCAGTCATGGCAATGATTCATAAGCCAGGGTGGCATCTTAGTCCAAATATAAAAATACTCTTTTATTGAGCAGCCCCAGGCTGCGATATGAAGTGCTGTGTTCCTCCTTATCAAATACCTTAGTGTAGCTGTGATCAAAATGTGTGTGTGTGTGTGTGTGTGTGTGTGTTCATCTCTATACTTCCTCACCCTTAAAATGTATCATTCCCCTGATATATAAACTTTAGAAAAGCTGCATATGCTTTGCTTGATCATGCTTGCAAAGTAGATCAAAATATGTAAATGTTTTTAGTGAATGATTTTTATTGATAAATACACTTTAATAAGTACTTCATAATACTGTAACCATGAGACACTTTATAAAAGCCATGCTTTAGACTTAAATGATCCAAACACTTGCTTTAAACTACTCTGCAGTCTATTCTTTACTTACATAGACTATAAATACACTTAAAATCACCTAAAACATGGTTTTAAGTGTGTTAAAACCACGTTTTAACACACTTAAAATGCAAACTGAAAATACACTTAAAACCCTGTTTTTAATGCCTCTACGTACAGATTCAAAGGTTAGGTTGAAATAAACTTCAAGACTTCAACTTTTACAAACTCACATTAGCATGCACCACTGAAATAACTGGTCTTTAATGTAGGCCTCTGCCAGCAAACAATGAGGGCTCACCGTGGCGCATATTTAAAAAAGCAACCATGCTTTTAGTGCCTGGCATCTACAGATGATAGCTCAGCTGTCAGCAAGGTGAGGGGAGCGTGAGGTGTGCCTTGTGCAATGCAATCACATGAAAATAAATGGGTCATGGGTTGAGGGCAAATCAAAAATGGATTGTGCTGCATGGTGCAGCAATTGTCAGGTGGACAGAGAAGGGGGGGTGTCTATTTTAACAAGCCATCCACACAATACTTTGGGCACGTAAATCTTTGAGCAATAACCATAAAGTGCTTTTCCTTTTCTCAGCACACCACTACCTTGTCTGATTTCCCGTCAACGCCAAGGTAAGTTTCACACAATAAAAGAAAATTAAAGTCAGAGATTTTTAACATGGATATTAAATGAGACTTTTGACCTAGCAATGTAAGATTAAGTGATGGCTCATTAAAGGTGATTCAGTGGACCATAGTTATTATACTATAGTTAAAAATAATTTTTTTCTATTGTTTCTTTTTAACAATGGCATTAAAGGTCCATTCTGTTTTATTTTCTGAGTTGTTAAAGTACCTGCATTTAAAGCCCTTTGGCTGTCTCAGGCGAGCTGAGTCTTGTTTTAACTCAGGGGTAGAGGAATACTGCATATCTGCCCCTGACAGTGATACTGCAGCCGGTATTTATGTGACAGGATCACAGCTATGTGGCTACTTTTGTCAAGGTCTTAAAACTTTTTGAACTTGGCAGCCTAGCTTTTACTCCCACAACATCTCAGGCTTCTTAATGATGTCTTGACCCCTTGAGTGAGGAAATGTAATCTGAGGATGAAACTGCCCATCTGTGTTTTGGCTCTGGTAACAACACGTTTGATCCTTCACTGCAGTTAAAAGCTAATGTAATAAGTGACGATAGTTTGCTCATATGAACTGGTAACCTTCTAGCTAAGGCTGAAGGCTTCCTTAAACCAGCTGTGACTTTGCTTGTTGACTTTGACCTTCACCCTCTCTTAGAATGGCTTATTTTAAACTGGATAATGTCGTCAAGTGAGGAGAGCTTTTTATTTTTAGAACTACAACTGTTTATCACGATTAAATTCGCTTTAATACAATGTAGTAATCAGTAGTACGTTTTTAAAGGTAAAGATACAGAGTAAATAAAAACATATAGATAAGGAGAAGGCTACGTAATATGAAAGCATATATATCATGGAGAGATTATTCAAAGACATTAGCCAGCTAAATTTAAGTGTTGGTAACAGAGAAACAAAATAAACAATCTTCTAAGATAGAAAATGTGCCACAATATGAATCTGGATGAGATCTACTGGTATCTGCTGGTATGGTGTTGTTCCACTTTCTGTGCTGCCAAACTTTTTGTAGCTTGGCTGTCTCTCGCATTATCAAGGCCACAGCAGCTGATGGGACACAGTGCAATGTGGCCAAATATAGCTGTGCAACAGGCAACTCCTGGGAAGAAAGCTGAAAACTATCTGAAAGCCCCTGAGAGCTATTAGACTAAATAAATCTGTTTAGCAGATCTCGAATTCCCTAATCTTATTATCAACAGAGAATACTAGGAATAATAATAATGTGTGCTTTTTTAAATTGTTATTATCTATTAGTTTGTACGTCTTTTCACATAGTTGATTGCTTTGTGTAAACAAAAGTTTAAAAAAAAAGGATAAAAGAGAACAAAATAAGAAAATAGTTGTTAGTTACAGCTTCCCAAAGTACAAGATAATATATTCCAGTATGTTTTTTCTTTGATCACAAATCCAAACCCAATACTGTAACTAAAGGATGGCCTACAGGTCCCAAAAGCCTTAATCATGCATTATTTTTAATGACTAGCAGGGGGCAACTCTAAAAAGAGGTTTTAAAAAGAATTCCAGCTGTTTTGAAGTCTATGGGAAAATAACCATTGAGCTTATGTGACCCATGACCTCAGTAAATCCCTCATAGGTTTTTGGTCTCAATCACTAGTTTTACATTTTTAAATAAAAATATTTTAAAAATACAAGATTCTGTTCATTTTGTCAATTATGGTCATAGTTGCAAGTTGCTTTTGTATGCATATGCACTAATTTATTTCTTGCTTAGTTCCACCCTTTGCTCTTAATATGCGGTTAAAAAAACAAGACCATGGGATTCAGCCTTCAAAATAAGAGTCCACAAATTAGGTGACAACATCACCTGGATTATAAATGTAGTTTGCATCCAAAGCCCCCCAAAATATTAACTTTACACCAAGATATGAGAAAGAGAAGCTTCACAGTATCACGTTCAAAACCTTTAACCTTTGAAATGTTTGCTTGAACATTAATTTAAACTAGAGATGGACCGATCCGATATTACGTATCGGTATCGGTCCGATACTGACCTAAATTACTGGATCGGATATCGGAGAAAAATAAAAAATGTAATCCGATCCATTAAATATCACGAAAGCACCTCACAAAACTTGCAACACACCGTAACTCACCTCAGAACGTTAGCAGTCGGAGCAGTATGCGTCACGTGATAGAGCGGCTGTGGCATGCGGGACCTGTCGGTGGTCTGGATAGCATTTGGAGCTTCGCTAGCAACCTGGCATTTCATCTCCGACAAAGTTATCCCCGAGAGAAGTAAAGCACGTGTGTAAGTCCATCTCTGAATGTTTGTAAAGCATTCCCACGTTAAGCTTAACGAGCGACTGCCTCTTCTTGCTGCTACTTCAATTGTGAAACTGCTTAAATGATCAGCTGATCGGCTTTTCTGTCGCGAGTCCGTGTCTCTAGTTTGTTTTTGGTCCACTTTGCACCAGAAAGAGGAAACCAGCGGCTGAACAACAGCAGCACGTTTAAGCTTGATAAGCTGTTGTTAGAATTTATTTAATATTACTTTCTACACCAGGATCTTTTTCTACGTAGCTGACGGCTGGTAACTGTGCAGGGGCGGATCTAGCAAAGTTTAGCCAGGGGGGCCGATAGGGCATTAACTGGGAAAAGGGGGCACAAAGACATACTTTTCTTTCTTATTCTCATTTAAAATGTCTAGCTTTTAATAAATAATTATCTGACACCCAAAGTTTTAATTTGATGTAAAATGAATAGAAGTCAATTACTGTATATAGTGACTATTAAGTCTAATATATATACCCTAGTAAGCTACAGTACTTTTTACTTTGGGAAGGTACCATCTGTGCAGTCTGCAATTTTGTTGAAGAAAGATGTTGAATCTATTTAATATTTCTTGAAAAAGAATTGATTTCTGTGCATTTTTTTTTTCACACTGCATCAAATTAAGGTTGATTACGTCGATTAAGCATCATGAGGTGGAGCGTGAGGGGTGGTTCCCTATTTTTTATTTATTTATTTTTGTTGTTGCTGGGAGTTGGAACCCTATTAGTTAGGTTGCTTAATATTTACGCTAAGTACTCTTTAAAATACCAGAATAGGGAGGATGGTGTAGGTCTAAGTTTATTAGATTGATCAGTATTGCTGAACTATGAAATATTTTTTTTGTATACAGGTATAACAGAATAGCTTTAGTGTAGTTGTTGTTTTAAACTTGAGTATGAACTTGCAGACTTGCAAAATGCAGCAAGATATTTTAAAAAACAGTTTTGTTGATTAAAAAACACTATATCGGATTCATATCGGTATCGGCAGATATCCAAATTTATGATATCGGTATCGGTATCGGACATAAAAAAGTGGTATCGTGCCATCTCTAATTTAAACTAACCTGAAAATCTGTGAATCTATATTTGTGATACTAGATGTTAAAAAATGTACTTCTCTTCCAAAGGCACAATAAGCTGCAGCAATGTCTGAGGGGTGAGTATTCTCCTAGTACGGTATAATTTGTTTAATATGTTACATCATTCACCTATTTTAAAAAACCTTTCTCAGGTAAAAAAAAAATAAAACAAGTGATCTGTGTGTGTGTGTGTGTGTGTGTGTGTGTGTGTGTGTGTGTACTCATACCACCATGTTGATAATGAAGACCGGTGAGTAAAAATGCCAATGTTCACAACGATTAATTGATCCCTAATCCAAATTCGAAGTTTTATGCACTTCATATGATATTTATCATCTACACTAATTTACCTCCTTTGGTTTTAGTCCAAGAGAAAGCGAAAGTTTGCTGTTACACGCCGACTCCTTTTGAAAGTAGGTCTTATAGATTCAAAGGAACTTGTGTTTTGCATTTGTTGTGTTTGGTTTTTTATTATCATTTTAATTTTTTATAGTTATCATCATTATTATTCAAAAGAGCCATTGTTTTTAATGTTATAAAGAGTGATTCAATCCTTACTATATTTTAGTCCAAACTGCTGAAAAAGGCTGCTGCTATGCTGGTGGTAGAAGGTGAAGAGAAGGAAAGGGAGAAAGAAAGAGTTGTGAATGAGTCATACCCTCCACTGCAGCTGTCAGGAATGTCAGTCCAGGAGCTCCAGGTACTGACCAAACAAATTTTAAATGATCGGTAATTAATTAATTTATGTCATTTAAACATCTTTCTTTTTCTTCTGTACAGGAACTTTGCAAAGAATTACATCGTAAAATTGACGTAGTGGATGAAACACGTTATGATATGGAGGTCAAAGCAGGCAAAAACGAGAAAGAGGTACAAACATTCTGAATCACAGTGTAAAAGTACTTTTTGTATAGTCCTGCGTGTAAAAAATGGTGGTAATATGCTGCCCCTAGTGGTGAACGGGTTGGTTAAAACCTACAGCGGTTAATAACAGCAGGTACTTTCATTGTCAGAGTGTAAACGTTATACACATGTTTGATGTTTGCTGCACAGATTATATCACTCAGTCAGAAGATCATTGAGCTGAAGGGTATAAAGAAGCCCAATTTGAAAAGGGTCAAGAAAACAACAGACGATATGCTGGGTGCATGCACCGAGACCTCCAGACTAACAAAGGCTGATTTCAAGGCCAACCTCAAGACAGTAAAGAAAGAAGATGAAAAGGTAAAAACTTCAAAATGGCAACAAAAATTACACAAAAAACTAAATTAAACTAAATTAATGAGTAATTTAAAATCTGTGTATTTTTATTTTAATAATCATAATTAATATTTAAACAGAGGGAAGAAGTGACGGACTGGAGGAAGAACGTGGAAGCCATGTCCGGCATGGAAGGCAGAAAGAAGATGTTTAATGCTGGACAATAAAAATTTTGCTCATGTTAAAAATAAAGCTATATTAGCAACACATCTTGCTAAAATAAAGCTTTAGTTTGCAATACATAAGCTGAAGTGAGTGAGTTTTTATCTGAGTGAATCAAAACTTGTCAACATGACTTAATGTACACTTGTAAGTAGAAAATACGATACGAGTGCAACAACACTCGTATCGATATTGAACCGTTCGATACAGTGCTTTCGGTTCGGTACGCATATGTATCGAACAATACAACATTTTTTATTTATTTTATCAACTTTTCTTCTGACGATGCTGTCTGTGTTGAGAGCTCAGTGGATCTGCGTTCGACTACTCCGCCTAGGCTGCACTGTCAAGCGCAGATCCACTGAGCGCAGCACAAACTAGCATGACAGAAGCTAAGCTCCTTGCAACATGGCGAATTGAACCTCCCCCACCCTCATTCAGATCTGGCCTTTGGAACTATTTTGGTCTTCATGTGAAGTATGACCCTGAAGGTAAGCGCGTCATGGACAAAAGTAAAACAGTATGTCGGATGTGCCACGCAATGCTCAATTACATTGGTGGGAACTACTGCATTAGCGCAGTTAGCTCGTTAACGTGTTGACGCCGTCCAGCCCCACGCACAGGGCGATCAGGGGTAGCTCGTTGACGGAGATTTGCCGTGTTGTTGCATTAACGTCATTTCAGATTAACGCTGACAGCACTAGTGGGAACAAAATGAATATGACTGCACATTTACGCTGACATCATCCTAGTGCAAAGACAAGTGGAAGCAGACAAAAACAACAAGCACGCATGCTACAAACTTTACCAGAGTCATTTAGACAGCCGTTAGCACATGATTCTCCTTATGGGGACCTGATATGTTTAATATGCTGCTGAGAATATAGCCCAGAAGAAGAGTAGTATAGCTTTTATTTCGGAAAGAGCCATTTCTCTGTAATAAACTCTCTTTTCCAAAGATGAGTGATTTCTCGATCAGATAGATTTATTATTTTATCCCTTTGTTGTTTCAGCAACATTAAATTTAAATTTGAGTTAAAATATATATTTATAATATTAATAAATGACAAATTAAAAAAGCATGAACATTTTTTTGTATCGAAAAAATATTGAACGGTGACACCAAAGTATCGAACCGAACCGTGAATTTTGTGTATCGTTGCACCCCTACTAATTATGTAATAAATTCTAATATTTGCACATTAAAACTGCACTAAAGAAAATCCAGATTATCTGGATTTTGATTTTTCCTTTCAAAGTGTTTTTAATTGTTTATCGCTATTCCAATATCTGCAGTATGTGTGATGCCAATTAAACAAATGTGCCTGTATAAGTGATTTTGCCTTTTTTTAAAATAGATTTTCATTTTTTTCCTATTTTTAAATTTTTTGTATTTTTGCCTGGAAAATGGGAAATCGGTGAAGTGAATTACTGACAGGTGTGTGCAAACATACATGGAAATACAGCATATAAGGGAAAGCAGTTTGTACAATTTTAATTGGCTTGAAAGTAGATGTGGTACTGACCAAATATTGACCTTTAATCTTAAACACAACCTGAACACTCTTGGTAATTTCTTTAAGTAGTCTCCAGGAATAGTTTTACAGATTTCTTAAAGGGCATTTAAATCTCTGTTTTCGATGTTGGCTGCCTTTCATTCCACTCTCTGTTAAGATGATCCCAGACTACTTCAACACTGTTGATGTCCAGGCTCTGGGGAGGCCAGCTCGTGACTCCACTGTGTGTTTTTCTATCCAGGTATGCTTTTACTGCATTGGTAGTGTGTTGGGGACCATTGAAATGAAGCGTTGCCTCAAATGCTTTCTACGTGGTATTGCATGGTAGGTAAATCTGATGGTACTTTTCTGTTTTCATGACTCCATCAATTTTTAAAGCTCTCTAACACCACTGCCTTAAATGCGTCCCCAAACCATGACAGAGCCTCCATCGTATTTTACAGATGGCTGTACACACTTATTGGTTTACCTCTCTCCTGACCACCTCTGTACATACTGATGATGATTTGAACCAAAAATTTCAAATGTGGATTCGTGAGAGTTTTCGTTGATTTTCAATCCAGTTCTGGTGCAGTTTGGCCTCAGCCTTTTCTTCCTGTTTCACTTCCTTAAGAATTGCTTTTTGACAGCCACCCTTCAACTGATGCACTTTCTCATGAGACCTCAGTGAACAGCTGATATACCAACTTAAGGGCCAGACGTATCTCTCTGGTCCCGTGTCAGGTCTTTGTCGGATTGTTTTCTATTTCATAAGGACATGACTTTCAGGTACTGTTCATCTACTGTTTTTAAGACTGCCAATCCTTATTTTGTTCTCTACATGTCCAATTTCCTTTTTATTTGTAATGCACACTGCACATCATGCTGGGATTTAACAAGTTTTCAGCTAATACTTTTTGGGAATCACTTTGCTGGTGCAAAAATACTACAACACCTGTGAAATGCGTGCGTTATCTTTTGTAGGTTTTGTAGATTCAACTAAAGAAATGTGAGCAGATCATCTGCTAAGCAGCCTGTCATCTGTAGACACAGCGTTGGTTCATTCCTTGAGTTAATTACCTGGTATATTCTTGAATCATTAATGATTATCAAAGAAATTAACAAACAAACATTCTTCTGAAAATGGCCACGACTGAGAATGAGTGAAAAAGCAGCCAATATTCAAAGAAACACTTTGACAAACAGACCTTCAGAAAGCTCAGAGAACTGCTGCGTAAGACCACTTTTGAAAACATTACAAAAAGATCAGGCTCCTTTAAGCAAAATGCAAAAAAACGAGAGGTGGCTCAAGATAAGCGCACAGTGTAGATTAACAAGTATTCATCAGTGATAATGGCTCAGTGTTGACATATTTCTACTGCTGGGGGATAGAAGTGTAGTGATATGCAATATACTGGCTGTCAGGATAGAGGAGGCTATTTTGGGTTGGCCACTCAGAGAAGGCAATAGGAGTCATTAAATTTGACTTGAGTTTTCTTGCAGTCATTTAAAGACAGAGACTGATCACACCAACTGGGTGTTCTGCAGAGATTAAAAAAGGTATGTTTAATATATGTGTATGAGTGATGGTAGTGTAGGTTAAGGGTTTCTTTTTCTATTATGATGTTATTACTGACAGGTGCCTTATTAGATTATGACACACACAAAGCTATCATGAAAAAATGTATAAGAAATATAGTATTTTCACAAGTTCAATATTTATAAGAATACTGGCCACATTTATATCTAATCTTGGGTCACATCAATGTGTTTAAACTAATTTAAGTAATTTCGATGTTAATGTGTCTTTTATTCATTTGTAGCAGCTATATACATTTTCTACAAAAATCCATCTTTGTAGATCTATCATTTTAAAAATTAAATTAAACTGATTAAAAGATTTATATTTTTATTCTGATCTGGGTTTTATCAAACGGGACTAAAAAAGGAATATCATTCAAAGTATCTGTGACCCTCAAGCATGCAGTGTTGGCAATTTAAAACTTTTAACTTTCATAACATTTATATTTTAAAAAAAAAGCAGTCCAAGGTCTGGATTACTTTGACTTGTCTCGGTAAAAAGATGTGACAGCATGCGAAGAAGTATAAAAAACAGGCTAGTGAAAATAGTTTACAAAATTGAACCATAGCCTAGAAGCTTGTTAAAACGTTATAATACTGTGATCATGCATTCATACGCTGCTAATAATGCTTCTCTTACAACCTTTTTACCAAAAGTAGATTTTCTCACTTCAGTATTAATTATTTTACAGACAAAAGTCAACCATGGCTGAAGCGTAAGTGACATTTTTTTCCACAGGCATTTAAAAAATATTTTTAACATGTAGAAACAAACTCTTGTTATTTCTTATCCTTTTCCACACCATCATACCCACCACAGATCTGTGAGTTCTTCTAAGTTCTTAACATCTCCAAAGAAGTTAAACAGTTGTTTAACATTATTATTTGAAAAAATGTATTTTTGTCTACTTTTTATTTGTAGAGAAAATCAAAGATTTCTGCAGCCCGCAGACTTGCCCTTAAGGTATTTTCTTCTTTGTTTTTACTAAAACAGATGAAATATGCATAGCAAAACTAGAAAGCTGTTCATTCAGGAGTCCATATTAGTTATTTATTATCAGTTATTTGAGTCATTACGTGCATTTTCTACAACTTAGACCAAGCTGCTGAAAACAGCAACTGTGATGTTGGAGGATGAAAAGGAGCAAAAGAAGCTGAAGAGAGAGACGACTTTGAGGGAGAGAGTCCCTCCACTTCAGCTGTCTGGTTTGTCTCTGCAGGACCTTCAGGTATGTGCAGGTCACTGCAGAAGCATCACTGAAATAACACAGTGGAAATGCCCCACACATAAGTAACTCTCTAATGTGTACAGATGCCATGCATATACACCATTTTCATGTGTGCTGTTTTCTCCATCTTATTTTTGGTAATTTATGACACTGGAATGAGCAGGAATCTTTTTTGCTCATGCTCTTCTGTTTAACAATTTGATATTGTTCTGTTTATGTAGGCTCTGTGCAAAGAACTGCACCAAAAGATTGATGTGGTAGACGAAGAACGGTATGATAGTGAAGTGAAAGTTGCCAAAAACAACAAGGAGGTTTTTCATTCTTTATGACCTTCAGAAATGGCTTTCTTAACATTACATGTTTTACTTGTCCTTTTTTGTCATTATATCTCAAATGTTATCATTATTTAGAAACAGGTTCTGCACAACAGCATAGTTCATTCTTATCATTTTAATGTGTTTCCTGCAGATTGAAAATCTTTCTCAAAAAGTCTTTGACTTAAAAGGAAAGATGAAGCGGCCTGCTCTCAAGAGGGTGAAGATCTCAGCTGACGCCATGTTGGGTGCTCTGCTGGGATCCAAGGTCAAAGAGTCTGTGGACTTTAAGGCAAACCTGAAGACAGTGAAGAAAGAGGAGGAGAAGGTAAGTGCCACAGTCAGTGTGTTAAGATCACTTCAGGTAACTTGACCCCTTGGCTTAAAGTGTTTAATCTGAAATAATGGTTACATTCGAGTTACAACAAGTTGATAGTATTGCTCAAATGATTTCCGGGTTATTTTAGGGAAACATTTCACTAAGAATTATTTTCTTCCTGTGAACAGAAAGAGGAGGTGACTGATTGGCGTAAGAATGTGGAGGCCATGTCTGGTATGGAGGGCAGGAAGAAGCTATTTGATGCCGGACAATAGATTCACGTTTTGGACAGCACTTAAAATAAAATCTTAATGTCACGGTGCACAATGAGTAACTACAAAGTGTATGTTTTAGTGTCAGTGTGTTAAAAGACTTGCAAAAATATTAATTGGAGTGAAAAAGTATGTTTTACAAATACACAAATTGCACTTTGTTGAAGTTTTATCTGGTTTGTATGTTCACCACAGTCAGAAAACAGCAGATTTTGCTTTTATTCTTTATCTTAAAATCTCTGTAAAATACTATCATCATCATAATAACAACAACAATAATTATAATAACAATAAACTTCTGATGCAGAAACCTGCCACTGTACTTTTTCTTTTATATCTTTTACGTACTTTTTTTTAAAGCCACAGAAGTTGTTATAGCACATACCGTTGCCACACATCAGCACCTGCAGAGTTGGGGGGAAAAGAGTCTGTTAACTGAGTGAGAAATTGGAGTAAAGCTCTTTTCATTCCGATTTTTAACTATTTCATTCAAATATTACAAAAAAAAATGATTTGCAAGATGAAAAAACACACAGGGTTGCAATTTTCCCTAACTCGACAGAAATTTAATGTAGCAAATGCAGTACGATTGTAGATTAGGTGGTGCACGATGGCAAAGATACATAAAACATATTAAATAAAAACTCAAAGAGACAGTGGGAGGATTATTATTATAAACCTCAATAAAAAATCTAACAAAAAGGTCGTTTTAATTCTCACTTTCTACAACTAATGCACTGAGAACCTAAAATGAGGACAGGGAAATTTTGTGATTATGGAAAGTAAATAAACATTTTAAGTGTGGTGAAGATCGCAGCAATTCATGCGACCAGCACACTGTCTGCTAGCCTGATATGCACATCATTAGAAAGTGGAAGTAAATGTAAATGTAGAGGTTTTTATTCTGGTCGGCCAGGCAGAGAGAGTTTACGGAAAATATCCCACTGATCACATTATATGAAGTGCAGGATGAAGGATTTTGGAGCTTTTTCTGTGCTAAGGACCACTTTGAACTTTAGTGTACCACTCTCAACGTTACTGTACCACTAAATCAGTGAGATACTACTTCAAAACAAATATTAAGAGTCTAAATATAGCATTTAACTATCTCAGACTTGCACTTCAGCATTCTTATTTAATTGTTTGCTGTCTACCAATCCTTGTGTGAGGATGTGAGTTGCAGCCTTTTGAGTGAACATAACTCCCGGTTACAACACTGATGCAAACTGAACTCTACACTGGCTCAGTTTACCACCAGCCCTGACGAGCACCTGTCCTCATTTCTCTATTCCCCTAAATAAAGCAGGACAAACCTTTGGTGTTGTTCTAACTCCAAGCTGTTCCTGTAATGTGCTATCACAACTTGCAGATGATGTGCACTAAATATACTATTTCTGACTTTTTGCAATGAGATTTTAAAACCCCAATAAAGCAATTGTGATGTGTATCAGCTGTGCCCACTAGAAACTACGCTGTAGGAAAGTATTTTCGATAGTGGCACTATAGATGGACACGTTAGTTTGATAAATAAAGCTGCAGAGCAAATACATGACAACACTCTTAGTTGATTTCTCCCTGCTGTTTGACTTCTTAACAGCTGGATCTGATCTGACTCTGGTATAATGTGAATGTGACTGACCTGACATAAGTTTAATAACGTCTTTAAATACTTCCTGTCACATCCACTAACAGGTGGACACCCAAAATTCTGAGCCAAGAAATTAAGTTTAACTGTCTTCTATTCGAAAATTGTAGTGATGCATTGCACAACATTAAATTCTTCTCTTGGTGAACAAACAGTAGCAGCAGCACAGACAAGACTCTATTTTAGACACTCGTTCAGTAGTTAGTCGTTAGTACAACACTATAAAATGGATTGACTGCCTGTCAAATAGTCATTAGTGCTTGTCTGTCATACTCACTGACTCATGCATGCAGTTTTGAGGTGCATCTAAGCGAACTGTCTGGCATCATAGGGACAGATTCCTGATCAATATCCAGTGCAGTGGATACACAGTTATTGCTACTACTGTCACTAACATAGAGCAGAGCACTGTCTTGTCCTTTCATAATGTTATCCACTAAGAGCAAATTAAACACTGTTGTCTTCCATGTATGTCTATCCACCTCTATATTACAACAGAGAAACTGAAAAATAAAAAGCTTTGAGTAAAATGCTCAAATTCATTGATCTGCTTTAACAGGACAATTAATGTGTGGGGTGGGTATATAAACATCATATCACCAATACTCAGCATACAGCCCAGCTGTGCTAAACATGCAGAGAATTTACTATATTTGCATCCGTCCCAGCATCACATTTGTAAATATTGTTTACAATATTTAAACATAATAACATAATATATGTGTATAGTATCCTATAATGTGAGAAAAGTCATGTTGCGTGTAAGAATCATATATAAGAATTATATTTAATATTTTAAATAAGAAATGCATCACTCTTGATGCATTTTTCCCCCCATTCAGATTATATTGTGTTAGCAGGGGGAAAGTGATCAACTGAAGAGGAGAGAGAAGCTGCTCTGACAGAGTTCCTCCTCCAAATCCGTCTGGTAAAACTCTGTTGAACTGCAGAGCTCCTTCAGTGACAGACTGCTGCATCCTAGATGCATGAAGGAGCGTTTCCACAGGTCCTTCCTCCCTGAGCTGTCAGACTACAATCAAAACTGCTCCCAACAAACATAGATGTTTACATCAGCGCTGTAACAACTTCTGCTGTTATAACTTGCACATTACTTTTCTCAGTTTACATATACACTAACTTATTGGAAGTTACATGCCTACTTTTTAATGCACAGGTACAATACACAATCTGTACTTTTCTGATTATTCTAAATATTGTTAACTGTTACGCCCCACTTAAAAACGAAGTGCTGACTGGGGTGAGGGGTAACACAAAGTGAAAGAGAAAACATGAACTACTGGAGAATAGATGTCATTGAACTTGATTTATTGCCCAAAACTACTACAGTAAAAATAAACACAGGGAAGCTCTTTTCTTCAGGGTCTCCAAGGCCAAAACAACAAACAAAACCCCCCTTTTAGCTAAAAATCAAACCAAGGGCCCGTTCTTCGTACGTCGCTTACTACATCCAAGATCAAATGACACATCCAAGACCAAATCATCGCGCTAACCGTGAGCTCGCTATTCCGGTTCTCCGAACACACCTGCTGTTGACGATTAGTATAGCTGGATGAAGTAATGTGAGATCACTGGGTGTCGTAAAAGGGGCTACGCATCGATAGTAGAAACATTGATCGGCAACCCTCTGATTGGTCGGCAAAAATGTCGAAGGAGCGCGCTCGGTATTTTTCGGCAGCAGAGCAAGAACTCTTGAGTGAGGGATTTCAGGAGTTTCAGAGTTTAATCAGAACGCAAGGGAACACTGCAAAGGCTGCAAAAGCAAGGAGAGAGGGCTGGCAGAAAGCTGCTGACAAATTAAACTCGTAAGTAATTTAATAATAATAATAATAATGGAGTTGATTTATATAGCGCTTTTCAAGGCACCCAAAGCGCATGACAATGCCACTATTCATTCACTCTCACATTCACACACTGGTGGAGGCAGCTACGGTTGTAGCCACAGCTGCCCTGGGGCAGACTGACAGAAGCCAGGCTGCCATATCGCGCCATCGGCCCCTCTGGCCAACACCAGTAGGCGGTAGGGTAGATTTATCATATCACACTATATTATCCAATATTATATTACATTATATTATATTATAATATGTTATATTATATCCCCTTTCACATTAGAGCCACAACAGGACCCACTAGAACATGGGAACAAGTAAAAGTGAAATATAAGAATATTCTACAGAATGGTAATGTTTATCACTTATATTGCTTTTCGTCTCTTGGAAAGAGACCCTGGAATAATCTGTTTGTTTGTTCATAACAGCAACCAAGAAAAGGGCAGAGCAAAAAAAAAAGACAGGTGGTGGTCCTGCACCCCCTCGTCAACAAGTTGGTTGAGTAAATAATATCCTCACGGGAAAATCGATATCTCTCAATTAGCACACTGTCGCGTTGAGCTAAAGGATCCTGTCTGTCCGGGCTTTGGAGCGTGATGTCACAGGGGTGGGCGTGGAAAGGATTTTGGCCCGATCCGCCATTTTGGGGGTCTAAGTAAGGAGCGAAAGCATAGCCATGGTTCGTACTTGCTCGCGTAAACGGACAGGACATGGCTGCGACAGGCTTCCCAAATCCACCTTCGCTTTTATAGCCGTGGTCGCTCATCTTGATTACACGAAGTAATTTACAATTACTACTCTGAAATATGAATTACATCTGTAATAATCACATACATGTAATAGAATGTTAATAGTACATTTCCCTTTTTTAGGAAATGACCTGTATGTATCTGTGTGAAATCAATAAAAGGATCAAGTGCTGCATTATCTTCAGTTACATTGATGTTATTTATTTATGGTGAAACAGTGGTGGAATATCGCTGTTGCTTTCTTATAAATGAAGCGGACATACCTGCATGGCCGCGATCTAATCCTGTTTACATAAAGTAAACCTGCTCCCGAGCAGGTTTACGCTTACGGCTCTGTTGCTATGACAGCAAGTCCCGGATGAACTTCGGGGAACCGAACGATCCAAGATCACGCAAAATCGTCAACAATCAAATCCAGCTAACTTACTTAGCGAGGTACGAAGAACGGGCCCCAAGTACTCTCTAACCAAAACAAAATACAATGGCTGAGCTCCCTGTCTAACCAAAAACAGGAGAAAACAGTTGAAACAAAAATGGCAATAAGGGCACACCTTTGCTTACAATAAAAGAAAGAAAACCAAAGTTTCACAGAGTTTAAGTTCTCACTCACTCACTCACTCACACACACACACACACACACACACACACACACACACACACACACACACACACACACACACACACACACACACACACACACACACACACACACACACACAAAGGCCCGCTGCCCAAAACACTATAGCTCACAGCTCTGGCAAAAATGGGGGAAGTGGCAGGGGTGTGGCAGTTTAGGATGGCAGACTATATGCCGTGGCTGACGAGCTGGAACACACCTCAGCTGTGGCTCATGAGGCAGACCTGCAACACAAGAAAAGGAGAAAAAAAACTCTTCTACAGAGGGAGAGCCACTAGAGGTCAGCGACCGTAACATTAACTATTTAAACATCTTTCAGTATCCTGCTCTGTTTGCACACTACAACCTGGGTTTTCCACTTATCTGTACTCTAATTTGTATAACTGTACAGTACTCTGCTTTGGTAACTATTGTCCAAGATGTAAAATATGTAAAAATTGTGTTTCTGTTCTGTGTCCTGTTCTGTTTGTATATGTGCTTTTTTGCTGCTAATACAACCAAATTTCCCCTTGTGGGACAATTAAAGAATTATTCTATTCTATTTATATAGTCCATAGGTAAATAAATAAAAAAAAATTTAAATGTCAAAAAGGAGAATAGACAGAAAAGGGTTTTTCGAAATGTTTTAAAGGTTACTGTAAAATTACTCTGTTATGAAGGCAAAATTAATAAATGCTACCTCCAAGTGGCAGCACGGCTCTAACAACTTAACCACATATAATAGAAGCATAAAGCCCCTTTTTGAAAACTTGGTCCTGGCTTCATAGGTTCCAGTATGACTTAATATACAGCAATATTCCCTATATTCACCTTCCTTGAATTCTGGTTTAAGTCTTCATTGTGGTCTTATTCCCGAGGGAAATAAAAGCAGCCAAAAATAGTGCTTTGAAAGAGGTGAGACTGAAACAAAACTGTAATACTGCAGGTTTACAGCCTGCAGTTAAACAATATGAAACAACAGATTCTGTGAAATTGGTATTAGCTAATGATTCAGAAAATTCTGCAAATGTATAATCCTGAGCAAATGCTTTCATGTGTGACATAAAATATCTTTGCCGTTCCAACTATTCTCTCCCAGACTTTGGAATAGCACCGTACAGTGTCTCTATTTATTTTGGCCTCTGTACTTTTAAAAATTGTGGTGTGCAAGATCAACAGAAAGCTGGGAGCTAATTGGAAACAATTTGGCTGTGAGATTGTGGCCTTTTCCTCAGTAACCCATGGGAATTTTAAATGTGACTCAAAGGTTGCATTATTCAGCTGGTTTAAATCAAGACAAAACACATCTGTAAATTATGGACATCTTATTAGTTTGGAGCCAAACAGCTATTATTCTGATATAATGACACTCAAAATAACAGACATTGTAGACTCTAAATTATAGTTGGAACAATAATAAATTGGTTACATGTCAAAAATGGGGTGTTGCTCAATCGTGAGGTTGAATGCCAGTAAAAGAGATATTATTTCCTAACCACAAATTAATCTGTTAAAGTAACAATTAAAATCATTTTTGCTGGATGTTTTTTTTATGTATGTATTTATTAAAGTGTGTGCGTGTGTGTGTGTGTGTGTTATTATTTTAGAAAATATGGAAGCAAACATGTGGTCGAACATGAATGTAAGAAAATGGATAGATTTCTTTACACTATTTGTTATCTGTATATTATCTTGTTTTGTGAACTGCAAGAAAGACAAAGACTTAAAACCAAGTGACTCCTGGAATAACAACACTTGCTGACTTTTTAAACTTAGTTAAAGCTTTTCTTCAGTTAGAAAAGCGATCAGCTACATCATTATTAACACCTTACTAGTATTGTGTTGCTCTGACCTATCAGGGCATGGACACAACACCACTAGACTATCCTGTGATGTCTGGAACCAGAGCACTTGCAGTGGTTCCTTTGGATCCTGTGGGTTGGCTTGAGTTTTGCTGGGGCCACCGATGATGAAGTGTGCTCTGGCAGATCTTGTAGATATTC
Source organism: Copadichromis virginalis (assembly GCF_057382275.1). Classification (NCBI taxonomy): domain Eukaryota; kingdom Metazoa; phylum Chordata; class Actinopteri; order Cichliformes; family Cichlidae; genus Copadichromis; species Copadichromis virginalis. The sequence continues at coordinate 17,851,540 of NC_140624.1, forward strand.
ATTTGGTTTGGGATCTGAAGAATGTGGAGGCCAGACTCAGAGCCTGGGGTTCTTGGTGTTTCTACTGCTATTTTTGCCATGCATTGGGATGCATTGCCTTGCTGTAGAAGAATGCTGCCCCATATTAAGTTGATAGTAGAGGTCAAGGTAACAATCACACGAAAGCCAAAAGTTCATCCAAAGTTCACTTCTCATAGGTTTTGATGTTCAGACTGTTGTTTTAAGGCAGTAGTTTATTGTAACATAATGCTCATTCGAATATGCTTAAATCATATTGTTTTTCTATTGACCGCTGTGTATTAGTGATGCATGCGACTGTTTGCAGCAGTTCTTCTCTGCAGCCTTGTGATGGCAGCATGATTCTTTGAAATCTACACAATGCCCTGAGCTTCATAATAGAGTGCAGATTGTGGAGAAATGCTGCTTGTCCCTGATAAACTACCACCTGCTAGTGAGTTAGCTGTTACCATGAGAGACCATGTTATTTCTTAGATGATCGAAATGCATTGGTTATTAGAGACATCTTAAAACAAATGCAAAAGTATCCCCTCTTTGTTTGTTAATGTTTTTGCTGGGGGTGTAAAGTTATATGTCTTTGGTTTATTGGCTCCAATACCAGATAGAAATTCTGGCATTCTTGTTTTAAACTGTTTACCTAAATGTCCACTTTGGATTGGAAATGGGATCAACTGTAACTAAACACATATAACAGTGGACTAAAGCTCCTTCAAACTTCACTCCCCTCCTTAGCATGTAGCCACTAAGGAAATCACAGACGGACAATCCCTGCAAGAACTTTCACACCTCTTACATATGTTATATGAGAGACGCAGTGCAAGAATGGTGTGGACTGAGGATCTATTTTAGTGAGCCACTCACATGAGCACTGGAATCTATATATCTACCCTCTTTCTTTCCTTCTAGTCTCAGAAAAAGACGCCTGTGAGTGTTTGTCACCTGCTGTAGAAGGTAAGGATTTTATTTTGAAATACAGGAGAATCAAGGGATAAGGAAATAAAAAACATGTGTTGCAATATATTCAAACTGTTCTTGCCATTCTGAATTTATCAGTATTTTTAAAAATGGATATAATAATTTTTACTCTAAAACAGTATTTACGTTATGATATTATGTTGTCATTTACTAAGACCAGGTTTCATATTTTTTATTAAAACGACAAATATACTTGTGAGTCAAAGAGGGGACTGTTTTTTTTTCTAAATCTAAGATCTGTGGCTTCTCACAGATGTCCGAGTTGAAGTTATGACTAACACACAACAGTGTCCATTTGATTTATGTGTTTTACTTTTACAAATCTTCTCCTCTTTAGTCTTTGTGTATGTTTCCTTTTTTCAGAAATAACCTGCCAGGTTATTGTAACCTTTTTTGGATTTGTTTGAGTGAGGATTTTTTTAAGTCACACGTTTGACCTTTTGACAATGTCATACACTGTTTATGTCGCCTTCTATGTATACCCAACCCACAGTAGCTACAACAGTCAATGAGCTGAAATGTGAAAAGTATCCTTCTGGAAAAAAAAATACAGATGTTGTTCTAACTTTGTTTTTCTTATATTTGCAGATTAAACGAGGGGGAACACAAGACTGCAACCATGTCTGAAGCGTACGTATAACCTTTAAGTTTCAATACACGTTAGCATTTGCTATGTGAGATTCTAATCTAATCAAAGCATCTCCTCTCCACCTATTTGCATCCTTGCTCCAAACTTTACAGGCCTTCGGTGAGTTGATTTCAGTTGTCAGTAATGTTAGCTGTCAATGAGATGGCTTAATCGATTGGATTAAAACTAGGCAACACACCAGCTATGCCTTCAGCACTTTAACCCTGTCTTGAATGCTGACATTAATGAGTGAATTCTCTAATCTAAATATTAAAAAATAATGAAAATAAGTGCAAAACTGAGCATTTGACAACAATTCATTCAATACATTCAAGGCCAAATGAATAAAATGAACATTGTCTTCTTTTCCAGAAACCAAAGCCAAAAATCTCTGCATCTCGCAGGCTGTTCTTGAAGGTATCTTTTGTCTAATTGTGTATTAATCTTAGGAATTCATATTCTTGAAGCACTGTAAACCATATACTGTGTGTTTGACTGAGGTGTCATCCTGTATGTGCACCAGACAAAACTGCTAAAGAAGGCCATGACTATGCTGGAGAACGAAAAACAATTCAAAAAAGATGAACGAGAGAGGATCCTTGCTGAGAGAGTGCCAGACCTCCAAATATCCGGTCTGTCTTTGCAGGAACTACAGGTACATGTGTCAAATAGCAGGAACTTTTTTTGGATTGTGGCATAACAAAAATTGACATAAAATCAGGAAACTATAAAAACTCTGGTCATTTTTTCCCACCTACTTTGGGTAATATCTGGCCACAAGGAATTACTGATAATTTATTTTCTAAGGTCTTGTGATATCTATAACCAAGAATTTTGCTGGCACACAAATTCAGTTACTGTGTTTATAATTTAGTTTGTGGTACTGAGGGCATTGGAAAATGACATTTTAAAACCTCAACAGCAATTCAAGCAATACCTCGCTTTAGCAGAAGAATCCACAGACCTCAATGTCAACAGTTTACCATTATGACCATTAGAAAGTATTCCCAGTGAAAACTACTCACACAGACTGTTTATATCAATCTGTGGATCAAACAAACTTATATAGATGAATTTATTTTGTATTTTATCACCAAGGCATTGCACATATATATGTTCCAGTGTCTCTTTGTATCGTTTCTTGTCAGTTTTTCCCATTAAATTATTAAAACCAATTAGATAAAAACTTGTTTTCACATCAGGTCTAATACACTTAAATCTTCTATTCACAGAATTTTTGTAAGCAGCTACATCAGAAGATTGACGTGGTTGATGAGGAGCGCTATGATATTGCTCTTAAGGTGACAAAAAATGACAAGGAGGTAAGTATTATTTGCAAATAACCAACCAAGTATTTTAAGTACAATCTTATAGGATGCATACGGACAATAAAAAGTTCAATAAATTAATCCTGAGGATGGGTTTTTTTGTTTGTTTTAAAAAAAAAATCTGTGTTGGAAAAAAGATACAGGATCTGTCTCAAAAGATCTTTGACTTGAAAGGCAAGATGAAGAGACCCAATCTGAGGAGGGTGAGGGTGTCTGCTGATGCAATGCTGGGAGCTCTGCTGGGCTCCAAGGTCAAAGAGTCTGTGGACTTCAAGGCCAACCTCAAGACTGTGAAGAAAGAGGAGGAGAAGGTAAGTGGAGCAATATATATGTTAATTCACACTATTTTTTAAGAGTCCCGAATGTAAACAACAATGTAAATACACTATTAAAGTATGCCCATATTCTGCCTTTGAAACTAGTGCATGTGAAGTGCTACAAAGTTCAACAGTGTGCTAGGCACTAAGATTTAGTGCAATGAAAATAAAGACATACCTGCAGTGTTTGCTATTAAAAAGCATGTATCCCCACCTCAGTATGAATTTAACTGAACTAACTGTACTATCACCCTGCAGAAAGAGGAAGTGACTGACTGGCGTAAGAACGTGGATGCCATGTCTGGTATGGAGGGCAGAAAGAAGCTGTTCAATGCTGGACAATAGATTTAAAATGAATATCTGGGTTAAGATGTCTGTTAAGAAACAGGTGGATGCAACAACTGCATTAACTTTATAATGATTATAATTCTGACACAGCTCATGTTGTGAATATACAGACAGTAGTGAGGCATCAGTAGTGTCTTTAGGACAATTGTCTCTTAATATATATTTTTCCCATAATGAAAAAATGTGTATTAAACATATTAGAGCACTACATTGCTTTTTTAGTTTTTTAGCCTATATCTGAATTAATATTGATTGCCTGTGTCACTTCAATAATATCGCCCTGCTTTTTGACTTTGTTTATTTATTTAAAAAAATCGCCCATATTTACAGAAAACCAGATGAGCATATGACAAGAAATCTTTCATGTGTCCTGCTTATGTTCTGCCCATGTTGTCTGAAAAAGCTTGTGCTCTTTTGCTATACTGAACTGATTAAGACCGTGAATGCACATTCCAGGGGCAGCTAATGCTGGAATCAACTGTTCATGAAGTCCTTGTATGAATGTGGTATTAATTAAACTAATGAGCAAAGCATTGTCATAATCAATCAAATAATAAAATCTCTTTAACATTAAGCAGAAATCATTGTTCTCCTTTCAGTACTGTTTAAGAATGAATCACGCTCATAGTCTGTGTGTTTATCAACATAAACTTCAGAATAGTGAATTGATATGTTAGACATTTGCTTTATCCAGAATTTATTGTAGTGTTAAAAAGACGTCACGTGCAACTCATAATTTTTAACAAGGTTTTCTGGAAATTGTATTAGCCTAATGGTTCTCAAACTCTAAGGCTCCTCTCCGAGTTCATGCGTCACACCCAACAATTTGCATCAGTCATTAACAATAGAAAAGAACCCAAGGTCAGCATGATCGCATCCAAACTTCATCAAATGCTTATTTTTTCTTTAAAAATACATTTAAAAATACATTTTTATTCATATGCATGCAACACAGAGCACCTGTATAAAAAAGCCCAAAGCCGACTGTACTTCCTCAGGAGGCTGAGGTCTTTTAACATCTGCAGGAAGCTCCTGAGGATGTTTTACCAGTCGGTGGTTGCTGGAGTACTTTTCTATGCTGTGGTGTGCTGGGGGAGCAGCACAGCAAAGAAGGACTCATCCAGGCTGGAGAAACTGATCAGGAGGGCTAGCTCTGTGGTCGGCATGAAGCTGGACACTCTGGTGACAGTGGCAGAGAAAAGGACATTAAAGAAACTGATGGACATTATGGACAATGCCAGACATCCTCTGCACACGGCCATTAACAACCAGAAGAGTCTGTTCAGTGACAGGTTGCTTCTCCCAAAGACAAGAACTAACAGACTTAAAAACTCCTTTGTCCCACACGCCATCAAACTGTTTAACTCCTCTCTGGAGGGGAGAGGGAGGGGAAACAGGAGGACAAAGGAGGGGGGAACAACTAAGCTGTAGTGCCTCTTCACCTCACTGTACAATACCTTGTGCAATACTTTTTGTAAATAGTCAACAGTGCAATAGACTCAATACTTGAAATGTGCAATTCACTTGTATTTTTATTTTTTATTCCTATTTATTCTATTTATCCCCTTCGTATATTTTATTTATATTGTCTCTGTATTTATATATATGTGTGTGTGTGTGTGTGTGTGTGTATATATATATATATATATATAATATTCTGTAACTCTGTAACTTCTGTCGGTGCTGTGCTTTTTTGGAAATCGAATTTCCCAGAGGAACCCACCCGAGTGATTAATAAAGTTCTATCTAATCTAATCTAATCTAATATGCAATGATGTGCAAAAATCTTTTCCTCTAATTTCTTTAAATAGTCATTGGTAACACCTATTCCGCTTGTAGGACATTCAAAGCTCTTCTTTGGATGTTGGCTGACTTTTGATCTGTTCTCTGTCAATGTTGATCCTATGCTGCTTCAATAATGTTGAGCCTGTTCTCAATGAGATGCTTTCTAGGTGACATTTATGGCAGTTCAAAATCTGCATTTCTTATTCCTTCAATGTTGAGAAGATCCCCAACACCACTGGCTGAAATGCAGCTAGAAAAAATGACAGAGTCCACCGTACTGGTGGCTGTAGGCACTCACTGTTGTACTTTGCTCCTGACTTCCTCTGTACAGATGGATGTCTCAGGTCCTGTGCCAGGCCAACTAAAGAAATTGGAACAAATTCTATGTTTTTCCATCAGACTGGAAGTAATAGAGTGCATAAAGATCCATCACAGGACAGAATGACTACAGACCTGTCGCCTTGACGTCTTTGGTCATGAAATCCTTCGAACGACTGGTGTTAGCCCATCTGAAGGACATTACAGGCCACCAGCTGGACCCTCTGCAGTTTGCAGAGGGTCCAGGTCGGTGGATGATGCAGTAAACATGGGGCTGCATTACATCCTGCAACACCTCGACCTGGGAACTTATGCCAGGGTCCTGTTTGTGGACTTTAGTTCAGCTTTTGCCTGAACATCTCTCCTCCAAACTCCCTGTGAATGTGTGTGTGAATGGGTGGATGACTGGATATGTAAAGCGCTTTGGGGTCCTTAGGGACTAGTAAAAGCGCTATATAAATACAGGCCATTTACATTTATTTATTCTCAGTATTGGTGCCCCTCAAGGATGTGTCCTCTCACCACTACTGTTCTCCCTCTACACTAATGACTGCACCTCCAAGAAGCTGCTGATCCAGTTCTACACTGCGGTCATTGTCACATTGCTCCCACTGAAACTGCACCTTATGCACATTCTGTAGTATTCATTCCACTTCATTTCTGTATTCTATGTATATAAGTTTAGATTGGTTATTTATAGCTGGTTTACACAGCTTTGTGTATGTATGTGTATGCATGTGTAATGTGTGTGTGTGTGTTTGTGTGTGTGTGTTGTGTGTGTTTATGTGTGCGTGTGATTTACATTGCTGTGCTTGAGAGCCTCCATCTGTGTCTGCACATATACTTGGCCAATAAACACGATTCTGATTCTGATTTAAAGTTGATTCCGTGCTAAGTTGAATGAATTCAACTTAGCAAAGTTGTGTTGTACCCTCTGCTCAGACTCAGTCAAATGCAGCAAAAAAAAAAAAACTCATCACAGTGGAAATGGAAAATTACCAAAGCATACTGCAAAAGCAACTGTTTCCTGTTGCAAAGAAACTCGATTGTTTCAACTGCCATTGAAGCAAATGAATTGAAGGAAATGCAGCATACGGTGATGTCAATGGCTTCTAGACTTTAGGCAGTCAATGACTGCAAACAGTTTTAATCTGAATGTTAAAAACAGCCCTTGTATTTAAAATTTTGTTAGCCAGTCAAAATTAGTTAAAGTTTTGTTAAAACCATTTATCAATCAAAGTGAAAAGTCTGCACATTAATCACAACTTTACTGTTTAAATTAGAATCCACTGTGGTGGTGTACAGAGGATGCCACATTATAATTTATGTCACCTTTCTCTTTGTTTGAACTTCAGCAGGTCATCTTTACCATGTCTGCATACTCATACATACATACTACATACTGAGTTGCTGCCATCTGATGTGTTTATTAAATATTTGCATTCAAAAGCAGTCAAACATTTACATCTAATGACGTGGACAGAGAGTGTTAAAGGGCCTATACAAATGTTGATAAGCATTTTGCTTATCAACAACAGGAAACAGATCAGGGACATTAATTGTTTGGTCCCAAAAAGCTAAGTCATTACATTTTGGAACACGAGTTGAGATATGGCTAATAATTTTTGGTCAAATTAACCATTATCAGACACTGTTTCAGGAGTCAAATTAATACCCATGAATCAAATCCACTGAACGACTACCCTGAGGTACCCCTGAGCAAGATACCGTCCCTACACACTGCTCCCCGGGCGCCCAAAGGCTGCCGACTGCTTCACAGAGTGAATGGGTTAAATGCAGACAGGGATTTCCCCATGAGGATTAATAAAGTATATGTTATTATTATTATTGACAATGAGAAAAAGGCACCAAAAAGAAGCAAAATGACAGGAAAAGTAACAAAAACTATGTGAAGAAACAACACTGAAACACACAATTATGACAAAAAGACTAAAATGCAAAAATCAAAACAAAAAAACATCTAGCATACAGAGATGTCAGATAATGGAAAACACCTATATGATGTATAGGTGAATGCACAAAATAAATACAAATTTCAACTTCCTCATTGTAGGTGTGTCTGCCCTGTAGGATGAGCAGGGAGGGCTTTTATCCATCTGTACCCAGTGCCTGTATTTTTCATAATCTGTCCCTGGCTGCAACCTGCAGAGGACAACTTACACTTCTTAGCAAAATCCAGACTGAACCATAACAGCTTCCCAGTAGGCTATCTTACTTTATATAATAGAGCTTGAAGAACCGGATAGACTAAAGAACAATGTCGTTGCTCTTGAGTAATTTTAAATTTGGTCTGTTTTTTCACACGGTAATCGAAACACGTCTACGGTTGTGACACAGGCAACGCCTTCTCCCAGCTTCTCTATCCACAGTGAACGAGTCTGACGCTTGCAGCTGCTCCTTATAAACATAACGCTTGCAGCTGCTCCTTATATAAACATAACGTTTAGCAGTAGTACCGCCTGTGTGTGATATTCGACGTTCCTATTGGACGGCTGGACTGTCAATCGACAACGTCCAGGGGACGCTACCGTGCTTAGCCTGTGGTGTACTGCTGTCAACATTAACGGGTGTACCAGCTACATTTAGCCGGATATAATATTCTAACGTGGTAAGACGACGTTTTTTACAATGTTCCCATCAGTTTGGGATGAGAAACCTCAAAGTTTACAGTTCTGTTTTTAAATATATTAATCCTCTCTTTATGTCGGTTTAAGCGGCCATAACAGGCAGGGTTAGGGCTCTTTTAGGTATCGTCGCCCATCCTTTGAGGTTAGCTTTAAAGCTTTACAGCAACATGACAAAAAAGTGCTTATATGCTGGCTAGCTATCGTTAATTGTTGTTTTATCTTCAGCAAATAAAGAGTAAGGGTTAATGAGTGCATCTGCTGTAGCTAACTCTCAGCCGGCTAAAAACAACCTGTGACCTTTTGCTGGCTCTCTCTAAAAGAGGTCCCTGCTCCACAAACGTGTGATTCATTAGGATGTACATCTCAAGCTGGACACAGATCCTTTTTGCATCTGTGTCAAATCTTTACTTTGCTCTCTACATTGCCTCTTTGTTAATTTCTGTTGAATTTGTGCAGGTGCCTGCAGCAAACTCTCCGGATGTCCAAGTACAAACTGTTTCTGCTGAGACATGGAGAAGGGGCCTGGAATAAAGAGAACCGATTCTGCAGCTGGGTGGACCAGAAGCTGAGTGAGAATGGGGTGAAGGAGGCCCAGGACTGTGGAAGGCTCTTGAAGGAGCAGGGATACAAGTTTGACATCGTGTTCACGTCCATACTTAGCCGCTCGATCCAGACAGCATGGCTGGTGATTGAGGCTATGGGTCAGGAATGGGTCCCTGTTGTCAAGTCCTGGAGGCTTAACGAACGACACTACGGCTCTCTGATTGGACTCAACCGGGCAGAAATGGCTCAGCAACATGGAGAGGAAAAAGTGAAGCTGTGGAGAAGGAGCTATGACATCACTCCACCCCCGATTGATGAATCCCACCCTTACTTCCATGAAATCTACAATGACCGTAGATACACCACATGTGATGTCTCGAAGGAGAAGCTTCCCCGAGCTGAGAGCCTGAAGGAGGTGTTGGACAGGCTGCTGCCATACTGGGACAGCACTGTGGTGCCAGTGATAAGGAAGGGCAAGACTGCCCTCATTTCTGCTCATGGAAACAGCTGCAGGGCCCTGCTGAAACACCTGGAAGGTATGCTACCATAACCTGCCATAAACAATGCTCGCTGAGACTTTGTCTCTGTAGGGTGAATGCATTCCTGCAATACTGTAGTTGAAATCAGCAGCTGCCTCTGAACTCTACAGTCTTCTGCTTCTGGTCATCAGAGTCAATGAATTGGAAAGGACCTATTTCACTTCCAGAATTGGAAAGTGGTCGACCTCTTGTCGAAAGGCCACTGAGTTTGTGTTACATTTGCAGTGACTATGACCTTTTATCAACCTGCTTGTACTGCCCGCTCTGTAACTTGACACATATTGGGTGTTACCGTACCTGTAGATAATTACAGGAAGCAGAGGATACATGCAGGCTGGAGCAGACTAACATTACAGCTTTGCTGAATATGATCTCATTCTCTAGCAGTGATTCAAACTAAAAGACTGCAAACTGTAATTGGTCATGGTTGTGAATTAGGGCTGTGCGATATGACCAAAATCTCATATCCCGATATAAGAATTCTATCGTCCGATAACGATATAAATCACAAAAATGTAACATTTTCTGTAAATTCTGTGAATCTCGGGCAGCTCGTCTTGCGGGAAGTGTTTCCAGCTGTGCGTCATGTAGCTGGTGTCGAGTGTTTTAACCTATGCATGAAACTATACATTTTTAGACATAAGTTGTAACGGCCGCCGTTTTCTTTGTGAGTATTTATTACACGGCGTGCTGCAGGGGAAAGCTTGTTCTAACGTTTGAGTCTAAGGTTTATTTTTTAGCACCTGGCGGCTCTTTTTTACTTCTCATCCGTAAATAATCTGCTCTTTCACGTGATTCAGTTTATTTTGAAAAGTCTCAACAGGATCTTGAGCTTTATTGTGAAAGGTTTATGTGGAACATAAACAAGCAGACACGCTATGGTGTTACCGTCGTTGTTGCTAACCACAAGGCATAAAACAGGCGCTTGCCCGTCAGTAGTGTGGTTATATAAAATATAAGAGTAAGAGAGAACTTCAAGAAATTAATATAACCACTACAGTGACCATCAAAACGATGAAAAAATATTACCGTAAACAGTTTATTTTGCAACACCACGAAACAAACGATAGCGTAAAATGAAACGATAGACGTTTTTATATCGTCATCCGATATATATCGTTATATCGAACAGCCCTATTGTGAATGGCTTGTATTGGATGAATATTACTCCTCCTTTCTCCAGGTATATCAGATGAGGACATTGCCAGCGTGACTTTACCTACAGGGATACCTGTGCTGCTCGAGCTGGATGAAAACCTCAAGCCGGTGAAACCTCGACAACTGCTGGGAGACCAGGAAAAGATTCAGGCAGCCATTAAAAAGGTGGAAGACCAGGGAAAAGCCAAAACAACAACTTGAACGCATTGCAATAGTTGTAAGACGTAATATAGTTTCATTCTTGCTGCCTCTGAGCACTTTTTTTTTTTTTTATTAGCTATGGCAAACTCAACAAACTTGAATAACTCCTTATTTAATAACAGACAACTGCAACAACAGATTGTCATTCTACTAGGACACGGAGAAGTTCAGAGATATGTGTGTGTGTGTGTGTGTGTGTGTAAATGTTTTAATGTTGTGCTAAATGTTTTTGTGTAAGCACTGAGAAGACATTTGGTCTGTAGCTTGAATGCCACTGTGAATGCCAGCTGGGTAACACTTAAGGGTTTTATTTATGTATTTATTTAGTTATTAGGTTTCTTGCACTGTAACTCTACTTTACAGATTCATAGCAATGCACTGATGTGGCAAAATATTAAAATGCAAAATATATTTCCTCTCTTAAAGGTGTTTTTGTGTGACAGGGTTTCTAACCTGTGCCTTCAGTTTTTATTCGGCACCTGAAACATGTCTTTTATTGAAAGTGGACCTGTTATGCTTTTCCTTATTTACCTTCAGGTGTGCGCTGTTACATTGATGGATGGAAAAAGCTCAGGCTTCACTTGTTTGAAATCAGTTAAACACTTGGTTTCAAACAGTTTTTTTTTTTTCTCTGGCCTCTCTGTGATGTCATTGAGAAGGGATATTCTTTATACAGCTATCTCAGGCGGACGGCTCTAGCGCTGACTACTTGGTTTAAAGGGAGAAACACTAAAACGTCTTGTTTCATACAGTGGATGAACTGAGGTGTGGCACAAAGGCCAGCTGTGAGATAAACTGGGATTATTTTGAACTGTGAATCATGCAAAGCTACTCGTGTAGAGTCCAAAAATATGAATATGGAGCTGGAAATCAGCAGAACAGGTTCTCTTTAAGAATAAAAGCACTCCATTAAGAAATCTTACCTCAGAAAAATTACAAACCAGCCCATTCATTCCAAGAATTGGGTAATAAAGCCACTCAAATGCTGTGAAATGCTGAAATTGAATGTGGATAAGTTACTGATACCTTTTAATGGCCTACTCAATGCAGCAGAATCTGCTTTAAACAGTACATCAACTCTGACACATAACAGATTGAGTTCAAAACACTTACACTCATGGATATATTGGTATGACAACTAGCTATTTTTATTTCTTAATTACAGTCCTACATGGGCCATTTGATGTTATGTAATGAGAGAAGATGTCACTGTTTGCACATTGTCTTACAGCAGAACTATTTTACCGTTATATGTGGCTCACACTGCTTTAATGTTTTTAATATGTTGTAAAGTGTGTCTTGTGTGTAATTGTTGTCTCTTTTTTTTGTTTTTTTGTTCTCAGTTTCTTGCGTTTCGCTGCCACTGTAAGGCGTAACCGGTTTGTTAGGTCAACAGGCAAAATGGATACATTTTTAACATTTCTAGGTACTAAAGGGTAGAAACACTGATATATTTATATTTCCTGTAAGCTAGCTTAATGACCTCCCTGCTGTTCTCACCTTGCCATTTGAGAGTTGAATAAAAACTCTCAAGATGAATAAAATGGAATTCTAACTTTCCAAAAACATAAACTTATTTCTGTGTTATGTTTCATTTTCAGCTTTGTTTTTATCTGATTGCTCTTTATTATTGAAGAGAAGGGTGTTCCAGATGTTGCCCTGATATACAGTCAACTATAAATTATGTGATGGAGCAACTGAACCAAATCGGGAAAATAAACAATAATGCTTGTTTTGGAAGTGCAGACATCCTCGCAATTTGGATTCCAGTCGCCTCGAGCCCGCTGGAATCAATAAACGACTGAGTCTGTTTGGCTACCGCACATGGACTCAGAAGAGTGGTTCTTCATTTCTCAACCCTTTCTGTAATTTGGCCAAACCACTGAGGCTGAGACCGGGAGAAACCCTCTAATTGGATGGAAATGCTTCTAAATGAAATGATCAATGTGATTGTTTTTATTCCAACTTATGTGGCAGGAGCAATACATGTATTTAACTGATATGCTAATGTATGGACCACCGTGTTTATATCTATCCTTTAACAATCAGACAGGCTCATTAAGTACATCTGTCATTTAACCCAATACATCTAGAAGCCAAATACTGCACTTCAGTCAGAAAGCTTTTTACACACAATAATGCAGCACTGCTAAACTGCATAGAAAAGAAAGCGCAAGTTAGAAAATTGAATCTATGTTTAATATTTTTAACCTTTATCAACCAGAGGAATCAGTTCCACTGCAATTTAAAGACATCCCTAAAGTTAACCTGTGTGCATACTCATGTCAACCCTGTGAAACTCAGTGAGTTTGCAGCTTGAGCAGGCGGAGCTGCACATTGCATGCTCTGCTTATAAACCCCTGGTCGCTCTGTGCCTGCTGATTTCCAGCCGCTTTGGTCTGCAGGCCTGGTAAGTTTAATCATAATGTGTGATGTCGCTTCACAAGGTCATTAGGGCAGGCATATAGGGATGTTGTGTTTTGTATTTAGACTGACTTGTGTGGAAAAAACTGTATAATCAGAGTGAAGTACATATTTACAGCTGCTAATGACTGTTGAATTTGCAGTGGTTTCATGTATCATTTGATGTGAGGAAAAAAGACGGGCTGGTTCAGATTTTGAAACACCCCAAAGAAGACTCTTGAAAAGATTTTTTAGGTTATATTTTATATGGATGCCTCACTTTTGTTCTTCTTCTGTAGTACTAATTATTACATCTGAGCATGCCATCCTCATTCTAGATTGCTTGAAAAGAGATGAAACTGAAGAAATAGAACATAAATATAAGTGCACGACATTCATTGTTAAAGAAACTAAATGTTTAGATCTCTATGGGAGACTTTCCACACAGAGATATTAGGAGAACTTAATTGTATTCCCTCAATACAAGTTTTTAACATCCTCAAGCAGAGACAAGAGTGGGAAAGAGGTATCATGAAAACTGAAGTTGATGTGAAATATCTTTTTACACTGTGTTTATATTTTTATCTTTAATACTAGAAAGGAAATTTCATTGTTATAAAGAAAATTGATTCTACTGGATCCAAGCGGCATAGAAAAAGAACTCTAACAAGGAGTGACAGAAACAAAACAAGTCTCACAATCCCTTTTCATGAAGTAATTGTGAGCTTAATCATGTACAATTTGCTGGCGGGGACTTCTGCAAATAAGTGGTTTCAGCTGCCCATATTCTTGTTTTTCCTCCCTCCTTTCATGAAGCTTAGATACTTGCATCTTTCTGTGCAACAGAACGACAGAAGTCGAAGCCATAATTCAGTTTTAGTTTTCTGTTGCTCATATATTAAGCGGACGTCTGGCTGTGGACACACTGTTTGGTGTAGTGGACATGCCAAGTCGGCCTCCTATTCCTTAGATGGTATTGCAGATAAAGGCTGGACCACACTCGGTTGCAGCGTGCGAGTTTGTGACCGGAGGCTGATCTAGTCTGGGACTGGAAATGTGTTTGGATTTGAAGAGCATTCTCCCTCACCCATCTTGATTACAGAAATCGGGATGACTTTGTATCCTGAAAGTGAAAACAGCTGTGTATGCACAAAATGTAAAAGATATTGTTAACGCATTGGACTTCCAGTCTTTCATATCCAGTATGCACAAGTACAAGAGAACACATTCTCAGAAAGTAGAGCAATTCAGATATTTATGTTTAATGTTTAGTTGTGTATGACTTTTTCCCCCTTTTTAATTAGTACAGTCCAAACGCTATTGTCTGCATGGTGCCAACTGTGTCTGGATACAGATGGAAATACAAAATGTCTTTTGAGCGTGAACACATGGGAGCTGCTGCAGTTTGAGTTGAAAATCAGCCATTTAAAAAGTTGTGAATCAAGTTTGCCAACTGAGAAAGTGATACGGGAAAAATTCAGCTGCTGGTGTTTTAATGTGAGCACAAACGGGTCTTTGTGCCTCAGCAGTGGAGCGATTTGAAAGAAAAGCACACTGCATGGTCTCTGGTTGTACAGGTGGGGCACTCTAAATGGGAGAGGAAATGGTTTTCCACATGAGCAAATTACAAGAGGTTAAAGGGTGAACATTAGTGGCACTAATGTTAATGAAGTCATTTGTCAGCGATCAGTCTGCCATACAGGAGAAATAGCCTTCCCAACACCAAGAGAAGAATGATTTGGAGTTAGGAATCATTTCAAGGGTCCTGCTTTTTCTCATGGTCTTTTTTAATAATCACCCTTCCAGTTTGGGTTTTGCCTCCCAGCACTATTTTTGGAAAGCTTATTCACGGTGATCACAATGGAAATAAGTTATTCCTGGGTTACCACTTTGTTTAGCAGCAGGTATTTTCTTGAGTAAACCACGATCTCTGTCCATGGCAGGGACATTACAACTAACACTGCCTGTGTACTTCCTTAAAAGGAGGCCAAGTACGCCATCTGAGCTGATGGGATGTGGAGCAGGGAGTGCACGTAGCTGCATCTATTTCCATTGAGTGCCCGGCTGAGGATGAAGCAATAACTTGGCTTTGAATTAGGATTATTTATTGAATTGTGTCACCACACATATTTCATTCCAGTCAATGATCGCTCCCACTTTGCAATGTTTTATCAGCAATCAAACAACAATTTCCATCAGCTGATTATAAGCTATTATAAACCATTTGTTTAATAAAACCAATCGGTGCTGCAGAGTCAAGAGCCGAAGGGCTCGAATTTACTAAAGGCCCCTGTCGCTTTGCGCAAAGCTGACAAGATAGTTGCAAATCTTCACATCAACAGCCACAAAACAGCACAGACTCCTTTTCGGCTCTTTTTACAAATATTTTAATGAGCAACAGAAAAGGTCACCAGTACAGTATGTTGTTGCTTGTAAACTGTGTGTGATTTGTATCCTGGTGATGGACTTTTTTGAATGTGACCATGTTTGGTCATGTGGAGTAAGCAGCTGTGGCTTCTTGATTGATTGCAAACGCCTCTCTGGCAGCTGTTTATCTACATATAAATGTGTTGAAGTACTTTTTTTTATCCTTCAGTGAGAAACTTGTCTGTCTTTTTTGATTTAGTTTCTGCAGCGCATCCTATATGTGCTGTAGATATTTAGCTGATGCAGTTTTGGGCAGGTATTAAACAGTCATATGATGTCAGTTACCAACCTTACAATTAGCCAGTCAGACAGAATACAAGTCAAAGGAATCGATTAAAGAAATATTCATGTATAGTTATTCTGACCTCGTGACTGTAGGCCCACCTAAAACACAAAGACTGGAAACAATGGGAAACGGCTACTTTACAGTATCTGTCACCCTCAGAGTTAACAATCTCAGCAGTAACTGACATGTAGCTATAAAGTCTGCTGGCATGTTTCTCTAAAATGATCATAATTTAGAAGAGTAGTATGCTGGAAAAGTTTATTTTCCTTTTTTTCTTGCATCCACAGTTATTGCTGGACTCATTGCAATAGAGACAGAGCTGTGCAGTTACTAGTATCCAGCTGTGCGCCTGTCTGTGGTGAACATTTCCTGATTGAAGATGTGAAGTTTTCTCTTACATGCCAAACCAAATGTTAATCACACATTAGGAACAGTGTTAAACAGAACAGAGTCTCTGTCTCAGGCTCTTTTTGATGTCTGACTGATACATTTGGAGACACTCTGTAAAGACACCATCAGTAAGGCAGTAATCACAAAGGCCGACAATATACAAACAGCACATGGTGTTTACACAAAACTGGAGAGCCAAAGGAGAAGCATTTAGCTGATGTAATTACGGGGCTTTTAGTGAAAGGCTTATAAGACTTATTACGAGCTTCGATGGACTACTTGAGGGATTCTCGGGCTAAATCCAAGTTGGCTTTCAGAAACGAAGAAGTCAAACGTGGGCTTACTGTGAATTAACCGCTTTGGATAAGGGACACTGGCATGGGTTACTATTGTGTTTTTCCAGGACTGTTTTTATTACTTAAAATTTTATAGGTACATGTGTTCAGTCACATCTATCTGAATATGCCAGAGACCTGCAGGCTTTCTTTTAATGTACTTAGTACATTAGCACTGACTGAATATTATTGTGATGTAGACTTTATGCCATGTTTGCAAAATGTGCTTCCTCATGATCTGCAGCTGGTTGTTTGGCTTCCTTTAAAGGTGAAGTTTTGCCATTCATTGCTGCTTCAGAAAGCTCTCCAGTTATCAGGTTGAATTCCCACTATTGGTTTGGGTTTTATATATTAGAACTAGTAAGGTAGCAGCATGGCACAGTGCTGCAGGGTAGCAGAAGATTGTGCTGTCATCATTTAAAGCAATAGAGTACCTAATAATGATTTGGGGGGACTTTTTTGTGAAAAAGAAAAAACCCAAATTATTATTGTAATTATTATTATGATTAGCTTAGCTTGAGATGAAGGCTGGGAAAGGTAGGAGCTGTTGTAAGTTGTAAAAAAATCGGTTAGCTACCAACACCTGTAAATGTTTAATAGACATTTCTGTTTAATTTATAGACAAATATACATGGTTTGACGCCGTTGACATTTTGGGATAAATAATAGCAGTGTAGACAGATATGACATGCGCACTGAACAGATGAATAGTGACATATAAATATATAGTTAGTGACGTGTACAGGTGATGAGAAGGGATTTTTTTGTTTAGGTGTAACCAGGCTTGCTTTAGCCTTTACCTCCAGTCTTTATGCTAAGTTAGGCTAAGTACCTGCATATTCTGACTGTCTTTGGTTTCATTGGAGTAAACGCATTCCCTCAGAAGTCACAGTTTTGTTTAGCTGTAAATGTCAGAGTTTGATTTTTTTACATCTGACTTAATGCAAGCCAGTCATATAAGGCTAAATATTCATGAACAGTGTGTTTTTTGTGATTCTTTTGCTGCATGAAAGCAGTGTGCTCAAGTAGCGGGAGAAATATATCTAAATCAAAGTGCCAGTGTGATCAGTGCTTCCACATATTTTTGGGCCTTCAACCAAAATATATATAACAAAATATAGAAAAAGTTATTCCTAGAGGTAATCTGAACTATACAAATCATCTGTCTGTTATGGGGAACTCGGAGAATAATGTCTGTGCTGTTAAGTGCATGTCTCTCAGTGTAGACAAAAGCTGGGAAGAAAGGCAATCACATTAGAAAGTTTAAACATTATAAAGTCTAAAAACTCTCAAGAGATTTGAACCTTTATAAATAGAGATCTTCACTGGCATCAGCGGACCAGTGAGGCAATGTTTGCGTTAGCCCATCCAAACATTCCTGCTTCACCATTCAGACATCTCTGAGTTGTTCAGCTCAGTCAGTCCTTGCGTGATGCTCCATAGAATCCATAATTCAGACCACCTTTTATGATGCTCAGACCTCTTCTCATCCCATGAGGCTGTGAGAGAGTGATGAACAGGTTGTCACTTGTGACCCTGAGAAGGATTAAGTCAGTGAACAAGTGACAAGTGAGTCTAACAGTTAGTTCACACAGAAAAGAAAGTCATCCTCATTCACAATCCTGGCAAATAAGCTTTGGTCATTGTCAGCGTACATCAGCTGATAGCCCAACTCATACCCTGATGTGCATCCAATAGGTGAATCCTAATAAAGGGCACTTCTTTAGACAGGCCACAGTTTCTGAGAATCTCCAGTCTGCTTTGCAACCCACCTTCTCCCCTGCACTCCCTTTCATGCTGCATCTGACCGAATGACTCATTGATCTGACCAAATATCCATCATTTATTTCTTTGTATAGCACATGGTTTGCAAAACACTACAATGTACTGTAGTTGCAAACAAATACAAGGCCTTTTGCTTGATTGCTAATGTGTAGTATACAATATAATCATTGTGCATTGGTGCTGACAGAAAATAGTCCCCAACAAAAACGTGTTTTATGCTGTTTGAAGTACATTTGCTAATAACTGCACTTGCATGTGTTATTAAGAGAACATAATGTTCATTTTAGCTTTTTTTCTCCAATGCTGAATTTTAGCTTGTTCTTCCAGATTTTAGAGAAAGTCCTTGTTTAATTCTGGTCTCTATAGAGCACCGTCGATTATATGTATATATTAAGCAATCTATTAGAAAAGCATAGAATAGAATAGAATAGAATAGAATAGAATTCAACTTTATTGTCATTGCACACGTCACAAGTACATGGCAATGAAATGCAGTTTGCATCCATCCTGAAAGTACATTAGCAATAATATAGATATATTACAGAATATAGATCTATTAGAGATATGATACAATGTACACGGTATGAAGGTATGTTATGAATAAGTATGTACAGACTATAACTGAAGTGAATGTACAAGCTATATACAGGCTATGAACAGGTTATACGTATGGTTATAAATATGAAAAGCTATAGCAGATTATAGATATACAATTGCAAGTATTAATAAACAGTTGTAAAACTATAATTATTGTATTGTACAGTATGATTGTCTATACAGCATTTACAGTAGTGCAATCAAGATCAGTAAGATATGGATAAATTATACAGTAATTATATAAAGTGCCAGTGGTTGTAAGTGGTGGTTCAGTCCAGCATCAAAACGGGGGTGTCAGTTTTTCGGTGCCAATAAATCTCTGTTCAGTTTCCCACAAGGGTAAAGTCTAAAAGAGTGCCATCCTTTTCCTGGGAAACTCAACAGATTTGGGTGTTTCAGGGAAAGGGACGCTTTTGGCTCATTTTGTTTGTAAGTCTAAATGACTGTGTATGGTACCGGTCATAGTACAAACTAAACTGTGACATGCTTATGTCCCATTATGATGCACTGCTTACTGTTGGTGGGCTCCTCTGCAGATCTGAAAATCTTGAAACAAAAATACAGCGATGAGAGTGAAGTGGCCCTCTTTAGTATAACCTTATATGACCAAGAATGAAAGTAAAGCTAGCCGGGTTAAGCTTTCTTTGAACTGCCTTATAATGTATTGTATGATTGTTTCTAAGGCTAGAAAATAGAGTTGTTTGACCTTAAGTTAAAAAGTGTGATGTAATCTCCCAGTGCTGGCTCTTGTTCTGTTTCTATTGTGAAAGACAGGAATGCCTATTTGTCATAGGTTAGAGCTTCCTAAAGATAGTTGCAGTCTTTTTGGCTCAAGACTAAACTGATTTTATTTTCTATTTTCAGTACAGGGTGCATGACTTTCAGCTGCAGTCTCACAAAAAAATTGGTATGATGTTTTCTAAATCAGCACGGCCCAGCGACCGACTAAGTGTTGCTGCTTGCACTACTAGCAGTAGGAGGGCACCTACAGTGGGGCAAAAAAGTATTTAGTCAGCCACCGATTGTGCAAGTTCCCCCACTTAAAATGATGACAGAGGTCAGTAATTTGCACCAGAGGTACACTTCAACTGTGAGAGACAGAATGTGAAAAAAAAATCCATGAATTCACATGGTAGGATTTGTAAAGAATTTATTCGTAAATTAGGGTGGAAAATAAGTATTTGGTCACCTCAAACAAGGAAAATCTCTGGCTCTCACAGACCTGTAACGTCTTCTGTAAGAAGCTTTTCTGTCCCCCACTCGTTACCTGTATGAATGGCACCTGTTTGAACCCATCATCTGTATAAAAGACACCTGTCCACAGCCTCAAACAGTCAGACTCCAAACTCCGCCATGGCCAAGACCAAAGAGCTTTCGAAGGACACCAGGAAAAGTATTGTAGACCTGCACCAGACTGGGAAGAGTGAATCTACAATAGGCAAGCAGCTTGGTGTGAAAAAATCAACTGTGGGAGCAATCATCAGAAAATGGAAGACATACAAGACCACTGATAATCTCCCTCGATCTGGGGCTCCACGCAAGATCTCATTCCGTGGGGTCAAAATGATCATGAGAACGGTGAGCAAAGATCCCAGAACCACACAGGGGGACCTGGTGAATGACCTGCAGAGAGCTGGGACCAAAGTAACAAAGGTCACCATCAGTAACACACTACAACGGCAGGGAATCAAATCCCGCAGTGCCAGACGTGTTCCGCTGCTGAAGCCAGCGCATGTCCAGGCCCGTCTGAAGTTTGCCAGAGAGCACATGGATGATACAGCAGAGGATTGGGAGAATGTCATGTGGTCAGATGAAACCAAAGTAGAACTTTTTGGTATAAACTCAACTCGTCGTGTTTGGAGGAAGAAGAATACTGAGTTGCATCCCAAGAACACCATACCTACTGTGAAGCATGGGGGTGGAAACATCATGCTATGGGGCTGTTTTTCTGCCAAGGGGACAGGACGACTGATCCGTGTTAAGGACAGAATGAATGGGGCCATGTATCGTAAGATTTTGAGCCAAAACCTCCTTCCATCAGTGAGAACTTTGAAGATGAAACGAGGCTGGGTCTTCCAACATGAGTGTGTTCCAAAGCACACCGCCCGGGCAACAAAGGAGTGGCTCCGTAAGACGCATGTGAAAGTCCTGGAGTGGCCTAGCCAGTCTCCAGACCTCAACCCCATAGAAAATCTGTGGCGGGAGTTGAAAGTCCGTGTTGCTCGGTGACAGCCCCAAAACATCACTGCTCTCGAGAAGATCTGCATGCAGGAATGGGCCAAAATACCAGCTACTGTGTGTGCAAACCTGGTAAAGACCTATAGTAAACGTTTGACCTCTGTTATTGCCAACAAAGGTTATGTTACAAAGTATTGAGTTGTATTTTTGTTATTGACCAAATACTTATTTTCCACCCTGATTTACGAATAAATTCTTTACAAATCCTACCATGTGGATTCATGGATTTTTTTTTTTCACATTCTGTCTCTCACAGTTGAAGTGTACCTCTGGTGCAAATTACTGACCTCTAGGGATGGGTATCGTTTAGGTTTTATCTGATACCGGTGCCAAATCGGTACTTTTGAAATGGTGCCGGTGCTCAAACGGTGCTCAAACCGGTGCTTAAAGAATGGAGAACACAAAATTGGTCCAAAAACCTCTCATATTCAGCTGGTTTTTTGTAAAAAGATAACAATGTTAGCCTTTTCTGCAGCTATGGGGCATATATGGTATCACTCTTAGCTGGAAGCAGTGCTTAAACAATGGAAAAAATACAAACTTTGTCCAAAAACCTCTCATGTTTAGCTGTTTCCCTCTTTTTCTTTGGTCATTTTAGCCTTTTTGGCCAGGGTGAAGGGAGTATCTGCCATCAAACAAGAAGACAGCCGCATGTAGCTATGATGATGTTTGCTAGTTTACCTTACATGCATTAATGTAATAACGTGGTTAGCCTACTCAACGTAAATTACACACAAACAACATTAAGCTACTCACGCAGAGAAGAACGGCTGCTGCTGCCATCAAATACGGCGCATTTCTCGGCTTTTAAAAAAAAAAACGCTATGCGTTGCCAGGTGTTTCATCGGATTCGAGGTGTTACCTCCTTTGACAGTATCACAGTATCAGCTTAAAGCACTTGTTGCAGGCTGCTGAGTTTGCATATTTTGCTGTGAAGTACAGCCAGACTTTTGACCGCTTCGCCTTGGACATTTTTAATCTGTAGCTCTGCATAAAAGAACGTACGTACCTGGCCCCGCCTACTATCCTCGGAAACGTAAAATGATTGGCTAGAAGTGTATCACAGCTCAGGAAAAAAAAGCACCGAAATACAGCACCGAAATGTGCGCTGCTTTTCGGTCTGGTTACTACCGTTTATGTCAGAACCCATCCCTACTGACCTCTGTCATCATTTTAGGTGGGGGAACTTGCACAATCGGTAGCTGACTACTTTTTTGCCCCACTGTAGGAGCTATTGGCTAGTTGCACAACTTCATGTTCATCCAAAAAAAGAGCAAACATTTGGAAAACTATAATTTTATTGCATGCTGAACACTGGATTTGAGCAGTCTTATTCCAATAACAAATGTGGGATCAGCAGCAGCCCATTTATAAATATATACTTTGGTTTATTCCCTAACTTTTCAATAATTTGCTGTCCTTCAGCTATTTTAACCAACCAGGGATGTGATGACAGTGGAGTAGAAGCAGGATTTCACTAGACAGGTTCCTACAGGACTGCCAGACACTCACACACACAAAAGTTCCCCCTCACACTCACATTTTCAGCCAAGAACCATCAGTTACCTTAGCATCCATGTCTGTAGTGGGAGGACACTGTGGACACAAAAACTGCTATAAATGAAGGATTTTGTGTCAGCCTAAGAAGCCATTTTATCTAAGTCTGTGCATTTAAATGAACCCTCAGTTCTTTTCTCTAAGCCAGAAAGACTAGCAATTAGTTACTGGGCACAGGCTGTATGACGTTAGTGAGCTTTGGGAAACCCTGCAGGCCAGATTACAGCTTTATTATTACTAAAATGGGGGCTTTGGTTTTCAGTTGATTGATCTAGCTGAACAGTTGATTGTAGATTATAAGCTTTGGCAACCTTTTACAAGAACTATGATTTTATCTGTGATGCTGGAAACTCTAATTACCTTTTAAATGCACAGGAATGCCCCGCCTCTGAAGTTCAAAGAAACCTGTTTGTAGATTGCGTTTCCCACTGGATCTCTTTATCTGTTTTCAATGAAACTACAATAACAGCATAGGGAAACACGAGGAGTCAAACATGTTTGAATAATTTAATGAGAGAGAAAAAATTGCACTCTTGTTCCTCTATTTAATAACAAATGTATCTGTCCAGTACAGAGCCAGTAATTACAAATATTATTCATTATAGTAATTATTAGTTGGAAAAAAGTAATTAAAAGGCTAATGGCATTTTTTTTTCTTTGGCAACTGAAAACCAACGTCATGCCAGGCTAATTGCTGAAATATAAACCACTGCGCACTGCAAAGCTGTCCTGTGACCAGTAAGTGTTGTGCAGTGAATAGCGTTTTAGAAGCACGGAATAATTCTGTGGAAACCTTTATAAATTAAAACCGACACATCTGACATAAGCTAGATAAAGCAGACAAGGTACAGTAAGCAGAATAAGACAAAGTTTAAGTCCAAATTCAGAGATCAGGGAGGGAAAAGTGAGAGTCAGAGGGAGCGAGCAGGAGTCTGCCTGAGGAGGAGGGAGGCTGAGAAAGAAAAAGAGGAGAGCAGAGAGGCAGGCTTTGCCTTTTCTGGTAGTTGTAGTCACTGCAAAGACAAGCAGGAATTCTTTTTGCGCTGCAGAAGGACTGAGATATAAACCAGACTGTGGGAGCTGATATATGACAGGAGAGGAGTCTCTGTTGTCCGTGGACTAAACTTTTGCTATTGCTAAGGTATTGTAAACCAGCAGACAGAAGTTTTTATTGATTTTTTCATATGTTAAAAAAAGTTTGGGTGGGCCCTTTGTCATATTGCAATGTGTGTCTGTTAATCTGGACCCTACAAGCTGCTGTTAATTGAGTTTAAACTTTTTTTTTACATGTGCATTAAAAAGTAAATGTCCATTTCATTTAACTTAGGATACTCATGCTGACATTATATTTGTGTCTTTTAGTGAGAAAGCAAGGAGAACCTTTTGGCCACCATGGATGACGACTTTGACCGCCGCATGGAGCTGAGGAGGCAAAGGAGAGAGCAGATGCGCCTTGAAGCTGAAAAGTGAGTAATCCTGTAAAAACAACACATGCACACACACACAAAAGACACAGTCCTGAGCATGCAGACTTAAAATTACAAGTGAAACTCACAAAAAAAGGGTGAATGCACTGTGAATATCAGAACATCTTACACCACATCATCTTAAATTAAAGCCTCATTAGCATTGTTAGCATGCAAAGTATTTGTGTCGGCTCACAAAACAAACCGGATAGATTTTATATTTGATTAGCAGGGCCTACTCACCCACTCCGAAACACACACACACACACACACACACACACACACACACACACACACACACACACACACTTTTTTTTTTAGTTTTTAAACAGCAGCTGTTTCCCAGTCACATCTGTGGTGACACTTTTAAACCCTTGGGTGCAGTGAGCCATTCTGAAAACATTAAACAAGATGTTCCTCTTCTGATCGTTCTTCTGTGCCCTCCGATGATTGGTTCGTCTCATGGACACATGCTCAGTGAGCAGGCCTTTCTATATATGCATACTATATGTTGTTTGATGTATGGAAGGATGCATGATGGAGTTTTTTGTCTCCACACGGAGCAGAAGGAAGAGCCGATAATGGCCCAATGATCTCCACACTATCCTGAGCTCATTAAGGGGACCGTCATCTGTGCTGCTGTTTGGGTTTACCTTTCATTCTCTGTTGTTTCATTCAGTCTCTTTCATGTGCTCAGTAAATTAAACAATAATGTTTAAAAGATGGTGCTGATATCCACCCCAGTGGTGTAAAGTAGAAGGTTTGTACTTGCTGTGACCTCAGGTGGAGTAGAAACAAAGTGAGAGATGCTGACACTTAAAGATGTCAGAAGTGTTTAATCGCAGAGCTAATTAAACTGATGATCAAACACTGCGGTCACTGCATTTTACTCTCTGAATGGATTTGAAAAGATTATGATCACTTTAATCCTTTATGTGATCATATAATCAAGATGTCCAAACATAGCCCAGCATGTTGTGCTTTTTCCAGTCGGGTGCTGTTATATCAGATGTGCCATCAGTGCCCAAGCAACGAAGAGCATTCCTTGCAATTTTCTCACAGCCGGCCATGCCAAACCAGCCTGCCCTTCCTTTTATGCCTTCCAGTTCCTCTCCAAACGCTGCCGACACTGGAATGTTTTGACTGTCATTTTTATTCCAGTGCATAATAGCCTGCTCCGAGGGCTTCAGACTTACACTGCTTGAGCTGAGCTTTTTAGCCTCTTTCCTTCATTTCACTCAGCACCTCTGTTAGCCAAGTAGCTCCCATCATATTTCCCCTCATTTATTATGCTTCGTGTCCCTCGGGCTGGTTGTCTGAAATTTAACTGTGACATTTTGACAGCACTCAGTCAGGAAGCTTCTAAGTTTGGGCTGGGGTTCTCTCTAATTGGATTGCTTCCTCACTGATTTCTCTAGGTGATCCGTGCCACTTGGAGAAATCTTTGCCTGTGGATTTATTGGCTTTCCGCCTCATTTGGGTCTTTGTTGCTGTTTTAAAGACAGAAAGGATTCTTGCGGTTGCCTTCCACCTCTCGCAACATCTGTAAAAGATTGCCTCGCAGATTCAGGAAGAGCAGAGGGAAATAATACCCTTGTGCTATCAATGGACCATTTCAAGCTCCCTCTCTGTCTCATAAAGCCTGGTAATACTTAAAAAGATACTCCCAGGCATGTTGAAAGATTAACTGTGGAAGCATTCAAAGCTGGATGAAAGTCACTGACAGGAGATATGGGGTTGATGGAGAGGAACAGCATTGTTCTGCATCCCTATTCTGTTGCTTTTTCTCCCTTTTTCATATATTACATGTTGTAGTATTAAGTCCCAAGTGAGCCAGTCTTTTGAAGTACACGCATCTTCTTGGATGTGACATTTGCATGTGTAGCACGTGTGTTTATAATTATTTCTTATAGACTATTTTCCTCTCAGTTGTGGTATCTCAAATCTTCATCGTGTCTTTTAAAATCAGCTTTAGATGGTATGGCTTTAGCTTCTCATGTGGTCAACATAAAAATGTCACATATCACATATTTCTTTTGGAGGAAATTGTGTTTTTGATTTATGTGAAGTTTTTTAAATTTTTATCAGGAAAAACACTTGTTTTGTCACTTTAGGTTTCTTAAAAACATAAAATAAAATGTGTATGGGAAACTCCACTCTACACTAAAGCCTTACATAACATGTCATAGTGTGTCACAAGTAAAGTAGGCACAACCACGAGGTCCATGGAGCTCAAAGCATTTACAGTTAGGTCCATAATTTGTTTTCATCTGTTCATCTATACAGCGTCAAAGTGAATTTGCAGTCAGCTTTTAATACTAGTACAAATACTAGAAGAGGAAAGTACCATTGGGAACGATCCAGCATTCTCACGTAGGCAAACGTGTAGTAAAAAGACAGAGACAGGAAGTTAAACTAATAGGCATACACAAGCAAAGTGATAGGCAAAAAACAAAAAACAAAACATGAGCCGAAACTATATCACAAACTCCAAACCAAGGCATTTACAGATTCAATAAAGGACTAGATGTTACAATCTCTGATAATGCATTGCTTCAAATGAAGAAAGTCTTGAGGGATGGCTACTATGAAGAAAGGCAGCCTGAAAGCTTTACCAGCGGGACACATCATCAGTTGTGGCTTAACTTCACAGGGTGTTTCGGGCCTTTTATCACAAATTATACCAATTTTATTTTCTGCTTCTTTTAACTTCCTTGGTTAGGTTTAGGGATTAGAAATCTGATCTAGAGTATAATTTTTAAAGACAGCTCATCAATAGTGGACCTTGGATTCATTGGGTGTTTTAGCCATTAACACTAGACAGTGATATTTTAGCACAAATGGTAAAATGGTAAATGGCCTGTATTTATATAGCGCTTTTCTAGTCCCTAAGGACCCCAAAGCGCTTTACATATCCAGTCATCCACCCATTCACACACACATTCACACACTGGTGATGGTAAGCTACATTGTAGCCACAGCCACCCTGGGGCGCACTGACAGAGGCGAGGCTGCCGGACACTGGCGCCACCAGGCCCTCTGACCACCACCAGTAGGCAACAGGTGAAGTGTCTTGCCCAAGGACACAACGACCGAGACTGTCCAAGCTGGGGCTCGAACCGGCAACCTTCCGATTACAAGGCGAACTCCCAACTCTTGAGCCACGATCGCTGCCATTAAGCCAGAGTAGCTTTCACGTGGATTGACGTGTTTTCATGGTTTAACCCAAAAAACTAAAATGCATTTTAAACAAAAGACTGTAATTCTGCACATGTGCTCTTTCAGGACAGGTAACACCAATGATGATGATGAGGAAGAGGCTCGGGAGCGAAGGAGACGCGCAAGGGAGGAGAGAAAGAAGATGAAAGACTCAGAGGAATCTGGTACGACTGAGGTGATCGACACTAACAGGTAAGATGTGTAGCCATCATCTAGAATGAGGTTAAATAAGTAACTTCCCATTAGGGGTTTTCTTAATGAAAAAAACTTTTTTTTGACGTATGAAAAATAAATTTACACACAAGTTGAATTGTTGTGTATAAAAGCAGCACATTTTATTACCTTGGCCTATTGCACAAATTAACTGTGTCACAAAAAACAAAAAAGTGTTTTTTCATTTAATTTTATTCAAATGCTTTTTTGTTCCTGCGTAAGCGTCACTGAGAGAGAGAAAAAGAAAAACGCAGCAGCTCTACAGCCTATCTAAGTGTTTGGTATTGATAAAGCCCTCCAGCCTTAATATTTGGAAAGCTCCAGCGGTTGTGAGGTTCTTGGATTGATGTTTTCGCTGGTTAGCCACAGGAGAAAATTCCACTCAGAAAGACTTGTGGGCTCATCACACTTGATCAGACCAAAACATTTGATAGCAGCCAAGATTTTGAGGTTCGACTTTGATTGAATTTAATCTTTGGTGTTTTGTTTTTGTTCTTTAATTTTTCAGCGTGACAGAGACAGAGTCCTCCACGGCCGTAAACGAAGGGGCAGATGATGATCAAGCTTTGCTGGAGCGCCTCGCCAGAAGGGAGGAACGCAGGCAAAAGAGGATGAAGGAGGCCATGGAGAGACAGAAGGAGCTCGATCCCACAATTGGCACCACCAATGGCACAGACGTCACATTGGAAGAGCAGACTTTCATCAGCATCAGCAGGCAACAAAATACAGAGGAGGAGGAGGAGGAGAAGGAGGAGGAGGAATCTGCCCAGGAGGAGGTGACGAGAACTGATACTAACTCTTGGAGGAAAGAAGAAGAAGACACAAAGGAGGACGAGAAGGTAAGATGTGTTTCAGCCTTTTTGTTTGTTTTATAAATTATAATGTATTTACTGGGGAAAAAAGTTTTTATATTGTGATTTTTTTTTATTGATTAATTGATTTATTTTTGTTGTGATTGTCAGGAATCTGTTGAAGAATCAAGAACACAAACAACAGAAAATGAGGTAGAGTTTTATGTCTTTTTACCTCTTTTAGACTCATTAATCCAACTCCATAAAACTGACGGGAAGTAAATTTAATTTGTTTTTGTAGGAAGAGACTGAGGAGAAGGCTGCAGCAACAGAGGTGGACACTGAGGAGCCAGGTTTAGAAAATAAAGATGCTGAAGATGAGCCTGCGCCTGGTGTTGACAATGAAGAAGAAGAAGAAAAGAAGAGGCAAGAAGAAGAAGAAAAGCATCAAAAGGAAATGGAAGAAAAGCGGAGGATAGAAGAGGAAGAAAGACAAAAAAGGGAAATGGAGGAAAAACTCCAGAAGGAGGAGGAAGAAAAGACACTAAGGGAGGAGGAGGAAAGGAGAAAGAAGGAAGAAGAGGAAAAACAACAGAAGGAAACTGAGGAGAGGCTTAAACAAGAGGAAGAGGAAAAACAAAAACAAGAGATGGAGGAACAAATGAAAAAAGAAGAGGAGGAAAGACAGAAAAGAGAGCTGGAAGAGAGACAAAAGAAAGAAGAGGAAGAGAAGCAGAACACCGAGGTGGAAGAGAGACTGAGAAAAGAGGAAGAGGAAAGGCAAAAAAAGGAGCTGGAGGAAAAGAAGAAGAAAGAGGAAGAGGAAAAACTGAAAAGGGAAATGGAAGAAAAGAAAAAGAAAGCAGAAGAGGAAAAACGAAAGAAGGAAATGGAAGAGAAGAAGAAAAAGGAGGAAGAGGAGAAACAAAGGAAGAAAGAAGAGGAGGAGAGACGAAAAAGGGAAGTGGAAGAGAAGAAGAAAGTAGAGGAGGAAAAAAGGAAAAAGGAGGCTGAAGAGAAGAAGAAAAAAGAGGAAGAGGATAAGCGCAAAAAGAGAGAGATGGAAGAGAAGAAGAAGAAAGAGGAGGTATTGATGGGATTTGTGGGACTTTTGTGTTAATGTAACTATTTGCAAAGTAAAAAAACACTCTTTATTTATGTGGGTTTGTTCTTGCTTTGCTGTGTGATGTGGTTTTGTGGTTTGGTCACAGATCACAGTGCAGTCGCAGTGTTTTGCTGGAGGTGGTGATATCAAGGATGCTGCAGTGTCATAGCTCTTTAGCTTACATCTGCTTTGCATTCACTACCAGTACTCCACTATTGTTTGATGGCCTTTGTCCTCTGTGTGTGTGTGTGTGTGTGTGTGTGTGTGTGTGTGTGTGTGTGTGTGTGTGTGTGTGTGTGTGTGTGTGTGTGTGTGTGTGTGTGTGTGTGTAACACTGGATGCTTGCTGATCTTTTCTTTCTCTCTTATTTTCACATCTTCGTGTGAAGGAAGAGAAGCCGAAGAGATTTGGGTTTAAGGAGAAGGTAAAACAATACTAGCTGTCAATATTCAATATGTGTTTATTTTTCTTTTATGGAAGAAAAACTTTTCTTTTCCCGTCTTTTTTGAAAGATTGAACCAACCAAACAGAATGGAGCTGTCATTGAAAGTAAATTAAAGAAAACAGAAAAGACATCAAGGTACATCTTGGCAAACTGTCTCCACAATGTAATGGGACCACTGCTTATAGACAGTCAATGATTTTGATCACTGTTAAGTCTAATCTGCATATTTTAACATGTGAATTAAATAAACTGTGCCTGTTTGCGAGCAGGGACAATCCGCCCTCCACTAAAGCAGAAGACCTGGAGCGACAGGAGGCTGAGCGAAAACTGCAAGAGCTGAAGCGCAGACGAAACAATGCGGAAAGTGAGGAGTTTGAGAAGATGAAGCAGAAGCAGCAGGGTGCCGAGGCAGAGCTGGAGGAGCTGAAGAGGAAGAGAGAGGAGAGGAAGAAGATCCTCGAGGAAGAGGAGAGGCAAAGGAAACAGGCGCTAGAGGAAAAGAAAGCCAAGGAGCAGGCGAGGATGTGTTATTTGACATTCAGGGGTTAAATATACCAATTTAAGACAGTGCATGGGTTTGGATATGTGCTATTTATCATATGTGTGGCTACAGAAATGTGACAGCAAAATGGGGCTTTTGTAACAGGAGGAGAGAAAGAGGATGAAGGAAGAAATAGAGAAAAGGAGGGCGGAGGCTGCAGAGAAGAAGAAACAGATGGAGGAGGGGTCTACAAAACCAACCTTTACTATCAGTCCCAAAGGCTCCTCTAAGGTGAGTGTCTGAGAATTGGTTCGTACGGCTTAGTTGTCACACAAGGTTCACTGAGTTGAGTTTACACACACAGTCTCGGTTGTATTTGCCCAGATCCTGCAAAGCCAGCTAAACATATGGCCACTTATCCACACTAGAAACAAAAAGTGTCTGTGTATCTTTTTAGAGTAATTTAAATAAATGCTTTATTAAACTTTGAGCACTATAATAATAACAAACTTTGAAGTCATAGCCAGATATCTGAAAACCCAGCTGAATAGAGAAAAATGCTTTTATTATAACTTGTGTGAGTAAACTCTTGAAAATAGTGACACTGTAATAGTACAGGCTGTAAAATATAGCTGTCTTGTATAAATAATGTATCTGGTTTTTATAAACTTTTATGTAATTGAAAGAAATTCCTTGAGTTTTTTTTTTTTGTCACCATGAGGTTGGAAGGCAACCAGAGACTCAACGACATGTACTAAGCAAATAACACACTGTTTCATTTTCAAATCTAGGTTTTCTCACATACTGTGAGATGATTTGGAGTGCTGCCTGGTTCATTTTGTTACTTGATGACAGAGCCAGCCAACCTGTTTCCCCCTGTTTCCATGCTTTGTGCGAAGTGGAGCACAGATATTGTTGTTCTCCCTTTATGGTCAAACATTTTTTCCTGACTACTGTTTTTGTTCATTTGGCATTCCCTTATCAAGTTCTGGTTTTAATTCCACTGATATAAGCTGTATGCTATTGATTAAAAAAAATAATGACACCTTGTGGTGCAACGCTACCATAGCTTTTTTTGTAGAGTGTGTCTTTTGTCGTGTCCCCCCACCTCACAGCACTGACCGGTCATGGCAGATTGCTGCCCCTTCCTGACTGTTCTTCTGATTTGGCGCTATATAAATAGAATTGAATTGAGTTGCAGAATGTGATTTGTGGCTTTGAAACGCTACTTGGTGTAAAAATCCACATTGTTTTGTGCAGATTGGGGAGAAGGCAGAATTCCTCAGTAAATCAGCCCAGAAAAGGTAAGCCACAAAAAAGATTTTTTTCCAGTACAAGAGAAAACGATAAATAAGTGGTTGGTGGCTTTTACTAATGCCCAGTGCCTGGTTCATCTGTGCAGCACCACAGCCAGAGTGTCACACACTCCTATTGTCTCCAAGATTGGCAACAGAATGGAACAATACACTTCTGCCATCCAGGTGAGAGCTGATCTCTATGTTAAATATTAATCACCATCCTTAATAAAGGTAGCAGTAATAGTCATGTTTTATTTGAACATATATTCTTTTAAGTTGCAACCAATGCAACAACCTTAAGATGGTCCATTTGAAGTCAGAGTATGATGCATCAGCTACACGAGAAACACATTTTTCTGGTGTAAATGGTTTAAATGGAGCAAGTCTCACATCCTATGTATGGTTAAGTGTCATCGACTCATCTCTATTAATGGGTCAAACCAGGCTGAGAGGTGAAGTGTAGTGTTAGTTCAGTCAGATGACACAGTCAAGCTCAACCCACGGTTCATAATGACTCACATTCAGCACATCCAGTAGACCTATTTCATATGAAATAGAAGGTAAACACAGGTATTATTAATCACACCAATTAAGATTCTCCACCTCCATGCACATAGATGGGTGGGTAGGTCCCAGAACAGAGCAATACTTCCAAATATAGGTTGTAGATGGAAAGAATAATTATTTTTAACTAATGTGAGTCTGACTAAAATGGTAATGGAAAAAAAAGCTGGACAGTAAATATTTGTTAAGACTGAGGAGCCATCAAGATTTAAATTTAGATAAGATTTAAAATCTTATCTAAGTAAATGTAGCAGATAAAATGTTCAATGTTAGCCTGCGAATTTGAAATATACACATATGAAGGGTGTATATTTCAAATTAAATATGTGTAGATTAAATTTTTTTTTTTTTAAGCTGTATTTTCTTCACTTGGTACTAAATGATTAAAAGTTACAGTTAGTTATATTTGTATTGCAACATGGACCTAATGTCAAAGCTCTGAAAAGTGCCGATCATCATTTTGAGGCTTTTTATCTCAGTAAATAGTAGAATAAAATTGATAAATTGAAATGAAGCACAGTTATCTTAAAATTGTGCTTAAGTACATTAATGTTCTTGGGTAAATTTAAATCTATGTTGTTATTTGTGTCCCTGAGCTTGCTCCTGTGTTTGCCCATGTAAATGTAACTAAATACATCTTTGGGTGCCTAGAAAAGCGCTATATAAATGCAGTCCATTATTATTATTATTATCTTTTTACAGGGAAACAAAGATGTAAAATCTCCCAAGTCTCCAGTGGCAGATATTCCTACGGGGGGAACACGCAGCATCAAAAGTATGTGGGAGAAAGGCAACGTGGGCAGCACCTCTGAAAGTCCCTCACCTGCAAACAAGGTAACGGAGAATGAGACAGAAAGAGGCTTAGTGTGGTTTAGTGTGTGATTGCATATTTAAAGTGTTTCTTCAGCAGGATGTGGCCGGTATCAAAGGAAGTGTGACCGGACGTGTCAACAGTTGGACGGGAAAGCCGGCAGAAGGCGAGAAGACAGTAGCGCCAGCACCTGCAGCAGCAGCACCGGCACCAGCGCCATCAGCAGCTGCAAAGCCAGCACCAGCAGCAGCAGCAAAGCCCGCAGTAAGACCTGATAAATCCTTGCCGTGATCACACATCCACACACTATTGTAAATCAGACGCCAGTCTTCAGCAGAGTAATCCCTTGATATTCTGCACATGCTGATGTGCTCATTTGCACATCAACATGCCTGTCCTTTGTTGGCTGCAGCCTTTGGGTCTGCACTCCAGGGCTGGACGGTGCTGCTGTCTTAAGTCTAGCAGCACCACATGGAGAGTTTACTGAACAGCATATGCTGTCATGGCTTTCTCTGAGTTCTTGTACACATGATGGGAAAAGCTTCAATTAATTTATTTGACCAGGAACCCATGAGAAATCTTTGTACAGAAGCAAAAAAAAGTATTTATCTATTGCAGACAACAGAAGAGCCATGAAACACCTTTCCTTTTAACATAATTTATTTTGTATTTAAATCCTATATTCCAGAAAACTGCAGTATTTTCAAACAGAAATCTCAGTTTGCATTTAACTCTCCCTGAAATGCATGTTTTAGTCCTACTGATGAGTCCATACTTTGAGTGTCCTTTGGAAAAGGAGGAAAGGGTCATATCTATTCATAGCTATCACATATTATGACATGTCACAACAAGTAGATGGAAACTTAATGATTTAATTTGTTCTCTTTATGGTCATATAGCATAAATAAATGTGTACTAGGGTAGTCAGTGAGCACTGTGTCCTCTTCTTAAAGTCAGACACCAGCTGCTAGTAAAAACTGTCTGGAGACACATTCATGGGGAGTAAGGTTGGTAGATGACGTGTGACATTGTTCTTAAGCAAAATTTATGAGCAAGATAACTTTGGTATCAAATATCTTGGCCAGAGAAGTTCTGTAACCTTGCTGTTACTCTTGCAGTAACACTTCCCCCTGATGGGTTGAAGCTGTACCGCAGTCTGGTGCATGTGTGGATATTAGCATTAAATCTTTACTGTGTCTTTAGTGTGCTAGTGGTATTTTTCAGCCTTTCTGTCCTCTTTAATTGTGCTCTTTCCTTCAGCTATCCTCACTCAAGCTTTTCCTGCTGCTTTTTGTCTGCTCGTCAAACTGGTAAAGGTTTTGCATATACTTCACCAATATCACCAGTAATAACCAGAAGCCTAATAAATATGTTTGGGAACTGTATTTGCATCCATTGAAGGGAAATCATTTGGTACATTTACTCCCTGGACATTGATGACTTCATACTTCATGTGATGTTAGTTTTTAGTTCTCCTTTGCTTAAACATGTCACTTAAACCCTTTACTAAGGAATCACTGTCTTCTCAGGATGAAAGCAGTTCTATAAAGCCCTTCAAATCTGTTAGAGGACCGATAAGGAAAGCTCTCCAATGTTTTACAGACAGTCCAAGTTATTGCTACTTTTTCTCATTCCTCACCATAAAAATGGTCACACTTTCAGTTATCTGATTTAATTTAAAGTAGGTTGAGGAGAACATTTGAGACAATTTACTCATAGTACCTCTGTGCTTTCTGCTGAGAAATTTCTTTGGATAAAAGCTTCTTCTTTTCTATACTTTTTGCTTAAGTAGCTGGTCTAAATATTTCTTCTGGCACTTCCCAGGGCTAACAATCTTTTTGTGCATTTTGTTTGTGACAGGATGTGAAACCAGCTGATGTGGGCAATAAGCGTGGCATGTGGGAAGCAAAGAAGGGCTCTACGCCTGGAAAGGTAAAGACACAGACACTGTTCTTTGAAGGGGCAATGTTAGTGTTTTAAAGGATTTACAATGATGTGGTAATAGTTGTTTTTCTTGATGTAGTCTACCTAATACATGAGTGAAAGTGGTCATTTGTGAAAATGTGACTCCAAGCTGATGTTACTTATTTGGAATCTTAAGTAAAAACATAAGATACACGGCTGCTCCAGTAATTCACTCGTTCCACATTTTGTCATGTTATAGTCTTATTTGTGTTTCACCTCAAAGTTCTACACACGATACACCATAATGACGAAGTGAAAAAAGATTGCTTGAAATTCTTGCAAATTTATTACAAAATATAATAAATAAATAAAAATACTCAAAACTGAGCTCAGATGCATCCTGAGCATCTGTCACATCTTTCTACAACTTAACTGGAGTTCACCTGTGGTAGATTCAGTTGATTTGACATGATTTGGAAAGGCACACACTTGTCTATATAAGGTCCCATACTAGACAGTGCACAAACCAAGCCATGAAGTCTAAGGCATTGAGCACAGATGTGGGGAAAAGTGCAGAAATTTCTCTGGCCACTGATGGAGGCCACTGTGCTCCCTGGGAGCACAGTGGCCTCCATCACCTGTAAATGAAGAACTTTGGACTCTTGGTAAAGTTGGCTGCCCGGCCAATCTGAGAAATTAGGGTAGAATGGCCCGAGTCAGCGACTTGACCAAGAACTCGATGGTGACTTTGATAAAGACAGGAGAACCTTCCAGAAGGACAACTATTTCTACAGCACTCCAGCAATCAGGCCTGTATGAGTGGCAAGATGGAAGCCAATCCTCAGCAAAAGGAATATGACAGCCCACCTGGAGTTTGCCATATGCTTACCTGAAGGACTTTCAGACCACAACAAACAAAATTCTCTGTTCTGATGAAACAAAGATCGAACTCTTTGGCCTGAATGCCAAGAGTAATGTCTGGAGGAAACCAGACAGTGCTCATGGCCGGGCCAGTGCCATTCCTATAGTGAAGCATGGTGGTGGCAGCATCATCCTTTTGGATGTTTTTCAGCAGCAGGAACTGGGAGACTAGTCAGGGTCAGAGAAAAGATGAATGCAACAATTTACAGAGATGTACTTGATGATAAGCTGCACAAAAGCACTCTGGACTAGGGCGAAGGTTCATTTTCCACCAGGACTATGACCCAAACCTCTAAGATCATATTGAAAAAGACTTGAAGCTGTAACTGCTGCCAAAGGTGCTTCAATAAAGTGTTGAGCAAAGGCTGTAAATCCTTATGTACATGTTATTTTTTTATTTTTAATACATGTCAGAGAATGTATCAAGCATTTTTTTTTTCACCTTCACCTTCATTATGGAGCACTGTATGAAGAACTTTGAGGTGAAAAATGAATTTGATCCATCTGGAACAAAATATGGAAAAAAGAAAGCACTGTGAATACTTAGATGATAATTTGCCTGAATACCAGTAGATGATTTGTCTTCCCTCATTTATTTTGTTTCCTTTATTCCTTCTGCTTGCACAGGTGGCTGTGGGAGGCAAGTTTTCTCGTTAATGGTAAGCTTCTGAAGTGACTGTATGCAGTGGTCAAATGTAACTAAGTACCCTTACTCAATACTGAACATTTATCATTGCACAAGTAAAAATAAATAGTCTAACATACAGTAACACTTGTGCATAACTATAATATACCACTAAAAGAGTTTAATAGTTGTTCCTTGTTTAATGTCAGAGAAAAGGTTTAACAAATACTAAACAGATAGACTCTCTTATGGTAGAGTTAATATGAAGTGACACCTAGCTAGCTTACAGAGATGGGAAATTAGGGCAAACAACCGATCATTTAAAAAACAATAGTTCAAAGTTCAAACTTATTTATATAGCAGTTTTAAAACAACAGGTGTTGACCAAAGTACTGTCCAATAACATGGACAAGGCAATAAATATAAAAAAAAACCAGAATAGTATTTTAGAAGAGAATAAAATCATAAAAAGAGAATAAAATCATAAAAAGAGAATAAAATCATAAAAAAGAATAATAGTAACAAACTCATGATGAATCAAAAGCCAGAGAATAAAAACGGGTCTTTAGACGACTTTTAAAAGTATCCAGTGTTGGGGAGGATCTGATAATCAAAGGCAATGTATTCCAAAGTTTGGGGGCAGTCACAGCAAATGCCCGGTCTCCTCTGTGTTTTAATCTGGACCTAGGGATAACCAAAAGCATTTGGTCTGCAGACCTCAAGGATCTTGGGGGAGAATACCAGGTTAGGAGATCAGCAAGATATGTAGGGGCTTTCTTTGCAAGCTCCTTTGACAGCAAGATATGTAGGGGCTAGTCTATGCAACGACTTAAAAACAAGTGTTAAGATCTTAAAGTCAATTCAAAAGCTGACTGGCAGCCAGTGTAGTGATGCAAGTATAGGAGATATATGATCTCGCTTGTGTGTGCCAGTTAGGAGCTAGCTGCAGTCGGCCAGTTGATGAAGAGGTGACACCAGACTAGAGACTATTACAGAAGTCGAGGCGAGATGAGATGAAGGCATGGATCGCTTTCTCAAAATCTCTGAAACAGAGAAAGATAAGATAAGATAAGATAAGATAACCTTTATTAGTCCCACATGTGGGAAATTTGTTTTGTCACAGCAGGAGTGGACAGTGCAAAAGTTATGAGGCAAAAATTAGAATACAATAAGAATAAATACAGTACACAACTGTATAGAATAGAATAAAATAAAATACTATATACAGTAGAATAAAATAAAATAAATATACAATAAGATAAAAATAGAATACAAATACAAATACTATATACAACTGAGTAAAAATACAACGATGACAGAAAGGATTATTGCACTTAGTATTATTGCATATGTATGGATGTGTGTGCTTGATCAGTTAAAGTCTTTATTATGGAGTCTGACAGCAGTGGGGAGGAAAGACCTGCGAAATCTCTCCGTCCCACACCGTGGGTGCCGCAGTCTCCCACTGAAGGAGCTGCTCAGTGCTGTCACAGTCTGCTGCATGGGGTGGGAGACGTTGTCCAACAGGGATGACAGCTTAGCCGCCGTTCTCC
This sequence comes from Copadichromis virginalis, assembly GCF_057382275.1. Taxonomy (NCBI): domain Eukaryota; kingdom Metazoa; phylum Chordata; class Actinopteri; order Cichliformes; family Cichlidae; genus Copadichromis; species Copadichromis virginalis. Next base: position 17,889,761 of record NC_140624.1, read on the forward strand.
TGTCACTCACCACCTCCACTGGGTCCAGAGGGCATCCTAGAACAGAGCTGGCCCTTCGGATCACCCTGTTCAGTCTCTTCCTGTCCCCAGCAGAGATGCTGCCGCCCCAGCAGACCACACCATAAAAGATAGCAGAAGCCACAACAGAGTCATAGAAGGTCTTCAGGAGTGGGCCCTCCACTCCAAACGACCTGAGTCTCCGCAGCAGGTACAGCCTGCTCTGCCCTTTCCTGTAGAGGGCGTCTGAGTTATGAGTCCAGTCCAGTCTATTGTTCAGATGAACACCAAGGTACCTGTAGCTGTCCACAGCCTCAATGTCCATACCTTGGATGTTCAGTGGTTGCAGTGGAGAATGCTTGTGCCTGCGGAAGTCTACCACCAGTTCCTTGGTTTTACTGGCGTTGATCTGGAGGTAGTTCAGCTGGCACCAGTCCACAAAGTCTTGGGTCAGACCTCTGTACTCCTTGTCGTCCCCATCAGTGATGAGGCCGACTATTGCAGAGTCATCAGAGAACTTCTGCAGGAAGCACTGGGTGGAATTGTGGGAGAAGTCTGCAGTGTAGATGGTGAAGAGGAACGGAGCCAGAACCGTTCCCTGTGGGGCCCCCGTACTGCAGACGACCCTGTCCGACACACAGCCCTGAGTCCTCACATACTGTGGTCGGTCGGTGAGGTAGTCCAGGATCCAGGTAGTGAGGTGATGGTCCACTCCAGAGTTCACCAGCTTGTCCTTTAGAACCGAGGGAAGAATGGTGTTGAAGGCACTGGAGAAATCAAAGAACATGATTCTCACAGTGCTTCCAGCGGTCTCCAGGTGAGCGAGGGAACGATGTAGGAGGTGAATGACGGCATCATCCGCTCCAATGCCAGGCTGGTAGGCAAACTGAAGTGGGTCCAGTGATGAGCTTATTAGGCGCCGAAGCTGAGCCAGGACCAACCGCTCCAGGGTCTTCATCAGGTGGGATGTCAGAGCCACCGGCCTGTAGCTGTTGAGGTCCTTGGGGCGTGAAGTCTTTGGCACTGGTACAACACAGGAGGTTTTCCAGAGCTGTGGGACTCTTCCCAGCCTCAGGCTCAGGTTGAAGAGGTGCTCCATCACCCCACACAGTTGGTCCGCGCAGGACCTGACGACCCTCGAGCTGATGCCATCTGGACCCGCTGCCTTCTTGCCATTAATCCTCCTCAGTTCCCTCCTAACCTGGGTGGTTGAGAGAGACAGGCTGGAGCCTTGTGTTGAGTGTGTATTGGATGCTGCAGTTGGGGGTGGGGGGGAGTGAGCAGGGTGAATAGAGGAGGTGTGAAGTGTCTGGGCTTAACTTTTGTAATTAGGTGAAGATGAAGGAAACTGGTTTTGACTACATTATTTATCTGTTTATGAAATGTTAAATTGCTGTCAAAAATCACCCCTAAATTTCTTGCAAATGGTTTTTTATCACTTTCTAAGGGGCCATGGTCATAATGGTCAGAAGGACCAAAGACAATGACCTCAGTTTTCTGTTCATTTAGATTTAGAAAATTTAGAGCCATCCATGCCTTGACATCTTCTAGACAATCAAACAGTCCCTTCAGAGGATTCACAGATTTTCATTTTAGTGGAAGGTAAATCTGAGAATCATCTGCGTAACAGTGAAACGAAATTCCATATTTTTTAAAAATAGATCCCAACGGGAGCATATAAATTGAAAAAAGGACTGGACCAAGGATAGAGCCCTGGGGGACCCCGCAAAAAAGGGTCGTCTTTGGAGACAATGTGTCTCTGAATCTAACAGAGAAAGTACGATTAGATAAGTAGGATTTAAACCATTCCAAAGCAAGCCCTTTAATTCCGGCACATTGTTCCAGTCAAGAGATAAGAATCCTGTGATCTACTGTGTCAAAAGCAGCACTGAGGTCTAATAATATTAAAATAACAGAATCTCCCAAGTTGGTAAAAGTTAAAAGGTCATTAGAAACTTTAAAAGAAAATAAATCTGCGTGTGATTTCAAGTGGGTTAAATTCTAGACTATTTGTCTTTATCCAGTGACTTCCTGTTCATGGAGTCTCCAATGACCAGAACCCCTTTGGTAACCAAACCAACTGCTAGCTGTAGCTTTCTTCCTTCCTTTCTTCCTTCACAGACATAGCTGTAGCTTTGTATTTACAAACTTAAGTGTGGTATAGGTCACCACTTCCTTTATCAGAAATAGACAGCCTAGAATAAAGTAAAGGGCGAATGACAACACACATTTCCTAAAATATCAAATTAGTCCTTTTGCTGGAGATATTTTTAGTGTCTCTACATTGGGGTTAGCTCTACTTTCACTCGGGCAAAGTGAATACTTCTTTTAACACTGCAAAGCTGAACATCGTACATGTTAAACCAGGGCTTTATGTTGGTCAGTCCTGGGGGAAGCAAACTTGAGATGAAGTGTGTCTGCTCTTCAAAACATGTACTGGACAAGTACAATAAGCCTTGACTGATTTATAGCCCAGCAGGAGCTCGTAACTACTACTACCCACCAACTTCTCTTTCTACCAGCGTAGCTGCTCACTGTAAATCAAATCTGCTGCTGGAGATTTTTGGGCACGGGCTCAGCTCTGTGGCACTGCGATCTATATTTAAAAAAACCCTCACCCTGACCTTGTTTCCCAGTATAAAGAAAGTTCCAGACTCCTGGGATGACTGTCATGTTTTTGCTGTGGGCTGTTCCCCAAGTTCCACCTGGACTTGGGGAACCGTGGGGAGTGTCAGAGAGCTGTCAGGCATACCAGAGTGCAGCTGCTTGATTGTCACATTACAACTGACTGCTGAAAAGGATTACTAGCCATTTAAGAAGCAAATCGGGCTCGATCACCAGGCTTATTCACTCAGCGCTAATGATAAAAACCTAAGATGAGCTACCACAGCTACATAGGACAAGTTAAAACGTTTGACTTTACAACATAAATCATGAAAAAGATATTGACTTTGGCATAATAAAGCTGCCTTGCTTCTTCGTGTTCAAATATCACGTTTCTTCTGACATGAAGGCATCAGTGCTTGGGCCAAAGTGTGAACAATAGGAGTGGAAAAGTGTTTGTCGAGTGTCAACTTCAACTCTAAATAGCACTCCTTGCTTGTAGCCTTCCAACTTCTTCATCAGAAATAGACGGCTGAGCAATGAAGTAAAGGGCAAATGACCAAGTTACAGCTTTCAGTCACAAAGCAAAGTGTCCTAACTCTGAACAACAACAACAGCGGCACTGAACATGCATTATATTGTATTTATAGAGAACAATGGTCGTGAAAGCATTGATTAATGATGCTGAGGCTAGTGGCTGATGATCTTTATGTTTTAAAGTTGACACACTTGAAGGAAAATATGCACTGATCAGTTTTAAGCTGCTTTCCCCTCTTGTATCTGTGGAAGCATTGTCTGTTAAATTGTCTGTTAAAATGTTTGAGGCCCATATCAAACATGGCCAAGTATGTCCTCCTTCATTTCTTAGTTTTTTGCATATTTGGTACACTTTCATGTTTCAGATATTCAAATAAATTTTAACAATAAGCATAAATACAAAATGCAGCTTTTAAATGAAAATTTCATTTATTAAGGGAAAAGGTTAACCAAACCAACCTGGACCTGTGTGAAACAGTAAGTGCTCCCTAAAACTAATGATTGGTTGTGTGACCACTGGCAGCAGGAACTGCAATTAAGTGTTTGTGATACCTGGCAATGAGTCTTTCACATTGCTGTGGAGCAGTTTTGGTTCACTTCTCTTTGCAGAATCGTTTTAGTTCAGCCACACTGGATGGAAACGGCCTGCTTAAGATAATGCCAAAGCATCTCAATCTGATTTAAGTCCAGACTACTCAAAACCTTCATTTTGTTTGTATTTTTATTTTGGGGGGCAATTCAGAGGTGGACTTGGTGGTGTGTTTCTTATCATTGTCTTATTGCATAACTTAAGTGAGCTTGAGCTTCAGGCCATGAACTTATGGCCTGACATTCTCCTTCAGGATTTCTGCTAGACAGCAGAATTTATGGTTCGTCAAGGTCCTGAAGTATGATCCGCTGGTATGATCTGTTTATGAAATGCTGTGTTAGTTTTATGCCAGATGTAATAGGACTCAAACCTTCCAAAAAGTTCAACCTTTGTCTATTCAGTCCACAGAATATTTTCCCAAATGTCATCAAGATGTTTTTTGGCAAATGTGAGGCGAGCTTTTGTGTTCTTTTTGGTCAGCAGTGGTTTTCTCCTTGGAACTCTGTATTGTTGAATCATGACCTTAATCTAACGAGTAAAGTCTTCTGTTCTTTAGATAGTGTTCTGGGTTCTTTTGTGACCTCCTGGATGACTTGTAGATGCATTCTCAGAGTAATTTTCGTGGACGATCACCCCTGGGAAGGTTTATCACTGCTCCAAGGTTTCTCCATTTGTGGATAAAGGCCTTCGTCATGGTTCACTGGAGTCCCAAAGCCTTAGAAATGGCTTTGTAAGCATTTCCAGACTGATAGATGTCAGTGACTTTGTTTCTCATTGTTTTTAAGTTTCTTTCTTTCTTTAAGATCTTTTAGGCTCCTTCATTTTGTGGAAGGTTGTTGACAGGTTCTGTTTGATTGACTTAACAGATCTGCCAAGAATCAGGCCTAAGTGTGGCAAGCTAAAGTGAACACAGCTTTCCAAAAAAAGTGTAAAAAAATTGTTCGATTGAGGATCTGAAAGATGTAAATGTGACAATATGCAAAAAAGAAAATAAAAGAAAAAAGAAGAAATCTGAAAGGGGCAAATACTTTTTCACAGCATTGTAGAAATTGCTTCAGGTTGCTCTATAAAACACACCACTAAGGCAGAGTATACGAAAATAACGATTATGACCGTGACTCGTGCACCGTTACTTCAGTACAGTGTAAGCATGAAGCGTGGTGTTGGAAACAAGAAAAGCATTTTTTAGTTTTGTAATCTCAATGATTTTACTAAAGTTTGTTTTAATACCATTTAGAGGCTGATATATATAAAATAGTTTATACCTTAAAAACATGGCATTTTTTCTACTTTTCTCTATTTTAAAATATTTTTTTATTCATTAAGGGATAAAAGTAGATTTCCAACATCAAAGAAGATTTTTGTACCAACAAAATAAAATTTACAACATTTGGAATTTATTCATTGTTCAGATTTATATATTGGTTATTGGTTATTATGCACATTGTTGTCTATTTCGATAAAATTTTAGAAACTTGCAGAAGAAATAGTAAATTTTTGTATGTAATGTAAATAATATTGTGGGATTTTATCAAGGTGATATCTGTTCTGTTTATATTCACATATTCACCTGTGGTGTCTCACCTTACTCTAACAGTGACTTTATCAGCAATGGACACAATGAGAAACTGATCTTTAATGTCTTTCTGTTTCTTTTATAGCAGGAGTGAGACCCTAACCATTGACATCCCAGTTACACCTGTTCAAACTCACACTTCTGCTGCTCTACGTTCACACCTGTTCCCCTTCAGCACGCCCGTATTTTGCATGAGGTTCGCATCACAATGAGGGAGAAGGGAATGACATAATGGGATTCCTGTGTCAAAGTCTTCCAGCTCTAGCTTTACAGTATCAGTACCTTTGCACTGCCACCTATTTTGACTTAGCCATGCTTCAAGAGTTTCATCAAAAATGAAAAGATGATGGCTTGACTTGATATGTGACTATAAGTAATTTAAAAGAATATAACACTTTCTAATTGTTTTTACATGGTTAATACTCAGTAGTAAACTAAAACTGTCCATTAGCTGTTGCTGTCACTATTTTTCATTCAAGCATTCTGCAAGTTATTTTGCTTTCAGCTCTCATTAGCAGGTCTATAATTCATATGGTGCATTTGGGCTTTGACATTATGTCATATAGCTTATACCCAGTAATTAGTATTCTTGCTTTATAGTGATACATGCACACTGCTTTTTGTGATGAAAGTTATGGTTTTGATTCCATAGAAAGTATACTGTACTCCACAGCTGGATATTGGATGAAAAGCTTGTATATAATTTACTTGTTTTGTAGGTTTTAGTTTCTACTAAGGCATCCATCATAAAGGGTTTCTGACGTATTTAATAAGGCCTTTGCATGTACTTAATATAGATCAGTTAGACGTAATTAACAAGTCTGTGGTTGTGAAGCAATAAAGAAATCTCTTTGGCTAATGTTTACAATTTTGATAAAAGTTTTTAATATTTTTTTAACAATAATAAGTTGTGCACAAACACTCATAAATAAACCATTAAATGAATGACTTTGATGTTCGCAAAGGATGGCAAAACTATCCGAGTGATTCAGCTCTTCAAGAGAGAAATATATCAACATCTATGTAGGGGTGGGGAACGCCAGGCCTCAAGGGCCAGTGTCCTACAGGTTTTCTAAAACCTTCAAGATACCGGCCCTTGAGGCCTGGATTCCCCAACCCCTGGTCTACTGGATGGATTAATCTATTAGACATTCATGTTCTGTTACTCATTTTTAAATACCTTGTCATGCAAACGTACTCACTAAAAATGGAAGACGTGATAAATATTTTTACCTGCTGAACATTGTAGTTTCTATTCCTATTGTGAGCATGGCATCAGTGTGACTCTTCGGATGTAGTATGAAGAGCACACAGAGAAAACACAGACTATCTGATCACTCACCTCGTGATTAACTTCAAAAGGCAACTGGCTCTTAGTTCATTCACTCGTCATTTAGTCAAATTTACAACTCCAAAATGGATGATGCACGATAATAGTTAGAAAGCCGATAAGCCTTGATAAAGGCGCTCTTATTAAAATTCTAATTAAAAAACACACAAGGATCCACACCTCAAATCATAAGTTAACACTGGCACATCCTGCCTAGGCCTGCTACAGCTGCGTGAAACATTTTCACGAATAACATCCAGCTTTGTTACTGTTATGGCTTTTTTTTTTTTGCAAAAAAAAGTCTATGAATACTTGTGTATGCAAGTATCTACTGTAACAACAGTTCAGTGAACAAATCTTATTGTATTCAACAAACAGGTTATAGTCTGGCTGCTTTGCTTATCTATTGTGCATTTACATGCCACCTACTTCAGCTTTTTATGCGTTGCAGAAACATTAGAGACCTGCAAGACAATCGCAACATGCACTCTGTTTAAAAAAAGCCTGTAATTAACAGTGAATGTAACCCGGTGCTCCTGTCAGCAGTGCACATACGTTCAATTCTGCCTAAATGTATTGTGACACTTTCAGCATTTTTTTTATTGATTGCCTTGTTTGAGTTGTTTACAAATATTGTATGTATGGCTTCAGCAATAAAAAAAAATGGAGGAAAAAAAGTTCTGGTTCTGTTTTAATTTTAACCAATGAAAGGAAATGCTGTCATTTGTAACCATTTGTGAAATTATGGTGTGTTGAAAACACAGTGGAGGGTGACGAGGCAGGAATCTACCTGCAAAACATGTAGCACGTATGAGTGTGTGTGTGTGTGTGTGTGTGTGTGTGTGTGTGTGTGTGTGTGTGTGTGTGTGTGTGTGTGTGTGTGTGTGTGTGTGTTAGTATCTAGTTCCTTGTGTGTCTGTAATGTCCAGCTCTCTAACAATAGACTGATCAGCCATAGGGTGTTGCAATCACATGAGTCAGAAGGGCTGGACTATGTATCCTTGATGCTTAACCTGTTTGTTAAGTTCAAGGAGCTGGAGTCTGTCGCTCGCCTCTGAGCTCCTCTGTCTGGGTCACAGGTAAGGGCACGCATGCTCTGTGTGGGGAAATGTTACCAAATAAATCTTGTTTAACCTTAAATATTGAACTGAATTAATCGATCAGTTAGTTTATCACTGAATGAAATCTGGTCTTGGATTGTTTTCGCAGCATGCTGAAATCTTTTTAAGCCACATTACAAATCCAACAAAACTGTCTCCATGGCATCTTTATAACATCTTCTGTGACTGTACAGCAGCTTGAACATGTACGCACACAGACACTATTGATAAATTCATCATTTTTGCTTACTTTTACATTTTGTTATAATAAAAACTTGTTATTGGCAGAATAATAAGCAGATAATAATAAGTAGACAATAACACATTCTATACATGAGTAGAATTTCAATGTTTTACTTCAAACTTAACTGGAGATATTAACTTTACATTTGAAGCCGTTCTGCCTACAGCATCACCATCTGCACAGTAATAAAACACTTTTTTATAGTTGTCGTCAGTAATTTCAAACTTGTGACAGGACTTTGATCACATTTAGTTGAATAACTATGTGTGTACCCTTTAAATACGCATACAGAAGTGTTTTATTTGGGCATATTGAGTAGGAGTGTTTTCCAGTTATTGTGTTGCTGCTGTTGTCCAGTTAAAGATCAGAATAGACATCTTCAACTCTGGCCAGGCTATGATATCTGATCCAACGCTGACCCTCATTGTAAACTGTGTGAACGGTTGCTATCTCAGGATCTACTATGCTGCTTAATGATCAGAAATAGTTGTTGGTGTAAATATAGGCTAATAGGGTGTCCATTTTGCAGAGCTCACCCTTAACAAAATGTCTGACACAGAAGAAGTCGGGGAGGTTCAGTATGTGATCAATTTTACACTTTTTTTTTATCTTCATGTTATTATGAGTGCAACATTTCTTTATTGTGTAATTAAGAGGACATTTTTAATTGTGGCAATGTTTCTGCTCTCTTCCAGGGAAGAAGATGGTAAGAAAATTGCATCTACCCATTATTTTATACACCTGATTTCATTCCCAGTTTACTAATCATGTGTGCTCCTGGTCATCAGCACAAGATGACTCAAAGACCAAGCCTAAGTACGTTTCTTAACTTCCCTTACGTTGAGCAGTTTAAACCTCACTTAGGACGAATCATTCAACGATAAACTGTTCACACCTGCAGGTTTATGGCAAACATTTCGGCCCCGAAGATCCCTGATGGTGAAAAGGTGGACTTTGATGTGAGTCAGCCTCATCAAACGTCTCTCTGTTTGAAACTGACCAGACACATTTCTCACAATGTTTGGTTTTTTGACGCAGGATATCTACAGGAAACGTCAGGAGAAGGATCTAGCTGAGCTGCAGTCTCTGATCGAGGCTCACTTCGTCCAGAGGAAGAAAGAGGAAGAAGAACTCATTGCCCTCGTTAATAGAATTGTGAGTTGGTTGCAGAGCAGTCACAGTGTCTGTACCCGGCTGAAGTTCACCGTGACTGCGCGCACCTTTGTGTGTTTCTTGGTTGTTGTTGTTTTTTTAGGAGAAGCGTCGTTCTGAGAGAGCCGAGCAGCAAAGGATCAGGGCGGAGAGAGAAAAGGAGAGACAGAACAGACTTGCGGTACGGACGTGGATTTACACCTTCAGTCTACTGTTTATTATTCCACCTGCAGCTAAAACAGTATTGAATGATTGGCTTGTGCTGCATGCAGGAGGAGAAGGAGCGTAAGGAGCAGGAGGAACAAAGGAAGAAGATGGATGAGGACGCAAAGAAGAAGAAGGCCCTCTCAAACATGTCTCAGCAGTACGGTGGTGGACAGAAGGTCTCTCAGTTTCCTGTGAATGACAGAATTAGAATAGTATGAAGCAGACATCTGCTTGCTTGACTTAATAAGAATGGATCACCTGAGTGGATAGTCCACTGTGATGCTCCAACTGCAGTAGCTTTGCATGATTTACAGTTAAAAGTACTGGGCCCCTCAGTTTACCCACAAAGCTGGTTTTATCTACTCCACCTTTACGACTCTTCTCCCATTAAGCTCTCTCTTTTGATTGGCTGTCTTTGATAAACAGAAGCCTTGAAGGTGGAAAACAATGTCTGAAACTGAGCATTCCCAGCTCTCTGAAGACTTCAGGATTACTTGTACATATGCTGGAATGCAGTTTAAAATAAGTTAATAATAATAATACATAGAGAATGTTGAGGCGGATTCATGCTCATTCTTTATGTTATGTTAAGCAGAGTGACACCAGAAGAGGCAAGAAAACAACTGAGAGAGAGAAGAAGAAGAAGATACTGGCTGAACGCAAGAAACCTCTTAGCGTTGATCACCTGAGCGAGGATAAACTCAAGTATGACAACACTATGCAGGGCTTCTTCAGTATTCATAGTTCATTATGTTTCTAAATATTGGCCACATAACTCGTGTTAATACTGCAACATATTTAATAGTAACAGGTAATTTGATACGTTTTTGGTATGAATTTCTACTTTAGGGATAAAGCCAAAGAACTGTGGGAGTCACTCATGGGGCTGGAGGCTGAGAAGTTCGACCTCAGTGAGAAACTCAAAAGACAGAAATATGATGTAAGTCATGAACTATTAATCCGTTCTGTGATATTACTGTCATTATTTAAAAAGACAAAATAGAACATTGAGTGTATTTATGACCAACAGCACGAGAAACACCTGAAGGCAACCATCCTGCATTTATCATTTATTGATATTTGTTGGTGTGGTTTGCTAGTTTCACGATTCACGTTAGACCCCGTTGTGTAAGATTATCAGCCTTTTTATTTCGAAACACTGAGGAGATGTTTATGTGCCGTTGCAGATCAACCTGCTTCTCTCTCGTGTTCAGGATCACCAGAGGTAAGCACACAGCTCCCCCGCTGGATCTCTTCCTATTTTGATGACCTTCTAAGGTTTCTTGTCTTACATAAAGCTTCTGTTTCTCCATTTCACACTTTTCTAAGATACGATTTCACCACTCACAATCAGAAAATAGATCAGAGACCGCAGTTATGAGTGTATTATGTTCTAAAAAACAGTGTCACTCAGCTCAGCGGATACTCGAGAAATCTATCATCTGTGACATTATTAGAAAAACACATCACGTACCCTGTTCTTATAGTTTGAATTTATTTTCTGTTAAACAAACAGCATGCAGCTTGACAGCATACCCCCATGAAGTCAAAAGCCTTAAATGTTTGCGGTTAAAATTTCTGCACTTAAAATATTACCAACTTAATCATTTCCACATCATCTCATGACTCCCACAGTCTTTGTATTTCCGTCTTTAACATCTGTACCCTGGGTAATGGCATGTCGAATTGCTAAATAATGAAACTATATGATATCCGTGTTTATTAAACTCATTGGTATCCTGAACCTTTTCAGTGCCAAAGGTCGTGGAAAAGGCAAGATGGGCCGTGTGAGATAAAGCTGCTACAAGATAGAGTCGAGGCAAACGGTGACACCAGCGATGGACCCTGGTGTCTATTGTCCATGTGTTCATTCTTCTATTGTGTAAGGTTATGTGTCAGTTGCTATGGTCATAAAAGTACAAAACAAGTGTTTCTGTGTAAATCTGTCCACTATAATAACTCTTACACAAAAATTCACACTGAACAGCAAATGTGTCTACTTTTGCATTGTTCTTGTGTCGCTTTAAAAATAAAGAAATAAAGAAATAATGAATGTATGATGTATTGGTATGGGGTATGTTAACAATTACAAAAAAGTGCATTTCTTTTGCAGTGCACAAATTACTTCAAAATCCAATAAAGAGGGCATATACATGGTGTCACATGAGTTTTCATTTGTAGCTTTAATCAAAATCTACAGTTGGAGCGCATATTCCTCAGCAAGGCCCCACATAGTCGTGATGTATAATATTATTTATGTACTGTTTTACTTACATTAAGAAAAATATAATAATCTAGGACAGAAGTATACGTGATGCCGATGGCGAGTGACTAAAATGTACTTCCCCTGATTATTACTTCCTTGCTGTACATTAAAACTATGTTTCCATATACACATATCCACACCAGTGCATTTCTGAGTTGTCTCTACAGCCTGAGCTGCTGCATGACTCGACAGGGAGGTGGGATGGTCCACATGAAGACAGCGAGGGTCCCCACAAGGATGAAGAGAGCTTGCTGAAGATTGCTCATCCTCACCACAGGTGGGTTTCTCGGATCTCTGCTATCACCTGGCTGGCTTTCTGCAACGCCTAGACACAGAGATGAGAAGACAGATGTAATCTAATAACTGATTTTAATGTCGTCATCACACCGCATTAGGATCATACTGGGATGTACAGTTTCTCCATCAAGTCACACAAGAGAATCATAAGTCTGATTTACTGCGGTAAGTAGAGGGATTTTTATGCTAAAAAGATTTGAAAAATCATCTGCTAGATTGATTCATTTCTCGTGCCTCATATTGGCTTCAAACAAATGTCTAAATGAACGTTTGTACAGAAAGATGCTGTGTTCACAGAACAGTCAGTGCAACAATAACTTCAGAGCACTGAGGAACCATGTATATCTCTAATGTTGCAATAACAAAGCATGCTAAATAGTTAAGGCTTTTCCTAATTCATAAGACATTTCTTTGTCTTTGGAAAAAGAAGTTATATATTGTGGCATGCAGAGGAATCTTCACAAGGAAGCTCCACACACAGATTGAGCTTGCTGTTTGACCCCAAGCTGGTAGGGGGAGCTCTTTATTAAACACTTGCTGGTGCTACACTGTGCTTCGAGGGTCAATAACAGCGTAACAGAACTCATTTATGGTACTGCATTCTTTCTATAAAACAATAGCTGTCAGTGACTTTGTACCGCAGTACAAACACAACATTTAAGATAATAGTTAAAAGTAACGTAACCATAAACAATAAAACAAGAACATCTAAACAGCAGCACGTCCTAGGGCATGATGAGAGAGAACTAGCTGCTCCCTCAACACGCCACAATATTATATTTACTGGATAAAATATAACTTTGTATGACATTGGCTCATGCTTTTTTGTGATGAATCTGTCACCTTGAGCATGTCAGCAGCCTCGTTGCGTCTTTGAGCCATGTCCTCGGACTCTGTCAGCAGGTCGCTCAGCAGCGTCGTCTTATATAACTGACCCACCAGCTCACTCTGCAGGCAGTCCTTCACATGGTTCACCAGGAAGTGCATCACTGCCTTTGGTACACTGAGGCCAAACGCAGTAAAACGTATAGTAAGGATTAACGATGTTAACGTTTACTCTGTTGCAGATGAAAAACCGTGAATCCTTACCTGTCTTGGATGTTTTTCCGAACAATGAGGAAATAAGACTTGATGAGTCTCTCGATGACCTCACAGTCTCTCTGCTCCCGAGCAGACAACTTTCTTGATACTGGAACAGGCTGACAATGAAATAAGAGAAACTCTAATAGCTATAATATTCAGCAGATTAGTGCACTTACAATACATCTACAGAACATTTTACCAATACCAGATATTGCCATCGAGCAAAAACAATTTTTAAACCTGCTTATACAAATGCAGAGTTCTCACCACATCTAATAGGTTGACAGCATAGCCCTTCTGGGGACTTGCAGTGATAAGAGGCTGGGGCATGGCCCTGTCACCAGCTGGAATCTCCTCGCCCTTTCTCACCATGCTCCTCCAGTTGCCCGTGCCACTGTCTGTCTGGTCACTGACAGAAGAGCTCTGAGAAACACTGGCTGCTCCCTACAGAGGGGAGAGATATAAGAGGTAATGAAAACAAGTAAAATCATCAGCTGATCCAACATTAAAAAAAACCCCAAAAAAACAGAGCACATCCAGAAGGAATTTCCTGATAATTTTTGACATGCTTCAAATATCAGCATGCCATAGGTCTTCTTTGACTTCAGTACAAAGACGTTCATCCAGATTGGTGCTCATTGTCCTGACTGTGAACTGAGCAAGCAAAGGGAATGTGTGGATAAAATGACAGGCAGTGTGTGACTGGGTGAAGCAATCATGACACAAAGGCTTTTTAAAGTTACTTAACTATATAAAATTTGATATAAATCCTGAGTGTAATGGCTCTTGGCACAAAATGTAACAGATTTACCTAAACCAGATCTTGAATATCTTTCTTTGGAGTGAATATATAATAAAATTACAAAGAGTGTCCATATCATATAGTCTACCAGTGCTAGTAAGGTTTTCTTCAATTCCCCATTAAAAGAAACCCCAAAACAAACAAAAACCTCATGTCATTTCAGTTGAGCTGGGAATTGTGCTTTTTCTATCCGTGCAACCAGCATGCAGAAAATAGGGTTAGATGCAAATCAAAGTGTAAGAGCCAAAGAAACACAGTTTGGCTGATTTTAAAGGAATCAAAGAAAGTCTGGGGGTGGGCAGATGTAGACACAGGCAGGGGAAATGAACAAGACACACCTTAGTGACCTCGCCCTCATGGGCAGAAGTTTCGGTGGGGGAGAGAGACTGCCCCCCAGGACCTCTAAGGGACTAAAGAAAGACATGAGGAAGAAAGGAGAGGAGCATGGACAGGAGCTATAAGCGGAAGGTGTGCATGAGCCTTACATACAGTAAGATAGAAGAAATGCCCGACATACAAGTTGGGCAGCTTCAGGTTAAGCAGACTGAAAGCACATAATTTTTTTATTTGTATATTTTATTATATTCTTATAACTTTATATATGCATGTATACGTGAACAGCTGGTTTTGCCCTGACTAAATAAATCTACATATGCAGGAAAGAAGAAGTTAAAGTGCGTTACCACAAAGCAGTTACTCTCAGACAGACAAACTGTACCTTATCTCTGGGAACGGCAGAGGGCAGATCTCTCAGTCTATTCCGTCTCTGCTCCTACAAAAACAAAATTTTGAAAAATATCACAAGCAGAAGAAGAGAAAATTCTCCCTTTTCTGGAAAAGAAAAATCATAATTAAAAACAATCAGTGTGAGGTGACAAAAGAGGATTACACAAACACTGCATTAAATAAATGTAAATGAAAGTAGTGGCCAATCTCTTACTTCGATGTTGTTGTTCATAAGGCCACTGGCATCAGCAAAGTCGGGGTGTTTGGTGTTGATATACGCCAGCTCAATGGCAACCAAGTTATGTACCTGAAAATCGATTCAGAAAATAGGTTTTTCAGATTAGGGGCTGTTTGTTAACTTCCTTTATAAATACCACAAGTGTGAGGAGTTCCTGACCATTTCATTTGTGACTGGGAGCCTTTTTCTGAGAAGGGATGTGACCACCTCTACTATAGCATCATGAAGCTTTGGAAACCTCAGTAACTCCTGCAGAGATGATGAACAATCAATCAAAATGAAAGCCTAATGTTACAACCTTCGGCAATTACAGCACACCTCTGTGCTTTAGTCGCTGGTGAGGGCGTGTCTGACCTGCGTGCTGTAGTTACTGCAGTGCTGGATGATCCTCTGCATCTCCTCGTGAACGAGCTCCACGCAGCGCAGGCTGGGCTCTTCCAGACGCTTGACCTGCCGCTTCACGAGCAACTCAAACGAAACCTCGGGCACAAACAGAGCCGGCCTCGGGCCCTGACAAAGGCAATTAAAGTGTAAGCTTTGAAAAAAGTGCCTTTTAAGACTATCAAATCAACGGATGTCACAGAAACCAACCGTTGCATTTCTGATTGCAGTGAGCACGTCAATGGTTGTCAGACCACCCAGAGGATCGACTGACTCCAACGTGCGACCGAACGTCTCGTGGAATATATAACAAATCCGTGCTCCACCACACCTGAGGAGGAGAAAGGACCACATTAAAGCACACTCAGATGCAGAATGGGCTTTCATTAAGGAAAGTATGATGCTAGCGCCCCTTGGTGGCATAACAAGGTAAATGCAGTTTAGAGTTGTGTAACTCACAGTTCAGCTGTCTCGATGTACTTGGCCGTGCCCTCTATTGTGTTGCAGTACTCTGCAGCAAACTTGGTGATAATCTGCAGCAACGTGGCACTCTTATCCTCGACAGGTTCACCGTAACTGTTGAGTAAAGACTGATACTGCGCTGCCAGCACATTGATCCTCGTCTTCAGCTCAGGGAGACAGTCTCTGATGTGGTGCATCAGTAACCTGTGGTAATAAGAAAGGAAGTCGGCAGGCTTGTTACGGACTAGTGTAGCCAGTGCTGTTTCATCTTGTCAGGAAGGGACTAAAACTCAAACAATTAGGCTAAAAAAAAGGTCAATATTTCAAATTTAAATACATACATAATGTATCACTTTCATACCTGTTCAATGTTCTAGCCAGATATTTGGTTCCATTTCTGTTTGCGAGGGAGGGGTACTTCTTTTGTAAGAATGCATGTTCATCTCGAATAGAATCTGCCACCAGCTTCTTCTGATTGATATCCAACTGGCTCCTGATCAAGTGCACAAACAAAAATAACTATGAGGCTGAGTTGAACTTAAAAGGCGCAGTTTTGCCTTGTGTGACCACTCACTGCACCGATACCTGTTTACTACTCCAATAATGCCCAGTTTAACAGGGATGACTCTGCCCATCAGGACATCCATGGCGTCCGTACCAGCATCCATCAGGTCAAGCTTGGTTATCACTGCTAGCGTCCTCCTACCTAAACACAGAACGCACAAACCCAATGTTAAAAAAACCACTGCTGAGGAAAGAAAGCAAAGAGCACGTGTGAGGGAGAAATGAAAATAAATGCTTGTGCTGATTTAACTAAAAACAACCAGGAGAGAAGAGGAAACCAAAGCAAAACAGGGATGCCATTTACCATCAGGGTCAACCTCACGGGCCACCTTGAGAGCCTCTGATGTCGCCATATCTGTGTTGGCAGCAGTCACAGCCAAGATGATTGAATTGGGGTTGGAGATATACTTTAAAATCAGCTCTCTGATCTGGATCTCTATGTCTTTTGGCTGATCGCCCACTGGTACCTGTTTTAACAAATACAAGTAGACTTTATCCATGGCAGATGACCACAGCTGATTAATAAATAGCAGTGGGGTATTAAAGCCTACAACCACATAACTACTCATGTAAGCACATTTATTTAACACTTATCAGTCCTTTCAAGCTACATGTAACTAGCTTTCATCTGAATAATCAATGAATGTGACCTGGACAGAGATACATGAGCAAGGAGAAAGAAAAAATCATTAAATCAGCTAATGTACAATATGGATCAATATGCTTCCTAGTTCCTGTTATAAAACGTACAAATAGCTTAGCAAACTTGTCTTACCTTGGTGATGCCAGGAAGATCCACTAATGTGAGATTCACAACTTGTGGAGAGAAGATTTTTAGGTGAATGGGTTCATCGCTAATTCCCTGCAAACATAATAAAGCACCTTTCAGGTTGGTGTGGACATTTAAAGCTCATCCATTTTCTCCATTCATGTTTGACACTCACTTTGTTACTGCCAGAAATTCGTTCCGTTTCTGTCTCGATTTCGTGTCTGATTTCCTCAAAATCTGCGTAGATCTGAAAAGATGATTTAACCATGAATATTAAGGGGGTAAGAATGAGCAACATTAATTTCAAAAAGCATTTGTTGACACTGAAAAGACAAGGACAGCCGGGAGGAGCAGAAAGTACATGACAGGGAACACTTACAAAGAAATCCTGAGAAAATCCAATTGATATCACGAGGCTCTCAGCACCTCATAAGAGCTTATTTGTTCAAACATGAAGAACTACAGTAAATGAAACTCAGAAAAAGACACAATGTAGCTTTGGAGGACATTAGCCCTGTGGCCAAAAAGATATTTTTAGCAGCTGAAAGGGTGTGTGTGCCTGATCCTGTAACATGTTTTACATTTGAGGCATGCCGCAAAACCAGAAAATGTCGTCCTGTTCAATGCATATGTGTCAAAGTAAATATGGGGCAAAGAACAAAGATGTGTCTTTTTTCACCTTTGTATTTGAAATATTCAGATGTTTCTAATACACAGTACAGCATGGGCATGAGAGTGTTAACCTTGTGGAGAATAGGCTGAAAAGTCTACCTTGTTTTTGGTGTGTAGGAATTTGCCCCATTCTTCTCCATCGATGCCTGCAGAAATACAAAGTCGAGGACAGATGTTTTAGATACAGATTACGTGATAGATGTGGCCTTGAGACAAACGTTACTATTATTACATCCCTGATTTAAATGTGTTTTCTGCCGGCAAGGATGTGAAAGATAAACTCTTCAGAGGAGAAGGCGCCACAGCTGAAGAGCTGTTCTCACATAACAGTAAAGGAAGTAAATAACCTAAAGCAAAAATAAAGTGCATTCTGGAAAGCAGAAACCTAGAAAGGCTATTTAAAAAAACAAAACAAATCAAAGTAAGCTGATTTTTGATGCAATAATCAACAGGTTGGGGTCTGTTGTTCATCTGAAGGAAGCTGCTCTATGAGGCCCATTATTTTCAACACAATTGTATATTTTTTGACCAGAATATGCCAACTCTCTCTAACAAACTTCAAATGACAGACACCAGCCTATTTGGGCGGAAGGGCATGAGATGAAGCCACATGGTTTTGCAGTTTTGGAAAAGCTATACAAATACAAAGCAAGATGGGGACAAATACAGAAAAGAGATGGGTGGTGGGGAGCGTTGGATTCGGTGGGGGGGCTGATTACATAAGATACAAACACAGTGGGATACAGAACATGGGAAAAGGAGACCTTTGTAAAGGCGTCCGTTTTTCTTGGATTCTGCAGTTAAAGAGAGACGACAGGAGAGAAAAGAGTTAACTCGGCAATCTGCAGCCCCTGCATGAGACTCTGCAGTAATGCAGAGTCACTCTGCAGTCATTCCCAGAGGGCAGGACAAACTACACGCAGGATCTTGGCACATTTCAGTTCCTTGTTTATGTTTTTTACTGAGAAGCGGGTGGCATCTGTTCTCAATCAGAGATAATAACACCATCAATACGAAGTCACTCTAACTGCTCTAACAATAAAAAGCAATTAAGAATCTGTTTAAAGAGCTCCCTTTATTTTACATTTTATTAAAGCTGTAAATTTTGTCAGAAAATTGGAAGCATAGTGGACTAATCCAACTACTAAACAAATGCCAGTCTGAAAAATGCGTTAGAAAACACCAAAGGCTGAAAATGTGTAAAAAGTTGACTTTAAAACTAACTATTTAGAAAAATATAAATGTTCATTTTCGACATAAAAATTAGAAGAGGGGACAGTTATGTTACCATTCTCTTCTGTGGGTTTTCTGCGGTCTTCTTGGTCGATGTGCACTAGCTGGAGGACGAGAGGCCGGCGTGTGACAACACCAGTCCCTCGTGGCAGAATATCCCTGCCAACCAGGCTCTCCAAAACCGAACTCTTCCCGCTGCTCTGTAGAAAGTAACAACAACAAGATCATAAACAACAAAACTCCCCCCAAAGGGCGTAATCTTGACCCGATTTTCACCAAAATTAAATCAGCTCGAGCTTTTATTGGTATCTACCACCATGCAAAATTTAAACACAGTACTTAGAAAACTGGACACCAGACTGGTAACAAACAGTCAAACAAACCCAATTACACACTCCCTCCTTTTGGGTGGAGAACAAAATCACCTCATATAAAAGGCTCAAGTATGAATGACTCATTCATTGGCCAGAAAAAGTTGTTTTCAGCATACAGAAAAAAAACCTCTTAACTGACACAGAGTTTTACGTTCACAGACGAGATTTTGGTGCCCCACACAAAAGAAAAACCTTCCGACCATAATAAATGTATTTTACCAGTGTGGTTAATCAGGGCTTCATTTAATCGAACATCATTTTTAATTACATGGTCAGAAACAGCAAAAAGCATCACTTTGGTCTGATTCTATTTGCTGTACATGAACCAATACTCTCACACAGGAAGCCCCATGAGAGGTTAGCATTACACTATTTTTTAAAGCCCATTTTTGCTGAACAAATGTTTTCAGGCATTAGTAGAGGAACTAGTATTAATTTAGGAACTAAAGTTTGGAGTTCTGACAAACATTCAAGTTTTTTAACCTGTGCACTATTTTTGTCTACACAGGAGGGAAGCGCTATAATGCATTAACACCAGTATAAGGGATGGTGTTTCTATTGATACAGGACTGTGTGAAAGTCTCAAGCCACCCCTCATACATGGAAAGAGGGAAATAAATGCAACGATTATTTAAACCTGCAAAAATATATGGAAACACAGTACATAAGGCAGAAACAGAATTTGTAAAATTCTAATGAGCTTTAAAGTCAAACTTTCATATGACCACCTTTATTCTTCTTCACAGCCTGAACTCTCTAAGGCAAACTTTCTTGCAATTTCTTTAAGTAGTCTTCAGGAGTAGGATTTGAATGATTTGAAATTGAAGACCTGCTGATTTTCAGTTCAGTTTTTGTGTAATGTTGGCATAGCTCAGCCTTTCTACCTTTTTCAGTTCCTTAAGAAATGCTTCTTGACAGCCACCATTTCTGATTGGTGAACACTAGATGTATCAACTGAAGAGCCAGATGCATCTCTCAGGTCACTGCTGGACTTTTACCCTATTTCTTAAGGACATGACTTTCAGATACTGTGCATCTGCTACAGGTAGGTTTTTAGGCCTGTGACGATTTCTTTTATTCTCCACTTGCCCAGATTCTTCAATATTTAAGGAGACACTTGCATAGCGCTGTAGGCTTGATTCAGTTTGTAGTTGAGTCATCTCTAACGAAACTGTGTGTAAAGTGAAATACTTCACATAGCTAGCAAAATGCACATAAACGGCCAAGTAATCTTCCACAGTAGGAGCAGCAGCTGTAGCAGTAAACCTAAAGTTGATCTGACTGCTATAAGTCGGTCTAATGATGGACAAGACACACACACACAAAAAACAATTATTAAAACCTTCAGTGTAATCTCTGAGCTGCTCTTAACTGTGAAGCAGAGCATTGACAAGGACAAAGATTAAAAGAACAGACACAAGCACGTTGCATCCGGTCTTAATGGGTCAAAAACATCCTTTGGCTTGCCTGGTTTTACTCTAACACCCTCACATCCCTGCCAATACGTCTGAGACAGTCACATCCCATTAGCCTTAGGCAAAACCTCCCACTTTAAACCACGTAGGCTTCAATGTCTCACTACTCCACAAGGTAGTGAGAAACTGTATTATAGATGTTGACTTCATGTCAGTAATAGTTTTTGTGGTGCTGCTAAATTGCACTTGGGTACAGTAGGGTGAAAGACGTTTTTAATTAATTGTTCACCGCTGTAATATTAACAAAGATGCGATAAATATAACTAATAGTATATTAAATCTCTAAAGAATTGCCAGATAAAATACTGATGGGATGCACTAGTTGTAGATAGGTGTTCTTCAGAAATTGGCAAACTTAAATTTAGTCTAGGTTATTCATAAAGTCGTAAGTACAAATTGTGTTTTCCATAAAAACGACAGACGGCTGGTCAAATTGTTTATGTAACTAGATTAAGAAAAACAGCACTTGATTTTGTTTTCTGGAGACTAACCACAAGGCTAGAACATGTGGATAAACACTACTGTAAACTGTCAACCGTAACCCTGCTTAGTTTACTATGGCAGTAAACTAAAACAATTAAAAATCCACGTTATGCTTTTATGGACAGTTAATAGTACTGTGTCTGCGTGAAAGTGAAAGAAAAACTGCGGTGAAAACAAAGAGTCAAAACAATAAGATGCTGCAGGCTAACTAAAAGTTAGCTTTCAAGCAAAGTGACGTCTCTCACCTGTGTTCCCACAACAACTATCTGCGGCAGTTGGATTGTGTCTGCGCCGACAGTTGTAAATACGTCTTGCAGCTTGTTTATGACAGGTATAAGTGCCTCCATTAGCGCCGATTCTAAACCTGTCAAACAGAGAACTTTCTTAACGCACACGGGTACAAAGTCATTCAATGTCCCGCAGCTAAAAGCTACTGGTTTGTCTTCGGATCGGACATCTACGCACGTAGTTAGTCACAGTTGCATTATGGGACTTGACGTTCACGACAGTCAAACGCAGCTACGCCTCTTTCTCGGGATTCGATTGTTGCCGAACTACATTTCCTAGAGGCTACATCGTGAGCCGTACTCCCACAATAATAATTATTTTTCCCGCAACGCAACAGTAACCACGGTGAGCGTCAAAATATTTATAGGAACACAGACAAAAATTAAATTCTAATTCAAAGTTTTGTCTGGACATTTTATTATGCCCTGGCTATTGCTTATTTTACTACATTATAGCAGAGTGTCAAGTGCACTTCATACAGGAGCGAACTAATGAGGAATATTAACAGTGTTAAACTCAACCAGCACTGATGCTTGTAGTACACAAGAGGCATTAAAAGCCTATATGCTTCCGAGGTAGTTCAGTTTTAACAGTCCTTCCACAATTTACTTTACACATACCCTAACACAACAACACGTTTTTAATGGAAATAACACAACCAGACTGATGCAACATTGACAATTTATTTTTAAGCAATAAGGAAGCGTTTTAATTTATAACAACTCAAATTAAAAAAATGAGTATGTTAAGTTCAGCATACTAGCGTTTGCTGATACTATTGTGCTGACTTCTTTAAATATAAACTTTAGTTATTAATGATTAATGAATATTGGAGGCAATACATTGTTGTGGTATGTTGTGTAATACATGTCAGAAACATTGTGGGTCTCAGTGAATCAGAGAACCACTGCTAGGCCTGCAAAACCTTTGTGAAACATATTTTATTTGAATCAACATCATTTGTATCTGACAAATTATCTTGAGGCTAGATGAAGCAATTTCCACTTAAATCCAAGTCCCAAACAATCCTCTCTTACTTGTATTTTTGGCTTTCCAGCTATCAACCAATTTCTTTCATGTTGAACTGGCTGTAATTTCATGATCATAGTGTTCATAAAAGGTCCAGCATTGTAGAGTACAAGAATATTTTATTATTTCAAGTAAAAACTGCAAAACACAAGTTAGACAAACCAACATGTGGAGGTTTACAGGTTTTTTGTTTCTGCTCATTTGACAGCTGCAAGCAAAACACTGCTGGCTGCCACTGTTTCTGCCAGTATATGTGATTGTGGAGTTAAAATAACAAACCCTTTACAAAGAACCTGTACAAAATAGTGGTAGGCGAACTCGTAACACATACATTTCTGTGCAATATTGAGCAACATATTTTTTTTTTCTTAAATTTTATGTTATTTATTTTTCCACAATTGTAACAAGATAATGTTTTTAAACTTCATTATCAAAAGAAGGTGCTTGGAAAAAATACTGACAAAACTGCTTACTTCACCACTAAGCAAAAAACTACAACAATCACTCACAAGTGAAAATATGCTGGAAATATGTTGGAAAAAGATAGCTTATTTCATTTTAAAACTAAGCTAAATTGCCTGTTTATTCAGTGCCTGTCATTCCTGAATGTCAGTGCTTAACACAAATGTTCACGCTTCACAGTATTTTGAACCAACTGGCTTTCTTCAACTTGAAAAATACAAATATGTTGTATGCTTTCAAGGCATTTTTTTAAGCCATTTACATTGCACCCTATGATGCAGTGCAGTCTGTGTAAGTAGTTACCATATTACCTCTGCGTTGCGTTACTGTTCTACAGTGCTGTTTCGACGTACCATGAAACTGGTTTTCAGTCTGTTTGGTGTGTCTGTCAAAAGTAAACATTCTCTCAATATCATCAAACATATCATTGATAACCCCGGCTCCAAAACCACCTTGAAAGTGTCTTTTATGTCTG
This sequence comes from Copadichromis virginalis, assembly GCF_057382275.1. Lineage (NCBI taxonomy): Eukaryota > Metazoa > Chordata > Actinopteri > Cichliformes > Cichlidae > Copadichromis > Copadichromis virginalis. The sequence goes on from NC_140624.1 coordinate 17,913,176, forward strand.
CTGTGGGACCTGGAGTGTTCATCAAAGTGTCTTCGGTGACGGGCGTGTCTGTTCTGGCTGTAGATGTCAAAGTCCTTAAATATGTCATCAAAACTGAAGGTGAAAGGTTGGTGGGCACCTTGTCTGTGTTTGCCTTGCGTCTCCCCATCGAAGTACGCGTCAGTGTCCCCGAACTGATCATACTCGCTTCTTCTTGCCTCATCTGATAAAGTTTCATAAGCTGCACAGAAATACAGAAACACAAAATTCAGTCAAAGTGAGGGAGTTTTATTATCTCAACATTAAAAAAGGTGTGGCTGAAAAAGCCCCGACTAAAGGCATGACTAACCAAACTGTAATATAGGTAATTGGTGATCAATTAAAGGACAAACTTATCCATTGGATCAACATGTGCCACCAAGAAAACCCCAACATGCATCAGTGTTCCTTATCATTAATTATTATTATTAGTAGTAGTAATATCAGATTCACACATTGTACTGTTCACATTTCATTTGTCACTCATAAATATAAATTTTAACAGTCTAAATATCAATTTTCCTGTTTGATAGTGAATTAAAACGCTACATTACAATAACAATCATATCCAAGACATGCCAGATAACTACGAATTTTCCCAAAATACGCCAAAATAAACAAATCAGCTGTACCTCCAGCAATTTCCCTAAATCTCACTTCAGCATCAGGGCTCTTGTTCTTATCTGGGTGATATTTCTTTGCAAGCTTGTGGAAAGCCTTCTTTATCTGGCGCTCTGTGGCCCCTTTAGGCACTCCCAGTATGTCATAGTAGTCCTTCTTGGCAAGTATCAGCTCTGTTATCACGAGGACGCACACTGCAAACGTTAGCACAGACTGTGCAGCTGCCATGGCTCCAGTGTCCTGTCATTCAAGAGAGAAAAGTACAGCACAAATAGTGAGTTTCAAGCCAGACAGCACGGTGTAACTGGTAGTATCACATGTCCTAGCCTCTGAAGAACCACCGCCTTTTAAACGCAACATCTGTCTTAACCTACATTTGGAGAATGAAAACTTAGCCAATAAGAAAAGAACTGGTACAGGCTACTGCTGTTTGAATTAGAATTTATCTTTTAAAATTTTACATTTTTAAACGGCGGCACCAACCTCTCTTAATACTAGCCTGCCGTGGCTAACACATGCTAGCGGTCCCCATCACAGTCTACTCAGGCTGCGACTCAATCAATTACCTGTCTGGGTGTCGTCTGCCGCTTCCTTTCTACACAAGCGGTCATTAACCGTTTAACCAACACCAAACATCATGGTATTAAGTTGTTATTAGTAGGTGTTATAGACGAGTAGTGTGAAATGAGACTAGTTCCATGTCTTCTTCGCTAGTTTTGCGGTATCGCTTTAGACCTGACGAATTCTATCTTATCTGCCCTCTGTCGGTCAATGCCGTAAATATTCCTTCTTAAAATGTCCATAATTAGTGTTGTGAGTCCCACAGGCACTCGCATTAGTTACTAAACTCGCTATAACTATTTGAATACGCACAAGTGGTTTTATTTAATTTTGATGCAAAAGATTTTGCTGTTTATGTGATTGAACTATTTGGGTAGCATCTCTTTAATTCCACCTGCAGCGCTTCAATTTTTAACAGCAAATCCCGAGTTTCAAAAAACGTGTGGGGACAATTTCTTCATAGAAAATGCTGACTCCGCTTCCCCTGGACACATTCGGCATACACCGTAAAGCATATTAAGTGTACCCTATGCAGCCGTCAACGGTGGGGAGAATCTGCTTAACCAATCAACAGAAACTATTTAGAGGACCAAAGGACAACTGGCCAATCGCAGCGAAGATGGAGGATCATGTGACCATTGTTTTTCTTTCGACTGTTGATGTCACATCACTCTAGAAATTAGGCATCGGGTCGAGCAACCTATTACACTCCCGTAAGGTGTTATTCTTTTGTGTTATGGTTAATCAAGGATGACCGTTTAATAGTAGGATTAAGTGAATCTGGTCTCTCGTGAAACAGCAAAACAAAGGACTGGTATGCCTTGTTGTTTTGTGTGCGGCCTGTATAAAAGCTAGCGTTTAGCGGTACTCTGTTAGCTAGTTGCTGATGTTGACATAGTTAACAGTGAACCTGTTGTCCTCTCACCTGTGACAGTTAATGAAATAGTGTGCTTGTTAAAAGTTGAGCGATACTCAAACACCAGATTAACAAGAACTCTTTTGGTATTTTTTTCTGTTATGCAATTGTTAAAAATAATTTTTCTCGTTTTTATTTTTAAATCGATTCATTCCAAAGGGCTTTATTGACTTGCAAATTTAAGTCAACAATTTACCATAAACAGTGTGAGATACAATGATAGATTTGATATAGCATTACGCTCTGTGGTTATTAATTCTATACAGTGTTTCCCTTATTGGGTGTATGTAGTGGTGATGTAAACTTTTTTTTTTCATTACCAGGTTAATGAATGGGGAAAGCACGGGTGTACTCTTGATATTTCTTCGAATGGGTTAAACCCTTGTGGACTGAAAGAATATGAATCACAGATGGGCTTCAAATACCTGGGTGAAAATAAGTAGAGCATTGCTTATATGGCAGTCCCATGCTCACAAACCAGCAGCATCATTGCCTTTGTGTGGTGTGTTTCACTGTAAGAGTCATGCACAGCAGCCCGTTTTCCATAAGGAATGCTATCTCAGCTGGAGGCACATTCACCACCTGAGGGCCAAGGGTCGCAAGGTGGGGTTCTTTAAAGGTAACCAAGTTAGACATCGGCTTGGCCTCCACACCAGCACCCTGTATTTGAACACTTCAGCTTCAAAGTGGTCTGCTGGCCTGAGCCGACATATGTCTCGTGTCAGGAACACGCTGCACACAGTTTCCAAAGCTGTGAGTGGGACACATACAGAGCTGATGTCAAAGATCTCCAGACTCAAACCTAATGCTTTAAAGGCTGATAAAAATGCTGAAGCCAGTGTTGAGACAAGGCCCAAACCTGATGAGAATACAGTCACATCCACTTACAATCCTTCTAATGCTGCTCTCTCTCTAGCATCAACTGCTCAGAAACCTGTTGTTCAGAGATCTTCTGCCAATCCATCCCTTTCCACTTCTGCCACATGTGATACAAGTTCCATTACCTCCACTCATGCTCAGACTTCTACCCAAGAGACTGTCACTGCTATAGTCCCAACTGTAACGGAACCGAGGGAGAAAAAACTGAGACGTATTGCTCCTGGCGTCAAAGCTACTCGTTCCAGGAGGCAAGAGGAGCTCCAGCCTTCGCTGAATGATTTGGAGAGCAAGAGCACAATGCCCAAACAATCCACAGACCTCTTCCATCCGAGCACCTTTTCAGTGAACCTGGGTGAGACTTACACCTATGTAGCAAATCACGTCAACTCATACTTTGGCAGCAGCATAAACACTCAGGACAAGAAAGAAGAGCATCTTGAAAGCTCTTCCACTTACTCTCAGGATCAACAAACCTCAGACCTCATGCCGGTGTCTAATAAGAAAGACCCTGCTCCCCCAAAGAGGGGTTTAGGACAGTACCTGTCTTATTCAGCTCCAACTGTGCAGGCATTTGTTGGGAACTACATAGCACCTTTTGTTCCTAAGTTCAGAACAGGAGAGTCCACGAGCGCTGTACTGGAGGAAAAGAAATCAGAGGACGTGTCAGTGAAACAGGCTGAGGTTAGTAACGAGCAGAAGGCTGCGGAGGAGAAAGCCAAGAAACTTCTGCACCAAAGGGAAAAGGTAGGGCTTACAGCACAGCAGTATTTCTTTCATAAATTTTTCCTTTTGTAGTAAGCCATATATTTTTAATAACCTGTTCCTTGAGAATCCTACGGGCATGCTATAGGACTTTCTGCTTTCATTCTACTCAATATAAACTTTTTTTCAATAGTCCCAGATTTTGTGGGTTACGCTTTTTGTCTGTGTTTGAGTGAAACATTATATGCATATTAAAATGATCCAGTATAGTATAGTGTAATACAACAGAGTGTCCACAATTAAAACTCAGACCAGCGCACTTGTTATTCTATATGTCTATTGGAAGGATGTTGACTTGCTGTTCTGGGAAGCTACATTCAAAAATAACCCCCTTGAAAAGTTACAGGGCCACAGAGAGAGGGCGCTTTATAGGCTTACGGGGGCCTTTATGTTGTGGAGATCTAAGCAAGTATTACATCTAGTTTGTGGCAATGCTGGATTGACTTAAATGTGCATAACATACATGGTCTTAGATATTATTATAACATATTAAATAATATATCAAGCACATACATAATATTCACAGCAACCACCATACCTGCCTAGTGAGGAATTAATGTACTGTATTTTTTATTTATTTATTTTTGCTTTTATGTCACAGATTATTGCAAGAGTGAGTGTGGACAATCGAACCCGGGCACTGGTTCAGGCTCTCCACAGGGCATCAGATGTAAAGGTTTATATCAACAGGGTGGAGGACTTAAGTTACCACCTCTTGGAGTTTCCAGAGACTCGTGGCGTTGCAGTGAAGGTGAGAAATGTAGCAGTATGTGGCGAGGTGTGGTCTGTGGCTCAGCTGCAGGGGAGGGGTGGTGCAGTGGGTTTATGGGGCAGTGCCAGGGGAGACTGACCAACACAGCTGGAGATCATGCCTCCCCTATTTGGGCGGCACGCCAGGATCCGAGAGGATGAGGGAACTGAAAGCAGACAGTTGCGGGCGCGCAATTGTCGCAGCAACTGTGCGAACCAGCCAGCAACAACAACCTGAAAAGGCAAAACTGTAAATAAAGAGCTGAAAACACAGAAACACTGTGTGGGTGTGTGCGGCGTACACGCAGCCAATTGCGTTACACAGTAAAGATGGTTTTTCTTGTTCATTTTCCAGCAGATTAACATCCACACGTGGGTGATGTTTTTTTATAGAGAGCTGACGGAGTTGTCAAAACAGTTTTCAGCAGCATGTTTCTTTTTATTTACATGTTAATTTCCACGTTATGTATGTACGGTCTGCATATGCTGTGTGGTCAGTTGCTGAGCTTCTGCAGCATTAGCATGAGAATCATATACATTATGCTTTCTGATTGTATTTGAGAATTCTCCGATGCTTGCAAAATGTCAGTCTGTGAGCTGCGCTCAGCAGGTTACACACAGCTCTAAATGCAGACTGCACACTGTTACATAGATTTATGTCACATCAGTGATACCACAAATACTAATCTAGAGTATTTTAAACCAAGGTTGTTTTTCTCTGTAAATTCAGTTTTTGGTTTCTCATATTGTTGAGAGCCTCACTTTGCAAGTGGCTACAGAAATAAATGTAATGATATTTAAGTTTTCATGCACTCATGCTGTGAGGGGGGAAAAAGAATCTCTTCAGACATCTTCGGCATTTATTTCGGTCACATTGCTCAGTCTGTTTGCAGTACCTTTAGCTGTCATATTTTATTTATGATCAAGGTTTTACAGATGTGCAGTGGTCACACCAGTATCGACCCCCATCCATTTTTAACCATGACAACGAAGGTCAACATTAATTTCTCATTGCAAATTGATTGCACTGTGTATTTTTTGCTAAATTCAGTCTGAATAAATAATGACCGGTGAACGAGCGAAACTGGTTTCAGCCTTTTTCATGGAAACCGTGGGGATGACCTCTGATTCAGTAAGCGTCGATAGTTTGTGCCCTGGTTTATGTAACTATGTGCTGACTGATATCAGGCAGCAGAATTAGATGGGATGCAGGGTGAGAAATACAAGGAAAGAGTAAATCTAACAGGAAGTAATCATGATGCATTATCAAAACAAGGAGAATATAATGCACAATCAAAAAGAAGACTGTTTATTCATGCATGCCTGAACTTTGCTTGTTTTCATATTTGTTCACCTGTTATGATGTTGAAGTTTTGGTTTTGAGAGCGCAGCTACGTCTCGTAACAGAGAGACGGTTCACCTCTACATTCCTACTATCTAGTCCACACCACTTCATGGTGGATTGACAGCATTTTCTGTTTCCGGTGCTGACTGTCATGCTATGTTTGTATTTGTCAGGAGAAAGTTATCCCTTGCCTCCTCCGTCTGGAACAGGCTAACGATCCGGGTCTGAGAGCAGCCGTTAGAGAAGCACTCGCTCTGGTGGGCTATCATAAACCTGTCAAAGGTAGAGGAATAAGGATCTTGTCCATAGATGGAGGAGGTTTAAGGTACACGCTCGGCTTCACTCCCCTGCCCCCCACACTCATCTTTACTTTAAGATATGAGTTGATGATATCAAGTTTATAGTGTCAAAGGTTGTACACTTCTTCTATTAGTCTTAAATCTTGTGCTCTTGATGATGAGTTGGTTACTAATGTCTCATGCATGTATCCATGTATTTGTCTGGCTTTCTACTTTCAGGGGAATTGTTGCCCTTCAGACGTTACAGAAGCTAGAAGCCCTGACTGGGAAACCCACTTACAAACTGTTTGATTATATCTGTGGTGTCAGCACAGGTACGCTGTCCTCCTGCCCTACTTCTGTATAGTCAGAGGCATGTATATGGATTATCTGAACAAAGTGCAACACTTAGCAGAGTACAGGCAGCACTGACCTATTTGTTGCTCTGCTCTGAATTTCGACCTCAATTTCACCAGCAGCCCCTTTCCTCTCAGTCTGGGTGAGAACTAATATTGTACAATTGCACAATAAATTTTGCTTTCATTACAGTTGATTTTAAATTCATAAAATGAATTCATAAAATTTACAAGTATTTTACTGTCAAGTACATTAGGTGCTTCCTTGATGTTAAATCACCACAAGGGGGAGCTGTGGACCAACCTCAAACTGATTAAAAATAGATTAAAAGCCTGCTGTTTATTTGCAAAGCACATTGGGCTTTAATCACTGTTAGAAGTTTCTGTTTGTCCAGCATTCTCTCAGTTATATGTTTTAATCTCCACCAGCTGGAGATTAAAACACTCACTAAATTTTTCAGATTTAGTGAGAGTTGTCAAATGTGACAACACGCCTCCTAAATCAAATGGTGTTCTCACACATTTAGAAACCTATTGGGGCCACATCTGGCACTTTTGCCCACATTGTGCCATTGTGACTCCCTAATCCTGTTGGCAATACTTGATCAGTCTTCTAACCATGTTATTCCTATTCACATCCTGTAAACTGATCTCCAAAGCATCTGGTTATAACAGATGATCCTTCAGTAAGTTTCCTTCCAGTAAACCTGGTTCATTACTGTATGAACATCATCTTTGAGGACGAGAACAAGCTGTTCCTCGATGCTTTCTCAAAGGATTGTCTGAACCTCCTCTACCTCCTGTTTACAGCAGCTCAATTAACAGTACATCTCAGTCACTCTCATTTGAATGTTTCTGGTTGTTTTAACTCAGGTGCTGTGCTCGGGTTCATGCTAGGCATGTTCCAGATCCCTCTGAAAGAGTGTGATGATCTGTACCGAAAGCTGGGCTCAGATATTTTCAAGCAGAATGTATTTGTCGGCACCATGAAGATGGGCTGGAACCACGCTTTCTATGACAGTGAAGCGTGGGAGAACATCCTCAAGTGAGTTTTGCTGTTATAGTTCATGATCAGTGTCTAGATGAGCACCTTGTCTTTCTCCTTTATTGTGGTGCCGTGCAACAACAATGGCTCTTCGACAGCCATGGGAGCAATTAAAATACAGAAATGCCTAAAAAAAAAACAACAAAAAAAGCTGCTTGTTGAAAAAGTCTGAAAGCTATATTACAGAATAAAGATTACTGTATAATTAATCACAGTCAGCATTCCTTTGAAGGGAACTCATTTACCTTTAGTCATTATGCTACTCTAAACCCTCTACACTAGAAAATAACATCACCTTTGTGAACCTCCACAGAGAGAAAATGGGCTCTCACCTCATGGTGGAGACTTCAAGAAACCCTGACTGCCCCAAGGTGAGCTTTATGAGATGGTCTGACTCATTATTCCCCCAGCGTGTTTTTTGCCTCACCTTGTTTACTTGTATATTACTCAGAAACCTTCTTTCTCCATTTCCCTCTCTTTACTGTTCTGCTTGACAGATAAAAATAGGCTCTAAAGCCATAAGAAAGTGGGCCTAAAGAAGAGTATATGCTTTTCAGATGTCAGCATGTCTCCTCTGAGGCTCAGAGCTCAGTGATGACATAAAATTGATCTGTCAGAATGTCGACCTAGATATTATGCCTGCATTTCTTGTCTGCTTTTGTTCAACTACAACCTGACACTGAAAAAGAAAGTCACCCTGTATGTTGATGCCCTCACCCACAGGTGGCAGCTGTGAGCACCATTGTGAATCGGGGCACTCCTCTGAAGGCATATGTTTTTAGGAACTACAACCTGCTGCCTGGGATGTGCTCACACTACCTTGGGGGCTGCCAGCATCAGCTTTGGCAGGCCATCCGCGCCACATCAGCAGCCCCCGGGTATTTCCAGGAGTTCCCTTTGGGGAATGATCTCCACCAGGTCAGTCCCATTCACAGCTGTTACGAAGGGAGAAATCCTCCTGATACTGGCTGTACTGACAAATTTCACCAAACTGACATTTTTATTTATGTCAGTTTTTAATTTAGCTGGTTTTATATCAATGCGAGAATGAGGCAACATAGGATTTTATAATTTATACCTTTGCTGTATCTACTAGAGATGGACCGATCCGATATTACGTATCGGTATCGGTCCGATACTGACCTAAATTACTGGATCGGATATCGGAGAAAAATAAAAAATGTAATCCGATCCATTAAATATCACGAAAGCACCTCACAAAACTTGCAACACGCCGTAACTCACCTCAGAACGTTAGCAGTCGGAGCAGTATGCATCACGTGATAGAGCGGCTGTGGCATGCGGGACCTGTCGGTGGTCTGGATAGCATGTGGAGCTTCGCTAGCAACCCGGCATTTCATCTCTGACAAAGTTATCCCGAGAGAAGTAAAGCAAGTGTGTAAGTCCATCTCTGAATGTTTGTAAAGCATTCCTGCGTTAAGCTTAACAAACGACTGCCTCTTCTTGCTGCTACTTCAATCATGAAACTGCTTAACGATCAGCTGATCGGCTTTTCTGTCGCGAGTCCGTGACTCTAGTTTGCTTTTGGCCCACTTTGCACCAGAAAGAGGAAACCAGCGGCTGAACAACAGCAGCACGTTTAAGCTTGATAAGCTGTTGTTAGAATTTATTTATTATTACTTTCTACTCGAGGATCTTTTTCTACGTAGCTGACGCTGGTAACTGTGCAGGGGCGGATCTAGCAAAGTTTAGCCAGGGGGGCCGATAGGGCATTAACAGGGAAAAGGGGGCACAAAGACATACTTTTCTTTCTTATTCTCATTTAAAATGTCTAGCTTTTAATAAATAATTATCTGACACCCAAAGTTTTAATTTGATGCAAAATGAATAGAAGTCAATTATTGTATATAGTAACTATTAAGTCTAATATATATACCCTAGTAAGCTATAGTACTTTTTACTTTGGGAAGGTACCATCTGTGCAGTCTGCAATTCTGTTGAAGAAAGATGTTGAATCTATTTAATATTTCTTGAAAAATAATTGATTTCTGTGCATTTTTTTTCACACTGCATCAAATTAAGGTTGATTACGTCGATTAAGCATCATGAGGTGGAGCGTGAGGGGTGGTTCCCTATTTTTTATTTATTTATTTTTGTTGTTGCTGGGAGTTGGAACCCTATTAGTTAGGTTGCTTAATATTTATGCTAAGTACTCTTTAAAATACCAGAATAGGGAGGATGGTGTAGGTCTAAGTTTATTAGATTGATCAGTATTGCTGAACTATGAAATATTTTTTTTTGCATACAGGTATAACAGAATAGCTTTAGTTTAGTTGTTGTTTTAAACTTGAGTATGAACTTATACAAAATGCAGCAAGATATTTAAAAAACAGTTTTGTTGATTAAAAAACACTATATCGGATTCATATCGGTATCGGCAGATATCCAAATTTATGGTATCGGTATCGGACATAAAAAAGTGGTATCGTGCCATCTCTAGTATCTACTTGGAGGCTGAGGGCCACTGGTGGCCGCCAGTATTTTTGTTTTTATTTTTATTTATTTTATTTTGTTTTAAATGTTCTTTCATATTTAGCTTAGTTTTAGTAGACGAATAGCCTCAGATTTGGCATATAAACTGTACTGTTGGTTCAACATGAATACAGTTTGTATAATTTGACCAATAGTTCAGGGTTTATAGTCATTTTAGGGAAAACAGATTTTTCCAGTAAAGTTTTTCTAGTCCACATCCTATAATTACTTCTGTTCAGCAACATTTTGACAGTCAGAGCGTTACACGTACTTCATGCACTCAGCCAGAAGTCATTGTTGTCACAGCGTGCCATATCGAAAGACCTTTGCTGGCCAGCTGAGAATTGCGCTGATATTTAGTGTTCATGCAAATTCTTTTTTTCAACTGCAGTCCGCTGCTGCAGTATTAAAGCTTTTAGTCTTGGTCTTCTAGATTAACATGCCCCGCACAGTCAGTGTCAATGCTGGAGAGTTTCGAAGGATTTTGAGAATTCTAATGAGAAAAATTCTCTGCAGAGCAAGTGAGAGGGAGGAACTCTATTTCCTTTCTGTTAGTATTTATTTCCAGTCAGCTACATTTTGACAGAAGAATGAGGGGTAGAGTTGTCGTGAGACGCACTTAAATCCATCTCCATTAAACAGGTTCGCATTAGCCATCAGCAACATAACAAACCACCAGTCCATTTTGCCATTTTGCTGATCAATAAATCAGCAAAATTATTAAGCCTCTGTAATGGAAAACAGAGGTTGCTCTCTTACGCAAATGGAATGGCAGAAAGCACAGACGATATAAGAAACCTTATGAGGAAAGTCACACCAGAAACTGGGTGAACGTCTTGTTTTATTTTATTTAGAGTAGTCATGCTGCTTATTTTAAAAAGGCAAAAACACAGGTGGGAAAAGGTGGGGAATAATGTTCCACTACAGTCTAAGTATTCAGTTGACGTAGCCTGTGTTTGATTTGCCACATACAAGTGTGGGAATCTCCTTAAATTTACATTAAAAACACAGATGAACAGACTCTGATGAACTTAGTGTAGATCCATCACACGTGAATGAGAGTGTGTTTACAGCAAAGGCAATATCCCACACGGGCGAGCTCCGGCACTCCTAATTGGAAGCTGTGTTAGGTGTGCAGGTGAATGAAGTGCAGGGAGAGAGAATGAAAGAGACTGGATGATGAAAACCCACCTGTAGTGGGAGATTTCCCCAGCATGTCGTCTAGCAGGTCTCCCTCTGATGCATAAATTATCCCAATCCAGAGCTTCCCTCATCACACAAAACTGTGTGACTGCTACATCTGCTTCATTGGAAAGAAAATACAGACAATCTAATTATGGAGCTGCTTTTGCAAAATCACTTAGTTGGCGGCCAGCAGGAGGCCTCGTACTTTGAGATGAGACGCCATCAGTAGTTTAATATATTTAACACATCTGACATGAAATCAGTTACAGCTGTTTTATTTTTATTTCAAGTCTGTCAAGAGAAAATTCCAGCTGAAGAACTGAGTAAAATTAGAAAGAGCTCTTGGTAAGAAGAGCTAGGGTTAATTTTAACCTAAAAAATCTCTGAAGAATATTCAAAGGCCTTGACTGAGAATTCATGTGCATACGGAGCGTTTGCACAGCTCTTGCAGTTTTGGGAGTGTTTTTGCTTGTATTTACTATCCTGAAGATGACTTACATTTGTATGTAACACCAGGATATGTCTGGCTACCAAACGTGTATATTTTAAAGCACACCTTATTTGTGGTTCCTGAGACACTGAGTTCATGCTGTTTAAGCTGACATTTACCTACCCGAATTCCGTGTTTTGATTTCTCATTTCAAATTTTAAGATCTATTGAGATGTAAGAGGATAAAATAACTTGCCTAAATCAGTCAATTCAATTTAATCCTAGTGTATCAAAGGCTTCATGGTATCTTTTTGGTAAATTCGGATTATGTTGATTTTGATATAGGCATCATATGAAGTTAGACTCACAGATAAGGACAAAATTATTAGCAAGGGATTTTCAACATTGCATTTCCCACCATACTAGTTTCTATAGAAAAAATAAATGATATCTGTTTGCACACAATATCAGAAAAAAACTCAATTACCAGGGTCAATATTATTAGCCCCCTGAAAAACAGGAGATGGATATATGAAGTTACAGTCACAGTGTTTCCAAATGTCAACTAGAGTGTGAAGTATCATGAAGAAATTCAAAAGAGAGCTACACAGTACAGAACAAGCCCAGCAGAGGTAGGAAGTGAAAGATTTCAAAGACTCTGTCAAGAAAAACAGTGATAGATGTGTCTAAAGACCCCAGAACAACTGCCAACACACTAGTGAAAGACTTGACCGAGACAGGTGTTGTAGTCTCGAAGATGACAGCCACTAGAATCCTGAATGGGCTTCAAAAACAAAACTCTACATCTGAGAGACACCTTTAAGTCAAACTGAAGTATGCCAAGAACAACCTGGAGAAAGATTATGTAGACTGGTTATATCTGGAGAAAGAAAGGAGAGGGGTACAATCGAAACAACGGCATCCCCACAGTAGTGGGACTATTATGCTGTGGAGATGTTTCAGGGCATCTGGAACCAGGAATCTGCTCAATGAATGAATCAAGAAGAAAGCAGGATATGTGAAGATTTTGAAAGGGAAATCTCCAGCATTCAGCAGCAAAACGCGGTCCAGTTCATCGCTTTGTCTCTTAACACAATGACACAAAATATGTGCCGCTACTGGTGAAGATCTACCTCCAGAAACAAAAGAGAACATTTCTGACTGGCCTGCACAAAGCCCTGACTTGAATGTTAATGAAAATCTGTGGGGTGAACTGAAAACCTGAGGTTCATGCCAGAAGATCAACAAATCTGGAGTAGCTTGAGAGGTTCGCCAAAGAAGAATGGGCTGGGTCACTCAGGTGAAACTTGTTGAAAACTAGTACATAACTGCAGGCTATTATCCAGCAAGAAGGGTACAGAATTAACTATTAGCATCTGGGAGGCTAAGAATTTGACCCTGAAATTTTGGATTTTTGTCAAATCAAAAAATTTTGTGTGTGCAAAATAAAAATAATACAAGCATCCAAAATAAAACCAAGATGTTTGGAAAAGTTCTCGAAGCGCTTAACAGCAGTCTGTCTAGGCTGTACCCCGCCTTTTGCCTTATGGGAGCTGTGATGGGCTCCAATCCTGAGAAGGATAAGCAGAAGAGGATCAGCAGATGTTTAACAGCACATTAGAAATACTTTTTAAAAAAATGACTTTTTTATAGAGAGCTAGTAATTCTATCCTCATCTATTTGTCAGTTTTCTTTGCTGAAGCAAAGACTACTTTGCTCAATCTAATGGAAACCTGAGTGATGATAGTTCAGATGTAATTTTAATGAGTTTCTAATTATGATTACACAGTAAAATCCAAGAGCAGGACCCGTAACAAGCTCCTGTTCATATACGGTTTCTGTTAAGCACTCTAATTTCCATGTGAATGTTTGACCATCTTCAAAATGCCACCCAGTCTGATGACTTATTTGGTGCCTGCTTGAGACCAGTTGTGAACATAACATGCTGTGTGTATGATGTCAGGATTCCCTAGAGAGAGAGTCATCTCACTCTTTTCCACCGACGCCCACAGACTTTCCCACTTAATTCAAGCCCTCAGACAATCAACCTTTTGTGACAGCGAACGCAACAGTTGTAACGGCATGTGCTGAACGAAGGTTGGACTTCTCAAGCAGCTTTCGAAGACAGATGAGTGTTTGTTGATGATTCTGTGAGTCTGCAGGCTGGAATGGAAACCTGATGGAGAAGCACCTAGATTCTATAGATTCTTTCTACTAACACTGGGAAAATTGTAACTTGGAGCGAGACCTTTGAAGCAGAGCCATGGCATTATCAAAGCCTCACACTCGCTACCATAGCCGTGGAGATCATCCTTTAGTGAGGGGGGAACAAGGGAAAAAGAGGTGGGGTGGAGGATAGATGAGATGAAGCGAGAGAGGAGGCGCATGTTCCACATTAAAGCTCGCTCAGTTATCTCGACTCTAAAGAACACAGAAGTAAAAGACTTCAGACATTTCACAGGGGATGCCAGGGCATGCCAGGAATGGTGAGGAGGACCCATTTTTTGTTAGTTTTTTTGGCCTAGTTGCCATGGTGTCTCCTGAGGCGATGGGAAGGAATGGGAGCTTGTTTTGTGCCCACCCCTGCCAGCATTTGATGGGAGACATTGGACTAGTGGACCACCACCCCCAGTGCGACCCCTTGGAGCCCCAACGTGGCACCATGCTCAGCCGAAAGGCTTTACTCAGCCACAAATGAATAGGTCACATCGGCTCTCCCATACGTATTTGTCACTAATGAACGAGGGAGTAGACATAAATTAGTACAGGAAGGCATTAAATGTGGTATCTGTGACTATGAATGACGTGAAAAGCAGAGGGGCTTTCATAATTAAATGGCATTCTAAGGTGTAACTGAAGAGATCCTAACATTTTAATTCTTTTTTTTCTTTTCTTTTTTCCCCTCTTAAAGGCCTCTGGAGATGGAATTATTGGTCATAAATGATATATTTGTATATGGCACTAACTCATATGAAGCAGAGAGGAGAGAGGAGATGTTGTAGATTCAGGGTGTGAATCAGAGCTTTTAAACTCTTTCTCATCCCTGCTTGCTCTTCCCATGTTAAGCCCTGGGAACTTGGCCTGCAGACTGTTAGAGGATGGAGCTCACATTTTAGCCATGCTGCAGACAGCTTCCTCTTCTGAGACTGACTCAGGATCTTTGTCCTTTGAGAATAAGTCCCATCTCCCATTTTTAACAGGGGTGGCTTGAGTGGCTCCAAGAATGTACCTACTGTAAGTAGAGCTGCCTTATGAAAACACATACTTAAGCAAAAGTAATCGTTTCAAAAGATGCCAATTGTCTTTAGTTTTTATTTATTTTTTGATATAGCCTTTATTCATGCAGGTAATCCCATTGAGAATCAATGTCTTGTTTACAAAAGAGACCTGTTTCAGACAGCGTAATAAAATTACAACGATAAAAAAGCTAAAATTATCTAACGTTGCATCTCGGCTACTGTAATAAAATACAATATGAAAATAAAGCTTTAAACTAAATGAATCAGTTTGTTATTGTAATAGCAAAAAGGGGTGTGAATAGGTTTCAGCATAACACAGACTGATGCGAGCCACACAGTTCACTTGATTAAAGTACGGCAACTCATAAAACAGACACTAAATAATGGCAATGAGCGCAGCAGTGTGAGGCACAATGAGAGCTGCTTAATTCTGATTTGATAGGCAGGCATATGTGAAAACCTTTCGTAGCTAAATAAGAAAGTAAATCTCACATTTTTGATTGACGATATTATTTTCTACTGTCTCATTGAGGCTCAATGAGACATAATAAGGTGATATTTCATTGTTAATTTTATTAAACTCTGCAAACAGCATATTTGTTCCTTCACTTCTCACATGCACTGACTTCAGAGCAGCGCTCACTCATTCACTTACTGCACTGCAGTTATCTGTTAATCAGACCTGCCAGTGGTGTTGGATAAATTCAAAAGTGCTATAATTATAATTAAATGGAATTAAATGCAATATTATACAATGTTGTGAATAATTTGGCTGTTATTTTGTTCTGTCATCATTAATAGAAGGGCAGGAGATAAATAGTAAAATTAGTAACATAGTCAAGCATAATAGAGTTGTAGGAGTGATAATTCTGCAACAAATGACTCGAGTGAGAGTGAAACCTGTGCTTCTTTAAAACTCCTCTAACAAGTGCATTTTAGTTGAAAGTTACACTTTCTGAGCTATGTGCACTTGAGTAACTTGTTAGCACCCACCTCTGATTGTCACATCACCTCTGTTTGCTCAAATCGCCTTTTCTTTCTTTCTTTTGTTCTGTAGAACACACTTCTTCTCACATGCACAAACACTCGATTGAGCTGGCACACTTGTTTGAGGATTATGCTGGTCCACTTATTATGTTGACTGACTGCTGTGTGGAAGCTTCAGCAAATCTTCCTCGTCTCTGACCTCCCTCGCCTTTTCACAATTGCGCATCACATTCAGATGACTTCTTTACTGCAGACCCTGGAAAGAATTCACGGCTTTAAACCTCGCGTTGCAATATATTGTCACGGAGGTGTGTCTTCCATCATCCTCTTAGCAAAGCAGCAGGGTAATCTAGTCTAAATTGTCCAGGGGATGAGTTTTGAAATCATGCTTTTTAATATGAATCTGTCAAATATGTGCATAAGGCCTAGAGTGACTTTAGGCTGAGTAAATATGGAGGAGAGCTTCTGAAGGCATTTATATCGCTTCATGAATTGTCAGTTTAATCTCAGCGGCTGCAGTCGACAGGGATGATTCATTGTTTCAATATTCACAGAACGTGTGGGAAAAGGTAACTGTCTGCAGTATATCTCAATTGTTTTGGCTGCCTGGGGGCAAAGCTGGCACCCTTACAGATGAGTCCTTCTTCTGTTTATAGCCTGGGAAGATGATTTGAATGTCACGGTGACCTGAGGGGCCCATAAAGCTATAAGGTCAAGTGAAGAGCTAGTCCATGGAATTACTTAATATGGCATGAAGCCCTTTGACTTGACCTGGCCACCATTTAGGACTGGTGCTCACACCGTTTCAGTTCCATCCTTGCAGATCACAATGATGCTTTTTATGTGTATTGGAAACCATTTGGGGAATTCATTTTGGTCAATGAGCAGATTTATTTCTCTGATTGCACAGGCAGTGACTGGGATGGCTTCATTTTGTGTGCAAATGGTATGAGTTGATTTGGAAGATTCATAGTTGTTTTTTTTTCCTGGCAGCCTAATTATCTGCTTATCAAGTGAATGACCATCTCTGGAAAACATTCTGGTATTGTGACAGACGTAATCGGATGTCCATGACTTATGTAATTCTTCCCTAATTAATCATTTGTGAGAAGGGAGCCTCATTGGCGGGGCGTCATAACAAATTACTACAGAGCTTAGTGCTCCTCAGTCCATCCCTGTCAGAGGAGCAAAAGAAGAAAGTGTAATGACTAAAGCTTCTCCCCAGAGCTGAGATTTGAATGCTACACCAGGCTCTATTTCAAAAGGTTCACCTCATTTAGATTTAAGCTGACGCTCCCTCCTTTTCTGTGTTGTGGTCGTTCATAATGAACCCTTCCACAAATGAGTATTGAAGGTTTACCCACGGGTTAGAGAGGGAGAGGGATGCAGAGGCGCACAGGCTGGATGAATAGGATGAAGTTTGCTGTCCCTGCTAATGGGAGCTGACATACATTGGGGCGTGAAATGACTTTTAGTGATCTCACGATAGCACCTCTTTGCTATTCAAATCAGCTCTTCCCCCTATAATGCAGCTTAAACTGACACAATGAAGATAAGCTCCCAAAAGTTAATGACAGTGGAGACATTTTTTTTAAGCAGCAGTGTAAATAAATCATGCAAATCTCAATATTATTCATTTAACTGAGAGAAATTTTTATTCCAGAATATGCTGTAAGAACAACATCTTTTTAAAGCCATTCGGTTTTTTGAAAAAATGTCCCCTTGGGTGTGGGAGCCCCAATTAGGTGAAAACTTGGTATATTTGCATACAGACTCATAGAAGTGATGAGCACATTTGTGAATTAGCCATTAGACCCTGAAGGGCAAAGGCGAGGCTAAACGAGCTTTGATCCTCAGAGTAGTAACTAACCCATAACACCGGAAGAAAGACTCAAACACTGTCACAGGAAATCATTAAGCTTCTATGAAAGCCAGAATTCAGAGTTGGCATTCCTCTTTATCTGATAGAGAATTTAACCTCAAAGGGGGTTAAATGATTGCTACTGACAGGGGTGTACTCTCTGAGGACATTAGTCTGTAGACACATGGCATTCCTGTTTACAGTGACATTGAGTCATTTCGAGTATAAGCAGCATTACAGCTCTAAATCCTCGTAAATGGAAGTGACCTTTGCCTCGCGTCATGCTGCGTGTTTGACAGACAGCTTGAGTGGTGCCATTTTGCATGCAGCCTTATTTGCAGTTTGTCCCAAGTGGATCATAGTTTCAGCTTAATTCATCATCCAGATGTGCTCTGGCCTCAAGAATCTTTGTGTGAAAATGTAGTACTGGCCAGTGTAAAAAGGTAAAGTATTGGTATTTGTATTGGCCAATGAATGAAAATGGAAAAAGTTAAAGAAAAAAAAAAGACTTTTCACCTTTCAACCATGTTATAAGTGTTGATGTTGCACAGTTTGTCCACCAGAGGGTTCTCTGCGATTTTACTGTTGGTTTGGAAAGCTGCAAACACAACAGTCATCTAATCTGAGCAGACTCGGGCAGAGCGTGAACGAGTGAATAAATAATACGTGTAAGAGTTGTTAGGGAAATTCGTGGAAAAAAAAATTGTTGTCCAGTACATTGGAGTATTGAATTTTTAAATTGCCAGATCTCGTTATTAGTATAAAAAGTCCTCTATCGGTTGGACTTTGATAAAAACAGTGTGTAGAGTATCTTAGTCTATCAGGAGTTGCTGCTGTCCTGCAATAGCATGCAACAAATCCCAAGTAATGCTACTTTTTTCTTTTAGCAACACTTTAAAAAAAAAAAAAATGTGTAAAATTATTGTCAAAGCAACTATTGTTTGTGTCTGCCATTGCCTTACAGTACTGTTGTATTCAAATGATCCAACAACCAAACCTTGTGATGATTGGCTGCAGAAGTTATGCAGTCTCAACTTGCAAACTCACCTGGCCTAGCATTCCAGGAAGCATAAGTACAGGAAGCTTTGCAAGGCTAAAATCAAACTCTAGCTGACTCGCTCATCTTCTGGTTCTAGCTTTTGCCATTCAATTTATCGACTTCCTGCCCTTGACTGTAGGATAAGAGGTCAAAATAGTAGAGCATATAAAAAGGCAACATGATCTCTGGGCAAGTCTGCTCCTCTGGTGTTGGACAGATGGACAATATGTATGATGTCTTGAGAAAATTACATTAGAATGCAACCAGGCAGTAGCTAGTAAGCATGCCAACTTCATTAGATTTTTCTGCAACACACTACATTATAGTCTTTAATATAGTCATGTCTGTTTCTTCTTAACATTCTTTTCACAGTTTCACTTATTTTTAAATGGTTAAAAAGTTGTTTTTGCAGTAATAATGTTAAATAGTGCTCCTGTTGGAAAGTCGGGGTACTACCAGCCTGTTTGGACACCTGCGTAAAAAAGATGACTATACAAATGACTTTTTTTTTTTTTTTAAAAGAGAGAGAATACAGAAAGAAAGCCTAGCAGTCTTTCAGTGATGCAATAGGTCTTTCTATCAAAAACATATTTTTCATAATTGCCTTGACCTTTTTTACCCGCTCTGGGCTCGTCCAGCAGGTGCACTGAGATGCAGACAAGCTAAAGCATTAAGTCCCTCGCTCAGACAACCATTGCACAGTCTGCTTTTAAAGTTATATGCCCTGGCACTGTGTGCAAGCGCGACCACTGCGCCTCTGAAACTTGCCCCCAGCTATTAAGCACAAAGAAGCCATAACTGGACCCGGACTGTTGCCATCATTGCCGCAGAGTTCAGAAAATGGAGCCTCTCACACTGGGGTGAGTGATAAGAAAACTGCTTAGTTGTTTTGTTACCAGCTGGGTTTGACTGGTGCCCAGTGCAGCAAGTTCCCCTAAGTCTCTATTACGGGCACATCCAATCCAGGCATTTTCCTCTTTTTCTTTTTTTTTTTTTTTTTATGTGATTCATTTCTCGGTCTGCCAGACAACCTACTGGTGCATAATGATGTGCTTTGGACAAACGGCCACCTCAGCAGTTCTTCTATGCTCTGTCACAGAGTGAAGCCTTCTTTGTATGACTTCCATCTCAGCCAGT
Source organism: Copadichromis virginalis (assembly GCF_057382275.1). Taxonomy (NCBI): domain Eukaryota; kingdom Metazoa; phylum Chordata; class Actinopteri; order Cichliformes; family Cichlidae; genus Copadichromis; species Copadichromis virginalis. The sequence continues at coordinate 17,933,078 of NC_140624.1, forward strand.
TAAATGGTGCTCTCTGAGGCTCTGGCTCTAATTATTATCTCAGCAACTAACTTTTAGATCATCGTAGTAATGATTGATTACACATTATCATAACAGATTATTAGACACACGTGTCTTTGTAGTTTTTCATGTTAGTTAAATTTTAACCACTGCAGTAGTTTAATGCTTGGCAGTGTCTTTCTATCTTTATGTCTGTCACTCTGTGCATAAATAGCAACAACAAATTCTGGCACAACTTCACCTACTTCCAAGGTGCATGGAGAGGATGCAGGAAGGTAAAGAGGAACAACTTTATTAACTGACCAACGTCTTTCGGCTCGTGGCTTTCATCAGGGTCATAATAACGTATAAATCAATTTGTTTAAATAAAGGGAAAAAAAATCCCCTTCCCCCATTTTTATCGTTAATGGTCTAGTCCAGTATTCACTTGGGCTGCGACTTAACCAGTTAACCTATTAACCAATACTAACCTGTTATACGTCAGCTGGTTTACTTACTCTGTGCATGAAACCATAGAGAACTATTGCAAAGGTTATCCTGCCATTCTTTTGTACAGATGTTATTGACCTCTAATGGCTCTTTGACTGAACATGTGTCACATTTTCTCAGTTATTTCATTCGTCCTTGATAAATACGTCTGTGGTGATGTCTTCAGAATGTATGCTAGGTCCAAGCAGGTATTCAAAACCTGAAAAAGTTTAGTTGACTATCACAGAAAAGTAAGGAGATGAAGCGTGTACATAATAATTTTAGTGATATATAAATCCATTCATATCTCATGAAATTAGTCAGTTTTCTCTTGATCTGCTTATTGGTGTGGTATTAGCCCCCTGCATTGTTTATGAGAGAATGCCTGAAAAAGTGAACTATACAAACTGTTAGAATAAAATGTTAGCAGCATTGTGTAAAGCTTCCTCCTGCAATGGGTTTAACACACTAGTGTCAAATGAAGATGTTTTATTGAATCATGTAGGTAGTCTAAATAAATTTCTTCCCCAGATTGATTTACCAGAGTCAGTACTTCACGCCTACTCGTGGTGTTGCTTCAATGAAGATAAAGTGAACTGAAGTCTGGTGAAACTGAAGAAACTTGCCGAGGAGAGCGGCAACAATTAAGCAAAGAGACAAGTTGAATAATGGAAATAACACACAGAAAAATTGAGAGCATAATATGGTGATTAAATACACAATTTGTGCTTTTTGCAGTTACACTATAGGGAATTTTTTTTTCTTGATTTCTTTTCTTGATATCAATGCCGTCATTAAAAATTGGCGTGCAATATATAAACTACTGTAATAATCATAACAGAATCATAATTATATCAATACTGTGATAGGAATGAAATGTAATGCGAGGTCAGCAAAGTGTTAGTTTCCCCATCTGTGAGTATGCACGGGTCTGCTTGAGCCCAGCTAAGCTCCGTGTGGACGAACAAATGCCTGAACATTTTTTGGGAATCCATGCACTCATCCACGGGACAGTAGAACACAGTAGAAACTACTGTCTTTGCATCCTCCAGGCAGTGTGCAGTACTTGAAATTAGTGTAATAGGAATGACTGCTCATGTCTGCAGCTGTCTTTATCCACCACCTTACTCTGTGATTTGACCTTCCAATGAAGATTTTTTTTTACACTTTTTATTTTACGACAATACAACCAGAAGTTATTTATCCATTTGATTCATTATTACAACACCAGCTATAGCCTGTAACTCATGATATCTGTGGTCAATGAATGCCTTTATGATTAATACAAAGGCAGCTGGCTCTTTGTCCAAACCGAACAGATCAATCATAACCTTTGTTTCTACTCAAATATCATTAAAATGTTTTGGGAGGTTTTGTGTGCCTTTCTTTCTTTCTTTCTTTTTTAATGGAAAATGTGTCTTTTAAATTGTATTTATTTGCATTTCTCATTATAGTATGAACTGATGACACAGACTTGCTTGATCTGTGTCAGCACAGCTTTTATCAGTGCAAGCGAGCTGCTGACAGTGCAGTTGACGCAGAGAACTCTGTGTCTAAGTAAATCATAGCTGAGCTGCAAGTGTGTCAGTAAACCCTTAAACTTGTTTTACTGTTATCTAATGCCAAATCAATTCTCTTTAGCACTCCAGGTTTTCGTAGAGAACTTGTACATTAAGTTTTTCAGTTGTAACGGGAGCTTTTCCTCCAGTCCAGCTACAATAGCCAGAGCTTTGCAATTTTATGTTGGATTAATGGAACAGTTTTCCATATCGCACTCTCAAATTTATACACGCGAGGTGTTTTCCCCCATTGCTGTGTGTGTGTGTGTGTGTGTGTGTGTGTGTGTGTGTGTGTGTGTGTGTGTGTGTGTGTGTGTGTGTGTACGTATGCCACACGCTATCAGAAATGCACACATTATTGTATGCACTGAGCATGTGCTCTCGATCAAACATGTGTGTACACGGCCATGTAAACAAGCACCATTCGCTCTACTGTGTCCCTAGACATTTGGGGCCCTGCGGCTCCCAACCCCCCCAAGCTCGGCTTCCTTAATGAGAATGGGCCCTTGTGTGTTTGATCCTGGTGCCAGCCCTGCGGCCCCTCAGCCTCATGCCTATTCAACAATTCTGCAGCCTCTCCAGTTACTCCCCCACTGCCTTGGGTACAATATGGATCCAAAGCGAAAGCACTCATGGGCAGTTGTTCGATATCAAAGCAAGTCTGACTGAAACTGTGAGGGGAGGGGAAATGCTGGGACTCTTTGTTTAATAGACTTACAAGCAGCACTAAAGCTGCACATTGATTGATTGATTGATTGATTTTATTTTTCCTCTTCACTTTATCAGATGTTCTTCTGAAATTTTGTCTATTGACTGTTAAAATCCATGAAAGGTTTTAAACCCCAATTATTTGGTTTCACTGACTTTGGTGTTGGCATGAAACACCAAACCTAGCCTGTAAACAGGTTGCCTAACAGCACTTTTGGGTTTTTTGTTGTTGTTTTTTCACAGGATGGAGGTCTACTGATTAACAACCCCACAGCACTTGCTATACATGAGTGCCAGTGCTTGTGGCCTGACACGCCTCTGGAGTGTGTGGTCTCGCTCGGTACGGGTCGCTTTGAATCTACTGGCAAAAGCAACGCTGCATATACAAGCCTCAAAACAAAACTCACCAACGTCATCAGCAGTGCGACAGACACTGAAGGTAAGGATGCACCGCAAAATGATGGCGACCTATTGTGATCGCCAGTGTTTCACAGCTTTGACAGCTGCTAAATCTACAACTAAATTCTAAAGCACACCTGTGTCAACCAAGGAGTGATGAAAGCCTGAAACTTGCCGTGACAGGATCAAGTCATAGTGTAAAGATGGCTGCAGTACAAAAAACTGTGAACTGAACTGCCTTTGTTTGCAGTGTTGTTTCAGGTCTGTTTATAGTATTTCCTCTACACAAGAAGATTAAATAAATGTACATTAGCAGTGATCATTCCCTGTTTCTGTTTCTTTTCTAAGGGGGAGATTTAGGATTTTTGATGGTATCTTTTTAGAAAACACTGCACCGCAGGTCGACTTTGTTCTAGATAAATCCCACTGTGGCCCTTTGTAGCGGCAACCTCTTTGTCTCCTTATCACCTCTAGACATGGGCACTTCTGCTGTGCCTAAATTTGGCTTGTTCCCCTCCCTGTTGCTGCTGTGGTGCAGTGTGTGTGTGTGACCTAGATGCTTCTCTGCACTTGTTCGTCCTGTATTTTGGGATTAATCCCTTTCCTAGCTCTCTTGCGGGCTTTTGTTATTTAGAAACAGCAGATTAGAAAGAGTGTTTATCACAGATTTCCTCTTTTTCAAAAGCTTTAGTGCTCGCAAGCCTCCTAGTTTGTCTTTGGTGTATCAAGCTTAGCTGTGTTTGTTGTTGCGGATAGATAAAGCAGATCTAATAGGGTTTCAGTGACAAAAATGGAGAATATTACTTTTTATATATCTTCAGACGTGTTTTGGAAAAATGACCTTGGGCCACTCGTTCTTGAAACAGCTGTTCCTTTTATAAAGACCTTGTACATCCAATATACGTGCAAACTGTTTGCTTAAACACAGTATCCTGTGTTTAAGCAAACAGGTTGCATGTTTCAGTTTGTTTGGTGAATACATGGATGTCTTACAAGACACAGAAACGAGTCTGAAAGGTTTGCAGCAATTCTGGAGTCTTTGTGTTATTGTTTTGTGTTTGGATTTCCATATTTGGTAGGTGAAAGGTAAAAGGGACTTTCACTAGGAAGGTGATGATATCACTATCTAACAACTAATCCTTTCTGCAGAGGGAAAATAGTAGAACACTTTTTAGCAGTTGGCATCCAGCTCACTGCGCAAGACCAAACTGTTTATGATTGACAGTATAAAATTTTGAATAACGAGTGCTTTATTAAAGTAATGAAAACAAGGTTCATCTCTGATTTAACCACATGCATTATCTCTTGTGAGTAAGCTGTTCTTGTCTCTGTGTATAACTTTTCAGCACACAATAGTCTAACACTGATTTGCTCTATAAAAACTCTCCAGATCACCTCCAGATAAGTTACTCCTTGTAGAGTTTTGCAGAGCCTTGGAGACGGTTGGTTTTAATACTGTGGGAACTCAGACAGAAACCTTTTTGGGTGCTTCAGGCCTGTTTTGTTACCCGCTGCCTGTTTGTTTGCATTTGTAGGATGTTGATTTTAAACTGCTCATGCAAGGCAGATGAAAACAGCCGTGATAGACAGGCTAGACATTTTCACTTGGTGTTACCTCACACTCTAGCCCTGAGCGCTTACTCAGTGACACTTGTAATCCTATAACAGCGCTGATAGATAAGGTTTGACTTTGCTAGCCCCTAGTAAGGCAGTATGAAGTGAATTGTGTTTTAATTTTTTTTATTCTCTCTTATATGACCTCACTCTTACTTCTCCTTCCCCCTCCAGAGGTTCACGCCATGCTCGACGCCTTCCTTCCTCCAAACACTTACTTTCGCTTCAACCCCTACATGAGCGAAGATTTCTCCTTAGACGAGAACCGCCAAGAGAAGCTCAACGCGCTGCAGGCTGAGGGCTTGCGTTACCTAGAGAGGAATGAGGACAAGCTGAAGAAGGCAGCTCGTTTCCTGACCCGAGAGAAAAGCTCCACCCAGAAGATGACTGACTGGGCCAGGCTCAGGGTTGATATGTATAATGGTCTGCCCTTTTACTCGTCCAAGTTTTAGATTCCACTCGAGCCACGTTTTTCTGGTCCACACGAACCTGGAAACTTACCGAGGTCCAAGTGTCATTTTTATTGCCCTGTAGCTCTGAAGAACATTATGTATGTGCACAAGTAGATAATGTATACAACATGCCAAATGCCACCTCCTCACTCTCACTTGACACTGTGATGTGATTTTAGTTTAAATGTGCTAACATCTGTGGCAATGAAGATTTATCCGATGTATAACACTTGACTTAGCATAGCATTTAAAGAAGATCTTTTAAATGGCTTGTCGATTTAGAAGCTCCGTGAGTAGAGATTCTACAGCAGCTGATGGCAGTAGTTTAACATTTAAATGACTTCTTTGCCAAAATGAATGCCGATTTTGTGTTGCAGATGCTCAGTTATCTCCAGCCGACAATTGGCTTAGGTTAAAGACTGAACTAAAGACTGAAATTTGTCTGGATTCTTCAAAAGGTAATAAAATCCAGAATCTGCCTGGGAAAAAAAACTACCTGTTCTCAATTTAAGACTTAAAGCTAACGTTAGCTAACTAGCTGCTGGGACTTGATAAATATTGGTAAAAGTGGTGTCGATGTTCTAACTTAACATTCTGATAACTTTATCTCCTTTGATGTTCCTTTCAAACATAGAACACAAAGACTTTATTTCGCAGATAAGCTAGTAATGGTGGCATTAACAATGATCTTCCCACCATGTGGATATTTACTGATCATTTACTTTTGTTTAAAATACTGAAAACCAGTACATCCTCACAAACCAGTATTTATATTCTCACATAAAAAGAATATATATATATAGATGGACTTCATGTGTTGTTGAGTAAATGTATAACTTGTAAAACTGCATTGTTAAGAAAAAAAGTCTAAAATTAATAACTAAAATTTGCACAACAAATACAGCTACTGCTAAACTGTGTAATTGTATTTTGATAAGAGTAACACTGATACACGAGGGGCCCACATGAAGCGTTACAGAGCTATAAAGTATGTCAGTACAATTTACATATGATGATAAAAAATAAAGATGTCTATGGGGAAAACACCTCAGTGTGTTAGTAAGGTGCTAGGCTACCACAGCAGCTTCAGTGGGCTTTGGGATTAATTGTACATGTCACTCAGTTGGTATTTTGTTGATGAAGTGCTGTTTAAGACTCCAAAATGTCCTCTGGCTGTTAAGGAATATTTTCTACAGTTTTTCATTCTTATCATAGATAACTTGCATCCGCACAGCCATCTTCATCATCTCAAAGTCTCTGCAGTATGTTTAACCTGCAAAAAAACCAACACAGCCTAACAGAGAGGCCCTAGGGGTCAAGGGTTTTTTATGTTGTTTTTTTTGTCACGTGTATGTAAATTGTGATAAGGATCCAGCTAGAGCCTCACTGTCACAAAGCGTGAATTTTTATGTGTTATTTAAACTGCAGAGTATTTTTAGTTCAGTTGTTTCAAGCGCTTTTATCATTGTGTGCTTTTATTGTTCAGTTTTCTGGAATCCCTGCAGGCTACTCACATTTTCTCCTCTGTCTTTAGTGTGCCCTCTTTCCCTTTGATGACTGTTCTCAAAAGCCGCTTTCACCCTTTCCACCTTGAAGTGCTGTGTTTTAGTCCCGACTCTACTGCAATGTACCGTTTGTTGAAATCACACAGGGTTTATCTGATGGGCTGGATTAAAACAGATGGCTGCTTATTGATTGGCTGGGATGTAAAATGATTTTCGTACGCTGCTACTTTTGCTGCACATAAATGCATTGCAGGCGTCCATTTCGGCGCCTAACCTGGTCACGTACCGTATTACTGATACGACATTGTATCGGTTACTCCCAGAGGGCTTGCAGCCAACACAGATATAACCCAGATTAATATAATTCCACTCATCTCTTGTTGGTCCCGTGTAAAGAATGTTTGAGAGTGTAATTAAAACCCACTACTGAACTGCGCTGCATTCTGCCTCCTAATTGTATGAAGATTAGATTATTGTGATCGGAGGAAAGCCGCAGCTTCTCTTTACTTCATCCCAGGAAGTGAGGAGGTGGAGGGAAGAGGCTATCAAGTACTCAACGACTGCGTAATTACGACTGCAGAGATCTGAAGTGATATTCACCCCCCACTTTCTTGGCTCACTGTCCAGGGTGCTTGGCTTGATTAGCTCATTCTGATTTGAAAAATTGTTACTTGGGCACATAATACAGTATCTCTCAAAGGTTTCAGGTCACAAACAGAAAATTTCACATTTTCCATGGAAACACGTGAACAGGATATATATTTTAATATAGGAGTAGTTTATTTCTTTACATGTAACTTAAAGAATTGTTCTAACACAATTCTGCACTCCCATCCTAGCTGTGAGTTTGGTGAGGAGATCTGGAGACATTTAAACCCTCGATCATGTAAGTGCATCCCACAAGCTGTTCCCTGGTTTCAGATCCCTTTTATCCCGCACAGATTTCACACATTACTGCAGCCAAATTGTTGCATTTCCTCCACCATGCTTGAAAGATGAACTCAAGTAACCCTAAAGCATCTTTTCCTTTGTTCTGCATCTCACAGATGGTGTTTTGTTTGGCCCAAATGCCTCTAACTTAGATCTGTGTGTGTAAGTAACACTTTCTTCCCAGTATCTGGACTTGCTGGCCGGCCTTAATCACTTCTCTCAGTGGCCGGTCGCTGATATGGCTTTTTCTTTCCAATCCTGCCTAAAGGACCAGCATCGTCTGAGGTTCCCGTTCCTTGTCTATTTTTGCCCAGTTGTGCACCGAGGCCTCCCCATTCTTTTTCTATTCGTGTCATTCTGTTCTAGCCAATTGGCACAGCTCAGTGAAGAGCACACATTGTATGAAATCTTCAGTTTGATGTCAATTTCCTGCATGGATTAGCCTTCATTTCCCCAAGAATACTTAACAGGAATATTGTGATGGCTTTCAAACGCAAAGTCTTTTTGTGTTTTGGCATTTCAAGATTACAGTCATAACTTAGAAATACTGATGCTCAGCCAAGAGTTTGCAGTTGTTCCAGTATAACTGGATTTTTTTTTTTTTTTTTAATGATCCACTAGTATTTTAGCATGATAAACTTGAATTAGGAAAAACATCTTGGCTTTGTGAACTAACCATTTAATTCAATGCAATTTAATGTTCTTTCATGGTAAAACAAACACACTTTCATTTCAAGAATGAGGACATTTCTATGTGACCCCAAACTTCTGAGCAGCAGTGCGAGGAGAGATATACGTGTGGTCAGTGTGAGTGTGCGCTTTTTTCTCTCAAATATATGTTGTTGTTTTTTAAAAAAATAGGGGTGTATTTTCCATGGGAATATAATTTGAAGGCCTTTCCCTGAGCTGCCTGTCATAACAGAGAAGAAGGTGAGACGAGATGACTGTACAAGGCTGTGCTCAGGCACCTGGGTAAAAGCTCTGGCCAGTGATGGATGGCATTTCCCTGCAGCATAAACACAGTGCTCTGACACAGCTCTCCACCAACTGCTTACACGCATGAAAACATATCCGTGGCCAAAGACAGTAGAGGACACAACAAACAGCGTCACTGGTAGTCTGAAATGGTACACCTTATAGGTCATTCAAATATGTTGTTTTATCTAGAATTTAGCAAAAGGGCAGAGCAAATAAAAGCAATATGGTGGCGCTGAATGAATATAGCATAAAAACAGTTTCATAAACATTTTTCACTGCAAGTAGAAATGAGACAATCATGAAAATCACTATGTAAATCATCTCTGGCTTCCTGGATTAAATAGTTAAAGTAATTTCAGCCTTTTGCTTGTAGTGTTGGGAGCGAGCTATTCTGCAGTATCTGAGTCTGAGGAAAAGGCACGAGTTCTTTCCTGTGTACAAAAACAGCCTTTTGCTGCTTATTCCACCTATACCAGCTGCTGATGTTTTGTTTACTTTCGCCTTATGCAGATTCTACCGAAAGCAAGGATTTTGTGTTACGTCTAGTATGTAAACAAGAAGACTCGTACAAGTAAATCCCATTCTAGAAGTTTAGAGTGCATCTAAATTCCTGAAAGGCAAAAGCAGTAGATTTGTTTTTGTTTTGGGGTATTTTTTGGGGGGTGTAAATTCACAAGGCAGGTCTTTTCACATCAAGTCTGGTATAGAGCTCATACAGCAACCCATCGTTCAAGGTTCAAGGTTCTTTATTTGTCACATGCATAGTTATACAAGTATAACACACAGTGAAATGTAGCCTGACACGCTCCTCGACATGTGCAAAACAGGATAGACAATATAAACATATTTAAAATTAAAGGAATTGAAATGTACATTGTGCCTTGGTTTAGTGTCTGGAAGAGTCCTGACTCAGTCAATTATAGATGATGTGAGAGGGCGGGTGTGTGTGTTTAGGGCACGGATGGCTTGGGGATAGAAGCTCCTCTTGAGTCTCTCTGTCCTTGCCCGGAAGATGCGGAACCTTCTACCAGATTGCAGAAGTTGGAACAGTTTGTTGCCAGGATGGGACGGGTCCTTCAGTATCTGCGCTGCTCTAGTCCGGCATCTCCTGGTGTAGGTGTCCTGAAGCGGGGGGAGAGCAATCCTGCAGCAGCGTTCTGCTGTACGGATCACTCTCTGGAGAGCTTTTTGGTCCTTCACACAGCTGTTCCCAAACCACGATGTCATGTTCTGTGTGAGGATGCTCTCCACAGCGCCTGTATAGAAAATCCTGAGGATCTTTGGAGAGACCCTGAACTTCCTCAGTTGTCGTAGGTGATACAGGCGCTGCCTAGCCTTTTTGGTCTGGACCTGAATGTGGGCAGCCCATGTCAGGTCTGAGGAGATGTGGACACCAAGATACTTGAAGGTACGTTAAAGCTAAGCATGCCTTTTATACTCTAGTTGTTTTTATTAAAGTACTGAATCTGGTAAAAATTGACTACTTATGCTTTTACTATTGTCTGCCATATACAGTTATGCTCAGACGTTTACATACACTCATCACAAGCTTTGGGAATTGGGAGAACAATTTGAGTGTATTCCACACAGGCCAGACGTGTACATATACAGACTTATTAATAAGTGTTGCTGAAGGTTCTACATTGTCTTAACTTGACAAGATCACTTCACCTCGAATCAGCTACATGGTTGAAACTTGAACCCAACTGGGTGTTCCAGTAGCACAATGATACCAAACACACATTCCGAACTGGTTTGGAAACGGATAAAGCAGGCTAGCATTAAGCTGCTGGGATTGCCTTCCCAACAGTCTGACCTCAGCCCTGTTGACATTATGTAGATGTGCTTAAAAGCCAGATCTTTATCAGAAAACCAAACACTTTAAATACACTCAGCCAATTCTGCCCAGAAGAGTGCTCAAGTATGCAACCAGAATTATGCCAGAAGCTTATTGATGGCAACCAAAAGTCTTCTGTCAAGGTGCAACCTGCTAAGGGACATTTAACCAAATATCGGTGTGTGTGTGTGTGTGTGTGTGTGTGTGTGTGTGTGTGTGTGTGTGTGTGTGTGTGTGTGTGTGTGTGTGTGTTTACCTTTGACCCTGAGTGGATTAGGGAATATCGAGAATAAATTCAAATTTGTGCACCCAATTCTTCTTTTTAAAGGTCATTAAATATGTAATTAAGAATGTGGTATCCTATCCTGAAAAAAAAAAAAACAATTTAAACAGTTTAAAGAAATCATTAAAAGCCTTTTACCATGACATTCATGCCATGATTCCCATGAGTGTATGAAAACTACTGACCATAACTGTATACTGTTAAAGTGGTGGATGCTTCAGATAATAAGTTTCAGATAATAAGATCAGTGTATGCACAAGTCATTTCTGTAAAAAGAAAGAAAAAAAAAAAGAAGAAGCTTAGGCTGCTCAAAACTCAGTTTCTGAAACTCAGGGTTTTTTGTACTCTTGGCTCTTTGTGTGATATCAATGAGAGGGGAAGTAAAGAAGGTGGCCTTAAACAGGAAAAAGGATAAAAAAGGATGAGCAGAGCTGCACGTAGGCACAGTAAAACATAAATAAGGATTAAACGCCCAGAATAAGAATTTTAAGTTTCCGTTTAATTTTATGATTGTTATTATTATTAGGGATTTTTTAAAAACCATTTTAAGTCCTCTTTAGCCTTTAAGATAGTTTAAAAAACCCATTCCTGTGGCTGAAATGAGTCACCACAACAAAGAGAATTATTTTTCTTTTATTTCAGCAGCAACTTATTTTAATAATTTTACAAGGAGCATAGAGATAAATGAGCAAAGGTAGCTTTCTAATGGGAAATCCAGAACACCATATTGAATGGCCATGAAGTCACATGAAGACTAACATCCACAGGTTGTCCCTATGTTGTATTTGTGAATTCCCATCAGGTTTTTGCCCCCTGTGTATTAACATGGTTAGACAGGCTTTAAAGGCTGCTCCCTGTCAATACAGAGAAGTCATGTAATGTAATTACACAGCAGACAGAGAGGAAATGCATCCTCCGCTGATGTAAACAGCTCTGACTCATGAACTTGTCCCGCAGCTCTAATTACATCAGTAATTTGATTTCTTTTGCACCTTTGGCCAAACCTCCAGACTGTAAATATGAATATGTTTCTTTGGTCTATACCCGAAATGGATCCTGAGGAGATTTCGACAGATACTGCCTTCTCTCATCTTTGCTTTCATGTAACAACAGTTTATCCTCCAAGTGGCTGCTGCTCAATTACACCTCACATTTATCTGTAGCTAATAAACCCAGCTCATTAGTACTTAATTAGTTTTGGAGCTGACGAATGATGTTAAGATAAGATTTAAGCTGCTCAATTGCAAAAACATGATAGCAATGTTTTGAAAGGGAAAAAAAGCAACTGATAGAGTGATGCACAGCCAATACACCGAGCAGAGGAACAGTGTTAGGGGTTCATCGGCTCTTTATATGATGGTCAACAACTTACTTGAAATTTAAAATAAAAATATCCAGTGGAAATAAATGAATAAGTAACATTTATTTCAGCAATAACAAATCATATAAATTTCCCCGTTCATTCCCAGATAAGGACCAATCACATAATATATTAATATCCCAGCTTTAACCTGAGAACAACCAAACCAGTGCAAACAAGTGCCACTGCACTGCATTCAGTCACACCCTATTTGAAGCACTGGCACTGACTACACTTACAAATTGTGAATAAGTTCGAAAACTTTGGAAAAAATGGAGCATCTGATGTCTGATGCTGTTTTTTAAACTGCTGTGTTTTCCTATAGGATTTGGGCTGCTGACCTGTGTTCAAGCTGTGTGAGTTAATAATTACCTCTGATGTGGACAACATCGTTTCATGGTTGGCTTGTTGGTGCCGTGCACGGTTTGTTCTGTACAGAATAAAGAATAATAGTGGCGTAAACACGGAGAGAGATGACTTTCTCTCCCGCACAGTATCTGTGCCGTAAAGTTTTGCATCTGAGTGAGCAGAGGACTTCAAGGATCCACTGTAGTAAAAGGCACCGTAATTGGCGATGCCAGTGAGGCAGACACAGCGTCTCCTCTAATGGGTTTTGCTTTTCAACACAAAGCCTTGACGGCGTTCACTTTGCAACTTTCAAAGTGTTATATACTCTGCCTCTGTGGTGCTGTATCCTTGAACTTGTGAAAATCCCTTTGAGTATTTCACAGATAATGTGCATGGGGGAAATTAAGAGAATATTTTAATGAGATTCAAGACGTATGCAGACATGTCTGGAGGCAGTTTTAAATAAGAGGCAATGACAATTACAGTATTTTCCCCGTGTGGGGAGGCAAATGTTGGTGAGAATTCCCTGGCCCCCTTAAGATGATGACGGGGAGGATATTGGAGCGTTTCCCACTGGGGAATCACGCCTCAGTTTTCTGTCTTTTTCTAACACTATATAAGCAAATCAAAGAAACTCTTCGCATATAACTAAAGAGGGGATGCTGGCTAAGTTGGAAAATAGTGTACTGCGGTGAGGGACTTGCGCTTTTCAAGCTTAAAGGTGATTCTGTAGCTCTTTAAGCTTTTTACGATCATAACTGGAGGTTTTTCCCTCAGGTGATTTCACATATACGTTATAAACCCGTTTTCATCTTATGCCACAACCTAATTTTAGCTAATCTCGGTCAACCGGCTCCTGCATGGCAGACCACAAGCTGTCTCTTTGCCAAAACCGGGCTTATCCGCGTAAAAACTACGTCACTTACTCTTTGTGTGATTCCACGGCTGCAGATGGATACCATTGCTAAGCCTCGGATAATGCATGTGTGTAATGTGCAGTGATAGAAGAGAGCAGTCTGAGATAAAAGTGTGCCTTTTAACGTCACATGACCTCATCCGGCAAAGGTCTCAGTTGATCCCACGGGCTGCTGCTATATGGTTATGAGCGCAAACCTGCCTGCAGGAAAAACTGTCATGCTTCAGAACATGCAACTGTCTTTAAGCAATTAGTTTCCAGAACAGCTGGAATTCCCTGAAAGGTGAAAGCACTTATATTTGACTAATATGTGAATCAGACTTTAGTTTTTTTTAAATTTATTTAAACGTAATCTTTTATTTTTTTCAGCCCGATTAATGGAAAAAATGTACGTATTTCAGTGTTGAGCTTTTCTTGTACTTGGCGCCTTTTTAAAGCAAACAGCGAGAAAACAGTTAAATGAAAAAGCCACTCCCCGCTGTTAGATAATAATAAAAAGGATCATCGTTTGGCCTTTAAAATATACAGTCTGGCTTTTTTTATATTAAAAGAAAAACTTAAAAAAAGAAGCTTGTCCAGATGTTGTCCATCTGTGATTTTGAGGCTTCAGGGGGGGTAAAGCACTATTGTATGTATTTGTATGACAGTTTTCTGGAATGGTTCACTGCCTTTAGGCCACCATACATCAGCAGCGGCGCTGCAGTGCGCGCAATGGGCGTGCGCACGCCTCCGGGTGCTGCTGCGCGCCCCCGCCTGTGTGTGTGTTTGTATGTCGGTGAACTGGTGGGAGAGAGAGAGGAGGGGACCGGTGGCTGAGAGAGGCATCGGAGGCAAGTGCAAGAGGTTCGGCGCTCTGAGCGGGGACTCCACGTGAATAACCGCAGCTCACGGCTTCGCTCTGTCGCGGGAGGCTGAAGACACCCGCGGTGTTTTGTGTTTCTCACCGCCCAGGGAGGAGGTAAGGTGAGCTAAATTAGACCATTCATAATAAGCACGTGTCGTGTGGCTTACAGTTCACTGACAGGAGTTTTGTGGCACGTTGGAAGGATGCCGATAGAAAAACTGCCCCTCTTTTAGCTCCTTCTCGGGGGGTGGGAGTGTGCAGGAGTGGTTTCTTTTAAATAACACGCCGCGCTGTTCTGGGTGATATTTTACGTGTTAGGTGATCGTCGGAGAGAGCGAAAAGGTGTGGGACATATTCCGGTGAACGACTGTCAAATCAAAGGGTTGACACGTACCGTGACGCGTTAAAGATGCTGAGGGGAAAAACACAAAAAACAAATCATTGGCACTTATTTGCGAATATTGTCTTTGGACTTGATCTTTTTTGCTTCGATCATCACATATCACATGGTGTAGATACAGTGGATATTCCCACAGATAGATAGACAGCTCTACTGTACTTGACAGCTGCTTTTTATTGTCCTGTGTTGATGAAATCGCTGTCTGGATACACGCACAATCCCTCATAAGCTGATTTGCTTCCCACATGTTTGATTCCCCTCATATTTATGTCACAACTCTGTGTTGTTTTGACTGACCAGTCACTTTGCTGAGTCTAATTTCCCTTCATGGGACTGAATCTGATTATGATAGGGCCCCCCCTGAGATTTCACAGAATTCATCTCACACCATTTTTCCACCAGTCAAAACAATTCATTTGCTGGAAAAAACCCCAAACATATTTTCACACAATCCTGTCTTCCCACTCCACCTCCTCCTCCCCCGTCTGTCTGCCCCTTGGTCAAAGCTTCAGTAAAGGGGGAACTCACCATCATGCAACAACACCCCTCCTCCTCCTCATCCCCTCCTCTGCTCATCCCCAGACACTCTCACTCATACATACACCCAGACACACATGCCTTGACTGCACACTTTCGCTGCCTGCTCAGTTGGCCAAATTAATGCAATGCTAATGACCCCTGTGTTATTGTCTGAAGCTCTTGCCTTGCGCTTACTGCTCTGAAAAGCCTGACACACTTTCTAGTAATGTTTATTCACTCCAAGCAGACTATAGTTAATCTGGTTAAGACGATAACAATATCCCTCTATCCTTGCCTTATGTCTAGTTTACATTAATTTATAAAACTGGCGGCAAAAATGTACGTCCCAGACAGTTTGTGTGCTTTGTGGTAGTCTCTTGATCAGGTTGTAGTTTGAGCTCAGAGAGGCTTTAATCCACAGCTACTGGAGTGCTGCTAACATAACATTTCAGCCTCATTTGACAAATGTGGAGAAATCGGGACAAGATAGCGACCTACATTGTGCTGCCTTCTTTACTTTCAAACTCATCACAAATGACTCTAGATGGGGAGATTTGCATAACTAAGGGATTATCATGACACACGTTGGCCAGAGTTATTGTGAGAGCACCAGTCAGTCACACTGCACGCTGACCTAAAACCAGCGACGGGCAACTTTGCTCCGGGGGCTATGGGAAAAGCTTGGGTGTTGGAGGGAAAATGCCACCAATTTCTCTCTGTGGGCTGCAGAAAAACGCAGGCTATTCTGTGAGAAGTGATCAACGCGCCTTCTCTAAGCAGCCGTCCGTGGACATTCACAGGCCAGAACAAAGTGCCTCATAGAAAGGAAGATTTGTTCTGTGTCACTTGTTGTAATGATGACATAATTTCTTTCAGGAACTGGTCTGAACCTGAGAGACTGCCATTTCATCAAGGGTACATTTGAGTCATGTCAGAGTAATGCTTGTTTAGGGAAGCAGCACATATTCCGAGATGAAACAATAACACGATTCCGGCAAAGTGAAGCTGAAGTCAGGGTGGGAGATGGCTAGTCTCAGTAGACGTTTAGTAAGAGGGACCTGTCAGTGTAAAGATCGCTTCTGGTTAATCACAAGTGTCTCTTTTTTCTAAGTCTTGACAATCATTTATGTGACATTTCATAGTTTCTATGTTCTGAATTAACTAAGTGCTAAAATCTGGAAATGGGAATATGAAGGCATTACAACAATTAAGGCCAACCTAGGCATTAGAACCAGGAGTAAATGATTCAGTAATCCATCAGTGAGTTGATATTTGATACAAATCTGGCATGCTTAGCAACTTTAGATCTTACAACGTTAGCAACAGTTTTCTGGGTGCAGTTTCTCAAATGAAATATTTTATGCTATATGATGGTGAACAGAAGATATTTTAGACCTCGGTCTGAGCGCTGAAAACATAAAGGAACAAGAAATCATCTCAAGTTTCTTTGACATTTGTTTAAAAAAAAAAAGAATTCACTGATTAATTGAGGAATACAATAATAAATTAATTGGCAATTCATCTATTTCAGTTTTTACCTAAAATCTGGTATCTGCACATGCTACACACACACACACACACATTATGTATGTATATATATATATATATATATATATATATATATATATATATCCAGATCTCAGCGAATATCTTGATATTGATTCCAGTTCCTGTAGAAATTATGACTGATGCGCTGAAACCAACCATAAATACCCCCTGCAATAATTTCTTTTTCATGCAAAAGTGCACATGCACTAATCAATAATTTACCATCATAAGTCACTCCAGCTGATTGGCTGAATGATTGAGTGAGTTCTGGCAACACGTGTTCTCGTGTCCCGAGTGAAGAGGATCCAGCAGCCATTGTGAATAGAAACGCCGTGCTGCTCGGCTGTGATGAGGCTAAATTCCCTGGGGAATGATGGAGGCCCATGCCTACCCATTAGTGTCACTGCGGTCTGGGTGTTTCATCCCAGTGGAGCTATCACGCACAGCAGCGCAGCACACTGACATCATTTGGACCTCCTTGTCATAGGCATGTTCGTCTCATTTTGGGACTGATGAGTGCCTCATTATCACACCACAGAGGGAACGGTGCTCTGCCTGCTTCACAGCTGCCTGATCACTTTCACTGTTTGTAATTTGGACAAGCGTATGCAGAAGCAAAGAAAGGCATTCATACATGTTCATTACATGTGCCCATGTTTTACTTTCCTTCTCTCTCTGTCTCTCTCTGTGAGTCGGGCCTGCTTGGTTGCAAGCTGGTGGGTACAATTAGAGTTTCACAGTCAGTTAAGCAGCAGCTCTAATGGGAATTGACACATTCCTGTAAATCCCTCCACACAGCTGCAACTGTTGGTGTTTACACCGTAGACTTGTATTTTATTATCGGGAGTAAATGGCAACAGATGACTAAGAAAAATGGGTAAACAAAGTAAGTAAAAAGTACAAAGTGAACCTCGATTAGATAGATGTCTTGGTTTCGGCTTCTCCTTTTACTTCTTGCTGTTATGGATATTGACAAGAATTTATTAACACCAGTGCCACTGCTGAGTTTTCCTATAGGTCAGATTTGTTTTTATTGATCCCCATGTTGTTTACTGATTGGATTTACATGTGAGGAAAAAAAGTAAGCTTGCACAGGTTTGTATCATCAATTCAAATACCTGGACCTGACTCTAATTACTGTACAAAAACAGACTTGGATGTGACTTTGGTGTGCAAAAGCTTTCACGCATTTAACTCATAATGGATTGGTTCCGGGTTTTAACTGGAACCAGTAGTTGATTCCTTTCATTGCTTGTAATAGCACATTAAATAGCTGACACAAGGGTCTGATGATTTGATCGATTGGTGCACAGACAGAAAATTCATCATCAGCTGTTTGGACATGTTTCTAATAATTTTAATAAAAGTAAAATTATAAAAATGCTTTGATTCAAGCTTCGCACGTGTTAAGGTTTTCTCACACTAATATCTGAAACAGAGCAGTCTAA
Organism: Copadichromis virginalis; assembly: GCF_057382275.1. Lineage (NCBI taxonomy): Eukaryota > Metazoa > Chordata > Actinopteri > Cichliformes > Cichlidae > Copadichromis > Copadichromis virginalis. Next base: position 17,951,194 of record NC_140624.1, read on the forward strand.
AGCCTGAGCTTTTGGCAAGTAGGGATTACTTGGCACATACTGGCCATCTGCCTTTGCAACAGTATATGACAGAAAACAATGAGCATCCTTTAAGCGTGTTTGTTTTTGAGTAAATTCAAGCTTTTCAAATGTGAGGAATTATTATTTAGTCATCTTTTGAAATAAACTGGCTATGGTTTGGATAAAAAAAAAGTGAGCTGTATGTTAATAATTATGTTGGATTAAGCTCTGGAAACAACAAAAAAGAGGCATTATTGTTACTTTAAGTGATGGAAAAGCTGTTAGTCATAGCCCCGACTCGGAAGCCCTGCTGATCAGAGATGCTGTGCTCAGTTGATTTACTGTTAAATTCGGCTATAGATTTTGGACAGCAGGTAGTTGGACAGATGTTGGATGGATGGAGGTCAGTGAAGACCTCCTTGGATGGCCCCCTGTGACCAAATCATTACGTTGGAGCTTCACACCATGACGGTCATCAAGCCCAGTCACTCAAGGTTGCCAAGGGAACCCTAATATTACTCATGTCAGGTTATCAACCCCCTTTAGTAAGTTCAAAGCATTTAAGGATGTTCTTTTCCGTCCTAAGTAAGTGCCAGGGGGGTGACAGCAATAGACCCTTTTGAAATGGGACATTGAGATAATGGAACGTAATGTTGCAGGTTTTATGCTCTCTCTCTGTCCCCTTTAGACCTCCTTGTTAACTAGGTGATCTGAACCACTCAACCTCGAATTTAGAGATCCAATGGGAACAAATGGAAATTCAACTCGATGTTTGCTCCAGGAGTGCATTTTCTGAGATCTCATCAGATGCGCTGCTTCGTTGCTACTGGCTAGGGGAGGAGGAGGGAGGAAAAGGAAGAAGTGGGAGTGTTTTCAAGCTTTTGGGGTTCCAAGGGGGAGGGAGGAGGGGTGGATCATGTACCTCCATGGACGCTGAGAATGGGCAGGGGGGAACAAAGGAGGTCTGTTTTCTCTTTCTCTACTGGCAGGGAGGCTTTTATTGCCTCTTGCCTTGCAGTATGTGTGTGGGTGGGTGGGGGTGGTGATAATGCTGGGGAGGGGTGATGCAGGGGTTATCCTGAAGGAGATCCACAATAGAAACTGTGGTGTTGGAGCCTCTCTTTGAACAGCTGAAGAGGGCTGGAGAGGCAGTCCTTGCTGGAGCGACAGCCTCGGGCCTGTTGAAGCTCTGGCCAACTTTGGATGGGCAGCAGATGTTGGAGAGGTAGCTGGTGGCCGAGTGGCAGCACATAACAACAACCGGTGCTTCCCTTTCCTGTCCTGAAAACAACAGGAGGTGGGCATTGCTCCACTGGCAGGGTGCAGGCTGGCCAAAATTGCAGGGAATACAGGAACAGTGTGCACTTGAAAGCTTTTCTGCTCCATTCTCAAGCTTCCATCTTCTTCCTATTTGCATAGAGCTTAAGGAGAAAAAAAACAAAACCGCGTTGCACATCCCACTCTTTGTTGGCACTGCGATGCAGCCCACTTGTGTAGACTAATAGCTCAGAAAATACATCACCACAGCTCTTTCTCTGCTTATAAAATTGGCCTGTACCGTGCCAAAAATCCAACGCAATCCCCAAGCCTCCACAGCCTTACTAGTCTCTTGTTGAACACCACATCCAACAAAACTTGCAGAAGTGGGGGTCTGCAGAGATAAGCGGAGCAAAGGCTTAGATTATCTTTGTTGCCCCAGCGCATGATGCAACAGCGAATCAACAGGAAAAGAAGGAGACACTTCGCTGTCAGCTCATGAATAAAGTTGACATGGAAACACAAAGTGGCTTTGCCATGGTTCAGGACTTGCTGACCTCGAGGTCTTATTTAGGCCAGGCGCTCTAATGCCCTTACCCTCTGCTCCACCCCTCTACCCCCTCCCACACCCTGGCTGAGGGTAAGATACCATGTTAGAAGCTCAGCAGCCACCACTGAAGGGCCCTTAATCCAAGTGGGATGACAGTTTGGCTCTGGATGCTGTTTCTGCAGTGCTGAGACCAATGAGCTTTTCTTCCCCTCTTTTTCATCCCTTAAACCTCCCAAATACAACCACAGGAATCCTGGGAAAAAAAGCAGTTCTCGGGGAGACAGAGGAATAGGATGGCAAACAAATCAAAGGGAGGATCTCTGATTCCTCCTTTGTAGAGCAGATAAATGTGCACATTCACAGAGATATCAAAAGCACACAGTGTTGACTTCAGCTGCTATTTTTTTTGTCCACATGTAGTGTAAAAAACATAATCTATAACCAGATAATCTTTGTCCAGGCTTCAGAATGATTAGGGAAGATTGAGGTCAGAAAACCATTAGACTCATCAAATTTAGTGATGCTGCCACATCAAATCCCTTTTCCTGCCTTTAAACCAATCGGCAGAGCGATCCGCGGACCACATGTTAACAGAGGTTCAAATGGGCCATCCATTATCTGAAACAATAACGAGCATCATGCATGTTTGCCATTACTGTTACTCACTCTGCATTGCAGCTGCAGCTGATTCTGCTTTTCCACACCGGTCACAGTCCCACTGTGATGTGCAATAATCTCTGGGAAGTTGACTTTGTTAAGTTTTTATAAAATTTAGTTTGGAAATTTGTCAGCTGATCCCTTGACACAATGTGATCACATAAAAACGTCAAATATTTGTTTTATGCAGAACCTCGAATGTTAAAATGTGCCGAATGCAGTATGTATTTCTGCCCCTTTACTCTAAAAATGTTAACACCATCAATACAGAAAATCATCATTTAATCTTGGACTAGAATATGATGGTGAATAGCAGCACTTGTGTCCCCTGATGGACCCAAGTGCAGGAAGAAGGAGCCTGGAAATATTTCCTCTGCACTGAAAATTTTTAAATCAGTTTAAATTCAAATTAAATCTCAAGCTGCTATTACTCAGTATATTCAAGTAGATTCAAGCATTTTAAAATTCCTGTTATATCAAAAGCACAATTTTTTCAACTATGGGAAGCCTGTGAATTTGATTTATTAACTAAAACCCAAGGTCATCCTCTCTGGTGTTCGAGGGTATTATGCCAGAGCAATTTAGAATCAAACGTGAGCAATGGAATAGCAATCAGTATAATCTCTGTGTGTTCAGTCCTGTGCCGGATTCTCAGCGCTGTGCATCTTCAGGAACTGGAGGAATGTAATTGTCAGTAAGATCATTCCTTTCTGTGGGCTAGTTCGGCCCATCTGTGAGGAAGGGAGAATGGGCATGGCAACTTCATTTATCAGGATCTCCGCTGTGGCTGGCTGGCCTGATAACCCAATCAAGTGTCTAGTGTGACTAAGAGCCGTCTGGGCGAACACTAGGCTTTTTTCAGTTCTCCATGTGGAAATATCAGTGAGGCTTTGTCAATGTGCCATTGTTGACAGCCAGAGCCCTGTGGTGTTAAAAACCTAATGCAGACTCTCAAAGAAAGAAAAAGTCTCAATAATAATCTTTGTTTACTATTTTCTTTACATTTTCACACTATATTTGGACCTTGGCATTGAATGGCAGTCCTGGTGTTGGTGTTAGTCGGCATTGTGCCGGTACAAGCTGAAAAGATTCTGGTTTGAGGCAGACCTAATGTTCGGGTCTTCAAGGTTGGCTGGTTTTTGGGCCTCTCAGGGGCTCAAGGCACAATGACCACATCTCTCAATGAGTGGAGCCACAGTGGACATGTTACTCAAAGGGCTTACTGCATGACAGGGAGCACGCCTCCACAGATACAAGAGAAAAATAGCACACTTTCACTCTGAGGTGGATTTCATATAGCTCACAGTTCTGCTGTCAATATCTTGATTGTAGTTGACATTTAAGGGAATGCATAAGGCAAAGGGCATTCTTTAGATGTTCTCTGCTGCTTTCATGAAATGTGTTTGGTTTGGAATAATGGATTAAATTGTTAATGTACTCAGAGGGAGGTGAGGGTCGGATCATTCTGAAGTATTCCTAGATTTCTCTATACATTTATTTTTTACATAAGCTGTGCACATCTGAGGCTTTTACACAATCAGTCAAGCTGCTATCTGAGTTAAAATCTCAGTTTTCCCCGATTGAAGGATCATGATTAAAACTGTAGGTTTCCAAAGCCTGTGCCTGAGATCATGATATGCACAGTGCTTATGGAATTATTTAGACCTGTTTTATAATCCGTGATTGTAGGTATGGGGTTTAAAAATAAAAAGGAGCAGTCGTGCCCTGAGAGCAGATTATGCACGGATCTCCACCACTCTGGCTTGGTTTCTGCCTCTGTTTTTTTTCTTTGTTTATTTCATTTCCTTTTTAAGTCTTTTCTATATGACTATTCATAGATTTGTTTCTCCATTTGGTAACCTTTACTTTTGTTTGTCAGTATTCACACATTAGATGAGACCATTAATGATATCCCAGAAATGTCTGGGTTAGGTTTGCGTGTATCTCAAGAGCTTACAAGTTTATACAATGATACCCAGTGGTACAGCCCAGTAGCGTTCATTATATGCTTGCAGATTTTATGAATTTAGATTTTCTTCTTCCACTGCTGCCTTTTAAAATCAGGCGTTGTTCGCTGATGTAGCGCTTAATCCGTCCACAATAGGGCAACTACATGGAGGTCAACTTGATTGGATTCTCCACAGTCATCTGCAGTGAAAAAAAATCAAATTAAGCTTCAGGCACCTAAGTCAAACTCCGTAGGATTACCCTGGCCCTGCACCCAAAACCTGGTCCTGGGAGATTGTGATAACTCTACTCCCATAATCTGAAGCCGGGGAAGCCTAGAGGGGGGTGTTGGCAATGAAATCCATACAAACCGAATCTACTCACCCACTCAACTGCGTGGATAGCTGAGTCACGTAAAAAATATATGGTGTAAATTAAGTTAAAATCAAAAATCGCAGTGCGAGATTTACCAAAGTCGAGTTTGTGTTAACATTCAAAGCCACAGCAGGACACAGTGCAAATAGCTACAGTGTGTTTCGAAGAGATAATGATAGAAAAAAAACTGATTTCATGCAGAGTTTCATCCGTATCGTTCACAATCCCCTGAGCTTTGAAGTCAAATTGGAAGTGTGTCTGTATGGGTGGAAACGACAGACAGATTAGAGAACAGAAAACATGCTTTGAAAGAGCTTTTAACCCCCCACCCCCACCCCCTACCCCCTCCTACTCAAATCTGTCTTTTTCAGAGACAAATAAAACCCACCAAAGTATCTTCTCTTTTGTCCCAACTTTAAGATGTGGGTTGGATGTAGATTTTCCACTGAGCAAAAAGTCCATGTTTGTTGTGGTCACCACAGTGCTCGAAACAGCTTTTTTGTTCGGAAGATAACTCACAACGGGAGACCGCTATTGACCAGTTGTTCCCCTAAAGGAAATGGGCATGAAGGGGGAAAGAGTGGAGGACAGTGAGGGGGTCAAGATGGGGTAAAAGACACGGATGTGCAAGTGACCAGGACATGGTCTCCATCTCACCAGGATGCAGCTAAAATATGGCTCTCTTCTTTTGATCCTGGAGACAGTGCACCTGCTGGAGGTCTAAGGATTTGTCCTTTTCCCGTCTATCATCAAGGTATCACTTTATGTATGCGAGTACAGCTCTTGGTATTCCACTATCATTACATTTTCCTTCTTGTACTCATAGCCACAAAATTAAAAGGCTGCAAGAGCTTGTGATCTCTTCCCGCCTTCTCGCGGGAGTTGATTGTGATTGGGGTTTTTTTCTCCCCTCAGTCTCGCATCAAAATGCAGCCAGACTGAAAGCTAAAAATGCTCTTTTGGCCCCAAAACAAAAGCCTCTGAATTAGTTTCACTCAGCCTGTTTATCTGAGCTGTGATTCAGCTGAAATGGGACTTTGGATATGAATTTTGAGTGGAAGCAAAGCGCTGGCAGAAGTGGCAGAGCCTTGTCCTTGACAGCCTTGTTGAATTAATTCCTTCCAAATGGCTGGTTTAAAGAATGAAAAGAAGAGTGTTGAATACAAGCTAATACTGATCTGATGCTATCTACGGCACAGGTTCAATTTTTAACCGTAGTGTCTTTGTGAAACCATCCATTTTTACCCACGTGACTCATATTGTGTGCGGAGTTAAAGGATAATGGAATAGGTGGCCACCCAGGACAGCTTGTCATAGCACTTCAGTTTGATTGACATGCCACTTCTTTTTTCACACCAGACATGGTAAAATTGTATAAAAGTGACTCTTTAGCATAACATTGGACAATTGCGTGCTTAACCTCCTTCATTTTCCTCTGGGGCTCGATTAATTCAAACCGGAGCAACTTCAACATATCTGTGTTGTAATGCTAAAATTAGCAGGATCTGAGGCATGTGCTTGATATGGTAATAGGGGAGGTGAATTTGTTGCTGTGGGCTACGTGGATGTGTACGTCATTGTATATAAATATCTTGTGATATATTACATTTTCTTTAAAAAATCAGGTGAGAAGCTGGAGTTTGAAGTTTCACTCCTGACCTCGGGAATAACAGCATCCATTCAATGTTTTTTCCAGCTTTCATCGACATCCTCGCTCCCTTCACATGCAGGTTATTTAGTTTTTATGAAACAGTTATTACCCTATACATTGGGTAGAATATTCTAATAGGAAATAATGAAAAAAAAATTAACTGCTGTGGTGGTTAGCCCTGTTACCTCACATCAAGAAGGCCAAATCCACCATCTGTCCAGGGCCTTTCTAGGTGGAGCAGAAGTTTTCTTTGAGTATTCTGGTTTCCTCCCGTGGTCCAAAAACATGCAGTTAGTGAGGTTAAGATTATTGGTTATTGCGCGCAATGCGATTGCGTATCTGTTTCTGTGTTAGCTGCGTGACATGTTTTCAGCCACATCCTTCCAGAGTACACCTTGCCTCTCATTTGATGGTAGCCGGGATAAACTACAGCACCCATCGCAACTCTGAATTAGATAAACAACATATTTCTGGGTGTCAGAGATTTACAGTTAACAAACAGTCAGGTGAATAAACAACACTGAGACACTTGTGTAGGTTAACGTGCTGCACGGGTGAAAAGCTCAGAGCAAATCACACCGAACTGCAGTATTCGTTTATTTTTATAGGTTACATCGTCAATATGCAAATATAATCACATTTCCTGTTACGCAGGTCCTGATGCTGTCTGTGTGTAAGCTGTGTGTGTGTGTCACAAAGTATGTGTGTCGCAAGTCAATTTCTAAGAATAATATAATGCAAGTCAACTTCTGCGGATATGTATTTCTGTACTGGTCTCTTTTCAGTGTCACAGGGTCAGCTTCCTGTTTCTACAGAAAACTGTGTCTGGTGAAATATGTATAACATAACTTTTGAAGCATAAGCAAATAAAACAATAAAAACTCCCTGACACTGGGTTTTAGACTGGTGGTGAAAAGAAACCTGTCAACATGCAGACTCGGACCTGAAAAACTGCTGAGAGTCATTTAATTTAACAATTTAGTGAGTATCGCATCAGATTAAATGGCCTGGTAAATGGCCATTTAATCTGATGTATTTATCATAAATAAATGAATCATTAGCAGCAACTCTAATAGACGTTGTTCAGTAAACACTGTATGTGTCTTCATATTGTTCAGCTTTAATGGGAATGTTTTGCGTTGGCTTCCAGAGTATCACTTCAGTCCTGAATACTCATTTGCTGAGTTTTAAACATGAATTGCTATGATTAGTTTATTCCCTTTGATCCCAAGCATGGCAGTGTGTGGATTAAATATAACTCAAGATAACATCAGATTAATCTGCAAAGGCTAATTTCAGTAAGTTCTGTCGTTGTACTACATCTACCTTTTTCCCTCCTCTCCTCCATAACCTCATCTCCTACACAGAACTAACCCATCTTAGAGGAAATACTGAATGCATTATGTGGTATAAACAGCTCCACGTAAAGATGCATTTATTGGATCGTTTATGATAGCGGGATATGAAGAAGTTTTCCCACATTTCACACAGTGGCTGATCTCAGTGGTTCCAAGTGCAAGAGTGCCGCTCTAAATGTTTAATGGCGAGTTAAAGGATAAGGGCCATCTTCTGTCTCTTTCTGCATAGTGTCTCATTCCAGTCTGGCTGAGCTCCAGTGCTCACTGCAGCATTCTGACTCACTATGTTGCTGCATTGAGCCTAGATACAAAGCATCTCTGGAGACCTTTTAGCTCTGCTGGAGTTATGCAGTATATTGAGTAGGACAGTTTTCAAACTTGGCCAGACGACTAGGATCATTTGTCACTCTAGTCGCGTGCACCTATATTTTATTTTTATGGCCTGACCTTCGGCTTCACAACCTCAGTGCGCAAACGGTGCAGACCACCAGCCACTAGTCCGCGTCACGGTCAAAGCGTCAGCGTTTCGGTGAAGCCCTGGCTGCTCTTCAATGGCCCTTTCACTGCCACTTGGTGACAATGCATTTTTTCCATGCCATAAAGCAGATGCTGTATTCTAGCAGTACAATACAGGGCCCATCTGAAACTGTTTACCATGTGAAAGGCACACCGGGATCAGGATGCCTACCACTGTGTGGGGCTTTTTGACTTGCCACTCTATAATGAGTGCACGCTGGAAGGAAAAGGAGCGCGCAGCTTTAACTGGCATTGTAATCACTGCATGGAGAGAGGAAATGCAGTATAAAGTGCTGATCCAGCCTATTCTTCCCAGGCCAGGGCTTTTTAGACTTATCTGAATACAGAGATTACTGTGACACCATATGAGCTTGTCAGCAGTTGCACCCATAGCAGATAAATAGGGAGGAAACTCGCAGTTTACGTACCCACCTAAAACAGATCATTTAATCTCTTATTCCATCGGGCCCTGATCTTTGATACAGCTGTGGCAAGTTTTCTCTAAGATGAGGTCTCTGATCTTTTCCGACCTCTTTCTCTTAACAAGTGGAAACATCTCAACTGCAGAGGCTTATCCGGTGTAACAGAAACCCCCTGCAGTTAAATCATTATCTTTGTGCGACTAGTACCTGTCTTCTCTTGTGTTGCTGTTTGTTGTCGACAAGTTGATGACGCTCAGCTTGTTCCAAGTTGTCTGCCCTCAGGCCTCGCTTTGTTATGAAGTCTTACTGCTCCACCTCTTATGGAAAAACAACTAAGACAGCGTTAAACCAGCCCTAATGGTGGACTTAGTGGTGGCCTGACAGCAAGAGGTGTAGTGAGTAATTAAGCACTCAAGCAGTGAGGGACCCTGAAAGGCCAGAGGTACCCAACCTCACAGACTGGTCACAGTCAGATTCCTCTCCACCCATACAAGGGGTGTCAGAGACAGGGAAGCTACTCCTGAAGCTAAGGTCTCTTTGGCCCTTCGGCACCACTTAGAGGGCTTATCCTCCTAGCCAAGAGCTCTCTAAGGCCTCCAGCTGGTCATCAGTCATGTCAAGGACACACATCATACATGTCAAGAGCCTGAAGAAATAACAGCGGCGCCACAGACACAGGAGCGCAGATGGGGATGTTTTTAAGTATATTTAAATGACACCTTGGAGGAAGAATGGCACTGTGGGAAATACCTGCAGTGGTTGCAGCTGGCTGAGTGTTAAGATGAACTCACTCGCACATTCCTGCTGTTTATAGTTAATTTTGAGCAGCATTCTGGATCAAGTTAATGCATGCATTGCAATAAGTTTGCAGAGAGATTTCTGGTTCACATAGGAAGGTGTTTTGAATGTTTTGCTTCTTGTGGGTATTATGAGGTTAGTATTGCAGAGTTTTAGCAAATACTCAACAATTTACTGTGACATTTAGTCCTGAATAGTCTAATAACCCCAGTAATGCTTTTAGTGCCTTATTTTTTATAGAAGTCTAGACTTGCAGAAGGCTTCAGTTTGTTAAACCTGCAAAACCTGCTGTAGACTTTCTAATAACATCCTCTTTTTCAGTGTATGTGTGTTGTGTTTTCTTTAATTGCTATTGAGCAAATTTTGGCTTTTTAAAACACTTGTCTATCTTGATAATTGCACACATTAAACCTGATAAACATCAGTATACTGGCATTGGCGTTGTGGGCATGTTTGGGCATGCTGATTGGCGTTTAGCTCAGAGCATCACTGTGCACAGAGCTGCACAGTGTCGTGGTCCCCCTGAGCAGCTTTTCTAAAGAGTATATCCATTTAATAAACTGTTTTAAAGACATTGTTGTTCAATGGGATGCAGACACAGGCAAATATGCACCATTAATCAACAGACAACATGCCAGTTTAGCTCCAGACAACTCCAGAATATCTTTGATTTTCTTATTTTTTGTGTTTATACACCAGTTTGCATGTAATCATTAGTTATTATTAATTTCTAGGTCAAAGGCGTGTCTTTTGTCCTGTCTCCCTCCCCTGACCCCCAAGCTCAACAGATGGCTGCCCCTCCCTGAACTGGAGGTTTCTTTCAGTTAAAAGGGAGTTTTTCCTTCCCACTGTCGCCAAAGTGCTTGCCAATAGGGGGTCTGATTGTATGCCATCAACACTTACACAAATACAAGAAAACAGCCATTGCATAGCTGTCCACTGCAGTGACCACTATGTGTGAAAGGGTTAGAGTTGTACTTTATTTAAAAATTGCATCCTACTTCATTTTATGTGCTATAAAGCAGTTGTTTACCAGTTTATTTTTCCACCCCAGGAAGAGACTTGGTGTGAGTAAGTAAGGGAAGAGCACTTTTAAGTGTGTTGTCAACACTTTCACATTTTTTGAATCGGAAAAATTGCCATCTATTCACCTAAAACGCATTCCATCACTTTTTCTTCTTATGCTGCTGTCTGTGCTGTCATCTAAGTTATTTTAGCGGGGAGCATCTGTCCCATTTTGTTGTATCATTTCCCTGAAGAGTACACGGCATCTTGTCACAACCGGAGGAATGTTAGTTTTCCTTATCAAGAATGAAGCCGAGGGAACGCAGACCACAGAGACTAACCCATATACAGCGGAGGCTGTGTAAAATCCCTCCAGTTGCGAATAACTGAGCATGTCGCACAGATACAGTGGGGCAAAAAAGTATTTAGTCAGCCACCGATTGTGCAAGTTCCCCCACTTAAAATGATGACAGAGGTCAGTAATTTGCACCAGAGGTACACTTCAACTGTGAGAGACAGAATGTGAAAAAAAAATCCATGAATTCACATGGTAGGATTTGTAAAGAATTTATTCGTAAATCAGGGTGGAAAATAAGTATTTGGTCACCTCAAACAAGGAAAATCTCTGGCTCTCACAGACCTGTAACGTCTCCTGTAAGAAGCTTTTCTGTCCCCCACTCGTTACCTGTATGAATGGCACCTGTTTGAACTCATCATCTGTATAAAAGACACCTGTCCACAGCCTCAAACAGTCAGACTCCAAACTCCGCCATGGCCAAGACCACAGAGCTTTCAAAGGACACCAGGAAAAGTATTGTAGACCTGCACCAGACTGGGAAGAGTGAATCTACAATAGGCAAGCAGCTTGGTGTGAAAAAAATCAACTGTGGGAGCAATCATCAGAAAATGGAAGACATACAAGACCACTGATAATCTCCCACGATCTGGGGCTCCACGCAAGATCTCATCCCGTGGGGTCAAAATGATCATGAGAACAGTGAGCAAAGATCCCAGAACCACACGGGGGGACCTGGTGAATGACCTGCAGAGAGCTGGGACCAAAGTAACAAAGGTCACCATCAGTAACACACTACAACGGCAGGGAATCAAATCCCGCAGTGCCAGACGTGTTCCGCTGCTGAAGCCAGTGCATGTCCAGGCCCGTCTGAAGTTTGCCAGAGAGCACATGGATGATACAGCAGAGGATTGGGAGAATGTCATGTGGTCAGATGAAACCAAAGTAGAACTTTTTGGTATAAACTCAACTCGTCGTGTTTGGAGGAAGAAGAATACTGAGTTGCATCCCAAGAACACCATACCTACTGTGAAGCATGGGGGTGGAAACATCATGCTATGGGGCTGTTTTTCTGCCAAGGGGACAGGACGACTGATCCGTGTTAAGGACAGAATGAATGGGGCCATGTATCGTGAGATCTTGAGCCAAAACCTCCTTCCATCAGTGAGAACTTTGAAGATGAAACGAGGCTGGGTCTTCCAACATGACAATGATCCAAAACACACCGCCCGGGCAACAAAGGAGTGGCTCCATAAGAAGCATTTGAAAGTCCTGGAGTGGCCTAGCCAGTCTCCAGACCTCAACCCCATAGAAAATCTGTGGCGGGAGTTGAAAGTCCGTGTTGCTCGGCAACAGCCCCAAAACATCACTGCTCTCGAGAAGATCTGCATGGAGGAATGGGCCAAAATACCAGCTACTGTGTGTGCAAACCTGGTAAAGACCTATAGTAAACGTTTGACCTCTGTTATTGCCAACAAAGGTTATGTTACACAGTATTGAGTTGTATTTTTGTTATTGACCAAATGCTTATTTTCCACCCTGATTTACGAATAAATTCTTTACAAATCCTACCATGTGGATTCATGGATTTTTTTTTTCACATTCTGTCTCTCACAGTTGAAGTGTACCTCTGGTGCAAATTACTGACCTCTGTCATCATTTTAGGTGGGGGAACTTGCACAATCGGTGGCTGACTAAATACTTTTTTGCCCCACTGTACCAGAGAAACCGTATCACTGATCAAACGCGGGCCTGTAAAATACAAAGCTTGTCTCCAGCAAATCAAGTGACGGCGTTTTTTTTTGTCTTATGCTCGGAGCCAGTGTCTCTGACATTGTGCATTCAGGCAGAGCTTGTCTTTTAGCTTCGTTGTGTCACTAATTTATTCATTTAAGCGGTTGCAGCCATATTCAAAGACAATGGCGCACAAGCTGTGAGTTGAATTAACCTCAATAATTATGCAGTTCTGAGGAAATAAAAGCCCAATTGTTAGATACTCCTCAAGATTCCTGCCCCCTTCTGTGCTTAACATCCAACTGAATAGATTAATAACCCCCAGAAAAATCCAACCTTTCCCTTTAAAGTGTCCTCTCGGATCAACAGGACAGTGCACTTTCACATTTGTTTTCGTGGTATTTGCATCGCATCCTCCAAGGTCAAGCTTTCTGTTTATGTTTGCACTACTGATGATTTTCATATTAAGCCTAATGGAAGCATCTATCCACTGTGAATGCATTTGCAAGGGATCCATTTTCTCAAAACACCATACAGGAATGCACTTTTAAGTGATTCCAATAAAAGCATGGTTCAAAGTGCTAATGGCACATGTGATCAATACGCAAGCTTTTTTACGGCATTTGAATCCATCAGATGTACACATCAATCCAAAGGCCATTTGGGTTGCAACAATAAGTTTATGAATATTCTATTGTGTATCGCATTACTTTGATTTATTCCTTCTAAAGGAGCTCATACTGTTAAAACAGCGCATTATAATCCTGTAGCTTTAAGTCGATGTGAGGCCAAACATTTGGCTAGCACAACAAGCATTGAAATACATTTCATTGAAGTGGATTTATAAGAAAAAGAAATACATCAGTTTATAGAAAACATCAGCCCTCCAGGGTTTACACGCTAAACAAAAAATCTGTCTGCACTTGGCGCAGATGAGTGCTAACAAATTTCTTCTTTCTGCTAAAAACCTTAAGTCAGTAGATCATTTCAAAGTTTTGATATATAATTAGTCTTTTATCTGAAAAGTGCCTGGCGTGTGTTTCTCACAGCTCCTCAAATTTGAGAATTTGAATAATCTCTGTCTGATCTAAATTTCAGTACATTTAGTGCTGCGCAGTCTGCAATCTGGGAACATGAACCTGGGCCTTGAGAAGCTGGGATCGTCTTCCCTGTGTTCAGGCTGTTATAACACCTGGCCACAGCTGGCAACAATAGAGACGTTGTGAAGTGTTGGCTGGATGTGAAAAACATCAGACAAACACAACAATAACAGAAGCCCATTTGCATCCTCCACTCCGCTGCTAAAGTAAGGGCAGCCAAGATTCTGGCTAATGCATAAGACGTTGTTGGAGATGAAAGTCTCACTGTGACAGTGTTCCTTGTGCTCAGCCTGCTTCAGATGAGATGCGGTGATGGATCTTGAGAATAGCAAGCCCGAGGATGTGGTTTTTAGTCATGCATTTCTAAGAATAGAAACACCAAAAAAAAAAAAGCTCTCGTGCTTGGTTTAAAAACTGAGGTAATTTGTACTTTAATGATTCAGGATCAGTGGCTGTGATATGTGTTATCCTCTAACTACATGGTCATTGCCACATTCAAACACAGTTTTGGTACTGCAGGTTTTGGCCAGTACCTTCTCTCTAGACGGCCTGCATTCAGTGTGCTTGCATGTGTGCGTTTGGGTGTGTTTGGGGATATATGTGAGGGTGAATTATTGATGCAGTGTAAATCCAATCTGCCTCGTGGCAGGTGTGCTGCGTTCTGTTTGCTCTGTGTGTGTCTCTGTGTGTGTGTTTATGTGTGTGAGACATTGTCAGAAAAGAGGAAGGAGCTGTGCTGCAATTAAAAGGCAGCACAGTCTGCAGTCCTGCCCACACAGATACAGCTGTAGGCATAGAGGCTATAGGCTCAGTGTACCTTGCATCCACGCATGACCACTAGAGTGTTCACGAACATGGAAAACACAGTCCTTCTCACTCTCTCTCCTCCCTCCACTCCTTTTCTCGATCTGTTGAGCGGTACAGTTTGCTTTTTTTTCCCTTCTTTGCTTCCCCTGCCACTTGAGCTGCAGCAGTCTGTTATTGTGCAGCATGCACAAGCTGCTAAGAGTCGAGTGGTGATATCATCCCATTGTCCCTGTGCTGTCACCTGCACCAAAGAGCATGGAGGCGAAAGAGAAAAAAACAAAGATGAGAGGAAAAGAGAAGTGGATGTAGGAGAAAGGTGGAGAAGGAATGAGATTAGAGTGCGAGAGAGGGATGGAAACATCCCGATAGGCATGGAGGGCTGCTTTGTCTTCCTCCACTGGGGCCAGTTAGGGAACACCAACCGCTGCAAAGACGTGTTTTTCAGGGCAAACAGAGACGGCCAGGCTTTGAGTACACAAATATTGGTTTGGATATGTATTTACCTCAGATATTTGTAGAAGCAAGACAGGGAAGAGAAGGTTGAAGGAAGAGAATGTTGATTATTTTTTCCTATAATTTAAAAACAAAAAAAGTCTCCTAAATTTTGTCCCAGGCTTATAAATTGTTGCAGTAACTTTGCTATTAAAGATGTGAGGATCCTGGTACCTGACACAACAGAAATAAACTGATACTATCAGACACAGGAATATTATTGATGAGTATGACAATTAAAATGCGAATACTAATAGTCACGTTCCTATATAGGATTTTAAAAGTTTCCCAGCTTTACAGAAAGAAAAACTCTTATTGCAGACTGATTAGACTGTTCTAGCAATACTCCATTAGATTTAGCAGTATGTGAAGGTTGCTGCTGTGGCCGCCTGCTCTTGCCTCCTTTCCAAGCTCACCAACAATGAGTCTATTAACAGCCCAAGGCGATGCTTTTAATGTGAAATGTACAGGAAGTGTTATGATTTAATCACCAGAACAAAACATTTTGGATAATCTCCCTCTCTCGCCAAGATCTGGATTTGGAGTTTGTTACAACTTTCACGTCTGTAAATCAGCGGCTCAAGTTACAGATGTCTTACCTGAAATGGTGGATACTGTCTTTAGCAGTAAAGAGGAAAAGGCAGAGGAATGATTAACATGAAATTACAAGTGAAAACAGCCAAGGCAATACAGAGGTAATTTCACCATCCCCTCAGTGTTTTCCTTGACCTTTAGTTATGTTTACCAGCCATTAGCCCAGTGGTAACACACACTGTGCACACGACAGGGGATTCATGTTTTCATTGACATTGTCACACATACAAAAACAAACATTTGTGGATTCAACCCACTATATTTGAGGTGTAATTTGGAAGGGATACATGTAGGCTTCAATATCCAAAAAACTCTCTTTTCAAAATAAAATTAAAATACCTGTATTTTCACAGTAAGGTTAGGTTACAAAAACTCCAACACGTTTCAGTCCATGGACACACCGAATCCTTCTACATATGGTGTTCAACCAGTAACAAGCTTCCACCTAACCCAGTAAGTGTGAGTGCAATATTCCACTACTAAAGCTCCACCAATAGGAGAAGTCATATAATATATCAGCATCAAGCCCAGCCTTACACCCAAATTCAGTTCAGATCAGACAAGAACAAGAACACATGAAGGAGAACACATAACAACATCAAACATAGGTGACACAAAATGCATCTTTAAAGGCACATAGTGGTTATAAGAAAGAAGTAAAATGTGTAGAATGTGTGGAATCGTGTTGGAATCTCAGGTATGAATAGCCAGCACCTCTGCACCTTTGCGGTCCTTTGCACATCTGCACCTTTCATTTGTCTGTTCTCCTAACAGACACATCTGTCTCCCTCCCTTTACATTTTTATCTCAGCAGCAATATCATGTGTGCGTGCACGTCTCTGTGTGTGTGTGTGTGTGTGTGTGTGTGTGTGTGTGTGTGTGTGTGTGTGTGTGTGTGTGTGTGTGTGTGTGTGTGTGTGTGTGTGTGTGGCAGCCTCAGTCTGTTGTAGACAGCCTGATTATACCCTTCAGCACAGTCTCCTTCACCGCTCCACTCATGACGACTGATGTCACTGACACTCCCCCCCATCCATCTTTTTTTCTCTCAGGAGTTTTTGCATTAAAGACTGAGCAGAAACTTTCATTTCCTTGTTTCTGCTCTTGAGCCACTGCACGTGATATAGACTTTATATTAGGGCGTCACTCGGAAGCTGGTAATTTCACCTCTCTGCTTATGGAAAAGAGAGGTAGAGAGCAGGGCTAGACTTGTTTTCCCTGGATTTGGCTTTTCCGTCTGCTCTCAGTCCAAGTGTGTAGTTGTTTGTTTGAGGGGAAGCTTTGATTGTGCTCAGAGAAAGCAAAGACTGTCTGAACTTTATCTCCTCATTCATTGCAGCCTCCTATACCGGCTGTGTGTTTTTTGCTTTAGAATTCTTAGTATGTTACATTTGGTATGTAACATGAACCTATTTAAACTGAAATAATAGCTGTGTTTGTTGACATCCCTGACTGCTTCTGTATAGTCTTGAGAGATTGCGGTTGCGTTGAGGAGACAGGTGGTATGAGAGCTGGAAAGAGGGCTCAGATGAGGATGAAGATGAAGAAGGGAGCAAACTCTCCTTTGTCTTGCTGCTGCCACAAACATGCACTTCAAAGATTCCTTCTGGAGACACTCAGGCAGCAAAGTTAAGTGAAATTCCTTTAGCTGCTCGTAAAGTAATAGGTTAATGCTTAATGCACAGCTTTAAATTAAACTTCCGTCCATTCATCCGTCTCTAGCTGGTGTGCAATGCATCAGAGGGGCAGGTTGTTTGTGCTTATGGTCACAGAGTTGCCAACGGTAATGAACAGCCGGGATGACGTGCCCCGTGCAGCATCGATCGCACACTCTCACAGACGGTGGATGGAAATTGGTCCTGGTGGGGAAGCAAAGGAGGTGCACACATGCCTGCGCCTTCTGTGGACACATATGGACGCGGGGATCAGTGCACATGCACATACTGAGAGAGAGAGTGAGGGTGAGTGTGTGTGTGTGTTGGGGAGTGGGTGTATTGACATCTATGGATGCTTACTGCTCACTGGGCCGAAGATGATCTTCTTATGGGTGACAGTATGGAGCATATAGAGGGGGAGATCTGCTTGGGGGGCTTTTCTGTGTTGGTGCAGAAAAACTCTTGGATGTCTGCCACCTCCCCTCATGTCCTCAGCTGGTGCTCTCTGCAGTTGGAGACAAGCCCCATGCACACACCATATCAGACCTGGCTGCAGCACTTCCTCTCTTGCTTCATTATCACATGGATGGTTGCCATATTGCTATATACTGTATGGCTATGGTTGGCAAGTCAGTCAAAGTCTTTGGCTTGAACATGGTGAGCTAACAATAGCCACAGGAGCAGGAATTTCTGTTTTAGTGGCTGAAAAAGCAGTTAAGGTGTTCCACATCCTCAAAGCTAAATCTTAGTGCTGGGATTATTATTGCAGTGTCAGTTGTTATTCATTTAATTTCTAATGCGATTGCACTCACCAAGTCGAGTGTTGAAATCGGGAAACACAATAACATCGCTTTAAAAACGCTCACATGATCAGAATGATTGCAGACTATTACAGTTTGGCCATATTATCTGGACTGCTTGAGAGTTAACCCTCTCAGGCTCAAATTAAGTTTTTTGTTGCTTATGCACAACCAAGTCCTGCAGTGGTACTTCTGAGTAAAAAAAACTCATAAAATATGTATGTGGGGTAATCAGGTTGTTAGTTTTTAACTGTTGCAAATCGGCAACGCCTGCCTCGAGAGGGTTAAAACTGAAAATAAGCACTGCGGAAATATCCATATAATCCTTTATTGCAGAGGAAAGTTGAGCAACTTAACAAACAAGAAGGTAGAAAGGCTGTACAAACAAACATAAAGATGCCTCTGACAATATTACAGGTAAGTCAGCAAGTACATTGTTTGTATTGACAGTTGTAAGTTTGTACTTCTTCTGAGGCCTGTGATGTTGATTGTGTGGGATTACCGGGTCCTAATGGAAAATTGTGGTTTATTACACCATAGGTTTTGTTTTTCTGACCCTTTTGTGCTGCCTGTTATTATAACACGGGAATCCCCAAAGAGCTAGAATCAAATGCCTTTGTATATGAACAATAAGACCATCAGACAGGTTGTACAAGTCCATGTTAGCCTTGTTATTTGGGAGAGAAAAGAAGTGGACAATAAAACCCACAAAGTCTTTGTTGTTGTTGTGTTCACTCACAGCTGTTCTGAGTAATGAGGGAACTTTAGTGACCTTACAGATGTACTAACTGTACGGTTTAAGTTCTAATTAGTAAGCTCCTCTAATCTAAGCTGTTTAAAACTGGTATGATTGTCTTATTGTTGTTTCTTTTGCTCCATATTATTGCTCAGTAGATTGCTATGATTCATATCATTGATGGTACCATTCCATATTTCTTCCCACTACAACAGATTCCATGCAAACAGAAAGTTTTGGTAAAATCACAAACTGTATATCAAAGATGTTAGCCACTGTCACATCAGCCACAGTTTAGTGAGGTCCTGTTGTGAAACTCTGAGACAAACCTTTGAGAACATCCTGCAACATGCCTTTGTTTTGAAACAACAATTTTTGTTTTGCCCCACCTGATGAGCCAGGTGGGGCAAAGGTAGCAAGTTAGGGCCATCCTACAGCTTATCTTGCTTTATCCTTCTTGTGGACACTGTAAGTTATATAATAAGCACATTGATAAGCTGTTAAATTACCATTTCACAGCATCAAGCCATCAAGAAAAAATATACTCAAGTCATAAATGAAGTGAAACAAACCTTTTACACACACAATTTTGCTTATTTTGTCAGTCTCCCCCTGCTGGCCATTAGAAGGACTGCAGAAACCAAATTAAAAGTAAGCACACACTTTATATGAAAAGAAATCTTTAATCTTTAAAGTAATTTATTTGCCTTCATTTAGAAATTGTTTCAAAAGCTTAGACCATAGCAATATTGGCCTTTCTGCCCTTTTTTATGACTGACTTTTTACAACGTTGATCTTAAACTGTTAGTACAGTGTTATTATAACTACTACAATATGTGCTCTATATTGAAGTAAAATTAAACAGAATTGTCCCCGAACAATTTAGAGCAGCGGTCCCCAACCCCCGGGCCTCGGACCGGTCCGTGAGTCGTTTGGTACCGGCTCAGTTGAGGCTCAGGTGTGAAATGTATGTTTTTCAGGATTTTTATCGGTTTTCAGCGTTATTTTGTTATCGTTTTTATCGTTTACTCGGTTTTCCTGGGTCTTTTCACGTGTGTTATGAGTAAATCTTCTTTTTTTCGGTACCGGTACTAGTTTTATTTTGTTGTATTTATCCGCGACACCTTAAAGGCCGGTCCGTGAAAATATTGTCGGGCATAAACCGGTCCGTGGCGCAAAAAAGGTTGGGGACCGCTGATTTAGAGTACATAAATTGAACTGATGTTATAAACAGTTAGTAGCACGAAGGAAATAAAGAGACGCTGCTGCTCTGGCTTTTGTTAAGTTGAACTATTGTGTATTTTGAATTGTGTCAGGGTCTTTGAGTAGAAAAAAAGAAATACGATACAGAGCACTACAGGCCTCAGGGATGGCCTCTGTGTGGTAAATCTCTCCCTTTCTACACACGCTTTGTTTTTTTTTGTTTATTGTTTTTTACTGTGCTCTCTCTGCCTCTCTCTCCCTCCGTCCTTTTCTTTTCCCCACCATCATCCTCCCTGTTGTCTTTGAGCATGTTAACACTCCAGCCCTGTCAGTGAGCCTCATGGCACCATGGAAACCAGTCACACCATTCTCTGCTGGTGTGTTCCTGTGCGCGTGCGTGGCCGTGTGTGTTTGTGCGCCGATAGGCGGGATCGGGGTCTTGTTTAGGTTTTTTTTTTTTTTTTTTTTAAAAAGCTGAGGAGAGGTCGCGGCCGTCCCTAGGGCCGTCTTTCTGTAATTCATGTAAATTCCCTTAAGACGCCGGCAGCTTTGTTTTCCTCATTGTTGCAGCTGAATCCGATGCCTCTGTCATCAGCGCGGCTTGTTGTGAAATGCTTTCTGTTTCCCCGTGAAATTCCTACACCTTCATTTAGCTCCTTTGATACTTTACCAGTTACCCCACGTTATCTCGTGATAGTCTTGGTACATGATACCTCAGACACCTGATCTCCTCGGTGTTATTGTGTCCTAATGAGTTCAGGCAGAGTTAACAAGACTAAATTTGATGCAGGCATGGACGAGGACGGTTCTGCAGTGTCCTGTCAGACCATTTTCATGCTTTTATTGCTTTATACAAAGCACATTTAAACAGTTTAATAACTGAAATTTGACCTGAAAACAAGACATAAAACATTACTGTGCGATATACTTGGGCAAACAAGTGTGGGAATGATGTATTAGGAGCAAACTTTAGAAGGCTAAATCATCCATGCTTGTCTTTTCTTTCTGTTTCTGACAGGCAATGAAGTATTTCAAGTGTCCCCCACCCGCCCGCCCAGCCTCGATAGCCTTGTGAACCCAGCCTCTTATTCTCTCTCCAGGCCAATCATATTTCACTCCCATTCACATTTCTGAATAGGAAGCTCAAAAGAGTCCCCGCCAGAGACAAATGAATTTATGAGTGTGCACAAACAGTCACATGCACACTGTGCGCAGCTCCGGTTACGAGGGCCAGGTCTAGACGGCAACATGAAAGTTTTTTTATTTATTTTTTTTTCTGTTAAAAGTTTCTATTGAAATATGCAGTTGCCATTGAAATATCGTTCTTCTATTGGTGTCTTGACAAAGACCGGGGAGGGCGCCGGTCCTATCTCAGTGTGAGACTGAAAGAGCAAATGGGCCGGCAGGGATCGCCCAGTGTCTCTGCACTACGGAGTCAGTGTGCAGAAATAATGCCCATTAGACTTGGTCAATCACGCCCCTCGCTCAGTGAAATATGGCCCTTTCACTCATTTCATACCACAATACGTACACCTCACTGCTATCCATCATCTCCCTGAAAGACGTCCGCTACAATGAATGCTTTTATTTATGATACATTTTTTTGTTTAAGTTAATGGCTTCTCATGCAGAGACGGTAGATGCTGAGAAAGCTCAACGCGCTGAGTTATGTTTACACAAAAGGACGACCGAAGCTGTTCATTAGCAGATTAAGCTGGAATTGCAGTGCAAAAGTTTCGAGCCTCCCGACCACCAGTGACACTCTGATGGTCTGTGGGCTGATGTTTTCATCATTGTGAGTGGGTGGACGTTATGTACTCACAGCGATTTGCAACAATGACCATGTTGTGAAGCCATTCAGCTTTTCCCACTGGAGCAGACAGATGTCATATGCCATGGAGTATTATGAAGTGGGTATTCCCAAAAGCGCAACCAGTGAATGGAGACCCTCTCTTTTTTTATGCAAGCATTTGAACAATGAAAAAATACTTCAGTAAAAGTGAAGAAGAACTATTAACAATGTATAGTAATTAATAATAGCTTAAAGATGAAATATCTACAAGTGCAATCCCTCTTTGAACAAATGTGATTGGTCAATAGACCTTAAGCTATGAACGGAAACCAAAAATGTGATAAACATTGTGCCAATGGTGTCAAAACTCATGTCCTTTGCCTACAAGTTCTGCATATTAATTTCCTGATATCTGTCTTTAGAGAGATATGTTCCATTGTACCATGTCCACTTACTGTATGCCTATTTTTAAGCTATTATACATCTGTGTGCATGTATGGAAGTGTGCCTTTTGGAATTAATGTGTGATGCTGTTTTCTGACAATTACAAGTCACAGATCAACAAAAACTGTGAACGGCTAGTTTAATCTCTTGTAAATGTTTTGCACTTTTAAAATCATAATTCGAATAGTTACTTGCAACAAAAAAAAAAACAATTTTAAAAATTACTCTGTGGAGCAAATGTAAGCATAAAGACATAAAAACTCTGGAGTAAATACGTGTGCTTTTTGAATACCAGGGTTGAGGTCCTTGTTCAGCCGGAGCGAGAATCCTCTTTGATGCAGATAAAGTTACATTTTCAGTGCTTTTGTAGCGAGGGAGTGTTATTTAAGGCTGGGCCCAGAGAAAAGTGACTCTTTCAAACCATTGTTACCCTCTGCAACCATAGCTAACGGACGTCAAAAGACTTTTCACATCTATTCTCTTAAAATGGGTTGCAATAATGCTGGCGAGGAGTCGGCAATAAATAAGCTTCCTCTCACTGTGTCAGCTAGATTAGATTGCATGGGGACATCTGTTGACTGTAGGTGAGTACTTTCTCTGGTGTCTAACTGTATGGGAAAGGAAGTCCTTCGGATGTGCCTTGAGGCTTTTTACTCTTTTTTTCTTTTCTTACGTTGCTGTTCAGCCTCCACCCTCTATTGAACGCCTCGAAGGCCGCATTGATTCGAGCACAATCAGTGCAGCTGACAATTATTTTACTGTAGACTGGGTGCAGTTTGATTTAACATGCAATTATAGTGCCACTGTTGCTTTTATGCTCTGCCAGATTCATATAGCAGGATGTTGCGCTTCTGTCATTGCCTCATTTCGCAGACTGTTACGTCTTATAAAAACAAATAACTTTAAAAATATTTCATGTTCTTGCATAAAATACTAGAAATTGCCACCCAGTAACTATGTGGATTCTGCGAGCAGTTCATGTGATACCAGGAAATGTTTAACCTCTATTGTAGAGACACAAAAGGTTGTTTTAATCCCACTGTGAGAGGGGAGGGAGGGTCAGGGGAGGTTTTTGTTTTTTGGAGGAGGGGTTTTGGGTGTGCGAGGGAACCAACCCCTCTCTCTTTGCTGTCAGTCAGTTACAGCAGACACGTCGAGAAGTAAACAACCACCGGGATTATGACAGTTGAACTGGCTTCATGCAATGAATGCACAAACTGAGGCGACTTATCCTTACTGACACACACGGAGATAAAGGTGATGTATCAGCTTTGTGGTTAAATGGCATTTAGGGGCACAGTGTCTCTGTTTTGCTCTGTAAGATCTGCATAAGTCATCTTCTTAAGTTTTGAATGTTTTTGGGAGAACTGATGAAATGTCCTGGATGATTAAACCGCTTCAGCAATTATTTGATTTTAAAAAAGGAACCATTATTATTATTGTTGGGTTCAGTTCGTTGGTAATATTAATTATTAATCAGGACAAATATCAAATAATTGCTGCTTTAAACTTCTCAGTGATGACTGTGTGTTGGTCTTCTCTCTTTTATACGATTTAAAATTAAGTATTTGGGGGGTTTGAACTATTAATCAGCCAAGAAATTACATTTGATGGTGTTGCTTTTTGCTTTTTAGAGCTCATGCTGGTTGTTTTATCACATGTTGGTGTTGATTGACAATTATTTTTGAAAATTAGAACTACAAACACATATTAAATTGACAGAATTGTTCAGTGTTTTCACCCTTTTTTTAAGCAAAATATTATCTTTTAAAGTTTTTGTGATAGTAAATTGAATATCTTTGGGTTTTTAACTTGACTGGGCAGCAAAAGGCTTCTGAAGATTATTTAGACAAAACGAACGACGGTCAGTTTCTTCACCACATTACCAAATGAATATAAACTAACTAGTTGATACAGAAAGTAGTCATCAGTTGCATGAGTCTGAAAATGTTCACTAAAACATTTTGAGACTTGGTTTCGTCGTGTACTTGTAGCCTGTCACTCTTTGAAGCTGTGGGTGTTTTCCTTGTGGTAAAACCTACAGACTGGTTTTGCAGCTCAGGTTTGATATTAACACGTTCATAGAGATTTTGCACCTTTCCAGCGCTTGCACAATCAACAAATCCTCTTCATTTTGTTGAGCCTGCTTGCTTTAAAATGTAATTTAAACAAAAAAAAACAAAAAACAGAACCTTTCTATCTGCAAGCCATGTCCTCTAATTTAAATTCAATATTTCTTCCCTCTTTGGCAGTAATGACACTTCATCGGGAGAACGGTATCATCTATAGCCACACTGCCTCTCATTAGGCGATAGTCTAAAATTAAACCAACAGGCTTCCGTGCCAACGCTGAGCCCCCTTCCCCTGTTTATGGACACAGGAGCACACGCACAAACGTACAGCTAAGAACAACATAGCCTGGAAGAGAAAGCCAACCAGACCCTCATTAGAAGAATGACACTGTGCTAATTAGCATTTCTACAGTGAGCCATGCTTGTTTCGCCTGTTGACATTTCACCGGACATGCCGAATATGCAGTATATGCGTCTCTGCTCTATTTTGCATGAGATGACAAATGAAAAACAATGTCCTTAGAAGCAGGTATTCAGCGGTGTACTAACAATGCCGTCTTTGCTTTGTGACATCAATTAATGTCCATTAATTAACAACCAGAGTTTAGTCAGCGTGTTCTGTTTATAGAATACAAAGTCTTACACATTTAGATAGCTCAAAAAAGATGTGAACACCATCTCAAGATTACTTATTTTTGATGGATTTTAATAAATTTACTTTTGGCCTCTTTGAAGCGCCATAAGATATACATACTGTTTGCTTATTATGAGTGTGTAAAGCTGAAATTATTAGCAATCTGTTATTTCTTGCACATTGTTCAAATACGGATTAACATGATATATTTGGTTTTGATCTGCTTGATGACTCTATTTCACACAGATATCTGCTCTCTTTGTAGCTCTGGTTTGGTCTCCACCGACTCCTGATGACAATATCAGTATATCTCTATCTATTCCTAACTGCTAAATGCTTCACAGTGTTAAGCAGCTATCCTAAAACTTTGTTTGTGAGTTGTTGATTTGGCAGGGTGTGTGCAGTTTGCTGGTACGCTGTTAACAAAAGGATATAACCCAGACAATAAGCAGAATGAGCACCGATGTGTTCATTATTATTTTGGGCCGTCTTTTTCCACAAAGCATCAGTGTTATTGTGAGTTTTAGAAGATTCAGATGTTTGCTTTGTTTGGCAGGTCTCATGGCACGAGAGTGCTCCCTAAGGTTTTGAGGGTACTGTTGGTCTCTTGCTGTGAGGTGCTTTGTAGTCCTGCTCGCTGCCCAAACTCAGCATCCCGTCTCAAGCTATTTTCAGTTTCGGTCCTCGGTCCTCTTTCTTATCACCATGGCAGCTGAGCTGGACGAGAGCGCTGCACGACTCTGTAGTGTCTAAGGGCAGAGGTGGGGTGGTGAGACGGCTGACTCGATTACATAGTGGGAGGTTTCTTTTGATGGGATCAGAAGGCAGCCCTTTCAAACAGGATGTGGAAAGGTCACTTTGTTGCTTTGTTTTATTCTAAAAAGTCGCGGCTGTAATCAGCTGTTTGATCCTGCAAACCCACAGAGAAGAAGAAAACTGTAAAATCGGTTGCACATTCACCAAAAGCAAAAGGTGAAGAAGGCAGCAGCTGAACTGTAGCGCTGCTCTCAGGTACAGAGTCAGCTCAGGTTTCAGCATTATTACAGTGTGATGCTGTGAGAGAATAGTATGCGTGTCAGTGTTTTTTAAAATCTGGGTCAGAAACCTTTAAATTCAGGGCTGTTGGATGATCAGATTTTCTGTTGTAATATTCTGTAAGAAGTAATGAAGTGACTGTGCGAGCTGGTAAGGCTTTTGAAACGTCGAGCTGTGCGGAAGGTTGCGGTAAATAATGCAGGTTTTGGGGGAACATGGCTAGAAAACAATTCATATGATTGTAAACAAGCGTGCAGCACAGGGTGCACACATTTAAATTTTGGTTAGTGGGGTTAAAGAGCGATATTGAGACAAAACATATGCCATTTGTGTTAAGCAGAATTAATGTCAAATAACTGTTGACAGTTGTGAAAAGCAGTGTTCGTATTTAGCCAAGTGGAAACGGCTGCTTCTCTCAGTGGGACTTCGAGTCATACGAAGAGCAGGAGACTGAAGTCGATAAGCCTTTGCTCGAAGTAAATTGGATCTGCTTCTTCAATCATTCTGCAATCGATTCCGTTAGGTGTGTCCGTGTTGACTGTGACACAGTTTAAGGAAAAGAGAAGACAGATTTTGCTACAGCACCAATCGCAACAGAAGCTGGATAAACCGAACAGAAGTTATTAGAAAAATGAGAGAGAAATGACAAGGTCAGCATAGGTTAGGACAGAAAATCAAAGCCTTTTCCAGCCTCTGACCCAATGTAAAGTTCATATTTTTATAGCAGGAGAGTCATGAGAGAAGTAATTCAGTGTGAAACATTGACTGGGTTTGAAGATTTATGTCAAAATATATATTTATTTAATTTCAAATCTGTCAAGACACATCTGTATATTATCTCCCAGGTCCATGTGCGGGATCTTTAGTTTAGGTCATGATAGGAGGAAGAAGATGAATGGAGAGAGCCTTCTTGGCCACGTGATAAGTCCAGTGTGTTTCCTACTTTACATCCTATGACAGCTGAGATAGGCCGTGACCCTAATTTAGATAGGAAAGTTAGGAAAATGGATGGTTGGAGGATGAAGGCATGATGATCACATTTGACTCGATTTGTTGTCCCACAAATTCCCCAAGCTGTCATGTGAAACCTTTTTCTTTTCTTATTGATTTTTAAAAATATAGTTAAGTGTGCGTTAAGGCAAACATTTCTATTTTTTATCAAGTGTGAGATAATAAGACAGGAAGGCTGAAAGTGGAGGCTGTGTGAGGAAAAGGTGATATAACCAAAAAGGAGATGAGGTCAGAGGAAAGAGGGCACGAGCAGAAGATAGGTGAGGACGACAGGCGTAGAAGAAGAGGAAGAGCAAGTATAGAGAATACACACAGAGTTAAGATGGGATAAGAGAAGAGGAGCTGAAGGAGATGAAACAAGAAAAGACGAGAGATGAAGGGAGGAGATGTCTCTCCTCCAGCTCTTAGCCACGGGCCTCAGCTTGGATTGCACACTGTTGCCTCTCAAAGTCTCTGGTTTACACAGCTTGACTGTTTAGGTGCTTTTTACCTCCAAAACTTCACAGTTGGAAGCGTTTTAAGTGCATTTCCAGCCAGTCGACACACCCATGCATGATTACATATATTTAAAAAGAGAAGTGGTCTTTTTTCATAAGAGATTGATCTGAAAGAGAGAATTATCTCTCTCTATCTAAATATCCTGGTCTAATCTGTGCTGTGACTGTGACGGAGCATTAGACATGCACTACGAAAAAGAAGTGTTTTTAGCAGAGTATAAAAAACAAAGCACAGATTAGTGAAGCCATTCTGAAATCAAACAGATGTTGGGAAAAGCCGTTTAGGAAAGACTAGATGTTCCTTTCAAGCTGGTTTAAAATGCTGGTTGTTTCAGAGAGAAGTCTACATGGTGTGCGCTAAATTTGTTATTCCCTGCTGTCCCTTTTTAACCAGACTGAATTCAGCCAGACAGCGGGCGAAGCAGGCCAGGGAGGAGGAGAGAGGGGATTTGGGCTTCTCTGGTAAGTCAGAAACTCCACGGATATCAAAACTTTTCCAAAACAGTGTGAACTTCCGGCCTTTTCGCAATCAAACGTTCTCGTTCTTCTCAGAGCCATTTCCCCTCCCACTGGATGTGAACACACACAGATGTCAGTCTGTTGCCTTTCCTGGCAAATGTCCCCAGTCTAAATATCTTCGTCTATGATGCTGCCAGAATGTGAATTTATTAACATTAACACTCCCTAACCAACTCCTAGAGCTGGGCGATATAAGATTTTTTCATATCACGATATGTTTTTTTCATTTCAGGCGATAACGATATCTATCACGATATAAGCCAAATAACTATATTTGTAAGATTTAAATGTGCCGTTGCTCACAAGTAAAATGTGAAATAATCAGCAGCTTGTTTTTATTTAAATATTTATTTCCCATAATAAGTTCAACAGGGTAGATGTACTTAAGGAACATGAGACTTTTTCAGATAAATAAAGGCAAATATTGCAAACTACAAAAGAAAGGCAGCCGCTAAAGCGTTTAAGTTTCAAAATAGAACAAACGAAACAGACTAAATTGTCAATTCCACTTAGAAACAAAATATTAATTCTAAAAATAAATCTTAGTTTGTTTTACAGAAGAACAGACAAAACTGACTAACTTTTGTCAATATCAAATAAACTGAGAACTAAAAGGAAATTCTCAATCTCTCCTTGTTGTATAGCTTAGCTTTTCAAACAGTTTTAACAGTTA
The DNA here is from genome assembly GCF_057382275.1 of Copadichromis virginalis. Classification (NCBI taxonomy): domain Eukaryota; kingdom Metazoa; phylum Chordata; class Actinopteri; order Cichliformes; family Cichlidae; genus Copadichromis; species Copadichromis virginalis. Next base: position 17,979,820 of record NC_140624.1, read on the forward strand.
CTTTAGTCTGACAAAAGCCGAATGACGAATTAGCGCTTCCAGTCAGAGACTGAGGCTACGTCCACACGTACACGGGTATTTTTGAAAACTGAGATTTTCCGTTTTCGTTTTAAAAAAATAATCCCGTCCACACATAAAGGGAGAAATGAAGGAAAACGCTGCTATGAACATGCCAAAGCAGCAGGTGGCGCTAGATTCCTAACCGTGCAGAAATGTTGGCCAATCAGAAGTCTAGAAGCCTCGGTGGGAAAAGTAAACAAAGCTGGGGCATAGAAGCAGAACCGAGTCGTATGTGTGGAGGGACAGTAACTGTGTGTATATGTAAGCATTTAAACACTGCAGAGAGTAGAATTAACAGTATTGTAGAAATTCATTTCACCGAAACAATAACGTGGCGCACAGTGTGACGTCAAAAAATGCGCACACCTTTGACGCTGCGTTTTCTCCGTTTTTCTAGTCCACACGTAAATGCAAAAACGGAGTTTTCAAAAATCTTCGTTTTCAGTGACCAAAAGCGCCGTTTACGTGTGGACGAAAGGTGCAAACGCATAGAAAAATCTGCGTTTTCAAAAATACCCGGGTACGTGTGGACGTAGCGCATGCACCAGTTTATTGTATTTCCAGACTTGCTTTCGGCACAATTTACAGTGCACGCTACTCTGTTTTTTGTCAGACTTGAAATAGCCGAAATACCTTCACACTACGGAACTTCTGTGGCTCTTCCGTTCGACAATCTCTCCGGCGTTGGAACCATCATCTGTTTTCTCTTCGGTCACGCTCGGTTGATTTTTCTAGTCGGCACACTCATTTCCTCCATTACCCGGGCGGTACGGTGGCTGGCTGCTTCCCAAACAAATACACATGTGCGGCTTGGCACTTGTGCTGTACGTAACAAGTCACGTGACGTGACGCTGCGGCTGTGATTGGTTCGGCTCTGCGCTACGTAATTTGGATTGGCTGTTTTTTTGTTTTGTTTTTTTAAGAGGACAAGAGCGGCGAGGTCTATCGCGATAGTTTAATTTTTCTATCGAGAAAAGGTTATATCGCGATACATATCGTTATCGTTCTATCGCCCAGCTCTACCAACTCCCCAATCTTTCCACAGCTACACGTCTTTCTCTTTCACTCTTTGTAGCGGTGCCTACTCTTTTGTTCTAGCTGAAAGGTAGAAGGTCAGCACTTGTTTGATTTCCAATTCTCTAGTGGCAAAGTGTGTTTTTTGTGTGTGTGTGTGTGTGTGTGTGTGTGTGTGTGTGTGTGTGTGTGTGTGTGTGTGTGTGTGTGTGTGTGTGTGTGTGTGCCCACAATCATTTTGGCAGTGAGGTTGGGCAGCCAATAAAAACAAAACACTGTTGTCTGCTTTATGCCTATGGTTGTCACGGTAGCACACCCTCTCATCCTCGCCCACTGCTGTGAAAGTGGGCGTCAATACTTAAAAATCACAAAATAGCACTCAGTGCCTAAATTGCGCCTGCTGCCTTATTGACACATAATGTGTTATAATGGAAATTGCAGAGGTAGAAAAGTTCCCTAATGGCAGCAGTAAAGTAGCTCTCTTGAGTGTGAGGTCTCTGGATGCATTAGAGTCCAGAGAATTGGCTCTCCGCTAGCACAGTGGTTTTTAAGTGACCCTCCGTAACCTTTGGCTCATCCCCTCATTCTGCCCTGCTGAAAGTGTGCCTGTGATTCAGCAGGGAGTTGATCTAATGCACTGTGAGCTGAGGTGACACGGTGTGATGTGTGTCCACCGCCCAGTGGAGTGTGAAGGAAGGATCCCACCTCGCCCTTGCAGCACGCCGTGCCAAGCGGGGAGGCTGGGAGTTAAGGGACTCTGACAGCTTGGAGCTCATCTGCCTCAGCTGTTGGTGCTATGGTTCTTTTACTTTTGCCATTGGGGGGCGAGGGGGCTCCCCCTCTCTTCCAGTTTATCCATTTATGTTCCTGTTTGAATCTCTCTCTTTGCCTCGACTTTTCTCTCTGTCTGTGTCTGAATTTGTAATTCTTTCTGCTTCATGCTCAGCAATCAGTTATTGTGTTGTGAATGTGTGCTGCAAGCCAGAGAGAATGAGTGTACACTTTTCAATGGCCGCATCATAGAGGGCAACACCGAGGAGTAGCAGTTTGAAGCACAGTGAGGCGTGAAGTGTGTATTGTGAAGAAACAGCTTTTAGGTCCCAGGCTTTCAATAGAGGCTAGAGAGGTTTCTGTTTACCTCCATGCTGCTGTCTTTCACCGCTTTCAATCACGTGTCCAATCAGAGCGTGTTGTATTAATGTTTTTTTGATAACAAATAGAGGTGAGTAGGAAACAGATCAAAGATCAGAGCTGTGCATCTATCTATCCATCTGTCTGTCTGAATTCAATTCAATTCAATTCAATTTTATTTATATAGCGCTAAATCACAACATAAGTCGCCTCAATGCACTTCATAGATACAGAGAAAAACCCAACAATCATATGACCCCCTATGAGCAAGCACTTTGGCAACAGTGGGAAGGAAAAACTCCCTTTTAACAGGAAGAAACCTCCGGCAGAACCAGGCTCAGGGAGGGGCGGCCATCTGCTGCGACCTGTTGGGGTGAGAGAAGGAAGACAGGATAAAGACATGCTGTGGAAGAGAGACAGAGGTTAATAACAGATATGATTCAATGCAGAGAAGTCTATTAACACATAGTGAGTGAGAAAGGTGACTGGAAAGGAAAAACTCAATGCATCATGGGAATCCCCGGCAGCCTATGTCTATTGCAGCATAACTAAGGGAGGATTCAGGGTCACCTGGTCCAGCCCTAACTATATGCTTTAGCAAAAAGGAAAGTTTTAAGCCTAATCTTAAAAGTAGAGATAGTGTCTGTCTCCCGAATCCAAACTGGAAGCTGGTTCCACAGAAGAGGGGCCTGAAAACTGAAGGCTCTCCCTCCCATTCTACTTTTAAATACTCTAGGAACAACAAGTAGGCCTGCAGAGCGAGAGCGAAGTGCTCTAATAGGGTGATATGGTACTACAAGGTCATTAAGATAAGATGGGGCCTGATTAATTAAGACCTTGTATGTGAGGAGCAGGATTTTGAATTCAATTCTGGATTTAACAGGAAGCCAATGAAAGGAAGCCAAAACAGGAGAAATATGCTCTCTCTTTCTAGTCCCTGTCAGTACTCTTGCTGCAGCATTTTGGATTAGCTGAAGGCTTTTCAGTGAGTTTTTTGGACATCCTGATAATAATGAATTGCAGTAGTCCAGCCTGGAAGTAATAAATCCATGAACTAGTTTTTCAGCGTCACTCTGAGACAGGATATTTCTAATTTTAGAGATGTTGCGCAAATGGAAGAACGCAGTCTTACATATTTGTTTAATATGTGCGTTGAAGGACATGTCCTGGTCAAAAATAACTCCAAGGTTCCTCACAGCGTTACTGGAGGCCAAGGTAATGTCATCCAGAGTAAGAATCTGGTTAGATACCATATTTCTAAGCTTTTCAGGGCCGAGTACAATAACCTCAGTTTTATCTGAATTAAGAAGCAGAAAGTTGGCAGAAAGGCCATCCAGGTCTTTATGTCTTTAAGACATTCCTGCAGTTTAACTAATTGGTGTGTGTTATCTGGCTTCATAGATAGATAGAGCTGGGTGTCATCTGCATAGCAGTGAAAATGTATGCTATGTCTTCTAATGATGCTACCTAAGGGAAGCATGTATAATGTAAACAGAATTGGTCCTAGCACCGAACCCTGTGGAACTCCATAATTAACCTCAGTGTGTGAAGAGGACTCTCCATTTACATGCACAAATTGGAGTCTATTAGATAGATATGATACAAACCACTGCAGCGCAGTACCTGTAATACCTACAGCATGTTCTAATTGCTCTAATAGGATATTATGGTCAACAGTATCGAACGCTGCACTGAGGTCTAGCAGGACAAGCACAGAGATGAGTCCACTGTCAGAGGCCATAAGAAGATCATTTGTAACCTTCACTAAAGCTGTTTCTGTGCTGTGATGAGCTCTGAAACCTGACTGAAACTCTTCAAATAAGCCATTCCTCTGCAGATGATCTGTTAGCTGTTTGACAACTACTCTTTCAAGGATTTTTGATATGAAAGGAAGGTTGGAGATTGGCCTATAATTAGCTAAGACTGCTGGGTCTAGAGATGGCTTTTTGAGTAAAGGTTTAACTACAGCTAGCTTGAAGGCCTGTAGTACATAGCCGATCATTAGAGATAGGTTGATCATATTTAAGATCGAAGAATTAATTAATGGCAGGACTTCTTTGAGCAGTTTTATAGGAATGGGGTCTAAAAGACACGTTGATGGTTTGGAGGAAGTAATTATTGAAATTAACTCAGAAAGATCAATTGGAGAAAAAGAGTCAAATTAGAATGAAGGGTAAATTTAACCGGGAAAGAATAAGATAAAATATATAAATTAAAGTTGAAAATAAAATAACTGTACAACAAAATACACAATATAGAACTATATCTAACTTAACATCAATGGTACTAAGAGTAGCTGTAGATAATATTACATCTGTGGGATGATTGTTGGTAATTTTTTCTCTAATGATAAAAATTTTATTTGTGAAGAAGTTCATGAAGTCATTACTAGTTAACGTTAAAGGGATTGTTGGCTCAAAAGAGCTCTGACTTTTTGTCAGCCTGGCTACAGTGCTGAAGAGAAACCTGGGGTTGTTCTGTTCTGACTGAGCAAGTATAGTAAACTGAGTGCATTCCTAAAATGTAAAATAAAATAGTAATTATAATAAGAAGAAACACAACCATAGGATTTTATGGCCATAGCTTTGATTTTTCCAAATGTCTGACCTTGCTACAACTGATTACGTGTTTCACTTGCTAAAGGCACAAAATTTCCTAAAACAAGCAACAAGTGCAGATGGCTGCAGCGCAGGGCTGGCAGAGCAAAGGGAAGAAAGGCGCCAACAATCCACTAGTGTCTGTGGGTCATAGCCAGTTATTTTCTGCAGCCAAAGATTGAAGGATTTATTTATTTTTAAAAAATGGTTTAAAATATCTTGATTCTGCTCTTTGGTTTTACCTAAAACTGAAACTGCATATTACGCATTCCCTTCGGTTGCCAGGTTTTATTTACCCAAACTTCATTTTCATTTTATTTTACATTGCTAGCTAGGGAGCTGGCTGGTGTTTTTTTTGTACTTGTGCAGTCCATCTATTTTTACTTGTGATATTACTACATTGCTGAATCTCAAAAAACAGTGGGCGAGGTGAGTGCAGTTTTGTTCAGAATGACTGGAGGGTTTTCAGTAACCTTTGATTCTTGGCATTCTTCCTCTCCCCTAATTTTGTGTCATGTCTCCTCTGCCCACAATCAAAGAGTTAGAAAGTGACCCTGCAAAACAGAAAGGGCAAAGTTGCAAAAAAGGTTGTATGAACCCAGACTTTGCTTTTTTTGCCCAGTGATACTTTGGATAGAAGGAGTGTATGTGTGTATTTTATATATGTATATTTATTCCCCACTCGCGCTGTGGACATTCCTTGTCCTTCAAGCTCAGGTCCTCTACCGGAGGCCTGAGAGTTTGAGGGTCCTGTGGAGTATCTTTGCTGTTTTTAGGACTGCCTTCTTCTGGACAGATATCTCAGATGTCGTTCCTGGGATCTGGGAGCCGTTCCCCCAATTTAGGAGATAGTGGGAACACTACTGGTCTTCAGAAGAGAGGCTTGGGGGTTTGAATCCCAACCAGTTTATGCATCCATACTCAGGGTAGGCCCACATGCTCCCTAAGCCTACTTTGGAATGTGAGTGAGAGACACATAATTGGAGAATTATCCTGTTACAAAAGTCAAAAATTCAGGTGACTCAGGTGGTATTTACACTTTCATTTATAAACTCATGTGGAGTAAAATGCAGCAACTTTGTGATTGGATGACAAAAAGAAAGAAGATAAAGAGAGATTTTTTTTATTCATGGATATTTGCTGAGCAATGACTGTAATTTTGAATGTGGAGTTGACGCACAATCCTCGGATCGCGATGTGAATGGCTTCACTGGAAAAAGGTTTTCTCTAAAACTACATATGTGCGTCAGCACCTCTGAATTTATATGTGACTGTTCAGACTGAGGTCACGTTCAAAAAATAAGATGTGTCTGATTGAAGGCCGCAGATGAGCATCGGTTTGAAAATTGAACAAATCAGACTCAGTGGGATTTGCCGTGGCTGCGTGTTATGAAAAGAATAGATGCGAGAGATTAGTGCTATTTTAGCCTGCAGTGGTAACACGGCCTAATTAGAGCGAACATAGTTCCTGTTGTTTTTCAGGTTCACTGCAGAACCAAAAAAAGCCTAAAAGTTGCATTGAAAAGGCTGAACACCGAACACTAATTTCAGTTTTAGAATTTCCCAGCTCAGTGTAACTGAACAGTTTGCTGTGAGTAGAACAGCAGTTTTCTTGCATGTGGTTAGAAAGCAGTGATATTACTCAGCGGCAGCTCAGAGATCAGACACACTGCGGATAAGTAGCGGGATACACGCTTTCGCAGAGGGCCTCTGGGCTGCTCCCAGCGCACACTGTCTCTTCATTATACGCCTGACAATTCTCTTACGGTTCTCTGTGTCAACACTTATGTCTGTGCGTGTAATGTCTCCTGTTTGTGGGAAAGAAGCTGCGTATAGACGCATTGTTTTAGTGTCTCTACTCTAATAGATGAAGGAGAAAAAATGAGATGTCTCATGTCTATTATGATGATTTACTTTTAAGAGTACTTGTACTTCAGCATTTTCTCATTAGATATAACCTTAACTTCATGACCACTTTTATGCAGAAATCATAGTGTATAAGTGTATGACATATACATGTAATCCAAAGATTTACTGTAAGGTTTTCTGCTTTTTTCCCAGTGAGACTGGTTTTGTGAGAAGCAGACACAAACAGGGAGATACCCAGAGACCCAGCTAGTTTTGGGAAGCACATGAAAAAATAAGCAGATGAATAGATGGGCACAAAGACAGTGAGGGCCAGAAAGAGGCTGGTGAGGCCCTTCATGGGGGACTTCTGCTTGTCTTTGCCGTCTTCCAGGGCAGTGGAAAAAGTTGGCTTCATGCACAGCTGCTTCACAAACAGCTCAGCAGAGAGCCTGGAGAATCTGCTCTGTGTCTGGTGTTGCATCTCCATCTTTATTTTCCCTGATTGCACTCTCCTCTCACCTGCACAGCCTTGCCCCAGGCCTCGCTCCACCTTCGCTGCTCTTCCTGTCTGTCCAATTATCGGGGAATCAAAAGTTGTGTATTTCACACAGTTATGTGCTAGGCCTGTTTCTTGGAGCCAGCCAAGCTAGCTGATCCTCCCTTTCTCCCAGTCTTTATGCTTTGTTAAGCTAATTGACTGCTGGCTTCGCTTCATATTTAGAGCACGGACACAGGGTTTATGCCAGTTGCAAGCCCATCGGCATGCTGGGCCTGAGTTTGGTGTTCCGCTTTTATAGATACAACAACAACTTGAAGTGAAGATCTAAGGTTATATGATTTTATAACTTAATACCATCAAACTTCAGTTCAGTTGATACATGTGTTCTTTTGCAATGCCACTCTTACTCACAAAGCCATCAATGCTCAGATACTCAGGCAGACTATTCGTCTGGCTTAAGAAGGAGCATTTTTCAAAAGGAAGGCCCTAATTCACTTTACCATTATTTTTGCCAGAGAAGGATCAGGCTCCGGCCCATCAAGGTTTCAAATCCTTTGTTGGTGCTGCGTGATTAGTGATTTTTGTATACATTTTTTTTCAGTGCGAAATGTCTAGGATAGAATTTCAATGTGGCTTCAGGACTGAGAAGACGAGAAGACTGTCCTTATACTGTCGAAACTGGTGGGATCTATCAGTGTTGGAATAGCCTCTGAGAAACCGAACGATTTATGTGCCTGCTAGCTGTGGGTCCTGGTTCAAGGCCGAGCCTATCTGCTCATCACTACAAACAGCGTGCTCCCTGGGTGTCGTGCTGGAATACAAATGCTTGAATTTAGATGTGACCCCTGGCTCACCTGCATCTCAGCCAATTCTAATGAGAAATCTCTGTCTGTGTACCTGCTGTGAGAGGGAGAGTAAAGGAATGAGTGCGTATGAAACATAGAGGCACACTGAAATAGCAAGCGATTCAGACTTTTATTTATGGCTGTATATTGGAATACTTTTTGCTGTTACTATTTTGACTGTATTCATTTTAAATGAGCACATTAATAGGCGTTGCTATAAACACGGAGTAAATAATAACCCCAAAATATTAGCATACCTAAACAGAGACATGGATTTTATTAGGCATAGGACAACATTATTTTAGTTTGTGGTGCTTTTTTAACATGTTGGTCCCAAATGTTCAATAGGTTCTTCAAAATAGGTTAGCTAGTGACTCAGAAGGCTATTAATCATTTTTATACTCGTTGCAGTTTCAGTGACCTCTTTTGATGGGAGCATTGCCCCTCCCAGCAGGAAAGAAATATTTCTTCATGCGATAAAATCAATTGCTCAGAATGAGCAGATGCATTTGCAGCTCTGTTGTACTACAGGTCAAGGCTACGGGTTTTGCCTTTAATTGTTTTACATATGTGATAAGCATGGATGCCCATGTCAGCTATATTTACTTGGTGAAGTGGTATAATGTCAATGCATTAATGTTGTCCGGTAAAACACCAGCTATTCAACTGAGACATCTATAGAAAACATGTGGAAACTTTTAAATCAAGCCTGAGATGGACATTGAAAAACACAATTTTCTGGTTGCAGATAGTTGAGGTTTACATTGTATCGTTGACACATCACAAAATTCTGTCGCGCTGAGTACTGAAAACCATCATCTTCACTTGAAATAGTTTGTGAATCACATTAAATATTCTGTAATTTTATCCTACACTTTATTCAGCCGTGTTTGGCTGTGGCTGCTTGTGTAATCACACCATTTAATGCTGAATAACTTTACCTTCATTAGCTGAGGATGAAAATGAATATGCAAAGAATATTTTCTTGTGTTTATGTACTGAGAAAAGTATTTTTTTTAGAGAAACCCCCCCAGAAATTGCTATAATAACTCAACTTATGAATAACTGTGTTTGAAGTGCACTGTTTAATGTAAATGCGACGACCAGTAAAATCCTCTTATTCATTTTTCGTGTGTTGACAGAGGAGGTGGGTGAGGTGTTTCCTGTGGAGATACTGTACTGTATCATTATGTGTTAGGTTGGTAATTCATTATTCTGGCATGTTAACCCCCCCGGAAAAAACTGAAACACCTCTGGGTGCAAGTGACGCACGCTTTGTCCTACAGCGATGTTTGACCTCACTGCCTCATCCTTTTTCCTCTACCTGTACTGACTGATAGATGCAGCCAGATAAACGCCACAGGCTCCACCAAAGCCTCACACAGCCATTATCCAACACTCAGCAGACACTTCTCATGCATTAGCGACCGGTCTCATCCTGTCAAAGGCAGACGCAGGACAGAGACTGTTAGCGGAAGCTTGCGGACTGTTAGTGTTAAATGGGAGCAGTGTTTCCTCCGGAATCACCGGTTGACAAATGAGGGCTGATGGAGCAGTTCTTGTCGGAGGCCATTATTTTTGATGGGACCAGATGATCTGTAAGGATGGAGCACTGTTTGTCTGAGCTGCGGCGCCTTCTGGGCAAAATATCAGACCTACTCGAAACCACTCAGACTCTTCAAATGATGGATGTAAAAGGGAAAATTGCTAAGCTGTAACACCAAGAATTTTTTTGTTGAGTCTCTGGCGTATTGTTACGACTCAGCATCAGCCGCACATCCAAGGAAAGTTGTGAAGAACATAAAGAGACTCCCTTTATGAGAAGGCTAAGTCTTTCATTATTGTCATTAATACTCATTAGCTAACGTTTCAGTCATCCAGACCCATGAGAGAGATAGAAGCATGTTCACACTAAGCCTTGGTAAGGCACCAAGAGTCCTGATCAGTCACTCAACCTCCAGGGGTTTTATTTTCATTGTATTCTTTAAACTCACTCTTTAATTTTATCAAATCCAATGCTTCAGTTAAAATTAGGTCATTCAATTACATACTGACAAAAAAATAGTTCCATCAGCTTAAGGGAGATGTTATCGCTCTCCCTGTTATTTCACTTTTGGTAAAATAAAACATACACAAGTTCTCGGCCTCAGAGCTTAATTAGATCAAATTCCATCTGAAATCCTTGGATGGGAAATTCAGACTGAAAATTCCCAGCATCTCTGCCTTCATTTCAAAGAAATGTTGGAGGAGTTTGCACAGGGATATCTTTGATGAATTGTTCACTTCCCCTGGAGGCGAGTTTAGCATATGAAAACCTGACTACAGAAACAGAGTGCCCATACATTTTGCCAAAGTAAGCAAAGCTCATTCAGACTCGACCCAAAGTGAATGTTTGGATCAGCGTTGTAGACACACTGCTGTCACATTAAGCAGCACTTCTATATGCGCTGCGGTGTATTTTGGTGAATAATGTGAGTTGTGTGGGTTGGTTAATGGTTCTGTTTTTTGTTTTTCACTGAGTGTAAATAAGAGGAAAAAGTATATGACTGGGAAAGTGAGTTAACTCATAATTATTCCGCCTTCTGACAGCTAGAGAACCAAATTTTTGTATTCAGTTTAATGTTCAAGTCTTTTTTTCCCCCCCCTCTGTCTTGAACAATGTTTGGTAGAGTATTAAAGAAAGACTGCAACTAAAAATAGTAATGAGTGAAAACGGAAACAGTTGAAAGTTTAATAGCAAAAGTAAAATAAAGTAACCAGAAAGATGATTACAGAACTCCATGTAACGACTAAGTACACCCCATGATTCAGTCAGGATTCAGGTGGCAGGACCTTCAGCAGCAATAATATGAAGTAATCCATTTTCGTAAGACTTTATCAGTGTCTCAAATTATTGTGGAAGAATTTTGGCCTACTCTTCTTTCTTTGTGCACAGGTCTCTGAAATGCCACCACAGCATTTCAGTCAGTTTGAGGTCTGGATTTTTCAGTGAAGCTTTTTCTGTTGTAGATGCGCTGCTGAGCTTGGGATCATTGCCCCGTTGCATGACCCAGTTTGGGCCAAGCTTTAGCTGTCACAGCTGGCCTCGTGTTTAACTCTAAAAACTTTGGTGCACAGAAGAGTTCATAAGCAGTGACTCCAAGGTGCAGAGGCCCTGTGATTGTACCCGTCCAGTTGTATGAGATGTTTGTGCTAATATGCTCTGTTTTCTTTTTGCCATTGTGCATCATGGTCAAACATTTGGTCTTGTTTGTGCAAAGGCAATTGTTGCAGAAGTCTTGTAGTTTGTTCAGGTGCAACTTTGCAAACTTCAGCTATGCTGGCGTGTTTTGCATTTTTTAGAGAAAAGAAGCTTTCTTCTGGACACAACCTGTCCAAACAAGCCATATTTGTTCACTCTTTTTCTAATGATACTGTTATAAACGTTAACATTTAACATGCTTACCATTACTTACCCTCTTAATTCCTAAGGAAGCAGTGGGTGTATTTACTTTTTCACACAACTGTGTTCAGTCTTTTGAACTGATTTAATTTTTTTATTACTGTACGAATTGCTTTAGTCATTTATTGATCTGACATGTAAATATATAATTTTTTAAAAACTTATTTAACTCACAGATGCTTTGATTCAGTTCTGTTTTTCTGAGCTGGTTCTGCACAAGAGGAAGGGTAACCTCCTAATAGTGTCTTTTAATAAGAAAAGACCATGATTTGATTTTCTCACACTTTGAAAGGACCATTGTTTGTGTCCTCTGTGTCTGAAATTGGATGGTGAGTCCTTTTGGAGAGCAGCGGAGGGGAAATGATTTGTATTCACCTGCCGTATCTGAAAGGGGCTGAGGAGGGGCTGGGAGAGAGAGAGAGTGAGCGAGAGGGGGCAGTTACATAGTGCTTTCTTCATATGATAATGGATTGCGCTGACATTCACACACATTGTTGTGCGGCGTGTCAGTTAATACTCTTAACTCGCGGGATGAATGGCAAATTTTAAACAGATACCATTAAAGTACTGTCTCGCACTGGCACAGGTCACAGATTTATGTATAATGTGTCTTTTTTATGAAAAAAACACCAACATGGCACCTTTATGCACGTGCAACATATTTGTCACGTCATCATTCACTCCTGCAAATGAATTACTTTTCTGAATTTCTTTTTTTTCTCTCGTTTTTTTTTATGTAACCTCACTCTCTTTTATTGGCCCAGCTGGGCAACTAGATTCTTGTGTCAGCTGCACAAAAGAAACAAAGTGAAGCTGGGGACAGGCAGTAATGAGCAACTCCTCTTACAGTGTTACATATAGACCTGCTGCAGTGTTTGGAAGCCTTATGGAGACAATGGATGGTTTTGAGAGGTCTGGAGCTCTCTGAAGCCCTTCTTTGATTGAGTTTCCTGGCTCTAGGCTCCAGCGTTGAGGATGATTGTGGAGTGGGATCTGTAGGTCCAGGAAGGGGAGGACGGTGGGGGCCTGAGGACCCTCCTCTGTGCTGACCTTTTACAAACAGGTGGGGTGGAGTGGAAGGGGCTGACAGTGGAGGAGGAGAAGCGGGAGAAGCCTATTGTGGCGCTCTGTGAATGCAGAGGTGGCACTCAATAACAACACTCACTGCCTCCTTCCACCTGCCGCAGATTTTCTCACAGCTTACTTTTCCCACTTTTAAATTAAATATTCTGGTAAAACACTGTGATAACATATTGTTCCAGCACAGAGCCAGTGTTCACACTTTGTTTGCCAGCAGAACTTTCTCTCTAGTCGCATTGCTGGCAGCAAGTCTTTAGGGATTGTGTCCGTTTGTTGTGACGGTAGGTGCACTGGAACACTTTGGGTTGGAGATGGCCACAGTTTCCTCCAAGGATAAATGTGAGTGACTTTGGCGATTTCCCTGACTACTTTTTGTATCACAAATACAATTTTGTAGAAAAAAGCCCCAGGACAAAAAACATGCAAAAAATATTTTTACTACAGTGCTGAACACTTGAGCAGATAATAACAAAAAAATAACTTTATTTTTCTGGTGTTTTTGAGTTCTCTCATTATCTTAATGATCTTTAAATATTACAACTTTCACCACACTTTTACTGAGCCTTAACAGATCTAGATATTTTCCAAACTGTTCTACTGGAATTTTCTGACACAGCCATCTCTAGGGTTTATAGAAAATGTGCTGAAAATTATATGATAATACGTTAGTCATGCCTGAGTTCAAAGGAGAATGGAGAGACCTCATCAAGCTGACAGGAAGGCAAAAGTAACTCAAATAAACCACTTATTACAACTAAGGTATACAGGAGTGCACAAAGGTCAAACCTTGAAGCAAAGTGGCTACAGCAGCAGAAGACCACACCAATCCCCATGAGTATCACTGTAGAGAAAGATGGCAGTATCATGATGCAGATGTTTTTATTCAGGTTTGCGATCTTGGTTTCATAATTGTTACATCCCTATTACTCAATAGGCACTACTATGTTAAATTTGAAAGTACAGCTATACTGTAAGCAATACTGCAAGCGACGTTAGCAAGCTAATAGCATGCTAACATTGTGCTAACGTTTAGCTTAGAGCTCACCTCAGAAGTTCCACTAAAATAACTTATTTCAGTAAATTATATGTATATTTCTGTTTACAAGCATTCTCTTAAGGATTTTGCATGAATAAAAAACCATTTTATTTCTTCCTTTATAGTTCTGTGAATCAATATAAGCGTGCTGTTTATTCTAATTATGTGCAGAGAAATGGCCACAGGATACAGATTGTATTCAATAAGCCTCAGCCTCACCGCCTCTGTCCACCTGCTCCTTTCTCACTTTTGAATTACATGTTCTGGTAACACGCAGCGGTAACAGATTGTTCCAGCTCACAGTCAGTGTTCACGCTTTGTTATCTGATGTTGCCGACAGATTTTACTGGAGTGAATGGTACCCGCACAAAGTGCAGACAGCTCCAAATGACCAGTTGCTCCCTGCCTGCCTACATACTGTATCAGCACAATTCAAATTCCAGCAGAAGAGCGTTCATTATACAGTCATGCTTTTCTAGAAAGCCCTAGTTGCAACTGTTGACTCACAGCAATCATATATAAACACTGTTTCTTTGTGCTACCATGGCTGACTTAGCCCGCTGGAATTCATTTGCTACATCAGAGCTTTTTTGAGTCAGAGGTGATCATTTCCTGCACACAGACTCTCTTTATGGCACCCCTAAGCTTAATGTAAACTTCTCATATTGGCACCATCTTGAGAGACCCTTCACACGTGTAGTAAGCCATCCGGTGTGGACATAGTGGCAAACTGAGATTCTAATCACATCTCTTTTGTTGAGCTCAGAGGAGGCTGAGACTGTTTTTTTGGACCAAACAGATGTCAAATGTGCAGGTTTTCTCTAAGGTTACTTTTGGGATGATAAATGGGCCTGGGCCTTTTTCTCCTGTTTTCTTTTTTCGTCTGTATTTGGTGAGAGAATTGACTTTTTTTTTTGTTGGCATGGAAATCTAAAAGTATTGAGGGGATTGCCATGGATACAGAATGCCCTTTTGGAGTGCAGTTTTGAGTGGCTGTACTCTGCTGGAAAGTGTACAGACAGTCCCTATATTTAGCTTGAAACCATTTTACTATCTTTGCTGAGATTTAAATTGCTTAACTCCTAAAGCACTATTTGAGTTTACAAATGCACAGATATTTCTATCTGCTGGCTCACAGGATTTGTTCCCAGAGGAGATTGGGTTTTGTTGATTACTTTTTTTGTTCAAACCTGCCATGTCTCTGTGGCTGAAGTTTGTCTTGTGGTGTCGTATGAGGATTTTAACAGTTTCTTTAGCTATTCAGGAAGCAGGTCGGCATGCATTCCTCCCACTCCTCTTGCATTTGCTCATGACAATGAACGTCTGCTCAGCATATGAATGGCTTCACCCATAACGCTCTCATGTGGTAGGGCAGGCATACTCGAGCTCCGTGCTTTGCACTGCTCCGGTGTTTATCTGCCCCCTTCTGCACAAGCAGAAATGTTCTCATACATAAGTAATTATAGTGTAGTGATCAGCTATTGCATAAAGGTCAAGTTCAGATACACATTTGTTCATTCAGTCGTGTCCTGCTTTGCCACCTGTTCTCAATTCATCTATGCTTTTTAAAAGTGGCACTAGTAATTATTTCAGATGTCATAAAAAGACTTTTAAGTCCAACCTTACTGTTTTTTTTTTAAAAGAATAATTAGTTTTTGCTAGATTGTGACGCAGTGAAACGATTCCCCGCTAATACTTTTCCTAAGGAGAGGGATTTATACACAAACCCCAAGAACGAGAGACCTAATTGAGGAAACACAGCCATAATGTGAGGACATGACGTAGCAACTAAATGTATTAAATAAAAGAAATATGTATTTTTATTGCACTTGGATTCCTTATCGATAATGTATTCGTTATCAGTGATATCCCTAATTCTAAGTCTAGCCCCAGGCAATCAGAATATGCAATTTTGTTTTTCTCCCAAGTCTTGGCAATGAGGGATCAAAGAAAAATAATGATTGTAACGCAAATCAAAATCTGTTTTCATTTCCACCTGCCCAAAAAAAAAAGGAAAGAAAAGAGAGTTTTACCTTTTCCTAAAATGTAGGGCATGGGTAAGGTTAGCGTTATCATCTCTGATAACTTAGACCTCCAAGGCGTTAAGAGCACCATCCCATCTAGTGGTGCTGCTTCCATCTGCATGTTAAAGAGGCCGTCTTCCTCAGAAGTGCCGGCGCCGTTTCTGATTAGCATTTAGGCAGAGGGAACAGCGAGCGAATCCTGAAGTGTTTTTGGCATGTATGGCGAGCAAGCTTTGTGAATGTCAATGTGTGGCGCTCTGAAAGAAGGTAAACTAGACAAATTGCCGGACATGTTGCATTAGCAGCAGATGCCAATTAGAATTAAGACTTGTTTTATGTCGATAGCCAGGGGAGTTTCAAAAACAAAGCCTTGTAACTTTAAAGGCCTACCCCCAAAGATGTAATGGAGCTTTTCCATGAAGTGTGACGACTTGCCTAAAACAGTTTTTCAAAAAGCAAGAACTCATGACGTAGTCGACAAAACATAAAGGTCAAACTATCTGGAAAATCCAAGAGCCTACACATCCCATAATTACACACCCCATGCACATGTTTTTTTTCTTTGAGTGATTTTTTGCCTGGTGCAAAGTCAGTGGAGTTCACATCGTATAAAGTGGTTAATATTACTAATGAAAATACTGAAGCCTATTTACTCATGTGTTTGGGAGGCCTATGCATCAAAACCACTACAGCTCTGGTCAGAAAGCTGAATTTAAATAGCATCTTTATAGTGAATCAGATGATTGAAGATCTTTTATTGTCTTGCATTGTACAGTTCAGATCAAGGGCTCTGGTGTGTTCTTTGGGCTATGGGGTCTCGTTGAACAACAGGACCCCAATTCATATGTTAACCACACCAATTATTTGCATACGCTGCCTCATTTACAAAAGCTAATGAGAAGATTATGGGAAACATACACTGAAGCCGGCCCATGGAATGTGCGTTGTGGTCCTGTGGCTGCTAATAAGAGGCCCGTGAGAGGTATTAGTCAAAGCCACTGAACATTCAACCTCATGTATCATTGCTGTAAATTGTATCACCGCTTACCCCTGTTTAGCACATTAGCTGTGAATCCACAGCTTAAAAAGACAAATGATTAAACTGTATTATTATATTATATTATATTATATTATATTATATTATATTATAATCTACAGTGATGTTTTTAGCTAAACTGTAATAACCTTACTATTTGTTTAACTTCTTTGACCTCAACTTTGAGATCCATGGAAGATACACACACATACACAACCACACACACACACACACACACACACACACACACACACACACACACACACACACACACACACACACACACACTCCTGATATCTAATAGCACAGAGAAATACATGCAGCCCAAGGCATGAATAGCAGGCACCGAGAGCACCCGGCAATCTCAGAAAAATAAACGCTTCCAACCGAATCAGTTTCCTCATCACCTCCTTCCTGAGCGTGGAGTCATTCTCATCATAATACCCCTCCACCCCCATCCATTCAGGCATCTGTGGGGGATCCCTGCTGCTCCATTAAGGCCATACCGAGGCTCACAAACCCCTGATTGCATGAGCCATCAATAGCACTGATTATGGAAGTTAATTAGGGTGCTTGGTGCAGGAGAAAGGCTTGTTTTTCATCATAGATGTTAAAAGTGTAGAGTTCTGATGCAATAGCTGTGATTCTGTCAGGGTTGCAGTGTTGCATCACTAATGTTTGGCACATACAATGACAAGATCTGTGCAAGTGATGAGCATATGAGGCATATAGCGTTATCCGTTGCTGTGAGGGGAATTCAACTGGGATTTTTTCTATACTGACTGCAATTCATTTACACTGCAGTCTACTTCCATTGTCAGTCCTCGTGCCCCTGTCACCTCTATCTGTGTGCTCAGACACGTCCTGACCCTCACATTCTGTTGACAGGCTCTGTGAATGTGCTTTATCCTGGGTGTGTATGTGCTGTTGCGTGTGCTATGTCCCTGACATGTGCACAAAACCAATTAGTTTTGGGATGGTGAAGTAGCTGGGTATGGGAAAATGACAATGGAGTAATTGAAGAGGCTGGATGAATGAGAGGCAGACAGCTCAATGCAGCTTTTACAGAGCAGAGTGTTGACAAAATGAAAAGCAAGACGTGAGCGAAGGTGGTCTTATGTAGTCGGAGACAGTAATTAACATTGCAGCCTTTCACTTTGCTGACATTAATTTTTACTGAACTTAGCTTGTTCGGTATTTAAACGCTAGCTTTGCTCATTCATTTTTTTTCTACAATCAGATAACAAAGCTGGCCATTTGTAAACCACATGTTTGTTTGTGTTGGCTTTTCTTTGTAACCATTTCAGGCACGATTTTCAACAACTTTAACCTCATATTAAGCTGAAAATGTCTGGCTGAGTAAAACAGTTCCAAAAAAACTTGCTTTTCCATATTTGATGTTCACTTGTCATTGAATGTAAATGTTTCAAGAGATGCAAGAAATGTACAGAAAACCCATAAAACAATAACTTCAAAGTATTTTGTAAAAATTCAAAATATTAATATTACTTCATCACAAGTAGTTTAAGATGCCACAAGCAACAAATGTACCAAATGTCTGCAGGATTATTATTCGAGTTACCACGTCCTCTTAGCTCACTGATACATATCTTTCAGTGTTTTTGTTTTACACCCTGCAGCCTTGTTTTTGGTTTACTGTGGCAGCTGTCACGGTGTTCAGATGATGGACTCTGTCTGCAAGGAGAGAGCTGAGACTGAAATATGTTTTCAGTGCCGCCTGCTTGTCTGCAGGCCTGTTTGCATCAAAAAAACGACCTTTCTGAATTCTGTGAAACTTGATTGATAAGGTGAAGCACAGGCAAGGGAACAATGGAAAATATGGCACTGACCTCGGATGAGCTCTCCCACTTGTCTCTTGTTTTTTAGATGCAGCTGGCAGCAGTTGTGAATAAGCACTGTACTTGTCAAATCTACAAGTTTAAAGACATGGTTCACTCCCAAATCTAACTTGGTGTTATTTTTCAATCTAAATCGTTTTCATGTAAGTTGCCAAATTTTTGAGATATCGGCTGTAGAAATGTCGGCTTTCTTTTGAATAGAATGGAATAAATTGGAACTTGCCGTGTAGTACTCAAAGTGCCACTTTGAAAAACTCACCAGAAATATATTTTCTTGTTGGCCAATATATTTGGTTCTGAAATCACCAAATATTGGTATCGGCTGTAAAAACGATGTCATCACGAGGTAGCGCCACGAACAGTTATCACGTTTCAAAGTGAGACACCAGCTTAGTTTTCTTTCTCAGCTTTATCTATATGAAAAAGAGTGAAAATCATTTCTGGAAGTGCCCTTACCAATCTGTTGTGTTTTTGTCTAAGAGACAATTTCCTGTTCGATATTATCAGCCATCTGACGGCTTTTGGCACAGCACTCCAAACGGGACTGGGGTTTTATCTGAGCTCCAGCAAGAGAGATATGTTGACTTTGGGCTTCCATCTTCTGTCAGCACAGGATGCATAGGATGGTCCGGCAATAGAGAAATATATTTTGCGATTAAGGTTCACCTTGAATAATTGTATATTGAAATAAAAAATTGGTTTTGAACTCTAGTTTCTTTTTCTTTTTTTCAAGATTCAGGCCCAGCTTGGATTACGCTCAAAATATACTGAACGACATGAGTCGACTGAGTTTCCACCGTCACTCAACTGTTAGACGGATATGAGGTTTGGCCTCATATCACTGAAACTTACAGGGGTGACTGTAGCAAACAGACATATACTGTACACACATACACACATACAAGTAAACACAGGCCCACACGTGTACGGTGTGAACAAAGGAAACACACTGGCTGGCTGGAGCTGAGTTGCTACACCTCATTAAATTGGGAAATGAATCTAGGATGAATCCCTGGCTCCATTCCAGATAAGAATCTCAAAGCTTATTGGGGATTCACCATAAAATGTATAATTAACACATTTATTCTGTTGCTGTCACACGCTGGCCATTTTTACTTCACCCTTTTTTTCACTCTCAGTTCGGGCTGTAATTTATGATTTAGAAAAAAAAACCCAAAAGTAGTGACGGTGACATTAATGCCTTAATGCCTAATACCAAGCAAAATGAATTGGTGCTAGAAAATCACTGCGCTGCAACACCTTACTCATAATCGTGAATGGATTTTGCATAAACAATATGTGATTGTAAATTTCCAGCAGAAGCTGAAAATATACTGAAGGAAAGGAAATGTACAGTTTCAGCACCGATGCCTGCAGCCTGCAAATTATCTTGATGAAATGACCCTCTGGATCTTTTCATGTCAAATCCCAAGCCAGAGCTGCCTGAGGTGTCCACAGCAGTGTGATTGGCTGCCCTGGGTGAATAATACAGGCCTTCCCAGGAGAGGTATAGTTGAAGCTGGGGGCAGTAGACATTAGCCTTGGTCTCTTCCCATGCTACTAGACACCGGCTCTGAGGATGGTTCTGAATCATGACTTTAGGGCAGCACTAACAAATACCTCAGTTCCCCTAGGAAGACCAGGTCTTACCGCATGGCTGTCTAGCCTCTGGTACCAGACATCGCTTTTACAACCTCATCTGCAGCCCTGACCTGCCCCACGCCCTAAGCAGGCATGCAGTACGCATGTGTAACTCCAGCTTTAGAGTGCTCCACGTGATTTTTTTCATTCTGAATTTGTTAGTGTGCTTATGCGATAATGTAGCAAATTAATCTGCCTGAGCTCTAAATTAAGCTGTGACATTTTTAATATGGTGCCAGTGGATGAAGAAGCGAGATAAAAACAGGTCAGACTACAGTTATTAAAACGACTCCTCCTAAGTTCATTTTCTTCATTCTTTTGACTCGGCAGCACTGAATTATGCAGATTAATATGAATTCAAATGAGCAGTCAATTTAACCTTGTGCTTTTTTAGATTTCTCTGAAGTTTGAGCCACATTCTGATCTTTTATAACTTCAATATTATATTCTATGATCTTTTGCCTGGATTAAGGTGTAATGTGGTAGCTGCGAGCTGTGTGGCAACAAGTGAACATTTTTGTTCTGTGGTTTTGTGACGTGACTACATTTTGCTTTGCTTTTTACTCAGTTCATTTAACGCTTGTGTTGTGATCAATGACTATAGAGCAATGACTGCAGTCATTGGTTGTGATGGAGACACAATTTGATAAAACTACTTAACAAAAAAAAATCCCCACTTAACAATGAATCAGTACCCCAGTTTGCCCAAGCAAGGAAAACATACGTCACCTCAGCTTAACCTGAAATCTTGTTGAACCAACTGTCCTCGACAAACAGAGATGTCACACATATTTATTTCTGTCTCGTCACGTATGACATTCCCACTACAGCAGTCTAATGAAAGAATGATGGTTCGCTCTCTGAAATCTGACCTCATTTCAGATCACTTTGCTGCTGGCTCAGCCGGTCAGTCAATCACATTGATAAAGCTCCGAGTGAAATGGAAAGTAAAGTGAGTGTCCCCTTGTCTTGTCCCTTGGCATATCATCTGCCAGCTGATGTGATCAATACGGCAGAGAAACCTAATGGCATCATGGCCGCGCCTGTGATTAGCCCTGCAAAATGAACCCATGTGGGCCCCGTCGGTCCCTATCGGAATGCACTAGATCAAAAAGATAGCTTCCAGCAAATTGCAATGGATGGTAACTAACATCAATCTGTGGCTAGAGCTATGATGTGTCTCTCACTCATTCTCTCTTTCTTTGACTCAAAACCACATAATAGAACAAAACTCATTATATGACTGATGACAGCAGTAACTGGATGTGCAATTCAGCCCTGCGCTCTCTGTCCTTGCTTATGTCTCTAAAAGCTTCTTTCCTTCGTTTGTTCTTCTCTTGTCTCCACCTGCAGTTGTGAAAGTGCACGTGTCCTCAGAGGCGGTGCGTCACTGAATTTGGGGGCAGACCTTTGAGTCTCACGTGATCATGGAGTGGAGGAGGATGGATGTAGGAGTGCTTCTGCTGTTCCTGGTGCACCTTGCCACTGCGCTGGAGGTCCCACTAGACCGTAAGACAACAAATCACACACAGCTGTAAACAAAGTCGTCGCACAGTGTCAGGGTTACTTTGCATTTAGTTACAAGATAAGTCACCCGGCCTATTACTTGATCAAACATTTTGATAATCAAGCACATAAAAGCCGAATTTATTTTGATTTTGGATTGACAAATTTACCGATAATGACTTCCAGGTCCAGTACAGTTTGGCTGATAAAAGTTTTACCCTTGCATAACACTGTATAGCTTTTTCTTCTTTGTGTTATAAATATTGTTAACAATTCATTAAATTTCAGAAAAGTACGAAAACAAGCTATTTTTAATTTCTGAATCTAAAAATTCTGCTTTAAAATTTTTATGGCAAACAAAAATATGAAACACATCCATTTGAAAGTAGAAAATATTTGTTGTTCATGTGAAAATTGGCTATTAAATAATTTTTTTGGAGAGTCAAATAAGTATTTTAGCTCTAGCCTAGTCTAGCCTTTCTTGTATGCATCTGTGTAGTTTCATCAATGTACTTTATGTTTTTTCCAGTTACTGTGACTGCATTTTATCCATGTAAATGTAGTGTTGTTTGTATATTAACAATTTTTAGATACTAATTGTGACTTACATGGACTGACATTTAACGTTTCAGCCTGAAGCTTCTGTTGCTTTTTTGGTTGACTACTGGAGGCCTCCATTCCTCAATATAGAGCTAGCCACGTGCGAACCTTGTTACAAGGCAGAGATATTGAGGGGGATATTTTTCATAACTAATATCTGGTTATTTTTACTGTCACTATTCTTTTTTCTTTCTTCTTTGCTGAAGTTCTGGAAGGATGTAAGTCTCAAAGAATCTGAGTTTTTGCTTGCAGCTTGTTTTTGGATATTAAAGATTACATTTTATCTAGCTGCTCGTTATGAATTGTTGAATTGCATTTAGTCGGATTTGTTTTACAGGATAGTGAGTGTGATTTCGAGTGGCCTTGGCATGTTGCATGCATTGATTTCTGTGTTTCTTTGTTTGCTGTTTTTGTTCTGTGTGTTTCTGCAATGGTAGAGTATTTTCCATAAAGCAATACTGCAAACAGCATGAGTCCTTATATCATTTGTTTTGTCATAGTCCATTACTTATCTCCGCAGCACTGACAGGAATACATTAGGCATCGGCTCATTGCAATAAAAGGAAATGTACCTGAGCTTTCTGCCTACCTTTCTACATTCTGAGAGCTTTTTTCAGTTTGTCAGCAAACAGCTGTGTGGTTTTATTCAGTATGCTAAGTCTGCATGTTATTGGTAATCACTGCTGGTGTGGTCAATGCAGCAGCAGGAAAGAAAAAAAAGAGACCTACTTATGCAGTAAAGGTCCTGATTAAATATCGCCCGTTTTCTGGTCGTCTTTAGTGCCGCAGCCGCCAACCATCACTTACCAGTCCCCTAAAGATTACATCGTCGACCCACGAGAGAACATTATAATCCACTGTGAGGCGAAGGGAAAACCGCATCCCAGGTAGGAATCAGTGAATTTCTTTTAAATGGAAAAAATATATATAAATTCCCCAGGAGTGGATTCAGGTACCACCTGTCACAAATGTTTAAAATGTTTTCAGCAGGTTTTCTAAACAATGCCAGAAAAGTTCTGCTTGACTCCTACACATTCAGGCCTTGACACCTGTTTTTGAATGCTTTGAATGAATCTAACATATAGTTAGCTTTCATCAAGATAACATACATGCACATAAATTTGTGGTTTTATGCTCGCAAGAACTCATAGATAAAATGCACCTCTCAGCCCTTAACCTTTACTTTACCCCAGATTATTCTTCCCCCAGCCCAAAGCAAGTTTATTATGTAACCATCCAGAATATTTTTGTAGATTTAAACTTGCAAATATAGGAAAAACTTTTGAAAAAGGTCTTTAAAGAACACAATTGGAAACATTTACAGTAAAAATTCAGGTGCAATGAGATAGCCAAATAGGTAAAACAGATTTTATTAATGTGTTCTTTTTTATATGAATTACCAGATTTGATCACTTGAAAATTACCTGCATTCTTATGATAATGGTCTTATTTTTCCTTAGTTTCTCCTGGACAAGAAATGGGACCCACTTTGACGTCGAGAATGATCCCAACGTGGACATGAAGCCGCAATCTGGGACTCTGGTGGTGGATATCAGCAGAGAGAGGGTTGAACACTACGAGGGGGTGTACCAGTGCACAGCACGAAACAAACACGGAACCGCTGTTTCCCACAATATAGTGGTTAGACAGTCCAGTGAGTGCAGCTTGCTCTATCACTTCTTTAAAATCACTTCTCTCTCTTCTTTCATTGTCTCATGTGCATCTTATGAAAAAAATCACCTCCTTTCTTCTCTTTTTCTAACGATTAAGTTGCAATTTCCATCTTAAGAGCTCTCCTGGAAGGTAAAAGTTGTTTGTAGAAAGGTGCATGTTTTATTTTGTTGGACACGACGGTAGATATAGGTGATTGAACCTTTGTAATCCCCCCACTTCCATATTTTTATTCTTGATCATTCCCCTCATCTTGCCACATCGTCATGCAAGCTCCAGTCTGTTAGCGACCCATATTTTTTGCCAAATTATGATTTGATCGTGCTATTCTCCAATCAATATAGGATCCCCCCTGTGGTCCAAGGAAAATATCAAGCCAATCGTGGTGCAGGAGGGCGTGTCTTTGGTGTTGCCGTGTCGCCCCCCTGCTGGCCTACCCCCTCCCATCATATTCTGGATGGACAACAGTGAGCAACTTGATCTCTTATGTTTCTTTGTGGTAACATGATGTTTCTGCTGCATAAGATTAAGAATTACGGTGATTTTCTTTTTCAATTTCCTGTTCCATCTTACAACCAATCATACTGTATTTCATTTTGCAAGCTAGGCTGTTGGAAATGTGGAAATCGTAATATATTTTTTCTGCTGTCACATTTATTGGTTTCTTTTCATTCCTTAAAATTTATCACATGAAAAATACTGAATGGCAACAAACTCATCTTCAGCCTGATGAACTGCATATCAGAATGTGAATATTTGTGATTAGATGCATAAATACCTGATTATATAGGAAATGTAGACCCATAAGCATAATGCAGCTGCATCTATAACCTGTACTCTCCCAAACACTTTCCTGTATAATGTTAATGTGACGCTGTACATTTCAGACTTTCAGAAGCTCCCTCAGAGCAAGAGGGTGTCTCAGTCGTTGAACGGTGACCTGTACTTCTCCAATGTTCGCCGAGAGGACACCCGGAACGACTACATTTGCTACGCCCGCTTCCCCCACACACAAACCATCCAGCAGAAACAGCCCATCACTGTCAGGGTCCTTAACCGTAAGTCTGACACAGCGTGCGATGCAGAGACACGAGCACTGAAATCTACTCAAGTCTTTGTTATAACCTTTAAGAAAGTGGCAGCGTTTGTAATGTGTGTGCGGATGATTTTACGGTAGTTTGTGCAGGCATGACGGCGTAGGAGGAAAACAGCATTTCCTATCTATGATGCCGTCCTTGGAGACGCCAGCGGTCGCTGCCGCACTGAAAAGGCATATTGTCAGAGCTCTCGTGGTTATCTGCCAAACAGACGTTCAGTATTACTTCTGTAATATGTTCTGTATACACATTCTCCACCAACAACAAAGGCTTCTCTCATCTCAGCTACAAGACGGCAGGCTGTCTCCACTAAAGTAGATTCTTATGGCGATCATTCTTCATCGTAGATTTTTTCCTGTCATGTGAATTTTTGTTCTTCAGTCATGTTAAGTTGTCCAAGCTTTTGTGTTTTTCTTTGCCTTGATGAGTTCAACTTGTGAAATGGCGTGTGTCTTTTTTTGGTCTTTTTTCTGTTGTGTTGCAGTGGATGAAATCAATGACACAATGGCAGCTTTTTACAATGACACTGATTTATTTAGTGGTGAGTTATGGCACCCCCTAGTGTTTAACCCCCAACTTAGAGCTCCACACTAGCTCTTACCCACTAACACTAACCCTTCAACCCTTCAACCCATCAACCCTGAGATTTTCTGCAACGTTACTGATTATTTTTAAGGGGTAGGATCTGGCACCCTCTAGTGATTAATCCCAACATGGAGCTGGGAATTCTGTCTTACCCACTAACTTCTACCCCTCGAACCTAGAAATCCAAGTAAAGTCTTTGTCAACCTGTAACTCTTCCTCGATCTACCCAATTAGCTCTCCCTTTCTTAACATGTAGTTCTTCTCACGAATTTTCAAAATTAGAGCTGCATGCTCTTTTCCCTAAACTGGACGGACTCCTTGGGATACTTGGGGAAAAAACATCACATATTAATTCAAACACATATAAAATTTATTCTGGATTGTCAGTTAACGAATTAACTCCATGTAGTAAAAATATGCATGTTAAAATTCTACTTTTCTTTCTCCAATCTTAATACCTAAGGATTTCCAAACTTGTAATTTACTCTCTTACATATAATTTTTTTCACATTTCATTTCTCCTTAACATTTTTTGTCCTTGTCTAGTGGCTACACATGTTGGCTAAATTGAAACATGCAAAAACCTTGATTCTCATCAAATTAAAACACTCACTCTGGATTTCATATTCCTAGTTATGGAGATTACTTTGTCACCAGGTAAATTGCCAGATTAATGGCAAAAAGCAGTTCTCTGTGTGCTGCTTATTAAGTTAATTTATTCATTTATTTTATACCAAACACAGTACAATGCATTAAAAAGAAGTTAAAGTCTAAATTATGAGAATTAGTCTGTGATAAAGTGACGTCATGTACGTATATAGCAGACCATTACACGTTTCAGTTTTCCAATTTGTGTGGTGATGGGAGGGTAGTAATACTAAAGGAGCTGATTTGCTCTCAATCTTGCAGACGAGGTGCTCATTTCTTTGCCTTTACAATCGCGTTCATCACTCATATGATTCTGCGTGCCTGTGTGTGTAAATATAGAGGCACCCGTGGATGACAGAAGACCAACCTTCCTCATCCCATCTGGCTCATCCAGTTCCAAGATGGTGTTGAGAGGTGATAAACTGGAGATGGAGTGCATTGCTGAAGGATTGTAAGACAAAGAATCTGCTGTTAATTCATGAACTCAGTGCATTCATAAGTCATGTATTTAACGAGCGTCCACCTGCCATCATCAGTTTGTCTGTCTGCGCTCTCTCTTTGTGAATCTAGGCCCACCCCTCACATCTCTTGGACCAAAATAAGTGGTGATCTGCCTTCCAAACGCACCTCCTTCCTGAACTACAACAAGACCCTTCACATCGAGGACGTGTCAGCATCAGATGAAGGAGATTACCGCTGCACAGCGAAGAACCAGTTTGGCTCGGTGCACCACACCATCCACGTCATGGTCAAAGGTGTGCTTGAGGAAATGCTCAGCTCCCATCAGACTCTGAGCTGCTTGGGAACTCAGTCACTGCTTCTCTCTACCGCTTTATTTTCTCCCTCTTCCTTATAATTGATTTATTCACAGAAGCTAACAGGGCAGTGGGTTTAGTGATTAATTGTCCAGCCTGTTTCTGTACCCTGTGCTGCTTGCAGCTGCTCCATATTGGATCGATGTCCCTCCCAGGAACCTTGTCCTAGCTCCAGGGGAGAGCGGCAGGCTGTCCTGCTTGGCCAGCGGCACACCCAAACCCACCATCACCTGGGCTATGAATGGCATCTCCATAGAGAGTAAGTGCAGCCTCTTTTTTTTTTTTTTTTTTTCAAACTCTCTCAGATTTCATAATAGATGATCTCCTTTTTCATGAGAAGCAGGCATTATTAAAATCGAAATTGTAGATGCCTTCCCTCGGGTGGGTATTGATTCATATTTCCGTGAGTTATTATACAAATTCCGAGTTATGATACCACCTTTTTCAAACATCATTATAAGGGTGATTATGAGTTTCAAAAAGCTCTTTCCATTATCCAGATATATACAGTATCTTATAATCCCTTTTGTACATTAACAGATTCACCCAAGGATCTGAGCAGAAAGGTGGAGGATGACATCATCATCTTCACCGATGTACAGCCTGGATCCAGCGCTGTGTACCAGTGTAACATCTCTAATGAGTACGGTTACGTCCTGTCCAACGCCTTTGTCAATGTCCTCTGTGAGTTCACTACACTCTATCCCTTTGCATTTGAATGCCATTTTCATTTATATTGATTCCTGGAAGGCAATAACATGGCAATAATGCTTCATTGCAGCCGAGCCACCCAGAGTGCTAACACCACCCAATAAAGTCTACCAGATCATCAAGAACCACCAGGCCTTGTTAGACTGCTCCTCCTTTGGATCGCCTATGCCAAAAATTACATGGTAAGTGAACGAAAATCTAACAGAGGAAAATTGTGTCGTGTTTCTTTTACTAACTGAAAACAACTGACTTTGTGCTTTAGGTTTAAAGACAGTCGGTCCAGCATCCTGCAGGAAGACCCTTACATTCTTCATGACAACGGGACGTTAGAGATTCGCGTAGCTCAAGCACAACACAATGGCAAATACACATGTGTTGCTACAAACAGTCTTGGGATTTATGAGAATCATGTCTACCTGGAGGTCAAAGGTAAGAGTGCTCCTCTCTGAAATTTTCATTCGTTTGGCTAATAAATTTAACAAGTTTTTAATAACAGGCCTAAAAATTATACTAAATAAAACTCTTGATATGCATTTGTATAGCATGTACTCACTGGACACATTAGACACTTTACACTTTATTATACACCTTTCTAGTGCTGGGTTACACCCTCTTTTTGCCTTTATAATTACCTTAATTCTTTTTGGTATAAATTCAACATAGTTAAATAGTTAACTTGTAACTATTTACAAGTTACTGTAAATAGTTTGAATGATACTCAGTTGGTCTTAAGGGGCCCGAAGTATGCCAAGAAGTAAAGTAATTAAGTAATAAAATAGACAATATAAACAATACAAAGGGTTAAATATTTTTTAAAAAGTTTCGATCAACAGAAGGCTTGTTGAAACAGAAAAGTTTTTAACTGCTTTTTAAGGGATTCCACGTCCCCCACAACATTACTTCACCACCAACAGCCTGAATTGCTGATAAAAAGCATTAGACCTGGCAACTTTTTTTTTTAAACGTCTATTATCCAATTTTAGAGAACCTGTGCAATTTGTAGCCTCAGTTTCCTGGTCTGTTTCACAGTTTGATTGTCAATTCAGCAATACTCCTCTGCATACCTTGGTTGTAACAAGTGGTTATCAAGAAGGAATTTTTATTTCTTTTTTTTTCTTTGCGCCAATTTCTGTGAATCTGAGGTGGCTGTATGCTAAAGTCTCAGTAGGTTAAAACACTCAGTGTAGCCCATCCAGAAGCAACAACCATATGTTCAAAGTCACTTTAATCACCTTTCTTCTCCAATTCTGATGCTCAGTTCATCATACATACACGTCGAAATGCAAAGCGTTGCTGTAATGCGATTGGCTAATAGATATTTGCGTCAACAAGCAGTCGAACAGGTGTACTTAAAAAAGTGGCCAGTGAGTGTATTGACCAACCCTTTATATTTACCTGTAAAATGGGCCCGCCGATGGGCTCATGGTCAATAAAGGGTTAAGTGTATAAAATTATTTATTTATTTATTTTTAACTGCTTGTATATTTAACTGTTTTTCTGTTTCTTTAATGTAAATCTGTTCTATTTTGAGCCACGGACAGTCATCATGTACCAGTCAGCACACCTTAATTAATCACTGAGGTGACTTGCACAAAATGAATCCATGGCAAGCTTCAGGTTCAACAAGCTGACATTTTGAATCTGTCAGCTACTAAATAAGAACCCAGCTTGGAGCAAACACGTGGCAGTTTCACAGCTCCTGCACCACTTTATTCTTCCCCCAACAGAGCCAACCCGAATCCTGAAGCAGCCAGAATACAAAGAAGTCCAGAGGGGCCGATCTGTGGTGTTTGAGTGCACGGTAAAACACGACCCTTCGCTCATTCCCACGATGACCTGGCTCAAAGATGACGGAGAGCTGCCTGACGATGAGAGGTCAGAGCTTTTTATATCCGGAGATGTCTTCTTTCTTGAAGCCTGCTGTTAAAAACAAAAAATCAGGTCTTTGTCTGGTATTTGTGTACTGTTATGGATATATGCAGGATCCTTTGTGTACTGAATGTTGTAAAAGAAGAAAAAACACATTCATTCAGTTCATAGTGACCTGCTGAATGTTTTTGCAGACTGATCGTGGACTCGGACAGCCTCACCATCACTGATGTTACAGAGGACGACGCAGGAGTGTACACCTGCATCATGAACACCACTCTGGACCACGATTCAGCCACCGCTAAGCTCACCGTTGTGGGTATGTAATGGTGTGCACAGTTTCAAAACTGCTCAGGCATAAAACAGACTCATAACGTCTCTCTGTCTCAGCTCCTCTTAGAAAAGGTAACCTGTCCAATAACTTACCCACCGTATTAGCTTTCATCGCTTCAAGGTTAAATGCCGAGAGCAGATTTACTCAGTGGCACAAATATCCGTGTGCTTCATTCTAAAAAAGCCAGATTATTTTCTTTGTTTCCTTCTGAATGACTGACCTTTAAAACTCCCTATTTCACTCCTGCCCTCCTACCTGACAGAGGCCACAACACCAGCTGTTGTCTACGGTAAACCTGCAGCACACACGAGCACCCAGATGTGCTCTGCAGATGTGCGCTTGTGTTTGTGAAATGCGGCATGCGTTGACCTGAAAATCACAAAGCATTATTGTGTATGTGTGTGGGCTTTTTTAAATTCATTTTTGATGTTCCAGCATTTATTTCTTATTGCCTCTGAGAGTTTATTTTTTATAAAATTGCTTAGATATTTTTTTTTAATGTTTTGCCAAATATGCATAATGTTTGAATGCTTTAAACCACTGGTGGCAACATTTACTCAAGCCAAAAAAATGTCTATTCACAGTCGAATGCAAACATCATTTGTAAAGCAGACATCTCCCGGTTGCACCACTTGGGATATTTCCAAATACACGTTGCTCTCATCACTTATTTATTCAAGGCGTGCATTTCACTTTATCACCTAATTCCAAAACATGAGCATCAATTTAACCTCTGTGTGAGCCTGAGACTCGATTTCATGCGGAATGATTATGTAGTGGGATTTTCATATGCATGATGCAATGTCTGCATGTTTATCACAGCCCAGATAACACAGTCTAGTAGAAGATGTACAGAAATAAAGGAGGAACTCAAAGGTGTGCTTGGTTAAATCAACAAATTAGCATCTATTATGGTTTCAGTATCACAGAAACATGGCCGACACGTCCTTCATTTTTTGTTTTTGCTCCATCTTGTTCATAGCATGAACCCTTCATCTTCTGTAGAATGAAGCCACTATGAATATAATCCCAAGCACACGGGTTGATGCTGCTGCTTGTGCTGTATTTCTCCCAGAGCGACCCGACCCCCCGACAGACCTGGAACTGACAGACCAGAAAAAGAGGAGTGTTCAGCTCACTTGGACCCCTGGGGATGAACATAACAGCCCTGTTCAGAGTATGTTTATGTGTGTGTGTGTGTGTGTGTGTGTGTGTGTGTGTGTGTGTGTGTGTGTGTGTGTGTGTGTGTGTGTGTTGTTTGGCTCGCTCTCTGTGTGGGTTTTATGTGAACGTACACCTTATTATTAGATTGTTGGCCTATATTGCTCTAAATGTTTTTGTGCAAACAAAATCTTTAAAATTGGCTACACCCAGTAGTAACCAATAACAAAGTCTAAAATCTGCCTTTTGGCAAAAAAAGAAAAAGAAAAGAAATGCACTTAAAGACTTTTCCAAACTTTTCTGGAAAATGTACTTCTCTACTGTCAGTTAGTTTCCTCAGGGTGATGAAAACCCTCATCATTTTTTGAAAAACCGGGCTAAATCCGCTATTTTCTTGAATCCTCAAAGTGCTGCTGAAAGTGGATTTTTTTTGTTAAGCTAGGCTTTTTGAATTAAAGTATCCTAAAAAAAACTGAGGGCTTTAATTCCATTTATGGAAATATACTGTCAGACACTATTTAAGGTGTGATGTCTTTTTTTAAATACAGAATTTCTGATCCAATACGAAGACTCACTGCACCATCGGGGTCACTGGCATAATCTTACCGAGGTCCCTGGAACCAAGACAACAGCTCACCTTAAACTGTCGCCCCATGTTCACTACACCTTTAGAGTTCTGGCTCTCAACGCGGTGGGCTTCAGTAATCCCAGCCGCCCCTCCAGGATGTACAAGACAGAACCTGCAGGTACAGAATCAGCTGACTGACTGTGTGATTTCTGCTCTTCTTGGTGCAGTTTCCTGTATAAAGTAATTCTCCATATATCCATTTCTTAGCCTAATGCATTAAATAATGCATTAGGCTAACAGATGCCATATCAAAGCTGTTGTGTATCAAAGTAAAGACAATGAAGTACCATAAGATTCAGTATGCATACATACACTAAAGTCTGTAAAAGTAAATCAGACCAGATTATAAGTACTATCTAAGAAAGATTTTCCATCCAATAAGTGTTAATTGTGTCCTTAATGATATATTTTTCAGCTCCAGATGAAAACCCAACAGGTGTGCAGGGATTTGGAACTGAACATAACAATCTTGTAATCTCCTGGAAGGTAATAAGCAGCATAAGGCTGATCCTTTTAATCCTCACGCATTTATTAAAGTCTTCTCATACTGCAGAGCTTGACTTTGTAATTGTGTGGTCTTATGAGCTTTCTTTATGGGGTTTTTTCACTTTATTGTCATTCAGCAAAACTATATTTTCAGCTTCCTATACTGTTACATGTTGTCTACAGAAGCTTTCCAATGGAGAATAAGTTACATTACAGCTTTCTCCTCTGCAGCCACTGACAAACCTCCAGTCTAATGGTCCCGGGCTTCACTACAGAGTGATGTGGAGGCAGAAGAAGGTAGAAAGCGAATGGAATACAGTGACCGTGTCTAACAATTCCAAGTTTGTTGTGTCTGGAACGCCCACGTTTGTTCCATATGAGATTAAGGTTCGGGCTGTAAACGACCACGGAGCTGGACCTGACCCTGCTATTGCCCACGGCTACTCAGGAGAGGACTGTGAGTAAGACTGTCTATTTTTAAAAAAAAGATTATGCTCAAGAGCCTGCGGGTGATGCAGCTGGTGTGTGTAACCTATAACATATTCTCAGTATGTTCCTTTTTTCTGTATTTTGCTGTTGTAATGCTGTGTTGCCCATCTACGATACAGTGCCCGTAGCAGCTCCAGAAAATGTGCACGCTGTGGTGCGAAACAGCACCCTGGTAGAGGTGTTCTGGGATCCCGTGCCCGCTCATTTAATACGCGGAAATATCAAAGGATATAAGGTACCGTATAAGAACCGCCGACAATGTAACATGTGCACCATTTCCACCAGTTGTACTATATACGTCATTTAAATCTACATGCTTTCAGGTGTCTTACTGGAGAAAACACCACTACAAGCACAATCCTGATCACATGGAGCAGGACATTCTTGTATTTAGTGGGAATCATACCCAGGGCATGCTGCCTGGCCTCCACCCCTTCAGTCTGTACTTGTTCAATGTAAGGGTCTATAATGGAAAAGGAGAGGGCCCCCGGAGTGTAACCCAGCAGTTTAAGACACCCGAGGGAGGTAAGAGATCGGAAGGGACACCCTTTGTGTCTGTGTGTGTCTTTTTTTTTTCTTTCATATGAGAGTAGACTTTGTTAAAAATGACCCAGAGTATAGTTTCAGTCTTCATTATCATAACTGGAACAGGAACAGGTAGCAAATTAGCTCCACTTGAATGACAGCCTATGTAAAACAGTGTCACATAACTGGTTAGCAAATAGAAAATGATGACTTTCCACCTGTAACTGATCTATGCTCTTAATCAGCGGTCCCCAACCTTTTTTGCGCCACGGACCGGTTTATGCCCAACAATATTTTTCATGGACCGGCCTTTAAGGTGTCGCGGATAAATACAACAAAATAAAACTAGTACCGGTACCAAAAAAAAAGAAAATTTATTCATAACACACGTGAAAAGACCGATAAAAACCCTGAAAACTATACATTTCACACCTGAGCCTCAACTCTCGCGGCCCGGTACCAAACGACTCACGGACCGGTACCGGTCCGAGGCCCGGGGGTTGGGGACCGCTGCTCTAAATCATACAATCAGAAGTCTGGCTATTTAAGTTATTCAGTTATGAATGATTCTCTTCGGTCTGAGTTTGAAAGGTTTTTGTTTATTTTAATCTGTGAATATACAAGCAGTTGCTCGGTTTTTTTTTGCACTAGAGGCTTTAAATTTCCCATTAATCACATCCAGTCTAATTGTAATGACACAAAGCAATTTTTGTAAGTAAGAGAAATTTTTCGCTTTAAGTGCTGCACAAGCTTTATTGCACACTGAAGGTCAAATATCAGAATGAAATATAAATAAGCAAGCCACAATGACTGGAGGCAGACTTTGAGTATTAACACTGGGCATTCTGCATAAAGTAAAACCCAGAAATCCTCAATGAACCGCGCCTCACACACACACACACACACACACACACACACACACACACACACACACACACACACACCGTCTCTTCAGCTATTTATTTAAAACATCCTATCTTTAGCTGCTCTTTAATTAACTTGTGCAAGGTTTCATTATATATGTCTTTTTGCAGTGCCGGGGTCTCCTACTTCGCTGATAGTCACTAACTCGAACCTGGACTCTCTAACCCTTGAATGGAGTCCTCCTCATGACCATAATGGGCACATTACCGGGTATACCCTCAAATATCAGCCAGGTGAGGCTTTTTTCGTAAGATTTTTGCATCTTTACCTAGTGAGTGTCATCTTCTTCATGTAGTTTGTAGATTTGTATGTCAGTCTTTTTCATGTCTTGTGCTGTCATTCTGTTGAGATCATAAGACAGAAATGATAATCAATACTTAGAGTAGCCTAAGAGCATTTTTGTTTTTGCCTAAATTAAAAAAAACACAAATAACAAATCAACTTTGGTCATTCCTGCCTTCTATTTCTGAATCCTACACCCCAAATACTTCCATTTCCACCTTTTTCATCACTGACACTCCATCTACACCTCCTACCCAACTCTCTATTCAACTTACCCCACTGCTTCCCAACTTCCACCCCCACCCCATTATTCTTCTCGCCCATCCCTCACCCCTGTAGTAAATAACTCCAATGAACTGGGCCCAGTGGAGGAGCTGGCCTTGGCTGCCAATGAGACCTCTGTCACTTTGCCCAACCTCAAGTACAGCATACGCTACAAGTTTTATTTGAATGCGAAAACAGGCGCTGGAGCAGGTGCAGCCATTTCTCAGGAAGCTGTCATCATCAGGGAGGAAGGTAAGTCATCAAATACAAGAAAAATATGAGAAAAAAAACTAACTAGATTTCATGTTTCTCCCACTGGAGATGTGGATAAATATTAGATTAATATATATGTTCTGTTCTGTATTTGTTGAGGTAAGAGCATGAAAGCGTGTAAATAATTTACAGAGCATGTGCTTGGTTTGTATTATTGTCCATCAGAACATTTTCCAGTACGTGTTATTTACCAGATTTGTTTGTTTATCTTGCTTTGAAAATTCGGTAAATGTCTGGTGAATATTTGCTTAAATTGCCCCTAGTCTTTTTAAAATTTCTAATCATTTTGGCGATCTAAGAAAAGCCCCTCCCAAAACACAGCCTCAGAGACCTCTCTGGTGAAGTGGATAAGCAAACCTGAGTCCTGGTGTGCTGCAGCAGAACTGTGCAACACATTTAGCTTGTGTGAAGCTTGCACTGCTTTGCTGTGTATGCTTTGCCAGTTTGAATTGTTTGGTGTCAAACATTCCTCTAATTCTGTTGTGTAGTTTGAAGCTGCTCATCATTCAGTTACTGCAGACTTTATGGATTAGCTGTCAGAAAATCAGCTGACAACAACAATTTAGAAAAAAGTTGTTTCTTGTTATCCAGACCCATCTACCCATGTGTGAAAAAGTTATTGCCTCCTACATGGAGTGCAGAATTATTAGGCAAGTTGTATTTTTGAGGAATAATTTTATTATTGAACAACAACCATGTTCTCAATGAACCCAAAAATCTCATTAATATCAAAACTGAATGTTTTTGGAAGTAGTTTTTAGTTTGTTTTTAGTTTTAGCTATTTTAGGGGGATATCTGTGTGTGCAGGTGACTATTACTGTGCATAATTATTAGGCAACTTAACAAAAAACAAATATATACCCATTTCAATTATTTATTTTTACCAGTGAAACCAATATAACATCTCCACATTCACAAATATACATTTCTGACATTCAAAAACAAAACAAAAACAAATCAGCGACCAATATAGCCACCTTTCTTTGCAAGGACACTCAAAAGCCTGCCATCCATGGATTCTGTCAGTGTTTTGATCTGTTCACCATCAACATTGCGTGCAGCAGCAACCACAGCCTCCCAGACACTGTTCAGAGAGGTGTACTGTTTTCCCTCCTTGTAAATCTCACATTTGATGGATGATGGACCACAGGTTCTCAATGGGGTTCAGATCAGGTGAACAAGGTGGCCATGTCATTAGTTTTTCTTCTTTTATACCCTTTCTTGCCAGCCACGCTGTGGAGTACTTGGACCCGTGTGATGGAG
Source organism: Copadichromis virginalis (assembly GCF_057382275.1). Taxonomy (NCBI): domain Eukaryota; kingdom Metazoa; phylum Chordata; class Actinopteri; order Cichliformes; family Cichlidae; genus Copadichromis; species Copadichromis virginalis. The sequence goes on from NC_140624.1 coordinate 18,016,063, forward strand.
CATTGTCCTGCATGAAAATCATGTTTTTCTTGAAGGATGCAGACTTCTTCCTGTACCACTGCTTGAAGAAGGTGTCTTCCAGAAACTGGCAGTAGGACTGGGAGTTGAGCTTGACTCCATCCTCAACCCGAAAAGGCCCCACAAGCTCATCTTTGATGATACCAGCCCAAACCAGTACTCCACCTCCACCTTGCTGGCGTCTGAGTCGGACTGGAGCTCTCTGCCCTTTACCAATCCAGCCACGGGCCCATCCATCTGGCCCATCAAGACTCACTCTCATTTCATCAGTCCATAAAACCTTAGAAAAATCAGTCTTGAGATATTTCTTGGCCCAGTCTTGACGTTTCAGCTTGTGTGTCTTGTTCAGTGGTGGTCGTCTTTCAGCCCTTCTTACCTCGGCCATGTCTCTGAGTGTATTGCACACCTTGTGCTTTTGGGCACTCCAGTGATGTTGCAGCTCTGAAATATGGCCAAACTGGTGGCAAGTGGCATCTTGGCAGCTGCACGCTTGACTTTTCTCAGTTCATGGGCAGTTATTTTGCGCCTTGGTTTTTCCACACGCTTCTTGCGACCCTGTTGACTATTTTGAATGAAACGCTTGATTGTTCGATGATCACGCTTCAGAAGCTTTGCAATTTTGAGACTGCTGCATCCCTCTGCAAGATATCTCACTATTTTTGACTTTTCTGAGCCTGTCAAGTCCTTCTTTTGACCCATTTTGCCAAAGGAAAGGACGTTGCCTAATAATTATGCACACCTGATATAGGGTGTTGATGTCATTAGACCACACCCCTTCTCATTACAGAGATGCACATCACCTAATATGCTTAATTGGTAGTAGGCTTTCGAGCCTATACAGCTTGGAGTAAGACAACATGCATGAAGAGGATGATGTGGACAAAATACTCATTTGCCTAATAATTCTGCACTCCCTGTAGACCTGATAACTGGCTGTGCCATCTTTAGCAGCAAAAACTGCAATCAAGCGTTTGTGATAAATGACAACAGTCTTTCACAACATTGTGTGGATGTTTTGGCCCACTCTTCTTGAAGAATTGTTTTAATTCATCCACACTAGAAGGTTTTGAGTGTGATCAGCCTATTTAAGGTCAGGCCAAAGCCTCCGAACTTTGACTAGGCCTTTCTAAAACCTTGGTTGAGGTGGTTTTTTTTAGCCATTCAGAGGTTGTTTCTGATCATTGTCCTGCTGCATAACCCAAGCATGCTTGAGCTTCAGGGCATGAGCTGATGGCTGGAAATCCTCTTTCAGGATTTTCTGGTAGAGAGCAGAATTTATGATTCCATCAATTACGGCAAGTCGTCCAGGTCCTGATGCAGCAAAGTAGCCTTAAACCATCACACTGCCATCACCATGTTTGAGTGTTGCCATGATGTTCTTTTTATGAAAGTTAGTTTTACACCAGATTTAATGGGATGCAAACCTTTTGTGGTGACTGTAGCTCGGGAGGAAGAGCAGGTCATCTACTGATCGGAACGTTAGTGGTTCAATCCCTGGCTCTCCCATTCTGCATGCCAAGTATCCTTGGGCAAGATACTGACCCCAAGTTGCTCTCCGATGCATCCATTGGAGTACGAATGAGTGTGATTGTTAGTTAGTAAGCACTTAAAAGCATATAAGGAAGTGCTTGTGTGAATAGGTGAATGTGGCATGCTGTATAAAGTGCTTTGAGGGCTCCGGGAGAGTAGAAAAGCACTATATAAGGATCAGTCCATTTACCATTTACCTGGATGAGTCATCGATGCACTGGAGTAATTTTGATAGGCCGGGCACTCCAGGAAAGGTTCACCAGTGTTCCAGATTCTCTCCATTTGTGGTTCATTCTCAAAGCCTTAGAAATGTCTTTGCAACCCTTACCAGACCAGACTGATGGATGTCAGTGACTTTGTTTGACAACTGTTTTCCACAGCTGTTTCTTTAGATCATGGCATGATGTGTTGCTTTTTGAGTTCTTTAAGCCTACTTCACTGTGTCACACAGGTTCCATTTAAATGATTTCTTGATTCAACAGGTCTGGCAGTAATCAGTACTGGGTGTGGCTCAGCTTGATTTTGTGGTTAATCACAGTTCATTCATGACTTAACAAGAGAACGGTAATTGCTTTTTCACTGAGGGAAGTTAGGTTTTGATAGCTTTTTCCCCTTAATAAATGAAATCATTTTAAAACTGCATTTTGTATTTACTCAGGTTATATTTGTCTAATACTAAAATTTGTTTGACATAAAACATTTCAGTGTAACAAATATGCAAATACCTTTTCACTATATATATATATATAAATAACACTTTCAAGTTACACAGCACAACCACATAAATGTCTAAAAAAAAGACAGTTTGGGGATGTGGGTGGTTGTCTTCTCATAATGATCCCTGTCCGGTTGTTTCTCTTTGTCCTGTTTCTCTCTGCAGGCTCTGATATCACAGGTTGACAGAAATGTGGTGTTTCTAGACAAATGATTGTTTTACACATACAGCTAAAGCTGCAAAACCCACCATAAGCATGCGCTCCTCACCTCTGAGCAGTTTCCCTTCGCCTCTGTCCAATTCTGTGGCCAACCAGAATGCTTGACCGAGGAGTTCAAAGCAGGGAAAAGTTCAAAGCTGCACAGATAAAGATGCTCTGTGACATGTGCTTTTTTAATGCCATGTGATAAAACTAGATGAGTCTTTTCAAAGTGCTCAGCTGCTCTTCATCTTTTTTTTCTCTTCTTTTTTTTTCGCTGTGCCTTTGGTGATTTTGACCCCCTTCTTACTTCTTCCTCAGTGGCCGCTGGTGATGCTTTCCTGCTGCATGCCAGGGGCTTCGCATGGCATGCCAATGAACTTTGTGTTCTCTGTATAATGACTTTAGCATCTGTGGTGTCTCTGTGTGTCTCTGTGTGTGTCTCACGTGTGTGTGGCTCCATCTCTACCCCTCTTCATATTGTTTACAGGAAGCACCCAATCCCTTCATCCTATTGCACGGTCACCTCCACATGGTCCACCCCACAAGGGTACAGATTCTGCTGTGATATTAGTAACCTCAGTGTCTGTTGATTAGTGATGATTAGTTATTTTTGTCCTCTGTTTTTGTTGGCATAGTTAAAGCAGTGAGAAACTAGATTCGGTGAAGCTTGGTGCACTTAATGTTAACTGTAGCAAAAGCAAAATATTTGATTGACAGTTATTGGATTGTCCTTTGACCAACAGACTCATGTTGATGGTTGTGTTTTCTCTTGTGTGCTCAGCAAGTCCTTTCGGAAACATTAGCTCCATGATCGGGGAAGACTGGGCCCTGATCAGTTGGGAGTACTGGGGCCCGGAGAAAAACTTTAGTGCACAATACAGACTAAATGACAGTAAGCAAAGAAACGGCAACATTTTTCTCAATTCCATTCACAGGTGGCAAGAGACTCCTACTTCATTATTGGCTTATGCAGGTGAATAGAAATATTGGCAGTCATGCTGATGCTGGCTCTGGCCAGTGCAGACCCGGATGTGATAAACAACGCTTTCTGTGATTGGATTGCTAATTACCCAGTGCTGTAAATGCGTGCAGTTCCCTTGGCAATCTGGCTGGAACGTATGTAGACAAACGTCATAAAAGGCAGCACAAACATTTCCTATTATGCTAGCTGAATTTGACTGAAGTGCTCTCCATTGTTTTTATCCACCTGCAGTGAGGATGAACAGCATGGCTCTCTCACACCTACCATTTTAATAGATTCACTTAGGGAAGATCACAATAATAGATCATAATCTTGCAAAATTTTGCTATCAAAAGCCTAATTATTGTGGTCATCAGTCACAACACATCTCACATTCAGCTCATTACCATTTGTGTACGTGCAGTGGCCCTAAAAGCTCAGCGCAAAAGAGGATCACCACCAGTTTGATAACGTATACGGCATTTTTGTCTGCAACTATGCCGCCAATTCTGTGAGAATGTACTTTTACTTACTTAGGCTACTACATGATTTTTAACTAAATTCAAGGTAGTCAAAAACAATTTGTGAACATTTGAAAGTTTTGATGTAAAGCTGAAAGTAGATGAAAAGTCTCTCTACTGCTCTTTGTATCAGAGGGCTTTTCCTTTTAAAAGGGCTTTTTTCCTTCCCACTGTCGCCAAGTGCTCATAGAGTCATCTGATTGATGGGATTCGCTCTATTATTGTATGGTCTTTACCTTACAATATAAAATGCCTGAGGCAACTGTTCTGGTTTTAACCTTTTGTGAAAGTGTCGTATTTATCAGTAAAATCACTTTTTTAATGGGAGAATATGACTTTTATTGTAAAGCTAGAAAAGCACTTTTTTATGTATTTCAGTTACATTTATCGCTATGTACCACCTTTCATGGCAATGGAACAAGAACAGAAAATATACTTTTATATCAACCTAATCCAAAAGTAGCAAGTTTTAAAAATGAGAAAGCCCATTACAGCTTAGTTATTTTTTTGAATTCAGTATTTTCTAAACAGCACACATATTATCAAAATGGTGAAATGATTTTTCTCACTTTGCAGCTTTTCTGAAGTTGCAGTGCATTGAGCTTTCGGGGACACAATAATAATTCATTCATAGACTTAATGGATTTTTTAGAACTCCATGAATATTAACATTTGCCTGCAGCATAATGCCATACCAGTAGATGCTCTTTTCAGACAATTAGTTCCCATAATGTCATGATCTCCATGGCCTTTTTGAAGTTGTGTTCGCTCCTTCAAACATACTTCTCTTGATGAACATAACTCCTGCAGGTGAAAGTGAAGAGGACTGGAATACAGAGTTTGTGAATGGCTCTCAGAACATAACGCTGAAAGGCTTAAAGGGGGGCCTTTGCTATAGGGTCCGTTTGGTGGCTTTGGGTCACCACGACCAAGAATTCCACCACTCCAAGGAGCTCTTGGTTACTCTCCCAGGTGAGGCACTTCCTGGATGTTCGCCTCCACCTCGGTGTGGCTGAGCCTGGCCTTACACTTTGTCGTGTGTCGCGTATGGAGTAGTTTGTGCTTTTGTATATTTATACAGAATCGAGCATGGATTTAACAGATGTGATGTGGTTGTTCTATATGCCAGACATGTACTGTAGTGATGTGGACAGAACATACAGCATGATTTTCTGGTTAATGCATAATGAATGTCAGTGTCGCACTGTTGGGGATTTTAGAAGTGGATATTCTAATATAGAATTTCAGTCTGTTTTTAGTATTTTATTTGACTTAATATCACCCGTGCTAACGTACGTTGTATGTCACTGTCCGTGTTTGCGTGTGTGTCTGTAATTGTGTGTACATGTTACTTCTTTGATTGTGTACTACTACTAATTCGGGCTCAAGTCACGGATAGGATAATGTTAGGAACTGTCTAGCTCATCTAACGTTAAAGTCTTTGTCAATAATAATATGCAATCTTGATTCACTCGTCACCTGAAAATTCATCATATCAGATGGGATATCTGCTCAAACGCTGACTTGATCTTCCATGTTTGTTTTAGCACATATTGTGGATAATTTTTGCTGTTTTCCCTCGCTACTGGGGATAAGATGTTAAAATAGTGCAAGTGTAAATGTTAAGTCTTTCTCCCCTTCTCTGGACAGCTGTGGCAAGCAGACAGGTGGACATCGCCACTCAGGGATGGTTCATTGGCCTCATGTGTGCAATTGCTCTGCTCATCCTGATCCTTCTCATTATCTGCTTCATCCAGAGAAATAAAGGAGGGAAGTACCCTGGTGAGTAATGGCACAATCACCACAAAAAAAGACAGTTGTTTCTATAATAACAACTTTATTAGAGCAGAACTTTTTAAAATGCACAGTTACAAACTCCTACATAGTTTGGATCAAACCATTCATTAAAGAAGTATACATCTCACATTAATGGAGAATAGGTTTTTTGTATTGACAGGGTTTATTCACTGTTGTCAGATTCACACATTAATCAGTTTTAATGAACCCATAAATTACAGTCAGGTTTTGTGAGTCCAACTATAAAGAGTGAAAACCATACCTTATTTCTATTTGGCCCATTTCCCCTTCAATTCACCTCTCCTAGTGTTCCTGGTGTTTTAGATGCAGAAGTCCTGTTCTGACCATTTGCACATAACCACAAACTTGGACTGAAAACATGAATTTCTATGTCACAGTGATGTTGCTCTCTTGTTAAGAGCAGGGGCTGCACTGGGGTTTCTGCGTGAAAGACTGCACAGTGTCCACAGCCCAAAGGTAGGGCATCAGATTAGGAGCGCAACCAGGAGCATGCCTGTCATTTTTATTTGGCTCTTATATAGGGGTCAGATGGGTGGAGTAGTTTAGGCATCAATTCACTCCCAAGTCAGACTGTCAACACATATTTCTTGTGTAACATCTCAGAGAACATTCAGATGTGAACTGTGGCGCATGCAAGCAAGCTCTTTTGTCCATATCAATTCAACAATCAATTCAGTCAACTCCCTCAAAATTTTAAATTAAAATGTGTTGGTCAGAACAGACTTTCCAGTAAAGAAACAAAAAAAAAGCATCTGGACAGGGAGAAACAGTCTACAGGTACACAAAGACTGAGCTCGAAGTTGAGGTCGGCCAAATTTAAGTTCGGGTACGGTTTTTGAATTTCATGGGTGATGTTGAACGACTGTCTTCGTCATATCGCTTAAGAAACATGTTGTTTCTCACAATTCTTTAAAAGCCAGTTTGACTAAATCGCTTCCTGTATCTCACCAGTCAAAGAGAAGGAGGATGCCCACACAGACCCTGAGTTCCAGCCCATGAAAGATGACGACTGTACTTTTGTGGAATACAGGTGAGAGAAAGTGCCCCAGCCTTTGGAGTCCCCAGAGCAGATTGTACCCATCAACCACTTGCCCCGTGTTCCCACTTTCTTTCCTAAATCTACACTCTGTGCTGGAGCTCTGCTCGCCCTCCTACTTCTCAACCCTTAAAACTAATAAAAAAAATCAACCAGAATCACCATTAACTAAAGTCAAAACAACAAGAGGAAGTAACCCAGTCTGATCTTCTACCACCGTGAAGTACAAGATTTTGTTTCTGGATTCTGGGACACCCTGGATGCTGTTTGTGTTGGACTTTATGTGTGCTTGATATGTGTGCAGGATTCTTCAGGTTCAGGGGATTCGTGGTTTAGGGTGTTTTAACATTACAAATAAGACTGTCAGGAATAAACAGTATAAGCTACTTTCATTTGCAACACATCCCTAACTGACCCCAAGCTTTTCAACTAATAAGCTAATCATATACATTGTATGTATAGTATATATATATATATATATATATATATATATATATATATATATGTATATATGTATAGATATGTATAGATATATATATATATATGTATAGATATATATATATATATAGATATATATATATATGTATAGATATATATATGTATATATATATACGTATAGATATATATGTATAGAGATATATATGTATAGATATATATATATATAGATATATATGTATAGATATATATATATGTATAGATATATATATATGTATAGATATATATATATATATATATATAGATATATATATATATATATATATATATATATATATATATATATATATATATGTATAGATATATATGTATATGTATATATTAGTATTAACACTTTGCCTAGTGTATTGCTACTTACAGTACATGACCCTGATAGGATTGAAAATCTCTGAAATGGTCAGTCCTGTTAACTGTCACTTCAGTTATCCAGCTATGCTTGTCAGCATCCTTTTTCTAGGCTGCTTCTTCAATCATATGCAGAATACAGAACAATGAAGCACTTTACTTCTGTAAAACTAGCATTTTTGAATATTCTTTTTTTTTATAAGTGAATTTCTAAGATGGTCTTGCTTTTATATTTTATATTCCTTTTTGTATTATGTATACATGAATCTGTTCTATGGATTTTATGTGAGACAGAAGATGTGCGATAAATACATATCATTAATTATATATAAAAATGTGATATGCATGGTTTTAAGATTTGATATTATGTATGAAATTTTGCTGTAGGCAATAATGTGTTGAATGGAAGTATTGTTTATATAGAGAGAGATAGATAGATATAGATATACAGTATATAGATGCATATGGGTATGTTATGAAATTGTCAGCACGCTTGAGGGAAGCAATCAACACTGAGAGGACAGAGCTGGTTAATGCTATTTACAACAGGCCAATAGCCATTCTTTAGTAGAAATCATTTATGATTGGTGTTATTCTAGATTTTATTTTTCTGGGAAAAGATCAACAGAATAGTCGTCTGTTTCGCACTACTGCCCAATCCTCCCGCTTATCTATAGCTCTCCATTGCAACTCTTACATTTCCAGTGAAGACTTAAATTTCTAAAAACAGGTTACTTTAACTTTAAAGAGCTTCTTAAAATAGCTGGCTACTGTAGTTTACAAGGAATAGTATCTCAAAGACAGTGTATTTTTTGGGGTGCCTATTTTCAATAGCCAGTTTGTTGTGCTTGTAAGTCTGCACCGAATCAGGACTTTTCACACATGGTTGTCCTTTTCACACATGGTTGTTGTGTTTTGTTGACAGAAGATGTGGTTGTTTTGTTTGATTGTAGTACCAAGTGTGAAATAAATAAAAAAAAAATAAAGGATAGAATATGTGGGAATCAGCTTAATAACAGAGTTCATGTTCATCATAATTAAGGAGCTTTTTGCCCATTGTAACAATGTGGCTCACGAATGAGTTGTTATTGGTTTTTAGACAGCACTGGAAGTGTTTGGCACAAATAAATATGTTACACAGAAAAGTGTTGATATATTTTTAAATCTAGAATACCACCAGTCTGTAGTATTTACACCACGAGATAATCTCTCCAATGGATATCGGCTGTAAAAACACAATAGACAAATCACAAGGCAAAGTGTATAAATATTATAGTGCCTTTGTGAGAGTATTCTTTATATCCATGCTGTTTCATTACACTCAGCTGGAACCTTACAGTATGTCAATAAAGGCATTACTTAAGTCAACTGAGCTGTTCTTGTTTGACTGCTGGAGAGTATACTGTATTTTTAGATCAATCTGTACTTGTACAAAGCACATTTGCCTGTTAAAGTGCCAGACTTACAGAAATGTAAAATGTAGGAATGTGTTTGATCTCAGAGTGACGTCGTCATCCTAACGCAGGGGGTGTAGGTCTCAGGAAAGGTAAGGGCAATGATGGGGATTGGCGGCGGTGAAGGGTTTTGTAAATGTAGCATGTGTAAAGGGTCGGTGGGTAATGAAGTCACTGCGGAGAAAAATGCTTGCTATCTTTCACAGCTGTCATCGTGTATAATATTTTGTCACAAAGCCTTCATTATGTGCAGTGCTTCAAAAAATAAGCCGTCAGCAATCTGTGGCTATTCTATTCCCGTCATGTCCCCTAAATGCTTTTGCATACCATTTATTGTCTTTCCATTTTGGAGCATCTCAGCATTGTGAAAGCTTTGCGATCTCATTGGTATTCAAGTCGTGTATATGCAATGTTCTCAACTATCTGATACCCAAAGAAAACTTTCTTTGCGGACTTTCCATGCATTTTTGCCAACTTGTGATTTATCGTCGTGCTTGCTTTGGGGGCAGGGATACTTGGCTTAAACTTTCCTTTATTCACGTCATTTCATTGGATTTTCTGTTTTTCATCACAGTCTCTGCCTTGGGAGAAAAATGCTTTTGTCAAACAGCACATTTACCACTTCATATTTGGTTTCAGGGGGAATTTGAAAAGGGTATGATTGCTTGAGCTTTATTCCCCCGTTGCCTGATGGAAACCAGCTAATCATTCATGGCTAACATTTTTTAGACATGGAGCAACCCGAATGTGCATTGAAATGTATTTTATATTCATTGCTGCATATTAATATTCATATAACAACTTTGCCATTATCTACCGAACTTAAGGGGTAGGTTGTGGTAAAAGCAACAATTGGCTCTTCTATGCTCCATCTAAAAAAAAAGTGATCACTATTCTCCTTATTGCATCTGTCACATCATCTCACCTGTAATGCCTGCATGTTATTTTCTCCTTCAGTGACAATGAGGACCATAAACCTTTAAAAGGGAGCCGCTCGCCATCTAATGGGACAGTTAAGAGAGACGACAGTGACGACAGTTTAGTTGACTACGGTGAAGGAGGAGACGGACAGTTCAACGAGGATGGCTCCTTTATCGGGCAGTATAGTGGAAAGAGTGCCAGTAGGGACACTGCTGAGGGCCATGAGAGCTCGGAGGCCCCATCCCCTATAAAAGCCATGAACTCCTTGAACTCTTTTGTGTAGCCAGTCGGTCTTAACAGAACGGTGCGGGGTGATGCACTGACTACTCAAGCCCCCTCAATCCCTACATCACTCTTACAGGGCTGTCCCAACACTGCATGGCTTTATGATCAAACATGTATACCCAGCTCCATAAATGAAACGTAAAACTCATTAAAGACATTTATGTTTTCACACGGACGTCTTATGGAGAAGCTTGGAAAACCTTAGCTAATTATACCCTGAGCGACATTTAGGAAGTAACCAGCTCAGCCATAACTTTAACAGTTCATGACAGTTCCATAAATCCATATATTAATCAACACTTTAATATTAACAACTATTGCATTTTTACCAGAAATCTGATATGGACTATGCAGTTATTGTCTGAACTATATTTGTTTGTGTTGATGGTTGTCATATTATCTATTCAAATAGGGGGCATTGTCTACAGTAAATTTCTACTACTCCATGTATATTTTTTTCCAACCCAGAAACTTGTACCAGAAAAATGCTATGTAATCTATTACATTAAGGCAGTTCCCATGGTGCGTTTAAAAGGAAGATGTTGTACAGCGCATATGTAAAGTTATATTTAATGAAGTGAACATTCTGCACAGTGGAATTTGAGAGCAGTGCACATGTTATAATTCAGAGTGTTGCACTGATACGTCCTCATCTGTAGTCGCTGTCACACTGCGACGATGAAGAAGGAGGCTAAAGTGCTGCATGGCATGTCACATGACCTCATGACCTTTGCCCTGCATGTGACCTCCTCTTATTGTGCTTGATCTGAAGGCCAGTAGGGAATAGCTGATGGTGTGATAGCTTGCTTCAGTCCCTGCAAGTGCTCCTTCAGCAGGTAGTGCCTTTTCTTTAAAGCATTGATTCACTTGCAAAGTCTCTTTCTGGCCTTCAGTGTCTGGAACAGAGACAATGGGAGAAATGCAGAAGTCACATCCAAGGATGGATAAGATAAGCATGAGAAGAGCACCCTGTGGATGGACGAATAATTAATATGTGCTTGGCTTTTTTTTTTTTAAGACACAGGACTGGCTTTGATTTCTTTGAAAAGTAAAACACTGCACTGGATCAAATGAAAACATTGTAAGAACCACCACTGATGTATAAATGCCTGCAATACCTAATGGTATTTCTGCAGTGTATGGATATTTGTGTTTGTGTGTGGTTGTGGACACAGCACATTAATTCAACTCCTATTAAGCAAAAGTTGTTCGCATTTACTAACTGCTCTTGAGGGCCTTTGGATGGGATCAAGATTTAGTTTTTCTTAACTTGCATCAAGTTTTATTTTTTTAAAGACATGTAGAATATTTGTTGAAATTGTAAATATCTTAATTGATTGTACAGGAACAAGCAGCTTTTACAGCAGTCTAAGCGACGATATCATGCACGATATGGCTTAACTTGTTGGTAGGAATATTATAAATATAGACAACTTGTAGAGAACATATATATATACATATATATGTATGTGTATATATATATATATATATATATATATATATATATATATATATATATATATATATAAACATATTCATTTCTACTTGCTGTGCACAGTGTACATTGTACTGTAACTAACTGGACAGAAAATTGCATATACAGTCAGATTCTTATTGCTTTCTGATTTGAATGCCAAGTTATATAATCCTGCTGTTTTACAATGTCGATATCATGATGCACAAAATTATACTATTCTGATTTGTACTGGTTCTGCTAAGTCTCAATATACTTCTAAAATTATGCTCTTTTCTGACAGTATTGCAAATGTTTTTTTTGTATTTAAGAAACAGATTTGTACTAACAGACTCTTTCTTTATCGCTATGTAATATTTTTTTTCCTTTTAGTGAAAGTATGGAACTCAAGCTGCAGGAAATAATGAATGAATAAATAACTATCTGTTTTCAGGCTTAAAATGTCATTGCCTTGTCATGCTGTGAATGCATTTAAATTCAGTACTCCATAACAAACACTGTCTTGAGTCTTAATTGCTGCATAATTTCTGATTTCTGATTCAGCTCATAACAATACCACATAATAAAAACCGTGTACCATTTTCAGTTTGGCTATCAAAATCACTTTGGTGAGGCTTCTAAAAACTCAGATATGTAAAAAGGTCAAGTTTGTATTGAGATAATTTTAATAAGTGCTAGTTAATAGACAATAAGTAGCTACTGGATCGTAGTTAATAAAATACAGTTGTTAACATGATAGATTCGATTTTGTTTATATACCACTAAATAACACCAGTCATCCCAAGGTGCATTATATTATAAGGTAGAAACCCTACAAACAGACAAGCCTATATGAGCAAGTACTTGGCAACAGTGGGAAAGAAAAAGTCATTTTTATCAGGAAAAAACCTCTCCCAGAAACAGGATTCAATGAAGGATTTAAAATTTCTTTCTGGATTTAACAGGGAACCAATGAAGAGAAGTCAATGACCAGAACAGAGTTCAAAATTCCTCGAAGTGTTGTTTGAGGGCAAGTAATGCCATTAATTGTCAATAACTTTTTTCATTTTTAGAAGCAGGAATTGGAGGTTAACAAGGTCTTTATGTCTTTAAGACATTCCTGCAGTTTAGCTAACTGATGTGTCTCATCTGGCTTCATGGTTTGAAAAAGTTGGGTCATCTGCATAGCAATGAAAATTTATGATATGGCTTCTCATGATACTGCCAAAGGGAAGCTAGAGAACTAAACATTAATATTACTAAGGAACTTATTAATATTATTGTGTAAAGAAGTCTACCCATTTACATGAACAAATTGTAGTCTATTAGGTAAATGTGATTCAAACAACTGCTCTGTAATAGAATATTATAGTCGATAGTATTGAATACTGCAGCTGGAGTACAAGCACAGAAATAAGTCCACGGTCAGTGTCCATAAGAAGAGTATAAATTTAGCACTAAAGCATGGCTCATAAGCGTGGCATCTACAAGCATGACATCCAAGTGCACTTCAGACCCATCCACACAATCAGATAAAAACGTGTTCATCCCAAAGACAAAACTCCCAACCACAATGTAAACAACATGGTATATGGTGTGCACTGCAGCGACGAATGCTTAGACCTCTACCCTGGAGAAACCAAACAGCCACTGCATAAATGCATGGTACATAGAAGAATCACCTCGACAGGACAAGACTCAGCTGTACATCTGCATCTAAAGGATAAAGGTCACTCTTTCGAGGTCGCCAATGTTCACGTTTCAGACAGAGAAGACCGATGGTTTGAAAGAGGAGGGGAAGAAGTCATCTATGTCCACTGTGAACGACTATCCGTGAACACAGGAGATGGCTCACGACACCAACTGTCTGCCACCTACAGTGCAGTTTTGAGATCCCTTCCCAGGCGCCTTAACGTCACATCTCACACAATAGGTTGAGGGAAGGTCTCACAATGGTTTCACTCGAAACCTCTGCTGATGATGACCCACACCTTCATGTGATGAGGCACAACTCTTAACTAAAGCTGTTTCTATACTCTGATGGTTAAAATTTTATTTGTGAAGAAATTCATTAAGTTGTTACTAGTTAAGGTTAATGGACTAATGGAAGAGTCAGTGGAGCTCTGACTCTTGTCAGCCTGGCTACAGTGAAAAGAAGTAAGCTGGGGTTGTTCTTATTTTCTTCATTCAGAGATGAATAGTAAGCTTGCTTAATTTTGAAAAATAGATCAATATTAATGAGACGTAATTTCCTCTTCAACTTATGAATTCTCTGCTTTAAGATGTGCGTTTGTGAGTTATAATTCGGAGTCAAGCACTTATTTTTCAAAAGGAGCCGCTGTATCCATCATCCACAGTGAGGATGCAGAGTTTAGATAACTGCTCTGTGCTGTGTTGCTGTATTGACTTAAATCTTAAATCTTCAAATGGGCTCTTGGATATTGGACCGTGAAATTAGCCAAATGATCTAAACTGCATCAATGAATGTACATTGAGCAAAAGCTGAGAAACAGACTAATATGGATATCTTCACCTTCCTGAAACTCCTTGGGGAAGCCTCTATAGGGTCTTTTGCAACACAGTAGTTGGACTCCACCTTTTTGGAGCTTACTCGTGGCCACTTCCATCATGGGCACTATCAAGAAATATTGAGATAGCAACCCACCATCTGGTGCTTTATCACACAGCAGTGGTGTCAAGAAGCAGGGAAGCTTGCTATCTAGTGTCTTGAAAATACTTGGGGGGGGTCCAAAATGAGACCTGGTCACGGGGAGAATATGAAAAAAAAATGAACTGTTGTGAATTGCAACTGGAACAAAGGCTATATTATTTAAAATAAACAGCATTCTCCGAGCAGCAGTGGTGATCTCAATGACCTTATGACCTTCAGCCACAGGACTTGTCTGTCAATTTGTTTCCATTTGACAGATTTTACCTCTTGACTTTACTGCCATCTAGTGACGTGAGGCAATTACACCGATGGCTGGAGTAAGCAACAGGCTTTTAAAAGCTTACTGGCAAATGCACAGTCTGCATGATGCAAACTGTCAACAAAACTATTTTAATGATGCTGTAAAAAGAGAAAATGCCACATATGTATATCCCCTTACCGAATAGTGTAGTCAAATTACAATCCGCACAATCACTCTACATTTTAGCTGAAAGCCTATGAAGTTGTTAGTCCTTCTGTTAACATCCCTAGTCCTCGAATAGCTGGACTTCCTGTAAGAGGCTTATTCCATGGCAGCAGAATCACATTATTTGTCTGTTGATTGGCAATCATTACCATCAAACAAGCAGCTGCCCCATTACCCTCCTGGTCTCCACCAACCATCTCACCAGCCTCCCTTCCCGCTGCTTCAAAGTCACCCCCCTCCTCCATTTTCCCATTCATCATTCAGTCTTCAGTGGATTCATCCTGTGTTGGCTGTACGTCTGCCATAGCATCCATTAACCGTTCCCAGATCTGTCTGTGTCCAGGACTTTGATTTATCACTGAGTAGAAAGCCTGGTTTAAATTGATCTACAGCTAGTTTATGTCTACTTCCAATAGGGAAAAAATATCATTACACAGCCTTCTTGTGATCCTCTGTTTTCAAACAACCTGCAACCAGCTTTAAAGCAGCCCATTTGCATACCAGATGCTAAGAGTCTTTAAGCATCCATGTAAGTTATGAAGAATCAAGGATATGAAACGAGGGTGTTAGAAAAGCATCAACATTTAGTTTCTGATACATTTTAAGTGTGTGCTAAGCTTCAGGGGGTCTGTTCTTTTGTATGTAAGTGACAGAGCCTTTGTGTCTCTTTATGTAAATTTGCCCTATTCTGAAGCTTTGAGAGCTGGGGTGGATAATTGTTTATGATTATTCTGTGACATTTCCATATGGCTGACAAATGGTTAGCCAACACATAGTCACATACACACATGCGCATTACGCAGACACACACACACACACACACACACATCTGTCAAGACTAAGTATTTTTAGCCTGACTGGTAGATTTGTTTAACCTGAAATTGAAAACCACAGCAGTAGGAGTGAAATCATCTCTTCTCGGATGAATATGAGTGTATCCAAATAACTGTTTTCCTTTAGGTGGGGGGAATGAGCTCATGTGGTGGGAGTTTTTACTGAACAAAAATGAATGTTTTGTTCTATTGATCTGGTATTAACTATCTCTAAAAACCCATCCCCCATTTTTTTTTATTATCAAGATTACACCAGGATAATAACCTTTCCACACCCTGATTCTTATTCCCTGTGCACCCCCGACTATATCCCATGTGTATTTGGGTTGATGGGTGGGGGTTACCTTTGCACGGGCCCCTGTGGAGATCACGGAGGCTAAATTACATTTACCCCCCCTCCTCCCATGCTTCTTCGTGTCCCTCTTTCCTCCTCCCCCTTTGCCAGGCAGATAGATGTCAGCCACCCATTCTTTCCAGACAGCAGGGTGTTTGCCGTTCCTCTTATCCACCCCAGATACCGACCTTGTAACATTCTAATTCACCAGCAGGATCTGTCTCTATTTGCACTGCCATGTTGTAAGAGGAACAACAGTGCTTGTCTTTGGGTTGAAGACAACTAGAGCTTGGATAACCCTAATGCAGAATAATATCCTTTTGGGCCATGCACTACACTACTGTATTTGGCTGCCATAAATTTCTTCAGTCTTACCAAGTCCCTTCGGCTTGGTGATTTTCTATGGAGTGTCATGATTTTAATGATATATCCACTGAGTTGCCATCTGAGAGGAAACAATCGCTTCTTGATTAAAAGTCTGAATAATAACTATATCTCTGGGGAACAAAGCTGCTACTCTCAGCTTGATCTGCCTTTTACATTGAGGGCCATACCCTCAATGTAAAGTCCGTTTCTGATCACACTAAAAAAAGAAGAAGGCATAAAAAAAACTTCTTTGATATCTTAGCCAGAGAGGCTAAGTCCTTCAATTAATTCTGCCCTGCTCTTTCTCAAGGATTCCTGCATTATTTATAGGCTTCTGCCACCGCAGATTATTACTTGGCGTTTGGTGTTTACATCCAAGATTTAGATCTAATCCCAGGGGATTGAGATGGTTTCATGTTTAGACTGACACATGGGCAAGGTGTTGTAATTAGTAGAGGTGCCCTTTTGATATCGGCACGATGAACAACAAGCTGACAGTTAATATGCAGACTGCCGTCACACTCGTTTCTCAGCAGTGTGCAGACACGCAGATCAATTTATCCATCCAAGATTTACGATTTTTTGTCTGAGAGTTTAGCTGCAAGCCCAAAACAGCGGATGGAATTTTTAGTTTGTGGCACAGCACAAATCATCCAACAAGCACATTAAAAATCAGCTTCCAAGTGCACATATGCATTGCAAAATAAACACTATTCCATAGGAACCAGTTTGTCTTAAAAAAGTTTTCTGTGTGCATACATTTCAGTCGGTAAAGCAGAACTGATGACCGATGAAGGGCTGAGATATTTATTTATACGTCCGTGTTTTGTTATTTATTTCTTGGAGGCAGACAAATTTGATTCTCATTCATTAAAACTGGTCTCAAAGTATTCGACAAATCCTCTGTGCAGCAAAAGCAGAACAAAAGATATCAGAGAGCAAGTGTTAACTGATGGGACTCAGGTGTATGAGACTGGTCCAGTTAGGGATGAGACCACTGAAGGTTAATGTTGGCATCACGTGAGAGATGGTAGAGGGATGGAGGTTAACCAAATCTAGCAACAGGAACTATAGTTTTTTCTGTCTTTGCCACCAGTAATGAGCTGTAGGGAACTGTACTTAATACCCACAGATGTTTAAAATGTGTAGGTTATTCAAGAACACTACATTTTCGGAGCAACCAAATTCATTATTCATCCCGTTTATTAGTTAAAAACAAACTGATCTGTGCATGTACATGCATTAATATCTGGGACAGACTCCAAGGAGAGAAAATCAGAGTTAAAAGATAGTGAGTATTGAACTGAGGCAAACGCTTAGCAGTCAAAAATTACTTCAAATGGGCTTCATTTGCTTATGTCTGCTGGATGTCAGAATGTGCTGCTGAGTTTTAATATGTATCATTTCATTTACTTTTTTTTTAAAGGGCAAAAGGGGAAAACATATCTCAAGAAGATATATAAATCATGTTCTCCCTCATTTAAATCAAGAAGAGATCTAAAACTTCCCAGTAGGCGACAGAATAAATTATTTTAATACAGCCCCTTTATCATTTTATGTTAAATAATAACTAAAGAAAAACTTCATGGGCTGCTCTGATCTGAAAGTGGTCTGGGCTTCACTGCGGGGTCCACTGTGGTCATGTGGAACGAGCAGGTCTAGCGCCCCCCTAAGTCAGCCGCCATAACCCTTCTTTCAGTCCACGGGGACAGGACCGCGGCTCCGTCAGTTTCTTTCCCTGATCTTGAGCGCCCGGCGATGCGGTGCTGAGCAGGTGTGAGCATCCTGAAGGACACAACGGACGGACGGACGGACGCAGTTGCCCGTTACGCAAGGTAAGGACGAGGAGAGCGCTGAGCAGACAGCGTGAGAACTGATTTTTTGACATTATTTCAGAAGAAGCCGGGTGCAGCTTTTTTTTTGACAGCTGGGAAATCAGCATTGTTTACAACGGGCAAGTGGGATGCGCGGATGAGATTGAGCTCATTCAGCCGCCCGCAATGCAGAAATATGTAACGATTTGGACGCGAAAAAGACAAAAAACCCAAAAAGAATTTATGATTTTTTTGCATGTAGATCCAGACAGATAACGTGATCAATATGATCGCGGCGTGCGTGGCGGGGATGCTGCTTTTTTAGCATCTGTACATCCTGACCTCCCAAAACACACTCGATGGTGGGTTCGTGATGTGTTTTCCCCTTTTTTGCGCATCTGTTTTGAAGTAATAAGTCCGAACGTATAAGTCGAGATAAATGAAAACACGCCAGAGGCCATATCCTGGTAGCGCTGCACATACCGATGATGATTCAAACTACTGGCTCCCTCGCAGCCAAGAAATTATGAAGAGGCATCCGTAAACACTTTGATCTGGGGTGGGAGTATAACCCACTTCCCGGTTTCAGCACCACGATTGATTGAGACTAATGGCTGTATGTCATCTTTACCAGCAGACTGAGCCGTAACGCTTCGTAATGGCCCATTGCAGGGTCTTTCTGTCAGGTGCTGGAGACGGAGTCATGGGCGCGTCCTGACTCACCAGACTAGGTTTTAGTGAAGAGGAACTGCTCATGTTATGTTGGTAAACTCAGGCTTAGAGACTCAACAGGGGCTTTTGGGACATTTATAAAGAGACTTCCAACATGTAGCCTGAATATTAATAATAAAAAAAATACATAAAATGTGTATAAAATTGCACTCATTGGGGACACAGTCCAATTATGTATATAAAAAAATCCCAGATATGATGATTCATGACATACATTGGTATTCTGCATATGTATGGGGCTCACCACGGATTGGAGAATATTGTAACCTATGAGCTCATTAATAGCAGCAGTGGCTCAAGTCTGGCAAAAAATAACTGACATCGTTAAGACTGCCTGATCTATGTCTCCATGACTACTGAATAACTTAATGTCTTGGCTTTTACACTGCTATAGTATTCATTACGATGCTAAAGAGTGGCCCCAATGAACTGCTTTGATTGGCGGTCAGGGCAAAAGATATTTTAAGCAGCCACAACTTTGCATTATGTGGTTCACAGTGTAATTACTCGAAGTATTTTCAGGTTATTTGCTGAGGTTTGAAAATCCTCTGTGAATAGGCTAGATATTTCTGGCCTACATTTTCATTCTGACTTTGTTTACACCACTCATTGCAAGTGAAGGATTGTTCACTGTGTGTGTCCTGGCTGAATCAGAGCTCTAATGTGGCACAAAATGTCACAGGGATTCCATTGGCGCCTGTCAGGTGGCGAGCTTTATGAATCTTGTAAGCTTGCTGCTGTTAATGCATCCTGTGCTACCCCGTGGACACCCCGAGGACAGACACTCTCCTCCAAGTGAATGAATTTACTCTTCACAGAAGTAGGCTATCCTTGTGTGTGCAAAGTAGCATCTTGCGTTTTATCCCCTGGCTCCACAGCAAAATGTCTCTGTTCTGAATTTTGAAATAAGCTGTTCTCTGCCAGCACACTGGCCCGGCATACCACAGTATCCTGTAAGATGTCCCTGGTTTTTGATGCGTGTCGGCGTCACAGGAGAGGCTCAGCCTCCATTAAATCAAATCAAATCAAATCAAATCACTTTTTATTGTCACATCACATGTGCAGGCACACTGGCACAGCACATGCGAGTGAAATTCTTGTGTGCGAGCCCCACAAGCAACAGAGATGTGCAAACACAACAACACAAACGAGCAAAATACAAGAATGGCCAACCTGAAACTAATAAATATATGTACAATATATAATAGTGTATGCATTTCTGGATGTGTATACTAAATATTTTCCTACGTGTGTGTGTGTGTGTGTGTGTGTGTGTGTGTGTGTGTGTGTGTGTGTGTGTGTGTCACAGTCAAATAACTCAACATAAACATGCACTTACAGTATTTCTTCTTTGGTTTGAAGCATCAGTCACATGTATCTGCAATGTATTGATGTAGACAGGTGAACCTCACCTGAGGCAGAAGATAGAGCTGGCCTGAATGTGAACTTTCCCATCGAGACTTTGCTTCACTCAACATCTAACTTGTGAATATGAGAATGAGGGAGAGAAATGGTCTTTTCTTATCTGGGATTTAGCCTTTTTATTTTATTTTACTGCAGACATATTATGAGACTTTTATATGAAAATAAGGCACAAAGAGATTTTTGGTTCATTCCCCTTGTCCTTAAAACACTACTCGCTTGATATGAGCATCAAAAAGAACCTTGGATGTTTTCAATCTAAGATTTGAGAGTCCCTTTAGGAGATTAGATTGTTTCCAGATGTCCTTCCAAGCCTTGCACTACAAATTCCTGGACCGGAGCATTAGCCTAACTGAAGAAGATAGATTTGACCTTTGATTTTCACAAAAACACGCTAAACTGATTGGCAACAATAGCATTTGGCAGCAGTAGGACAAGTTTGTTAGATGCTGTTTGTTCTCTCACATTGAGTGCTGTGTCAGATACGCTGAAGGGAATACATCTTGTAGACTTGCCTCATTGTAAGGGTGAATGTGCTACGAGAGGATGCAGCGGGACGAGACAGCGCATGACGTTGAACACTGTGCGAGGAACACGCGCACAAACGCCGCTCTTTCTTGCTGTCTTTGCTGTAAGAGTGCTTCTCTGTGTCCTGCTGACAAAACGTGAAATGCTGTCGTCTTGATGCTTTCCATAGATTGCTCAGCAATTTACACACCATCAATCAATAGCGAGCTTCACTAATGGTACGGTGGTGAGGCAGAGAGACATGACGTCTTCTGTGCTTGCCTGGAGACAGACCTCTCTGTTCATAGTTTAGAACTAGAATGGGCTTCAGTATCCATCTGCCATCCTTGGCTATCTGAATACAGTTTTCACTAGGCATGATTCTGCCAGTGTATGCTGCACCCTGCTCTCTGCATGCTTTTTATCATATAGATCCTATATAGAAAGACAGCACTACCAAGAACTCATAAGCATAGTGGATATTTGCACACCACGTGTTGCTAACCCATCTAATTTGTGCAATTCTATAAAGCTAATGCAAGTGTAATTGTATTCAGCTGCACTTACAATGTTGTAATGGGATGATACTTATTTATTTTGCAGAGCCATTAGGGAGATATAAGAGCCGTGCAGGTTAGAACTGAAGCCAAATCACAAATCACTTTGGTTTTGCTGGTTTTGTCTTCTCAAATGTAAGAAGTTAGTGTTTCTTTTGTCAGATGTGATATCAAATTGAATGCCAGTGTGTGGTGTCTAACACCTTAGTCTAAAATCTTCAGTTGGGTCCTGTTTACTGAGAAGGCCAAAGCATATCATTATAGACTGTATATAAATATGGATACAGGGCTCTCAAAGGCAAATCTGCATTCTTTTTAATGTCCAACAGGTGGCGAATCCCCTGGTAGCAGAAATCAGAGCGTAAAAGTCTCAGAAAAAGAATAGATTCATTTTGACCTCAGTAAAATAAATAAATGAATTTATGGTTTAACTCACTAGTTAAAAGCCTTATTTAATACAACATGATTCACATGCATTATTTTCATATATAGTGTACATCATGCCCTTTTGGTGGAGGCATTCTCATTGTCCAAAAGCCGATTCCCTCCAAGACAGATATGTCATTGATCAGGTCAGCTTGTGAGATTTGCTGTAACCCTTTTCTCTACGGTGACAAGCGAACCCAATCCATGCTAGCAAAAGACCCCACAGAGAAATACAGAGCCACAGAAACCCCTTGCTGTAGGAGTCCAGAGTTTAGGCCTTTTCTTTCATTGGTGTGTTTAGTCTTACAGCACTCATTTACAGCTCATTCACTTACAGCACTACTGTTACTCCTGTGAATCTGATGATAATAATGCTCCAGGAGGCTACTTATTTCTAATTCCAAGCCAATGCTGCCTATGAACAATTAATCATCTACACTGGATTTAGCTTGTATGATTTTTAAAATGTGACTGACTCTCTAGAGCAGGGGTGGGCAATCTCAGTCCACGAGGGCCGGTGTCCCTGCAGGTTTTAGATGTGTCCTCGAACCAACACAGCTGATTTAAATGGCTAAATTAGCTCCTCAACATGTCCTGAAGTTCTCCAGAGGCCTGGTAACGAACTAATCATGTGATTCAGGTGTGTTGACCCAAGGTGAGATCTAAAACCTGCAGGGACACCAGCCCTCGTGGACTGAGATTGCCCACCCCTGCTCTAGAAAGATATGATTTGCATCTGGCATGTCTACTTCATGATTTAAAAAAAGAGGCTACAACCTGCATGAACAGCCTTCTGTTAGTTTACACAAACGCGGAACAATACTAAAGATAAAAATAGATTTTTTTGATATCACCTGCTAAATGACATGTCTATTTATAGCGTTGAAGATCCCGGTGAAGGACAAAGATAGGAAAACAAAAAAGAAATGACTTAGTTTATTTATTTTTTTACCCTTTGTATAGCTGTTCTTCTTCGTGTAATCTATGTGACTCTGCTAAGTGCTGAGTTGGCTCATGTGGTTCTTCTGGTTTGTTTTGCAAATGCAGACTGGAGTGGTTTAGTTCTAAAGACAGAAAAATAAGCTACCCTCAAGATATGTATATATAGAAAAAGAGATATAAAATTTGTTATCTTCTTCTAATCTGTGTGAGTCTGCATAAAGTGGCAAGCTTCTTTAGTAATGCATGGTTCTTCCTGTTTATCTGTCTGCCCAAAGTGACGTGTCACTGGTGGACAGATAAACATTATCTTAATTTTCATTAAGATAATGCAGACCAGACAAGCAGGTAGCATCAGTTATCTCCCCCTTCCACTTAAAAAGGGTGGATATCGATCAGTGTTATCAAAGTGTTATCGCACGCATACAGGATGAGTAGAAGAAGAAGAGCCATCTTTAGCTTTTTGGGGTAAGTTAAGAGAGTAATTTAGATAAAATAAAAAAAATAAAGATGAAAAAACATTTATAAAATTTAGAACATTTAGTTCTAGAACATCTGTACCTCATAAAATATATATTTTTCAGCAAGTCGATGATCTTGGTGACATTTAAGAGGAGTTTAAATCTGTAATTAGGTTAAATCTGACAAGATTTCATTTCTTTTCTCTGATGTTTCACTTGGTTTTCTCTGAGATATTTTTAGGCTTTATAATCAAAGTAAATCTTATGGGATTTATCCAGTCAATTAGAGCAAGATTACAAATGTGTGCTCCTGTGAACAGGAATTTTCTTTTAGGTTATTTCTGATAATATTTGTCTTCCTTCATTATGGTGCCAGCCCTAAACATTGTTTGTTTCCTCATTAGCAGAGCAACCCTCATCTATCTTGATGATATTTCATTTATGCAGTAATATGAAGAGTTCATTAAATAGTTCATTACAGCTCAGTTCTTTTCAGCTTGTATTTAAGTGTTTAGTATTTAATAATGATAAAGAGTTTAAGCTATCACTTTGCAAGGTTACCAAATTCAGAGGACAGTTTTCTCTAATGGAGTAGTCAATTTCAGACCTCTCTTTGTGACTGGGTCTTAATTATACCACTTTTTAAAGTCTCAGATTGCCCCCTTTTCTATTTAGCTAAGCAGAAATATTATGTTACACGCAGTGGACTCACTTCCCACGTGGGAGCCTAGAGCCATCTGTTTTTGCACCTTTGTAGGTGTAGTCAGATACTTTGTTTACAGGGATGCTGAGAAGCTGTGCAGCCAAACAACTCGGTGCTCTATTTCGGTCCTGTACGAGATGACTTTCGATTGCAATTTGAAAATCAGCAGAGCGTGTCTGATGTATTCACTGGGATTTCTAACCAGAGGGTTACAATGAAAATCTTGTTTACAAGGAAATTCCCAATCTGTTGAGATTTTAATTTATGTCACTGTTAATAAATTGCAAATCGTAAGGAATCAGAAGCATTTTGTGAAGAAGAAAATGAATGACTTTTGGCACAGAGCAGAGATGTTTTGCATGTTTAAAAACTTGAAAAAAAGTATCTTTTTTTGCCAGCATGTGTACACTACATATAACTAGGTTACATTTCCTCTATAATCTGCACATAAAATCTAGCATTTAGCATTATTTTTTGAGGAACTGAATTTAACCCTTATGGTTTTCCACAGGTTGACTGCTTTGGGCTGTTATACTTACAGTTTGCTAACAAGTTTTTATCAACTTGAAAAAGGGGAGCTTTATACCCCTGTGTGCGCACAGATTGCTGCATCTTTCGAGTACGCTTGAAGTCCACTTGGATGCATGCAGAGCTGGTGCCCTTGTGAGGTAGTGGGATGAACAAATCAGTGTGATCACAACAAATTGGAGGTTTTGGGGGTGAAAGTTCAGTGCCTCACGTGTACTCTTCGATGAAGATATTTTTACCACTCTGGCCAAAGTGGATCCTCGGGTACTCACCGATGCAAAAAGTATAACCCTAGCTTCACCCCGTCTCTGCTCTTTCACGCTCCGTGCTTCACTCCAACTCTCTCACTCACAAACAAGGTGAACTAGACTCAAACACACTCGGGGGAACAGCAGATCACAGGAGAGAAACTAGCACAAATGTAAATGCCTGGAGTACTCCCAGACTGAGCTGAAATAAAATGAGCGCACATAGATTAAGTAAATAATTGAAACATTGAATTTTTTTAGCTGCTTGGTGGAGCAGGAGGAATGGTTCTTGGAAAACACTGAAGCTATTTAATCAGTGTTCATTATGAGCGTGTGAAAGTTAAACTTTAATTGCTTGCATTGTTATGTTATAGCGCTGAGGAGAAAGAAGTTGGTGGACTGAATGCCCCCTATTAAGTATGAAAGTGTCTTTTTCGGTGGGGCCTTGCTGCTCTTGGGGCCTTTGAGCAAGGCCTGTTGCTATGGTGCTGTGAGCATGTGTGGAGGACAAGAACTCAAATTCATCTGCATGCTAGTTCAGCCTGCAAGGCTTCCAAGCATGACTACACTCTTCTCCATATAGCACTGCCTTTCATGTATACTATATGCTGTTTTTCATGCTAGCTGACTAAAAGCTGCCTCAAGGTGATGATGCATGCACTGTTGCCTTGACAGCATACTAAACCGGAGCTATGAAAGCTATGGAAAAACAGTGGCCTGTTGGAGATGACAGAATGAGAGGGTCAGTGAAGATTTTTGCATTAACCCAAAGTGTCCTTGGTAAGATGTATCTTAGTTCTTTAGCTTATTAAGGCCCTAAACTTCGGGGTGAGGAATTGTAGAACTGTAAGTAATAGAAGGCTAATAGCAGAAAGAGCCCCAAGGGAAAGGCTTCCTGGTACGTGGCTCGAATACTGAAGAAGTTGATCTCTCAGGAAGCCTAATTATACGTTTAGGGGCACCCTGTTTTTCCCCTTTCTGGACAGCTGGACAGCTAAATTGTTTGTGGATCAATAGTTTAGCTTCCTATTGGCTACACAGAGTGAGTGAAGTGCATTTAAACCTAAGAAATCCCATTACCCTTGACAGAGATGGGAAGTATAGCACTAGAAGCCTCAGCAAGTGCTACTGCATTGTCCATTATTCAATCTGTTCTGTTTGCTTACCTGCTCTTTTTATTGCTTAGACTACTCATACTAATGTTACACATATGAATTGTGGCTTTCTATTTCCATCTTCACTGCTATTAAATTTAATTTGTAAGTTTTGGTCAAATTATACATGCAATCATGGACATCAATGTCATGGTAGTTCTGGGTTTTTTTAGTGTTTTGTTTCAAGTTGATTTCAAATGATTGCACAGGAGACATCCTTAATGGCTTTAAAAAAGATAAGACTTTGAACAAGTTTGAAAATTATTTTTGCACTTTCTCTAATCCACATAGGATTAAAAGTATAATTACAGAGCCAAAAGTGAACCTCGGCCCTAAATATTAGGTTAAATGTACCTTTGCAAGTTGCACATACTTGCTCCAGATCTTTTTGATAGCCACCAACAAGTTTCTCATATAATTATTGCTGAATATTTTTTGGGATTTTGGGAAGGCCATTTCAGCAGCTTAATGTTAGCCTGCTTTGCCCATTCCAAAACCAATTCTGATATGCGTTTGGGTTCATTGTCCTGTTGGAACACCCAGTTGTGCGTAAGTTTCAATTATAGCTGTTGTTTTAGCTGTTAATTTGAGGTGAAGTCGATTTGGGAGGTCATTCGACTTCTACATAATGCCAAAGTCTGAGTCAGATAATGGCAAATTGCAGTTGCTTATAAATGCCCAACTGAGCTTCTGGAATGGACGTCTCAAAGCCTCAACTGACCTTTGCCCTAATGGAAATTTGTGGACTTAAAAGTAGAGTTGATCTCCAAAAAAACCAACTAATTTAATTGAATTCTACCAATTCTGCCAAGAAGAGTTTTCAAATATGCAACCAGAATTATGCTAAAAGGTTGTTGATGGATACCAAAAGCATCTGGTCGAGGTGCAAGTTGCTAATGGACATTCAACCCAATATTAGTGGTGCAATATGTCAAGCCAAACAAGTCAAATAAATCCAGAAGAATCCAGAAGGCCCACAAACTGCCATAATAATCATGCCCATGATGAGTGTATGTAAACCTCTGACTCGAGTTGTATGTCCATTAGGTTATATTTTTTAAATTATGCACCATGCTACGTATGTTTAAAATCACTCACTGGATGCCGTAATTGCCTCTCACAGAGAGCTCTTCACTAAGTTATAATGCAGTGTTGTGTTCCCTTTCAGGCCTTCTGGCTGTATATTACTGTTACTTATTTTTACTGGAGCTTGTCTGTATTGATTTAACACTTTAGAATTGTTTTGAAAGCCTGTTGTTATTCACTCCTTCTCTCAAGCAATGTAAATGGCAGAAGGAGAAAGAGGCAGTGAGTGAAGGGCTGCTGAAGGCATTATGAGAAACAGAACAAAACAGTTGGATCTCTACCTTCATTCCTCAGATCAGTGTAACCGCAGATAAAAGCTGTAGCTGTTGCGGGCTGTGGCACGCCACTGTCCTCTTCTGGCTCCTTTGCTGTGCTGCCCTGTGGTTGTATTTTACTGGTGCTAGTTCCTATGTCCTCGGCTGGATCTCTGCATGAAGAGCCCATTGATGAGAGCAGCATTAGCATTCGGTGTAGGTGAGACTGACAAACAGGTCGGTTTTCCATTTCACACTAACAGACCTGGTTTCTCTGGATCCTCTCAAAGGGTCTCAAATCAGCTCCCTTGCTGCATAGCTAATGAGTGTGAATAAAAGCAGTCAAAGAATGCTTATATAGTCTTTCCTAGCCCAAGGAGTGTACTCTTTGTATAAGTCCTTGCCGTGCCAGCTGACACATCAGGGCCGCACTATTTCACTGGCTCGACATTGTCACATTTGGCTCACAAACTCACAAGGTGATGTAACAACCTGCGTCATGTTTTCTCATAGCACTAACGGTAGAATACAGCAGCACTAATAGCTTCCGACGAATTACTCTAAAATGTCCCTAAACAAAAGTTGTTCTTTTAAGTTGGCATATCATTATTCAGATCTGAAAACCAGCGTTCTGGGAAATGTGTCTGACTTATGCGTGCAACTTGTGCACTAATTATCCTCCACATCCTTTTCCTTGGCTGAGTTTGTAGCTGGAGGAGCTTCTGTTGCAATCTGCTAATTCATGCTGCTGACACTATTCTCACATTTTCCTTAGCAACAACAAATTGCCCCCAAGAATAAGTGGCCAATATTGCCCCGTGAAGAATAACACATGCCTTCTCGGTGTTCTCGGCCTCTCTTTTAATTGTCATGAGTCAGACTAGTGCTCGCTAAGACATCCAAGTGAGAGTGGTTGAGAGAGAAAAGGAAAAAAAGAGAGACAGAGAAGGGGCAGTCAGCTTTTAATTAAAGATATGTTATTCTACTTTTGCTCATTTCAGCCTTGCTGTAATGGAATTCAAATGAACAATAAACGGGTGAAGATACAGCTGATTATCGTCTGTCTAGACAGAGGAAGGTTCCGGCAAAATATTTCTCACATCATGAGCGAAAATAAGTTGTACATCATACACAGCGTGGAAGTCGTAGTTCACTAGGGCACTGCAGTGGACAGCTTCCATACTGCATGTGTTGAGCCTCATGGTGAAATGTGTCAGTAGAATAGCACAGAATAGTGTCACAGGCTGGATTATTCATGAGGACGATGTAATGGCAGTGTGTGGAGGAAAGGGCACCCAGAGGTGAATCTGACTGGGAGAAAGACAGCTAAATCCCCCCCTGTTTTTTTTTTGTTTTTTTTGGTGGTCTTTTCACACGTGCCCCACACCACAGTTGCCATACTCTGACTCTTATCTACAACACACAGCTCCACTCATGCTGCACATACAGGGCCACAGTGTGTGGAGGACAGACAGAGTGAAGGGTGCAGTGTCACAGTAAGAAAGCACACAATCCTGTACACACAGCCACAAAAAAACCCCACTGTGTCCACAAAGGATAGAAAGATGAGGAGTTGGACTTCTGTTTAACTCCCTTGCAATAGAGGATAAGAAGACAAGCTAAAACACTGGTGTCCTATATGACTGAGGCGGGGGTGGGGGGTGGGGTTAGTGTTGAAGTGAACAATCAATATTGTTTACATGTCAAACTAATATGATCAGTACTCTTTTTTTTGTCATTTCATGTGAATTTCTTGAAATATGGCTAGTAAACAGTAAACTGTTATGAGTAATTATGGATTATATAAATATCAGTAGTTTAAAAAAAGCTGAATAAATGCTAAGTTAGTCCACGTGAGTCTTAAGAAATATGCTGCCACACCGGAATGGATAAAGCCCAGCAAGATGTAGGTGTGCAGAAATGCAAGGGAGTCAAACAAAGCATTTGTTTGAAGCGTCATATAACCTAGTTTAGAGGGGTTTTTTGCTGCTACTTGAGGGAAAGCCAGCTTGGTTGGAAATGCTGTATCTGTAGCTGCGTGGGTTGTCTGAGCCTTATCTTTAATAGCAGTTGGACTGTGCACAAACAGCTTTGTACTTGGGAAGAGATGATTTCCTTATGTAAAGTGATAATCTGGTGATCTGAACGCCAGAGAGCTCCCACACATCTGCACCTACTCGTGCTGACATAGCCAACTAGTGTCATGGTGTACCAATTTTGGGTTTGAGGATTTTAGTCCGCGCTGCAGAAATATACCTTTTGTGGTCTGGCATTGATCTAAGCGCTTATTCTTTTTGCTGCATCTCTCTCTCTCTTTCACCGTCTCTTTGAGGGTTTTTTTGTAAGTTGGGCACCTGTTCTGTGTTGTGAGCCATGATCACATGGTGTTACTTGGCCAAAGAGGCACCAAATGACTCAGGTCTTTGCCCAGACTGTTCTCATTGTCAGTCGGCACACACGTTGCTTTCCAACAGGCCATCTGACTGTGGCCATGTGCTCAACAGTAAACACAAGTGAACGGGTATGCTTACAGTTCCGGACGTGAACATGTGGGCTGTATGATGGCGGA
Source organism: Copadichromis virginalis (assembly GCF_057382275.1). NCBI lineage: Eukaryota > Metazoa > Chordata > Actinopteri > Cichliformes > Cichlidae > Copadichromis > Copadichromis virginalis. The sequence continues at coordinate 18,045,887 of NC_140624.1, forward strand.
TGGTCTGCAAGCATTGCATGTCTTAGTTGTCAAATTCAGATTTCTAGCAATCTGAATGAGGGTTCATGCTGACTGTTTTTTGCAACAGGGTGCTCGAGTGCCAAGTCACAGGGGTGTATTATTGCACACACAAATGCACCCATTGAGAGAGACCATAGAGCCTGCAGTGGCACAAGTCGTGAGGGAAGACTTCCTGATGAGTAGGCATGAATATCCATGCCGCTGCTTAAAAGCATCGGCACAGGCCAATACAGTAAATGGAAGTCAAGGGAATAATAAAGCCAGCTTTGTCTTGTCTACTTTGAACTCTGGAGGAGGTGTCTGGGCCTCTTGTTTGAGCTGAAATGCTTTTGGAAAAATTTCAGAAAGGGAAATCTCTAATCTTAAGAAAATCCTTTCATCATATAAATGCAGTGTCGTACAAGGAAGCATATTTTATGGGTATCTCATGTCCTCATTCACTTTTTAATGACTTATTTATCAGCAAGATTGCAGGGTGTTTACATTTCTACCCAACTTGGCATTATGATGTTTCATTTGGGATTCATTGAGTCTGAGTTGGTTTAATGAATCGTTAAGCGGTAAGTCACCAAAGTAAACAACTCAGCATGTGTCTTTTATACCAGAGATCTTGTTAGGCCTGAGCGTGTGCTCTCCCCAACCTCTTACTGTGGTCCAGACAAACAGGCACCAGTGCTGCTCAGAAAGAGAGTGCCAAGGGATTTGTTTCTTACTTTTTCAATTTCTGGAATAATCTGTCATCCATCCACATCCGCCTTGGAGAGAAATATGGAAATAGGCAATATTAGAAGTAAACAAATCTCTGCAGGTCCTGGTGACTTAAAGCTGCAAATTGTTCTGCGCTGCCCTTGGCAAATGGGCTCCTTTTGCATCAAAGCTACAGTAGCAGTGGGAGCCACAATGGGTTCAACAAATTAAATTATCATTCCCAACGCTTGAGCACGTCCACACTCGGCATGAATTTGTTGCCCCTGTCTGCCTTTCCTGTTTTCATTTATTCTTCTGCAGTCTTTATGTGGCTGTGGGGTTTGGCATAAGAATATGGGTGAAGCTGTGGCTATAGGTTCCCCTACAGGGATATATTCTGCAGAGATTATAAAAAATATAAAAAAATATTTAAAAAGTGTAAATGTGCTCATCCTGAATTCTTCAACAACCCACCACTGATTGGGAAGGACTTGAGTATATATGTGGGATTTGTATTAACTGATTGCTATCCAAAATACATGGGTCTTGATGTATTGAAAACATAATTGTAGTAGTACATTAAATATAGCTTGTATGTTATTATCACAATATTACTACACTGTAATATTGTAATAATAAAACCAATATAAACCCACAAGGGAATTTTTCTTAATGGTGCATGGGGTATAATGCAGACAGAGGGCTTCTCGTAATTGGTCAGTGAGTAAGAGACAAACTGTACATTACACTAATGCACAGTAAACTGTGCACTGCTGTTCAGTAAACTGAAGAGGGGGACCATTTCACATTGAGAGAACTAGCAAGACCCACTCTGATTTTAGATAAAGACGATGACTATGACTTTCCCGTTGTCAGTAAGTCCCTGCTATATGAGGCATCTAGATTCTGGCAAGACTTGTTTGATCACGATCATCCAATAATCCATCTTGTCAGGCTGGTGGGTTTAGATCAATCAGCATGCTGTGAGAACTGACACAACAATAAGTGCTTCACTCCACTGCCTGCTAAATCATTTCACTGTGTTGCTAAGGGACATGAATTCACTGTGGCTAATTCCTGGGCACAAATAATAATTTTTAATTTGCTTGTCTTGAACACGCAGGAATGAGCTTGAAAAAAGTCATTTTTGTCCAAAAGTATTGAGACTCTAAACCCCCCCCCCCCCCCCCCCCCCCCCACCAGCTTTACTGACTGTAGAAATGCAGAATAAGACAATTGTTACAACTCACGAGGATAAGCTTTAGATCTCAGTGAGAAACTGTAAAACCAGAAATACTAATAGAAGCACAGGAAGAAATAAATTGTTCTAATCATGCTAATTCTGGTGTCAATGGGTTTTAGGAGTGATGCTAAGGTATGGGTAGCGAATCAATACTGGGTGGCTGATCCACTGTCTTTGATTCATCAGAGCTATTCTGACAAACATCGATTGAGCTCCTGTTGGTTTCTGTTTCCCAGGGATTACTCCGAGTATTATAATGAGTGTGAATTGATTTATAAATGCCAGTGATTGGCTGGTGTCTCACAAACCTGTCCGCAAAGGCATCGCTTTATCTTTTACAGTAAGAAGTACCTGCCTTACTTGCAGCATTCACTGATTCGCATTGAGTCTCAATAGTCATTTTGGCCTTGTGTGCTTGACAGGTATATTTTTGTCTGACATTTCATAATAACTTTTGCCAGTTGTGAAAAAGTCCACTTAAGTATTGAGGTGAGGGATCATTGGAGTCTTTAGCAAACTTGAACTTAAGCATACTACACATTCACACACGTCCACCCACGCACTCAATCGCTCAGTTTTGATTGTCTGAGGTTCTCCTTTAAAGCTGAAGAAAAATACAGAAATTAAGCGGTGTATAGAGAAGAGGACTCTTTGGTCTGACTCTATCAAACTTCTGCAACCCAAGTTGAAGATAACAGCCATCGCGCACACATTAGAAAAGTCTCTGCTAATAGCCCCACTTCAAAACTCCTCTGCTCAGATCTCACCTGCAGCTTATTCACACAGTCTTCTCAGAAGACGAGAATAATGAACACAGAAAAGCCTAACATCGAGAGGCTGGTTGTGAATAGAAAAAGGAGGAGTGATCTGGTGATGCTGTTTTCTGTGAGTCGGGTTAATGCTTTGGTGTACAGTTATTATTCTCGTTAGAGGCTGTCCACTTGCCTATTCTGCTGTTGTGGCAGAGATTAGAGTTGTTTCTCTTTGACCGTTTCTGCACTGAGGGAGGCGGGGAGAGAAAGATAGAGAAGGAGTTTCAAGCTGACAGAACACTTGGCAGCATAAACATGGGACCTGTGTTCTGCGTGTTCTGCGCTATGACCTTGTTTGCTGACGTGTCAGACCTATTTTTCCACTCCAGAAAAAATGCTCGATTGCCACAAGGCAATGGGAGTACTCGTTTTGCTGCTAATCGCTTTGCTCCTCTGGGTCTCTGTGTTGTTGTAAGGATGTTTGTGCATGAGAGTAAAAGCCAGGATTGTTATTAGAGACGCTACTAAATGGGCTCCCCCACTCTCATGAACACTGCTGGTCCAAATATAGATTTACATAACAATAACAGCAAAATCGCACTGTTACAATCACAAAAAGGTTTCTTCCTGTTAAAAGAAAGTTTTTCCTTTCCACTGTGTCACCACATGCTTGCTTTAGAGGGTCATCTGATTGTTGAGGTTTTTCTTTCTAATGCATATGTTTCCTCTTATAATATAAAGTAAGTTGAGGCAACTGTTGTTGTGATTTTGTGCTATATTAATATTAATAATTGAAATTGAAAGTATTGCATTCAATGTTTTGTTTTATAAAGGCTCATTTTGGCTCAGTTTGAATCCTGATACATGAAGTAATTTGTGTCACACTAAAAAGCTAATTACACTGGAGTGAATGTGCATGTTGTTTTCACATTGCAGCTAAATTGAATATTCAGTTAAGTGGTAAATAATAAACAGCTAATATGGTAAAAAGTTATCGAATGTCAACATTACTGGTTTCAGATGTTATATTGCTAAGTCCTGTATCATATTAATTTCAATTAAATAAATGACTCATTTTTGTAGCATTTTGGAGTTATTGTATGAAGGAACAGCAGGTACAGTAACCTCACGGCTGACTTGAACCAAATGTGTAGCCAACTGGCCACTTAACCACAACGTCAGCTGGTTAAAAATCACATTTTAGCCCATTTTCTCCATTTATTGTGTCCCAGATTTTTGTTATTTGGAATATATATAATGAAGAAAGAATTGGAATTTGAATAAGAAGTGTTATAGGTATGTATTTATCTAAGGTTAATTTAAAAAGTTATCAAATCGTATCACTTGATCACCTCTTCACATTATAGTTCAAACCAAGTTTCTGGCCTTGTTATACAACTGTATTTATGTATAATAAAACATAATCCTATATGACTACTTTATCTTAAAAGGGCTTCTCTTATGAATTCCAAATATACACAGTGTACTGCTGATGTTATTGCTGCTGTTATACAAATAAACGACACTCACTCTATTACAAAGATGCTGTATGAAAATAAGCTACCATGTCATTTCTTTTCATTTATGTCCGTCTAACTTTTCCTTCACATGACACCCAAAGTTTATCACGTGTGCTCGAAAAGTTATTTTCCAGGCATATTTCTTTCTGTCTTCTTGCATTTAGCCACACACGTTGCATTGTATGCATTTTGCTCAGTGAGCATGAAAATTGCTCCATTTAATGAAGCCCTACTATGTTTACTCAAGATTCAACACTTCTTGGAGTACCAAGAACAACTCGCCAAGCCTTCCTGTAAGGAGGTGGTGCAGGAAGAGAACGACAGATATCCCTTTAGATTTCTGATTTGCCCTACGTATTGTTACATTATAATGCTGCAGGGCGTGACTGACTGCATGTCCAGTCCTAAAAAGAGCAGTATTGTGCTTGTGACATACATCAGTCACTTGAATGCCACTGTTGACCTATATATGAAGGCCTGGGTCAAAGGAGAGACAGGCTGGCCAGAGCACAGAGGAGATATCCTGTTTAATGAACCTTAATGTGGCATGCGTCAGACTGTGGCACACAAATATAACCAAGAGGAAGACACAATTTGTGCGCTACTTTGGTGAAAACTGAGCATAAACAGTTGTGTGTCTTGCATTGTTTCTGATTGTATAATCCAGACCAATGCACTGTGCGTTCTCTGGCTTCATTCAAAGCCAGTGAACGCACTTACTAATTAGATTCATGTACATTTTGACAGTAGAAGACAGAAAAACATGGACCAGCTCCTCGAAGGGGGAAGGGGAACGATGCAGAAGATTTAGTGCAACTCTAAGTCCTATTATCTATGCCTTGATGACTCCTCTGGTGCAATAATCAATACAGGCTGACTGGCACCAGGGACCAGGGTCCACTACAGGAAGAGGATATCTTCAAACCATCCATTATGGATGAGAGAAGAAGTGAAGGGATGGAGAAAACAGGAGATGATAGATGTGGATTGGGCTAAAGGAGAGGGAGAAGAATATGGAAAACAGGATGAGGAAGCGGGAAAAAGAGAAAGTAAACAACATGAGGAAGAGCTCATTCAGAGTGGGTGAGTGGATGAGGCATAAGGTGGAGCCACTGAATGTGCCATGGCTTCTGTTTATTTTTTTATTTCTTTGCTGCACTTGCTCCCTCTGTGAGGCTGGTTCATGCTGTTCTTCCAGTGTGACTATAAAGTTTATGTCCAGCTGTGGGAATGGACGCAGCCCTCACAGGTATCAAAATTAAATTGTCTTCTTCCCTCCCTCCCACAGCATGCCACCACCTTTGCAGCAAACATTTTGTTTGTAACAACTGTTCTTTCTTCCCCCCTCACAGCTGCATCCTCCCCCGTGGTACATGCTCTAGTCTTCCTCCTCTTTCTTCCTTGTTGTGGTAATTTTGTCCTTCTTGCTGTGGCTGCCGTACCTTCTGGCCACACACACCAATATCAGCCCGAAATATCACTGCAAAAACACTCCACAAACAGCCCCTCCTCTCCCGCATCCTCCTCCTTTTCCACTGTGATGTGAGGTCACAGCTGGGGAGCCCTTTGATTTGAAAGCTCAGTGTACATTTGTGTATGCGATGGAGGGGGCTTCTGCGCTGCTGAGTGCCTGTGATAGAAGGGGTCCAGGATGCCATGACAGCGGTTGCTAGCCAGCACTAGCAGTTTATCCTCAGGCAGGAATATATACAGCCGGCTTCACTGCTGCCAACTCAAGCTAACGGGACTGTACCTGCAAGCGTGTTGGGGTCTCTGTGTGCCTCAGAGCTGTGCGCTCTAGAACAGAGGTGGGTGGCAGAGTAGGCTCAGTGTTTGGTTTGTGTGTATACTGTGTGGTGGAGCCAGAGGAGTGCTTAGAGTTAGGAAGTTTTGCTGGCTTTTTTTTTTTTTTTTTTTGCTTATTGCAACTTATGTTTGTGTGTGTGTGTGTGAGAGAGGGAGCATGTAGCACTGCTGAGCTCTGCTGGCTCTGGGATTCTGTCCTCTGCAGAGGGAATAGCTCATTATCTGCCTCTCAGAATGAAGCATCCTACCTAACACTGCAGTGCTGCACACTGAAAGGATAAACCTATTGAAGCGTTGTATGTGTGTGTGTGCATGTGTATGTGTGGGACTGTACAGGAGTTTGTAAGTTGGTATAAGGAAAGTGGTTGTGTATCCAGCACCCACAGTGTCTGTGTCCTTTTCTGCACACTGTCTCCTTCTTTTGTATATTTATATTTGTTAGTTCAGCACAGATGATTTTCTGGGGCTTGTCTTATTTACATTTCTTACTTAAGGCATTACTTTTCTTATGCATCTTTGGGCTAATATTACAATAAATATTCATTGCTTTATTTCTTTTTTACTGTGTGTGTATGACTGTTACATCATATTGCATTATATGAAACGTGCTTGATATATTCATATTAAGGCTATATCTTTGATATGCTGGGTCTTGGTATGCCTATTAAATCAACAGCCACCTCAAAATATGTATTGTATATGTATTTTGCCCTTGATATGCATTGTTCTAAACACATTATTGTATTTAAACAAAGTTCTAACTGCTTCATAGCTTGCATGGTCCCGTGGTAAGAGTCCACCATCTAGCTCAATTTCTGCATCTTTGTGTGGCACACCTGCATGTGCATATGGTTTTCTAATCAGTGGGTTAAGGTACTACAGTAGAAATCTTTTCAAGCAGCCAAACATTCAACATTCATCCAATCATTAAAAACATAAGAAACCCATTTCTGTTTTTCTGTTGTTTTTTGCTATGCTGTAGTTAAATGAGGGCAGGAATAACATGATTTCATTCACTGGTCTGGATTTAACAATATTTCTGTCAAAATCTGACTTCTGAGGTTGCTTCCTGATTGGTTATCAGGCTGCTGCTGAAAATGATTTAAACTACATAAATACATAATCCTGATGAAGCAAATTTGTAGTATTTTTGGGTGTAGGATTATAGTTCTGTTAGATATGTTAACCTTTAGTGTTAGGAACCCCCTCGCCACACACCTTGAGTGTGTCAACCGTTTGCTGTAACATTTCGTCAGCTGTGCAGAGGTGAAAATGCATCAGGGCGCCGTACTTCAAACTACTCCTTCATCGTGGCTGTTTAGAAAGACACCTTTCATTTCCAGACAGACTTCAAAACTAGTTCTGAGATGCCATAACTCAGCTCATAAAGTCACAGTCTACAGGAAAAAAAAAAGGTATATATCTATGATAATGTATATGTAGATAGATAGATAGTGTCTGTCTCACACAGATCCAGATTTTAAAATATATATATACTACTACTACTACTACTACTACTACTACTACTACTACTAATAATAATAATAATAATAATAATTTCATTTTCTATCCAGCAATCGGAGTAATCCAACTCTTTGCCTGACAAACAAACGCAACAAGAGCTGAACATCTTTTCCAAGGAACCTTACTTATCTAAACTCTCGACACTACTCACATTAACATGCACACAAAAGCTCTTTCGGGCAGAGTGGGCCCAAGTAGTCCCTTCTCCTAAGTCAAAACCTGGGCAGTTCATTGTGCTTCTGTTCTCTTTGAATGACTCAAAGAGAACAGAAGCAAAAGTACTAAAAGGTTTTTAAGGAGGAACCATATCTGAGTAATCAGGAGTAATTTACGTTGGCTTCAGTTTAAGCATTTGAGAGACTGTATTGTTGCCGGTTCTTATATCCATAAAGCACGAACAGCAGCAGTGGAACTCTGTTACCATTATCTTAGTTTAATACACCAAATCTCAGTCTGTCTCTCCCATGAACTCCTCCTACACAGTCAGGAGTTGAGCAACCAGACTTGGCAAACTGTTACATCTTAGTCTCATCGAGGGTCTTTTCAGTATCTGATATTATGACATCAACATGTTGCCTAGCAACCGTCTCCCAGAGGGCTAAAATGACCAGTTTTTATTTTAGCATTTATGCTCCCATAAAACCTTATAAAAACACTGTATCAGTGTAATTCAGTTCAGTTTATCAATTCATCACAGTTTAGTTCAATTCTATTTTTCCAGTTCAGTTTTGATATATATTAATGTGCAAGACTTGAATATGCCTTTACTTAAATGCTTTTTATGATGCCATCACATTGCCAGGCAACCAGCTAACAACTGACTAAAAGGACATTTATATAGGACAGCAGGACCTGAGCAATTTCCAAACCTGATTTATGCATTTGTGCAAGGTGCATGCACGGGTAAGTGACAGTCATGTTAAGAGAAAAGTTACGCAATCCTCCTTTACTATATGGGTGCATATTCAACAGAACAAAAGTTTGCATATCACCTTTTAACTGTATACTTAACTAGGGTGAACAGTGTCTGGCTGATGAGTGTAATCGTACACTTATCTTTCAGAGAGTAGATGTTTGATGTTCACATTACATTTTTGCTGTATATCTGCACGCAATCTGTCAAACGAGCTCAGATCAAACAATACTGTAGCATGGACTATTGGACTATTATAGGTTTATTTATGTACGTATTAGGCCAATAAACTCAGTTTCACAGACCTGTTCTTGACAAGTAGTACACAAACGAATACTTCACTTCTTACTGAATAATACAGTGTTGATTAAACACATATTGTGCCTTATTTCGAAGCCCGTTCATCAGCACGCACATGCACAAATATCAAAGCCAAAGAAGGACGAAAGGATGTTTGTGGGAATAAAATCAGTTAAACATTGCTTGCAGCTCAAAGTGGGAATCACATGGATAAACCCAATAAAAAAATGTTCATTGAGCCCTACTTCTCTGTATGAGGTTTCTGCAGTAGTACAAAAATGACACTGTTCACAAGACAAATGAACAGTGTCACCTGTGTCTTTCTTTTTTCTCTCTTCCATGCGTCCATTCTGCTCATTGTGTTGCTGGCATGCATCACCACATCAAACCATCAAACATGTTCATAGAGATGGATAAATCAGGGCAGTGACTTTTATGACAGCTGGATGTCGTCCTCCAGTGCAAAATACTTTAATCTAGTGGATGTTATCAACATATTATTTTAAGATAGTAGAGTTGAGTGATTTATTGATTTGCACAAATATCCAGTGTGCATGATCTGCGACCATAAAGTGCAGATAACTACTAATTGCGGCAGATGATTTTTAATTTCACTGCTGATGATCACACATTAGAATCAGTTTGATTTATTCAAAAGAAATCCACCTTCATGTGCATGAAGTGTGATATTGGATTTTACTGTTTAAGCTTTCCGTACACAAGAAAATCTGTTATTTGTTTTTTCAGGCTTCAGTCATTGTGTGTAAATTGTGTGTGTGGCTCTTTGTGTTTTAAACTGCCACAGCAATCACTCAACAGTATGTTCTGCAATAGTGAAAAACAAATAATAGGTCACAAAAAGGAAGATGATATGAGCAATGCAACATTACCCCCTCCCTAATCTATTCAGGAGGGAGTAACATTGCACTATTAGTTGTCCAATTAGCTGCCAGGTTTTCTGAAAATAATGCACAGCAAACCATCCGATATCTGAGAAATATATCTACCTAAACAAATGTAGACACAAATACCTGTAAATGCGCAAATTTGTCCATTCTGGTCAGAGTAGTGTTGTTAAATGGCATAAACTGAATATACTGCATCTCTAATAGCATGTACAGAAGGTGGGGAATGATCCTCTTTTATTCCCGTCACCGGCGGGGTTCTGCTGAGTCAGAAGTCTTGGGTAAATCGTGCTGAAAGAAAAAGCAGAATCCAGCCAGACACAAGGCTTATGCTTTGCCACTGCATTCTGTGCTCTGCTCCACATGCTCTCCTTCTGAGAGATTTGCATTGGTTTTGATTAGTCAGGGAGCTCATGATTTAAGACCAGATGTAAAGTGCTTGCTAAAAGTAAGAAGGTGTACTTTACACCTCTTTGCACAATTCTCCTGACTTTTTCAGGGACCGTCTGCTTCATCTTAATGGATGTCATTAGACTGGGTTTGGTCTCAAGCATCATCTGGAGCTCTCTTGAACTGCTCCATTTGCTATGATGATTTGAAGGATTAGTGCAGACATTTGTACCATCGATACCTGATTTCATTGGGTACATTCTACTGTAAGTGCATTTCCAACACTAAAATACATTTCTCCTGTTGCTTGCTCTCTTATTTTCCATAATAACCTATGAAAGTTTAATGAACCCCATATTTAAGGTGACTTAGCATATTGAAAGATTCGAGGCCTCTGTGTGATTTTAATGAAATTCAATAAGGTTAATCAGTCCATTACTCAGAGTTTTGTTGTCCCACTGCAAAGCTTTATTTTTTTCCTTTTAGCATTTTCATACAATGCATCTAGTTGCTGTGGTGATACAGACTGAAAGCTTCCTCAGATGAATTTATTATGTGAGCCTCACGAGGCTAAACCTTTCTTAAACCTTCTGGTATCCCCTCGACCAAATCCCTGCTCTGTAACACTTGCTCAGCATCTTCCTGGTTACTGCAACCCAAAGGCAGTGTGTGAGCGTTTGTATAACACTGCTGCCTCCTGTCCCCTAAATAGAATAGATTGCACTTAAAAACCTTATACCCCCCACAGGCTGAGTGAAAAACTCACAGCTGGGAAGAGCTGAATAATATATCATCCTTTTGCAGTTTGCTCATGAGTAGCTCCACTGAAGAGGTTTGCAAAAGGCACATTACTTATTTTAGCTTTTCTTTCTTTCCCCTCCAGGACGCGGTAAAGTGGTCCCTAAACTTTTAAAGTTATTATTTTAGTTACAGGAGAAAAGTGCTGACATTTTTATGTACTAAGGACATAATAAAGCGGTTAGTATTTACAGTAAGAGAAATGTATAGATAGATATAGATATGTTCTGTTTATCCAGCAGTTATACATCCAGCTTTACTTCTCCATTGCAGTTATTTTTCACAAATATAAGACGATTTAAAATGATACACACGTTCCACATTCCTAGTGTATAATCACGATGTCCTTTTTATATCTGTTTCCAAAGTAAACACACATCAGATAACATCAGATAATTATTTTACTTATATTGCATCTGGTTTGTAAAGATCAGTTTGAAAGATAAAGCACAGTGACAGGTTCAATCATTTATTCGTAGTTTTACATTTTGGAGGTCAGATGACTCCCAGTTTACATTTGTGCGATGCTTAATAACTTTACCAACTGGAGGAATTATAAGTAAGAATTAATCTTGTGGCTAGTGTAGGTAAAAGAAAGCTAAGAACACTTAATCCTTTCCCAAGTGATTGCTTTCTTGTGTTTTCTTTTTAACGTGTGGAGATTAGTTCAAAGAATTCAAAGAATAGCCAAATTGTTGTTGCCATTCTGCTACATATATAAATATGTATATTAGAAATCTGCTTTGGATTGGGAGAATTACATCAAGTTTACAGCAAACATGCAACAACACACCTTCATGTCTTATCTCCACTGTGCTGGTCCTGCGTCTCTGAGTGAAGCCTGTGTTTTATTGATTTCTTTTCTACCTTTACTTTCTCTCTGACAGTAAAGAGGGGGTGATTATGACAGCGCTGATGATATGTGTGGCTTCCTGCCAGGCTAATGATGGAGCAAAGTCGACGAGTGAATGTTGTATCAATTTGTATTTCTCTGTGTCTGTGTGTGGGTGTTTCAACACGTATCTGTGAGTGGGACCAGAGGGCTTAAGAGATTAAACCACAGCCAGGCCACAGTGAGAAGAGAAGACCCCTCTGTGAAGCGTTCTCACTGCAGGGAGGCTTCTTCTCATTGGCGTCCCATTTGCATGGCTCCCTGTCCTGCTCGGGGAATTGGCCTTTTCTTTTCTTATCGTCCCTCCCTCCTCCTTTGCACCTTGGAGAGAGAGTGCTTCCATCCAGCAGGATTGCTTGTTTCTGAGGCAGACAATAGAGCAAAGTATTTAGGACACTTGGCAGGCATGTTGGAGGGGATGGGGACATGGGCCGCTAAGTAGCTCATCTCGTCACATAGCCACTGGCATGATAGCACTCGGCAGCAAGGTAAGCACTGAGCAAAGTCTCACACACACACACACACACACACACACACACACACACACACACACACACACACACACACACACACACACACACACACACACACTATGCCCTAATTGTTTTTCTGTGTGTCTTTTACAACTCTTACAGAGTGCTGATGGGTTTCCACTAATAGGTAACCCCCTGCTTGTCTTCACTATAATGCAATTAAACGGGGTATTTGTGGCTTATTTAATGATTATATTTAAACATTCCCTTTGTCTGGTTAATCTCTGGTCTAATGTTAGACCCACACATTCTAATAAGAGGATGAATGAGAACTTAAATTAATCTTCTTATTGTTCTATAACCATTTATTGTCTATAGCCAATGAAGAAAGGAAAAATCCTCTGAGACTTCTCTTTGTGCAATTTGAAGGCATTGATTGTTTTTCTTCATATACTTTAGGATACCGCTTCCTTATCAAGTGTAAGTAACACTCTGTGGCCAGGTAATTACAGTTATTTACTACAGTATATTTCCATTAGTAAATGGGGGCCGAGACATGTAGCTTGTAAAGAATGTCAGCGCTCTCCCATAGAAACAGCTTAGCCAACATCTTTATTGGACAGATGTGGCATGAAGTAATTAAGTGGAGCACTCTTTTCTTGATGGAAAGCACGTCTCCTCTGACCTTTTGCCTTTCTTGACATAATTTATCATACATGATGTGGCACACTTTCCATACTTGGAAAGACACATCTGAAAGCTTTCACCCCGTGCATTACCCTACTGTACCGAGGGACAAATCACACTCTGCCGTGGTTGTTGCATTGAAAGGTCATTGCTCTTCTGGATCACAGTTAATTACATTAACATAAAAATAATCTCCAAAGTTTTTTTGGGTAATGGTGACGTCTAAGTGCCAGGCAGGAGATGTCAATCTTATTCATTCATTCATATTCTGTTATGTTATATGAAGGCGACTAACAAATACGACACCATACTTTTTTTGTAATAGTTTTCACTGTGTCTTCTTTCCCCCTTTCAAAAATAGAAGAAGGTCAGAAAAATCAGGTCACTGTGAGGTTGTGGGTTCATGGTTCCACCGTTCAGGAGCAGCATTAGATGCTGGCTGCTAAGTACGAGTGGTCTGTCAGTGACAGCTGCTTCATCAAAAATAAAAGTTGTTATTGTTCTAATGACTCGAGTCACTTTTCCCTTCCATTTGCATGAATTTACAGACGCTCCTTAATTTGAGGTTAATGCAGTTCATACAGCGGGCCAGCTCCAGTGTTCGTGGGTTCAAGACTGTAGTCATTGATATTCAGGTCAGCTGAGGTTGCTGAGCCTGTGTGGCCAAAGGGGGGTTGGAGGAGGTAGTGGTGTTGGGGGACATTGTGTTGACTGCAGGGGTTAAGATAAATAGTTTACATTAGCATGACAGATTCTGTTGGGCGAGAGAGCGCGGAAGCGAGAGGACAGACAAGAGAGCCAGTCATAACCGTATCATCTGAAGCTGGATTACATTATTCTGAGGCTAAAATAACATTATTCAGAGTGCTCTCTCTCTGTCTGTCTGTCTCTCACACATACACTAAATTGAATGGAAACATGATTTCAAACTTGCAAAAAGAACACCCCTGCGGGCTGTACTGTTGTTCATAATTAGATGATGTTGAATCTGAATGCATCATTTTCTTTATCAGTGAATAATCAGACAAGCAGTTAACGCACATTGTTAGCTTAATTGCTAAAACGCAGGAACAAGATAAACATGGTGTCAGCTGCTGAAAAGAAGCTTTTAGACGTCCTTACTCTTTACACTCCTACACTGCTGAAAGGAAGGAGTCTCTATTCTGGCTGTGGGAGAAATCAAGCTGTTACAATCTGAAAAATAAAGTTATTTTTTCCATCAAGTGCCGAACCATTTCCTGCTTAACAACAGGGGGTCCATGCTTCACAAAACACAGAGATAGCAGCTTTTTTTTTCTTCTTCTGCAGGTGTAGTTGTGTGTGCGCCTTGGGGCTTACTGTTTTATCTGCTGTATAATAGGCTTGGATAGCCCTTGTCTGTGTGCTGTACTTAACTGAATCATTCTGTTAGGCACCTCAGAGACAGGAACATCTTTACCTGTAGCCAAGGTCCTATTTTCCACACAGATACAATATATGAAGTGCGTCTTTCTGTGTCGGGGTTGACGAGACAAATGGGCTGTCTATGGCTTAGTTGAAATCTAAATCAATGATTTCGTCATAAATAATTCATTGGCTAGACTAATGCATCATCGCTGGTCTGTGGTGAAATTGTACCGATTCAGCATAACAAACAAATGGACTACAGCTGGTGTGTGATTTTGCTCAAGATTTTATGATCTTACCAGGGATGAAAAGATTAAATGATGTTCTTGTCTTTCTTGCTTTCTCTTTCTTGTCTGAATTTTGATGGGAAAACATTTATTCATTTATTTAAGTGGGCCACCAGTAAAAGTAAATGTAAGTTTGTATGTTTATGTATAAAACCTCTAATCCTAACCCCATGACTTCATTAAACTAAAATAGAAAAACACACATCTCCATGGGCTCTGGATGAATTGAGCTAAAGAGACTAAATAGCAGTGCCCCTTAAAGCAGACAAAGACACAGCTGCCTCTCAGAGATGATGTCAGACCCAATGTCACACTATGTCATCATAATTCCTCTCCTTTAATGACTTTATTCTGTGATGACATTTTTATCTATCTATCTATCTATCTATCTATCTGATATTTTTAAACCCCTAATATAAAGCAGATGTGGGGAAAACAGTTATGAGCATTCTGTCTGAGATTACATGACATGATTAAAAACAAAAGTTGTTGAAATTTTGTTGTTCTTAAATACTAAACATTCAACGTTTGTGCTTGGCATCAAGGTACATTATTGCCTGACATTGCCATTTGCACCAACACTGGCACACACAGTTCAAATGCAGTTCCCAAGCAATTAAAAGGAAATAACTAAAAGAAAAACTGACTTAACTCTCTCTCTTTTTTTATCTTATTTTGAATAAATAAAAAGCTGACTGACAGGAAATTTTATTACCCTCACAGCAAGAAGGCCCTGGGTTTAAATCCACCATTTGGCCTTTTCTGGCTGGAATTTGCAGGTTCTCCAAGCTGTCTGCGTGAATTTTCATTTTGTGTGGCAGCTGAAGAGAGTTACGTAAATATTGTCATCTTACGTTTGGCAATGAAGCAACTAATCATGTTTTAAATTTCTTACACTGATTTACAGCACATCACGATCATTAGGTAGTGAAATAAAACTATAGTTGTCCTAATTCTATAAGAAACACCCCTAAAGACAGATGATTAAAAAACTTCTGCTGGTGTCTTGGCGCCCAAAACCACAGAATATATTTGGAAGTTCAGGGCATGGACTCCTACATACCTCCTACTACAAACCTGCTTTCTGGGTGCACACGGACGACCAAAAACTGAACAGACAAGCAGCAGTGTCTCACATTGAAGGACATGCACTAATAAATTTAATTATCTTCTATTTAGCTGTTTTTTTTTAATTATATCCTCAATCAATCACTTATTTGTCTGTTCGTCTTTACTAGATTTAGGACATGTTTTTTTTTCTTGTGAAATAAGGCATGACTGGGATGCTGCAGGAGATGATGCTGTGTCTAAGCAGTGCTCATTTTCCCCTCTCAAACTGATTAAGACCAATCCAGAGTTAACCTCGTCTTAGCTTCCTTTTGTAGGATTACTGCAAATCTGATGTTAATGACTGATTGTGGTGGTGATTATGATTGTATGTGTAAGGAGTGGTGGGGGGTTGAGGCGGTATTCTGGAGTGGGTGGTGGTGGATGGTATTTGAGCTTGTTTTTGAAGTCTACCAAATGGTTACTTTGTAGAGCACAAAGTAACCATGTCCATTTCTCCTCCCTACTTCACTGTGGCTGCCTGAGTATTAAAAAAAGGAGAAAAAAAGTTACTCAATTATGCAACTCACATCAGGCTAAACACAGAAAAGGAGGGGTTTCACTGACTTCCATTTCAGTAGCACCCTTAGGGAATTGTGGGGTTGTGATAAAAAGAGCAAAAGACAGTATTGGCCATTGGACTGGAGCAAAAAATCCCAGAATCTGCCCTTAAGAAGACTGTAACTTGACAAAATTTGATTTTGGTGGAATGAGGTTGGGAATCCTAAGAGGAGCAAGGAGAGAGAATGTGCTTGAAATTCATAAAGCAAAGCAACACTGGTTGCAGCAGTAACAGTTAGCAGCTCTGGCCACGTCCAAAGTATGATTTATGGGGAAGACGTCCGGGGTCCTGTGATTTACAGTGATGATTGGAGCGCTCATCAAGTGCATTCAGGCTGCTGAAATAAGATAAAAGAGAAGGAGGCCCGAATATTGTTTTTCAGAGTCTGCTGTTTTGCCATGTTGAACCAGTCTTATGTGTTTTTACAGTTTTTTACTCAAGTAACATTTCTTAATGAGGTAGATGAGATTCTTCTTCTTCTTTCACTTTGTACTTGAATGCTATAAGAAGGCTTTTCGTGGTATCCCCTAATCTCTTAAGTGCATCTATTAGGAACATTTATGATTAATGAGTTACAGCTACCTACAGTAGCAGTATAGCTGCAAAGTGGAGAGAGGAGAGGTTGAGTTCTAGTAAACGGCGGGTTTTCGGCCTTTCCCTGACACTAAGAGATGAATGTCTTCAATAGATGAGCAGAGCACCCCAGGTTTTCGTTCCACAACAGCAGTGTTGTTCTAGATTAAAATGAGTGTTTGCGTTGTTTGATTGCCGTTCACAAAAGACCCCCCACAGCACAGAAACTGGTGCTTTTGAAAAGTGTTGCTAGGATACAATCCAGCGTAAAGATGAAATCCCTTCTCTGCGGCTTTCGAGGAGCTGTGCAGCTCGGACATCATGTCCCAGCATACCGTGCACATGGTATGGTTTACAGTGCGTCTGCCTGTTTATGGCGCGGCTCATTTTTGTGTGCGTCCCCGCCATGCGTCGGCGTATTAAAACGTTTAGTCATACAGTAAGTCCAGCTTTGTTTGTGTCATGCAAAGCTGTCATATTACATGCACTCTCTTCTGTCATAATCCGTTTTTCTGTAATAAGACTCCATTTGTCTGGCGAGTGCTGATATCTCAATCCTACTGTCACACCTCTGAGTCTCTGCCAGCTGACACCTCAGGCTGTTCACAAAGAATCAATAGTGTCTGCCTCATGTTCAATTATACTCTAATCAACACTCACCAAACCAGAATGACCTCAGACAGGTCTGCTGGTATTGAGCTGATGCTCAGTGCTGTAACACCAGAAAATTAATATATGAGTGTAGACGAGGCCTCCAGGTTTGGGTTGATTGACAGACAAAACTGTGGAGTAAATTGGAGAATTTTCTCTGTGTTATTACTCTGCCGGCTCTCAAAATGTCAAAAGATGTAAAAAATGTTTTTTTCTTTCCCTGTGGGTTCGTTTTGTGGGCAGTACAATTTGAATTTCTTCTAAACACATGAACCATTTCCAGTGTGACCTGATTCTACACCCTTAAGTAAATAAAGATACTGAATTAACAATTTCACGCCAAATATTTTCCACCTTTATGTGATCTCTCCTCCGCTTCTTATCTCTGTCAAAGCTCTCTTTGTGTTCCCTCACACACACACAAACACACAGCTGTTGCTTTTCATATTGTGTTACTGGGAATGAGGCTGAGAGCTGGTGGCGTGGCGTTAAGATTTTAGGGGTAGTGAGTAAGAGACGAGACGCCTGCTCAGCTTAACCAGCGCTCAGGGTTTCTTCAGGAAATTGTCCAAATGCCAATCATCAGGTGTCAACCTTTCAAGGATCCGACGCCTTTGAGGCTGACGGGAATCAGAGACGTGGTGAAGATGAATTTTCACTGTCATGGTCCACGTAGTGGCGACAAATGGCTAGTTAAACTTGTTATGTGCTGTGACACAAGTTGATCGTGATTCTGTTTCCACGTTAGAGACACTGTAATGCTGTGATAAGAAGACTACACTTTGAATAATAAAAATGAAAAATAATAAACACGCACACACACACACACACACACACAGACTCAGAGGATAGGGAGAGAGAGAGCATAGAGAGTGATAGAGAGAAAAGGATGAGTCAAACCAGGAGGATCAGGAAACCATGACAGATACTTCTAGAGTATGATGTTTTTATGATTGATTGTGTTTATTATCCCCCTGTTACCTTACCCTGTGTTCTCAGGAGTGAAGAAACAGGTTGGGAGTGATAGTGGAAAAGAAGAGAGGAAAAAAGTGTGGTGTAAAGGAAAAGTATAAGGGAAAAATAGGCAAAAAGAAAGGGATAGAAAGGAGGAAAGAGACAGAGGAATGAAAACCCCAGAAATCCGTTATGAGCATGCACTAGGTGATGGGCAATGGTGAGGAAAGAAACCTCCATCAGTACCAGGCCATCTATCGCAACCGGTTGGGGGTTGAGGGGGAGAGAGGGAAAAGGGTGAAGAAGGGAGGGAGAGGGTTGTGGAGGTAGGTGAGAAAGGCAGAGAGGGTAATGGAGGGAGAGAGGAGGGGTGAAAAAAGGAGATGGGGAATAAGGTGGAGGAAGAGAAGGCAGCTTTTGTTCATGATTATGTGATGAAGCAGCAGAGGTCTTCTTCTGGAAAAACCTGAAGCACTTTTTTCTTCTTTTTCAGAAACTGTTCCTGGAGCTGTCAGGGTTTTTTTTTGCTTTTTTTTTTTTTTTTTACTTAAACAATTGTTTCTGTGTTCAGCTCCTTGAATTTCTTGAACCTTTTGTCCAGTTCTTCAAATCTGGCTTTGTTTCAGTTCTTTGTATTTCTCCTCCTGAATTTTCTTTGCCTCATGCTTGTGTGTCTTCTTCTGTTATACTGTGCTGTGTTGTAACTCCTGATTTCTCTTCTACATTTCTTGAATCGTTCCTGTACTTTAAGCTAGAGTACTTGGAGCTGTTGTTTTTTCCCCCCCACAATTTCTTGGATCCTACACTGCATCTCTGCATATTTTCCCAGTTCCTCCTTTTCTTCTTTCCTTTTATTTTCCTGGGCTCCATGGTTTTTTTCCTTGACTTCATTATAAAAAAGTCTTTTTGTTCTCCAAGTATTGGAGAATAAGTTGGATCGCCCTCTGCATTTCTTCCTGTTGCTCTTTCTCTTTAAGCATTTTGGGATTCCTTGCCAGCGTGTCATCAAACATTACTTGCAGCGCTTGATGCTTTTTATCCACGTCTTGGAGCTTGCTCTGCATTTCTGTGCGCTGTGCAGTGCTTCGTCAAGTATTATTTGCAAGCTTTCATTATTTTCTCCGTATCTTGAATCTTGAACTGCAGCTCTTTGTGCATTTCTTCAATGTTGTAGAGCTTGTAGTGGAGTTGTCTGTTTTTAATAATCTCCTGTTTCTTGTCTTTAAACACTTTTACATTTCTTTCCAGTGCCTGTTGAAATGAAAAGGCTTTCCAACTGTACAACATTGATTGCCAAGAAGTAGAGCTGGGCGATATGAGATTTTTTCATATCACGATATGTTTTTTTTCATTTCAGGCGACAACGATATCTATCACGATATAAGCCAAATAACTATATTTGTAAGATTTAAATGTGCTGTTGCTCACAAGTAAAATGTGAAATAATCAGCAGCTTGTTTTTATTTAAATATTTATTTCCCATAATAAGTTCAACAGGGTAGATGTACTTAAGGAACATGAGACTTTTTCAGATAAATAAAGGCAAATATTGCAAACTACACAAAAGGCAGCCGCTAATGCGTTTAAGTTTCAAAATAGAACAAACGAAACAGACTAAATTGTCAATTCCACTTAGAAACAAAATATTAATTCTAAAAATAAATCTTAGTTTGTTTTACAGAAGAACAGACAAAACTGACTAACTTTTGTCAATATCAAATAAACTGAGAACTAAAAGGAAATTCTCAATCTCTCCTTGTTGTATAGCTGAGCTTTTCAAACAGTTTTAACAGTTACTTTAGTCTGACAAAAGCCGAATGACGAATTAGCGCTTCCAGTCAGAGACTGAGGCTACGTCCACACGTACACGGGTATTTTTGAAAACGGAGATTTTCCTTTTTCGTTTTAAAAAATAATCCCGTCCACACATAAAGGCAGAAATGAAGGAAAACGCTGCTATGAACATGCCAAAGCAGCAGGTGGCGCTAGATTCCTAACCGTGCAGAAATGTTGGCCAATCAGAAGTCTAGAAGCCTCGGTGGGAAAAAGTAAACAAAGCTGGGGCATAGAAGCAGAACCGAGTCGTATGTGTGGAGGGACAGTAACTGTGTGTATATGTAAGCATTTAAACACTGCAGAGAGTAGAATTAACAGTAACAGTATTGTAGAAATTCATTTCACCGAAACAATAACGTGGCGCAGTGTGACGCATGTATTTCCAGACTTGCTTTCGGCACAATTTACAGTGCACACTACTCTGTTTTTTGTCAGACTTGAAATAGCCGAAATACCTTCCCACTACGGAACTTCTATGGCTCTTCCGTTCGACAATCTCTCCGGCATTGGAACCATCATCTGTTTACTCTTCGGTCACGCTCGGTTGATTTTTCTAGTCGGCACACTCATTTCCTCCATTACCCACTGGCTGCTTCCCAAACAAACACACGTGCTGCTTGGCACTTGTGCTGCAGTAACAAGTCACGCGACATGACGCTGCGGCTGTGATTGGTTCGGCTCTGCGCTACTTAATTTAGATTGGCTGACCTTTTTTTATTTTTTATTTTATTTTTTTAAGAGGACAAGAGCGGCGAGGTCTATCGCGATAGCTTAATTTCTCTATCGAGTAAAAGTTATATCGCGATACATATCGTTATCGTTCTATCGCCCAGCTCTACCAAGAAGCTTTGTTATCACACAGAAATTATTGCCCAAACAGAAATGTTCTTATTTTTTGTGCCTAGTTATTCTTTTTCCCCTTTCGTTCTGTGTCATTTATCCTCCCCTATCACCTCCTATGTCATGTTTTAGTGTTTTTTATTCAGATCTTCAGGTGTTTTCTCATATGGATCTGTTTTCTTAGTTTCTTTTTGTTTATTCATTTATGGTTTTAAACTTTTGTCTCTTGCATTTTGAGCCTTTTAGCTCTTATTGTGTTTGAGTTGTAGATACTCTGTGATTTGTGATAGTTTTCCCACTGATTTTTTTATACTGTATGGTTACTTCTGTGTTCATTTGTCATCCTCTCAGTTAGTTCCTTATTTACTTTGGTAGCTGACTCTCTTCTTGGCCTTGTTCTTAGTTATATTTGTTTCCTGTCTCATTATCTTGACCGTCTTTAGCAGATTACGTTTTGTTAGTCATTATTTTGCCATAGTAATCAAGCCAGGGGTTGTTTTTATAATCTATCTGTGAACTTTGTACTGGCTACAAAATTGATGTTTCTAACTGTCAAATTTTCTGCTTTTTTTCCTTTTCTTCTTTATCTCTTTTAGGAAAAACAAGCAGTCCTGCTAATGTTCCATCAACTGAGCTTCTGGCTCTAACCCCACCAGGTGGTCCTCAATTCAACATCATGTTGCACCTCACCCTGCTGCTCCATCTCCTGGTCCTTTCATGCAGCTGTTCGGGTATGAAGCACATTAAACTCAAAGAAAATAGTTAGACAAACAACCTCTGAGGTTAATTTGAATGACAGAAATCATACTTGACACTGGTGATATGCTGCATTTAGCTGAGCAGTTGCTCCCTGACAAGTTTCTTTTCAAACAGTAATGCAACATTCAAAAGGACTTTGCCATTTAGCTTTGCATTTACTCACATGCCCTTCAGCTTTTGAGTACTGCTGCGTAAAAACCTGGTTGTCGGGGATTCTTTTGGCAGTAGCAGTTTGTCAGTAAATAGTGTCTCATGCACACTTTGACAAGCGGTTCCAGCTACAAAGCGTAAAGGATAAAAATCATACAGGTGGCTGGCAGCACGCATAGTAGCACACTTGTCAAAACTGGATTGTCAGTGTGTCCATGAATGAAGAGCAAGAATGACAAAGTGTGAACGAGCTGCTAAATGCCAGCTCCAAAGGACATTATGAAAACTAACGATGCTGGCAGTCATGTGTGCTTCAAGAAATTTTTTTTATAAAAATGTAATTTTAATCAATCCAGTTAAGATGGATTTTGTTGTAATGCAGCAGAGAAATCTTAACAGGTTTAAGTAGTTACAGCGTAGCATAAATTCAAAGGATGGCAACAAGATGATAAAAAATGATACGTAGGCTATATCTGATAGGCCAAAGCTGGCAGTCGTGTGCCTCTGAGGGCAGCATGTGGCTGTGCAATCTGCTGTGTTGGAAAGAAAGCAAAGTAGACAGAAAACAGCAGGCCTGAAAATGACCTGTCTAAAAAGGAAACAACCTTCTCTTTGTCTCTGTGTCCCTATACCACAGGCAGTTCTCGCTTGTTTGAAATTTGATTTCACATGAGCTAAAAAATCAGAGCATGTGGACTGTGACTCTCTGGGCTCTACACATCTTTCTCAAAATCATTTTACTATGATGATCGTAGCGTATGTGCATGTGTCCTATCTCCTCCTTAACATGTGAGTCAATCTGAATGGAATGTTGCACCAACATTATCACACATGCAGCGCTTATTAACTAGGGGTGCAATGATACACAAAATTCATGGTTCGGTTCGGTTCGATACTTTGGTGTCACGGTTCGATATTTTTTCGATACAAAAAATGTTCATGCCTTTTTAATTTGGCATGAACATGCCAATTTGTCATTTATTAAAATTATAAATATATATTTTAACTCAAAAGTACAGTTTTTAAATTTAATGTTGCTGCAACAACAAGCCCCCGCGCTTGGGGCTGGACGGCATCAACACGTTAACAAGCTAAGTGCGCTAACGCAGTAGTTCCCACCCATGTAATTGAGCATTGCGTGGCACATCCGACATACTGTTTTACTTTTGTCCATGACGCGCTTACCTTCAGGGTCATGCTTCACTTGAAAACCAAGATAGTTCCAAACGCCAGATCTGAATGAGGGTGGGGGAGGTTCAATTTCGGGTAGCGTTGAGGCAGTTGCCATGTTGCAACGAGCTTAGCTTCTGTCTTGCTAGCTTGCGCTGTGCTCAGTGGATCTGCACTCAACAGTGCAGCCTAGGCGGAGTAGTCAAACGCAGAACCACTGAACGCTTAACACAGACAGAATCGTCAGAAGAAAAGTTGATAAAATAAATAAAAAAATTTGTATTGTTCGATACATATGCGTACTGAACCAAAAGCAGTGTATCGAACGGTTCAATATTGACACAAGTATTGTTGCACCCCTATTATTGACGTCTATTTGCTTTAAAAAAAAAAACAACTTCACATATGGATATAGGGCTGTTCGATATAACGATATATATCGGATGAAGATATAAAAATGTCTATCGTTTAATTTTACGCTATCGTTTGTTTCGAGGTGTCGCAAAATAAACGTTTACGGCAATATTTTTTTCATTGTTTTGATGGTCACTGTAGTGGCTATATTAATTTCCTAAAGTTCTCTCTTTCTCTTATATTTAATATAACCACACTACGGACGGACAAGCGCCTGTTTTTATGCGTTGTCGTTAGCAACAAAGACGGTAAAACCACTGCGTGTCTGCTTGTTTATTTTCCACAAACCTTTCACAATAAAGCGCAAGATCCTGTTGAGATTTTTCAAAATAAACTGAATCACGTGAAAGAGTATGCAGAGTATCTACGGATGAGAAGCAAAAAATAGCCATCAGGTGCTAAAAAAATAAACCTTAGACTCAAACGTTAGAACAGGCTTTTCCCCGCAGCACGTCGTGTAATAAATACTCACAAAAGAAAACGGCGGCCGTTACAACTTATGTCTAAAAATATATCGTTTCATGCATCAGTTAAAACACTCGACTCCAGGTACACGACGCCCAGCTGGAAACAAGTCGAAGTTGAGCAAGTCGAGCTGCACGAGATTCACAGAATTTACAGAAAATGTTAAAGTTTTGTGATTTATATAGTTATCGGACGATAGATGTCTTATATCGGGATATGAGATTTTGGTCATATCGCACAGCCCTATATAGATAACATACATTAAAATTCTTTGGATTTTTATATTCATCATATACCCTGGCTCACAGGAGAGCAGCAATGTAGCAGAGAATTACTGTAAACCCTGAAGCATTTCAGTGTGATCAGTAAAATCTTGAAGTCATTTATAAAGCCAGTGATGAGAGTCTAAAACAGGGGTATTATCTTGTCTTTTGGTTTTTGTTTTGACGCCATTAGCTGTATTTTGTACCAGCTGCATGCATCGTACATGATTAACTAAAGTTCAAATCCAGGTATATGGCTGCTTCATCTAAGCAGACAACAGCCAAACAGCAGTCTCTGGTCTTTATTGTGGGTAGAGAACATTGGCTTGACATTTTAGTTTAGCCCCAACAAAGATTAATGTGACATTACTGCCATGACAGTTGGGCAAAAGTCAAGTACACACTAGCCTACAGCAGAAGTATAGGCAGTGAGTGTGTGCGTGTCTGTGATTCTGTGGTTCAGTTGGCCCATAATAAGACTTACACTGACACAAAAAGTATAAATGAAGTCTAAATATAGAACTGTGTTGAACACTTATGATAAATGTTTTAGTATCTGGTTGGTAGGACTGCTTTCTTCCATTCGGTTGTACTTTGTATTTCATATTTACAGAGCCGAGATTGTACGCTGGCTTGACTTGACATTCTTTTGTTAAATGTTCCAGGTGTGTCTGTCATTGGGGAGGTACCTGACTTTTATGGAGGTAAGTGTAATTATATGTCAAATATAATTATCAGCGTATATTGTGCTGGGATTCCCTTTAACAAAAACATTCATAAATGTCAGAGATCAAGTTTTGAGGTCACAGAAAAGGCCACAAGCTTATGTGTCATGTGTTATGTTTTCTGAATATCTTTTGACACTTGGCCATAGACATATTTCTTTTGCCAATGTGCCTTTGAATCTTTTTGAGCATTCTAGTAAATGGAGACGGGTTATCAAAAGCAGGAATGTACCAAAATTCAAAGGCTCGTTTCCATCTGATTTATATTTTCTAAACCAGAGACTGTCTGCTCTGGCAGGTCAGTGGAGTTGTGGCCTTCTTGACAGCCTCTGTTTTTAGTCAAGGCTATGTTACTAGACTTTTTGAGAAGGGTTTTGATTTCTTTTTGCATTAAAAGAAAATAGCTCTAACTCTTTACTGGCATTTGCCAAGTTTTCTATTTGCTGTCCCTTCCTACAGAAATAAAAACACTTTGGTTCTTTAATGTGTTTATTCCTGCAAGACGTCAGGATGCTGACCTCTGCTTCACCAAATTTTACACAGCTGCAGATGCAGCTGACATAGTTCGCGAGGACACGTTATTTTAAAAAGTCTTCTGGTGAGCAGACACTTTTCACATAAAATACAACTGCCTTTAAGGGTTCAGCATAAAAACAATACAGTGTAACTATTATAAAGCATAGCTTTATTTATAATATAAATACAACTTCTTTTCATTGTTCTCCTTAATTACAGTAAACAGTTCTCAAGCTTTTGTGTTACGTTGATCAACTCATTATTGCAGATACTCTTAAAAGCCAAGAGAGGAAGTAAGTGTGCTACAAATGGGCTTTCACTGTTTTTTGTCCAACCCCTGCCAACTGAAGTGGTCAAACTACCAGAGAATTTCGCTTTCAGGATTCCCATTCAAGCAGTGACAGATGGCTCCCTTTCTCGTCCACAGTGGGATAGGGTTAATGAAAAAACCCAGACATAATGTTTTTTCCACTGTTTCTATTTCTGCATTTCTTCTTCTTTCAGATGTACATTAATTCTAATAGAGATGGTTTGGATCCAAGATGTTATGCATATGAACCTAGGCTGGTATTTAGAGCTAGGGACTGTATTTGAGCTGTCAGGCTTCACCGTGGTGCTATTTGGGGGTGATAGATGAGACAAAGAAGGGAAATAATGTGCATTTCGTCTTCATATATGTAGACGCACACATACACACACACACACACTGTAAATGTAAAAAAAAAGAAGTCATATTTACATTTACATAATTGATTGAGACAGCCTACATATTTATATAGCTAGTTTACGAACCATTATACTTTATACTTACTGATAGTTTTGATTATTTGGTCCTAAGGTAGGAGAGGCTGTAATTTCTGTTTTTTGACTTACTATTCGCCCAGTGTGCTTGTCTCTAGGAGAAAAATAAAGGTGAAGCAGGCTGTCGGCAAGGGATTAATTGGTAGAAGGAAGGCTTGCTGATTTGTTGCTTAGAAACACGTGATGCTGTTCGCAGGTTGAATTGTTGATGGCTCCAGTGAGCATCTTGTTTTTCTGTTGGTCACTTTTTGTTCTTGATGCTTTGCCATTGATTGTCTTTCACCTTTTCTTGAAGTATTGACCTTTTTTTTCTTATGTGTCCTTGTGGAGTATCACCTCCTGAACAAGCTGACATTATTTCTTCATGTTTACAGAAATAACAGAACATGATGTAGTTTGGGCTCTGCTGGCTGTTTTTTGATGCCCACATCAGTTGTTTTTAAGGTCACTCGGCACTGAAAGAAATGTGAGAAACTGCTGCTTAGGCTTGGTGATTTTGAACTCTTTGTCAAACCTGGATAAGGATGAAGGTGTAGTCATCGGTGTCGATAGCAAGTTTCTTAAAGGTCAGAACATCGTGTAGACAGCCTTCCAGCTGGGACACGCTGCAGAAGCAGGTTTTTTTTCATATAACTGAACTGCTTATCATTCAGCTCGTAGCAGTGTTTATCCCCATCATCCTGCTGTTAAAGCTAAAGTAGAGCTCACCTAATGCCTGCCTCTTTAGTACCAAGTGCTCACCCATTGTCGGGCTGAACGATGGCTGTAAAAGTATTAAAATCTTAATGCTGCCTTTTTAAATCACTTCTCAGCTGGACACACACATACAGAGCAAACTTTTACAGCTGCAGACTAATACGGAGATTCCAGTCATCGAGCATTACACATCAATGCGTATAAAAGTGAAAATCTTTGGACTCAAGTTCAAAGATGTATATTATCTTCGATAGTTCTGCTCTATCAAACAATATTTTCTTTCGAGTGCAGTTGTAACAGCACAGCTGGTAACAAATTAAACATACCCTGCATGACTGACCCTGGCCGTACCCTGGGCCATACCTCTGTGAGTACTTTGGCCTGCAGTGAGGCAAGTTTTTTTTTAAAAACATACGATTTTAAAAAGTAGGTTTTTCACTCCAGGGAGAGTTTGGTTTACCACCCTCGCTCATGATGTGGCTCGGGGGTTTGTGGGCAATTATTTTATTGCATTGTGCTTTTAGTGCCAGAAGGATACAATATGTTATCTGTCCCACTTGGACACTCACTTGGTCATGCAAACAAGCCATACTACAGATGTTGCTGTAAAGCACGGTTGTGATCAAAGTTAAATTCATTAGAGAATTACCTTCTTCTGGGATTTGGACTAATTATGTGATTACTGGGATACGACAGGAAAACTGCTTCAGAACATTGTTTTTTGCAGAATGGCAATGTGAGAAATGGCTGCAAATAAAATAAAGGCACTTAAAAGTGAAAAAACAAACAGATTTTGAATATATGTTTTATAATACTTCTAGCCAGCAAGTAATTGTGATTCAACTGAGATTATACCTAAAACCATAATGAATAATTGATGTCTCATTAGAAACCATTGCTATGAAAGATAACAGCCTCCTGAAATAACAAGCTTTGGTTTTTCAAATTCAAATGAGAGTCTAAGCTTACCTGCTGTTCGGCTGAATCAGACTGTCTGTGTCTGATAATGAAGCAGGTCCAGTGGAAGATCACTTCCAGCAGGCTCAGGAGACAGAGCGTTCCTGACTGTGTGTGTGCTTCTTCTCCTTTTGAACAGATGTGGCCTTTTCTTGAGACTTATTGTCCATGTTTCTTTCTTTCTTTGTGTGTTTTTGTGTGTAAGTAGGAGGTGGGATCACTCAGTTGACAACTGGGTAAATAATTACTTGCCAGCTAAACGGGAAGGCTCAGTACATCCAAGGCGAAGTAGTGCCAAAACGAGAACAGAAAGGGTTTTATGCAGGGAAAGAAGAGAACCTGTGAGAGATACAGATTAGGAAAGAGAAGAATGAAATGGAGTGACTAGCGACAGTATCGTATTGTGTTTTGTTTTGAACTTCGCATATTAGACTCCTTTGAAATGAGGGCGCAAAGAGTTTAGGTGGGGAGCTGAGAAAAGACCTTTTTTTTGCACAACAGTGAACACAAAAGTATTAAGATGAACATACAGCACTTTAGAAAAATGAATTGATTATTAAAGTTATTATGATGCATTATAATTGGCAAGACACATTTTAATAGCAGTACATCCCGTATTTGATTCAGAGCCACAAATCCCACCTGTGATAATGGTGTCAGTGTGCTTCATCCTCTAGAAATCCTTAGATTTTGTGCAAATGGTGCATATTTGGGTTATATAAAACTGTCAAGACATGTCACTAAGAAAAAAACCAAAACAGAACATGTACTGAATAAAGCAACCTTAACAACCAGAAAGCTCAGAGACCCAAGTAGTTGTGGAAGTAAATCAAAGAAAAGGGGAGCAAACCGTGACAGCAGGATTTAGATTGGAAAGGTGGTGGAGGGACAGAGGCAATCCAGGGAGAGCTTGAGACAGAGAAAATGAAACGAGGCAGGGAGAATGTAAGAGGCCCGTGTGTGTCTCCAGGCTGTGGGTCTTGTGCGGCCTGTTTAACAGCCCCCTTCCACCATCTGCCACGTCCCCCATTACAGGAAAAGCATAGGAACGGCACCAGTGCTCATGTCTGAGTTACACTTCAGCTGCTATTTCAGCACTGCAGTGCAGCCTCAGTGACTCCCTTCCAACCTCCACAGTCTCGCATTTGCAGTATTTTTTCATGACACCGACGCAGCACAGCCTAAGCCTAGCAGTAGAAAAGGGTCAGTAGATTCCCTTTACTCTACTGAATCTTATGTTTCTTTCATGTTTTCTGTTTCTTTCATTTCTTTTTTCACCTCTCTTGTTCCCAGAACATAGATCCTCACTTAATTTGCCTTCCATCAGCCCCACAATGGCCCATTTATTATATGTGTAATTTCTCTCTCAGTGGTAATTCAGAGTCCTTGGGATTTACATCAATGTCAAGTACTTGCACATGGTTGGCTGCTGTAGTGTGAGTGGGAGATGATCCTGTCTCCTAATGTCTTAATTGTTGCCTTCTGGTTGGCTGCGGAGGGTATAGCTAACTTGCAAATGTGGTTATAATTCTGCCTTCCTGCTTTTTTCTGTTCGTGACAGTCGAGGCAGAAGAATATGCATCTAATTTACTGGTTAAACTGCATGATCCGTTTTGGATATTCCTTGAAAATAGCCAGCAATCACATATTTGACTGCTGGAATGTGTACAGCTCTCGTTCTATTTTGTTGTCACGCTACACAAATATACCCGACTGCTTTTGTGATGTAAATTACGGATAGAAGGATCCTATAAATATAATGGTCCTTTGTTTGGGTTTCTAAAGGTCGCAGAGTCTGTCGATGTGACATTTTCAGAGTGAGCGAATCTGTAAGTACTGCCCTGGATCGAAGAGGCGCAGGATATCGCCGTCTGAAAGAGCCGGCCTCTCCCCATTGAGGTGTCAGCTGTGCTCTCTTAGAACTCAGAGACGCGAGGGAATAACACACATGTGCGCGCCCGCACATTTGTATTGCCGCAGTCACCTACACACGCTCTTGATCTGAGAGAATAATCAGCATTTGGGAACATTTCACCTCATTGCTTATTCATAGCCTGGCATTGTGTTTATGTCTTATTCATGCCTTTGCTCGTGATGTCTGTCTGTTTTAATGAGTAATTGGGGCTAATTACGTGTGCCTGACGATGCTTTAAAAGGAAGCTTGAACCAAGAAACGCGTTTTCATCGAGGAGAGCGCTGAATCTGAAATTTCCTGTGCTGCGCTTCTCCGCAGCGCCGAGGATGACAGATACGGTATGAAGCAGGTTTGGATTATGCTAAGTAAAGTTGGCATTTCCACTTGGAGGATTTGTATTAGTGTGGAACAATAACATCCACTGGCAACTGATAAATGCGTCACTCTGGTTTGGCACCTGACTGAGCACATCTCTGCCATAATTAGTGTGAGTTTGTGGTTTGGAATAAAGCAGAGGCTTATTACCCTGTGTCGATGCCTGAAAGAGAGTTTGTGCGGACTCAAGAATTAGATTAGTTACAGCTACAACTGGGATTTATCTAAACCCGGCGTCTAAGCTAGGTGTGCATGTCTGTGAAAAACGCAAATCAGGCTGACATATTAAATGGCAGGTCCTCACAGAGGCAATCTCACAATCTAGTCAGCATGTTGTTTTTGTTGTTGTTGTTTATTTGTATCTTTTCTTGTGTTATTTCTGAACCCAGTTCTCTTGTTTTTGATTAAACTGCCCCACAGCTGACAAATGGGAGACAAATGTGATGCTCTTGAAACTTGATTTCACTTCTCTGTAAGACTGCTCTTAGTTATTAACCCTTGGTCTGGTTTGTTTGTTGCCTGCAGATGAAGTCACAGGTTACGGACCAGTGTTTGAGGAGCAGCCGGTGGATACCATCTACCCTGAGGAGTCACCCGAGGCCAAAATTACCATGAACTGCCGGGCTAGAGCCAATCCACCTGCCACATACAAGTAACATATGCTCCGAATATACACTACATGCTGTGCATGTTATGTGCCTCTCACCTCTCACAATCCCTCAGACTGTTTTCTGACCTGCTGTCAAACTGCGTGCTCACAAAGATGTTACCTTAATGGTGATGAACAAATAAAATTCTGAAGCAGATTTAGCAAAAATAACTTTTTTTTTTCATTTAATTTTTTTGGACTCAAAATTTAAAGTGTTTTAGATCATCTGTTTCAATTTAGTCGCAAATACATGTAAATTAGATTGCTCTGCATCCCTTAAATCGGTTTCACTGTCAAGGAGCCCAGAATTAGATGTCAGAGGGGAAGGAATTAGCTTTGACCGCAGCTGGCATTGAGTGTTTAAGAGGGTTCATTTATAGTGCACTCTCTTCTGCCTTTCAAAGCATTAAAATTTGTCATTTTTTAATAGAGAAGCCCTCAGTTTATGAAATCTGGTAAACTTACGGTAAAAGATCAGCTTTAGTGCAGTCACTTGTCAGACTTTGTAATGTATGTCAGTGCTTCAGATAAGTTATCTGCTCGTGTTATTCGATGTAAAATCAACTAGAAACAACAAGAAAAAGAACGCGACTCTGACTCCTTTCAAACAGGGCGGCTGTGCTAACCCTGATCGTTTGTGTTGCAGGTGGAAGCTGGACGGCATGGAAATTGACTTGGATGCAGGGGGTAGTCACTACAGTTTAGTAGGAGGAAACTTGGTCATCAGCAAGCCTGATAAGACTGAACATGTGGGTCAATACTCCTGTTTGGCTACCAACACGTATGGCACGGTCGTAAGCAGAGAGGCCTCTGTCCAGTTTGGATGTAAGCTTTCCATTTACAGTCTGATGTGTAAAGCATCTCCTATTTTTAACAGCGCTGCCTTGCTGTACTTTCATGCATATTATGCAAACTGAAATGACAAGGACAACTGGGACAAATCAAATTCAGTATGACAAATATAATTTGTGAAATGCTAATGCACTCAGAGATCACAACTCATTTTCAAAAGAATCGTTGATCTTTATACAAAACTTACACCGTAAGTGTCGTTTTGCAGAGATCTTTAAAACATGTGATGACGGGATGTAATTATTTTCTCTCCCCTTCTCAGATCTCGATCTTTTCTCATCGGAGGAGAGGTCGTCAGTGTATGTCAAAGAGGGACAGGGTGCCGTGTTGCTCTGCGCTCCCCCACCGCATTATCCAGGTACAACATGTGAAGCCTTAGCCTGCTGTTGCTGGATGTTCCTAAAAAGAATGAGCCCTAATATTTTGCAGCATTAACATCTAGTTAATTACAGAAGACCGTAAACAATATAGACTAGAACATAATCCCTTCACAAAAACCCGAAAGAAATCTGAACCCACAAAACTCTGGGACCAAGACAAGTCGTATGGAAAATGAACTTGCTTGCATTGCTTTAAGTTTTACTCTGGTCCTTGACACAGCGACTCTGTCATGTTAAATAATTGTGACCATTCATGCACATATCCTCACTGCTGTTTTCATGAACTTGGTGAACTGAAATGAATTAATCAGATATTTTGTACACTGTTGTTAAGGACATGGTTAGCTTCTTAGCTATTAAGATAAAGAGATTGTTGTCTTCACAAGCTTACCAGATCATTCAGAGTGCCCTTGCTTCACATCCAGCCTCCTTCACTGTTTCAAAAGCAGTGGATAAGCCCAGACTCTTGACTGACAGGTGCCTTTTGCTGTTCCTCTTTCTGTTCAGCCGAGCTGTCATTCCGCTGGATCCTCAATGAATTCCCGACCTTCATCATACCGGACAAGCGACGTTTTGTCTCCCAGATAACAGGCAACCTCTATATCTCTAAGGTGGACTCCTCGGACAGAGGAAATTACTCCTGCATCGCCTCAAGCCCGTCTATTTCCAAGAGTGTCTTCTCCAACTACATCCCCCTCGAGCCTCAGACTGAACGTTAGTACCCCGGTTTCTACTTCTTGTTGTCTATTTGTTGTTGCTTTTGACTCTGATTGTTGCTAAAGTAGTAGTAACAGACTTTTGGGTTCTGCAGCTTAACAGAAAGCACAAATAGAAAATGGAATACAAAATTATAAAAAAGGTTCCAAGAATTCATGCGTAAAATACTGTGTTTAATACCAATTTATGCTTGCAATGTACAGCAATTATGTCAGTAAAACGGAGGGATTCAACAGGGATTAAATATGTGTCTACTATAAATGCCACACTTCCTCAGATGTGGTTTCCTGTATTAATTCTCACATTATTTTGCCAGTGAGGTGTGATTATAGGGCAGGACCTCAAGTGTTAAGAGATGCTTGAAGACAGGAAGTGACTAAAATGCTGCGTCGGCTGCAATTCTTTCCTCCTGTCCCTACTGTAGCACTGTGTTTAATGACAGCGTTGCTTGCTCTAAATGCATTAAGGTCATGTCCCTGGTATTGACTTTTTAAATTAAATTTACAGAACTAAATGAACTCAGTAGTAGACTGACACATGATGCTTGTTTTGAGACAGAGCCAGCCGGCTACAGAGGACAAGAGGAAACATAAACTGTGCCAAAACGAAGGACAGAAACTAAAGAGATGTATGTGCTCTTATTTATTTAGGCCGTATGTTTCTGAACAGCTTGAAGTAATGGGTTCAAAAACCAAACTAAGCAATGTTAACATTTTTCCTTAAGGGGTTTCCAAGAATCCATTAGACGTTTACTTTCATCGCTGTCAAACTCTGAGCTAGTTTTACTTGTGGCAAGCATGTGTTGAATAGTAGAACACAAGCTAGAAGGATTTGTTCCATCAAGGGGGCCGGGGACAGAGCTGAGCAGTTGTTTGGGCTCTCTCAGGCATACATGTATTATGCCGTGTCTTCTGGGTATGATGTTACATTATTTACCTCTATCTAATTTTTATGTGTGTGTGTGTGTGTGTGTGTGTGTGTGTGTATTTGTCCAGGTTTTATGAATGTGTATACAGAATTTTATACATTCTGTTAATGTGTTTAAGCATGTAAACATGAGTCATGCTTAGGGCTCTAAATAAAGCTTTTATTACATTCTATAGGCATTTCTTTCACTTTAATGCTCTGAGTATATGATTTCACTGTGTCCCATGTGTGTTCATCAGTCAGCAACGGCATTGTTGTTGCTTATATCTTGTGTTTTAACCACCTGATTACTGATTGCTATAGAACAGTGGTTAAACTTAAAGTAACTCAGTTGATAAAGAAACAGCAGAGTGGATGAGACATTCAGAAATCCAGGGCCCTGGATCTAGTCCTGGACCCGAGTTTTTAAACTGCAAATTACAAGTAAGGATACCGAGTAGGAACAGATTAATACTTCTTTGTAAGATTAAAAAAAATGACAAAATTACATTCACAGAAACAAATAACCTAATCACACACACAGTATGGGATATAAGAGTTCCATATATACGCATTATGGTGAATCTGGTGTGAGATTTTCAAAGAAAACCTTGAGAACAAACACAAAATTATTTTAAAGTATTTGTTTTGTTAGCATCTATAAACTGGGTTAAGAATCAGAACACATCATAACTTGTTGCTCTTCCACTCAGGTCCTATCAGGAAATACCCGGCTGACCTAAGAGTCAAGTTCCCTGACACCACTGCTTTGGTGGGGCAGAATGTCACCCTGGAGTGCTTTGCTTTGGGGAAGTAAGTAAGAGAGAATATGGGTAAACAAAAAATGCTAGATTGTAGAATTTCACACTAGCCAGCTATGTAGAGGTAATCCGCAATAAAAACGACTCTTAAAGGAAAGTTTAAGTGAATATGAACTCAGTTTCAGAGGCTGTTCTGCTCCGTTTACAATGAAATCAGATCCAAACATATCATTCTGTGAGCTCTCAAAGTTCTACAGCTGCTGACAAATGCTCATGAAGTCACATGATTTACAACCCATGTTTCAGAATGATAAGTATAGTGGAGCATGCAACAAGCGTTACAACTTATGCCTGCTTGTGCATTATTTTCCCCTGTGTGCCCTTTTCAGTCCTGTCCCTGAGATCCGCTGGAAGAAGATAGACGGACATCTGCCGTCAAACCACGAGGTGCATATGACGGGGACTCAACTGCATCTGTACAACGTGCAATTTGAAGACGGTGGCACCTATAAGTGTGAGGCGATAAACTCGAAAGGAAAGGACTACCACACCGCTCGCGTGTCTGTGGAAGGTAATTTGAAATTTTCTTGTCTTAACTTATACTGTAGTTTTCCAAAGTCTTTATCAGTTGTATTAAATCTCTCCTAGGTGTGCTTTATGGGATAAACTCGTCAGCACTGCTATTATTAGCACTGTCACCAGACAGGGTAAATCTTAAGATTTTCCTCAAACCCCTTATCTAAATGTTCTCACTTGCAGCTTTTCCAGAGTGGGTGGAGCACATCCGTAGCACTGAAAAAGACCTCAGGAGCGACTACACCATGTCCTGCAAAGCCAGTGGCAAGCCTAATCCACACATCCGCTGGCTGAAAAATGGAGAACCGGTATTATTCAGACTCATAGATTGTTATTGTCTTGTAACTGTGAATGCAAATGAGCTATGACTCTAAAATGCTCAGAGCCCTCTCGGTGGCTGTCTAGATCTCGTCTCTGTTCGGTATGCAGCCAAGGGTTGTTACAGGAGCACAGCAGAGACAGGAAGCTGGCACTGTGGGTAGACATGGTGTCAGGAGAGTTCAATAAAAAGCACCTTTTGTTTTTGAGCAGGTGCCAGCATGTGTTGTGTAATGCTCCATAGAAGCAACTGTCATCAGGCTCGAAAATGCTCTAGAGAGCAGCCAGTGACAGAAACGTGGGGGAGGTTGCTGGATGTATCATTATGCATTAATGAAATCCTCTGCCAGGCAGCTGAACTGCAGTAGCCATCATGTCAGCCATCATCACTTTAATTATGGCCATTTGCTTTGTAACAGAACTCAAACATTATGGGAAAAGATGCTTTATTTTGTTTTACTTTGCACTCCACAGGTTGACAGGAAAGAGATGAGATTCAGCAGCTTGACATTTGATGATTCAGGGATGTACCAGTGCATAGCAGAAAATCGTCACGGAGTCATTTATGCCAGCGCAGAGTTGCGTGTCTTTGGTGAGTCAAACAACTATCACAACACCCACGGCTGTGTCACGTTTCACGCTAACTAATAGATGCTTATTATGACATGGTGACTGTGCTTAGCCAGAATATGTATGTGTATATATATATATATATATATATATATATGCGTGCGTTCCTGTGTTTAATCTGTGCTCGACACTGTCACTCCTCAGACTGTGCTCCCACATTTGAACACAACCCAGTGAAAAGAGTGCTGGCAGCCAAAAATGGCCGGGTGGTGATTGAGTGTCGACCCAGAGCGGCCCCAAAGCCCGCCTTCTCCTGGAGCAAAGACACTGAGCTGCTTTCCAACTCTACCAGGTGAACAGTCTCTTTCTGTTTGCCTCGAATCTGTGAATATTTTATACATTTGTATTCATTCTCAAAGGCTGGTTTACCAGAGAGTTCCTTTGTTGTTTTAATTCCAATATTCATCAACCATAAACTGTTTTCAGTGACTGCCTGACACATCCGGGTTACATTTATCCATGGGGAAGTATTTGGGAATAAAATGTCATTTGGTGCTGACTTAGTTGTGAAATGTACACTGGCTTGATTTTGGGGATCTAAATAATCTCTAGATCTTCTAAACCGACTAAATACTGTCCACAGAAAAATTCTTTCGTCTTGTTGTTTGTCAGCTTTGCCATCACCAGTGGCTAACATTAAGCTCATTCTCAAGATTAGTGTGGCCGGCCTGGTGTGTAAAACCCTGTGTTGTGCTCCTCACTGGCAAAACAAGCCTAATCTGTAAGCTCTGAGACCCCCAACAACTTTTCTCCCACCCTAAATACTTCAGAGTGGGACTCACTTGAAGGAGGAGCAGGAGGGAAGTTATTGTGGAACATATGCATCCTAATACTCTGGGTGGGGGCAGAGTGGCAAGGCTGGCAGGCTGTCTCTCATGCACTTATATGAAAAAAAAAATGAATCAAACACTGCTGCCTTGCTGTTAGCACAAGCTTCCAAAAGTTCTCCTCCTTTCTTTTTCCCTTGGCAAACTCAATATCCATTAAGGAACTGACACATATTCTGAGTACTTTCATATTTTTTTAATAGTCCACATATCCCTGGACTACACACTGGGCTACTGACCTTCATATTGTGCTAATAATTTTACACTGCATAATGCTTTCTCCTGAGTGTGTGAACTATTACTTCTGGTTTCTCCACAGGGTGTTCATCTGGGAGGATGGAAGCCTGGAGATCCTCAATGTGACACGAGCAGACGAAGGCAGATACACCTGCTTTGCAGAGAATGACCGGGGCAAGGCCAATAGCACCGGCGACCTGTTGGTTATGGGCAAGTTCCAGCTGAAGAACAATGTTTAATGCTTCTCTTTGTATCCCTGATGTTTCCAGGACAGCTGTGACTTGCTTTGACTGATGTCAACCTTAGCTGGCAATCATTCCTGCCACTCTCAGTCCCACCAAGCAGTAGCGACCTCCAAATGTCTGCTATCGTTGAGTTATGGCCCTCTTTGCAGGCTGATAGCAAGCTTTCGTGGGACATTCAGTCGTTACCCAAGGGCAATGACACGAGGTTGCTTCTTTAGATTCAGCTTAGCCCCCACACGTTTCAGTGAAAAAGAAGAAGAATAAACTGGGATTGTCTGATAGAATTAAGAAAAAAAAATCCCCAGAGACTGATATGAGCTTTGTTTTCCTTGTTGTTTGTTTTCTTTAGATATGCAGTCAGAGCTGTCAAGCTTTTTATTCTGTGTTTTTACACTTAGCTCGGTTGGTATGGATGTGCAGCTCTTTTCTGCCCTCTTCTGGCTATTTTTGATATTTCAGAGTTCTCGCTTTTTTTTTTTTACACCCCAATCAAATACTCTACAGTTGATCATCTTTGAACTGTTTAAGTCTATTTTTTTATATAAGGAATCTGCTCTTTCTTTGATTTTCATTTAATCAAATTACCCACGAGTTAAATAACTGACTCTTTTTTATAATCCCTGAGACCTGTTTATCTTCCTGTTTTTCCCCACAGACTCTACGAAGATCACCTTGGCACCATCTAATACTGACGTTAAACTGGGAGAGGATACCTCGATGCAGTGCGCAGCATCACACGATCAGTCTCTAGATATCACCTTCATCTGGTCCCTAGATGGCCGAGTCATTGACCTGCACATAGACAGCCAACATTACGAACGCACCACAGTGAGACATCATGTTGTTCCATTTATTGTTTTTGAATAACCCAGGTTTGGCCACAATTGAAAACTGAAAAAAATCCCCTTGACCTAGAGTTCACGCACATCCTAAGCATATCTGAGGTCAGGTTGATGCAATACGTGGAATACCTGGTATGGAAAAGTACAGTCGGATATAAATGAACATGACTCTAAAATTCATTTCACATACCTTCCTAGGCGGGAATAGCGCACAGTATATCCGTTTAATGGCAATTTCTGCTAACATCTGTTACTGTTGACATGACTCGCTCTCTCTCTCTGCCTCTTAAAGGCACTAACCATAAGCTAGTGGTTAGCTTTTCTCATTTGTCACTCCGCCTGCTAGGCAAACACTATTATGACTGTGATTGATGACATCCTGATTTTTGCATGCAGGGATGATTTTCCCCTCGTAAAAACAGGGTTCAGTTCCATTTGATACTGTTTGTGTGGCATTAGCAAGACTGCTAGTTTGATGTATTTTTAAAGTTGAATCTCATATTCAGTCAGAACGTTGACTGTTCAGTGTGCTGAGCTCGACATTTGTGAATGCGAAAAGAGGCTTTGTTTAACTCCCTGCCCAATTCACCTCGATTGCTTCAGTTACTAGACTGATACTAATGTGCCATTTATCCATATTTTATGATGTTTGTCAGGCTGATGCATAGTGTATACTTCTTCTAAACTTAAGCATTGTCTCTTGTGTTGTTTTGATCAGAATGGAAGCTCGAATGGCGAGCTGCTCATCAAGAATGTTCAGCTGAAACATGCGGGACAGTACACCTGCACCGCACAGACCCCTGTGGACAATATCACTGCTTCTGCCCACCTGGTTGTCAGGGGTGAGTCAAGAGTCATGTATGTAAAATGTCTCAAAGCATTCAGCTAACTAAACAAACACATAATGTATAGTATCTATGAAAGACAGATTTGTTTTGTTATTTCACATGATATTTATGTAATTTTTCTGCACTATTCTCACAGTCTTAGTGTGTGTGGGCCTCCGTTGGCAAACAGTCACATACTCCCATGCACTAATCAGGATTAAGTTACATTACAACATGTTACCTAAAGTCAAATGGCAGCTGGTGCATTTTTACGCACTGTCAATCACATCTGACAAAATAAGCCTGCAGGGCCCTGTCGAAAAAGATTAGCTCATGTTTTTGAGTCTTAAACTCCTATGTTTAATGGTTGTTGCTCATTTATGTATGTTTAATATTACAGGAAAAATTAGCATCCAAATATTTTGCTGCCTTGATCATGCAGACATTGTCAAAATAAAGCAGAAGCTTAAATGACAAAAAACCACACAATTCAAACAAAAGTAGAAAAAAACCCTGGTTCCTTCTGCTAAATTTCAATGTTCCCAGGCTCTTGTTGTTAGACCTTTAACATGCAGGTAAAAAGTGCACATATGTTAAAAGAACGAGGCTCAAAGACAGTACAAGTACTGCATTTTGTGCAGCGCATGTTTAAAGAGAAGTAAATCTCTCCCGAGCAACCAGACCGTAGAACTTTTTTTGCCAGATAATCTGTCAAACCCAAGACTGCATGCTAACAAAAGTGAGGGAGAAAATGTTTGAAAAAGCCGATGAAGGAAATGCCTTGTGTCCTCAAGCATGAGACAGAACACTTAAGCTTCTACTGGTTCCACCCTGAAAAGGTCAGACTAACTTAGTCAGATACCAAGTGGCATTAGCATTTCTGCTATGGGACAAGTATAAATGCTGGTGGCTTGCCTCAAGATGGCATTGCTTGGCTGCACGGTGGCACACTGCTGGTCATATTTATCCGAAACAAATTGCTATGTCCACCCAGTCCCAAGTAAGATGAATTGTTTTATAGGAAAGTTTGTGCTTGTTGCTATGGTTGCACAGACAAAGTAAAAATTTGACCTAAAAAGCAATGTTTTTAGTACAGTGCCAGCTCTGACCTGTTTATATTCCAAGCGTAATGCCTCGGGATGAGTATATAATGAATCAGTGATTTCAATCTCTCAGCACGGTATTTCAATGAGGACAGCTGCTGATTTCTAAACTTGCTCTTCCAACCTCATATAGATGTAAACATACACAAAGCAAACACTGTCACTTTTTCGGAGGTCTCTGTGTCTTCTTTACTGTATTTCAGATTGTGGATGATTCATCGCACTTTGTTTTCACCTTCTTCTTCTTCTTGATGACTGAGAACTTGTCTTGCAGTGCTTTCCTCAGCGCTTGAAACAGGCTCCAGTGCTGGAGGACAAAGGATCTTTTTAGATAGGAATTCTAGCAGTGAATTGCTTGCCAGTGATCCCTGGTGTGTCTTGGGTGTGCTGCTGCTGCTGTTGCTTTCAGAGCAGGTGTTGACAGATGGCCAGGTGAACGCACAGCGGCTGACTGTGACGTTTCCCAGAGTGTAACCAAAGCACAGGTCCGGGGCTGCTCCTAATGGAGTGCCAAATGCCAGCAGCCTGGGGCGCAACGAGGGAGAGATGAAAGACAGCCATTTATCATGGCAGATGAGGAAGCAGATCTGCTTGAGGAGAGTGTCCAAGCTCAAAACACAGCTCTGCACCTGTAGCCTGTTATTAGCAGGGATTAAAGATAGGCTGCGGAGCTGTTTTCATGTGAATGTATGCGTGCGTGTAAACAGAGTAATGTTAGGAGTCTTGGAGCAATGTTGAAGTGTTGCTGTGAACGAGGAAAACTATTTACAGACTTTGTTAAACTCTGGATTGTACTCAAGGACTCCTCCATATGGGCTCCAAACTGTAAAAAGCTAAAGTGCAGTGTTTTATTCCTTACATTAGATTGTAACAACTAAGCCTTCTCTCCTGACTCTTGGAGGCGAGGGTAAGCTTAAGGCCTGTCCGGCTTTTGGCTCTCTAATCGCCTTAGTTCTCTCGGCTCACATTCATGATTTGGAAAAAAGTAAATTCTGGCTGATTTCTGATGCTGTGGGTTGGGAGTCTAACCCTGACACAGTCTGGGTTTTCTATTAAGCCATTTTTTTAAGTTCCAAAGGAAGAATCAAGAGGAGCATTAGGACCAAGAGAAACACTGGATTGTAGAGCTTTTGCTTAAGCTTTAGTTCATGTATGTCAATGGGCTTCTAAGCTCTAATGCCTTAATCCATCAGTCTTTGCTGATGTCTTTTAAATAAAACTCTTAAAAAAAGGGAAATGTAACGGCTTTGATGTGCAGTATTTCATATGCACCTAACATTAGACATCTTGAAAGTTTGTAAAGTTTTTAAACAGCTCAGGGTCTAAACGGAGTTTCTTTCCAGTTTGCATGTAGGAGACTTATTGACCGCTTGAGGAAAAAGTCAAAGTGAGCATTTGTAGGGATTCCTGCAGCCACATTTATGTTTGCCTCCCTTCTAACAATAATTTAAGCCTTCTTGTTATTCTTCTCT
The DNA here is from genome assembly GCF_057382275.1 of Copadichromis virginalis. Lineage (NCBI taxonomy): Eukaryota > Metazoa > Chordata > Actinopteri > Cichliformes > Cichlidae > Copadichromis > Copadichromis virginalis. Next base: position 18,087,542 of record NC_140624.1, read on the forward strand.
TTGCCCAGGTCCTCCTGGTGCTCCAGGTGGGGTGCGAATAATAGAAAAAACAGACAAAAGTGTAACATTGCAGTGGAGCCGTGGTGCAGACAACCACAGTCCGATCTCCAAATATATCATCCAGTACAAGGACCAGTTCTCAAACGATGTCTGGAAGAATGCCACTACATGTAAGAGCTCGAGCGTGCTTGTTGGTAAAATAAACACTGCTACCGTAATGCTGAGCTGGATCTGGTGTTGTAATATTTGTGGTCATGCCACACAATGATACTATAGGCCTACAAGGTGGTTAATGTCTCTTACAGATGGCTTAAATATACTTTAGTTATGCTTCGGTGAATTAAAACATAGGATGGGTTCCCAAAATAGAACTGCACGTTTGTTTTAAGGATACAACCGGCATATAATATTCAACCGTAGAGAGCAATAGCACTAAAATGAACTTGTCTTTCTATAGTTCCTGTTAATGTAGAGGGGAACGCCGAGATGACCACAGTGGTGGACTTGATTCCCTGGACAGACTATGAGTTCAGGGTCATTGCTACTAACACTCTGGGAACAGGAGACCCAAGCAACCCATCGCCTATTGTTAAAACGCTGGAAGCAGGTAAGATTGTTTTTTGACTTTGGACATCTAAATATAAGAAGGAATAAAGAATCGGAGCAACTTAATAGGTCAAGAAGTGGAAGGGAAAAAAAGAGATGTGGTACTACAGTCCAGCTTTCCGTTCTGTTATTTATTCATCATCATTCTATTATTGCACTGTTTACTTACGTTAAGTATCACTGGAGAAATGAGTCAGCATAAATCCCATCATGCCGCGCTTTCTAGTGCAGAAAACTCACCACACAAACCTCCACAAATGAGCACTTTGGTGAAACTGTATACTGAAATTCAATTATAAAATGGGAATCACAGACTTACAGTAACCTCTCTTGAAAAAATAATCACAAGTTGAAAGTGAGCTACTAGACTCAAGGCAAACAGAAGAACTTGTCCCTCTCTGGCTCCCTGAATGGCAACGTTCCCACGTGGACATTTAGGTGTTGCGTTTGGCACAGGAGAAGACACTGATACCGCATTTGAAGAGGAAGGATGTTAGAGCAACATTGGCAGGGCTAGGTTACAGCCTGTGTGGTTTGGCTTTGTTTGCGTGGATTCATAGCAATGTGGGCTCAGAGTTTTGCTGTTGCCGTCTCATTGTAGTTCCTGTGGTGGCGCCCTCAGATGTTGGCGGGGGTGGAGGGGCTAGCAGAGAACTGACCATCACATGGACGGTAGGTTGGGACTTTCCACTGGGTAAAGTGGGAAGATGGGTTACATGTTTATATATGAAAACTTGCTAAAAGATGTTTCGTTTTTAGTTCAATTTGTAATAGTCACACTGACATTTAGATTTACATTTAAAAGTGAGTGGGAAGCCATGTGGTCAGTGTTTCAGAAATCCAACAAATTATTAAAATGAGTTTGAAAAAGGGCACAGAAAGACCAGATAATGCAGATGTCTGCTCAGGATTTCAGTTATTCAGGTCCTCGTAGTCTTAAATGCTTCAGCTGAATCTTTTTTAGGCTCTTAAAGATGTGTCACTTCTTCAAATTAAGCCCAAGAAAAGATCCAAAGATTTTATTGTGTTGTTTATTATTCACCACATGTGCAGCACATACAGGAGAGCTTATCGTTTCTTTCTCACTGTAGTATAAAAGAAGAAATAAGAAAAGATAAAAGAACACTCCAGGGCATCTATAAAAAGCGGCAGTAGTGCAAATACAGTAACAGAGATGTACGGCGATATATAATATAGATATAAATATATAACTACAGCAACTTCTGAGATGTACATGGACAGTAGTGCAAATTCGAAAAAAGGTCAATTACACTTAAGATAAGTAATGCAGAATTTTTAAACTGGTAATTAATAAAGCACAATGATAGGTTTTCAATTGCTTTGTTAATCAGAACAACGAGCGTACCACAGATCATGCAGTAGAGAAGACGGGAATGATAAAACGATCGCTATCGTGAACAAAAAAACAACTCAGCGACTGAACTAATTCATGGTGTGTTGCTTCTCTGCTGCAGCCGTTGATAAATTAGCTATGGCTAAATTGTATTTTTCTTGGCTGCAGCATGACCGTTCAATTCCAGAGCAGCTGGAGGACGAGATGATATGTTTATCTTGCAGTGCATGTGCGATGACAAAGACACGGTGTCCACAAAGGAAATGAGGTGTAATGATAGAGAAGGATGAGCCAATTGTGTCGTTGCTGTATATAAAACAGGTGCCTTACACAGTGCAGTCACTGTATTAAATTCTATTTAAATATCATCTGATTTGTGAAATTTGATTTTTTTTAAGTTAGGCTATTTTTTACTTTGCTATAAAAGCTGGTCAAGAGTGACATGTGTTAAATAAAACATTTGCCAAATGCCATTTCTCAATTTATTATTCATTTTGTCAACAGCCTGTGAAGCCAGAGTACTACTATGGGCCTAATTTTGGCTACATTGTGGCCTTCAAGCCCCAAGATGAGCAAGAGTGGAAACGGGTGGCAGTAGCCGATCCCCAGGCCAGGCGTTACGTCCACAAAGCCTCTGACATCCCACCTTTGACAGAGTTTCAAGTCAAAGTCAAAGCGTTTAACGTCCAGGGAGAAGGACCCTACAGCCTAACAGCCATCATCTATTCTGCACAAGACGGTGAGCGGTTAAGAGATTCAGCCCTCTCATCTGTAACAGGGAAAAATGTGCTAAAGTGATCTCAAAACAGCATCGCAGATCAACCTGGTTCTGTTTTATTAGTGTCAGAGAATGAGGGATTGCTCAGTCCTGCTAGTCAGTGCGCCACTGTGAAGTAGGATCCTTTTAATATTAGCTCTCATGTATAATAATGAGAAATATTAATACCCCTTGAAAGTGAACCCATCGTCCCCCCTTCTCTTCTCGGTTTCCTTGTTGGGGGATTATTATGATCTACGTAGCATGAACCAGAAAGCTGATAACTCACCCAAAGATGCAAAGCATTTAGCAAGTTATTAGCTTCCACTGACAAGCAGTTGAGATAACCACTAGAAACTCAAGCATGATGGGTGACAGAGATGCTCCTGCTGCCATGGTAACACAATCAGGAAACGGTTGCCTGGTGGGGGTGTATGATTTTTACGGTTACGCCTTCAAAGTGAGCCGTCGCCGGGCAAATCTGTGACCATAGTTGCGTGCAGGCTGGTTGCGCATGCATACAAACCATCTTCCTCAGAGTTTGCCTCTGTTTACAACGTGGCGACAGCATGGCAGTTTAGCATTTTAGGACAGTTTCCTGGCAAGAAAAGACTACACACAGGGTTTAAATGTTCCATAAGTCGTGGAATAGTGTCTGATGGCGGATTAAGAGAAATGCCACTGAGAGAACAAAAAGCAAAAGAAGCCAATAGATACGTATGAAGAAATATAAGCTAATGTTTAGTATAGTAAGTCTGTGTATGTTAAACTAAATATTTAAAAATTTTGGATTGCTTTGTGTTTGATTAAAAAAAGAAAACAATGAATGTAATTTTTTGACATCCTTAAAACATGGGTCTTGTAGTGAATATAAATCTGTTCTCTGGGTTTCTTTTTAGCTCCATCTGAAGCTCCTGCAGTTGTTGAAGCCAGAGCTCTCTCTGCCAAAGCTGCCACTGTGTCCTGGATGCCCCTCTCATATAATAATTTAGATGGATACCAGGTCAGTAGAAACTTTTATGAGGCTTGATCACAGTAGTAGTCATCACTTTAGCTGATTCAAACACCTCCATTTGTGACTGCAAACTTACTTTAAGCACCTCTAAGGAAAACCACAATCAATTTAACTCCATAAAAGCAAACATCCATACAAACATATTGCTTTAAATATAAAGACGTGCTTTTCTCCAGCATTTCTCAAAAACTGTTAAACTGATACTTACATTTAATAAGGTTTTCACTTGTACAGAGCGCTTTGAAACCAAGATGGTATCCTTGCAGTCTCACCCATGCGTCTTTGTTTCCCAGGTGAAGTACTGGGAATCTGGTCAAAGTGAAGGGCAGGCCGAGACGATTGCCGTGTCTAGCAGGGAGAACCACACTAAACTAGAAAACCTGAGACCTTACACAGAGTACATTATTGAGGTTCGAGGCTACAACTCTGCAGGATATGGGCCACCCAGCCACCACTTCCGGGTCCTAACCAAGAAACCCCGTATGTTGCTCTTTACAGTAGTTTATCATTAACTAACAGAGAAGTGCTTGGAAAACAGTTCAGTGTTGTCTGTAAGAACAGTGCATTCTGCACACAAGATTTGAGCCATTTAAAAATAAACATATTCATGATTGCTTTGTTTTAACTTCACCAGCACCAGACCGAGCCCCCAAAATAATAGCTAAAAAAGTGAAGGGCCAGTCAATAAATATTGCCTGGGAACAAGTGGAACCGATGGCTAATGAGTCCTCAATAGAAGGGTACCGAGTGAGTTTCATCTTTTCATCATTCTTGTTTCATCTCTTAAATAAAAAAAATAGCTGCTGAGACCCTTTTCGTTATTTATTAATATGCATTAAACATATGTGCATACGCAGGTACTATACAGGCCAGAGGGCCAAACCACAGGCACTCTGTACAACACCTACAAGCGAAACATTGATCTTCCCCTACCTCCAAATGGGAACTATGTGGTGGAGGTCCGGGCACACACAGAAGGAGGAGATGGGGCTACGACCACAGTCCAGATCACAGGTAATAAAGTGATTTTGAGTTGATTTAAGATCCCTAGTTTCCTAAGTTGGCTTTTGTGTTTAATTCTGTCAACATGGTGTCTGATTGTGCTTAAATGGAAGAACGTATGTGGCTTAAAATACCTGAAAGAACAAATTTAGAAGAGATAAACATTCCTTCAAATTCCTTTTGAATTGTTATCTTTTAAGATTAAATTACTCTTATTCCATGAAACTAATCACCCATGAAAATTCTATTCCATCACCACCCAGGTTTAGTTTCACTCACAGGAAAAAAATAAGACTTAAGTAATTTGATGACATTTAAAATCCATATTCCTGTGGGGAAAGACACACACTTCATTCCTGACCTGCCAGTTTCTGGTGGGATTACAGGTTCAGAGTATGCAGTAGGTTATCATTTGTCACAGCTAGAGGGTTCCCATGGGCCAGAGCAGAGCTGTCACTTCTGGTTATATACTTTAGATTGGAAAGCTAAGATGGCCCGTGACTAAAGCCTTGATAGCCCGCTGACTGGATCCTCTCTCTGGCTGATGGACTGACGGGGCAGGCCGACTGCATAGAAGAGCTTAAGCTTCTGTAATTGATCTTGATGAGAAGAGGAAACCCCTCCTGTGGTTTTCCTTATCCCTTATCATTCAGTCCAGACCCCACCTGACAGCGTGATTTCACAGACCGGGAAATTTCAGCCGTGAGGGATTTTAAGTGCAGGGCACTGACAAATAGAAGGGCATTTAAGGCATTATCCACACAGATGGGGTATATCACACTTCACACTCCAAACATGGTCTTGAGTTTGATGGTTGAGGATTGGTGGGGAGTACAGTATTTCAGTATTTCCAGATGTTGATAACAACAATAATAATAACGTTCCTGTTCCATCTTCTATGTTTGCAAGTTACCAAAGTGTTGCAGTGGCTTATGAAAGCAAATACTAAGACAAAGACAAAATATATAAAAATATAATTAAAAGCATACTGGTAGGTGTCATTAAGATTACTTACAGTTTATGGACAATGAACAGTTTGATCACCTAGCAGGTTGAAACTGATTTTGCAAACACAACAGTGACACTCAGTGTCTTGGCACGGTTAGGGGTGATGTGCAGTCTCATTGTTGTTGTTGTAGGTTCCAGCTATTGATGAAGGTATACCTACATTTCTCCTTCTCTGTCAGGTGGGGGTGTCTCGGCCGCCCAGTCTCTCAGCGTACTCTCCCTGCTCTTTGTGGCTCTCCTCTGCCTGAACCTCTGAATGTAGCGCCATCTTTGTCTTCACTTCCTGTGAAGGAGACTCCTGCAAGGACTTTAAGCCTCTTTCCACAATCTTTCAGTTCCGCCCTGTAATCTGGGATGCCATGTTCTGGCTCTTTCCTCTGGAATACGTTTGTGGAAACGGACACAGAAATGGAAAAATTGGAAAAAGGACAAAGACATTCCTTATTTATCCACAAAAATGGCCTCTTTGGAGGAGAGTCAAAGGAGTTCTGTCAACTTTAAAAATATGCCTTATATAAATGACTGCACTTATCCTTCACAGCAACTTGTTTTAAAACGTTCTGGAAGTGCAAATGCTGCACTTTTGATAGGCTGGCTGTTTGGTCATTTTAAATCACAACGCTGTTCTTTCTTATTATAAAGATGCTGTATGTTTGGTCTGTGACGTTCTGGAAAATTCTTCCTACAGTGCATTCCATAATATAAGGTAAACAAGTAACTGTGAAGGGTAAGTGTATGAGTTTATAAAAAAATATCTTCATGTGTTTCATGGCTTGCTGTTCGGTGGATTTTTTTTTCTTAAATTAAGCACACCCTCTGTTAACGAGATACAGTCAAATCAAATCTCAACCGCCTGCATCCTTTCAGACGCAGGTAGAGAAATGAGCAGATGATGCCATGCTGAAAAGTAATCAGTAATTGATATTGTTTTACTGTCTAGTATAACAAGGTTTTTTTAAAGAGAAGTGGATTGGTTTAACCATGCAATTGCTGCTTATCTCCAAACCGTAACATAAGCTTTACTAATACCTGTGCGCATGTTGATGAAGAGACGATTGAAATGGCTCAGAGTGTTCTGATTCTGGCACATTTATATCCAAATACAGAATCCATTGGAACCAACCCACAGCAGCAGGAAGTGCCAACAACGTCTAAAGGAAGTTTAAAATGTAAAACTGCGGCGAACAGTGTGTGACTGTGATGAAGGCTTTGCAGAAACATTTAGATTGATGTTCAACCGAGACTGAAAGACATCGCCCGTGATCTAAACTAAATCTACTTTGTTTTGACTGTATCATTAGGACCTCAGTGGTACCACCTGGTGCTTTGTAAACGAATGTTGGCATTTTATTTAATGTGATCAGTTTCATTTAATATCTCTCATTTATGGCTTTGAGTGTGAGTCCCTATTAACAGTGAGAGTGAATGGTAGCGACGCTCATGCCCTCCTATAATTGTGCAATGTCTGAATTACCTGTGGCTACTTTATATTTTCTAACAGGATCATTGCATTAGCACCTGTTTTCATTCTCTAAAAATCAGAAGGTAAGCAAAGCCATCCGAGTCAGCTGTAAGAGCTCATCCAAAGCTCACGATGTTATTCTGAATACATTTTTGTCTTTTTATTAACATATGATCAGAGATATATAAACATTGTCATTTTTTTTGTTTTTTAATATTATATTTGTATGTCTCCGCCCAGCTCTGGTTGGACAGTTTCAGAGTTTATTTCTCTCAACTGGAGGAGCAAACGGTACATTTTGAGTTCCTCTGATTTCTCTCTTGTGTGACTGACGTTGGTCATGCTTCTTACATTGTGACGATATCAATGTCCACCACAAAGTGCTTTTTCCTGACTTTTCTTCATGCCACAAAACATAAAAAAAAGAGTTGCCAAATGCATGAATGCCTTGAACTTTGACATTTTTGGAAGAAGCAGCGGCTCAAAATTATAACATGCATGAGATTGGAGAGCAAGTGGTACATTACTTTGCAACACTTCCACATCATAGCGACTTCTCGGCCTCTCGGCTTCATGTGAAACACATTCCATACCTGAGTGGCATCCCTTTACGTCAGAGAAGGAGTAGATCCTAGACTAATATGTTCGTTAGCTGCTAAGCGAGAGAGAAAATCTTAAACTGACTAAAGGAATCTCACTCATTTGAGTTCAGAAGTGGTCCCGCAGTCTGGTACATGCAATGGCTGCGATTTGATAGTATCATTGGTGGCTGTGGCAGCATGTTTGGCTGCCTCCTGGAATTCAGTGCTTCGTTGGACATGAATGGCATATATGAGGGATGAAACTGAAACCTCTCATTGGCTGGACAAGAAACAATAAAAGTGTAGTTAACTATACATTCATATACTGTTCTGCTCTTTTCTTTGTCATTCTTGCAGCAGCTGCTCAGTGAATGCTCATCAACATGCCCCAAAAATGACTTGTACTGCTTTTCAGTTGATTATTTGAAATGATTTACTATTACAGGTCCATAACATGGCATCAAAAAAAGTGTCGTTTTTCAAGTAAAAGTACCACGGATAAATACAAACTCTTTATTTATAGGACAGGCATTTCACAAGGAGGATAGCAGACTTTCAGCTCTAAAATGCTCTATAAAGTAAGAGAATCAAAAGCATCATCTGTCATGTATAGGCATGTTCTTGTCAGTTTCTGTGTGTGTCCCCCTTTTATCTAGAGAAAAAAAAAAGCTTTTCTTTACAAAAGCTGGTACCAAATATATCAGAGATAGTGTTTCATTCTGGCCTCCATTACAGATAAGGCCTGTTCCACTTTTTCAAGGAGAAACAGCTGTTGGAGTTGTGTGTCCTATCAGGTATTGAGCAGATGAAAAGTAAATTGTTATCACTTCTTTTCTTGGATTAGGTCGAATTCTTTTTGGGGTTTTGGCCATCTTGCTGTTTCACCCAGGGTTCTTAACAGTTTTTTACCCCTGTGAAATCAGAGAGAGAGAGAACAAAAGACAGAGATAACCTTTTTTTCTGCCATGATTTAATGGCTTATCAGTCCAAGCATATGGCCTCTGTGACAGGTGGCCGTGTAACACTTTCCACAAAACACACATACAGCAATTGTTAAAGTCTGGTGCTGTGCTCTAGAGGAGTCCTACTGCTCTTCTAGATCACAGCAGGAATCATTTAAATGTAGCAGCACTTTTTTAAAACAGATTTACACAACAAAGTGCTACTATTTCATTTGCTGAAATGGTGGTGGGAAAAAAAAATAAAACGTGCATTTCTGGAGAAAGGTGTGCAGTCCCTGGACAGATTGCACTTTTGCCTTTGTAAATCTACGCAGTTCTTTCACAGCTCGGAAAACACAAAACACACTTTAAAGCGGTGCAACAGCTGACTAGAAACAGAATGCATTGCAGGGAGATCTGAAATGTGATGCTGTGTGAGATGGCTGCTGCATGCCATGCTGCATGGACTAATGTAGTTGTCTATAAACTGCATTGCCAGTGCATCGCACCCCTGAGACTATTTTCACTATTGTAGAACTACTGTAGTGTACTAATAAGCAAAGAAAATTAATAGTGGAGGAGGAGCAAACTGATAACTGCAATCATCATTTGGACTGCCTAATTGAAAAGCTGGAGGGAGAGTTAATTGTTTCAGACTATGCGGGATATTGAGCGACCTCTGTTGGAAAAGGTTAGTAACACATGAAATCACATTACAATTAAGAGAAGTTGCACAAAACTGAGAGAAAATACGCAAAATAAAATACCAACATGATGATGAGGCTCACTTATATATGACAGGATAACGAATTGACAAATCAAATAATCAAATAAGATTAAATAACTATTGCGCATCATACATAACTGGTATTAAATTCATTATATCGACTGTGAAGAGAAAAAGTTACAGAGATATCGACCCTGTCCAGAAACAGCAGGAAGTCAGGAGGTTGAAGTTTGCTGTTCACATTTGTCATGTGCTGAAAAAAGTGGCGCAGCCCATCAGCTCAGCGAGAGCAACCCAGATCGCTCAAACTTTTCAGTGCGCGCACGCCTTCATGTGTCCAGACTTGTAAATTGAAATAACTTCGTCCGAGCTCGTTGTTCCGCGTACAAAAGTTGCCCAGGCAAACTATGTGCGCTGATTGCCCGAGTGCTGGTGTGGAGAAGGACCGAGAGAGCCAAGTTTTAACCCCAGGCGGGATGGAGTCGCAAACAAAGCCACATCGCGGTGAAGGTGTTTGTCAGAGAGGATGCGGTCTCCTGCTGTCCGGTCTGGACGTAAGTAAAGGGGAGCACTGCTGTGTGGAGGCGCTCCGCACTGTCGCCGATGCTTTGGAGGAGAGAAGCGTAACTTTGGAACACGACGCCCGGATAGCGAGGCTCAGGTGGAACAGGAGGGAGCAGTGCCTTTTAGCCCAGGTGTCAACTCTGCAGAACCAGGCTCAACTCGACGCACTCAAGTACCAAAGGAGGCTTAACCAGTACTTGGTGCACATCCGCAGTATTGCAGAACAGTTAGCTGGTTACTGCAAGGTGAGAGGTGATTTCTCTAAGGCTATTTTGTGTAAAAAATGTCATTTATCAGTTGAGAAACACACAACACAGTGGGACTTTTTTTGTTGTTAAATGTGTGTTTGTGTTGTTTTATTTGACTGAATCAGAGTGACTCCAGCCTAGCTGCTGACATGGAGAGCAAGGTATCAGATAATGAGGAAATGGCACAGGGTCAAACCAAAGCACACCAGGTAAGAGAAGCACACTGCCCATAACAGCTTCTCAATCAATGTCATATTCAGGCTTTAAGCCCTTCTGCTGACATGGCCAGTAAATGTGGCTGATTCATTAAAAAAAAAGGAAAAAAAAAAGCTTCACAGCATATAGTGCTTATCCAACGTGCCCAGAGGCAACAGTGCACGTGCTTTTTGAATTATTAAATGTTAAATATCTGGTAGTATCCACTAAGACACTTCTGGTGTTGTTGAGAAAGGATGTGTTTCCTCCTGCTGTCTTTCACCTGCTGCTTCTGCTCAGCTTTAACCCCACAGCAAGTTCATTCTGTGAGTAAATGTTGACTGTGGGATAGCAGTCTGTCTGAAGAATGCTTAAACAGTAGCAGGTATTCTCTCATCACACTTCCTGCTTATTTGTCATGTTTGTGTAGTGGTGTAGTGTGTACTTTAATTTTGTGTAAGTTTATTTACAAAGGCATTGACTTGATCACTTTCATGCACATTTCAGCCAATCATAGCATCCTCTGTATCTTTTAACCTACAGAGAGTAAAACAAATGTAGGCCAGTGTCGAAACTTATCAAAAGAATCACCGAATGACATTTATATTGAGTTGCAAGTGCACTTATTAATGCATTTACAAGCCATTAATATATTAATGTCTATCTCCTAAATAAACGGACTTCCATTTTCCAAGCCGCAAGGTTCAATCTTCAAGTATCTCTTCAGATCTCAAATAAGTCGATCAGTCTGCAGCGAAAAGACTGGAAAGGCTGGAATTTCAATGTTTTGACATTTCCCTTAAAATGAGGTTTGGTTAATTTTCTGGAAGAACGACTGATGGCTTTTTAGAAAAACTAAAAAGCCCACTCTCACTTCTGTCGTCAGCAGTTTGGATTAAATGTTAAATGCCTGTTTTTGTAATGTGTTTTCTCCAGCCTGGGTGTCGTTTTTGTGTAATTGCTCACAACCGTGTCAGTATATAATTGATGAGCTAAACTGCGTGGACACGTTTTGTAACTGCTTCTGCGACTTTGCTGCTACAGAGGTTTATTAAGCCCGTTGCTTCCAAATCTAACATTAAGCTCTTGTTTTTGGTAAGCTCACAAGGTAACCTGAAAGTTTGTGTTATGGCCAGGGACTGTGTTGTGTTTGGGCTGCTGGTGGAGGTGGATGGGTTTAATCGTGGTAATGGTCACGTAAAGTATCTCTCTAATTGCCTGCAGCATGCTCAGAGTGCAACAGACTCACTTTTGATTAATGTGGAAAACTCTCCTCTGCCAGCCCCTGGCAGCAACACAGCATCTATTTTAAGCTCTGTCGTTCTTGTTTTTGTTTAAATACTCCTTTCTAATATGTCTTTTAATTATTTTTTTTTTTTTAACAGGTTGTTTGCTTCTTTTTCTTTCCAAATGGATTTTCCAATACTTTGGAGTGCTGGGTTGCTGTTCATAAAACATGGTTTTCAATTTTAGAGGAAATCCACTTTGCTGGAAAAGCGATGGGTCTTCTGTCTGTGTGGACAATGCAGCTGGGCGACTAGTAAACATCCCAGCAGAAGTTATGGCTCGTCAAAGACCTCTTTGTGTGGTTGGAAAGCAGGCCTAATGACACTTTATTGAGCCCCTTTAGTTATGCCTGTCACGTTTTCCATCCTAGAATTGCACACATGTAGTGCTAAAATGGAAAATGTGTTGCAAGTTACTGAAGCAGTGGTTCTCTCATTTCAGACAAAGGAGGTAAAACAAAGCCCTTCTCATTATGAGTCTGGGTAAAAGAAATATGTTTGAAATACATCTTTTATCCTTGATGGGTACATATAGCGTGGCCTGCAAAACTAAGACTAATCAAGATGTGTCTTTTTTCCATTTTTTTTTTTAATTTATAACACTAACTTACATTTTGTTTAATATTTTACTGCTTTACTGACAGGATAAATAAACAGGTATGGGCTGCACAAGTCTGTATGACCCATGTTATCTAAGCATGGTCTGACAATGCTCCAAAAAGCTTATTGAGATATAAAGAATGCTTTTCTTATTTTGGCGATAGTATAATATTGCCAAAAGTGCTCACCAGTCTAAATCATTGAATCCAGATGGTCCAATCACTTCCATAGCCATAGGTGTATAACGTATTCCATAGTCAACTGTTACTGGTATTACAGTATATTTATTTGTATTATGTCAAAGTGGAACGAATAAAGTGATAGTGGATGCTGAGGTGCATCTTGCACAGAGGTCACCAACTTTCTGCAGACTAAATTGGTACATAACTCAGAACTTCATGTGGCCTTCAGATTAGCTCAAGAAGAGAGCATAGAGAGCTTCATGGAATGGGTTTCTCTGGCCAAGCAGCTCCATCACAGCCTTACATCACCGAGTACAATGCAAAGGGCTGGATGTGGTGTAAAGCATGCCGCCACTGGACTCTATAGCAGCGAGACATGTTCTCTGTAGTGACGAATCACACTTGTCTAACTGACCAAGTCTGGTTTGGTAGTTGCCAGGGTAACGCTACTCGTCTGACTGCACTGGGTTAAGTGTAAAGTTTGGTGGAGGGAGGATTATGGTGTGGAGTTTGAGTTGAGTTGAGCTCTGCAATTTAGTGAAAGGAACTCTTAATGCTTTAGCACCAAGACATTTTTTGGACATTTCATGCTCCCAACTTTGTGGTGACAGTTTGGGGTTGGCCCCTTCCTGTTCCAACATGACTGCACACCAGTGCTCAAAGAAAGGTGCATAAAGACATGGATGAGCAATATTGGTGTGGAAGAACTTGACAGGCCTGCACAGAGTCCTAACCTCAACACGATAAAAAAACCTTTGGGATGAATTAGAGCGAAGACTGCGAGCCAGGCCTTCTTGTCCAACATCAGTGACATCTTTTTAAACCCTATGGAATAAGGATGGCATGTCACTTTCTTGTTAAGTTTGTTATTTCTCAATTGTTTCACTTAAATTAAAAGTTAGTATTTTGAGTAGTTGATTCAGATTTTCAGATGGCGTTGTAATTGGAAACTTTCTCTGTTCTTATCTAAACCTCAAGTAAATGTAACTGGTGATAACTAATGCAAGATTAAATGCTGGTTTCACTTCATTATAATGTGGAAAGCGAAGCCTAGATTGCAGCTTTTATGAAAATAATCTTTCAGTAATGAGGGAGACTTTTGTAATGTAAAATACTCAGATGCCAGTTTTTCTTGGTCAGTGATCCTGATCATTCCTGCAGACAAGAGCTTGCCGATTTGTTCAGTATTGTATTTGAAAGAAACAAAGGAAGAAAGAGGAGAGAAAAAACATTTGTGAGGTGGCACTGGATGGCGGTTGCATTTTTCCATGCAACTCTGAGATGAACTGATCTATTCCAACTGATTGTGTGCTCACTGGCCTAACACTGAATCCAGTCGGTGACTTTGAGTCAGGTTGACAGTTTTGCTATGTTGAAAAGGGATAATGGAAGTAAGGCACGACACTGAAACGGCAGCAGGATTAGTCAGCATTACAAAAACACAGCAACATTCATTTCCCCATGAAATTTGCCCCATGCTTGTGTAAAGCCAGATAAACATACAAATGAAACCACAGCTGAGGTACAGTAAAACAGTCCCACCATTCCTCCTGTCTCAAACCAGGACCCTCAGATCTACACTTTTGACCAATACTGTGCCCGTGACATTTCAGGGAAGGCTTTTTTTCTTTTTCTTGAAGTCCTTTTAAACTGGTTAAGAGTGGGAGTGCAGTGGCCTCAAGAGATCCGGCTAATTCTCCTTTTTGTTTATACTAAGAGAAAAGGGCAAAAAGAGCAAAAGAATGGAGAGTACACAACTTGAGTATCAGTGTCATCAAAATCCCGTCTTGCGTGACAGCAGGGAGACGAAAGCAGTTCAGTCTGTTTGCTTGCATAACAAAAGATGATAAGATTGCTTCACAATAAAAGAAAAATCTACTTTCATGTCAGTTTAACTTTAATTTTTTTGTGTCTATTTTGCATTCCCAAATAAGGTGCTAAATGAGTGAATGCCTTTTTTCCTTGGAAGTAAAACTGCTGGCTGGGTTGAACGAAAAACTACCTGAGAAATATAGAAAAAACACATTTTTGTATGTCGCAATGGCAGACGTCTGATGGTGACATTGGTTGGGCCAACAGTTTTACCCATGTTTTTACTGCATGTCTAGACAGTTTTATAATCTCCTTGTGCTCCAATTCCCAAAAGACTTTGCCCAAACAGGAAAAACTGGCGGAAAATGCCTTTATTCAGAGAAAATAGCTTACTTATTGGTTTATAACTTCTTCACTTAAAGGTGGCAGATTTAGAAAACTTGGGCTTGGCTGATACAGATATTGAGTCAATCAATCTTTTCAAGTACTGCATAGAAGTAGTGGAAATGTAGGACGCCATGTTTTGTATGCTTCAGCCCTCTTGAGTTTTTTTTCTTTCCCCGTACCTGTTCTGCTCTGTTTGGTATGCCATGTACCCAGAATTTATACCACTTAAAGTGTTTGTTCTTCTGCTGTGAGAAAGAGGGACCGCCCTGTTCACCATTTCCTATTTCCTGTCCAATTTGACAGACACACACCAACTTTTGTGCTAAACAAAATATTGTTTTGGATTAATTTCAAATTTTCTGCTTGTAGATATTTGACATAGATAAGCGCTTAGTTCTTGCTTAATGTCGTAGTCTGACTTCTCTGCATATTTATATGAAACTCTGTTAATTGATGGAATTTGCTGTGTTTTCTTAGGTGTTGGTTTGGCAACTGAGATGTTTTTCCAAAGCTGTGAGGCAGATATTGAGATTAGAATATTCCAGATTCCAAGGGTGTGTATGTAGACCCAACCAAAAACTGTGAGTGTAAAACATTTTGTGTGTGCTTGTGTGCATAGTTTATTTTAGCTGTCTGGGTCTGTTGTTTTAAGCAGGAGGTGTGAAAAAGAAAACCTTCTGCTAAAGACCACCACGCTGCTAAGAAGGGGCACTATGGGTAGCTTGTGCCTACCTGCTGAAAGGGGCCCTTTTTAAATGTCGGTGAGATGTTGGAGAGCCTGGTCTGTGGGTACAGCTGTTTTATTTTTACACCTTAATGTCCTTTTTGATTATGAAGCCTTGATGAAAGTTATGATGGTCAGTTTTCTGTTGGCATTTTATTTATACTTGACCTCAGCTGTCAGATTGTGGTAGGCAAATCAGCAAAACAACAGTGAGGATGAAGAAGGATGCTTTTTAACATCTTAGTAAAATATCTGAGAAAGGCTATTTATTTTAGTAAAATATTTAAATATTAGCGGCTGTTTAGAAAATTAAAAGAATAAATTAAAGCCCCCAAAGTAATCAGGAATGAAAAACATGTTGTTTTTTTTTATTTAAACTTTTTTTGAGGGACTGAGGTTTTTGCCTATCAGGTGTGCAGATTTCATATGGCAGCTCTTTCCTGTACTGTAGCTTTGCTCTCAGCTGTACCACAGGAAGCACACAGTGACTGGAGTGATTGATCATTTCATTCATCCTGAAGGGAGAGCACTTGGCTTTGCTCACACTTTAATGACTGTAAACCGTAGGCTGTATAAGTTCAGGATGCAGCAGCCAACATCTGGAAAAGAGCCTTGTGTCAAAGAGACTGTAAACTAGGAAGCTGAAAAGAAACTGATGAAATTTCCAGGTCGCTTCCCACTGGGGTGTTTGAAAAATGACTTTCATGCACCAGTGCTTACTTACAGTCATTACATGTGCAAACAAACACGTGCAGTACAAATACACATCCTGGTTTTGACACACTCAGATCTACATATCTGTGCCTCCTACTTCACTTGCCATTGATGCCACGAAACCCTTTGTACACAACAGCTCTCGTGCAACCAAGCAGTCGAGAAAATTGCTCGACGTGAAGCTGATTCAACCACTGAGCATCTGTGGTCAAATCCTAATTCGGTCGCCCCCTCTGTTCCCATCTTTAACATCACTGGGGGGTTTGGTTAGTCAGTTACCTGATGCCTTTTGAACTCACACAGAACCACTGATTTCCTGGAGACTTGATAAACATGTGGCTTAACCACATGTAACTGCAGCTGTTATAGGGAGACTACACTGAAAGCTTTGAGTCAGCATCGTGCTTTTGTGTGCACAAACAGCTGTGTGTGTGTACATACACATACTCGCTGCAGTGGTCACTCTTGCATCATGGTTCTCTGCAAAGGTTGTAAGGAGAGTGTAATGAGGTAATGTTGTGGTTATACCTGGGGGCAAAATTGGAGCCTACCACTGCTGAATTCATTACAGATGAACCCAGTGTTTGAAAGGCCTCTGTGGATTGTCCTCGACCGTGCATTATGGCTTTTATAAGACAAGATCACAGCATCACCTCTGGCCTTTCACTGGACATGCATCATATTCTCAAAGCCTCCTGCAGACTTTGTGCTGCACATTGATGCGCAAACTGAATTAAGACTGCCTCTGCTTTTGTCAGCAGGAGGATTAAGGCTTAATTACATCTGGGCAGAGGCTTCATAGTCAGAGAACCAACAGTACAAGGGAAGACCAGTGCGGTACATTAGGAAGGTGTTGAGGAATGGGATATAAGCTTGTGTAATATGCCAGGTGCGTTCGGGGTATTAGCAAACACTGGCATGGCACTGTGCGCCTGCCAAGATGAGGGATCAAAACAAAACTACCCTTTGGAGTCCCGGCTTTCATTCCATTTTGAAGGCCAACACTCGCCTGTGTCGGATACAAAAACAGTGAAACGTTTTGTTTTAAAGCTGCACACACATCAGCATATTAGATTTTTTTTCTTTTAGATATGCACACACATACACATAAGCTCAACAACGCAGATGACACACAAACTAACACACACGGGCACAGACAGACAGATCTCAAAGAAATTGTGATTGTTTATCATCATCAGTCTTTTGTAATAGGAAAAAGAGTACAGCATCAAGTCAGTGAAACGTCTGCTGCTTTGGTGTAAATGAAATTAACTACAGGTGCACTAGAACGGCAACAATGAGACTACCCCCCCAAAACAAGAATGGTTATATAGTTACAATTTTTCCCTCCTCATCTTTTCTGGATGTTTTTTCACTAGTTTTGCAATTAGCTAGGGTCAGTGTCACTACTCCCAATGCCTGGATCCTGCAGAGATTGCAGAGGTACTTCAACTCCTCCAGGATGACAAATCAATATATGCCATTGCTAAGGTTTGCTGTGTCTCCCAGCACAGTCTCAAGAGCATGGAGGAAATTCCAGGAGACAGGCAGTTACTCTAAGAGGGTCTTAACCCATCACCAGGATTTGTATCTGCTCCTTTTTGCATGGAGGAACAGGACGAACACTGCCAGAGCAGTCCTGTTACATCGTTCAGCATGACTGGTTTGGTGGTGGGTCAGCGATGGTCTGTGGAGGCATATCAATGGAAGGACACACAGACCTCTACAGCCTAGCCAGTGGCACCATATCCGCCATTAGGCATGTAGATGAAATCCTTGGACCCATTGACAGACCCTATGCTGGTGCAGTGAGTCCTGGGTTCCTTCTGGTGTACAACAATATCAGCCTGATATGATTAGAGTGTGCAGGCAGTTCCTGGAGGATAGAGGAACTGATACCATTGATCTGTATCCAGTAGAACAGCTGTAGGACGTTATATCTCAATCCATCAGTTGCTGCAATGGAAACTTGGCAAACTGGACTAGCCTGCCACATCATTTTTTTCACTTTTACCCTTACATCAGGTCGGCTAATATAATGGATGCCCTTCCTGAAAATGATGTTACTGTATAAAAAGCAGATAACATCACTAACATTGTGAATCTCATTATTCCTGGCATTATAACAAACAAGAACATCAAAAGCTCTTAAAATATAAAAAAATGGGTTCAAGGAAAATGAAAATAAACATGATCTTTCCTGCTGTACTGCTATAAAACAGACTCATTATTTAAGTCATTAAAACTAAAAGCACCTGCTGTCTGGTGGAGCGTTCTATCATTGTAGCTCTACCTTTTTTAAAAAACGTTTTTTTTTAACCAAAATAATTGGACGGCTAGCTGAGTCCCAATCTCATGTTCAGCAAGACGGCAAAACAGAACCACTCCTTTAAATGCTCCTATTGTCTGTTTGTGACCATAAAGACGTTTTACTTAAATAGCTTTTGTTTGACCTCTGAGCAGCCAAAATAACAATCACAGCTCATTATTGTGTACCTCACAAAAAACCCAATGCTACTCTTCCAGAAATCTTACCCCGTAAAAAGATGGATTTGTTCGATCTTTTCCAGCTTAAGAACTTGGTTTATCACATTTTTACAGAAAATAAGACTTTAAACAGTTACAATAGAGAAGGTTTGCAGAGAACACCAGTCTAAAGTCTTTTCTGATTACAGTGAGTGAGTAGCTTCTTTCAGTAATAGCCAGAAATTGGTGTTTGCTCGCTGTAGCGCGACCTCTTAGGAACTAGTTAGTGACAGGCTTAGCGTGTTACTTTTTGCAGCCAGATAGAGCAGTCTAATTCTATTCCAATCATTGCCTTCATGTTGCTGCTGAAACAGAGGGAGGTTTTTAATTAGCTAAATGGACTTGGAGAGAAATTGACTATAAATATTCATTATGATTGCTGTTGTCCCGCAGATAAAGCAGGAGTTTTAATCCTGATAGTTTCACCATCTAGAAAGCAGAGTGATTCTTTCAAGCAGATCTTTTTCAGTGTTCTTTTTTTCACAAAAAGATAATTGAAATCATGAGCGTTATGTAGTCATTTCATAGCCAATGACCACATCATCGGTGCAGTTATAGTTATTATAGATCATCATGTGGGCTCATTGAGTTCCACTTGTGGAAGATTTCATTTTAGATCCTAATTTAAGACTTTTGTACAGTTGATCAAGTGGGGCCGCATTCCATAAGATGACTTATGTTCATATTTATATTGTTTGGCAAAATATTAGCATTTATATCAAAAGGGATATTACAACAAATATCACAAGTGTTTATACGTAAGAACAAATGAGAGTGGGGGGTTTGACATGTGTGTACGATTTAAAATTTGCAGGGTGTGCTCACAGAGCAGCCCACATACGTCAGTGTTTCTTTGCTTCATTTCCTGCTAATTGATCTCCACCGTGTAGGGAAGGAGGCTGATACCAATCTGCATGTGCGTGTGTGTTTGTGTAACTGCTGCCGATAGTGAGCCAGATATATTCGACCACAGTACAAAACTGGTGGTGCTGAGTCAGCATGTTGAGGTCACAGCACTGGTGTTGGTACCAGACCTCCATCTGGTTGTGCTAACAAAGAGGCACGCTTATCACTCACTACATCTGATAGTATCTCGGGGCTCCAGATTGGAGTTGGCTTCGCCGCCGGTTGTCCGCATTGAGAACACATTGTTTGTGTACGTCATGCGTTTCTCATTATCAGGGGCCCTTGATTGGCAGATTAAGCAAAAGCATGCACCGTGTTGGACAAGTCGACAGCTGAATGCAGCGTAGGAAGCGTAACAGCATGATCTAACCAGCAGATGGCAGGAAGCACACACGTGTACGCTGTGTCTCATGGTTATTGGCAAACCCGCACAGATGTTGGTAGTGCTCCCGATTTGCAGTTTTTAATCTCATTAAGATAGATTGCTTCATGTGAATGATTGATGTTTGGCTGCACATGTGACAGCTGTGTGTGTCTGATTCGCACAGCTCTTCCTCGCCAAGTGCTGTCATCAGCAACAGTCAAAAGTCATTATAAATAATACTCTGAAATTCTTCTAAATTATGCATACACTTTAGACATGTTTAAGAAATGTACTGTTTTTAATCTTGAACTGTGTCTGTGCATACGTGCTATGCAGAAGATCTCCATCTCTCCAGTACTTGAAAGGATTTGGTGCTGCTGTGCTCACTTTCTCTCTCTCTCTCTCAATTCTAATCTTTCTCCCAGTATGACTCATCTAAGCTGTGGACTCTGCTTCTCTTCTGTGCATTCGTATCAAGTGGATCATATGGCCCCTCACGTAACTGCACGCTACCTTGCCTTTTGTGTTACATATCTCACAGGGTGGGTGTAGACACAGAAGTGGAATAGGATCTCTGCATAAACATGTGGTATAGACAGCTGAACGAAACACTTTTGAGGTTTAGATTTTGACTTGTTTAACAACTTTTACTGCCTACAGTGACACGCCGGAGGGACCCGAGGACAGACTCGCTTGTTGTTCTCCCCATTAGCTTGAACCAGTTGTTGATTAAGTTTCAATAGAGTCTCACTAGTTAGTTTCCTCCCACTAGCCTCCTAATGAATGCCGGGGATGATTTGGCTACGATTGTCTTCCCTCATCACTGCAAATGACTGTTGAATACTGCTGCATTGTAAAATCAATAGCCTTGGACTATCAGAGCCCTGAACAGTCACAGATTACTGATGAGGGTGATTTGAGGTGTTTAGCTGTGAATGTGAGTGTGTTTTGGCTGCATATGTGTGTAGACGGAGGGAAATGCAGAACGACAAAGAAGGCGCGTGCGTGTGTGAGAAGAGAAAAGAAACAAAAGAAAAGATGAAAACCAAGAAATATTGATCGTATCTATTTTTGTTCACACGCCTGATTGTTTCCTTTGAGATAATGCCTTGGAAGTAGACAAAATCTCCATCTATACAAATGACAGAAATTTCCTCTTCCCAACAGAGGGAGGGCTAAAATCGATGTCAGCTAGCAATCTGTGGCTAATCAAAGTGAATAGTTGGCCCCCTGTTGCAGACAGCAGCTTTAGTCCTTATTGTTTTTAAGCCTGTTTAATTGGCTCTGGGTTCCACATGCTGACAACGAATGGTGAGACAATGTTTTTGTTCATTTTAAGAGAATTTATTAAGCGTTTGTTTCTCATCCTCATCCAGTAGCGTACTGAGCGATTGTGTAATTTGGTATTCTCTTTGTCTTGACTCAGCTGCCTTTGGACGGGCAACTTGCTGTTCTTTGCTGCGGCGCAGGCAGTGTGATTCATCATTTTGGTACTGTGGTCTTGGAATTTTTATTCCATTTTCAGCCTCTTTTTTTGTGTGCTTTACATAGCTACATTATTTCAAAGGTCTTTCCATCTTATCAATGTGTATGTTTGTACACAACCAAAGGCCATAAATCAAAGCTGCATTTGCACTCTGCATAATGTATCTCATGTTTCAATGAGGAAATGCGGGTGATCTTATGAATAATACAAGCTGCTCACTCTTCGATGCCAATACAGATAATAATAAAGCAGGCTTCTATCAAATGTGGGCCAACCATGAGTGCCACAGAGCCGGGTACATTAGCTGTGGACGGCTGGTGATAAATCAGGCATTCACAGAGAGGATTGCCTGGCACAGGGAGCTCCCTCCAGAGGCCTCCCGGAGCTGTGCCATACGGTGAGGCAAGGCATTCAGAATCCCCTCCTTACACGGTACCACAGGTCTCCAGGGTAGCTTTTAATCGCCACAAATGGGCGGCAATAACAACTGGCTATATTTTACATTCTGTCCGATAGTTACGGCCTCCTGTAGCTTTTACGACAAGGAGATGTCAGGTTCCTGCCATAATTGGCTCTTCTATGGGGATTTTATGACTATGTTTACTTTGTGAGGATGACTATGGGATGCAGTGCTGTCTTAAGGGCCCGCTGGGTTTGGCTGGTTGATGTACTTTCCATTTGTTGCTACGTACAGTGAGGGTGTCTAATGGTCAGACACTGTATTGTCTCCTGATTGATGTATGTAAGGCTGAGGCCAGGGTGGTTGGAGTTATCTGAGCCCAACTCTGACCATCTTACTTTACATCCTTAGAGTCAGGGAGCAGGGAGACCTGCTGCTGTCACTGTGCTGATGGATGGCTGCGATCTGGGCCAATCTGGGTCTATTCTCATACATTTCCATCCAGCCATAAGTGCTGGGGGAGGGTTTTTGCTCAATTCATTGGATTAAAGCAGCGAGCGAAGTGTAAGTAACCTCTTTAGTTGTCTTTAACCAGGCAAACTTGTAGTTTATCCTCCCAGTACGTTTCTGTCACAATGCAAGGCTCCTACAACCCACAGCAAAGCACCCTCACATCTCCTGGTGTGTTGTAATAATTCTTACACTCGGGGCTGACCTGCTGTGCATGGAAGCACGATGTTCTCATCAACAGATGAGAAACCATTAAACGTAATCTCCTCGTGTGGAGAAAATTGCAATGCATCTCTCAGCCCAATGAGGCATGGCAGAATTATCTTTGTCTCCTGTTTTTGCCTTCCTTGTTTGATGTTAAAGTATGATGAGGTGATAAGAGGATATCCTCAAATGCAGACCGCACCACGACCCCCGCACATTAAGTCTCAAAAGTGAGCCAAGTCATTATCTTGCATTTCCTTTAATCTTACCTCTTGTCAGTGGCAGCATTTGGGCCCAAAATGAGGGCTCAGCGTTGGTCACACGGAACAACTAAAATCGAATTATCTGCAGTGTGAGCGAATGCACTGAATGACTTATTTGCTTTGCAGCTAATGTCATGATGGTGGTTGGGGCAGGTTTGTGGCATGTTATTAACTAACGTGTTACTCATGTCGAAGTACTTGGAAATCATTTCAGAAAAAAAATCTTCAAAATGCTGCCTTGAAGCTTTAGTCGTAGAACAACTAATGCTTTGTCAGTCTGCATATCTGAAAATGTATTTTCATAGATTTGCAATATTCCAGTTCAGTCTGCATGCAGAAGATAGTGATTCAAAATACCCAGTGTAGTGTTGCTTTGCTGAGGATGCTCTAGGAGCTGACTTATGTGAACTTAGTGTAAACAAGCAATAAGAGCATACCAGCAGGAAAAGTGAAGGACTATCAAACGCAGCTTTTGAAGACATAATATTATGCAATTAGATATGTAATTTAATTATGGCTTCAATGGTTTAAGATAAGATAAGATAAGATAGAACTTTATTAATCCCTCGGGTGGGTTCCTCTGGGAAATTCGATTTCCAAAAAAGCACAGTACCGACAGAAGTTACAGAGTTATACACACACACATATATATAAATACAGAGACAATATAAATAAAATATACGAAGGGGATAAATAGAATAAATAGGAATAAAAATAAAAATACAAGTGAATTGCACATTTCAAGTATTGAGTCTATTGCACCGTTGACTATTTACAAAAGTATTGCACAAAAGGTATTGCACAGTGAGGTGAAGAGGCACTACAGCTTAGTTGTTCCCTCCTTTGTCCTCCTGTTTCCCCTCCCTCTCCCCTCCAGAGAGGAGTTAAACAGTCTGATGGCGTGTGGGACAAAGGAGTTTAATGTTGAGTTGAGTTTAATGTTGAGAAAACACATTTGTCCCCCTATATATTTCTGCAGCATCTCTGCTTTTTGTTATACTCCTTGAGAAGGAACAGTGTTGCGATTTTTCTTATTTACACCAAGGTTTATACTGTCAGGCCTTACTGTCAGTGTGAGCAGGTTAGAAAGAAAATTGCATCCTATTGTGAAAAACCCAACAGTATAGAAATCTGTACCAGTTACCAGTTTAAAAAAAAACCCCAAACAAAACACAATGATCCTGCTGTCACAGGTTACACACCGTGCAGCTTTCTAAGCTTTGGTGGTTCCACAGTCTACGAGGAGCACCTGTGAGAGCAGCAGCTGGTCACTTTGGAAGCAGATCATATGTCAGTACATGAGGAGAGGATTGCCATTAGTCACTTTTCAATCACTGCTCTGCTTTCTTAATGGGCTATAATGTACTTGCTCGGTCAGGTAAGAGCCACCTATCATATCACTGTGGTGCTGTTTTTTTTTTTTATTGATGCCGAATTCTTGCAAATATAAGAATAAAGTAAATGTGAGAACCAGATATTTTTGGAGAACTCTGGTCTACATAAAGTCTGTTGTCTGTCTGTCACTGTATCTTGTCAGCATGAGGTAGCTTTAACATTTCTCATTTATATCCTTATTTTCATTAATATAATAATGTCTCATAACATTATTATCTATTTGTAGCTATTTGTGCAGTCACAAGGTCAGTCTCAAAGACAAACAGTTATTTTTTCATGGTTGAACCTTATTATTTATTTATTTACTGTTGGTGACCACTTTTACTGATGAGCTGGTTCAGTGCCCATTCGAGGAACCTTCCTTTTTCCTTCCATTTGTTCACATTTTTGTTTTTTTGCTTCAGTGAGCCTTCACCAAACATGGCTCTGCACTTCCCTCTGATGTGTAGTATTGTAGTGCTTTGGTAACCGCACAGTCCCACAACATCGCATTCATTATTTATAGTGATAAATATCCATGACATTGAAGGAAATGTGTGTGTGTGTGTGAGTGTGTGAATGCTCTTGGCTTGTCAACAAGAGCAGACAGCACATTGTTCTACAAGTGGTTGTAGGAGTCTGTGTGTTCGTGCACGTGTGTTTGTGCGTGCCGTAATGAAAGTGTAAAAATGAGCCGCAGCACTCTAACAGCAGTCGCCCTTTTGTCTTCTCAGCTCCCTGCACCCGCTTCCTGCATGACACCATCAGACTGACACACTCCTTTGTGCTTTATAGCACACAGCTGGCTATCAGTGACATGTGCATGTATTTACCCTTGTGCATGTCTGATTGTGTCTGCGTGTGGCCACATGCTGTGCTGTGCCACTGCTGCACCTGTTTCATGTTTCTTATCATGCTCATCATTTCACAAAGCCTTACAGGCCTTAGCACGTGAGACATAAACACACACTCACCCACCTCGATGAATAATTAAGAAGGTGCCATGTAGATAAGAGGCCAGTGTACCTCAGAGCGCCAAACACGCTCGGATTAAACGCTTTTTGTTTCCTCCGCCATGTGTTTGACTTCTCGTCTGCAAGTTCTGTCAACGTACACACACACACACACACACACACACACACACACACACATAATTTGACATGAGTAACTGCGAAAGGTTGAATTTAAGGGGCCTGTTCACTCATGTTATATAGTGTTTGGGTTTATTTGTCCAAGTTTTGAGAAATCAGCCTCTTTGATGTTTTACCCCTCCCACCCAAATCTATTCTAGGGCAATATGACTTTTTTGGATTCTCAGCATAAAAAGAAGATATCTAAAAAATTCAGTAGTAACACCTCTTGCGTCTGTGCAATCCAAACATCTAGCTGCTGTCAACAGTTTTCACTTCCTGTCAAACTCCTTGGAAAACAAGCTAGTACTAAAGTTTTCATGATTTTGTGTTAGCTTTGGGTAAACCCACCCTCTTTTTTCCTTTGTCTTTTTTTTAGTTAAAGCACCTAATAAAACGATTCCCCTAATCCCATACCATAAAATGCGTAATTACAATAATAAATGCAAAGCTGCTGTGCCGAGGCCAAAAAACATTTCAGAGGAATTATCAGTGTGTTTGCATTTCTAGGTCTAGCATGTCGTCAGTATGTAATTGAGGATGCTGTTATCATGGCAGTCAGAGCACTGAGAGCCATTAACAGGCCAGTCTTTAATGACATTCTGTATTATGGATGCCTTGTGCGTACAGTTTCATCAGAGGTCATAAACACTGGCCAAGTCAGCAAACTCCACTCATTAAGAGACATTTAAATGTAATTATTTATTGATGCCTCTTTTGATCTATTGTCCCGGCTGCAGTGATGTAAGTTTTTATTTTTCATGTCATGAGGCCTGGTTGCTGAGATTGCCCAGGTTAACAGCTGTATTAACTAATGCAATTAATGTGGTCTTAAAAAGGATGAAGGGAGAAGAAATAAAAATGGCGAAGGCATGCTTTAATAAGCGTTCCAACAAGTCTCGCATGCAAAACCCTTCAGTGGGAATTTTCCATATTTTGGAAAAGGTTTTGTTCAGTTCAGTTCATTTTTATTTCAAACATTTCAAACATGTGCCTTCACAATCATTAAAAAAATATCATTCCATTATTTGTTTGAAAAGGAGTAGGCTGAAGTATTTACTTATTTGTCCCTACCCCCTCAAGTTTTACCTCTCATTCATTTATTTATTTATTTTTTGTCTTTGTTCAATTTAGACAAACCCAAATATGGTGAGAGGTGAGACTTCAGTACTTTCTAGAAAGTGTGTTGTGGGGGAACTAATGAAAGGACTTAAAAAATCAACACACATTTGATTAGATTTGTAACAAATAGCTAATTTCATGGACCATGTAAAGTTTTATTGGCCATTTTATGGGATGCGTTCATGGAGTGCCAACACAGTTCGCCTGTTTGACATTTCCTGCAGCCAGGATGATAAAGCTGTTGAACCGACACGTTTTATGAAAGACGTTTTTGCTCACTTACGATTTTATTAGACTACAAAAAGCCACAGACCTGCTCGTGTAGCCGCAAAGGGCCGTGAACTAGCTGAGGAAGAGTCATTAAGAGTTCAAGCGCGATCAAGGGAATAAATTAGACCGCTTTCTGAGAAGCGCTCTGATTCCCACAGAACTGTCACACTTGTTTTAATGCCAAAGTCCTACCCTGTCAAACGTATTATATGTGGACTAAGACATTCTTGCTGAGAGCGACATGTCTTTAGTAAAATCATATTTATCTGGTGTCAGTAGTTGTTGGTGTAAAGTTTTTATTATCTTTTTTTTTTTTCCCATCTGTGGCTATTTAGACATAAGCCAACACAGTCCAACGACAAGAGCGAGGGTGCTGCTGCATTAATTCTTCAGTGTGATTATGGACACCCCCTCTTCAGCCTTGCTAACACACAAATCAGTGAGCATTCTTCAGCGTTTGGCTGTAGGATGTTTTCATTCCTGTTTAGCCAGTTCCATTGATTAAAGGAGCGGTGTAGTGTTGCAGCACTGAATGATCTGCAGTGCTTTGTACTATAAAGTATACACAGTTATGCCTTTATAGGCCCTATTTGAACCTTTATATAATATTTATTTAATATAATTTTCTAGCAGATTTTCATAAAAAAATTTATCCCCATTTATTTAGCTGAATCTACAAAAATACCAAAGATAACACAGTATAACGTATAGAGTAGTATTTTTACGCCAACTACATGTTTTTCTACATTTAACATATTTTGGCATGGTCTCTTTGAAAATTTAGCAAAGCTGGATAAGTGGAGGACAAAATAAAATGCTATCTACAGCAGATGAAGCATATCTGAAAGGGCTGTCCTTAAGAAATAGGAAATAAACACACAAAGCTCTGACACTGGACCTGAGAGACTCATGTGGCCCTTCAGTTGATCCATCTACTATTCAGTGAAGCTTCATCTGAATTGGCCTCAGTGGAAGGGTGGCTGTCGAGAAGCTGTTCTTAAGGAAGAGAAATGGGGAGAAAAGGCTGAGGTATACCAAATTACAAAAGAACTGGACTGAAAATCAGCAGCAACAAATGTGATTGGAGTGATCAATCCACATTTGAAATTTCAACATTGTTGAAGTAGTGTGGGATCATCAGGACAGAGAACGAAACAAAAAAAAACATTCAAAAAGCCTGGAGAACTATTCCTGATGACTACTTAGTCGTGTAATGACAAGAAAGCCTCCTAAGAGAGCTCAGGCTGTATGGAAGATTAAAAATGGTCATACCAAATATTGACTTTCAAGATCATTAGAAGTGTGTATCTTTTGCCTTTTATACTGTATTTCTATGTATTCTTGCACACGCTTCAATAAATCATTGCAGCTATTTCTTATTTTCCTTCTAATATATAAAGAAATGAGGGGTGACCCAAGACTTGGATTTGACCTTTAACCAGCAGTGTAGAAATGCACCAAGATGGATAGTAACTTGAGGGACACATTAAAACTCCTTCTTCTCCTAACTTAGCTCTTAAAATATCCATTCATCCACAAGCGAGCAGCATTTCCCAATTAAAATTATTAGAATTTAATTTCTTTGGACCATGAATATCTGTTAAAAAACAAACAAAAACCCCCAACAAAAAACAACAACAACAACAAAAAAATCCACCCAAAAACTGACAAGATATTTTGGTCTGCACCAAAGTGTTGGATCATTCAGTTATGTTGAGAACCACACACATGTCTAAATGCAACATGAATAAGCACAAGACAAAGATAAGTGTTTATGTTAGCGTCAGCAGAGCATTCCCGCTGTTTGTGAAGGTGCTGGGGGACCAGATCAACTGAGACCAAACAGTGAAGGCCTGCTGGATCGAAAATTAGGTAAGGGCCTTCGGGAGGATGCATGCCTGGCTCTACATTCTTAGATGTGTGACTACACTGTTATCAGAAAAACAAGCACAGGTAATCAGAAACACAGTAGGGGAGGCAGCACCTCAGTGTGTATAAATGCTCACTGGTGGAATATTTTAAGCAAAATGCATTTTTCTCATAAATGATGGTTGGGGTTGCATGAAGAGTGTTTAGAATTATTGTTACTCCTTGAGAGGATTTGGACAGAGAGGCATCTCTGATTTTATATATCATACACTCCCCCACCTCCACTTTGTGATAGTGTATATATCATAATGGCCAGCAGCAGTAGCAAGTCTGTTTTTAGACAGCTCAATATATCCGTGTTATCTCTATCAAGGCTAAATAAGCAATCAAATCAATCAAAAAGCAATCTATCAAAGAAAAAAAAATGGGTGGGGGGGGAAACCTAAGCCTGATTGGAGAGCTGCAATTTTTCAAACGAGCATCACATTCACAGGCTATATATTGCACAAACAATTTCTCATCTGACATTAAGCATGAATAGATGTGGGGCTGGGGCTCTTGTCGAGGATCAGGAGGGGTCTAACTGATTATAGGTGGATCTAGAGGGATTGGTCTGCCTTAGTAGATAAAAGAGGTTGGCAATACAGAGACAGGCTCCATTCATCAGACGCAGAGGTGGCACGTCAGCCACTTTTGTACAGCACTGCAGGCTGACGGATGGCTCTGCTGCTGACATAAAGACATCTGAGGGGCTGTCATTATCAACGTGGTTCTGTAGCCAACAGGAGAGGACAGTGGCTAATCAAAATCAATGGTAGCAGGTAGCCAGAGTGAAACCGAGGAAGCAGACACTGAAATTAACCTTGACACGGCAGCAAGTTAGTCGAAAGTTTGCAGCCAGAGTTTGTCTAAAACAGTAAATTTCATTAGCAGCCTATCAAAGCAAGAAATCAAGACCGGAAGCTCATTCTGGGGATTTATTTTTTTGCGTGTGTGCACAATGTTGTACATTTAGCTCCGCAGAAGTTAAATAATGGAAAACACTAAGGATGTTATGTTTGAATTCTTTTTAATTAGGCTTTCAGTGGAAGCGAGTGCCCATTTGCCATCTGGATTTGGTGGATCATTACCTTACTGTTGCCAGGTTTTGTCATAAGTCTGAATAGAGACATAGCTGTTCAGAATTCTTCACATGGGATAGTCTTAATGCTCTGTCTAATTGAGATGGATATGTTTTTAATGACTGGGATTCATTTGGTTGTTGGCTGAAGTGATGGTGTGCAGGGACAGAGAAAAAGAGAGCGGAGAGCATGCCGCGCTAATAAGGATACTGTGGCCAAAGGTTACTGTTGAAGCTCATATTTGTATTTCACTTGATTTCTGTGGCTGAGTCAGAGACCATTTCTTCTTCTTTTTAATGGGGTAGCAGTAATTGCATGTCTAATGGAGGTTCACTCTATTGCCTGTTAGCTTGGCAGCAGTGGCTTGCTGCTCATTTATAAAGCGAAGGGAGGGCAGGGGTGTTCATAGTTAGAAAGTCATGACATTAGCAGCAATTTTAACTGTATACTGCTTAATAGAGGGCTAACACTACTTGTTATTGACAGCTTTGGATGCCCAAGAGTATTGCTCCCGCTTATTTAGGGACATGCACATAGCTCCAATTGAGGATTAGAAGATAAACATAATTAATCCTTGATGGTTCAATAATTTGCAGGATCTGTGTTGACAGTATCTCGCCCGGTCCGAGGCTTCAAATATCTACCGAGTGTGAGCTGTTGTATGATCAATGTGCTGTTTAGAGCCAGCTGGAAAAACCACCACAAAATGGGTTTGATTTTTTTTGAGGGATGCCATAATTGTGACCTGCAGAGAAATGGTGAACACACAACACATGGCTGTGCTCTGACCGATAGACCGGCACATCAAGTGTGTCACAGTGCCTCATGTACCACAAGAGATATGAGAGTGTGACGGCTGCAGATCATTAGGATCCCACAGCTGGGAGAATAGCCTTCAGTCAAACATTTATCTCTTGTCGTAGGCACCACAGTCGAAAAGTCTTTGTTCGCCCTTAGTGCACCTGATGGAAGCCATTCCTTTTCCGTGTCCTCTAAAATCCATGTAAGGAACGACTCTGTCAACCTTTCTTCATCTCTCACTGTGTAGAAGAGAAATACACTTTCACCTTGGCTAGTTTCAAAATGATCTAATTTCTCTTAAAAACATTACACCCTAGCCTCATCGGAGATGCGCATATCCTGTCACTTTACTCCCCGGCCGTCACATCTTTCTCCTCTTTCTCACAAACGACCAGTCAATTAGCCGTCTTATCTGGAGTCTGGGGCTTAACCTGAGCTAGTGAGGAGACGAAAGTTGGCCATCATTTCACCAGACCTTGTTTCAAATGGCGTCACATCTTCCACACCCGACCCTGCAAGCTGATAGAAGCGTTACTAAGAAACATCAGAATTAATTTAAGACGGGACTGTTTCATTTTAAAGCCCTTGGAGAAATAATGGTTGACTTCAGTGAATATGTCATTGGGCTTCCCTTTATTCTTATGGATGGAAGCAATGTTGTGAAGGTCTATAATAAGGATAACTAGTTACTTAGTTCAACTATGCAAGATTAGTGCATTTTGTTTAAATGCTTCTTTTAAATTACTTTGAAATATGTTATTTAAGGACAAAAGGCAGTTTACTTAAATTGTTACTTATTCTAAGTACAGCGCTTTATTATTCATTATGTTGGGCAAAACTCCATCCATTTACATCCATGCGCCAGTACGTGGTCAGTGTTTGTGAAGCTGTCAAACAGTCACTCATTTCATAGGTTGGGATAATACCGTGATGAAAGATGAGCTCACCACACAGCAGGTTGTCTACTAATCTAAAGGTTGTTGGTTCAATCCATGGATGTTCCACTCTGCAGGCCAAAGAATTCTTGTGCAAAAACCAGCCCATAACTGATGATGGACACATTGGGGAATAAAAAAATGAAAATAAAGTTCTCAACATTGAGACGTTCCCATCCTCTGTAATGTTATTTAAATAATCTCTTTATACGCATCCACAGTCCACTCTTGCTCATTAAGTCATTAAATTTGGAATCTCATTTTCATGAGTGGGCTTGTTTGGAGGGTGGGCATCATTACATATAAATTAGATTGCTGTGGGTTGCCAAGGAAGAGACCTATCTTTGGGGTTACCAGGCAGGGGAAGCAGTGTGTTGATGATGGTGGTGATGGGAGGATGAGCAGAAGGGTTAGAAGATATGGAGTTGATTACTTTGGGTTGCCATGGCGGAGGAGACTAATACAGCAATATCTAGCTGGTTCTTTCACTTGGCTGCAGTAGGAATGGGAGAATGATGAGTATCTAAAAATGAAGATTAGATTGGTTTCATTCTCTAGCTGTGCAAAACCATCTTCTAGCATGTGATGGCAGTTAACAAGGAAGTCTTTTGCTTGTTTAGGTTTTCCTCTCTATTGACCCTCTAGTTAGATGAATATTTGTACAACAAGCTATCTGGCTAAATGACATTCTCTCCCAGTTTTCTCATTTTCTTCTTTGGTGATTTCTTCCCTGTTCCTACCCTCCTCAAACGCTTAAGTTCTTGCTGTTTTCCCCCTTGACGCCCGTCGCCTCTGCCTCTTCATGTTTACCTACGGTGCTGTTCCCTCTGATTGTCTCTCCCAACAGTTGATGAGAGTGTTGATTGGTTAAAGGTGGTCTCCGAGGTGGGGTCAGCAGGGCTGGCAATGAGCCATCCTGCCTCACTGTGTCACAGCAGCCTGCAATCAGGCGAGCAGGATGAGACGGTGCCTGTGTAGACGCTCACCACTGTTAAGGGCCCACAGACACATGTGGTGCTTGAACACACAGAAAAGTGGGATTGAGTAAGAAGGAGGAAACAAGGAGGGAAAAGAGTCAGACACAATAAGGGAAGCAGAAAAATAAACAAGTGCATGATAGGACTGGAAAATAGTCAGCCACTGGAAGAAAGCAAAGAAACATAACAAGAAATGGGGAGTGGAGTGCAATAACATGAAATATTTGCCCATCTTCTGAATAATATCCAACCTCATCGATGTCCTGTGAGATAATAGCTGGCAGACAGGCACAACAAAATACAGATCATAGGGTCTCTCGTCTGCAGCTGTGTAATTAAGCAATATCACTGACAGATATGTATATAATAATATTACCGATGCCATCAAAGGCTGAGGCTTCATTTCCCTGACACACAAAGGAAGAGAAACACACATCAGTCATCCCTTTGATTTCCTCTCCACCTCCTCTGATTGACTGCAATCCTATCGCCAGAAGGAAAAGTGAGAGATAGAGCTCTTTATTATTATTCCTTTTAGTCCCGGGGGGGATTAACATAAAAAACCCCACAGGATTATCTTTCGGGGTTTTCTTAATTGAAGTTAATCAGAAGCAGTGTTTCTGCGTGTCACAGTTGTTGCCGGGGTGGGTTGGTCTTTGTTCTTCTCAAACACCTTTAAGATTCTTAATGAACCATTCTGACACTGTGACATGGGACCTCTCCTCTAGATCGGTGGTGACAGTTAATTACAGTCGGAGGGAGGGAAGTGTCTGGGAGACGGTGGCGCTACACTGGCATCGACCTGATCTGATAACTCGTCTCCAAAAGAATACGAATTCTGTAGCGATGTGGGTGTGCTTGTGTTCCTCTTTTTGATGAACTGAAATAGTTCAAAGAGAATATGAGAATATATGTGTACATAGAGTAACGTCCTGTGGCGGCACCTCTCTCTCACTGCATGCTTTCTTGAGGAAATTCAAATATTTCAAGGGGAGATAAGTTGTTTTATGCAGAGCAAACAATATAGAGATTAGGTTCTTGTTTTAACTGAAAATCTTTTGACGATTTATGTTTTTGTTTTGTTTTTTTGCTGAAATGTTAGCCGACGTTGAGGTGGAGTGGGGTCATGAAGCCTGATAAATTTAAGTTGGCAGCCTTTGGTCGCAGAATGTAGGGTCTGATTTGGCCCATGGCTGTTTGGCAAAGATGCGTTAGAAACTGCAGTGAGGTTGGTGTAATAATAAGTGAGGAATTTGGTTGTTGTAGTCAAGCTGACTGTGAACTTGCAGATCCCAGACTTGTCTCTTCAAGTTGTCATTAACCACAGTATTAATAACCAATATTAACAATAAGGGACCAGACTTTGGTGCTTTGCTTTCAGTTAGAGCGTTCATATTGTGCAGTATGAGGTTGAAAGTAGAACATTTGGGTTTTGCAGAAACAAATATCAAACTGCATGCTGTTAGTTAATAACACTCGAAGTGAAAATGATGTATGATTGTAGTGCTTTACTGCTATTATGGATCTTGCATATTTGCTTTGAGGTTTTGTTTTTAATATATTCATACAGTGCCCTGTGCTGTAAACCGTGTGTGTGTGTGTGTGTGTGTGTGTGTGTGTGTGTGTGTGTGTGTGTGTGTGTATTTTTCTTTGATATAGATGTGTGCCCCCTTTGGTCTAAGATGAAATCTCCTCTCTCTTCCTGCACGTGGCTCCTATATCTCTTCTCCCAAGTTCTTTATTCTTCAAGGATCCCAGTGGAAGTTCTGGGACCTTACAGAATTCCCTGAGCTGTATTCCACAAGGCAAAGTCACAGAATTTAAATAGATTATCTAGAGAAGTCAGATATAGCAGATAATTTAATTTTATAGAAGTAGCATACTGTGCAAATTTTATTCAGGGCTTCCTTCAAACTACTGATAAGGTGCCATTGATCCATGTTTGCAATGCTGTAAAAAGTATAGGACTTTTTTTCTTTTGCATTTTTGTTATTCTGTGCACAGAATTCTTGCACAACTTCACTCACTTTAGGTAGTAAAGATGGGAGAGGCAGTCGGTAAAGAGAGTATTACATTATTTGCACCTCGTCTATGTTAAGCTTGTGGCTTGTAACGCCATGAGCTAAACATAAATTATATTTTCAGCCAGTATTAAATTATTGTGTTAAGTGTTGTGAATGCAATTACTTGTTTTGTGCGCAGATTAAAAGGAAGGCGAAGACCTTCAGGAATGAATACTACATTAGTTGCAGAATACCACATCCACATTCATGGATGTTAATTGTGAATGTATCCTTCATTTAATTGATTCTTTGGCAAAAAAGACTATTAAACTTAAATTCATCATTATTTTTTTCTTGCATCTCAATACTCAGCACATGGACTGTGCATTAAAATCCAACTTACAGTTGGTAAAACGTTTATAAATCTACATTCGATACACAGTTAGACGTCTGGCTGCCTGTAAGAATAAATGAAAAGATTAATGAATTTATTAATTCATGCATTTAATAACATAGTGCTGAGTCAAACACTTTTCCTTTTACTTGTCATAGGTTTGCTATACAATTGAGTTAAGATTCATTTACTAAACATACAGTTTATTCAGTGCATGCTGTTAAAAACTGAGCTGTGTGCTTAATAAACTGTGGATGCCATGTTTTATTACAGTGGGTTAGAGCTGCAGGTCAGCAAATAGACCTAATGGTGCAAAAAATCAACATGAAACAGGGACCATATGCAGTGTCCTGTGTCTGGATGTTTATGAGCCCTGAGCTACGCGCCCAGTAAATCACCTCTTATAATCAGGGCCATTGCCATCGGTTGTGTATAAGATTAGTATTATGAATTATATTCCTCATATTGCTTGGCTGTCACCCCCTTCATTCAGTCCCTCCTCAAAGCCAATCTGAGGCTATCAGCAACGACCTTGCCTCTGCACCCCAGCTCCAGGTGGAAGTGATAGATACTCACTCTCTGTGGCAGCTAGGCCTTTTTGTATAAGAAAAGCCATATTGATTCATGGACCAATAAATACGCACACAAGCGGTCTTACCTCGGCTGCTCCTCCCCGTCTATTTGGTTGTGGCTTTTTTTTCTGTATTTTTTCTTCTTCTTGTCCACTCAGGCAGAAAAACAGCTGTAAAGTTCTTGACTTGTCAGTAGATCAGTGATGTGCCAGGCTCAGGGGCAGAAACAATGAAGGGTCACTGGAAGGCTGCATCAGCTATGAAAGCCGGGTCTTATCGTGCCGTGCTTCATCAGTTGCTGCCAATCATGTGACTCTCAGGCCAAACACAGAAAGAATGGCACCCAGCTTTGTGTTTCTCAGATAACCAGACAACCCATCTTCTACATCCTGAAGGCTCCCTCTGCTCAATATATTAAGTATTGATCATAACAGTCATGAGAATTTAGTTATTATTTTCTCCATGTGTTTCTCCATTATAGCCAATTTATATTAGTGTCATAAGTCAAAATAAAAGAAGAGTAGCTGTTGTTTTTTTTTAATGTCCTGCAGGATACTGTGATATGTTGTTGTGTATGTTGTGTAATATGTGTAACATGTATAACTGGGCACATATTGTAGTCATTTGTAATTTTAGAATTTG
Source organism: Copadichromis virginalis (assembly GCF_057382275.1). NCBI lineage: Eukaryota > Metazoa > Chordata > Actinopteri > Cichliformes > Cichlidae > Copadichromis > Copadichromis virginalis. The sequence continues at coordinate 18,123,576 of NC_140624.1, forward strand.
TAGAATTTTTCTATTTTTGAACATTATGAGCTTCTTAAACACCTAAAATGAGGCAAGTGGCAGCAAGCCATGGTGATGTGTTTTAGACTAGGGTTGAATCACACTTTGAGGGCAGAATGGTTCATACCCACAATCCATCAATCATTCCTCCACTTCAGAACACCAGAAAAAACAAGAACGTGTCAGCGATAACTTGACTATAGAGATTTTCATTCAATAAAAAGTGAACAAATTCAAGTTTGTATCGATGCTAAATTCAAGTTTGTATCGATGCTAAATAGTCATGGATGGATGGATGGATGGATGGATGGATGGATGGATGTGTGTGTGTGTGTGTATATATATATATATATATATATATATATATATATATATATATATATATATATATATATATATATATATATATATATATATATATATATATATATATATATATATATATATATATATATATATAGAACAATTTTTTTTTTTTTTTTTCAACAAGCTATAGAATTCTAGAAAATTAATTATTAAATGATAAAATATACCTGCCATGTCATATATTAAATGTCTTTATGACCTTTGATTGGCAACATGATTGCTGAACATGCCTGTGTGTTGCGGTGGCCCCGAGAAGTCAGACTCTCTGTAGCTTCAGAAAACAGCAGCAAATTGAAAAATTCTGCAAAAACGCACAAACAAAACCAAAGTTGAGTTGAATAAGAAAAAAAAAAGAAAAAATGCAGCAAAAGCTGATTAAAAACCTCTAAAAAAAAAAAAGCACAAGAGTTATGTTTTTGCAGAGACAGTATGTTATGGAACAGCTGCAGAACTGATAAGCTAGCATTAAACGGCTAATGGTAAACATTTACCTACAGTATTACATAAATCATGCAATTAAAACACAAATTACCTGTATTACCTATAATTTTGGGGGGATGAATCCTCCGCTTCTTTTAAGCATGTTTAAGCATATCACTTCTGCATGTTGTCTCCTGAACAATAATTCTGTTGTTTTTTGTAAGAATTTTTTAACAATTTTTGTTGTGTTTTATTCAACTTCCATTATGTTTTATGTGTTTTTGCAGCATTTTTCTATTTGCTCGTGTTTTCTTAAGCTGCATTTGAACTCTTAGGCCCACCACAGTTTGTGAATGTCACATTGATTAGTGCTGCATACTGCTGCTTAACATGGTTTACTCAGTACACTTAACTGGTTAAAATAAGATGCTGTCACTGGCAGAGTGGTTGCCTTTATCATGATTAGCATTCTTGCAGTTTCATTTTAAAAGGGTGGAAGCATGTTAAACTAAAATACAATATGTATGCTTCTAGGCAATTCACATCCAGCTCAAGGAGAAATACGTCAATTGTCATTTGCTCCAGGCTTGAGCTAGTTTATTCATGATGTCACTGAGCATCCAGTTACTAAATATGTTTCTTCAATATGTGGTTTTTCACTGTGTGTTGCTTTTTGTGTGTTGCACTGGGGCGATCGTGGCTCAAGAGTTGGGAGTTCGCCTTGTAATTGGAAGGTTGCCGGTTCGAGCCCCGGCTTGGACAGTCTCAGTCGTTGTGTCCTTGGGCAAGACACTTCACCCGTTGCCTACTGGTGGTGGTCAGAGGGCCCGGTGGCGCCAGTGTTCGGCAGCCTCGCCTCTGTCAGTGCACCCCAGGGTGGCTGTGGCTACAATGTAGCTTGCCATCACCAGTGTGTGAATGTGTGCATGAATGGGTGGATGACTGGATATGTAAAGCGCTTTGGGGTCCTTAGGGACTAGTAAAGCGCTATATAAATACAGGCCATTTTAATTTGAGCTTTTCATGGTGTTTTTTGGAAGGCACAATGGTGTTTTTATGGCACATATTCTAATGCAAATACAATTTTTATTAAATTTGTGCATGAAATTTTGTATCTGAATCAGCTGTGGACTCCAGTATATATACTCAGGCTGTGGATTCAATCTAGCATATTGAAAAGCAAATCACTTAATTTCATTAGAAAGAGAAAGAGTTTTTCCCCACAGTGGAATCATTCCCCAGTTTATCCTAATGATATCACTTGACATTATCTTAACTGGGTGACTCCAACACTCTGTATGTGGTAGTTTCAAAATCGAATTATAGCTGAACTGCAGCTAACCTTAACAGAATAGGAGCATACCCAATTACATTTGTGTGAAAAATGAGACAAGCCATATTTTCAATTACATTTCAGCATAAATGGATTGTTAAGCCTGTCTCCCATGCTGCCAGAAGCTGTTAATGAATTTGCTTATCCTCCAAGATACTGATGTGACTTGCCTTCACTTGGGAAAAACGCGGAAAGCAGTCTCTTTTCTTTGTCCTCATCCACAATACTTTGTCTGACTTTAATGGATGCAAATCTATTCAGAGCAAGGTTAAACAGTTTGTGTTGCTGAAGCTGCTGCTCTGTTTATGGACAAAGTTATATCAGATGATCTCATATCCTAAAGCCCCAAGCCGTGATTTTTAGTGCTCTAGCCTCCTCTGTTTGTTTTGTCTGCTTAATGATTTATTCGATTGAAAATATTTTGTCAATCACAAATATATATTTGTCCAAATAGTAACATGTAGCACAGAAGCTCTGACAGCTCTAGTATTTTTAGTTATGATAAGGTAAAAAAAAAAATAAAGAACAGAAAGAGATGATGTTAAAGAAGTTGATGTCAATACTGGCAGACCAGCTGATGCAAATGTCTTTTATTTCAGAATTAACTGTGAGGCAACACTGACATAATGTCCCGGTGGCAGGGTTTTGCACCCATTTTTTTCATTACTAATATTTGTTCAGTTATTTTCCACTTTAATCTATTAGTTAACTGTACTTAAGATGAATCGCCTTATTTAGCTGCAGTCCAAAACCAAAAGACCAAACAAGAAAAAACAAGAAGAATTTGGAAGCCGTGTCACTAATCATTTTATGGGATTCATGTGAGTGTGGAGTTGGAGGACGTCAAACAGCTCAACCAGGGGACGCAGAGAAGGGCACAGTATTTCTTAATACAACTATGCAGTTTCTTTAAGGGGGCATAAAAGGTTTTGGTGATGGACAAACCTACTGAGTCAGCTGTAGGGAACAAATTTTTTCTTTCTTTCCAATGTTACTTAGACTTTTAAAGAGCCTAAGACTCAAATGAACAGTAGCACATTAGTAAACACATGGCACAAACTGTATATGCACTGACACAATGACAGTTTTGACTTTTGGCTTAATGCAGGATTTGAACCCACCTCACCCAGGTGAAAGTCCATTTCTTAATCCTAATGAATTAATATACTAAAAGGTTATTATTGACTTTTTTTCTCATTGGACTCAAAATATTCTCAGTTTGTTGCCGTGCAGTATAGAAATGAGAGCAAGCAAATGCCCACCCCATTGTCTACCCACCTCCCACACACATATTCACACATTTACGACACTTGGCTTGTGCTAACACTATTAATAGGCATTTTGCGTGTGTGTTTCTTTGTGTGTGTGTGTGTGTGTGTGTGTGTGTGTGTGTGTGTGTGTGTGTGTGTGTGCACGCACATATTACCTTGTTACTGGTTTGAAAATGAGTTCTATTAAAACAGCTTTACAGATGCATTACATCATCAAATGTTTTTCACATCTTTGTAAACTAAGGGATTTTCTTTCCAGGTCCTGTCGAGGACCTGTCTACTCTACTTGTTTTCTTTGTTCAGATGAAAATGAAATTATCCAAACCTTCCTGGCCCAATGTGAAAAAGTAATTGCCTCCTAAAGCTAACAACTGGTTGGACCACCCTTGTCAGCAAAAACTCCAGTAAAGTGTTTGTGATAACTGGCAATGAGTCTTTCACATTGCTGTGGAGTAGTGGCCCATTTTTTCTTTGCAGAATCGTTTCAACCACACTGGAGGGTTTTCGAGCATGATTGGCCTGTTTAAGGTCATGCCAGAGGATCTCTATCAGATTTTTAAGTCCAAACTTTGACTATTCTTATCCAAAACCTCGATTTTGTTTCTTTTGAGTCATTCAGAGCTGGAGTTTTCACATCACCGTCCTTATTTTTACACCAGAAAAGTTCAGTTTTTGTCTCATCAGTCCAGGGAATATTTTCCCAGAAGCCATGAGGCTCAAATGTGAGACGAGGCTTTGTGTTCTTTCTGGTCAGAAATGGTTTTCACCTTGGAATTCTCCCTTGGATGCCTTTTTTTCTCATTCTCTTTCATGTTGTTGGGTTATGAACACTGACCTTAACTGAATTACATTTTCACATAGGGCTAAGTAGGTTTAGAATTTTTTTACTACTACTAAATGAAATTAGAATTTAGAAAAAGCAGTTGTATTTACTCAGGTTGTCTTTGTCTGATATAAAAAAAAATGTTTGATGATCTGAAATATCTAAGTGTGACAAATATGCTATGTAGGCGTTGTTTCAGTCTGGTGTAGTGTGGGTGTATGCGTGGGTTGTGTGTCTGGAACGCTTCTGGTTCGTGCACACATATCGCACATCATGCATGTGCGTGCATACATACATACATACATACACACACTGGGGTGACACAGTCACCGTCATTAGACCTTCACAGGCATCTGCTCATTCCTACAATGTGACGTGATCCTTCACCTTCTACATGACAGTTGCCCATTTAGCACAGAATTTATGCCGCCCATGCCCTTTATCAATGCATTCTGCGGGCGGGGTGTGGGAAGGGGGGGCAGCTAGAGGGCGTCACTCAGCGTCCTGACTTTGATTTGTGTTACTGCTTTTACGCAACCAGGCATTGCAGTGACATGTTGGGCTTTTGAGAAACTCTGATGGATGCACGAGTAATGCAGATTCTCTGTGTATGCATTAGATTACATTCTAATATATCCCGGTGGAGTGACAGTGTCCACGTTATCAGAGCCCTGTCAGTTACAGTTTCAGGAAAAACTATTCTAACATGAGGAGTGCAGACCAACCTAATTATTTGTTTTATTTTTAGATTTAAAATATAGTCTGGCTAATAATGGACTGCAGAGAACAATACTTGTAGGGGCCGATATTATTAGAGTTAAAAATATGTATCTTTTTTCTTAATGTTGCGTAAGATTTGTTTTGATTAATATTAAGAATCCCAGAAATATTTGTTTTAAATAGTTAAGAATAAAGTAAGTTTCTTATTGGGTGAGACAAAGAATCTAATAGTGTCACTACTATAATTGTATTTATTTTATTTTTTCTATAATAGTTTCTTTAAAATAAAATGGGCCATTATATGTGTCAGTATCAGTTTAGCTGCAATATACAAATATCACAATTATTTGTGAAAGTTGTCTGTCAGAAGTTTTGCAAAAGAGCTGTTTGTTGGACACTGCTTCATTTCTAATTTAATCTACTGCAGTGTCTTATCCAAAATAAACTAAAGAGTACATCAGTGACATTGTACCATCATCCAAAGTCCTACCTTTAAATTGTTTTGAAAGGTGAAGCATTACTTCCTGTATAGTCTCCTTCAGTATTTGGACCTGAATTTTCAAGTTTCCTCGGCCTACAGTCTCATCCAACATGTCAGTGTACACTGCCTCTGCTGTGGCTTTGGGGAATATCCCTGTGAACTGATGATAGTTTCCCCCCTCTATGCATATGGGACACCAACAACAGCATATTCAGCTGTTAAGTTGAAGGCTTCTTGGAAGTAATTGATGTCTGCAGGAATACTGGTGCTGCAGTTCCCAAACAGTGCATCTGTTCCAAATTTATACTGCATAACAGCATTTTTTCCCCCATGTCCTGAAGTCAGTAGATCCAGCAGAGAGGTCCTTCCTTCATGAATCCTGCTGCTGGCACTTTACAGAGTTGACAGTGAAGTTGTAAAGTTTTTCAAACACTGTGGAAAACATACACAAAGTGTTTATTTGACTTTGTAATCTCTATTAGAACCAAGTTTAAAACAAAGTGGATTGCATTGTGCATACAGTGCATTCTGCCTTTTGTATGCTGGAATGTTGCTCTTTCTAAGTCTTAGACTTAAATTGTCCTTACATTTCTCCTCAAGTGGTTTTATTCCCATGTTTTCAGTTGCTTCTCTAGTTGTTTACTCGGCGTTATGGAATGAAACGCGCCTTAATTTTTCACATCGGTGGTTTTGTCACTCAAAACAGAGAATCGTGAAATCCCCAACAGTTTCTTCTGGATGGTTTGTTTCATATAAACAGTAAATGTGTTAAAAAAAATTTTTTTTTGCCCTATTAGAAACAGATCTTTACTTTTCTTTCATTACTTCAAAATGAGACCTATTGATACTATAATATTGGCCTTGAAATTCCACCAACTGCAAGAAATTTCTCGTGTTTGCCTAAAGCTGACACAAAGCTGACTTTTTTTTTTTTTTCTTTTTGCCTGTCCCGTTTGGCTCTTTTGCCATCAGAATTGTTGTCTAAAGACAAAGAAAGATGCCCAACGGATTTACTTTACCAAATTGACCATCCCAGCCTTGCCGTAATGGTCCATTTGATTCACCTTTTATTGTTTATTTTATTTTCACTTACTGAATATGGGACAGACTTGACTGGGGGAAAGAAGGGGAGAAAGAAAGAGGGAAAGAGAAACAGCTGAGAAGAGGGACGGGGGAGAAGGGCAAAAACCAACAGAATGAGCAGAAAAAGAAAAAAAAGAAGAAAAAAAGAAAAAAAATGCATATATCAATCACCTGGGTCACCTGCTGAGAAAGAAAAAAGAAAACAAGCAGAAGAGAACAAATAGAATAAACAACATCACAATGATATATGGGAATATGACAGTAAATACTAAATGTTAAACATTATTGTGCAGCACATAAGATCAACAGAACACAGTGTGCTTTGAGGTAGGAGCCAAAAAGGGTGTAGTTTGTGGGTGTGATCACCCGTGTGTACACCTGTGAGCATGGACGCGCTTGTTTTTTGTTTTTTAAAAGGTTCATTCATGTAATGATCTGCTAGAGGGTGTGGGGGGGCCACAGCCCCGTCCTCCAGGGCATGAAGCAGGTATGGAGGAGATCAAAACTCCAGACATCCAGAGGCCCCCAGAACACAAGAGACCAAGGAAGACCAACAGAGGGGCAGCCGCGCCACTGTCCCAGAAAGAGCTGAGGAGAGTCCCAGATGAGGGCTCACTCAGCAGCCGCGGAGCAGAAGCCAGGGGGAGTTGCAGTGACGCGCCCGTGAGCTCCGCCAGCAGCCAGCTGTGCCTGAGTGACCGAGCCCCAGGCCGAGAGGCCGGGGGCACCCCGCCTCCGAAGTGGCCCGAGCAAGCCCCAGGCTCCAGGCCCCGATAAGCGGCCGCCAAGGAGTGAGCCGGTGTGTACCTGGACGCCCACCCCCGGACACAAAGAACCACCAACGCACCGATGTCTGAGGGAGTCCGCCACTGGCAGGGGAAGTGCAGCTTGCGTTTTCTGAAGATGTTTCCATAGGGGCTTCTATAGAGCCAGCATGACTCCTGTAGCTAGGGCTCATTGATCATCAGCATCTGATTTAACGTCCCCAGTGTTTGAGAACAGGGACCCCAGGTACACAAACAAGGACACCTATAAACATCAGCTTTGTTTTTCCCATGTTTACCTTCAATTGGGTCAGTTCAGCCTGGAACATGAGCTGGTCATGTAGAGCGTAGTGGTACCATCAGCATATTATGGGTAGGCTAAGCTTTAGTTGCTAAAGGAAAGTCAGGCAAGTGCTCACATATTAAGTTGCAGTTGAAGAGCTCAGGAGCTGCACAATTGCCTTGACGAACATGATTTATAAAGAACCAATCCAAATCTTTACCGCTGACATGAACACCGGTAAAGTTGCTGAAAGAGGGACATCGATTGACTCTTGGGACACTTTCCAAGAGTCACTCATGTTTTCCAGGTGAAACCTGATTGACTTTGTGTAGATGATGCAAAGGGGACTGTCCTTCCAGAACTTTCTAGACTTCTCAGTTATCCGATAGAGAGCTGATGTGTGATCTGCTATAAAACCATCCTGTTGGTTAAGGGTCCATGGAAACAGCTTTCATCACTTTCATAACTAAATTCTGGCATAAATTGGTCAGTCACAAAGTATTACATGTTCTTTTAAGGTAATGTCTGTTAATGTCCACGTTTCCTTTTTAGATAAAAAAAAAAAAAAAGCTGATGTTACATTAGGGTCACTATTTGGTTACTAGATGTTCCTTAATAGTCGCTGTCCATGTCAGTATTTAAGGGATTTTTTTCTAGTGCATGTTAACTGAGGCTAAGCACATCTTATGAAATAGTGAACAGAAATTATTGGTTATGAGTTTGTTTGAATGTGTTGTTGCTTCTTTTTGAATTTAAAAATGTCATTATTCACGGACAGCGTCTGTTTGATAGGATTTGGAGATGAAAAGTGAAATGAAAACAAACACCTGGTGAGGACTTTTTATTTTCTTATCACTGCCGCCTGAATTCTGTGGGGACATTAAAGCACTTTATATTGCTTAAACACATTTTCAGTATTTCTCTGGTGGCCCGAGAACCTTCCAAATATCCCAAAACAAAAAACAGCTTTTGAATAATTGAATAGACTTCCAAGAGGCGGTCACTTTTTTTTTGATGCCATTCAAAACGTTCACCTTACTTACCCTTAGAGGATCAGTTCACCCCTTGCAGCATAAATGCATACTCTGTATTCCAACTTTATTCTTCTGGCATAGACACACATGTGTCCACAAAACACATTTTTGTATGCAAAGTATTTTAGGTGTGTATAAACCACCACCACTTGTCTTTTGAACCACTATAGAAAAACCTCATTAATTAAAGTGATCAATTTCCTAAATCAAAGATTGACTTAAGTATGCTAAGTATATAAAATGTTGTGGAAAATGTTTAAGCTCAGGCCAGTCATATTTATGGTTAGTAGCTTTCTATTTGCATAAATTAGATCCTTGAACATCAGGTTTATAATGCTATGATAATGTGTTGTAATTAACCATGGCACATAAAAGCTGTACTGTCATATGCTAATGAGCAGCTTGTGGCTCTATTGCCACAGCAAAATAGTTTAGTGGACTAAATTGCTCAGTTTTGCGTACATTTTCAAGAAGTTTTCGCTTAATAACCATCTTTGCTTAATGACTTTTTGGTGGTATGTTGTTTCCTTTTAGCTTTGCAAAGTTTAAACTAGCTTGTGTTGAAAATCATGCATGACTTTCAAAGGTAGAGTTTATAGGTTGGATGAGTTAATGTCATATAAACCCGTCTTTTTCTTTCCCTCCCTCCATCTGTTTGGAGTCCTTTTCACCTCTTGTCTGCAGGGGAGAGAGTGTGAATGGTAATAAAGACTGATGATCATCGCAGGCTAACGCTGACATTACCCAGCCTCTGATAGAGGAAGCCATTCAAGGGTGTTATCAGAGCCAGCTGTGAGGGCTGAGGTATGCATAATACATGGGCAGTAACCCAGACACTGTGTGGAGACCCTCACAGTAGGGTGATTGCCAATGGACAGTCTTTGTACACTGGTGATGGGTGACTGTCATCACAGTGTGCTCCCAACCTATAGTCTCACCACACCCCAAACCTGTCGAGACATGCATACAGAAACATACGCACTATAATTCCAGCATCTCAGCTATAGAATAGAAAAATAAATCTATTACTTATGTCTAATTTGGTACTTGCAGGGATTTTTTTTATTTTAAAAGAGAAAAGTTGAGTCATAGAATTGATAATAGTGTCATGTGAAAAAGGACATTTTCACAGGTCTTCTTCAAGTCCAACTCTCCAAAGGTCCTGCCACAGCATTTCAGTTAAGCTGAGGTCTCGACTTTGTCTGGGCCGTTGCATCACCTTGAGTTTTGCCATTCTGTTGTAGATGTGCTTCTGTCATTCTGTGTACATGATGCTCTCCCATCCCGTATTGTTAAGGATTGTTTCAGTGTAATTGGACCTTGTTTATTGTCCATATTGAACTTCTCCTTGCTTTCTGGCTATGTACCTTCAGCTCTCAAGCATGCCATAATCCAACCTGTTCTAAAAAAAAGGAACCTTGAGCTTAGTGATTTTGCCAATTTTAGGCCAATTTCTAAGCTTCCCTTTCTGGCTAAAATACTTGAGAAGGTGGTTCTGCTCCAACTGCAGACCTACCTTGATGAGAATAATATAAATGATAAATTTCAATCGGCCTTCAAACAACATCACAGCACAGAATCAGCATTGCTTCGTGTTTTCAATGATCTCCTACTAATGGCTGACAACGGACGCCCCTCAGTCTTAGTGCTTTTGGATCTATCATCGGCATTTGACATGGTTGACCATAATATCTTATTAGCGAGACTTGAGCACACTGTAGGCATCAAGGGCGCTGCCCTGGATTGGTTTAAATCCTATCTCTCCAATCGGCTCTCTACGGTACATCTGGCTACATCCTCTTCCTCGGCTGTACCTGTTTGCTGTGGTGTCCCCCAGGGATCTGTGCTGGGCCCTACCCTTTTCTCATTATACCTGCTTCCTTTAAGTGCCATCTTTGAGAAATACCATATTGCTTATCACTATTATGCAGATGATATCCAGCTCTATTTTGAGCTAAACGACGATCTTGCTCTGTCTCTGAATGGCCTCCGAGAATGCATGTCTGAGGCCAAGAAGTGGTTGTTGTCGAATTCTCTTATCCTTAATGAGAAGAAAACCGAGATTATGATTTTTGGTAGTAATGCCCTTCGTGCCAAACTCCGGGATGCCTTTGGTTTTCTTAGTTGTTCTCTCTCTGATACTGTCAGGAATCTGGGTGTCTTATTTGACAGCTCCTTTTCACTTGACAAACAAGTGTCTGCTGTTGTCAGATCTAGTTTCTACCAGCTTCGTCTTATCTCTAAGGCTAGGCGCTATATCCCGCATAAAGATCTCGAAAAGCTCATCCACGCCTTTGTAACGTCGAGGCTAGACTACTGTAATTCACTTTATTGTGGTCTCCACTCTTCCCTTTTACAGAGATTACAGACAGTTCAGAATGCTGCAGCTCGCATTCTAACTAAAACCAGCAAGTTTGCCCACATTACTCCTGTCCTTGCCGATCTGCACTGGTTGCCTGTCAAATATCGTATTCAATTTAAAATTTTGTTGTTTACTTTTAAAATTACTAACAACACTGCACCCAGCTACCTTAAGGACCTTTTAAACCCTTATGCTCCTGCTAGGGCTTTAAGGTCATCGTCACAGTTACTGCTGGCTCAGCCCAGATCTCGACTTAAGACTAGAGGTGATCGATCGTTTGCTCTTGTCGCACCTGTGCTGTGGAACAATCTCCCGATTGGCATCCGGGCATCTGATTCTATTCATTCTTTTAAATCACAGCTTAAAACATATCTTTTTAAACTTGCCTTCTCCACCTTTTAATTGCTGGTTTGTTTGTTTGTTTGTTTGGTTGCTGTGACCTATTGACCTCTTGTATTAATTCCCTCCTATCTTTCTATTGGTGTCTTTTATTATGGTGGTACAGCTTTTATCTTGCTATTACCCATGTGCTGTAGTCATTCTTACTGGTAGCTTTTATCTATGAACATAACTCGTTATTTTTATTTATCCGTTATCAATGTTTGAACCTTTTATTGTTTTATGTAAAGCACTTTGGTATGCCCAAGGCTTTTAAATGTGCTCTATAAATAAAGATTGTTGTTGTTGTTGTTTGGGATCATTGCCCTGATGACCCATTTTCAGCCAAGCTTTAGCTGTCGGGCAGATGCCTCATGTTTGAGTGAATACTTTAGTGTACAGAGAAGTTCATGGTGGACTTAATGACTGTAAAGTGCCCAGGTCATGTGACTGCAAAGCAAGTCCAAATCATCACCCTTCCACCAATGTGCTTGGAAGTCTATACGAGGTGTTTGTGCTGATATGCTGTGGTTGGTTTTCACAAAACTCGGCACTAATCATTATGAAACATCTCCAAACAGCTCCACTTTGGTCTTGTCTGTCCAAAGGACGATGTTCCTTCACAGTCCTTCACAGAGTCCTGTGAACACTTCCTTTTTACTTATACCTACAGTATGTGTAAGTAAACACGTGATGTTTAGATTTACAGCAATATCATAGTTGCCCCTGATCACCTGATTGAATAATTGCTTATTTATTGAATCTCTTCAGCCCAGGGAGTGCATGTTATAAACATGAGAAATGTAAACATTAAAAACAGTTAAATACCCAATTTGTGGATGCCTCAGTAATTAAAAGTGAAGAAAACATACCCTAAATCATATATTAACACTACTAAAGTTACACAGGTGAGTTGAAATGTTATGTAGTGTAATGTTAGCATTAACTCCAGTTTTACATCTTTAGAGTTGCCATCACAATCTGTCAATCAACGTTCAAAAGAAAATTAGTGTGGTATCATATCTAAAGCTAATATTGGTATAAGGTGTTAGTAGGGATACTATCTAAAGGAATAATGACAATAGGAGTTGTGATGATAATTCAAGCATAGAAGCAATAAAGTGGTTGTTCATGTACATGCATCACATACAAATGACTAACAAACACAAAGGCAGTTGTATTTAAAGGACTTGTGGTGTTATATTCTTTGACAAAAACGAAGAAGAAAAAAGAATAAAGCGAGCCTTTTAATAACAAGTTAAAATATTACATTTCCCATGTGTGAAACAAAAAAAAAAACCAAAAACGTACCAAGTTTTCCATCTCAATATTTTGAGTACCCTGCACTGAGAGCTCTCAACCTCCAACACTACTTCTAAAGGCTGGAGTAGTGAACTGGGACGAGTGATATTCAAATCAAAGCTGCTTGAGTGCAAAATGGAAATGAGGTCTAGTCATTGACAGGAATTTATAACCAGGCTGACATATCACACGCTTGGTGATATCCAGCAAATTTCCAACATTTGAACACATGGGTGATGAGGGACTAGGAATGGTTAATGAAGTGTGACAGTATGGCTCTGTGACATGTAAACATTACATGTTAGTTGTTCTTTCCAAAGATTGCAACCACAGAGATTTTCCTTATAAATGAAATTAAATGGTAGTCAGGATTTGTTCATCCAATTAAGGCAATAAACATCTGTACATACAGTTACAAATGACTATAGATGAGTAATGAGGAATGATTGTACTTTACTCTAGTGGGTTCAGTTTAAATTAACTTGTCCGATGATGGCCATCCACAGAGGAAGACAAAAGTGTTTGTAGCTGTGAACAAAAACAATCAAAGGTAAGTGCTGCTGCCACAGGCTTACACACGTATGTAAAGGAAAACCACAAAGGGAAAGCACACTTTCACACAGCTGGTCCACTGCTGTGATGTGGGTGTGACTGTCACGACTGTTACTTCAGGAAGTTATAGAAATCCTTAGAAAATATCTATCCACATTCTAGCTCTGGAAAAGTGTGAGTGCAGAAGCTTTAGATCTTGATGATAAAGCACTTCCTTTGTAATATACCGCCACCTTATGTTACAGTGAGACCTCATGGGATTGCGAGATTGTGTTTTCACTCCTTCTCTTCTTGGGTGTTTACTTTCCCATTGCTTTTTATGTCTTTTTCCTGTATTTTTCAGAGCCTTTTTTTGTTTTTCTTACTCTTTTTTTCTTGGTATGTCAACAGCAATTGCCAAACTTTTTTATAAAGCATTTAACGCTGACTTTGATCTGCAGACTTTGTGATTTGGACATTTCTCCTACAGCTTGTTTGCTAATTCAAAGTAAATAACTTTGGAAGGTTTGTTTGTTTGTCCATTTTGACCCCCATTAGCGACTCTGTTGTAACAGTAGCATCTCTTCCTGGGGCCTCCATTAATAATTTAACAATACTTTTGATTGGAGACAGTCTGGCGATTTGTTTAAACTAGTCATTAGGGCAAAAATATGATCTAGTGTATGTGATATTCTAGTAAATGATAATATGATTATTTACTTGTCGACTTTGAAACATCAGGCATATTTAAATTGGGATCAGGGATTTTTAAATATGGAGGGATTAGTTGGGCATTTCGGGAAGGGTCAGAGCTTCTCTGCAGTGAATTTACTGTATAACAGAAGATAAAATGAGAGCAACATCTACCATATGTGATGTGGTACAATAATCGTTTTATCTTGATAAAAGATAGTTTTCATATTAGCTGAATGCTAAACTATAGTCAGAAATAAAATGTGATTTATTGCACAACTTTGAAATCAGTAACACAAATGAATATTGCACTGACATAATCTGTCCTCTAACAGAAAAAAAACCCATTTGCTACAGTGCAGTCATGTGTTGCAGTCAAACTATGTATGATTGTAGTCACGTGTTTATATACACTAATCACTGGTATGACTGTCATGGTAATTTTGGGCTTTTATGATTTCCTTGAACTGTTTTTTGCCAGAGTGGAGTGATTATATAGCATGCATCTTTAATGGCTTTAAAAAGCAAGAAATGGGAGCACAAATCTGAAATTATTTTAGATTTTCTCCAGTCAAGACAGGGTTGAAAGTACACAGTCAAAAGTTTACACACCCACCCACTAATATTTGATTTAATGTCCCTTAGCTGCATCTCAACCAAATGTTTTTGATAGACATTAACAAGTTTCTGGCACAATTCTGGTTCCACTCTTTGAACACTCTTCTTGGCAGAATGGTAGAGTACAATTAAATTGGTTGATTTCCTGGCTTGGATCTGGTTTTTAAGTATAGACCACAGATTTTTATTAGGTTTAAAGTCAAGGGTTTGAGAAGGCCATTGCAGAAACTTAAGCCAGTTTTATCCATTCCAAAACCAGTTTTGATGTGTTGTGCACCCAATTCTTGTTTTGTAAAATCTTTTAAGTTGTATGCTATATAATCATTTCACTCTGGGAAAAGAGCAATTCAAAGAAATCAACCATCCATCCATTCGCATCCGCTTATCCTTTTCATGGTCGCGGGGGGCACCGGAGCCTATCCCAGCTGTCATAGGGCGAGAGGCAGGGTACACCCTGGACAGGTCGCCAGTCTGTCGCAGGGCCAACACACAGAGACAGACAACCATTTGCTCTCACATTCACTCGCACATTCACACCTATGGACAATTTGGATTTCAAAGAAATCATTAAGCCCAAAATTACCATGACATTAATGATGGGTATTTGCAAACCTCTGATCTCGTTTATTATGAAAAGGAAAATTTGCAATGATGTGAAGTTTGATTTTTGTTTGTATACGTTCTCAGTCTAGTTCTTAAATCAGGTTCAGTCCATCCTCAAACCTCTCAATTCTTAAGTGTCATATTCAACAGGCCAACCTGGGTTAAGACTTCAGGATGAGGGACCTTTACTTATCGTCATTTGAACTTGAAGTGACTTGTATAAAAAACCCCAAGTACATTACATGCTTAAAGCAACACAAAGAGTAAAGAATCCTGCTATATCATTTCCTTTGTAGTAAGATGTGTATCAGACAAATGTATGCTCAATGTACCAAAAGATCCATAGTCCTTGGCTGTTTTGTTATTCACATCTTCGTCAGTGCTCACTTGTCTGGAAAGCGTACTGCTAACATATTTCAGCAACTCTGAAAGGGTAATAATGCCCAGCTTCGGTGACAGTTGTTCTCAAGAATGATGGTATGTAATATCAGGTTTCAGCAGGACTTAAAAGGGGAATTTGTTACTATTATTGGCCATTGTGTAAATGAGTCTCTCGCTGAAGCCCTGGCACATTTAGGTTCTTTCAGGGAAACCATTCAACAGTGAAACTGTGCAGCAGACTGAAGAATAAAACTCTGTAGAGGGAAATGTCACCTGAAATGTCTTTCCAGACAAGATAGTAAGGGAGAGATAGACAGAGGAAAAAAGGATGAAAGGCTTTCTCCAAAACTGAATGTGCTGTCTGAGATGCCTTTGTTGCCCAGGACGCCATTGGACCCAGAGGGCAGGGTCATGCATCACTAGATAAGAGGGTCATATGTAGTTGAAGTTAACCTCGGGGTGAAATTGTCCAGATGGACTGCTCCCCAAGAAAATCTTCTTTCTTTTAGCGTATCAATTAGCTGGCATTAACACTTCAGTGACCACCCTAAAGACAAGTCTGGTGAAGGTTTTATTGAGCTCCTGTCTTCACTGATTGATTCCAGATTTCTGCTCACCCAAAGAAACATACTTTTCGTTTATGGCTTATCACTCAGGCTGCACTCAGTGATTTGTTGTAGTGAAATAATTTGACTTTTTTCTGCTTAATTGTTTAGACTGTTGAATGTTAGAACATTGTAAAACACGTCTTTCCTTGGGGGCAAGGCGATGTCTTCAAATGTCATGAGTATGAATTTAAACTGTAATTATTGATCTCCTATTTAACAGTGGCAGAATGGGATCTTTAATTCGAGAAATAAATCTTAATTTGATAACCAGGCACACATATTGGCAAACACTGAAATTCTCAGCGTGTTCCCAGTTGTATCAAGATGTCCTGTTGAAGTTATATGGTGGCAAGAATGTACAATGCTCAATTTCAAAGTTTAAACATTTAGATTTTACAAAAGTATACAATATATTTACAACAGGTTTTACTCCAAAGATAATGTGCCATTCTGCATGTTACCGATCACTAAACATGACAGAGGGTTGTCAGAAAATTGAGGTCAAGGGTGCCCATCCTCTTCTGAAGGTCACCAGATGGAGGAAAATGACCCAGAATTGTGGCAGCCTGTAATCATTTTTATTAATTCTGTATGAACTGTTACCAGGAAAACACATGTGACTTATTGATTTCATAAAGCAGTGTGTAATGACAGCTCGCAAGCAACAAACTGCAGATCCCTTGACCGAGGCACGCTGTCATCTAGAAGGAAAGATGCTGAATAGAAACCTTTCCACAATTCTCAATCTCCTAATGCTCCAAGGATACACAATTTCATATGACCTTAATAGAAATTTATCTTGCCACCGCCGTGGTGTGGTAGCATCATTTACTGAGCTCTGTATTACCGGTGCCTACAGATATATCTCACACCTGTAGCAAAAACTTTGTAAAATCAGGGAAATAAAACATTAAATATTCAATGGATGACATCTTTTCATTGCAAGACACAACACACAGTGCAGGATTAAACACAGGAAAACTGAAGTTCAGAGTCTAATATAACCATCACAGTCTGTCTTGATAAATCAACATTAGGCTGCTGTGGCCTTACTCTCAATGGATCCCAGAGTGTGTTGTAAAGTCAGCCGTGCGGTCGCCCCTCACTCATTGCACCCATACTAGGAACCAACTGCATGAAGAGGTTCATTACCTCGTCGCCATCGCTTCCCCTCCTCCACTAGCAGCTCTACACTGCTGAGAAAAACACCAGCAGGAATTACATGAAAACCTCTGCTAAAACCAAACCCCAGTTCACAAGCTGCAGGTGAACAGTTAGAGTACGGGTAAGATGCTTTTCACTGGGAATAACACTGAGTTTGGCTCTTTCTAGTCAGTAATTGGATTGTTTTTTTCCAATGCTTAGCTTGACAGAAAGGACTTATTAAAACAGTCCTTTTTGTGTATTTATTTATTCTTGTTTGTGTCTGCATCATCTACCTTGTTAAATGTGTTTATCCCCTGCTAACCTCACAATAGCCTACATTTAATTAAAATAGTTATTTAGCAATTCAGTAACAGCATTAGCTCAAGTATCTCTTTTTTAATGGACTAATTGAGAATCGGAGCTCATATGTGCATTCGATGAATCTGTGGAAAGGCGTGTGGGTACTTGACAGGTGGGCTCATAATGTGTGGCCCCTTAGGGGGTACAAAGACATGTGAAGTTGTTGCTGTAATTGCTCATGCGGTGAGCCGACTTTCCCTTTTGTCTGCACAGGTTCATCAGAGACGGTGGGAGGTCTTCCTTTCTTTGCTTGTGGTGATAGCTTGATGGTCAAGTCAATGTTCTTTGTTTTTTACTGCCCTATTCTGCACCTGAAGTTTGTGAAGGAGCAATAAATATGTGATTTTGCTCATGAATAGTGTATACATATGATTTCATTGTGAATAACAATAGCACGGTTCTGCATATGTTGTTTATCCGTGTGTGATTTATGTTTGTGCAAGGCCGTGTGTGTGTTTCTGTGCAGTGCTTTAGCTCTAACATGTGGCACCAGCGTGATTGGTGTGGTGAGCCTTCAGGCCTTTTCATAGTTGATAGATGACACCTATCACAACCGGTCAGCAGGGACCGAGCCAGCCAACTAGCCAACCAGCAGCTCTCCTTCGTCTTCTCCCTCAGTTTTTACTGCAGAGAGAGATGAAGTGATGGTGGGAGCAAACGACTGACTCATTGCTATTTATGAATATAAAGATGTGTGCAGTGTTGTAATACTTGGCAGGATTAAAACACCAAAATTACAGTGTATTGAAAAATGCTTCCCTCCCCAACTAAGTTGTCAGTAAGTCATATGATTGAACAATACAGGAAATCCACAGAAATAAGATTTCAGTTGTCTAGACAGCGGTTTATTTTACAGACCCACCAGTTTGTGTGTTATTACATGCTATTATATGTAAATCAGCATCGGAGTGAATGTAAATTAGAAATCCATTTTTTTTTTTTGTTCTCCAGATGAGCTGTTTCACTGTTTTTTCTAGGAACATGCTGTGTTTTAGCACCTTCCTACCAACCAGCTTTTCTCCTGACTCTGTGGGCTGAGACAATCGTTACAACCCCTTTGTTGAATAATTTTCCTTCATTTAAAGCCTTTGTCTTTCATATTTTATTTCTTTGCTATCATTATCAGAGGTGGTAATGGAGGAAGCCATTGTGTAATGAACTCCCTACCAAATTATGCTCTGTCTACAGATTTGATCGACTGATCTACTTGCTTTTCTAACACTGATTACTATTAGCTGGTTAGTGCTTTGCATGCTCATGACTGCTTTTGTCAACTGTTGAAGATCAGGGTCTGGCTACAGGCCTCGAGTCAGCATTCACTTAGCTTTAAAATTACTCTGTTTATTTTGGCTAGCTTAGCATTAGCATGCTGTCTGTGCAGATGCTAAGAGCCTGAATTGTGTTGGCATTATAATGTTACGGGCTTGGGTGCAGTTCTTTTGGCGTTTTTGTGTAATAATTTTTAAAATAATGCTCATATCTCCACTCCTGAAAAGCTGAATCACTGCTGATTGTAGCGCAACTGCGCGGGAAGAAAAGGTTTGTTTGGTGTTCTTTCTATTCACCTGGGATGCAGATAAATGAAGAGTCTTTGTAAAAGAGCTAATGACATAATTGTAAGCATTATGCAATTACTAAATTTATTAGAGTAGCATGTTACATTGGTGAAAAATGTATTGTGTTTATAGTAACATGTTACTTTGCAGGGCACCTAGCACTGACATTTACTTAGAAAAGGTTCAGAGTAAATGATTGACAGACACACACCATTTGGATATTTAAAAGAAAACCCTTGGGCTTCAGTTTGAATGCAATCACCTGTACTCTCTGAAGCAGATACACAGCACACACTAAACCAGATCCAGTCAGCTAAAGCCCACGTGTTAATGGATTAACCAGCAAGGCCTGGATGAGGTTTGACAAAGTGCCGGCTCAGGCCCACAGTGGCTTTCCTTGTGCCTGATGATAATTGATGGATGAGTGTAGTGCAGGACACTGACAGCCTGGTTGCCTGGCCTTTACCCTCCACCAGCTCAACTCTTACATGTGTGAAATAGCCAATTACTCTGATGCGTATTGAAAGTAATAAGCTGATGAGCAAATGGCTACTGTGGGACACTGGAGAGCCTTGTAAATGAAAA
This sequence comes from Copadichromis virginalis, assembly GCF_057382275.1. NCBI lineage: Eukaryota > Metazoa > Chordata > Actinopteri > Cichliformes > Cichlidae > Copadichromis > Copadichromis virginalis. The sequence continues at coordinate 18,143,277 of NC_140624.1, forward strand.
AAGAATAAGATAAAGTTCTGCAAACAGCTGCCACCTCCCCAGCTGGGTCTGCTGGATACTGTGCACACACATGGTAAGATAGGGTCAACTAGGTATTTTCTTCCTCTTACCATGATATCCCCGTGCTGTATTGACTTAAAGTTTATGATCCATGATACAATCACATTGCACAGGAGCTAATTTACAGAAATAAATCCTCTTTTTAGAGGCTGTTAAATGGATAATGGAAACAGCAGCAGCCATACTTTCTCTGGGAACCATTACATGCCATTTTTGCTGGGCTATGGAAAGTCATACGCTGCGTGGCGAGCTAACTCTAGCCAGCCATGGAATATTGACAGAACAATCTATCTTTATAAAGGATAGTGAACAGTCCCAATCTAGTTTTGAAATCACATTATCAGAGGCAATATATGACTGCATCTAAATATATACAGGAGATGTATATGTGAGGAGGGAGCCAATGGGGTGCTAGTCTGCAGTAAAGTATCTCAGATAGAATGGTGAGCAGTCTCTCTTCATAATTGGACAGGTTATTTTTACACTACACTGACATCTTGGGCCACTTGCTGACACGTGTAGCAATATTTCTCTCAAATGTTCTCTGCAGTTCTCTTTCACCATCTCACCGTGCCATCTCAACCTCTTCTCCTTGTGTACAGCTCTGCCCTCCCTCCATCTCTGTCTCGCTTGCCCCCTATTTGTCCTCACTCTCTTCCGTTTGCTTTTACTCTCTCCATCTTCCCCACAGTTCAACCTCGTCTATTGTTTTTCCTCTGTACTCTCCAACAACTCAAACAAAGCGTAATTGACTGATGTTTTGGAGCATCTCACTGCGAAAAGAGACACTGATTGCACACGGCTTGTTCCTCATGTAACCAAAGCCATTCGTTTTTGCTCTAATTCAATTCCGGCTAGACCTCCATCCTAATGTATTGGTGCTTCAGTTGGAGGCAAAAGTAAATTGAATCCAGACTTGGATACGATGCAGCTTCTTTTAAAAATTTTTTATGTACTTGTCTTGCAATTAATTATCGTGAAACAAAGTCATTATCGTGAATATCTGAGAATGACTAAATCTCTGTTGTTTCTTGACATCTCGTTGTCCCTCAGGTCTGGTAAGGCAGACGTAACAAAACGGGCTTTTCAACTTCATTTCCCATGTGTGCTAGTCTAATCCAATCACTGTGAGGTTTGTTACCTTCATTCTGGAGTTCAAAGCAGAACCTTGCCTTCCCTTAGTGTATGTCTGACAAATGGGTGTATCGGGCCCTCCCCTACCTTACACGAGCCAATGGTGATGGATGATCTGTAATACATCACTGAACTATAGCTGGGTGGGTGGGAGACCAAAATGTCAAGGCTGTCCTCAAATACTGGCCTCTCTATATGGGAAATAAATTTTTAAAAAATGAGCTAATCACCAGTGCATCTGTCAAAGGCTCCAAAGTAGAGTTGTGCCTGGATCTTTGACTATTTAGATTTTTACTCATTGGGCAGGTATTTGTATTTTCAGTATGGGACTTGTAGTTTTTAATTTCATGTATTTTCATGTATACCATCTTACCTTGACTTGCCTAAAAGAAATGATCACCGTGTTTCATTTCATAAATATATTTTTTTGCATCTATTTAAAACCTATTGACAGTATAACTCTATATATAGCATGCTTGCTTTCCTGCAGCAGGAATATTTCTCCCTCCTTCTGCGACAGAGCTGCAATAACAGCACCAAGATGTATCTGTGTACAGTCCAGTCATCATTAGATGTAAATATACTCACCGGCCACAACCTGTTGAAGCTAAAACAGAGCATCAGAATGATGAAGAAAGGTGATTTTATTAACTGGTCTGAGTATTTCAGAACCTGCTGATTTACTGAAGTTTCAAGAAAAGGAGAAAATATCCAGTGAGCAGTAGTTCTGTGGCAGACATGCCTTGTTGATGCCAGAGGTCAGAAGAGAATTGCCAGACTGCTTCAAGCTGAAGGCAACAGCAACTCAAATGATCACTTGTCACAACCACTGTATGCAAAAGAGCATCTGAAGGCACAACATGTTGAACCTTCACATAGGCTCACTAAAACTGGACAATAGATGATTGGAAAAACATTGCCTGGTGCGATGAGTCTCAATTATTTCCGCTGTGGCATTTGGATGGTAGGGTCAGAGCATGGTGTAAACAATATGAAAGCATAGATCCATCCTGCCTTCTAACAGCCGTTCAAGCTGCTGGTGGTGGTGTAACAATGTAATGGGGAATATTTTTGGGACACTTTGGGCCCCTTTAGACACCACAGCCTACCTGGGTATTGTTGTCAACCATGTCCACCACTATATGACCACCTATGTGTATCTCTTTTATGATAGCTGCTTTCAGCAGGACAACACATAATATCTCAAAGCTCAAATCATCTCCAGCTGGTTTCTCAAACACCGACAGCGAGTTCAGTGTACTCAAATGGCCTCCACAGTCACCGGATCTCAATCCAACAGAGCAACTCTGGGATGCGATGAAACCGGAGATTCATGGAAGTCATGGATGCACAGCTGACAAATCTGCAGCAACTGTGTGACGCTGTCATGTCAATATTTCAATACAGGCCGAAATGTCTGAGTCTTATTTCCAGCACCTTGCTGTATCTATGCCATGAAGAATTAAGGCTTGCTTTCGGACCCCTTCCTGAAAAGGGGGTTCAACCCAGTACTAGCAAGGTGTACCTCAGTGTCTGGTGGATGTATATAGCTGGCAGTACATTTGTTGTTGTTCATTTTGTCAGACAGTATTACATTTAGAGAATGAAACATCACAGTGCCACAGCCCTACGCTGCTACTACATGATAAGCTAAAACATCGGAGCCTGACCTAGCCTTATTGACTAAATTTTTCCTTTGTAATAGATAATCTAAGATGGTTATAAACTATACTCAGTGTAATTAAGTGGCATGATACAATACATTAGTCAAAGCATGGTTTGACTGGCCACAGCTCCACATATTCTTAGCAGCGTTGGGCTGTGCAGCATATCTATTACTGATCTTGTGATTGACATGGGCAATGGGGCCTGGGATTGGAGATGGCTGTGTGAGTATTGGTGTGATGGCGAGTTGTGTTCCCTTCATTAGACAGGCTGGGGGAATGCCCTGTTGACCCCACACTGACCCCTCCAACACAATTACGAACCACAGGCCTGGCGCCGGTTATTGATGCCCATTACTGACATGAGCAGCTGCACAGGGTTACGTTCTCGCTCACTAATGTGAGCCGTAGAGTGCCAGACTCACTGAACTATGGAAACACATAGTGAAACAAGAATGCGCGTCTTTACCGTGAGCTTTGGATTCAGTTTTTGGAAAAAAGGGTTGTCATTTTTTTTTTTAAAACCTTGCAAGAAGAAAACATAAAGGTTTGCTGGATTTTAAGAGAAATACCAATATTAAATATTTGAGCAATGAAAGCTTGTGACAGTAGAAATTAGTGCCAGGAGGTGGCGATGTGTCAGTGTTATGGAGGGTTAACAGGGGAAATTTATAATGCTTGTTTTGTTCATTCGACAAATGAAAACTCAAAGAAACGATTGCTCAGTTTTTTGTAACTAATTTAAATTAAATAAAAACGTATTTAAAAAAATTGGGTTAACTTCAATCCTGAGAAGGGTATCAGAACATAAGCCTGCTTGAACTGAACAAATACACATGATATGGATTCTCTAAACCGAGGATGGATCTCACATCTCAGAAAGAGCGAGGCTCATTTCAATCTACCGGCTATAAGTGTGTGTGTGTGTGCTGCTGGTGCCCTGCTAAACTTTACCTTGCTGCTGTATTTGTGATGTAATATCCCAGGATGTGAGTGTAGCGTAAGGGGGGAAAAAAGAACTTGCTGCTTTTTGGTTATCTTCTCATTTTTCCCTCAGCAAGTTGGCAATAAGCCAACATCCAGCCTATCGATTTTCTCTTCCTATAAAATGAAAACTGAAATTGTGCCCCCCCCCCCCCCCCTCCTCGCTCACTTGCTCCTGACAAACTTTGCAGCCTGCAATTTATACAATACTTCTCTTCCTGAGCCTTGGGAAAGCAAAAGAACTATTTTCGCCACACAGTTTTGTTTTTACATTGTTGTATCTGGCTTTGCGCCATCAAACCGGCCTCGATTGCATGTTGGCAGCATCTCTGCATTTCTTATGGCTCTTGATCCCAAATTGACATGAGGAATCCCTATATTCCACCTCTCAGTGGTAATGGTGGGCAGACCCCGTTAATGAGCCTTTGTCCCTGCTCAGTGATGGAGGACGCACAGCTCTGGGAAAGTGGCCTGCGTGATTAGTAAATTGTGGTTAATTAGATAGATAGAAGGGTCGACAGCGGTGATAAAGTCAAAGCAAGCCCTGAATGATGGAGGTGTCAGCTGATTTTAATAAAGGGTGAGTGCTCAGAATAGCATGGAGTCTGTAGTAGCCTTTAATAGATAGTGTTTAAGAGCTATTAGAATGATTAGACAAAGGCAAAACTGTGCTTAGCTTTCATTTAATGTGCAGAACCACTCCAGTGCATGTAGTATATGGTAAGTAGTGGACTGATCTGTTAACTCTTCAGTGCCAATAAGAGGAGTCAATGAGGTGGGCCACTGTAGATCTAATAATTACTGTGGGATGTGCTGGAAATGTTAATGTGAGAGGAGGATGAGGTGACGGCACTGAATGATCATCTGCATACCTCAGACTGGTTTCATATATGAAATGTCAGTCTAATCCATCCAGTCCAAAGGACATTGGTAGGAGTTCACCAGGGAAGACAAGAGGCTGACGATATGGGTGGACGAGGAGGAGAAGATGAATCACAAATAAGATCCGAACTGAAAAGATTAGATCTGCATTAAGGAGAGCATGAAGCCTATCTATCTCCACCATCAGACATCTACCTCTTATATGACTTTGATTTATGATCCAGCAGCACAGGGTCTGTTGAATAAACAACATGCCACTTGTTTATCTTCGAACAATAGTGGGCAGCACGAGCAATTACATCTGACAGATTTTATTCTAGACAACTCAAGGAGACTCCTGGTGTGGTGTCTGATGCGTCCTGCTGTTCGAGGGGTTTGCCCTATGCCTGGTCTGGCTTGTAGCAGGTGTGTAAGCCAGCTCAATGTGTTGGTTATGGCTGACCTCCCTGCACTAAGACTGCGCAATTAGTCCACAAAATGGCTGACTGTAAATCTCCTGTGGGCAGGGTTTGGCAGGGCCACCCCAAGGTGAGCTCCACAATGAGGAATTAAACACACAGTATTAGCTAACAGCAGTTTTATGATGTGAGGACTGGAAGAGGGTTAGATAAGGGGCAAAGATACTCCCTTGCAGAATTACTGGGGGAGCTGTGTTGTGTACTTCGTCCTTCTGACTAGTATTAAAAAAAATGTACCTTATACTAAAATTCATTACATTTGAGCCAAAACAGGGCAGGATGGTACTTGCTGATCCAAGGTAAGTAAATGCGAATGGATAAGTAGATACATTGAAGCAGAGTCTTAGCTTTTTATGCTTGTTTTGCAGTATTGTACATTTTGTCACATTTCATTTTTTTAGTTCCCTTATTTAGTTCCCACAACTAAGATTTAAGATAGTATTTAAACCTTTTTTTTTTTTTTCATGTTATTGTCACATTTGGGCAACAGTCATATAAATCTCTGTCAGCGTTCAAATCGCTCTGACCCTGAGTACACTGTAGCTCCCCATGTTTTAGGTCACTGCTTTTCTCCCCATTTTACCCGACTACAACTAGGCCAGAGCACGTTACACCGAACTGTTTACTAGTGGGGTTTGCAGGATTTAAACTACTGAAGCAAAGTGGACTTAAGGGTTTGCAAGGCCACAGTTTGGATCATGTACTGAGAATAAACTTTCATTCATACTCGCTGCCACTTGCCAGTTGAAATAATAGAGAACTACAATCCCATATATATGGATATGCCTGAGCTAAGGTTAACAGATAGTGCTCCAGAGAAAAAAAACAAACAGGTATAACATAGTGAGGCATTAGGTTTAAGTCTATTGTTCCAGGGCTTCGGGCTGAAGTTTAGTCCAAGGGTGTCAAGTTAGTTAGAGAGGCAACCAAATTAGTGGTTGCAATGATAAGCTGCGTCCTCTTCAGTTCCAGTCCATTTAATTTCACATCCCTTCTCCTGTCCTTCTATTTAGCAGTCCAGCACTCGCAGGGTCCCCAGGTTCTCTTTAACAGCTGCAACACTACTTCTACCATACAGGTTAAATGGATAGAATCATTTCTGTTCACTATCGATCATTTCCTCACTTTCCAAAAATAACAAAAAATTTCCCCACATTTTTTTAAAGGAAGCATGTTTAGCCTTTATCATAGACGTAAGTTTAATATATATGTGTAATATATATATATATGTCAGTCTAATCCTGACATATATACATGCATGCATGTATGTATGTATGCATGCATGTATGTATGTATGCATGCATGTATGTATACATGCATGCATGTATGTATACATGCATGCATGCATGTATACATGTGTGTATATGTGTGTATGTGTATGTATATATGTGTGTATATGTGTGTATGTATATATGTGTGTATATGTGTGTATGTATATATGTATGTGTGTGTATGTGTATATATGGGTATACATGCATACATTTTCTTCTGTAATAATATCTGAATGATTTACATGGGAGAGTATATATAACTATATCTATGTGTCCTCCTAACATTATTCATTTACGATGTACATACATTACTATTATACACTCAAATTTTTTTGTTGATGGAAAGGCAATAAATAAATCTTTATAAAAAAAAAAAAAAGATATGCCTGAGCTACTATTTAATCAGTGTTGATCTTAGATTGAAAATAAGAAAATTTCCATTGTGTGAACAAAACAGCAAACCCCTTTTGAGGCTGTGTTGCATGGTTTGCATAAAAAAAGCACTTTCACACATGCCGCTGGGATTTTGAATTATGTTATCTTTACTTCTGAAACAGAAAATTAGGGTGTCACCTTAGCTTTTTTACTGTCGCAGAGGCAATCTGCACTGCACAACAGACTCACCTGTTTTTTAAGCTTTCATCTGAATAATGGCTTTGCAAGATAAACAAGTTTCAGGAGGTTCACAGTTAACTTGAAATTTCAGTCTTTCACTTTTTGGGCTCACTGCCTCCTAACATGGCATTCAGTGAAAACAGTTTGACAGATGAAACTCTAATAAATGGCTATTGATAACATTTAAAATATTTTGGATCCATGTAAATGCCTATATAATGAAAAATCAATATTTTTGATAACACTCTTTTTTTTTTTTTTTAGATGTTTGAAAGCAATATGATGAATACAGAAAGAGCAGAAATAATGAATACACTGGTTATACAAGGAAGTATTGTAATAATTTAATAGACAAACGTGAGAACAATACACGTTTACAGGGCAATACCATCCCTCTTTTCTGATGTCGGGACCCAGATGAATGGATCGGTCCCTCACAGCACAGTGAGCAAAATCTAGGTGGTTATACTGTAGTTTTTGAGGACCAAAGAGTGTGGTGTGAGTTTATTAGAGTGTGGGGGTGAGGGTCAGACAGATAGTGTTGCCTCTTTTCTCATAACCATCGGCTGATTTGTGAATATTGTTCCCCTTTGGTTTAATCTGCCGTGTGCTTTGAAGCGGAAACTATTCCCAGAAGGCTGCCAGAGGGCTTGCTAATTTATCTCCTGTGTATTAACAGTTTCTTGGCAGGAGAATACACCCCGACCTTCTCTTCACCAAAGCAAACAGGAGAAATGTTGACCCGTGTTGACCCAAAACCTTGAGATGGACTCCATTTAATGACGAACCAGGCGATGAGAGGGCACGTTTGAGTTTTTATGACTAACCCTCCCACTGTCTTCCCCCCAACAGGCATTTATTCAGGGATACAGAGTCAGGAATATTGCCCTGTTTGTTGCTGCGTGCCTACAGCAAAAGGGTCACCCTTGTAGGTTCGATACTTTAATATCTGATCAACGGTACACAGGGATGATTTCTCAAGGGTGTGCCAGCAGACAAAAGACATATTTGTTTGAGGGTGTTAGGTCCTTTGATACGGCATATTTGTTGTCCCGAGGTCCATCAAGCATAACAGACAAATCAATAAAACACTACATCCAAGATGTATAATCTCATTAGATGGCTGTTACAGAGAAATACAGCCTAATATGATAATGCAGTAGTTTTTGTCAGTGGTGTAGATTCAGCGCTTTGATTTTATTGCTTGTTGACCGTGGTTTGCCCATCCTGATCAATGCCTTGGAGTCTGTAAAACGTTTTGATGTGTCAGCAGTTGCAGCTGCAAATATGTTTTGATGTTTTCAAATTCTATTTTAATATAAAGTTTCTTTAATGATTCATGGATTGTCCAGCTTTGTCCCCCAGAGTTCAAATACTGACATTCTCTCTGAAAGATGAGCTAGTGTGTATCTGTAAAGTATCGTAGGCTATAAAAGACAGACATAGCCACCGTGACGTGACGTCACATCGCATCACTGCTTTGTGAAGTCTCATTTCGAGTGTGTTGGCTGCTGCCACGTTGTTGTATTTTTTTGATTGTTTAGTTTTTTTCTGGAGAAGCGATTTCAACAATTGTACTAAACCTGGAGCACAGACTTCTTATACTTACTATATTTAACCCTACAGCAAGCCATGTTAGTTAGCAGATAATTACATTAAAAATGATCCACAAGGTGCCAACACCACAGACATTGCTGAGAGGCCTGTTTCTCTCACAGACGAAAACCAGCGCAGTTGGCAGTGTCAGTCTATGTGGCTACAGCCATCACTTTAAGCCCCAAGTGAGGTTTAAATAGGTGAGTTTTAAAAAAGAATCACCTCTCATGCTGTTGTTTTGATGGGGCATAATAGCCAGAAACCAAAACCATTTTTGTACAAAGCTACAAACATGCTTTTTTTCCCTGCTGCTGCTGGAAAGTATTTTAACATTGGATTCTATGAGGACTGACTCGCTTTTGGAGTCACCCTCAAGCGGCCACTCGAGAAGATACAATTTTACAACTTCTTTGTTGGCTTCAAGTTTAAGACCCAGAGATTGGTGCTTGGTCTGTGTGTGGGGATTAAGGGCACTGGCTCCAGTAGAAAGGACAGTTTTCAAGATGAATCTCCGCAAAGGAGTTTTTTGTCATAAGCCCTGTCAAACAGACGGGGTTGCTATAGCAACGCAATGAGTCGCAAAGTGCCTGCGGACCCCAGCACTTCATCAAGTGACATTCAATAATTTGGTGTTGATTGTAACTAGAAAATCAGTGGTTCTCCTTTGGGATGTAGAGTGGCAGAGAGGGGAGCCCTTTTGTACGTATTTGTACCTGTGCACTAAGCTCAAGAGTGCAACCTGAAGGGGTGTGTGTGTGTGTGTGTGTGTGTGTGTATGTATATTTATGTATGTGTTTTAATAGCATTTGTGTTCAAGAGCAGGTTAGGGTGCCAAACGTTTTGTCTGGCACAGTTTAATATATATTTTTGTAAATACTTCAGAAGTAATTGGTTCAGGTTTTGATTTTAAATGCAAATTGTGAATCTCGCCACCATTTACCTGATTTGGTTTTCTTTGATCAAGTTCAAATCCTTCTGCTCTTACATTCGTACACATTGCTCTTTGTTCTGCCAGTTATAACAGAGAAAGAAGCAATCAGAGGCTTAAGTGATTTTTTTTTTTTAAATTCTCTTTAAAAATTCACGGACTCACTTTTGATCAAATTGTCTTGCTCATCGAGTAGAGATCATCAGAGAGATGAACCTCATTAACTTTAGTCAGCTTGCAACCACATAGTCTGTTATTTGTAAATAAGACAACAAGGTCTTCCATAATTATTTTTATCGATCCGATGAAAGTCAGAAAGTTAAAGCATGCGAATTCAAGAACAAGGTGGTGATGTTTTAAAATTGCTGGCTCCTGGCTCCCCCTTGCCGTAGCATTTATGTTGTACCTCGTCAATCTCTAGCTGTGAGAGCAGGCACTTCTTTCGAATGTTGGAACACTGAGCTACTAGTTGTTTCGCCGTCATTGTGGATGTTGGGTATCGAAGAATACCCTAAGAGTGTAAATAGTGAATGGTTTGTTAGAACTCATTATGTATTGTAGAAGCTTCAAAATGTGCTATTTTTGGGAACATAATGGATTCTAAAGTGATGTGAAAGCTCAGATGTTTGTTAGTATTGACCTTAACAAATTGTTTTACTGTCCAAGTTTCTCTTTCCTTTGTCACAGCAGTAGATGTGCATTGCAAACAGTTGTGAATTGAATTTTAAGAGCTTTAAGACGACAGCACATGCAATTATAAATATGTGATTTTTAGGAATTGCAAAATTGATGTTACAGGAGCTTTGTTTGTAGTAACCACTACTAAAACATGACCCATCAGACACAGTCTCATCCAATCCCCTAAACCAGAGTGCCAACACGCCATCTTGCAGCACAGCATGCTAAATCATACACCTCTGCCTCGCTTTCCATTTGTTTGCAGGCTGCTCTTGTTTTCTTATCAGGAGTACAGAAAATAAGATTCCTGCCCCCTGGGTATCATCATAATTCCTGACTAATCTGTGTGTTGAAAAACAAGCATGTTATCCATCTGTAGGTCTGCTATTACCAGTGGATCTGTGGCCGTTCTGATTCTGGAGCATTCCAGTTTAGGTGGAGGTTTTAAGCTGATCCTCAGGCGCACACAGATGATTTTCTCTCACCTGGCATGGCAAGAAATAAAAGTCACCAAAAAAAAAAAAAGAAGGTATTTGTGCACCCACCAGGCTAGCCTAAGCGCTTGGAAGAGCACAATGAGCAAGCCGATCACAAAACAAATTATAGAGTACATGAGGGGTCCTGGTACAGGCCTGCTGCTGCATTGATGTAGAGCAAAGACAAATTACTGTGATGCTGCCAAAGTCTGACAGCATGAAGATGAACTTAGTCTGCTTCTCCAGCTTCTCTAAATCTTATTATTATTACTTTGGCTCCTTATGTTTTTTGGGGGGTTTTATCAATCGCAAAAAATACATCAGGTGATTTTCGTGCATGCGGCACTGTAATATTGCTTTAGAATTACAAATTGAAAACAAAATGGCAGGAGATAATATTCAGTTTCATTCCCGTTTAATCTTTTCTGTCAGCATGCAAGTTTTGTGATTTAATGTCAGTACTAACAGCTCACAACACACACAGAGATGAGTTTTTTGTTATTTTGCCTACCTTTATTATCAGCAATGATAGATCCTAGATCAGCGGTCTCCAACCCTTTTTGCGCCACGGACCGCTTTATGTCCGACAATATTTTCACAGACTGACCTTTAAGGTGTCATGGATAAATACAACAAAATAAAACCAGTACCGGTACCAAAAAAGAAGAAGATTTATTCATAACACATCGGAAAAGACCCAGGAAAACTGAGTTAACGATAAAAACGATTAAAAAAATGACGATTAAAAAACGATAAAAACCCTGAAAACCTTAAATTTCACACCCGAGACTCAACTCTCGTGGCCCGGTACCAAACGCCCGGGGATTGGGGACCGCTGCCCTAGATGATACATGGTGTAATCACAGTGTTACATGACACTGCCTGTTGCTAAGTTTGTCTGCTGTTAGCGACTGGCAGAAAGTGTATGGTTACTTTATCAAAGAAAAAGGTATTGGCAGCAAATTCAGAGCGATTTTCTAACATAAGCCAAAAGTCAATTGACCCGGATTCGATTCGGGTGCAGATTCGAGTGATAATTTTGTCCTGGTTTGTCATCTCTTTCATCTCATATATGCCGAGATCTATTGTTAGCATAAGAAAATGATAAGCACTGCAGCTTCAAGGTTGCTAAAAGCCTTAACTTAAGGTTTTCAGGTCCTTCTTTGTGTAACATCAATTGCGAGCGGGCCGACTGCCGCTAGACGTGCTGCATGTGACTTTGTCTCAACGTGACATTGAAACCGAACATCAGGACGCTGCTATTGTGCCCATAAAATGAGATGACCTGTTGGTGACATTACCTCAAAAGGCACTGGCTGGGACACAATAAAAGGTGCTTATGCTAGAATCAGCATAAGACTTGAATAGCTCAAGCAGAACAAGTTGGTATGAGTCTAACCCGTTTGCCCCCTGAGCTGATTGTCTGTATAGATTGCCATTCTTTCTTCTGGAGCACAAAACTCTCATCCACAATCAAAGGTGTATTGACTGCGTATTGACCAGGACTCCACCAGCAGTGCTCACAGTCCGAAATCAATGATATGCCTGTTGTACATGTTTGCTATTTGTCTATAGTGAGAATTGCCAGGCTCTACCACACAAATGTACTTACCCTTTCCATTGGTTCTTAAGTGTTCTTTTAGAAAAAAGTAAAACAGACAATAGATGACGATCCTGCAGATGACCTTCATTTGGTGTGATGGAATGTCAGTCAATTTTTAATACTAAGAAGATGAAAACTAGCAAGGCCTGATTATATATAGTATTTTCCCTCTTGGTCTGTGTTTATTTTAAAAATAAAAATAAAAAAATTTACAATTCAGCTTTATCTTGCAATTAAGGGTGATTGTAATACTTTTTATGCCTGCAATGTGGAGGGTTATACAGTATAGCAGGGAATCTCTATAGCTTTGTTACTGTATGTCAGATGATATTGGAATATGATATAATAAAAAGAGTGTGAGCCCACTGCTCACGGGGATTGTATCCAACCACAAATATCATTATAGTCTTAGGAAACAAAAGCAGGCAGACCTTTGGACCTCTGCTCAGTCTTTGCTGGATCAACAGACACATACTTCAGAGTTATGCTATGTTTATGCTTGAGTGCTTAATGCATTTGGAATTATTACTATTTATCAACGGGTGGCTGGGGAGCGTTAACAACCATCAAAGTTAAACATATGGGAACAAACATTTTCACTCTCATTCCCCCGGAACTGCAGGGAGGCTGGTGCAGCAGTAATGCAGGATGTCCTGAGGGTGTGCTGCTACACGGGTGGTGTCGGGGTCACGGTGTCATGCGGTTGTGAGTATTTTCATGGCAGCAGTTGGGGTTGGCCAACACACTTTACAGCCTGGGGTTAAATGAATATGAAAACAGACTGGAGCATCCAGCAGAGATAGCAGTGGAAAGATCTATTCTTTCAGTCACCGCGCCCCCTCACGCCCCTCTTCTCCCGCAGCCGAATGTGTTAAACTGAATGTTTCCTCGCTGAAAAGGTCACTACTCTGACAAGTGTTAAACCGATGTAGCATTCACTGCTCGTACTATGAGCCACACCTGGGTCACACATGATGTGTTTCTGACATGATGAAAAAATTGGATTACTTAGACAGCTTGGTGCGCAGCTAAAGGGTGATGAAACTGTTAGTCTGAAAGGGGGATTGGTGATATGATAACAGTTTTAATGAAGCTATGTGCAATTCTATCTCTCACTCCCTCTCGCTCTCCTAGAAATTATAATGACATTGTAATTGAACATTTACAGATTATGCTCATAAATGTGACTCTGGAGTCTCGATATTGAGGTTGCTGACATTTCTTTAGTTTCAGCTTGAGGCTATGTATACACACATATATATATAGACAGGAAACGTGTTACAATAGATGATTTAGGTAGATATTTATTTATCAGAAAAGGAGGGTTGAATGAAAACGGGTTATGGGAAATGTAGCAACCTCTGTTTTGGGATTTTTGTTTATTCTGTGACATGTTCAGTGATAATTTCTTTTAAATTCATGTCCATCATATTTTAATATTAGATTGATGGGACAAATTTGTGAATCCGATCCAAAAATGTAAAAGGAAAAAATGAAGAATTTTTCTCATATATCACAGCGTTGACAGGTTTTACCACTGTAGGCGTAGGCAGACATCACACACGCACCAGTCATACTTTCATTTACTTCTGATCCCAGAACCCAACCAGTGCTTGGCACATGCCACTCCCTCAGAAGTTTCAGAAGTCAGGTAGAGAAAAGCTGAAGCTTAGTGTTTGATTTGCACTTTGTTTGATCTTCAGGCACACGGGAGGCATCGGGTTTAACCAGATTTTGTGCAGGATGGCTCTGTGTGTGGTGTGCTAGAGTTTTTAATTTACATCTTGAGAGGTGGTAAGATGTGTTGGTGAAGAGTTATATGAAATTATGTGACAGACCTTTAAAAAAAATGTTATTTGCATTTAATATATGAGATGTTTTCTAAGAAAAGTGCAATTTCGATAGTACATCTCGGATTTTCTCCATGATGAACCAATGCTGCTGGAGTAAATGAAATAGCTCTGTTGCCATTCCTCTTTGGGCATAAATTACAATCAATAAATGTTAAAAATTTCAGAAAAAGTTGTGGTAGCTTCTAGGTTTTTGTTAATTATTTACTACTGTTGTAAAAAACACATTTTTATAGTAGACAGGGACGAAACAGGAACTTATCAGTCATTGAGTCCTACTTAATTACTTACTTAGTTGACTTACTTACTAATGAATAACCATGGAGGAGATAAGTTGTAAAATCTATAAAATCTATAAAATTACAGTTAAAAGTTAAAGTTTATTCCCTCCTTCAAATTTTTAAGGAGCTACCCAATTTACCAGCCCGATTTACCTGGCCCTGTGTTTGACACCTCTGCTGTAAGTTGACCAAAAAAGGTGAGAAGATTTTGTGCAATGCCCTAGATAGGAATGACACAGTTCAGTAGCTATTATTCCAAATTAATAACAGATAATTTTATTGTTTGATCATAACAGAGGCTTTATGTGGGCTGTAATATGAGGTTAAATTGCTTCTCAGCCAATAAATTAGTTTTTCGATACGCCGATTGCTTACAAAGCAACATTACATATGTTATCATTTAAAAGAGTCTATGATGTGCTATTTTTAGCCACGGTCATGTTCCCACATGAATTAAAGATTCAAGCCTTTTTAATAATTTATTGTCATTGAGAAATGTTTTGGTTGGCTTCACATGTGGCTACGCCTGTTTTGAAGCACTCACCTATCCTTTTGTATGTGCACACTGGACCAATTCCTTTCAGAGCTGTCATGTGAAAAGCAGGCTACGACGATGATTCATTCATAAAAGACTCTCATTTAATTACTCCCAAATCAGGTCGCATGAATACCCAGGAGAAGCGGCTGTTTTGCAGTGGCGGTGGGCGATCAGATCTGAGACACACATCAAATCACAAACCACTCTCAGGTCCCCGCGGCTCTCCATTCACGTGAACAGGATTTCAATCTTCACTGCTCACACCAAAGAGATTTCCACCCAGATGGTGTGTCAGCACTGGCCTAATAAACCTGTTTATGTATTAAACGCTATGGGGACATTTGATATTCCTCACAGACATTGCCACAGACAAGTAATCACAGCAATAACTCCTCCTCATTAAAGCTCTGACTCATTTAGGATGCTTTCATGTTTCCTGTCAAGGTTAGAGTAAGTTATCAGTTTTTCACATTATGCAACTGATTGCAATGCATGGTGACTAAATGGTTGCCCAGAACTTGAGCATGATGTGCGTTCACAACCACTTATGATTGCAAGGCGATTGCACAGGTTGCCTGAAAGGAGGCAACCTGTCTGCGAACAGTTGTAGTCTGATTCAGAGTGACTCACAGAAAGAAGGTCCTGGGTTTGAATCAACCGTCTAGCCTGGGCCTTTCTGTCTTTATATGTTTGTATGTTCACTCAGTGTCTGCACTGGTTCTCTCTGGCTACCTCTGCTTCCTCCCACAGTCCAAAGTCATGCATCTAGTGGGGTTAAATTAATTGGTGATTCTAAATTGCCCATAGGTGTGAGTTTTTACCTTACACAGTTTACTGTGCCCTCGGCCTATGGTAGCTGGGATAGGCTCCCGCGCCCCCTACAACCCTGAATAGAATAAGAGGAAGAGAATGGATGGATGATACATTTCTATTAAATGTGAATTTCTGTGTATACAGATGTGCTCAATGATTTGTGTAATGTAATTTTCAATGATTTATTACAGTTAATTGCTGTGTTATTTGAAATAAGCTGCCTGTAATTGCTAACTTGACCCCAATCACAGACTGATAGTAGACTGACATTGTCTTATAGTGACAGATATTAGTAACAGGGTTCCTATGCTTGAAAATCTCATTTTGCAGCAAAAATAAGTGATTTGAGAGAATTTTATCTTTTTGGATAAAAGAGATGTGGTTTAAAATGAATTTAAAAATAAGGTGCTAAATCACGATATATGTTACTTCAATACTCAGCATATTGTGAAAAATCACAATAATATCGTATAGTGTGATAATATATCGTGATGTGTCTGGTGAGGCCAGCTGCTTTACACAAAATAGAAGTGAGTGGCAACAAAAGCTGTGTTGCAAGGTAGAATGGAAAGAAAAAGAAAACTCGATGTGGTAGCCTTTTTGAAAGTCATTTAGATGCAGCACATGTCAGCTTGTTGAACCACATGAAGTGGAATATTGAATTGATCCAACTTTTGTGCTCTGTGTGATGGTTGGTACTTATCCCCAGACAAAAAATCAATACAAATACAGTTTGCGGGTACTGATTATGATTTCACATTCCGCGCCAGGAGCATCCACATCACTTTGTTTTTGTTGCTCATTTTAGTGTTTGTGGGCTTGTATGTGTGCACTTATGCAGAACAGGATAGACACACAGGAAGCCCGTGTGAGCATTAGAACAGACATGTCTGGGGACACAAGGGGTTTACAGATACACCATAGACCTGCATTACACACTTGGCTGAAGGTTATAACTTCAGGTTTAAGGTGAGCTCGAGTAACAAGTTTGTTTGAAATGCTGTTAAAGAAATCTCAAAATGCACCCATCAAAGTCAGGGCAAATTGGTTTTCCGCTCCCTGTGATGTGAGGTCCATTAACTAGGAGAATGAACACTACTGAGAGCCTGTTTCTACGAGAGCAGGCAAAGGGCAGACTTGATGATAAACGACAGCTGGACAGAAGAAAAGGACAGTTGGGAAGTCGAAGGCAAAGTGACACAGAGAGGGCACAGAATCGGCGTTCATCAATTTGAAATGGAGACTTTATATGCGGTAGCATGTTTTATTCCCCATATAAATGTTAAACAATACATTTCATTAAGTTTCTTATATTGTTAACATAAATCATAACGTCTACAGGCTTTCAGGGACACACACTGAAACCCACTGAGCGTCACCCTGTTAGCAAGTAAATGGTTTGAGTAAATGTAACTTTAATGTGTAAATCCTGCCCTCGGGTTGCGTTGGAAGCGCAGTCTCAGGTAAATTCACCCCATCAAACTGTAAAAGCCGTGGCCATAAAGTAGCTCGGAAGAGCTTTTATCAGTCTTAATGCACTCTTCAAAGAGCATCCCTCAATCTGCACGTCTCATCGAGAGGTGCTGCTTGACCGCAGGCAAAGGCTACTGTATCAGTCTCATTTCACAGATGATGAGAAAGACCATTTGGGTGACTGATGAGCATCTTAACCTAAAGGGGTCACTGAGTGCACCATCACAGAGTGATGGTCATCCACAGCCGAACCCTGAAAACACTCCTTCACATGTACCAATATTGGATACTGTCAGCAGATTGTCTATGGAATATTTATATTCCTATGCAGTGTGGATATATTGCACAGGATCCTTAATGGGTTTACATTTTCCATCTGACCACAGGAAAATGAAAAGACAGTTCCTCTTGCTCAGCAGCACTTCATAACTTTGCTTCGTGGTATACAATTTTAGGAGACTGATTTTCTGACGCGCACTTTCACCATAGTCTTCTGTTCATCAAATGTAGTATTATATCCCCCGCTCCCCATCCTCGCAACAAGTCTCTTTGATGTCAAATTGACACTTTAGTGAACAGCACTTCATGGATTTGATATTGCCTGGCAACTGCAGAAAACCCGCTCCTCGTGGCTTCTTCAGGGCGACGAGAGACGGGCGGGGAGGTCGGTTCGGCGGTGGAGACGATGGTAGAGGAAAAGACGGTGGAAGGTATTAATCACAATGGTGATTTCTGTTTGGCTTGCCTCCAGGCAGTGAAGCAAAATTAAAGCCCAGAAAATCGGATTATGGCCTCCCTGGGGGGTTAGATGCCCAGTAGCCAGCTGATGAGCACTCATCTACTCTTCATTCTATTCTGCAGAAATGTTGGCTCGGAGGCCAATTTGTTAACAGTTATTGCTCATTTCTTGTGTAGCTTCCTGCTAGTGAGACAATAGCCAAGGTTTATTGTCTTGCAATTATCACAATTTGAGGGAAGCCGGTGATTGATATATCATCTCTAGGGCTGCAGATCATCATCCATTGGACATACAGCGTACAGCTTATTGCACCAGCAGCATCTGCTCTTATATAACTATCATTAGCTTACAGCTTTAAGTGTTTAAGGTGCTAACTAAAAATAAAGACAAGATGATAGTTTATTCAATTTTAATGAAATTTGCAGATTGTTTCGGTGAAGTTTAATAAACTCCTTGCTATCTAAAATATAACAGGACACTGGAATATATTCTGGAGCATCTCACACTTCTGATGATCAGCTGTCTGCTTGACATTTATTCAGCTGTGTAAAAACTATAACTTTAATCTCAGCCAAACCGATTTACTCAGGAACAAATAAAATACTACAAAAGGCCAAACAATAACATTTTTAAGTTATCTAAGTGACTTATATATCATGTTTAACCTGAGTAGCGAAAGACGGCGGTGGGTTTGAAAACGATTTGCCGGAGTCCGGTTTTCTCACGGCTCTAGTGAGCCTTGCCCCCGGCTAGCTAACGAGCTAGTGGGTAACAGACGTCTCCGAAAACGTCGGAGCGCTTTTGAAAATATGTGGTGTCTTGATAAACTGAGCAGATATTTGAGGTTTACACAGCTACATTCTCGCCTGAAAATATGTTAAACGTTTATTTTGAGACCCAGAAAGAATAATAAGAGTAATATTAAAACTAACTAGCTGCCGCCATTGTTGGAAACTGAGCTGGGCCGCGCTATGAATTCTGGGACAGTTTCTTCTTCTTCGGGGTTTAACGGCAGCTGGCATCCTTGTACATGCAGTGCTGCCATCTTCTGTTTCAGTCCGTTATTACACTCTTAAATCCTACTACTCATTCCTGCGTCTTTTGTGATCTTACAAAGCTTCAAACGACACGTCGACTATTAAGTCAGTCGTCGATGATTTTGATAGTCGACGTAATCGTGACTAGTCGACTAATCGTGGCAGCCCTAATCGTCTCTGAGGTCTGTGGCTTTACTTGCTGCCAGTTTTGCTGTGGGGACACCCATTATCAGCAACAGCAGTGGTGCCGGAGTTATAAATATGTGATTTTTTTTTAACTTTGACAAAGTTGGAAATGTGCATACTCCTCACAAATATGTCATATTGTGTTCATTAAACTGATTGGCCCTCTTCATTATGCACCTACTATTATCAATTTTCTAGAAACAGTTGGAGAAATATAATCTATAAATGTATAATACAAATATGGAAAAAAACAGAAGGCTTCTTGGTTTGAGTAACACATAAGGCGCAGAGAAAAGCAGCAAAATCAGAGAAAACGAAACATTATCGTAAAAATTAAGGGGTTTTCAAAACTCTTAAAACGTGTTACCAAAGGTCCAAAACCAAAATAATTTAGTGATATGTATTAAACAGACAAGCACTAAATGATTTTTTTATTAGTAAATGAACTAAACCATGTGTTGAAACAGCATTTACTGCTTTACTTCTCCTCAGCCAGTGTAATTCCTTATTTCCGACAGAAGTGCAACACATCCTCCTCTCGCGAAGCAGATAAACCCAGTGAAAAGCCTTACATGCAGGTAGGTCGCACATAAGCCTCAGACACCCTCCGCTTGCCCGTCTCTGTGCAGTCAGCCCTGCCCAAGCTTCTCACAGGAGCTGTTCGCACAAAGGAGCGCATTGTGTAACTGTGCCTCAGTTTTAATGAACCAGCGCTCCCGCTCCAGCACACTCCTCCCTCTTTGTCAGTCCCCTCCCTTCCTGCCGCTGTTCTCATGAATATCACAGCGTCTTCTCCTCATTATTCATGAGCTGGTATCAGTGTGCTCATGTGCGCCGAAACAGAGGAAGAAAAAGGGGGGAGTGTCTCAGTGAGCGCGAGTCACAACCCTGGTGTATGAGCCTGTGCGTACGCCTGTGTGTGCGCGTGTGAGTGTATGAGTCTGAAATAGAGGGAGCGGGATAGAGGAGACACTCCGGCTGATGCTGAAACGGCCGCCGCTACTTCACTGCCGCTGTTCACATCTGAACCTTCTTCTGTCAGGCTCAGCTGGAGCTTTCTGTTCCTCTAAGCTGGGGTTGCTTGTGACTGCCTGAATGTGTGAATGGGATGCCTGAAAAGAGATGCTCGCTAAGGAGTGACTGATGAGAACCAGCGCTCCGGTGTGGAGGGTGACCCCCCTGTGTCCGTACCACCACTACTTGGGGAGAATTGGACGCCTGGCGTTTCCACGACAGCTATAATGGGCTGCAATCTGTGCACTTTACAGAAGCGAGAGGAACACTACAAGCTTCTGTATGAGATCGCACAGGTGAGGCATGACCGACTTTGGTATCGAATATTGTCTGTGTGTGTGTGTGTGTGGATGATTCACTGTGCGTGTTTTGAAGAGAGCAGTTCAAGTCCGGAGCCTCGTTCAGGGCATTTCACGTAGAAGATTGAAATGAATATATTTGCACTATGAAAGTGAGGCAGCATAATGGAGAGAGGGGCTTCTTACTCACTAGCAGATGTGATTTGAGTAATGAGCAGTCTCTCAGAGAGTAGCTAGTGTGCAGTCCATTCATCCTGCTCAAAGAGCTGTGCTGAGGGAGCAAGTTTTTTAATAGAATAGTAGCACCTGGTTTCTACTACATGACGTGTTTGTTCCAATTTCTTTCTTTCATAATGTTCAGCGAGAATTGCCAAAGGGTTTTTTTTGTGGTATTTTATGAAAAGTTTTCATTAGACACTTCAGTGCTGTACCAGCAGTCGTTCTCTTTATATTTCTTGTGGCTCACTTGAGTGTGATAGTCTTGCAATCACAGGTAACAGCGCCTACATTCGAGCAAATGTTGCTCATCTGACTGCACATTTATATCAGTTCCCTTAATGTGCTCTTTTCTTTTTTCAAGGCTGACACAGCTGATGAAACAGCATGAAGTTTTTTTTTTTTAAGCAACTGCTTGAGCGTTTTGTCAGGAAACAGGCAAAGAGGCGGAGGACACACATCTCACTGACTGAGGTGGAGCCAAACACATAAACAAGCACCTCCATTCTCCCCATTAGCCCTCTTCCTATGACAGGCTAATAACTATGAAGCAATGTGTCTCCTGGAAGTGGAGTCATGCTCATCCCCCTGACCAGCAGTAGTGCCTGCCTTCACGCCGCTGTGATCACAGCCTCATTAGCCATTTTATACAACCATCCCGTGCATTAATTAGACGTGAAATGTCTCTCTTTACCCTTGTGAAGCAATGGGGTGAGAAGAAGCGGGGGAGGTAAACCAGCATTGGTTAACCACTGCCTGTAGATTTGGGCTTATATGCGCCCCGAGATGCTGCCAAACTAAGAGGTTGAACATTGTCAGCGAGATTCTGAGCTGCTTTAATGGTCAGAAAAGGGTGCTACGCTAAAGGTGGGCTGCAAGCTTCAAGATCAGCAGCAGAGGAAGTTGCCTGTTTAATATTAGCAAACAGAACTGTCAAGGGACCCCGAAGGATGAGTAGGAAGCCACTGCAGCGCCTGCCTCGCCACAGAAGGATCGTAAAAATAGTGCTGCCTTGGTGCTTATCTTGGCTTTTTGCGTCCCTCTCTCTCTGCACCACTTGTTAAGAAATAGTGTTGACTCCCCTTTCTAGTAGTCTAGCAGAAGGGGCTCAGTATCCGCCAAGTGGGGCAGTCTCCAGGGCACAGTTGCCATTGACAGGATCTCTCTGGCATATCTGTCCACCCACTGATATAGTGAGCTGGGTCAGGTGTGAGCTGCAACATCAGCAGCTGCTTTCTGAGGCAAGGCAGAAAGGATGTAGAGTAAGGAGGATAAAGACTGAGATGGGAATATAGAGTAAGCTGTTAATGATGCAGGGTGAAAAGGAAATCGAGGAAAGGAGCAGGAGCGGGTGAAGCATCCTTGACACGGGAGGTGAAAAAAGAAGGAATAGAAGGGAAGTGTATAGTTCCTTCACCAGTGAGAAACCCTGAAACCACCTCTTTTCACTGCATTGCAAACACACTTCCATGCACACGTTCAAACATGTCCTCTGTGAACAAATAAGCACGGTGTACAGCAGGATGGGTACCAAAAGTAGAAGATGATGGACAGTGAGGCAAGTCTCCTATAGTAGCAGAGCTTTCCCTGCGAGAATGCCAAACAATGTTTTTACAGTCAGGAAAAGTATGTTGTGACAGCAAAAAGCTGTACTCACCGCTCTCGCCACCAGCAATCTAATCGTCTTTCTTACATGTTGTCTGTCTAGCTTTCACCCTTGCTACATGTCTTTTTCCCCATCATTCTCACAGCTCATGTTGTTGTTTTTGTCTTCTGGTTGTGTTTCTGTTGTGCAGAAATGCACACACACCTAGAATTGTACGCACACACACACACGCTTGCTATGCCACTCTACTATTATTATGCAGAGTATGTGAGTGTGTGTATGCAAATGAGGTAGAAATGGCTTGCTGGTGTCACAGCGTGACTGACCAGCCTCGTGGCAGGTTGATTTGAAGAGCAGGAGACAGTCGCAGGGGTTGGTTAGCCACCTTTCTCCCCTTTCCTTCACGTCTAGAAACAATTTTGACACTCTCTCGATCTGCCTGACCCTGCTAGCTGTGGGAGATTTATGACTAGCTCGCTCTCTCGTTCGCACTCCCTCCGTTTCCCCTTTCTTCTATTCTCACGGCTGCAGGTGTTCTGCATGAAAATATCTTCACCTTTGTCGGCTGGCCTGCAAAGCTATCTCACAGAGCTGAGATTCTTTGTTTATTGAATCAGCTTTCTTGGGTCAGGGATAAGACACAGCAATCTTCTTGTGGCCTTGTTCTTTTTCTAACTTTCCAGTCTCACATTTATTTTTATACTCCAACCGATTAACGCTTGTCCATCTTTCTGTCTTTGACTGCTCTGTTTGAGTCCTCTGATTGCTCATCTTCTTTGATTGCATTTCTTTTAACCTTTGCTCCAGCTGATCTCTGTGGGATTCCACTCCAGTTAACCTCCCAGTGACGGCACTTTTGTCATCGAAGGCAAAACCTGTAGACCGAACAGTAGACTGCTTTATGCATTTAGCATGTAGACCCATACTCATGCAGCTATACTCAAAAGCTATAGTCAGGCAGATTCTTACAGCATATATTTTCCACCGTGTGGGTGCTCAGGCTATCTTGCCGACAGTAACAAACTCCGATTCGCTCTGTGATCTAGCAGGGTTTTGAAATTCCCATTGTGTCCATGAGCTCCCCTCGTGAGTGTCACACATTGTCTGTGCACCACTAAAACCCAGTGATGTGTGGCTTTTTGGGCCTAATTAGCAGGATGGCAGATGTTGATGAGATGAGGAATGCAGTGTAGAGTTAAAGATGTTTTGCGGGAACAGCCTGCATTGGCTTTCAACAAAAGCTGTTTTTGCAATGGCATTGCGATCAAACCAAAAATCCACCTACAATAGGTCTCAAAACTTCCCCAGTGAGCCACCACTATCTACTGTAGCAGCCAGCTGCTCCAAATGTGGCTGGGTAATGAATTTCACCTTTCGCACTGCACGGCACACTCTCCATATTTCATTATCGTGTTTCGTAATTGCCCAATGAGCCTCGCTTTTTTTTGTTAGTAGAAGTTTTGAAAGCAGTATAGTATAGCCAGTTTTATAAGTTTTATTAGGCAGGAGAAGAATCACTCTCCACTGCATTTGAGAAATAAATGGAAAGCAGCTTCTCAGCTCAATGAGGCACAACAGTCCCTGATAACTTGCTGATGCATATGAATGAGAATGAGGCACCCACAGCTTGGGTGCGCGCACACACACACACACATACACACGTTTCTCCAGGAAACAAAAACACATGGTTAGTGAATATTCTAGATATAAAAAAAAACAGAAAGCAGTGTTCATGAATTTTAGAGTGGGACCGCGTGCAGGAGGCCAACTGCACTGTAATGGAATCTCAGAGTTTAGCGATGTCATGTTGAGCAGGGTCACATGGTTGACAGGATGGGACAGACAGATGTGAAATGAAGCAGATCTGGAGTTTATGCTTTCTGTGGCAAAAGGCAATTCCCAGTATGGTGGTCCTGCAATTGGGTGGGTGGATATTCGATTTTGTGTAGTAGCATCAGATGTGAAACCTGTGGACTAGAGGCAATCTAAGGGGGGGGACACAGATGACTTGCTCCTGCTTCTGCAGTGCCACTAGCCATGTGTGTAATGGGTATGTATTCAATAAATGTTGAAGAGTTTTCCCAAGAGCCAAACTTCCTGAGAAATGGCTAGCAAGCTGCACCTGATACATAAATAGTGTGCACCAGCATACTTTTGTGTTATTTTGACTTTGTAAGACACTTGACCTCTTTTTCTATTTTTTTAAAGAAATGACTGTCATATAAATGTCAGGTTTAGATGAAAGTTGTCACATCTGGGGAACCCCTTTTGTTTTTTTCGGAAGCCGTCATTGCCATCTTGTGGTCTTTTTGCTTCGTTTCTTTTGGCTAGTCATCAAGTCACTAGGATTTGGAGTAGGGCTGTGCGATATGACCAAAATCTCATATCCCGATATAAGAATTCTATCGTCCCGATAACGATATAAATCACAAAAATGTAACATTTTCTGTAAATTCTGTGAATCTCGGGCAGCTCGTCTTGCGGGAAGTGTTTCCAGCTGTGCGTCATGTACCTGGAGTCGAGTGTTTTAACCGATGCATGAAACGATACATTTTTAGACATAAGTTGTAACGGCCGCCGTTTTCTTTGTGAGTATTTATTAAACGGCGTGCTGCGGGGAAAAGCCTGTTCTAACGTTTGAGTCTAAGGTTTATTTTTTTAGCACCTGGCGGCTCCTTTTGAATTCTCATCCGTAAATAATCTGCTCTTTCACGTGATTCAGTTTATTTTGAAAAGTCTCAACAGGATCTTGAGCTTTATTGTGAAAAGTTTATGTGGAACATAAACAAGCGGACACGCGATGCTGTTACCTTCATTGTTGCTAACCACAAGGCATAAAAATAGGCGCTTGTCCGTCTGTAGTGTGGTTATATAAAATATAAGAGAAAGAGAAAACTTAAAGAAATTAATATAGGCACTACAGTGACCATCAAAAAGATGAAAAAATATTGCCGTAAACAGTTTATTTTGGGACACCACGAAACAAACGATAGCATAAAATGAAACTATACATGTTTTTATATCGTCATCCGATATATATCATTATATCGAACAGCCCTAATTTGAAGTGATTATATAATTTGAAAATAATTAAATTAATTAATTAACTCATTCACTGCCATTGACGTCTATAGACGTCAATTGAAAAACTTACGTTGACTGCCATTGACATCTATAGACGTCAATTACGTTTTTCAATGGGAGGGGCCAGAATACAACCTCGGGCAGCTTGTCAGTGAATTTTATTTTTTCATATATTTGTAAATAAATTGTTTTGATAAAACATAACCTTTCTCAGTGTTATTTCTGTTTTATAGAAGTGAAAAACTATTTTATATGTTAGAGGTGTCACAAAGCAAGAAATATTAGTGTCAAAGGCACTTTTCTGCTTGAAATGTATTTTTCACAAAAAGCTCGTTTTCTCCCTTTTTTTGGTCAAAACAGGCATTTTTGGTGGAACCCACCTCTCTTCTACAGCTGATTACTAAAGAATGGAAAATGGTAGAAACAAGCTTTTTTTTTGGATGAAAGAAGAGAGTCTGTTCTTCATTTTGGTAGGTTCAGCGTTTATATGATCATAACACACAGTTTTCTGTGGCTCTTCAAAAATGAGTAAAAATGCTCAAAAACCCTGGCAGTGGGGAGTTACCTGATTTGAAAATGGCTGGCAGTGAATGAGTTAATTTGAAAAAATCACTCTGTTTCTTTCTCTTTGACTTTCTAAGAATGCAGGTTTAAATTAATCTGGAGGTCAGTTTTAGTACAACTTAGTTGGACTCACTACTAAATATGGAATGAAGACTGAAAAAGCACCAGGTGTGATATAAAAAATAAATAGCACAAGACAGAGGCCAGCTACTCAGGAATGGTTTGAGAATAGATTCAAACAGATGCTAAACTTCTCTGATTTCAGCTGTTGGTTTCACTCCAAGAATCGACTTTTTCTACTAGTTTATCTGTAAACTAGTAGAGGGTGATAAACATTTTTCCCCACTATTACATGGCTTTATCATAGACCAACAAATGAACTGACTAATGACACTCTGCACTGATTAACAAGGAAGACATTGTTTGGAAGTCTTCAGTAAATGGGTCCACACCTTGAAAAAAGTTGCCTTTAGTACAGCGTTAATGCTTTATAGGTATGCCTCTATCAGGGGCCTGTGAATGCTTTGATGGTACATTAAGGCTGTCGAACCCCCCACCACACCTTCAGCACTATCTCCAGACAGTTAACTACAAATGTTCTCATCTGTCTTCTTGTCCCATTATGTTTCTTTTGAAAGATGTCCCTCAACCATTAAAATTTATGAGAGTGAAGGAAGAGGGGGAGGAGAGAGGAAAAATGTGCTGCTTGATTGATCTTGTGTCCACCCTGGAAAGATTAGCCTGAGCTATAATCCAGGCTTTCGGTGACACTTTTACTGTTCCTAAACAACACAAAGGTCCATATTTTTAAAGCTGTCGCTTCGAACGTGTGCAGGCACGTGGGCAAATGCATAAATAGTGTGTAATATTAAAAAAAAAAATGTCAGTGTCACTCTGAGCATCTAATGGTATTTCCCTACTTATTAGAACACTGCAGAGATTGTTGCATAACTACTGCTTCATGCTGGCTTCACACTGACAATGTAACTGGGGATTTCATAGTCTAATTTTGTGAGAATCACATATCCAATTGCATGACTGCTTGTGCATTTCAAATTGCAGTAGCTCAAATTAGTTTTCAAAAACAATGTTTTCGATGAGGTGAAATTAAAAAATGTAATTAAAATCCTCAGTGCACATTGTTGCACGGAGATGTGTGCCCTGCTCCTCAGATACAGATGATGCTACATTTGGCACAAGACATAAAGTCAATGGGTTTTTATCAGTTCTTCCACGAAATCTCCCTATGGAGGCGCAAAAGGGATTCAAGAGGGAGCTGATGAAGTGACCTTTTTCCTTTTCATCTGTTTCTTATCTCAATAAGAACCCAACTGACCTTTTCTACCACACATCTTGCTCCTGGACCTCTTTGTCTCCATGCCGCTCTCCAACCCAAGATGAACAAGGCTCTTCAAAATTAGTTTTATCTCCTGTATGTGCTCCTGTCTGTACCGATTTCTTTCATCTGACTCGCGGCAATCACCGAGGAAAAGCTGCACAAACAAACCATGACATGCCATTTTCTTTAGTAAACTAAAGCTCTTTCTCTGAGAATAAATTTCTCGACATATCACCGCTGGCCATCAGATGTAGAACTTCTTGTTTTGGCCGTCTACTGCGCCGAGGTATTCAGACAAGGACTGTGATAGGAGGGTTTTATCTAATATATGTGTACAGATATGACAAGAAACCAATTATAAAGGCAAACAAAGTCCTAGAGGTACTTGGATAGATTTTGAAGTGGTTTGACGTCCATCTTTGGATGCAGTAAAAAGCTAGTGATCTTTTTGTCAGCTTCCTGTTAGTCTTGGCCTACCTTTGCTTATTTTGTACCCCTAAAATATGATAAGTCATGCATGCCCTGCAGCAGCAGCAGCCTAGTGGAAACCTGAACAGGGTAGTGATGTACTCACCCCTGCATTCACTCCTCTTGCAAGGATAATGCATAGACCCAGCCTGACTCGAACACCAAGGGCTCATCTGAGAGTTGTAGAGAAGATAATCCTAAGCAAATAAGAATAAACAGAGCTAAATGCTGAAAAGCAATCATTTTTACCTGCTTCTAGACAAAAAGTTTACATTTTATTTTAGTTTGTACAAATATAGCATCAATTACTTTGGATGAGTTATATGAATTGATATGGAACAATAATACACAAACTACTACTATACTGATTGGCTAGTTTAGGATGTGCAACAGAGCATCGTGCTTTGACTCATTTTAAGGAAATAACTATAACAGGAGTTAGGAGTATATATTTATATATTTCAGA
Organism: Copadichromis virginalis; assembly: GCF_057382275.1. Classification (NCBI taxonomy): domain Eukaryota; kingdom Metazoa; phylum Chordata; class Actinopteri; order Cichliformes; family Cichlidae; genus Copadichromis; species Copadichromis virginalis. Next base: position 18,171,599 of record NC_140624.1, read on the forward strand.
AACGGTTGTTGATGAAGGCTGAAGGTGACTGCTGTCAGGAGGATACTGCTAACTTTCTGCCACTCTTTATATGATGCATGAAATCAAAACGATGTATGCATGAAGCTGTGACATCCCTAATTAGTACAGTAATGTACAGTATGTCGGCAAAGACGGCGCATGAATAGCACACACACACATGGTATTCATAATCAAATTTACTGTCCTTCAGATCATTTTGAGTTCATTTGAATTAAACAGTGGTTAATTATGATTGGGTTTAAAGGAAATTACTGTCGTGGTTCTGTGAGCATAATACCTGGCTTAAACTTCACAAGTTTATTACCATAAAGCCTTAAAGTCTTGTCCTTCCTGTTTCAGCGCTCTTGCCTTGAGTGCATAAGCTCATTTGCCTTTGAGAGCATGGGAATCACAAAACAATCTCAGCCACTTACTTAGTTACTATGCAAGTCTCCCTTTGGAAGATGACATCAGCGTGGCATCATCCCGCAGTAGTACTTTGCCTTGTTTTAGTGCATGTTTTACTTTCACATTCTCATCGAGATCAAAGGCTGTCGACTTCAATCAGGTAGCGAAAATAAAGTACATGCCCGAGTATCACACTGGCAATTCCCAATGAACCAAGACATCTTTTTAATGAAGTGAATCCACAGTAAAATGATGGAGTTGTTGTTGACGTGTATTGGGTATGTTTGTGCGTAGGTAAAGAGCTGGGATGCTGCAGGTTATTGTGGCCTGGTATTAATTTATAAAAGTAATAATAATTTGCAGGCTTTTTGTTTGTCACCATATCCAGACAAGAAAGCAAAGGACAAAGAGGGCATAATTCTCAGACCCATTATTACCACCTGTGACTTGATATCTAAGAACCTGACATTATGCATTTCCAAGCACCTTGTTTTGTTTTTTTTTCTCCTTGCACACGTGCAAATAGACTATACAAGCTCGACTGTTTATGAAAATATCAGTATGCATGTGTGCACAGAAATGTGTGTGCATTCTCAGAATTGTTTGTGTCTCTGTCTAAAGTGGTTTCTGTCTGTGCCTGATTACTGCAAGTATATATGTGTTTGTTTGTGTGTATGTCAGCGTGTGCAGTGCAGGCTTTCATGCAAGACTTTGGACTGCTAAATTATGATCACAACTTACTGTGTGTATTAAGTGTAATTGTGAACAGTCCTGACAGCTTGTGCTTTTCTCCACAGTACAAACATTGGTGGAAACAAAGAGCGCACACAGAGGGCTGTGCATCTGCATCCAGGGTGCCTCTTAGCTGATTATCTGTGTTTAAGCAGACAGGAGGGCCCTCATTAATTTATTGCTATTCATAAGAATGCATTTTCCCCTCTTTTCCAATTAGAGTTGGTTCTATGCTGGGATGGATTTGTGCTGGAAAAACCATCTGCACGTTTAAAAGCCACAAAGCGATGTAAAAAAAAGTTATCTTTTGCTTGTATACCAGCAGAAGTAAGAATTTAGAAATCCAGGAAGTGGAATCAAAATCTGTGGACAGTTTGATATTGTTTGTAGTGTCACAACACAGGCAGTGGTGGAGTGACATTTTTTATTTTTTATTTTTTTATTGTATCCAGGGAAATTAACCAAGATCAAACATGGTGCCTTTAGCAGATAGGCTGATGTCAGTTCCCAGCGCTGACTTGCTGGTGTGTTTGGCTTGTTGCACCTGGCTTAGTGTTATTTGAGCTGATGGCAGCCAGAGTCACTGTCCTCTTGTATGGTGCTAACCTGCACTGTTCACAGCTCTGCATTCATTAAAGTTTATTAGGGATACAGATACATTCAGATGGAGATTTAAAAAGAGTAATTGGGGATATAATTAAGTGTGTCCCCCTCTTGTAGTCAGCAACTAATTAACAAAAAAGCTGTCATTAAAACCCAGTCATAACACGCCCACATGCTCTAGATGATACTCTAGATAAAGATTAATGATAAACCTTCATAAATTTGAGTTGAAGTTTATTTGCCGTATTATGGAGGAAAAAAATGTTTGGTTTGTACGTCTACATCTTTATTAACAAATTTAATTACAACACTCTCCGGTTTTAAGATTAGGCTTAAATTTTTCCTTTTTGATTAAGCTTATCGTTAGACTTTTTGTCAGGACCAGATCAGAGCCCTAGGCAGCTGGAGGATTCCCATAATCCACTGAGTGTTTCTTTTTCACTTAACTCTTTTCACTCCACTTTGTATTTAATTATTATTTTAATTAATTGTGTCTTTTGTACTCTCCCTCCCCTCACCCCAAATTGGTCGGGGGAGATGGCAGCCCTTCCCTGAGCCCGGTTGTGCCAGTCATTTCTTCCTGTTAAAAAACAAGTTTTTTCTTCCCACTTTCCGAGTGCTTGCTCATAGGTTGGTCATTTCATTGTCTCTGTTACTGTAGCGTCTTTACCTTGTAATATAAAGGACTTTGAGGTGACTGACGGTGTGATTTGATGCTATATAAGTAACAACACTGAAAACTAAGAAATTGATTTGGACGAATTCGGAAAAAAGTGCAGCAGTATTAAACAGCAGTATTTGCTTTACAAAATGCAAAATAAAGCACAATAACTGTAGGAACTGTGTAAACAGTATTTAACTCTACGTTGCTGTGGGTGTAGTCAGTGCGACTGTGAACACCGTGGCTATGAGAAAAAGATCAATTTTGCCACTGGTGAAATGAAAGCGGACCTGACAGTACACACATGCTGCTTCTTGCCTGTGTCATATAGTGACACCCCCCACCCCCCAAAGTAATAAAGTATCAGCCTCATCATTGCCAGTGACATTTGGAAAAATCTGAAGGTTTGAGATGCCCGGCTGTATCATCTATATTCGATGAAAAGAAACGACAAAGCCTTGAGTTCTTGTGGGAGATGCTTTCATTGACAAACTTTTTTTCACCCTCTTTGCCTTTTTTTTTCTTTTTCTTTTACTGCCTCTGCTTCTATACATTAACCTCTGCATGACTCCTGTGACTCGAGAGCTTTGGATTGTCTGTGACAGGTATGTATGATTGCAAATGCACGCTTGTGTGGAAGAATGACTTATGTTCTCAAAGGTCAGGCTTTCAGTCTGTGTACAGAAAATGGGTGGAGGGTGGGGGGTGGCAGGTGTGTGTGTGCGAGCGTGTCAGGGTGACACAAAGCCCCCCCTAGACGAGGCAGCCATGTTGGGTGTCACTCCACAGGTCACTGGGCACCCCCTGCAGCTCCTGTGATAAGCCTGGCCTGCCAGCCATTTGATGGGAAAGCTGACACGCACACCTACCTGCGCCACAGCTCGCATGGGCAGGCTCCAGGGAAGACGGTGATAAGAAGCTCTGTGAATGCATCTAGTGGCGATTCCTGAGGGCTCAAATTCAAAGAAAACTCAAAACACAAAGAGCAATTTGCATCCAGTATTATTAGCCAGGCAAACAAAGAGCCCTTTGCTGCCTGTCCTGGGTTGATGTGCTGCATAGGGTGACAGTTGGAGTCCACTGTGGCGAGTCACGCAGCGATTTTATTGTCGCTGCCACTGACACACTGACACAGTTACAAAGGCCTCGTTTTAATTGGCTGCATTAGCAATGAGAGCATCACAGTGGCTTTTTAAAAACTCGAGCCTTTCTAGTATGAAATCAATGTCTCATCAATGTAGGGCGCGTTTCAGCTGACACCCAAGTGTAACTGTAATTTCATTGGATTGCAAAATCGATTTAAAAGTCCAAGTGCATTAGAAATTGAGGTAAGCGTGTTTAGCAGGTTAATTGATTTACAAGAAACGGATGAGAGCTGAGATGAGATGGTTGGTTAAGTGGTAATCTCCATATGACGAATTGTGTTTGTTGTAGTCGAAGGCAAAATGAAAGGCGCTTTCTTAAAATTTTAGCGAAGTTCATTTTCTATGCTTCAATATGAGCATGTGAGAGAATGCAAACTATTTTTGCAACGCAAGACATTGTTGTGAAACAGCAGCTAGCAGAAGTTCACAGCAGGAACTCGATGCAATCTTTGCGAGGTTGGATCGGCGACCGTGTTTTCTCCCCCGCAGCACTGCAGTCAACCCAGCACCTCCTACACAACCCAGATCCTCTCGCACTCAGTCCTACTTCCTCACTGTCTCAACACGAGCAGACTGACAGAATGGAAAAGCAGGGGGAGGGGACACCTGTCTTATTCATTAACTTGTTTGTAGAGAAACATAAAACTGCATTTATAGGTTGATTTAATAAGGCTGAAAGTATTGCACATAAATACACAGGCTTAGAAAGCACGGGTGCAATCCAAACTCACATTTTTACATGCGGTATATAGTACTGGCTGTGGGCAAACGCTTAAGGGACCGCTTGACAAAAACAATTTTATTAGAGATTGGATAGTTTATAGACAGATGTTAGTATAATACCCCATATTGTTAGCCCACAAAACACAGCAGAGGCCCTATGTGAATCTTTTTAGTTGTGCTGGACCGAACCTGTGCATGCATATAGAGGGAGTTGGTTTGGTGCTACTGGATAAACTTAATTATCTCTTAATCTTCTTTTTTTTAAGAGCTCAGTTTTCCATCAAAGTGATCGCTAATTATTTATAACACATTTGGTTCCACACCTAGCAAGTGAGATCAACAGGTGCGTTGGTGTAGTGTCAGGTGTGATGCTAGACTGTAAACTTAAAGGAAAAAGCAGAACCAAAAGACAGAGCACTTTGATACATTTCGATGATGCATCTCTGATCTTGGTTATTACAGCAAACTAAAAATGGACTTAAAAGCTAAAACTAGATGTGGAAAAAAAATCTAAAATAAAAATAAAAACTAGAGTTTTGAAGAAAAAAAAAAACAACAACTGAAAAACTAACCTAAGACCCGAACTCTTTCATGACATGCATTTTCAATTTCTCTTTGCTATTTGGGCTGACCTGATGAATGTGAAAACAAAGAATTACCTGATTTTACTTTTTTTTTTATTTTTATTTTTTACCTGATTTATGTTTCTGAGAAAAATGAGATCCACATAAGAGGTCATTCATTTTAAATTTCGATAGAACAGTGGCAGTATAATGTCCTCGTAAGTGGATATCAGGCCCTTGTAGGGCAAACTTTAGTATTTTGGTCTAGACAACCCAAAATGTGATGTCCACATGGTTGAACGCCAGGTCATAGGAGGTTAACTTGGAAGACTAACTATCCATCCATGGTATCTAGTCTTAGTTTTATTATCTGTTAGTTTGGTAAAAATGTTATTGCATCTTGTCGACGAGGCACTGATGAATGCATCTATTGACACTCATGTCTACAGGAAATGCAATTCAAAACATTTCAGACATTACTCAGTTCAATTTGAATTCACTTTTATGTGCATTGCACCAAATCACAAAAACAGTTAATATAAAGCACCTTTGAGGTCCTTTATATTATAAGATAAACACCGTATAATAAGAGAGAAAACAATCAAACCGCCAACCAAGCACCCGGCAACAGCGGGAAGGAAAAACTCCCATTTAGAAACCTCCAGCAGAACCAGGCGCAGGGAGGGGCAGCCAAATACTGTGACCTGTTAGGGTGAGGGGAAGGTCTAAATCTTGCCTATTTAAAAAGACTTCAAACTAACCCTGAAACTATTACATTCTAAACTAAAATTCAACATTTTCATATAATAAAAACTACATTGAGTTAAAACAATTATCAAATCTAGAAACTGAAACTAAACTGAATTCAAAACAAAAAGTCAAAATGAAATAAAAATAAATACGAATTAGAAAATGCAAAACTATAAGATGTCCTCAAAATGAGATGGCCTCATCCTTTGAGACAGTGAAAAAACTGGGTATGAGGAATGACGTTGGTCAACATCCAAGCATGTCCATCTAGGTAGAGGCAAAGTGTAGTCCTAAAACCTGTGGGATGGATTGTGGTATGCTTTCTGTGCATCTTGGGAAAACCTCAGAATCTCCCAGAAAGACTTTTATGCCAGTGTTGTGAAGAAAGTTGTCTGGATGGATGGAAGGATGACAACTCTGATCTAATTAAGTGGTGCATTATGAATGGATGTACAAACATAAATTACAATAAGATGTATTTCTGAGATAAAGATAGCTTATTCCAAAATAGGAAAAACTATAGTTCAGAAGTAAAAGCAGAGAAACTTTGGGTTGAACTGTGGGTGCCCTAGACAGAGATCAGACAGAGAATGGATAATGTGAGGAGAGGCGAAGAGTGGGACTGTATTAGTGTCATCGACGTGTCACTCTAACTCTGTGTATCACTGGCCCTTGTCAGTTTCTCACCACCACTTATAAAACCTGCAGAGGGAGTGACTGCTGTCAAACAGAGACCTGCTGAGAGTTTCCTCAAAAAACGGGGAGAAAAAAAAACCTGACAGTGACTGATTAGTGCCAAATGATTAAAGTGAGGTCCCAAAGCTTGCTCATGTCAGATAGTCTGGCATAAGCGGATCTACAAAGAAGTAAATACGAGTTTTGCCACAGACTCGGCACCATTTTAGAGTAAAAGCAGCTTAACAAAGTGAATTTGATTTGAAAATAGTTTTCCTCTGAGGAGTGCCTTGAAACTGAAGCAGCCTGAGGGAATAGCGCAGAGGTAATCAATATCAAAATGCCTGTTTTTAGATAGAGTACATTTTGGACTGTTTGTGATTTAATCAATAGTAGAATATGTTTAGAGCGAGAATGAGAGGAAAGGTGGGATTAGGATGAGCTACTTCCTGTACCTGAGAGCTGTAATTCATCAGGGAACTGACAGAAAGCTGATGAAAAAAAAGGACAAAGAGTGCTTGACATGGTGCTTCTGTGTGCTTGTCTGGTCTTGGGGTATGTGTGTGTATGTGTTTGTGTGTGGAGGGGGGTTGTTATGCAAGTGTTTGTGAGTGCGTTCACGCAAAAGCATCATATCGTGTCTTTTTTTCAGTTCTCCGTTAGATTTTCCTCCTCTTGGGAGATAGCTGTATTTCAGGAGACACAGAATCTGGAAATATCCCAGTTGTTGGGGAAAATCTATCAAGCCAGTCTGTTCTTTGTACAGGAATAAATTTAGCAGTCACACAACTGAGGGAGTTCCCTTTTTTCTCTCTGTCTTTGTTTGACAAGTCTACACCGAAGGGTGGCCCTAGGTGAATCTCAGATATATAAGGTCTTTTTATGTCAAAGAAATGTCCGCTGGCAGGTTAGCTTGTACCGGTGAAACCATCCTGCAATGTTATTGAATGCAGATGTCGCTTTTAGGTATGATTTACACCTGTAGCGCTATCTAGATGCTGAATTACAGCCACTGCAAATGTATTGACATCTGCCTGTGTGAAGGAGAGGGGAACCAAAAAGGTTGTGTGCAGAGTGTGCAGGAGGCGGTGACGTTACTTTCTCTGTGGCATCAGCTGGTAAGTATTTTCCATTAAACTCCCTATCAGATTAAATTACTCATAACTGAATGTGCTGAAACATGGTTATGAATGGTCCTGGCCCACTTTAACCCGTGCTGCATCAAGGTGCCAACGCCAGTGGATTCTTCATGCGTATCTGCGAGATGCCATGAGTATTTTAGAATGAGAACCAGCTGGTCTTTAGTGGGTGGCAGTTTATTGGAGCATATTTTAGAGAGACGAGTATTATGTGTGTTGAAGTCAGTGCAGTGCAACAGCCCTTACTAATATCATCCCTGTCTGCTAGAAAAATATATGTGGTGAGACAACTGTGTTTTTGTTTTAGTTTTTTATGATGCCAGAGGCGGGGTTCTTTGCTGAGTATGATACTTGGCTTATATATCTACACTCACTCAGCTGTTATTCTCCTTGGCCAAGTGTTGGTATTTGACAGAGACCTAAACGTGTGAAACAGAGACTGAAAGTGCCAGATGTGAGCAGGTTTTCACATGTTGCCCTACTGCTTCTTGGGACCAATTAGTATTTGTCATGACCAGCTTCCACCCTGACACCAGTTTGCATGTTTTGATGGTGCGCTTCTTTTCACTTGCAATATGGTTTATATTTTATTAGCGCCACTAATTGTCTCCATCTATATCCCTCCTCCGCCTGTTTCCAAGCCTTGGAATTGTTATCAGAAAATCACAGTGGAACAGACGCGTTGCTCCCAAGCAGTTGCTCTCATCTAATTATAAAACACTAGGTAAATGTTGAGCAGATGCCCTCCACCAGTCCCCCTACCCTCCTGCCACCCTCTGCCTTCCAATTGAGAGAGCCATTTGGTCTCATTCTAGTGTTACTTTGGCTCCACATGGAGTGGTGATCCTTGCCAAGTGGCTGCCATGGTATAAATGAACCTAATCGCTCGCCAACTCTGCACACTGTCCGGTAGACAAGAACAAAAGAACTTCTACTTTAGTTAAAGTGGTGTCATACCCTACTGCGGTGCCTGAGTACTCGGCTTCTGGTGTCTAGTTTCAGAGTTTGTTTCTGCGGTAAGGACTCATGCATGTCATTGTGTCAGAGATGCTTTCTAAATGGCAAACACTACTTCTTTTTTAAGTAACAGCTTCAGTGTCTTTGCATTTGGAGCAAAGCTATAATTAGGCTGTTTCTGTGGAAAGACAGAAAAAATAGAATAACAGGGCCTGCAGTCCAGGAATATGCATAATTTAGTCGATTTCCACTTACTATGCAGGAAATTCCTGCACGCAATTAAAGTGATCTTATAATCAGTCCGACCCTTGCACTGGTGCAAAAAGACTGGCCACAAGTGCTGCAGAGGTGGCCTGACATCTGACCAGGGCAACACCTGGAGTGCTCTCTCTCCCCCCCTCACCCCTCACTCTGCAAGACTGTGACCTCCCTCTGCAAGAAGTCCGGGTAGAATACACAGACGGGCTTAAAAGATCTGGAAGGAATCAGACTGAAAATCTCTTACGAATGGCTGTGACTGTGAAGTTAATGTTCACAAAATTAATCCTTATTATTCTCAGACTAAGGAAGAATAATGAGAATACAAACACGAAGTAGTCTGACTTTCCCAAACACACTCCTGGGAAATATAGCTTTCCCTCCCTTTTTATTCGTTCACTTGTCAGAATGTTGCTTCTATAAGGATTGTGTAAGGGAGGCATGAAATCACACGCTTTAGGTATGATTGAAAACTAAGTGGGACTGAATGCTTATATCTGCCAGAGATGAAGAAGTGACTGAGTGAGTGAGTAAATAATTGGTTGAAGGAGAGATTGGCTTTCTCTTCGTCATGGCTGAATCACAAACTGCTCCTCAGACTTGTTGGTGATACGATTTCATCCAAACGGGAGATACATTTTAAGTAAAGAAATAAAGTAAACTATGGCCCTAATTCTGTCTCTTCTTCATCCCCCACTGTTCTCATCCTTCACCTGGCTTCATTACTTCTCATACAACACACACTGTGCTGGGGAAGCAGAACAGCTGTCACTTCTGTCTGTCAGGAGCGTGTCTCCTCTCCACTGCAGCCACAAGTGACCTGGCCCTGTCTCAGAGCCAGAACAGATGACAGCCCCGCTGTAGCCTGTTCGCTCTAGGTGTGGGGTCTGGGTGTAGCCTCGTTGGTATCCGGACCATGGCTGTGATTGCACTTAGCGGCTGATTAAAATTTAATCTTGCCCTTGCAGTTGTAAGGATAAAGCCTTGTACAACAACAGAGAATTTGTGTGCAGGTAGGATGAGTTTGAAGCAGGAGCAATCACACGGGCATCCATTATACAGTCTGTGCAGGACTATAAATCTGCACTGGAATTAACCAGTGGGTGGAGGCTGATTGCCGGAGCGGTCCCCTCACATTCCTAGGAATGAGAATAAATGAGCGGACGGAAGCATGAACAATCCTTTATTACACCCATTAGCTAGAGGAGCTGGAGCCCTGTGAAACAGGGAATGCCAAACACACAGCCTAGTCATCACATACGTGGCCTGATTATAGTCCCCACTACGGTGTGAAGACCTCCACCGCCACACACGCATACCATTACCACATTATCCCTGCCCATTCCACCCTCTGTTCACACAATCAGTGGATTCAGTACAGTTTTCTGCTTACTCTTTGTAACGTCAAAACATTTCTGAAGCGCCAGCTAATAAGTGCATCTCTGGAGTGCCTCCATGAGCTCAATATGTTTGTTAACACTTTTCTTCCCCCTCTCTCTTTTGGAGAAACTTCAAGATATGGCAGAATCATTAATCAGGAACTTTGCTGTGAATTAGCTGTAAATCATACCACTCATCCCCGGATGCACTCTTCAAACAACAGTGCCAGGTGTTCTTAATCAAAATTTGGTTTGTTTGCTTTTTTGTGTGCGTGCATATATTAAAAATGCCAGGTGGACTGTTTTCTTTTTTCATTAATATATTCTCTATCAAGAGCAAGGTAATGTTACAGCTCATTTACTGTGCAGAGCTTCAGGTCATATAAACATGTTTTGACAGCTGTTTCATTACATTCAGAATAGGCTGGCTGACGGTGTTTCTATTTTCTATTAGAGGTTACTTAATAATCCCTGCTGTTACAGTGTAGGTTGGTTATTGAGTTCATATGATGCTTTCAGTGTCATATCCTGCTCTTCAGCACTGTTTAACTGATTGTTACATACCCAAAAAGGTCTAGGGTGTGAGGGGAGTAACATAACACTAAATGGAGGACATGAGAAGGCTATTTGGGTTGAGTTGCTAAAATGTTAACAGAAAGAAATAGAAGTTAATTTGGGAGGAGAGCCAAGGCCAACACAACAAACGAGAAAACCTTAAACCCTGAAATTGAAATCTTAAAACTTAAAATAAAAGTCAACAGAAGGATTACAAGCCTACACCCCAGCTCCATGTTAACCAACGAAAAAACAGGTGAATATCAAATGAAACTGTAACAGAAGGCAGAGAAACAAAGGACAAATCATCATCAAAAAACAGGCCAGAGAACTTAGGACTTGCAGCACACACTCAAAAGCACATGGCACTCTGACAACCAGAAATGTTCATTCGCATATATCTGAGCATTTGCAGCTAACGCAATAAACCAACAAAGAAATGGATAGCAGAATAAAACACTACTGCCGTTCTGTTTCATGTCATTAGCGCAGTGACCCACAGCAAATGTTCCCTCTTCACCAAATGGCAAAGGAGTAAATTCAGCAAACTTTTGAGAACATGGCACACCGGCGACTGCCAAGTCTTCTGCCTGATAGGCAGTGAATTGAACTCATGACCTGTTCAACTTGAAAACGCTGAAATAGTTGGTGCTATGGTTGCCTTTTTTTTTTTTTTTTTTAACAAGTGTTCAGTCAAAGCTTGAAAAGAATGGCTGCAGAGTTGTGGTATTTCCTCACTTTACTCTGAGCTCTCAGGGTTTCATGTCCATGTCCTTTAACTCCAGTCTGATATGCACAGAAGTACTTTTTCTATACAGTAGCTCTTTTGAGCATCATTTCTGTCTCCTCCTGTTCAAACTGTGTAATCAGGACACAGTGGGAAACACTTGAATTGCATCCAATTTCCTCTCGCTTCCCTTTGTTTATTGACTCGGGGACCTGACAAAGAGTGAGACTTGAGTGGGTTGAGCGAAAACCACAGACACTAACACTCCTAACCTCTTGCTAGCACTTGCTGTGCCATGAACAACGCAGTGGGGAGCCGTGAAGTAGATTGATTACACTTGTGATCACTCTTCTAAGATAATGTCCTTCCTTTTAATCATGAATTGTGCCGCCGCTCTTTACAAGGATAAGATTATCATCAGCAACTTCATCACTGTCTCATTGTAAATGCCGTCCTAATTGGACGGCTCCGCTCTTCCTTGGAAGTTTTGATCTTATTTACTGCTGTGTGTCCTTCAGCTGAAGAGGAATCATTTTTGGATTGCATTCCTTTGCCATCTGCTTTTTTTCTGTGTGTCTGCTGTCTAATGTGCTGCTTTCCTTCACAAAGAGACGTCAGTGTGTTGTCTTCGCTTGCTGCAATTAGGGGTTTTTAGTGCTTGAGTGTGATTGTCAGTTGCCAGGTGAAGCTAATTACTCTACAAGACTCCGTAGGACTTCTACAACAGCTTTTTGTAAAATCAAAGGCTGTTGGTTCGATCCCTGCGGTGTTGAGCTTTGCTGAGTGCTCTGAAGTCAATAGCTTCGTACTTACACATGGCGTACCATTGAGACCTTATAATCCTATGACTCCTTAAACTACCTGACATTTCATCAAATCACCAGCCATTTACCTGCAAGACACCCCCTAGCTTTGCTTTCTCTGAAACATTCTCAGTGTTTGAATTAAGATTTGACGGCGAGTTTTGAGAGATAAAGGCTCAAATGAGAGCTGAGACCTCGCAGCCTCGAGCTATCATCAGTAATCCACTCGTTTTACTCTCTTTGACGTTAGCTGAATTGACCAGACCTGCTCAGTGTCGATCCTTGAAGCTGTCTTGATTTTGAAGAAGAAGAAGAAAAGCAGCCTGAGGTAAAAGACGCAGCAATCTCACACATCATGCACAAAATAAATTGTTTTGTGCATAGTTTTTTTACTTCAGCATTTGGACTCGTATTGTAAAGGTTTTGACAGCTTCTTTCATACTCTGCTTCTTTCCTCCTTATTTCCTTTCTTCCCTTCCTTGCTTGACAACCCACTTCAATTTGCTCTTAGTTAATGACTAATAGATGAGTTAGTGATCAGCCATCAAAGTCTCTCAGTATATCATTTCCACAATTAAAGCTGTCTGAACTTCGCTCTCTTTCCCAAACCAGTAACCTTCACAGTGGCAGCTTCAGGGAAAAAGAGGGACACCAAAATGTCTGTGATGTGGAAAAAAAACAAGTCTGTCTGGCATTATATAAATACTTTTTATCCAGTGTTAATTGCTTTAACTGCTTGGATGACCACATATATTTGTGAAGAAAATAACTCCCATTTCCAAAAACTCATAAAGCTACAATGAATGACTTTTTAAAAAAAACAACAACAAAAAAAAAAAACGACCTGGCATTTGATGGCACTGCTCTGCCACACAGATGAAAAACTTAATTACTAAACTCTCAGTGTCAGCTGAAAAGTCAGCAAATCGGAGAAAATGTTAAAAATACTACCCAAACCATGTCCATTGTAAACATCTACTGTGTTTTGACTGTGTGATGAGTCACAAGGACAGCACAGCTGCTTGCAGATACTACATACACATACTGTTTTCCCTATCTGTAACTCTGCATTAGATTCAGAATTAAGAGGATGACTGCTGTGAAGTGTGTTCAACCTTTCTCCTCGATTGCAAGATGTGTTCCACAAAATATTGCATAAATATTTTCTACTGCGAATCTCCTGGAAGTTATTTTTGAACAGGGACAAACCTGGCCTCGTCATAAATCCCATGATAGCGTCGTTGCACTGGGTATTCAGAAAAGAGGTGCAGCAGCTGAGTGAGTCACTTTTTGGACTTGCTTGTTTAATATTTTGCCATTAATGGGTAGAAAACTTACTGAAAGGAAAGGCAGCAATTTAGGACCTCCTTGAGCAATAGCTGCCCCAGATACTTCACATTAAGACTTAAGATGGAATATGGAAAGTCTGGCTCTTTCCAAAGGTCGTGATATTTACCTCCCGGTTCTTCTATATTTGCACAATAATTAATGTGTAAAATGACTGTTGTTGTCTAACATTTACATTGCATTTCTTTCTTTAAATGCATGTGCCTACTGCACAGAATAAACTGAAGACGTACAAGAGAAATGGAAGAGGAGGAGATGTATTTGTCAAACCTTAGTGGTTTCGGTTTGTCCCTGTGTGTGTGCGTGTGTGTGTGTGCGTGTGTGTGTGTGTGTGTGTGTGTGTGTGTGTGTGTGTGTTAAAAACACTACGATTCACCTCTGTTTGTTGCACCCCCCCTCCACCTCATTCTCTTCACATAAAGAGGCGTTCCATGACAGTACCCACTTGATTTTCTTCAGTCAGCATATGGGTGGCACCATTACTCCTTATGACATCTTTTCACGCCAGGCCATTTTGCTGATCTGCACAGCACATAGCATCATCCAGCTACCCCTCATCATCCCCACCCCCCAAACCAATTATCAGTTATCACCAAGGAGAAGGCTGTTCATCCATTAGTTATTCATCCACCCAAGTGCAGCTTTTACTCTAATTCGATTTTCTCCCTCCGTTTTACATTAAAAACCACTCCAAGATGGCAAGATGTTAAAAGTTAAGCACAGAGATTAACCGCATCTCTAAATCTCCGTGTACCCCGCATGTGCCATTAACCTTGAACTAGCTGATTAACTTAGCAGTGGTGTTTCCCTCACCGGGAACAAATCGTATTTAAAATTTGCAGCAGAGTTTCAGAGTGAAACCGAAGTAGGATAGTATCATTATCTCGAATGTAGCCCTAATCTTTTAATGTTGAAAAAAAAAAAGAGTGACCTATTTTGTGGGAAAGTAAAGAGAACAGGAGGGTGCCATGGATATTATTGGACCAAGTTTGTGTTGGTGCTTTGGCCCTGGTGTTTATTGCTGAAATCAGTGATCTGTTGCTCACTACGTGCTACCAAAAGCTAGAAAGTAACCCAGAACATTTGTGAACTGTTGCTCTCTTTACCCGCTATGCTGCTCAGCACGTTTGACATTGAGTGTCGTTGCCCTTCTCCCTTTGTCCTTTTAAAAAAGTTGTCCTTGCGCTGAGTTATTACGGAAAGAGATTGGATAATAAACATATGTAAAAGCCACACAGTAAATTTTAGAGCAGATTGAAAGAGGTGATACACCTTGAACGAGTTGCGCAATAAAGGGAGTGCTCCACAGAAGATTGGTGCTCAGAGAAGAAAATTGGCAGAATTCATCAAATGTTCTGCGGGCATAAAACCTCAGCAGCAGCGCAAAGGGCCTTTAATGTGAAAAATAGCCCAGGGGCCTTGTGTGGTGTTTTTTATGTGGTTGGAGGGGTTAAAGGAGGCATGTACACTGGCTCATGTAGAGATGTTGAGGGGATTGTCAAATTTCCCCAGTGGCATCCTTACTCTCTCTCTTTTTCTTTCGGTTTCATGTCGTTGGAGCGTTGCTTGAGTTGCTGAGACAGTAGCGCTGACTGTGATTTATACAGTCATAAGAGCTGCACTGTAGCAGACCTTGGCCCGTATTTTATTCTGACACTTATTATTGAAATGAGACATTTGGGTGTAAGGAGGAACCCAGTCCGCTTTCTCGCCGAGAAGGATGAGCTAGCAGTCATGTTCGCATCAAATCTCGGTCTTGTAGCATTTGGAAAGTCCTCAAGAAGTATTTAATTCCACTTCTCTACTGAATGTCCCACTCGCAGGCAGTTTATTTTTATTTATTTATTTTTTTTATGAAAATGCAAATTCCGCCTGGCGTGTCGAAGGACAAAATTCCAACATGCCGATGTTGTTGGAGCTGCGGTGCGGGGGCTTCTGTTCGTGTGTCGTAGAGCAGACTCCGTTGGCAGCGCGTCGTGTGCCATATGGCTGCATAGACACAGCTGGGGGGAAAAAAATCAACTAACAGTACAGTAGTTGTGTTTTTAGTTCAGTTTAGTTGTAGTAATTATTTTTGACAGAATTTCAATGGATTGACAGTGTTAACATTATTAAAATTTGCAGCATCACTGGGCGTCGGGCAGACGACCACATGCCATACGGCTGAGAGCGGTCGACCAACCCACGGCCCTTTGCTGCATGTCTTCCCCGCTCTCTCTCTACCCCCGCTTTCCTGTCATTTCTTCACTTTCTGTCAAATAAAGCTAAAAAAGTTGGAGCATCACTGAGGCTTGTGTTTCCGTAAATCACCACCACGATTGAGTGGAAATGCTTATTTTTGTCTCTTTTTTTGTGTAAAAATGAGTAAACACCATCCAAAAGACTTCTGTGTTTTTACTTTGCAGATGAGTAAATTAAGACAAACACTGTGGTGAGGTTTAGTTCAAACTTAAAAAGTATTTTCATTTGTCTAAGCGTTGAAACAAAACAGATGTTAACTAAGCTGTGCAAGAAAAAATATATAAATATGTATTCTGAAGCTAACAATGCACTAAAAAAGACATTAATCATTAACTCGTATTGATGCACCACACTTTGGCGGTGTCCTTACTGTCAGAGAGAGAGAGAGAACTACAACCGGATGAATTCAACTCAAGTGGGAACATGATCTAAATTAAAGCTGACAAACTGAACCCATCCCTAACTGTCATACCCACAGTCTTCTTTGACTCTTTTATCTGAGGGCTCTGCACAGGTGACTGGAGCCCAACAATGAGTGGGTCATGTTGCCTTTTCCCAGAAGATGAGGAGATGGAACAGGCGTGTAATCGATGGATGTAAGCCCCACACTCGTGGGCCTGGATGACCTACATGTTACACTTCCTCCATCTGCCTGCATATACTTAGCACCCCACACGCTGCCACTCAGACCAGCAGGTGACCGAGCACATGAGCTGCAGACCGCGCGTAACTGAGGCTTATTGCATGTACAGATGTTAAGATCAACAGACAAGGTTACACAGTTAATACCGGGCTCTGTCGAAAGCCGTGTTTCCATGTCGCTGTAGCTGAAGTGGAATAAATGACCTTGGTTCATTCATTTCTGTGCTCTTCTACATCAGCCAGGATACCTACGAAGGCAAACGCTGTCCCCTTAGTCGCACCGTAATCTTTTGAAAATTGAAAACAAAAACATTTCATTAAGATTCAAAGTGCTACATGCACGCTATAAAGCAATGTGTGCAGTTAATTCAAAGGCATAAAAAAGCTAATGGACTATTATAGTCTACTGCCTGAGGCTGTCTTTTCTCCTCGCAGAAGAAGTACATCAATCACTTCTATCAGTAATCCCCTGCAAGCTGCCAGCGCTGTCTGTGCTTCCCGCTAGAGAAGCTGTCTCTTCCGTAGAAGCGGCATCAGATGTGGCTGAAGTTGACACATTAACAGATAAACTGCCCCACTCTCCTACCACTATCACTACATTCTGCCCTCGGTCTTCGGAGATATTGATGGGAGGGAGCAGTCGATGAGACAAAAGCAGTGACAGAGGAGGCGCTCGAGGGGTCGAGCTAAGCTGCTGCGTGTTTGTTCTTCCTGGCTTGTCCTCTTACCTGGAGGATTAATGATAAGATGGGTCACAGATGAAAGCGCCTTCAGGATTGCGCTTTGCTGTAGGCGTCTACAAGCTCGTAGTTATATACACAGTGACTGTTAAAGTTTTCAAGTAAGTCTGTTTGTTTGTCGGTAACGGCTCAGGGCGGCTTAAAGTGACATCAGATGTTTGCTGAAGAGGAGATTTAATGCACTCAGCCGCGTAACACATACAGTTTTTTGAATGTCTTTGTCAATACGGGACTCTGCTACAAAGGAAATGAAAGAAAGGAGGGGAAAAAAGTGGTTGCATCCCTTTGTTACACTCCACTAAGCTGGTTTACTGCATTTGTTGTTGGAAGGCTGGTGGTCGTCTCTGGGGCTTTGAATGAAAACACATTTCTCCTCTGGCTACAGCTGCTGCATATCCATGTGCAAACAGCCAGCAGATGTGTCTTGATCCAGCTCCTCCATCCCAGCACCAGTTTCCTTCCAACTTCACATTTACCTGATCATCTCCTGTCCCGGTTGTAGAGCAAATGATCTCTCCTGAGCAATCACCATTGTTTTGTTCCAGACCAATAAGATAATTCATGTTGACTCAGTGCATATGGAACACTTTTGGCCATGAAGCACTTGCAGAGCTGCTTTGGACTTGATAAACACTACAGCTGCTAAATAATTTGTTGCAAACAGATCTTGTTTACCAGCACGTGTTTATGAATGAATATGTATTTGCGTGCTTTGCATGCACACTTGAGGAGGATAGCTGATTCCTGCATAACTACATTTGAATGTGTGATGAAACTTTAAGAGGCTACAGCTTGTTCGGGCTGTTAATTTGTGAATAAACAGTGTTTGTGGAATTTAGCCAATTCCAGTTTTAGTGTAGGAACTCACCTTAAGCATCGTTAAGCATGCAGATTGATGGTGTACTTTGTGGATAATAAAGCAAAAGTGTGCTGAAGGCAGATATTCAGTGTAAGAATATCTGAGAATATCGAGGGAGCCGCAGCCAGACTTATAAAACCCCTTCCCATCTGTCAGATAGGACTACAGATCCACACAAATAACATAGGCAGTGTGTCTAGCTGGATAGACATCAGTCAAGGGGACACAAGAAGGATGGCAGCGTCCCTCATGGAGTTAAAGCTACTTAATATTCTTGTGTTTATTGGGGATTAATTGTTCCATCTGTCTCACATAAAAACCAGTGAACAAAATAGAAAAACAACACAACCTTCCCTCCCGTTTTTTTTCCCTGATAGATTTCTTGTTTCTGTTTGGCTGTGAGTATGACTCGTTAAACGGTGAGGCTTGGAGGAGAAGGAGGAGGAGCCTGGACTGGACAGTCTGAACAAGGGGGAGAGCTGGAAAATTTAATCATTTTTCTTTGGGTCTGTCATACGCTATGGGCTGCCTCATTTGTCTGCTCCAACTCCTTTGTTTCCAGCAGACTCTCTGTTCAAGGATTAGGCTACAGAGCAAGAGACATGCAGCAAAAGAGGAAAGAACGAGCTATATAAGCTAATTACAACAGTACTCCATGTTTCTTTAATACAGTACTTATGTGTAAGGTATTTGCTGCAGTACTTAAGAACTGCTGAATGGCCAAGAATGAAAGCAAGAAAGATTTAAGTGGGGGCACTTGCTAGATTCAATGTGAATAAGAGGTATGTTTTGTGGGTGGAATACCTGAAGACCTAAGAGTGGGTGCCTTGGAACTTTTATTGTCATTGGGTGGAAATATTTAACCTTAAAATGTGTTTTGGCATACAAACCTTTGTTTGGGAGTCAGTTAAGGGCATTAGGTCGTGCATTTCAATTGTAATTGCAGGTAGGAGTGAAGCCGGGATGAGAGAGGCTGCACGACTGCTTTTTTTCTACCTTCACGTTGCCCACAGTTGAATAACAGATCTGTTGACCGAGTTTATCTCCTGCTGAGGTGATTAATGTAAGTTTGCTGCAAACAAAGGTCACATCAGGAGGCAGGGGAGCAGACCAGAGCACAAGAGCTAAGAGAGTTATATATGGCTACAGTCAGAGGTGTGGACTCGAGTCACATGACTTGGACTCGAGTCAGACTCGAGTCATTAATTTTATGACTTTAGACTTGACTTGAAAAAATGTTCTCAGACTTGTGACTTGACTTGGACTTTTACACCAATGACTTGGGACTTGAATTGGACTTGAACCGGTTTACTTGAAAAGACTTGATATTTTACCCCAAATATAAAATTTAACATGCATATTATATGGAGATTGAAAATGTGACGTCATTCACGGGTAGAACCGCAAAGGATTCTGGGAACTCGTGGCAAGCGGTACTAGCGCACGCAGGCTTTCAATTAAAATCAGTTATACAGCGATAAAAAGAAACACAAAAATGTCAAGAAGCTGTTGTATTATTAACTGCAATATCCGGTCGCATGACAGCCACGGGAAGCCGACGGGTAAAGAGATCGGTTGTTATCGGATTACGTCGTTGAAGAGAAATTGTTCGAGCCATGTTTCCAAAGTAACAAAGACGCACGGATGGTCTGGATTGCAGCCATTCAAAGATCAAATATAACGTCCCAGAACACTCCAGCTCACAGGTTAGTCTGCTCCAAGCATTTACACGAAGGTCAGTGTCTTTTAGTACTTAATACGTCATTTTCATAACATAATTGGTGATATAGGTTACAAGCAAGTCTGGCGCTGAACAGAAATTGTCGCGCTATGCTCCTTTGTTTATTGTGCATGAATAGTGAATTGTCCTGACACAATATTGCGTTTCGCTTCTGTTATTATGGTACATTGACAAAAACATATACTTTTATTCACAGGATAAAACTGGTTTTTTGTATCACTAATTGCCCAGTACGATTACAGCATACAATATTATTGTCACTGCTACATTTCTGTGATGGGTACCAGAAATTATTTCCACTACTAATTAATTACCGTTGAGCTCAAAGGTCCTATTAATAAACGGTTAAGGAATGTGTATTTATGACGACGATTTGTGAGACTGGTAAACTTATGATACGTACGATGGTCTTTACTTTCTACACGGTGCATTTCAAGGTCCTGCACCCATCCGTCGGTAAACTGTACCTGGGCTTGTTGCAGTGACCGGAAGTTACTAAACTTCATGAGTGTATGCACTCACTCCAAGAACCGTATGATTATAAATATGCATATAAATATGCTAAGATGAGATAGCTGACTTCATCTAACTAGCAAATGTTTTCCAGGCTACGTTGGTGATTCAGTTTTTTTTAATATGTATGATATTTTTGTCATGCGATTTTAAAGCCGGTCCTACAACCGCATCCAAGAATAACATGCAGCTTATCTCAGAACTGTCGGTGAAAATTATTCTTGGAGCTAGGTTTAATTGAGCTGCATTTTAAAGAGGTGCAATTTCACAATTTGTGTATATTTTCTAAGTTCACTATTTTGTCATGTGTTGAGAAAAACACAGATTAAAAAATTACATGGTCTAACATTTACATTTAGCATAACTGCAACATTATTTTTTCGTTTTTTTTTTTAAAGACTCGAAAGGACTTGAAATTCAAAGTTTCAGACTTGTGACTTGACTCGGACTTTTACACCAGTGACTTGAGACTCGACTCTGACTTGCCTGACATTACTTGAGACTTGACTTGAGACTTGAGGATAAAGACTTGAGACTTACTTGAGACTTGCAAAACAATGACTTGGTCCCACCTCTGGCTACAGTTACTGCTGAGAAAAGAAGCTGTTTATTTTTTGTAGGGCATCCCTCAGTCTCTGGGGATTTACGTGGAGAATTAAAAGGAATAACACAGACGCATCCAGGAACGAACTAAGTAGAACAGTAGAGCAGCACTGCTGTGGCATAACAGTTATAATATTCATTGTCCTACGCTGTTTATCCCCCTATAAATATTTTTATATTTACTGCCAGTACATAATGGTGTTAGTTATGGGGATGGCAAACAGATGAAATTATAGCAGTGCTGTGCTGATGAAGATTTATTTACTTGTCTTCTGTGGCACTTGTGGGGTAGCCTTTTAATGCTACCAGGAAAAAAGCAAGTCCACATGATGCTGTAGGGTCTTTCTTCATAAAATCTCTCCATTTCTTGTGTAGTGTAGTCACAAATTACTAAAAGTGCTCCTTGAAGGAGAAGAAGTGTTACTACTCCTCAGATGGTGTCCTAGGATGTCGGTGATGTGCGTATGTGTGAATTGCCCAATTTGGGAGTTGCCAAATGGGGATATTTCTTTCTTCTTCTTCTTTTTTCTTTAGTCTTTTCTGCTCATTTGTGCACATAATGGAGCGGTTACTGAGTCTGGAGTCCCCTTAAGGGATTTTTCCTTAGGGTATCTCGAGATATTAGATATATGTCTTCATTATCTGGATAGTTTCAGCTGTTCGAAACTTTAAAGATGATTACGCAGCACTTCGACTGTCTTTTTTTTTTTTTTTCTTTAAATCTCAGGTTCCAACTCTTGTGAAATATGATATAAGGTGAATACTTTTTGGTGTAGTCAACTTTTGAGTCGTGGGACTTTGTTCTGGCTTTTTCTATCAGCCAATAAGTCAATTACAAATAAGTGATGATAACAATAAAATAAAAGACAAATATTTGCTTGCCTCTATAATCCAATCCAACTAGTTGCGTATAGCTCAAATGGGATTTATGAGGACTTGGAAACATCCATGCTTTACACACGGTTAATGCTGTGTGGTCCTGTCAGTACAAAAGCACATTGAGTCATTTCATTCAAACGCAGGAGTAAAGAATTGGTGGTGGGATTTTTGGGTTTATAAATATAAACCTCCTCTGTCGGACTTCCCAGGTGCGTTCTTTGTCTCTAATGTTCGTTTAGAGGCAGTACATGCACAGTCAGTTGCTGTAAAACTACCAGCTGCTTATGAATTTAGGTCATTTTGTTACAGTCAGAAGTGTGTGTGTGTGTGTGTGTGTGTGTTTATTTCTGCCACGACTTTGTATTTTAAAGAGTTTGTAATTCAGGCCCAGAAACACTGCCGCTTTTGAGTTTCCCAGGCTCGCTGTATCTTTCCACAGCTGACGCTTGTGAATATAAATGCCTTCTTTTACTTCATAGTTGTCATTTTAACTAATTTAAGTTTGCAGTGTGAGCAAAATACTCCCTTCCAAAGCCACATTTAAATGCAACAGTAACTGTAATTATCCTGCGTCTACCTTATTTTCCCTCTTACTTTTCTGCCGTTATCTAAATTATAATCTCTGGCTTGAGCATTTATACCAAAGCACATTCTCTGGGGTATTCCACAGCCAGAGTTTCTCCTGCAAAGAAATTACTGGTGCTAAATGAAGCAATGATTTTCTTTATACGTTCCAGCTGTAGTGCAAATGGTTTTCAGTCTGCCAGAAAATCCAGTTCTTTTTCGGGAGATGAGGTTGAAGATGGAATGAGTGGACAGAGGCCGTTTGGGTTTTGATCTAACAGCCTAATTATGTTGCATCACACTGATTGTGTGCATGCTCTCCACTGTTATATTCATTAAGATGCCTTTTTGATCATATATTGAGAAGACATCGTCTCCACCTTTAATGAGTCAGTACACTGGGTAGAGAAGTTTAGAAGAATGCATTAAGATTGAGGGTTTTTTTAACATGTGGTGCATTTTTACTGCTAAACAGTACTCCGTTGGTGCAGGTGAAGGGCACTGCTTAGAGTAGAGCATGCAGCAGGCTTTGAGCTTATGTCACTTTTCCCAGGTTTTTAGTCTCAGTATTCACATGCGAAATTCAGGACTATAGAACCACTTAAATGATACCTGTGCTTATAGTATCTTTACACATTTTTATGCCAAAAAGTTGTCAAAATAAGCGCACAAAAGAATGCAATTTTTCACTGTTATTCTCAGGTGAATGGAAAAGAGTTGTCCAAGTCCAGCCATGAAGAGACTGTGGAAGCCTTTCGCCCTGCCAAGGACCCCGTCGTGGTGCAGGTCATCCGGCGGACCCCCAGCGGGCGCCCCCATGGCCCCCCTCAGGAAATCCATGTGGTGGATGTGTGCACTCAGACTGACATCACCTTTGAACACATCATGGCGCTGGCAAAACTCCGGCCTTCAACCCCTCCTGTGCCTGACGTCTGTCCCTTCCTGCTCTCTGACAGGTATGCAGAAAATATAAAGCTTAAAAAGATCGGGAGCCCTGCTTTCACAGACTATGAGCATAGCAACAAATGATTTTATATAATTTCTTGATATATATATTTTTTTATTTAGATTTACTCCACTATGAAGTTTTAGGTTTGCTGCAGCAGATAGCGATACAGAGTTTGTTGTTGTGTCCTTGTCTGACTTTGGCTGAGGCTGACAATAATTAAGGATGGGGGAAAATAAGCAATGTCATTGAGCCATGAAGCAGAAATATCAGCGTTTGTAGGATTAGCATTACAAGTCTGGAGGACGACTGTTTATTATAAATAAATTGCCTAACCAGACGCGCAGTTTATTCTGACAAATAGAGATTTGTTTGAATGGGCGTCCTAGAACCATTCATTTCCTGCTTCACAAATACGAGGAAATGGGGAAAAAAAGAAACAAAAGACAAATTATGGACAGTTTCAAGTGGTTCTGATTAGCCAAGCGTGCTACATGTATCACTAGGCAGATAAAGTCCAAGACCACAAATAAATGTTGTTATAGATACAACGTCCTCTAGACTTTGAGGATCTGAACTACCAGTGTACTTAAAAATTTACAAGGGGGATAGTTGTAGCTGGGTGGCAGGTGAAAAACTGCAATAATAAGTCAACAGAGATTATTTTTTCAGTAGACAGACTAAATATGTTTTGAGTTAAATTTCTCTATATTTAGAGAAAATATAACTAATGTAACTATGTATAATTTGTGGATGTGAGACTGATCGTATCTCAACAGCTCAAGCGTTTGCTGGGTTGTACATCACTTCAAAGCCAAGTTGGGGTTTTTTTCCCCTTTTTTTATTGTTTGTGAGAGCAATCCATTAAAAGATCTCCAGAGTTTGAAGCATCAACAAGAGGTTTTGCTGGAAAACAACAAAGGAAACATGGCTCCTTATTTCATCTTTTGGCATTTTAGTTTGTGTTGTGTTTATCTCAGAGGAGAAGTAAAGTGTGCACAAGAAAAGTTTAGCATAAAAGAATATCTAGGTTTCACCTCGAGGGAATGAGCAAGAGCAACACTGCAGCTTTATTGCACAGAGCCGAGAAATTAAGACTGCCCCATTGTTTGGTACAGTAGATGATTAATTCCAAAAACACTACACATTTTGAGTTGTATATTTCTTGTCATTGGAAGCTTGCGTAAGTATTCAGTCAGTTAAAGCAACTGTGTGTCAATATTGGAGATGTTATTTAAAAAAAACTGTCTGGGTAAGTATCTTGCATGCACGATATATATATCTATATATACTCAGTGTCACCATAGAAATCCTCACGGGAACTTCTGGCCTTAATTGGAGCTGCTTGGGGTATTATTTTGCCTCATGGAAGGTTTACAAGGTGATTAAAGCAAATGGGCTACTAAAAAAAGCTAGGCAACACAAAGGAATGTATGCCCGATCCTCACAGCCCCAGGCCAAGTCAGAATGTAATCAATGTGACCCATAAAACTCACATTTTCTTCTCTTCATCTGAGATCAGGTGCACAATCCAATATACGGCAGGTTTTATAGCTATAACAAAGGTTTTGGCATCTTATATTTGGGGCTAGATTGTAAATTTGTAATTGTGTTCTTTGCTCCCACTGCCAAATGCTGTTACATGAATAATATTGAGCCATCAAGCATTCTGACATTTACCAGTCTGTTTTTTTTTTTGTTTTTTTTTTTATCACTGGAAGGTTGTTTTGAGACAGTTTTACAGTCCTGGGTAATCTGGGAGTCAGACAGCCCCTGGAAACATCACTCAACGTGTTCGACAGAGTGTCTTTTTGAGGTTTTTGTCCACCGTGATTATCCTGTGCGGCACCAAAGCTTGCTCATTGCGTTAGGCCCTCACAATGCTGTTTTGTTCTGTGACTGAGGGAGGCATAATAGAATTACACTTTACAGTGTGGGGGGTTTTGTCTGTCAAGAGCAGGAAGCAAATTACAGTATGTGGATATGCTGTTATTAACACTCCAGCACCAATGAAAGCTCTTGACAAATCCTTTCTTCTTCAGATTTCAGCTAAGACAAAAGCAACTAAGTCCTGTCACTGTCAAACTGAGGAAAAGCATCTTGCTTACACCAAAATCTCCACCTCTTTCTGTTTCCCTGGCTCCCTGTCCATCCCTTTTGACAGCTGTCATTCCCTTCATACAATGGACCAGGATTACTACGAAGGGACTGACTACCTCTCCCCTGTACCCGCTGATGGAGACAGGACAGAGGAGTTTGAGTATGAGGTAAGACTGATACTTGATATCGGTGGCAACTGGAATGGTCAATATTAGCTATAAGGGATTATTATCAAAAGTGTATGCATGGGAGTAGGATCCCTGCACAGGTGTGAAGTGTACATCTACATTCCTGCAAACACATTTCTCCTGTGCTCATCTATTAAGGACAAATCCCAGGGGCACTGTAGTGCGAGATAATCAGTCGCATCACAGTCCTCGCTTCTGTTGAAAATGACCAAAGCTTTTGCCCTCAAAAGGCGACAAGATAAAGTAGAAAACTTCCAAGTGCACCCGTTCTTGCTTGAGATTTGTAAGTTGTTTTCATGTGTCCGGAAGAGAAACCGAGGGAGCTGTTTGACTGAGTATGATCAAACCCAATTAAAGTGAGGTGTGTGTGGCAGCTGCTAGCAAGGGAAAAAAAATCTTTGCTTATGCGTCTTTCCCAAAGTGTAAGTAAGGGAAACAGTAGGATAGGTGATGCTTTGGAGGCTAATGATCTCTAGCACATTAGAGAATCACTGATTCAGGGACAGGAAGTGATAAACAGACTGTGTCTGTTAACCGCTTTGGTCCAATATTCTTTATTTCCGAGTCATTGAGGTGTGAGCACAAAGTCAGCGAGGGCTCCTCTGGTCTGATGTATGATGATTGCTCACCCCTCCCTCCTCCTATTTGTTTCATTGAATTTGTTCTGAATGTTTTCACCCACTGAGGTTGAGCTGTTTCTTCACATCCTAAAGAGATTTGTGCACCCATTTGAATCGCAGAGGCTTGAGTGTCAAATCGGAACAAATATAATGTATTAAAGCATCTTTTTACGCCTCATTGCTATTAGCAAATCCTATTATACTCTGTGTGCTTTGCAGCCTTTCCACTTTCTTTTTTTATTTTTTTAAATGCTTGCAGGGTTTTATACTACCCTGATGTTGTTCCACTTACTGTATGTCGACTGATAGTTTACCCACTTTGTAAGGGACACCGTGCTGGTACCAGGTTGGACTCTCTTTAGTTTCAGAACAGCCTTAATTCTGTCTGGTGCAAATTTATTATGGTGCTGAAAACACTCCTCAGAGACTTTGGTCCATATTGACACAATAAAATCACACAGTGACACATCCACAGTGCTAATAATATTTTACCAGGTGTTCTGTTGGATAATTGCATTTGAGTACGATGAACTTGGTGTCATGTTCAAGAAACCAGATTGAGGTTATTTGAGCTTTGTGACATGGTGTGTTATCCTGCTAGAAGCAGCCATCAGAAGACGGTTACACAGTCATAAAGTGATAAACATGGTGAGCAATTATACTCAGGTAAGCTGAGGTGTTTGCATGATGCTCAACTGCTACTAAGAGGCCAAATGTGTGCCAAGAAAATATCCTGATACCAATGCACCAACACCAGCATCTCCGGAGGATGGATCCATGCTCTCGTGTTGTTTACACACAGTTCTGAGCTCATCATCCAAATTTTGCAGCAGAAATTGAAACTCGTCAGCCCAGGCAACATTTTTCAATTATCAGTTTCTGAAATACTCAAACCAGTCTATCAGGCACCAACAACCATTCCACATTCAAAGTCACTTAAATCACCTTTCTTCCACACTCTGATGCTCTATTTGAACTTCAGCAGGTCTACGTGCTTAAATGCACCGAGTGGCTGCCATGTGATTTAATGAGATATTGGCATTAACAATCAGTTGCGCATGTGTACCTAACAAAGCAAGAGAGCAGATCAGTAATTTAATCCAGGTCTGGGGACATATGGACAGGACACAGGAAACCTTCCATTATATGGTTCATGTTAAGTTATAAAAACACAAGTGCTGAATTCTCTGACCTCACAAAATAACCTGACATCATTACACATTACAGGTTATAGCCGGTCATGTAATGGCATATAATTGTGTATTTAGAGGCATCCTTCATCTGATTGCGGTCTGTTGGTGTTGTATAAACACACACACTCGTATGAATATGTTGCAAAATTTAAAAAAAAAAAATGTCCTTGTCATCCACCCTAGTTGTCTTAAACGCCTCAACTTGCATTGACCCGAAGGTATCGAGTGAAACATTTAACAAACACCTGCAACTTTCCGTGCTCACAAGTGCTCACCCCTTGTCGGGCTGAACGATGGCTGTAAAAGTATTAAAATCTTAATGCTGCCTTTTTTAAATCACTTCTCAGCTAGACACACACATGCAGAGCAAACTTTTACAGCTGCAGACTAATACGGAGACTCCAGTCATCGAGCATTACGCATCAATGCGATCGTGGCTCAGGAGTTGGGTGTTCGTCTTGGAAGGTTGCCGGTTCGAGCCCCGGCTCCGACAGTCTCAGTCGTTGTGTCCTTGGGCAAGACACTTCACCCGTTGCCTACTGGTGGTGGTCAGAGGGCCCGGTGGCGCCAGTGTCCGGCAGCCTCGACTCTGTCAGTGCGCCCCAGGGCAGCTGTGGCTACAATGTAGCTTGCCATCACCAGTGTGTGAATGGGTCGATGACTGAATGTAGTGTAAAGCGCTATACAAATACAGGCCGTTTGCCATTGCTAAAAGTTTCCTTTCATGTACGGTTGTAAAATAAGGCTCTAACATCACAAACCGGTTGGTGCCATCATGGTGGCTACAACCATCTTGTATTGAGATTCTATGCACTAAAACATACGTTTCCTAGAATTCCTGCATGCCTGTGGGGGCAAAACTATATTAGTAACCATTCCTGTGATTACCTCAGGTGAGTTCTGCAGACATGAAGTACTCCAAGCACAGAGATAGTCCTCCCAATTTCCCTGCCAGCGGTAGCCATCCGCACATTTCTGGCTGCTTTTTCAATTATTGGTAATCAAAAGTGCGATTATTATGACAGCATCCAATGTGCTTTGATGGTTGGTGGCAATCTTCTCCTTAATCACGCCATCGCAGTCATTAATTTACTGTCAGCCCTCGTCCCCGTGCTGCAATCTCCTTCCTGAGAGGCAGAGAGCTCGCCTGGAAAATAGAGGAAAAAAAACAAATGAAAAGAGAAGCGAGAGGCAGTGATTGCCGAATGCATTTGATGGTTCAGGAGTCAACCTCCTTTTGCAGAAGCTTCAGAGTGAGTGGGTGTTTTTTTTTTCCAAACAATATATTCTTAAAACAAATAGGTAAAAAAGAACATCTGATAAATAAAATGGGGTCACATCATTAGACACGCACAGATTTGATGCCTCATCCACCATGTAGTAATGGTGCCAATCTATTTTCTCTGATCATTTAGCCGCAGGTTTGCAGCACTATATCTAGCTATTAATTAGTCAGAAGTAAGTTTAAGCTTGTTTTACGGAGCCAGATAGGGGTGATGCATTACCTGCTCACGCTGCTGCTTCGCCTCAGTCGCGGCAATTAATTTGTGTGGTTTATTTTTAGGCAGATGTCTCAGAGACGCTGCTAGTGATTTCCCACAGATATCCCACAATTTCACACATCATATTAGCATGCCAGATATGCACTGTCTCCTTGGCTCCCCATTACCTCCATGACTGCTCCACTGCCTCTGGAGCCGTGCTTCTTTAATAGTATCTCCTCCAACAATAGCATGATATCTCATTAGAAACATTTTTAATTTAACTAATGATTGATTTTTGCAGTTTATTTTGTTCAGGTAATCTACAGGTAAAGTTTCTTGCTTTTGTGTTGTTTACTAACGCATCAGCCGGGATTTTGCGCCGCCGCAGCTTCTGAGGCACTCAATTAAAGATCTAAACTCCCACTCAGATGGAGATGCTGGAAAAAAAAAATCACAAAGCTCAGATGATGCAGATCTCCTTAAGCTCTTTGTCTCTGCATGTGCGAATGTGTGCTCTGTTGAGAATATGTGTAGGTGTAAGCATAAGATGTGCGCAGAGAACTGCTTGTGTGTGTGTGTGTGAGTCTACGGGATTGTGTACCCCAGCAGCAGCAGGTTGCTGGTCCAAAAACACGTCAATGATCTGTCACCGTGTGTGTGACAAGCTGTGTGTGGGAAGAAATGAGTGGCAGTGGGGCAGGAAAAAAATGGGAATTTAGCCTAAAGGTCTGTTTGTGTGTATGTGAGGAAGTGTGTGTGTGTGTGGTCTCAAAAACAGCTTAGTAGGGGTAGCCAGAAGCAGCAGCCATTGGCCTTTCCCCCCCTTTTTTCCCTCATCTCATGCCAACATGGCCAGACCCACCCCCCCTCCCCCAAAGCCACCCATCCACTTCTGGAAAGTCCGCCACATCTGACACGTGTAACCAGCCAACCTGCTCCTTGTCAAAGAGGAAATGACTCTCACGGTTTCTGTCTGAGACCCCTCTGAGCCCCACCAGAATCCTCACCGCCACCTTATTTCTCTCGGCCCCCACCATCCTCCCCTTCACTCAACCACCTCGTTCCTGCTGCTGAGAGTGTTTTGCTGCTCTAATGAAGACCTTGGGAGGAGAGGCCATTTCACACTTGATTCCCTCCAACACCCTTGATATGTTTGAGCATTTGAAGATGGAGTGTAGGCCTGTGCTGCGCCGTGTTTGGCTGCACAGTGGCTAAAAGAAACAGAGTGCAAAGTGGTTTTAAGAGTTTAGAAACTGAAGAAAATAAAAGAAGCTCCACCAAAACGAGGAGCTAAAACGAGGAGGGGAACTTGTGCGATTTTTACTTTTTTCCACTAGTGTTTATTAAAGACGAATAATTCATGTATTCACCAGGGTACCACGCTATAATCCAAGAGCCTCCTGGGAAATTTGCAGACCACTGATTTGTTAGTCAATAGTTTGTTTATCTCTCCCCACAGGACACGGAGGAGTAGTTTAGTACTGTAGCAAGTGTGTATTTCTGATGTCATTAGCATATAGTTTATTTATAGTCTAATATTTTATAACTTAGCAGAGACTTGAAAGAGAAAAACTCAGTCCTCTGACATTTATCAAAGCCCCTCCGATCAAACTCACAGAGCCAAGAATGTCTTTCATGATCAAACACTTTCAATCCTAAAAAACCTCAGAAAAGTTGGAAATCCAGACTCAAAAATCTTATAGTTTTATTTTGCGCTGAACTTAAAGGACCTCATCAGTGGAACAGCCTCTTTGTGTTTGTGTAGCCATTGCCAAGCTCGTGCTTTTACGTTAAGTGTTTAGAATTTACATCATTCAGTTTGTGTTTCTTCCTTTAAAGGTTAGAGTCTGTCTCTTGGACCCTCCAAACCTTTTAGTAAAATCACTCCATCTTCTTGATCTTTTTTTCCGTTCTTTTCCACTTAGGAAGTAGAACTGTGTCGACTCAACAGCCAAGAGAAGCTGGGCCTAACTCTGTGCTACAGGACAGATGAAGAAGAAGATGTGGCCATCTATGTTAGCGAGGTGAGTAGATAACTTGCCCCGCACTTAAATAAAATAAAGACGTTCATACGAGACATCTGCAAACAATTACCTTGAGTGTGAGTACTGTGAATACATAATTTCATACATTAGTCACTAAGCTCAAGGGTTTTGTGACACTGGCATGTACACAATCACACAAAACCCTGAATCAGTACCTGCTCATTTCTGGGCATCAACTACTGCCCTTTTGTTTCACAGATACCCACTAGCTGTCCTTTGGCATGTGTGTCATATACATGTAACCATTTTATAGACTGTAGTAGGAAGGGTCTCGCTTCCACTCGTCACACTGGGATGCTTTTTAAGTACCCTCTGGGATCAAATTTAAATGTGCTGTCAAAGTGTCATTTTTCAGTCATTTTTAAACAAAGGCAGTTTCCTCACCCCAATCGTGAAGTTTTCGATGTCTCAAGCTAAGCAGCAGGGGAAGGGAAAACGGAGCTCAGGACACAAAGCTCTAAAACAAGTCACGAACTGCAGTCTCCTGCCTGATAGACCTGCCATGTATTCCACAGCCACCCCTCTAACCTGCGTGCTCTATCAGTCTTTCAAACCGGCCTGCTAACCCTCTGTGTCCAAAACGGTTACAGATGGTGTGTCGAGGCACCAACGCTAGCAAAATCAGACAGAATATGAGATGCAGCAATCCAAATTTGTCCTGTTTCAACACAATCATAACTTAGTGTTTAACTTAACAATCTGCATTCCTCAGTGTGAAGAAGAGACTGGAGATCTTTCTTTTATGTGGTGACATCTGTAAACACAAACATAAAAAATTATCATTTCGAGCTGATGACACAGGTGACGATGACATTAACCAAGGTGACGACAGCTCGTTTGGATGCCGTGAGTGCGATAAAGGCTGCACAAATCTAGACTGAGAGAGAGAAGCTGACAGGGAACAGCATTGTAGTCATTGGACCTTTTCAGTCATGCCAAGTAAAAACTCTACTGGCCCTTGTGTTGTGTTAGTTCATGTAGTCAATACAGCACAGCAGACGGATGAGAGTAAGGATCCAAAATCTGTAATGAATGAGACACTATGTATCCTGTATCTTCTTCCTGACAGCCATTTTTAATCCAGCAACCAGATTTAGGGCTGCTAACCATTTGAAAGATGATATTTCTAGCATACTCCAGTATATACATATTCTAACACTTAAATATTAAGTATCTTCCCTCATCAGTACTTTGATGAAATGTCTAATGAAAAATCTCACACAAAATTTAATATTCATCTTCAATGTAAGAAACAACAATTTCTTTATTTGGTGACGTTTTAAAATTGAATTCTTTTTATCAAATCTGACATTACTGAACAGTTTAGCATTGATCTGTGTGTGCGTGATCATACTGTCAGTTCACCAGAAACAAAATGAATGCCAAGACAGCAAACAACAACAAAAAAGAGGAAGAAGAAAAAAAACACAGAAGTGCTTTCAGGTCTTGTCTTTGTTGTTCATCCAGTCTCAGTGCAGCTGACAACAAGCAGGCACTGGCATACATGTAAAGAGAGAGACTATTTTTCTCCCACTTGTTGGAAGCATAGAAAATGCCATTCTCCGCTCTCCTCAACTTTCAAATTCGTTTGAAGTCGACTTGGACCATGCAAGGTGTTCTCTTTGAGAGCTGAGTAGAATATAAATCACTGTGGTCACTGGCTCCTGGCAGCATCTTTAAGTGTTTACTCTATAAAAAGTAGGGCTAAGAGGAGTGCACTGCATTTACATGAGATGTCTGAATGTCACTGTATGCTGGCTGCACTGGGAGTTGAGTGGGGGAAGAATACAAGGTTATTTTAAAACAAGTAGAATTTTCCAAATTTAGATTGTTGAATGGCCATTTTCCATTTTACTGTCTCATAGCACAGTGGGTGAATACATGTGGCTGATTCTCTAGACTTTTCAGTTCACCTGCTGTTTCTTTACTGCTCTGCCAGAGCCTCTTGCCCTTTTTCCTCTCACAGTTCAAAAACAGTTAAAAAAGGAAACAAACGTACAAAAAAGAATAAAGCTAAGAGGCAAAGCTAAGAAACTCATTCCGTAAACAGCGGTTTTGCCACTAACAATGTCATCTTCAACACGTAAACGGTTGTAAGTTATTCACGATCTGAAGTTCTCTCCTTGACTGCTGAGAAATTACCTTCAATTTCCTCTTTTTCCTCCAGCCCTTCACTAATTCCTGCCTGGGGACTTCTGTCCCAGTCTAATGAGCGGCCCTCTGTGTAGGAGTGAACTATCATGAAGATGGAGTGCTTGAACACCTCCTTGTCTGCCGAGATCTTATCTGATAGGAAAAAGTGAAACGAATGGCCCCAGATGCCGATTGATTGGTCAATGAAAGAGTGCTCTGCCCTCTTGTTGACTAGCATTAGTTACATGAGGAGCAGGTGCACGATGTACTGGAGTTGAGTTACGGGCTGGAGATGCTATATGCAGAGACTTGTTTTTTATCAAGTTGTCAAAAAAATAATAACTGAGGCAGGTGCAATCGATGTCTTGGATGATAAAGGTGATGATTTAGCTTCTTCCTCAGGCTTTCAGGAAACAATAAAAGGAACACATCAAATGGTCGGGAATGGTCTGGACAGCTATCACACAATACTTCCAGCCACATCTAGACTCTCTCGAATGAAGATTGAAAGTGTTTCATGTATAATTTTGTGCCTTCTCCACCTTCACAGATAAGTCCAAACAGCATCGCTGCCAGAGATGGACGAATCCGGGAGGGGGATCGCATTTTACAGGTGCAGTAAAGC
The DNA here is from genome assembly GCF_057382275.1 of Copadichromis virginalis. Taxonomy (NCBI): domain Eukaryota; kingdom Metazoa; phylum Chordata; class Actinopteri; order Cichliformes; family Cichlidae; genus Copadichromis; species Copadichromis virginalis. The sequence goes on from NC_140624.1 coordinate 18,205,140, forward strand.
ACTCGCTGGTCACCTCCACACTGGCTTTTATTAGGTTCAAAATAAAATTCTTCTTCTATTTTGTCACACTCAACCACTGTCTCCCAGCAAGAGAGCCCATTCATTTTTAATGGCAGCACATTAAAGGGGGAACTTGCACCCGCTGTGACTGTTAAAGAGGGAGAAATGTCCCCCTGGCTGTTTTAGTTACCGACTCAGCACCAGCAGGGTTTTTTAAGAGTTCTGGTTGGGAGTGACACTGTGCTGCTGCCTCCTGTGGGATAGCTGAGAGGCAGTAACTGCTATTAGCCCCTAGCTAGATATCCAGGCTTGAGATTTGGAATGGCTACTGACAAGGACCGACGTTTGTTAGAGCTCTGGGTTGGATCGTGTTGTTTCTGTGGGATAGGTATGCGATTACAGTGTTTGTCACCATAATAGCTTCATAATAGCTTGTTAAGCCAGTGTTAATGGATTCATGGTTGCCATAAAACAAACTGAAAACATCTGAGATACCACCTCCAGAATTTTGGACTTGTATGTTTTACCAATAATCTGTGTCTGTATGGAAGCAATTTTGGGGCTGTCTTCCCTTTATTGTGATGGAACAGATGGAACCCAGGGCTCTGCATTAGCTTTATGGATTAGCTGCTCATCCCAGAGAGTTAAACCTGCACCCTTGTATAAAGACAATTTCATCTTTTTTTTCACTTGTCTGTCTTGAACACCAGGCAAAAAAAACATGCTTCCAACATACAAATTTGCTTCCAAGGAGCCATACTTTTTTAAAGTGGTCTTGAGCAATAGTTCTTTACACTTTCTCAAGATCTTTCAAAGTTTTTCTTTGGACATTGACTGCTTTTTCACTTATTTTCACCCCTGAAATTTCTCTCCTGACATCGCTGGGCATATTATAGCAGCATAAAACAGTAACTGTTGTATCCGCACATAGCAGACAACTTATCAAAGAACCTATTTTAATTTGGATTTTCATCTTTTTGTTCCAATTTCTTTGTTGAATGTATAACTAAATGCACAGTACACAGTAATATTTTTGCAGCAACATGGTCATTCTTACCTGTTAGCCAAAAACTTAGCATATCTCAGCATGGTGGCGTTTCCTTAAATACATTTAAAAATATGGGACAAAAGAAGAAATGAGAGAGCTAAAAATAATGATCTACAGCAGATAAACAGTTTCTGAAAGTCGTGTTCTTTAGAGAAACGGAAAAAATTAATTAAAGACCCGACAAAGGACCTAAGAGATGTGCCGGTTGAGCCAACTACTGTTTGCTAAAGCCTCATCAGAAATGGTCTCAGTGGAAGGGTGGCTGTCAAGAAGCCATTGTTAAAGATGGGAAACAGGGAGAAAAGACTGAGGCTTTACCAAATTACAGAACAAGTAAACTGAAAATCAGTAGCAACCAGTCTTTTGGAATGATGCCAGTGATTCCAAACACGCTGCCAATGCAGTAAAACTATATCTGGACAGAAAAAATACACTGTTGTTCTAGTCGTGAATTTGCCTCTTCAGATCCCCCACCTCAGCATAATTGAGACACTGTGGGATCATCTTAACAAAGAATAAAACAAAAGGCAGTCAACATCCAAAGAAGAGCTTTAAAACTCCTTCAAGATGCCTGGAGAGCCGAAGACTTTATACAGAAATCATAAGACAGCTTGTCTAAGTGAGTGAAAGTTGTACAGACTCTGTTTCTTTTATATATATTTGACCATCTTGGGAGGGAAAGAGAGAGACGGAAATAGTCTGCCTGGCCTATAATAGCTATGTGAAGTGGATCCATGAGTGCTACTGGTCTAATTGTCTCAACAGTACATGTTGTGTGGCTGATTTGAACAAAGGGAAGCGGTGTGCGTAGGTTTGTGAGGCAGACGGGTACTCTGGCACTATTATCCACTAGTGACAGGGCCATTACTCTGCCTGCAAAAAGATGGACGCCACCTGTCAGTGGCCAGTTAATTGTACGGCTAGATGTATGTATGCTGCTTTGGTGGACACAACACCTCCGTCAGCCCACGGCCGGTGTCTCATTCATAATCGCTGCTGGGTCCAGATTTATTACAGAGAGGGTTGACAATTTGCCCAGGAAAAGGGCACTACTGTCCAATGTGTTTCAGTGTGGCATTTTGTTTTTCTTAAGGGCATTTGCATTAGAGCGATGAACCTGTGTGTTCGTGCCTGTGTTGAAATTTTTGCTTGTTTGTGTTTCACCTAATATGGTCTTAATCGTGTTTGTCGTCTTCAGATTAATGGCCAGGATGTACAGGACAGGGAGGAAGCCATGGCTGCACTCTCCAGTGACGAGTGCAGGAACATCATACTGCTGGTTGCCAGACCTGAGATGCAGGTGAGAAATAATCACACATTCAACTCACACTGACTTATTATGCACTGAAGTCAAATAGTAAAAACTAATTTCCTCGACTTGTCTTTGGAAAAGAAAAGAAACTAAGTTTGAAGTGACAAAGACTTACAAAAGAACAACCGTGGAGCTAAGATAACCCAGCTGCTTTTGAACTGTCTGGACATAATCTACAGTTTACATAACCTGTATGGTTTCAAATTCAGGCTTTTACTGTACTGTACTGTGTATTTGCTCAAAGAAGACCTCAGCAGTTTGGTGTAGCCACCAACGCCCTCCCACCACATGTAACCACTCCTACTGCAAGCCACGACTGAGACCTCATCATGTTTTATTTTTATGTAGCGCCACTGTAATTGACTTCCAACGGTAAGCCATAAAAGCTAATGGCATGCTAATGTGGAGTGAGTTCAGGCCCAGGGCCGATGACAAACTAAGTGGAAGGACTCTGCCGCAGTGCAGAGGAACTGGAAGCAATACTAGGCTCTTTAATTAAATGCATTTTAGTAGTAAATCTGAAGTCATCAGATATGGATACCATTTGGTTTGCATCAGATGTACAAACAGATGATGGATGATGTGGATGATACGGCCTAACAGGTTAAAAGTGGTGGCCATCAAGTTACGTGGTTCTGATTCTACGATTAGAGTCCATGTTTAAAAGATGAGGACTGTATATCTGTCAAATGTGAATCATGACGCTTGTTATTACCCAAAAAGGATAACAAAAATGTCACTAAGCCACTAGCCTAAACCCTTTCCTTCACCATATGCTTTCCTTCTTCCTTCACCTATAGCTGGAAGAAGCCTGGCTGGATGATGAACATAGCGAGTTCCTGGAGCAACTGAAGATGGAAATGTTGGAGGAGCAGCAAAGAGAGGAAATGGAATTAGCTGCCTTACAAGAGGAACAGGAGAATGAACAGGTCAGACAGCATCGAGACATATTGACCCTGCCAGTAATGAGCAAGTGAATGAAAAAGCTTATCTCCATGTAAGAAATTCTGAAGCTCTTTGTTTGCACTGTTCAGTATAACGAAGCTTCTAAAACTCAGCAAGGAGAAAAAAAAGGACAGCTCATTGCGACAGATCATTATACACAGCCAATATTATCTTTGATGCCATTTCTATCATAAGACAAACTGTTCATCAACTTTCTTTGCAAAACCGAGTCAAAACAAGCTTCTCCCTGTGAAATGTGAGCGTTAAATTCCGATTATGAATATTTATGGAGGGGGACCGTTGAACCATTTAAATTCCAAACATTAGTAACCGTGATTTAAAATTCTGTTTTGCTGAGAGGATAGCATAGCTCAAAAATCCATATAAATGGGACTTGAAAGACATGGCAGAGAGGAGACAATCCCTGAAGTAACAGAGCTGGTTAACAGAGTTATGCACAACAACATATGTATTCCTTCAGGGGAATGCAGAAGAGGGATGCACTTCTTGAACTCTTAAAAAGTTCTTGTGACTTTTTGTTATTGTTTTTTTTTCCCCTCACTCCATGATTAAATCAGAGAATAAATTCAGAATAAGCATGTTTCTGTATTACCAAACAGAAAGTCTGTACATTTAGGTTTAATTACCTTGCTTTCAAAAAGAGCGTAGCTGTTGCACATTCATGTACAACGCATGTTTATGTTGTACACAGCTGCATATCCCATAGTTGTTATCTATCTAGAAGTAATTCACGCTGATTCTATTCAACTTATTTCAGAGAACAGAGGATGATAAGCCCACTTGTTCCACACTCCCTCATCATAAGGACAATGTACTGAGCATAAAGGACAGGATGGGGAACTCGCAGCATAATGTCATGGCACATATCCAGAAACGTCTGTCCCAGTGCCTGAAAGACAGTCGGGACACGCACTCTACCACCAGCTCCATGCGGCTAGACGACAAAACGGATGAGGATGACGATGAAGCAGAAGGTGATCGCTTCCAGCAGCTCTTGGAACTAAAATGTCAAATACGCAACAGCGGCGAGTACGACCTGTTCTACAGCCGCCGGAGCACTATTGAGTGCAGCATGGGGGAGCAGGCGGGGGTACAGCACGAGCTGCGTATGCTCAATGAGGAACTGCGCAGCATCGAGCTTGAATGTCAGAACATCATGCAGGCCCACAAACTTCGTAAGGGTCAGCAGTCTCCCTCAGTGGGCCATTCTACACCCTCCACCAAAATCCAAAGCTTTCACCGCGGTGAGCCCTCAAAGGGTAAGCTGGCCGACATTAACGAGAGGCTAGAGAAATCGGACAAGGACAGCTCCAGTGCCTACAACACAGCAGAGAGTTCACGCAGCACCCCTCTGGCAATGGACCGCTCCCCGGAGCACTCACTCCAGAGAATGGTTAGTCTTACAAACCAGAGGAACCTCTGCAGCGGCCTCGCTGCTGGTCATTCTCTTAGCCTGAGCCCCATCCCAGCGTGCCGCGCTCCAGTCCTGGGTAAGAGCAGCAGCCCTGACCACAGCAATCCTTCTGAGTCAGACCAAACACCTCAGGCTGAGGAAGAGAGCAGAGGGAAACTAAACCAAAGCGCTTCCCGAAATCCATACTTCTCACCTTCTCACAGTTCCCAGCAGAGGCAGACCAACATCCCAGCTCACGCCCGCCACTACCAGAGCTACATGCAGCTGATACAACAGCGCTCAGCTGTAGAGTACGCTCAGAGCCAGCTCAGTCTACTTAGCGTCTGTAAAGAGCCTCAGAGGCCCATTACAGAGCCCAAGATGGAGTGGAAGGTCAAGATCCGTAGTGACGGTACCCGCTACATCACCAAGAGGCCTGTGAGAGACAAGATCCTGAAGGAGCGAGCCCTAAAGATTAAAGAGGAACGCAGCGGGGGAATGACGACAGATGACGACGCAATGAGTGAAATGAAGATGGGGAGGTACTGGAGTAAAGAGGAAAGAAAGCAGCACCTCGTCAGAGCGAAAGAACAGCGGAAGAGGCGAGAGTTCATGCAGCGCAGTCGGCTGGAGAGCTTGAGGGAGAACCCTCAGAGCAGCAGTGAGGGTCGAAAGGAAGTCAGCATCATAGAGCTCAGCCACAAGAAGATGATGAAGAAACGCAACAAGAAGATCTTGGATAACTGGATGACAATCCAGGAGCTGATGACTCATGGTACCAAGGCCCCAGAGGGAGCTAAGGTACACAATGCCTTCCTTTCAGTCACTACTGTATAAAAAAACAAAACAAACACACACATTCTACCCCATGTGGTACGACATACTTGCCTCGTTAAATGTGGCATTTTTACATGGACAATAGGAATATTTTTCACACTTTGTAACCCAAAAAAAGCATTTTGTAAAGAATTTATCAGCGGCATCATGACATTTTGATGTTTTTCCAAGATTGTTTTTTTCACATCTCTCTGTGGGAAAAAGCATTTTTTCTATGATACAATGACAATACAATTATTTTGTTATTTTACGCGAAACATGTTTATCTTTTCAATTCTATTTTCATATTTATGTTGTAACCACTTAACTCAAGACAGTTCTAAGAGACTTTTTTTTCTTTTATGTAATATGCACACTTACCAATGGAGCATCAGCCGGTCATTTGCTTTTTACTTTTTTAAATAAATACAAACTAACGTATACGTATGCAGTCTTTGTCTCCTATTCAAAGCAAAGGAGACGTGGACATAGTTACTCCTCATTGTCCTGAATTTTAAAGACAATTCCCATGGAAACGAGGAGGTGGGAGGGGGTAAAGATTTGGCGCTGCACGTTGAATTGAATTGTTATCAGCAATTTGCAAAAACATCTTTAAAAAAGTTGGATACCTCATTTTACAGCAAAGCACGTGTTGTTTCTATAACCTCAACAACAAAGCTACAAATTGGGAACAAATCAAAGCTGCTGCACTAACAGTTTAGTGGGGAAATACAGTTTTGGACACAGAATCACATGTCTTAAAACTTTTAAATACTTTTGATTCATTAGTAAAGAGGACATTTAAAAAAAAATGTCCTGATATGCTTTGTTTGTCTGGTTTGGCAGCTTTGGGTAAAATTTTTGTATTCAGTTTTATTTTGTGGGTTTATTTTCTACATGTATGACAACAGATGAACCTTCCCATAGCTTTTACATATCAGTACTTTTTACTCTCCCACATACACCTTAACTCAGCATAGCCTTAACAACCAGACACGAATCAACGGCGATCAAGTTGCCAGTTCTGTGGCGACTTGATTTCAACCGCAAAACTGTCTGTGTATCTTTGCAACAGAGATATTTTGTTCAGACTTATTCATACATTGTATGATTTGAGTTTTTGACAACTGGAAACATTCATATATATTGTATAATAGTTCTGATTCATATTTGCAGTTAGATCAAAGTGGTGTTAGGATGATTGCCACTGAGCAGGACTCAGAACACAGCATTTTAGAACTGGTGAGATAAACGGGTTGCCATTTATCAAAAGTCTTATAGTCCAGTTACGTGTATAGTAAACTCCATCCAAATTAATACTTTTTAAGTGAAGTATTGTAAATTTGAAATTTTTGAAAACCAAGTCCTGTAACGTTTTAAGTCGATGTCTGATGGTCTGAAGTAAAGCGTAGGTGGAACATTTGTAGCCAGGTAAAATGTGTTATAATGGTGATCTTTGCAAAAGAAATGATAATAAATTATTGGGTTTTTATATAACTTTGCACTGGACTGTGTTTTTTTTTTTTTTTTTTTTTTTTTTTTTTTCATTAAGAAAATTTGAATTTAGTTGGTGCCAAAAACTTCCAAAAACAAAAATGCTGGTGAACAACACTGAACCTTAACACACTGCTAACATAATCTTGACATAATACTAATGAATTGTCCAATTTCTGTGTGATAATTGTGCATGGAAGTGTATAAAGAAGAGAGGTGGATGTTGTTGGGAAATGGTGCAAGCAGGAAAAGTGAACTGTGACAGAAAGTACAGCAAGCCCCCCCCCCCCCCAGGGCACGGAGCAGCCTTGTGAAGTGAAACAGAATTACTTGTTCACTCAGCACACATTCACCTTCTATATCTCCTGAAACATGACTCAGTGAATAAGGTAAGTTATTAAACAGAAGGAGATTTCAATTAAAATCTGCTTCCACTTGAATGGCTTTGTGTTCATTAAAATGTGCCAACCACTTAATCATCGCTATGGCCTTGTCATACGCACAGGGAGAGCTACTGGGATACTCTGGTGTCTACATTATCTCAATCTGTCATGTGCTATAGATGAAATTGAAGTGTCATGAATACCATATTGCCCGAATACTGGTTTGTACTTTGTTTTCATTTAACTGAGAACCATTTTAAGAAACTGGTAAAAATATGAGAAGTCTTGTTGATTTTTTTTTTTTTTAAAGTAAACTATTCCATGAGTGAAATACAATTAATTTACACAGAGAGAAGTTCAGAAGGAGTGTCGTCGTGGATCTTGAGAAAGCATGTGAGGATCTGTGGAGAGGAACTGTGGTACTACATGAGGAAGCCAGGAGTTGGAGAGAAGAATGTGAAGGTGGTGCTGGACATGTATGAGGACAGCGACAGTTGGGAGCTGTGTAGTAGAACTGACAGATCAGTTCTAAGTCGGGGTGGATTTACATCAGGGTCTCACCCCCTTCTAGTTTGCATGATGACAGATGACGTCAGGCGGGAGTATCTGTGGACTATAATGCTTGCAGATGACATTGTCTAAGTCAGCGTCCTCCAACCTTTTTTGCGCCACGGACCGGTTTATGCCCGACAATATTTTCACGGACCGGCCTTTAAGGTGTCGCGGATAAATACAACAAAATAAAACTAGTACCGGTACCGAAAAAAAGAAGATTTATTCATAACACACGTGAAAAGACCCAGGAAAACAGAGTTAACGATAAAAACGATAACAAAATAACGCTGAAAACCGATAAAAACCCGGAAAACCATACATTTCACACCTGAGCCTCAACTCTCGCGGCCCGGTACCAAACGACTCACGGACCGGTACCGGTCTGAGGCCCGGGGATTGGGGACCGCTGCTCTAAGGAGCTTGGAAAGAAGACTACGTTGACCTGGATGAAGGAGAACCTTCACAGACATTTTGCAGATGACATTGTTACCTGTAGTGAGAGGAGGGAGCAGGTGGAAGAGAGGTGGAGGTATGCCCTGGAGAAAGGAAGAATGAAAGTCAGGAGAAGCAAGACAAAACACATGTGAGTGAATGAGCAGGAGACAGGTTGTAAAACTGAAGGCAGGCAAGTTCATATACATGGCCAATGCAATGACAGAGAGTGCAGGCAGCATGGAGTTAGTGGAGACACCTGTCAGTGGTGATTTGTGACAGAAAGGGAAGGTGACAAGATGTACTTAACACATTGCTTCAGGCAGACCAACTGTGGTGACCTCTAAAGGGAGCAGGTGAAAGAGGAAGAAGTAGACACTGTCCCAGAATTATGGGAACACCGAAACCACACAACATATTTTTGCAAGCTATTATATAGAGCTTTCTTACTGAAATTATGCAAAGGTTTCATGTCTGAGGCAGCTGGATTGGTCGACTTTCCCAGTGCAGTCCATGTTAGCATCCATCCCAAAATAATGATGGGGATTGTCTGGTGAATTCAAGGCTACATGAGCAACATATGAAAAAAGTGGTAAACTTCTGACTTGACCTTCCCATTTTCCAGAGTACACACGGCTTAGGAAAGCCCCCCTAATGGAATTTACTGAACATACTGTTTTATAATGCCAAGGTGTATCCCATTGGGTGATTTTAGCTTGTACTCTATGGTCAGTGCAGTTTAATTTTTAATATATCGAGTGGCACTTAAAAGCTCTCCATTTATACACCTAGCATACATTAAATTTAACTTGGTGTTGAAAATCAGACTCACTCCATTTTTCCTCGACTCCATTTGCTCTCTTCTCGCTTGTTAATTCTCCCAGCCTGTATAGACCAAGACCATTAAAATGCCAACGGAAAGCCAGAGAAGAAACTGCGTAGGTTGTACCAACCAGTGCCAGAACTAGCCAAGTGCTTGCTAGCTAATTAAGTTCATCCCTGAGCCCCTGAAAGACCCAGTCAGGTGTAATTAAAACTGAGCCTGTGACAGCCATGGCATTTGTCAGAGCCAACCAGCAGTTCAAATACCCATACCAACTGAAATGTCAAGCAGATAGCAGTGGCTCATCTCCTCCTCGACACCCCCTCCCCCACTCACCCACACACACACAAAGTTATTGCCTCTGTTATAAATGTTTGCCGATAACCTTTAGGATTCCCTGAACAGCAAAAACTACAAATTCTCCCTCATTATTCAGCCAGGAAGGCCCATATTTATTGATGTACAGATCCACTTGACACATGATGGTGCTTTGTACTTTACAGTGCTCCCTCTCCCTGATAATCTCAGAGGCAAGAAACAACTGCTAATTGGCTCCGATCACGCATCTCTACATGTCTCTTTGGAAATTGATAGCAACTTTGATCTTTAGTATCATAACTGTTATGCTGTAGGAAGTTGCCCCTGTCACATCAGATGCAGCCGCATGCTTATGGATGCTGTGGATAGACTGCTAAAGTGCTGAGCCAGCTGTTCTAATGCTTAAATGTTTTAATCAAGGCAACAGTGCATCAGCTGCTAGTTCCTTTATAGAGGACAAAATCATTTTGTGTATCAGGATATTCTTAAAAACGACTCTAGGACAGCTCTCCATCTTTTTTTATGTCATAACATAAGATGAAGCATGCTGAACCAGCTGACTGCTCTATGAAACACAGTGGTGCTTTGTGCTAATGTTTATCATGGTCACAGGTTTATGCATGCTAACATATGAAGGCTGCTGGTTTGCACCTATGTTCAAATGCTAGCATCTCCCATCTCTGACATGACTGCTTTTGCACATGATTCCTTAAAATCTAAACAAAAACTTGACAAAACTAATATTTAGAACACCAGTTTATTCAGATCCACATGTGGCAGCTACTGGGTGGTTTTTACAGGCTGAACAGCAGCAGGAATCAAGATCTGCACATTTATTATCTGTAAGAGTAACACATGGCACGATCACAGGGAACCAAACTCTCCAGACCCTAAGAACAAAAGTTTTCCAGCTTTTTTTGTTGTTGTTGTTGTTGCTGTTGTGCCAAAGTACGTATTGGAGTAGTTGCAGTAAGGAAAGCCGGAATTAAAGTTAACAACCAAAAAACAATTTTCAGTAAATATTTCATCCTGTAGTTTAAATATAATTAATATAATCATTAAAGCGTCCCTTGTGAGGAAAAGTGATTTTTTTACACATATTTTTAGGCTGTTTACTCAAATAGGTCATACTAAGTCAAAGTCAAATTTATATAAACAGCACATTTAAAACAACAGCTATTGACCAAGGTGCTGTACATTTAAGATAACCTAAAGAGATAAAAAACATAGGAAGACATGATAAAAATTTAAGAAAAAGAAGCATAAAATGAGAAGATTTGAGAAAGAAATAAGACAAAACAAGTAGTACAAACTCATTCTGAGCCAAAAGCGGGTTTTCCGATGGGTTTTGAAAGTGTCTAATGTTGGGGAGGTCCTGATGTGAAGGGGCAGTTTGTTCCACAATTTAGGAGCAGTCACAGCAAAGGCCTGCTCTCCTCTGTGCTTTAATCTGGACCTCGGGCCAGCGAGGAGCATTCGATCCTCAGTCCTCAGTGATCTTGCAGGAGTGTACCAATTTAAAGATCAGGTATGAGGGTGCTAACCAGTGCAACGCCATAAAAAAAGAATAATAAAATCTTAAAATCAAAAAAGTACACAGGAATATTATAAACAACAGTCCAATACAATAAGAATCAATCTACCTATCTATTATGATACAGCTAACCATCACTCAATCACATGGTAGCAACTCAGGGTCAAGACAACTGTGTGAAGTTCAAGCCAAACATCAGAATGGGAAAGTCTGTCTCCCCCTGTCTCCCGCTGACTCCCAACCAGTTGCGGCAGAGACCCCTATCTGAGCCTGGTTTTGCCAAAGTTTTCTTCCTGTTAAAAGTGAGTTTTTCTTCACACTGTCACAAAGTGCTTGCTCTTTGGGCGTCCTTTGACTGTTGGGGTTTCCTCTGTATTATTGTAGGGTCTTTACTTTACAATATAAAGTGCCTTGAGGTGACTGTTGTTGTGATTTGGTACCATATAAATTGAACTGAACTGAAGTGAATTGAAAGGTGATTTGAGTGGCTTTGACTTTGGCATGGTTGTTGGTTCCAGATGGACTAAACTGAGTATTTCAGACATTGACAGTCTACTGGGATTATCCCAAACAATCAATCAGGTTTACAGAGTCCCAAAAAAGTGAAAATGCTTTGTTGGTGCCACAGGTCAGAGTAGAATGACCAGACTGATTCAAGGTGATAGGAAGGCACCCGTTCATTACCACCCACTCTTCATACTTTGGTAATGGTATGGAGAGGAGCAGCAACTTAAAGTACGGCAGAATCACATCACATTTTATGATGACAGTCCAGAAATCCAAAGAAAGAAAGAAATCTTGTCACTGGATGGGAAACCGGTTGATTTGCCTCTTTGAAATACACCATATTACACTGGTTGTGGATCTGAGTACAGCTTCTATGTTTAGCCATCCTAGCTTTTTACATTCAAAAATCAGCATCAATATAAAAAATAAATAAACAAATAAAAATCCTGGTGCTCATTTGTGACCGTGAAATAAAATTATCTGGGCAATGGAGGAACAACAAACTAACCACCATCCATCAAGTCACGCCACTGCTAAACAGGCCATTAAAAATGTTATAGTTTTATTAATAGAATTATTAGAAAAATCGAATTATCTATTGTGTTACTGTGTCAGCCTTTGCTTCATCACAGCTTTGCGTGCTCAAACTCTCTGCTGGATATGTTTGCATGTCATTACTGGCAGAGATCTTTTATTGCTTCTTAGAAACATTTGGACTCTCTCTCCCTGTGTTCCTACACCCCCAGTTTTATGTGTCATTTGTTGTCTCATTTTCACCCCAGCCAAAAGCATTTGGAGACCTATTAAGCAAAAACCTGTGAATATTTCAGAGCATAATTAGAGCTCTAATTACAATTCATTATTCATAAAACGGGTGAACCAAACTGAAGTAACTGTAACTTCGGTCGTTGCTGTGCTTTTTGGAAGTCGAATTTCCCAGAGGAACCCACCCGAGGGATTAATAAAGTTCTATCTTATCTTATCTTATCTTACATACTGTCGAAGTTTCAGATATGTACTATTTGGAAGTGCAATTAGAACGTGTATAATACTCCCTAAAACATATTGTAATACTCTTTACTGTGGAAAGATATGTGTTACTATGTTATTCATAGACACACATTGCAGATTTCAAGAGCTATTTAATGCCCCAGTCGGTGGAAACGTAACCTCACTTCAACAATCCGCTACCACGGCTGAAATCCTACATGTAAACAAAAATGTAACAATGGTTCAAACGACTTTTAATTCACCCATCATGCTGCACTTGGATCAAAGAAGTACGACACAAATTCACATTTGCTGCTAACTCAGGCCCACATACACACTTCCCATCACAAGTCATATACTAACATTCAGTGAAAGCTCAATTTGGGATCTACCAATAGTTTTTTCTTTGTAACTTTTTTCAGTCTTCACCTCCATTACCATTACCTGGTAGGTCACTTGTCCTGTTTTTTTTCTCCTGCCTCCAAGGTGGAAAAGATTGACATGTGTGGTCAACCATGCGAACTCTATGCTGTACACAAATGTAACACAATCCGGTTGTTCAGTCTGACGTCACTAGCCGTGTCTGGGTCTAAACTCCGCTGCAGGTCCATATATCAAACGATCACTGTGGCATTACTAGGGTTGCCAACCGTCCCTTAAAAAACGGAATCGTCCCGTATTTAGAAACAAAAGTACACGTCCCGTATTGAGCTAATAAGGGACGCACTTTGTCCCGTAATACAGTGAGAATCAAAAGTAGTCTATAAATGTTAATGGAATTAACGCTTTGTTTGAAAACACAATTCCCAGACCCTCTCCTGCTTTGTGACCAATGAGCTGACAGCACACTTATGACAATTCGAGTATGACAATTCAGATTACCGCTTATCTCATTGGTCAAGACAACAGATGACCACAACAAGAAGCATGGCCAACAGGGAAACAAACGCCGACACTGCGGTGCAAGTCTCGGACGACAGTACACCTAAAGCTGGACATACACTGTGCGATTTTTTTTTCAGTCACGTTATTCAGCTCCTGCTCAAACTGCACGATTGACTCGCAGGGGTTAGAAGTTCGTATGTCACGATGCAGGGTCTCACACTATACGGCCCGATGCTCTGATGCGACCTGAGTGCGCACACTGTGCCTCCATAAAATGAAGGTTATAACAGAAAATCTGTCGCTCTCCCTCTCTGTCTTTCACTCACACAGACACGCACACCACCACCATCAACTTTGCTAAATTGCTAATGAAAAACATTGATCAGGCAGCTGTGATTGAGCAGCAATGTAAATCCAACTATTTTCACGGTTGTTGTGGTTGTGATAATTTTGTGATGCCACATCGAAAAGGCTCGGATGAGCTTTCCAAAGTTCTACAAGTTGTGCCTCCATCGCTTGGGTCCAGATCACAGGCTGCACAGCCGTGCTGCTCCATCTTTTTCACCGACGTTTACGTGTTTGCCCGTGATTGATGATCGGGAGCTGGTGCTGAGGTGTTAATCGCTTCTCGTTACCCCACGTATACTACACGATGCACGATGAAGGCCAAAATCGGGCCGATCACCAAATCAGTCGCAAAAATCGGCTCAAAATGGGCCAAAAATCGCACAATGTAAGCCCAGCATTAGAGCAGCGATGTTTGTTCGCTCAGAGAAAGAAAAAAAAGGCTGCAAAAGTACAGGGAGGAATGGGAAAAGGAAAACACCTGGCTGGAAAAGTGCACGATAACACCTATACAGCGCACTGCACTGTGTGCCGGCGCACTTTTTCCATAGGCATGCTTCTAGTGGTGGGCACATGAAGAACATGAGGGGCGTGAAAGCTCGGGGAACCCTTAACCAATTTCTTGTCCACCAGGCCACGGCAGAAGCAGATATGGTATGTAAACATTGGTTTATTTTTTTAAACCCTCTGGTTAAGGTTAATATGGGCATGTGCAGTGAATATCAGCGCTATGTGGCCAGAAGTGTGATAATATAATTTATTTTGTGTAATAAACAACTGCAAGGATAGATGATTACAACAAATAGATCACTAATACATAAAAGTAATACATAGATGAATAATGATGATGAGTTATGATGCATAATCATGGGAACAAGCGGGTTTACAAACAGGAGCAGCTGATTAGCATTAGAAAAGATAAGATAAGATAAGATAACCTTTATTAGTCCCACACGTGGGAAATTTGTTTTGTCACAGCAGGAAGTGGACAGTGCAAAAGTTATGAGGCAAAAATTAGAATACAATAAGAATAAATACAGTACACAACTGTACAGAATAGAATAAAATAAAATACTATATACAGTAGAATAAAATAAATATACAATAAGATAAAAATAGAATACAAATACAAATACTATATACAACTGAGTAAAAATACAACGATGACAGAAAGGATTATTGCACTTAGTATTATTGCATATGTATGGATGTGTGTGCTTGATCAGTTAAAGTCTTTATTATGGAGTCTGACAGCAGTGGGGAGGAAAGACCTGCGAAATCTCTCCGTCCCACACCGTGGGTGCCGCAGTCTCCCACTGAAGGAGCTGCTCAGTGCTGTATAAAAGCTGAAATAATACCTCAACTGAAGCCAATTGTACTAAATGCACTATATGTGCACTGTTACAAGAATATTTTTCGTTCTATTGCTTTCTATTAATTTATATAATTTTAAGTTAAGCAGGACGGAGTTCTTTTAAAAAAAGATTTACTTATATTCTCAAAAGTTAAGCATGACAGGCTTCTGTTTAAGAAAGAGACCTGTTTTATTGTGTTAATGTTGTCATTTTGAGCTAAAAATAAATGGCTAAATGATCATTTGTTTCCCATATGGTCATATCACAAAGAATATGCATCTGCTTAAATCAAATTCAAGTCAAATGCTTAAAAAATAATTTCACACACAAAAAAAAGAGCTACCACACTGGGAAGGGTGAAGACAACTGGGTTGCCCGGCCCTGGCCACGAGGTGTCCCTTATTTATTTTTCAGGGAGTTGGCAACCCTAGGCATTACTGAGAGTTGAAAAACTGTCTAAAGTCTTTCATCTTTAATAAAATGATCAGCGTTCTGCTCTCCCAGGTGTAACAATTGAGTTTAACATCCAGGCATCCATGAAAACGGAATTTATGACATTTAACGGAGTTAGAAGTTAGCAGGGAGTTAGCTCGCTAGCTTCTATCTAAATACAATATAGCATGTCCTGACTGCGGGGTTTTGGAAACAAATTAAAACGTACAGCTCTGTTATTACTTCCAGCATAAATGAAGACAGAAAACTAAACAGCAGTAACGTTTGTAGGGTTACTGAAGTTGGGCTAGCTGGTATATAATGATGTGCTGCGTGACCGCTAGCGACACAGCTACGTTAGCATAATATAAACAAGCTAACTTTTTTTTCCACTCGATAAAAGTTACCGTGAGTGTTCTCGGTGGTCAGGAACAAATGTAATCGCATGGCAGGATGCTGTAAAAGGACCAAACTTCAGCCAGGAGAACAACTGAGATAATCCATCCACAATACGAGGTTAGTCATTCATATACTGCTGCATGGGCTGGGCTGTAGTTACATCCTAAGGTTTTAAAAACTGAGCTTAAATAAATGATTAGCGGTAATAAAAGCCGGGGGAGGTCAACAGTGATCACTGACTGTTTTAGGAGCTTTTTGAGATCAAATAGAAGAAAATACATAACATTAAACATGTTAACAACACAAAAGCCATATTAAACGCAGACTACTTTAGACCCGGAAGTAGGATTCGTCGCGTCATCACTGAACAACCGGATAGTAACCTTTGTACATTCATTGTCTCTGTGAATCCCATTAACATTCCTTTAAAGTTCCTCTTCCCCTTATTCATGAGCCCCGGGTCAGAGTCCGTATCCAATAGAAATTACTATTATAATTCTCAGTCTGCGATTGCCTCACTCAGGTTTAGAATTAATAAATAATGTCAGCAGTCAGTGCGCAGGATGTGTTTCCAATTTATTACACAATGTAAACACTTATTCCCCCCACCGCCTTTCATGTTATTTAGGTGTCAGCATCACAAGAAAGTAGAGGGTCTTTTTATTAGTTATAGTGAGCTCATCAATTACCATTTCATATTCATATGTAAGACACCATGTAGTCCTGTCATGAAGGAATTTCATAATTTCTCTTGTCTACATATTTATTTAATTGGCTCCTGGTGTGCCTCTTAATGAAATTGCATGTAGAGTGAGACTCTACATGCACTCATATTTCTGTATTTCTGCCACTGTAGGGTTTTTTCTCCTGAGTGCATTCTGAGTAGAGGGACACCTGCTCTGTGAGTAATGAGAATCTTGCCAGGAGGCCTTGTGGGTCAGAGCTCAGCTCTTCACTGCTTCCAGGCTTTCCCACAGGCGAAGCTGGGAATGATCCACGAGTCATTACTCATTGACTTGATCTTTGCACACGCGCAAAGTATAAGCACTGCTTCTTTTTTAACACACTGTGTAAGTCAGCTTGCTTATAGGTGTACCAACTGACTAATCATACATGTCATACACATTTTATGATTTGCTCTTCCGTTGAAATATTTAGTGATTTAGGAAAAATTGTTTAATTATTTCACAGAGGTGATTATTCATAGTTCTTCCCGATTTGTTATTTTGATTAGAAATAAGCTCCATCTTCAGGAAATGCCATTATTGCCCAACATTACCTGCTGCCTTTCCAAATCTGCTAATGATAGCTTTTTGTTTTCTGAGGTAGAAACAGTAATAGCCTCATCTCGTCTGATGCTTTGTTTGGAGACGGCCTGGGAAAATTCCACACACCGAAGCTGAAAGTGCCTTTTCCCAATTAACCACTTAAATCAGCTCTGCAGCTGAAAACCTCCTCTCTGTTTTAGTCATTAATTTGCGCACCTCTCTCCTCTATTATGATGTGCATTAACAGTTCATTCATCATTTTAACGCCTTTGAAGTATAATTTGTAGCTACACAAGAAAAGGCAGATTTCATCTCCTAAAGAACGGCCTGCGTTGCCTTTGAAGTAAGCTGATCAAGGTGTGACGCTGTCCGGAGGACGCTGGTGGCTGGTGAGGATTTAGTGAATTCCCACAAAAAACAAAGATGTAGCTGACTGCACAGCAGAGCCTTTTTCACAGAGACTGACCTTGAAGCTCGACTGGACCGTTATAGTTTATTACTGTAGATTTCAGATGTCTGTGCAAGCTTTATGATTCATTGCTACTGATTTCATAGTGCTTTGCAGACCATTTGACAGTGCTGAGTTTTGAAAAAGAAGACAACAAAGGTGGAGTCATAGCGAAAGCGCAATAATGGCCTTTGTTGTAAAGTTAAATTTAACTTGAGCAAGTCAGCTAAGCAACATCATCACCTTGCAATGACACAAATGGGTCAGAATCTTATAAAATAGAAAAAACTACATCCCTCCTTCTTTGTCCTGGCTTTAATTTCTTTCTGTTAATAGGAAAAAGTTAGTTTTATGTGTCATATCCCTTGGTGCATTTAAGAGAAGGTCAGGTTTAAAGCAAATTTGAGCAGACACATCAGAGGGTGCTGCTGGAATAGTGCTGTTAGTTTCGATATCAACCTCTTGAGCTTCACTAACAGTGCAGAATCATAAAGTAGCAGCAGAATCCTCACTGGGAGAAATATACACTGCAATACGTATTCGTGTTCTCAATAGCGGATGGGCTATACATCACTGTCACCCTGATCCTGCTTTTTTGAATTTCCTATTTGCATGGCACACGGTGAGAATGTGCTCCGTGAATGCCACCGATAACTGCAGTATGCAAAGACAACAATGGCTGCATGAGCCAGATGTGAATCTGCTAGCAAAAGAAGTTATGCATTATGCAATTTGTCTTTACCACAACCGAAAATCTGTTGCAATCCAGGCAGAAATCACATATTGAAGCTTCATTTACATTTACATTTCAGTTTAAAGGTACAATGTGTAAAATCTCGCCAGTAGATGTCAGTGTATCGCAGACTCTAGTCAGCTGAGTTCTGTTTTGTAGTCTAGCAGTCTTTTCCTTAGCTGTCAAAATGCTGGGTGTCTGTGTTTATTTACTCAATAAGAGCCTATAAAACCTGTGTAAGGAGTCAAATACAGGTTGTCAATGAGGCTCATTGTGTCCCATGCCAGAGATAACGAGGTGATTGTTGAGAATATCCTAAACTTTTCTGTTGGTAAGCACTGCTGTTTTTGCCACTGTTAGCTGTTGCTGCCGTAAGTGACACACTAATCAGTGTATATTTATAGCATAGAATTGTTTTTTCTAGTAAATAAATTCAAAAAATGACAGACTGCACCTTTAATGAAATAATAGCAAGTAATGTTAGCTTTGCCTTTAGATATATTAATTAAATATAGGCTACATATACTGTAGCTAATGTTAGGAGGTGAATTCCATCATTGGAGTGCCCAGTGCTTTTATCTACGTTCCACACAATCATACTAAAACCAACGAAAGCGTGTAAAATGTTTTTTGCACATCATGTGCCTTAGCCTGGTAGCTGGTATGAGTAACAGGGATGTGATACCTTTGAAAGGTGAAGCAGCTACACTGAATTATGGAATACTGTGGGTCTGAATATTGTTGACAACTTCTGAGTTAATGTTTCTAATCAAGTCAACATATATTTGTATTCTAGTCATCTGAAGATAAGAAAAGGCATGCATTTGAGTTTAGGCATTATACTGTTCAAGTACACTGTGCAAGGGTGTTTAAGTTTAATGTGCTTTTGCAATATGTAAATTTCACTTTTAATCACTGTATTCTCTTGCATCAGTTCTGTTACTTCTTGAATAATCCTCTAACATACCCTTGAGCTTAAAACTCCTCAGGTGTGCCCTCTGCTCTTTAGGGAACCTGGGGGATATAAGTGCATCGAGAACAAAGGGATCTCATAAAGAATGTAAAGTTATGAGCATCCACCACTCTGGTGCATTGTAATCAATTAAAATTGCTTCTGGCTGAGAGTATTAGTTGCATTTTAAGGAGATTGGTGTACATAGACATTACAGCGTAGGGCGTTTTCATTATCTTAAGTGCATATTATTTTGTTTAGACCAGCAGAAAAAGCAGGAAATGAGTATTATGGGCAAGTCTGAGCATCTGAATAGATAAGTCAGACCTTGGTCCTGCATCTTTGTGAGGTAAATTAGGCTATTAGTTACAGCCCAAACTACCAGCAAAGATAACTGCCTGTGGTCCCTGTATTATGTATATGCCTAATATTGAGGTACTGTGTACATTTCATTACCACCGCTCTGTTCAGTTTGATATTGAATTCATTCCTCCTTCTATTGCACAGTGACTTTGCCCTTGATTTCCATCCCTACCAATATGAACATAACTGATGTATTCGTCTTTTAAGATGCAATTTTTAAACAACACAGAAACTGTATTAGACAGAAGAGTCAGCAGATGACAATATTTACTGTTCGTGTCCTTGTAAATACAGTCACAAGAGTGTGCTGTGTCACTCTCCCTTGCTTGGCTGCAGATACATTGGCAGGAGAGTGATATGATCTTGCTACAACAGACAGAAATAATGTTAGAATGAGCTATCTAAAAACAGCAGGAGTGTTTAATGTGGTCTAGAGGTCCACAAGAGGATCAGAAAATTGGGCACGTTTTTGCTGTCGCCCCACAGGAAGAAGATTCTGAGTCCCAACCTCCTTTAGTTGGGAGTTTGCATGTTCTCCATGTGCCTTCATGGATTTCCCTCTAACAGTGCAAAGACATTTTTATTATTTTAATTAGTGACTCTAAACCGGTCATAGGTGTGGATGTGACAGTGTGTAGTTGTTTGTTTCTCTGTATTACCCCTGTAATGGACTGCCAACCTGTCCAGGACGTACACCACCTCTCGCCCTCTGATAGCATTACTTTTGATGGGTAGATTAATTAAAATTTGATGTGAAATTTCAACTCAATTATTAATATCCTTATTAAGTGTTGAAAACTATACTGATAGTAAATAAGCCTGAAAATACACAATTAAAAAAAAGAAAATGTAGCTGTTTTTGATAAATGTGTTATAATTTGTTCAAGATTTTTCCTGCTGTGCTATTATGATAAAAACAACAAAACTTATTTTGTGAAATATATGAAACATAATCTTTATGGGTTTCTGATGATATTTTAAGGTTACTACCATAACTACCATCCAGTACTCTACCTGAAATCTGAGCACCTTCAGGAGTAGGAAACTTTTTTTTTTTTTTTGCCTACCACTGTTCAACGCTGATGTAACAAAGACAGAAAGACAATAGGGAGTGTAGGGCGCAGACTGGCTTTGTTCTCGATTCGACATCCCAGTTAATAAAACCAGAATACTATATTGTACTAATACATATGAATATTAGCCATTTTCAATATCCTCTTTCATTCTATCACATAGTCCTCTGTCCTTTACAAATGCACATGCTCACCTCATATTACTATAAAAAGAACTTGTAAGCATATTGTAAATTAGATTCCATTCAATAGTGGGAGCTCAGTAGGTTGGCTAATATTTCTTTTGATGATCACAAACACGAAAGGATCTGATAGTCATTAATGTGGGGCCATAGTGTGCGACTAAAGCATTGCAATAATTTTACCAATGATCCAAAAAGCTCTTTGATTTTCCAGAATATGAATATCCTGATTTTTCACTCTGTTATCTTCTTTTTGCACATGAAAATGTTTCAATAAAGGCTTTGGTCAGATAAAACTGGAAAACAGGAGACATAAAGCAAAACCAGCTGTACGATTAATCAAAAGATAATCAAAAGAATATAAGTGCATATATAACATACCATTCATTCAAAGCTAGTGGACCTTTTTCACACGTCATATGCGCCGTAATAGGAGTTTAATGGGCCATAATGGTAAAAGCATAAAAATCCATCAAAAACATATAAGCAGTACAACAGTTTTGGGTGCAAACGCACATCTCTCATAATAGACCATTTTAAGTTTTCATGAATTCATTGTAAAGTAGATTAGAGTTTTGTTTTTTTCCATTTATTCTGTGCTTGCATTGTGTTGCATAGCTTTTGTGCACACAAAAACTTTTGTTCTTGGAGATGCATAAAATGCCTCCTTTGAATTCCAAGCTTTATGACTTCCAAGACTTATATGTCACTGTACAACACATTTGCAGAATAACTACGGTAGAGACAGAGTAATAATAGCACTCAGGCTAAATCCTGCAATTGTGTGTATACTCTCCATTTTCAAAATATGATAAATGCTTCTTATACACTCAAAAAAAATAAATTGGGTGGTTGTTATATTTACAAAAGTCTAACTTGTCATTTGAACAAAATAATTTAATGTTTCTATGGTGAACACAATTAAATCATGTTGGATGTGCATGAAATTCAAAAACGTATTTTTTTCTTGTTCAGATGACATGATACAATCTAGGAAGAGTGGTTAGTTGCTTGGACTCACGAAATTCACAAGATGACACGAGATGTAAAACCCTGGGGTTATAAGAGGCAGACAACCATACACACAGCACGTGTATGTATTACTATTTATTATGGTTTAACTTGTCAAGGACAAAAACATTAAGACAAATTCTGCATCAAGCATAGCTTTCCTTCTTTTGTTGAGTCTGTATTGACAGCTCAATGTCATGGTGGCTCGTGCTGTTGCCTCACAGCAAGAAGGTCCTGGGTTCAAATCCACAATCTGACCAAGTTTGCGATGGGTTCTCTCTGCGTACTCTGGTTTCCTCCACAGTTAAAAGTTATGCCGTTATTAGGGTAAGGGTAATTGGTGATTCTAAATTACCCAAAGGTGTTAAAGTGCAAACGGTTGTTTGTCTCTATGTGATAGTCTGGCGACCTGTCCAGGATGTACCCTGCCCCTCTTACCCTATCACTTCCGCAGCCCAGATAAAGATAAGAGGATGGGTGGATTGGAAGTTGCTCTAAATCCGTTGAATTTTTTTGTTGAACATTATGTAATATGAACACAACATGCACTACAGACATAAGTTACATTTGTTCATTCAACAAGATTATCACTGGTGTAACAAACAAATATTTTACAAGTTCATGTAACAAGACTGACTTTTGATGTGCCAAAGTGTTTAAACAATATAACATGACTTTAAATACAGGGAGTGCAGAATTATTAGGCAAGTTGTATTTTTGAGGAATAATGTTATTATTGAACAACAACCATGTTCTCAATGAACCTAAAAAACTCATTAATATCAAAGCTGAATGTTTTTGGAAGTAGTTTTTAGTTTGTTTTTAGTTTTAGCTATTTTAGGGGGATATCTGTGTGTGCAGGTGACTATTACTGTGCATAATGATTAGGCAACTTAACAAAAAACAAATATATACCCATTTCAATTATTTATTTTTACCAGTGAAACCAATATAACATCTCCACATTCACAAATATACATTTCTGACATTCAAAAACAAAACAAAAACAAATCAGCGACCAATATAGCCACCTTTCTTTGCAAGGACACTCAAAAGCCTGCCATCCATGGATTCTGTCAGTGTTTTGATCTGTTCACCATCAACATTGCGTGCAGCAGCAACCACAGCCTCCCAGACACTGTTCAGAGAGGTGTACTGTTTTCCCTCCTTGTAAATCTCACATTTGATGATGGACCACAGGTTCTCAATGCGGTTCAGATCAGGTGAACAAGGTGGCCATGTCATTAGTTTTTCTTCTTTCATACCCTTTCTTGCCAGCCACGCTGTGGAGTACTTGGACGCGTGTGATGGAGCATTGTCCTGCATGAAAATCATGTTTTTCTTGAAGGATGCAGACTTCTTCCTGTACCACTGCTTGAAGAAGGTGTCTTCCAGAAACTGGCAGTAGGACTGGGAGTTGAGCTTGACTCCATCCTCAACCCGAAAAGGCCCCACAAGCTCATCTTTGATGATACCAGCCCAAACCAGTACTCCACCTCCACCTTGCTGGCGTCTGAGTCGGACTGGAGCGCTCTGCCCTTTACCAATCCAGCCACGGGTCCATCCATCTGGCCCATCAAGACTCACTCTCATTTCATCAGTCCATAAAACCTTAGAAAAATCAGTCTTGAGATATTTCTTGGCCCAGTCTTGACGTTTCAGCTTGTGTGTCTTGTTCAGTGGTGGTCGTCTTTCAGCCTTTCTTACCTTGGCCATGTCTCTGAGTATTGCACACCTTGTGCTTTTGGGCACTCCAGTGATGTTGCAGCTCTGAAATATGGCCAAACTGGTGGCAAGTGGCATCTTGGCAGCTGCACGCTTGACTTTTCTCAGTTCATGGGCAGTTATTTTGCGCCTTGGTTTTTCCACACGCTTCTTGCGACCCTGTTGACTATTTTGAATGAAACGCTTGATTGTTCGATGATCACGCTTCAGAAGCTTTGCAATTTTAAGACTGCTGCATCCCTCTGCAAGATATCTCATTATTTTTGACTTTTCTGAGCCTGTCAAGTCCTTCTTTTGACCCATTTTGCCAAAGGAAAGGACGTTGCCTAATAATTATGCACACCTGATATAGGGTGTTGATGTCATTAGACCACACCCCTTCTCATTACAGAGATGCACATCACCTAATATGCTTAATTGGTAGTAGGCTCTCGAGCCTATACAGCTTGGAGTAAGACAACATGCATGAAGAGGATGATGTGGACAAAATACTCATTTGCCTAATAATTCTGCACTCCCTGTAAATTTAATTAGACTAACTTGGTACAAACAAGTTGTTTGAATAAAAGTCAAATTAGTGGAATTTTAATGTTAATATTATGTTAAACTTACAAACATATATTGTGTTGAAACAACACAATCAAGATGGATTAATATGACATGATTTGTTTAGATGGAATATAAGTGGCAAGATAAAATTACTGTGTCAAAGTTACTGAGACTAGAACACAGAAAAAGTAAGTAGATTTTATCCTCACCTTTTTAAAAAAAAATTATTTTTAGCATGTAACCCTTTTAAAAATATGCCTCAGTTCATATAAACATCATCTGTGCAAAGATTTATGTTTCTAAAATGAAACCGTGAAAATTACAGCACTGTCAATACATGAATATTCAGACGTTGTACAAAAATGTTCAATTTTGGCACACGTTGGACACCATGCCAGTTGAATTTTTTAGGTATTAAAGAGCAGAAATTAATTAAATTTATTTACAGGCCTGAAAATGCTTTTTTAAAAATATATTTTTGAAGAATTAACCACACATTTACATGGCAATGGCCCTTGTCTCCCGTGCTCATGGAGCATTTAATTGGCCTCTGGCCCTTTAAACTCTGAGGGGCTGTAACTTTGGTTTCTTTTGGTTAATCTACATGATTGACACCGCTTTTTAATCGTTTGAGCCAATAGGATCACAGTAACAATGTCACGTTCACGTCACTACAACCAATCTGTCCAGTCATGTGTCTGTAGGGGGGTCTAAAATTGAGGTTGTTGACGGAAAATGGCTCTGATGCAGCTAGTTAGGCGTGGTAACTGCGGATAATCACGTGGCTACCGGCGAAAATAACTGAGGAAATCAGGACAGTAAGCCAATTTCTGTCTTAGCGCGTTTGTGCTGCAATGTGTTTTTGTGGTCTTCTTTTGCGGCTCAGTCAGTGAATTCTGGTCAGAGCGTGGTGAAACTTGGTGTGTGGAGTCAGTAATAGCTCTGGAAGATAACTGGCCTTCCTTTAGCCGGTTACATGAAGTTTAAAGGATTTCCTGTTAGGTTTTGTTTGTTTAGCAGACTTGTACGCATTTACATAACTGCTCGTTTAATCATGGCTCGTTTTCGTTGTGTTTGGTGGTTGTAGAAATGGTATGTGATTTTAGCTGAGATCCAGAGGTTTCTGTGGACACCACACATGTCAGGACTTTCTCACCCTGTGTTATTATAACCGATTAAAGTGATCTCCTTTTTGTCCCCGGTACTAGGGGCATGGGGCTAAAGTGGTTAACAGATGGCCCCTTTTAATTACCCATCTCTCTTTGCTCAGCATGGACGCAAAGCATGGCTCGTTCCTATTCTCTCCCATCTTAATCTATGGTGACCACAACACAATGTAGTAAATGCACTGGTTCTTATGTACACTTTTCCATTCTAATTGAGCACTCAAAATACTTTGCACTTCATCCAAAATCTTGCAAACTTTCATACAAGCACTTTGTTAACTAATATTCACATATTATTATCTTAGTTGACAGGCTTTCTTCTGGCAACCCTTCCAAACAGGCCATACTTGTAATTTTTTGTTTCTAATTGTACTGTTATTATACATTGAACATGCTAACTGAGGCTTGTAGAGTCTGAGATGAGGCTCTTGGGTTTTTTGCTGTTGCTCTGAGCATTGCATGATCTGATCTTGGGATGAATTTACTGGCAAGTTGTCTCTTGGGAAAATTGGAAACTGTCTTGAATGTTTTCCACTTGTGAATAATCCTTCTCACTGTGGAATAACAGGCTTCAAATCATTTTAAAATGGCATTATAATCATCCCAGACTGATGGGCAGCAACTATTGTGACATTTCCTCTTGTGCCATTGTGCTAACACACAGGTGAATGCTCCAGATCTGCAAAAACTCATATAGATGGTCATACTTGCTGATGTCCAGTTACTCAAGTGTATTTATCAGCACCTTACCGGTAGTTAGTACTTAGTTATTCACATTCTGCTTCTATATTTTAGCCTACATTTTGTTAAATAAATAATGATACACTGTATATGAGAGTATATGAGACTGTATATGTTTTGTATTTATCTAATTTTGAGACCTGGTATGGAACAGATTATTTTTATATCCTGATTTAAAACTTCAGAATTTAATCCTTATCTCACCAACTAGATTCTAATTTCTTTGTCATGTCTCAGTTTTGTTTTTCTATATTTCCAATTCCTTGTGACTTTGCCAGTAAATTTATTCATAATAAGCTACCATATATGTCTGTGCCATACACAAGAGAAGCAAAAAAAACAAAAAAAACCAACCCCACAGCACGCCTGGTAAAAACCACCCATAGGAGGGATTTTTGCTAGTAACTGAGGATATTTTGAGAAGAAATACATTTTACTATTATTATTATTTTATTTGTTAACTTCAGGAAATTATCCTTGGGATTCCCAGGGAAACCTGATTGTTAAATGTGTCAGTAGAATGAAGGTTATAGAGACCTATGCTTTATTTTTACTTTGACATCCCCCCATTCTGTGTCATCCAGCTTCAAAGAATGGGACCCTGGTCCAGGTCTTTCTTTTTCCATGCAACCCATTTTCTTCATGTTTCATGAATTTTGTGTAGTTTTACAGTTGTTTTGTTAGCAAAAAAGCAAACATAACCAAACATACAGCTTCGCCAAGGCCTGAGTCTTTGCCTCAGCTGCTGCAGAGGAATAAAACCTCATGATGCAAGTAGTATCAGAAATGGTAAGGCCATTGCATGAATGCATAGTGTATTATAGTGACTTGTGCAGGAATGTCTCTCTTATCTGGGTTTAATTCTAGTTTAAAGAACTTGAACTCCAAGGTCTTGTTAGCTGTTATCCCTTAAAGGGCTCTTATAAGAGATAAGATAAGATAAGATAGAACTTTATTAATCCCTCAGGTGGGTTCCTCTGGGAAATTCGACTTCCAAAAAAAGCACAGCAACGACCGAAGTTACAGTTACAGAACTGTTATATATATATATATACACACACACACACACACACACACACACACACACACACACACACACACATATATAAATACAGAGACAAATATAAATAAAATATACAAAGGGGATAAATAGAATAAATAGGAATAAAAATCATATAAAATTATATGATGGTGTCTATACAAAAGAACATTTTCATCAGTTCAGATGGGCTTTTGGGAAGGGGGCTCTTGCACAGACAGCAGCTAAAAGCTTTTAGGCAGAGGTTGAGGAGAGGTATTTGATGTTTTTTGATCATTAAAAACCTAAATGTGTTTGGGCCGACCATCATAGTAAAATTATGACGCTGTAAATGAGCTATATGGGCACTTTGAAGATGGCTCACCTGCATTATAGTCATCAGTGAGCTAGAATGTACATTTTGCTTAAGAGCTTCGCTGGCAGTGTGAGACCTGTGCAGTGTAGCAATTTAGTGTGGTTACCTGAACCTAAGTATGCTGGTTATAAAATTCATCCTGCTTTTGACCATGTTCAGAGTGTGACATGAAAAGAAACTAATCATTTGTGGAAGAAGCTTATTACAACCCCTACAGTTACATCGTGAAAGCACCTGTTAGTGACTGCAGTAACTAACATGAACAATGGAGGTTTTACACAGAGCTAAAAAAAAAAAAAAAAAGTAGAAAGGAGGTCTGGGGGGATGGATGGTAACCATTACCTGTCTACCACAGACTTGAATAGGTCAGCATATTTAATGCTTTATACCACTTGTGCCCCTTTTCCCATACATCACTTATCACTATATTCAGTGGAACCCCAATTTACGAATACCCCATTTAACGAAAAATTCAAGTTACGAAGGCACTGAACGGCAATATTTCTGCCCGTGTTACGGCAAAATGCCCGTGTAACAAAATCCGCTAGCTCTGATTGGCTGAGCTCAGAATGCCTACAATGTCCACAATGCCTTCCAAATCATGTGATAACCACCTTGGCTTTCGTACTTACGCTTTGCTGTTCCACTTGAACGACGTATTGTTGTTGCAGTTAGCAATTAGCCTATAGCCTATCGTTCACTCAAAAGGCACGATGGGTGCTTCGACTTACGAAAATCTTCGACTTATTAAAGACCCTCGGGAACGAATTAATTTCGTAAGTCGGGGTTCCACTGTATATGTATAGATAGATTTTTTTTTTCTTCTCATGTATTTATTTTTTAAGAAACACAATGCTCCAGAAAAAAGATGTTTGAGTAGTTAGAAATGGTGCTGTCATATGCTAATGGTGCTACATGTGCTAATGAAAGTGCAGTGAATAAAACAACAGCGTGAGAGCCGGTCTGCTTCACAGCATCCACAGCTGATTACTGTCTTCTGTGTAAGGTGTTAACTAGTGTCTGAAAACTGTTGCAAACTTAATGAATAACAACACAATTCCTGTTAACTGTTAAATGTTTTGTTTGATGCTTCACGCCCTTTATTTACACTATGGTGCTGCATTGCTCTATGCTTTATTGAGTTCATAATACGATGAAAATGTAATGCATTTGGGCTCGTGCACAAATACTAACACACATTTCACCCTGTCAAAAGAAAATTTTCTGTTTTTCTGTGGTGACTGTTTAGCCAGTAATACATCTACAGTATGTCAAACACATCCCATTACCAAAGGTGAAAAAATATGCTATTTTACAATGACACGTTTTGGGCTTTGCCTGAACAAATGTATTGTCTGTTTTAGATATGAGATAAATCGGGTCTATGAGACATCTAT
Source organism: Copadichromis virginalis (assembly GCF_057382275.1). Taxonomy (NCBI): domain Eukaryota; kingdom Metazoa; phylum Chordata; class Actinopteri; order Cichliformes; family Cichlidae; genus Copadichromis; species Copadichromis virginalis. The sequence goes on from NC_140624.1 coordinate 18,234,129, forward strand.
TAGGAGCAAGTTCGGTGCTTTGCTGGTAGGAGAGGAGCTAGCGGTAGCTGCTAACGTGTCTGTCAGCAATCAAAATCAACACTAACAGCTAAATGAGGGGAAAAAACTTGCAAATTAAACTCCCCTGTCAATCCACATCTGTTTGATCCTGTCTCACTGTCAGTCTGTATCAAGACTCCTCACTACAACATCATTTGAAGAATATAAAAAGAGGGTATGTGTTCAGCCGTGTTACTCTGCCTTCAGACAATTGTAAGTGTGTGTCTGTGTCAGTAACATTTTTGAAAATGGATACAGCTGAATATAAAATTGCCTCAAAGTTGTTTTGGGCTCTATGAGAGTTTATTATAGATTTTATATACGATCTTTATTACCATCTAAGGCACTCCTGACCTGAGCTTGCCATCTCCCATTTCCTCCTAACTGAGATATGTCTGCCTCGCCTTATTTGCTCCCTTTGGCAAGTCGTTTGATTAACAGAACAATAGTTTTTAGCAGCACGGTTTTCAAAAACGATATAACCCTCCGTATAGTGCACGAAATAAATATTTCATGCCCTCTCCCTTCAGGGTACAGTCACACTTTAGCTCATTATATACTTACAATGATAGTCGACACATACTTCCAACACCCAGACACCCCAGTTTTTGGCGATAAAGTCATCCACATCTTACGTAGGAAGATTCCTTTTCACAGTCTTTGATGGAAGGCCATGAAATATTAATTTCACAACAGCTGTCTGCTCACCCTTATTTGATGGGGCCTGTCAGCCTTCTACTAATCTTCCTGGGTTTGGTCTCATTTGTGTGTCCCCATCGAGATGCCTGTAATCTCCTTCATTATTAATCTCACAGAGCAGAAATGTCATGCCGCCAGCTCCGGTGCACACTCGCCATCATTTAATCCTTGTTTACCAGACTTCCTTTTTCACCCCACTGAAGCCACCCGCTGCTGCCACACCAGCGTGCTCGCCCCTAAAGAATAGTCTTTTCATTCTGTCACGAAAGCAGAGAATTTGCATTGAGATCTATAGTCTTTTTCCTGCCACACACCCTTCTTATCATGCCTCTAATGGATCACAACAGCCTCCATTGTGCCTTGCATCTGTACGTGCAGGCTAGTGTGTGTGGTGACTGTTTGAATGAAGATACCTTCAGAGCCCCTTGAGGATTTTCTAAGCTGATTTTTACCCCTTGTTGCATGTCCTACTTCCTGCTCAATCATCTCGTTTCCAGATCCCCAGACTCCTGCAGCTTTAATGTGGCATCATAGGGTGTGTACCTGGCCAGGGCCCACATTTGGAATGAAAACAGTTTGTCTGGTTTTTGTGTGATTTATCTGGGTATTGTATAAAAACTGTGCCATAAGGAGACCGATGGAGACATAAAATGTGAACAGGCTGTTAGTTTTGATCTAAAAAATGGATATTTTTATAGAATTTCCTTGATTCTTTGATTCCAATGTTCATAATACAGTTTTTCCTTGATGTCAGACATGTTTAAAATTGTATCAGTCATTTAGCAGCGGTATAAATGACTGAAAAGTCTTGCCTATTTTGAGTAACCGCAGTCGGATTAGATGGTACTGTACCTGCAGGAGAATCATAGAAAGCCAAAGTGTACTGCAGACTAATAATGTATACTTACAGACAAATAATTTAAAATTAATATAAAGCAACTTTATATCAACGGCCACAAGCCAACTGTGCTCCTAGTGCCAGTCCCAAGTCCAGATAACTGGGAAGGGTTGCCTCAGAGAAGGCATCCAGTGTAAACTTTCGGCCAAATCAAACATTCAGATCATAAAGATTGGTCTTCCTATTGATTGGTGCTGTTGGCCAACAGGGTGCTGTTGTACTGTTGGCTAAAGGCAAAGCAATAGGAGTGGGGGAAGGTTAGGAGTCAGCGAGAGAGAAGAAAGGCAGGAGTCTGGAGATGAGAATAGGGACTCTAAATGTAGGGGCTTTGACTGGTAAAAGGGGAGATGGAGAGAAGGAAGGTCAATACATGTGCCGAGGAAGGATAGTGGCTACATGGGTCAAAGGATGTTAAATCTGCCAGGCAGGAGGAAGGGAAGACCACAGAGGAGGTTCGAGTACTTGCAGAGGGTTGGTGTGACAGAAGATGCTAAGAATAAAGTCAGATGGAGGCAGATGATCTGCTCTGGAAACTGATAAAGTGAGCAGCTGAAAGACAAAGAAGATAAAGCAAAGTGATATTTAGCATTTAACATGAAAGGTAAAAGCCTTGAGTCTTATCTCACAGCGGTTGAAACTGTAATATTAAAACACAATCTCCCTTTAAGGACAGAAACTTAAATGGTTTTAACTGATTTATTTTCTCATTTTTTTGTTATTGCTTAACACCTGGAAATCATTAGCTTATACTGACCATAGTTACACTGTTCACTCATTTGTCAAATTTAGCTGAAGATATTATTGCCCCAAACAGCCCATCAGCATCCACTTACAGGCTAGCTAGAGCTGCCTGTAGCTGTATGTTTTGCCTCAATTAGGGACACAAGTGGTGGTGACACTGAAGCCAGATTTAGAATTAAGACAGCAAGGATGACTGGGGGTCCTAGAGGGGGTGAAATTTGAGGTTGAGCATGTCTATGAGAGTACATATGTGTACCAGAGAGGCCTTGGCAGTTCAGTGGGACTGTATATTAGCACTTGACAGCTGTTCTTTCTTATATGCCAAATCCTCCTCTGTTTGCTGACAGGCTCATTGGCAGCTGCATGCGGGATGGGGAAAGGCACCTGTCTGAATTGTACAGGGGGTCTCAGCAGCGCCAAACAACCTTACAGCAGATGGAAAATGCTGGAGCAAGTGGCCTGTGTGTATGAAAGCTTTTATTTTGAAATTGATCCTGCCCACAAAGTACTGGCACATGCCTCGTGGATCTGTAAAAACAAAATTGGCACAGTTGGTCAAAGTGATTGTGGACATAAGGACTGATCGTTACAGCCATGCATCTGTTTTTACACACCTTTTATAGACTTTATAAATTCCACTGTTAGCCATGACAGATATTCACGAATTTCTCCCAGATTGCTTTGTTTTAATGGTATGCCACAGCACTGTTGTTGCTCCCTTAGGTAAAAAGTGGGATGCATCAAGTCTGCTTGTTTTACTCTGTATTCATAAAATATTGCAATACAAGTAGAAAATGACATGTCAAAAGAAACAAGTTAGGTGACAGTCAATGGGTCCATACTATTCCGGGTCATATTTAAAGCAAACAAAGACAATGCAACTATTAGTGGCTCAATTCTCCCTCTGCTACCACCTTTCACTCTCCTCTGGTCTGGCGTCTTAATAAATTCACCATATCATCTCTTCACCAGGATATGTGTTTGATTTTTCCCTGACAGGTGGCTGCAGGATTCTGAAAAGCTCTGAAGAGTTCTACCACTTTTAAGTCAATCTTTGCATAATGCTTGGTTTAATAATAGAAGCAAAACTGAAAACAAATCAACAATGGAAACCATTTTAGCATTCATACTTATTTAATTGAGGAAGGGTTTTTTTTCTGACTGGCAGTGTCTTTTAATTTGGTAAAGCGTTGTAAATGTATTGAAATGAGTGTTCCAACTTTACAATTTCTTCAAACACTTAACAATTTAATGGAATGTTTTTCAAGCACAGATTTAATTCATACAGCATGCCAATTATTACTACTACTTGTCAAGACTGGAATCCTCTGCATTGGATTTATTCATTATTTTGTTAATTGGGCTACTATTTTCCTTAAGTAAATCCATAATTAAACCAAGCTTTTGCAAAAAAGTATAATTTAATCAAGCGTTACGTCATCTGGGAGGAGTTGTTGAGGCAATGCCTGCTGTCAAGACTTGCGGTCTTTAAATGAATCCTGCTTCCTGGTCCTAACTATGCTTTTATTAAGGCTGTTGTGTTTTTAACATGTTTTAATGCTTTGTATCTTTTCTATTTAATCTGAACAAGCCCCTAAAAAAGGCAGTGATCACTGTCGGCCTCTCTCGGTTTTTATCACCATTTTAAAGCTCAGTTTTTAAATCCTTACAATGTAACTACAGCCAACCCATGCAGCAATTAATGAATGACTAACCTCGTATGTATGGTGGATGGATTATCTCAGTTTTTCTCCTGACTGAAGTTTGGTCCGTTTTTGGCAGCATCCTGCCAGGCGATAGCATTTGTCCCTAACTATCGGGAACCCTCATGTTAACTTTTATCGAGTAGAAAAAAGTTAGTGTTCATCCTCCAGCTTCACTGTGTTTTTGTTATGCTAACTATAGCTTTGTAGCTAGCCACCACGCAGCACATCATTATATACCAGCTAGTCCTTCAGTCACCCTACAAACGCCACTGCTGTTTAGTTGCCTATCTTCGTTTATGTCGAAAGTGACAGCAGAGCTGTAAGTTTTAATTTTTTCAGAAATCCCTCAGTCAGACCATGCTATATCATGTTTGGGTTGAAACTAGTGAGCTAACTTGCTGCTAACTTCTAACTCCGTTAAATTTAATAAATTCTGTTTTCGTGGCTGCCTGCGTGTTAAACTTAATTGTTACACCTGGTAAAGCAGCCACACTGACCATTTTATTAAAGATATATAGAAACATTTTCATTTTCACTTGAAATACTAACATGAAAAAATATATTGGTCTAGCTAAAGTTAATGCTTGTAGAGAACAGTTCATGATGAAGTAAAATCTGTTATAATGAAAATAGCAGGGAATATTAATGTCATTAATAGGTTTTCTAACATATAATTGGAATTTAAGTAAGTCTACTTTGTTATCATTTACAGGATAGATATGACATGAAGGGATTAGCTATGCATTCTGATTTCAATACTGCTTGGAAACAAGCCTACGGGGTTGCAGCTCCAGAATAAATTAAGTGAGTATCCAGTTACCCATCACAATATAACTTATTACAAAACCATTATCCCATTAGTAAGTCTGTACTCGGTTTGTTGACGATGATAGAGGAATATTAAAGCACTCATTAATAGATCTGCCATCCATGTAATGAATGTATTGAAACTGTCTGGAATAATGAACCTTTTGATGTGGGGGTAAACTATCATTATTTGTCAGCTATGGACTTCAGACACAGGGACCAGCTGGAGATATCATCATTTCATTCAACCTGTCTATTCATATTCAGGAGACCCAGGAGGCAAAAAGAGCAGGGAACACATGTGCAACGTAGAATATGCAGGAGCGCCATTGTCTAAGAAGCAAATCTTTTCAAATTACTGCAATGTCAGGATGTAATGAGAAAGATAGGCAGTGCAATAAAGCTTGGACAATAAACAAGTCACATCTGACATCCTAGTAGGTCTGCTTGAGTAAATATGGTAATATGACAGCTTTGATAATCCAAGGCTCACAGAACAACAAACTCTCACTGCTTTGATATCTGTGTGCATTTGAAGAGCCACGCATTAGATAAAATGAGCAGTGCAGAGCAAGCGTGATGCATATGCGCTGAGTGGCAATCATTTGAAAGGTATAACTGGTGATTCTGCAGTGAGCATAACAGAAAGTCCACATCTCTTCATCCTTGAAGGTTAGAAATGTGCATCTAATAAAAATAAATGACCAGGACGATTTCAGGTTAAGTGTCAGTTGATATTGTCGATACAACTAATAAGAGAGTCACAGCTCATAGTAGGGCAGAATGGACCCATGATATGTAGTACTCCTCATTTCTATATATTTTGCTAGGAAAATGGGAGATAGCTCCAGCAGTTTATGTAAGTTTGCACATTTTTCAATATTAAACACAGCAACAGAGTTCAAGTAGTCTTTCAGAACAGTTTTCTAGGCCTACTGAAGGTTATTCAGCAGATTATTAGATTCTTGCAGATTAATTGTCAGTCAGTTGACGATAACCAAGAGCTGGTGTGATGTACCAAAAAAACTGGGTTTTCAATAACCATTCCCATGTCTGCAGACCAAATAAATTTTGGAAATGTTATATTTTCAATATGTGATGCATTGTTATATTTCATATGAACGCACATTGTTATCCACAGAGATACTAATGTGACTCTTAGTCCCATGAGGGTATCCAGGCACTTGTGTTAAATATTATTTGTTCCCCTGACTAAACAGAATTCAATTATCAGGTAAAGCATGCAGTAGGGCTGTGCGATATGACCAAAATCTCATATCCCGATATAAGAATTCTATCGTCCCGATAACGATATAAATCACAAAAATGTAACATTTTCTGTAAATTCTGTGAATCTCGGGCAGCTCGACTTGCGGGAAGTGTTTCCAGCTGTGCGTCATGTAGCTGGTGTCGAGTGTTTTAACCTATGCATGAAACTATACATTTTTAGACATAAGTTGTAACGGCTGCCGTTTTCTTTGTATTTATTACATGGCGTGCTGCGGGGAAAGCCTGTTCTAACGTTTGAGTCTAAGGTTTATTTTTTAGCACCTGGCGGCTCTTTTTTTACTTCTATTAATCTGCTCTTTGACGTGATTCAGTTTATTTTGAAAAGTCTCAACAGGATCTTGAGCTTTATTGTGAAAGGTTTATGTGGAACATAAACAAGCGGACACGCGATGGTGTTACCGTCGTTGTTGCTAACGACAACGCATAAAAACAGGCGCTTGTCCGTCCGTAGTGTGGTTATATTAAATATAACAGAAAGAGAGAACTTTAAGAAATTAATATAACCACTACAGTGACCATCAAAACGATGAAAAACTATTGCCGTAAACAGTTTATTTTGCGACACCACGAAACAAACGATAGTGTAAAATGAAACGATAGACGTTTTTATATCATCATCCGATATATATCGTTATATCGAACAGCCCTAGCATGCAGTAATAACATTGTTGTCTGAGAGGTAAACAATATTCCAGATTCAGGGAAATGTAACTTATGATGCACTGTAAGGCTGAAATAATGAATCAAGAGTCATTTCTTCAAGTCTAAACTGCCAGTTATGTTAATGGCAATTACATTACAGCATCCCATAAAATTCTGAATGATTATACTAAAGCTTAGCAACAATTTGTCCACACAGTTGAAATATTTCTATTAGTCAAGTATAAATGAAATCCATCTAAATGTCTGGCATTACCTGTTCTGAAACCAGAAACAACTGAAGTTCATATGTCCAAGACAGAGCCATCAGCCAACAAGAGTAATAGTAGTAGAATAAGCATCAAGTTTGATCAAGCTGTGATTAAAAAACAAAACAAAACAAAAAAACAACAGAAGAAAAAATGAAGGAAAGGATAACCCCGGGAAAATGATAGAGAAGTGTCTCTTTGCCAGTACTTTTTATTTAGTGGACTTTAAAAAAAAAGCGGCTTTTGGGAGTTGCTGAAGACAGAAAATATTGGGCAGCTGTTGCTCTCAGATCAGGGAAACAGATGACTTGCTGCTGAGATGAGCTGTGTGATTAGACTGGAGTGGGACTAGTGGCACAGAGACATGAAATGAGTTACTGTCACAGGAAAACATCTAAAACTTGTTTGTAATTTCTGGATATTCATGTTTGACTGTCCATTATGCACAGTTTACTTTCATTTTCCAGTAATGCTGCTCTACAAAATAGCGGCTTGTCTCATCTGAGTATGGGTTGTTAGTTAATCATTTGTCATTGTGGCTCATTCAAGTTAATTACCTTACTAATCGATTTGAGGCTTTAAACTTATGTTGCCTTTGTGGTATTGTGATTTCATTTGAGTTCAACTCTGGGGAATATACGCTTATCTAAGAGCAATTACCTTAAAACAATATGATGAAAATTGATTTCCTGTGCCTCTGTAATGCTCATCTAATTAACCCACAATGCAAAGACTGAATATTCAACAATGGCTGCACTGCTTTTGATAAAGAAAAACATGTGCCCGGCAGCCTCTAATAAAAATATTTTAAGATAAGATAAGATAAGATAAGATAAGATAAGATAAGATAACCTTTATTAGTCCCACACGTGGGAAATTTGTTTTGTCACAGCAGGAAGTGGACAGTGCAAAAGTTATGAGGCAAAAATTAGAATACAATAAGAATAAATACAGTACACAACTGTACAGAATAGAATAAAATAAAATACTATATACAGTAGAATAAAATAAAATAAAGCGTTGACATCTGCGCAAAGTACTATAATATCTCATCTAGAGTTAAACTGAGTAAAATCTCAGGCTCTTATTATTTTGCTTAAGACTAAAGAAGAGTAATGTCCAAATGTGATTTAAATGACTTCGAACATGGCAACGTTTTTTGTGTCAGATAGGCTGGTCTGAGTATTTCAGAAACTCCTGATTTACTGGGATTTTCCCACACAACCATCTCTGGGGTTTACAGAGAATAGTCTTAAAAACAGAAAGTATCCAGTGAGTGGCAGTTTTCTGGTTGAAAAAGCCTCGGTGATGCTAGAGGTCAGAAGAGAAGGGCCAGACTGTTTTGAGTTGATATGAAGGTAACAGTAACTCGCACTAACCCTGCGATATTCAGATTGTAGTGTCAAGATTTTGAATAAACAACATGAAAAGATGGATTTATCCTACATTGCATCAACACGTCTGGTGGTGGTGGTGGTGTAATGGTGTGGAGGATACTTTCTTGGCACACTTTGGAGCCCTCAGTAGAAACAGAGAATTGTTTAAATGCCACAACCTACCTGAGTGTTGTTGGTGATTATCTCTATCCCTTTATGAGAACGGTGTGCTCATCTTCTGATGGGTGCTTCCGACAGGTTAACGCACCACATCACAAGCTCATAGCATCTCAAACTGGTTTCTTAATGATAACAATGTAATAAAATGTAATAAAGTGGCCTTTACTGTCACTAGATCTCAATCCAATGGAACACATTTGGGATGTGGTGGAACAGGAGATTTGTGTCTGAGAAATCTGCAGCAACTGTGTGACGCTATCATGTCAATATGGACTAAAATGTCCTAGGAATCTTTCCAGCACCTGGCTACCTGACTAGTGAAAAAATAATATGGCGTGCTATTTCGTTTTAATTATACCCTTATTTGCTATAAGCATGTATGACTGGTCACCTACTTCACACCTACATCTACTTATTTAGTCATATGGTGCAGTGGCTCCTTTGATCACGCATACTGACTGATATGGACAATCAAGGAAAGTCTCTGTTTCGAGAAAAGGTTTGACAATTATTTAAAAAAAAACAAAAACCAACCAAATAACTTTTGATGTTTTAAGTCGCAGTCTATGAAAAAGACAATCAGGAGAAGGTTAGTGAGAAACAGGTGTCTTTATGAAGTCAGTAGTTAGCTGGAGAGTGTTTTCAGGGCCATAACATAAACTTGACACCTTCATGAAAAAAAGGCCAAATTGCATTCTTTCTGAATCACTCTGAGATCGTCTCAGAACTTTATGAAACTGAATTAAGGACATTGGAGAAGAACAGTTGCTTTCACAAACTGAAATGCTAGGAGTTATGTTTTAATAAAACAAACTGAGCAAAAATCAATGCAACCAGACAGAATTAAATGTGATGTGGTTAAAGTCAAGTATATTAAATAAAGTCAAAAGCACTATTATCAAAAAACACTGTTACCATCAAACTAAGTAGTAAAACATGACATTCTCAATAGCCTGCCTGTATGTGTGCTCTCTATTCTAAGCTCTTATGAAACTGAATGTGGGAATTTGCCTATGAGCAGTGTCAATTATGTGTTTTTGCTTGATTTTTAATCACTCTGGAGATAATTAGACTGTAATAAAAAAAAAATCAGTTGGATTTTAAATGTAAGTTAGTTCACAGAATACTCTTTGTCATGTTAATGAGTGCTTTCTTATAAAATGTTACTGGTGCTGGGGAATATTTCACCGCTGCAATGTTTGGGGTGATCAATAAGTCAGCAGACAAGATGTAAAGTTAATATTTCAGAAGTGCTTTTTGAACGTGATTAAAATCTGGTAATAAAAGCATCATAGATTCATAGCTTTCTTTCTCCTCTATTTATAATATCAGATGCAGGATTTTCAATAGCTCAGTTTGATGTAGTATTCATTGCCAAGGGCACCGGCAGTCAGTTATGCGCGTTAAATGTTGTAGAGAAAATAGCTGTATGAAGAGGTCCCACTTTATTATACTCAAGCTGTGAATGCTTTATTTTTCAGGAGAGCCATTTGCTCCCACCTTCATTGCTTTGTGCACATTCTCCCCTGATATTCCACCGCAGTAGTTAAATGGTTCTGTCTTTAATAAGTCAGTTTTGTCTCCTGTTGAGGTTTTTTAAAATTCATTCACCACGCTTCTATCCCCATTGGAGCATGACTGGGGGAGAGCAACACTGAGTACAAAAGATTTTCTGGATTGAAGGCATTTTTTACAGAGACAGCTATTTTTGAACTTTTCTTTGAATGTTTTTATTTGACGAATACGTTTATGAGGGAAAAGAGCATTTTATAAAGTAGTTGTTTTCTGCAGCGAGGCATTATTGATTAATAGTGGATAGATGGGGAGGAGAAAGGGTTATATTGTAGCAAAATGTCTTATTGAAATCTACTGTAGGTCATTTCAGTTCAGTAAAGAGAAATACAGTGGATTCTCAAAAACATACACTGGCACTGCAGTGTATGTTTTCCTGGGTCTAAAAAGTATCTTAATACATATTTATGAACTAATGAAGGTGGCCATTACATTTTTCACAGAATATGACATTTTTCTTGATTCATGCATTACTTGTTTTATGGAAAACAAGCCGTGTGAAGGGGCCACTTTCATATTAATCATATAAATCTTGGAAAACATGCAATAAATATATTAACAACCATTTTCTCATGTACATAGCCTTTGTACATTTTAAATGGTCATTTACAGAAGACTTACATGTTTGCTTTCTTTTTTCTTTTTTTTTTTCATTTATGTCAATGTCATCCCAAAGTCCAGACACACAGAGGTCAGTTAGATGACATAATCTGAATTTCTAAATATGTACTGTTCTTTAACTGATGGATGACTTGCCTAAAGGCGTTTCCACACTTTGGGGATGCATTTAGGGATGTTCTGTATGTCCATCAAAAAAAAGCAAATGCGCTGCTCAAAATAATTTAAGAACACTTTAGAAACATATCAGATATCAATGGGAAAAAAAATATTATGATGGTTATCTATGCTCATTTGGGTAATCCCAAAAGGTTGAGGTAATGTGTCACGAACAAAAGGATGGAAATACAAATGATCAACCTATGGAGGGCTGAATTCAAAGACACCATGAAAAGTAAACAAATGCCTATTTTGCTGAAAATTCATTGCAGCAACACAAAATAGTACTGAGTAGTTTGTATGGCCTCCACATGCATGCCTGCACCTAATGAGGTGACAGATGATGTCTCGGGGGGATCTCCTCCCATATCAGGACCAGTGCATCAGTGGACAGTCTGAAGTGCAATCTGGTGGAGTCAGACTGAAACATAATGTTCCAGAGGTGCTCTATTGGATTTATGTCAGGTGAGCGTTGGGGGCCAGTCAATGGTATCAGTTTGTTCATCCTCCAAGAATTTCCTGCATATTCTCACCACATGAAGCCAGGCACTGCCGTGCATAAAGAGGAATCCAGGACCCACTGCACCAGCATAGGGTCTGACAGGCAATCCAAGGATTTCCTCATGACACCTAATGGTAGTAAGGGTGCCGTTGCCTAACCCCTTAAAGTCTGTGTATCCGTCCATGGATATTTTTCCCCAGACCATCAGTGGCCCTCCACCAAACCGGTCATGCGGAATGATGTTACAGCCAGGATAATGTTCTCCACCATCATAAAAGCCAAACCAGACCCTTTCAGTCTGTGACATGTACTCAGGGTGAACCTGCTCTCATCTGTGCAAAGCACAGGGCGCCAGTGGTGGACCTGACAATTCTGATATTCACTGGCAAATGCCAATCGGGCTCCACGGTGACACGCAGTAAGCACAGGGCTGACTAGAGGACGGTGGACCCTCAGGCCACCCTGAAGTCTGTTTCTGATTGTTTGGTCAGAGTCATTCACACCAGTGGACTGTGGGAGGTCATTTTGTGGCGCTCCGACAGTGCTCATACCGTTCCTCCTTGCACAAAAGAGCAAACCTTTAATGGGATGTATCCAGGAGGAGTTGGACTACCTGTACAGCTCTGTAGGGTCCAGGTATTGCCTCATGCTACGAGTAATGACATTGACCCTAGCCAAATTAAGGCACTGTTTATGAATGCTTAAAGCGTGATGCAATTTCTTTCTTTTTTTTTGACTTAGTCAAACAGTTATTTCCAACCTATGCCTGGCCACTGACTCTCTGATGCTACTTAAGACATACTCTCATTCCAGTAGAAGTAGATTTCTATTCAGCTACATGTTGTCGTCACAGACTTCAGCAGAGGCCAGAAACAAACCAGGGCGATGTTGTTTTTTCAACAAAAATTAAATTCACTGTATATGATTGAAGAGTACGTGTGAAAAACTGGAGATGCAGCCTCCGGTGGGAGAATTTCTCTCGGGATGTGAAACCGGAATAATAATGACACACAACTGAGAGGAGAGGAGGGATTTCTGTGAACCAACCCTGTAACAACAGAGACCAGAATAGTGGTATTTTGAGTAAAGGGGATCATTACTTTAGTCACTGTGGCAAGACTTGGTAAATCCCAGAAGGCAGCACGAGTAGAATTGAAGTCTTAATTTTTTGGATCTTCTTTCCTCCACATGAAAATAAAATAAAACGAGTGGACACACAACTTGAGTTACGTATCTTTTACATTTTTGTTATGCTTGATGGTTTTCTCCAGCTAGTCATTTGTGGCCTCATGAATAATTCAAGTGTGAAAAATCAAAATGAAATGCGAGAGCGAAATATATGTCACACGAGGTTTAACATAATAATAAAGCCTCCACTGTTGATTGTCATCCAGATCTGGCTTCGTTTCAGCCACGCATTCTTGCCATTTCACACCTTCAGCCCGGCTGATGGAAAGAACAATCATATTATATCAGCTGAATCATTGCTCTTAACATGTGTGGAGCTCCATTACAGCTATCGCTTGGAGTCAGGGAACAATCGTGACAACGTGCTGGAGAGGATTAAACGCGACGGTGCTCTTTGTGGACAAGTCATATAAATGCCAGACCATATAATTATGATTAGAGGGAATCTCCAATAAATGTTAATTGAATTAGGAATTCAGATAGAGCTCTGTCGAGTTTGAGATGAATGTGTGATGATTCAAACTTGTTTCTGCTGTAAAAATGCTGATTTTAATTTGGTCAGAATCGCGGGTACGTTAAATAGATCATGCTGCTGAGTTGTTTCATTCCCATCTCTGCTCAATTATACATTTTTCTAATGAAATTAAAGGAAAGTGCAGTGGTGTGAAAGGTTGCTCAGAGTGGTAGTATGAAGCCAAATGTTTTATTGCTTTCTGCTCTGTTGCTCAAAAGTACCATTCATTATAAAACAAAACGGGGGAGACTGCAGCAGAAAGCACTGCAGAAAACGCTGCTATATTACCAGTAATCAGTGGAAGTGCCATCATTTTGTAAGGGCTGACAAGCCAGTCCCCTTCCAGACAGGCACCTGGAGGATGTTTACATCTTTAATCTGAATCTCAATGAATGTGCATTTAATTTATAAAGACACAGTCAGGTGTTTACTTGTAATTGAGAGCTATTTTCTGCCAGTGAGCTTGATCACATCCATTATAAATGATTATGTGACCATCCATGGAGCTACTGTTGCTTTCAAGCAATATTTGCAAGCTAGATTGGTTGTTTTTACACATTTCACTGCAAACAGCGGCTATTCATGCTCATAAAACCGAACACTGCTAAATGTATACGTGCATTGTCATAATAGTGTCACTTAGAGCTGGGCGATATAAGATTTTTTTCATATCACGATATGTTTTTTTCATTTCAGGCGATAACGATATATATCATGATATAAGCCAAATAACTATATTTGTAAGATTTAAATGTGACGTTGCTCACAAGTAAAATGTGAAATAATCAGCAGCTTGTTTTTATTTAAATATTTATTTCCCATAATAAGTTCAACAGGGTAGATGTACTTAAGGAACATGAGACTTTTTCAGATAAATAAAGGCAAATATTGCAAACTACACAAAAGCAGCCACTAAAGCGTTTAAGTTTCAAAATAGAACAAACGAAACAGACTACTAAATTGTCAATTCCAAAATATTAATTCTAAAAATAAATCTTAGTTTGTTTTACAGAAGAACAGACAAAATTGACGAACTTTTGTCAATATCAAATAAACTGAGAACTAAAAGGAAATTCTCAATCTCTCCTTGTTGTATAGCTGAGCTTTTCAAACAGTTTTAACAGTTACTTTAGTCTGACAAAAGCCAAATTACGAATTAGCGCTTCCAGTCAGAGATTGAGCATGCACTGGTCTATTGTATTTCCAGACTTGCTTTCGGCACAGTTTACAGTGCGAGCTACTCTGTTTTTTGTCAGACTTGAAATAGCCGAAATACCTCCACACTACGGAACTTCTATGGCTCTTCCGTTCGACAATCTCTCCGGCATTGGAACCATCATCTGTTTTCTCTTCGGTAACCTTCGGTCATGCTCGGTTGATTTTTCTCTAGTCGGCACACTCATTTCCTCCATTACCGTTGGCTGCTTCCCAAACAAATACACATGTGCGGCACGTAACAAGTCACGTGACGTGACGCTGCGGCTGTGATTGGTTCGGCTCTGCGCTACTTAATTTGGATTGGCTGTTGTTCTTTTTTTTTTTTTTTTTTTTTTTTTTAAAGAGGACAACAGAGATGAGGCCTATCACAATAGTTTAACTTTTCTATCGAGGAAAATTTATTTCGCAATACATATCGTTATCGTTCTATCGCCCAGCTCTAGTATCACTGATGCTGATGTGCTACACAGAGTGAAAACAACCTGCCTTACTAACATTAGAAGACTATCAAACTTATGTAGTGTAGCATTATATTGCTGACGGGATGATAACATGAAAGACAGCCGTTCTCCTAAGAGCGTTTTCAAAGGGTGGTAAAAGTTTTCACTACAAAAAAGCTTCTTGCACATAGATAGCCTGTAACCAGTGTAAGAGTTTTTAAAACAGTGACCCCATGAGATTTTCACCTTAAATCAGGGAGATATAGATAAAGGTCAGAAAGCAATTTAAGCGCTTCTGCAGGTCTGCTCAGAAGCTTAATTTGATAAGGGGATCATAAGAAAGGTCTTGCCAGTGGAATTGGTTTTACTGCCACAGAGCTGTAATGAGAAAGCAGCTGTTAACAGGTGCCCCATTTTGCCACTTTTTTAGAGTAACTGCGATGCTTGCTAAATTTATCATCCATCCATCCAAAATGCAACTGTTGCACCTGCTTCTCTTTGGGAGAGACTGCTAAGCTTATCTATCTGATGTCCAATTGCCATTCACCTTAAACAGAATAATAAATACAAAATAAGATTTTCTTCTCTTATTTTGTATTGAGTTGGAAAATTATTATTTTTAAAAAAATTGAGTGGTCATTAAGATGCTGGAGCAAATCATTTCCTCACACTCTCAATCCTAGAGAAGCATGATTAGGTAACTATAGCTGTGGTGACTGATATTGTTAGCCTATGTACAAGCTTATACAAAAAAACCTTGTTTCATGTTTCCAGCCACATTAATGGCACAAAGGATTATTTTATCAGTATTTGTATGTTGATAAAATAATTGTTTGAGAAGCCTCCTGGATTATCCTCCAATGTCACACAGTAAACCTCAGTGATCCGCAAACAGGATTAGAGCTTAATCTTCTTATTAAATTGTCATTCATGTGCTATATAATGACGCAATCCATCTGCAAAATCACTCAAATCTTTATTACAAAATAAAGACATTCTACCTACACACTTTTATTTACACATTGTGCATTTCTTCATTCAATATTTTTGGAATAAGACAAGAGTACAACTAAAGACTTTTAATGCAATTTGATAACGTGCTTTACATATGCAGTGTTAATGCAGGAATGATCAGCCAGGGATCAAAATGGAAACTTTTTACTCAGTGTAACACTTTAGAATTGACTGCGCATCAGGGCATTAGACTGATTTTCCTTGGATACCTCGATAGAGAACGTACCGAGTCAATGGAACATTGAATGGCTGCCAGGCACTGCTAAAAGGAAATCCATGCATTCAGGACAGAGATAATGAAACCGAGTTAAGTCAAATCTTAAGACACGTACGAGTAACTCACTCTCAGTCCCGTAACAGTAAAGATTTTCTCCTTTAACTGAAATCTAGTTATTCTCTGCTCATGATGGACAGCTTATAAAATGAAGGCAGTTGCTCTCAGTCCTTTTTAATCCTGAGGTTATGGGAACTAAGTGCGCTTAACTTTTCTCCACTAAACTTATTTGGCAGATATCAGCTCATTTTCTGTGGCACTGTGTAGGACAACAAATTTGCCTTTGATAACGGGATCTGAATGTAAGTACTCACAATGCAGGCGATTTTGACCTTAAGAAGTCACACTGGCTTCAGTCAAAATGTGGTTTTCGTGAGTAATATTTTTGTTAAATTTTCATGTCTTAATAGTATACGCCTTCACTGACTATCAGTCATATCGCTGATAAATTAGGCTTTTCAATCCTCCAAGCATCATAAATAATGATAATGACTTACAGGAGATTTGATGAGGAACCATCTCTGTGTTTTTGTGGTCAAAGTGCCCTTGAACATAAATAACGGTGCCTGAAAAATGTCTTTCTTGGAGTACTTGTGCTCTGCTCGTTAGCTGAAACTATACAGCTCAATATGGCTTTTGCAGCTTGGTAACCTTAAATTGCATTGTTGCTGTAATGTGCCTGATCAATCTACTTCGCTGTTACAAATGCCTTAGAGTGCAAAAAAATATAATGCTAAATTACTCCGAGATTCGATTTTTATAATAGGTTTCACATGAGGGGCATGTCTACGTCTTTTCCTGGAGAGCCTAGCTCATTTAACACTTCCATCATGGCAATCTGTTCACGAGGTGGAAAGAGATTTGTGGTAAATTGTGGAGTCTGAGGAACGGTAGCCGCAGGGATTTCCTTTGAATGTACTTTTAATTTCAAATGAGACACCGGTGTAAAACCAAGCCAAGAAATGCACACATTAAAACAAAAAAAATTGATTTGTGCTGACTGAGCTGGATTTTTTGCAGAAGGTCTCATTTGATAGCAAATATTTTTTGAGGAATACATAGACTGTCTTTTTTCATGTCAGAGATAAGTGTTCTGGCAAATCCATCATGTGCCGCCTGCTGTCAGACTGTGGGAAAAACAATTAAAGGTTCCACACACAGGTCGAGTTGCTCCGATAGTCAATGAAGGCAACCTCTCTGGGTGGGCCTAGAAAAGATAGATTCATTAGGAAATGCCAGGGGAGGAGGGGTGGATGTGTAAGACAATTAAATGACCTACACTGGAGGGGACTGAGGACTCGGGGGGCTAAAAAGATGAAGGGAAAAGCCAACTGTTCAACAAACAAGTTCCTAGAACAAAGTTTGCACAGTACACTGTAATTATTAAGCAATTATAGGGATTTGGGTCAAAAAGGAAAACGGTAGACACTGACAGTGAAGTCATTATGGTGATCGAAGAGCTTAGAGGGTGTTAAAACTTCAGCATATAGAACTGTAAGACTTTGGAGTGTCCCCTGAAGGTCAGTGATATGCACACAGACACAGCTACACATTAATTTGTATACAAGCAGCCAGCAGAAGCACATTCTTGGCATTCGGTCAAGTCACAGACAATGTACAATATGGCCACAGATGACGCTGCTGTGTCGGTGCACGAAAGTGGCCTTCCAGATGCCCGTGCACGGTCGCTCAGTTAATCAAACACTCAGTTCATTAATGCTGCTTGTCACTAGTGTCAACAATCGAGAAAGTGCTGAGTATTGAATCGCGGAGGACTTTGTTCGCCAACCATTCTTGGCAGGCATTGATTTTAGCCGATAGTCCTTTAGCCCTCAGGCAGCAGGATGTAGCTCATTGATGAGACATTTTATCAGGGAAAAGGTCAGCCCGAGTGATTGATATCCTCTTTTATGAGTCGTAATATGGACGATATTAGTTGTGCACTTTGACTGCTCAATCTCAATGACATTTACTACAACCTGGCCATTAAAAAACGATATAGGAGTGAGACTGAATAACAATAACGTCCTTATTTTTGTGTATTTGAATGTTGAGCATCTATAAAACATGCGCTGCTGTCTTGCATATGACGGTGACAGCCCTTTAGGGGGCTTTGTTCAAGTGTTGTTTATGGCTCCTAAATGTGAGCTTGGGTAGATGGTGGTATTGATTATTTGTCTTAACATTGATCCATGCAGATAACCTTATGTTCAGTAAGGAATGGATTGAAGGGATTTAGAAGATCGAGATTAGCTTAGAGAAGTTAAACTAGGCATAATCTTTTGCTAGCTAATAGCTAGCTTAACAACCACTCTACAGATTAGCATAAACGTGTGTGGACATTTAGTACATACTGACTTATGTGATGCAAGACATTTGAAGAACATAACACTCGTTAAGACTGACTTAAGTTAACAAAATGAATGAAGTACAAGTACATCTCCATTATTTGCCAGAACTTAACATACCAACACGCTAACCTGTGATGATGGACACCGTGCTAAATGTATGTTATAATGCCACAGTTAGCATTCTGCTTAAAGCACTGCACATGCTCTGTTTTGGGGATTTTGACTGTAGATCTGTAGCCATGTTCAGGCAAAGCTTAAATGAACTTCATAGTTCCATTTGTCAATACTTGCAAAAGTCACTTTGTGCCTAACGAAGTGCACTGGAAGACTTAGTCAGCACCCAAGCCATACCTTGTCATAAACAGAACTTCATTTCATGACAAGGTGATATCCATACTTCTGACTGGAGGCACTGAACTAGCAATTCCGTTGTATTTGCATATGCGTATTTCTCATCTTGTTCTGCTTACAGTGGCAAATTTACTTCTCAGCGTGATACTGAAGGATCCATGCATAGCTAATGCTCAACGGTAAATTACACTAATTGTTTTAAACCCTGACATACCGGCACAATTATACCTGTCTCAGCAGTGCAGGCAAATGTATTATTGATCAAAATGTTCGCTCGTTAAATGATATCCTATTGCAGCAGGAAGGGTAGGGAGCAAGGGAGATGTATGCATGGGGAAGAAACTGATTTTCTACCCGATCCATTCAGCTGTGATAAACTTCTCATTCTTGCTCTGATAGGTCACTTTGTTCACTTTAACAAACTCACAAAATACATGAATGACTCTCAAGTTCCTCTCTTGACTAACTGGATCCTTACATTCACTGAAGTGCTGTCCTGTAACTTGCATCCAATAAGGAAAAAACATTCCTTAAAATCCCCTTAATATGCAACATTCATTGCAATGAGAGCCTCATCAGTCGTTGCAAGAAGTTTGATGCTAATATTTCTAACA
Source organism: Copadichromis virginalis (assembly GCF_057382275.1). Classification (NCBI taxonomy): domain Eukaryota; kingdom Metazoa; phylum Chordata; class Actinopteri; order Cichliformes; family Cichlidae; genus Copadichromis; species Copadichromis virginalis. Next base: position 18,253,588 of record NC_140624.1, read on the forward strand.
AATCTATACTGTACAGTGCATTCATGATGTATTTATAGCCTCTTACTTTTGTGCATTCTACATATTTGTTCAAACATTTAATATGGAAAACCCCCTGAAATTTGTCATTTTTGAAAGCCTTAAGACTCATCACTGTGTACACCGAAATTATCCTTAAGCCTTGTGAGGAGCTGCACTGGTTTCTCCTAGTGTGTGCCAAAATGAACTGATTGGACACAGTTCAGTCCATAAGGTCATACATTAAACAAGTCCAAGACAAAAACCAAGCCAAGTAACTCTCTGTAGACCGCTAGTATAAAACTGCACCCATGCATAGATCATGATACGGGTCAAAAAAAGCCTAGCAAGTGACCTAATTCTGAAATGGAATAAGTTTCCAACTGCCAGCACTCTTCCCAAAGTTTGGAAAAGAATAATCATTTAAAGGCGCTCAGTCAGTGAAGTGACCGAGAACCAAACTGCCTCTCTAACAGCTCCAGACGTCTACTGCAGAGATAGGAGAGCCTACCAGAACTACCTGAGCAGCTCCTGATCAATCTTGGTTGTGATAGTAAAAATTCTCAAATCTAAGACAAAAAATTGAACACTGTATTTTGTGAATACCAGATCATCACCTGGCTAATGGGGAAAGGGCATTGAGGACGCTGCTCCACACTAGGCAACAGTTCATCTTTCAGCATGACTGCAAACTAAAACATGCAGTTTCGGCAGTGCTGGAATAGCTGCAGGTCAATTTTCTGTTTATACATGAGTAGCTAGGTAGCCCCAACACGGACCCCCATAGTATATCTGTAGAGAGGCCTGAAGATGGCAGTTCAGACACAGGCAAACGGGCCTTCCAACAGTACCGACTGGAGAGTCTGAACTTTAACAATAAGATTTTTTTAAATATATATACATATGTGTATAGATTTGTTTTAAAAACAGTTTAAAACATTCAAAAATATATTACAATGTGAAGAAGAAAATGTTAAAACATGTTTATTTAATGTCTTTTTATTTTAACCAGATAGTGCCTACCCATACACTCATTTAATACCACTTTGTTACTCTTGCATAGAAGCATTCAATGACTAAAACAATAAAGGCGACAATGCGTGCGACTCAACCAGTGGAGAGTCCCAGATGTAAGGCTACATCTTCACATGTAGCTTATCCACCAAATAATCCTCAGTCTCATTTCTACATTGCTTTAAGCACCCTTTAAGTATTATAACACAAGCATGTGTAGAAGTGGCATCATTTGCGGCTACATTTAAGTGACTATTTCACTGAATTGTAGTTCTGGGAGTGGGGAATGCTGTATAAACTGTATCAACAGCAGGTGTAATTATCTTAGCACAAAAACTGTCCTCTTGAAACTCACTTTGCAAAAACTTTAACTATTGCTAATCCAGGCTCCACATTTTATTCTTGTAAAGATGAAATTGATAACTTTACAGTTCCCAAGAGTGCATGATGCTTATTTTATAAACCTTTTTGCTATGTGTTGATCCAGTTTGCCGCTGACTGTTTTAATTTATGCCCAGGCTTGAAATCGCTATTGAACATCACGGGGGCCAAGTGTTCCAAGCAATAACATGAATAATCCATTGGCAGTTCCTGTTAGACCAAAACAGAATGAGGCCATTCTCAATCACCATTATACTCAGGGGGAGTGCAACCAGGCTGTAGCAGCATTAGCCTTTCCTACTAAAAACTGATCACGCTTTGCCTTTTGAAGTTGTAATCCATCTCACTAATAGGTGCACTTTGGGGTATTTAATATTAAATATTCTGCGAATGTATAATCACTTCATGAAAGAAATGGGTTTTGGAGACTTTTTTTTTTCTTTTCATTTGCAGGCCCAAGTGCAATATATACTTTCATCCACATGAAAAAGCAAACTCAGTAATGCTGAGAGTGATTTGTGTTTGTATTATATTGAAAATATAAATAATCAATTTATAGGCTTTAGGCTTTTAATCGACCACAAGTAAGTAAGTTATGAGTGATCTACCAATTATGAGTTCCCAAAGAAATAAACGAAACCTTTCAACTTTACAGTGGAGATGCAAATCTGTTGATGGTTCCAGCTAGCTTCACATCCTGACATTGAGCTTCAGAGTTAACTGATGAAACTTGTGAACGCATGATTCTTTCCTTAAACACAGAAAACGTTTGCCCGCTTGGCGCGCACTTCAGAAGAAAATGGATATATCTCACCGCTTCTTGGCATGGAGACCACTTTAAATTCATCACACAGACCTATTGCCTATGCCGTGCACGTTTGTCAATCTGCCTGTGAAATGAAGAGCCAGGGGCTACTGACCCAGACACATCAGCTCCTTTTTGGCCTCTAACAACACTTTCTGAAGTCTTCACATTCACACATTGATTCATTATTTTCAGTTTGCTGCTGCCTTCGAGGACACGGCTCAGTTTTTGTGTGGAGTGAGTGGGCAACAAGTACAGCTGATGCAACAGACTTTGAATAATGAATATAAAATAAAATGCATGAAAGTGAAAAGCTTTATCTTTTAAATGAAACCTTTGGGATGTACAGTTGCTACGAACATATAGTACTGTGCAAAAGTCTTGAGCCACCCTTCATTTCTTTATATAGATTTCTAGGAAAATGGGAAATGGATGCATTGATATGTTGATCTATTATTTGGCAAAACAGCATTTGTATGTTTCTAAAATCAATATTTGGTATGAGCACCTTTATTCTTTAACACACACAGAACTGTCTTAGGCAAGCGTTCTTGTCATTTCTTACATATTCTTCAGGAATAATTCTTCAGGCTTTTTCAAAGCTCTTCTTGGGATGTTGGCTGTCTTTTATGCAGTTCTGATGATCCCACAATTTCAATGATGTTGAGGCTCTGGAGAGGCCAATCCATGACTGACAGTGTCCTCACCTAGTTTCTGTCCAGTTATCGTTTTCCTGGCTGGCAGTGCATTTGGGATGATTGTCGCGCTGAAAAATCAACCAGTTGCTTTGCAAATGGAAATGCATGTTATGTTTCTGCATTTATTATTTCATTAATTTTGCCAAAATCCCCAACAAGCACCACAGGCTGAAATTAATGGTTGTCAAACTGTGTTTTTTCAGTAAATCAGCTAAAATAATCTGAACAGATTCTGTGGTTTAGCATCAGTCTGCTAACTTTCTATTTTGTCTGTGGCAATTAAAAAGCCACGTAAACCAAGGGGTTTACGTGGCTTTCTTCAATGCTTGAATGATTTATTGGTCAATGTTTAGTGGAATACAAAATACATTGCCTTAAATTGCATTGCATCTGAAAAAGATCAGATATGAGGTCTGAACTGAAAATGAGTGAAAAAGCAGCCAATGTCCTAACGTGAGCCTCGTCTTTTCCACAGTCATGTACTTACACCTGAATTAGCTTGTCATATTACAAAAACGAAAAGTTTTCACTGCAATACTTTACACAGTGTGTACTGTGCACTTTTAAATCAACAATAGGCTCTTTCAAATTAAAAATCGCACACCATTAATCTTTGTCACACTGAAAATGTTATGGCATTTTCAATTGAATTCCACCGCAAGCACAGATACTACAAAGACTTTGTCCTCTCTCTAGGTTCTTCTTTTCTCCTTCCTCTTACCCCAAACAGTAACAGCAGATGGCCACCCTCCCCGAGCCTGGTCCTGCGACAGGCTTCTTCCTGATAAAAGAGAGTGTTTTTTCCCCTCACCATGGTCACCAAGAGCTTGCTCAGTGGGGGCCACTGGATCATTAGGTTTCTATGAGTAATGTGTTTATGAGCACTGTAGTGTTTTGGTTATATATGCCTAAATAAAATGGGGGCACCATTAGGGTGTTATTTATAAAACATTTATTTAGCATACAACTGAGATGCATTTAAAATATTTACTCCAGTTTTGCAGTAAAATGTTCAAACATCTGTTACAATCATTGCTTTCTTAAATCAGCTGTGCGGTTTTTTTTAAACATACACATTCATGCCAGCTGGTTTAATTAAAAACAACAGTCCCATATATTGTACCGTAATAAGACAATGTGTCGTTACTTGTAAAGTTAATGAAAAGAAAGATATGCTATGACAATATACAATACACGACGTATTGAAAACTACCATATCAAAGTACATGAAATGACAGACCCCTGTTAAAAACTTAAGACAGACATCAAAATTTCTTCCAGATGCACATATCCAACAAAAATAAATACTGATGAAAATGTTTAAAATATTCTCAATGAGTGCTTTCCTCAGAAGAACATTCTCATCTACAGTAGCGGAAAATAGTACCTGAAAATGACAGCATCCCTTTTCTGTGAAATAAACTGGAGTAGAAATGAATATAAAAATCTAATAAAATACTCTTGATAAGTCTTTTTTTATTCATAAAAATCAGTACAGAAATGAAAAGTGATTGTAGCTTCTAAAATAAAACAAAAATACAAACTGATTGTCTGACATACAGAAAAAATTTTTTCTTTTTGGCCATGAAGTCCAAAAATCTCTGCAGGGCAAAGTGGCATCAGTGCACTGTCCACTACAGTTATACCACATTTAACACCCATTGTGTTTATTTGATGGATATGCACCAACACTGGCTTTAGAATAAAATGACAAAATAAAATAAATACAATCTCAAAACAGGTTACCCTTCTGCATTCCCAGTGTCTTGATAGACTGTTTGTAAACAAATGATGACTCGTTGTTAACCCGAGTCTGTTTTTGATCCAGCTCACTGTCAACAAAGGAAGAGCTAGTCTCACCTAAGAGATGTTAGGCACCGTTTCTTTGATGTTACACCTGCTGACCCCCATCATCACCTTCTTCTCTGTGTGGCGTCTTGTTGAACAGACATGATGCTCTGTTTTAACCTCTTTGTAAGCAAGTGACTTGCTCTGCCGCAGTAGGTGTGGGTGGTTGTCTGCAGCGACGTCTCCAGCGGTCGAAGCAGCGAGGTCTCCAAGTTGTCGCCGAATTGGTACTAGGATCAAAAGTAAACATGTTCAGCTTTCCTACTCCTCATTTCAGACATGAAACAATAAAAACTGCCTTTTAATTGCATTCTTTCCATGCCCACGTCGTTTTCGGCTGCTGCACCAACTTAAAATGCAGCTCTTCTCGTTCTCCTGCCTTTATGCCTTTAAAATAAATAAATAAAAGCAGCACAAGTGTTTGTTTTTAACACCTGTTGTTTCCTGTGACAGCTTAAAGAAAAGAAAAAGCACAATGACAACTACATTCATCTCACATGAATTAAGTGCCACATTTATCACCGTCACTTCCAGACAAAATAACATTCTGTTTTTGATTCGTATCTGTCAATTCAGAGTGTGTTCGAGTGATGAATATCTATTACCCCAACTATTCGCAAATGGGCTTAATAAGACGTGACAGCGTCGGGGAAAACTACAGCTGCTGCATTCCAGATATGCTTCATTATTGTACGCTTTTGTATCGCCAAGTAAACAGCAAAGGGGGGGAGAAAAAAAATTTAAAAAGAAACTTTCAGCCTCCTCTGTGAATGAATATTGGCAGCCAAGGCTTTTGTCACATACGGTATGCAAATAAGAATGTGTGCCTTTCACTTTTATATTGAGGTGCACCAATCTTTTACTGCTCGAGTAAATAAGGGAAATCACTATTTTACAATGTCTTATTTGACTCGAGTTTGGCAAAGTATTACATTACTCAAAGCGCACTTTCTTTATTATCTTTCATATAGTGCAGAAGGCAATAAAATACCATTAACAGCCTCCTATTGATTTTTATGTGGATGTGGCGGGTGCGTTGTCCACACAGCCATCATGATGTCTCAAACTAGCATCAGCACTAAAAATTTTACAACTCTTCTGTGGGCTTGGCTGGGTAATGGTAGTGCCCTTTATTGCAAGCTCCTCTGCTGGCTGAGAGAGAGCCTGCCTTGGGAACTAGGCTGACTAAGGGGGTCTCGGTTGGATCGAAATTAGAGTTTGTTCGAGAATTGCCTGCGCCGAGCTTTGGGATGATAGCCTCAAAAGACTGGAGTGGGAACAAAGTGGGAGGAGACTGTGGAGCTGAAGCAACTGAACGCTCTGATAAAAAAAAAAAAGAAAAGAAAACTTGAGCAGAACAGCTAAAGATAAAAACAAAAGGAGAATCATTTTTAAAAGATCTTCAGATCTCTCTTCCAATACAGCCACTGTGAAACACGGCCCTTTATCTTAGAAACATCTTCTCAACTTTTTGCTTACTAACGAGAATCCGCAGCACTCCTCTGCCTCCTAAAACCTTGTGGATATGGTATGTGCTGTATGTGTTTCTGTGCTGTCTGAGAGACTGATGGAAGCATGAGGACCGAGTGCCCCCATAATGAAGCCTGCTCGTTTTCTTAATGGCTGAGAACATTGCCCGCACTGATAGCGGCCTGGCTCGGCCCTGTGGCGGTAATGGATGGAGACCAGCTAATGAAGCTTCCCTTGCTCCCCCCCAATAGCTGCCTGCATGTTGACCGGTAAGCTGAAATCAAAATGAGCAGATCGCAGGGGAGCTGCCAGCAAAACAGTGAAAGAGCTCTCAGGCTCTTCTGCTTGCTCACTTATGATACAAGTGCTGCATTTTAGCCTTTCAAGGCCTATAAGCTTAAACACATTTCAAGTTTCCAGGTGCTTTTTTGTTCAGTCTTTATTTCCAGGTGGTGTCCTGTGTCCAGACTTAAAGATGCTATGTTGACACTTTTTACAGGTGTTAAATCAAAATCAGACCTAGCCAGTTGTTTCAAACGGGTAAAAATCACACCTATGTTATTTACATCAAAACGCCCAAAAAATACCAAAAAAACCAAAAACAGACTAATCCTACGAACATACACTGATTAGGCATAACATTATGACCACCTGCCTAATATTTTGCTGCCAGAAAGAGGCCAGACCTATCGAGACACGGAGTCCACTTGACCCCTGAAGGTGTGCTGTGGTATCTAACACCAAGATGTTAGCAACACATCCTTTAAAAGGTGGGTCCTGTATGGATCAGACTTGTTTGTCCAGTACATCCCACAGATGCTCGAATAGATTGAGTTCTGGAGGCCAAGTCAACCCCTAAAGTCATTACACACCTCAAACTATTCCTGAACCACTTTTGTATTGTGGCAGGGCACATTATCCTGCTGAAAGAAGACACAGCCACCAGGAAATGCCATTTCCATGACGAGCTTACAATGTCTGCTGTATTGCTTAAGTACATGTCAAAGTGACAGTCACTTGGATGGCAGAACCCAAGGTTTCCCAGCAGAACATTGCACAGAGCATCACACTGCCTCTGCTGGCTTGAAAGAAACTGTTAGTGTCATTCACTTCACCTGTCAGTGCTCACAGTGTTAAAGCCTGATTGGTGTACACTGTTTGTGTCATCAGTGCCGAACAAAGTCTTCCATTACATAAAAAACCCCAAACACAGCATAGCCAGAGGAGCTGTAAATCTTCACAACCCTGAAGAAATGATCTAGATGGTTAAAATACATGTTTGTGACCTGTATTTAAAGATATACAGTCAGTCTTAACAAAGTGAAAAATATTGACAGACAATTGGTTTCAGTCCTTTCACCCAATTTGTGGACAAAGTGACAAAAAACCTTTTTCTGGAAAGCAGCCACATTCAATAGTAGTTAAATAAATTCAGCTTTGCGTAGATTTGTCAGGCATTTGTGTTCACAGTGGTATAAAATCTAAGTGAAATGACCTCTTTGTCTAAACTGCATGTGAAAATGTTTGAATAAATGCCTTAAATGTTGAGAAGCAACAACTTTGGCTTGAATTTTTAACCTTGCAGTTAATAGGATACCAAGCAACCGTTTCACTGACTAAAACTGGATGGAGCCGACATGCCTGGTTTGGAAGACCAAAGACAGGATGATGAAAATGTTTAACAGGCTATTGATTAAGCACTCGTGGATGGAAGCATCTATAAGAGAAAAGCACTGACCTGCAGTGCTTATTGATAATGTAATAACTGGCAAATGTTTCTCCAAAATAATCTGGTCTTCCTACAAAACTGCCCTCAAAAAGCAATTTCTCACAAGAATAAACATGTCCCATGATATATTAAATATCTTCTAACTTTTTCCAGTCAGTTATTTCAAGAATGTGTTGTAAACCTTTGGAAGAATAAATGTTTTAATACCTTCAGATATGTGGCTAATTTTCATATTTGATTTTTTAAAATATTTCTTACATTTGAAAACTTCTAAATTAACATGCAAATAAAAATGATTTCATGATCTGTTTATTTTCTATGAATTAAAACTGTGTCTGTTCTTTGAATGATTGCGGTTTAAAGATTCCAAGAAATAAACAGACACTTGTAACGTGTTTCTAAATGATTAAACTTCTGATAAAAACCCCATTAGGTTTACAAGAAACCACTGATCGATCACAATCCACACAACGTTAACGCCCCAAGCCAAAGATGGAAGAGTCGGCAGCATCACTGAACGGGCAAATTTCACTGGCTGACTGCCAGGTCCCACCCCCAGGCGTGTGCGGCTGTCCCGAGCAGGGGGTTTACCCTCGCAGCCGAGAGGTTTCCTTGATGAAGACTCGGGGCAAAATATTTGCTGTTTATTTGGAGTCTGTGCTTCGGAAACCGTTCAATAAATTACATTTCTTGACATAGTTTTGAGGGATATTTGCAAACTGTGAACCACTGAAACACTGACAATAAGTGCAGCTGTTCTTTGTAGCAACATTTCTTAGCTACTTTAGTGTACAGCTTGGATTCTCAATCTGCGTCTTTGGCTGACTTTCTTGCATGCTGTGTCTCATATACTTCACTGAACAGAGTTTTCCGTAAGAAGGAAGGACACTTGAATATTTGTTCCCCTTGTAAGGTAAGGTAGACTTCTGTGAAGATGCCCGTACCTTCTGAATTGCTTCATAGACAGCTCGAAATGCTGGCTGTTTGTCGTCATGATAAACTCCTCTGTTACCATGGAGAATAAAGACACCTTCTTGTTCAGCCTGTTGACAGTTGCTGCCATAGATACAGTGGTCTGGACGGTAGTTCCACTGGCAGGGAAACATATACAGGCTTTCTGTAACACAGTAAGATGAGTGGGTTGACAATGATTCAAAAGAAAACCATTGAAATCCCTGAAATTTGTACTTGACAGTAAACATCCAAAAGAAGAAGCTTCTTTAATTAATCTTTGTCTGCTGGTCTGACTTAACTATCATGACACACAATAACGCCATGTATGTGGTTGCACTAACCTGGGTTATGGTGGAATATGATATTAAGAAGGTCCTGGTCACCCCAGGTGATGTTGAGCTTATACTTCTGGAGAAGGGGCATCAACATTTCCTCCCACTTTAGTGTAACTGTTGTCATGTCATTCTGGAACGACAAAACGCAGAAGGGATGTGTGCATTTTGATTCTAGAAACCATAAACATGCCATTTTAGCCAATCAATCATTTGGGGAACACTTCCCATCCACGCAAAGGAAAGGGACTGTCTGTCAGCGAGCTCTCTAGGAAGCTTTAGCATTGAATTACAAGAGTGACCTCAGCTGGTCAATTTTAGTGGTGCAGAACAGCTACTTCTAAGGATTTAAGAACATTAGACAGCTCTAGAGGTTTCAGTCAAAATGCAAAACTAACACGGAATTGAGAAAAACATGCCTAATGCAGTCCTTGTTTTAAAAACAGTACTTATTTAGATATTGTATATTAAAGGCCATTTTATTAATCCTTTATTTATCCAGGTAAAAAATCTCATTCAGATTAAAAATCTCATTTCCAAGAGAGAGCTGGCATCATGGCAACAAAAGTCACATACCACATAGGTATATAACATTTAAAACAAATACAAATAAATGTATATCATGACCAAACCCTTTTTAATAGCTGATACACTTTCACATATATCATGACACAATGCGGTATAACCATTAGGCTGGTTAATAAGCAACAGATTTATCTTTACCTTGAAAAATTTTTCCCTGAGGCGTGTCATGTTCATGAGCATGACCCCTGAGTTGATGCCTGTCTTGCCGTAGTAAGGGTGGCGGGCAAAACGATTGTACCAGCCGATACGTGGTTCCTCATGTTCTGGAGCCATGGCAGCTAATTGCCTTGAATTGAACTGAGAAAGCAGAGCCCACATGTCTTCTACTGGCTGCAGAAAAATAATGTCTGTATCTACATAAAGCAAGGAGTCTACCTCCTTCAGAATCAGCTGCAAAAGACATATAGAAAAAAAAGATTAGTATATTCTGAAAAAGCATTACTGTATTAAGCTATCTGAATGTAAAAAGATACCTACTGGCAGAAAAAGCCTCTGAGAGGCACAGGGTTTGAAGAGTTTCTTCCATTCTCTTGCATTCTCCTTGGGAAAAGTGATAGGGTAGATGCTGGAATTAAACCTTGCCCGAACTCTCCGAGGCCACGATTCCAGCTGAAAAAATAAAAAAAACCAAACAAAAAACAGAAAAGCACTAATGTTTAATTGCATCTCTTTTTGAGCTCTTTCATTCATTATGCATCTTTGTCTTTAGAACAAAAAGCACCAAAAACTGGGTAAAGACTTTACTTTCTTCCTTACTTAGTCATAACTGGACACTTAATGCTGTTTCTCCTCTGAAAACAATGAATTGTAGAAGACTAGCTCCTTGATACAGTTTGCAAATGTGTGTTTTTAAGCAGCGGCCCCCAACCCCCGGGCCACGGACTGGTACGAGTCTGTGAGTTGTTTGGTACTGGGCTGCGAGAGTTGAGGCTCGGGTGTGAAATTTATGGTTTTCCGCGTTTTTATCATTATGTTTTTTTTATCATTAGCTCTGTTTCCCTGGGTCTTTTCCCATGTGTTATGAATAAAATTTTTTTGGTACTGGTTTTATTTTGTTGTATTTATCCACGACACCTTAAAGGCCACTCAGTGAAAAAATAGTTGGACATAAACGAGTCTGTGGCGCAAAAACGGTTGGGGACTGCTGTTTTAAAGCAGATATCTTGAAAACAGGAACAGAAAGTGACAAAAGTTACCTGCCATGGAAACCTGGTATTTCCACCGGAAAACAAGACCAACCTCAGGTTTCTTTATAGCATTGTAGCTAAGCTGCCAAAAAGCCATAGATCTGTTGAGCCTTGTATTGTTATAGCTCGCTAAGGTGACTCTGAATTAATCCTCAGGTATGTTTCTACAGGCCAAGGCTGCTAGGATACCTTTCAAGATACATTTAGTAACGCTAATCCTTTTTGTTTGTTTTTTACTTGCTGGTTTCCAAGTGTTTTCTCAAACACAAAGATTTCTCTGTACTGTAAAGGGGCCTGAGATGACCATTGTTGTGAAGTTGCACAGCATGAATAAAAAAAACTCCAAAGGAACAGTTGGGCTATGAGTTGAGATGGGTTGAGAAACATAGCAAATGAAACCACATATGCTTACAGTGTTTCTGAAACTCTTGTGAAGTTCATCCTCAGCAAAGATGTAAAAGTGCAGAGGCTTTTTGCTGAAGAGAACAGCAGACTTCAACATGGTGATTGTTTCCTCTAGCCTGGGGCCACAGGCCACAACAGCCAGGTGACTCCTCTCATCCCTGCTTTCTGCCTTCACTGCAGAGTTTGACCGCTCACTAAGAGTCAAGAGAGAGGTGGAAGAAGAAAAAAATTTAGGTGTTTATTTTTACATTAGAATGGATACACTGGCAAGTGCAAAAGAAAAAGTGAGTCTCGGCTGACTGGTACTCAGCCCTGTAGGATTGGAACTGTCATTAGATTTAACAGAGGGACTCAGAAGAGAACAGTCATTCATACTTTTTGCTGCCTTCAAGTGCTTCTTGTGAATTACTGCTTTCACGTTTGGACATAATGAATGTAGCCTGTCATATTCAATCATTTCCATGTATGCACAGAAATGTTTACTGTATGGAAAGCCCATTAACACAAATACAATAAGCAAAATGTTATATTTTATTCAGACCTCAAATTTGAACTGGTTGTTTCCAGCCTTGATTAAATTATACCACAAAAAACCTTTTATTATACATAAAATGAAAGATTTAATGCTTTAATGCTGTGCTAGTAGCAGGAATGCAAAAACTCAAAAACAGTCACACAGAACACTGTGGATGCAGCAGTTATCAAGCATGTACTCTGAACTGTGGATCTACGAAGTAGGTGAAAAGTGTAAAGCTGGAGGCAGTTGATTATTGCAACATGTATCATTCATAGTTTCACAAAATCAGGCATACCTAAAAGATGATTCCAATAAGCAGTTCACTCCACAAACATCAGCAGGCAGTCTCCAATATGGATTCCAGTAAGAAACTGACTGTGACTTACACCTGACAGAATAGAAACATCATCTTTTGGATCCTCAGAATCAAATCTCTCTCTCGGATATCAGTAGTGTTTTGCGATTTTCATTAAGATTTGTTTAACATGTGGCGGTTCTTTAAATCCAGCCTAAAGCTAACCTTAAGCTTATCGGTTATCTAGCAAGCTAACAGGTGGTAGCTAATGGTTGTTTTCAGATTATGTGGTGAAAAACAGCACAACTAAAACACTGAACATTTTTAACTTATCCAAAACACGCCAAATTACTATTTGTTTGGTAGCTGGCTAACGTAAACTAGGTTTTACAATACATGTATCGGCTCGTACACGCTAGCTGAAGCAAGTAAACTAACGTTAAACTGCAGCGATATGCTAAAGGTGCAAATGAAGCTGTAACAAACAGGTAAAGCTAACTTCTACTAATTTTTGTAGTTTAAGTGTAAAATTGGTTGACACAGCTAGCTAAGCTACCTGTCAAGCCCTTCTTCGCGGTCTCGGAGGCCTTCCAGGCCTGGCCTTTTCCTGAGAAGGTGCCCGGTGTCATGACTTTTCCTGCCGGGTATTCCGTGTTCTTTTACTGTCCACCCGTCTCTGTCCTCTAAGGTGGAGGCTAGCTGATTGAACACATACAAAAAGGAAAAGAAGACGAAGATCATGCACAGGAGAAATGTGTGAAGATAGCATCGCATCTTGCGCTTCAGATTTTATAGGTTAAAGAAACATTTTCATGTTAAGCTTAGCTAGCTATCACACGACATATCACCAGCTAGCTACTTTATCGCATTATTAAGTCAGAAAGTAAGCAGACAGGCACAGTTGGTGTTTACAGTTTCAGCCCCACCCACTTCTGTTACACGTGTTTTGTCTTATCAGCCATGTACCCACACTGCGCCACAGTTTACAGTAGTAAGTGGCACATGCAGGGCAGAGGTGGAGTCATTCACAATTACAGCACACATTGTAGAAAAAAAACCAAAAACCCATAACGATTCTACAATCAGTATCATTCCTTCTTGAACGAAATTCAGGGAACGCTCAAAGCGCCAACTGAATACACGAATAATGAAGTTTTAAACTTAAAAGCTTAGACAAAATAGTCTCCTTTATGAAGTGGTGGTACATATTTAAATCTCCTGTAGTTACTGGTGTATAAGCAGTATTTTTAATGCATTAATGCGCCATATTTTATATCCGTGTCAAATGTGCAATACTTCTCTGAAAAGCAGGGAGGCGTGTGTGTGCGTGCGGGTGTGAATAAACAGGTGGAAAGATGAAAGCATCTCAAAATTGCATTTGTGTTCATTAACTGCAGAAATTTATTTAAGTTCTTTTTGATCATTAAAAACAAAAATAGCCAAATATCTACAACTTACTTTATTCAACATCATTTTACAATATAAACCAGTCTATAGATTAGATCATGCTCAACTCTACCAAGTGAAGGAGAAGCATACCGAGAATAGCTCATCAATATTTGTACTAAAAAGTTACACAGTAAACATTTATTGCATTCAACGGGATTAAAAACAATGACAGCCAGATAAGGCCAGAAAAACCAACAGTGTTATGATTTATGATAATGGTAAAATTATAATGCTTTTTTTTTTTAAAAAAAAAACAACAACAACAAAAAAAAAAAACCCAGAAACATTCTCATCAACAAAGGTTGACATTAAGTGCAAAACACAACAATTTTCAGAGGATGAGCTACAATTGTGAGATGAAGACACATTTCTTCCACAATACATCATTTAATCTGTGCTGTAACGACAAACTGAAAGCGATGCTTGTGTGACACTGAGGTGTTAAACGCAAGTTGCCACAGCACGTGGCGCAGTTCCTCTGACGTCCAGGATTTAATGCTACAGTTCCTTTTCTCAGTTCATCATGATAGATTTTGCTGCAACAGGTCTTTGAACCAAGCAGACACCTTACATATTGACTCCTGAATTGTTTTACTATTGGAAGGCACTGGGGAAAAAAAGTGAATGCTATCATAGTGGCATATATAGTATTATTAAAATAATGTGCATTTTGAAGTTTAATCTCTGACTGAGGTTGTTGAGAGTGCAGGAGAATGGGTTGTGCTGACCAGGGCTGTGGATGTTAGTGAGTCTCTCCGTTAACTGACGAGCTTTCCCCACGGGGCGAAGAGCATCTGGAGACACCTCGTTCAGTATTATCAGAACTTGAGCCGCTCAGATTGTGTTGGTCTCCTGAGGCAGTGGTTACTGGAGTGGATGTGGGTTTGGCTTTCTCCTTAAAGTCTGTGATTATTACAGTCAAGTCTCCAACTGTGACCTCCAGATGCTGGGCGCTGCTCCTGTCTATGTTTTTTAACCTTGGCCTGTTGAAGCAACCCAAAACAAATGGGGTCTAAGTACAGCTTAAAGGGTAAAAAAACATTTCAGTAGCAAAAGAAAAGGAAAAGCAAAAAAGAAAATAAATCAAGGATTACTAAATAGAGTGACCCATTCATTGATTTCTTTGGAAAACAAATTCTTTACCTCATCTTTTTATAGCCCTTCTTTTTCAGTGTAGGTTCTTTATCACTTTTGTCTTTCTCTGATTTTTCTTTCTTCTCCTTTTTGGGATGTGTTGGTGGGGGAAACTGCTGATTTACTTGCTGTGCAACCAGCTGAGAAACAGGCCGGGGTTTTCTAAAAAAACAAAACAAAACAACAAAAAAAAACAAAACTTGGAGTTATATCAATTATTAATCTCTGCCTCTCTTCCACAGTGTCACTAATGCCCTGTCTTCCTCCCCTGACCCCCCAACCTGTCGACGGAGATGTCTGCCCCTCTCTGAGCCTTGTTCTGTCTGAGATTTCTTCCTATTAAAACTGAGTTTTTCCTTTCCTACTGTTGCCAAGTGCTTGCTCCTGGAGGATTACCTAATTGTTGGGATTTTCTCTGTATTATTGTAGGGTCTTTACCTTGTAATATTCTTATGCTTTGAGGTGACTGTTGTTGTGATTTGGTACAACATAAATAAAATTAAACTGAATATTTAGATCACTCAACCAGTAAGTCGGGTGAGTGAGAGGTTTAGACTGCTTGACTGTGTGTATTAGGTAATTAAAACAAATTTGTGTTAAACTCTTGTCATCAGTGTGTTAAAATGGGCTCCACAAGTTGATGTTATCCAAGCAAGTAGAATCATTCAAAGGTTTAATCTTAAACTGCTGAAGCTTAACTGGAGCATTGGAACAAAAAGATAGAATATTACATAAACGACAGTGATTGAATTCACAGATTCATATACATTTCTGATAAACTCTGCAATGTATTTTACAGAGCAACAACTGTAGACCCTCCTTCTCCACCAAGAACCTTTCAGTCTACATCAGCTGGGAAAACGTGTAAAGAGTTTTGCTCTCATGGTACAGCCACGTTTTAGTTTTACTATAATGACACAGACAGCCGCACGCTTGCACCCTATCAGGTGGACTTCTAAGAAGTATAATAGGAATGACGACTTGTCTGTTCACGCCCACAACAGAATTTAATCTCTGAAAATTTAGCGACTTTTTGCTGTTCTCTCACTACTTCTTCAAATTGCCATGGCTTCATTTGGCAGTGAAAAAGGCACTTGTTACAATTCTAATACACTGTGGAATTTGTTTTGTGACAATTCTCAATCTAATTTTGCCATGATGTCTTTAGACTTCTATGTAACCTTCAGTAATGGATTGACCTGACTCTTGGTCCAAGCAAATACATTTACAGTCTCACCTTTGCAATTAATTTTCTTCCTCTGTAGTCTTTCCTACAAGGAACAAACCCTATGCTTTATGTTTACACCTGCAGACACATGGCCAGTGTAGAAACTGGAAAGTACTATGAAGCAAGTTCAACATACCCATGGTATCCATCCGTTACCTAATTTCAGTTATCCTAACAATGGTGATCAAGATAAGTGGTCACAGGAAACTGATTATCAACTTGCTAAATTTAGTCCAAGGTTTCCTGATTTAGGTATAAGCGTGCTTACATGAAAGGGGTGGCATTGTGATCTGGCAGTCACACTTCAACTGAGCGGTTGATGTACAAAAGGAAGAGTAGACTATAATTTTAGAAAAAAATCAGCGATGTGAGATAAAAAAATAACTGTAGACTACCAGACACAATAGGTAAGATTTCAAATGCTTTGGTCAAAAAGACTGGAACAAAAAGGACTAATAAAATTTAGCCTATTTAAAGCTACCCAACCCCCCCCCCCAATAAATTGAAATCCTGCTTCCTCATACGGGCCTATGACATTGACATATTATACTATATGTCATATAGTATATGACATAGTCTGACAATGTGTTAAATATTGATCTGATTGGAGAGTGGTTGGCTTTATTCTGATTTAAGTATTTTGGAAGGTTATGTAAGGCTGTAGAGCTGTACCATAATGAGAGATAATTAAAATTTGGTGTGTCCTCTGTACTATGAATGAGGTGGACACAATATTACAACTACAAATTAAAGTATAATTCAATTGAATGTAATAAAACAAAACAAAGGGAAATACTAAGGTCGTAAGCCCAGCCACCAATAAAAACGCCTAAATAAAGTTGTCACGCGTCAACATCACAAATGTAAAAAAGAAAAAAATTGGGGAAAAAAGGAAAGAATGAAAAGCGACTACGTGAATGAGGTTTCGCACAGCTGTGGGTAATTAAAGCAGTTATGGGGTAGGTCCAGTTTTTCTTACCGAGTTGACGTGCCTTTTCTGACATCACACATCATGCACTTGAACGCCTCAGCGCTGTTCCTGAATGTGCACACGCTGCAGTCCCAGTAACCATCGTCGGAGGAGGGCTTCGATTGCCGCTTTGGCCTTCAGACAGAAACAAAACAAAAACAGAGGGACAGTGGCAGTTTTACAGCGGGAATGGTGATTTCACCAACTACGTGTGCGACTAAGGTTACCGCTGGTGGAAATTAACCCTTCGAGGAAGTAGTTTCTGCTCAGAAGGCAGTCAGTGAAGCAAAGCGAGTCTTCACTTGACACAGGCAGTTGCCCCGTATTAAACCAGCAGCCAGCCGCCATGAACACTTCAGTAAAACGGCTTCATCCATTCACGGTGCTTTGCCTTCACGAATTGTCCGTTTAAGTCTAAATTCAAACACACTAGTGAAAGTTTTACCTCGTGGGACTCTTCTTGTCTCCCATTTTTTGAGAATCGCGGTCTTACAGGACTTGAAAAGGATCGATGTTACAGGTGAAAAGACGCATTTAGCTGCTGCTCAGCTGTCGGAGAAACTCCTGTCGAAGGGCGGTCACGTGCTGCGGGTTTACCCAATCACTTTAAATGTAATCACAAGCGCTATAAATGTGATTAAAAGTCTTATTACTGCAGTAAACCGCATGGAAATGCATAAATGCTATGGTATATTCAATATAGTACGAGACAGGATTTTAAGAAAGAATAGAATCTTTTAGAGTAGGACTAAAAAAATATTTAGGCGTAATTCACTTTAATGTTAATATTTTATGAGATAAAACTCAACCAAAAAGCCTATCGATCTGTTTTGCTATACCCCCCCCCCCCCCCCCCCCCCCCCCCCACAAACTACAAAATACACACGGCGGGGAAATGTGTACTTTACCACAGCTCAGGTACAGATAGCAGAAGAATAAAAAGAGTAAACCAAGAATGTAAAGTCAAGAAATACAAAATAAATAAGATAATACAATATACAATGCAATACAATATATACAACGGTAGCTGAGGTTCTATGTACACGCATACACAGTATGTATTATCGATACAGGGTTGTGGAAATATGCAAGTAATACATTTCAACTATTCTACTACTATGTAAGTAATAGATATCTATAAGTATAGACATGTACTTGAACACATACGTACAAATACACATACATCACATTATTTATTATTGGTTGATTTTTTTCTAGAAGTAAATGATCTCTTAAAATCACTCACATACACACAAACCCTAGTAAAATATGATCTCCATCATCTATGATGATTTATGTTGGCAAAATAAGTGTGCATTTTCGTAAATGGCTGTTTTACTTATCTATTTAGTGTATTTGTGAATGTTTATGTTACTGTACTCTGTGATTTTGTTTCATTTTTCACACGTCCAGTCTGCAAAGTCAATTCAATTCAATTCAATTCAATTTTATTTATATAGCGCCAAATCACAACAAAAGTCGCCTCAAGGCGCTTCATAGATACAGAGAAAAACCCAACAATCATATGACCCCCTATGAGCAAGCACTTTGGCGACAGTGGGAAGGAAAAACTCCCTTTTAACAGGAAGAAACCTCCGGCAGAACCAGGCTCAGGGAGGGGCGGCCATCTGCTGCGACCGGTTGGGGTGAGAGAAGGAAGACAGGATAAAGACATGCTGTGGAAGAGAGACAGAGGTTAATAACAGATATGATTCAATGCAGAGAGGTCTATTAATACATAGTGAGTGAGAAAGGTGACTGGAAAGGAAAAACTCAATGCATCATGGGAATCCCCCGGCAGCCTACATCTATTGCAGCATAACAAAGGGAGGATTCAGGGTCACCTGGTCCAGCCCTAACTATATGCTTTAGCAAAAAGGAAAGTTTTAAGCCTAATCTTAAAAGTAGAGATAGTGTCTGTCTCCCGAATCCAAACTGGAAGCTGGTTCCACAGAAGAGGGGCCTGAAAACTGAAGGCTCTCCCTCCCATTCTACTTTTAAATACTCTAGGAACAACAAGTAGGCCTGCAGAGCGAGAGCGGAGCGCTCTAATAGGGTGATATGGTACTACAAGGTCATTAAGATAAGATGGGGCCTGATTATTTAAGACCTTGTATGTGAGGAGCAGGATTTTGAATTCAATTCTGGATTTAACAGGAAGCCAATGAAGGG
Source organism: Copadichromis virginalis (assembly GCF_057382275.1). Lineage (NCBI taxonomy): Eukaryota > Metazoa > Chordata > Actinopteri > Cichliformes > Cichlidae > Copadichromis > Copadichromis virginalis. The sequence goes on from NC_140624.1 coordinate 18,272,758, forward strand.
AAGCCAAAACAGGAGAAATATGCTCTCTCTTTCTAGTCCCTGTCAGGACTCTTGCTGCAGCATTTTGGATCAGCTGAAGGCTTTTCAGTGAGTTTTTTGGACATCCTGATAATAATGAATTACAGTAGTCCAGCCTGGAAGTAATAAATGCATGAACTAGTTTTTCAGCGTCACTCTGAGACAGGATATTTCTAATTTTAGAGATGTTGCGCAAATGGAAGAAAGCAGTCTTACATATTTGTTTAATATGTGCGTTGAAGGACATGTCCTGGTCAAAAATGACTCCAAGGTTCCTCACAGCGTTACTGGAGGCCAAGGTAATGCCATCCAGAGTAAGAATCTGATTAGATACCATATTTCTAAGATTTTCAGGGCCGAGTACAATAACCTCAGTTTTATCTGAATTAAGAAGCAGAAAGTTAGCGGCCATCCAGGTCTTTATGTCTTTAAGACATTCCTGCAGTTTAACTAATTGGTGTGTGTTATCTGGCTTCATGGACAGATAGAGCTGGGTGTCATCTGCATAGCAGTGAAAATGTATGCTATGTCTTCTAATGATACTGCCTAAGGGAAGCATGTATAATGTAAACAGAATTGGTCCTAGCACTGAACCCTGTGGAACTCCATAATTAACCTCAGTGTGTGAAGAGGACTCTCCATTTACATGCACGAATTGGAGTCTATTAGATAGATATGATACAAACCACTGCAGCGCAGTACTTGTAATACCTACAGCATGTTCTAATCGCTCTAATAGGATATTATGATCAACAGTATCGAACGCTGCACTGAGGTCTAGCAGGACAAGCACAGAGATGAGTCCACTGTCAGAGGCCATAAGAAGATCATTTGTAACCTTCACTAAAGCTGTTTCTGTGCTGTGCTGAGCTCTGAAACCTGACTGAAACTCTTCAAATAAACCATTCCTCTGCAGATGATCTGTTAGCTGTTTGACAACTACTCTTTCAAGGATTTTTGATATGAAAGGAAGGTTGGAGATTGGCCTATAATTAGCTAAGACTGCTGGGTCTAGAGATGGCTTTTTGAGTAAAGGTTTAACTACAGCCAGCTTGAAGGCCTGTGGTACATAGCCGATTATTAGAGATAGGTTGATCATATTTAAGATCGAAGAATTAATTAATGGCAGGACTTCTTTGAGCAGTTTTGTAGGAATGGGGTCTAAAAGACACGTTGATGGTTTGGAGGAAGTAATTATTGAAGTTAACTCAGAAAGATCAATTGGAGAAAAAGAGTCTAACTTAATATCAATGGTACTAAGAGTAACTGTAGATAATATTACATCTGTGGGATGATTATTGGTAATTTTTTCTCTAATGATAAAAATTTTATTTGTGAAGAAGTTCATGAAGTCATTACTAGTTAACGTTAAAGGGATGGTTGGCTCAAAAGAGCTCTGACTTTTTGTCAGCCTGGCTACAGTGCTGAAGAGAAACCTAGGGTTGTATCTTATTCAATGCACACAACTAATAAAAAAAACATTTAAAAAAAAAGGCAAAATGAAAGCAGCTGCATCGAAGTCAAGTAATACATCTCGTATTTTGTTTCCTGCAGCAACACAATAATAAACATTATTTCAGATGTACATCTCAGTAGTTTCTTCAAAACTCAACACTTAAAAAAGTGATTATAATAACAACTGAGGGGAGACCTTCATTGTCCCCTCTTTCAGAGTTAAAAAAACAACAACCCAAAAGTTGTTTTCTTGAGAACATTAGAACTTATCCACATTTACACTTACAACCCTTTTCAAAAAACAATGAAACGAAAATGAAATGAAAATGAAGAGTTAATTGAAAGTAGGGTCCTGAAGGTTATATTTGCAACAACAAATATAAGAGTTTGGTAAGGATGAGATTTTGGAGGTTACTGTAAGAAGAGGAGCTGTTTTAAACTCAAGGAAGGGTAGTATCATTTTAAGTAAACACTCTTTAGTCACAAGTTTGGTTTAGTCTTATTTTAGTCAAAAATATAGCTTAAATGATTTTTCTTATTAAACATTGCAGAGAGTTTAAGAATAAAACAAATCAATGACCATTAAAGACGGTTATCATGTAGGACTAGGCTTATTATACTGTATATAACGTAAATTGTATTCTGATTTGTATACTCCGGCGCGCTAGGTGGCGCTATGAGATGGCATGAACGTTGTTATTAAATTTGTTCAAAATAGAAAACAAGAATCAGTGCAGGGTGGTGCTTTGCAGTGTTGCTGGGGTTGTTTTGGTTTTACTTTTGAATAGTTTGGACTTTCGTATAATTTGTATCTATTTATGGGAGCCTTTTTGCGATAGGAGGATTCTATAATGTGGACGTCGCGGTGAGAGACATAGAAATCACTACTTGGTGAGTTTCTGAAGACCTCGCCTCATGTGTTAGCTTAGCTAGTTAGCATTGGTAATAACATAGATAAAACAGCTATGTCCTTGATTTAGAGCAGCATAATACAAAAAACTGGCAGAGTCACGTATTTAGTATTTAACAGAAATGGCCTTATGATGTGGTCTCGCATGGTTTGCTTTCCCCAAATACTTTTTTCTTTCTTACAGGTTCATCATTCGCAACTGAAACATCTTGAAAATACCAGACGGAGAACCAAAAACATTCTTTTGGTAGTAAGTAAATATACTAACTTTTCGGTGCGTTACTGGTACATTATAATACAGATCTGAGCTCATAAGGGAACGTTTTTGGCTCTTCTACTGTGTTCAGTGCCCTGAGCAAGTTCATTTGAGACTGCGATATATTGTTATGCGTTTCTCAATCTCTTAAGTTTCCAAGGATGGATTCATTTGTCTCTGTCTGTGTAGACCCTCATCCGTTTTCTTAAACTCTTATCAAACCCTTGACCAATTCACTGGTGGGTGGAGCCTGTCCCAGCTGACAGAGGATGAGAGGCAGGGGAGACTCTGAACAGGTCACCAGGCATAATAGGAGTAACACAGATTTACAGATAACAAAACACTCTAAGATCCACATTTACTAATCTCCAACTAACTCAACAGATGACTTGACTGTGGCAGGATACCGGTGTAAAGGGGGAGCAGGCAAACTCCACACACAAAAGGCTCGAGCTGAGCTTGGGGTTTTATCCCAGAGTACTTACAGTGCCACCCTGTGTTAACTTACATGCCTTTGTTATTTCCTCTAGTTTGATGAGATGGGATTTTGCCAAACATCAAGTAGTGATTTAAAGCCATCAGATCTCTGGATTTAAGCACTCTAGTCTTTAAAAAAAAAAGACAAGAGAGAAGACAAGAGAGACACTTGTGCATGGCAGCTGCAGGCTTCAGCACAAATTCTCATTATGTGATAAGTCATCCCTTTGGCCATCAAAACCATAAAATCTAATCCATAAGCAATGAACATTTGCATGAATCAGTATAGACTTTAAAGCCTATTTTCACCAATGTTTTGATTAGCAGAAGACTCGCTCTGCCTCCTGAGCTATAACTACCCTAAATGTTTACATGCGTGGTTTTCAGACATATATTGTAGAGTAGAGCAGGGCGATATGGCCAAAAATATTTATCACGATATATATTTGAAAATTTGCGATAACGATATAACCGACGATATAATTGATGCGAGACAAAATACAACTCCACAACATTACTAGCGCAAAAAGACAACCTTCCATTTATTTTCACTTAAACAAGAAGCTGGTTTTTATGTACATTAAAGCTTTATAAAAATGTAACAGTGCAAATGCAAATTCCTTGCTGAAAGTTTAACCAAAAGGCATTTCCAGTAGAAATGGGCTGACATATCCTGAGCATAACCATGTATAATATCCACTGAAGTTAAAAAGAGGTGCTTTGCAACATTAAACTGCAGTGTGCAGTATGTATTTTTCAGACCATAAGGTGCACGGGATTATAAGGCACATTAAGCGAAACAAAGCAGTCAGATAAATCAAACTTTATTAAAGAATCAGAATCAGAATCAGAATGGGGTTTATTGCCAGATGTTGAGGTTTACAACATTAGGAAATTGCTGCGGTGCTTCAGTGCAAACAGTGTCATAAATAGCACTTAAATAGACATGAAAAAAATAAATAAAATAAAATAAAAGTAAGAATAAGAATTAAAAGTGCTATGTAGAAAGATATGTGCATGAGTGCAGGTGGTGATCAGTGCCAAACATGAAATGATGCAGTGACACAGCGTAGGGTCATGTGTTAGTGGCGGGGACAGTCATATGGTTATTGTTCATGTGTCCAACAGCAGAGGGGAAGAAACTGTTCTTGTGGCGAGAGGTTCTGGTGCGAATGGACCGGAGCCTCCTGCCTGAGGGGAGCAGGTCAAACAGACTGTGTCCAGGGTGAGAAGGGTCAGCTGAGATCCGGGCTGCACGCCGCAGTGTCCTGGAGGTGTACAGGTCCTGCAGAGATGGGAGTCTGCAGCCAATCACCTTCTCAGCAGAGCGCACAACACGCTGCAGTCTCTGTTTGTCCCTGATAGTGGCTCCAGCGTACCACACGGTGATGGAGGAGGTGAGGATGGACTCGATGATTGCAGTGTAGAACTGCATCATCGTCCGTGTTGGCAGGTTGAATTTCTTCAGCTGCCTCAGGAAGTACATCCTCTGCTGGGCTTTCTTGATGACGGAGGTGATGGTGGGCTCCCACTTCAGGTCCTGGGTGATGGTGGTACCCAGGAAGCGGAATGAGTCCACAGAGGTGATGGGGGTGTCAGTCAGGATGATGGGGGGGAGTGGGGCTGTGTGCTTCCTGAAGTCCACAATAATCTCCACTGTCTTCTGGGCATTCAGCACCAGGTTGTTGTGGCTGCACCAGGTCACCAGACGTTCAACCTCCCTCCTGTAGGCAGACTCATCCCCGTCCGAGATGAGCCCAATAACGGTGGTGTCATCTGCGAACTTGATTAGCTTGACAGACTGGTGGGTGGAGGTGCAGCAGTTGGTGTACAGGGAGAAGAGCAGAGGAGAAAGAACACAGCCCTGAGGGGAGCCGGTGCTGATGGTCCGGGAGTCCGAGACATTCTTTCCCAGCCTCACATGCTGCTTCCTGTCCGTCAGGAAGTCAGTGATCCACCGGCAGATGGGATCAGGCACATTCATCTGGGAAAGCTTGCCTCGGAGATGGTCTGGAAGGATGGTGTTGAAGGCAGAGCTGAAGTCCACAAACAGGATCCTGGCGTAGGTTCCTGGGGAGTCCAGATGCTGCAGGATGAAGTGTAGGGCCATGTTGATGGCGTCGTCTACAGACCTGTTGGCTCTATATGCAAACTGCAGGGGGTCCAGAAGGGGGGCCGTGAGGGTCTTGAGATAGGAGAGAACCAGGCGCTCAAATGACTTCATGACCACAGATGTCAGAGCCACGGGTCTGTAGTCATTTAGTCCAGTGATCCTAGGTTTCTTGGGGACAGGGATTATGGTAGAGGACTTGAAGCAGGCAGGCACATGACATGCCTGCAGTGAGGAGTTAAAAATGCCAGAAAACACTGGGGCCAGCTCGTTTGCACAGTGTCTGAGGGTGGCAGGAGACACACCGTCTGGGCCGGGAGCTTTCCGAGCATTCAGACTCCTAAACTGCTTCCTCACATCTGCTTCATGAATATGAAGAGTTGTGGTGGGAGGAGGTGGTGTGAAATCCTCTTTTGTGTGGGGTGAGGAGGCGGGTGTTGCAGGTGAACAGTTTGAAGGTGGTGATGGCTCTATGGAGGGGGGAGAGGTGGGGGAATGAGTGTCCAAAGTGTCTCTATTGTTGGGGTCGTTGGAGGTGTGAAGGCTGCCTGATGGCTCGTCAAAACGGCAGTAGAAGTCGTTAAGGGTGTTGGCTAAGAGCAAGTCATCAGTGGAGTGGGGGGTTTTAGGCTTGTAGTTTGTAATATTCCTAAAACCTTTCCACACAGAGGCCGAGTCATTCTCTGAGATCTGCTGCTGCATCTTCTCAGAGTGCTGATGTTTAGCAATGTCCACTTCTTTAGTGAACCTGTACTTGGCCTCTCTGTAGCAGTCCCTGTCTCCGCTTCTGAACGCCTTTCTCTTTTCCAGCCACAGCTTTTTGAGTTTAGGAGTAAACCAGGGTTTGTCATTGTTATAACTCACCCTGGTGCGTGATGGCACAATGCTGTCCTCACAGAAGTGGATATAGGAGGTGACAGTGTCCGTAAACTCGTCCAAGCTGTTAGAAGCAGCCTTCATTGTGTCCCAGTCTGTGGTCTCCAAACACGTGCGAAGCTCCTCCACAGCCTCGTTGCTCCACAGTTTTTTGGTCCTCACGACAGGTTTGGAGAGCTTCAGCCTCTGTCTGTACGCGGGGATCAGGTGGATCATCACGTGGTCAGAAAGTCCGAGTGAAGCGCGGGGCACCGCGCGATAGGCCCCACTGATCGTGCTGTAGCAGTGGTCCAATGTCCTCTCCTCTCTGGTCGGGCATTTAATATACTGCTTGTATTTCGGAAGCTCATGGCTCAGATTGGCTTTGTTAAAGTCCCCAAGAGCAATGATGAGAGAGTCCGGGTATGTCCGCTCCATGTGGAGAATCTGCTCTGCGAGTGCGCACTGAGCTGCTTGCGCATCCGCGTCTGGCGGGATGTAAACAGCGGCCAGGATGAATGAAGCAAACTCCCGCGGAGAATAAAACGGTTTGCAGTGAATAAAAAGGTATTCCAGAGAGGGAGAGCAGTGCTGAGCAATCACTGTTACATCTGTGCACCAGCCACTATTGATGTAGAAGCAGACACCTCCACCTTTGGTTTTACCGGAGAGAGCGGCCTGCCGGTCCGCGCGCAGCAGATGAAAGCCCTCCAGCTTGAGCGCGCAGTCCGGGATGTTCTCACTGAGCCACGACTCCGTAAAACATAAGACACAGGAGGAGGCAAAGTCTCTGTTCATGCTTCTCATCAGGGCCAGTTCGTCTATCTTATTCCCGAGTGAGCGTACATTAGAAAGGAAGATCCCAGGAAGGGCCGTTCGCAGTCCGCGTCTCCTCAAACGCACGAGTACGCCGGCCCGCTTACCTCTCTTTCGACGTCTCACTTTCCTGATCAGAGTCTGCAGTAAATCTGCCGCAGATGCGACAAATATTGGAAATAAATCCACAGGCGTTGTAGTCCTGCAGTTAAGGAGCTCTTCTCTGGTGTAAGAGTATCCAGAGGAGTGCCCAGACACAGAAGAAATGCACAAAATCAAAACAAAAGTAACGCACTGAAGCACCAGGGCATCCATACGCGGCGCCATCTTGGTTTCATTAAACTCATTCTTCTTGCTTCCTCCACTTCTGTACCATTGATTCATTAATGTTGAATTCTCTGGCAGCTGCTCTATTCCCATGTTGTTGCAGTCTATTAATGACTAACCTCATATTGTGGATGGATCATCTCAGTTGTTCTCCTGACTGAAGTTTGGTCCGTTTACAACATCCTGCCATGCGATTGCATTTGTCTCTAACCATGAAGAACCTTCACGTTAACTTTTATAAGTGGAAAAGTGTTAGTGTTCGTCCTCCAGCTTCACTGTTTATGTTATGCTAACATAGCTGTGTCGCTAGCGATCACGTAGCACATCATTATATACCAGCTAGCCCAACTTCAGTAACCCTACAAACGTCACTGCTGTTTAGTTTCCTGTCTTCATTTATGTTGGAAGTGATAGCAGAGCTGTACGTTTGAATTTTTTCAGAAATCTCTCAGTCAGAACATGCTATATCATGCTTAGGTAACTAGCGAAACTAGCGAGCTAACTTCCGCTAGCTTCCTGCTAACTTCTAACTCCGTTAAATGTAATAACTTTAGTTTTCATGGATGCCTGGAAGTTAAACTTCATAGTTACACCTGGTAAAGCAGCAATGCTGATCGTTTTATTAAAGATGAAAGAATTTAGACAGTTTTTAACTCTAAGTGATGCTGCAGTGTTGTTTGACCTGAAGCATACGGAGTTTAGGACCCAGATTACTCCCAGATTTAAGAGCATCTTAGTCCGACAAATATGACAATAACAACGGCCGCTTGCATGTTCTGCAAAAAAATGTGCTTTGTCGTGTATCTGACGGACAAACACCAAACCAGTTCCACATCACGGAAGTTGCACCATTTTTACAAACCAATTCTGGTTCATCTGTTTCACTCAACAATCGGCCATGTGCGTATGAAAACAAAGGCACTGCGCATGCGCGTTTTACTCCCATTCTATCACGATATTTCATTTTCCTATCGTTGCCTAACATTATACCGGTATTACCGTGAACGGTATAATATGGCCCAGCCCTATTGTAGAGTCTGCTTGAAATGATGTCTGTGCCAAGAACATCACTTTTGAGAACTCACAAAACACCATGAAGTGAAGTTTTTGTTCTAGTCTAGTTTTTCTAGCTAGAATAGTTTGAGAGATCATCAGGCATCCATTTCAGTTTTCTTTTTTTTTCTATCAAAAGTCTTTTTATTAGACAAAGGTTTGAATGCAAAGCATACAATAATGCAAAATGCAGAGAAAAAAACAAAACAAAAAACAACAACAAACAGACTCATAAAAAAAAAAATTAAGAGGGGGGGGGAATGCACTAGCATCCTCTGCTGCGCCAGCATTAGCACAACTCTCGGCAGTAAGGTTTTTCTCAGTTTGTCTCCTTCCCTTGGACATCCTTCCAATGTCACACACATAAATGACCCGAAAAGTTCGTGTCTAACAGCAAAACGGGGCTCAGAAAGTAAAATTTAAAATTTTAGTTTTCTATATCCTGTTCATATCACACTACCTGATAAGGGTTGTCTACAGGCTGGGTTCCCTGAGTTTAAGAGGAGTAGTGAAAGAATCGTGTGTGTAATCATCAAACCTTTTTTCCCCTGCCTTACATAAAGAGTAGAATATCTCTGATCAGAATCAGAATCAGAAAGGGTTTTATTGCCAAATGTTGAGCGGGTTTACAACATTAGGAAATTGCTGCGGTGCTTCAGTGCAAACATACTGTTATAAATACTGTTATAAATTAAGCTTAAATAGACATGAAAATAAAAATGAGAATAAGAATTAAAAGTGCTAAGTAGATAGATAGATATATACATGATATATACATGAGTGCAGGTGGTGATCAGTGCCAAACATGGAATGATGCAGTGAACACAGCGTAGGGTCATGTGTTAGTGGTGGGAACAGTCATACGGTTACTGTTCATGTGTCACAGCAGAGGGGAAGAAACTGTTCTTGTGGCGAGAGGTTCTGGTGCGAATGGACCGGAGCCTCCTGCCTGAGGGGAGCAGGTCAAACAGACTGTGTCCAGGGTGAGAAGGGTCAGCTGAGATCCGAGCTGCACGCCCCAGTGTCCTGGAGGTGTACAGGTCCTGCAGAGATGGGAGTCTGCAGCCAATCACCTTCTCAGCAGAGCGCACAACACGCTGCAGTCTCTGTTTGTCCCTGATAGTGGCTCCAGCGTACCACACGGTGATGGAGGAGGTGAGGATGGACTCGATGATTGCAGTGTAGAACTGCATCATCGTCCGTGTTGGCAGGTTGAATTTCTTCAGCTGCCTCAGGAAGTACATCCTCTGCTGGGCTTTCTTAATGACGGAGGTGATGGTGGGCTCCCACTTCAGGTCCTGGGTGATGGTGGTACCCAGGAAGTGGAATGAGTCCACAGAGGTGATGGGGGTGTCAGTCAGGATGATGGGGGGGGGTGGGGGGTGGAGCTGTGTGCTTCCTGAAGTCCACAATAATCTCCACTGTCTTCTGGGCATTCAGCACCAGGTTGTTGTGGCTGCACCAGGACACCAGACGTTCAACCTCCCTCCTGTAGGCAGACTCATCCCCGTCCGAGATGAGTCCAATAACGGTGGTGTCATCTGCAAACTTGATTAGCTTGACAGACTGGTGGGTGGAGGTGCAGCAGTTAGTATACAGGGAGAAGAGCAGGGGAGAAAGAACACAGCCCTGAGGGGAGCCGGTGCTGATGGTCCAGGAGTCCGAGACATTCTTTCCCAGCCTCACATGCTGCTTCCTGTCCGTCAGGAAGTCAGTGATCCACCGGCAGATGGGATCAGGCACATTCATCTGGGAAAGCTTGCCTCGGAGTAGGGCTGAACGATTATGGAAAATAATCTAATTGCGATTTTTTGCCCCAATATTGCGATTGCGATGCGATATGCGATTATTTTTTAAGGTCTTTGTCTTCTGTATTATTAAACAAAGACAAGCAATACATCATATAGTATGGCCAATACTATATTACATTAATTTTAAACTGTTCTTTCCTGGAAGACAGACCTCTGTTATGATGACATGAGGTGATGCATGAATTGATGACTGACATTTTTATTTAACTTTGTCAATCACAACAGTATATTTGAACATACACAATAGTTTATTTTTAGCTTACAAACATCTGAGCATAAAGTGCTGACAAGGAACCCTGGTGTAAACATTAAAATGAAAGTCAGTACAATGTGCAGATTGCAGAAATATACATAAAAAAAATCAGTGGCTTTACCACACTCAGTTTTTCGACATCTGTGAACTACTAGACAGTCATTCAATTAAAAAATAATATTAAATAAATAAAACTAATAAATAAAAAATACACACATCTTACTGATCTCTGCAGTCAGTAACATTACACATAAAGTGCAAACATAATAGCAATTGTATAAACACACACACAAACACGCCTTTAAAATTTAAAGGCGTGAAATTGGACGGTCTAGTTCTGATTAGCGTCACCGCTGTCTCGGTGGAGTTTAATAAACTCGGCCGTCTGCTTCTTGCTATCTAAAATATAACCAGACACTGGTGTAAATTCTCGACTGTCTCATACTTCTGTTTAATAAGTTTTCTGTTTGACGTTTAGTCAGCTGTGTGAAAACCAAGGAGGAACCCACCCGGGGGATTAATAAAGTTTTATTTTATCTAATCTAATAACTTTAATCTCAGCCAAACCGATTTACTCACGAACAAACAAAACACTGAAAAAAGCCCAACAATAACATTTTTAGGTTGTCTAAGTGACTTATATATTACGTTTAACCCGAGCAGCGAAACTCCGCGGTGATCTGAAAATGATGTGCCGGGAGTTGTGCCGTTCTCGGCCGCATCAGTAACCCTCGAGCTCCCGGCTAGCTGTCGAGCTGGTGGGTAGCAGACGCCTCTGAAAACGTCGAAGCACTTTTGCAAATATGGGATATCTTGATAAACCGAGCAGATATTTGATGTTTACACAACTACTTTCTCGCCTGAAAATATGTTAAAAGTTTATTTTGTGACCCAGAAAGATTAGTATGAGTAATTTTAAAACTTAGTAGCGGCCGCCATTGCTGGAAACTGGAGTTTGGCTGGGCCGCGCTATGAATTCTGGGATATGGTAGTAATTTGGACAGCCTTCGGCACGTCGCCGTGACGTAATCGGTCTACAAATGCGGCCTCAGGAGGATGCAGCCCATGAATTTGGACATGTCCAGAGTATAATTGCAGCCTTTGCGGTTAGAAAATTGCACTTGATCATGTCGCGATATTATCGCAAATGCGATATATCGTTCAGCCCTACCTCGGAGATGGTCTGGAAGGATGGTGTTGAAGGCAGAGCTGAAGTCCACAAACAGGATCCTGGCGTAGGTTCCTGGGGAGTCCAGATGCTGCAGGATGAAGTGTAGGGCCATGTTGATGGCGTCGTCTACAGACCTGTTGGCTCTGTATGCAAACTGCAGGGGGTCCAGGAGGGGGGCCGTGAGGGCCGTGATGACGAGAGATCATTGATGTATTAAGATCATTCTTTAAAACGTTGTCTTTATTTTGGCTGACTGTAGAGCAATGTTATAATAGTGTCTATATTGATAAACAGCTATTTAATCCCCTTTTTTAAAATGTTTTTTTTTGTTGTTGTTTTTTTGCAGTGGCATATCGACATGGCCGAAAATCATTTATTAGAGAAGCATATGAAGAACACTTCTTACCAGTGGATGGAAGAGAGGTGAGAGAATGTGCTTTTCATGACTAATTCATTTGTATTTAGTGAAAAGAATTTTATTAGTAGGAATCTCTGGTGTTATGATGTTATCATTACTATAGTCTTGTAGACAGAGTATGTATGTGTTGATGAGTATTTGACCACTTTTTAGGAGGTCAGTGTTCTTTCCAAGTCTTTTGACACTCAGAAATTTTAGACATGTTTCTCTTATTCTATTTGATGCTGCATTAAGGATAGTATGCTCTGAAATATCAAATGTGTTGTGCTGTTATTTCAGGTGACAGTTCAGCGGGTTGTAAATATTGTCGAAAAGAGGTCCCACATGCCACGGCCGGGAGTGGAATTAGACAGAAGATTTAATGATGATCCATGGTATGGAAGTCCTCGTGATTACCATGATGGAAGAGGCTATTCTGAGGACGGCAGTTATCCAGCGAACAATCAACGAGGCTTTGATGAAAATCTCAACTTGGGCAATTTCCGTAGAAATTCCTCTCCCCACCAAAGTGTACGATAAACTTGATTTGCAAATGTGGTTCAGAAACCTGAATCTGTGTTGTGTTAAATCTGCATTTGTGGCCTTTCGCCATTAAAGTTACTGAAATTGTGATTTTTTTTTCTTTTTTTCAGGAGGCACCGTATTCTCAGCAGTGTTATAGCAAAGATGATTTGAGGCATCAGTTAAGCTCAAGGTAGTATGTTCATTCTTTTTGTTTTTTTTAAGGTATTCAATTTGTCAACAATTTTTGCTTTTTATATTTCGTCTTCATTACTTTGTGTCAGATCTCAACTCTGATGAATTCTTTGTGTAATCCATTCTATTGACCACTAGATGGTGGCAGAGTTCTGTCTTTTAAAAAGTAAGCTCAATCAAAAGTTTGAACACACCTTCTCATTTCATGGTTTTTCTTTATTTACATGACTGTTTACTTTGGAGATTCTAACTGAAGGGATCAAAACTATGAATGAACACATATGGAATTATGCAGTAAACAAAAAGTTTGAAAAACATCAAAAAAGTTTCTTGAAAACAGCCACCCTTTGCGTTGATTTCTGCTTTGCACACCCTTGGCATTCTCTCGATGAGCTTCATGAGGCAGTCATCTGAAATGGTTTTCGAAGAGTCTTGAAGGAGTTCCCAGAGACGCTGAGCACTTGTTGGCCCTTTTGCCTTCACTTTGCGGTCCATCTCATCCCAAACCATCTTGATGGGGTTTAGGTCAGGTGACTGTGAAGGCCAGCACATCTGGTGCAATACTCCATCACTTTCCTACTTGGTCAAACAGCCCTACACAGCTTGGAGGTGTGTTTGGGGTCATTGTCCTGTTGAAAAATAAATGATGGCCCAACTAAACGTAAACCGGATGGGATGGCATATTACTGCAGGATCCTGTAGTAGCCGTGCTGGTTCAGTGTACGTTCAGTTTTGAATAAATCCCCATCAGTGTCGTCAGCAAAGTACCCCCACACCATCACACCTCCTCTTCCATATTTCATGGTGGAAACCATGCATGTAGAGACCATCCCTTCACCTTTTCTGCGTCGCACAAAGACACAGTGGGTAGAGCTAAAGATTTCAAATTTGGACTTATAAGATTAAAGCACAGATTTCCCCTGGTCTAATGTCCTTTCTTTGTGTTTCTTGGCCCAAACAAATCTCTCCTGCTTATTGCTTTTCCTTAAAAGTGGTTTCTTAGCAGCTACATCAGCAGACACTCTTTTCTCGTTGGCCACTTCGACATACCACCAGTTTATAGGCCCAAGCCTCACTTTCAAGGAGTCATACCAGGCTACAGAAGGGGACAAAGGCCACTAGTGTCTACTCACTAAGTCAGACAACCCCACCCTGAGAGGAAAAACAGCTGGACACTCTGTCCACAGTTAAACACCCACCCACCCACACAAACACACACCCATATACACATACATGTCTCTGACACTCTGAGCAGCAGGTCTTATTTAATTTCTGGCCTTATTTTCCTAAAGTTCCTAATATTCCTAAATGAATATTAGATAATTTCAGGTTGTCATTTAATCTTGAATATGTATGATGCAGTAATTCTGTTAAGTGCATATTATTTAAAGCTTGTGAAGGAATGCCTGGCATTAAAAAAGCATTTTGCCAGCTTAAATTGTAAGCTCATATATCACATTTTTAAATTTGCCCCTTCTGTTTTTTTTCATGCTGACACTGCTGGATTGCCACGTTAGATTTATCATAATTTGTAAAATGCTGACAGTGACATTGTAGATGAACTTTAAAATGAGGCATTTTGGTAAAATTGTAAAAACCCAGAATGCACAGAGTGGTCATACAGTATGTAGTACAACCTGCCTTCTGTGTAATTCTAAACTAAATCTATAGTTTTTGTTTAATGAAAAAATACTTTAAAATCAAGTGAATATTTTCACAGTTAATTACCAGATTCCCCACTTATATCAGTCTCACCCACTGCACAACAACTAAAGAAGGAATTCTGTACTGTTTAACTGTAAAATTACAAAGACGCCCATTTAATTTGACTTGCTTGTGTAATTACTGAGCCTTTATGTGAACTTTGGATCTGTCAGGTGTTTCTGTGAGTAGAAAAGGAGGGTATTTTAAACAAAGATTGCAATGACTAAAAATTTCAGTATTGATCCTATTTGTGTCACAATGCATAGCCAAGAGTTCTGTCAGTTCCTCAGCAGCACTGGTGTAATATTGCTCCACAATCAGAACTGTGTAAATGAAGTGTTTAGTTTAGAGAAAGTTTATGCTTCTGGTTGTTCTGCCAAGGTACAGCTCATTTTTTTTGAGTCATTTCATCATTACCAAAGAGCTGGAAGTCAGATTCGTTTTATGTAAAGGTTACTAACGAGGCCAAGCTGACAAATGTAAAATTACTCTTACAATCCCAGCACAAGATATAAACTCTAGGTACTCTTTGCTCCGTAAGACCGAGCAGGACTCATGCAGACGGGGAATAAAGACACAGCTCAGGCACTAATTAGTCGCTCTCTAAATTAAAAGTTGCCTGCGTGGATAAATATACAAATTACTATTATTACTTACTGGAAATTATACATTTAACTCTTGACTATAAGAATGAAGAGCACTCATGTGCAGACATGAACCTTTGAATGTATGTCATTTGTCTGTGAACGCATGTCTGATAAACGCTTTACTCTCTTTTGTTGTTTTCTGACTTCTAAATAAGATACACAAGCTTTTTTCTACCTTTAATGTTTGTTTTGGACGGCATAAAATGACAGTGTTTGGCAAATGGCATGCTAAGTCTGCTACTTCAAACAGGCCATGAGTCGTAAAGGTTTGAGCCCTTGTTAGACCTGCTTTTTGTTTGAGATGAGGATTGGGTTCAAGCAGAGGTCGTGACAGCCAGGTGCCTTTAAATTGTTCTGGAGGTTATTTGAACACAAGCTTTGAGTTTGGAGAATTGTGAAGTCGATGTGTAAGGAACTATGGTGATTTAATTATGCTGGGGCTATCAAATGTTGCAAAAATGCTCCGAAATTGTATTTAATGGTAAATAAAGAACAGATTTAGTGTCAGTGCGTTCTTACTGTAGCTACAGGCTGCATGAAATTGAGGACAGATCATAGTGAGGGAAGACCATAATCAGTCCATTTTCCAGCCAACAGTTGCTTTTGCCAAAGTGGAAGATTGCCTTAGTTCCAGAAATTTATCAGTACCCCACGGAGTCTTTCAAGTCTTTTTCATTAGTTTTCCTGCTTCCATCACCAATCTGACGGAGTCACTGATGCATAACCTGCACATTTGTTTTTAATACCAGCAATCGTAACTAAAACAGCATTTTGAACTCAACTTTCATAGATTACGTTAAATGTGCTTCTAACTAAACTGCTTCATTTGCTAGTGCTTAAATCTGCCTTTTTTCCTGTTGTGTTCTGTCTTAGAAAGAGTGGTCGAGGACACCCTTTTCGCAACAGAGGTCGGGGAGGCCCTACTCAAAGGTCAGTGCGCGACAGAAAAGCCAAGTCAGTGCCCTCACGTGCATTTCTGGGTGTTGACATCCTCTTAACTGTTTGCAAACAAAGCTTGAATTTGGAATATGAATTACGATCCAGTCTTGATGCATGTTCAGTTATTCAGATAAGGAAACCACAGAAAGTCGATTCTGTTCATCTGGATGTAACATTGTCAGTGGGAAAAACATTTTGTCACTCTTCCAAGTGGCTTCTTTTTTGTTATCCAAGTGCTACTTCCAGATGAACACAATCTGGGATATCTTTGTGGGATACATTACAATCAGTTATATAAAGAGAAATCCAGTTTGCCTTTTGTGTAATCCTTTTCTATGCATACAGTAAGCAGTTTGTTTGGTCACCAGTATTTATGGCATTAGTTTGCTCTCCATAGAAAGGACCATGATGAGTACAGGAACCCTCAGCCTACAGTTATTGTGCGAGATCGCTCTCCTGGAAGAAGGGAAGGCCAGCCGCCTCTTCGTTCCGGATCAAACATCAAAAACTTCTCACCTGATGGGGACAAAAGCTACACGTATCAGCAGGGACAGCAAAAGCGTAAGTGTAAAATCCTCTGAGGATGCCAAATAGCTCATTTTAATGATTTTGATAATGCCCGCATACCGATTCACAGCGGGATTAGCTAAAAGATGCCAAAGGAAGTGTGTGTAGAGAGAACTGGTCACCAAGGGTCAGTCTATGAAAACAATACCTTGATATTCACATGGATGATCACCGGTTGTTCAACGTCACATTTGCATTTGAACTCTTTCTCATAGTCCACTTTATGTGTATAGTCCAACATCAATTCTTCTCCTCGACCTATAAGTTGAACTTGCTCTTGTGACCCGGTGTGGCAGCAGATAGTAGGACATCTAATAACAAAGCACATTCTTTGATTTTGCATGAGAAAAACCTAAAAGCCCATTGATAGGTTGAGAGTTGTGAAGTTGCCTTACCTAATACAGCACTTTTTGTGCAACTGTTATATCCTTTGAAGTGAAACTAGAAATCACTCCCAATTTTACAAAGATAATTAAAATGTCTAAACAAATTAAGCCGCTTCAGGTGAAACATCTGTTTTTCAGAGGTGGTGTGTAATGTGTGGGGTCAGGGTGTGCTGAAAAATGTTAGGGTGGTAATTAGGCTAACACCAAACACACTTTCAGAGGCTGGGAAAAGGGTACCCTTAGCTTGGGGTGGTTTGGCTTTGGCTCTACCCTGACCTCTTTTTTTAGTCAGAATGTATTAAATACACTAGCTTAAAACTGTCTTCAGAATCACACTGGGTGTGTCATTTTACTCAGTTTCACTTTTGTGACTTTTATAGGCTTCAGAAATATCATTTTCAGTGCTGAGCCAGTGAAATTTATGAATGTTTTAAAGAGATCTGACACAAGCAGAGTTATTAATTTAAAGATAAGATAAGATAACCTTTATTAGTCCCACACGTGGGAAATTTGTTTTGTCACAGCAGGAAGTGGACAGTGCAAAAGTTATGACGCAAAAATTAGAATACAATAAGAATAAATACAGTACACAGCTGTACAGAATAGAATAAAATAATATACTATATACAGTAGAATAAAATAGAATAAAAATATACAATAAGATAAAAATAGAATACGAATGCTATATACAACAAAGCAAGAAGTGTGGACAATAATTTCTCCACTTCTTTGATTTCTGAGAGGCTTAAATGTATTTATGTGTTAAAAGCTGAGCTTCATGTTCTACAGCCCTTTGAAAATGTAATAAAACAGTGAGAAAACAGATGCACCTCCCTGCTCCACTACCATCTGGGATGTTAATTAGAGCAGCACAGCAAAGTACTCAAAAAGTGTGTTTGATTATAGGGCACACTGGGCTTTGTCATGAACACAAAAGGTTTAGTTCAAGTACATTTTTACAGTCAATTGTTGTCAGGTACATATAACAAATTTTCTCACATTCTGAAATAAGCAATACAAGTACACTTACTTTATGTAGCATTTGGCTGTGAGTCTAAAAATGAGAACTATTCTGCATTAAACTACTTCCATTACATGAATGTTTGTGCTGTTTATATGAGCAGTTATAACATTAAACTGCATATGGATTATGGCAGACTGGCGCTCATGTAAGAGTGTGTAATAGCCCACAATAGCTTTAGGCTGTTATAACTAGCTCTGCACTTAACATGGTTCATTATTATTATAAGTGCTTGACTTTCACACTGTAGTTTTTCTGTTTGCTCTGAGCAACATTATCGCAGTATCTAACCTTTTTGCGGCGAAAGTTGGTGCCATCTGGAGACTCCATAGTCCCACAGCAAAACACCAATTAGCTTTCATCTCAGATCAATTAAATCAAAATGAGAAGTATCCTTCATTAAAATAAACAGCTAGCTTCTATTTGTTTTTTTGTTTGTTTTTTTTCTAGACACACTGGAGCCAAAGACGGCAATATTTCAGTTTAGGCACAGCTGAACTCCATGACCACTATTGTGTAGGAGGCTCCAACAAGGGAGTATTAAAAAAAACTGTGACTTGTACTTTTCAGCTGCTTCATAAGGCTGTGGTAAATTGTTCACTGTGATAAGTGAGGTACTGTCTCATGTCTCACTGTAAAAACAAATTTTCCTCCAGGATATCTTTTAAAAATATTTTGTGGTGTTTTACCATTATTGGGCATTATAGTAGGGAGAGTTTGGTGTCTGTAGAAAAAGAAGACTAAACAACAACAAAAACCAGATTTTAAATCATGTATTTATGGGTACTAACGTGTATTTTTTGGGTCCCTCTGTGTAACATTAGTCAGATGTATGATAGTTATCTCAGGATGCTTATCTGCTTATTTTCTTACTCTAATTTTACTTTTCTCTGCAGATAAACCCAATCTGGTGACAAGCCACACTCCCAGCAGCTCTGTGGAAGGGTCCCCTCACAGTTCAGCCTCTTCAAAGGTAAAAGAAACATTTTTGAGAAGATTCAAATAGTTGTGCTCTTAAACTGAATGCACTGACAAATGTGGTAACAGCTGGAAAAAGTGCAGGTAACGCAAGCTATGAGAAGATGTTACAGAATATCACTTGTACTATTGCATTGCAAATACAGAAGAGGAAAATATTTGCATTCGGGGCTGTAATCCTTCACAATTTATATCCATTACGATCTACATATTCTTTTGGTTTATCTTGGACATTGAGCCAAATAAAAGTTCTGTGAATGCGTTAATGAAACCTATCAATCTTAAGGATGCATTACTCAGATAAGGAGGATAAAGAATATATAAATGATGATTTTAGTAATAGATTTCAATTCAGTTAACAGAAAACTCAAAAAGTGTGCATCTGGATTATTATGGGTGAAACATATTGTGCAAAAATCTGGCAGCTCCATCAGCATGTTACTGTAAAAATAATAAGCAAAATTTGCTCTTTGGTTCACGGACATTAAGGTTGGGTTTCCTTTAGGTTATCTCTGTAATCAGAGCGATATACCCTGTCTGGTAACCTCATTTCTGTTTACTGTTGACATGTGGCATGCATAATTAGACACACACGAAAACAAGAACTCAACACCTGTAAGAGAGCAAAGTTGTCTCCATTTGAAAGACTTTGAAATCAGAGCCAGTTTCTAAACGCGGTGCCCTCGGCTCTAACCCCTTAACCTTTGGCCCGCCAGGAAAAAACTTCAGCATCTGCAGCGGAGTCGGAAGAGGCGGCGGCTGCCAGCATGGAGCCAAAGCTGACACCAGAGCAGGACATCAAGGCTCGCCGGTTGGAGGCCATTAAGGCGAAGGCTCTGGAAATTGAGACGGTAGTAATTTCCTCCATGAAACTGTCTACCTTCTGTGAATTCACTTTACTTTATATGTTGCTTTGGATAATGTAACTAAGGGTAACCACAACTACCTATATGGCTCTTTGCTCAGGCTGACCCTTCATTATTCATTCATCATATCACTGGGTCTTTAATACGACATCAACTAAAATCTTTTTGACCTTAAAAGGGTGAGATTATATTTCTGAGATTTTACAGGAAATAGAGAAATTAGCTTAATTGCGTATTGTTTCAGGGTACTGAACCGCCTGTTGGCCAGTGAAACCTTCAGACTCGCCTCACTGTAACTCGTTTCTCTCACTTTTTTTAAAGCCAACTCATGACTGACTTATACACCACTCAGATCAGCCAGTTACAGAGGACATAGGCACAGGTTCAGGAAAGAAACTAAGCTGATGTCTTAAGTTATTAAATACCAAACGTATTGAACCACTTTTTTTAGCTGGGACGTGCTAATAGGTTCATCTCAATGTGTGGTGGCCTGTTGCTGTACATGTTTGAGTGACTTTATGCTTGACTTTATGTATCACTGTAAGTCATGGAGCAATAAGTACAAGCTATGCCTCGGCTTGTTGTAGCTTATATGTGAGAATCATATTTTTCTTGTAGAAAAAGAGGATGAGTAAGCAGAAAAATGCTTAGCACCTCAGTTTGCGATGCCTCTCGCGGCCTGCTATTTGGAGTTGCACTTTTTCCATCCCCTTCATCACTTTACACTACAGTACTACTTATCTATTCCAGTTAAAGCAGTGCAGGAATTGCCCTGCAGGATGCAGGCGGCCCACACACAGTGTGGTACATCTCTTGGCATTAACACACACATGCTTACCCTGCCATTTAAAGACGTGGTGAGAGGCAGCAACCTCAACTGCGCCTTTACTGTAACATCTGCCACAGGCGCAGTCAAAACCACATAGTGCTCGGTCACTCTGAAGGAATGCCGAAATGAGCCGATCAGGTAGCAAGCAGAGACGGGCCACTGAGTCAATACACTGGTTAAAAAAAATGTGTTCTTTTTATAAAAATGTTTGTCGTTTCAAAATGAGCTTTTTTTCCTTCAAGTTTTAATCATTTGTGGACATCCCTGCATGAGGCTCATTCAGTCACAGACAGATTTAATGCAGTGACTCATTGCATCCCATAACATACTGTCTGAAGCCATCATAGGGAGGCGATGGCCTGGGAGGTAGAGTGGGTAATGTGCTTCTCAGAAGGTTGGTGGTTCGAACCCTGGATTCTCCAACCTGCATGTCGAAGTATCCTTGAGCAAAATACTGGACACCAAGTTGCATCCATCAGAGTCTGAGTGTGTGAACATTAAGTTAAAAGTGCATAACTCCTTCTCTTTTTTTTCTGTTGCAACGGATGGGCAGAGGATCAGTTTATTATTCTTTAAAGTGACCACAGAACAAGTCTGAACATGTAAAATAACAACAACAGAGTAGAAACTTAGAAAACATCCATATTTCAATATCACACCAAAGCTAAGTGCCTGGGAGTGATTTTCCCTAGAAGTACATTCATCATCTCAATCAGCCCAAATGAAACATATCCATTTCAACTATTAGCCCCTCCATTGAGAGGTCCGGTTTGCAGCTTGAGTGATTAAAATGGCTCTTTTAATTTCCCCTAATGTGTACCAGCCCTCAAGTCATTACCCTACTTCCCTTATTATGCAGGACCCCTGCCTGCATCAGTGCTCATTTGAACAGAGCCTCACTAAACATCCATGTGAGAGCCGTATGTATAATTTCACTCAAAGCCTTTACTTCCCAGCCCCCACACACTATTCCACTGCACACTCCTGTCTGTATGTTCACAATCTGGACCTCCACAAACATCCGATTTGGGCAGAAGCCTGCTTTTTAAGGCTCCTCCTTAAGGCCCCTAGTGTTGCCATTTCTCCTGGGGCTCCGGTCCGTCCTGTGTGGGCCCGTAGTATCAGGCTTAAAAATCAGCCCATAGCGCCCACTCCAGAGAAGGAACTTAGGCAGAACCTCACCGCAACCTTTACTCACAACATTAAGAGCATGCTGAGGTCAGAAACACACTTCCTATTAGTTCATGCGAAATAGAAACATTTCTTATAGAAATAATAGTCTCCCCACAGTTGTTCAGTATGTTGTACATATACATCGGTTGTTAATCCTTCAGAAAAATGAAGCAAATGAAGCATTCTCAAGTCTGTTTTGATTCTTTCAAGCATGAAAACAGTGTCTGTGGGATATAATGAAGTGAAAATGTAATTACTGCCACGAAAGGCTGTAACTTGGGAAGAGCTCAGACATGGCTTTGTTTTGAAAGATGGCAAACAAAATCAATCCGAAGGCGATTAAAGGGGTGGGATTGGTGCGTTGGGCATTATACCACATGTTTGTGTCTCACTTAGCCCATGTTTCCTCTCACATTTGGACCAGGCTTTTTTTCTAAATGATTTTTACTTTGTGCAAATGTTCAAGGAGGACAGATCTTTTCTTAGGAGATAAATTTGTTAGTAGAAAATAGTTGCAACTGTTAGAAGGACAAATGGTTTTGTAGGTCGACAGAGAAAAGGGGCCCACGCGTTGCTGTATGAAGCTGACCCTCAGCTTAGTGGCCACACGTGTCGTGAGTCGCTCACTTCCTTGTGGTCGGGTTGAAGTCTATCATTATGTGGGGTTGCAAATTTCACATGACATGATCTGCAGACATTAAGACATCCGCCGCAGTCCAAACATCTCCCACAGTCTGGGATATTTCTGTCAGATTCATTCTAAACAGCCTTCCCTTTGTGTGTATGTGTACAATGCATATTGAAATACAGTGATAATAACCTATATTGCATCAACATTCATTCATAATAGTTATTTACTCACCTAATATTTGATTAATTTTTCCTTTAACCTTGTTTCAAATGGTCTAAAGCGAAGAAGGTGTGTTAAAGATGCGAGAATGAACAAATAAGCGAGTATTAGGCATCTGAACATGCTGTGGCTGGTTCAGCTGTGAAGTGAGAGAGGAATGATATAAAAAGGATAACTAAAGAGGCTGTAGGCAGTTTTTTTTTAACTTAATTGTAATTATCAAGAACAGCATACAATGAAGACCGTTCATTTTCACTCTCCAAGTTTTGTGTGTAATTTTCACATAACGTTTTAACCAGACCCAGCGCCTGGGATTTTTTCCCCTCTCTAACAGGTTCGCTCAGTAGCCTCTTTTGCTTGAAAACACAGTAAATGGCTCCCATGTGGTGATCTGTTTCCATCCATATTGTTCAGGAGTGAATGTTATTCTTGTTTCTTTGACCTTTTCCGCGTGTTTAAAGCCCCACCTGGCTCAACTCCCTCTCAGATTTTGACTGTGGTAAATTTATATTTTTTAAATATTCTAGATTTACAATAATGACAGTTAAACGATTTAGCAAATTACATATTGGAGACACATAACTTTTATTACGGTAAGTTCTCAGCGGGTAAGGTTAGGTTATGGCAGTAAATTTCTAAATGCTTCAGACTGATGGATACACAATTTTGAGTTAGCCTGACATTACATGATATGTATCTAGGCAAAGAAACAGCAGCTGTGGTTTTTAATTTCCCCAGCACTGACAGAACCCTGGAATATAGTGTTTAACCGGTTAACCTCACTTTCTGTTTAAGCACGGACACTGATTTAAGTTGACAGGCAGCATTTTTTCTTTTCAAAGTTAGCAAAGCTGATGGTGTGTGTTTTATTGTATTTTAACAGACTGATAATAGTAGATGAGATACAGTTGGCTAATTTTAGTTCAGCAACTAATGCCTGCACACCCCACAGTCCTAAAATGGCTTTGTGGTCTGAACATGACACAGATAAGTAGTACTTCTAACATAAGGATGCTGAGACTGTTTAATTAAGTCATTACTTTAAAGAGGTCACGTCTTCAGACATGTGCAAAACTGAGCAAGGACTGTCTTCTGTTTGATCAAGTTGTTATCAATAGTTGAGATAACCAAAAAAATTGAAAACTAGCTGGAAATGATATAATTTTTTTTTTTTTTTTTGCACTGGCTGTATTTTGATATATATTTGCTGCTTGATCACCTGCAGAGTGGCTGTTTCAAGTTCTCCAGTGACCGTGATTGTAGATGTGATTGCGGCTGAACTCTGGAAGACTCTGATGTCCCATAGTCCTCCTTAACAGGCTGGTGTAGCCCTAAACCTCTGTGCAGAGTCAGTGAAGGGCCTTGCATTTTGCCATTTTCCCTCAGGTGATAAAGATGTTGTCAGCGTGCACCTGGGACTCCAATAAAGAACTTAATAGCTTTTGGGTTGGCAGTAAAATCTCTATGGGACATGAGAGCTTGTTGCAATGTGGTGTGAAAGAATGCTGCTGCTTAGTTCTCATTGATTTCATTGTGTAACTACACATCCAAACGACATCCTTTGCTTTTCTTGTAATTTGAAAAAAAAAAAAGATCCGTTGCTTTTAAAGCCAAAAGACTCAAGATTTTATTTTGAAGAGGCAACGAGAAAAAAAAGAATCAAAGACTATAATATTCTTTTTTTTACTACTCACCACAGCAAAAAACTGTCTCAATCTCATTCTATTGCTAGCATCCTCTTCTGTCACATCAACCCTTCCACATGTCCTCCTTCATTACATCTATAAACCTTCCTCTTTTCCTCCTTCTTGGCAACTCCATATTCAACATCCTTTGCACAATATATCCACTATGCCTCCTCCTCACTTGCTCAAACCAGACTTGTGCCTCTATTTTGTCTCCAAGCTGCTCGACCTGAGCTGTCCCTCTGATATTTCTAATCCTGTCCATCCTGGTCTCTCTCAGTATAAACCTGAGCATCTTCAACTCTACCACCTCAGCTCAGCTTCCTTCTTAGTGCCACTGTTTCAGATCAGAACAGGATTCACTTCTGCCTTTTAGACTTTCTTTTCATTCTTGCAGCTATCCTTCTCACAAATCAGCCCTTTAAGATAAGGGCACAGTTATAACATTCAAATAGAACAATTTATTATGTCTTTATAATGTGGCTTTGATTTTGTTTTGTTTTTTATTCGTTGTGTTATGATATTGCATACATAATGACATTCTTGATGTGATTGTTTTGTTTACAGCATTACAGACAGGACTGTGAGACGTTTCGCACGGTGGTGAATATGCTGGTGGAAAAAGAGCCCAGCTTGGATAAAATGCTGCAAGCGCCACTAGACAAAAACCTGCTGGAGATCAAACAGCGTTGCCTAGATGCTCTTAGGAACTTTGTGAAGGAGCTGGATGAAGTAATAGAGCAGCCGGACACCAAAGCGTAAGCCGCACATCACTAAAACAAAGAGGAGATAGAATAGAGTTTCAACACTTTCCATTTGAAAAAAGTGGAAAAATGTTCCATGTGCAAAGTTTATCTAAAGTGTTTAACTATTTTATATTTTTACTGTGTTCTTCAAAGAACAGTACTGGCAATTTATTTACACAAAACACTCATGTACAGTATTATGTGCAAACAGGATCATTGTGATAGAAAGGGGTATGTTTAAAACTAGACTGAATGACTGAAATGCCTATTGCATTTTGGGTCAAAATCAAGTTTGTGAACTGACATATAACTTAGTGCTTTTTTTTTTTTTTTTACCATGAATTGTGTTGTCAGAAACATAAAATGTTATTGCATTTATAATTGATGTAAAGCTAAACATGTCATCATTTACACCAGCTGGAAGCTTGGTTAACATTACTGCTAAAATCTTCTGATAAGGAAATTTAAAAAAAATAAGAAATCATGAAATGTAGCACATAGAATGATTTTTACCTTTAGGGCAGCTAAGACCAACACAAAAACAAGCATTATCCACCAGTTATCAAAGGGTCCAAGTTCATGATGTGTTTTACTGGTGCAGGAGAGTGCATTTTTTAGGATATGCATTTATTTTCTTTTTTTCTGCTTGTGAATATCTTTTTGCTTTGCAGTTAAAACTTTTGCAAATAAAATGTGAGACCTGTAAATAAATGATGTCTCGTATTTCCTTGTTTACATCAATTACAGTACATCAATTAAATGTGTTTTCAGAAAATGGTCACAAAAAAATCAACACCAAACACAATCAAATCATGATATATAGAGATTTTTATTGCAATTAATACCTATTTTAGCCTTATATTCCAGTTTATACATTTATACAGATTGCAATGATTTTCTTACAGTACAGTGACCCATAAATAGATTGTTCCAACAGGCTAATTATTAATACACAGTGCTTTTATGTTGGTGCTGCACAAACCTGGAAAAAACATCTGCAGAGCCTGGGTCATGTCAGTTTGTCTTTAAATTTCTGACACCCATATTTAAAAATGACTCTGTACCAACAGCCAATTGTTTAATTTTAATGCCATTTGGTATAAAGAATGACAAAGGTAGAAAAATATTACTTTAAAAAATTTCTACAATATATACAATATATCTGCACTGTTAAATAAACACAGTTTAGATTATATTTTATAAATATGTATTATACTTTACCATCAGTTTGTAATGCTATACAAGTGTACACACCTATAATAATCCAAATATGGACTTGTGTCTTACACAACCACCTTGGTAAATTGAGTGCTGTGAAGCATTTAATAGCAAGCAAACTGTTTATATTTTAAATGATGAACAAAGGGGCATCGGTGAGTGGCAAATCGTTGCCCAATGCTCAGCAGAGTAAAGCCTATGAAATTATACAGTTTTTCCCTTTGTGGCCTTTTTTCTTTTTGGATTTAGTCCATTGGCCATAAGGAGCAGAGGACATGCCTGCTACAGAGCTTGGCAAGTCATCAGTGTAATAGTGTCTGTGCGGCCTGGGCTGAGGGATGGGCTGACCCAGGAAAAAACCTTCCTCCTCAGAATCAGAGGAGGAAGATGAGCATGTAGAACACCAGTCATCATCATCATCATATAGACCCAAGAACCTTCCCATTGCTTGGCCCTGTAACCTGTAGTCGGACATGGCAGCAGAATGGGGGTGACCGTGGAATGGTTGGTGCCCCTTGGAACCGAGGGCATTCCCTCTGCGGTCCGCTTTGTTGCACATCTGGGGCCTTTCCTTAGGCAAAAGGTTTAAAGCATTGTCAGACCGGGATTTGCGGCTGCGACGCCTCCTATGGTGGTGCTGTTGGCGACCAGAGTGAAGGTCCTGGCCTTGTTCTTCAAAGTGGTACACTCTCCTCCGAGTCCGTTCACTCATAGGTGGCTGCCGCACTTGAATGTCACCATAATAACCATTGTCCACAACATCATCCGAGAATTTGACTTGCTGCGGCCTAGACTGTGAACGTGTCCTTCTGAGGGCAGGGACATGAGGTTTGGGTCTGTCCTCCTGGGGTGCTTCTGCTAGAACATTCTCCACCTCCTCCTGCTCAGATGCAAGACTTTTTAGGGAATTTGCACTTCTGTGTAACATAGAAGAGTTGAGCGTTCCCATATTACTGGTTTTCTCACAGTCTTCTGTTTCCAGTTCATGGAAACCTTGCAGGGAATATACCATAGACCTTTCTTTATTATCACCATCTACTGAGGTTCCTAGAAAGGAAAAGAAAATTTATTACATTTCTGCACTAAAATACATCAAAATCCAACTACTGACATAGCATAAAATCATGTTATTTTCCATATCTGATTTTTAGAGTTCCATCTACTCACCAGTAATATTGGAAAGAGCAAGTGAGTCCATAGAGTCTCGGACATTCTGGTCTGTCTTCTTAAATTCATCGGTGATACACTCCAAAGAGTCGGTGTACCATTGTGGCTCCTCTCCCTGAAAACCTCCTCCAGCCCCATGATCCAGCTCCAACTCCTGGATTTTTCTGCTGCTTGCTGGACCTGGATGGCTACCATAGGCAGAATCTCCTAGCCCATCCTGTGATTGTGCCCAGTACATGTCAGCTTGGTACTTCTTGCTGGCAAGGCTTCCCCTTCCTCCCCCACCATTACTCCCAGCTTTTGAGGATACCTGCTTTGACTTGGTGTCCTTTTCTGCAATCCAGAAATCTGTAGGTCTAGAGTCGCTGGCTTGCTGGAAAACCCCTTGTTCCCCAAACTTTAACAATAGCTGAGTCATGTAGTCTTCGTGCTCAGCCCACTCTTCCTCCTGGTCGTCAGGTGCCTCATTCTCATCACCGCGGCCTCTCCAGAAGTGTTCATCTGATAAGTTCATATGGGCAAGCTTGTTGGTCAGGGTGTCATCAGCATTCCCACTCAAGCCAGGGAACTTATAGTTAACAGAGGGTGAGAACAGGAGTGACTGCCGGCACTGGTCAGCTGAACGACTGCTTTTGCCGATGCGCACACTCCGGCGGGATTCACGTGAGCGCGCCGACTGGAAGGCAGAGTCAGAGGAATCGGAAGCATGCACATCTTCCCCGAGACTGCAGGCTTTGGAGCAGTAAATACGACCCTGGTATGGCAGAAAAGGACTACCCAGTAGCGAGGTCTTACAGTGGGCACAGCTAAAGCAGCTCTCAGTGGCATGCCAGTGGAGCCCATCATAGGTCATCTGAGCATGATCAACACCTGTTAAAGGGAGAGAGCAAGTTAACATTTCTCTGTTGCTTGAAATAGTATTTTAACTCCAGAAGATCACTGTCTTACCAATGTGTTCTCCACAAGCCTCACAGTACTCTGCATAGAGAGACTCAAAGCAGCCACAACAGTACGGTCTGCCGTCCTTCATGATATAACGCTGACCTCCGAGAATTGTCTCACATTCAAAACAGGAGAAGTGTTTCATGTGCCAGTGGCGCCCCTCCGCCTCAGTACACTCATCAGCAAAGATAATCTGTGGACAAAGATGTGCATTAGTTGAGACAAAATGGTCATCAACCTTTAGAAGCTTCAGATGCAATATCTATCTTTGCAACACTGTTTTTTTCTCCTTAGTACTACCTCATCACAGGCTGAGCATCGTGGTTTCAGCAGCTCAGCATGGTGCCTCCCGCAGTGGATCTTTCCATCATGGTAGAAGTAGATCAAATCCACGAGGAGTTCCCTACATGTGGAGCAGACAAAGCAGGATGGGTGCCAGCACAGCCCAGCGCTCGCCCTTGAAGCAAACACGGCCATTTCTCCACCGTTGATGTTTTCGCCGCACTGTAATTGAAAGCGCTAATTATCAACTTTTAAAAACAACACAAGTCACATTAAGACTGAACAATTGTCATACTTTTGTAATAATGTTTGAGTCCTACATGGGCATGGATTTAGCTTCACACAAAGTCTGAGTCTGGCTACAAAAAAACATGCCTTCCATCAGCACCTGGAATCCCACTAGGTTGTTCTCAGATTAGCAGAACATATTTTATGTCTGTCCTTCTGACTGACAAGAACAGGAGTGGGTGGTAGAGGTCATTTAAAAGGAGAAAGAAAAGGAAAAACAGCAGTCTCAGAGATTCATCAGTTTATGGGCACCCACTTGGCTGCTCACTGGTTATTGTTTAAAAAAAAAGAACTTTATACTGAGCCTTTCCAGCCCAGACAGCAAACACTTTTTAGTCCATGACAGCATTTCTCTCGTTTCCAGCTTTCTTTCTGATCTAGATTAGCTAAATAGCCAAAAATGAGATGCAAATAGGAGACGTAGCAAACCCTTGTTTAATACCATTCATGGATGATTATTTTTATATAAGAATACTGTTTATATCCTTAGTTCCACAAAAACTCTAGACTACTGTCTATTTCTCAGTCATCATCGTGTTATAAACAATACATGGGCTGCATGCAACGTACATGATCACAAATGCTGTTCAGAAAATTGCGAGGCAGCAGTTTTACTGTGCCCCTCCCCAATGCTTCCTTCTTCCTCTGAACACTGAACATGTGCAGCTCCTTCTTCTCCTCCTCACTCAGGGACTGGCAATAACGCACCTGGGAAAGAAGGGAATTGGTTAGGAATATGATGGCTAGTTTCACAACCACAGGTTTTTATATCTATATATAGATATAGATATAAGAATTGGGATGATTAATGCTTCCTGAAAATCTGCTACTGAGAATAGTATATATAAGTGACCTTTTTGGATTGAGGGCGAAGTGCTTATCAGAGCAGTTTGAACAAAAGGAACTCTTGACCCCAGCTTTCCCTTCCTACACCACCCAACATATCTCCACCCACAGTCCCCGATTGAGAACCTGTTTTTTTTTTTAGTTTTTTTTTTTTTTACAACAGTCCTTAACAAGGGGGAAAGCAGACGTTTACACAAACAAGGCCTGTGTTTAGAGTGTAATCAAGACAGTGGGCAACAAAGGAAGACAGACAGCCGAGGCGAACTGTGGTGCCACTGCAGTGGTGGCATCACATAAAGCCTCTTTCAACCAGCCTCCCTCTCACTCTCTCTCTCGCTGAGCGGTCCTCATAAAAACCACTGCTATGGCAGGAATCCTGCTGGTGGGGGCTCACGGCAAACATCATAAAATTATCAAGTCAAAAGTAACATTGTACCCACTCTGGACGTCTACAAGCTTGCGGAACAAAAATCCCCCAGTGTGATGTCAATGGAGACGCTATGGGCGCACATTAGTGGGATAGCAATGGAGATGGTGAGGCTTGAGCACTGCAGGATGAGTGAGCAGCATCAAATGCAGCTACTCAAACACAATTGTTTTTTTGTTTTTGCTGCAATTTTGGTGCAAATGTGAGGGCTGAATTTTTACGAGACACGCATTTGCACACACAGGCACCAAAAATTCTCACCTCATTATCATGTGGTGGGAGTTGGTAGAGGAGCTGCTTGATTCTGAACTTCTCTCCTGGGCTGTTGACATATGGGATCTTGTCCTCAGGCAGACACGAAAAATATAGCTGGACCTGGGGGAAATATTAGGTTAAACACATGATGTTTTTGGTTGAATAAAAAGGGTTAGGGTTGGACAACTAAATGCATTCCAACTAATATAACAACTGAGCAATGGCTCAGAATTATTATTTGCAGGAGCAGAGAGTTGGTTTTGGTCGGCCCCAAAAGTAATTTTAAACCCAAATTTTCACCCGTCTTATTGCAGCCATATATTATCATTATTGCCTCGGATTCAATATGCCAATATTAACACAAATTCTTTTCCAAGAAACTAGAGAACAAGCACATTAATTTGTGATGAGACACATTCTGGGATAGCGTTATGTAGAATGTATGGAAGAATGACTTTGTGGAATCAAAGACTTTTCCCTAATCCCCAAATCAGCTTTAATTCAAAAGTGCAACACACAGCAGTGATCCTCTTTGACGATGAAAAACGCAGGAATCATCGTCTACATAAATCTGTGCTGAACAAGCCAAGACAGGTCAACAGGTCAAATCAGTTTAAGGGTTATATTTTTCAGTGATATGGTTGTCTCTACACGGACAGGACAAAGCAGGCTGTAATTGTAGCACCCTGACCCTTGGGGCCGACTGCTAAAGACTAAACTTTATGAGGGAGGGCCCATCACAGTTAGCTAGATAAAGAGATGGGATGCCGTAGTCCTGTGTGTTAGGGGACTTCCAGCAGCTTTGACTGTCTAGAGGAGGGGTAACAGCACAGCAATTTACCCTGGCAATCACCCTCAGACCCCAACAACCACCTCTACCATCATAAATTATGCACATCACGATGCTGCTACGACCCCTTATCCAGCTCACTAGGCCCGAGGAACAGCTAGCAAGCACCCAAGCTCTAGGTGTTTCAACCCTGTAGTAGTGACCTGTAATACATAGCCCATTTAGGGAATTGGCAGCAGTAAAGGCATTACAGTTGATCTATGTGGTTCCTAAAACAAGAGACCCTGCATGTTAAGGCTTTTGCTGCATTCGCTTCCCTTCTTGCCCATCACCCACTCATTGCTTCCATGTGTGTTGTTGATCAAGGGCAATGGGACGGCTACAGACTGAGTGAGAGAGAGAAAAGAACACCAAGCAGTGGTGAGAGCAGAGTTTAAAAATTCTGAGGATCTGGGAAAGTGCCATATCTCACCGACTGCTCAACGGACACGGCTAACAGCTCTGCCTGTGGTTGTGGAGGCGAAGACTCCGATTCCTAGCTCGACCCACTAAGTCCTGCTTCTAACTCTGCGGTATACTCATGCTGCCCTTTAGTGGCAACCTCATAGAGTCTGAGAAATCTGCCACAAGCAGTGAGAACAAGGAAGCTTAATGAAATATGTTGTCCTTCCCATAGGTGCCATTTTCCAGAGACTTGGTGTGTTATTCAGTATAACACACAGTGAATAGCGTTTATCTGGGCCAGGCAAATGGGCTATAAGGGAGTTAAAATCAGGTCAGGGCTGTTTTTATTCGCTGTCTGGAGGATACACCATTATTCGTGGTGTTGATTTAGGGAGGAAATGATTTGCGAACCAATGAAATTGATACCACAGTTATAGAGAACAGTGTCCCGGTATCCAAACGGAGCAGGCTTGATTAATCTTAGCTCAGAGCGTCTTGAACTGGTGCATTTGTAAGCCACATTGTGCTTACCTGTTCAGGTCTCAGGCCAGGTGGCACCCACGCATACTCCTCCAGTGCACAGCCTGAGTCGTCATCAGAGGTTGAGCTCCGCTGGAAGCCAGATGTCAGTTTACTGATTTTCTGCTCCATTATGAAATCTCGCTTGCGTGCCCCACCCTGGAAGCCAGCCACCAGCCCCGCTGCACTCACCAGGCTCATCGGGCTCTCTTTTTACTAGACAGGTGAGATGAAAGGATAGCAAGATGGGAAGTACCGGGATTTGAGAGAGGACAGAAGGGGGAAGAGGATAGAAATATAAAGGAAAAAAAAATAGAAATGTTTGTCATCAAGCCATGACATCAGTTCCTACGTCCTCACATCTTAATCCAGCTCTCTCATGTCAGTGCTGTTCCGCTGAT
The DNA here is from genome assembly GCF_057382275.1 of Copadichromis virginalis. NCBI lineage: Eukaryota > Metazoa > Chordata > Actinopteri > Cichliformes > Cichlidae > Copadichromis > Copadichromis virginalis. Next base: position 18,305,354 of record NC_140624.1, read on the forward strand.
TGTTAACCGCTTGCTGAGTCACACCATTGCCACCTCTTTCATGAGACTCACAGCACCCCTCAAAAACCCATAATGGTATTTAAGCAAGCTTTTTTGGTTTACTTTTAGTGATGAGTCTACTACATAAAGGCACTCATAAAGACAACTCCATCCTTTCACTGCTATTATGGTAGCAGTTAAACACGTGCCTTCCTCATGTGGTTTTTGGGGGTGCAGAGATTGTTAGGAAATTCCCAAAGCTTCATGAGGTGATGTTCTATCTCATTATAGTGACAATAACAAACTATTCAGAATTATAAACTATTTGAAGTTGCTTATAACTGTGACCATTTCTTATTAATCTTCTGCAGGTTTAAAATAATTTGTTAGGTTTATGTCTGTATGAGTCATCATTTTACTTTACTGAGAAGCTGATGATGCTATGCCCCAAGGGAGGGGGGTGGAGTTCAACACATGGGATTTGATCCTAGCTTGATCAGTTGAGCCCGAGGTCTGTATAAACACAAGCCTGGCTTTAAGACGAGGCCACCATATGGGAAGCGTCCACAAGCCTGCTCTCTTCCTTCATCTCTTCTTTTTCTTTGGATTGCAGCAGGTTGGAAAACAAACAGTGCGCGCCTGATCGTTCTTTCATCTTTTAGATGGACAGTGAGCGCAGTGCCAGACAGGTGAAGCAGCTGGATGAATGCAGATGAATAGAGGCTGACATGGATGGATAGGACTAACTGATACTGACACTATAACCTGAGGCAACAAACAGAGCAGGGAGATAAAAGACTCGAACTGTACTGACCTCTATATATGTGGTGTCTGCAGTTACTAATGTCTTATGGAAAATCCAAACTTTTGCAGACGTGACTGTTGTGATGAGGCAGAAACAAACTAAATCTGTGCAAAGCTGGATAAAATTAAAGAAATAGCGAATAAATAAAATCACTTAATTTATTTAATAATTTGTCTTTAATGTTCAGAATATACCCGGACAGAAGGAGGGAGGGAGGGATGTCCAGAGTAACTTTAAAGTGATTATTTGACATGCAAATTCCAAGCAAACCAGGTTTTGGAATAATCATTAGGCAACCCCATCTGCCCTGATCTTTATTCATCCCTCTCCAGTCATCCCATAACTTTATTTCCTGGACTCCTGTAAGCATTTAGGACCACGAAAACACAGTCATAATGAATGCGTGTGCAGTTGTGGTAATTTCTCACTAGCCAAGAGCTCTAACTGAGATCAAATGGGAGCCCAGCCAGCATCCAGCAGCCTGGCCCTTGCACCACTTCCCCCCTACCCAAGCCTTGAACCCCTATGGACAGCAAAGGTACAGAGAGCCACAGAGAGACAGCTGAGAAAACCAAATACACTCGAGGGCAAGCCTTTGAACATAGAGATGACAGCATAGGGGCCTTAAAATCTGCTTTCTGCTCTAATGATAAATAGATCGACCACCAGTGCCACCACAACAGGTTTGAGACTGATTCTGGGAGACTTTAGAACTCTAACGGATGGATGGAAAAGCAGTCTTTCCAAGATATTTTGTTTGTTTTGATGATGATGTAAAAGAGCACCGTCTAACAATTCAAATTTCCCATAGGTGCTGGCTGACCTCAAAAGCCATATCATTTTTATAGTCCATCAAACCACTCAATGATCCGTCCTGAGGCTGGAAGCACTGTCATCGCAGAAGAGACCACTCCCATCACGACAGAAATGTTTCGTCATAGTACAAAAGATGATCAGAACCTCTTTGAAAAACGTTGCTCTCTGTTGTAAAAAAGTAGACCCAGGTCATTCCAGCAGGTACTTCAAGCTTTTTATATAATTTTATGTTGCTTAACCTCTGTAAGGAATATGCAGACACAGGCTACTCTACACACAAATACATAGAATACAGAAATAACTATCAATACCTTGTCAAAATCAGGTGCTCGTGTCGATTCACTCTGTTAGTGAAGACTGATATATTAGCATGTCAGACCTTTCTCTGATGATTAACAGATCCACGAGACATGCAGGTTCAGGCAGCTACTGGCTGTTCATATCAGCTCATCTTTCTCAAAGACAAGTCAGCCACTGTGGCATCGCTACTACTAATGACTGACAAGCCCCCCCCCTTAAGCTTATCCAGTCATAGACTATCAGTGTTAGGTGTGATGATAATGGTGTTAAAGGATTCCTGGGCTTTTGGGAGGGTTAATTTAGGCTGCCTTGTACCATAAAGTGTCAGGTCAGGCGGATTGGCTTATAACATATCCCGTTAAAATGCCTCTGATGCCCTAAACAATGGTGCCTTTGTCAAGTCACTGAAGGTTTTATCCATCAAGAGTCTGTTTATCCCTTTGCAAGTATTTTTTTTTCTGAAGATGCCACGTTTTATCTTGTCACATATGACAGTCGAAGCCCTCGAACCCAGATAACCTGTCTTCAGATGAGAGAGCTAGGGATGGAATAAGGCACTCTGTTGTTCTATTCATATCTATTGACTTGCAAATGAGACCAAAATAACCTACAAAAATGTGCCCTTGTTTGAGAACAGCTTGGGTTTCACGTGGGAGATAGCTAACTATAGGCAGGTTCAGTCAGGAGGCAAGAGGCTCACTTCAGAGCCACACATTTTAATCAGGCACAAAATCACTCATGTGCTACATTTGCTGGAATTCTTGCTTTCACATGTTGGCTGGGTATCTGCAAGGATGTCTCACACAGCCAAACCTGACTCACAGGAATGTCAGGCTTGAACTTTAGCCAGGCTCTCGAAAGCAATACGGCGTTCACGCAGCTCTGTGTTAAGCAAAAAAAAAAGTTTCTCATACATCTACAGCTGGTTGCATGCTAATTTTTCCTTTATCTGTCATGCAGTTCATTTCCTCTGGCTTTACCCGAAACAATTCCTTAACATTTTGAATGACAGAAGCACTGAGCCAGCTAACTTCACCGTGCTCATACTGACTGACTCATCACTCAGGCTGGCTTTTATAGTTTTTTCCTCTAACAAGGGATCTATGGTTTGTGAGATTAGTTTTAACCCTCTGCCCCCCTTCCCTTTTCACCCTCCACCCCACCCCCCAAGCCCCTGCCCTGCCCTCCTCCCACACTAGCCAGACCCCTGCAGTCCCGAATGTTTAACAGCCCCTCACTCCTTTGTAAAGGTGCTTGTTAACATGGCTTTGGGAGCTGCAGGTCTGCATATCTGACTGATCTACCCACAGAAGGTAGTGGGGGTGCTATTAGACTGAGGATAAAATGGGGTGACTGACATGTATGAAAATGTTAATGTCCTTTTTCCACAAAGGAGAGGGAAGTTAAGTCATGCCAGGAGAAAGAGGGAAATCTTTAACAGACGCGCTTGCTTTGAAATGTTTTCAGTGATTGCTGATTTGAGAACATCCCACGACTTACTGAAGGAGGGAAGAGCCCCGTGTTCTACGGAAAGCGGACAATGGAGCTTACATTCCCACAAATGCTGCATAACAGGACCTCGGTGACTGTGTGGGTTCAGACGTGTTTCATTAAAGAACAAAACAACCACTTATTTGAGTTCACCCTGAAGAACGTCCTGTCTGACTGTAATGCCCGACAGCAGTGGTGCGCCTAACTACAGTGCAATGCATTATTTATCGCTTTGTTGAATACAGAACTCTTGAAGGACCCCATGCAGCGACTGACCAATAAATACAATCAACAGTGACATTTTTAAATAGTGTTCGACAACACTTAAACCATAGTCCCCCCCCCCCCCCCTCCAAAAAAAATCCAGACACTGGAGCTTTGGATTAACAGCCCTTGAGAGAGTGCACAGGAAAAATAAGCAACTTCTGGTCTGAATTACTGTCTATTTCTTTAGGAAGTGGATGATGGACAGGCACACAACCCAACACAGTGTTCTCTGTCAGTTTAGGCTGGCCCTACTTGTTTAACTTGGCTTCTGCTAGCTGGGTAATGCAGGATAGGCTGTAGTTGGGAGAGAAAAACAAGAATTTCTGTTCACTGTCCCTGCATACTTAAGCTTGAAGTCAGACAAACTCAGTTTATTTTTCATGTCCAACAAGATTGAAAAATATGCAGCATATTATTTATCTCCCTGCACACACGCAAATATTTAAAAATCACTGCCTGTCAGCCTTTGGCCGTTAATGTAGTGTCAAAAAAAAGAAGCAAAAACACCAACCTCTGGGCCAGATGAAGTTCATTAGAAAAATGACACCCCTGTGCTAAACTAGAAGCCTCGTGCCTATAAAATAAATAAATAAATCACATTTTAAAAAGCTGAACTTGTAATTGAGTAGTATTTATGATTCAAAAATGAATAAAACTACACAGCATCATCAAATCAAAACCCGGAAAAGCGACTCAAAATTTGATACCAGTCAGATTAGAAAAAGTCAAGGTCAAAATGCTACTGAAAAAAGAGCTCGACGGGAGGATAAGTTACGCAGTGCAAAGGTGCTATAAGGAGTTGGAGTTTGGTCAGCTTATGGAGGCCTCTGTTTGTGGCCGGGGAGTGTTTTTTCAAGACCAAATGGATGGGAGTGACATCCCCACACAGATATACACTACTGTGCTGGCCAGCATGGACTAAGATTCAACACACAGCAGCAGACTTCAAATGCACTAACTCGTGCATGAGACCTAAAATCAAGTCTGATTCGTATATAAGAGACAACTTCCACAAAGACCAGAAATTGCCTGTATTTGGGATGTGCTACATGTTTTACAGGCGAAACATGCATTTGCAATCAAGCCATCCACACATTCATTCAAATACATTTAATCAAGGAGTTACGGTGCAACTTTTCCATTTTCTTTCAGCCTCACTACAACCAAAGCAAAGCTCTCAGAGGAACCGGTTTACATCTCATTCATTTTCCTGCAGGTCTTACCTCAGTGTAGGCCAACTCTCCTGACGTGAATAGAGAAAACGGATCTTGTCGCCACTATATCCAGTCCTAAATTGTTCTGCACTCCATATCTATGTAAGCTCCTCTAAACTCTAAATCCAGGACAGCAGCAGCCAGGCTTCTCTACCGGAGCTGTCAGCACAGTAACAGCCCATATCAAAGCTAAGACTGTATAAAGTCAGAGAGTGAGCGAGGTGTGTGTGTGCATGTGCGTGTACACGGAGGAGCCCAACCAGATGGTCATCCCACCCTCCTCTCTGTCAAACACTCCTCCTCCTCCTCCCCTCCTCTTTCTTCCAACCCGGCCCTCTTAACCTCAGCCCGGCCCTTAAACTCAGAGGCAGCGAGTCATGGCTGGGTATGGCAGAGCGAGGCGTCTCTTGCTTCAGTCAGCCCCCCCCTCTCGTACTTCAAACACATGCTCCCAAATGAGAATCGCTGGTAGAGCTCGCAGAAACCGTGCTTTAAAGCAGCACATCAGTGATGGCAGAGCTTGTTTTGCCAGGCTAACCGCCCCGTATCCACAACAGCTTTCACATGACGCTCTTCTTTCTTCTTCCCTATCAACGGCTTAAAGATGTGGGGACGGCGGTGAATGTTGAGTCAGGATTTGGTTTATTTGGTGGTTTGACATTTCCTTTGTGCCTGCATGTAAAGTTAAAGAGAGCTGTCTGCTAACAAAAGTTTTGATTGTAGGCTTATTGTTAGATCAAATGATATATATATGTATTTTAATTCTATAGAAAGATTGGTTTCAAGCATCAAAATAACTTTTTCTACTACCTGAATGTGATGTCAGCATTTCTGTATGAGACCAGTCATCCGGTTGTGAATCAAAACGAGTCCTCCATGCAAGTTACTCCAACCACAAAGCCTCACACTGTCTAAACTAAACACACACATGTAACCAAAGTTATCTCCAAGATGAAACGATTAGGTCACTATTTGATAAACAGAATTAACTGGTCTTAATAGTTGCTCAAAATTAAGATATTATATATTAGCAATATAATATGTATTGTCAGTGAAAACAATCATTACCCTAATGTTTACTCCGTTATCACAAATGAGAAGGAATTAAAATGACAGATATCTATAAAGCCCAAACGTACAGATCCACCCACGCAGTGAAACTCCCTGGAGAGGACACTGTTGACCTCTGCCTCTCCTTCACCTCTGCTGGAATGCCAGAATGTGATCCTCTTCCTCTTGCCTCAGAAAATAAAAGTTGCTGGTTCAGGTCAAACTCTGGACAGTTGCACCTTTTGCATCCTTTTGTGGTTGTTTAATTGCAATATCAAAGTGTTACTTTTGCCCAAAAGGACATGTTTACGGTGGACATAACTTCCAGAGCACTAGAAGTTCTTCCTCGTCAGAGAGGTTTTGCTGTCGAGTATAAAAACACTTAGACTGTAAAACAAAGCAGTAAGGCATTTTACTAGGAAGCAAGGAATCTATTAAACTGGTCAGATTGCTTTCTTTCTAAACATTTTAGAAGCTGTTTGTTCTTAGGAGATGCAATGTTGGGACCTAACTCTGTGAATGGTGTTTTTCTTTGAGGATTAATATAGAAAACGTTTTATGTAATGCATTGAACTTAATCAAGCGGAGAATCATTGTCTACATGCGAAATACTCAGTTGGCCTTTTAAAGAGAAAGTTGTTTAAAAAAATAAATCATATATTAAAAAAAGGCTAACAACTCATTTCTAGCACATGATGGACACCATCTGAGTAGCACTTTTTCCATCCTCCACACGCCTACATACTTTACACCATTATGTGCCAGAATATCACAGCTTGGGTGGTGAATGATGGCTGTCATTTCAATGGAAAAAATGGAGCTTATATCTGTAAATATTCTGTTTATAAAGTACGGGATTTAACCCCTGCCAGTGCTCTTGCAGTCGAGCACTGGGACAAAGCCATTGTTGCAGTCAAGGCCGGGGAGGAGAGGAGCCCTTTCACAGCAAACTTCAGGCCTTTGTGTTAATCCAAAGACCTAAGCACCATGCTCCATTAGCAAGTCTTTTAGGAGAGGAACAACACAATGTACCCCCGTCCCCCAAAAGGAGGATTCATGAAATGCAAAGCTAAGATGGTTCCTCTAGTGTGGGCAAAACACCAGACCTGGATTGTTTTTCATTTCCTCAACATACAGAAATTAATAACCTGCTTATTTCCCACAAGAGAGAAACTCAGATATGAATGTGCAGACATCTCATCAAAGACATCTACCCAGGAACGTGCAGAGTGGCGAGTATCGATTTATGATTACACCACTCTAAAGTTAGAAGTAGCCGGCTGCACAGTTCAAGGTTCGCCGCAGATAGCTGAAAAATATAAAGTCGGACAAGTCACGGATCCCCGACCCTTGACCTGTGAGAACATCAGATGACCCATAAATCTATGGCCCTAGGGATTTACAGCCCTTTCCTCTGTCATATTTACAATGACCTGAACAGCATCTCACACCTGGTCTGTATCTTCTCACTGCTGTAAAAGAAGAAGAACAAAACAAGAAAAGCATCCTGTGCTACTGGCAAAGTAGTTCTGAACTAGCACGCCCTGACAATGACAGGACAGGGAAGATGATCATCAGAACCATCACCTGTGATAAATCTGCATTCTTAACACAATCCCAAAGCAGGGAACACACAAAACTAAGAATCTGGTCAAACATTATTGCTATATCTACCACTAGTGATTCTTATAGTGGAATTAGCACATATTAACATTATTAACTGTTTGTATTAGTCAAGTTTTGGACTACCAGCGAAGGAGGCAAATGGAAGGTCAGTCTCTAACTCACAGCTATTGCTGAACTATTGTTGAGAGTTGCTCTCGCTAGTGTGTGAGCCACCTTATAAAAAGTAGGCATTCAAGGTTTAAATGACTTGCCAAGGGGTATTAGCAGGACACAGGCCCAACAAAAGCTTCAGTTATAAAGACCAATAAAAGCCTATCACCCTACAGTAACAACAATCCTTTTTACGCCTTGAAAGAGGGAGGAAAAGGTCAACTGGTGGAGCAGTCAGCGCATTGATATTGACTTAGCTAGATTGGCGCTGACAAACTCAGGTCAGACTGTGGGCTTGTTAGCCCTATAACCCTCACATAACCCCTTTTTACTGTTTCAGTCTGACACATTGGAGGCAGCTGAGGGCAAAGCTTAGATCTAAGCTTCGTTTCTGACAGGAGACATTTGTAAAAATTACAGAGATATATCTGCTCATTTGATACTTGACCCCATAAGATCCCGTGTTTCTCAAGGGTGCTGAATTGGAAAACATTTATTGGACTCTATTGCTAATGAGCTACAACTACATGTGAACATTTCCACTTCAGCTGAAATTCTAATTTCCTCATCAACCAAATAGAAACACAAAAGTTAACGATGCTTAAAAAATGTCGATAATAGAGGCCACCTGGTTTTATTTATTAGATTACTGTAATGCTATTGTCTAAAACCAATAATATAATAGTGATGAAACAGATGATCTATGAATGGGCCTGGCTGCATGGAACCAATCTATGAACAAACACTATTTCTTTACTCATTAATTTCTGCTTTATTCAATTTGCCACACTGGTGTTGTGTCATGTATGATGTAATGCAACACGTTCTCAAGTTGCAATAAGCAGTACGCGGCATGCTGCATCAGCCCATTGTTTCTCCGCTTTATCGTTAGTGCTTTGCCAAACGTTGCAGACGCGCACGATCGGGACGCCTTGTTTTTCACCCTCAATTTGACACCCTCTCACACAGTTGTAAAAGCCGGACCTCATTGGGAACAATGGAAAGTGGAGCGACAGAGCTCCTGGGGCTGTTAAAGAGAGGAAGCCCCTTTATTTGAGGATGCTATAACTCAACAAAAGCCTGTGGCTGTCTACACACAGAGCAGGCTAAGGATGAATGGGCTGCTCTTAGACTACACACTTGTGCTAACAAAAGCGGTGGATCAGCAAAGGGCAAAGCCACTCATGTGTGGTCTCCATGGGCAAACTGTGACGAGTATATACATAAAATAGCTAAACAGTCCTATTAACACCTCAAACCAGCATGTTCGGCCAAAAAATCTCTGCTTTAACACCGTCTTGTTTCTTCAGCTGAGCTTTGATATGATCTTGGTGACCTTAAAAGCTGTTAATTTATATGACACGTGATAAGGTTTAATTACTCCTCTTAAAACAGCACCCAATTTCAAAAAGGTTTAATTTATGACCTCAATTTTTCAGAGAATCTAACACACGTGCACGCACCACGGCCCCTCACACTTGATGGGCTTTTCTCCTTAACTCTCCTCAAAGTTCAATAGTATATCCTTCCTCTGGAAATGGAACTATTTCCTGTCTTCCCAACTTCCCACCAGTTCAAACTGTCACCTGAATGAACATGGGCAACACTTTAAAATGAAGCGCTTTCGTGTATAAGGAGACGACGCGGTCCAGCAAAGAAGAAGTGGCTGACAACTCCCACACGTGGAAGCATTTTCCTGAGCCTGGCTTCAAAAGGCAAACCGTGGAATCCAACAATACTCTGAAACAGTTAAGAGCTGCTCAGTCAGGATCCCACTAATGATTAACATTCCTGAAGAAACGCTCTGTTACAGTCTTTTTAGAGCGTTCTAATTAAACACATGCTCCAGTGCCACAGCACAGAGGGAACTTGCAACTGCAAGCGGGGATGCTTCTTTCCAACTCGGCTTAATTGGACACAATTTAAGTCATTAAGGTGGTAGTAAAACAGCAGAAAGAGCAAAGGAGAGGCCCAATGATCTCCCCTGTAAGGCTCCCCGTTGCTCTGATGTTGTTGACCCTTTCACCTTCTCATGTGACTCACATTAAAAAAGAGGGGTGGAAAAAATGTACAGCTGAAGTTAAATCCAGTCCAGAAAGACCCATACTGGCTTGTTAGTTAAGCATGTATAATGTAGTTGCAAAACTGAAGTAGACCATGAGGTTATACACGTTTGGAGGTCCTGTATCCTATGAGGCAAAGTTGTACACGAGTATCTTTGCATGTGTTTGCCACATTGGGCTGCTTTTATTAGTATTCCGCTTGTTGTGCATTATTGATCATTGTGTTTCTACCTGATCTTGCTTGTTGACATAATCTATACCGGCTTTCTATACATACGCTGTCTTAAAGCATGAAAGATGCTCTTTTCCATAAAGATGATCACTCGACTATACAGATCTTTTTCAGTCTACGAGACAAGAAAATTGCATTTTTGAGGCAGAAAAGGAGGAGAGAAACAATGAGCATGAAACTTTTAAAGACTTCTTTCCAGCCATGTATCCAGGTTAAGCTTTCTGCTGTTACTGTATACTCGTCCCAAACCAATACTCTAATTTTTAAGAATCATAAAACCTTAATTATACCATCTCAATATGTGCTTTTTACATTTCTATTTTCCTCTTAATGTGAGTCAGGAATTGACTACTTCTTTATAGAAATGTGATGTAATGTCTATGTCAAGTGTGAAGCGGTGTTGAGGATAGTGGCTGATATTTTGCTGGTGCATCATGACCCATTGAAAAAATTGCCATTGGTTGCTTTCCATTATAAAAAGACTCTCACTGATTAAATCCCTGAATTAAATCAATTCTTATTCTTTACACCCATTTTTGGTCGCCATGTCTTTAGGGTCAGGCTGACATCTGTGGTTTGAATTAGTTGTTAGAGTATTAGAGCAAGTATAACTTTTCAGTAGTTAATGACCTGTCCAGCTTACCAACAAATGAGTTGGAGCGTGTGAATGTTTCACTGTAAACATGGAGAGGTCCAATCTGAAGCCCTGTGGGAGCCTCGGTCAGTTTATCAGCTATACAGACCAGACATTAGTGGCTGGGATCAGCTTGTGTGTGTGTGTATGTGTGTGTATGTGTGTGTGTGTGTGTGTGTTGGCAAAATGTGTGGAATGGAAAAAGGGACGAAACTGGCTGCATTATCACCCTCCAAATTACAGATCCCAATCCTCTAGGGCAAATCCCATTCCTAGAAACCTTGCATGTAATGTGTCTGTTACTGTCAGCATCAGCGTGTTATTTTTGGAGCTGCTAATACTGAGGTCACTAATGACACCAAACCATCTTCAGCGATGGAACACGTGAAGGAATTTAATAATATCTGTTATGTTTCTTTTCCAGATCCAAAAATGTCCAACAAGCTCTCTGAAGTGTGCTTCTGTACAAACAGGTCACATACAAAGATGCGCACATCTGCTGAGCCCCTGCTTTCTGTTTTCTTTGGGAGCCCAGCCCCTAACAGGAAGACAGCGTGAGCACAGCAAACAAAAACCCGGCTCTTTGAACTGGCCTCTCACTAGGAGCTGCCATCGGGTTGTTGTGGCCAAATGAAATGAAATGTTTCTGCGTCAGCTCGGTGAAGCCACTGCGGGCCTCAGGCTGCTCCTCTGCAACACATGTCCTCAGCTGGCCTTTGCCAATATTAACCCATTTGTATGTTACCCACATTTACTCACCTTTACTGTGATGCATTTTCTCAGTGTGAACAGATTACTGAAAATTATTCGGGTAGCACATATTATGCATAAATCGAATTTTCGTAAATGACAGCTGTCAGATGGCGGTCAGACTCAAAATAAAGAGGATGATGAGTACATCAGGCAATTCTTGCTCTTACTCTTTAACAAATATAAAATAAATGTGGTTTTGGTTACAATGTCTGGCTAAACAACTTGAAGTTTGATTTAACTTTGAATATGGCATTTTTTTCTCCCTTAAAGCTACACAGCTTAACTATACTGGATCTCTTTCTTCATTTTAATACAATGTTTCAACTGAATTCAGTTCTTACTGAACAAAAATTAATCAGAGTATTAATATCAGCATTGTCTGCATGTTCTGCAGAGAAATTATGGGTCCTGGATTCTATATCCATGCTACATCGACACTAATTGCACATTGTTTCAATGGCACAATGCGAGGGATATGCCAGAAATAGCTTAGAGGATCCACCCCTGCAACACATAAGACCCAAAGCTTCCACTGCCATACAGCACAGGGCCCCCACCCAGAGGTCTTGCATCCAAGCCCAGACATGTTTGCTTGCTAGGGGAAGATTTATACACAATATTGGGCAGGTTTAATGTTGCACTTGATTGGCCAATACATTAGGTGACCTTTTGCCCTTGCAAGTATTGATTGCTGTGACACTTGTATCTTATGTTGTACCCAACCTCAAATCCACTTATGTTTCTATCAAATATTGTATGGTGCATTGAATCTAGCATAGCAATGTAATTGGGTTTCTACCATATTCAAACCTTACATGTTTATTTGACAAAGAACTTTCAGTTATTAAACATTTAGTATTGGCTTTGATTAGGAATTGGCTACCATGTATATCCCTAACCCTGACACCCTGAAGTATAGTGTTGCTTGAAACTACAGTAAATGGACGATCGGCTTTGAAGCCAAAAATATGTAAAACTTTAAGTGAAACAGGCCTAAAGCTGGAATGGGGTAGTGCATTGACATACTGCTTTTTGTCCCTTTTAATCTTTGTATGATATATTGTAAGAAATGTTTTAAATGAGTTATTATAGTCAACTTCAGCACTATGCAATTTGGGAATACATCACTCTGCATGCATTTATTTTCCAACCTAATTACTGGTAGAGGAAAATATGGCAACTTTTATTAACTAAACCTTCTTAGAGGAATATTCTGGCAGATTGTCCCTACTGTAACCTTTCTGGGGGGGGGGGGGGGGGAATTCCCCGGAAATACCTTTGTTGTCAGCTGAAAAATCTCTTGCCCAGCCCTGCAGCGTCCATTTTTAAACCCTGCTGACCTTTTCCATATCATCCACGCTCACTGACTACACCCCTGTGACAATGCCAACAGGAGGAACAAGAGCCACAGGAAGGGGCTGAGTTGGGGGAGTGTGTTTTGCATATTTTCAGCCGGGGGTCCGGAAAGCTTTAACTGAATCCCCCGTTGTGTGCTGGGGAAGTGAGCTGGGCTTTTTAATGACAACTCTGCGTAATATGTTTTCTTTTGCTTCTAGTCCTGCGATGCTTTGATTGCTTGGATGGATCCCTATAGATGTGGAGGACAAAGAGAAATCACACCATTCTGCAAGCATTCCCGTCTGGCGCAGATGAATTTCCAGAGCCACAAAAGTTGCTGACATTTGGTATCTTTACATCTGTTATTCCACCTTCAGGCATGTTGATGATAATCAGCTTCTTAGCAATGCACCATGATTATCATGCAGTATACATCCAAAGCCGATCATCATGCCTATACATGGTGATGATAAAGAAACGTGTGTGTGTGTGGAGTATGACTTTCATCATCTTGGTGGTCTGATGGTTGGTCGCACAATTATGCTGTGTGGTTGCAAAAGATCTGCTGGGGCATTAAACTCCTGTCTGCGAGCCAAACCCGTTTTCCTCTAACATCATCCTGCAGCTCCCAATAAACAGAGTTGTGCCTGGAAGCGCTAAATCACTAACTACCTCTAATCACTTTAGAATAATGCTTAACATGTGGATCCAATGTGCACCACCGCTTCGGGCACATTTCCCACTCTTATACATGATGCCGTTTGAAAATTACACAAGGGGAACTGTACCGTATAGCAAGCACAAAGTTATATTCTGTCCTACAGGAAGCAGGATCCACAATAGTTATCCCAAACACCACAATCACACTGTCACAGGGCCCTAAACTTGACCATCTGAGCCGCCGTCCAATTCAGCCAGGCCCAGTGACCACAGCTTCAGGGACCACCGGCGTTTAAACAAGCCATATTTCTTCCAATCTCCTGCCAACCTACCACAAACAGTTTACAGTCAGTAGACTCTGCTCTCTGGAGTTTGTCTATGGCAACTCGACTCCAGTGCCACATCTCCCCATCCAGAGCCGTGAAAGACTGGCCTCCTCTGACAGATCCTCACAACACACGGCCCCTGTCCTGCTCTGCTTTTAGCCCCGCTGCGGTGAGCTGGACCACGTCTGGGGGATAAAAGGCTGCCAGAGTGTTTGGCTTGCAGGCAATTTACGCGGACGCAAAGGTGATTCATTCTAGCTTCGCACAAACAGGCCTCTGTGTAAATTTCACTAGTGCTGGGCTTTTAAATCAACATTTGGAAACGTATACATATGGGCACCAGGACTTAAATTCTGCCCCTTCGCACTTAGCTCTGCAGACTCTAGCGCTCTCCAACACCTACTTACAATCTCTCTCTCTCCTAAAAACCATCACCTTTTCTTAGCAATGCATTGTAGTACTAAAATAAACCATCAACATAATCTACTGTTATGAAGCAAGTGCACATAAACATCAAGCTTGCTGTGAAGGATCAAATCTGTTCCCATTCCTGAGTCCAAAAATGACGATGAGGCCAACTACACCCCCCACCCCTTATGTTCACACACAATCCTGCACAAAGCACTTTAAAAGTCTTCTGATTCTATTAATGGCACCTTTGAAGCACCTCGAGGCTTTGCAAATGAGACGTGAACAAGCATGGTGTGGCATGTGGTGCTGGTCCAAAAGCACCACTTTGTAAATCATTTAGTCCATAAATAAACCTAATATTCTGAGAGACTTCTTACCTTTAGCAGATCATTCAAAGTATAAGCTCACATGCCCCCTTTTCATTCTCAATCAAGTAAACACTGATGCCTGCAGTACGGTAAAGTAAGAGATTTTAGTGGCTATGCAGCATTATTTGACACATTAAGTACCATGTGCAGTGAAATACAATGTAAATCATTAATTTGAAAGTATGAAAATATGTATTAGCTACTGGATCCTGAATTTCTTTAAACGTGGGCTGTGGTGACACTGATATGTCTTTGTTATGTGCTGAGCACTAAAGTGCTAATAAACTTTTATTTATATGTAAATTCAAAAGATTGTTTGCCTTATTTGGTTAACTCTTGACTCCAAGGCAGTGAAGCCGTCAACCTGCAATCTGGCCACTAGGTGACACCACCACCTTAACTCTCTGTGCTGCCGTTTCTATTCCTACTTATATCTGTTCTCTCTCAAACTACTTCTTTGTTTGATGTTTTTCTGGACTGGCGAGCGAAAAAAAATATTTAAAGTGCGGTAATAATGGCTGGGTGGGGTTATATCTGAAAACAGTTTCTGGTACAATTATAGCAGGAAATGACCTTGGAAATCATACTGTGATGATACTGTCCAGAGTCTGGAGTAAACATACCTGCTTTGTGTTGTCAAAGTGCTCCATTCTTTTAAATCCAGTCTTACTTAAATTGCCATGCAACGTCTCAAATCACGTCCACAAACCAACAATTTAGTGTCCAAATAAAGACCACACCACTCTCTTCCACCTAGCTCTCCATGGCTAACTGCCCCGAGCTCAGCAGTGCTTTGTTTTCATCCGCTGTGCTCAGTGACAGATTTCAGGTTTGAGTCTTGCTTTTACACTTAGTCGAAAGTGGGTCTCCTCAAAAAGACACGCTCAGGGTTTAATGGCTTCCCCCCCTGGTCCATTGAGGACAAATTATTATTTCAGGCAGCCTTGGTTAAATATAAACAGTATGTGCTCTCCTGTGTCTCGTAGGTTTAGCTCTTTGTATCACAGCTGAGGATGGAAATATGTGAAACTTGAGGGTGTGTCATTTTTCTCCAAAGGAAGGGCTTTATGGCATGTTTAGCTCTGTGAGAGGTCCATTAGGAGTGATGAATTCACTCAAGAAGGTTGGAGTCCTTTCCCCCTTTTTTAAGTTCAAGCTTTTTTTTAATCGATATTTTAGGCTCTGTTTTAAACCCACACAGAGCAAAACAAAGTATATCAGATCAAAACAAGCTATCAAGAATAAGTTTCCAGATGTTTTCATGTAGCTATTTAAATACAGTTAAAATACCCTAAATGTTGACGTTCTCACCTCATACATCATGGTAAAGAAGAGGGGGGAGTTTAAAAAAAAAGTGGGACTAACTTCTCATGTGTGACTAAGTTCTGGTTCACTCAACAACAGTCGTGACAGCTATGCGAAGCCTGTGGCGGCGGACAGGCAGCGGTCACGGTGCGCCGACCAGTTGTCACCGAAGTGACAGGCGACAGCTGAATCTATACATCTGGAGGCCCAAGGGACGCCACGTCCGAGTGTCTCTGGTCAAGTTTTTTCAGCGTCAGAGAAACGAGGTTACTGTGACTGTACGCGCAGGGAAAGTGAAACGTGTCTCTTTGGAGATGTCGCTGCGTAAAAGCCCCCAAAACTGCGCAGGGAAATTAAAACAGGTTTGCTGACTTTATGTGGATGACACTAGTGGCATATAGTCTCTGCAGAGTATGTGCGTGTGTTTCACAAATGCTTAAAAGTTGTTGGAGTTTTTGTTTGTTTGTTTGAAATTAAAGTATCGTCAGCTTTTCCACCGATGCATTTAGAGTAATTAGCGTAAAACTGCAAAAATAACACAGCCATCATAAAAAACAAAACAAAAACAAAAAAACAAGCAGAGTGGGTGGGATTGTTTACAAACTAGGTAGACCTGAGTTAAACGCTCTAAATGACTTGGTCTGCTCACCTCCAAAATTGCTCAGTCGCAGTGAACCAAGTATCCAGAACCAATATTCCCGAAGTTAGAAAAGCTGCGTCTCATTGGTATTAGATGCACAGTCCAGAGAGGATGTCCCGGAAAGCTGAACCGAGAGCTGCGCAGAGCGATAAGCTTAAACCCCAGATACTGAATGCATTGGAGAGGAGCGCTGAGAGAGCTTGGTCTTGACTTCTCTGTCACCACATCCCAGTCGTTTCAGCGGCGCGCGGTGCGCTGCGGTGCTCCTCTCAGCGGTCACAGTAAAATGACATTAGCGTTGCTTGCTGCTTATTGGCTTAAACGAGCAGCCCCCACCATTCCAGCAGAGACGGGCTAGTCCCTCCAGCATGGTGGACAAATGCTCCTGGGAGTTTAACTCTTACCTTAACTCTTAGTTTAGGGGGTGAAACCTACTGAATAAGATTTGTCGACTTTACCTAAAGTTTACTTTGGTCTTTATTTTAAGTAATCAAGAAAGCTCACCTTTAAATTTCTCTACTTCTGTGCTGCACATAATTAAGTAAGTCAACTCAAAAGTACAAGCTTTAAGTTGGTGTAGATACAAACTCGTTTGTCCTTCTCGCCACAAAGACTTATGGAAGGTAAGTCTATCAGCCTAATAACCCCAAAAAGCTGTTGCTTAGCCATCCAACCATGCACAGGTGCTTGGACACGCATGAAACAACAGTAAATAATTCAGGCTTGTGCTGCTCAAAGTATGCAAAAAGGTTGATCACTGTAATAATAATTTTAAGTATACTTATGTTTCACACATGTTAATGCATGAACTATGACATGGTTTTTAACTGATGAGTCCTAAAAAAGATTTGAATCTTAAAAGTGCTCATATTTTAGAGAGGCTTTGGAAACATGACACACAAATGCAACAGCTTGTATCAATTTAATTCCATGCCCTATCACCTTTATGGCTCATGCTCTTATTCAAATTGACACTATATATTTGGCTAACCAGGGTTATGGCCCAGTGACCAGCACGTAGCTCTGACAGTTGACAGCATCTAAAGTAAGAACAGGTTTAGGGAGCTCAAAGCGGGTCAACCTTTCTTCTCACAACACAGTGAGCTCAAGTGGATCACACTCATGTCACCCTTTTCCACAGTCGCTTGTCTGTCCATCAGAGCTGCATGTGTTTTCATATTATAGATTGAAGCTTATCTAAATGAGGTATCACATGATCTCACTCTAGCCAATTAGTCCCTATACAAAAGAAACCTTAAAATACTTTTCTTTCTTATCTTTATTTGTGATGTGTCTCATTTTAGCATCAGTGCTCATTTTAAGAGTTTTAGATGTATTTAGAGGTATTTGATCTATTTCTGGTCCATATTTTCCTCCCTCATTTAAAACTGATTTGAAAATAGGACAGAATAGGCCAAAAAGCGAAGGAAAAAATAGCAAGAAAGCACAAGTTACAGCACAACACGTGAGAGGAAGACAGCGTGCATGTTTCCACTGTTAGCCCGGCACCAGAGCCGATCGATAGAATTTCAGCCAACTAATTGTTTTTGAAGTGCCTTTTTGCCTGAGTTCAAAAATATTGGACTGGCTAGACCTGAATGTTCAAGCCTGTTTTAGTCACATATCTCTTTGCATTTAGAGGATAATGAGATATTTATGGTGGTGTTGTAAAAAAAAAAATTAAAACAAAACACTTTAGGGAGCATTACTTTATTAAGTGGATCATAAAGATGCCTGTCATACTTTCCAGGTACTATCTCAGATGATGTGACATTTGACTTTTTCGTAATGTAAAACCTTTTTTGGGTGATGGAGGAGCAGTTCATGTGTCGATAGGATCAGCAAGTTTAGGAACTAAAGAAACTGAAGCCCTCAGATCTTTCATACTGTTCATGTTGTTAATATGCAGCCACTTATATTTTGTTTTTCTTTACTTTCAGTTCAGTGGACAAATAATAACTGAACATGTCGCAAAGTCAAGCCACAGATCCAGCTCTATATGCTTGCAGGAATTCTGTGTTTGGCTGCAGTGAATCCCACTTGCATGCATAGTTTTTTTGAGGGGTAAATGCATTTGGATGAGCAGTAAACAGTGGCATACTTTCAAGAGCATAAAACTAGATTTATTTGATTTTTGGTCTGAAATTACAGTAATTAAGTTTCTGAAAAAGTACAAGTTTTTATTTAGAGCGACCACAAGTCAACAGCATTATAGTTGTTGTGCGGTTGCAAGAATGGCTGAGGAGAGGATTTGCTGTAGTGTAAGCACGGTCTTAATCAAGTGGCTCACGTTTTCATGTTTTGTCTATTTTATGCAAAATTATTTTGCAGAGATGCAAGTTATGACTTCCTGCAACCTACTGGGATGTTTACATATTAGAATACATGAGAATAAGAGACAGAGAAGGAAACTGTGTGCCCCATAAACATATCGCATGCAGATATTCCCCTCAACTTCAATTTGAGATATCTTTTAATCACTTATTCCTGGTACATTATTCAAACATATGGAGAGAGAAAAAATCACAATAAGATGCATTCAAACACCTTGGAAGGGGAATTCTTTTTTTTTTTTTTTTTTTGCAAAGAGATCTAGTTTCCTTGAGTTTACACAGGAAATCTGCAGTCCAAACAAAGGCAGGAAAAACAAACAAATAAACAGTTGACCAGAACAAAAGCTGATGGCTGAAGGCAAAGGTGGGACTAGAAGACAGAGAAGCTACTCCTTGACCAGTTTCCATGGCTGCTCAAAAAGTGGTAATCAAATATGAGACAAAAAGATGATGGCCCAAAAAGCCACCAAAATGGACTTGAATTGGTTTTTGCACAGCGTATCACAGCCTGACAAAGTGGATCCACGTGGATCCCTTTTTAAACTAATAAGCTATAGTTCCTGAAAGCTATTCAGATACCAATTGCCTGTCTTGACCCATAGAGAAGCAGCAATAGACTGCTACAGTAGCTACAGATTATTGGAATTCTGGTTGGTGTCATGACAGTTCACTTGTTTATCGCATCCTGTTAATACCAGAGTGTTGTAAATGGCATGCTGCACTTTGTAGTCAAAGCCTCTATAGTCTCTAATTTGCTCACAGTCTCCCAAAATAACCATCAACAGAAATGAGACAAGGCTTGTTTGCTGTCAACCTGTTAATTATGGAACTGTTACATGAGCAGAAGTAATGACGAACTTCTCATAGAGGTGGGATGATTTCCACTAAACTCAAGACTAGCTGTTGTGGCTTCATCACGTTTTTATTGATTTTATTTTGAAAATTGAGATGAAATATTATATTTTGCCTCAAGTACAGATTCCTTCCTCTCTGATGATTAGAGATTACATGAAGATATGGCTAATCAAAAGTTGTAGTGACCCATTGCCCACCAGGCTCTTCAACTGCAGATGTTTTCAGCAGATTCTGTGCTTTCTCCGTACTTGTGTAATTATTGCCACCAAGCCACAGTCACACGTTTAAAAACTTTGGAAGTCTTTTGTAATCTCAGGCCTTATCCACACGTCGGCCTGAGACTGAGGCTTGGGACATTTTAGTCGGTTGCTCCCACTTCACATGAGGCTGCAGGCAGTCTGTTTGTTTTTCATTGACAACTTTAATCTTATCTTGGAAAAAGCTTCCTTTTTTTTTTTTTTTTTAAGCAAAGGTGTATCCCCCCCAGCTCTCATGGCCCACATGCACTGTCAGGAAACAGGCTGTGGGTAGTTACTACAGCCTCTAGTCACTAACTGCCTCTTGCTCCATAATGGCGCAGGTCTACAGTTGGTAGTTACTGATTGCTCCACTTTGTCCTCTGTGACCTCTGCACTTCCTGTTTGTATCACTAGCATCCCCCATTAACCAAATAATTCTTGTGACAATAAATAAACTAGTTAATTAGATTTGTGGTCAAACTGTCGTTTATAGCTGCATGCATCTAAAACTTCCACAGTTTTGAAGATTTTTAAATCCACTCTACCTTTCTTGGTTCACTTCAAATTTCCAAATACACCCCAAACTATATTTCTAACTTTCAGGATTTTAAGAATAGAAAATGTTTATGTAATAAAGCCCATCTTCTTGCCCAAAGTTGCTTTAAGCAGTGATCTCCACTAAGAATAGTAACATATAGTTACAAAGTACAAGTAGTTTTGATCGATAAGAAAGCTTTTAAACACCATTCAGCCGAAGCGGTGAGCAAACAGAGATGCAATTTTCTTGTTATAATAATAAATCACGTTTTCCTCTGTGTTCTGGAAGATTGCTGACTGAAGCAACTTCATAGGCTAAACTGACAGTGGGCCCTTATTTATTTATGCTTGCTGATTAAAGTTGTATTATAATAAAAATACTCAGTTAATTGAAATACATTAATGGTGGTAGTGATTTTAATGATTTGGGGAAATCTAGTTTAACTTTAAGTATTATGCAAAAATTTTGAGTCACCTACATTTCTTTGTATTTGGATGGAAAATCGGATTTAAAAAAAAAACATGTGAAAACATATATGTTAATACAGTATCTTGTATTGTTCTTTAAATAGTCTCCAGGAATAGTTCTCCAGGCTTCTTGAATGACATTCAAAGCTCTTCTTTGGAGGTTGACTGCCTTCTGTTCTGTTCTCTGTCAAAATGGTCCCACACTGCTTCAATGTTGAGGTCCA
This sequence comes from Copadichromis virginalis, assembly GCF_057382275.1. Taxonomy (NCBI): domain Eukaryota; kingdom Metazoa; phylum Chordata; class Actinopteri; order Cichliformes; family Cichlidae; genus Copadichromis; species Copadichromis virginalis. The sequence goes on from NC_140624.1 coordinate 18,326,438, forward strand.
GGCTCTGGGAATCCAATTCACAACTGATTGTGTTACATTAGGAGTTTTTCTATCCTGCTTTGTTTTCATTGCATTGTGTTTAGAGTCACTGTCATGCTGAGAAATGAAGCTATCCTTACCAATCAGATGCTTTCCAGATGTTTTTGTACGGTGAATCAAAGTACTTTTTGTACTTTTCTGTGTTCATAACTTAGTCAGTTTTGCCAAGATCCCCGACGCCACAATGCAGCTAAAACCCAAAACCATGACACAGCCCCCACCGTGTTTTACAGATTTCTGTTGACACTTATTGTTGTATCTCTCTTCTGACTTTTTCTATACATATTGATGATGATTTGAATCAGAAAGACCTGTTATCACTAATTTTCAGTCCATTTCTTGTATTATTTGTCATAACTCAACTTTTTATCATTCATTTCTGACGAGGCTTCAGTGAACAATAGATGGAACAACTGAAGGACCAGATGTATCTCTCAGGCCTATCTGGATTTTTCCAGTTTCTGAAGGAAACTTTCAGATACTGCAGATAGATTTTTAGGCCCGTTACTTCTAACTTTGTCTTCTTCTTCTTCCTCAAACCTTTTAAGGATACATTGCACAGCAGGTTTTTAGCTAACAGCTCTTTTGGAATCACTTTGTTGATGCAAAAATAATATTTTATATCTGTCAACTGTTCATGCTGGCATTTTCATAGACTCTAAACTGAAGACATGGGAACAAATTATGCATATCTTTAATGCCTACAGATACAGTTTGAAATTGATTTCCTGTTATCTGTAGACACAACATTGGTTGTAAAATGACCAAAAAAAAAAAAAAAAAGCATTCCTCTGAAAATGGCCAGGTAAAAGAAATGGACTGACAGTGAGTCAAAAAGCAGCCAATGTCTAAAGAAAAACTTTCAGAAAGCCTGGAGAACTATTGCTCAAGAGAGGTACTACATGCTTTCTTTGTTTGACCCAACCTTGGACAAAAGCTAAAAGTTAATGTAATAGAGGAAACATTTCAAAGAACTTTTTCAAAGTACAGTTTTTTCTCTTTCAGATAGCTAGATAAGGAAAACTACAGCTCAAAATATACATAAAAATCCACTGCCAGCAACTTATCTCGGCATAAAATGGGACAATAGATGGTAAAAATAGGTTTACCTTTCTTTGTATATTCACCTAGAGTTTTGTACAGATTAAGTACAATTAACTGGTCTCCACTTTTGGTTCTAATTTAAGCTAACCAGCCTTCAGCGGTAGCTTATAGAGAGAAACCATAGAGAAATGGAATAATTATATTACACTCCCTGCCAAAAAAATAAAATAAAATAAAATAAAACTATTCCTTTAATCCAGCTGTTGCGGTTACACAAGACTCAAACAACACATTCTACTTGTCATGTTCACTTACAGGGAAAGCTCCATAAAGAAGTCATTCAAGCCTGCTCTTCCATTTCTAATGAACAGCATTTACCTCATTTTTACACCTTCTCATAAACATATATTCAGTTTTGGTTTTGAACATAAAACAAACCATCAGAGAGATGGTGTTTTTGCATCTGTATACCAGGGCTTATGTTCTTTGATCAGTTTGTGGGTCTCTAACTGAATCCCTTTGGAGAGGCAATATGCATGCACAAGGTAAAGTAGTTGATACCTCCCAGTCAAAAAGGGCCGCTGAGTTGGTAAGAGTTTTAGAATTTCAGCTGGGAGCGCTGGAGGAAAGACAAACACGGTGCCACACCAGCAGAGAGATTTAAGGTTAAAGCATTAGCTCTCTTTTCCCACATTTTGGCTGGCGACCTGCACATGTAGGTTTGTGTGGCTAAGTTTCCCTGTTAAATGTTATGGTCAAGGCATACGTTGTCAGATGATCAGACCATGATGTTAGCTAGTTTCCGTTGCTTTTTTCCTCCCCATCTCTGTATCTTTCCTCAGCCTTTCATTCTTATCCCAGACATTACAATCCCTCTGCTATTAATTCCCAGGGGTGGACTGAGGCTCCACTGGGCATGCTGCATTCCCTCGGCCAGTCTTCTGTCGCCTGTGAGATAGCACAGAGCACACAACCTGCACTACTATTAAGATTCCTTATGCTACCCAGATAAGGGGCATAAGAGGAGCTCTGCTTTCACTCTGCCCTGCTTTAATTTAGTCTCCATAATGTCTCCCTTCCTTCCTTTCCCCCTCTGTCTTCACTGAGGATTCCTGATGTGCTGGATTTGCTCCATCACACTTTCTGTCTGAATTTTCAGACCTTGTCCAATGCGAACTAGTACACCGGCTCTGGTGTCTGGTTTCATTGTTGGTGGCTTTTTGACACTCTGCTCTTTCAGCCTTCCAGACTGCACCCGTCCTGAGGGATATCTCACCCTGCATAAGCCTGCAGTTATCCTCTTGTTGAAAGAACTTGAGAAGACTGACACTATGCTGGTGGCAGTTGTCATGTATAGATATACTGTACACAGTGGTATCGCATAATTTCAATTTCCAGAGAGAAAGTGATGAACATTCCCCCATCTTTACACTACCCGAACAAGCTTGAGAATTTCCATGGTTGAAAGATTTTGGATGGAAGCTATATGCATAAATTCTTTGCTTGCTGTATATAATCTCTTTCCAGCTTTATCCTGTCATTTCTTGGCAATGGGAACCATTTGCAAAGTGCCGACCCAGTGGATAGTCTGTTTCCCTCATAACAGAGGCTGTACATCTTCAACTGCAATCCTCCGCAGCTTTCAGGGGCACTAGGCTGTAATTTAATGTGCACCAGTGGAATTCAGTGCAGGGTCATATTGCTTCACTAAAATACCATCAACAGCTTTGTTCCACCACAAAAAGAATACATTACCGAAATGAGGTCAGCTGCACTTCTGGGTGACACTTTACATATAATACATTACTTTTTTTAAAGACTTGTTAAAGACTGCAAAAAGCCAGATAACCAGATTTACAGCCAAGCTCGCGCTATCAGCATTTGCAGGCAAAGATTGTTTTGTATTTTACTTAAACTTGTGGTACCTTGTTGGCAGTGGAATTTACTCTAAAAAAACTCTTTCCATTCCAGACTTTTTCATGTTCTTGTAGATCAGTATCCTCAGGATCATCAACTTGGGGCTGTGCCAGTGCAACTCTGTCTGCACCTCTGCAAGATGGGCTGATGAGGGAATGGGGAGGTAGTCTGAAGCCTCTTACTGGAATTTGCCCCATTCCCTAAATTCCATCCTAAGAAACCTGCTGCAGATGAGCATGTTTCAATTGGAGGTGCTGCACAGTTTTGGGAAACTTGGGCTGTCTCTGAAATAAATTAAACTCTCTTTTTCCTCCGTTCCTCCAACCAGTCTGTCCTGTGGAAATGTGGCATTAACAGATCTTTATCAGCAGACCCATCCCAGCATGGGCTTGCAATTTGCCTTTGTTTTATTTAACCGACCAAGCGCCGAGCCAGGATGAGGGATTTGTGTGTACACTTCCTTCTGCAGCTCTGCAGTCCTAATGCGAAACTGGTGTTGCTGCGGTCCTGACGGTCCTTTTTCTTCTTCTTTTTTTCTCCACTCTACGAATGTTCCTGTGGATGATAATAACATGGGTCTGCGCCTGAGGGACAACACTGTGTGGTCAGGGTCAGCTGCAGATGGTTGTGCCTGTGGACGATATAAACAGCGGGAATGTCAAAACAACCCTCAGGAGAGCAGGAGAGCAGGAGCAAAGGAGAAAAAGTGGGTAAAAAATATGCCAGTGAAACAAGTGCAAAAGGCAGACAAAAGTTAAAAACTGACATTGCAGAGAACACATAGCTAAATATGGACGACACGATGACAGAACTTCCAACTTGTCCACGCTGGTCTGATTAAATGATGATGGAGAATGGAAAGAATGTTGAGCAGTGTATAAATGGTAAATGGCCTGTATTTATATAGCGCTTTACTAGTCCCTAAGGACCCCAAAACGCTTTACATATCCAGTCATCCACCCATTCACACACTGGTGATGGCAGCTACATTGTAGCCACAGCCACCCTGGAGCGCACTGACAGAGGCGAGGCTGCCGGACACTGGCGCCACCGGGCCCTCTGACCACCACCAGTAGGCAACAGGTGAAGTGTCTTGCCCAAGGACACAACGACCCAGAGTGTCCAAGCCGGGGCTCGAACCGGCAACCTTCCGATTACAAGGCGAACGCCCAACTCTCGAGCCACAATCGCCCCAGTAGTGAGTATAAAACTCAAGACTGTGGACAGGAGGTATGGGTACCTGACATAAACGGTAGTAACCAGACCGAAAAGCAGCACACATTTCGGTGCTTTATTTTGGTGCTGTTTTTTACTGAGATGTCATACACTTTGGATTCTAGCCAATCATTTTACCTTTGCAAGCGTAGTAGGCGGGCGGGTACGTAGGTTCTTTTAGAGCAGAGCTACAGATTAAAAATGCCCAAGGTGAAGCGGTCAAAAGTCTGGCTGTACTTCACAGCAAAAGATGCAAACTCAGCAGCCTGCAACAAGTGCTTTAAGCTGATACTGTGATACTGTGCAAAGGAGGTAACATCTCGAATCTGATGAAACACCTGGCGACGCATAGCGTTTTTTAAAAGCCGAGAAATGCACCGTATTTGATAGCTTGCTGCGAGACCTCACACCAAGCAAATCTACTGCGGGTGTGGTGCCTGTTATCGGACCCCGAGTTTGCAACATCCCCCAAGAACCCAAAGAGTAGAGTCCTGGCCCCTAGCCCTGCCAGTGTAGCAGAAATGATGACGGATGATGATGGCAGCAGCAGCCGTTCTTCTCTGGGTCAGTAGCTTAATGTTGTTCGTGTGTAATTTATGTTGAGTAGGCTAACCACGTTATTAAATTAATGCATGTAAGGTGAACTAGCTAACACCGTCGTAGTTACATGCGGCTGTCTTCTTGTTTGATGGCAGATACTCGCTTCACCCTGGCCAAAAAGGCTAAAATGACCAAAGAAAAAGTGGAAAACAGTTAAACATGAGAGGTTTTTAGACAAAGTTGGTGGTTTTTTCCCATTGTTTAAGCACTGCTTCCAGCCAAGAGTGATGCCATAAATCCCCTATAGCTGCAGAAAAGGCTAACATTGTTATCTTTTTTTTTTTTTTTTTTTTTTACAAAAAAACAGCTAAACATGAGAGGTTTTTGGACAAAGTGTGTGTTCTTCATTCTTTAAGCACCGGCACCGTTTCAAAAGTACCGGTTTGGTACTGGTATCGGATAAAACCTAAACGATACCCATCCCTACTCAGGAGTGGACTAGTTCTACCCATCTAAACAGCTCTCACCAGGCCACTACACTACATTACCCAGGAAGCAGGGGGTGCTCAGCCTTCTAAAGGGTGGAAAGGACACTGAGAACAAAGTGTTAATCTATCTGAGCTCTCTACTGGCAGCAGTTACATGACACCATATGTGAAACCAACTGTGCATGATTTCATTTGTCTTTTTGCCAAGAATCATTAAACTGTTTCTTTGTTTTCAAATAATTTCCCACAAATACTCCTCACCAAACCACAGCAGAACACCAAAATGAGCCATACGAGCTCCTTGAAAGATAACGTTTTTACACACTATTCTAGCCAAAGAAAGGAAAGAAAAGAAAAGACAAAAATCTTGAAACACAGTGACTTTGCTACAACAGGGCAGGAAGAAGAATTATAGTACACACACTGTTACATGAAGGCAGAATGACAGAAGTAAATCTGAAGTTGTGGGAAATTACCCCTTCCATTTAAAACCAATTTCCCAAGATTTTAGCACATCTCACTGCTTATTGTTATAATGCTGTCAAAAGCTCAGTTTTTTGGCTGTTTCTTCCTGAGAGAAAGTCATCATTTGGTGGACAGGAAATAGCTTTGCAAGAAAATGTATACACAAGTAAGTTATTTGAACAAAAATTATTGTGAGTTGTTGATGATGGTCTCAACTGCTCAAATTCAACTCTTTCTAAAAATGTTTGATTCTGTTAATAACACTTGAATGCCCTCCTCTTCTTGACTGTGTTAAACACCGTGTCCTAGTGCTGGTTTTGCTGACCAAAGACTGACGACTGTATGTGATTTTGGGGGGGAAAAAATCCCTGAATATAGAGGGTGACACATTGCATATCTCAGTCCTTCAGTCTCTGTCTCTTCGGCTTGCTCTTGCTCTCTGTTTTATATGGTTTTACACCAGGGGTAGGTAACTCCAGGCCTCAAGTGCCGGTGTCCTGCAGGTTTTAGACATCACCCTGTGTCAACACAACGGAATCAAATCATTAGTTCATTCCCAGGCCACTGGAGAACTTCAAGACATGTTGAGGAGGTAATTTAGCCATTTGAATCAGCTGTGTTGGATCAAGGACACATCTAAAACCTGCAGGACACCGGCACTCGAGGCCTGGAGTTGCCTACCCCTGTTTTACACACACACACACACACACACACACCAAGGTGGTAACAAAGGCTTGACCTAGAGCGTCTCTTCACAAAGACTGTTTGCCTGTCAGTCAGCGCTCTAATAATTAGGCACACTGTATCTGTGAATGTCGGCTGGTGTCATTTGGGTGCCGCTGCCTTCAGGATGATCTTAGTTCAAATTTAATGAGGTGGGAACAATAAAAGAAAGCCGGGCCATGTGCAGTACTCCTGATGATCGAGATATTTCTACTGCCACATCAAACCATTACCATTTCTACCGTGCCTTCTATTGTACACTGTGCTCATTAACAGTGTCACCAGAGAGAATTCACTTCTGTAGCCTGGAATAATCCAACTTTTGAGCTTTTAATTAGCCCAAAATAGGACTTTCCCTTGAGATGAGCTTGTAAAAAAAACCCACACACACTTGAATCTTTTGTAATTTGGGATATCGTCCAACACCTGGGCCAGGAAAGGATTTACTTGAATCTGAAGTCCAAGCAATCATTACCTTTGATCGTGTGTGTGTGTGTGTTGTTGTGTGTCAAGGTCCCTGTACACTTGCCACATTTTGATTTGCATGTGGAAGGCTTTACTGGATTGCAGGTGGCCACACATACACACACACCTACACCTACACACACACACACACACACACACACACACACACACACACACACACACACACACACACACACACACATGCAGGCAGGCACACTCAGAGAGTCAAGGGTCATGCCGGCCCATTAAGAGCCAGTCTACTGTGACGTTAAAGACAAACACCATTAGAATATTTATGACTCATTTTCAAAAACTGCCTCATGTGTGAAAATGTTTTTTGGTTAAATGACACATCGGTGATTACAACTGAGAGCGGAATCATGTGGGCATGATGAAAAGCATCAGTCAGCTCCTGGTTTTAACTTTCCTCAGCTAATATTTCAGGTTTTATCAAAATGACTTCTGTGCCTGAGACGTGCACTTGGTTTACTTTAAATTCTTTATTTATTCCTTTTTAATTTGTTTAAACTGGGAAGCTGATTTTGATGGCTAAGCATGCGATGAAGTGGTAATATTCAAAGTTTTACACAGTAATATTCAATCAAGGTATGTGAGCATACTGTCAATAAGCTAAATATGAGACTGTGTATTAAATTAAAAATGATTTTTTAAAAGAAATATAATATAGGTCACATTCAAATCACACAAAATCAACATTTGGGGCCTAAATATCTTTTAAGTAATTTGACGACTTGTTAAATTTTGATATAATTTTGTTACTTAGGCACAATGTAAAACTTACATTTAACAGAAGTTGGTCAAATTTACTTGACTGGTATACATTCAGTTCATCACAAGCATATTTTTCCTAATGATTAATTAGATTTCAGATACATTTTACTCCAAATTATTGGTTCAATAAGTAACAAATAATCTTTTTTTTAGTGTAACAACATTTTTTAAAAATAAACTCAAGTAACTCAAATGTGTATCTCTCAGTCTGCACTCTAAAGTAAATTGATTTATAACAGTATTTTTTTTGTTTCAAAGTTCACCCATTCACTTCACATAGAAAGTCCCAGGAAGATCAGAGCCTTGATAATGAGCCAGACCCAGAGATAAATCCTACAATAGTTTTCCAGCATTGTATTATGAATGTACGGATACACTACGTATACACTCAGTTATTTTGATCTATCGGTGATGGTGGTGTTGTCCTCCACCACTCAAGAATCTTTAAGCTTATTGGATAACTGGCTACAGCAAAGTCTGAGGATCCATCAGGGGAATAGAAGGTGTTGCTACTCTGCTGGTGTAGCATAACGTCTGTGTATACATCTCTGTCATCTGCTCCTTTCTCTTGGTCAAGTGCTTATCCATCAATTTAACTCGACACTCCTTCACTGTCTTACACACAATGTGTGAGATGAACATCAGCCTGGAGAAAAAGAGGTTGTCATTGCTCTCTTTAATCCTACTTAAGACATTTGGGGCACTCAGCTGTGGATTATGTGTGTGCGCGCGCACACACACACACACACACACACACACACACACACACACTCAAGTTGGTGAGGCGATGGTTAGTGTAAAAGCTGTGTCCATCACTGAACACATGTCTGCCAAAATTTAAATAGGGTGTGATTTAAAATAATGTCTCCAAGAAGGAAGAATAAAAGCTCCCCGCAGCTGCAGATGGAGGAAGCTTGTTTAAGTATTTTCTGAAGGCCTTTCTTGATGAAGACATATTATCCTCTTTTAGCCAGCAGTAAAACTGCATTTGAGTCAGACAATGGGGCTGATCATAAATACAGAATAAACTAGGAGCATAATTCATTGTCAGCACATATGTATTGTCCTGGGCTACATTATTCAGTGGTTTATTCTAGAGAGTGAAAGCAAGCTAAGAGATGTTGGGACTGCAAAAAATATCCATCCTAAACAGGAACTTTCATTGCAATTGCACAAAGCAAAATAAAGCTGCCCTTCAAATGTCATTCAAAGGTTCAAAGCTTTAAAGCTGCAATGCTAAATTTCTATGAGAACAATGAGCTAAATGACTGTCGAATATGAAAGAAATCCCTTATGATGATGAAACCACACAGGTTTCTCCCTCCATATTGTTTCAGCTTCTATTTATGCTCAACCATTGTCTTTTTTTCGTTCATGAAACTTGCTATCTATGCAACTGAAAACTGTAATGACTGCTAGAGACCAAGTGTCAGCTACAAAGTGGTGCAATGTGTGGAAGTGGCAACTGATACACTTAGCCTTTGTAAATTGTGTAATTTGTGTAGAGGTGTAGCTCTGGGTTGTTGAGGAAGCTTGTATGGGGCATGCTTGAAGATTACAGGGTTCTGTTCACAGCTTCAGCGCAGCCAATCCAGTTATTATCTCATATGCATAAGTTTTATATGAAAAACAGAAAAAAGCACACAAAAAAATCAAACTTGCAAAGTTCTGTTACACCAAGATGACAAGAATCATTTGTTTTGGTCTTTGGTTTTGGTTATAGGTTTTGTAGGATTTCACATCAAATGCAAATCGTGATTTGTTTATGGTAAAGATGATATGTCAATACATCGAAATCATTTTTTTATGGAATGTAATTTTATTCTAATTAGTATTGTCACTATGTTAAAAATTTCAGTCTGATACTGATAAGTTGATACCCAGGAAAATACTCAATACTATTGTCAGTGCATTTTTTTAAAACGAAAAATGACAACAACACTGGGTGTTGCAAGTATATTCAGCTGCAGCCCTGTTTATTCCCCGTGTTTCTGGTGACTTGGCACCATGATTTTGTTGCTGATCAAATAGAATTGTTAAGGTAAACGGCCACTCATTCTGTGTAGCTACTGGCAGATGTTCGCCAGCTTCAGTCTGAGACTTTAAGAAAAACATAACTATGTTATCCTGTGAATTTAACACTGTCTATTAACAGTTTATTAACAGTATCACAGTTTGCTGTGTAGCTCCAACATGCTAGTTGCTAGCTTAACTAAACAGATGGCTAATGTGGCTAACTGCTAATATTTAAACACCTAATGTTAACGTGTGCACACATTTGAACATTTATGATAACTGTTTCAGTGCTTCAGTGTTGCTGAAACAGTGGTCTTACAAACATCACTAAACTGCTCAAAAAGACAATGTCTGTTTAAGGTGATCAGTTAAGAGTGTTCACTACTGTTCAGCTGCTAGTGGCGGGAGGGGCTGTGTGCCTGTTTCAAGTTATGTTGGTATCAGTGTTGTTTCAATAGCAAAGGTTGGTGACAATTTGTTTCAAAGTTTGACATTTTGACAGCTCTACATGGTACATATTCTAACAACAGTAAGCACCATACAACAAAAAACAAAAAGAAAAAAAACCCCAAACACTTGTTTTTTTTTAAAAGAATTTTGGTTTCTAAAGGCATCATAAGTGTCATTTCTGGTGGTATCCCCAAATATTATTGCGTGAGTCAGCTGGCCATACAGCTACAACTAGATAACATTAATGAACTACTCTTCTACCTGTGGTCATGCTGCAAGATTAAGTCATCTTCATGGTTAGCTTGGTAGATGGTTGGGTTAAAGTGGATATGATGCCAGAGACAAGACCATTAAAATGTGTCATGTATTGAGAAAAACTTTCTCAAGGTTTTAACGTTACTAGAGACATTTGGGATGATGTAAGCGTACAAAACATTACAGACTGAAATATTTGTTTGCAAATGTTACATATTATAACTTTAAACTAAAGGTTTTACAAGATGGGCTTCTCCGAAGGTTGATTCTGTTCATCTGGACGTAGCATTTTCAGTGGGAGAAACATTTCGTCATTCATCCAAGTGACTTCTTCCGTCTCAGCTGACTGCAGGTTTCCCCAATCTTATAAACAGTACAACAGTCTGACTGAAACCAGCCCAATGAAGGAACAATGGACTGGGAAGTCAGTTCCTTCATCATGATTATGCAAATTCTCATGGCCATTGATCAACAACCACTGATCAATGGCCACGAGTACCATTCACAGAAAGTTGGGGAATGGCTGCAATCAGAGCATTGTAAGTTGGCGAAAGATGTACCCTTAGGCCAAAAGATGTACCCTTAGGCCCCCTCCTCAATTCAGAGATGGTCTTTACCTTTTCACGTAAACGTTTCTCCCACTGAAAACGTTACGTCCAGATGAACAGAATCAGCCTTTGGAGATTTACTTACCTGGATGATTGAGAATGCATCAAGAAGATGGGCTTTGTTCATCCACTTTATGCCAACATATGAAATGGACAAAAAACTGTCTGAAGAGAAAAAATCTAACAAACCTTAGCAGCGATACTTTTGACTTTACACTTAAACTCTGCATAAAAGCTTCACTTCATGAATCTGCCCTCGGGGCAGTTTAACCCTGGTGAACCTTACAGTAAGGCATCAGAGGAAAACGCGACGTGCTCCTTCAGTCTGTTATTATATTGACACCAAAGTTCAACGGTAGACAGATGTCACTGTTAATGAGTTAAGCACTGATGAGCGGATTGAAGCAGAGTCATGAATGACATAATGAGACATGAGTCACCCTGTAGACTGTTTCTTCAATGTTCTTTCTTATAGGCAGCCATCTGGGCTCTTATGCCCAAACAGAACGTGTCAGCAACATTGTAGCAGAACAGAAGAGTGTCTGTTTAAATGAGTCTGAACAAAAGAAAATAAGGTAGACGCCAGAGTATATGTACAATAGAAGTGATTGTGTGTGAACTGAATACATCAGTTCATGAGGGCTATCTAATGGGATTCCCCCAAACCATAGTGTGAATAAAACACCAAAAGCCAAACCAAAAAAAAGACCAGTTGTAGCTTGCAGAGTGGAGTAGAGTATCATACTAAACAACAAAAAAATGTTGTTTTTTTGTCACTTTAAAATTAATATAATCTTTGCTGGTCTGATTATTTCACGATAAAAGCACCAACTGTACAGTGTCATAAGGCTAAAATGGAGTTATAACAAACTTTGAGAATGTGCACAGATTTATGTAGGGTTCCTGCACTGAGGATTTACACCCTTTTGCTCTACACAAACCACAGCTGAAACAACTCAGACTGGTCCAAGCCCTCAAGCGGTCAGTACCACTTCAAGAGAGCAGCATGAATCACTTGAAACATTTTAGCAGTATGAAGAAGACCAAAACATCACAATGGAGTCATCCTTGTAGGAAATCATAATAAGCAGAATAATACGTTATCCTGCTGTCTTTGTTTTGTGAAGGGAGGGATCCAGTTGCTTGACCAATGAAGCTTGATTCAGTCTGATCTCTGTCAGAACCCTGTCCACCAGCTGTGTCCAAACAGCCCACGCCCTCCGCTTGTGTCTGCTCAAAGACACAAGCGGAGGGCGGTATTGGGAGGAGGGTGAGAGTGTGGGCCATCTGAGGGTGTACCAAAAGCGCTTGCTCTCCACGCTACAGTAACTTCTGCTTTTGACATGTGGGGCCCTGAGCCCATCTATCCTCTCCCTGACAGCTCAGCTGCTGCAGACAGGGAAAGGTAGAAAAACATGATAATACTTGCTGCTTTAAAACCTAGTCTGAAATGTCTTTATCTACAGAAATACACTTTTTTCACTGCCAATACTGTGATTCTGCTGATTTATCAGGCCAATGGCATCACTGAGTTTTGCATTTTTCATAGCAGTAAAATTATATTAGAAAACAACATATAAATAGACAGCCATCAGTATAAAATGCTGGAGAATCAGGCTGATCAGCACAGAACAACTAAACTTAGTTTGGAGAGGAGAGCAGTAATAAAAACCTTCCTCAGTGGTGATCTAGCTTGTCTAAGTCTTTTTCTCTTTCCCATAAATCCGGCCTCAAACAGAGCCAGACGATAGACGGCAAGAAATAAAAGAGATGTCGTACTGCAGATGGTGCATCTTAATGGAGGTGAGATCAGCAAGCTGTGATAAGGGATTCTGTCTACTTTGAGGAGACAGAGCAGGCAATCCCTGCTCAGGGAGATGTGCAACATCTGCAGCCAGACATTAATAGATGACTCTGAGTACCACGCTGACAAATTGAATGCCACAGATGAGTAATGGCAAGATACTCGTAAAAGCAATTGTTGCTCAATTGTTCAAAATGCACTGGTGCATGTGAACAATAATAGAGAACTCTGCTTAAAATACGGAATGCAACGTTCCTTAGAAATCATTTTCAGCATATTTTTTTAACTTTTAAAACAGTTTATAAGCTAGTTACCCATTTCCAGTCTTAATGCTAACCTAGCATCACTGTAGCTTTTTCCTTTATTGCTCCTACAGCTAAAGCTACCAGCATAACAGAACATAACAAAACAGCTGAATGAAGACATGCTTCAGACTTTGGCCAGATATTTTGATTTGCTAAAGGACCGTGTAGCACATACTCCCTGTCCTTGTGCAATAGCTGAACCTACATGGTGGCTTTGCCTCTCAACTGCATTTGACAGGAATCTCTCAATGGCTTTGTGAACTATGTAAACACAGAAACCAGTGGCTAGTCAGAATTTAGTCTGAACCCAATCTGTCCACATAGTGAGATCTGGGGACCTGGTATTAATAATGACAAAGACTGAATTGACTGAATTGCCTAAATGTATGAAGGCCATAACACATTTTCAGTTCTGAGTTCTATAACACCTTTTCCCTCTGACCGGCTATGTTGCAGTTAAATTGCAAGGGACTGAGTCATATGGTTTCACTTTGAGGAATATACTTTCCTACATGTACTCTGTGAAGCTCATGTTTCCATTTTTGTAGGTGTGGTCTTCTATTTAGGTCAAAACAGAACTCAGAGCAGAGGAATTCCCTGTGCATCCATGTGAGGGAGGGTTTTTAATGAACTGCTCAGTGATTGAAATGGGCCAAGTCTGCTTACTTTTACATTTGCGCCACTGTTACCGCTACATTTGCGCCACTGTTACCGCTACACTTTGGGAATAAGAAGCACATATCTGAGTACATTATGCTAAAACGTAACAGAGGGAACTGCTCTAATGGGGCTCATCAAGAACTGGACAATATTTATACTGAGAATTAGAAGGAAAATACAGAGTGTTTTAGATCCACAATAACCCACGTGTTGGAAAAATTTGACCCATACATCTCCGGCCTAACCCAGCACTTCATCGGGTTATCATAAACTGCATACCAAGTGATTTTTCATCAGTACAAAAATGCACATGTGGAAGTCGATGGAGGAGGACACATGAGTTAAGGCCAGCTAGTATTCTTGTAGTCTGGCCAGAGCTCCCACTCATACCCAGGACAGCCTTCTTCGATGAATCAAGGGGATAGTTTATGGCCTCTGGTCTTGCCAGGTCTTCAGGCCAGTTATTCACCATTGCACCTTAGCCTTTCCCAGACAGCCAGAATGCTATTATCAAAGAGAAAGAACCTGAAAGGTCCAAAAAAGAGTAAGTGGCCTCGTTAAATGGAAAAACCTGAGTTTTTTCAAATAGCAGTTGTTCCCAGTACCCTTCCCCAGTTGCTCTCGTCTGAACCTTATAGTGTGTAAATATATAGAGAGAAAGCAAGGGAGTGATTTAATGACTTCATCTTACAGAAACAGAGGATATTCTAGTTCCTTGTGTGTCATCATCCAAGCATCACCTTGCTGGAATGCTTTCCAAACCACTAAACTATCAGCAGATGTTCCCTGCCTGTGCTGGAACAATGTTTAAACTCATTGTTCAGTTTCTCATGATGGATCTCAAGGTGCACAGCACTGTGCAAAAGTCTTGAATCACCCCTCATTTCTTATTTTTTTGCAAGGAAAATGGGACACAAACGCAGCAATTTATTGAAATGTGCAAAGATGCATGGAAATACAGTATTTAAGGCAAAAGTAAAGTGAAATTCAAACAAGCTTGAAAGTCAATATTTGGCCCGACTACCTTTATTATTCAACAAAACCCTCTTGGGCAAGATTTCAGGAATAGTTTCTTGAAGGATATTCAAAGTTCATCTTTGAATAAACTGTTCTTTAATAACGTTGAAGTTCGGGCTCTGGGAGCCCAATCGGTGACTGTTTTATTGTGCATTTTTCTTTCCAACGCTTTTATTGCATTGGGATTGTCTTTTGGGTAATTGTCGTGATGAAAAGTAAAGCTGTGCTAATCAAATGTTTTTTAGTTGGTATTACATGGTGGATCACAATCTGACAGTACTTTTCTGCATTAATTCGTCCATCAGCCTGAACAAGATTCCCAACATCACTGACTGAAAAGCAGCCTCAAACTATGACAGAGCCTCCATCGCGTTTTGCAGACGGGTGTAGACACTCATTGCTGTACCTCTCCTGAGATACTTTTTTCCATCACTGGATAAATAGAATCCACTTTTTGAATATTTTGTAGCAACATTAACAATTTTCTGGGGTGATTGTGCACGTGCAGGGATTTTTTTTGCATGTATGCAGGAGCCTGTATTCGTTGAAGTCGGGAGTGCGGATTAGGTCTGGTCTCTGGCTCTCGTCAGCACATGCCGGACATGGAGCTCTGAGGCCCTGCATTCATTCCATGTTGTTTTCATTCCCCCACCTTTGCTAGGTGCACAAAAAAAATATTTTCTCAAGTCTCCACATTCCAGCAAAAAAAAGTGCATGTAGTTTTACGCACACCTGGATTGTGGCTGTTCATTTGATACCTAACATTTTTCAATTTTCAGTAGAACCTCAAAAAATAAGAAACATTTCTTCCCCTGCACTAAGCGATTCTGGCAACAAACACGCTTTTCTAAACACATTTCATGATCCTTCATTTATCAAAGAAATTCACATTTATCACACCCCCTAGCTTTTACACATTTTTTTTTCTTACAGAGAGGCCCGCCACTCTAGTACTGTAGCAGGAAATATCAAAGCCTATAATTACAGTCAGGTACAGAAGTTAAGGAAGTGAACTAACGTTCTTGATCAGAGTGCCGCATTACTGGAAGCTACAGACTTCCATGAGAGCACTTTCATTTATTAGCTTTTCATTAGGAAACTCGACCTCAGTATAATCCTTCCCTAAATAAAGCTGCACAGAAACTTCTTCTAGAAAAGTGTTTCCACTCTTTCCACTCCGTAGTAGACATGCTGGCTTCAAGAGATTCAGCTGTTTTTTACATGAACAAGAGTTATAAACACATTACAACCACAGCTCTGTAAAGATGCACATCGTGCCTGGTATGATATTGTCACTGCCTGTTAATGCTAACGGCTCTTTGATACCATTTGAAGAGGAGTTGAACATTTGGCCTTTTGCTTTGATCCAGATGGCATTCTCTGGCATTCTTGAACTGGGCAGCCAGCAAAAAAGAGTTGGCATGCTGTGGCATAGTCTGAGTCTTTCTAGCAGTTCTGCAGATGAGCTGAACAAGTTGTGTCATCCCGGAGCCCTCTTACCGGAATCAGACTTGACTGAACACCTCCTGCCCTCAGGAGACTGCACCATCATATACTAACAATGGATGCTACATCTTTTGGAATTCGGCTTGTCCAAAAAATGTGTTCATTCACGGAAATACTTCTAGTCGCACATTTACATTTCTTTCCACAGTTTATATGCGTAATATTGCTGGAGCGAGTGCAAACAGAATTCACATTGTAGGACATACAATTTCTACTTGTCTTTTAAAACTCAGCTATGGTAGCAAAACATGAACTGTTCAAGTATGACAATGCCAGTCTGTGCTTAAGTCACACTCACTGTCATTTGGACATTTAATTGTTAAACCAATTCCAAGTGGCACTAATTTACAGTATATAGTAATTTCTAATTACCTTTCCACTATGGATGGTTTAGTTCCAGCAGAAATCATAGAGAACTTTAAAACTTTAAATCACATAGTAACCAGTTATTAACCACCAATCTTCTTGAAACAACATCATTGGAGTGAAACTTTTAAAAAGTTTGGCTCAAATCCCCTATAAAGTCTTCATAATCTCTAATGATCATCACAAACATGAGACAAGTCAAACATCTTAGTGAAGGGCTGAGATGTGAGTGTGTTTATTAGAAGATTTGCGTGACTGCTGTGGCGATTAAGAGATAAATCGTTCTGGATACCTCATTGCCAGGAGCATGCAAGTCTGTTTGCCTGTCGTAGGGCAGTTTCCCCCATGCGGACTGGTTCACACAGGTGACCTCATACCAGAGAGATGCGCTGTACTGACGGCGAGCTGACATTCTAGCACCACACAGTCATCCCTGAGCAGGGCATTGCTTTCAAAACAGAGCTGCCTTTCCTCTCAGTGATAGTGTGATTTGAAAATGAGATGAACAAGTCTCCACTGTACCAGCAGCAGATTGCCCAAGGTTATGACTCTGCCAGTCCACTGCGCATCTGGTAAATGGCCTGTATTTATATTGCGCCTTACTAGTCCCTAAGGACTCGATCATTCTACTATAGAAAATTGTGAGACATCACCTGAAGGCCAGAAATAGCCTCCCATCATCCAGGGTCTTTGAAAGGCTCCTTGCTCAGTTACCCTACCCTAGCCTTTATTGAAATACTTGGTTTTAAATAGGAGGCTCCAACCTGCCTTGTTGTATTGGGAAACAATGCCGCTATCCCGACTGGGATCTCTGTCATGTTGATTTATGATGGCAGGAAATCCAACAAGAAGGGCTTTCAGATGAAATTCGCTAAACTGGTTGCTACTGTGCCATCATGCTTTCCTTATACCGTACCTTTACAGTGGAAGCTGATCCTATCATTCTCTATGATGAGGGTAACCTAACCTCTATTTAATTTCATCAGTTGACTGTTTGCACAGGAAACAGTGACTCACATAATTACATCATATGCTTATAGACAGCAGATGGAATGATATACTATGCAAAATGTAAGTGATGAAGGTAGAAACATTCCCACGCTGCACAATAACACCGGATACCATGACACATCTAAAATCCATCTTCAACTTTAACTTTCGTTGGATACAAGAAAAACAAGCTTGAAGGGGAAGGCAAAACTACTTTTTTTCCTGCTACAAAAATTAATTTCCACACACTCAGTTGGCTCTGTGATATGAACAAAATGTCGAAAACAAGCTAAAGGCAAATGTGCCAGCTCAGAACGCAGGGGAAAATGATTATAACCGCACAGACTTTGGCTTAGACGTGATGGTTTGTTTACTGCCAAGAACAGCAACTCTGCTGAGGAAACAAGATCCTTCTGACACTCTGAACAAGTCCCAGGCTCTTGTGGAACAAGCTACTAAATGACCAAGTTTAATTAAGAATAAATTAATTTCACATTTTATATGATTGTAAATTGAAATAAGGACTGTAAATCAGTGGCTGGAAGGGAGGGTTTCTTGGATCATACATAACTGACTGACTTTAGTTTAGGAGGTTGTGTACAAGCTCAGCTAAAACTTATGGTACTAAACTTGGCTGGCCTTTCAGTAACAAACATAATTTGCACGGAAACAAATGGAACCTTTGATCCATCGTGTTGTATCAAAATAATCAGCACATAAGATGAAAAGAGCCTCGCTGTTGTAATTGCCTTGATGTGTGTGTAGTTCTGACTCATGAGGGCAGAGAAGCTAATGTCTCCCCTCGGCCCTCGAGGCGTCTGCCTGAACCCAACCTCCCCTCAGAGCCACAAGGTTCGCAACTCAGTGAACTCGTACAGGTTAAAGGTCAAGAGCCCCGGGCCAGGTCACAACCTCTGCAGCTGACAGTTATGCTTAAAGATCATACTCAGCCTGATTTGTGAGGTTTACATAGAGCATTGTAAAATAAAGCTGTTTATGGCCCATGTGTTTACCTGTGTCCTGCTCCCAGAATGTATTTCAAAGCCAGTTATGCTACAGCTGCTATACAGAGAATATTTAACAGCAATGAAATTAAGTTTTCTTTGCAGTTAAATAACAGGGGAAAATGAAAAGGACCCTTATTGCATGTCAAAAACAGCTGCCTTATTACACAATAGCATTAATTGGCAACCAATAAAAAGTTGCTCATAGAGTATAAGACAGTTTTTAAACAGAGTCACGGTGACAGGCAAATGATCTTTTAAAGAGGGACAGCAGCAACAAAGTAGCCGATTGCAAATCTTGTCAGAGCTTTTATGAAGCACGCTCTCCTGATGCCTGCTGACCCTGGTGGAGAGTAAACATTCCATTTGGCCTTCATGACTTGCCAGTAATTACCCAGACTGCCTCAGGGCCTTGCTCACTGCCTGGCTGGCTTGCTGACTGGCTGAATTTCCTTGCTAACAGACAGATTTGTGACATCCATGCGTTCCCCTAGCCAGTTTACATCACTTTAACCAAGGGCTTGTCAACTCACCTTCACATGCTTTCACACTCAAAGCAAAGAGATTCTAACAAAAAAGAAAAGTGCAGGTATTTTACAGGATGTTCTGAACTTTTTTTTCAATTCATTGTTGACATATCACCTGAGTGCATTGCAACATCGGTTGTTACAGCTTCTTGCAGGCATTCATTAAGGTGTGTTGACTGCTGAAGGCTGCTGTCGGTTCCAGTAGACGTTGCTGCCTGCCAGGTGTGACGGGGGACTGACGCACCGTCAGGGGCTTCTGCCAGTCCGCGCACACACAGATCTGATTGTCCGCTGTCCGGCTCCACTCCCTCATTATCTGCGTAACTGCTTGTCTGAGACCTTTCGCTCAGCAGTCGAGCAAAGTCTCCACAATGCAGACAAACATCCCAGCTATGATAATTTACATTTGGGACATCAGTATGTTTTCCTGGATTCACTGATTTGCTTAAGATATTGATCCTCTTCCGACATTCATTAAATTCCGTGAACAACTTACCACATGGTCTCATATGAAACGCCGGGAAATCATCTGTGTCAACTAATAGAAACGTGCCTTATTGCATTGGCCAGAATCATGTTTCCAAGGCACATTTTCGTATATCCTTCCAGCCTACACTCCTCTTTCCCCCACCTACACAAATGACTTCTGCAGATCTCCAGCCTTATCATGCAATTAGGCAGGCTCATTTAAAACGCCTGTGGCTTAATGTGATAGCAAAAATGTTGCAGTTAAATAAAACCATTTTAGCCATGATTTATGGTAGCGGAGAAGAAAAGGAGCTCTGAGGTACTGTTAATTAGTCACATGGCTCTGTTATTATGCTTAAGATTTAAATTGTTTCAGCATAGCATCCAATCACTCCAACCCTTGGCACGAATGGCAAATTAACATGTTGTAAGCTTGATGGGTGTTCATTTCATACGTGTGAACACTTGTCTTTACAAACAAACCCATGCATCATTTTTAATTGGCTGTGTTTGGACTGCAACTTGTGCTAATTAAAATGGAAAGTCCTGGCAAACGAGCTGCTGCAAAACCCATGCTGTGATTTGGTTATCTTACTTTATCTATTAGTGGATTTACTTACAGCGTATGCATGAGACTTTGGGGATGTTAACAACCTGAAGAGGATGTGAAAAAATTCCTAGCCATTGGAAAACATTGGAAAACAAAGCAGTTGTTGTTTTTGCTCAAAACTTTAAAATCTGCTCAAACACCCTCAAAATATTACACGTTAATAGGCCATGTTGCCATGTGCTGGAGAAAAGGGTTTAAAGAGCCTAAGGGAGGAGACTGCAGGGCTGAATGTAGGCACTGTTCACACAAGGCTCTCTCTGACTCCGTGTTTACTCAACCAGACATATGTCCAAATCTACGCAGAAGAAAAAGTCATATTACCGTCTTCCGCACAGATTAACCCTACGATTCAGGTTAACAGCCCTCCAGTGCAGGAAATTCCTCTTTCACTCACTATAAGGGAAACCATAATTTTTGGTTTCCCTTATAATGAATTTTGGTCTGTGCTGAAGCACCCTCGGAATTTTGTCCATGAATTTTGGCATATGCAGTAAAATAAAAATAAATCTTTAAGTCTTTACTTTTTATGGTCTTTGTAAATGTTGCATACATTTATCTTTTTTTTATAGATTGAGTCACTGAGCCACACAGGTATATTTACTACCATTTATAATGGAAAAGCAATAAAGATATCTCAACTGCATATGGCTTGTTTAATGGTTAAACATAAGACGGCAATAATATCCATCTTCTGGTTCACGTAGAAGAATCAAACAGAATTACAGTGACTAGTTGTGCCACGTTAGGAGTGTTTGACAATCAAGATATTCCTGGGTCTTTTAAATAAAGCCTGATAGCGTGGATTTTCCATGCTTGCATGCACTAAGAGTCTGTGTAAATAAAGGGAAAGAGCTGGTATAGCTCTCTCAAGGCTTTGCTCTCTGCTCAGGCCTTATAAGGTGGCTCGCAGATCAACAGAGCAGTTACTGGGGACATTTGATCCGCGGACACAAATGGAGAGCACTTGCACTGGAAACAGTGGGCAAAGAGGTTGGGGGAGGGGAGTTAACCACCCAGAATGTATCAGTGACATTGCTTCAGGCCCTTTCTAGTAATATTTCCACAATAAATCCATAGAGACATTGCATCTGGAAGAAAACTTACATCTCTTCACTGAACTTGAACTCCTTGACTTTTGCTCTGATTAAAATTAAAAGTTAAATGAAAATTTCTGCTGGTGCTCAGATGCTTTTATTACATGCAGGATCAGCTTGCTTTGGCCCACAGGCAACAGTTGCTGATTCACAAAACTGCTGTGATTAGAGGGTGATGCCAGGCTTTGTGACACTTCAAGATGACGGTGAATCAACATCTGGACATCTGGACACCTGGAAGTCAGTTGTGACAGCAGGTTGGGTAAGGATCATCCACGGGGTTCTCTGACCTTTGCGGTAAAACCAGCAAGAAAACAGCTGTTCTTGCACGCATCCACCACCCATCCTCCCTTTCTCCATCAGTCATTCCACTTAGCAAGAGCTGAGTCAACTTTGTAAAATGCACCCCCCCTCCCCACATGAGCAACCACCTCCCAGACACTTCGCTGTTGTCTCTAGCTCATGCTTTCTATGGCTGCTTTTATGTCTCAGAAGATTGTAGGGTGACTGTGAGAGTCTTGAAGAATTGCTCACGACATTTGTTTGTCAGAAATGCTCAGGCTTCTCCGTTGGTGGTATTTCCTTGGCCGTACCTTGAACTCTAAGTCACAATGAGAGATGTGAACAGGCAGGCTCATGCAGGGGGGGCTCAGGTGGCACAGTGGATGTGGAACGGTGAGAAAACAAGCAAGATGAGGAGGAGATACAGGGAAGGGGAGACCACCAATTGCAAAGCAGTGAAGTGAAACATTACACATTTGCTCCATTGGTTCACTGATTGGTCTGAAGTTGAGGCAGCTGACTGGGAGGATTCAGTTTCGTGACCCAGCACCCTTATCAGTGAGTATGTTTTCATTGCTGATCACTCAGTGAAACTCCTGCAGGGTCCACATCATGTAAGCCAAGAGGTGAATATCTGTGACGCAGAAATGCCGTTAAGACAGGGCGTTAAGTGAGTGACTTTGCAGATGTGCAGCTAACAGGCTCGGGATGCGGCAGCAGGTGTGAGGGCCAGACCACCTACAGTCCAACCTGAAAGTGCGCACTCCCTAAGAACTCTTCCCCAGCCCCTCATAAACAATGCAGGTGAATCCATGTGAATTCATCCCGGGCACCTCTACGTTTCTGTGATCACTTGATGTCCATAAAGCTCAGTGTTAAAGTTAATAATTGTAAAGTGCTTTTTTAAAATACTGCAAATCCATTTCAAGCCCATCTTGTCCTTTTTTGCATTATTTTGCAAACACTTTTGTAATTAGGTTTTTTTTTCTGGAAACTTGAGCTTGTGTCCCTGGACTAGCTTGTCAATGTCCACTTTCTTATCAACCTCTCAAAAATCTGTACACTATAAGCTACATTTGCCTTTGTCACCATATAAGAACACTCACATAGATGCAGGGCGTGGACACGTTAATGTACCGAGAACAGCAGCAAGGTATCAAAACACAGAGTCACAGACAGTTATAAGGTTTGTAATTAAGACTTGAAATGACAATAAAAATGTACAAAATGTACCAAGTACCAAGAAAGACTGCCTGCACTGTCTGTGTTTGCGAAACTGTCCTTGTCTGCACCTGAGTCTAACCTAGACTTTATACTTACTTAGTAGATTTTATACATACTTACTGTATGAAGTTCACCACCTGGGTGCATGTGTTGCTGGTGCATTGTAATGTAAACCTTCCGTGGACAAGCCCACGAGCCACCAAAAGCAGACAGGCATGTGCAGGTCTGTTCAGACTCTTGGAAGTTTACATTACTGGGATCCAAGTGGACCATAGCAGACTCATCAGTGGAAAGTGTAACCCCCACTTAAGTTTTTCGATTATGCTATTTTATTGCAAGAGCAGACATCGTAAAGAATATGTTATCACTAAGTAGTTTCCTAATATTTTATGCATAAATATTGCATCTTGTACTTTTTCATCCTTTTTAAAAATTATTTTAACAAAAATGCGATTAAATTGATTTCTCTCAAAATGCATTTGTTATTGCCAATTAATACAATTTTAGAATCATTTCTAATAGCCTTGGAGGATGGGACAGCAGGCCAGTAATCTAATAAATTATTCAACCTTGTAGTTTTAAACTCATTCATCGATGCTAAAATCGATAAAGGCGTAAAGCTGGGCTATGCTCTGAAGTTGTGATTTACACAGCAAGAGGCCCCTCAGTAAACAGAGGGAGCAGACGCACTGCTCAAGGGCCCCTCATTCATCTCATCATCTCAAGGACACTGACAGCTGGCCTTCGTGATGGGACAACGAGTCAGAGAGGTGCTCCAGCAGAGAGAGACGTTGGCCAAGGGCTCTTTCTGCTCTCGCTCTCTGAAGGGGTTAAAGTCTTAATCCTCCGCTATTCTCTGTGGCATAAGGATTAGCCAAACAAAGTTTAATATGCAAACCTTCAGGTTAGGGACAAGAGCAAGATCCCAGCTATGTTGCTCCAAAGCTGGTCAGTTGATCGCAAACATGCATCCTTTGCTTCTCTCACTGGCTGTAGCTCGTACAAAAGGCCATGTTGGCCAGAGGGTGACCACCCCCATCAAAGCCTTTTATGCGAAAAGAACAGGCTGACTTGTCTCTCTGCACTTTACACATATGCATTTTGTCACCACCAGCTAAGTCATGATTGAGATAGCATTTGCATTAATTCTCCGTGAAAATATTGTCAGAGTTATGTAAACAACCGCATAAATAGAGCGATTTCACAGCTCAAGCTGCTGACTTCAACATTATGCACTCCACACTGTATATAAATGCCACTTGTTTTGCACATATTCAACTCTGTATATTTTATATATTTTATTATTATTATTATTATTATTATTTTATTTTTTTACTATTTAATTTGTAAAAATGTGTATACACACACACACACACACACACACACACACACACACGTAGGAAAATATTTAGTATACACATCCAGAAATGCATACACTATTATATATTGTACATATATTTATTAGTTTCAGGTTGGCCATTCTTGTATTTTGCTCGTTTGTGTTGTTGTGTTTGCACATCTCTGTTGCTTGTGGGGCTCGCACACAAGAATTTCACTCGCATGTGCTGTGCCAGTGTGCCTGCACATGTGATGTGACAATAAAAAGTGATTTGATTTGTGATTTGATTTGACTCTCAAAGGGAGTTTTGTTTGCCACTGCTCAGCAGTATATAAATATTCAATTGCCTGTTAGCCACAGCTGCTGCTAATCCTCGGCAGAAGCCGCTGCCAAGTTGGAACATATTTGAGGGCAACTGGATAATAAATCATAAGAGCTCAAACACAGAAATATACCAAGGAGCTTGCTGTTTACACCTTTTGTTCTGCAGTGATGATGGTTGTGACAGCAGGCTCATGTGACCAGGACTAAACTCACTGAGAACTGTAGGCCATAAATGGACCGTCAGTGCTCGAAGGCAAACACAATGAAAGAAGAGCTCCTCTCTTGGCACAGGAAAGTATGACTGGGTAGTGTTTATGTCCCTTTTGTGTTTTTATGTCAGTAATTTATACTTTTTTCACGTGTGTGTGGTTTTTTTGTAGAATTAAATAATTTTCTACATTATTGATTATTACTCTTAACTATCTTTACTTTAACTTTAAGAAGTTAGTTGTTCATTAAAAATCAGATAAGGGTAGCGTGACAGATGTTTACTTTGATTACACAAACATTATGTAGGACCAGGCATTAATTTTTAAATAACTGGGCATGACTTGAACATATATAATATTATACTACAGTATATTTATAACTAACTAAGCAGCTCAGTGTCTTTCTCTTGACAAACTTTTCTTTAAAGATATAACACGTCTTGGTGTCAACTTGAAAAAAACGTGGATTTGAAATATAAAAGTGAGTTAAATGGTCAAATGTGATTTGGATGCAAACTATATTGTGAGTAATATATAATTTAGAATATACGACTTTCATTCCTAAATGTTGCCAAAACAATCAAAGATGGTAAAATCTGAAACATGCTTCTACAAGTAAAATATATTTTCATGAAAGTTTGACCTTATTTGATCTTGAAGACGAGGTCAGAGCTCTAAAGTATTGTGATATTTAGTATCATCATATGTCATTCCCTATATGCCCCTATATGTAAGAAACATAGTTTTAAATAGCTCTATATACCGTTATTATCACTTTGGCCTTAACTCACATTTTAGTGGTTTGTTAACATGACCCCACTTCATCCCTACAAGGTTTTATTAGAATTCATGCAAAACTTTCCAAGTTATCGTGCTTGAAAAGCAGAACGAATTACACACTGCATGCAAACACTACCTCCTTGGTGGAAGTAACAATATCCACTTCTGTTTCATGATGCAAAGAAACCCCATATTTTCAATTACATTTGACAGATTGGTATTTTTTCGAGGTTTTGGGCTACGTGTGTATTTCATGAGTCTTGTTCTATTGAAAAAAAATAACAAAAATATGAAAGAGGACCAAAACATGCCAGTCCGCTTCTGTTGTCCAGTAATTAGCTCTATCAGAAACATTTTACTTCAGTGTTGCTTTGACAAGGACATGACAAAACATTGCAATAAACATGAGAGAGAACAAGTCTAGATTGCATTAAACCAAAGTCAAGTAGGAACAATAGTGTGAAATTTGGTATTCCGCACTTTACAGTGTTAACGTGAAATGAAGATAAAAATGAAAAACCACAGAAGACCCTGAAAAATCATCTGTTTTTATTTTATACATTCTGCTTAATGTCAAATGGAGATGAAGAAACTGCTCCAGGTGTGGTAATTACACCTTTTTGGCCTGCAAACTATTATCGAAAGCAATCTTTCTTCCTGCAGATATTAGTCATCTATTTCAAGAGTGCGAATATAGGTATGATTAATTGCTTGAACCAGGACTACAAAGACAGTTTTGTATAGTTTTGCAGGTGTTTGCCTGACTTGTCAGGTGAGGAACAGATTTTGTCAAACAGTTTTGCAACTCGGCAGGATATTCACAAAGCCTAACAGCTGTGATTTCTTAAAGGTACGGACCACGGAGCATTATGGTCAGGGTTCTTTAAAAACATCCCAAACATAACTTTTTTCAGAAAGAAAACTTGTTACCATACCTCCAACGATCAGTGGAATGCAGGAACGGAAGAAGGACCAATAAAGTTGAGGGATTCCACTGATCTGTAATGCGGCTTATAGGATGTGTCCAGCTATTTCTCTGGTGACATGAAGAATAAATTCATTCATCTTATCAATGAGATTCTGTGTGAAGCTGGTAAGTCCTTTGGCTGACCAGAGTATCAAAAACTGGTCATTAGGACATGAGTGACAAGTGGCTAGAGCCAGCAGGGCTCAGACCCAGGTAGCGTTCCACTGCTGATCTGTCCAGACCAGTTAATCCTCAATTCCTTTTTTTTCCTTTTTTGCCTGTCCCGTTTGGTTCTTTTGCCATCAGAATTGTTGTCTAAAGGTAAAGAAAGATGCCCAACGGATTTACTTTACCAAATGGACCATCCCAGCCTTGCCGTATTGGTCTATTTGATTCACCTTTGCTTTTATTGTTGATTTTATTTTCATTTGCTGAACACGGGACAGACTTGACTGGGGAAAAGAAAAGGGAGAAAGAAAGAGGGGGAAAAAAGAGCGGGGAAGAGGGATGTGATAAGGAGCAAAAACCAACAAAACAAACAGACAGAAAATACATATATCAATCACCTGGATCACCTGTTGAGAAAGAAAAAAGAGAAAACAATCAATTCCAACTTTATGTCCAACACAAGGTACTAAACAGAGTATCACTAAAGAAAGTAAAGAAGGCCCAGCTCTGAAAGCTTCACTTCAATCCAAAGTGAAACCCAGCAACCATTTTTCATCAGGCCGTCTTTACTACGGAGAGGATTAAGTTATTTCTAGGTTTAGAACAACTTTGATCATGACTGCTGGATCCTGGAATGCACAAGTCTTGATCAGAAGCCAAAGCAGCAATTACCTGATGACAGAAGGTCATTAAGATGGCCGGCTGCCGCCTGGTTCCAGACACCCACCTTAACCACAACCAACCAGTTCCTTTGATAACATCAAACTCACTTCTTCTTGTCTAAGCTCTACCACAGTCACACTAAGCAAAGCCACCTAGTGCTAAGTACAGATCTGCTAGACTCCACTGACACCCAGCATCCCCCACAACTAAAGGAGAGGAGTGGCCCAACAGGAAGTGTCCAGGGCAAGGCAACGCCAGAGGCTGTGAGGTGGTTATGTCCATATGTCCATGCTATCTGTGTGCTGTTCTTGATTTCCCCCCTCCTACTGTAATTCCTTGGAGGCAGTAAACTGAACTAAAAAGGTTTAGGTTGACAAGTGTTTATCCTAGTTTTATTGTATATTATTAAAAAAATAAAAATAAAGAGTTATACAAGGACTTTGCATCCATCCAAGCACCTATCTGTGTGGTTTAGTCCATCCAACAATAAGCAGGATGTGATATAAAATCAAAGAGGAAGTCCTGATATACTTTATACCTTAGTATTCAAAAGGGACATGCCAAAGCGAACAGACTGTTTAAATCTATTGGTTGGCAGTAGCTCCACAGTGTAGTTTTACATAGTTACTTGGTCAGTGAAAGGCCACTGGTTCAATTCCATCTGGAGACAGAAATCCCATTTGAAGTTGTGTCAGAAGGCCTCCTGGATTAAAAAAACAAACAAAAAAACAACTTCCAAAAAACAACTGCTAATAAGGGAGCAGCCAAGAGCAGCTTATACTGTTTGAAGAAGCTAAGCGCACTGACACTGATTGTTTTGTATGAAGAATAAATGAACAAAATAAAACGTGCCTGTAAAATTGCCATGAACATGAAAATAAGTATTAGAGATCCAAACCACTTTTTTTCAAGGTTCAAGTTTCTTTATTTTTCACATGCATAGTTATACAAGTATAACACACAGTGAAATGTAACCTGACACGCTCCTTGACAAATGGGGGGGGGGGGACATTATATATATAGTATATACATTAGGTGAATGTGCAGTAGTAGCAGCAAGCAGGTGAATTCTGTACATTAATAAGAATAGACAATCTGACTATTTTACAGAATAGACAATATAAACATATTTAAAATTAAAGGAATTTTTGCTCTTGCTCTGGTGTTTCTCTGTTGTAGTGTTGGACAGCTTAAGGTGGAAGGACTGTCTTTAAGGGCCAGCCTCGTGTGGCCAATACAGAAACTGCAGTTTGTGTCACTTCCTCACTGGCTTCATTTTTCAGGCCTGGAGGCTTCTGCTGTAAAGGCGAAATTAGAGCATGAAATGTACAGGTTGACCTTTGACCCATCTGTTCCTTTTGCCCTATTGAGTCGACAAGTAAACTAAGGTTACTCAAATGTCTACGAGGTCAGGGCAGGGTCAACGTACCTGCAAACAGGGAAGTGGAAAAGATCACAGGGCCGAGCTTCTGTTGAGACCTTGATAACATTTGAGAGTGGTGAGGCTCAGGTCGCTGTTATGCTGGCTGTCAGTCTTAATTTACAAGGTTATGACAACGGGGAACTCTGCTATCTGCTCTAATGTTTTGAGTCTTTCTTTTTTGTACAAATGTTGCAGGACTGGCACCAAAGTCCCAGACAGAGTCTTTTTCTTTTCTAAGCTATCAGTTTCTGTTCTGTTTTTCTGCTATGTAAGAGCTCTAGTTCCCAAATCTTTGAGTTGTGCTACAAAACTCCAGCTCAACATGTGTCTGTCAGTGAATATACAGAGTTTACATAATTAACAATCCTCCGTTGGGTCTGATTTTGCCACAAAATTATTCAGTCCCTACGTTTTCCACTTGCTCTAGAGTTATTGCCCTCAGGTGGCCAAGTACCATTGATCCCCATCCTGAGAATTTACATTGTGCATATCAAGAGGAAACAAATCAGCAGTGAGGAAACAAACAGCGTTTTGGTTACACTCATAAAGACCCTGGCAGGAAATACATAAATAAAAGCTCTATTTTTACCCAGGTCTCCCACAGAAGCCAACAAGTATGGCAAAAGTAGAAGTAAATACTGACTAATGACATTGATTCATCAGGAATATCATAAGACAGCATCTTGCAATAGTTGTCATGTCTTGTGAAGATAAACTATTTTAGGCTTCTAATTTAGCTTCTAAACATTACGCTCTTAAAGACACCTAACTTCTCACACCTTTCCAACTTTGAAATTTTTTGAACATTTTTTACTTTTCGCTGCTAAAAAGCCAACAAGCAGTGTAAGTTGGAAAATATGCAGGAATTTAACTACTAACCCAGATATGATTGCATTTTGAGTATCTGTACAGCTGTGGTCTTTTACATTGTCCAAAGAAAAACAGCAAGTTATTTTCGATAGCTCCAGGCTGGTTTTGGAACTACAGGTGGTATTTTGACAGGGTTTCAGGAAAGGTTCTCATAAACACAGCGAGCTGAGAGTTTGTAAGACCTTTTCTATCCCCAGATTTTCCTTGAACTCTGTGTTACCACTGGTTAGTAAGCTATATTTGGCATGGCTGATAGTACATTATGACACACATTGCTGGCTTTTCTTTTATTATTATTCCAGATTAGAGATGGATTTGAATTATTTCTGTAATTTATTAGCTTTGACCATGAATGGCAGTTCCCATTTTAGCTTTGTGGGAGTGCTCATGTGACCTGAATCCAAAAGAAACTGCAAAATAAACTAAAGATCTTTTGGCAGCTCTCAGTAAAATAATAATAAGACATTTTAGTCTTCTCTGAACACCTTGGAAGTGTTTCTGCAATAAAAATCCTAAATAACACCTTCTTACGGGGGATTTTTGCACGTTCCCTCCCTTTCTAGCTCTTTTGGCACACATGCAAAGTCAATGTGTAGCATGATTAGATCAGCAATGATTCCAAGGCCTCTGCCTCCACGGCATGTTCAGGCTTTACAACGAGACGTCGCTCTTATCAGAGACAATGCTACATTCCACAGCGGGGCAGACGGAGTCACATTTTTTTCTCTATCCATCGACAAGATTTACTATTGCGCCCACTATCTCTGTGATTTGTAGTTACAGCCCACTTTGAAATGATCCCATTTGCGTCTCCGCCCTCTGGCACACTGCTAATCTGCAACATGGAGGAATATGGGTGGTGTTCGCACTCACCTGTCAGTGAAAATACCCCCTCTGCCCACACACCCAAAGAATAATCCATTTTAAACTGTATGTTTTCTCCCTCGTTAAACTCAATGGCAGGAAGAATAGTTTAAAGCATATGTGTAGAGAAGTTATTAATTCTTAATTCATAATTCTTCAATGATTTAATATTTAAAATTTATTTATTTGTTTGTTTTTAAATTATTATATTAACATTACATTTCAGTACTCATTGTTTCAAAGATTTATTGAGATTAAATTACTTATTTTTACTTAATAGCCCGGCAGTTCATTCCCACGTCCCAGTTACCAACTTTAGTGGATTTTTCTGCATCAGAGCTGTTTTGATGTGTAAGTAAGCTGAATGCCTGCTTTGGGCTCATGTGGAAAACTGGGGCTTTCAAATGTCTCATCGAAGTGCTTGTCTGGTCACATAATGAGGAAGGAAAAAGTAAACATCTGAAGCAGGAGTCAGGTATCTTGTGTTTGATGTCAGAAAAAAATTCCACTAATATTAAGTTTTCATCATTGTATGTGTTCAGTCCACCTGCTTATGGTTTATTGAGAGAGAGCGAGAGAGCATTTTTATAGGTAGGATAGCAGTGCACTAGGGTCTTATGTGGCAATGACAAATTGATTACATGGTTCACGGGTCAGGTAGGATTTTGTTTAGGACCCCGCTCTGGTCTGCATAAAATACTCATGGTTTTTAGAGAACTTAGAAAACAAATTGCATTGACAGTGCTGGGAAAAGGCCCAAAATGAAAGTAAAGACAAAGAAATCAATGATTTCTGATCTGTAAGTAGAGGTAATGAAACTTTCTTCTTTTAAATCTGCAGGATGGAGCAAGAACACGGACCAAATATGACAAAAATCTGAAGACTTCTTGCAGTTCTGGGAACTAAAATAAGTACCACAAGTACCTACTTTTTTTACAGTCAAACTGCTTAATTCTTTTCTGGCATTTGTGTAGTTCATTATTAAAAATACAAAAAATCCTTGGTTGAATTCTTGAATAAACAAAATAAATCATTATTTTATTTGATTCTATCTTTGCATCTCCACTGTGATTGAACCCGCTTTGACAAGCCTCTTTTTTCTTTCATCATGACTTCTGTGTGAGGATGCCAGCACTGATTTCATCAGGTATTCATAACCCCACAAATACACACAATTGTGAAGAACATGTGTGTAATGGAAGGCTTTCTTAAGTGTTCACAAAGCTCCATCATTTTCACATGAGTATGATTTTTGGTGTTTATTAGCCAGTGGTCAAAGAAGTTAACTCTGTCACTGAATAACCAGGTAATAGCTACTCTCAACTGAGTGTCTTCCATTGACATTAAACAGATCTGGTGACATACTGTCATCACATCAGAAACATCTGAAGGTATCAAACTTTAAAAAATAAATGATCAAACCCCAACTCACTGAAAAAGATAGAGCTAGCAGTAGGAGTTAAGCAGCAATACTGATGCTGTGGACAAGCCTGAGGAGTTAGTTAATATCTAGTTGTCCAAAATATAAATCGAGTTTTCCCGATGCGTGGCTGGATTTCATAATGACACTCCTCAGTGTCAGACTCAGGTTCTGACTTCTTACAGGTGCCATAAGATTTTTAATTTGTCTGACCCTAACTCAACTGTCGTATTAGTCAGATGACTATAGTCTAATTTCACTGCAGGTGCAAACTTTGCATGTGACTTTGCATCTTCTGATTGATATATATATGTAGTTTGGTTTTTTTGAGAGATTTTATTGTTCATTAAAAAGCCAAGCTAAAAGAAAGCCAATTTGACTCTTTGTATTCGCAGCCATCCTTTGTATTTCTTTATGCTTTTGTTTCAAGCCATGGAAGCCATTGTGCATGGAGACAAATGGGAAAACCTTTGTTATTTTATCTTTTTTCCGGTGACTGGCTATAATCTCTCAAGCAATCTACAGCAGATTGACCGAAACACAGAAGCTTCAGTACACATAGGATTCTTGGAAGAGCTGATGCTGCCGAACAGTCTTAGCTCATGAGTTAGTAAGCATGAGGATTATAGAGGAATTGAGAGAACAGTACTCACAGTGCTTTGAATTCAATCCCCCTTTCTGTGTCTCTTCTGTGTCCCCAGACAAGTCCAAGCTATGAGAGGCAGGGCCCCATACCGGGCTGCTTATAAGCTATTTGACCTACATGAAAGTGTCATGGCAGAAAGAAAAAGGCTGACCTCTTCTTCTTGGTCACCATATCCTTCTCAAAAATCATTTGAAGTTAAGCTCAGCGTTAAATGAATCTCTGGACTGTGAAGATAAGCCGTACTCGACAGGAAGTCTTGAAATATTTTCTCTTTTTTGATTGGATGATAAAGACTTAATGGAAAACAATTATTTAAAGGTAGATTAGCTTTTAAGAGTATTTACACACACACACA
Source organism: Copadichromis virginalis (assembly GCF_057382275.1). Classification (NCBI taxonomy): domain Eukaryota; kingdom Metazoa; phylum Chordata; class Actinopteri; order Cichliformes; family Cichlidae; genus Copadichromis; species Copadichromis virginalis. The sequence goes on from NC_140624.1 coordinate 18,359,340, forward strand.
CACACACACACACACACACACACACACACACACAAATGGAGTTCAAGCACATTTTTGTACAAATTCATGTTAAAAGAAGACATTTTACATTTAACGTAAACCTCCATATTTAAATATCCAGAAATGTGTCTAATTCCAGTTTCTGGGAATGCTTTGACAATAACTGAAATACTTGAATAATTAGAAAAAGCAATTTAAGTTGTTTCTTCCAGACTCCTTTATATTAAATCATAAACATGGGAAATTCATAATAATTGGGGCTAGCAATTGAGAAGATATGAAACTGCTGAATCACATGCAGTCTACTGCTGAAAGACCCTATGACTGTGATCCTGTCAATGAAGACATGAGCCGATGTTGGCCAAACACTTCAAAGATCTCAGAAGAGAACAGTGACTTTCAGAATTACTGTCTTCCTTTTGGCTTATCCACTTTTCTAAGGAATTTCTTGTACCTAAATAACTGTTTGTGGATTTGATCAGTTGGGACCACACTCAAGCGTCACTTTAGCCAAACTGTCTACCCTCACTCACCGAAACCCCTGCAATCTTATCACTAAAGCAAGAACATAGCCTTTTTATTGATTTAATGACAGACATGACCGACAGCGTTATCTCTCGGATCCAAGTTGGTTTTTGATCTCTTGATCTTTTCTCACATTTGAAGCCACATCAAAAGTTTTTGAGCTATTCAAAGAGGACTGCAGAATATGGCATCCTGTCTTCATGTGAACTAATCCAAGCCAGGTGGAAAGAGTGGAAGGAATGAAGACTGATTGATGGCCTGAAATACAGATGTAACCAGCAAAACTGCCAGATGTGCAGCACTGAAATACCTCCATGGTCTAATATTCCACTCTGGTTGTTCTGATATCTGTCTGAGACAATGTAATATTTGTCCTTAGCTTAGTTTATCTCATACCCTCCTACCAGGTACACAGGCTAAAACCTGTGGCTTTTTTCAAGCTAGCTGATGCTTTGATCATTTTAATTACAGCACATTAAGTAAGCTGTAATATTGTTTTATACTCTGCCATCAGCCTGATGTAGGGTTCAGGTCTTGGCTGCTATCTTCAGCAGTGTACTCGGCTCTGAGTAATCCCAACAAAACACCATTCAAAATACAGGCATTTGCATCAAAACTGTTATTAACTTAAGACTCCAAATCTACTTTAAGAAAGGATGCCAGCATTTCCCCTCAGCTCCAAAGAACAGATGCCACATAACTGCCCTCTTTATAAACTCCACTACTAATTATTGAGTACAGGCATTTGAAAGCGAGCTACCAGGTGTGACTCTGTACGCTAGTTTTTCATGAATGAAACAGCAGATGATTTTGAATTGACTGACCAGCTAGCCTTATGAAAAACTAAAGGGAACGTATACATACTTGATCATTTAAAGAAAAACAAAACAAGTTGTTTTTTTTTAACTTTTCTGTTTTAAACAACAGCAAGAACTTCTGTTTCACTCAACCAGCTTTCTTACCTCATGGTGTGCAGTGATTTACAGTCCAGGTCTGCATCTATGTCGACCAGTTTTGCACGCTATTTTCACTTGTTCGACAGAATCACTTAAGCAGGCAAACAAGCAATTAATCACAGGTTTTAACACTGACCCCGAGCCTTAACCCGCACCACTGAGAGTTCTGCTCTTTGTCAAGATTCACAGCTTGACAGATTTAATCAGCTTGTAGATAACTATTGAATTTAAAGATTTTAACTACTGTGCTTAAAAAAACAACAACATAAAAATCTTATATTGCAAGTAAAAGCAGGAAAAAAACCAATATAACTTTAAATGGAAAACAAGGGGCTTGAAATGATACACTGTGACTCAATAGGCAGACAAAGGCCAGAACACACACACTCACAGAAAAAAAGGGATGAAAGGATCAAAAGTCAAAATCACCATGTAGCACACTGGTCTTTGTTATTGCTTTCTGAATTGGCAGCATGTTAGCATACAGAAAACAACAAAGAAAGCTCCTAGATCAAGTAAATTCTTCATCTGCAGAGGATTAGGCGTTTCATTAGTCACAAAAGCAAAGTGTGGACAGGATAACCTTCAGGCAAGTACAAATGACATAATCTGTGGCGAAATCTCAGAAAACAAGTGTTGGTTCATTCTTCCCAGCTGTCCAACAAACTTTGTTTTAACAGCATTTTTGAGGTGGCTTTCCTGGACCTAAAATCCTGTTTGGATTAAAACAAATAAAGAACTAAAAAGAAAGAATTGTTAAGGGACAGATTTGGTACTTCTAGGAAATATAGCCTTTCTTTTTCTAAGTCATACACTGCAACATTTATGCAACGGAGAGTTGCATATGTCTGCAGCACATAGTCAACGACAAAGCATCTCACCTAAGTGTCCTCCTCAGTTTTCACTGGATTGCAGGGGAGGACAACAGAGAACAGATGCCCTGCAGTCATAAAGTGAAAAGGGGAACAAAAACAGCCCTTCTAATTTGTTTAAACTTGAACTCCAGCAGGCTGATGGGAGGTAGGTTTTGGGGTGAATGGTGCCAGAGTGCTTCCCCTGTATACAGAGCCTCCCTGTGCACATCAAAGATCCCCAGCATTAGCAGATAGCTGGTCACCCCCGTGAGCAAAAACAGCTGGGCCCAAGCAAAACAAAGATGATATAAGCAGCTTCCTCCTTAGGGGCGGCACTACTGCAGTCGACAATGATAAGCACCAGCCTATATATTTGAAGTGCATAAGTCCCCCACCCGAAACCCTCTTACTCTACCATCTCCCCGTTTTACCCCACCTGTCCTCTCACCGCACTACTAGCACCACCAAAAACAGACAAGTTACCGCCTCATGTGCTGCAAGAGGAAATATAAACTGCGATCTCTTGAACCCTGCCAAAAAAAAGAGTTCTGGCTTTTGTCACGACAACCATTTTGGAGAAGTAGCGAGTGTGATTTTAACTGGCAACGAATGACCTGTAAAATCATAAGAACATGATCTAAATGTCTAAAGATGTCTTCCCCCTTTAAAACACTAGGACCTGTAAACCAGACATATTTAAAACAAGTTTTTAAGTCTAATTTTATGGGTGCAGAATTTGACAGCAATGTGACAAGAAAGTGTACTAAGAAGGACTCTCCAGGCTTTACAATTTGCAGACGTTGCATAAAAGTGGAGGTAAACACTTTCAATTGCACAATTTCCTGTTGGATTTAGCTGACAGCGCTTGAGGCATGCACAACAGAGCAAGCTTGGATCCCTCTTCAGAGTCTGCCAGAAGCAAAAGTTCATATTTGTACACATAAGATCCTTCGAAACATAAAGATTTTAAGCTAATTTGTTTCCCAAAGTCTGTGCCTGAAGTCAAGCGTATCAGAGACGAGGAGAAGGAATACATTTTTGTAATGCCATCCTTCTAATATAGTCCAAACAAATTTACAAGGTCACAAGGATAGAGCTCTGCAAATGATTACACGGCATTATGTCATTAAAGGGGCTGATATGATTTTTGCTTGCACATGCTGTGGGCTACACTCTTTTGGCACTGGTTACTGTGTTCACTAAGTTCACTAATACGCTTATATTATGGAAATGCAGGTCACACGTCACCTGTGAGCTTTTAGTAACAAATTTTAAAGCCTATTCTCTAATTAATCCAGCACACAGTCAAATAAGGATTAACTGAGATGAATATTCAGAAAGAGCTGAAGTTGTGAATCAGCACACTGAGAAAGGAACTTCTTAACAGTTACACTGCAGTATAGTTTGCAATTTCACTCTCACTCAAGGTACTGTTTTTAACAGTTTATTGTCTTACTTAAAGTTATAGTGCGTAAAATCTTACCGCTAGAACTCAGTAGACTGCGGATTGCAGTCAACTGAGTTCTCAAACTATGAAATACTCTTTAACCCTGTGTTTTGAGAAGTTCTGTACAAATAAAGGTATTAAGGTAATAATAGCTTATAACCATGTGTTGTTGTTGTTTCGCTAGCTTTCAATTTTTAGCTCATTTTCTGAAGACGGGAGGGTCACATGGCTAATCTGTTGAGAAGTTAGTAATTACGACATTATCAGAAATAAATAAGCATGTATATGCACATTTTTTTTGTATTAGAGCCCTGACTTCAGTCCAAGAGATGAGGTGAGATGAGGTGAGAGGTGAGATGGAGAATGACATTTTATTGAGATGCCAATCACGTTGTCTCCTTCCTTTGGATTTTCACTTCTTTGGTAAAAGAGGGATGATAAAATATAATCAGATGATAAAACACAGGCCTTCATGACTTCTTGACTCTGACGGTGCAGATGCAAATTAAAACGTGTCTTTGCAATTGCCTCGCTACATGACGTACTCTAAGCACATACATGGCAGACCACAAACCGGCGCCCATTTCTATATATTTTTAATTGATCTAAGTATATGAGAATGCATTGATTTATGCAAGCCAGTAGACATTGTTTTTTTTGTTTTGATCTTACAACTGACACAGAACTGTTGTTGGTGGATAGTTATGTAAAACTGAATGTATGACTTCTCTTTTGCACTCCTTGGTTCTGAGTTCTTCCAAATGCCAACACTAACAATTAATATCCACGAGCTTACACTACAAATTTTTATTCATTAAGTTTCATTTTATGCTCAAATCTCTTAATAAATTAATTTATTTTCCAGTGATCTGGTATTATCCAGTTCAAAGCACCAACACTTGGCTCAGAGTGATATCACTGTCCCTGGGACTACATTGACTTTGACGAGCAGGAGGGGCCATCCCCAGAGGCCGTCCACGGCCACAGCCATGTCTGGATAAAGTGTGAGTCAAAGATCTCACAGCCAGGCTGTTACACCTCCATCTGGACCCCTGAATTAAACATCATCTAGGCAGACGGGCTCCCTGCCCCAGAGCTTGAGGGACCAGAAACTGAGGCCAATTAACCCATGCCTGGTCTATTCAGCTCTTACTGTGTAGCCAATTAGGAGGGCATGTCAAAAGATGATAAAACGTTTGGGTTCTGACTTGACATCAGGAACACTGGACATCATTTGCATAAAATCACAGAGACCGGAGGAGAACATTTTGTCTCTGGCTGTGATTACAGTTCGCATAATCCAACTAAATAAAAATGCCAAGGATAATCATGATTAATAAGTGGGTATTTTAGGGCCCCAATAATATTTCCCTTGAATAATTTATAGAATAACAAAACCTTTTAAGTATAACCACTAAATACTACACTTGCAAAATCTTTTTTTGACTTGCCACATTATGTCACAACGTCATCAAATACTACTTTGTCTTCTTTTCTACATACTATGAAGAAATACTTCTGCAGATGACACAAGGACATGAAACACAACGAAGAGAAGGGCAGAAGTGAAAAGAAATCAGGAAGTCTTTTTTGCCTTTGCAACAGATGGAAATGATCACAGTTGTGGCCCAGTGTAACCTAGCTTATTAGACTGTGACATGGAAAATCATTTGCAATGTAACAGGATGCAGGCAAAGTTTGATTTAGCTTTCACTTCACTGAGTGGTGCCGTTAAACATTTCGAATAATATGTCCAGGATTTATCATTACACAGAGCAGTGTCTAAGTATAAGAACTAATATGTTTTTCATTGTTTGGCTCTACTCCAGCACACTGAAATAGAAATGAAACACATGCTATGTGGTCAAGGTGCTGACATTCAGCTTTGAGTGTGTTTGGGAGTGTTCATAATGATATGGACCATATGACCAGTGTAGTAGGGGCAGGCAAATTCCCCCTATAAAACTTAAATTTCCACCCCAGACACTGAAAAGGGACAGCTTGTGTGGGGGTCCTGATGACCTTTTCTTAGAAAAGCAATTGCTGTCTTCCTCTTTGAATCCATCCATCCATCCATCCATCCATCCATCCATCCATCCATCCATCCATCCATCCATCCATCTTCTTAAATGATTAACGTCTCCTTAACAAATTTCAAAGCCTAAAAACACAAGTGTATACATAATACTAAAATTACAATCAGATAAAGTTCTAATTGAATCATATCTGTTATTAACCTCTGTCTCTCTTCCACAGCATGTCTTTTATCCTGTCTTCCTTCTCTCACCCCAACCGGTCGCAGCAGATGGCCCCGCCCCTCCCTGAGCCTGGTTCTGCCGGAGGTTTCTTCCTGTTAAAAGGGAGTTTTTCCTTCCCACTGTCGCCAAAGTGCTTGCTCATAGGGGGTCATATGATTGTTGGGTTTTTCTCTGTATCTATGAAGCGCCTTGAGGCGACTTTTGTTGTGATTTGGCGCTATATAAATAAAATTGAATTGAATTGAATTGAATTAATATATCACTAAATCTCCTCCCTCTCAAATACTTCACTAAGGTTTGGTGACTCCTTTACTTTAAACAAGGAAAGGATATGTTCATTGTTCATTTCTTTTACCACTCAATAGAAAAAAAATGTTCTTAAAGATTTTGTTAGCACCATTACCTCTGGGTTGAATGCTGTGCTTCAGAGCAACTGCCGAAATGTTACAGAGCAACCTCATCTTGAATTTGGTGACGTTTCAGCCAGTTCTCAGTTGATTTGGTATTTATTGCTGAGCATCCTGTTTTAAAAGAAAATCCTGAAAACACCCTTGCAGTGGGGCTTACCTTCTGGGAAAGGGAAGAAAAAGGAGTTATAGTTTTTATTTGGGAAAGCCTAAAAAACCTTTATGGTCAGAAACACAAGAAGTCTCAGCTGAAACATTTTCACAACTGGATTTTGATGATCTTACTGACACAATTGCTGCCACGCCTGTCAATGCAGCGAAGCTGGGCTATGAAACTCCTCCAGCCGACAGCTTTATTAAATACATCTCTGCGTAAGTGTTTGTTGCCAGGTACTGTATTAAAGACACTAATCAAAAAAGTGGAGAATTTGAAATAAGCACGTTCTTTGCTTCATGTCAGCTATGATATAAAACACAAGGACACCATATGTTTCTTTGACTGTTTTCCCCCGTGTCTGTGAACCTGCTGCTTTCAATTCATTGCACAAACAAGCACGTGTAATCTTTACAACATTTGTAACTAGGAATTTATTGCACTCAGCCCCCTGCACACACTCAGTTGAATAGCTAATATTTTACATCAATCTGTTCCCTCAGGGTAGGAAAAAGTGTAATGACGGTGAAACTAGAAGAAACAGGTGTTCTTCTCGCCAAGTGTTTCTTTGAAGGTGCTGAGAGTTACAGAAAGATTGTGAATCACCGCTAATGGCATGAAATTATAGTTGTGGGGTGCAAAATGAACTCATGCCAGTGCAGCATAAGCCACGGCAGTAATTGCAGTACCTTGAAGGGTTATAGATGGCACGAATTGTGGAATGACAGAGGTGTGTTGTGCGTTAAATGAACAATGAACAGTGTTTACCGGGAATGCTGTGGGGAGGATTTACAGAGCGCTCCCTCGAATGTGATGACTGAAGTGCATTTCAAAGGCAAATAGTATATTTAATGGCATAAAGAAAAAAAAAGCCAGCTCGTTTTCACATCTACCAAATTAAAAAACCTAAAGACCGTGAAAGTAGCTGAAGCTGTGTGCCACCTGGACACTTGTTGAACTAAAACTAATCAGGCTAATAAGGTCAGACTGTTACTGTTCAAAGGAAAATACTGTTGTGTGACTTTCTGCAGAAGAGGTCTACTCTCAAAGGAAAGTGTCTGGAAAAGATTTATAGTTTCAAGGGGCACCATTTATAATTACAAAATACACAAGCTGAGCAGTTTAACTGAAGCCACTGAAACAAAGGCATTTGTAACAAATATTAACATGAGGCAGTGGTCTCATTACTCATTTGCTTTATCAGAAAAGGCGGCCATGACTAAACCAATTTAGACTCCACAAATAAAAGTCATTTGTATTCTTCGACAGGCAAAAACCAATAACCAGAATATATAAAGCAAAGGCCAGCAGGGAAATATCTTACTGGTGATTTTTCATGTTATTTTCAGTAATCTAATATAGCATGCATATTACATTTTTGAAATATTATACTATTGCTGGATGTGTTCTTTTTACAGAGCACAGATCAAGTCATTTATTATGATGTTGTTGCTCTTTGAATGTCTTCTAATCTCTTCCAGTATGGTGACGTTTCTGCATCTACAAATTAAAAAAAGCTTTCAAATAAGCACAGATGATAAGTTTAACATGTTGAGCATTGATTTTTGGCATCTTCATTGTGATTACTGGTACTACTACTCGGTACTTGTTTGTATCTATTTTTTGTATTTTCGTCTTAAAGAGAGATCCTCAGTTGCTATCTTGGGGTTTTGGTGTGGATCTGTTCCTCATTGGAGAGCTATGGTTAGAGGGAGTTATGTGATGCCAACTGTGAATCCCCTGTGGCTTTTATAAATAACATTTAAAAGGTATTACTTTTTGTAATGGTTTATTAAGTGATATTTTGACGAAAAATTCTTTCTCCACCACGTCACATCACGTCATGTCACATGAAGGAAAACGGGTAAATGCCAGTTACCGCATGACTCTGACAGCGCTTTTAGTCAGCTTTACAGAACTGAAAGTAGACTTTTATGAAGTGGTTTCCACACTACTGAAGATTCACTTCCCAAATAAAGTCAGATAAATTCTGAGCTGCGAATGTATCACTCCCATTTTGGTAGAACAGGTCCTGGAGCGAGGCTTGGAAATCATCTTGACTTCTAAAACTTCTGGATCTCATGGCATATTTTACAGCCATGTTTGGTGCTGCAATTCTTTTGGGATTCATCAACCTTTTAATGGCAAAAGAAGATACGTGTGATCTCTATGCCACTCCTGGGCAGAGTCTGACTCTGCCGCTTGCATATGAACGACTGACAAACTCTCATATCCTGAGATGGGTTCATAACAATACAGTCATTTTCTACAGGCAAGGGAAAGTGTCAACTGGAAAACCAGAGGACATTACTTCAAATGGATCACTCGTGCTTAAGAAAATTCTGTTTTCAAGTCAAGGGATTTACAAAGGACATGTACTGCATCCCAATAATACATCTGCTAAAACATGGACTGGGCGCCTCTGCGTGCTGGACAAAGTATCAAAACCTCAGCTCAGTTATTCTTGTGACTTCAGCTCTATGGCTGTTAATCTTAATTGCCATGTTACTAAACCTGAGGGTTTGGTGTTTTCATGGACGCTTGATAAGGAGACATTAAAAAGTGAAACAAAACAAACACTGAGCATATCTTTTATCGATCTGAAAGCTGAGAGAAGTTTCACGTGTGATGTGGCAAACAAAATCAGCAAGGCGAGTAGCGACAAGGTTCGGCCGACTTGTCCACCTTTACTTTCTTTTAAACGTCAAACTGTAATGGCAGTGCTAGCAGGAGGAGGAGGTCTGATTCTTTTTCTGCTCTTCGTTATCGTTGGATTGTGCTGTTTACTCAGACGCAACAAAAGCCAAACGAGTCCCAGGGATAAAGGCGAACTGAGGATGCTTTCTCTACAGAAGCAGGAGACTCACTCTGTAAGCCCAGAACACAAGAATAACCACCCAACAGAGGTTGTCACTCCACCGCTGATACCTCAGCCTTCACCAAGAACACATTACCAGAATGTTCCTCAGCTTGAAGTTCAGACTGAAAACAGCCCTTCACTCATGTATGACGTTCCTGACAGACCACAGCCTTCACCTGTACCGAAACCAAGGACCAGGAACCTCCAACAAGTAAACACCTGACATCACAATGAGTTTTTGGAGTGGTGACCAAAAATAGTGTTTGTGGAAAATGTCCTTATTATCTTTGCCCACCCTCGTTCTTACTATTTGGTTTTGCAGGTCTTTAAGCTAAAACTTAAAATAACAAAATATTTATTTCCTTTTCAATTCAATGTTATGTGATTAAATCAACGTGTCATTACTGACAGTCTTAGCTGTTATATCACGAATGATCTAATTCCAGAGGTAATTCTGACGATGTAAGCAACTAGTCATAATTGATATCATAGAAATGATGCATAATGCTTGTAATATTCTGTAATTCTCCTGCTGTTAGGCACTCTCACGAAAAGGTACTTCAAGCTTACTAAATCATTTTAGAATTTTTTTTTTTAGATTTATCAAACAGAAGTGAACTGTTGGGACTTACACGGTATTTATGTATGTATTTTTCTTTAGCAACGCAGGAATAGCAACTGTTCTATTAATAGATCTAGGACAAAAGTGGTTTATATCAGCATTAGGCTACACAGACAGTAACTACTAGCATAAATTCATCCACTGGTTTTATCTTTGAAATGAGGAGAACATTGCCAAAAGCTGTGGCATGAGATTTATTATTATTAGGCTTTCAACAAGAGGAATGACCTCTTCTGTCAAAGAAATGACCAGTCACCATTTGACCTACTTCTGAAATCGTTTAAAAAAATAAAAAGGATACCCCACTTACACAACACTCTTACATGAAAGCAGATGGATTTTCTGTTACATGTAAACATAATGTGCGCTTACAAACTGTATGTGTTGTTTGAAATAAATAAAGTTGTCAAAATGATCTTTGCATGGAAAACTACACTAAACAGCTTATCTGTGTCAAACACAGCCCTTTGTCCCAGCTTCTTACATGTCAGCATTCTTGCACTTATTAAAATTTGCTTGCTTGCAAGAAGTTATTAAAGGGAGAAAAAAATCAATAGAGAAATGGATTAGCTAAGGCAAATATCTATTATCTCCAACGGGTAAATGGTAATCCACACATGAAAGTGTTTGCTGTCTCGCCTAATGCTGTGTGACAGCCACATAATGGAATCCCCCTGAGCGTCACTGCCTAAAACTTACAAACCAATGTCATCTTTTGTCAGGTCCCGCTCCACTCCTGCTTTCTATACATGGCAAAAAAATTTCAGTCCAGCTGAATTTGCTCGTAAAGCTGGTATCTGCTCCTAGAACAATGCCCCTTTTTTCTCCATTTCCCAAGAAACACTGAGTCTTGGCTGGCAACTCGCCACATTCAGTCACCAGCTTAAACCGTGCACAACATACATAGATGGAGATGAACATCTCATACTGTATGTCTATTCCAGGTCTACCCTAGAAGTGGAAGGGAAATACGTCTACTGTAAATTATGCTTAATCAGTGGTTCTTGGAGTCTAGAGGATACACTGTTTTGATCTTGGTGTGTGTGTGTCCAGGAAAAGGGTCAATTACCCTTGGAAAGTATCATGTCAAATCATTTCTCTTGTTATCGGGGGCTGCCAAGTCTAAGGAAATCAGAACATCAAAAGTCAGCCAGTGCAATGGCGTTTTTCATCAGATTTTTCTGAAAACACAAACATTAGCCTTCTGTTACCATTTTCTCTCACTTTGACCTCCGTCCATTACTGACACGTAAAGTATACAACACATCGAGCGAGCTGAAATCACAGTCTTTCAAATCAAGCTCCAATTTATTGAAAAGGAAACATGGCCAATTACTCTTAGAAAAAAAACCCTCAAAGTGACTCACTGCCTTTAAAAATCATTCATCGTGTAAAGTAAGTAGAAACTGTAGTTCGTGGTCTTGCTGTATACATAAGAGAAAAGTGCTGTTAAATTCTTTATTCGAATGTCTCATTAAAAATCAGATTTACAGAATCTGTCAGCGCACCAGTCCTATTGATGTTATTCTTCTCCATCTGTGCACCTCACACTTTCGCTCCCCCACGCAGCACATGCAGTCTGCTGGCTGTCTCTGCACAGTCTGTGGGTGAGTGCAACACAATCTTACAAATTTGCTGAGAGATCTGGCAGAACTGATTTTATTTTTCTATGAAAGTAGAATACTTTCCAGACTTCAGCAAGCTCAAATACACTGCATGTCAAAGAACTACTCAGTGTGCACTGTGTTTCTAACCAGCTCTGACATTTCTCGCTAAAAGATTATGTCTTTAAAGGGAAATTAACCTTTTCATCTGAATATGATGTTGGCTGCATTAAGCAATAATCCTTCACTGGTTTGCACCAGGTGGTGTGTGGCTCCTTGCAACATTCTTGTAAAAACTAGTTAGAAAAACGTGTCTTAATCATTTTGGTTACCTGAAAACTAAAGAATGTTTTAAGAAGAAAGACTTCTGCAAGTTTCAGGAGGCTGTCTAATCAAAGGCAATTCACAAATCACTGTAGCATGACAAAATTCCAAAAACAACTTGTCATTGGACGCAAAATAGTTCACAGACACGCATAAAGGTCTAGTTTTTTTTTCTTTTTGGTGAATTTGGGCTATAGGTTAGATAAAACAAAATAAAACACTGGCACTAGCACTGCATAGCATCCCCTTGTCTTTTAACAACAGTCCTTAACACCTGAGTTTGGAGTTCAGGTGTTTGATTTCGTTGGAGAGGAATGTTGTCCCATTCTTGTCTGCAGTGTTGGTCAAGTTACTTGAAAAAAGTAATCAGTAACTAATTACTGATTACTTCCCCCCAAAAGTAATCCTGTTACTTTACTGATTACTTATTTTCAAAAGTAATTAATTACTTAGTTACTTTTTAAAAACACAATTTACAACCTGAATAGGTGATAAAGCGATAGATCTTTCAGCCCAATTCTACTTTTTCTGCATAATCCATCATACAAAATGTAATCAAATGGAAAAGTCTCTTTTTAAAACTTGTTTTATCAGTTTTAATCTTTTAACTTTATGCATCAAGCAAAAATTAAATTATATGCAACATTCTCTGACTGGAAGAAATTTGTTTAACATTTAAACCTATTTTCTGCACATTCCAGCACATAAAATAAAAACATTTTTGTGTTTACACTCAGTCTTTCAAATAAATGCAAGTGAAACACAGCAGAAAATAAATAAAATCAAAGACTCAGCGGTCCTGTTGCTCTATTTTCACCTGTATAGCAGGCGGAGGTTTGCCCTGGTGCAGGTGTGCCGCAGCGGTCAGTTGAAGAATCCGCGAGTTTGTCTGTGAATTTCCCATTACGTGGTACTGCGTACTCGGTGCTTGCTCGGAAGTTAAGGGTTTTTTCGCTGCAAAAAGAAGTTTTCTTCCCACGCAGTGAACAGCAGACGCTAATCAGTACTTCCACGCTTTAACGCTGCACGCTCATACTCTCTCCCGCACTCATTTCATTTTTCATTTCATTTATTTATTCATTTTCAGGCACAACAAATACCTATATTGAACATAAAATACACAAAACAAAAAACAAAAATTGCCTGAAAAAGGAGTGGGACGAAGAAAACTTATTAAATCCCACCCCTATACTCACTCATCAACAAAAAAAACAATAAACTTCCCGCAGCTACGCCCATCATTGCATACAGACCCATCAACAGCTCCGGGCACATACAAGCATCTAAGCGGCAGCTCGCAACCAACAATTAGAGCCTTCATAACTGAATACAGAATATATAAATTATAAATTGCATTACCACAGGTAACAGGCAGTAATAACTACAAGTAACAAACACACATACATATACATACATATATATCTACACACACAAGTACATATATGTACATACATACGCACACTTTATTTATTTATTTTTTATTTTGGAATCCATACCAGCAATGGTAAGAGGACAGACATTACAGAGCACACTAAAACCCATCATTGAGTATACTGTGACCAGACCAACTGTTTGTAGAGAAATTTAAATCTATGAATATTTTTGCATTGTTTCAATTGTAAACTCAGACTGTTCCAGATTTTCACACCACATACAGACACACAAAAGCCTTTACGGGTTGTTCGAGTTCTGGGTAATTTGAATTCTCCAAAGCCTCTCACATTATAAACCTTTTCTCGAATTTCAAATCTAGTTTGTAAATTTGCCGGTAAAAGTTTAGTAAAAGCTTTATACAAAATTATGGATGTATTGTAATTAACCAGATCCTGGAATTTAAGTAACTTTGCCTGAAGAAAGAATTTGTGAGTATGATCTAGATAACCAGCCTTGTGAATAATACGCAGTGCTCGTTTCTGTACTGTGACTAATGGATTAGTTGTATTTTTATATGTATTTCCCCACACTTCCACACAATATGTAAGATATGGAAGAACCAGGGTACAGTACAGAGTACGAAGTGCATCTTTATCAAGGAATTGTTTCACTTTGTTCAAAACTGCGAGGCTTCTACGATATATTATCCGTTGTTGATCTGCACACAGCTGTTGCCACGAACGTCGCACTCGCTTACGTCATTGTCATGAAAAAAAAAATCACGGTTTTAGTAACGCAGTAATGCATCGTGCTTACAGGAAAGTAACAGTAATCTAATTACCTTTTTTGCAATAGTAATCCCTTACTTTACTCGTTGCTTTAAAAAAGTAATCGGATTACGTGTTACTGCCCATCTCTGCTTGTCTGATATAGGATTCTCACTGTTTTGGGTCTTCTTTGTTGTAATTTTCACTTCATGCAGCCGTGCTGTTGTAATAGTTGCAGTATGGTGTTTAGTAGGGGTGCAACGATACACAAAATTCACGGTTCGGTTCGGTTCGATACTTTGGTGTCACGGTTCGATATTTTTTCGATACAAAAAAATGTTCATGCCTTTTTAATTTGTCATTTATTAAAATTATAAATATATATTTTAACTCAAAAGTACAGTTTTTAAATTTAACCCTAACCCTTGTGCGTGTTTTTTATTTTGACAGCGAATGCGCACCTGCGGACCACTTATGTGCAGCCCTGGTTATTTAGCTCGTCATATTGCAGCCACAGAAATTATTTTGTCCATGAAACCATAAAGCTGCACTTTCTTTTTGCCTTATAGTCTGATTTGTCATAACTTCTCAGTTTTGTGGTAAGCTTTTCTTTGGCTGTCACTTCTTCACCCTGACCTGTCTTATTTGGCTCAGCAGAACTAAAATATATATCTGTCTGTGAAGGTCATCGTAGTCAAATATAAATCCTGCTGCTTTTACACACGCACTCACATAAGCTCAGCGATTCTCTGCGCGATCAACCTCTCACATGTTTAAGCTTGCTGCGGGAGATTTCACTTGTCATGTTTGCATAGTAAGCTAACAATTAATAAGACGATGTCAGAGGAATTGGTGCACAAATTATCATCACTCACAGATCAGTGCTGTCATTGCAAAGTGAAAGCAAAAAAACAAGCGCAAATTCAAACGCGATTTCAATATGTCACATATTGACAGTGGCTCACCGATGCCAATGACATAATTACCCAGCTACATTTCTGAAAGAATGCAAAAGCATTGACATATATTTTTCCTTCCTACAATAGCCCGACGGGCAGGGCAGAGATAGATTTTGGTAGCCCGACTGAAAAGATCGCTAGCCCCGGGACGTCGGGCTAGCGATATTGCGAGCCCTGTATCTGATTGAGGAATCACTCATCTTTGGAAAAAGAGAGTTTATTACAGAGAAATGTCTCTTTCCAAAATAAAAGCTATACTATCCGCTTCTTCTGGGCTATATTCTCAGCAGCATAAGGAGAATCATGTGCTAACAGCTGTCTAAATGACTCGGCTAAAGTTAGTAGCATGCTTGCTTTTTTTTTGTCTTTGCACTAGGATGATGTCGGCGTAAATGTGTAGTCATATTCGTTGTGTTCCCACTAGTGCTTTCAGGTTAATCTCGTTGAAATGACCTTAACGCCACAACACGGCAAATCTCCGTTAACGAGCTACCGCCGATCGCCCGTGCATGGGGCTAGACGGCCAACACGTTAACGAGCTAACTGCGCTAACACACTAGCTCCCACCCATGTAATTGAGCATTGCATGGCACATCCAACATACTGTTTTACTTTAGTGCATGACTCGCTTACCTTCAGGGTCATACGTCACATGAAAACCAAAATAATTCCAAACGCCAGATCTGAATGAGGGTGCGGGAGGTCCATGTTGTAAGGAGAACTTAACTTCTGTCTCGCTAGCTTGCCCTGCGCTCTTCCTTCTGATGATGCTGTCTGTGTTGAGCGCTCAGTGAATCTGTGTTCGACTACTCCGCCTAGGCTGCACTGTCGAGCCTAGGCGGAGTAGTCGAACGCAGATTCACTGAGCGCTCAACACAGACAGCATCGTCAGAAGGAAAGTTGATAAAATAAATTAAAAATTTTGTATTGTTCGATACATATGCGTACCGAACCGAAAGCACTGTATCGAACGGTTCAATATCGATACGAATATCGTTGCACCCCTAGTGTTTAGCATTGTCTTGCTGAAATAAGCAAGGTCATCACCGAAAAAGATCTGGATGAGAACATTTTGGTCTAAAATTTGCACAAACCTTTCAGCGTTGATAATTTCATAGTCACTAATGCACCACCATACTGTACAATCAGAGATGCAGGCTTTTGAGATGAGCGCTGACAACATGGCAAATGGTCCTTGTCCTTTTTAATGATTTCTGGAAGATTTCCTGAGCCTGAGGATCATTATTCTAAAACTGTCACACAATTTTTGTAGACTGGTGAATCATGTTTACTTCTGAGAAACTCTGCCTCTCTAAGATGTTCTTGTTATTCCCGGTCATGTTACTGACCTGTTGCCAGTTAATCTAATTAGTTGCAGAATGTTCCTCCAGCTGTTTCCTTTTAGTACCACTTATTTTTTGTTACCCCATCTGAATTTTTTGAGACATGTTGCTGCATTCCAACTTTTTTGGGTACAGGGTTGTACTTGTAACATATTAGTCATTGTGCAATATCTATAATCGTTATACCTTCACAGGTTAGTGTTTCTGTCACAAATAGGAGTCCCAGACCTCTTGCGCCTTAACAAGAAACTAAGGTCAATACGTAGGTAACGTTTGATTGTTATCAGACTTTCCCAACAGATGTCTACTGAGTCATTACTAGATAAGTCAAAAATATTAATTTGCTGTGGTTAGGAATGCATGTATAAATTACTTGATACCGTAAGAGTCCAGGAAATGAGGAACAGAGGTCACACAGGAGGAAGGAAAGAAGAACAGAATCAATGTTACAACCACATCAGCAGTGAGCAGAAAACAAAATATTCCCTTAATTTTATTCTAATGCCTCAGCAGCTGTTCTGAGCCAGAGAAGCTGGCGTGTGAAAAGAGAAAAAGCTGGGAAAACAACAGCCCTTTGTCAGACACAGACCTAGAAAGGATCTCTACAAGCATTAGTACTCAGGAAGGAATGTGAAAAAAAACATGTTCATTGCATCCTGTCCGCAGGAAAAAGTTTACAAGTAGTTCAGTAAAGCAAAGAAATTTCAGAATTTAAAAAATGATTAAGAATTCTATATTTAATATTTCCAAGTACAAATATTGTTTTCTTTTCATCTGCCTCATATCTGAATGCATATCAACATGTGAATCTTCACAGGTGAAAAGCTTAGGACATAATATTTTTATTTTGGAGGGGAGTGCGTGCAAAGCTAGCTAAATCAATCAATCAATCACTGAATACTCTGAAGCTACATGTGCAAATGAATTAATACCCTGAGGCTACAGTATGTGTGAAAGGAACTAGTCTGTTAAATTACATTTGTTTTGATACCTACCTAAACCCTGGTTGTGCTTTTTACAATTGTTCCTCATTATGAGTAACAATTTTAAATGCTTTACAGTACAAAACCCTGTTTTGGCTTCTCTGATCATGTTTATTTTAGTCCAAGAATCATGCACTGACTGGAAATTGTCTTTAATCATTAAGTGAGTGTTGTTTTGTACAAATTTAAAATGGGTTTAAATGAACAGTGATCCACGAATCAAACAGTAAATACAAATGGCAGTTGAAAAAGAACTTTAAATGCTGACTTCAGACCTTGTTTTAAAATGACAACCTTTATTTTTTTGACTTTTACTTTATGAGTTTTCTCTATTTGGCATCTTTATTGCTTACTTTACTTTCAGTTCGACTGCGATTGGATCATGCGAGAGATGTCATCCGTGGTTAAAAGATGCCTTACAGGATGGTTAATCTCATCTCTTTGTTGTCCCTCACCAGGTGTATCTCAGAGCTCGTCTTCATCTAGGGCACTACTACAAACTCCAGGTGACGTTCCCATACAGGGGATGATTCTAAACAAACATTCCAGGATAATCAGTCCTAGACAAAAGAATAAGGGGGGTAAGCTGGAGTCTGCAAATGCTGTAAAGTAGACCTATCATTTCCACTACAACTAGAACTCTATAATAAAAATATTTCTATCAGCGAAAATTACCCTTCCATGGTCTTGCACCTGATGTAAATCAGATGGAGGAAAAATTCCGCTTTCTGCTCTAATAAGCATCTTGTGCACACAGATTCAGCGTTCATGCAAAGATCAAACATTTCTCTAACATTCTTGGAGATACAGTGTTATGTATTTGCCAACATGAAATTACAAGAATAAGGACATCAACACATGTACTTATGATGTACATTTTGCACAGTAAGACGTTCTGCTTTGACATGCAGGGCATGAACATCTAAGATGAGTCTGCCAAATAGCTATACCTACTGAGGAACACCCAGAAGAGAGGATTTTGGGTAGTTTGTAGCCCTTGTCTTGGTCTATGAGCCTAGCTCCTCTCAAGAAAAGGATCCCTTTAGCCTTATTGTCAGTGTTCTTTCATGCGGGAATAATAGCATGTCAGTGATGGCCCGTGCAACAATAGTTCAAGATGAGAAAGGTGTAAGGGTCCAAAAGAGAACTAACAACACAAGGTTTTGCTTTGGCTGTGGCGCGACTATCTAACAAAGCATCAGCACAACACCCCAATGGCCTCGCTGTGTGGCCTCAGTTTCTTCAAACACTTTCGAAAGGCGGCATTACTGGAAAAATTTCTTGAAAAGTATTTTATCACCACAACAGATAAGCGCTTTAAAAAAAGGTACGTTTTGCAGCGTGTGTGTGGGTTATTAATTGCTGCTATGGAAACCATCTGGTTGAGAGAAATGTACAGAAAAATAAACACAAGAGCAGGATCAAATATATATCTACAACACATCTGTCATTCAGTCATCTCTACATGTGATTGTCTTTAAGAAAAACAGCAATAATAAGCCCTATTTTTGTGTCCTTTTTATCTATCGGGGAGGTCACAGAGGACAAAGAAGCAGATAATATCTAGGTTTATGATCTACTGTACTGTGATAAATGCTTTTTATGAGGAAAGAACTGCAAATTAGTATGTAAAATCTTACAATGAAGCATGACTGTCTAATTAGAAGACATCTAATTATGTGTCTAACAAGTCTTTTTGGCCTTCTTCTCAGTCAAGCCTTGTCCTTATGGCAGCTGACAGACAGTCTGATCAAAGTGGCCTCTGATGCTGCACTCTGTGCCAGCAAAATGTGTCACAAGCAGCTGGGTGGGGTATGCCGTTGAGCTACAATAGCCAACCATATGGAGTGTTAAAACTGAATAAATCCTGCTGCTACCAAGACATGTGAAACACTGTTAATTCTTTCTTATACTGCATGACACGTTATAGCTCACTCAACACTGCCCATGTGCATAATGCCAACATGAGGTTCTTTTAAAATGAATACAATAAAGCTTTGGAATTGTAGGTAGGTAACAATCATTAATTTTAGAGTGGTAGCAGTAAGGTTCACCTGAAGCATCAGAGAGAAATGACTGGTGGGTAGTTTGCTTGGTTCAGAAGGGCCATAAATTTCATGTACTCCACCTTTACAAAACATACCAAAACCTAGTCTTTTCGTTAGCTGAAAATTTTTAAGGTAAAAAATATGGCAAATATCTCAATAAAAGCAGTTTTAACAAAAGCTGAATGAGAGCTGATCCATGTTTGCTGTGTCATTTTACATCCATGCATCAATACTGAGATATTCAAAGTCCTTTTTGTACCCCCTTTTCCTATGAAGACAATTGCTGTTCTCCTCTTTGCATCACTGTAGATATATCATCCATCCATGCATCCATCCATCCACCAAAACTGCAAATAAAAAAAATTCTTTCTCTCACAGCTACTAAATTTGAAATTTGCTTCTCATCTTCCTTCTCTCGCATTCCCTTCTGCTCTCACTCTTTCCTCTCTGCCTCTCATATTATTTCCATCCACTGCTGGTTTCAACCCTCAAATCACCCCTGCTGCCTCCGCACTCAACCAAATCTTTAACGAGCAGTGTGAACAACTTTGCGTTGTTGTGTGCAAACAATTGCATCTGCGCTGTAATTTTGCTGAACTTCCGCTACCTGTGGATGCAACTGCCAACACAGCCACGAGTGTTTCAGTGAGTAAATGAAAGTAATGACGAATGTGTTTCTTAATAAACACGTAAGCTTTTCCCAAACAGTACATGAAAAGTGCAAACTGTGTCTCAGTGAGCTATTTACTGTCTTACAAAAGACTCATTTAATGAACAGGTTCAGCATTTAGTTCAGAGTTTTAATGTTCTTGCAGTTTTGAA
The DNA here is from genome assembly GCF_057382275.1 of Copadichromis virginalis. Classification (NCBI taxonomy): domain Eukaryota; kingdom Metazoa; phylum Chordata; class Actinopteri; order Cichliformes; family Cichlidae; genus Copadichromis; species Copadichromis virginalis. The sequence goes on from NC_140624.1 coordinate 18,379,647, forward strand.
AAAAAAAAAAGCCAAAAAAAAGCCATCTGTTACACATCTCACACCCAAAACAGGAGTTTAATTACTTGAAAAACACATCCCTACTTAAAATTATGGGTTTTGGTGCCGTGGGTTTTGTTTTTTTAAGCCAACCGATTTGTTCACAAAAAAAAGAAAGAAAGAAAGAAACTTGGATCTGTTTAAGTGATGCTTTCCCCTGTTTTTCAGACAATAAAATAGCTGCTGATTTGCAGCCTTTTGGATTGTAAGTACAAGCAGTGACACTGAGTGCACTCCCCAGAAGGATCTTTTCCATGGCTAATATATATTGCCAAGCAATCATTTACAGTCATACAATTCACGCTCGTAATTTGGGATTTTAGAGTCCCAAAACAGGCAATTTGTCTGCATGTTTTGGACTGTGAAAGTAAAGCAGAAATTCCAGAGGAAACCCTAACAGACAAAATACTTATAATGCACCGTTCTTCAAAACCCAGTTTAATAGAGACAATTTTGGAGGCCAGCTTTCCCATTAAACAATCATTTTTCCTGCTTCCCAAAGCAAAGTGTCATGAGCACTGTGTATACTACTGCAGACATACTTTAAAATAATATCAATGGGCTACAACTGAAGGTACTTATTTATTATTGTAAAAAATAAAAATGTTCACATGGCAAAATGAGGCTGGAGAGCTTAAAAGCTTGTCATTGGCTATTATGCCGGTGTACTGAAGTGGTTTTCTGTGTTTGAGCAGCTCGAGAGAGAGAGAGCATCGAGTAAAACTGGAATAAGTGCCCCTCTTACTAAGCTAATAGATTAGATGTGTGTGTGTGTGTGTGTGTGTGTGTCCGAGAAAGAGACTGTGGTCGTATTTAAATGTGTGTGAAGCACATGCACATTATCAAACACAAAGACTTCCCCAGACACGTACAGTCTGTGGTCTGTAGTCCAGACAGAACGACATGTTCAGAACAAGACAGCATCACTTGGAGTGACTCTCAATTAGAGCAGGTACACAAAAGGGATGGAGATGTTTTGGGGGGAGGGACATGGCTGAGGTTTTGAGGGCCTTTTAAAGGATGAATAGTGCAGTGATAGTGGTGCTTTTTTTTGTGGGTTAAACATGGTCACACTCTTTTCCAAAGACAGAATGAATAATAATTACAACAGAAGTGATTTCTTTATTTACATTTCTTTTATTCTTTTCCCCCTCATTTCCTCCTGTCCACAGATTGTATCTTACTTAGTTTATGAGTTAGTTTATGTCTCTCAGGTACAAGAAAGTAGAACATATTACTTAGTTGAGCACAAAAAAAAGAAGTTCTGGTTCCAAATTCAGAATGAACTGATTTGAGTTTACTTGTCAGATGCAAGGTTATGGATCAATCCACCAACAGCGATAGATCCGTTCCAAATGGTCTTACCTACCACTGTTAGAGCAGAGTGATACACTCTTTGCTTTCCCTTTATAGTAGCAAGGAGCTACAGTTCAGTGCATGTTTGCTGAAGGCAACAGTGCCATCATTAGCTCATACTATGCCTTGACACAGTATCGATTTTTCTAAGAATATCCTAATAAAAAAAAAAACGAATCAAAGATGCTGCTGACGATATAACCAAGAAATGTTTTAGGTATGAAACTTACTGTGCACAAGTCTTGAGTCGCCCCTCGTGTTTTTAATATTCTTTCCTTCTAAGGAGCCTGACTTTCCTCTAAAAGTTTTGTAAAACTTATTTTTAAAGTTTGAACAGTATTTTTCAAATGCTTTCAAATGCTGTCCTTGACTTATATACTGTAATTCCATGCATGTTTGCATGTAAATCACCTTTTCCCCATTTTTCTTTCTGTCTTTTTTTTGTTAACAAAAACAGGTGATTACTCTGTAACAAAAAGTTACTTTAACTGAGTAAAGTAGCTTACTCTGCTACTGATTTGTGAAGAAAGCGCTGGTCCTCTATAGAATACAGAGGAAAACAGCTGGAATTGGAAAAATGCCCCTCATCTATTCTGATCTACCTGGAAAGTAATTCCCCCATGACCTCCAAAATCGTTTTTCATTACCTTTGCAAACATTTCCATTGAAGACACATAAATTTCACCCTTCTCCCCTTCATATAGCATTAAACCCATAAGATGCTGAAGTCACAATAATCTGAAAGCATTTCAGCTGCTTGAACTGTGCGCTCTCTGTGTCATCACATGACACGGTATATGTGGGTTGTACTGTATATGCAGTTCTCACTGACTTTTGTGAAATGCATAAACAAAGGAGACATTCTGTTTAGAGGTCTGATATTCCCTGGTGACATGAGCCACAACAGTGTGTAAAAAGTCTCCGGATTAATTGGAGTGTAAAGCTGTTAAAAATAATTGGCTTCCCCCCTCCCACCTCTTATCGTGAGTAGTTTCAATCACAAAAGACTGCCCACAGCTCACAGCTATAGTCGTGTCTGGCCTTTGCCTCAAGTCATTGTAAGTATGCTGACATGGGGCAACATTTTCCAGGCTTCTTAACAGCCCAAGTTTTACAATGGGAAAGTATTTTCTATAATAAAAACACTACCACTGGCCATAATGTGCGCATTTATTAAATGACTTTCAGCAGGTTTTTATAATTCCTTCACTGTGAGAACTTTGAGCTTCAAATGAGGGGTAAAAAAACAAACAACAACAATATGAGCTACAAAATAAAAGCTGTCAAAGAAAGCCTTGCTGTATTGTATGCCACGAAGATCCCTAAGCCGAAGTGGAAATCCTTCAGGGAGTGTGTTCTGTTCACTGCTAGCCCTAATGTGTGAGTCACGCTGGGGTCTCACATTCATGGATCAAACAATGCAAGTCCATTTTTCACCACACCACATGTGCACATAGGCTATTGGCACATACTTGCAGGACCCCAGGGCCCCAACGCTAAGCAACCACCCCCTCCATACCCCCCTCCCCTCGCTTGCACTATGCCCGTTTCTGACAACATACCACCCAGCATACCAGTGAATAGGTGGTCAATGCTGGACGAAGGATGCAATCCCCCACACATCGCATGCAGCTGTTACAAAGTGGACACTTTAGACATGTAACACAATACCTAAAAATGACCTCATTCAGCTTTAACCTGTTAAAGTCAAAGCTGGCACAATTTCTTTAAAAAAGAGCTGACAGAGAGCCTGACAGTAGTGTCTATAATGCCCAGACGGCAACGTGCCAACAGCTTCTACCCCTCAACAACCAATGGCCCAGTTGGCAGTGTAGAGTACTTCAAAATTGTGCATGGGTTTGTTAGATTTTGACACAGACATGGTGCATCAAAAGATGAAACTGATACTGTTCAAGGCCAACTGTTCCACTGCAGGATGTGTGTGAGGAGTGGAAAAGGGGTTTATGTGTGAGGTTTACGGGATTTGAGCTTGCTTAAACAACCTCGTACTCCTCCTGCAAAAGCTTTTACTGGAAACAACTGCTGGGCTTGAAGATTGGACGTTTGTGCTCACGACTCTTTATCCAGTATATGTGCATACTTGCATTTGCCCAGATATTTAAAACAAAATAAATAAATGCTGGAGTACATGAACATTTGAAACCTCGCACAACAAAGACTTTGCATAATCAAAAACAAGACTTCACAAATATGTGACTTATATTTTTTCTTTGTATTATTGTAGGGTCTTTACCTTACAGTGCAAGGCACCTTGAGAAAACTCCTGTTGTGATGTTGTTGTGATGTTGTTGTGTAAGTAAACTGAAATTGAACGTATACGATACACTGAACTGTGCACTGTATGTCTAGAATACACTGTTCTTGCTTCTTTACTTACAGTTAATCTTTCACGTGTTAGCCATAATGAGGTAAGCCAGTGGCTTTTCTAATGCTTTAGCACCATCTACTGGCCGGCAGTAAAGGTGCAGTATAGGCTTTGCACCAACCCAGTCCATCTCAGGTGAAAGTCTTAATACCACAGTTTAAACCTACAATAAATATGAAAAGCCGCAATAATATTTAACATCAAAGCACTTGATTAAAAGATTTCTCTGCCAATTTTCAATCATTTAATATTTGTCATATATTTATATTCAAGCCTCATTTATGTTCTTCATGAAGATCCCCCTTTTACTGATAAGGAAACCCGTGTTCACCTTATTGAAGAAGACCACTGAAGCAAAGCTGTAAATAATAAAATCACTGATGTCGTTAGTAATACTTGTCTTTTCCTACAATGATGAGTCTTAACGGATGAAACCTGAACTCCAAGGCATTTTAATCAAAAGTTTAGCAAAACATTTTGTATACATAAAGAAACAATAACAACAACAACAACAACAATAATAGGAAAGGGGTTTCGCATTGTTTTTACTGTTTTTGTCCAGCACTTTCTCGTAGGCTACATTAATAAACTGACGACAAGCAAAAATGTTCCAGTTGTGCAATGTAGTTGGGCCTATTTTATGCTCAGTAACTTAAACCCACTTTGCATAAAAAAGCAAAAAAAAAAAGCAATCGAATATGACAGTAATCGATTATTCATAGTCCTCGTAATTATGGACATAATGATTCATGTATGTAGTTCTATGTTGCGGACGGTAGGGGTCACTGTTCTCTCAGTTTGGGAAATGTTTGTTTCTCAGGCCAGAAAATGATCCCTTCTTAGATTTCAGTGCAGATTCTCATAGCTGAAACGTAATTTTAAGTGGCAAAAATGCAGTAGCTCTTCCACTGCTAAATTTAAAGTTTTTTCTTTGCCTCAGTAGTAAACTTGTAAACTAACTTTTTTAATGTTTCACACACTCATCAACCACTTGGTTAAGTTGGTAAGTTACATCTTCCTAGTACTGGGTTGTAACTTCTTTGGCTTTCATGATAGCATCACAAAGTTGGTAACACATCCATAATGCACATTTTGAGTTCCACCGCATCCCAGAGGTGCTCTATTGGATTGAGTTCAGGTGACTGTAGAGACCATTTGAGCACAATTCAGTTCAATTCAGTTTTATTTATACAACAGTTGCTTCAACACACTTTGCATTGCAAAGTAGACCCTACAATAAAACATAGAGAGATAAACCCAACAATCATATGACCCCCTATGAGCAAGCACTTTGGCAACAGTGGGAAGGAAAAACTCCCTTTTAACAGGAAGAAACCTCCAGCAGAACCAGGCTCAGGGAGGGGCGGCGATCTGCCACGACTGGTTGGGGTGAGAGGAGGAAGACAGGATAAAGACATGCTGTGGAAGAGAGCCAGAGATTAATAACAAGTATGAATCAGTGCAGAAAAGGTCTTTTAACACATATTGAGTGAGAAAGGTGACTGAAGAAGAAACACTCAATGCATCATGGGATCCCCCAGCAGCCTACACTTATTGGAGCATAACTAAGGCCCTAACTATATGCTTTAGCAAAAAGGAAAATTTTAAGCCTAATCTTAAAAGTAAAAATAATCTCTGTCTCCTGAATCCAAACTGGAAGCTGGTTCAGTGTACAGTGAACTCATGTTCAAGAAACCAGTTTGAGATTTTTTCTCCTTTGTAACATAATGCCATCAGAAGATGGGTGAAATGTTGTGGTCATAAAGCGGTGGATGTGATCAACAGCAGCAGCACTCAAGTACACTGTGACATTTAAACAACCATGCTGCAGCAGAAACCAACACTCATGAGACCAGGCATTGATTTTCTATTAAACTGTTCAATTTTGGTGAACCCGTTTGAATTGCAGCATCAGTTTCCTGTTCTTAGCTGGCAGGACTGTCACTCCTTATAATAATAACAAGTATTATAAGGACCATATAAGTTATATTATGATTTATTCAACAATGGGGTTATTGTACCAATAACTATTTCATCTTTAATGTTTACTTAATCAGTATGAGAGTAATGCAAAAGTACTCACTTTTATGAGCAAAATGTACTATGAGACATACAGTACACATAAAACAAACATTTGACATTAAGTTTTTATTACAGATTTATTCTTATTTTTCATAGTTACTTCTGCCCCTTAGAGCAGGTTGCAGCTGTAGATTTTACCAGAATGTCTGTGCCGTTACCTCAAAGCAGACTGTGCGCCGTGGTCAACATCAATCATTAGCACTTTTATGAGGATTCTCTGCACAGGTTTGTGTTTTTCAGCTCCATCATTAGCAATATCTGGTTTATGAAAACATTAAGGCAAGAGGAGTTTTTTCCCAACGTCCACAGCCTGGGAAGTCTGAAAGGACCTCATCACAGCTTGATTTCACTGGAAAACTGCTCTTGAAGGGAGTTGTTGTTGTGCTTCAGGACTATTCCAAATCCTTAGATTAGATTTTAGGAACCAAAGCAGGCTTTTGGCAAGTAATCAAAGCAGCTCTTGAGGCACTACAGTATCTGTTTTCATTTAATGTACAAAGCTATCTTGGTGCAATGAGCCCTAGAAAAGTGGCTTATATATAAGCACTCCACTTTTTCCTGAAGTACCTGCACCTTTATTACCAAGGGAATTTGGTGACATAATTCCCTGAAAAGGAACTTTTCCACTTCTTTCTGGGGTTTACATGAAACTTACCTCATTCCTGGATTTTGACACAACTTTGATGATTCGCTCTGTAGTTGACAGCTTAAGGTGTTTCTAGATCTCAAGAATACATATATATTAGTGAGGACTGGTTTTAAAAGGTATTTGCTCTGTTTATATGTCTCTTAAGTGGAACTGAACTCTTGAAAGTCATGTTGTGGAAAAGCAGTCTGCATCACTAAGTGAATCCACATGGAGCCACAATGTGGTGAGCAAAGCACCCAGCCAGAGCTGACCTGCTGCCCTTCTTTAGAATCCAGCTGACTCTGTGGCCGACAGAAACTGCTGTAGTGATAAGAAGGACCCGTGCTTTAAGTGACTTCATACAGCCATGTAATATTTCATTTAATATATTTACTTTGCTGCATACAGAATGTATATGGAGTTTGACCTTAGATTTTGAGTTTAAATCTATGTGCACATGATTATATTAGAAAACAGGGCAATGACTTGATCTGTTTGAAGGATTATTTATATAAATTATGTTGCATATTGTTTTAGTTCACTAAAATAAAAATTAAAAGTAGACTTTGCAAAAATGAAGACCAATTGAAATGATTTTGTCAACTTAGTTTGGTTAAAAATTGTTTTGCAACTTGCATGATTAGAAATTCATGGATAAAAAGTCCCAAAGAAATAGATAAACAAAACACAAAACTAGTATTTAGTATTTTAGTTTTAACTAGTAATAGTGTTAGAGTATAGATATTTATAGATTGTGATTTGGGATTTTATACTTTTTAAAAATCAATATTTTTAAACTGCATCGAGCCTTGATGTGAGAGACCCAGATCCGACCCTCCTAGCAGTTTAACGTCACGTGTCTTAACGTAAAGGGAGTTGGTATCCAACTTTTCTAAAAACAGCAAGAAAATAGCAAAGTATAAAAACTGAAAATTGCAAATATAAAGAACCACACCATCACTTTGTTCATCAACGAGTCTGTTGGAAAGCAAGTTTTATTCTTACTTATTCTTTAACATTAGTGTAGTAGCAAGACATACAAGTAATAGTACAATTAGTATAGCACCAAAATCATTTGTTTCTTTTATACAGGCTGCGTACATACTGTAGGTACATAGGATTCTTTTAAACATCTTTGGATAAAGCATGGCAAACAAGCACACCGTTTCTCTACTCAGTACCAATGCCCATTCAATATTTTAGCACACAGTTTGCAATTCAAGTATGAATATTACAAATACACATATATCATAAGTTACAAATCTTAATGGTTATTACAAAAAAACAAAAACAGGATTACATTTCTACAAAACTGACAGCACACAGTGCATCAAGTATTCTTTAAATTTCTGATACAGACCTCATAGCACAATTGACCATCATAAAATGAACGACAGCCAAAGGTTTTCTAGCTGCTCACTGACTTTTATTATTTTCAGCCATTCTTTAAATCAAAAGAAGCGGCATTGTCTGAGAGGGAAAAAAAAACAGTCTGCATCTACTGCCTAACTTTGGTTAAAGCTTAACATTAGCGAATCCGCGTGTTCAGTTGGTTGATAGTTGTATTTGCGGTCATGGCAAAAGCCGGATATGATGCGTTACAGTAAGTATTGCTCAATGGGAGAGTCCTTCGCACAGTCGCTGGTCTGTTTTATCGGGCAATCTTGCATCTAAAACATTAGCTCTGTTCATAAAAGGACCACAACAGGCTATAAGGAGATCCTAGGGAGTCTGCTAGAAAGAGTTGAATCTCTGCCCTATCGAGTGTTATTCCCAAAGCCAGTTTTCCTTCTCAACATTAGAGGTAATTCCAGTTCAAAAGCACCTTTTAAAAGATCCTCATTCAAGATTAGTGGTTATATGCTACAAATAGTAGGATAATACCTATTTTAGCAGACAACGGACAAAACATATCAGACAATGGCTTCTCTGTTGGTAGTAGTCATTGTACCGTCATACAGAACATATCTACAAGTCAATGCAGAATAAATATGTTCAAACATAAATATATTACAACACATATCTCAACCGAGTATGGATGTCTATGAGAGGTAGGGTTTTGCAGGCACCTACAGTAGGCCCAACGGAGGGTGTGAGGTGAGACGCGCACGCATACACACACCTGATACTGTGTCAAGGTGTAACAGATGAGAACTCGTGTGACAAAGAGAAACACCAATAACAATCTAACTATGAAACACACATGCACGCACACGCACAAAACAGACAAAATTGTACTTCAACACCAGGAAATATGGAAATAGTTCAGCTATTTCCTCACAGCACTAGTGTTTACTCTGACAGTCGTGCCTCAGTGTCAGTCGGTGGACTGTCTATGTGGGTTTCAGTAGTTTTGTTAAAAATACCTGACAACAGATGACAGCAGACAGACTCACAAAGTACACGACAACTAAAACAAAACGTTATCTGTAGTTATTCTAAAGGCTCCTGATGTTCTCCTAACGTTTGACCTCTGACATGAGACAGGTGTGGAAGGACATCAGTACTTAGTTGCATGCTGATACGTTTCAGAGTCTTGAGCCGCAAAAACAAAAAAAGCATAAGAATTTCTCATTCCACCGACCGTAAATGTTTGTACGTCTCAAACTATGTCATTACTCATGCAAGTGGCCCCTTTCACATTTTTCAGGTTAAAAAATAATGGTTATTTGATTTATACGTTATTCTCATTATTGTGTTGCAAGTGAAAACGCAAATGGGAAAAGGGGTCACCTCCTGAGTAAATCCCAGGATGAGACATACGTTTAAACAGGAACCTGAACTACTTTTGTTCCATTTGTTTTCCATATGGGAATCATTCCTGCTCATCTGTTGCTGAGAACAAGATTTGTAATGCCCTCATATATATACCAAAGCAGCTAGTTCCTGTAGCCATCATTTTTCTTAATCTGTCACAATGTAGAAAAATAACACAACTATCCCTTATATACTCTTCCATAGTCTGCGTATAGACCTTTTTTTTTGAACCACAGTAGGATTGCAAGGACAGCATGTCTCCTTTTATACTATCTTGCTGACCACCATATCAGTTGGATCAGAGCCCAAGTGTTTTGTGTCTTTCTAAGTTTGGAAAAAGTTCCTTATCAGCCGGGAGGATATTTCTTTTCCTCCTGTCTTTGTATTTGTTTTCCCAGTGTTTTCAGTCCTGTATCCCGTGTTATGATACAAAAAAATCAATTTGCGTCATGCAAAATAATTTAGTCTCCAAAGCACATGAGTGCATGACAACGTCTGCACAACTGCTGACTCCTCTTAAGTGTTAGTAGTTTGGGTGAAGTACCTGATGGTGGCTCTGTAGCACTGCACTATATATAGCGTCCTGTCTGTTCAAGCTGCTGTTTGGGGATTGAGGATATTACTGTGGGATAATAATTGTTAAATGGTCCCCCTCTGACACTCACGGATGACTGCAGGATCAAATCTCTCTTATTGCCAGTATCTTATTCCAGACAGATTTAGGTGGTTTGGTCTCTGCACAGCTCTCAGTGGACTTGAAGAAGTAGGCCGTTGTGAGCCTGGGGAATGCACTTCCCACAGAAACCACCACAGCGGCCGTAGATTCTTGTCCCATCCTACAGACAGAGACAAATGAGAGAGGAAAAGTGGGCAAAGGGCAGAGAATGAAATCTTCATAAATGTCATGAAGGGATTCCTGCTCAGTGAATCACATTGATGACATTTCAGCACTACAGTCTCACACCACAACTGGAGTGATCCAGCATGAGGCTCAGTCCACCCCAGCAAAATGAAAACAGTGATCCATTACTTGAAATCTGCCCGGCATGACCCACACTAAAGGCAAGCATTATAGGAGTTCACTTGGAACGTTTTGTTTTTACCTCCGATCTGTGGACTTTGACTGAAACATAGTTGCCCTGAGATGTCCACTTGGTGGCCTGAGCCACTTTGAAGCCAGTGCCAATTAGATTGATGCTGAACTGGCCCTGAAAACACAAAAGAGACGGATTTATTTCATAGAAGTTCTCTAACAGGTAAGGTAAAAGAATATAAAACACACAACCAAAAAAAGCAAAACTGTCTTTCTTTTTTTTTCACAAACCTGTGGACATTTGGCTGCACTATAACAATCCCCCGCTGTAGCAAAGGGCACTGGCTGACCAAGAGGTGTCTGGGAAAACCGGAGGTCTGTGACTGGTAAACAGATACCAAAGACACTGATTTAAAGTCACAGTGACCACAAGCAGAAAAAATTGACTGAAACCACATGGCTGTAGAGTATCAACAACTAAGATTTTACTTTCTGGAAGAAGATATTTTTCAACATCTTTTCTCCTATAGTGAATTTGCTTAAATCTAAAGCAAAATTAGCAAAATCCTACTTTTTAAAACATATTTACCTATAGGAAATCTTTATGTTACACTTTCTAATTGTTTACTGAAATTCAAATACTGTTTGACTGCATGCAAGTAACATTTGCAATATTGCAAAAGGCACACCACATTAGCACCTCTTCATATTCTGCCCCTCATCTTTAACTCATTATTTCTCCTCGGCTCTCTTTAAGCCACCTGAAAACTAAATGAGTGTTGCGCAGACTGGGTGTGGGAACATGTGCTGTAAGGACCCAGATGAGGTGAAGGAGACGGGAGGATGATAGCGTAGGTACTAATCCAGCTTCTCAAGCATGCAAACTCATGCAGACACATCTTGTGTTTACCTATTTTTATGGCCATAACGCCTTTCCTTAGATATTCCTAAAGCTAATTAAAAGCGGAACATCTAATCCTACCCATTACCTTTATTCTCACCATAACCTAATTTTAAACTTAACCTGGTAGCTAAGGTTTAGCGATGAAAAAGCCTCTCAAACTTGCACAGTCCTGCAATTTGGTTCCAACAAATCTGCCTGAAGCCACAAGTATAATTGTGTCTCAGCTTTTGGGCCCTGAGAATATAATAAACACACACTAACACACACCCACACACACATCAAAGACAAAAGAATAACAAAAAAAACAGCACAGTAATCTACATTGTTTTATGTAATCAAAAGCATACTTGGACAAAATAGGGCAGGTGGAGCTGAGTGGAATAATGAGCAGAGGAATATGGCCTGAAGATGTGCATGTGTGCACATTGTAATTGTATGATTGCTTGCATGCAAGCGTGAGGACATGTTTTATTTCTGATGCAAAAGGATGGATGAGTGCTGACGGGCACGGTTTCAAGTCCTCTCCAGGGACACGAACACACAGTGCTGAAATCTCATTATTTTGATTTGGGAGGAGAGAGCGTGGAGTAAGGCTTACTTTCATTTGGACTGGGCTCTGGATGTGGCATTAGCGCTTTGGAGCGAGGCGTGTGAGGGTTAAAAAAACACCCATGTGTGGTCTCGATACAGTGCACGGCGTAAGGCAATCATGAAGTAATTACTCACTCGTTATCCTCAGGGAGTTTAGGTCCAGACGAACTTTGTGGAAGAGTGTGTATCCCGCTGCTGAGTAGTCGTTCCTACACTCACAGTCCTGTTTTCGGCTGCCGTTATACGGGCATTGAAATGGGTTCAGCAACCTGTGCGTTTAAAGAAATATGGGAACTGAGTGCAAACAGCACAATAACCATATTTCACACATTGCATAACCATACAGCGAGTCATCTCCACATCATACGCACCTGTGGCCATACACCTCGGAGTAGTTATCGGTCTGACCGCTGCGCAATGTCACATACTCCTTGGGGAAATCAGTCTGCATCTCAGCACAGTAAATCTAAGAGCAAACATATTGAGGTAAAGGATGAGATCCCACAAGTTTGCTGCTGCTGCTGCTTGAATCATGACGTGTGCCGGAGTAATTCTGGCAGAACATACAAACCTGTAGGATCCGGGATTTGACTTTGAGATAGTATTCGCCATCTATCCTCACGCCCTGTCTCATCTGGACCTCTCGGCACGTACTGAACAACTGGCCTGGGAGAGGGAGTGAGGAAGAAGAGCTTTCAGTGCAACAGTGGGAGCTGTCGACAGCTTTTAAAAGCTGGAGTATTTAGCCATCTCATTTTAAAAGTTAGTACATAAATCTTTTGTCAGCAAATAGCATAAAAATGTTGAAAGCTAAAAAAACTAAGCACTTCTCCCTAAAGCGGATAGTGACTTGGATCTAATCTTCCCAAGCTTGAGGTGTTGTAATTGTCTTGTTTGTGTTGCAGAGCTCATATTGAGCTGATTAGCTAGTCAAGATTAATACTTGACCAGAGAACTGACTGTCCAGTATATCCTTTCAATTTCATCAGTGCCTGACTTGGCAGAATCTAAGTCAGGAATGATTAACCCTGCGAACTTTGGCTTGCTGTTTTACAGCACTTTCCAAATCCACAATAATGCCTGGCTCAGCTGAAGCCCTTGAGGCATTCTGACAGACTGCACAATTTGCAGAAAACTGCTGACTGTCTGTTTATTGTTCCACTAAGTGATCACTCCAAGAGCCTTTAAGTAGTTTATTGTGTAAAAACAAAGCAAAACACAGAGTTTTTAGAATCAGATATGGTTGTTTCCACAGAAAGCACCGACAGTGACCATTACATTACATTTTACCACTCACATTCTCTTTCCTGACATGCAGCCTGAGACTCAGGTCTCTCTGACAGACGACAGTGTTTGGACGTTTGGCCTTTTGAGGTCACGCACTCCACTCTGCGCTCCATCACTCCTGCTCCACAGGTCTGCGAGCACTGGTAAAAACACGCACATACACAAACTCATTCCCTCTAAAAGTGAAAAAGGCTCCAGTCCAAATCCACAAATGAGATTTATTAAAATCCACAAGTCATCAAAATGTATTGTTAAAACTGTGATTAGCTGAGGAGGATTTCTTGCTGTCTAACAAGCCTTTTCTGACTCACCTTGCTCCACGGGCCAACTTTCCAGTAGGACATGTGAGGGCATTCCGTGAGGAGGCACGGCCGGCTGCCAGGAGGGCGAGGCTCAGGACAATTCGTGCTGGCAAAGGAGGACTGAGTGTACACACCCTGAGCGGGAGAGGTGGGCATCAGGGAGCAGGAGACAATACGCTGCTGGTAGCCAACACCGCAGCTGGCAGAGCACTAAGCCACACGAAAATACACACAGTGGGTTAAAAGCTTTGGCTTTAGAAGAAGCTGTTGTGCAGTAGAACGGGGCCTCATTGGTACTGCTGATGAGAATTGATGACCTTGCTCATTTTAAAGCCTTCTCCATTTGAATGAGCCTGATTCTACTGAAATGCAGATGTTTTGAAGCAATTAGTTGATTACGATGACAATTAAATTAGCAGAAGATGTCAAACGTTTTCGTGTTTTATTTAATGAACATTTTGAAATAAATGCCACATTTTCATCTTGTCAGCTGTTTTAGTATATACACAGCAGATCTCCCTATGACTATTCGAATATTTGTATGTGAGAAACAAGAAGACAGCTCTAAATAGACACAGTTTCTCCTTTTTATCTCATTTTTAAGTTAACACCTTTTGGGTTCAGACAGTTGTTTGAAAAAAGAAAAAGATGAAACAAAGTTCCTTCAGTCTTAAATTATTTCTTTCCATTTTAGAGAAATTATGAATTATTTGATACCAATACTGAAACTTATTACTTATATTTCTCATGTTCTTACCATTGACCAGTCTCCTGTTATCCACATGTAGTGACAAGGAGCTTCTTTGCAGGGCTGGAGCAATGGAGGTCGGGCTAATGGATCACAGTAATCACCCTGAGCAGGTGTCATTCCTGGATCCATGCACACCACTTTCCTGCTTCTCACGCCTTCTCCGCATGTTGCATTACACTGATAAAAAAAAATCACACACAGGGTTGTGAGATGGATTGTGGTTTCAGCAACTAAATCAACTTCTAAGACTCCTGGACATCCCTTTAGCACAATAAATGCACATCCCTATTAAACCTTTACACAAATGGAGGAAAGTGAGTGTTGTGTAACAACTGGAACAGTAACACAATGCCAAACATGTGCTCTTGACAATGTCAGTGTTAAAGATAAAAGTTAAAACAGATTTCCCTTCAGTAATGGCTTAAAAGTCATAAAATGGATCAGGATTTGAAAATTTGTGTGTTTTTCTTTTCACTTTCTTTATATTTCATAAGAACAGAGAGGATTTCAGCGGCAAACTGTGAGAGAAAGAAGGTTCAAAGTTTTTGCGGCAGCACAGACAGAGATCTAAACACTGCAAAGATTCAAGCAGTGCTATGTCCCTACAGGATGTCCCTTTTTTTAATGCCTCGCTTTGAGGACAAAGCACATCGCATTAAAGAAAGATGAGCCAGGAAGAAAACAGTCTGCTAGTGTGACACAGAGCAGTGCCGTTCAGTAGCACAGAAGGGGCGATGGCCATCAGTACTCTCAAGTTTGGATATCATTGATTTGTATCATATTTAGTTGCGATGGTTAACACTAAAGCCCTCACGACAGATAAAGGGTGTATGCAGGACGCCCATCTAATGGTGCAGAGAGAGAGAGTTAGCGACAAAGTGGAGATTGCAGCCAATAAAAGCTTTAATAAGATGCTTAAACATCTGAACATCTGTTTCACACTTGGAGAGTGAGCAAAGGAAATACGTCGTCACAGATAGGAAGAAAGAGAATAAACGAGTTACTTACTTCTTTCCATTCATCAGCGACCCAAGTGTAGTGTGTGCACTCTGCAGTTTGGCACGGCCGCGCAGTAGGAGGACGCGCGCGAGCGTCACACAGGTCCTCGAGGACTCGTCCCGTACCTTTTAGCCTGCAGTAGACATCGCGGTTCTGAACTCCGACCCCACAGGTGACAGAACACTAGTAAAACACACACAAAACACACATCTCATTTCGAAAACATGGCAAGAAGTGGGAAATGACTCTAAAGGAAGCTTATTTTTCTCCAGCAGCACTAAGGCTATAAATACAAAGTATTCGTTTTTGTGGCTTTTTAAACTCATTTCTGTTGTAGAGCTGACCTTAAAGGGGCACTAAGCTGATGACACAGTCTTAAAAGCTTAAAAAAGAAGGCGACTGAACTTCTTTAAGTCCGTAAAGATGTTTCGCCTCTCATCCAAGAGGCTTCTTTGGTTCTTAAAACAAATGGTGGAGAGTTCCAAGCATTTAACCTCTAGTGGGAGCTGACCACTTCGGAGGTGGTGCTGAGGGTCGCTGACCCACTATTGATCCTGTGTATCATCAGATGAGCCAAAGTCTGATAAAAGGGGTCATTACCATCACAGGGGGTTACGGGTGAATCCACTGTGTGACCTTGCCCCACCCTCACGCGATCTGTTGAGGTCATCTGAGGCAAGATGTGAGTGGAGGGTAAAAAGATTTCAAAGATTTCTCTGATTTGATGAAAGTCCAGTTGGGTCAACCGTATGTTCTAAGAGATTTCTTTACATGTGTGTGCTCCTTTTCTTGATTTTTCAAACTCTTAAGACTACCATGGCCTGGATGAGGGCCTACACAGACACACTGATTTTACACATTAAATCCAATTTCCTTGACATGAGAAAAATGCTGTACAACATATTTTGTTATTAACCTTGACTTTGTCATTGGAGGTATGTTGCCCTGGAGTTTAGACTTAAAATTGTGCATGAGTACGGTTTAGAACAAGTCACTATTTAGGAGTAGTGGGGGTCAGTAGTAAGAACTGACAGCTGAGTTGCATTTTAGGACCATGTGCTTATGATGCTTCATAAATCTCTAAATCACGGACTCACCAATTTAAACTAAGACTATATAATGTCTGCTCAGCAGCAGCCACTACAAGGGGCAGTTACAAGATAATGGTTTATTGAATTTGCCCTTATTTTCTGAGATGCTTACGTATTGCATACTACCATTCTAACAAATATGCTAAGAAAATATGTGTTAACAGAGTAATTTAAGTGAGACAGCAAAATCCATCTTATAATTCTGTTGGTTTTCCTCTCCTAAGTTTCACAGGCGATATTTTTATAACGTTTGTTTGGTCTGCCGAGTTAAGATATGCTGCTTTGATGCTCCGGTTCAATGCACTTCATGAATCCAGAAATGGGTTTGTTCCTATTCTGTGAGCTGTATATCTGGGATCACACAAAGATCTATCTCAGACATCTCTTTGATGTTCTTTGAGAAGCATGCCTGCATACTAAGGTAGCGCTCTGTAAGATTTCTGTCAGTGCGCCCCACGGCAGCTGTGGCTACAATGTAGCTTGCCATCGCCAGTGTGTGAATGTGTGTGTGAATGGGTGAATGACTGAATGTAGTGTAAAGCGCTTTGGGGTCCTTAGGGACTAGAAAAAGCGCTATACAAATGCAGGCCATTTACCACGATTTCAGCTGACCACGCTGATTTCTCACATTACACATTACACATTCATAAAAATCAGTGTACGACCCAGAAGTTGCTGCAACTTCTGTTATCGTTGCAGAGTTTATCCTTAGATGTGAAGGTTCAACTCTTTGAGTTTGGAGAAAGAACAAAAAGCACTGCAGGAAATCTGACCTTCAGATCAAAATATGCCTTTAAAAAGCAAAAACAACAGCAAAAAAAACTTGCGTCAAGCATGAAAATAGAACCTGCTGTTCAAGTGATTCTAGAAGTGATACAGCATAACCCAGCTTTAAAAAGTGTGCGCTCTTTAATCACAGTGTTTAGTAAGCAGTTTAAAGGGTCAGCTCATTTCATTTAAAAGGGCATTTTTTCCTGTACTTTCAAGCTTCGTATAGTGGAATTAAACAAAACTTGTTCTTTATCATTTTTTAAAGCAAACATAGATTTGACCATATAAACAAAATCATTCACCTTCATTTTATTAAAACAAAATAATTCAATAATTTGTGAGAAACATGCAACTAAAATCCAAACTCAAAATAAGATAACCAAATCAATAAGACACTGAATCGTCCTTTCAACTTCACTTTACAATAAACATGTGTAACATGGTATTTCGAATAGCAAGTGGAGAGAATTTTGTCCTTGAAAACCAAACTGATTCCCAATGGGAAGCACCCCCTCCTCCCCCCCAGCTCCTCTAATATATTGTCTATTACATTCGCAGTCAGAGGTGACTGAGAGTGCTGGGTAGCTTCGGAATAACTCAGGCACTGGGTGCTGAGGTTTCATAGTTGTCACATGCACGGACATTAAGATATAAAACATGTCTTTATGCTCTAGTTGAGGATTTCATGGTTGCTGGTGGTATGTGGAGGAAGATGATTGCTTCCAGACACCAGCGAGAGAAAAAGTGAGAGGGGAGGAGGAAAGGCTCAAAGAGTGGGGAGTGGCAGGAGTCTTGTGAAGGGGGAGCAAATGTAAGCCTTGCAGGACCTTTGGGGATTTTACATTTACATTTTATACTTTCCAAGCAGGCATGAGAGGCTTTTCATGAACTGCTATGAAAGTATTCAGTGTCCAAGTCACCAATTAGTACAGAAACCTCCTGTAATTCAGATATTTATCCCCTTCCCACCCTGTTTGCATGTGCATGCACCACAAACTTGGCTGCATCAGCTGCCACATTTATCACTTTTCATTTTGACAGATTCACATTCACATGGTCAGTGTGTGGTCTGACAAAAAGCTTTCATAGAAGAACTGTACTCTAAGATAGGATTTTAAAAAGTTCCCTGAATATTTGAAACCACAAACACAAATGTTACACTAAGTGTGCTATAGTAGTGCACAAAAGTCTCGTGTCACTCCTCATTTCTTTACATTTTGCTTCCAAGAAGCCAGACTTTCTTGTCATTTTTAAAGTGGTCTTGAGCAAGAGTTCTTCAGGCTCTCTGAATGTCGTTCAAAGGTTTTCTATTGACATTAACCGCTTTTTGCACTTTAGTCCAGTCCTTGTACCTGACCATTTATAGAGTATTTCTTTTTTTGTTTATTGAACCATTTAACACTGACCTATGAAAAGATCAAGAATAAAAAGGCACCTAACTCAAGGGATGAACCACTTTTGTGTCTACACATAGCAGAAACTTAACCTAAGAACCAATTTGAAATTGCATCTTTAGAGCTATTAACTCAAACTTTGACATATCTTGGTATGCTGTCCAATGTGTCTTAAAGAAAACTGAGGAAAGTTGACAAGTGGAGGGCAAAAGATGACATATCGGGCATAAATAAAAACAACGCCATGTGCAAAGCATCCAGTAGTACTGCACTGGCTTCATTTCTCAGTATCACAATGATCCCAATCACATTGCCAGCGCAGTACAAGCACACTTGGAATGCTATCGGTTATAGATTGGCCTCCCCACATTCTGGACCTCAACATTATTCAAGCAGTGTGGGATAATCTTGACAGAAAATGGAACCAAATCCAGCCAACATCCAAAAAAGAGCTTTGAATGTCATTAAAGAAGCCTGAGAACTATTCCTGAAGATTTCTTTAACAAATTACAAGAAAGCTGCCTAAGAGAGTTCAGGCTGTGTTGAGGAATGAAGGTGGTCATCACACAATTATTGACTCTGAAGCTTGTTAGAATTTTGCACAGTACTGTACATAAACAGTCTTGGCCTTTAGAGTTTAGTTTACACTTTTGGGAATGACACATAAATCTTCAAAAAGAGCAAACTGAGCGGTGATTGGACAGGTGCTCTGTGTGTACATGTCCTACATCTGCAATCTCTAGAAAGAGTTTGTGTTTGTGCCTCAGCTGCAGTTACTCACAGCATGGCCTCTCTGAGACTTTTGGTTATTATCTAATCCCCAGAAGATAGCAAGAAGAACAAACATACCTCCCTCCATCTGTTAGCTTTCCAACTGGGGCATACTCGAGCCCGACAGGCCTTCTGTGTCCGAGGCCGGGGCAGATGACTGCAGTGCTTCTCTTCTATTTTGGTTTGGTTCTGATATACACAGACTACATCCCGTTGTTTGGTCCCTCTGCCACAGCTTACTGAACACTGGGGAGGAAATTGCAGGGAAGGGGGATGGGTGTTGGATAGAGAACAACACAAAGTTTAGTGAAACACAGTAAAGTCCAACTCATAGCTCGATTAGCGCTCACGCTTATGATTGCACCATGTAAACATTTCTGTACAGAAGTTCCTCGAAAAGTAAGTCAACTGAAAATAAAGTTGTTAAGCACAAGTTACCACACTGAAAACCAGAAGAGATTGATTTTTTTAAGGCAACCACATTCTGTTAACCAGAAATCTCATTCATAGGCTCTCTTGTAAAGCCTCAGATCAATATGCATAAACAATCGCATTTAATGCAGAACTTAAGGCCTCAACAGAAGAACACCCCTTTGACCCAACACCTAAAGGTCGACTGAACACACACTCCAAAACAAATTTAAATAAAAAACCCAAAATAGTGACGAAAAACCTTTATGTTAAACAGCCATGCTGATGGAATACAGTGAAACAACTGAACCTGTAAACACAGGGATTGCTTTTAGAGCAGCAGAGGCACAGGAAGCGGGGACAAGGGATGCAATGCAAAGCACACCGTAGATGCACACGCAAGACATTCATCTGGCACCAATAAGGAACTTAGATACACTTCAGGAAATCTAGACAATGAGGCAAGAGGACACAAAAAAAGGCATGAAGAATAAAAACCAGACACACCAATAAAAAGATCTGAAACGGCCTTTGCCTGAGATGTTACAGACAGCAATTAAGGTGCCTATTTCTGCTTGCTGAGTGAGTGCCTGTATACAAGGCCACTCTGAATAAATGAGATGCTAGAATCAAACACACCAGATGAGATTTTGCCTGAGCATTTTTTCCAGTCCAGATAATGAACATTATATTCTACTGTCCTCTAATTATGATCTCAGATTATTGCATAACTCAGAGGTGGTGACCTATGGGCTTTGCAGATGTGGAGTTTGTGTTTTTCTTCACATTCTGGGAGGTAGAGGAATGGTTTCCTGTTTAAACAATCTAATAATCATATGCTCCATTCAAAGCCTTTCAACAAAGCCACCTCATCCTGCCTTTTCTTGGTAAGTATGGTGCGGGTAGCGGTTGACACTGCACACACACGCATCATACACATTGTAATTATCAAGGCATTTTAAACACAGGGCCCGCTCAGCTGACAGATGACATCAAAGCCAAGGGCCAGAGCCTGAGTGACTAGTCCCCAAGCACGGCAGATTCACATACCTGCTGCACGCTCACTCAAAAAGCAAAACAGGACTCTCCTTTACCTCAGACAAGAGCAGAGAGAGGCAAACAAGTTGGAGGGGGGGGAGATGAGGAGTGGGGCTGGCCCCTCCTCATTCTTGTAAAAGAAGCAGGAAGAAAGAGAAAGGCAAAAAAAAAAAAAAGGGGTAGGGAAAAAAAGGAAATCACAGCCATACGAGCTACGCTCCCCCAGCTGAACTGTATCTGCGTTTTAACAGTGGAAGAAAAGACATTATATGGCATCGCGCTCCTCCCGCAACCCTGCCAGCCTCATCTGTCAGCCATTACTTAATCATGGCCGATAACACAGAGCACAGAGAGCTGGCACAGCGCGTGGGACCAGAAGACAGTTTCACCTCTGAGAGCAAGAGGAGGGCAAGGACTCAGGGACCTCTGATTCAGCGATCTACAGCTGGGTTGCTTCACTCACCAGCACCCACTCAGGTAAGACCATTTTCCCTATCAATCAGCCTGCTGCTTGTCTTTTATGTCCTGCATTTGTACAGTGTCAAACTTAAAATATGTCTGTTTTTTTATTTTCTTGGTGGAAAATTGATCAACACACATACTTATGTTAGTTTTTAGTGTATTTTACTAATGAAAAATTGCTTCATCTGAACCTCCACGTATGTACTGTATGTTTTATTAGTTGTGTTGAACTTCTAGTACTATTCAGGTGTGCTAAGGTGTAGCAGTTTTGAATACAGGTTCACAGTTCCTTGGGAGAAACGTATAAATCAACAGGTCACACGGGAGGGAAATTAAACCCTCTTGAGACAGATTTGCCCTCCCACGTTGTCCCAGCAATTAATTTCAGATGATTTGGCGGGCTAAGCCCACTGTAATCCAGTGAGGTTCATTTAGGCACGATGTGGATTACTCTAAAATGGAACGACTCAACAGCTTTAGATTTGGCAGCTGGAAATCAGCCAAATAAAACAGCTTTTGTCAAACAAGTTTTCTTTTTTTTCCCCATGCAGAACAAAACTTCTCCAGAGGAAGACATAATTAATATTTACAGCCACATGTAACAAAGAGGCAGCTTTTCATTATTTTGCTTAGTGGCTCTAAAGCAGCCTTTTTGAGTTGATCAAGATTCACAGTTCTACCACAAATCGCATAATTGAGTGCTAAACCAAACCCAGCTAATTCATGCCATTTTTCTCCTTTTTTGCATGCTACAAAACTACAAAATACAGACCTCTGATTTTGATTAAGTGAACACTATGATCTCATATGGATGCTCCAACTGGATAATCAAACTGATATCAGATACCTTTTTGTGCATCAATGCCTTTGTCTAGGACTGGCAGGCAGAAACCTCGAGATGACCCAACCCACTGCTTTAATCTAAACAGGTAAGCCAACAGAACACATGGAAATTGTTAAAACGCCCCAGGGAACCTTGACTGTAGTTTAAAAATGTGTCACACTGCTAATAAATGGATATGACCTTGCAGTACCTTGTGGAGAGGAAAGAATATTCCACAAAACCAAGTAACCACCTCGTTCAGACAGACTAGTTTGTCATCATGGCCTTAAGCAGCAAACATTTACTGCTGCTTGAACTATAATTATGGGATGAAGAGGTTTTGTTTGGCAATAAAAGCAGAATTCAGGTTTGTTTTATGTTGGAACTGAAAAATATTATGTACCTCCTCCTAAATCCATCTGCATGCTGGTTTATCCCAGAATTTCATCTTTTTTCTTAGTGTAATATATCATCATAGTAGCTTTTTTTTTAAATTAAAACAAACTGGATCATAGGACAAAAAAGTATATCTTTCGCGTTTAAAATAGCTTTGTAGATATAAAACCTAATAGAGGGACAGGGACAATTATGGTGTTGTATATTGACTACAGTAAGTGGTTCTAACTGAGTACACATCTTAAAATGTGAGGACCATGGTTGCATTCCAATCACGTTGCAGCATGCTCGCAATGCAAGGGGATGGTAATACCAAGCATATGGCAAACTGTAGTTGCATACAGTCTTCAAAGGAGCTCAGTGCTGACCTGGAGGAAGAACAGCGTGTGGAATCATACTCTCAAGCACATGTTGTCAAGGCTGAGTGATAAAATATCACTCAGTTGAGCAAAGTTGACTTGTCCTCATTAACCATGCTAACCCAGCAGAGTCTTAATCTGGTAGGAGTTTAATAGGTGGGAACTAACCAAACGCTGACATAGTTGACATAGCGACATGTCTTGAGTAACTATGTTCTTGGCATGCAGCTGAACACATCAAGTTCAGATAAGGAGAAGAGGAAGACGTGGTGTCACAGAACATTCAGGCTTTTCTGTCCATGGTCTTGTTTTGCAGGGAGGTTTCAGAGACAGAAGCCAAAACAACACATGTTATCAACATGGGAACAGCTGGTAAGAGTGGCGTCATGGGGCAAAAGAATGTCAAGAGTCATAGATCTTTTCTATCCAACAGGCTAAAACACCCAATCAGACTTCTTCATCCTAGTTTCATTGATTTATACTGAATATCCAACTCCAACCAAGTTTATAAGATGCTTTGAAATAAGAACAATGACAATGCACATACAGTATATGAAGATCAGGATGCAGTTCAATATATTGACCTAACAAGTGATGAATTTGAAATGATGGAAGTTGATTTTGTCATATTATTCATTTATGGATGTAGTTGACTTTATAATGTGGAAATAATTTCTGTCTATCCAGTTTTTCACAGACGTTTTAACACAAGATCCACATTGAACTTCCAAATGGCTAAAACTAAGCACATTCTGACCTAAACGTGTAAGTATGAACTTGCCATAAAGTGTTAAATAAACAGCAGGTTGAGCGGCATGTACAACAGTCTCCAACACAGTTTGCTTTTCAAGTCAACACCACTCAGAAAGAATATAACAAGTGACATAAGGAAAAAAATGGACTATCCAGTCAATTTTTCCAACTCTAAAGATTCCACCGAGACATTTCTCAATGAGCTTGTTAAACATCCTGCAATGAGCGCTATAATGAACACAGCCAAAAATGAAGAGTAGTCATATAAACATAAGAATAAAGCAAATTCTTGATGGCACAACTTGGAAAAACACAAACAGCAGATCAGTTAGTCATAAAGTAGTGACCTGTGACACGGGGCAGCCAAGTCAAACTTCCTCTTCCTGCTAAATGTTACGCAGCTGCTTTTCTTTTTACAAACAGCAACGTATGGAAAAGCTCAGAGAAGAGAAAGATCTGAACCTTTCAATTTTTTCTAGGAAAAAGAAATGTACAAGGAACTGATGCAAAGGAATCTTACACTTAATGCATATTTTCAAAGTGGTATTCAGTTTTGTTTTTAGCCTTTGTGTGGAGATTGCCTTGTTTACCTTATAAATTGTTTTCCTCTCTTTCACCATCATTTTCTTTTTGTTTTGTAGCTCTCCAACACTGTACCTCATTTTAGTCCAAGTCCAAGGACGGTATCAATTCTTAGCAAAGGAAAATTTTTCCACCAGAGGAAAAATACAATAGGAATCAAGACAGAAAGTAAATAACAACAATGACGGAGAACAGATAATAGTCAGGTCTCAGAGTTCCTCCGTCAATCCAAATGCATCATGCAGGGGTCATGTGGTGAGGTGGAATTAACATCCTTTATAACTTCAAAAAGAAACAGAACTACCAGGTGGTGATATATTAAGGTTTTTATTTTAGCTAAAAGTTGAAACAAAGCACTATTTGCTCTGTTACTGAAACTGACCTAGAAGACAGTGTCAATCATTATCGCACCCACAAGAGGGGAAACAGTCCATTTCACTTCATCACTTGATAGCATCGACATGCCCAAACATGAACAGGCCCCATTAAGTCTGTGGTGGTAGCCTCATGTGAGAGGACTTTTCATGTAAGTGGAGTCTATGAAGTAACTCCTGTGGGTTTAAAAACACTTCACAGTGCTTCACTTAAAGGAATGCGAAAAAGCAGATGTTTTGTACCTGTGTGAAAACACGATCATGTTCTCTGCCATTCAGCCAGCCCGGAGAAGACCAAATCAAATGCTTCCAGAGACCTTCAATCCCTGTCTCCTCTCTGTTCATCTCACTGCATCAGCTCCCAAGCTGGATCACCCACAACAGCTACGCTCACTAAATGGGCACTTTATTTTCTTTCAGTAGCTTTCACACACTCACTGTGCTTCAGCAGGAGCAGGAACGGCATTAATAGACTTCTCCTAACTATCATTAAACTAAACTAGATCATGACGATACTTGTGCAGCAACCTGCAAAGATAGCTTCTGATATCATCTCACGGCATCAGTGCCACCTAAATCTTAGCGGTTTGCCAAAATGTGTAAGCCCCAGGGATTGATCCTTTATGTTAAAGTCTTTTACCAATTTAGCACACACAGCAATGATTGTTCTAGTGAGAAGCACCAGGAAGCCGCTGCTCTAATAACCTAAACTCAACTAGCACACGGGCAGCATAAGGAATCACAAGGCTGATGATGTCACAAACAACTGCCCCCAAAGTGACAGGTTTGATGTTTCCCCCCCTGTTGCCCTCAAACTGGAGTCAAGTATGTCAAAGCTCTACATGTGGATTTCATTTGAAGCAGCATGATTAGCGTGCAGACGCTTTACTGTGATCCCCCCTCCATGGGAAACCCACACTCGACGGGAAGTGGTATGTTTTTGTTAACAACAAACAGGCATAAATCACATAAGTGGTGCAACACAGCCGTATCACTGGTCCTTACACCCAGCTGACATCAAGATTGCTTTTAAGGTAATTACCATTAGCTAATGATATTTATGTTCCTAAAAGTTTATGTTGAACTGTGTGCCTATAATCCGGAACCTGTGCAATAAATGTGGTAATTGTTTTGTGTCTTTTTCTCTTTTTAAAATACTCTCTGATGGCGTGTATTGGGAAAATGAATATGACTTTAACAGTAACTGATCAGTCAGACCTTTCTGGTTACTTACAACAGATTGATGGAAAGACACTTAAGTCAGTCAATCAGTCAGTGAAGAAGCAAGTAAACAGTTGAATTTATCAAGATATGTTTTTTAATATGTAGAAGGTGCCAAAAAGGAAAACAAAAATGAAATCAAGGGCACAACAAGCAAGATTAGTGTCTAAGATTAAGTCTCAATCTGAAAAGGTGAGTTTTGAAAAGTCAGTTTAAGGGTGTAAACATTTTATAAATCGAGAGGCAGAGAGCGAGAGAGGCAGAGCTCATTTATGAATATTTCCAAGATGGTAGTATGTACTCAGGTTTATTTCCAGGATTGTTGTTGTTGGTTTAAATATATTGAGAGGGCTTGATTAGAATGGATGGCATTTAAGGGTGTCTCTGCAAGATTACAAGGATTTTAATAATACAGTCTCTTATGAAATGTTTTGACAGAAAAAAAGGCGGGATACGTTTGAATATATTTGATTTATGTAACATATAACAACTAACATATACACTACTGCTGATGGTTCAAAATTATAAAAAAAAAGAAGATTTGGTATATACTACAAAGGTAAGATGCTTTTACATAAGGTAAGATAAATCCAAAGCCATGAGCAATATTGGAAATGTTAATTAAAACAACTGCCTGCCCCCCACCTCCCCACCATGCTGCTTGATCTCTATCTGGCCTCTAAGCGTCTCCTATTTCACCTGAACAAAAAAGGTTTGTTTGTATGAACAATAAGTGCGTTTTGAGCCTCTCAAATCATTGTGAATTCCTAAATTATATGAGAGTTTATGCATTACAGAAGATGAATAGGTAATTGTAATTTTGAATAGAAAAAGACTCAATGATTATTGTGTTGTGTACATTGGTGCTTTGTAGGTCAATAGTTAAAATAATCGTTTACTTTTAAAGAAAGAAGTAAATAAGTAATTCTGGCATATTGTGGGTTATTTGAAGCCTTTGTTGAAATACTAATTTAAATATAGAGTTTGACAGTACTTCAAAGATTATAATTGCCTGCATTTTGCAAACAGTGTTTGGTTTTTTTTTTCAGAATTTCTACTCCTTTCTCCAAAAACTAAACAAGACTTGCCAGAAAAAATTAATACCAATTATTGTTGCGGTTTAAAAAAAGAAAAAAGATAACATTACACTGTCTCCAGCCAAATGCATTACAGAGAGCACTATTAATACAATGGTAAACAGATGTGCCACCCAGCGCTAAGGTTTAATTTGGACTCTGCATGTTTTTCTCCAAAGAGATTAGAGAAGAAAATGTTAAAACACATAAAAGGAAAAGGGCCTGGAGTGTTATTACACTGCAATGTGCCATGGTATGTGAAACACTATAGAATCAGAGTTTAAGTTTTCCCCCCAAAGATTAAATTAT
The DNA here is from genome assembly GCF_057382275.1 of Copadichromis virginalis. Taxonomy (NCBI): domain Eukaryota; kingdom Metazoa; phylum Chordata; class Actinopteri; order Cichliformes; family Cichlidae; genus Copadichromis; species Copadichromis virginalis. The sequence goes on from NC_140624.1 coordinate 18,406,593, forward strand.
TTAAAGTATTACTGAAAAACAAAACAGTAAAGTCAAATTGAGGGTCAAATACCAAAATACCCCTAATGGCCCACAGATCACATCTTTTCTATGGGGTGCTGTACGTTAACTTTGTACATAAACTGTATGTGTATTGCATGTACACAGTATGTAGAGCATATAAATGTACTGTATATAAAAAGTCAGTGCACATGAAAACAAACTCTTTTTAAAGTCAGTTGTTATTTACCTTACCCCTTGCAAAGCAACGTGTTTTTTTCTGTCTTGCTGTTCCTCGTGCAACATTTTGGCTTTATGACATTCACTAAAGTCCAGTGTTATTTTTTTGTTGTTGTTTGTTTGTCAATAAAACATTACAGTGAGAAACAACACAAATTTCACAGTTATGTTTCTTTAATGTTCTTTACAGTTGGAAACAGCTAATTTAACATATTTATATATTTCGCATGTGAATGAAATAAATAGCAACAAGCACAACAACGTACCAAAATATGCAAAATAAAGCAGAGTTGGCCCTTTGGGTTTGTGCAACTTTGCACCACAGACTTTAATAAAACGACTGGGAGTGAAACTGCCATGGGTGAGGAGTCTCGGTTGTAGTGGAAAGTCGTCACACAAATACGCAGGGAGAGAAGCAAAAAAATAAAAGAACCCACAAAAAGAGGCAGACTGCGATCCTCCTCCACTGGGAAGGATACCAACATAAACAGAGACCAAGCTGCAACACTTCACCTGAAATATTTGTCATGATAATTTTTTGGCTTAATCCAAATGTAACTCGGAGGATTTACACATGTCACAGTGTATAACTGGTAATTAAGCATTAGTGGAAGCCTGACTCTGCAAATATAGATTCAATCCCTGCACGGTGTGTAAGTCCAACACATACTCAGACTGTATATGGCAAATGCTCTGTGTTTACCTGGATAAGTTACAAAGTGTTCACAGTTTACGTTACTAATACTTGACTGAAGAGCTGTCTTTTACTGAGTTAAACATTTCAAGTCTTTCATCCATATTAAGGTTGAATGTGTGCCTAGTTGCACCTGTAATGACACAAACACGCCTTCACTTCAACATTACTAACGAAAGATGAAATGTTAAAGAAAAAATGGCTTCAAGGTTCGGGTGTTTAGTTGCTCTTTAAAGATTAGAACAATAAGAGCAGCAAACATATTTCTGAAATAATATTTAGTCTTCATGCTAATATAGAACATACTTTTCACCTGACAGCCGAATTTGGAAATGATGTGGCTCTTTGAACATGTTGCCTCTCAGTGTAGCAGAGTGAATGCAAAGACCAAAGCAGAATTTGGTCTTTGCATACTTCGCTTACTTTTTTTGTACGTAAAAAAAAAAGACATTAATAACCCTCCAAATGCAGAATTATTTGGCGGACGTGTGAAAAATGTCAAATAATTCAAGTGAAGCATTACACAAGTCTAAACTGCAACAAAATATTAAAGCTGCAACAATTAATAATACACTGTAAACAAATAAATATGATTCATTTGAACGAAATCCTTCAGAAATAAAACTGGCCAAAGGATGAAAGAGAAACAACAATCGACTGTAATTTTACACAAAGGAGGTATCTGCGTGCTTTCTTTGATCAACAATAATAATGAACTTCTCAATGGTTTTGATTTACTGCACACTGACTAAGCTGAACTGATGCTATCAACCAGAAACAGAATAAATAAATTATTTCTAAGCCTGGAAATATGATAAAAATTCAATCTTCACAATACCGCTAAGTCATCAATATTTAAAATTAAGTTATTAGCACCTTATTATGATGACGTATCCCCTTCTAACTGGAAGATGAAGTATACACAGTGAGAACTGGGACACGTCTTTGAAAGCTGTTGGAAAGTATGGAATTCTCCCGTGTGACATACATTACATCATATATTAAACAACCTTTACTATAATGCCTCTTGTTGAAAAACTTTGCATTTTCTTTTTAGGTTTTAAATATAATTTCAAAATGACTTTTTACGTCTTTTGTGAAATTCTCTCTTTTCCCTTAAACGTTACGGCATATATTTTCAGTTTAACCCAACAGAGATGCATTAAAATGTAAGTCAAAACAAATGATGGAAAATATTTTCCTCTGTACAAAATGTCATTATTCATTGAGAGACAAGAGAAGTTTGACCAAGAGCACCAGCGAAATATTAAATATAACCAGCTCCTTGCAAAATATCATCATACTGTACAAAAAAACATCTACAAAATGCACTGAAAGTCGTTGTTGTTGCTGTTCAATAAAGGTCATAATATTAACTCTTATACACAAATATACACTTGTGTACTTTGGGCACAGGGTGAAGACAGCAATAACAACATAAATCATTTACTTCACGCCTCATGTATAAAATAAATATTTTCTGGAGTTAGAAATATATGGCATTGTTAGACAGCACTGTCCTGATTTATATGTTTTAATTTGGAGCCTTGGCTCATAAATGGGATCCATGTGTTTTTAATGATTCCCTAAGTGGAGCAGCATTGTTTTGGGTATGTTTTTCCTCTTTTTTTTAACTTGTAATCAGCCCCATGCCACTGCAGGGCCCATCTGGGTGGGCTCGAGCTGGGTAGGCAACAGTGGTGCGAGATAACCCAGCTCTTGCTTCAGAACCTTTGATAGTTTCAGGCTGAAAACACACTAAGAACGCAGATCTGAAGTAAATGCAGCACACACCTTTCTTGAGGAAGAATAACCACTGAAGTTAAATTAGTTAGTACTATCATACCGGCTTCCATGGGTCACGGTGCCAGGAGGCAGAGCCTGGGCAGGACTGCAAGTTGCACTGCTCCATGTCAGGTGGCTTGTCTAGGATGTCACAATTGTAGTCATTGAGCCTCTGTCCATTGGGCCTTTGACATACCACCAGGCGAGTTCTCCTCCCTCCACCACAAGTTTGGGTGCACTGAGGGGAACAGCAAACAAAATGTTCTGTTTTTCGGATTCCAGATCAGTTTGCTTTGACTTACAGAGACATGACTACCAGATTTTTAGACCAAGTCCCTGTTTGTGTGATAAAAAATACACAAACAAAAATGGGGATCGCATAAATGGTCGATGGAAAACAAAAGAGATGAGCGAACTGCACTTCTAACTATAAATATGGTCTCACCTCTCCCCAAACACCGTAGTTCCACAGAGGACAGGGCCCAGAATCACAGTTCTTGGACTCAGCAGGTTTAACCCTCTCATCACAGTAGTTGTTGCTGCGTCCATCAGCATCCTGACAAACAACCACCCGCCTCTGGAAGCCTCCTGCGCAGGTGCTGGAACACTGGAGAGCACACAAAATATGCAATTATATTCAGACAATGATTATGATTAATTCAAAATGATTGGACTACCAAGCTCTTGAATCGACATCTAACATAAAACAAATGTAAAATCTCTTTATAGAATCTATTTGCAGCAGTATCATGTTTACATGAGTCTGAAGAAGAACTTTCAGTCTCCACCGCACCCATTATTTATGAAGTGTAAGAGTACATACATAATGCCACTAGGGACAATCTGAGTAAAAGTGACCCATATGTAACACTGCATTTGGTTTCACACTGATAACTGGTTGGAAACACATGAGCAATTTCATGCCAAATGCATGTAAAAAGCTCTTTTTATATAACATTAACAATAACACTACTACCAACAGGGACAACCACACCTACACTGACCTTCCTCCACACATGCAAACACTATGCAGACGTAAAACTACCAAACAAGGTTAAAAGGATTAAAAGAAGAAATGAAACATGGCATTCTATCTGAATTTGGGCCAACGCGATTCAAAGCCAAGTATATTAAGAGCCTCAACTGCCTCAAACTATTTGGATTTGTTAATGCTGAACTAATTTCAGCCAAGGAATCAAGGCACTACCTTTTGAATCTGTTAATAGGACCATCAAAAACAACACTTTTGATACCATATTGTTTTTTTGGTATTGCTAAATACCAGTCACTGACACTGACATGAAATATAACATTTGCTATGTATACACTGCAGCCTTCAGTATTCCTTTTAAGCTGTCCATAAAGTCCTTTACCATGTATGGCCTTCTGCCCTGGGAAATGAAAACATCTGCTACCTCACTCCTACTAGATGTGTTCGCAAGAATGTGTTTATACACACACACACACACACACACACACACACACACACACACACACACACACACACACACACACACACACAGGTCTCTCAACAACATGTTATATAGGCATGGCCTGTATATACACTGCTGGTTCTACATTAATATGAAAGCTTACTTTTGCTGTATGTAAAAAAAAAGACATTAATAACCCTCCAAGTGCATTAAAAGGAACCTTGACAAAATATATTTGAACCCTGCTATTTCTTCAACTATCTCATGCTGAACATACTGCGCCCCAAGGTCCGGTCCTCCATTGGTTGTCTGCTGAAGGCACATTCCAGCTGCTGTGCCCTGGGTGACGTCCTGGATCCTGAGGATATTCGTAGGGCTGGTCATTAATGCGTTGGCGGTGGTAAACAGAAGGACAGGGTGCAGCAGTACACTCCTGTTCTGTCACGGGCCTCTCATCCGGGTCACAGAAAGACTGGTCCACTGGCTGGGGGTAGTTGGAGCAAACCACTTGTCTGGTGGCTCTTCCTACACCACAAGTCACTGAACACTGTGGGAAGGTGTGGGAAGAGAGCCAAAGAGTTTTAAAAACAAAGGTGAAATAGAAGAGCTGTGATTTTTAATGAGAAAAAAATGCTTGGAAAAAAGAAAATCTACTGCATGTTCTGCAAAGCTCTGAGAACTATATTATGTTTTTATAAGACAGAAAAATGTGGGCTTTTGGATACCTTAAGTAAGAATCAATGTTTCAAACCTCGCTACGTGTTGCACCATGAGAAGCGCCGTCTTGTGTGACCAATTGCGGAAGCTCCACTACTCCACTACTACTAGTCTGACCAAGACAGACCAATCACCAATCACACAGGTTCCCAGAACCCCCTTTATAATAGCCCCCAGCCCCAAACCAAGCATACCTGCTTTCTTCCCTACAAAGATCACTAGAACTCCTCAGCGGTCCTGAGCCAAAATGATCCATCTTATGCTGATGCAACCATCAAGGTTAGACCATCAATGTGGGTATTTCTAGTTTAAGGATTAACTACTAAGTTATATTTGATGTACATATTTACATCAAGAAATATTCTTCTAGTAGTGGTTGTTGCATAACTGTAACACATCAAGTAGCTTGAGTTTTATGTTTGTTTAGCTATTGCTAGCTGAGCATTAGTGATTACTGCTACCACTGAATATTGTCAGGTAACCATTGGTGGCGTCTTGCCCTTGCCCAGCTGCTTGTGAGTTGACCCATCCCCTCAGGCATCACCTGGGTATCAACCACACAGAGGAATCTCTGGGATGCCTGCACTTCCACGAGCACTGTGGAATATTGCTTAGCAGAGAACCGTGGTTACACTAGTAACCAAACATTTTCTATATACTCCTAAAGTCTGGATAGTGAATGACTGCTTACCCTTTTTTTAAATTTTGCTTTTGATCAATTTCAAGATTTTTTTTTTAAATTTATCTCTCTCATGACATTTTTGTTGGATGTTTTCCATTTTCTGAATTACATTTGAGCAATGTTATTTTCACTGATGTTCCCATGAACAGATTTGCAGTATTTCGTGGTGAGTTCTTTTGATGGGAAGCCCCCATGAGACTAAAAACATGAATACAACAAGAGTAGAAATCAACATTATGTGACATTAAAATGTAATCTAATTAGGGGGGGGACAATGGGAAACTCCCTTTTAACAAGAAAAGTCCTCCCACAAAACTATGCACAGAGAAGGCAGCCGTCTGCCTCGACCAGCTGTGGTACGTAGAGAGCAAAGAGGAAAAACATGATGAGTGAGAAATCAACAGACAATATAGAGTTGGCAGGTTGGTCCCACCATAAACTGTAAATCAAAGAAATCTCACTTGGGTTCAAATAGTATAAGGAATTTGTTTTTCACTCAAGCAAATTCATGCAGAAACTACAGCTCATCACTGACTCCATGCAAATGCTGGTTTAGTGACGTCACGAACAGTGTTTACAGCTCATTGTGTTTCAACACGATTTGAAAATTGTTGGAAACATCTGTTTCTATTCGACACAGCTGGATGTTTTACTTACAGGTGACCATTCTCCGGCGTGCCATTGCCCACAGGGGCTGAAGCAGGTGGCAAACTCAGCGGGGCGGGGCAGGTGGGCGCAGTAGGATTCGTCTGCCACTCCTCCGTGGACATCTCGGCAGCTGACATAACGAGCCCGCTTTCCCTTGCCACAGGACACGGAGCACTGGAGGACATGCACATACAAGCAGAGCTCTCTCACGTGTTCTCCATTCTTTAACTTCTTTGCTTCTATTTAGTACATGGGGATCTGCCAGGCCCGGGAGCCATCGACAGTCCCCTTTGAGGCCTTCCCCAAACCGCAGCTCAATTTATGCCAAAGCATTCACTTTTACCTACTAAAACGCTGTCAAACCTAAAATGAGGACGTGGGCCCAGCTAGTGAAATGGTTTTGTAAAGAAGGAAGGGCAAGCTTTATTGTGATATTTGGTAGCACGAAGCATTCAAAAGGTACTGCTGTCTGAACACAGGCAGAAAAATCAGCTCTAGATTTGTGTGCTTCACTTTACTGTAACCCCTCGACCATTTTGGGCTAGAGAGAAAATTCTAATGGTTCCCAAGAGATGAGAATTACAATATAAAATACATCCAGGAGTGCTGTATGACATGATGCTTATGATAAAGGGTTCAACTTTACCTCATCTAATTCAAGTCACTGATCTGGATCTTTTGGCCATGTTCAAAGTATTGGTGCCTAATTTCATTACAGTAATAACCTGGCTTTTTTATGCAGGAAAGGAGCAACTTCATTATGTTTTTTAAACGTATATACTGTGACTTCTTCACCTTACAAATGAATTCATTGTCACTGGTATCCTAACATAACTCCCTCAGCGCTCATAATTATGCTCTGAAGGTTTACTCCTGCCATCTCAGCGCGACACCATGGAAACATTTCTGAAGAGATGAATATCTAATGCAATCAAGCAGCTCTAGCTCAAACAGAAACATTAATATCGCTTTCATATCAATGTCACACTGAGGATGGCAATGCTGCTCCTTGGGGAATGCATGCATGTATATATGTGCATGTGGAGCATGTGTGTCTGAAAGACCGTACTGGCGCTGGCCTCTGACATGTGAGCTCACACCGGTTTTTCAGATTGACAGATGGGGTTCAATCTCAGAAACCGAAGACTCGTGTTTAGATGAAATCTGGTTTCCATTTGCTCCGAATAACAATGCAAAGTATTAGAAAGGCGGAGGGACCTCTTTGCCAAGACACTGGAGCCTGCACGTGTCTGCATATTGTATGTCTGTGTGAGTGTGTAGTTACAGCAGGGGGTAAAACAGAGGATTGTAGTTATGTGCAGTATGTACTTTCTAGAGGAATGTTGGGATATACAGTGATGTTGAATATGTCAACCTAATATTCGTAAACACATAACATGACTTGAGTGTGGTTGAGACACACACGCACAAACCGCACACAAATTGCTCCATCAATATTCTTATTTTTCATTCTTTGTCAGAGGCCTACAGTCCTACTTTCACTCGATCTACACACACAGTGATGAACAAAACAGTACAAAGATTATGCTCTAACAGATCCACCAACCTCAAGTTATTTCCTTACCGCAGTCCAAGAGCCATATCTCCACTGAGTCAGGAACTGCGCAGAGTTGTCTGGATGAGGAGTGCTTTGTGCTGGAGAGGCTCGTGAGCATGATGGCATCTCACAGTCCTTCAATGACAAACATTGTAACAAACTGCCCTGTGATGAGCTAATAAGCAAATATGCAAGGATCTTAAGTTGTCTTAAAGGAATAGGGTAAATTAAACAAATTGGGGCAAAATATGGTTATTAATATACCCCAAAAATATATCATTGCACCTTTCTAAGCCCTAGAACCCTAAAACGTAGTACTGTTGAAGACAACCTGAAATCAAACACCTAGAAACGATCACTTATCTATAAACTTTAAGATCAGTCAAATGCCTTGAGTGTCCATCATTGTCAATGGACATCAAAAAGATTTTTTAAGTCAGTGTTACCTGTATGTTTCCCCTTCATTCTGCAGAACTATGCATGTTCCAAGATTGACACTAAAAGGCTCTACCTAAATTCTAGTTTCTTTATATGCATATAAAATCTGAGTAAAGGGAGGGTACCTTTGAGCAGAATTTATGACCTCAGCTTGTTTGGAAGCCAAACAAAACACCATTAGATTAGTTTTCAAGCTAAATCCAGTAAGATTTAAAGCGGCACTTGTCCATGTCTATATCTTAAAAAATAATCTGCCATATCGAGCCTTACCACAACTTTTAGCTCACTGTTGACCCACAGCTGCAGTGTTTAGATCAGTTCCATCACTCTTGCCAACCTTCTTTCCAGCCACAGCAGGCAGCTGTTTTCACTCAAAAGGCTCTGATAAACCCACTTTACACTTGTGTTACCTGACCAGCACCAAACCACAATCAGCTGGCAAGTAGATGGGGAACATAATAAAGCGTTTAGCAATTTAAAGTGCTAGTCTCCCCATTGGGAGCTGGTAAAGCCAAAACAGGAAGGTTAATGTTGGACTTAATGCTGATATATTAACATTCATTTGTAGCTCTGACAAGAGTGTTGCTGGCACTGCTTCATTTCTGGTGGTTGTTCAGATAGAAGAAGTGTTTTAAAGGTGATAAAATACAGATGCTTTTAGTGCTTTTTCCACTTCCTCTGAAGTAATCAGAAATTACTTAATGCTGTTTTAAAGTGACTTAGGAACATAAACTCATCAGTAATCTAAATTGTGCGTGCCACTTGCCGGATTTACAGTAGTAATGAGCGTTGTGTGTGTGTGTGTGTGGGCGGGCGGGCGGGGGGATGCATTTTGGATTCATATATTTGAAGGTCACATTACAATATATTTTCAGGGAGTAGTCCCATAAAAAACTTAACTGTTTGTGAAATATTTCGCATTATGGTGAAATTACGGTAAAATCCACTTAAAACCTATTAATTAAGACTCTGTATGGTTGACTCTTGACTCGATGCACGATCTTAGGTTTCTTATTACCTGACTGTCTCTGGGCATCGCTGCAGCATTGCACTCTCTGTCATCTACTGTGTCGCCGTAATCCCCCGACACACACCTTACAGCTCTCATCTGGTAGCCATGGTCACAGGTCACTGAACACTAAAAGAAAAAAAACAAGTTACACACATGCGCACCTATGCCAACTCTGCTGAAGTTGGAGGTTGAAGGTTGATATCTTAGACAGGGCCTCAGTCAAGGTCCTGCTCAGCAGAGGCCCTGACACGTACACACAGACATCCATTCACATACACACCCGGAGCCTCAACTCGACCCTTTACCCAGTTCTTAATTCACATACAAGGCTCTCCCATCATGTTTAGGTACCACACGAGAGCACAGAAAATGCCACAAGATAGATTTATTTGATCTGCAAATTATAATTACCCAGGCAGTAATGAGTCAATATATTCCAGCTCTGTAAATACTACTATCTGACTTAATACAAACATGTCTGGGAGCGTATTATTAGTTACAAAACTACACTATGAATGGTGAAAAACGCCCATTCATGCCTGTTTTATTTAGTTTGTTCTTTACTAAAATGTAGTTAAATCTACCCAGAGACAGTGGGAAATTTGTATATTTGAATGTGTATGTGTGTCTCTAATAGTGTGGGTCAGGTTTAGTCTTACAGGATATGAGGGCAAAGTGAAAGTAGCATAAAGGAAATGGGAGCTGGTGTCACAGTAAGCACACTTTGCTGTAACTTGCAGGTATATCAGGTTACACACACGCACTACAAATCTACACTGAGTCTCCTACTGCCACATTCTCTCTCTTTGACCACACACATATCCACAACCACATACACAGAGTAAATCCTAGGCACTCACACATGCAACCCATTTCCTCAGTCAAACACTGAATGGAGTCACCTCGCCCCGCTGTGTCAGTGTGTGTGTCTTACTCGTGTGTGTGCGCAGAACTCACCGCTCCCCAGACGCCAACTTGCCAAGATGCACACTCGGGCAGCTCGCAGCTTCCCACGGCAGGGGGTTTACTTGTCATGTCGCAGAGGTGCTCGCTCAGCTTCTCCTCCCTGGCTCCCATGCTGCAGGACACTTGTCTGTGCCTCATCCCTTTCCCACAAGTCACCAGGCACTGATGGTAGAAGAGTTGTAGGTTGAGGTTTGTTTGTTTTTTATGAAGTTACTGAAAATCTACGAAACAGTCGATGGTGAGTACACATTTTTATGCTAATTGTCCTGTCCTATTTATGCCATTGGTGTGAACACTATAAGAGAAAGCAGTTATACTTCAAGCTGCAGGTTCAGGGTATCCCCTGTATTACATCACATATACACTATATATAGTACGCCAGTAATTTGATTGTTTATTATTTGCATGTGGCTTTGCAGAAGCTTACTTTTATGAGGTGTGTTGAACTCATCCTCTCATTCTGAGGAATAAATCATTTCTATTCTGGGATATCTGTTTCTGTGTGGTCATATCTGCATGTCTAAGAGCATCCAGGCTCACCTCACTCCACTCACTGATGATCCACTTCGGACACGGGTGGTCGTTGCAGGTTTCAGTTACCACCCTCTGGTATTCATTGCATTCTCTGTCCACGAGCCGGCGGCCCAAATTGTTCATGCAGTAAGACTCCCTGCTACGGCTGCCACGTCCACATGTCTTAGAACACTGCATATGGAAAAGTCATGCAGGTTGGATGGCTTTAAAGTCCTTAACCGGGCTAGGCCCTCACAATGTACAATGTAATTTCCTCCGACTGTACCTGTGACCAGGCGCTGTACTGCCAGCTCTTCAGCAGACAGTCACCGTGGCAGGGCTCTCTGGTCGTTGGTTTGGGGATGTCGGCACAGGCACTGGTCTCCATTCTCTCGCTCTGTCTTTTCATCCGGTTGTACTTCATACACTGAACATCCAGGTTGCGATAGCCTGGGCCACATTTAGCTGAACATTCACTTTTTCCAGCAACGTGCCACCTGCGAGACAGAGAAGGGTTGTCATGAAGTGTCTGACTGTGGGCGTGCACGGGAAGTGGGACCGTGGGACATTAATACACACCTGACTTCACAGTCTATGTTGCATGGCTCGTTGACGGCTTCGGGATGAGGTAAATGTTCACAGCGTTGGTCCGACACCTCAAGGTGATCGCTCCTACGCACACACACTCTCTTCCGTCTTCGCTCACCTACACACACACACACACACACACACACACGCACAAACAGTGAAATAAAGCAACGTTCAGATCGTTCAACATCTGGTAGTCACTTTACTTAAAAATATCACATTTCATCGCCTTTAACAAGTCTTGCTAGCTTTCTAACATTCAATCCTCCAGCCTTAGGGGTGTGCAGGTCTCACACCCCTCAAACACACGCTGTGCACTCTGATCCACTGGGAAACCGAGTAGCTTGCTACTAAAACGGAAATTTGTGGGGTGTAGTAAAACCAGGCGAAGGTGAAGGTGTCAGGTAATGCGATTACCTGGGATCAGAATGGGGTTGCAAAGAAGGGGCTCTTTAGAAACCAGATGCCGATTGAGTAAGTTTTTAAAATCTAGAGGTGTGAGTAACATGATGGAGAAGAAATCAAAATATTAATAATATTAATTAATAATAATATTTGCACTGAAGCTCACACTATACATTTTGATCCTGTATACTTCACACTTTTGGAGTGTTTGGCCATTGACTCTTCACAAAGACAAATGCTGCACATTTTGAACAACAGTGAGCTTAAAAAATATTCATTTCTGTATTTATGAAGGCATCCCAGCAGCTCAAAAGGTCCCTTCCCCCCATTTCTGAAGTGATTTTAAATTCACAGAAGCCAATGAAAAATGATCGTGTTCTTCATGTGTGGAGATTTGGAAGCCAAGAGATCTTACCCTGGCAGATGCGGTTGCACTCGAGCCAGGAGCCTGAGGGATCCCAGACAAACTGCTCCCTGTGTTCCTCAATGGGTATGTTAAAGGAGTAACGAACATCTGGGTTGTAGAGGTTTCCCACACACAGGACCTGTGGGAATAACGTTGGAAAAGGCGAGGTCAAAGGTCTGACATGCTTATTATTTTGTCCACACAGAGTTCTCACCTCTTTAACAGAGGGATTAAGATCAGTGTGTCACTAGGTGAGAACGAAAGCAAACTTTTGCAGAAAAGAGACGCAGAGGTGAAAACTGAAGCGGTGTGGGGAGAAACATTAACAGAAGAACACACAGTATGCAAATAATCAAAGCAGAACTGATATAGTAATAACATAAAGTTGACTTAAGCATTAAAAGAAAACAAACTTCCTATTAATACCTGCAGAATGAGCTCCTCCTCAATACGGTCAGTGCAGTTAATGCGCTCAACTTTTGTGTCTGAGCCGCTGTAATCAATGACGGTTCCCTTGAAGTCGATTTCCCTTTTGAACATGGCCACCACAAAGTTTCCATTCAGGAGGAAATTGGAATGGCTATCGGATAATGCTGGAATGACATTCGAATAAGAACGACACATTTCACCACAAGAGACAGAAGAAGGAAAGCTTTGCCCTCGCAATTTGAAGTTTGGGGAATGCGCGAGACGGCATTTGTCACTTTCAGCCTACATTTAAAGTAAACAGTCTGGCAGACAGCTGCCAACCTATTGTTCTGCCGTCCGAGGAGGTACCGTATGTTGAAACAGCGGTGACACCAAATTGCATTTATTTGGAGTCAGACTCCGGGACTCTCTTCGGTGATTGACACTGGAGTGGAAACAAAGGATCTTCACTGACTGCAAATACACACAAATACCTAAACAACCACCTCTGAATTACAGTCTGTGAGTACATGCCAAAACAATGCATCTAATCAAGCCTAGTAAAAACTTTTGTTGTTTTGCATTTAAATCTGCAAGTTGTGCAATGCCAAATAATCAGAGAGAATTGACAATGATGCACGCAGATAACTTATGGCAACATATCACATATTTCTTATGCCTGCAGAAGAATTTGTGCACTGTCCAGAATCGTGTACGCATAAATGAAGAACAATGAAGAAAAGACATTAATGTGCAATTTTCATTACACAAGGAAAAAGAAAAGAGCGAAGAAAAAGGGAGAAAGATTGATAGCACCCATGGGAGTAGCCAAATGAGAAAGCAATTATGTTTATTTACTGAATTCAAAGTAGCACTCATTCAGAGCATACTCGGAGTACTGGCGACAGAGACGTCTGATGTTTCACCAGCTCTGAAAGGCTGTTCTTGACTCACGGCACAGCGCAAACGCTGTATTTACATGATTTTTGTTTTTCAACCTGTTTCGTTGGAGTATTTTGAAATATTGTCACAATATACATGTAATAAATGGAGAAAAATGGCGCCTGAACTTCTAAGCCACTGACACCCATTTATGTCACCCTGATCTTCTCTAAACAAATTCCTCCATATTGCACCAGCTGAAGTGGCAAAACTGAAAGGGTGTTGCAAACATTGACCATATTTAATGCAGACAGCACTCCCAGAATTGGCGGGGCAAAAGGGGTCCACCAGAAATTTCTTCTGACAATTGGAATTAAAACATCTTGAACACAACTTGATCCATCTGAAACATGGATGCCTGTACACTTTACAAAGGGGGCAAAAGAGCTTCTCTCTTCTCTTTTGCTTGTCTTTTTTCTTTTCCTGTGTCCTCCTCTTGCTCACATGCAAGCACAGAATAGGTCCATCTGACCCTAAAACCCTTATTTCTACTTCCATGCAGCTCAAGCTCCACATGCATCTAATTAGCACTTATTGCTGCCTCATTTATCTTTCCGAGTGGTTGACACTCCATTTGCTTACCCTCAACCAACGCTCCTCACATTTCCTCGATATACGTGCTCAGTAAAAAAAGAGAAAAAAAAGTCCTTTTCCTTTCATTTTTGAAAACAGTTTGACAGTAACTTGGCTCGTTTCTCGAGTTCAACCCCTTTTTCATTAACATCTGCCTTTACTGCTCTGGGTCACCGAGTCAGCGCGGTTTATGGTCATGTTCGGGGTAATGGCACTGACCTATGAGATGAGAACCGAAGAAATGTAATGTATACATCTGACTGGTTTGGACTGCCACCGCATTCAGACTGAATGCTTTTAAATTTGACCTGGTGTTGCTTTAAAAACCACACCTTCTTACTGGTACACTCACCGAGGTAGTTGTCATCTTCTGGTTTTCCAGAGTAGCTGACCTGTTTGATATCAATGTTCATGGCTCCAGCTGGAATCCGAACCACTGTGTTGTAACCTAAAGAAGAAGAAAGAAACAAAACCAGGCAAACAAGAGACTGAGACCGTTTTTAAGAACTTTCAAGAGGGAAAAACGTAGCTACGATAACACCAATGCACTGAACACTCCCCACTGTGATTTCCATAATAGCTTCACTATGCTACACCAAATTCCTCTTAGGGAAGTTCCAACCACTAGGGATTTAAATGTCACACTTGGAAAAATACAAAAAAAAAAAGTCTAGTCATCTCAAATAACCTGCAGGAGGCCCTGTTATAGTCTCAGAGGCCTGACCGTTAAATTATATGTAATTATTCCCTGGACTTACCTTTGGCCTGTAATTACTACACCAGGCCTGTTGTCCCATGATAAACTAACAGAGAAGGCGACTGAGCATGAGCAAGAGAAAGAGCCTGTGAAGACCAAAATATGATAACCGAGATGCAGGTTTGAAGGTTTAACAACAAATTAAGCAAAACACAGAACCAGCGAGACCAAACTGGGACCAGAATTTGCATGAACTGCATTCATAATGAGCAGCTGTTTGGTGCAACCATTGTCTTGCACTTTTGGTCTCTCTAATAGACTGCCTTTAGTCTAATGTTTGCAACAGGTGGTGGAAAGGTAAACTAGGAGTCGATTTATTATTTACTCATTTCCTTTTTCATATAGGCTCAGCTTGAGAGTCACAAGTGAGAAGTGAAAGGAATAAAATACAAGAGGTGGGTTTGAAGCGATCTGACAATTAGCCTGACACCTTAAGCCACTCGGGGGCAGCACTTGTTTTACATATCTTCTTCTCATCTGCCTTGTAGATCTCACACATGTAGGTCTTTCTCTTTCTGTCTGTTAGTCTTGATTTGAAATGAGCTGCACCAAACAGAGATGACAGACAGTAAGGTTTTTTTTTCGTCTTGACACTTTTCACTCATAAAGATTTGCGTGAAACAAAACAAAAACCTTGCCAAAGTTGCCTTTTGAGTTCACTGTTACTGCTTTTAAGTGCTATGTCACATTCACTACCTAGAGCCACTTGGGTAACGATAAGCTCACAGGCCCACAGAAATACATCAGGAACAGCCAACACTAGACCCTCCCTGAGGCTACGTGGTATCTCCTAGCTTAGCGACTGACCGCACACACAATCAGCCCTCACCACAGAGTGACCCAGAAAAGAATAGTAAATACAACACCCCGAGGTTAAAACAAACAAACAAAAAAAAACTTGCACTTGTGGAATGATTTGGTTTACCTTGTACAGACTACTTTCTGACACTAGCGAGAAGGAATACTATATAGTATTTGCTTTGCTAAAGAAAATTAGCTTGTGTTTTTAATCCCTTAAGTATTTTGTGTACAGATTATTTTCATTTTAAGTGAAGAACATTGAGGAAACTTCAGTAAAAGGCGGATGGTGTGGGAGTTCTTGATTCACAATAACTATCAACAGTTAATGTAAGTGAGTCACCAATTCCTGTGTTTTAACACAGTTTTTTAAAGAATAATAATGTATTTGTGCTATTTGAAGTATTATCGGGCCTTGGTGTTAGCTACAAAAGCATGTTTAATACAAATTGTATTGCGAACATAAAGATATTTGTTTACAAGTAAAAGGAACCAGACTTATGGTTGACAGTTCATCATTTTGTGTCGGCTGGTGAAGAAGGATTAAGGGGAAAACTAAGTAAACACAATGAATGAAACGCGGACAAAAAAAGGAATAAATCAAGAGACATGAAAAGAAAAAGAATAAAAGGTTCAATGGCAAGAAGACAGGCTCAGACTCAAGACAGGAGCAGAGGGATATCCTGCCTGGGCTACACTCCCACTCCTTCTTTTTTCTTTTTGTCGTTCTTATGGTTAAGCCAGATTTCCAGGGCTGAGGTCAGTGCCTGATTTGGTTGAATACAGTCCTCAAACACTTTGCCACCCCTGAGCCAAAGGAGCGCAGAAAAAGGAAGATGGATAGAGATGCTAAAGTTGAGTGCCAAACTAGCACAGTACAAATGACAGAGGCCACACCCATAGCTTTTTATGCTAATGCTGGTCCTGTTTTACTGCCCAGACTTAAAAAGGATTGGATGCAATCAGCAGTTGGCCCACAGTGAGGCACTGCTTTAAGCACCACAGCTGAAAGGGGATGATGTCAGGTTTGTGTTTGCTATCAAAAGACCAGACTGAGTGACATGAACAAAGTTTGTAAAGCTTTAGAGCAAACTGCTTTCATGTATTTTTTCCCCCAAAATTTGTCCAAAGCATACATTGTTCTTCACATCAAGCTTAACATGTTAACCATAACCATACATGACATCAGTGCCTAATATGAACATATTGAATGTCAGTGTTGTAGCCTCTTTCTAAGCTCGTCTATGTTTGCTGCATATACAATTTATAACAGCCTGTTTATTTGCAGAATGTGCTGACATATGTTTTGTGGAACAGTCAGTTATTAATGGACAGAGCGTGCAATCTGAGCTGAGAGGGACTTACCATACTGAGCATCATTGAAGGTTCCTTCCAGAGTTTTGCACGATGAGTTGTCGCCGCCACACACGCCGCACTTGTCGTTCCTGGCCTTTGAGTTCAGCACGTGATCGCAGCCCGCTTGCTGCAGAAGTGCGGAAGATAGAAAAGACAGAAATGTGTGCTTTAGAGTGAAGCTCCTGACAGCGCGCAACTAAGCTGAAGCTGACGGCGTCGGAGGGTATGTGAGCAAGTATTGCTTTGAGTGTAATCGGGAAAAACAAGGAGCACGCAGACATACCCTGCAGAGGCCCTGCACACAGATGTCGTAAGTGTCTGGCCCGCACGGTGTGCCGTCGATGACACGGTCCTTCAGTTGATAGTATGCCGTAGTCCCAGCAACCCGGCAAAAGAGCTTGCACCGATCCTTCATTAATACTTAAAGGATACAAAGAAAACAATTAAATTAAAATTCTGAGCAACAAAGATACATTTTCAGTGAAATCCTGCGAATCCTTATGAAACAAACTTTTTAACTTAAACCTATTTACTTCTTTGTGACCCTCAGCAGACTCTTGCTTTATCTCTAATATTTAGATGGTATCTGACAGTGTACCCAGACCGGGGCTTGGCTTCTTCGCTTCAGCATCAATTAACTAAAAGAATCACTTGCAGCAACTTTGCCAGATGGTAATCTCATGGGGCAGACTATCTAGGCAGGGCCTGACATACATCTGTAAGAGAAAGCTGCCAGGAAGTTCATATGGAAAGACTTTATGTTGCCCTTGATTAGTGTCAATTAAAAGTTTACTTAAGGACACCTTAAAAAAATACAGCTGTAGATTTTTATCATACATTCATCAATTTCTCAACAAAAATTGCCTGTCTTCCCCTGCCATGTATTAAAATTCAGGCACATTAGATTCAAATGCAATGGCTGTGGAGGCGTCGCAACTTTGTAGGTCTTGGTCCTTGCTTCTCTCTTACACACACTTGTGGATTTACAGATAAGTTTATTGACGTATTTGTGCAAACTGTGAGTAACTGGATGCAAACAAAAAATCACTTTAAAAATGTGGGATGTGGTGTTTAAGGTGAACGTTTACGTAAAGTTAAAGCTACATGCTCAGTTGCATTTAAATAGTGTGTATTGCTGATGGTGTGGCTTGAATGGTTTGGGTATACTCACTGCCACTGTACTTGGGGACCCAGCGGACGGTGGGAGGTAGACCATTGATGTTGAAGTGTTTGCCGTCAAACTGAGAGCACTGCTCTTCCCGGAAATCCTTCTGTCCTCGTGGGCATGGCTCAGTGTTGCAGGAGCGGAACTTCATTCTGCGACCCACACAGAACTTACCGCCGTTTCTGGGCCTACAACAACGGGAAAATTAACGATTACAGAGGCACTACGCAAAGTTTGAATTTAAAGATCACATTAAGTGATCTTTAAACATGTTGTTCACATCCAAATCATAGTTATCGCACACATATTTGCACTCTGACCGTCAATAACGATCTCATTATTTCTTACTCAGGCTTGTTGCAGTCTCTAGTGGTGCTTCTCGTTCCTCCACCACAGGACCTGGAGCAAACACTGTAGGGCCCCCAGGGACCCCACTCGCCATGGACTGGTTGCAGATCCAAATCTTTATTTACACACATCCCATGTCTGCAATACTGAAATGGAACACACACAAGCAAGAAGAGAGCATGTTAAAATGTATAAAAGCAACCCCTGCATTACTGAAGGCAACATAATCTAGTACAGCACACCTGGGCACAGTGTTCTTCTTCGCCATCTCAGTCATCGGCTTATTAGATCTTTAGTCCCACATGAGAAAATTGCATTTCCACAACACAATCGATAGTAAGAGGAAATTTAATGAACACAATGACAATCTGACACTCACAAAAGTGGTTTAGTGTATCTCTAACCCGACCCCTGTATTCCAAACTTTATATTTTATAAGCCATCTTCGGAATTAAAAAACAAAATACAGGAACACAGAGCTTTCATGCAACAGACCCAATTATCCCACAAATAAGGCTTCCAGTGTCAAGCAGTGTGTACCCGCTAAGCAACTTTTGCCAAAAAGAACTAATACCGCTTTCATAAGCAAAGCACAGCACGCACATTTCCCTTTGTGTGTAACCAAATCCTCCTCTCAGTGACTAAGATATCAGAGGGTCCTGTTCAGAGAAAGAATGCAGGACAAGACGGCGTCTGTCTGGGTACGTAGCCCGCCGTCCGGGCACACAGGCAAGGGGAGCAGTGGCACCATGATAAGGAAACTCTAGAGTCGTGATAACAAGAGGAAGAAAGTTCATTACTAGCCTGACATCAGAAGCTCCCTTCTCCTGCTCAGTTTTTTTATCCTTTAACCAGAAAAGGAAAACGTTCTTTCTGGACACCTCACAGTGTTTATTTTGACTGCACTCCGTTTGTCGGGAGCTTCATGTCCATCCTGTTACTCCCACCCCCAGCTCCAATCAGCTGAGAAATGAATCTACTATGTCTAATCCTTTTTCCACTACGAGGCATTTGAGCCCCTGCGTCATGTTCTGAAGACTCATGAGAAAATGGAAACAAAACCGTGCCACATTTACTTCACTGGAATTTTATCATTTCAGCTCATTAGCCAGTGAGATCGGTCAATCAATCAGAGGTAGCTCCTGGGCAATGGCTGACCTGGTTAATTTCTGCTTTAATGCAAATTAACAACATGTATTCATTACCTCAGATGTACAAATGCAAAAGGGCATACACAAAACCACATGGAAGCAAGTACTATTTGGCTGCTTCTGCTATCCTGGCTTTGTTTGCATGTGTGTTTTACACACTTGTTGGTCTTTAATGATGGAGTGTAAAGTCTGTACACAATGGCAGGCAGGTGTTAAGAGCTGCAGGGTATGGACTAAACAAGCCACAAACATTTTCATAATCCGGGCCTAGTTTGAGGAATTCCCGGGCTCACTCCTCCTGAGTCCGAGTCTAGCGTAAATGCAAACTGAAGGCGCCGATAATTCTGTTGGAGCGCAAACAATGAATTAAGAAAAGAATCAAATGGAAAGTGCTGAAAAGAATTTGATAAAGCATGCGCATTATTGGAAATAGTTTCCATGACACAGAAAAAGGCAAACAGGTGCTGGACTTTGGAGCTCACCGAGTTCATGGAACTGTCAATGAAACACATTTAGGCAGTAAGTCCAAAAGCTTTCCTTTGTTACAGCAAATAGTTTCCCCTCCCCTTGCAGCCCCCCACGCTCAACTTGAGGAGTGTCAGCCCAGACCTGAGCATCCCTTCTATACCTCTTCTCCAGGGCTACCCATCCCCCCTTATCCCCTCACGGTGAATTGCAAAGGCCGAGCGGAGACCACCAGAGTGCAGACAGGCAGCAGGACCCAAGGAGCTGTCAAACACAAGGCTGACTGTCTGTCACAGAGGACCACGGACTGTGTAAGCCTCTGAGGCATTCCACTATCCATGCTGGCACCCTCTGTTTACATCCGTTTTGTTTGGCCTGAAAAGGTGATGTGGTGAAAAAAAAGAAAGGAGGAATGGGGGGGGGGGGGGGGGGGGGTGGAAACCAAAAAAAAAAGAAAAAAAACACACATAAGTGCGCAAATGTGAATGTGTATTAAGTGTTAAGAATGACTGCTTAGGGTCTGAAGGCACTTGGATCCACACTCACTTCCAATTAGGTTCCTACCAAAGAGCACATACACATTTGGAAAACACTGAAATAAAAAGGCGCATTTAGCAAAGCCCAAGTGCCCATTAAGGACACCAGGCGAGCCTCTTTTTGCTGAAAAGATTGTCAAATTTTGACCTCAGCTGGGAATGTGTTGAAACACTTGGAGGTCCCGTGAGAGAAACCCATCCAGCTGTGACTAGCATGTGTTTCAAATTAGAAATTTCACAAAGGTACAAGCTAACTTACCAGCTCATATGAAAGTATGCATATGTGCATACACCTATATTGCATGCATGTATATATATAGATCATGTAAGCTGAAATATACCCAATACCTTTGCCTCTTGGCTCTTAATGACATACTCAATAAAGATTAAATGAGTAGCCCATGGAGTCACAGAGAGCAGTTACCAGCATGCTAACTCAAACAGTGAAAATAGTAAGGACAGCAGCATCTGCTCTGAGCACCTCAGCTGCTTTGGAAGTTAGCGCCCTGTAATTGCCAGAAAACTGTTGCAGAGAGCGCCTCATTTCTGAACCCAAGCCATACATCACAAGAGGAATGAGAAGGTAGAGGACTGATTTAAAAAGCACTCCGCTCTTTCATTTTAACACGGCCATTTCCAAAAGTCATCACCTTTCATGCGGGCGGTGCCTTTCTCATGCCTCTGGGTTAGGAGTTCACCTCGGATGGTTGGGGGTTTGTGTATTGTCTCCAGCAGCTGGGAGCCCCCTTTCCTCCCAACAATGCAAAATTAAAACAGACTGCAATCTTAGAAATGCTAGAAACATCTGGAGCAACCCCTCAAAATGCGATGGCATGGACCACCGCAGTTAATTTTCAATATGGCGTCATTTTGTTTTACGTGTTTTATCGCTTGTCCTGGAGGTGAGGGAAGCTGTAGAGGCCCAATGACAACATAGGATCATCTGCAGCACTTCCATTTGCTGGCCATGCGACTGGAAATCAGTCACCTTACAGCTGCTTTTACAGAGTGGATACACACAGACTCATTTTTTAGCCCATGCACGTGTTTTCACTGTCAGTTCCTCGAGTCTCCTCTTTGGTCGTGTCTTAAAAGACCATAAGACAAGACAGAGAAATGAGAAGACACATTGGAAGGAGTGTGGCAGACAACAGGAGAAACAACAACCTCTAATTTTATCTCCTCTTTGCTTCCTGTCCTCATTTGTGGTCTCCGTTTTTCCGAGGAGTGTAAGAAACATTTCCGTAATAAAAAAGGATTGATGATTGATGATTTTAGTAAATTGATCACCATTTTTGAGAAAAAAAAACTTTAAATATAAACCCAATCTGTGATTAGAACTTAACACCAGAACTGAGCAAAGCCACAATGTTACAATGCCACTCAAAGGTATAAAAGTATACAGTACCATTTGCTGTTTGATCCCGACAGACCCTGTGTCCAGGTAACTACCAGTCACACTCGTACAGCTGTTGTGTATATGTGTGTTTTCAAGTGGTCACAGAAAAACTGCAGGTGGATCTACCAGCTAGTGGTCAAATGTTCATCTGTTTCTGCATGTCTCTGACTTTGGACAGGCAATACTAAAACAAAGATCTATGCAAGACACACTTTTGTGTGGTCTTCCATAGTTGGCTGTGATACTGTTCTCAAACTAATGACTAGTAAGTGCTTACCTATATATGTGCTCACCTAGTTTTAGATACACAATTACACAATCTACATACAAATGCAAAAAAGCTTCCTGCAAACAGCTGTAACAAACAAGCTCAACTTCAGACTCTTTTTGCTCAGCAGCATGCATCTGTGTGAGCAAAAATAGATCAGGTAAACTTACCAAACAACAGACAGGCAGAGTCAGCAATTATTTGTTTATTGGTTATTTTTAAGAAAGTTAAGCTCAAACATCCTCAGGAAGTGGTGGAGACTGCAAATACATTCGTTAGGCACATATGTTAACTCTAAATGAATGCTTATGTTGGGTCGTTGTAAGATGTGTAAAGAGACAACTGCTTGCTAACAAGTTAGCCAAATACATTATTGTGTACGTCAGTGTGGTTCAGAGAGAATACTCTTTTAGTGTCTCCCTGAACCATCCTTGTACAAGCCAGGAAGGGTTGACTGGCAAAATGATTGCACACTGACTAATCAACATGTCTCTTCTTATATAGTTACATCCTGGGACTGTGAGGACTCTCATACTTGGAATGTAACATAGAGCATCCATAGGCTTTGAGTCCTGCTCAAGCAAGAAAAGCTTGTTTAAGTTTGATACACATGTGCCCCAGTGCGCTGGGCAGTTCAGTTGTGTGCAAAGTATTTGAGCTATCATGTTTGCAGAAATAACGACACACAAACTCGACCAAAAACATGACCTCCTCTTGAGGTAATAAAGGCTTTCTACGTTAAGTCTGTGCTTGTGCAGGAAGTGGGTTCACTGCTACAGTCGGATGCAGTGTTTTCAGCTTCTTGCTGTTGTCCCATTATCTTGTAACTCTTTCCAAGTTCCACTGAATATATCGCCTTTCACACAGCGACGGGTTTAAATGTCACCACATTATAGCGTAATCAAGCAAATACACATGCAATGAAAGCTCCACTCAGTGGTTTCCGGACACAGAATTTCAATCAGTAAACTGCACGAATGCGAAAACAACAATCCTCTTGTTACCCCAAACCCACAGATATGTGTGCGATGATAGCAAATCAAAGTGGCAACATCCTGCAAATACCCAGAGATTAGCTGAGAGTAACACTGATACTGGCCTCGCGATCCCCATGCAGACGTGCACGCTCGCACAAGACTGCACACAAACGCACTGCCTGTCCCGGCATCGTACAACAAGTCTGTCAAGCTGCCAGCGGAGATCCAGCCAACACTCATCGCCTCCGCCAGCATACTCCATTCTGCCCCGGCTTCACTTTTCAAGACCCCACTATCTCAGCTCTAAATGGCTGAAACCAGAGCGGGTCGTCATTCTTTTCCAAACAAGATTCTGTAAATCAAAAGCAACTTCCTGTTTCTTAATTTACACTAACTGTTCATTTAAGCCATGAACAAGAGTATGTGGAAATCTTTCTTTCAAATATTTCACACACTAAAAACTTGGCTAGCAGCCACCACATTAAATAAATTTAAAAAACTAATTCATTGAATACTTCATCATTTCTTGCTGAGATGCTTTAGGTCAAAACCTTCATCCAAAAAAATAAAAAAATAAAAAATAGAGCCAGCTTAAGCTCTGTTGCCTCTCTTTTGCCCCTCTGCCACCCGCTGAGCCACAACGTGGTGAGAAGCAGCACTGGGATCTTCAAAGGGTAGGATACTGATACAAGGCCTAGCAGCCCTGCACTTCGGCTTGACACTTATTGACCATGCAGGCTGGCCCCTAATCTATGCACACACAAAGACACATAGTTGCATGCACACATCTACACATGTGCATCTGCTCACACTTAAAAACAGGTACTTCTCCAATAAACGCACACATTGAAGCACACAATTAAAACACACACGCAAACAGTCGCAGCCAGGCGTGAAAGCGGCATCCTTTTGAAGGGTGAGGGGACTGAAACGGGGAAGGGCAAGAAAAGAGAGGATGGAGGGGGAAGGAGGGAGGAAGAGTGGTGGTGGTATTTATAGACAACAAGTGATGGGATGCCCTCGTTAGCGCACGGCCCACTGAGCCAGATGACAGAGGCAGCGGCCACGAGGTCATGTGACCGCATTACTCACTCCGGCACCCAGTGAAAGCAAAAGATGGGGAAGGAGGGTGGGAGGGAGACAAACAGGCAGGATTGGAGATATTCAGAGAAGAAGGGAACAGAGAGAGAGACAGAGAGAAAACTACCCATGAACCCTGCACTGCCCAATGCCCTGATTTAACTGAGCAGTATACAAACAAAGTTTTTCTCCACCTCCCTCTTTCATTTACAGGACATGCTACTCTCCCACTATTTGAGGCACTGCCCTCAATTACCTAATGTGGTCGAAACTTTGTTTCATAACTGGAGAGAGCAAAACTTCTTCCCAAAAAGCACAGAAGCGCAAGAGGGAAAATTCGTTTATGAGATGACATGGAATTGCTCAGAACGACACAGTAAGCAACAAAACACGTATCTGAAAAGAGCTGGGATCCTCAGTCCCCCAAACCCCCCCACCTCGACCCCTATCCCAGAGACATAGCTGCAATCCTACGAATCTGACAGCTAAAAGCCAAGAAGCCATGAGGGTCTGAGGCCCGTGCAGAGCCTAACACTTGAACCTAACCACGGACCAACGCAAAAGCAGAACCAAGACATGTAAAGAAGGAACAACGCAATTCTGGCACAAAAGAATGAAGAGGAGTTATCTGGGCATGCAGATTATCAGACTTTAAACATGCTCAAAGACACACAAGCACACCCCACTCAGACACCACATTAAAGAGCACTTGTGTGGGCAGGTGAGCGTTGGTGTAGGGTCCCCTGCTCTTTCAACTAACGCCACTTCAAAGAGCACCCTGCATGAAGATGAATCTGGGCCTCGGCACCACAAACAAAGGTGGTGCCACTGCTGACGCACACACAGGCAGAAATGAAAGAACATTTTTCTCTCATCTGTTATTCCAGAAAAAAAGAAAAGGAGAAAACATTCAGTGAGCAGCAGTTCTCTTGGTGAAAGTGCCTTGTTTGATACCAGAGGTCAGAGGAGAATGGCCAAGCTGCTTCGAGCTGACAGGAAGGCGACAGTAACTCAACCACTCATTACGTCCAATGTATGCAGAAGAGCATCACTGAACAGAAAACATGTGGAACCCTTGAAACAGATGGGCTACAACTAGAGTTGGATGTCTCAAGACCGGTCTTGGTCTCTTTTACGTGGTCTTGGTCTTGCCTTGGTCTCAACGGACTTTGGTCTTGGTCTCGCTGTCTCAGATCGACATAGTGGTCGGGAGATTTGGAGTCAACAGTATCCCTGACACACATTGTAACGTTCGATAATGTGTCCTGCGCAAAAGCATCAGCTCTAAGAGCCGTGCTTACAGAGTGCTTTGTAGTGAATCAGAAGAGTCGACTCCCATTGGGCGAGAGCCGGCTCCTCACTTAATTTCCTTTCACTGCTCAGCTCTCACACAGTGGCTCAGCTATGCTCCAATCCCTCCATATTGTGGCCAATCACATGCGAGGATATAGGATAATATCATTATGTGAAAAACAGAGAGGGTGAGAGACGCGGCAGTCAAGTGGAGCGTGCTTCTGTCCTCTCGGTAAGTGAGTGCATCGCAAAAACACATATATATGCCTGACACCTGTAAACGAAGCAGCATCTGGCTGCAGTTTAAAGACTTTTTTGTCTCATCTCGACTTTGTCTTGGTCTTGACTCGGTCTGTCTTGGTCTTGGTCTTGTCTTGGTCTCGATACCCTCTGGTCTTGGTATTGTCTTGGTCTTAGTTTAGGCGATCTTGACTAAAAGTCTAGCTACAACAACAGAAGACCACAGCGGGACCTGTAAGGCTCAGATTAGGAAACTGAACTTTGCACAGTTTCATCAAAATGGAACAATAGATGATTGGAAAAACCTGGGTTATTTGTTGCTGACCATAATCGTCCCTTTATGACCACAATGTACCCAGTATATCACTGAGTTCACTGTACTCAAATAGTCTCCACAGTCACCTGATCTCGGCCCAATAGAGCACCACTGGGATGTAATGGAACAGGAGATTTGCTTTATGTGTGTGATGCTGTCATGTCAACATCAATCAAATAGTTTCCAGTGGTTTCCAGTACTTAATACCTACAAAAGTGGCCTGAAAGAGCATGCGTCTAGATTTATTACCTATGACAATGTAGGCAAGGTGGTATCTTAAACATTTAGCTCAAGGCAGTATATGCCTACATAGTGATTCATAAAGTGGCAAGTGGACAGAGTAATCAAAGAAATTTTGAATTTGAAATAGAAATTAGTTGTGGAAGGTTAGATTAAACTGCAGCTAAATATGGTTAAAACTATATATGATATGCATACAGTATATTTCACTGTGAAGTAGTTTCTTGTAAAATGCTGTTATGCATAACTGTTAAGAATAAAAACCTGACTTGATATAAGATTGTATGCTAGTCTCTTTAAACCTTAAATTAATTCTGATATAGACTAGTCTCCACTAAAGATCAGGCATCAGTGGTAATCTAGCTAAATCAGCTCCAGTGGGATTAAGGGGTTGAATAATATTTATATTTATAACAAGGTGCAATAATAATTAATGTGCAATAATAACAGTGTGCAATACACATACACTTATTCTTCTTTTTTATACTAAGTTAATATACTGTGTTGTGTTGTTTGTTACGTTGTGATGTGTCATATCGTGTCGTGTTGTGTTATATGTAGTGCCGACGTAGGACAGTTTTTCCAATTTCATTGTACTACTGTACTATGTATGACTGTGCAATGACAATAAAGAGTTATCTTATCTTATCTTATCTTAATCTTAATAAAGCAAACCTGTGTGCGATTGAACTCTATGTGTTTCTCCCACATTCAGGTCGAGAGCAGTATGGGAGCTACAATCCCAGGACCATTACTGTTTAGTCTGGTTGTTGTAGTTGGATTAAGATGTTAGCCATCCCCTGTTAACCTTTCTTCGCTAGACTGGGCTGATCCAGAACCTAACATGGTGAGGAGGGAGATAGAGCAAGATGAAAGGATACAAGGGATACGAGATTTACATGGGTCCACACTACAAGACTGCTGGAGGGCATAAGGTTAAGGAGAAAAAGAGAGCCCTCCTTCTCTCGCTCCCTCTCTTTCCTCCTCTCCAGCATGTTTTGAATGCTAAACACCAGCCCACCATAACAGCCTCCTTCACCTCCTCCTTGCTTTCCTCAGCCCTCTCCTCCCCACCTCCTGCCCAGCAGAATCACTGATGTGAGGTCTTTTGTGAGAGCACTGGCTGGCCTCAGACTGGCTCTGTTACGGTCTGACCACTGACCCAATCACCCGCCTTTTAAAGAGGTTTTGGGGTCGTGGGTTCACAACAAGGTGACTCAACTGTGAACGGCGGTCGGCATCCTTTTTCAAAGGGCCCATGTATTTACCTTTCCCTATCAGGGCTCTCTCTCTCCCTCTTTTCTTTACATTTTTGTTTCTTCTTTTTCACCCCTTTCTCCACATATCTTAAGTAACTGACCCGTCTCAGGCCTAATTAGCATAGCATCCCAGAGCGAGGGGAACACTAAGGCTAATGGGGGGGTTGGGTCTCCGTAAAACACTTAGAGTACAGTTTCAAGTTTCTAACAAGGACCATCACCTGAACCCACTCGAGCAGGTTTCTACAATCAATGTGGCGACAGCATAGTAATATATGATAAATTATTCCTTTTTCTTGGCAGAGGAAATGAACTAGCAGGGAAAGGCATCATGATTCAAAACAGAACTCCATTAGAGGTTTGGCTTGTGTCATTAATTTAAATGCACTGACAGAAATATCACATTGTTAGCCTTTACTGCATCACAATAATTATTCATGTCCATTTACTAGATGAGAGACATGTGTTTTCCTTCCGCTGTGCAAGACGGTGGAAAAAATCCTATGGAAACTCAGTGCTCAACGACTGTTTTTTGTGCGGTACCTTTAACCTACACTAGAGGTTCAGCGGCGGCATTATCTACACCTACATTCTCAAATGGGCAATTCTTGAATATCAGCTGGGACACCCTAAGTGTGTTCCTTAAAATTGTTAGCATTTTTGGTGTAGATGATTTCCCATAATCTATACATGGAGAGACTGAGACTTACCATTCCATGTCCACAGTCAGTGCCATCAGCGAGTGGCATGTGCTGTGTACGGCACCCTTTGTGGTCCCCCTCCGCACTCGTACACCACAGCCTCTTGCACTGTTTCTGTGGGGGAAAAGAAACAAACGCGAGCAGTAAATCATTTGGGAATTAACAGGAAAAGAGCTTTTCTGTGATGTGAATATCCTGCAAGGTGTTAAAGCATGTACAAAACCCCTCTTATGCCAAAATATTTTTTTCAACAACACTGAATAACACAAGAAATAATTGCTCCAGCCATTTTGGTCTTACATAAGAGGGATAAAGCATGTGGTTGTAGTCCCAGTATATTAACGGAATTCTACAAACATTTCAATCCAAGCAGCTGGTAGTCGACTTTTTCTGATTCCCCGTTTGGTCAGTTTAAAGAAGTTTGACCCCATAATGGCAAGTCTATCATATTTGATACATGAGTTTTTAAGACCTCTACATCAACAGTGTGATTCATTTTCTCCTGAAATACCTGATATATACTATGAGACAGTAGCAGTATGCTACTATGAGCAATTAAATCACACTAAAATGAAGAATGTAGCAAAAATGATATGAATTAAAACTCAATTATGCAAAGTGATATTTAGTTTCCTTGTTTTCTTTTATCAGGAGGTTCAATTAACACTACAGTTTTCGCCTGATTACTTCATGGTTCAGGCTTTAAGGGGTTAAGTACTCAATGAATGCCTCAGATATCTTAATATAAGAACGAAGATGTGCAATTTTAACAGTTTTTCTACATGATAAATAAATGCTGTTGTAGTAAATGGAAGATATATGACAGTAAGAAAGAATCATAAGAAATAAGTGTGTAAAATTACAGAAAAAATATGTGGTAGCTCCTTAAAACACTGTAACAAAGTTTTGTTCATTCACAGAAAAGTCCTTGTTTACCTTTTTCCTCTTTTTTTAACTATACTACTACAAAACTATAATAGTGAGAAAACAGGAAGTTTTTACGTCTTACTTAGGTTTGAGTAATAAGAATGGCCATGTCGGAGTTTCAGTAACAAAAGCTAGAAATTCAAATAAATTCAGTTAATAGTCCAAAAATTAAGCCCTGCTTCACATGTTTTGGCCCAGGTGTCCAGTGGGTCAGATTGGAGCCTTCGGTGGGTCAGTTTTGGATCCTTGGCCTTATTTTTGTCCCCTCAAATGTTTCAGGTAAAGAAATGTTTCACTTTCATTTTTTACCGTGGCTTTTTAATCTATTTTGATAGCAAGACAACGTACCAAGTAAGGACAAATTTGGGAACCGGGACCAAACATCAGTTCACACTGTCTGTTGGCATTGTAGAGCTGACCAGGGAGGAGAGTGGGCATGTCATATGTTCTGCCCACAGGCTCATCAAGGAGGCACTCCCCATAGCCGGTGCTAAAAAATTAAATAAATAAATTCAAAACAAATCATGTACACATTCAACAGGCAGACTTTCACAGTACAGAATTCTTCATAACAATGTAGTAATTCCAACCCTAAAATGTATCAGCACACTTCATCTCTTTCATAAAAGCAAGGTAAACATCTCTGTGTCACTGTCTGTGATCATCCACAGATGTGTTTTCCTTGTGGGTGGTCTGTAACGTTACAGAGGAGAGAAACTGATACCGCTTCCCCCTTAAAAGCCTAATAGCAAACGCTGTCACTGTGAAACTGGAGTTAGGCGCCACAGACTGAATAAAACAGTATTTTGATGGAGACAAAAAAAGGGATCTGCTTACTGATCACATTTGTATTAGATGTATTTTCCTCTGCTGAAGGCAAACAAGAACATTTAGAATGCTAAAGCACCATGATTAAGTTAAATAAATCTGCACCAGCCCCAGCGCTGCAGTATAATGACAGATTGTGCCGTATATGAGCCACACCCTGAGCCATGACACAATAAAAGAGACAACAAAAGCACAGCTGGACTTACTGCGTCTATCCACCAGCAGTCTGCGTATAAAATCATCCGCATTTACGGCCGTGAATGGGCACAAATGAAACATGTTAGCAGAGCAAGGCGAGCCACAAAGGATCTTCTCTCGCTTTGTTTACTTTGGGAAAAGGAAACTTTCAGATGAGACAGGTCTAGATGTGTAATTAGACAACATGTCTGCACTGCTCTGACAAATTTCATCCTGGATCGAGCCGCTAAAACACCTGCTCAACAAAGCACCAGCTGATGTGACAGGCCAATAATTACACAGGATTATCCTCCGTTACCATTACTTTGTTTCTTTACCCTTTCATTTCCAGCCATAATGTAAGAAATTGTTGCAAATGCTGGCTTGTGGCAAGAGGAGGGGATGATTGCACTAGAAGAAAGCAACAGCAGTGGAAGACACTGAATGCAAACCACATAGCAGCCTGTCGAGGAATCATTCGGACAGTCCCATATTACAGTGTCTTTCAGCAGTTGGTCATCTGTCTAATCGGTGCACTGGAACTTAATGGAATTATTATTAAGACCGAGACAGACCGAGGCAGAAGGGGTCATTGTGGTCATATTTTAAATGAAACATCTATGTTCTGGGGAAGGGGGACAAAAAATCAGCTGGGTGGATTCAAGACGGTGAGCCAATTCCCATCTGGAAACAAGAGCTGTCACACCTGGAAGCCTTTGGCAGACTTGGAAGTGTGTTTATTTACAAGGTGACTCGGTTATTGTGTTCTTGTCACATGAGACTAAACAATAACAGTTTTCACGTACACCATAAAGGCAAGATGTCAAGAGGTCAGCTCAGGACAGATTGGAGGCTTCTACAAAGAGCTAAACGACATGTGCAGTGTTCGATCAAACAGTAGTAAGTCTGTCATGTCAGCGTTTTGCCTCTGACAAGATGAATTATTGTTGTCCTTTTTTTTTTTTACTGCTGTGCAAAGATGTGCTTTTACTTTGTAGTGCTTAAAACGTAAAACTTAAGGTTCTCTTCCAATTAAGTGTTAAAAACTTCAGTAAGGTTTTAAGCTGTCACTTCAGAAAGAATCATGCCAAAAACAACAGAGATCCGTTTAGATGATGCTCACAAAGCAGGAGATGGATTTACAAATTTATGACAGCGTTGTGTCAAGATCTATAGTGAGAAGTAGCATCAAGAAATTCAAAGAGTCACACAGTAAAGAACAAGCCTGGCAGAGATGTGTCTAAAAACCCCAGAACAACTGCCAAAATGCTAGTTAACGATTTAGTCAAGTCAGGGATAGTGGTCTCAAGGAAGTTAATCACTAGAACTTTGTGCAGGAATGGACTGTGAGTTCACAGACCAAGAAAAACTTCTCTTCACTGCAGAAGAAACAACTTCAAGTCAGACCTAAATATACCAGGAACAACCTGGAGAAAGATACTAGAAGTGGGTCCTTGGATCAAATAAGACTAAACTGCTTGTTTGACTAAAGAGACAGTGTTTATGTTTGGATTACGACGAGAGAGGCGTGAAACACAGAAGTGGTGGTATTGTGTTGTAGGGACGTTTAAGTGCATCTCAAAGTGGAAGGAATCATAAAGAAAGAATATGTGACTACTCTCATGGAGGGAGGCTGATAATTCTGTCTTCAACTGTATGAAGATTGTCTTCAACTTCCTCATCCACAACCAGATGGCTGTCCCTCCGTGAGCCTGGTCCCGCCTGAGGTTTCTTCCTGTTAAAAGGGAGTTTTTCCTTCCCACTGTCACCAAGTGCTTGCTCAAATGGGGTCATCTGATTGTTGAGGTTTTTGCTGTATAATGTCTTTACTTTAACATAAAAGTGCTATATAAAAAATTGAATTGAACTGAATTACAGTTATATATGAATAAACACAAAGTAGATGTAGTAGCTCCTAGTTTTCGTCAAGAAAATAGATGCTGATGGATTATTTATAATAATTTCACATTACACTTTATAAGAGTTGTTGCTGCTTTGGCAAAATTTGAGATGTACATAGGAAATTGATAGGGTTTCCCCAAAATGAACAAGAACTAGAGCGTAGGAATAGTCAAAGAGTTGCATTTAAATTTTATATTTGGATGTTGTGGGTTAAATCAAATTGCACAGTGCCAGAGTAGGAATGAATAGTGTCTTTGTGCAGCAGATGGGACACAATGACACTGCACTACAACAGTACAGTTTTCATCAGCTTTCAGGTACGGGACTTGAGTGCACATTATTACAACAATATTCAGACAAGAGGGACTGCATTGGGGAATCCGTTGCTGTTTGAAAAGGGATGTTTGAGAGGTGGCACGGCCTTTCGTTTTGTAAACTGTTACAGGTTGAATTTACTCTACGGGAAGAATGGGCAGTCAAAACACTGATATACTTGACCAGGTCGGTCCACTCAGCAGGAGTGGTGCTGCAGAAGTGCTACTTTCAATCAATGCTCCTCATTGTTGGCTTGCAAAAAACTTCAAAAGCACTTGGACTGCACTCTCAAGAGCCTTTCCCACCACCGCGGCTCCCACACCGAAGCCAGTGCTTCGTTCTCGATACTTGCACTGTGTGTTACATCCAAAGTGACTAACAAATGTTACAGTTTAACATGAATGCGACTGACGTTCACGTCATGCTCTTCCTGTTTTTTTGTGTAGTAATTAGATACAAACAGAAGAGCAACACAACTTTATCCAAACAATAAAGAGACAGATGGACATTCTTTTCAACTTTGGCTGCAAGTTCCAACCACTGGATGCTGAGGTCCGGGCTAGCTGGAAACTATGCAAAGAGCATGGCCTTAAAACTCCATATGAGGCCATCGCCTAATTCTCGAGACGCATCTGGTTAACAAGGCTGTCCTTTGTGAAGGCCTCTACAATTAACAGAGGAAAGGAGGCAAAGATTAAAGGGTCATGTTCAGGGAAGATGTAATTATAACTGACATTTCCCATTTTGAATCGAAGTCAGGATGAGCGTCCGTGGGTGCGGGTTTGGAGTAGCTGAATCAGCCACCTCCCCATGCACAAGGTTGTGGTGATGAAATGGGATTAGTGACTAGATTACTGTTTGGCCAGCTTCTTTACAAAATAGCTCTGTCTGAGCAGGGAGACAGATGAAGGACTTCAGGAGATCCATCGCTCAGGTCAGCTGAGGAAGACCCCCAAATTCAAACAGGAAATACTCTTTCAACACAAGGCAATAACAACTCCACACAGTTTACATTACACTGACCTGTCTGCAGAGTTCTGTGGGAGACTGGAAGCAGTTACATGTAAAACCTGGAAAAAACATCACTTTCTCTCCCGTGAGAAGAGCTCATAATGAGTCACGTGTTTTGATTACGAAGCAATTTAGAACCAGATAGGAGAGCTGCAGATACCTACTCAAGAAAGTCGGTGATGTACTTGCGACTGCACTTGGACCACGACCAAGGGTTGGTATCGTAGTTAAGTGTAGGAGCCATGACGTGATACTGGTGCTTTATCCCTGCCTCCCGGCACTTGGGGTTGTCATCATGAGGCATGTTGAACCTGGTGCAGAACAAAAAAAAGGGGGGAATTTAGAGCTTGTGAGGGTTATCATCCGATTATTAGATATGCCATAGTAAAAAGGATAAATGTCTAAGATCGACTCTCAGTCATTTGTAGCAGGGGTTCACAACCAGCCCACAGATCCGGTAATATCTTTGAGTTATTCCTCACACTTTGCACTTTTCCTCTACTGGTCTGTTTGTTTTCCACTTCCAAATACATGCACATCCTTATTTGTATTATTTGCTAAATATTTAGAGAGTAAAATCCTTTCAAGAGTTTCAAGAAAACTCCAACTGGCCAGTAGGTGGTGCAACATTGTCTTAAAAAAATGTCACACTCCATCTATCATTATCTATTGGCTTCAACATCGAGAACAACATGCTAGTGAGATCTACCTCCAGCTTAGAGGTCAAAGCTCACCATCTCACATTCTCAAAGGGCTTAATGCTTAGAAAAAGCTGGGGGTAATAGCACCTCACACATCAGTTGCTCTCACAGACAGGAGAACAAGACTGATGTGTACACAATCTTACCAATAAAGCTGCAATAACATTATCACAAACATTTGCTGAGATAATACTATTTCCTGTATTTTCTGCAAGTCCAAAAATCAGTTAACCAGCTAATTGTTTGAGCATTTGTCTTTAGCGATCAAGCAGTGAGACGGGAGTCTTTGCAAAAGAATAACTGTACGTAATGAGGCATGGAAGCTGCAAACTAATGAATTCATCCAGGCTGTCTGTAGCTGGCAGTCTCATAGAGCAGGTTTTCTTGATCATGTCCAGAACAGTGCAGCCCAGCATAGATGTCCTGTTTTGTACTGCGGTTTGGCGCATTACCCATAAATACATGCACGCATGAGTACACATGTATTTATACACACAGGATCCCATGCAGCTGTATGATGTCTTGAGATGTTTATGCCAGGATGTGGGGCAGTGCTGTGCTCTGGGCTGGAGCTGAGGGTCAATCCATACCACCACACAAACAAGATCTAGCATGGCTGGCATGAAGCCCACCCTACGGGAGACGGAGGGCCCGAGGGCAAACACCCAGGAAATAATTAAGCCTCTGGCACAGTAATAAGCTCTGCACACAAACCAAGCCGTTGGATAATACTCACAACATCAAAACTGAATCAACTGGTACTATGCAAAAGATTTTTTGTCACTTATGATGTAAAAAAAAAAAGTAAATAGAATTGAGTTTCACAAAAAAAAGGAGAGAAAACATAAAACTGGATATGTTGCGTCAAATAAGTCAGATCAGAAGGATACAAATGAGAATACAACCTTAAAATCCTGAGATGAGAGCCTTTTAGTGTAATGAGGTTATAAATCAGGCAGTTTTGTGGCTAGATCAATGGAGGAACCAATTTCAGTGATTTACATGCATCCGAAACCACTCACTTCAAGCTCTTAACAAAATAACTGCATCACTCTGTGCACATCACTGTCCCCGCGCCACTCTGCCACCCTATTTGATGGATCTTCAGCACTGAAAAAAGTATTTCTTTGATTAAAATCCTTTGAAAAGCACTTCAAGATAGGCAGGGCTCACTGTCTGTGAACTACACATCTTAGCTGCTCTGAATGTACTTGTCCACGAGAAGAAACCATCTTTAACAATCCCAGAGATTTTATCCCATTGGCTTTCTGATTTGTTTTGTTTTTTGTGTGCACTTTACACACTTGATATACTTTTTTTGCAAAATGTCAGGAAGATTTATTTTTGATCTGGGACATGTGAAGACAGACAAATGTTTTAAGTCCTCATACATGTCACCTTTGAGGAGCTATCAAGTGACGCCACGCCACCTAAAAATCCCTGTGCTGCCTAGTAGTGATCGCACATTCTCGCAGTTATCTGAGAAAGGCCTCCCAGCCATTAGTATAAGTCTCTGATTAATCTGCAGTGCTCTTGAGTGGGTCCCATTACCTGACACTGGCTTTCTCAGAGCGCCAAACACTCATGAGAGCTCACGCCTGCAAACACAGTGATTCGCCATGCCAAGAGACAGAGCCAAGTGGGCTTCCAGCTGCTTGAACTTTAACATAAACAGATCCACATGAGACTCGAAGTAAAAAGGGCAGGGTGTAAGCTTGGTCCATCTGCTGCTCCTCTGGTCCAGTCTCTCCACTGGAAAAATGTGTGACCGTGGCAGAGGAACTAGAAAAAAATATCTCTCATTCTTAACTATTACCTCACAGGCTCACACTGACAGTGCGCCTTTTTACTACCCAGATGGAGAGAAGCAGAAGAGAAAAAAAAACCAAAGACAGAGGCCTTGTCTTTATCCAAAAGTAAGCTCTCTGTTTTAAATCACCTGGAGCGTTTGTAAGAATGAGAAGGTAATGACTTATTTATCATAATTTCGCCACAAATGGATGTTTGGAATAAACTTCGCTTCATACGAGAGATAAAGTCATGTGTTTTGACCCAGTCATTTGAAGACAGATTATGCGTACGAGTCTTTCTTCACTCCACACATGTGGCAGTATTTGCTTGTTGTGAAAACACTCTCTGGCGCAAAGGCATGTTGTGATAACCCCGCTATTACCCGCTCGAAGGCGAGCCGCACATGATGGCGATGTGACATCTCCAGTTTGTTTTACCTGTCTTTGGCGCTGAGGAGTCGGGGGTGGGGGGTGGGGGGTGGAAGGCTTTCCAGGTACTAAATACAATATTTAGCTTTGTACTTGCTCCTTGTACCATTTCCAAGAAAATCTTTGTTGTTGTTCATCAATGCCAGGTCCAATTATTATTAGGATTTTTGAGGGTTTTTTCTGGCATTCACATAAAGTTGTGTCTTTGAGCTTATAGCTATCGAGGTAAAGCTCGGACACATGGAGGGTTGACGTCCTGAGCTCTATAGTAAGGCATTGTAGGCTGGCATGTTATTAAAAGTCAAGGTTTTTTTTCTTTATTATGTTTTGCACCTGTGTCTGCTGCACTCTGTGTCTCTTGATAAGAGGGCTTTTGTAGTCGAGCTTGGCTTTGAGTGGTGACATACGTCCTATGTGTGTGTGTGTGTGAGTTATGGGGGTGGTGGTGGGGCAACAGGTTTAGAACTGCAACTTACACATGGCCCAGCTCATGAGCGATGGTGAAGGATGCACTAATTCCATTTTCCTCACTAATGGAGCAGCTCCGGTACGGGTCGCACATGGTTCCCAGCTCAGCAAGCCCTACAGGGTCAACACACACCAATACGCACACACAGGAAAACACACAGATCCGCATAAACATCTACAAGCCAAGTGTGTCTGGGGGAAAAATAGTTGCTTGAGCGTTTGAGAAGATTAAAGGCATCAAAACTTCTGTTTCCTAAGAGAGATTAGCACTGCCACAGTCTCCCTCCTCCCAGGTCTACCACTCTGTTCTGTCACGATAATATTATTAGCTGACAGCTTGCCATAAACTCATTACAGCACAGTTCATGAGCTGTGGTCAGTGGAGTGGAAAGTTCACTGTAAAAGAACTTAACGTGCAGATATTTTTGCATGAAAAGCCAAAATATTACCTAATGTGTCACATTTGTCTTTAGCGCGGCAGATGTCTTCCCTGTGAAAAAGAAAAAACACCATCCTGTAAATCCCTTCTGAAAAGGGCAGCGTGCTCGAGCGACTTGCTTTCGAAAAGGAGGTGAGGGGTGGGGTGGGAAAGGCAGATACCTGGTTATGAGGAGCGCAGTGTCGTGGTGAGAAGGATGGCTGTCGTCCTGGACGTTGTGGCTCTGCTGCCAGACACAGAAGTTGTGCAGAGTGGTGGCAGCGTTGAAGCTCACAGTGGGACCTTCCTGTTTTGGGTGAAACAGCAGTGGGGTTACGACCAACAAACTGGGCTTACATACAGTAACCTTTTTTAATAATGGTGGTAAAGACATATTAGAACATCAGGTTCTTTAATGTGTGAGTCTTATGTTTGTGTTCATTATGATTATAATGTTTGGACTAAAGATTTAGGTGCTGGATTTTTGGAAAACAAGGACATACATTGGTAATTTTTCAGTGACATCTTGCAACCTACAACGGCCTTATGTTCTTTCCTGTGGTCCTTTCAATAACAGAGGTAGTGAGGAAAATCTCACCGTGACCAAACTAAACAAAGAAAATCCCTAGGCAAATGCCTACTTATTCAAAAACTGATAACAGAGCATTTCATTTGCAGGTGGCTAGCAGCCTTAATACATTATGATTTGTATTCCACATAAGCCCGACAAGAAAGACAGCTTCCTTTCAAAGAGGCCCCACAGAGAAAAAAAAGCCAAGCCAAAGACACCTGCAATGACGTCAACCACGCGCAGATGACCTGCGTACACGTAGCATTCAAGACCCCGTACTCACCTGTTCATTGTGGATGATGACAAGCTTGACAATCTTGATGCTGATGAGGTTTCCTATGCTGGGGTCCCTGTACACTGCTGCTACCTGTAACAAAGACAAAACACACAGACAAAAAAAAATGCAAACTTCCACTAACCTGAGTCAGAGCAGAGCTAGAGTCATGTATTAGTTAAAGTACTTGGAATGGGAACACACAGTCAAGGCTCTTTTAGCTAAGCTCTATTTTGGTTTAATCAAAATAGCAGCAGCTCACCAAAGTCAAAAGAAAGCACAAAGTGCCTCCTCGAGGGTAAGTTTAATCAACAGAGTATTTAAACCAATTACAACCCCCCCACCCAGAAGACCATAGAAAAGGAAAAAGAAAAGAAAGAAACTGGACCTGGCTACAAATGTGAAGCAGCCCCTCTGTGGGGACAGCAAAATATTCCAACTCTTTTCCCCTCTGCTACTCTTGCGTTTCTCGTGCACCCGTGTCACGGTCAGCCAGCGGTGCCCCGAAACAGGGTACGGCCTCATGACAGGAACTTATTAGTTACTATAAACAGCTACCTCATCGTAACATAGAGGGAAGCAAACGTAGCCCAGGCTTGCCCGGGTTGAGTAATAAAACGAGACTGTCTTTGTATGCACGTCATCCAACGGTGACACATGACCCCGCTCATTAGACTCTCACCTCCAGTTTATGCTCTCATGCGATCAGTTTAACAGCCAGAAGCGAGGGGGGACGACACCATAAATTACTGCAAAATGCATTCAGGAGCAAATATTAAACAGTAAAGGTTTTTTTAGGACTTCTTAGAATTTATATTTTGCTACATGTGCAACATTTTTTTACATGGTTAAAAGCTACCTTCTTAAAATAACAGTAAGACAGTAAGACATCAGGGGTCATATCTATACAGTTTATCGGCGTGACCAATAGAAAATAATATGGTAAGTTTGGATAAATTTTTGCAAAAGTAGAGCAAATGTAACCATTTGAAAGAGGACAGGGGGGGGGAAAAGCATGCATTTGTGTATGGCTGCCCCCTGGTCTGCAGACATAAACATGATTTGCTGTCGAAACTGGCCTATGCAACACTCACTATACTCCAGCAACCTTTAAGGACACTCCACTGACAATCATTACTCCTCTGCAAGTAAATGAGTGTTTCAAACATTTTGCCTGTGATGGTGTAGAGAGACAGCAGATACTAGACTCAGTTGAATTAATAACCCGTCCTGAGTTGAGACGTTTTACTACCCAGTCCATCACAGTGTCACTGGCTTAATTACCAGCCTTCTTTTTGATTGATTGAATCTTTATTTTGAACATGTTGAAAAAGTATAAAAAAAATAGAATTAAAAGAGACAAATGAACAAAGCAAACAAAAGGAAAACGAGCAACCACAACTCCAAATAACGTCCATGTTCAAAAAGGAGCAGGAAGAAGCATAAGCTTATTTAATCCCACCCCTTTTCCACTATCTAGTATCAATAGACTACAGAAATACCTCCTTGCAATTACATTATATGTTATGTGTAAAAAATTTTTTTTTAAATATATACACATATATGTTTCTATCTATCCATACATACGTATATACACACATTTTCAATAACCCCATTAACACCTCAAGGATACACAACCTACAATTATATATATATATATATATATATATATCCATACCAACAAACCCGTGCATGCGCACACACATGAAAATATTAGACAAGAACACCCTATCAAATCTCTACCTTTTCCCTGTACCCTGTAAAAACCATATCCTTAAACCGCTTTTTAAACTGCGCCATGCTTGGACATTGCTTCATATCTTTACTTAGTCTGTTCCACAGCTTCACTCCACACACAGAGATGCAAAAACTTTTTAATGTTGTACGGATAGGAGGATGTTTTAAATTTAATTCCCCCCTCAAATTGTATCCCCGTTCCCTTTTAGAAAACATTTTTAGAATATTGTCAGGAAGCAGGTTATTTATTGCTTTATATATAATTTGTGCTGTGAGAAAATGAACCAGATCTGTGAATTTTAGAATTTTTGATTTTAAGAATAGTGGATTTGTATGATCTCTGTAACCAGTTTTATGGATTATCCTTATGGCCCTTTTTTGTAATATAAAGATTGATGATAGCGAACATTTGTAAGTATTGCCCCAAACCTCTGCACAGTAATTCAAATACGGTGCAATCAGGGAACAATAGAGAATGTGGAGTGATTTGTGGTCCAGAATGTGTTTTACTTTACTCAAGATTGAGACACTTCTTGAAATTTTGTTATGTATATGATTTATATGAGACTTCCAGTTTAATTTATCATCTATAATCACACCAAGAAACTTATGTTCAAGTACTCTTTCAATTTCCACACCATCTACATGAATCTGCACTTGTGCATTTCTAAGGGAATTCCCAAATAAGATAATTTTAGTTTTACTTAGATTTAGCGATAGTTTGTTCCTGTTAAACCATTTTTTAATTTTGCACATTTCTGAAGTAATTGTATCCAGCAGCTCCTTTAGATTCCCCCCAGAACAAAAAATATTTGTGTCATCTGCAAATAATACAAATTTTAATATATCAGATGCCTTACAAATATCATTTATATAAATAATAAATAATTTTGGACCCAGTACAGAGCCTTGTGGAACACCACAAGCAATGTCCAAGCATGATGAGGAATGGACACCCAGCTTCACAAATTGTTTCCGGTCACTTAAATAATTTTTCACCCATTGCAGTACAACCCCCCTAATCCCATACCGTTCCAGTTTATTAATTAATATGTCATGATTGATTGTGTCGAATGCTTTCTTGAGATCCAGAAATACTCCAGCTGCATACTGTTTCTGATCTATAGCATTCGTAATCTCCTCAATTGATTCGATTAATGCCAGAGATGTTGATCTTTTTGATCTGAATCCATATTGACTGTCAGAGAGTAATTTATATTTATCTAAGAATTTGTCTAATCGTTTATTAAACAGGTTTTCTAGGATTTTGGAGAATTGTGGTAGTAAAGAAACAGGCCTGTAATTTGTGAAGTGGCGTCTATCCCCGGTTTCATACAGCGGCACAACTTTAGCTATTTTCATTTTGTTTGGCACTTTTCCCGTCTGAAATGATAAGTTGCAAATATATATTAGAGGTCCTACAATTCCTTCAATGACCTTCTTGACGATTTTCATGTCAATATCATTACAATCAGTAGATGTTTTATATTTACACATGTGTACAATGTCAATTATTTCTTTTTCCTCCACTGATGTGAGGAACATTGAGTTAGGGTTCCTATCAATCAGGTTTTCACTACAGTCTACTGATGGCAGTGACTCAGGAATTTGTTCTGCCAGTTTTGGTCCAATATTTACAAAATAATGATTAAAGCTGTTGACCTTATCAGCAGTGTTTTCCATAATATTGCCATTATCGATAAAGTATTGTGGATAACTTTGTTGTCCAGAATTATTTTTAATGATACCGTTTAAAACATCTCATATTCCTTTCATATTATGTTTATTGTTGTTCAATATTTTACTATAATACTCCTTTCTACACATATAATATTGGTCAACTTATTTTTGTATTTTTTTATATTTATTTTCAGCATCTTTTGTTCTTTGTTTTAGGTATTCCCTATAGAGTGTATTTTTCTTTTTACATGCATTTTGTAAACCCTTAGTGAGCCATGGTCTATCTGAATATTTGTGCTTTCTGTTGTATTTTATTGTTGGACAGTTTTTATCGTACAACTCCATGAATATTCTTAAAATGAATATTCTTCTTTCACAGTCAAAAGTAGGACTTATAAAGTGGTCAAGGTGCTGGACAGGCTAACAGGGTTTGTTTGGCATATGCAGAAGCATGCTGAGGTTACATCGGAGTTAATGACCAAAAATGCCAAACAGTAAAATCTAAGACTAGAAAAACACAGCCCTGGACTTGACTGCAGTTTCCACTGGGCAATTGCTTTAATAGTGGAAAGAAATATATCACAGAGTACGTGGTGTATATATCAGAACTTAAATTTTTTAAAGTGTTGTCATATGTGGCGTATTCACTGAAAAAGCTTCTGAATACTACTGTGACCAAAATGTCAGATTGCTCTTTATTTCTGTTGCATTCATTTCAGCAGAGTTTATCATTTTAAAAAAGGTTCAATAGCACGAGTGTCATTGATTTAATGTTAAAATCTGACCCTCATGATGGAGACGATCATCATAAGAAGTTTCTTATCTGAAGTTGTTTATTTTTTGCTGTAAAGTTTTGGTCATTTTCTAGAGATCTTTCACAATTAAAAAAAGACGATGCATGTTTTCAATGTAAATGTCCACAAAACCACATTAAATTCAATACAGCTCTGCTGTAGATTTGGCATCTATTAAATTAGATCCATCTAGTGGAAAGGTTAATGTTTGTAAGTGTATTCCATCCAGCCTAATTTTGATCTAGTTTGAGACGCTTATTTACACATGGGGAAACAACACGCTGAGCATACAGCCAAAGAACATGGCCACATAGAGTTAAACATTGCTTGGAAAAAAATATGCATTTAGCTCGTCTCTAGCAACCGAGCAACCTACATTTCATTCAAGTTTAACTGACTATTCTATAAGTCTACAAGTCTCAAGTTTAAACAATTCAATGACTTGTGAAATCTGCTGTGAACAACAGCATGGCTAACACTGAGACGTTTGTCATGTTCTTTCACTAAGTTTTTGCTACTTTTCAGTATTTTAAATGAACCTCTAAATCGTTCAGTTATTGATGTTTGGTTAAATTGGTTTAACAGCTGATTTTAAAACCCTTCTCCTCACATACAAGGTCTTGAGTAACTAACCCCATCATATGTTAAAGACCTTTTAGTAGCATGTAATCCCAACAGGAAGGCAATGCCAGCAAACAATACTGAGCAAAAACACATTTAAACACTGAAAAAAATGAGAAACATTATTTTACTTACTACTGACATGATTGTTAGAATGTAGTGCTCTAGGTTGCGTCCATGGTGACGCACCATTTTGGCATCTGCTGTCACCATCAGCTCAACGTAGCGAGGATAGGACAGGAAACGCTTGCGCCTGCGTGGCGATCTCGGGTGTGGGCCGGTGGAGTTGTTCTCGAGCACGCGTTGGTGCTCTACTGTGGCTCTGAGAGATTCTAGCTCCTCTCTCATGGTCCCTCTCATCTCTGAAGAGGCTGGCTTCTTCAAGTTCTCTGTTTAAGAAAGAAAATAATTTTAATGTGGCAATTAGCCTTTTTTTTAATGGACTACTTAACGTCATAAAGGTGTTTCATAAGAGAGCAAGCTACATCTACAGTTCAGTGCATGTTCTGGCGCAGCTTAGTTCCAATCACATAACTAGGCTTCTGTTGCAGACACCTGCCATAAACCGTCTCATTCAAGTGTTCAGGAAAGCAGTTGAACCCAGAGACACAGAGTCACTGGTGAGCTTTGAGCCTGTGTTTTATCTCAGGCAATCTGGATTCTCCTGTCTCAAACGAAGCCACACAAACTAAGAAATCCCTTAACAGCACTTTACTGAGTCACAGAGACTAGGCTCAGTTTACGCCA
This sequence comes from Copadichromis virginalis, assembly GCF_057382275.1. NCBI lineage: Eukaryota > Metazoa > Chordata > Actinopteri > Cichliformes > Cichlidae > Copadichromis > Copadichromis virginalis. Next base: position 18,450,319 of record NC_140624.1, read on the forward strand.
TGCAGAGGCGTAAAAATCCTATATTCCGCTCTGGATACCCCAGTCATTGTATTATTTTGGTAAATTGTTACAATCGTGGTGAAAGGAACACATTAACACTCAAACAGTTCCATTCATACGCCGCCTCCAACAGCAGCCTCAGACCCAGAATGACAGCCATACACAGTGCACACTCAAATGGCTCACTTCTCTCAGCTGAAGCGCACGTGTTGTGCTGGCTACAAACGGTAGATTCCATCATCATGACAGAGTGAAGTTAAAAGAGGAACACAGAGGCAGAGACACAGACCGATTGCCTATATTATTAGAGGCAAGGTAAGAAAAACTTGCTGTACTTAAAAATGAAGTAGCGTTGATTGCACATTAATAAGAACCCTGGAGTTCTGAATAAAAACAGAGTGGAAAAAACAGCAAGAGGTTTCCCAGTCACACCACAGGAATAATCCAAATCACAAAAAAGGGTTGAGTTTGTTTTCTGCAATATCCCCAGATTCTCCTGACTGAAAATGACAACCAATGGAGGGCCAGATAAACTGCACGTATCAGCTATGAACATCAAAATGCTTAAGCAGTCAATCAGCACTGTATAACTTTACACTGCATTTTGTGAGAAGTCCAGGACCGAAGCGTGCAGGTCGATCATTGTGCTCTTCTGATTTCCACTGTTGCTTTGGCGCACATCCGTGATATAGTGTAAGAAAGCTTGCTTAAAGCAGTTTCACCTGTCGCCCTGCCGAGGAAAGATTGATTTAACGTATGCCAGGCGGGCGGAAAAGAACGATCAAAGAGAAGATTCATGAATGTAGTGCAGGAGGACATGCAGAGGGTTGGTGTGACAGAAGAAGTGGGATTGGGTGAGATGGAAATAAATGATCTGCTGTGGCCACCTCTAAAAGGACCAGCTGAAAGAAGAAAAAGAAGAAAAATATCAGTAGCCACTGATGAAATAGCTAAGAATTGACAATGAAAGATTTCACTGTCAATTTCCTATTTTGTCAAAACTCAAATTGCTGTAATTTTTAATAAATGTTTGTACATATAGGTGTAGTATTTTTCTTTTGCCTCCATTAAACCAAGCCGCAAAAGGGACACAATGTAGCAAAAGTTGCTAAAAAAAAATTACACCGACTATGTAATTACTTTAAGTAAGACCACTAGTGCTTACGATCCAAGCATAGTTTGGAATCCGTCATCCTCCTCAACTTTGGATAACCCGATTACAGTGAAGACTTCCATTGTGTTTTGTAAACTCAATCTTTCCAGACAGTCACACAGAGACAGATTGTGTGTAACTGTTAGATTAGGGAAAAAAAGAGAAAGGAAAACTCATTCAGTGCTCCGTGAGTATTCAAGCGATGCCCCCAGTGGGCACACGAGGCGAAGCGTGACTCCCTGGCACAATGGCCCACAGCTCTTGCCGCCGTGAGGCCCAACCCCATGCCAGAACCAGCATCCAAGCCAGCGCCAAGCCGGTCTGTGCCTGTGCACGCAGCCCGGGTAGCTGGGCCAGCACGGAGCTTTGTATTTTCCAGGGAAAGAAAAGTCTCAAAGGCCAAAACCCACCGCACTAAACCCCTTAAACAGACTCATCGCTGCAGACAGTCCGACATCAAAGGGATTATCAAAGCACAGAGGAGTATCTCTCCATCCTCAGAAATTGGTGTTAAGACTCAGAGTAAGCAAGTGTGTGATGGAAAAAAAAGAGGAGGAGGTGAAAATATTGCCTTCTGCTATAATAGCCTTTGAATCAGTGCAGATTAGCCACACACAACCTTCCCAAATCGCCTTAGGTTGAAATCCCCCTCTCGCTAGGTAGTGAGCTGCTACTTACACCATGAGAAGACAGGGGTGACTGACCCACTGTATGCACAGAGGCATTACATCACTCACTGGGCACTGGAAAAATCAGCCACAGAAGGTCTTTATATCTCTGTGCTCTGCATGTTGGAATTTACTATCAACAAAAAGAACCTGATAGATATTATTTCTTTTCAAACTTGGAATATAAACTCGAACTTCAGAGGTTTCTCATGATCGGGAGCATTATTAAAAAGGGGCCCTGCATGGCATGAGTGTAGGCATTTCCAACTTATAATCTAGTCGATTCCAATGTACACACAGCTAAATTGTACCAACAGAACACACTCACTTCTATGTTCCAACACCTAATTGACTCGGGATGTGTAAATCTTTATATCACTGTGCCAAAACACAATCAAAACAATGAACATTACCCTGTTTGTGTATTCACTCAATGCCATGAATAATTGCAGACAAAATATCCCATACACACAATGACTGAACTCTTTTAAACATATCTAGACATTTTGATTGGGTTTGAACTGCCACATATGTTAACAGTTAAGCATTTATTTACATTAATCCATAAACATTAAAGTGTGGAAATATTTTACTGTTACATATACTTTTAGTCTGAGTCCATCTATGTATGCCAGCCTGTCCAAAAGGATCTCAATGGGATTTTAACATAGAGCTGCTCTTTCATGACAAATGCCAAGAACCAACAAATACGTAGTTGAACTAATAACCATTGTTTTACAGTGTTTTGCTGGCCTTCTGAGAGTTGTCATCTTAGGCTACACATTAAACCAGGGGTGGGCAATTCCAGGCCCTGAGGGCCGGTGTCCTGCAGGTTTTAGAGCTCACCTTGGGTCAACACACCTGAATCACATGATTAGTTCATTACCAGGCCTCTGGAGAACTGCAGGAGCTAATTTAGCCATTTAAATCAGCTGTGTTGGTTCAAGGACACATTTAAAGTACACTTTCCAATCAGTACAGGTAGTGCCTGCTACTTAAAACAATCAGACAGCGTGGTTATTGGAATACAAGTTAAGAGGGGAAAAACTTTGAAACCACCGCAGACAGGGGCACAATTAAGTGTAATTCTGCGGCTAGACAGTGGAGAAGTAAGGCAGCTAATTGCTTCTGCTGAAGAAGGCTTTTAAAAGTGAAGTGGCGTGGCTGTCGACATCACTGGAAGTATGGTCTTTGTACACTTGCAGTCCACTCGGTTGATATTTTCAGTTCAGAGATAACGACAGCATAGTGGTCGGCTGCAGACCTCCTCAAATGACGAAACACTACTTGTGAATCAGAACTGTGACGGGTAGTAGCCTGGAGTGTTATCTTAGCCAAACCAAGATGTCTAGTTTAAAGGGGTTCATCCAAATATACTAAAGATTAAATCATTATGGATACCATTTGAATTCAATTGAAAATGTTTGGATTGGGATACGCAAGAAGCAACCCTTCCTCTTTGTTGAATACACATGTCTTCAAATCTTAGAGTAATTTGGTTACATCTGGAAGGCCCAGTCAATAGTTTATAGGACAGATGTTGGCGTTTTACAAGGAAGTGCCGATAAAGAGCAAATACATCATTTTCTAAAGCTCTTCAAAATGTGTCAAAGATTTGATGAAAAGTCTCTAATAATATTATTTTTTATTTATCCAAATAAAAGTTCCATTGAGATTAAAAAAATCCTTTTTCAAAAGTGATTTGGTCAAGACAGAGGCAAAGATTTAGTCATTCTAAACAGAAATAAATAGTTTCTGCTTGTACTGACATACAAAACAAGCGAGTGAATACAACATATACATGATACACGATGTTGTATATACAATAACACAGAACTAGTGCCACTTCAAGAGCAAAGACATTAACAATGAGCACTATGTTCTCGATCCTTTGAAACTCCCCGACAGGAACTATTCTGGACAGTTTCCTGTCCTTCTATAGATTATTCTAATGACAAAAAGGGGCAGCATATTTTAACGTCTTTTTTTGCAGGGATAAATACTGCTAACGTTTTGCTTGAGTGAAAGCCATAGTTCACACGTAATGTTAAAATCCTATCTGATAAGCACATATACAAGGTCTCATTTTTCTTTTCCTCGAAGACGACCATTTGTGACTCAACAATGACTACAGATCTGTTCAAGGAACCATTTAAATATCGAGATGTTGATTTTACTCCAAGACAATCAGTATGGATGACTTAATCACGTCTACCATATTTTAAAAGAAACCCCTACTTTAGATACTGAACTATAAATCATCTTTACATTAAAAATGTAGCTCTGTGTTTTTGAAGGATGTCTGGCCTCTATGATAGTAAACAGCCCGAGACCCTGGCCAAGTCACTGATGATTTCCGGTCATCTCTTGGGTTTACCCTTAGTGGGAAACTGTTGCTCTTCCAGCATCCATGCCACCATGCAGTTAATCACTGTCACTCAAGTTGTTTGAATAAGCTCAAGTCTGTTAAGAATGCCCAGACAGTATTCAGTGGCAGAAAATAGCTCAAGTTGGAATCTGAGCAACACACCCAACACACTGGGTTCAATAGGGCTGTGGCCTCAGGGTAGGCACATGGCAGCTATTAAAGTTACAGACTGTGTGTGTACCCAGCCCTACTCAGCCCTGTCCAGAGTATCTGTTATCCTAAACTCAGCGAGTGCAATGGACCAAATTATTAGCTGCTTGCATTATCTGTCATGGAGTGTTATGAAATTTGAGGCACTAACTCAACAGAGCATCCTACCTGAAGGGAAAACTCACTCATTACACACAAATAGCACATGTGGTGGCTCAAACTCGCAATCAATGCATGAAAAATCAGATTTTTTTAGACTCATCTGACACATTTTAAGGCTAGCGTTCAGATCACAGTGATTCAAAAGACAAAAATATTCAACTGGCATTCAAAAAGACAAGAGAAATGAGTCTTTTTCAAATGAGGGCCAACAGCAATGCAGTGAGTAAGAAAGCTACTTTATAGAAGCAGGTGTAAAAGAAGAAAAGCAGGCAGTGGGAGCTTGAGAAAAGGCAAGGGCCACTGCCAAGCTCTGAAGCAAGACAGACAGGCACATGCAGTGCAAGCCAGAATTGCTCAAACTCACAAAGAAAGAAGTTCGTTTCCCCATTCCTCTCCGCTCTTGCTCAGCAATTCTCAGCACTCAGTGGGACACTTCATCCACTGACAGGCCAAGGAGATGACATGCACTTTCACAAACACACATTCACAAGCAAACCACATTTACACACGGACACAAAAGCCCCAAAACAAACTCTGTTTTTATTCTTTGCCACAATAGGTACTTCCTGGAATGCAGGAGGTTGAGTCAGTGCAAGGGCCATAAGGCCACAGAATAAGCCTAAGCCCTTTGGAGCCATGTGACACCCAGAAGTTCCACACAATCTAAAGAAAGATGGTGAAGATGACAGAGTAATTGCTGTTCGCCCATCACACCCTAGCTGACCACATTTCCTGACCCCTGTCAAGAGCCGTGCTTCAGAGGAAAACAAAGGGTTTAATGCATACATAGTTCCAAGTGAGGCCCGGCAAACAAGCCGCCAAGCCCAGAATCCACGCACCTCTAGGAGGGAAAAGTTCAAGGTCACATCAACTCATCCAGTGAGTGACTCCAAACAAAGAGGGAAGTGAGGTCACAATCAACAAGTGCCTCCATTCACATACATGAAAGCGCAAAGGGAGGGCAGGCACCGATTCAAGTCGGCTAGTTCAAACCGCAGGCGGGGAGGACATTTTTCCATGTAAATGAACCCATTGACCAAAAACCTGATGCTAGCATTTGAGCTACCATGTATACACAGTGGGCACCGAGAGGGGAATCGTATACGATGATTGTGTTAAGGGTCAGGGGGCACAGATGCCATCTGTGCCAAGTATTGCCGCATCAACGCCAGGCAATTCGGTCTCCAAGCTGGCCTCGGTTACCCATCAAGAAATCAGGCAAGCTGCTTGAGAGCTGACGCTGGAACAGGACTTTGGGTAGTTGGATTTCAGTTTGGTGTCAAGCTGTCTTTTAGTCTTTTCACTGTTTCTAATTCAGACAAAATATGACACCCCACAGTTCTGGACTTGCAGCCAGTGGCTTGGTGAAAGAGATTCTTTGCAATTCCCGCTTCCCTTTGCCTTTTGCTTGTCTTCACATGGATTTTTAAAAAGCAAAGGGAGCAGAGCGACAGAAGAATCTACCCCTACCTGCAGCCGCCCTCATTTCTGCGCTTATCTCTATCAAAGGATGACACGGGGATTCACATGCAAGCCGACAGACTGATACCCTGTAGAATGTGTCATTAGGGGTCGGAGCCGTGTTGTGGTTTGAGCCTGTTAAGCTTTATTGCCTCTATGCTTTCAAAATTCAGAGCGAGGCACAACAAGGCACTCTGTGACTTTAAAACATTAATCACCCACTCAACAGCTATCTACTCCAGTAAAGGTATTCTAAACAGAAGGAAAACCACCCAGGTTGGCTGACAGAGAAAGGAAACTGATACAGCTGCAATGTCCATCAAAGACACTGGCATCAGTGGTTCAGTAGGATGAATTTACATTTAAAAATGTCATATAAACTTCCATCCATTCAACACAGCATTACAATAACAGCCTCTCGCTTTATCAACAGACCATGAACACATGTCGTGAAGAAAAGCAGCTGAAGACAGCCGTGACCTGACAGTTAAAATAGAATTTTCCATCAAGGTAACACTTCAGTCTTATCAGTCCACTTCTACATCTGACATCTCACAAGCAGTGACAGCACAAGTATGAATAAGTCAACTATTTGTACGTGTCGGAGATGACAAGCTCAAAGCTCAAAACAGAGCGTCATCTTTGTGAAATGTTTCTATGTGGAAACATCGCTTTCCTCTCCTTTCAGCATTTTTTTCTTTCAGAGATCTTGGAAACTCTTACTTGTCTTAGGACAGCAGATACAGAAGTCTCCGTTGTTCTGGCGCACTGCGCAGTGCACGAGGGAGGTATTCTGAGCCAGCATTTCTAAAGGAAGCTCTTATCTTACCATTCTGCTGATACACATGCTGTTTCCTGAAGGTGTGTTTGATAAAGCGCAGTTTGTTTCATCTTTATCGTTTTCAAAAATATGTTTTGCTTCAGGAAACAGCAAAAAAAGGGGGATGGATAAGGAATAAAATCACCGTATGTCTTGCAAAAACTTTTTTTTTTACAAATCAGAGTGGCTGCTTGGAAGGTCATCAGCACTTCTCTGTGTGGCTCAAACGTTCTCTCCACACGAAAACACGAATATGGAAGAGAAAGCGACAAAGAGAAAAACAGAGTCATAAGATCGCGTTGACCTTGACAGAGAGTCCTTTTAGAGCCAGTCAAAAAAAAAGGAGATTGGAATCGGCTCTCTTGCTAACATCACAGGTTTTGGGTGGGTAATCTATGTGCTTCTTGCTTAAAATGTGGTCTTGTGTGATGCTTATGCGCTCCTCTAATCCATTAATAAAGCTTTCCAGTTTTTCAAACACAATGACAAGCTGACAGCCTGAGTGTGTTGACATTTATTTTAGAAGTCAGTTTAGTCTAATGAAGAAAATTAAGTGGACAATTTTCCTTCTGAGACATCAATGTGCAGACATACTGCAAAGCCAGGAGGAAAATGCCCAAAGACCAGGAGAAAAAACTGCAAGTGTTCCGGAAGCAGGACGACACGCGTCAAGTTAGCGTTTATATGTAACCTGCACTGCGCTGTGTGTCATAAAAAGACAGGACAAGCCTATTAGTCTGTGCTCAGTGAAGCCTTCAAAGAACCAATTTTTCACAACATGTGGAGATTGCCCTTTCTGATAATGGCACAGTCTGGGGACACCTCACAGTCCTAACCCAGGCCCACTGCTTCTTTTAATCCCTTGTTCATTGTTTACTTGCTATCCTTTGATGAGGCCCCGCAGGTGTCTCTAACACTTTAAACACCTACATCCCAGCTACCTCCTGCTGTACACTGAACAAAAGGATTTCATTTCACAGTAAAGGTCATGAGAAGCTATTTCAGGATGCTTCTCATTTCATGTTAACTAGACATTAAACTGGTTTACACACTTAAACTGAATGGTGGAAATGGATGTTCTTAAAACATTAAAAGTCAGGGGGTTAATAGATATATATACACAAAGCTTTCAGCGAATGCTGGGTCTCTGTTTGCCTCACACAGATTGAGCGAGTGAAAGGGTTGAGCATATTGAGGCAGCGTTGGCCTATCCAAGTTTTTTTAACCCACCGCCACACACAAAGGCCACCACTGGGCGACAATGGCTGCGTTCAGACAACAAACAAATCAAGCAGTCGGCATATAAAAGATTTATTGCGTCACTCAACAAAGGCCCCCCTTGGAGGACAACTTTAAGGTCTTCCATCGAGGTGAACTTCACTCAGTCACCCTGCTTTTCTCTTGAGGGCCTCTCCACCACCCGCAGGGCCTCAACCATAAAAATTCAAATGAAATTGGGGGAACTTTCCAGCAGCCTCCCAAGTGGAAAACCCCCCCAGTTCTTTTCAGCTGCAAACTAAAAAGTTATCGCACCTACCCTCTGAGCTCCTGCTACAAACCTGGGACTCAATGTTCCAGCAGAGGAGGCATGAAACCACCACGCAGTGCACAAGTAACAGCCACTAATCAAGGCTGAAATCTGCAAGCCAAAGATCGTGACTGAGTATAATTTACATTTTAGGGCAGTGTTTATTGCCACGGTTCAGAAAGAAAATACAGGAGATAAGGAGGTAAGTGTTTGTGGGTGAAAGTCAGACAGACTGTGGTTACAGGTAGAATACTTAGGCAGTCTATTACCTGAGGCAGCACAGGGATCTGCATTGTTGTCAGATTTGGAGATGTTTCTTTTCCTCTCATGTCGATAGACGAGATGAGGTTTGTCGTGTTCTTCATCGTATTCCTCCCCAGCAGCGTTTAAAAGGGGTTCCAAGAAGAATTCGCCATGTTGTGTTGTAAAAGTTCCAATCTATAAGGGGGGGAAAAGCCAGGAGATGTCACTGGTACAAAACATGCACGTGCATGTGTGCATATTCTACTGTACGCGTGTCTGTTTATTTCACAGTTTCATTTACACAGGTTGTGGTCTCTTTGCAGTCACTCGGTCCTAGCCTCTGGCACCAGGGTTCACATTATTTCCATGCTTTTAAATAAGCTCTTTTGACAGGTGTGTATGGAAAGAACATGCTGATTGAAAAGGCAACAGAATATCCGTAACTGCTTTCATGTCAGTTATTGTTGAAGTTTAAGCCCTGAGAATCTCATTCCGTGACAATGAAGGCGAGTTTTGAAACATTTTAAGTCTTTTGCATGATACATTTATCAGGGCGCTGTTGCAATTCAGTAAACCGTTTCACACATTTATGCACAGGTTATTAGGTAAGCTGTAAGTGTCAAAATGCGTTTTTCCCCGAAAACCCTGACACTGGGAAGAGTGACATCATCATACGCGGACCAAGCTGCTGACAGAGGAATGCTAATATTGATTTGGCAGCTCGGTCCCTCACAAAGCTTCTTAGCTCACTCAGCCATGAGGCGCACTGGTGTTTGCATGGTAATTTCATGCGCACACTTAAACAGGATATTGGAGGCTGGAATGTTATCTTTAAGGCAGCATTACGCCATAAACATCCCAGAGTGATGGACATTTGACAATGGAAAAGATACAACTCGGACGTGGAAAACAAGTACAAACTGGAACTGCACTTTTCCTCCCTACTTTTCAAAAAGTGAGGGATTAGATCCCCTGCAGGTTTACACTATAGCTCCTGAAAAAGGTTAAAGGCACTCAGTTCTACAGTTAGGTATTTGGAAAGTGGCACAATTTGTGTAATTTTTGCCTTTGTATGACATTCAATTCAAATCAAGATGTGAAGGCGGTTTCACGGCCAAGTGGGACCTGTTTCCTCGTCGTTCCACGACAAATTTAGCAGATAAAAATTCTGGAGTTGATTCCAAGTGTTGCACTTTCATTACTTAGGTGTTAACTGGAACTATGTGAAGGTCAAAGAGATATCAGTTTAGGTGAATGAGGCCCTCATTAGGCTGAAAAAAAAACCTATTAAAGAGATAACAAAAACTTTAAGAGAGGTTAAATCAACACTCTGCTACATTCTTTTAAAAAAAGGGAATGCACCAGCCAGCTCAGCAACACCAGAAGGACTAGAAGACAAGGCTATGTTATGGTATGGGCAACTATCACTGTCAACAGAACAAGTTTGCCGGTGTTTATTGATAATGTGACTTATTCCACCAGTGTATGAATGTGAGAGTGAATGAATAGTGGTATTGTAAAGCGCTTTGGGTGCCTAGAAAAGCGCTATATAAATCCAATCCATTATTATTATTATTATTATTATTGAGATAATCAGCAGGATAAATTGTGAAGTGTACATGTGCTATACTTTCTGCTCAGGTTCAGCCAAACACTTCAAAACAGATCAGACAGTGCTAATAGTTAAATGAACCAAAGCATACTGCTAAGATAACTTTGTCAACTCAACTTTCTGAAGACAAAGCTGAAGGCAAAGAGACACACAAGCAAGCAGCAATCTAAGGTGGCTTACAGTAAAGGCCTAACAGAGATTTCAGGCAGTCTAGAACCCATCAAAGTATGAAAAACAGTCCTGATATTTAAAATTATCCAAATCAGTGTGAGCCTCTGAAAATAAGGAAGGGGTGTATAAAAGTGGCTGTAATTCCTGAAAAGTTAATGCAATAATTTTGCTTAATCGCTTAAATAAAAGCTGAGAGTCTGGACTTCAATCACATATTAATTCTTTTATTTAGAATAACTATGCCATGTTCCAAAAACATATGGATGTGGGTTCAGTGCAAAAGTGTCAAAACTTTCATAAACAATGCACAGGATAGAAACGCCTTCACTTGTTGAAGCACCCCCCCCCCCCCTCTGCCCTGGATCAGTACTGGTTCTTCAGTTCTGAGAAGCCAGTGAAACGAAATAGAAGTAGTTTTCAAATCCAGCGGGGAACTTTGAGAGAAGACAGCATGAACGGATGCATTTGTATGAATGATTTCGAGATGATGTGACTCTTTTTTTTTTAAGTCCTAAAGTCCACCAATCACTCATCATAGACACAAAACATGCTGTGACAACAACTCGCCAGAGAAGCTGATACTGAATAAACAGTGTTCATGAAATGGTCTTTGCAGTCAAAATAAGAGTCAATCCACTCAAGCATACACGACTACATTTTCTTACATTTACACGGTCGAGTAAAAAACAAATTTATGTGGCTAAAACGCATCAGGAATTATCCACTGCAGAGAACGTTTCCCTTTGTGTTTCAAAAAAATGATCACTGAATAACAGTCAGATATTACTTCATTCTTGACCTTGGAACTACAAAAAAAGCACAAGGTTCATTTGGTACATGCTCTGGTTCATTTCGGTGCACATCTTGAGCAGATGGAGATTACTCTGTTGTCATCAAACTGTCGATGTAATGTCCTCTTTGTTCACAGCAGGCTCAAAACATTCGCTTTCGTCTCATCTGGTTGTGAAAATAAAACTCTGTTTAAATATGCCTGATCAACATAGAAGTACTGCAGCCTTTTTCAAACCATTGCAGTCATAATCTAAATATAATGAATGATTTATACAATGCAAAAATTGGTAGATGTTTGCCGGTGTCTTGTAAATCACTGTCTATGGTGAATTAACTTCAATTAGGTAATTACGGGTGATCCAGTCTAAAGTTTCGTGTAGTGTTAACAGAAAGCTGAACAGATAAATGCTCCCTTTAGTCAGCGGAGAGGAAGAGATTCAGGGTTTCCCAGCATTAGCTCAGCAGCAAATCTGACAAAGGTTTGGGCAGACACAATGGCTGCTGTTCAGTACTGGGTGCTGAACTGGACCTTACAACTGAGAGACCCCTTTTTGAAGCGAGGTCACATTCATGACATGAGTGGACCGACTGCTGGCACACAGCTCTATTATGAAATCTCTCAAAGACACTATGATTTTCTGTGGCTGCAGACACCTGCAGTCTTAAATATCTTACGGCATAAAGGTGCCGTGAACCTGATCTTTGTGCAGAGCTGCTTCATTCTGTGCTGGAAGTAAAACAGATGCATTTGTCAGAACAGCCTGACTTAACCTACACTTCTATTATGTGAGTGGACTGAAAGACCCAGCTTCTCAAGGAATCCAAATTTCCCACGGTGTGAGCAATCTTTAAGTCTCCTCCGCAACCTTCATTGGCAGCTGTCTTCTCTTCGGGGCATTTCTCCTCTTTTCTGCCCTTCATGACTCCCTTTGAAAAGGCCAAAAGCTCCTCAACCCTGCCTCCCCCAAGCTCTCCTCAATTGCCCCCCGGTGATAGCTTTGAGCAACATTGGACGAAAGGGGAAACTGCTTTTTCCAGAATGACCCCTTTGTTTTAGGGCCTAATTATTCCTTAATGACCTCATCTCAACAAAATGTGCCTGGGCCATTAAGCCCCAGTGATCAGACACGGAAACATTTATGACCCAATAGCCTCTGGTGGTGTGTCCATTGTCCTGTCATTCTCAATGAGTGATGTTGCAAGGAAACAAGACGGTTTGTTGAAAAAAAAGGATGCACACATGTTTGTATAAGTGAGTCATATATCAGAGAGGGCAATTAAAGGCTGGCCTGATAAATGGAGAACACCTTTTGTCTTAAATTGGTGAATAACAAGAAAAACACTCTATTTGACCTTATTTTATTTTTGATAGCTACACTGCTGTGAGTCAATTCTTGCAAAGTGATAATACAAAGATTTATGTTTTTTAACTGAATGTGCAAATAACTATATGACATGCTATTCTCCTGCTGTACATCTAAAATAAGGATAACCATCACTGATAATGGCCTAGAGCAGGAGGAAGGCTTTTGAGGCTATGGTCAGTCTATCTGTCCACTCTAACAACCCCTGCTCTCCCACCCTGCCCCATCCCCAGGCACAGTCTATGCCAGAATCCGCCTGGCGCGACTAAGGTCAACCCCCTGCCCCTGTACCAGTAACCTTATGTGACCCATGAAGTCATCGCTGTCAACAGTTATCAGATTCCCTCACATTGGAGTCAGCAAACTAAATGACTCTGGCATCAGGCGTCCGATATTACACATAAGTCCTATAAACCCCCTTATTACCCACTTATTCCATTACACCCCTATAAAGTTGGCAGGGGAAAAAAATGTGATACATTTTCATCAATGAGCATCTTCTTTCTTCTGTCAATTAATGAACATGCCTCTTTAGGCTATGAAGAGTGACCACAAGAGAAGCGAGTTCCAGGAACTACATGGTGGCATCTTCAAAAGACCTATTTGTCTATGGGTCAAACTTATGATGATTTGAGTATCATATTATAAACATTAAAGAAGCTGGAACAAGGAAATGTTCTGCATTTTTATTCATAAAATTAAAAACTGGACTGCTTCAAAATTGGGTTGTCAAACATAAGGCCTGGGCCAAAAATCGGCCCAAAGAATGTAAATAGACTTTGAACTTTTAACTGTATTTTTATAACTTTTACAGCTTTTCCAGTTGATTAAGTCCCCCCTCCTCCCCACTGCCATTCATACTAAAACAAAGTAATTAACTATTAGTTAATTGACAGAAAAGCGCTTCCTTTTCCACTATCTACTACAAAGTTGCGGGGGGGGGGGGGGGGGGGGGGGTTTACATCCATAGTAAAAAACAAACAAACAAACACCTAATATTTTTTGTCAATGAACAAAAACATAACATTTTATGAATACAGGACATTCTGGGCAATGAACTAGCAGAACTTTTGACACGTTTATCATGTCATTTCATTGGTCCAGTGCACTTAAAATCAGTGTGGGCTGTATATGGCCTGTAAAATGAGTTTGGCATCTCTGTTTCACAAGCACGAGCATGACACCAAATAACTAATAATCCATTTCTGTGTGAAAATCCTCTATGACCACATCAGGGTTTTAGTGTGTTTGCAGACGGACACTTCAACAGAGTGGCTTGTTGTCAAATCAGCCCCAATCCCAACCATAACAACCAGCCCTCACATCCATCCCACCCCACCATCCCCACAGGCACAAAGGTGCAGGGCTTCCCATTGTCACTAGTCCAGTAACACTTGCTCTCGATCCACACTTACACACATGACTTGAGCTGTGGGCTGTGCGTGCGTGGATGGAATTCGTTTAAATGGAAGAAAGCATGTCAGAGTGATTAAAGCTTCCCAAAAAAGAAGCTTGAAGATAGCGGAGTGGAAACCAAGTACTCACCAGACCAGTGCACAGGCTGAAGACGGCAGGGTACTCGCGCTTGGCGTTGACGTGTCCACGGAAAAAGCAGTGGCGCATATCGCCGGGGTCAGTGGACTGGGAGTCCGTGTCGTTGCTCTGCTCCTCTCCCAAGTGTGTCACCGTGTAAGAGGGCGCGATAAAGCTGGAGTCTGCGGTTAGATTGAGATGAAAGCGTTCCCCGAAAGCATCAATCCTGTAGTGAAGCCGTAAACCGGACAGGTCATTGTTTAAACTCCGCCGTCTCCTTCTGTAGTGCAGTTTGTGGGGGAACGACTCTCCGAAGTCATTCACACGTAGCGGCTTGACGATTTCATACGATGACAGCTGCTTGATGAAGCTTTCTGCTCAAAAAAAAGTCAGAGAAAGTTGGAAGTGAGAGACAAAGCAATGGTAACAAACAGCCTAGAGCCTGTGTAACAGACTAAATGCAGATGCAGGGTGACAAGCCTACCGCACGCCGGGAATCATGCTCAATCACCGTTAATAATGTTGAAACACATTTCAGCAGTATCACTTCATCGTACTCGCAAGCCAAAAGAAAACACTACCTTGTTTCGGATGCAACTGGTATTGCAGAGTCTCCCGGACAAAAGCTGACAGATGACACATTAGTCCAACCAGCCAGATTGCAAACTGCATGATTCCCTCCGCAAAGAAACCCGGGCTGTCGTCTCCAAGGCAGTACCCTCAATCTCTCTCCGAGCGGCTCCCCCTCTGCCTCTCCTTTCCCCCCGGCTTGTCAGCAGCAGGTCGTGGGATCCGTGGACGCTCTCTGCAGCGCAAGTCTTGCAAAGTGCACTGGCTTCATCGCATTGCTCAACATGCATCCACTACCCTCTATAAAGGCGAACTATTTATGACACATTCATCCCCCCCCCCCCAACTCGGAAAAAAGTGCTGCCTAATGTTAATTGCAGTCTATACTGAAAGGAGGGATCAGTGCCAAGTAAGCTTTCCCTTAGCCATCCCTAGAACACCCCGTGCACCCTAAGCACTCACCAACTGCGAAGCAACGCCCCTACAATCTCGAGCCAATAGTGAGTGTGCCTCGGCCACCACACAAGGTACAAGCTGGAGTGTTGCAGTGCTGAGACCGGTCATGTTGCACAAAATCAGCCAAAACAGTAAAACGAAGTGAAAGTCCGGTGATTTCTGTTTGTTTTCAGCCGTGATTCTTGCTATGATTCTAGCTTTGTCACTCTCACACACACAAAGGCACACTCTGAGGAAAGCCACACTTTGAAGCTGTGCCATGCAGCACTAAATTTCCTTGATTCTATATTAGGCTGTTATTAAAAAGAGTTGTGATGTAACTGAGATGCCAAACAATGAAGTCATATTGGATTTACAGAATAGGCTTCAAACCTAGACTGTTATACTGGCTAGGTCAGCATGGTAGCAGATAATAATATATAGATTTTATGGCACACACACATAGGAAGAAGCATATAAAGGCTGGTCTTAATGCATTCACAAACCATTTTTGCATTAAAAAAATGCTTTAAGGAATAGTTTATATCAATCTGTATTGCGCTGTTCAATGAACTCCAAGCCCTCTGCATGTAGCTATGTGGAAAAGAATGAGGTAAGAAAACCCCGGCACACTGCAGAGCAGGTATCAGGGGCAACAGATATTCAACAAAATAAGTCAGATACAGCATGAACAGACGACCAGATGTGGGTTGCAAAGTGGCTGTGTGCAGGCTAAAGCACCCTGAACAGTAGGCCCCATATGAAATGAGCTGGACCGTTAGCTGATGAGGACTGGCATTGAGATCAGCTGATATGCAAGGACTGGCAGAGCTCGACTTGAACGCCTGCCTGAACTAACTTCATGCTTCATATTGTTGTTTCTCAGCTGCCAAATGTCAGCGAGTACTGAGAAACACCCAGCAGTCAGCTGGTTTTCCTGGGAGTTCAAGAGTTTGTGTTGCTGCTGATCAGAAAAAATCAACCATTAAAGAGAAACCTCATCCTGGCTGCTGGTTAAAACTGAAATATCTTATTTTATCTAATGATATGCAAAGAATGTGATATATGTGTGTTTAACAGAGCCTTGACTGAATTAGATCCAACAACAAAAGTAATTAGTTAGTAATAAAAAAAGCTTAGCAAGTTTAAAGTAAAAGAGTAAATAGTTATATTTTAATTAACTTGCAAAAAATAACACTTTTTAAAGAGTACTTATTAGGGGAAAATGTCAATATTAACACATATTGGACAATACGTGAGATATTGTAACTTACACATTGATATTATTAGCATCTAAAACGATTTAGTCTCAGGTGGAATAAAATAGACTATACTGTGTTGACTGACACTTTCAACATTACTAACCTTTGCTTAAACTGCCAGAGATGGTCAGTGACTCGTTGTACCTATTAGCATCATTTGTCTATGGGGAGAACAAAATATTCAAATGAGAACAGTCAGAACTTACTGTGGATAATTATGAATAGACAAACAAATTACAGTATGAGTCAGATCATTAAGTTATTATTGTTGCTGACAGGTAAGAGAAATCAAGTGAAAGTAATGTGATATCTGATGTAATGAATTTAATGAAGTTAGATTTTAGTTGACTGAACAGCACGTTATGGAGCTGCAAACTCATCCTGATAAACTAGGAACTTAGTGTGTACAGCTTCTTACATGTTCCATGGTATCAGCAGCACTGTCTGCACCAGTAAAAATGTGTAATACTACCATTTTAGTACCAACTTCAAGATATGTTGAGGAGGTAATTTAGCCTTTAAATCAGCTGTGCTGGATCAAGGACACATCTAAAACCTGCAGGACACCGCCCTCGAGGCCTGGCCTTGGACACCCCTGATGTAGGACAATCAGTCAATCAATTATACATACTCTTGATCTTAACTCGTTATGTGTATAAAGCACATCTGTCCACAGAATCAATTTCTTTTATTCCAAGCTCTTCACCACCATGGCCAAGACCAAAGACACCAGGGACAAGATTAAAGACCTATTAGGGTAACTGTTGCTATTATTATTTGAAAATGAAAGACAAATAAAATGACCAGCTATTGACCAGGAGCTCCGTGTAAGATCTTACCTCATGATCATGAGAAAGGTGGTGGCGGCCTGTTACGATCCGGCTCAAAAGCCGCAACATAAATATGGAGACGGCCTAGAGGTTAGCGACCGTAACACAGCCCAAAACTATGGATTGTCGTGGGAGCTTTTAATGTTCTGTTGGAACCACAGTCACCACCATTTGTCAGCGATCTGTTGAGGGCCGTGTGTCACTCTCAGCCAGATCACTGAAGATAGGTTGTGGATGGATCCAGGGGATTTAGGGGTGGTTGTAGCTCAGGAAGCAGAGCAGGTCATCCACTAATTAGAAGCTTGTCAGTTTGATGCCAAACATCCCTGGGCAAAATATTAACCCCAAGTTAAGTCCCATAACAGTGTGAACGTGTGTGTGAATGTTAGATAGAAAGTACTTAAACTCAGAAAAAGATGCTTGTTTGAACTGGTGTGAATGGGTGAATGGGGCATGTTATATAAAGAACTTTGAGCACTCAGGTAGAGTAGGAAAGCGCCATATAAGAACCAGTCCATTTACCATTTTCCAGGATGACAATGACCAAAAATATACCTACAGTGCTACAAAGGATTAGCTAAAGAAGAAGCACACAAAGGTCATGGAGTGGCTGAGTCACTCTCCAGACCTCAGTGCTATAGAAAATCTGCGTAGGACCGGAAGCTTTAAGTTACCAAGTGACAGCCAGAAACCTAAAGGATTTGGAGAGTTTCTTTAAGAGGAGTGGGCCAAATCCCTCCTGAGATGTTACAAACCTGGTGACCAACTACAAGAAATGTCTTACAATTGCGCTCCCTGCTAGAGTTTCTCCACCAAGTCCTAATTTTGCTTGATGATCAAACATTTATTCATTCAATGATATGTAAATCACTTTACTGTATAATAATTAAGTAACGTGTATGTGTGTTTTTTGTTTTGAATTTTTGGTTGATATTCTGTCTCTCGCCATTAAAATGAAGCTACCATAAAAATTAGAGACTATTTAGTTACAACTGGTGAGAAAAGCACTGAGGAAATCAAAGCACAAAATAATGAGGACAGAAGGCATTAAGAACCATTCTTCACTGTCATCTATTGGAGGAAGTGGATTTCCTTGGCTGTGAAGCGGCCAGCTTCTCGTTAATCATTTGGGCACGTAAAGTGTTCCACAAAGTTGATGGATGTGTGAAAGAAATCTTGTCCTTTGAAGACTGATGTCACAGCATTGTTAGTAATTAGACGCAGTGGTCTCACCGGAAACACTTTCGGATACCAAAAGCTCTTTCTTTGACACAAAACATCTAGTCTTCAAGTCACAGCTATTACTTTTTGAAGTCTCTCTGACTCTTCTCTTTCCCTCTCTTCCAAGAGCTTTTATTTCATCGACACATATCTGCTAACAGAGCGGCGGTGTGGCCGGCGGTAGGCCAAACAGAGGTTTGCCATAGCTTTGCATTGCATAATTTTTCATATATTGCGATAAATGTTAAGTAGAAAGAACTATACGCCTCAGAAATTGCTCTTAACAGTCAGTCCAGGCTTCTGTTAAATATGTAAGCATCTCAGATGATGAAACTTTTTGAAATAAACTTAGACAAAAGAATGAAACAAGACCAAGAATGCATCTGCAAACAGGGTCAAACTTCTCAATAAAAATGCAGGATTCGCACATTCCAGTTCCTAAAAGCTGACAATATTTTAAAAGAATAGTTACTCAGTGTTGAAGTCAGGCTGTCTAATCTGATTATGAATTTCAACCTTCTGGGATGAAGTTATTGTTCTTTTCAGTAAAAAAAATCTCCCCACTGTAACTCCTCTGATGCCTCCCTGATGTGTTATTCATTCACTCTTCAAACCTCCTGTGAGGCTTTTCAGTCCTCTTGTCCAGTGTCCCAGCTCTTTCACTGGGTATGTGCAAAAAAGAACAGAGTTTGAGACAAACCGGTTATGGCAAGAAAAGCAGATTTACATAGTGACAGAAGAAACAAATTCTCTTATGAAATATTTGAAATGTTCAGCTTTAAAGCCACATAAAAAAAACCCTCATTTGGTGCTTAAATCTTCTATTTTTCCTAATTATATGTTTCAATTTTAGGGGGAAAGAAAAGACTGAGCTTAATTCTATGACGAGAACGATAAGTCCCAGATGTGCAGCTTTCTTATACTGCAACAACCGCTGTATGGCACACAGGTGCCAGTGCCTCTAGCTATCACTTTAACACCTCTTCATCCGCCCATCCACAAACCAGCTTTTATAATCTATGGTGCATTTTAGAGTTAGCCACATGCCTGCACTAAATAGCTTGTTTAGGTTTAGTCTAGCTACTCATGTGCTTGTTATTCCAGACAGATGTTTTGGCTAAACATCTGCAATATCTGCGTAGTTTCCCAGATATTGCAGGGTCTGCTCAAAATCTGCACGTGTCAGTTCTCTGTTGTAATCATCTACACATTTGTACATCTATACCATCTTTCTTATGTGAATTATTTATTGTGAAGAGTAATTTTCATAAAAATGCATCAAACGAGGTTGGCTCTTGATACCCTGACTGTTGCTTGCAGTGTGAAAAAGTTCTGGTTAGGAGTTTGCTGGTAATTATTTATTGTTTATTATCGGGTTTTTTTTTAATGTGAATCATTATTATTATAATATGTTTTTTATGGGTTGTATTGCTTGTTTGGTCTCTGGCCTCAGTCTACCTTTTGGAGGTTTATGCATACAGTTAAGTGATTGATAATGACCAAGAATGACCTTGATTTAGGTTATAAAAAAAAATAAGGTAAAAATTGTGTAAGATTCACTGCCATCTAAATATTTCACCCCCTTTCCAAGTGTCTACCCAGTAAAACAAATAGTCATTGAATGATTTGCCTCTTTATACATGTCAATGCTTCTTGTTTCTTCCCTTGGTCATTCATTTTCTGTACCAAGTATTTTGTTCTGACACTGATTTATGTCTTTAATTATTTTGCCCTCGGAGGCCTAAACCTCGTTTCTCTTTTCTCATCTGATCAATTTCTGTAATTTCAGACCTTCCTTTAGAATAAAATGACTTGGTCTACATAATAATTTAGTGATCAGCTTAACAGTATAGGTTCAGGTTCTTGGAAAAACACTGGATCTATGCTAATGGTCATCAAACCAGGTCTTGATTGATATATTCTGAGGTGGCAAAATTCACCATTTGCTACAGGGGAAGTTGTCAAATACTGTTTTTATAGGGAAATGAATGCAGCAGCACGATCCTGTCTTTTTTTCTTCAAAATAATCTAATTTTTATTCAAAGGTACATGTGGGTCAATATACATTGACAAAATAAATGAGTGACACATACAGATGAATACATGGCTAAAACAAAAACATAAAATCTTTCGGTAAACTGAATTAATAATGAAAAAATGACACTGGTGTACTCAGCACATTTGGAGCTCTGCAAGAATCCTTACACCGTACAAAGTACTTCTTAGTTAAAGTGTACACTAAACAAAGAAAGCAGTGGAAGCTCACCAACATGTCAGGTGATTTATCAACCAGTCTGAACTTCCCTCCCCTCTCTGCTGTACCCCAAACTTAAGCAAAGCCTAAGCTCGAAAGCTGAAGCAGTTCCAGAGCTGCTCTGCCTCTCATGGGTCGCTGGTTTTGAACTCTGCAGTCATAACAGTGATCTATACCTCCTGATACACATCGGGGCCTTGCCTCAACCAGCCTCTTCTCGTGGTGTTGCAAAATCTTCTTTATTTGACACATATTTGCACATGTACGTGTGTCAAGTGCAAAGATTGTAACATGACAACAGAGAATCATTCCTCCCAGGGGGGTAATGGATTGTTGACCATAAATTTCTCCATGACCGTCCACAGAATCCTTTATTGTTGTGCAGTGTTGCAATGTCTGCTGTTGCACTGCATGCGTATAATGAACTCTTATCACTGTACTATAATTAACCCCTGGAGGATCTTAGAAAAATGCATACACTATTGGTCTTAGAGCCACAAATCGACCCAAGACCCTCCAGGGGTTAATATGGCGATACTCAATCAGCTCAGAGGAAAATTCAATAAAAAAGTCACTGGGAGGTGGATAGGGGAGTTACTGTGTCCCTCAAAGAGTTAGCATAACACACTGACAAAGCAATCCCCGGTCTGCGACCATTCAGGTGGTTCTCATGGTGCATTGATCAAGAAGCTCATCCACCTGACTGCTTGCACTACAGATTAGCGCCCCCACCCCATTTCCTCAACGCAGCTTCATAAGATGCTGAATTCTTAGTTGTTTAAACACAGCAGTCTGTCAACCTTTTCCATACTCCCATTGAGTGAGGCACTGTCTGCCTCAGCTCTGCAGACAGCTACAGTGGGGCAAAAAAGTATTTAGTCAGCCACCGATTGTGTAAGTTCCCCCACCTAAAATGATGACAGAGGTCAGTAATTTGCACCAGAGGTACACTTCAACTGTGAGAGACAGAATGTGAAAAAAAAATCCATGAATTCACATGGTAGGATTTGTAAAGAATTTATTCGTAAATCAGGGTGGAAAATAAGTATTTGGTCAATAACAAAAATACAACTCAATACTTTGTAACATAACCTTTGTTGGCAATAACAGAGGTCAAACGTTTACTATAGGTCTTTACCAGGTTTGCACACACAGTAGCTGGTATTTTGGCCCATTCCTCCATGCAGATCTTCTCGAGAGCAGTGATGTTTTGGGGCTGTCGCCGAGCAACACGGACTTTCAACTCCCGCCACAGATTTTCTATGGGGTTGAGGTCTGGAGACTGGCTAGGCCACTCCAGGACTTTCAAATGCTTCTTACGGAGCCACTCCTTTGTTGCCCGGGCGGTGTTTTTTGGATCATTGTCATGTTGGAAGACCCGGCCTCGTTTCATCTTCAAAGTTCTCACTGATGGAAGGAGGTTTTGGCTCAAAATCTCACGATACATGGCCCCATTCATTCTGTCCTTAACACGGATCAGTCGTCCTGTCCCCTTGGCAGAAAAACAGCCCCATAGCATGATGTTTCCACCCCCGTGCTTCACAGTAGGTATGGTGTTCTTGGGATGCAACTCAGTATTCTTCTTCCTCCAAACACGACGAGTTGAGTTTATACCAAAAAGTTCTACTTTGGTTTCATCTGACCACATGACATTCTCCCAATCCTCTGCTGTATCATCCATGTGCTCTCTGGCAAACTTCAGACGGGCCTGGACATGCACTGGCTTCAGCAGCGGAACACGTCTGGCACTGCGGGATTTGATTCCCTGCCGTTGTAGTGTGTTACTGATGGTGACCTTTGTTACTTTGGTCCCAGCTCTCTGCAGGTCATTCACCAGGTCCCCCCGTGTGGTTCTGGGATCTTTGCTCACCGTTCTCATGATCATTTTGTCCCCACGGGATGAGATCTTGCGTGGAGCCCCAGATCGTGGGAGATTATCAGTGGTCTTGTATGTCTTCCATTTTCTGATGATTGCTCCCACAGTTGATTTTTTTTACACCAAGCTGCTTGCCTATTGTAGATTCACTCTTCCCAGTCTGGTGCAGGTCTACAATACTTTTACTGGTGTCCTTCGAGAGCTCTTTGGTCTTGGCCATGGCGGAGTTTGGAGTCTGACTGTTTGAGGCTGTGGACAGGTGTCTTTTATACAGATGATGAGTTCAAAGAGGTGCCATTCATGCAGGTAACGAGTGGGGGACAGAAAAGCGTCTTACAGAAGACGTTACAGGTCTGTGAGAGCCAGAGATTTTCCATGTTTGAGGTGACCAAATACTTATTTTCCACCCTAATTTACAAATAAATTCTTTACAAATCCTACCATGTGGATTCATGGATTTTTTTTTTCACATTCTGTCTCTCACAGTTGAAGTGTACCTCTGGTGCAAATTACTGACCTCTGTCATCATTTTAGGTGGGGGAACTTGCACAATCGGTGGCTGACTAAATACTTTTTTGCCCCACTGTATAAAACAATGTTAAAGTACACTCTGTCACCCATCTCCTGAGGGCTGATGAATTATCTTATTATGCCAAAAAAACAAACAAACCCAAAAAGAATTCTTCGTTGCTGAAATAAATCAGACAGCAAAGGCTTTAATTTCACATTATTGCAATGGTTGAAAAGCCAAATGAGTGAAAACATGGTGAATTCTTGCTGTTTTACAAGTACAAATTTTGTATTTAGATGTCCTCTTTTCATGGTTGGGACACTGTGTTTATAACTCTGCTGAGCTCATTACATGACAAGCAAAGGCCTAACAAGGAAGGCTTGGACTGCACTGTACAAGGAAACAATCAGCCTAATTCCAGTTCCAGTCTCTGACTTCTTAACACTCTTTTTCCATTAATAGAAAGTGTCTGCTTCCGCACTCTAGCTCCACTGACTAGTAAAGGGGTTAAGCAAACAGAAGTGAGACAAAGCATGTGTCTTTAAATTAGGAGAAGGTTGCTGTCAAGGTTAAGGTCTGCTGCCATAAAGGCCAAATTTAATTCCTCACATGATTGTATCAATTACGCTAAAATGAGAAGGCAAATCATACAGCTGAGTGAAGCGAGATCATGTTTAATGGCGAAATTGACTTTCAGACACCAGGGATGTGTCACTATACTGCAAAAAGACATCACACTAATAAATGTAATGGAGAACAGATGATGATCTAAACAGAAGGCATTCGACCGTTTCACACCCGTGGTGTCCGGTGTGGCCATGCTCTCAACATGACACTTGCGACACGGGTCATGTGACTGTCTTTCTGATTAAATTTCACCGAGAAATGTATTCCCTTTTTTGCACTTGTCAACAGGCAATCGTGCATCCACACCCCTCAATAAAAATAGTGGGTGTTGATTTCTTTTGACAGCTGGCCACACTAGTGTTGATTTATTTTATTCCTGAAAAATGTCTTTGTCCGCTGTGGCATATGGAAATAGCATGAATGTGTTGATATGATGCGGTCAATTAAATCAAACTCAGCTATTTAACCCTTGTTGTTTGATTAGTGGGAAAGAACTAGCATTTTAGCATCAACCGCTAACATTTACCGCAGCCATCAATCTGCCATCTGATACCATACCATGACCGAATGCCACACTGTTCACCAGTAACCATCGTGTTTTTCTTAAAATATGACTGGGATGCTAAATCCTGACCATTCCAACTGCAGAGGGTAATTTACAGAGTACAATCCCCATGGGCCACAGACAGGACAACTGCTCTAC
Organism: Copadichromis virginalis; assembly: GCF_057382275.1. NCBI lineage: Eukaryota > Metazoa > Chordata > Actinopteri > Cichliformes > Cichlidae > Copadichromis > Copadichromis virginalis. The sequence continues at coordinate 18,474,693 of NC_140624.1, forward strand.
TATTTGTGACCAGCAACCAAAATAACAGTGAGGTTGGGGTGAAAATAGATAACATGCCAGGCCTGGAGGTTCTCCACTTCCATTATAAACAGTCAAAAGCTGAACCTGCCTTTGGAAAAAAAAACTGTCATGTTAGACAAGAAAAAAATGGGAGGATGAGAGAAGACTGACTGGCAAAATAAATACATTAACATACACTACATTAAGAAGATTGCACGCTTGCTTCAGTGCTCTATTGTCTTAATGACAGGAAACTGGATACTTGCCAAGTCCAGTTTGGATTTGGGAGACAGACACCTTTTCAGCAAAGCTTATAGCCAAGGCCAGATCAAGGAAGCCTTAAACATCCCTTATTTATGCTGCTATAAGCTCAGGCTGTTGGGGGATTTCCCATGTAGTGAGCACATCTCCTCCTCTTTCCTGTGTGTATTTTTCTGTGTTTTTTTATGCCACTCTTGCATGACGTGAATTTATGTTTTCTGTCTCCTATATTTTATGAAATTTAAATGAATTTAATAAAGTTGAATTAACAGCACCAATGTGGCAAATAAACTGTTCAGACAGAGCAAAAACTGCTCAGCAACACCAAAAGGCCAAAAAAGATCAAAGAAGACCCTAAAGGGTATGATGACAGAATTATTTCCATGGTTAACATCCAAGTCAGGAACAAGCTTGAGAAGGTAGGCGTCATTTTCACAGTCTAGACTCAAGAAACAACTTCATGAAAATACATAGGATTACCACAAAGTGCAAGCATAGCACATCATCTGTCAAAGGGGGTGAAAGAAATGTCATGAATTGGGCATGTATGGCTGCCCGTGGACCTGGGCAACTAGTGTTTATTGATGATGTGACTGCTGACAGAATCAGCAGGTTGAGTTGTGAAGTGTAGAGCGACTGTGCTCTCTGTTCAGATTCACCAAAATGCTGCAAAACTGATCAGGCAGTCCTGCACAGTGCAAATGAATAATGACCCAAAGCACTGCAAAAACAACCCAAGAGTTTCTCAAGACAAAGAAATGGGATATTCTTCATTGATGACCAAACAGAGCATGCTTTCAGTTATTAGATACAAAACATAATGCAGAAAGACCCAAAAATAAGCAGCAATGAAGTCTGATGTAGTAAAGAGAGAAAGCGGATATTCATAGTTGTGGCATTGATTGTCCATAAGTGGTGTTTTAGGGTTTGTCAATGTTAATGCAAAGAAAGCTTTGTTTTTGTCAGATTTGCCTCTGGTCTGCCTCACATTCCCAGTCGTCTTCATTTATGAACAGTAAATGTAATTAATGGGATTTATCATTTATTTATTCAGTGCAAACAAACAGATCTAATATTGTTGCGGTGGTGCTGGAGTTTATCCCAGATGACATGAAGCAAAATTCAGGTACTCCCTGAGAAGACCTACCTATCATACTTTATCATAGATCAAAGTTTTCATTAAATGTGTAATATAATTAAATATCTTCCAACCAGAAAATTTTAGTATTAGGGGATTTGTTGTTAAGCTTTATAAAATGAGAAAATGGAAAAGAAAAATACTCGCGATTAAAATTTAATTTGTACTGTTGGTAAGTCCAATCATTGATTTCAAATCATTTTCTTTCAGAAATAATACCAGTATTACTGAAGGCCACGAGTTGTACGTGAGACATGGCAAATCATTTGTAAGCTTTGACAGTGTCAGTCTGTCTAAAGCAGGGCTCATCCTTTTACACACCCGCTGAGCTCACTGTTATTCGGCACTCACACAAAGAATCACTTTGCTTTTCGCCTCATTTCATTCCCTCACAGAAGGATTAGGGCCTGAAGCATAAAAGTGTTGCACAGACATAAACACACATGCACGCATCTTTTTTTTTTTTTTAAACCTTCTTTCTCAGAGACCAAAAACTTATTTTAGTTTAGAGTAAGATACTGTTTCATTTAGCTAAATTCTTAAAACAATAGTTGGATGAAAAGAAAGACTAAATAAAAAGCAACAGCCACCAATCCATTGGTTTAGTCCATCATGCAGACTGGAAACATAAGTAAACAGCTCGCCAGGCTGTGTGCAAAAGACCCAAAATCCTACCGGCACCTCATTTATTTTGAAATTTAATCCCAATTTCTATAATCCCAGCTGAATTTCTGTCTCTGACTTAATCTCTAAGCTTAAAATGATATGGCATGAGCAAAGTTCAGAGCCAAACTGTTTATTATAAACATATCTTAACATCTTCTGTACTTCTCCTTATTTAGTTGTGAGGATCCGTTCCTTGAAACGCACACATACACTGTCTGCCTGAGTCGAATCTGTCAAACCGGGCTTTCACTGAGCCAATGTGTCCACTGATGAAGACCTGGTTCGTTCACAGTGAAAGATGGCAGCTTTTCGTGAGCCCAGGAACCTTACAGGCACAGATAGCCTGGTCTCTGAGATATTAGGAGGTCTAAAATTAGTGTTATCAAAATGCTTCACGATAAGAAAGCCTGAGAATTCACACTGCACACTGGTAGTCACTTTGCTCACAACCTTCTGCTGCTCTTTGAGTATCTCACACTGTGAGCGAGCAAGAGATAATGCGTTTTTACAGACAGACTGTTTAAATCTCGCTGAGAGTTCTCCATCAAGGAAGGCACCATATAGCACACAGGTCAACCTTACAGTTATGCACAATATAAGGATGCTATCAAGCTCAATAAAACTTTACCGGCACTAATAGCATTACAACCATGCACTAATATAACCTTGCGAGTGCCAAGTGGTCAAGTGTTTTCAAGCATTCAACACTCCACAGAAGTGAGCTTGAAGTTAAAACCCTCTGCTACCAATGGAGCGCACATTCATCACGTGTATCCAGTGTCTGAGACATTTGGCTATGTACCGACTTTACTATCTTAAATATTAATAGCATTAGATTCCCATTTTTTATTCATTTTATTGATATATTTTATTGAACATTTTTAAACACTGACTAAACTAAAACAAGTAAATCCAGTGAGAAAACCTAATGAACTCAAGCCAAAATTCAGCAACAAATAAGAAAAAACCCCAAAATATAATAACTCTGTCAATCACTTCCTCTCTTTTACACTGAGACTATCTATAGCCAAAAGAGAAAAAAAGGAAATGCCTTCAACACCTGGAAACTGTCCCCTTTTTGTACGTTATCTCGAAACACAAGTAGACAGCCAGTCTCCTTAGCTCATGGAATCATGTAATCTTAATGTGCATGTGCTTGCTTGTCTGTGTGCATGTTCGTGTGTGCGCTTTGTATGTGCCTCACTTCTCGCTACAACAAGGTTAAAATCGGATGTCAGATATTGTTTGCGACCTTCATCATATACACAACTTCAAAGCCCTTGAATCTGCAGATCGAATCTTGATTGCGCACAGCGCTCAGTTCTCCATGTGTTCATTTTAACTTGCAATTGTGTCAAGTATTCCCACGATTTGATGACAGATACATTTGGGCAAAAAACAAAACAAAACCCAGATACAAACGTGAAACTTTTGCAAATGCACAAAAGGACGTGGAACAATTGTTTCATAATGAGAAACTTTATTTTCCCTTTATTGAGCAAACTTAAGAGATCCAACATAATCCAAAACAGATAGCGGTGATTGAGCACATGAACACAAAACAATTTTATGATTACACATCAGTTACCTCCAACAGAACACAATATTCTGTCAGATGTGTGAGCGGTGAGCTTTAGCTTGGTCGTGACATCAGAGACACAAAAGAAAAACGCTCTGCATTCCCTTCTTTCCTTTCGCCACCCTTATCCATACTTCAAGTGGAAGAGAAAAGGTGAAGGGGGGGCAAAAGGGACTGGTTCAAATTCAAAACAGTGTAAATCCTATGGCATGAGTCCATGAAGCAGTCCTCTGGAGGAGGAGGATGGTGTTTGGGGGATTAGCCCCAGTACAGGTGGTCTTCATTTAGTCTTCTACCCCCATCAGGGGGCCTGTGAGCTGCTGTAAGAGCTCAGCACATGGTCATCACAGCTTCCATCCAGTTCTGATCTCCTCTCTACCCACTTCGACTATGTGCTTTATGGTGGTATCTACCTGAGCGTTGCAGCTCATAAAACATGGACCAAATCTGTATTAAGCATGATAGGAACCATGATGGACTGCGTTTTTTGTCATGTAGTCTGTGGTTTTGCAGCTGTGGGGTTAGACTATTACTGCAGAAAAGCAATAAAGGAAATATGAGTGGTACTTTTCATGGTTAATGATATGTTTTAGTAGAAACCTACTGCGTTTTTTTTTTTTAATGTAACTATAGACAGTTTCATATAGATTAATAACAAATGAAGTGAAGGAGAAGACGAACATGACAGCAATCAGAATAACAGCAATGTTAACAATGAACTGAAAAAGAGGCCAAACCCAGGTCAGACTTCATTATGAGTAGCCCACTATACCAGGTCTTGAAACCAGTCTTCCAGGTATTATCCCTGTGCTTGTTAGAGTCTGGAGTTGTGTAAACAGGTCTAAATGGCAGGGAAGTTGCTGAAGATCTGAGAGTACCTCTGATCAAAGGAACCTTTACATGCAGCCTGTGTCAGTGTTGTGCATTTCCCAGAGTGAGATGACAGACATAGATGTGTCTGGTGTGGTTCTTTCAGAACCTTCCTGTATTTCAACAGCCTCTGTTTGCTCAACACAAACCATGGAAAGCCCACTCACCTGCACCTATAGCTCATACAATACCTCACGTGAACTCGAGGCCACTACTGTATATGTCCTGAAAGACGCACAAATGCTGATATTTCTAAGAAACACTGTACACAGTTCTATACAATCTGTGAATTTTGAAAATACTCCACGTCAGCTAACTGCACACATGATGTGTTGATGGACAAATTCTCTGTTATAAATTTTTGTGAGTTAAGATGCCTTTTTCCTAGACGCCTCTTAAGCAAACAAAGAAATGGGAATAAAAAAAGAGGAAGGGTGAAAGAGACAGAGCTGATGGGGTTGGGAAGCTCAAGACAGCTTCCATGGTCAGCAAGAGCCTTCTTTTAAAATCCCCTTAACAAAAAATGTCTTTCCAGGAAGTCCAAACTCTGGACTGATTTTGCAGATTATTGTTCGAGGTGACACTGCATGAGAGCTCTTTTGGATCGGCTGCTTGCACGCAGTCCAATCCCGAGGTAAAGGGACCACCCATTAGCAGTGTCTGAAGAAATGCCCATTCAATTTCTGCTCCTATTCATAGACCTGCCTGTCTCTCTGGGCTTGCTCCTACACAGGGATTGTGTGACTGTGGGGTTGGGGGAGTGACAGAGTTTCTAAAAGCAGTGGTCTAGGGAATGAAGTCTGGTTGCTGTGAGCTGCCGAATAGGCCAGAACAAGTCGGAGTCGAGGGGTTTCCTGCTGCGGGAGAGCACAGCTTTGATTCACCATTCAGCGCCACAGTCGTGCCCCGAAACAACCGACAGCCGACACCCCGGGGGCCGGGCTCGGTGAGGGGAAAGGTTAGCGCATGTTGCGCATGGTGATGACAGTGACATTGACAATGATGCGAGGACAATGTGGCAGCAAGCAGCTGTGTGGGAGGTGACAGAGGGGTGAGGAGAGAGGTTGAATTTTGTTCTACTAACAAACTTGTTGGAGTGCTTGAGTGAAAAGAACAGACTTTCTTTAAGAAGTGTGTGTGCATAGAAGCTGTGTTTTTAAATTCTCTGTCTGTGTGTGCACACTGATGTGACTTTTTTGTATCTGTATAAGTATATACCTACCACTTGGTAATTAAAAAGTTCATTCAGTTCATTTGAAAAGGGTGTTTACGTCTGGCTCTGTCATTGTCCTAATAAGTGCTGTTGAGGTTAAAGGGCAGATCTGACACAGGCCTCGTGGCTCCAGCAGATACAATCAAGCCCACCTGAGTTCAGCTTCACACGTCTGCTTCATATTACCGTTGACCGCATCTGACAATGTGGCTCACATTATGGGATGCTCCACGGCGCTGCGGTGAGATCGGAAATTGATTCGGATAATGCGCATTAAAGGGAATGACCTAATTATTTGGCAATTCGTGAGCCACGCCAGCCTCTCAGAGATCACCTTTCGTATAGACCCCACTGATTGTTAGTACATTTTGCTGGGTGTCCCCTAAGAAAAATGAAATTTCCTTTGGGAGATTAACAAGCTTTTGTAAGGTTTCCTTCCCCTTCAACACTTGGCGTGAAGCCTAAATTACCCTGTAGGTTTGTGTTACAGCTCAAGCAGCTGAGCGCATAGCAGGCCAATCCGAACCCACTTTCACAATCAATAAGACATCAAGAAATGGTCTCAGGGAAAGAGAGAGGCTGAATGCTTGTTTATTCTGTCTTCCACCTACAGCACCAAGTGTCCCGTTATAGGAAATCCTCAAATCCTGAGATCAGATCATAAAAGTATCATTGGATATTAAGCTTTCCATTGCTATCGACCTTTTCTTACTTTGACTAAAGATATTTAACTGATCCAGTTCTTTTCATATTCTGCCACACTGTAACTACATGTTTCCTGGACTGCCATTGTAGTTTAAAGTGATGCTTAAATGCCCTGTTGTTTAAACAAAAACAGTTCTCCCACAGGACATGGACACAGTGTTGACAGGGAGGGTGACTGAGATTTTATCAGCAAACAAGTAGAAACAAGCCTCTACACACTGAGCTGACTTTTGCCATTAGAATAAAAAGATAGTAGATGCACAAAAATGCGCAACTGCATGAGCAGTTTGCACAAACACAGTGAATGCAGACAGCCTGTTCTTGCACCGCAGTAACACACTGCATGTAAACTGCATCGAAAAAGATGACCCGCAGCACCTCCACTTTGAGGATGACTTCAGTGAACCGGAGTACCAAAGGTCTGCGTCCAATTAAGTTGGAGGTTTTTTTGTTGTTTTTTTAATGATACGTACAAACTCGGCAGAAAAGTCTTCCCTTAATATTGCCAATCCCATCAGAGAAGAGGCTAAAAAACACAGAACACCGCTCTTCTCCTTGAGCTTGATGGGGCCCAGAGAAGGAGCCCCCAGAATGCTGATAACTCCCCCCACTATTCACCAGTACTCTCGGTTCATATTTTTGTGGAGGTCCATTGACTTTCTCCTTTTCAGTCTCCCTTTAATCCCTGGGTCTGTATCCTCAGTGGCTTTCTACAGAGGGGCTATTATTCGGGGCCTTATTACTACGCCCCTCGCGGCTTATCTCCTTCCTGGTGACAGTCTTTTCAAGCCTCTCCCTAATGACCTGGGGAAGCTCACATGCTCAACTTCCCAGGGCTGCGGGGCCTCGCTGATGTCAGAGGGGGTGGCCCCCATGCAGGGGCTCCTGGTGCTGCTAAAGAAGAAAAGAGAGAGAGAAAGAGAGGCAGGAAACAGTCCTGCCAAAGCCTCCATCACACATCTTTGCACCTACCCTCTACCTTATGTCACGTCACGCAGGTGGCCAAGGCAAACCTTATGTACAGGAGGATTCTCTGAAGTGACCCTCAGCTTCCCAGTCGTAGTGTCAGAGTCCATTCAGACTGTGAAGATGTGGTATCTGTGTTTATGATCCTCATCTTCAGTGTCAGAATCGCTTCATCATGATATGAGAAAAAGTGCTGTGAGGTTAAAGGATCCAGTTTAAAGGATCCAATCCTCCTGTTAATATTCAAAAGTGGTCTGCTGGCACAGACTATGTTACGTTCTGTATTCTCGAGCCTTGATTAAAAGTCCCCTAAAGCCAACCATTCATCTTTGTCACAACAAGCGAGGGGGGTTGAACTGCATGTATATGAGCGAACGTTTTCCATTCTCCCAACATTTTCTTTTCCCAAGTAAACCAAGACTGGAACTCCAGCTGGGACCTCGTGCTAAATTGGCTCGAACTCCATTCAGCATGTTCAAAACATTGCAGTAATATCACGCACGGAGGCTATTGAAGCACAGAAAGCTCCAGCCGTTTGTGGATCAGCTCGTTCATTCACATGTGATTTCAATTCACGCAAGTGCCACAGGACTCAGTGAGGAGGAATGATCCCTCTTTTAGGTGATTGTGAGCGAACATGGTATCCTACTGGTGTACCTTTTAATTATTATCCCCCCCCCTGCCTTTTTCCTTGTTAAACCTCATGGTGTCTTTGGAAAGGTTCGAAAAGGACACGGCAGGCGATTAGGCCTAACGCTGAGATTGGCTTTCCCATTAAACAATAAGCTGATTACAATTCGGTCCTCGGGGCAGACACACTGATGTATGGTATAGAAAGAGATGATGGGAAATGTGGCACAGGTGTCTTCCTGCTTCCTCACATGGCAGGCAGGCCTGTCACCCCGAGGCAAAGAGGAAACAACAGTCTTTAGTGTTTGGTTTGCATCTCCGAATCATAAACTGTTTAAGAGTTTGGGAAACATGTTGAGCTGGTCCAATTAAGAAAGTAATGACTTTAGTGAAGCCATTTACAGTGCAAAGGGCTGGAGACATGCAGGGAGCCCTGGAGGAATTAACCGAGTCATCTGCTAAGCTTTGCCTGTGCTGCCCTTCTTTTTTTTTTCTTCTTTTTTAAATTCCCATCTGGCCCATCTGAAAGGCTGTAAATAAACATACCTTAGTACTTCTGCTATTCACAGAGTGTGCTAGCCAACGTCTAAATACTAGTATGTAAACCTGGATCCCACTTTGTTGTTGCTGTGTTTCTGTATGTCGACAGAAGCTAGTATATTATTCAGAATTTTACCACACAGATAAAACATTACAAGCATGTAATGTACTTTTTACTTTGACCAAAATACACATTACCCACATGAAACTTTTTCATCCACTCAAACGCACCTATCAAGGGAAGACTGTGGAAACCATTTGAAGCAGCCCATTGCTGCCCTTTAACCCTTTGCTTTGTGTTTTCTTTTAGCTACACCTAACTTACTTTTAATGGCGCTAAAGCACTTACCCTCCCCCGTCTCCATCAGCAAGGTAACTGAGGAAACAGGAGAATGTCCAGACACTGAGGAAAAGAAAGAAAGCAAATGCATCAAGTGTCTGAGTGAAAGTAGAGACCAGAATCCTACAACACACCCAGAATTTCAGTAAAGCATCTCTGTACTGGTGCCTGACTGGGATTAAGCTAAAAGATTAAATCCATCAACGTGAAGAGCCATTACAGACTTTAAGAACAAAGTCCTCCATTTGTAAATTATGGTGAATGGATTGGTTCATATACAAGGTTTTTCTACTCTACTTGAGCACTCAAAGCATTTTATACATTCACACAAGCACTTTTCTCTATGTCTAACTGCTTTCTATCTAATATTTACCCATCAGGAGCAACTCAATGTTTAGGATTTTCTCCAAGGACATGGTGGCATTAAGACTGGAACACCCTCCATCTAGTAGATGACCTGCACTACTTCCACAGCCACCCCATCAGTGTTGCTTAAATCCTGGACAGAGACAGGATATATGAAATGGAAGCACCAAGTCAGTCACTGTTTAAATTTCATTTTAGGTTTTATAAAAAAAAAAGTTCAGTGCTGTTATTTTCTTTAACAAAAACTAATGACGTGGGCATCTAAAGTGGCTATTAGCTGCCTTCAAATTTAGATTCACGTTAGCAGCATCAAACATTTTGAAATGTGGTTTAATTACGTGAAAAGCCAAAAACAGCACAAAAACACGATCTGTTTTCAGTAAACAGACACAACATCTTTAGACTAGTCCTAAATGAAAGTTACATACAGCATAGTGTTGTCTTAATCCCGACAAGGCATCAGCATATCCTGAGATCACACAGCGTGTTCCCGTCCTCCTGGCAACTCAGTTAAGCCAAAGAAGACCCAAGTACTCTGCTCCTGCATGGTAACAACTGGCATCAAAGGGAAAAAGGGGGTAAAAGGGGCTGTGATGATAATGGAAAGTGTTTTGACATCCAGGTTTAAGTAATTATTGGATTTAGATAAGAGGGGAATTCCATCTGATGTGAGGTAAAACAAACAAAACAGGAGATTGCAAATTATTCCACCAACAGCAGAAGTCCCATTGTAGCCTCAGGGTAGTGTTAAGCACTCACATTACATCATGGATGTAAACACAGGTGAAACAATGGAAAAATGCATGTAGCTACAGTGCTATAAAGCCCAGCGGCCTTCCTGCAGGGTCAGAATTGGGGCAGAAGGGTTTTACCTCAGCACAGAAGTATAATGCTGCAGCGGATTGTCAGCGAATGAATATGTGGCTATGAAATGTTCCTGAAACCTAACCGACTGTGACTCAACTTGTTCCACATCCTCCACTCCTGTGTGTTCTCTAATTAGAAATGTAACAGCAAAATATAACATGTAATCATGGCCTGGGAGGCCCTGGTCTTTTTTTTTTCCAGATGCAAGTGGAGACAAATGTAAATTCTCTTAAAGCAGTTTCTGAGTCTTAACATGTGGATGCATCTTTTTTGAAAGTGCAACTAAGGAAAAAAAACAAACAAACAAAAATAAAATATATAAATATAATTAAATAAAATTACTCACAGTATTTGACTGCTTATGTCCAGGACTATTACGTATTATGTAAATGTGAAGCTAGATAGGAGATTTTCTATCTATCTAAACTGTTTCCATCTTTTCCCAGCAGATATTTGTTTGCTTTATCTTTTTGGCCTCTAGCAATGGATGAGTCTGGACTAGTCTTCTGCAGAAGGAAACAAAGAGTTGTCCAAGGTCTCTGACCCAGAGTTTACAGCCTGAGAAAATATCAGAAAGTCTTTAGAAATCACAACAAATGACTCCTGTTACCCACGGACATTACCAAGCAGCCCCCAAACTGATTCCGAGCATACATACTAACCCTCTCCTTCCATCACAGTTAAAATAAATGACCCATAAAGGCCCAGTGAGTATCTTTTTGCATCAGTTAACTTTGGCATGTGTCCGAAACACCTCGCTTTGTCTTCTTTATCCCCAAGGACCTCTGTTGTGGTTTAACCTTTACAGACAGAATAGCTTTGCAACTGCTATTAAGCATTTCCAGGCTTTCATGATGCACATTAATCACTTTTGCAAAAATGTGTGGCGTGTGGTACTGTGTGCTGCTGTAGCTCCACATTCTGGATGAGATGTACTTTTACAAACAGCATTAAAACGTCTTTCTCACTGACTGAAGTTTTCCCTTTAACAGTTCTTGGCAAAGGAATTCTAAAGGAGTTAAAGAACGTTTTTATTGCCTCTCCAAAACAGACAATATAGTCGCATATAGAAGTAACAAACTGTTTACTTAAACAACAAGTAAGATGCAAATGTTGATTTTGTTAACCTTAGCATCTTTGCCCTTTTTTGCAGACAAACTCACAGGGCTATAGCAGTATTATAATGTGACAGTTTTTTATGGGAGTTTTTGAGACTTCTACGTCATCAGTGTGAATTTTTCCCCCTGAAAAACCAAAAAAAGTTGAAAGTGCACTTTTAAGCAATAAGTTGCAAAAAAAAAAAAAAAAATTCTGAGGTAGTAAGTATTATACAAATTTAAACTCATATGCAAATTAATTATATATTATATTAATTATATATATATTAAATACATTTTTAAAATAGTTTTTTGCTACACAGCTGTTGTCAGTGAAATGAGGCTTGAAAAAGTATCAGTAGTGATGATTGCAGCAGCTGGCTATAATGAAAAATGAGTTCCAAACTGGAAAATTCACATAGACACGTGAGAACAACTTGCTGAAAGATTTCTTGCTGATTAGTTGATGTCAAATATGTAGATGATACAAAACTTTTATTTACAGTGCCAAATGTTTGTTTGTTTTACGTTAAAATTATATAGTGTGTTATATGGAACAATTGCATAGTGACCTATATTACTTCAAATCAAATCAAATCACTTTTATTGTCACATCACATGTGCAGGTACATTGGTACAGCACATGTGAGTGAAATTCTTGTGTGCGAGCTTCACAAGCAACAGAGTTGTGCAAAATACAATAATGTAAACAAGCAAAATACAAGAATGGCTACATCTGAAACTAATAAATATATGTACAATATATAATAGTATATGCATTTCTGGATGTGTATACTAAATATTTTTCTACGTGTGTGTGTGTGTGTGTGTGTGTGTGTGTGTGTGTGTGTGTGTGTGTGTACACATATTTAACAAATTAATTGGAGTAAACAATAAATAAAATATATAAAAATATATTAATAGTTTCCTGATGTGTGCTCAGTCACCCAGGTAATGAACTCCCAGAAAGTTGATTGTAGGTCAAGTGTTCATCTGTAGGTCAGATGAACACTTGTGACCAAGTGACTTCTTCAGAGACTGAAGCAATGTAAACAGAGAGGAAAGGCTCAGTTAGGTCAAATTACACAAGAAATAGACTGAAAATCAATGGCAACACATCTGATGGAGGGATGAATCCAAATTTGACATTTTTGGTTCAAATTGTCACCAGGGAGGTCGGGAGATGAAACAACAGTGAGCAGTCTGTAAAACACGGTGGAGGCCCTGTCATTGTTTGGGGCTCCACTCCAGCCAGTGGTGTTGGAGATCTTGTCATAGACACAGAAAAGTATCATCAGATTGTGATGCAAAACCATTCGGAAAGCCACTGATTGGCAACAGCTTCATGTTTCAGCATGACAATGATCCTGTACACACTGTCAATGCAGTAGAAGTCCATCGCCTTGAGAATAGAATAGAATAGAATTCAACTTTATTGTCATTGCACATGCACAGGTACAGGGCAACGAAATGCAGTTGAGGCCACTGATGTTGTGATTTAGTGCTGTATAAATAAAATTGAATTGAAGTGAATTGAATAAAAGCCTACCTGGATAGGAAAAGACACTGTGGAACACTATCAGTCATTGACTGGCCTCCCCAGAGCTTCAAAATGATTGAACCAGTATGAGATCATCTTGACAGACTCTAAGGAAAAGCTTTGGATGTCCTTTAAGAAACCTGGAGAGATATTCTTCAAGACTACTGAAGGAAATTTGACTAAGAGAGTTCAGACTGTGTTAGAGAATACAGATATTCATACCAAATATTGACATTTACTCCTCGAATTAGAGTTAGAATTGTAAAAAAAAAATCTTTTGTTGCTCTATGTGCTGTATTTTCACGTGTTTGCACATGTTTTAATATGTTCCAGTCAGCCAACATTTCTTACGATCTCAATGAGTTAGTACTAAAAAGCTGATGAAATTTGATCAAATAGTTGATAAAAAAGGATATTTGGAAAACTTGTACGTCGATCTGCTTATCACTATTACAAGCATTATCACGTCAAGCAAAACAAAACTGCAGAAGTATTAGCAGCAGTGCATATTGTGGCAATAATAAGTGATGACAATTTGTTACCCTGGTGGTGCAGGACATCTAATTAAAATATAGTTATCCAGAGCGCGACCTGTCTCTACTTCCCTGTTTTGCTCCTGCTCTGGTTGTATAACAGATGTGGAGAAAAGTAGGTGGCCAGTGTTTTAAAGAGAGCAAACAGTGTTATCCAGCATGCTGATAACATCTGTATTCCATCAATGACAGAGCGGGTGTGGCTGGTGGTTTCAAGGTTTTGAGATGTATGTAAGTGTTTGTACATATATGTATGCACGATGGGTGTGGGGTACTCACTGGTGGGCTTAAGGTGGACCTGCTGGACAAATACTGAGGGTGATCTGTCAAGAATGGAAAGGAAACAAGTTGGCACAACCTTAATTCACCTACACAGTGAACTTTTGTCCGTGGGATCACGTGACTCCTTTTAGTTTGCGAGCACATGTTGAAACAACGTATGCAAACAACCACAACATCCTGCGCTATAATACGACTTTAAAGATTATTCAGTCACACATTTGAACTCACAAATCCAGTTGTTTTAATGTAGTAATACGAGGGTCTATTGGTAAAAAAAAATAAAAGTTGCTCCAACATTATAGCTAGCTATTTGAGTATGTGCCCCAGAATTCCAGATCATATAGAATAAAGCAGATCGTGAGCTTCAATTTGTGCATTCTTTAAGTAATTTGGAAATCAGTCAACTTGCTCCTTACCCAGCAACTATTGTAATGATAAGCTGAAGCCTGTAATCTGTGGGTCTGAGTTTCCACAGAGCGCTGCAGTCGGTATGGATGCACCCTTACACTTGTCTTCAGCGACCACTTCTGCCTTGGCTTTTGATCTACTCTTCAATTATACCATGTAGCAATCATCTCCCCATGGCAGAGATGGTGGGTGAAGTTAAAAGGATTCACACTGATAATTTGCAAACACACTTGGCTATGTTAGGCAACCACAATTTGCCAATGTGTATTTTAAGGGATTTTGCAACTTTTTTTTGTAATTTGTAGATGTTCTTTTCCTGGTTAACACCCACCCTCTACAGTAGTAACTATGCCTGTAAAATCTAAAAAAAAGATGATGTTGCTATGACTTGTGGGACATTGTGCATGATAACACCGACAGTGGGTTACATGTTAAATATTGCACTCCAGAACATGCAAGTTTTTTACACTTACTGGGTAGTAATGTTCAAGTATTAAAGAAAGCTAAAATAATCATTCAGAACATAGAAGAAGGATTTCTTAAATTATATATTTTTTTAAACTTGTTTAAAGCTGTAACCAACATATTAAAGAAAACTGGTTTGAAATGACTAGAAAGAGAAAGCACATTTCTCCCATATTGGCTTTTCTTCATTGGCTTCCTGTTAATTTTATGTTAAAGAGCTCATAGTACCATATGACCAGAATAGAGCACTTCAGTCTCAGGCTTACTTGTGATTTAGCCTCGTCTTCTCTGAAACCAGCTCCCAGTTTGGATTCTGGAGACAGACACCCTCTCTACTTTTAAGATTCAGCTAAAAACTTTCCTTTTTCATAAAGCATATAATTATGGCTGGATCAGACGACCTTGAATCCTCCCGTAGTTATGCTGCAATAGATCTTGGCTGCTTTTGAGTTCCCATGACGAGTGTTTATTCACCTATTTTCACTGTGTGTTTATACATGTGTTTATCCAACAATTTGTATTTAATAATTTGTTAATTTATGACTCTCCTCCACACTGTGCCTCTTATCTTGTTTATCCCCCTGCCAGAGGTTTCTTCCTATCAAAAGTGAGTTTTTCCTTCCCACTGTCACCAAGTGCTTGTTCATAGAGGATCATCTGATTGTTGGGGTTTTCTCTGAATTATTCGAGGGGCTTTACCTTACAATATAAGGCACCTTGAGGTGACTCTTCTTGTGAATTGGTGCGACATAAATAAGATTTAATTGAATTGGTTTGATTTTTGAAAGATCTAGTCTCTGAACTGAGTCACAGCTAAATAAAATTTTGAAAATCACAAACCCGACTTAGCTTCAGCACACCAGACTTTAATGGACAGCCACATTCATCAAAAGTAATAACAGATACTTAAGTTCTTAAATTAATTTAGAATAAGAGTTATACTACTGGTGCTTCAGGGGGAAAAGACTTACACAGCCCACGTGATCATGACAGGAGACTGCTTAATCCATAGACTGAGTCTGTGGTGGGTGTGCGCAGTCCAGCATATCATCCACAGTTACCATTATTCTGAGCTGTTCTTATTTACAGTCCACTAAACATTGCCACCAGCTGTTTTCACTGTGGATAAAAGATAAATCTATGGGATTAGCATGACTCAGCATTTTAGGTGTAGGTATAAGAGCTTGTGAGGCGGTAACCCCAAGTGTAGTCAATGCACAAAACAAAAAGCCTTTGGTTTTTTCAGATCGAGAGGGATCAGTCGCATGAGAAACATGCACATCTCTCACTATAATGAATAGAAGCTCAATGTTTGAGCTTGTAAAGGTGATTATGAGATTTACGACTTCACCACAAGGCTGCTGAAGAGTTGTGACCTGGATACTAATAGTTTTTTGTTGTATTTTTTTAATATGATTATTTTTATACACCTATGGCTGATATTCATGGCCTATTTAGTAAATCATTGAGTCAATGTTCAGCACTGTAGCTGTATTATATATTATGTTATATATCATTATCATGCAACAAAGAGCACACGGGCAAACCAAACAGGAAAAAGTTACAGTGTGTGTCAGTGTATCCACCCTTTTATTGCTCTTCTTTGCTCTCCCCACAGCGCAGACCTTAACCTCATCCATCAGCAAGTTCCAACAGGTTTTTAAATAAGGAACAAATAAGGTGCAGCATTGTTTTATAGTTTAAAGAATAAACCACCTGTGGCAGTGTTCTGTCATTTTTTTGAGCCGAGACTATTGTCAAGGCCTCAGAGCTGAGGTCTAGACCTGCTTTGAAATTTCAGAGAAGTTTATTGTGGGAGATCAGAGCAAACCGCCCTAGTTTGCCTTGGGTTATTTATTCAGCTACAGAATGGCATTTTCAAGCACATCGCTACGTGACAATACAAGGGAGCAGTGTAGAAAAGAGGTCAGAAAACCTTGAACAAAGTAGGAGTTTGTAAACCTTTAAAAATTGCCTTTTTGTGCATGGAGACTAGAGTAGATTAGCATCTCAAGGCACCTGGGATTGAAAGCCTCCTCAAATCTCAAAGAAAGTTCTTCTCAAGTGTTTTTTCAGACTTTCTCATGCAAACTTGGATGGCACAAGTAAGAATGAAAGCAGACCAATTCAGTGAGTTGACCCTTGACTCCTTTGCAGCAGTCAATCAACCTGCCATTGTCAAGGAGGAAATTCGTCATTTTTCTGTCAGAATCCAAAGACAATTAACCAATTTCCACCTCTGGTCATCTGCGCATTATGGTTGTTACTCAAAACATTTGCAAGTCAAACACATAAGATGATGTTTGCTTTGTAGCTGCAAAGCTACAGAGATTAGCACTGACGAGTGTTGGATTACAGGGTCCCTGCTGGGATGTCAAAGGGCTTCGCGGACTCCTTTCACCTCCACCCTCACTGGAGCAAAGCATCAGTGGCTGGGGTTACCTACCATCAATGATTTGCTTCAAGAGGATCAGAATGCCTTTTCAGTATTCAGAGTTACTACTGACCTGCAGCAGCGCCTCCCCCTCACCCATGAGTTACGCCCCACTTATATCTTGGCAAACCAATACAAAAAGATCCCTCACAGAAATCGGAATTCAAACAATGGAGGTTATAGGCTCAACGAGAGCCACTCCAGAGCTCAGACCACAGGGAAGTGAAGGCGTTGTGTACATACAAAACTATGTGGAAGCTATTATTATAAAACAGTTCAATTTTAAGACTTTGAGAGCAAATGTTAGCTGTGACACAGTGGGTCAGCTTGATCAGACACTCTGACAGCTACAAATGTCACTTAGGACTAATAAGTGTTAGTCTGATGTTTCCTGTAAAGGAAAAATGGTCAGAAAATTGAGATATTGATGTTGCTTCAATTCAGTGTTGTACAAAAAAATAAATAAAGCAACACTTCAAAAACACATCAGATGTCAGTGGGGAAAAATAATGTTGGATATGCACACTAATGTGGTTTGGGTAATGTGTTAGGAATGAAAGGATGCTGCATCATCTGATGGAAATGATATTATTAACCCACAGAGGGCTGAATTCAAAGATATCTCAAAAATCAAAGTGAAAAATGATGCAGCAGAAATGAATTACTTATCCAGGAACTGTCTACATAGTCTCATCACAAGCGGCCAGGCATTGTGGAGGAATCCAGAACCCACTGGGCAAGTGTAGAGTCTGACAATAGCTTCAAGGATGGGTCTTAACTGCTGTTGCCTAGCCTGTAGAAGTCTGTGTGTCCCTCCCCAGACCGTCACTGACGCGCCACCAAACCAGTCATGCAGAAGGATGTTATAGGCAGCATAACCTTCTCCACAGCTTCTCCAGACCGTTTCATATCACTCATGTGCTCAGAGTGAACCTGATCATCTGTGAAAAGCACAGAGCACCAGTAATAGACCTACTAAATCTACTATTCTATTGTAAATGCAAATCGGGCTCCATGGTCCAGGGCAGAGTGCACAAGGCCTGCTAGAGGACATCGGGTGCTGAGGCTACCCTCACAAAGTCTGTTTTCTGATTGTTTGGTCAGAGACATTCACACCAGTAGGCTGCTGGGGCTCATTTTGTAGCTCTGGCGGTCCTCATTCTGATCCTCCTTACACAAAAGAGCAGATACCGCTCCTCCTGATGGGTTAAGAATCTCAACAGCCCTCTCCAGCTCTAAATGCCTGGCTCCTGGAATCTTCTCCATGCTCTTTGCTGGGAGACACAGCAAACCTTCTAGCAATGATACGAATTCATGTGTCATCCTGGTGGAGCTGGACTACCTGTGCAACTTCTGCTGGCTCCAAGTATCTCCCCATACTACCAGCAGTGACACTGACCATAGAAAAATACAAAACTAATGAAAAAACAGCCCAAAAAGATGAGGAGGGAAAAAATGTCAGTAGACCTATGAAACCATTCCCGTTTTAGAGGTTTCCTCACTAGGAATAACTGTCTTGTGAAACCAGTCTTAATAAAGGACAGTGATCTGCCACAATGCTATGTTAATAGAAACATGCTCCAGATACACCACCTCACGTGGTCACAGTTTTTATTTACACTTACTACCCGGTAAGTGTAAAAACACTTACATGTTTTTGGAGTGCAACATATAGCATGTAATTCACTGTCCTCATACACAATTCACAGCAATTTTCTAGCTTATTGCTACATTTTTACATCTTCAAGGCCAAAGTAGCTGCTGAGAATACTGAATGAGTTACTCTGAGTGAAACTAGTGCGCTGATACAGTGGGCAAAGCAAAAGTGTAAAAGTTTAAACCTACAGTATGTTAACTGCCACACAGTCTGTTATCTAGCAAAATGCTGTGGTGGTTAACACTATCGCTATTGTTGACTAAACAACGTCACAGCCAACGATAAAAAAGTATTTACATTTGTTTTTAGATTTGTTTCCTTTGTCTTTATCAAGATAAAATAAAATTTGTGAACAAATTTCTATAAAAAATCTTAGTATTTTTGATTTACACTCTTCAATGTAAAAAACAAAATAAAACAGGTATGCTTATATTTACGGAGCCCCCCAGGGGACATGGGAGAAAAAAAAATTAGGGAGGAAAAAAAAAAAATTAGGGAGGAAAAAAAAAAAAATTAAGACGGACTTTTGCGAGATCTCGCAATAAGTATTGCGAGCGCTCGCAAAAGTATTGCGAGATCTCGCAAAAGTTTTAGCCGCATTCTTCGGAGGCCGCCAGCTCGAAGCCGACCGGGAGGTCGAGGCACGATGTGCCGGGAAAGCGGTGTTCCTCCCGGCTGTAGTAGGTCTCGACCGCCCGTTAGCTTCGAGCTAGTGGCCGCCAGCTCGAAGCCGACCGGGAGGTCGAGGCACGATGTGCCGGGAAAGCGGTGTTCCTCCCGGCTGTAGTAGGTCTCGACCGCCCGTTAGCTTCGAGCTAGTGGGTGTCAGATCTCTAAAAACGTCGGAGCTCTTTTGCAAATATGTGATGTCTTGTAAACCGAGCAGGTATCTGACGTTTACACAACTACATTCACGCCTCAAAATATCTTAAAAGTGTATTTTGTGACCCAGAAAGAGTAATATTACAACTAAGTAGCTGCCGCCATTGTTGGAGTTTTGCGAGATCTCGCAATACTTTTGCGAGCGCTCGCAATACTTTTGCGAGATCTCGCAAAAGTCCGTCTTAATTTTTTTTTTTCTCCCTAATTTTTTTTTTTTCCTCCGTAATTTTTTTTTCTCCCATGTCCCCTGGGGGGCTCCGTAGTTTCTATGTGTCATGCTGGATTAAATTCAGACATGGCATTGCATGACTCCTGGCATTTTTCCAGATACCCCAGAATACACCGTGCTAACAAGTAGTTTTGGAGCGGTGGTGGAGATGCCAGGGGAGGCTGCTCTTTTTGTTCTCATGCTGGTGTGCTTGGTTGGACAGAACATTTTGGGATCGCAGCCAGAGATTTTTTGAGGAAATATGAGAGGGCAACCTCCTGCAATCACCCAGTGTCGATGACCACTCGAGTGCAACGCAGTGGTGAGCTGCCACTCAAGATGCCGCCAGATCATTCCTTAGAAGTAAACTCCTGATGAGCTGTGGATGTGTGAGTGTATGCTTGTGTGTGCGTGTGTAGGCCAAGAGGAAATTGGACAGGCAAACAGCTGCTCTTTCCCTGCAAATTCTTCAGCCCACAAGGCAGAAATGAAAGGATACTTTGAAACGCAAAAATTACTTTAATTTCTGGTTGACTTCAAGCCGTATTGCCTTAAATTATGTGAACTATTATACGCTGCAGAGGAAAAAAGACAGGGTTTCTTTGTGTGTGTGCATGTGTGTGTGTGCTAGAGAGAGAGAGAGATTTCAACATTGCCCCATATTCTAGGTTTATGCATATTTAAGGACGTGCTAATATTTACCATGCTAGTCATTAATTAGCAGTTGCAGGCTGCCCTCTATGTGTCTAATGGGCCATTACAGTATTGTTGTGTGCACACATCTATCCAAGATTAAACTTGCAACACAGAGATGGGTCTCATCAACATTAAAGCTAGAAACATTTAAAATTCATAGCCACAAAACACCTTCTGACACAAAAGGCTATTAAAATGTTGTTCAGTCGCTGGGGCTTTTCTCAGTGCGCACTAAATCGGATCAATGGTGTTCCAGTTTGAGAGAAGACCTCCTGCAGTGAATTTTCAATGTCTATCAGTGGCACACTGCTAAACTCCTTGTATGCACAGGCAGTATACATTCAAAGATACATTGAGGCTCTTCTATTTGACCCCGATGCTGTGCCCATACCCCCCGTTGCTCTTCTCTGGACTTCCCCATGCATTTGGCTCATTTGAATTCCACTATGGGAGACCTCCAACGAGTTGGGGGAACTGTTAAACTCCCCGACAAGACTGCTAATTAATTGCAACAGACTGTACACACTGCATCTTTGGTGCTGATTTATGAGCATAAATCAGTCTTTCTCTCTTTTATTTTAACTAAGAAGTGGGATGTATCAGTCTGAAGCCCATAATTTCTTAAAGCACTGCATGCAGATATGCATCATCTCTTTTTCGGTATAAACAGTTCAGCAAATGAAAAAGTGTTCAACCTGCAGTGTTGGGAAGGTTACTTTTAAAATGTATTCCGTTACAGAATACAGAATACATGCCCCAAAATGTATTCTGTAACGTATTCTGTAACGTATTCCGTTACGTTACTCAATGAGAGTAACGTATTCTGAATACTTTGGATTACTTAATATATTATCGTGCTTTTTACAACAACGTGAATGTACTATTGCTGTGTGATTTATTACTATTACTGAAGGTCCGCGACTCCGAACTGTAGTAAAGGGACCTCTGACTAATACGGCGGGGTCCCTGTCGGCTCATAGCCGAAAAATAGCTTTACTTTGTTGTGTGGGTCAACTTTTCTTGCGAGAGACAGTGAGAGGCGTTGAAAGACTGCTCCAACGGAACTTATTGTTTTCGGAGGAAAACACGAACACGATGTACAGTCGAGTCTTAATAGCTTACTTACAACTGGGCTCGTCAGGCACTCTTCTTGGCTGCAGTGGTTATTATTATATTTACATGCTTCCAGCTCCCGTTTTTCCTCGACGACAACTCGTACCTTTCCACTCGCCTTTTTCTCCCTCCTCGCGCTCACAGACACAACGTGTATGGCAGTGCATTCTCCCTGCAACACGGACTACACTGCCCATGATGCTACATTCTTTAGAGCTATGCTTGTAGCATTCTGCCTGTTAGCTTAGCACAACAACAACAACAACGAAAAGGCGCTCTCTCACCCAGGAAACACACAGTCGCAGAAAGAGAGAGAGAGCGTCGCCCTGTAACCATGGCAACCGTAACGCTGCCGCCTGGAACGACAGAACGTAGCTGTCAAACAAAACCCAAACAGTCCTGACCCGCGACAAAATGAAACAGGAAAGTACCGCAGTGTAATCCATTTATTTCAACAAAGTAACTGTATTCTGAATACCACCTTTTTAAACGGTAACTGTAACGGAATACAGTTACTCATGTTTTGTATTCTAAATACGTAACGGCGGTACATGTATTCCGTTACTCCCCAACACTGTCAACCTGAAATGTGACATGCACAGGGCAGAGACAATAACAAAGGTGTTGGATTCAGATTTTTGTCGTTCTTCTTTTCGATCATCTATTTTTGCTGCACTTGTTGTTTAATCTTTGCCTTTACTGCTACTAGTGTCTTTGTTTGCTAAACCTGCCATTTGGAGCAAGAATTTGGAATAAGCCAGTTGGATTCAATATACATCCTGACTGTGAACAGCAAACCATGGTGGAAGTTTCTAATTATTCAGCTATCTGATTTGAAGATGTGATCTCTTAAGAAGGTGTCAAAGAATGCCTTCATTGCTGTACTGTTAATTTCTCACATGTCATCATAGCATCAAAACATCTCCATTTACTTCCAAAGTTGCCCTCTGGTTCTGTCAGTGTACATTCAATCATTGCCACAATCATTTTGCAGCTTTCCTTTGCGATGCAAAAACTCCTTTTCTGCCACCAGCATCAGCTAAACTATATCGCCCAAAGGATTTGTTCACTCTTCCAAATTATTCAGTTCAGGTGTTTCAATCACTTCCATAGCCACAAGTGTATATAGTCAAGCAGCCAGGCATGCAGACTGCTTCTACAAACATTCGTGAAAGAATTGGTCACTCTCAGGAGCACAGGGAATACCAGTATGGTACCATGATAGAATGCCAGTTGTGAAATTTCGTCACTATTAAACATTCCACAGTTGCATGTTAGTGGTATTACAGTAAAGTGGAACTTATTGGTAACAGCAGCAACTCAGCCGTGAAGTGGCAGGCCACATAAAATCACAGAGCAGGATCAGCAGATGCTGAGGTACATAGTGTGCAGAGGTCACCAAATTTCTGCACAGTCAGTTGTAACAGACCTCCAAACTTCATGTGGCCTTCAGATTAACTCAAGAACAGTGCATTGAGAACTTCATGGAATGAGTTTCCATGGCCAATCAGCTGTTTCCAAGTTTTACGTCACCAAGGACAATGCAAAGCATCAGATGCTGTCGTGTAAGGCACCCTGAGACACTGGACTCGAGAGGAGTAGAGACGTGTTCTCTGGAGAGAAAAGTCCCACTTGTCCATCTGGCAATCCGATGAACCAAATGGTTTTAATGGTTTAAAAATACTCATTATTATTTGAGAATTGTGCCTTTTATGTCCCCTGTTATTGTGTTTTATTGTTATTCTGTATCTGCTTTAGTTTTGAACTATATCACAGTCTCCTGAAAATAATATTCTAATGGGATTTTTTTTTATTATATAAAGGCTACATCTGCTATTCTGAGGGTGAAATTTCTCAAATCTTTTCCTAAACATTTCAACAATTTTAACCACGGTTATTAAGTTGAACAGTTAATAAGAGTTTTCCAGACTCCTAAAAGCTATGAAACAATAACGTCTGCTGCAAAAAATATCCCACATGTAACCGCAACACCATCATGGTAATTTGGGAAATAGACGTAATTCTGCATGTTATGCAATCATAATGGACTGTATAGCATCCGTGGCTAGCACAACTTCTCATTTCATGTGTCCTTGTTTACCATTAAAGTTTCCTAGATATCACATGACTTCCTCAGATCACTTCCTGCACCTGCAGCGTTTCCACCCGCTGATTTAAGCCACTTTGGCATGTCTCCCACCTCTGCCCTTGTTCCCAAACTACAGGGGACCTCGCTTTCTGCTCTCCCTCACATCTCCACCTCTCCTTCGCCTCTATCAGATCCTCTTCTCCACCTCTTTTCCTCTGCACTCTAATTATCGAAAGCCTTCTCCCCTGTGCTGGCTGTTAGTTTTCCTTTTTTGTTGTTGTTGTTGTTGTTTTTTGAACTTTTATGCTTCTCCTCATCTTTAGCGTCAGACTCTCCCTTTCCAGCTCTCTTTATTTTCTTCTCCCTTCATCCCTCCACTTGCCACAGGAGAGCAGAGGCTCTGGCTTCACTCCCCGCCTCTGCGTGTGAAGTGTGCATGCAGTGTTTGGATCCTGTCAGTTGGGTTAGAGGAGGCACGAGATGATTAGGCACTTCAAAGAATCTCCTGCGCACAGGTGTGAGAGCTATCCTTCACCAGGAGCACACACACACACACAGGGAATGGTGGTGTCATCAGCCAAGCCTATAAAAATATAATCATAAAAAGCCTGTGGGCTACAGTTGCCTCTCTCTGCTTAGATCATCTCTTGTATGCTCCTTTCACAGAGACAAAGTGAAATGACTCGCAACTGTGTAAAATCATGCAAATGTTGCTTGTCATCATTGGGACTCATCAAAATCACATGCAGCATTAAAGAATTGTATTAGCGTGTGTTGTGAGGTGCAGTGATGGCCATGTGCTCTGGGTCACTGGTTTCACAAGCTCCATGCTAAAAGTAATAGCCTTACATACAAACATTATTTATGTCTTACTTCAAATAGGTTTTGGATGACTTTGGGTAGATTGAGATGACATTTTAAAGTTTAGTTTGTAATGTAATTTTCAATCTTTTTTTTTTTTATGTGTTTGCCTGGAAACAAAAGTTGAACACAATATATATATATATATATATATATATATATATATATATATATATATATATATATATATATATATAAAAACACCCAGCACGCCCCTGCGGGCGGTTTTATCCTTCAAGCTCGGGTCCTCTACCAGAGGCCTGGGAGCTTGAGGGTCCTGCGCAGTATCTTAGCTGTTCCCAGGACTGCGCTCTTCTGGACAGAGATCTCCGATGTTGTTCCCGGGATCTGCTGGAGCCACTCGCCTAGCTTGGGAGTCACCGCACCTAGTGCTCCGATTACCACGGGGACCACCGTTACCTTCACCCTCCACATCCTCTCGAGCTCTTCTCTGAGCCCTTGGTATTTCTCCAGCTTCTCGTGTTCCTTCTTCCTGATATTGCTGTCATTCGGAACCGCTACATCGATCACTACGGCCGTCTTCTTCTGTTTGTCTACCACCACTATGTCCGGTTGGTTAGCCACCACCATTTTGTCCGTCTGTATCTGGAAGTCCCACAGGATCTTAGCTCGGTCATTCTCCACCACCCTTGGTGGCATCTCCCATTTTGACCTCGGGACTTCCAGGTTATACTCGGCACAGATGTTCCTGTACACTATGCCGGCCACTTGGTTATGGCGTTCCATGTATGCCTTGCCTGCTAGCATCTTGCACCCTGCTGTTATGTGCTGGATTGTCTCTGGGGCATCTTTACACAGCCTGCACCTGGGGTCTTGCCTGGTGTGATAGACCCCAGCCTCTATGGATCTTGTACTCAGAGCTTGTTCTTGTGCTGCCATGATTAGTGCCTCTGTGCTGTCTTTCAGTCCAGCTTTGTCCAGCCACTGGTAGGATTTCTGGATATCAGCCACCTCCTCTATCTGCCGGTGGTACATACCGTGCAGGGGCCTGTCCTTCCATGATGGTTCCTCGTTTCCCTCCTCTTTCTTGGGTTTCTGCTGCCTGAGGTATTCACTGAGCACTCGGTCAGTTGGGGCCATCTTCCCAATGTATTCTTGGATGTTCGTTGTCTCATCCTGGACTGTGGTGCTGACACTCACCAGTCCCCAGCCCCCTTCCTTCCGCTTAGCGTACAGCCTCAGGGTGCTGGACTTGGGGTGAAACCCTCCATGCATGGTAAGGAGCTTTCTTGTCTTTATGTCAGTGGCTTCTATCTCCTCCTTTGGCCAGCCTATTACCCCAGCAGGGTACCTGATCACGGGCAGGGCGTATGTGTTGATGGCCCGGATCTTGTTCTTACCATTCAGCTGACTCCTCAGGACTTGCCTGACCCTCTGCAGGTACTTGGTGGCTGCAGCTTTTCTAGCGGCCTCTTCATGGTTCCCATTCGCCTGCGGGATCCCCAGGTACTTGTAACTGTCCTCTATGTCTGCAATGTGTCCTTCTGGTAGTTCAATCCCCTCAGTTCTGACTACCTTCCCTCTCTTTGTTACCATCCGACTACACTTCTCCAGTCCGAACGACATTCCAATGTCATTGCTGTATAGCCTGGTAGTGTGGATCAGTGAATCGATGTCTCGTTCACTCTTGGCATACAGCTTGATGTCATCCATGTACAGGAGGTGGCTGACAATTGCTCCGTTCCGTAGTCGGTATCCGTAGCCAGTCTTGTTAATGATCTCACTGAGGGGGTTCAGGCCTATGCAGAACAGCAGTGGGGACAGAGCATCTCCTTGGTAGATCCCGCACTTGATGGTGACTTGTGCTATGGGCTTGGAGTTGGCCTCTAGTGTTGTACGCCACATCCCCATTGAGTTCCTGATGAAGGCTCTTAGGGTTCCATTGATCTTGTACAATTCTAGGCATTCCAGTATCCAGCTGTGGGGCATTGAGTCATAGGCCTTCTTGTAATCAATCCAGGCAGTGCACAGGTTGGTCAGTCTGGTCTTGCAGTCTCGGCTGATTGTTCTGTCTACCAGTAGCTGGTGTTTTGCGCCTCTGGTATTCTTGCCAATTCCTTTCTGTGTCCCGCTCATGTATTGACCCATGTGCCTGTTCATCTTAGCCGATATGATGCCTGACAGGAGCTTCCATGTAGTACTGAGGCAGGTTAGTGGTCGGTAGTTGGAGGGGACCGGTCCCTTCTTGGGGTCCTTGGGGATCAGGACCGTCCGGCCTTCAGTTAGCCATTCCGGGTGTCTCTCGTTAACTAGCAGCTGGTTCATTTGTGCTGCCAGACGCTCGTGGAGTGCAGTCAGCTTCTTCAGCCAGTAGGCGTGAACCATGTCGGGCCCTGGTGCTGTCCAACTCTTCATACTGGAGACCCTTTCTTGGATATCTGCCACTGTGATGGTTACTGGACCCTGTTCAGGGAGGTCGCTGTGGTCTGCCCTCAGATCCACTAGCCACTGAGCATTGCCGTTATGGGTTGCGTCCTTCTCCCATATGCTCTTCCAGTATTGCTCCATCTCCAGCCTTGGTGGTGCTGTTCTCTTATTGTTCCCTTGCCACTGAGAGTACACCTTTGCTGGTTCTGTGGAGAACAGCTGGTTTATTCTCCTGCCTTCGATCTCTCTGGTGTACCTCCTCAAGCGGCTGGCCAAGGCTGTGAGTCTTTGCTTGGCAGTTTCCAAGGCCTCAGGTATGGACAGCTTGCTGTATTTCTTAGGCACCTTATTTGTCGCACCTTTCTGCAACTCCGTTAGTTGGCTAACCTCCCTCCGTGCTACTTACATATATATATATATATATATACACACACATATATATATATTATGTAAGAACAAACATTCAAAGGAGTGAGAATTGTGTCCCATTCATGACTGAAAGTTTAATATCAAATGAGATCAAAACTCAAGCAAACCTGAATTTAACTTTTGCTTTGATGCAGTTTGGTGTGTGCACAGTGCAGCAGGTCTCTGTGGGTGGTTTGTTTGATGGTTTGAGCTGATGTTAATAGCTCAATAAATATCAAATGGATTTTAATTTCACTTGTTTGTATTAGCATTCAAAACATGTTATTGTAAAACTTTTCTGATGCAAAAATAAGTTTTAATCTTGTGTGTGGGTTTTTTCTCTGAAATTTATGTCTCACACACACGCATCTTGCACTTCATCACAAATCCACCCAGTAATCCATCCCATCCAGTAATACAGCTAGGCCTTCCATTTGCACATGGAACTGATCACAGTTAATCAAATACAGTGCAAATAGCAAATAACACACACCATAAACAGATCCAGCTTTTTTGTAACACAGAAACAAAAAAAGGTACTCCAAGCAGTTTAGACCAAATGCCTCCAGCTGTTTGCCAAATTGGTTTGACATGAGATGGCTCGATCGAGGTCACCTCCTTGATGTGGTTTTAAAGTTTCCAAGAAAAAAAAAATCTGTTAAAGAAGTTTTTTTTCCTGCAACACATTTGGGGAGTTTATTTGGGGAGTGGGGTTCTATGCTGGACTGTGAGTGGGATTTAAACACCAGTGAAAAAAAATTGTGCCTTATGGGTGATGGATAGGCTGATCGATACCTAACATCCTGCAAAAATGGCACCCTTTGGTTTATATTGTGTGTTGATGTAGCAACATAGGAGTTCAAAAATGTCCAGTTGAGTGTTAAAATACACAAATGGGTACAAAAAAGATGTTTGTTTTTTCCTAATACTTACTTACATAGTTATTTGATCACATTTCCAAATGAATGCGTGCGTGAAACCTAGAGTTCAATAAGAGAAGATGAAGATGGAGATTGAGAAGATGTTAAGGGAACTATTTTCTTCTGTTTTTGTGCATTTAAATTATATGCATACAAGTATTCTAATATTTGACATACGCAGCAGTTATTATGAATTCAATCACAGTTCTAAGGTCTCTCGGTTATTCATTCCATCCATCCTCTTCCGCCTATCCCAGATATCGTTTGGGTGAGAGACAGTTTACACCCTGGACAGCTCGCCAACCTGACGCAGGACTAACACAGCAAAACAGGCAACCATTCACACCAACGGGCACCACTAACTACATGTCTTTTGAAGGCAGAGCACCCACGCAGACACCATGCAAACTGATCACATGACAGGCCCAGCCGAGTGGTGGACTCAAACTCAGGGTGTTCTTGCCGGATACCGTCAGTGTGCACCCACGAATGGAAGATTTGTTTTATTTTCATTATCCACTAGAGGGCACTGTGACACTGTAAATCTCCAAACCACCATCACACGACAGCTGTCTCCCTTTCTGCTCTTGTGTTATCAAAAAGATAATTATATGAATAACCACACGCAGGTTTATTGTTAGTTTGTTGTGCCCGCTTACAGGTAAGAACAGCCAGCACAGACTGTATTATACCATAGCACTCAATCTTTGCGTTTCCGCTTTGTAGGTGGAGACCTTTTGTAGGACAGCCCTGCTGTTTACGTTTGGGGAAGTTGCTCAATATCGGAAAACACTTTTTCTTTTAGGTATGTGAGCAAAACCTAACTGTTTGCGATTTTTCTGGGTTAAAGAATCCACTCGATGGAGTATAATTAACGTCTTCAGGTCTAAGATCATGACAACATGACTGTTAGATAAAACCCAATCTCAGGTTTGGTCACAAGCTCCCCGCAGAATGGATAATCCAGTAACTTCCGCTACTTATATTCGCAACATCGGTTTTCGTTTACGTCGCAAATTGTCCGATTTTTTGGATCCTCAGGACAGGTGGAAAGAAGTTCTTGTAGATATACAGAAACCGAGCGGGGAGCCGAGGTATTCCCAGCTTCATGTCAGGTAAGATGCGGGCAAACTTTCTGACGTGCTTGCTTTTCATTGAATGAAATCACGCTGATTGTTTATTTATTGTTTACTGAATTTGTGCCGCTGTCTTTGAAGGAGATTTGAAGGTCTTGTTGCACAGGGTCGCAGTCCCACAGTGGAGCTGCTCAATGACTGGGGGACCACCAACAGCACAGTGGGTGAACTTGTGGACATTTTGAAGAGTCACGAGTTACTGGCTGCTGCCAGTGTTCTGCTACCTGGTATGACTTTTAAAAGCCATTAAATAATAACCACACGCAACAGGTAGAATAAACCTGTTGAATCTTAACTTACCCCAGATCTTTTTCCCAGTATCGCCCTCTTTTTAAAAAAAATTATTGTAAGAAAATAAGATGTTAACCACGAGTTGTGAAATTGCAATAAGAGATGTAGCAAAAAACTTCTGCACTTTTTGGGTAGAGGATGAGTAAACATCTGTTATGTTATATTAAAGGTGTGATGCCTGGAGCATGAGGAGAAACAGTCAAACCGCACTGATACAGGATGTAAAACCCAATCATTTATTCTGATCATCTTTTGTTTTTGTCCTCACACAGTTGAAGAGTCCAGTCCACTGGAGACACAAACCCAAAGCACTGCTTCAACCAGAGTGCTGGAAGAGAGAGATGTGCAGCAGCAGCCCGTCACCACTGTGCTGCAGCTTCGAATGCCACAGGAGAACACCGAACCAATACACACAGGTCTTTCACTTTTTGATTATGTATTAATTTTACGTTCATATCTTGATTGAACATGTGACACTGAACGTCTGACATTTATTAACACAGTCATTTATGAGTCATATTCATGCGATGTTTTAAGTAGATAATGTTCATCTTTCATTATCTGCTGAAAAGTCTGGTTTCAGTGAATTAAAATGTCATATCTTTCTCAGCACCATGTAAATCTGCCACTGCAGTACTAAAGTAGTGCAGTAAATCTACTTGATTACATTAGAGCACTGTAAACTAAGCTGCTCTATAGTGGTGTAGTGTAGTCAACAAAGATGTTTAGATTTCGATGCCGCTTCTTCGTAAAGATGTGATTTTACGTAACGACAGCAGGTGGCAGCGTCGGGCTCTTGATCAGAGAAGTTAATGAGGCAGTTTACTGTGTCTCCCTCCTTAGGCTTCTCCAGTTTCTTATATAGTGACCTGATGAGGATCACAGGCAACTTTGATGACCGGTCCATGTCAGCTGGTGGCAGCCGAATTGGAGAGGGAGGCTTTGGGACGGTATACAAAGGTCTCCTGAATGACAAACCAGTTGCAGTGAAAAAACTCAATCCAGTAAGTGAAAATATTTTTTAACAGAACCACATGCCTCTGTGTACTGCTGTTAATTGCATCTGAGATATTGTATTATTTAGGTGGATGACATACCACTGGACAAGTTGCAAGATCAGTTCAACCAAGAGATCCAGACTCTGAAAGTGTAAGTTTCCCTCAGGAAGAAGGTGAAGAAGCATATTTAACATACATGTATTTACAAATGCAGGTATGGTTTAATAACAGCATTTGTTCCACAGGTTGAAACACGAGAACTTGGTTGACATGGTTGGATTTTCCTGTGACGAACAGCACCTATGTTTAGTGTACGCTTTCATGGCCAATGGATCGTTATTAGACCGACTGGCTTGCTTTGTAAGCATTATTTACTCTTCTACACAAACAGTCTGCTTTTCAGTCCCCGTGCATTCATAAAGGGATTTAATTACATGCTTTTTTTTTTGTTTATTTAGGAAGGAAGTCCTCCACTTTCCTGGCACCACAGGTGCTTGATAGCAGAAGGGACAGCCAAAGGTTTGGAGTATCTGCACTCCAACCATCACGTCCACAGAGATGTTAAAAGGTTCATAGTGCGAAAGCTTTCATCGTTATTGGTTTAGAGATATCCTACAAAGAAGAGAGAAAATATCCTGTTTTTGATGTCCCGTACCTTTATGGAACACTATGCAAATTACATCACATTACTGTTTTAGACAAAGAACCAAAAAAAGACTTTGGGGATGTAGAAAAAGCTTTCCCATATGGTTCTCTGCAGATCATATGACAAAATTAAACTAAATTAAAAGTAGAAAAAGGTTTCATTTACACTTGTATTTATGTCCCTGTTCAGAGGCACATGAAAAAACTGATGCCACACCTAGATTTATTTTAATTTTGTTTAATCTGATGACACCACTAGTAGCTAGTAGTTTAAGTTAACATGAAGATCACGAACAGGTTCATTAGTAATGCAACAGTACAGTTTGGGCACGAAAGGTACAGTTTGGTAATTTAGTGAGTTTTATAGAGGCTCATAAGCAAAATCATGCAAGAGGTATTGATGTTTTAATTTAACTCTTGGCAAGGAAGCCAGTAAAATCACATTTCCCTAAATGTAGAAATATACATGACACATGACTGGATGTTTTGTTGCTCACTCTGGTATTTCTTCCCTGTTAGTGCGAACATCCTGTTAGATGAACACTTTGTGGCCAAAATCTCAGACTTTGGTCTGACGAGAGCATCGGCCAAGCGAACCTCGACGACCATGATGACTGAGAGGATCGTGGGTACCCGTGCGTACATGGCACCGGAGGCGCTAAGAGGAGAGATCACACCAAAATCCGATGTCTTCAGTTTTGGAGTGGTAGGCTTTCTTCAGACGCGCGCGCACACACACACACACACACACACACACACACACTGATACACACAGGTAGGGCTGGAGAAACTGCAGCTGTAATGTAAAATGTAGAGCAATACTCAGCACTTTCCTTGACTCCAAGGTTCTCCCAAACTACTGACACATATATAACTGCAGGACACAAGCGTTGCAGTATACTTTTTTCAGTATTTGTGAAATAAGAGCTCTATATTGTTTATCATCTGTCATTATCCCAAATCTGCTGTGGGACACAGTGATACGTATCAGTAGCTATAATTGTCAAACATAGGTGATTATTAGGTGATCATTAGGTGATTTCCGGGATCAGTACTTTAGTAGAATCTCTGACCTTGCCACGAAGCATATGCATTCCTACATGCTGTGGGAATACTGCAGTGTTGGCGATGTTACCCGCCGCCACATGTAAGTTTTCCTGTTGCCCAGAGCCGTGCGATTAACCCCGTCTCTCTGCCATCTACAGGTGTTGTTAGAAATATTGTCTGGACTCCCGCCAGTTGATGAAAACCGGGAGCCACAGTTCTTGGTAAGTTACACAAAAGAGGCTTTCATCGTGTTACCTGCCAAGCTACACTTTGTGCTTCCAGCTTATTAAAGGCTTTGCCTTTAATAAGTCAGGGAACATTATCGGTTAATAGTCAATTTGTTATTGATTTAAACAAAAAAGTTCAAATCTTCCACCTTTAAAAGTTTCATCTGTGCTCATCATGTGCTGATACTGCATTTGATGTTTAATATACAAGTCAGCATCTATGGAACATGCTTGCAGAAGATGATTGTTACATCACTGTGTGTGTGTGTGTGTGTGTGTGTGTGTGTGTGTGTGTGTGTGTGTTCCCTACTTCATTTCCTAGATGGAGATGAGGTATGACATAGATGATGAAGATGAGGAGCTGACTCTGGAGGATTTTGTGGACAAAAAGATGAAAGCCTGGGAGCTGAGCCAGGCGGAGAGTATTTACTCCTTGGCATGCAACTGCCTCCATGAGAGGAAAAACAGACGGCCTGTCATCAGACAGGTACAGGAACGATCCCAGCAGATTTAATGTATAGGTCAAGCTACTGTGTTGGCATCTGCACAGCTTTTCACCTTGAGCTGTTTGCCTGTGTTATGTGCCTCTGCTGGACCAGGCTGAATGAAGAAATCCCACAAAGGGATTTTTTTTTTTTGTTTTAGTTTTTGAAAAGAGGATCATTAACAACTGAGTCGGGTCATTGTTTGGGTTTTTTTTAATGGCATTTATTAGCAAAAATACATTCACCTGTTTAACTGCTTATTAACACTAATATCTAAACAGCCAATCACATAGCAGCAACTGACTGCTGTATAGGCGTGGCTGTGGTCATTTAAGCACCTCGAGGTGACTTTTGTTGCGATTTGATGCTGTGTAAATAGCACATAACCATATCCAGTGAGTGGCAGTTTTGAGGGTGAAAATGCCAGAGATCAAAGGAAAATGGGCAGACCGTTTAAAGCTGATAGGAAGTCAACAGTACTCGTTATCTTAACAAGGTATGCAGCAGAGCATCTCTGAATGCACAACATGTTGAACCTTAAAGCAGATGGGATGAGCAGCAGAAAGCCGAATGAATGCATGATGCAAATGTCCCTTTCTGCCACATCCTGACAAATCTGTGTGACGCTATATTAACCAAAATCTCTGAGGAATTTTCCAACACTGTGTTCAATCTGTGCTGCAACGAATTAAAGCAGTTCTAAAGGCAAAAGGGGCCCAACTTGATATAGCAAGGTGTACCTAATAAAGTGTATGGGGAGTCTATGTAATAACAAACATATTATTTAGGGGATTTAGGGAGCAAATGCAGGCAGTAAGAGAACGGAGGCTGCACTCTTGTCTTGTTGAACTAAAGGAAAATGTCATATTGTTGCTACGATATATATATATGCTAACTTCATGATGTAGTCATGATTGTTGTGTGTCTGAACAGGTTTACGCGGAGATTCACGGAGTCGTCAAAAACATTGCACTGGATCTTGATAGAAAGGCGTGAAGCAAAGCATCGTGGGAATTGTGAGCTTGCTTCAAACTGCAGACTGACAGAAGAATTACTGCACTGTTTTTTTTTTTAAAGGCATGTAGCTTACGTGTGTAATTGCTGTAAAAATACTGCTGAATACATTTCTGTGCGGCCTTTAAACAAATCTAATGGCCGAACTCTTTCAGAATGCTGATTGGTTGTTCTTCCCAGTGTTAAATGTATTTATTACGAACAATTAAAGAAGTGAAAGAAAGTGATTTA
Organism: Copadichromis virginalis; assembly: GCF_057382275.1. Lineage (NCBI taxonomy): Eukaryota > Metazoa > Chordata > Actinopteri > Cichliformes > Cichlidae > Copadichromis > Copadichromis virginalis. The sequence continues at coordinate 18,508,889 of NC_140624.1, forward strand.
AATATTTTATTTTTCTTCTTTAAAAGAATTATAAGAAAACATAAGACCAAACATGATTTTTCTATTATAATGACACTGTATGAACATAAAGGGATATTCCCTTCAAACATGAGGTGAGCGAAGTAGTTTGCCTAATATTAATCAGTACATCAGTGGATGTGGCAACATTTTGATCAAGGTAATTATATTATTCCCTTTCCCATCCAGTAGCGTGGCATTCCCTGTCATTATGGGAACCAGAAAAGCTGGAAAAGCTTCCTTCCTTGTGAAATCTGAAATGTGTGGATGTAATATTTCTGGAAGCCCCAGTTCTTTCACTGTGATCCTTACCGACGTGGACATCTACCTCAACAGACCAGACTGTTTCTTAATCAAAGAGCATCACACAGCTACAATATGTACATTTACAGCACTTGCATAGAAAAATAAGTATCTCAGCAGATGATTTTTTTCATGTAAACCACAGTTATATCAAAAAAGAAGTCTTTTTTTTTTTTTTTTCCCCCAATATAAAATGAATCATCAGACACAAGTTTGAGAATTTTTTTTTTCTGCTTTGGAGCACCTCATTGTGCAAACAGTAGGAGACAAATAATCAACACATTAGACACAGAAACATTAATTGACACGAGGAGGAATGGAAGTTAGGAATTTGAGCACGTGAACACAAAATGGGGTCTTTTCATCACATCGGCGCAAGTTCACATTAGTTACACTAACATTTTTGAAGTCTCAGAGCTGGCAACGATGTGAAAATTAAAAAAAAACAACCTCATCTTTGACTTGGTTTGGGCCTCTCTGAATTATAGTAAAAGGGTTTTTATGAATGTACTAACCTACATGAATGTACTTCCATTTGGCAAGCTACAAATGGACATTCTGAAGTGTGTCATTGCTCAGTTGTCCTTGGCGTGCATAGCTGGGTCTGTGGGTGAACTCTGTGGGAATTTGAGGTTTTTGTCTTATTATTTTAAACAAGCGTGTCGAAAATGATTAACCCCCCCTCCCTCCTGCCTTCCCCTCCCCAAAGCAGGAATGTTCCTCTGTGGACCGTGCTCGGGGTAGAGGTGGTGGTCGGGCGGTGAGGTCTGTTTAATCTTCCTCCTCTCTCTCCCCCGGTGGTCGGGTGATGCGGCGGCCGCCCTTCTTACCAGCGGGGCCTTTGGGCTTGGCAAAGCGCTGCTTGTGTGCGTGCTGCTTGGGATGCACCTCCTCGTACAAGAAATCACTTGTCAGTTCTTCTCCGTTTTCTATTTCCAACTGGGAAACAGAAATATTTAAAAAGTGCATTAAAAAGATGAGCTGGACCACTGGTGCATTGTGTGACAGATTAAAGGAAAAACATTCACCCCTGTGCCCAACATTGAGCATGCTGTTTGAGGCCCATTAGAAAAGGTCACTACAAATGAGTTCTAAGATGACAACATGGCTTTTATTTGCATGACAGATGTTTAAGCTGAACAGACAGTAAATTGTGGAAGTGTTCCTGAGCCTGTGCAGCGTTTTCCATGACATGTGTGCTGTTTAAAATACAGTGCATGTGCTCGAATCGATCCAAATATAGATAGTATCAATGCCAACGCTGGTATTGGTGTCAGATCAATATTAGTGCCATATTATTAATGCTTTGTCTCCATCCTTTCCTCCCAGTTCAGTATGTAGCCCACTGAATTGTGTTAAAAATTTTTTTGAGAAAAACTCAATTTAATTGAAAAAAAAAAAAAAACTATGAAAAATGTCTGAACGTTTTTGTTGACTGTCACGTTCAGAATTTGCAAATTGATGCCGATTTATCTCATAAATCATGACACACTTCTCTCCCCTACATAAGCTGTATTAATACATTAAAAGCATTGGCAATATGATGTGTAATGCAATGTGGAGTAAATTATGGGTAGAGTGCCCTTCACCACCATCATCAAAACACCTTATGAGGAAAATATGCTTTGGAAGCATGGCGCTCCACCCTTCCTGTAAATGCCTGGAGATTTACTGTAGAATCAATAATAACACTCTGTAGGTTTTCAGTCTTGTTTAAGCAATACATGTAGAATAAGGTTTACATTTGTAATCAGTCATATCAGCCACCAAAACCATTTTAAACTCTGTATGAAACACAGTACACAAATACTTTTGTTATCAGGAAATCTCTTATGTAAATAAATGATATTTATTTTACATAAGACATTTGATTATTATAGTATATCATAGGGCTGTTCGATATAATGATATATATCGGATGACGATATAAAAACGTCTATCGTTTCATTTTACGCTATCGTTTGTTTCGTGGTGTCGCAAAATAAACTGTTTACGACAATATTTTTTCATCGTTTTGATGGTCACTGTAGTGGCTATATTAATTTCTTAAAGTTCTCTCTTTCTCTTATATGTAATATAACCACACTACGGACGGACAAGCGCCTGTTTTTATGCGTTGTCGTTAGCAACAGCGACAGCAACACCTTCGTGGGGCCGCTTGTTTATGTTCCACATAAACCTTTCACAATAAAGCTCAAGATCCTGTTGAGACTTTTCAGAATAAACTGAATCACGTGAAAGAGCAGATTATTTACGGATGAGAAGTAAAAAAGAGCCGCCAGGTGCTAAAAAATAAACCTTAGACTCAAACGTTAGAACAGGCTTTTCCCCTGCAGCACGCCGTGTAATAAATACAAAGAAAACGGCGGCCGTTACAACTTATGTCTAAAACTGTATAGTTTCATGCATCGGTTAAAACACTCGACTCCAGATACATGACACGCAGCTGGAAACACTTCACACAAGTCGAGCTGCCCGAGATTCACAGAATTTACAGAAAATTTTTGCGATTTATATCGTTATCGGGATTCGGGACGATAGAATTCTTATATCGGGATATGAGATTTTGGTCATATCGCACAGCCCTAGTATATCACAAAACACAGTGTCTTACTTTTTTCTCAATCTCAATCTGGAGATTGTTTTCCACCATGTCGACCAAGGGATTTTTGCAGCTGGAATACAGCATCCTCTCTTTGATGCTACACTTGTACCCTGGCATAGAATAAATGAAGACTACAAAGAAAGAAGGAAAGGACAGTGAGATTGGAATCACGTGAAGCACCATTCAGAGCAGAACAACACAGAAACCTGCACAAAATACAGTGTTTGTTTGTTTTTTCCTGCTGTTCGTAATAACCCGTGGGAAATCATTTACCTGTGGACTCTAAGTAGTCGCCCTCATGGGAATGTTTGTAGAGGAAGAAGTGGTAACGTGGAGTATCTTTAGGGATTCTCATTGGGAGATCTTTCAGCTCCGTTGGCTCAGTGCCGCACAACCGAATGAGCTCCTGTTCAGCATCTAATTTCTTTTTTGACAAAAGAAGCAAAAAGTTACCCTTTAAGCAAGCCGAGTGCTCCTGTAACTACAAGCTCCCTGCTTTGGTTACCAGACAATGTGAAAAATCTAGGTGGTGCCAGTAAATACCAAACAGCTCCCTTTACTCTACATGCTAATGTGATCCTCAGCAGCCAGGAGTAAAACTAGTAAGGATGAATAGAACCCACAAAAGAAAGAAATTCACTTTAACTAAGCTTTTAGACTCATGAAAAGGAAATCTGATGCACAACCACAACAGTGCTACAATTATTCCTTTGTACTGGACTCATCTGATCTTGTGACACAAACCGACAGAATTTCAATGAGCAGAATTTACACAAAGGCTTTTTGGACAAACTGAGTAACTCATTGTGTCAAACTAGAAAGGTCTCCTCGCCAAAACAATCTGCATCTTTCCAAACACAAGGTAAAAACTCCAACTGCACATTCAAATGATTGAATATGAATATGTCAGTGCTGAGCTAATTACTGTCATTTAGACCAGGATACAGCCTTGCAGACGTGTATGTGGCTGGCCTTACAATACTTTGTAATCCCATGGCATGTAAAAATGCCCAGATGTAGTGCTGTGACAGGTATGCTGACACTTGGCCATGTAGAGGCTAATAACCCCAGCTAATAACTCACCAGTTGTACGTAGTTGATTTTCTTGTCCCTGAAACGTTCAAGTGCTGCGATGGCATCTTTATGAATAGGGAAAGCCACTCCCTGCAGAGTCTGCTGCTTGGTGTCCACACTGATGTCAGTCTGCACCTAAACACACCACAAACGAAGACACAGAAACAAGACACACTTTGAGTTCTACAGTCACATTATCGTCATTAAAACACTACAATTGACAAAAACACTGAAAAATGATATCAAAGCCTTTAAAGTAGGCTGATCAGAGCATTACTTAGCAAGCATCAAATGTCTTCAAAATCAAAACATAAGCCACAATAATTCAATAAGTGTAATCATGTGAGGGCACACCGTTAAAAAAAGAACACACAAAAAAAACTTTTTAGGATTACAAGTGCTTTGCACATCTTCAGAGCTAGACCTGATGATTACAGATGAGGTGCTTGTATCGAAGTGACAAGGCGCCTCCGAGAAATTGCACTGAAAACTGGAAATTCTGGAAGGATTACACTGATGGATTGCATCTATTTTTAGAGGCTTGCTCCCACAAAATGAAATGCCATGCAAACATGATTGAGCCTCCCATGTAGCTATCGCGCATACCAAAAAGGATTGCAGGTCTTTTATCCATCTGCTTGGAAAAAAGTGTGCAGTCTCCGAGGCAAAGCAACAATAAATATTTCAAAGGCTTTTTGAGCTAGGCAGTACAGATTAACAGTATATCATCTTCCTTCAACAGCTGGGCAAGTGGGAAGAGCAAAAAAACCTCACTTCCCATTTGCTCTGCTGCTTTTAATTGACCGTACTTTTGGAGACAGCCTGCACTCTACTCAGAGCACTTCCATATATGGTAAGAAAGATAGTTCTTGTTCATGTGGCGGAGCTGGGAGAGCAGCAATTAGAAACAGGTTGTTTCTTAACACTGAAGAAATTCTCGGCAAAATTCTAGGAATACTCTCCAGAAGTATAAAGAGTGAAACTTCAAATGTTCCCATTTTCATTTGTCTGTTGGAGTCTATGTGGCACATCCCCGGAGACCTTGATATCAGCACTGTAAACACTGCTGACGACACTGCCTGCAACAAGTATCACATTACAGCACTTCTTTATCTGATCACAACAAAGGCACAAGCCATTGATGCAGCTCACCTGTACTCTTGTGACCAATCACTGCCAAATACTAAGAGCTACAGAACCCTCTCATTTGCATTTAGCTCCCAACATGTAAATGTTTGATTAGAACAATCAAAAAGCTCTTCTTTTAGTCCCTTTGCTGATTAGGCTAACCAGTGTTTACAACTCTAAACAGCACGTTTTGTGGAGCTAAGGATATACACACAGCTAATAGCTTTATCTCTTCCCGATGCATTAGAACATCCTGCTGTTCTAATGCATCAGCATCTCTGCACTGCACTGATACTGCCAGGCAAGCATATGCACACTTGCATTGCTGCTGACCTTGCGCTGTTTGGAAAGCTTCAGCGCCAGCTTTCATTGATACCCTACACTGTACTGGTTTGGATTTACCTACCACACCCAGGATATGCAATGAGGAGGGATACCGCTGAGCTAAAGCAAGCCAGTGCTTTCTCCCAGTGAAGCCTCCAATGTGATAATGACGTAATGCCAAAAGAGAAACGAGAAGCCTAATCCACACCCACTTTAGAACACTTCAAGCCAGAGAACTTGTCAACAAGTGGCCGCATGTGTGCAGCAAGCACTGCACAGAACATCGTTTCCTCCAAGATGATGACAACTCTAAGCGGTGACCAAGTGATAAAATCCAAATCACTTGTCTGTGTGTGTGTGTGTGTGTGTGTGTGTGTGTGTTACCTCATTCAGTTTGATCTGCCTCAGTTCCTCTTCTGCAGCAGTAAGAGGCAAAGGAGCAGCTTGAGAGGTCAGATGTTTCTTGTAACCACTGAGGCTCAAATCATCCTGCAGGTAAAGAACAGCCCAATCACACGGCATGCAGAAACACACACTGACTCACTGTTACTGATATAGTAATCACAGTTCCTATTAGGTGCTAAACACTAACACTGACATTTAACTTGGCACTGTTAAACTACTGAGTAACAAGCCTTTCACTTGACCAACCTTGCTGGTACCAAAAATCTCATCCTTGATGTGCCCGCCTCCAAACTCCTTCTTCAGTGTTGCTCTGGTAGCAGCATATAACATTTTGTGTCGCACCTGTTGTGAATATCCCAAAAAAATAAATATAATATTTAGCAAACTTTACACAGGACATAAGGTAATGAGAGCTTTATCTTTAAAGAAAAAAAAACATTTTATTGTTGCTTGCCTTAAAAAAAGTGAGAAATATTATAATACATATTACAGCCGGTGCTTCTGTCAAGACATTCTTTCATGTGTTTGCTGGTTTATTGCTGCATTTCCTGTCATAAAAATAGGGAACTGCTCAAATTCATAGTTACACTAGTGGTAACCAAAACTTTACAAGATACCTTTAAATATCAAACGTGTGATTTAGGCTACGTAAATCCAGCTCCAGTTCTAACGAAGTGAAAAAGAAAATGCACATGATAAAAACGAGTGCATGCATGCATTGGAAAAATGTTTTGCAACTTCCAAGCAAGCCTAAACCTGAAGGCTCGTGCTTTATACTAGAGGTCAGGAATGCTGAGCTCAGCTCCTCCTTCAGAAAGTGATTCTAAAGTCCACCGTGCTACAAATAATCCTCCATTGCACTTTATCTGGGCACCGGTCGCTTCTCCTCGCAACATTCCCCATTTCACTGCTGCAGAAACACACTTGTGTGTTATTTGTTACGGCTATTCTTGTTCACAGCAACTCCAGGCTGCAAGTGGTTCATCAAGTTTCAGTGAGACCAAACAACAATGACTTAAATGACACTGTGCGAGACAAGAACGCATAAATTGCAAGCACACACATTTGCATTACAACAAAACACCAATGCATGAAAGGAATATGCCACCTAAAAGCAATGAGGGTAAATTTTAAGTCAAGAAGGAGAGGCTGAGGCTATGCACCGTGCTATTTGGAAAAACATAATTTACCCATATTTAGCTTTCAAGAGGTCTGTTAGGAAATAATGAATGCATATAAAAGAACGGCTGCCTTGATGTGGTAAACCCCACCCGTCTGATACCCATAGCAGAGAAGGACAAATGCCATGCAGAATGGAAAGCTATTCATTAAAGCTGGGGTAGTTTGGGGTTTTTTTCTTACAGCAGAGTGGTCCGGTGACCAGGCCAGGAAGATCCACTCGTAGCCCTGGTTGTTATTGGAGTCTAGCCGGTATAGAACGTAGCAGGGCACATCATCGTCGAGGAGGGGTAGCACTAAAGAATCATATTCCTGGTCCCATTTTTTAGATGCTTTCCTGCTGGCACCTAGAGTCAGCTGCTCTGGAGAGCAGATGTGGACAAAGAGAGAGAGAGAAAAAAAATCAGCAGTGCAGAGTTTTGTTTCTTTATAAAGAAATGCTAATGTCAGCCTTGGCAGACATTTAGGTAGAAGTAAACAAACTCCAGGACGCTAGAGCGCTGCTTACCATCCTTGATGACGATCTTTAGGGCACGATACTGATCCCCGCTCTTCGCACTGGCAAAGATATCCTTCACATCATTCCCCGCTGAGAGAAAAAAAGACATAAGGTCAGGGTTTTCTTCCCCTCCTTTAAACAATGCAGGCTCAACAACATCACGCTCATCTTAACATGGCCATCATGAGTCATATGATTATGAGTCTACACCTAAAGGTTTAATGACTCATAATAGCCTGTGAACCATCTGATGTCAGCCATTAGACAAAGGCCACAAAATGATCTTCTCATTAAGCATTCAGCACCTGCAGACCTTTGTAAAGTTAGCATTTTATCCCGTATTGCACAGGCTTTGAGTGAGCAGGCCATCAAGAAAACTTGTCAGTCCTATTATTTTGGTTCAACCTTTGATCTCAAACCCAGTCACAATAAATACATTTTCTTTTAATAAATTTAAAAAGGGTGATAATTCAGATTCAAACCAACTTCTTAATAGCTGTAACACAAAGCCCAAGGGAACCTTAATGGCACAAGTCCAACAAACTATTTAGACATTTTTAAAATCACTTTTGCAGGAAGGCACTAAAGAAAAATCTTCCATGTAACACAACACATACATGGTAGTAAATGAACTGGGTCATATTCCCTGAATTACTAGGATTCACTTTTGTTTTTCACCACCACCAAAATCTGGTGAGCTACAAACAACCACAAAAAGGGTTTAGCTTAGAGGAGCCCCTGTATTAAGCTTTACGTTTAACATATATATATATATTTAAAAGATAAAACAGAAAAAGAAAAAAAAAAAACACTATTCGGACACAGCAGTAACAAGTACGTTTGTACTTCTATTTTAAGGTTGCCTGATTTGTAAGTTTAACCTCGGGGGTTGTTTCTATTTTTGCTGCGATGCCATCGTGTATAACAAGTGGTCACGCCCTGCATAAATCCCTTTTTCCTTTTAATTACAACACGGCTTAAGCAATGCCAGTACCATTCACGGATTATTGCAAACACCGACAGGTATCAGGCCAGCAGTTTGTCAAAATGAAGGCGTCGTCTGTCCATTCAAAATCTACTCAAAATCTAAACACTACCGGATTTATGCTTGATGCTAAAAGGCTGGGGAATTACAGGCTTTTCGAGCACTGCGAGGGTGAAAAAAGTATGAGTAGTCGTGTTTTAGGTCGCTCGTAAACTGATTAGAGACTCAGGATTAGATTTCCTGGTCATAAGTGTCCAAACAGGGCACGCACACACACATATGCACACATCAGGATAGCTCAAAGCTAGCTAGGAGTGGCTAGCTAACGTGACGCTAGCTTCCCCTTGCAATTAATTGTTGCAGGCGCTTAAAGCTCGCCGGGCAATCAGACACGCAGCAAAACAAAACACGTAAAGGCCGAAAGCTGTGAATCAGAAAGAAAGCATCTACCTTGAATGCCCGTTTGATGTGACATTGTGGCTTTCGTCGGATAAAAGGCTGATGCGGCTGATCAGGCGAAACCAGGGCAGAGAAGCAGGAAGTGGACTACATCGGCGAGACCCGCCCCGAGTCTGTCGTCACTAAAATCCTAACAGGAAGGTAATCGTGTTTTATTTTAATATGTGTTTTTTTTTTCAGTCTTTAAAAAACAAACAAACGGAGACGATACTTCACTCTTTATTATTGTCTTTATAATTGTCGCTGCTTTCTTTTTGTCAAATATGAAAACTGTGTTCTAGCTTTTTTTTAATTTTTACTATCCTGTGGAAAAATGAACCATACAGTTTGTTGATTTCTGCTGAGCTGTGTCATTCAAAGACTCGGCGTGTAGCATTTATAAATACTGGGGTTCTTTTGTCACATTTGATTAAAAAAAAAAAGAAAGACATAAGTATCGACTAGTCAAGTCCTGCACCTGAATGAAAACGACCAATCAAGGGGAGGGGGCGTGCCCAATGGTTGCTCGTGCATCATACCTTTGCTGTGAATTAAATTGGACTCAACAGGCCAAGATATTCTATAACTTCTTTTATTTTTTGTCTCTTTTGGTTATGTAGTGCATGCTCGGTGTGAAGTCTCATTTTTTTCATTCACCTTTTATCTGCAGGTGCATGTGGCCTCTTGGTGAAGAGGTGGAAGAACTCTGGTGTGGATTGCCTACCAGCCAGGAAACCAGTGGCTCTTTTCGTGGCTTCCTGCTTTCAGAGGTCACAGTCACACCTTAAAACTTGCAGTGATGATTATTTTCATGATAGAATAAAATACAATACAATAGCCTTTTATCAGTTTTTCTGAAAACAGGCTTTGTTTTTCTTTTTTTCATTTTTACAACTTCTGCTTCTTCTTCCTGATAAAGAACTCAATTAATAGAATAGAACGGAACAGAATACCCAAACCTGGCTCAAGACTTGGCAGTTGGTCTTGTAATCGGAAGGTTGCCGGTTCGAGGCCCAGCTTGGACAGTCGTTGTGACCTTGGGCAAGACCCTTCGTCTACTGGTGATGGCCAGAGGGGCCGATGGCGCGATATGGCAGCCTCGCTTCTGTCAGTCTGCCCCAGGGCAGCTGTGGCTACAACTGTAGCTGCCTCCACCAGTGTGTGAATGTGAGAGTGAATGAATAGTGGAATTGTACAGCGCTTTAAGGTTCTTGAAAAGCGCTATATAAATGCAATCCATTATTGTCATTGTACATGTAAATGAAATTACGGAATTAAATAATGATTTCAGCTCTATAAATTTAGAAGTAGTATTTTTCAGCATTGATTTTTTTGTTACTACAAATACAACAGTACAAATCCTTCTACTACACCTCTTCCAGAAGCTGAACTTAGAGCTTCTTTGAAAACAAAGGAGAAAGTGCAAGTGTTTGAATGTAAAAGTAAAAGCACTAGCAGCAAACCTCTGTAAAATGTGTTTAGCTCTTATTAGTATCATTGCTTTAAATCATTTTTTTTGCAATTACTCTGATATATACACTATTGTTGAATCCCAGGATACTATTGGTGAGATGTTTTCATATTCATAATTTAAATAATAATGAAAAATAATAGTGACATTAAGTTAATGTGCTACCTTGCTGCACTTGTCCCTCTTATCTAGTAAAAACAGAGCTTCCTTCCTCTGACCTTTTTTTTTTTTTTTTAGAAATATCTTTGCTGGTATAAAAAAGTCAAAATATATCTTGTATTTCACATTTTCACATGTGTTCATATGAGCATGGATGAAACGGGACATTTTCTTACACAGGGAACTAAAGGGGACCAGGCTTTGGGCAAGCACAGCAGCAGTACTCATATGCACACACCATTTTAAAATAAGACAATTACTTAGTCTCTTAGAAAAGTCAAAATACAAAAGTTTAGAATTGCCAATTAACCTAAAACCAAGCCTTTGGACTGTCAGGGGAAGCCAGAGTATTGTGTAAGAATTCAAACAAGCACAGGGACAACATGCAAGCTTCACACAGACAAGCCAACACAAAGAAACAGACATTCATAGCACCAGGCACCAGCCACTGAAAAGAGTCAAGAGAGTCCTGGGTTTGAATCAACCAGCTGGCTGGCGCCCTTCTGTGTGGAAAATTCACGGTCTCCCTGTGCTGCTTGTGTTTTCTCGAGGTACTCCAGCTTTGTCTCTCATACAAAACACATTCATGTTCGGCTGACTGGCAATTCTAAATTGACTGTAGGTGTGAATATAAGTGTGAATGGTTGTCTGTGTAAATGTCGTAGCCCTGGTGACCTGACTAGAGGAAAACTCACCTCTCACTCTGACTCTACTGGTGGGTTTTCAGCCTATCCCCACCCCCACCCCTGTGGCTTTCTTCATTTCTTGTTTATATGTGTTCTTTGGTGATTACATATAAGTCTGTTTTTTCAGTGTTTGAAAACAGACAAAAACATTCTGTACAAGGTAATAGATCTTAAAAGAACCTCACATTGGGACTCTGGGCAAGGAAAACTGAAAACACTGTGGGTTTATTCCCATGGCTTATGTGATGCTAAAAGTCTATCCAGTTTACCACTTTCTGCCCAGCAGCGTGATTAATGTGTGAGACCTGTCCCAACATTCACAACACAGAAGGCAATCATATCCACAGCTTACCATGCTATTTCTTTTACAGTTTAAGGGTTAGTACTTAAGTTTCTTATTGCTTGTGTTTCTTAAAGGTGATATTTGGCTATTGAAGAAGCAGGTGTGCTTTCAGTTTCAATTTCTAGAAGACTGCATGCGATTTGTATTTTCACCAACATGCTGTTTTCTGTGCTAAATATACCTTTGGCTGTAGTGGCAAAGGAGCTTAAATTCTACTGCATTGGAGTCCAAAATAACTTTGGCTTATCCAGATGTGGCTTTGCATACTATTTTTATTTTCATCAACACTGCACACTGGTAGAGTGCATCGCTAATCCTGCGTAACATTTGAAGATTTTCTGTTTCTTTTCACTTATTAAAAACAAAAGGATTCTGTAATACATAGAGTGCCTAAAGTTTTATATGTGAATTCATAGACTATACTATGCTGACAAGGGACACATTTCTACACAAGTTTATGTTAAATGAAAAAGCCAAGAAGAAAGGGTATAAGGATACTCTTTCGCATGTGTATTGGTCTTGGTATGTTGAGATGCCAGAAACCCACGAAGAAGAGCATCATATATATGCATATTCATGCTAACAGTTCTGGTTTATTTATGGGATATTTTAATGATATTCTATTATTGGGTATTTAAATTAAAGGGATAATAAAATAATAATGAATGCTTTACTCCACTATATGTGTATGGTATCTGCTTTTATAATGTAATAAGTTCCAAGAAATAAAGTCAACTTGTTTTCTGGTTTAAATTCAGCTATTTTCTTCAAGAAAAGAAAAAATAAAGCACTGATTGTATTTAATTATGGCTTAAGATGAATATTAATATAAAGATCAATATTCATTCATCTTTCATTTTTTTACATTTTATTCAGTTTTTCCACATCTCTGATCTGTCATACCAAGCCACGGGCTTCCTGCCTCTGGTCTCCTCTTTAAATAAATAAATGAGCCCCATGGCAGCAAATTCCCTTCACAGCTTTGCGTCAAGTATGACACACAGTAGCACAGGAAGTGATTTGAACCCCCCCCTTTTTTTTTTCTTTTTACAAAATAAACAGATTCTAGTGTGGCTGATGAAACCTGTGCTCTGTTACTAGTACATTTATGTGAAACAAAATAATTTACCAATGGTATTAAGCAAATTGTTTACTGAGCTCTGGTCCACTGATTGAGATGGGCTCATCTTCAACCATTCAAATCAAATCAAATCACTTTTATTGTCACATCACATGTGCAGGCACATTCTTCGATGTGATGTAGATTTCAGAACATATAAATGAGTGTAAGTGTCTGATTTGCCATTATTGTGACCAGAGATGGGCAGTAACGCATTACTGTAATCTGATTACTTTTTTCAAGTAACGAGTAAAGTAAGGGATTACTATTGCAAAAACGGTAATTAGATTACCGTTACTTTCCCGTAGGAACGCTGCCTTACTGCGTTACTAAAACCGTGATTTTTTGGAGAATGTCTCACCACAGTGACTAGACAGTGACGTAAGCGAGTGCGCCGTTAGTGACAACAGCTGTGTGCAGATCAACAATGGATCACATATCAATTGTGGGAGAGAGTATGAGCGTGCAGCGTTTAAAGCGTGGAAGTACTGACCTTACTTTGAGTTTGATTCCATAAAAAGTGACAAAAACATTAGCGTCCACCGTGCGTGGGAAGAAAACTTCTTTTTACAGCGAAAAAACCCCTAAACTTCCAAGCAAGCACCGAGTGTGCAACGACGTAATGGGAAACTCACAGAGAAACTCGCGGATTCTTCAACTGACCGCGGCACACCTGCACCAGGGTAAACCTCCGCCTACCGCAGTCCTGCTTTACAGATGAAAATAGAGCAACAGGACCGCTGAGTTTTTGACTTTATTTATTTTCTGCTGTGTTTTACTTGCATCTATTTGAAAGACTGAGTGTAAACACAAAAAATATGTTATTTTATGTGCTGGAACGTGCAGAAAATAGGTTTAAATGTTAAACTAATTTATTCAAGTCAGAGAATGTTGCATATAATTACATTTTTGCTTGATGCATAAAGTTAAAAGATTAAAACTGATAAAACAAGTTAAAAAAATAGACTTTTCCATTTGATTACATTTTGTATGATGGATTATGCAGAAAAAGTAGAATTGGGCTGAAAGATCTATCGCTTTATCACCTCTTCAGGTTGTAAATCGTGTTTTTTAAAAGTAACTAAGTAATTAATTACTTTTGAAAATAAGTAATCAGTAAAGTAACGGGATTACTTTTTGAGGAAGTAATCAGTAATTAGTTACTGATTACTTTTTTCAAGTAACTTGACCAACACTGATTGTGACTAAACAAATGAATGATCACTGGCAAATTGCACCTCGTTCCAGTGTCCAGGTAGGATAGACTATTCCCCTGATATGATGAGTTTAGATAATGTGGATAATTTTATCGGATATTCTGGTTGAAGATGAAAGACCTAAACCAGGACGATTACAGTCACTGTGGAAGTTTGTTTCTGGCACTGAAAAAAAAGCTGGGATCTCAAAGTTTTGAATTAATAATTCAAAATTTAGAGGAAATAACTCCAAATTTCGAGTTAGGTATCCCAAAGTTTTGAGTTAATAAGTTAAAGATTTGCATTATTATCGAGTTATGGGTGACAGTTTTTTTTCCAGAAGCGGAAAAAATCTTCCTCAGAAAAACCCTCATAGAAATCTGGTAGTTTCTAATGATGTTTAATGGGTTAAGTTCAAGTAACTTAAAAAATAAAGGAAAACAACATCTAATCCGTTAATATTAGAGGTTCGTCCTTGGCCTGTTGTGATACATATATTGGTATACTTATAGATTCCTCAAGTCTTACTTGTGTTATGGATGTCGCTATCATTTTATTTTGAAACACGTGAGCGGAAGTCGTGTATTTGTATTGGCTCTGACTTTGGCGCTAGTGAATCAACGTGTTGGCTACATTGCGTTGCACTGATGCTGCGCTTGCTGTGTGGATTCAGCCTCCTCCATCCTTGCTACAGCGGCGGTAGAAGCGTCCTACTTACTACCCAGAAACCGCACCTCACGGCGGGGACTCAGTGACGAAGCACCGCCCGCTTAATAGCCGCCCCGCCCGGCGTATGGACAGTCCGGCACAATGACAGAGGATTTGTGGGTGCCTCTGTCGTATACCAACAACAACAGGTCGCATGGATAATCCCACTTCAGCCCTGTCGTATCATCTCCTGTTTAGGATGATTAGAGCGCCGCTGCCGGCTTGATGTGGCCGGAGAGCAGAGCGGGAGCGGGGCTTCTCGTCCTGGACATCGACTGAGAGATAAAACGGCGTGGAGCAGGTGTGTAAAATCGTGTTGACTTTACCCACTGCACATGCACAAATGAGAAAAAGCGACGTGCATGCAGGTAACTTGCACGGATTTTGGCTGTCCCACATCTCACTCGGTGTACCCTACATTCAGATAAGAAGGAACCAAAATGGTCAAGCTTGTTGTGATATCTCATAATTATATAAGGTCAGTGATGTGACATTTGGCGTCGTTAGAAGGGAGATTGGTGCGATCACGCACTAATGCCCTGAACACGATAGTCCATTCAGAAATTGCCAGAAGTGCCTCAAATAGAGAGGCCATTTGGAGTATTTCCTGCAGCACTTAGACTGCTCTGCTCTGATCAGTGCAAATCTAATCTTTATGCTTTAGAGGGAGTTCAGGTCCCGAAACATCAGTTGAGCTCTTCATTACTCATCGTGGTTATCTAGGGTATAGCCCACCCACCCACCTTCAGATAAACTTATCCCGGCCCAGTTTGTTCTTTTTTGGGTGCTAAGTCCCACTTAACTCATGTTTTGGGACTCTCTGGTCACAAGTTGCTAGCCACAGAATGGGAGCAGGTCCCTGGTCACACTAAAAGTCTGCCTTCTCCTCCTGCTCGTCTTCCTCTAAATGCTTGCAGTTTGATAAAGAAAGCAAACTAAATCTGCATTTTACCTCATCAGCCTACTATCACCCAAGGTGGCAGCATCATGACAAGACAAACATGATGCTGGTGAAATTTAATAGCCAGGTCTATTTTTGAAGCCATTACATAATTCCTTCTTCCCCCTCCATGCCCTGTTTTAGGGAAGGTATGAAAGCAGGCAGAAGTTCAGCCCAGCAAAGTCAGACGGTTCAAAGAGGTAGAGAGCGATGGAGTAAAGAAAGAGTGGAGTTCATGGGTGAATAATGATTAAAAATACAGGAGGGACGGGGTGTCTGCAGGTTACTCATGCACTGCTTGGCTGGTGTTGCCGGGGAAAGCCTCACTGTAATGCTGGAACAGTTTTTTTTAAGAAGAGCGCAGAGCAGACGGGCTGAAAGGAGACGAGCCAGCGATTTATAGCTAATAGATATATAGTACTTCAAGAGTCCACCACTTCCAGGTATGACACGACACGTGATTCACCGGCACAAGAGGACACTTGAGTGGATTGATCGTCCACTTTATGTTATTTTTCTCTCCTTTAAATCGATTACAGGATATAGGCTGTTTGCTAATTTACAGCTGAGTGATAATCTTAGGACTGATTGGAAACTCTGGTTTTGTGTTAAGAAATCTGTGTGCGTTATTGGAGGTGCTGCTCTATCTGAGCCGGGTCTGAATTGAGCATGATCCTAATCCATTATCTTTAGTGATATTCCAACCACTAATCTGTGTCTGAGGGGTGCGTTTGCTCTAATCTGCCTGGCTGGTAATGTAATCTGACTAAAAGAAGCACTTTCTCTCTCTCTCTCTGACTCCCAGGTGTAGTGTGGCTGGAGGGCTTAGCAAGATGGAAATAGATGCCCTTTTTCGCTACTATTTCCAGCACCCGTGGTCCCGTCTCATTGTGGCGTACCTCGTCACCTTTTTTAACTTCCTAATTTTCGCCGAGGACCCCATCTCTCACAGTCAGACAGAGGCCCATATGATTGTGGTGGGGAACTGTTTCTCTTTCCTCTTCAACAAGTACCCAGGCCTCGGGTGGAACATCCTGAAAGTAATTGGCTGGATACTGGCCATTATCACTGGCCTGTTAGCCGGGAAGTTTATATTTCACCGCCAGCTCTTTGGTAAGTCATGCACACAATAATGCAGTGGAATGTGCAGAGTAATGGCTTTTCTGTCTGAGGGAACTCCCCCCACCACCCCCATTGATGTTCTTGTTGTTGCTATTCATCGGGGAGAAGCACGTTTATACTCCTGCTCTGCTTTTTTTTTGTCAATGGGAACGTAATTAAAGAGATTGTTAATTATTTTCTTTGTTGAAATCGCTGCTGATTCATCTTTTCATTGCGGCAACTAGATGTACACTGAAATTCTATATGAGGACTTGCATTCCTTCAACAGATTTGTGACTAGAGGTGTTTAGAAATGTCTCAGTAGAAAAAGTGCAGATGGAAATAATATTAGAAGATTACCTCAGAGACTTAACGTTGGACTCACAAGCACACTCCTGTATTCATGGCAGACACCCAAGCAATAAACAAAATTTCCCTTATTTCTTCCTCTAATTATTCCAAAATATAAAATGAAGAGTGTCTGCTAAAGTTTGTGTATGCAGTGATCTTTTTGTATGTGTTTCTTTATACATTGCTGTGCAATAGTCCTGAGCTTTCTCTCGTTTTAATGTATTTTTGCTGTTGCGGAGCCAGATGTTCTTGTAATGTTTTTTTTAACCTGCTCTTGAGAAATATTTCTCCAGGCTTTCTGAAGGTCTGTGAAAGTTTTTCTTTGGACATTCGTTTGCTTTTTTATTTTAATTTTCAGTGCTCATAGCTGACCACTTTCAAATGCTTTTTGTTGTTGGTTTGTTAAGTGACTTAACAGGATGATTTATAGGTCAGTGTTATGTATTTACACATAACAGACAATTTAGCAACTTCTACATTTTAAACTGTATTTATTATGTGTTTATACTTTTATATTTATTTATTTTAGCTTGATAGGCATACAATTTATGTACCAATAAGGTGATTCCCAAAGAGATACTAGTCGAAAATCTGGTGTTGCATAAGCAAGCATGTTGTGCAATGTGCCCTTAAACATCTACAGTAGATCAACAGTATCTGAAGGCATTGTCCTTAAGAAATATAATAAAGTACCAGCAAAGACTTGGCACAGAACCTGAGTGAAGCATTTCACTGTTCAGTTGATCCGTCTGCTGTTCACTGAAGCCTCGTCAGAAATGGTCTCAATGGTTGTGAAGACGTCTTTCTTAAGGAAGGGAAACGGGGAGAAAAAGGCTGAGGTGTGCCAGCTACACAAGAACTGAACTGTGAAAAAAGTGGCAATCGGTCTTAAAAAGTGATGAACTTAAAACTTTGAGATTTTAAAGCCTGAAGTATTTGGTTCAAATTGTCATCGATATGCATGGAAAAGATCAAGAGGGAGGTACAACAGTAAGTGTTCAAAGCCATCTGTAAAGCACGGTGGAGGCTCTGTCATGGTCTGGGACTGCATTTAAGCCAGTGGTGTTGGGGACATTGTGAATACAGAAGAGTATGATGTTTTTGGTTCATCTTGCTGATTCATCTGAAAAGCATCTGATTGGTATCAGTTTCGTGTTTCAGGACACCAATGATCTCAAACACACTACCAAAGCAGTAATGTCATACGTGGACAGAAAAAAAAAACACAGTGCGACACCATCAGTCATCGACTGGCTTTCCCACAGCCTGGGCCTCAGCATTATTGACGCAGTATAAGAACAGAACAGAAAGCAGCCAACACCCAAAGAACAGCTTTGACTGATCTTCAAAAATCCTGATGAACTATTCCTAAAGACTACTTAAAGAAATGTCAAGAAAACTTGCTTAAGAGAGCTTACACTGTGTTGAAGAATACAGGTGGTCATATAGTAAAGACTTTCAATCATTTTACAATTTTTCCTTTTCTATATCATAGTTGTATGTATGTTTATATGTTTCAATAAATCACTTCCTCTATTTATCACTTCTCTAGGATAATACTGTACAATGAATTGAGGGGTGGATAGAGACTTTTGCACAGTGCTTTAGCACTTCGCTTTTAACATTCTTGCTAACAAGAGATGGTTGTAGTGAAATAATATTAACTGCAGCATGTCGTATTAACAAAAGTGCAATGAAAGCTTCCCAAAAAATGTTACACCAAACAGAACAATGGTGAGAGTGCGAGAGACTGAAGAAAGAGTAAGAACCTGACAGGAAAGCATCATCATCATCAGAGCTTTTTAGCTAAGTTTACAGTCAACTAAAATTTATTGTAAACAACCAAAGAGAAGCTGTTGGAGTAATCAGTATGAAATGCTTCCAAACTGCTGGCGTTCAGCTGTTAGCCTCCTCCATGCTGTATTAGCTTTACCAGTAGCAGCTGGTGCACTGCTGTGTGGTATAATAAACGGAGAGCAACATGGAAGTGAATTCAATAGATTAGCTTTATATATATCAGCAAATTGTCACAATATCCGATCCAGCCTTTTGAGTCAGGATAGGACTGATAACTGACCCAAATCAATTTTCTTTTCCCCCCCACAGATGCAGTAGTTGTTCTCAAAATCTGTATTCAGATTTTGATGTGTGATATCAGTAAAGTTCCCCGTTTAATAGAGCTGTTTTACTAGAACAGGGCTGTAGTTTTTCATGCCAGTCAAACTGTCTCAAGTGAAAGACTAAGGGTTTGTCACTGCAAGAAAGTTCAGGTGGTGTCGGCATACGAATGCATTAACACTAATGAAGGCTTTGTTCAAATATGATAGACTATAATAGCAGAACTCTTTATGTTGTTACTTCGAGCTGTGTTTTTCCTGCTGTGACAGGTTGAGAAGCTCTGCAGCGGAACATGTTAGTCAGCTCTCACACCTCTTTGATACATTTCCTCTTCTTTTTCACCAACCTGGCTTTTTTTTCATCTGTTCGTATGACACTTGTATCACTCTGTTGCTCGCTCGGCTTCCTCCTAGTCACTCTCCTTTATAACGGCTGTGACTCCATTGTCATCCTCCCTTCACTTTTATGAACTGCGCAGTGCTTCCAGTTGAACTCACACGTTTCATTTCCTGCTCACTTCACAAGTCACTTAGTGCCGGATATTATTGGGCACGCTGGTTTATCTTCTTGGATGAACCGTTACCGACTATAATTAGACGGCACAGAGTGGTGGCGGGTGCTCGAAGTGATCATCTTCTCTGAACATAAATAGAAAACTGAGAGTCCATGATGACATGACAGTTTCAGCAAATGCAGAGTCCTTCCTATAAGACGGGAAGTGGAGCAAGTGGGGAGTTATTAGATCTAGTAATAGCAAAATTGTCTCTTCACTTGCAATCACTGAATAAATTGGAGGGTTTTTATACTTAGAGTCTAATGGGTTTTTTTTTCTTTCTTTTGGGTTAGGACTCCATTACTAGACTGAGAAAATAAAAAGGTAATTTGATATGATTTAAATAAATGTTTGTCTGAAATAGAACATGTAATATTTATTCATTGCAAAATATAAAATATCATATATAGTATATAATACATATAATAATTGCATTTTTAAAGCCTTAACAAAAGGCCTTAACATGATGCGTAAATTTACATATTTTGGATTTTCTGGGCTCATCTATCATTGGTGGGTATAAATGCCCATATCTAAATAAATGCAAGTTTTGTTATAGGAAGTTGGGTTGCTGCAACTACTTCTTGATCAGCCACAGTGATGTGTTCACGGTGAAAAGATAAAAGAATGGATTTTCATTTGGTTTAAGATGATAAAACTAGCTAGCTTATTGCTCAGAGGTTCTAAATTATAGCTTAGTGTCACTGTGCGCTTGCGTGTATAGACCATCAACAATGTGGCAAATTAAACCCCTTTCAGACGTGTGTACTCACTAGGCTGTGAAATGAACACTGATCACTACAACCTCATACACACTTTCAGTACAACAAGTCTGAACTGCATGGAGTTGCATTAACGAATAGACACCCATCAAGAGTACTGACTAATTGACTCACATAGGCAATGCTTACATGTGTGAGACATGAGACTGTAGAGCACCTACCCAAGAAGTGGCACTTTAGTCCCTACTCTGATCATCACATTAGGGTTAAGATGAAATATTTCTTTCTTTGTTTTGTTTTTTTCACGGTTTCATTTTCATCTTCTGGGGTATTTCTTGTTGTCTATCTCTCTCTCTCTCTCTCTCTATATATATATATATATATATATATATATATATATATATATATATATATATATCTATTGTACCAGTATCCAGTATCGGTTGACTTGAGGTGTTTTATGTTGTAAGGTAAAGACCCTGCATTATTACATATCACAAACCCTATGAGCAAGCACTTGGTGACAATGGGAAGGAAAAACTCCCTTTTAACAGGAAGAACACTCAGCCAGAACCAGGGGCTGCCATCTGCTGCGATCGGTGACAAAAGACATGCTGTGAGAGAGAGCCAGAGTTTAAAAGTAACTAATGATTAAATGCAACAAAAGGGTCCAGTGTCACCTGATGCAACCCTAACTATAAGCTTTATCAAAAAGGGAAAATTTAAGCCTAATCTTAAAAGTAGAGAGGGCATCTGTCTCTGGAATCCAAACTGGGAGCTGGTCCCACAGTAGAGAGGCCTGATAGCTGAAGAGTCTTCCAGCCATTCACTTCTGTATGCAAAATCTCATTGCTTTTTCTTTCTTGTTTAATTTTTATTAATCTAAATATCAGTACAACAATTTCAATTTCAAAACATTGTAAAAAGGAGGTTTTAAAATTAATTGTAAATGTGTTCTTTAGGTCCATCTGCAGTACTTATATTGTCCACCAGATTAATAAAGGAAAAAATTTAAAGGGTCTATTCATCCTTCTATCTAACCACATGACCAGTTTGGTCGGGATTAGGAATGGAGGATAAAGTAAATTGTCCTGATTTTTGTTCATCTGCTTGGCTGTATTAAGAAAATCCTTGTGAGTTAGGGAAATACCCACTGACTCTCATCACCAGAGAGTGCCTTCACTTTAACAGACTGGCAAAGCCAGCGTGTTACATTTACTGGATGTAACGGAGGTTAAGTGTCAGACTGCTCCCCAAAACAGCAGATTTTAAAATGCGCGCTGCCATTTCATTACAGTCGGGTTAATCAAATTTTATTCATTGTGCATTTGGCACTCCGAAAGCATTTCCAACGTTCATACAAGACTTCAGTCAGAAAATGTTTAGCAGTTCTAACTTCTTCATCGGAACGAAGTTGCTTTTTAAAAAGTAAGTTTTGTGATATTTTGTTCCCAAACTATTACATGTTTATGCTACAGTATTTTCTTGGTCTGTGATTTTAGTTTGTTATTGGACAATTGCTAAGCAGCATGATGGCGTCACAATATGTCCTGCACAATCAGGTGGCTACAGGCAGCATGATGATGGAAAAGAACCTACAGGGGACTCGGGTGTATCTGTTTGCATACAAATAAATCCACTATATAACTATTTTCATAATTCACATAGTGCTCAAACTGGGATTTGTACATCATTTTAAAATCACATTGACACAAAATATTTTTCCAGTTCTGGAGTGTTGTGGAAGCTCCAGACTCTTGGTGTGTTACACCACCAGCATTTTGTCAGTTCCATGATTCATAATGGTAATGTACAGTAGGTGTGCATGTAGTTCAGTCAGTTTTATGTCAGGTTTTACACTAGGGCCCGGTGGATCTGTATCGGGGTCAATGCAATTGCATTCGCTCTAAGGTATGTAGGAGAGGAGTGCAGCTCATTCATAGCCAGGTGCAACTAATGCACTTCAACAAGCTTCTGAACAGATGGTTTGGACTTCTGTGTGCGGGCGTGTGTGTCTGTAAGTGTGAGAGAGCGGCGATATTTTGCAAGCACATGCACGGATGTGTGTTTGTGCGTGTGTCTGAGTGAGGCTGAGAGTTGGAGAGGCGAGATATGCCATGCACAACATTTCAGTGGAGCGGTTATGCAATCACAAACACAGGTAGAGCATAAGAGAAGCACTACAGAAGCAGGCCCACAATAAAATCTATCATCCATTATAAGTCTGCCACACAGGCCCACATGGCCCACTTACTGCTCATCGTGATATCCCCCACTAACATTGTGCAGATATCAGTCTACTATCTCTTCTATCCTCTGATACGTAGGGAGCCAGTGGGAATGCTTCTGGGTAGGAACACAATCCATGCAAAGGTCTGAGCATCTTTAAAAAAAAAAAGCACTTTGGAGTGGCAGACTGAAAGTTTTTTTTGTTTTTTCCTGTATCCACATTTAGAAGAGGGTGTCTTCTTGTTCCCTTGAACCAGAGCTAAAGTTCTGACACTGTTTGCAGTTTCATGCCTAACTTTATAGAAATGTGTCTCAGGCCTGGAAGCTGACATCGGTTTTGAAAGGTGACACATCCCCTGCATCATTTATAATTTATCATGGCCTAGAAAATGTTTTGCTGTGAATTGCACCCACAGCCTTCCTCTTTTTGTGCGGTATTTGTCACAATATATATATTATGTCCCCTCTCAGAAACTTACAGTTTTTAATCCAGTTGCTGCATAACACTTTATTTGAACTAGTTTTCATTCGTGTTGCTATACGGGTTAGGCATGGGTGCACTGCAGTGTTTCCACAGTGAATAAACGCTCTTTGATGAGTGACTTGTGTGATTTTTAAGTTGACATTTGAGGCTCAAGGAACAACCTATCCTGCTCCATTCAGCCTCTCAAGGCTATGTTTGCTCTCTAATCGAGTGGGTGCTAGCCAATGACTTCTGGTCATTCAAGGCAAGACTGGCTGTCATTACACATTTGTATGAAATCTTGGGTCATACTGGGTTCTCTGGGTTTCATGTCAATGAGTTCCTAATGAAATAATTGTTAGAGCCAGACCCAGTGTTCCAAGTCTCAGTCACGCAAAGCCACGTAACTATATGGGTATAGCTATTATAAATGCCGATACCGATATATGGCTAAATTGCTAATATTAGCCTGTCAGTCGGGCTCTAATAAGTGTGTTACAGGTGAAATAATGTGAAGAAGGAAGATTGTTTTTAAAAAGTACAGCTAAAATTTAACATTTAGTTTAGGTTAGTATAAATGCAGCCGTCTATTTTGTCAATTTTGACTTTGCAGAAAATGACACTGCCCATCTCTTTAATGCTGCCTCAGTGACCATATTAGCATAAAATATTCACCTATTTCTCTCTGAGGCTTTGTGAATTCCAAAAGGCAAAGTGAAGGGTAATGTTAATTCATGTGGAGCACTGTCCTAACTGGATTAGATCCTACTTTGCATGTTATTACAGACACTTACATTCAATCAAGCTATGACTTCTCTTATCCACCTGAATGAGTCATTTAAGGCTCCAGATATTGTGATTAGCTCTTAAAAAATAGTAAGTAATGTGAGAGTTGTCCTCCTATGGTCACAGACATCTGTGTGTGTGTGTGTGTGTGTGTGTGTGTGTGTGTGTGTGTGTGTGTGTGTGTGTGTGTGTGTGTGTGTGTGTGTGTGTGTGTGTGTGTGTGTGAGAGAGAGAGAAACTATGGTCACAGACATCTGTCGTGTGTGTGTGTGTGTGTGTGTGTGTGTGTGTGTGTGTGTGTGTGTGTGTGTGTGTGTGTGTGTGTGTGTGTGTGTGTGTGAGAGAGAGAGAGAAACTGTGAGATGTGTTGTTGGCTGCTCTGTTGCTGGAGTGCCTCTCATCCCCTTTTCTCTAGTCTTGATGATTGTAGCCTGCAGGATGCCATCTGGGTTCTGTCATGAGTTATTACTGTGGCAAGCAAAGGCTGACATGGCTTATGTACAGCATTATGTGGCCGCAGGTCAAAGTGAACTGAGTCTGTGTAGGAGTCAATGTGTGGGTGGCAGGATAGGAGGCTCTGTGTGTTATATTTATATGTATGTAGCTATGCGATATTTTATTGCCCGTGCATTTGTCTCTTAGATGATGTGCTACAGTCGTGAGCAGGAAGTCTTTCCGAAATAATGAATTGTTGAAGTGAATTTTTGTTGCAGTCAGTTTCCCTGACTTCCCTGTCATTGTAAATTTAGGTGTGAACAAAAATAAATGTGCTACCTTAGGCTCCAGGAAAGGTTAAATGCACACAGGTTTTAAAGCTTGATCACCATCAGCACCTCTCTACGGAATGTTTTTTAGAATCATTGCTTTGGTTCAGTCTCACCATTTTCATGAGAAATTCAGTTAGTGTTTTCCTAGCTCTTGGACATAGCTAAGCGTGTGTCAGCTAAAAACGTAACACAAGTTATTTCCCCAGGATTCTGGCTCTTGCACCTCCTACTACATGACAAGCAGCAGGCGTAGTGGAGAAAAGGAAATCGTATTTGGAAGCGTACCTTTCCTTTATGAGATAATAACATAACCTTTTTGTTGGTTGTGAAGGGAAATTTGCCTTTTATCTTGTGTTGATATACAAACCTCAAAAATTATCTGGAATATCACATGAAACTACAGATCAAGAATTAAAAAATCAAAAACTGACAAGTAATTGAACAGCAGAGGGAGACAAAGACACAAAGAGCAAGCAAACAAAGGAAACCAGCCAAGAGGAAATTGCTTATTTACCTGAAATGTATGACTTCAGAGCCAAGCCATAAATAACAAAACTAGACTTCCACACTGCTTACTGGAACAGGTACAGTGGTACACTGGCCTAGTTGCCAGCTCTCTATGTCTCGGCTCTATTTTCTGCAGTCTCCCAGTGGAGGGAGTTCTTTTGTCACCTTCCCACCTCTGATTTATTATCCATATGCTTAGTTACAGAGGTGCTCAGCTCTGGGGACATTAGTAGCCGTAGCTGCTTCAACAAACACCCCCCACCCCCCCACCCTGCCTCACAGTGTTGCCACAGCTTGGCAAATAAGCAATGTGATGAATGGGTTTGGTCCTGTTCACATGCTCAACTGCAGATAGAGAGGAAACTCAGGGTTTCTGTTCTGTTTTTTTGTTGTTGTTTTTTGTGTTCTGTTTTTTTACTCTTAGATCCCTAAGGGGGCAGGATTGTTCTGAGGTTTGGAATCAAAACAAGATGCAATAGTGCTGCATACTGAAACCTAAAATAGATGAAAGTGCATATGCATTATATGCAAACCCTCACAGTTTACAGTATAATGTGTATGAATAGATGACTTGAATACAGAGCAATGTTTGCAATACAAAGACTGTGCATTGTGTAGTTCAGGTATCAGTATGGATGGTACATTGTTGATGATGATCACATTTTCCATGGTAGCATCCACTTCTCTGCAATACAGTCAAAATATTTGAACAGGTACGGGCACCATAACTAACGAATAACAAGCGTCTAACAGGATTATATTTAATTTACCTGAGCCTTTCTGTTTTGATACAGGCTGAAGTCAGAACCTGAACGTCATATAGGGATTGTTAAAATCTTAAGGGTCGGGTGACATAGAGTGTGTTTGGCAACCACAAGCTGTCAGATCAGCTTTGATGCTCCTCTTTAATAGACTCTGATAGTCAGTGTGGGGTGAACATTTGATAAATAACACAATTCACGTGATTGTCATGCTATGAAAAGCATAGCAGGCTAAACATCTATTCAAAAATGAGTCAAGTTCTGATAAGCAGACTTGACTGGTCTGATGTTTTAAATTAGTAGTGTACTATGCAGTGTGGACTCACAGACACTAATTTGTGCTTTGAGGTGTGAACGTACAGAAAAAAGATTAACGGAGACTGGATTTTTAAGATTGATACCAATATTTGGCCGATGTGTATATATAATTTTTCTTTTCACGAAACATAAACAGATTTCGGTATTTTTTGTTATGCGCAGTTACAGAGTTCTTACTATCATAATGTAATATGACAATGCAGTTTAAAAATAATCTTGTTTTATTGTCACAGCAAGTCGTGGATTACCTGTTTACACTCTGCCCACCTCTGCTCGGATCAGCTGGTTGTTGTGTTTGTGGCATTCCGTGTTGCCAACAGGGAAGTTGTGGCCAAATTCACCAATGTGGAAAACTTCCACATTGGTGAATTTGTTATGAGTAAAAGACTCACTGCCACCAAAACAAGGAAACTGAAATACTTTGATGTAAAGCAACAAATAAAATCTGCTTAAAGTAAAGGAAAATTGAAAGACTTGGTCGTGGTATAATATCCTTAAGCCAGTGATTTAGACTTGGCACACTAGTAATATTAAGAAATTCTGTGGACACAAAATAGATTGTGCTATTATTTGCCAACGGTCTTGGAGGATGAGGTACTTAAAGAACCTTTTATTCAGGTCTTTGGAAAATAATTTGTCACCTGTATGACTCTCATACATTATATAAGCAAAACTCAAGCTTGTGTTATCAGTGAGTGTGACGTTAGCTGTGCACAGATTTTAATAGGCACATCTTCAATGCACAAACAAGGATAAGGCCACAGAAGATTTATTGATTAATCTGATTTATTTTCATCTTAACCAAATGTTTATGTAATATAGAATAGACAATAATGCAATCTTGCTGTGTTGTTGCATTGATCCCAGATGGTCAGTCACAGCACTATACTTTTTCATTCCTCTTACACAGTAGATTCAGTAGCAGACAGGCCAGGATAATTATACTATTATATCATATCTGCCACTGGCACTGTAGCAACAGGGAAGCTGGATTCTTGCTCTAGCACTTTTGTCCATTTGTGGAGGCGCTTATGGTAAAATGCTGATTGTTTGAACTGGAGTTAGTGTGTTGACTATACATTGTTTTTAACACTTAGTGCTACTATACTACAGACCTGGTTGTTATGCTTTGTATCCTCTGGGGGCCATTAGGCCATAATTGCCACTAAGGTTGTTCTATATATTTTTGCCACTGGCTCTAAATGACTGGGTCTGCAAAGGAATGCATAGCGCCAACATTATCCTAGTACCATGCCAGGACCTTATTTGAACCAAGGCAAGTTAAGGTAACTAGCCATAAACTGTCTCCAGCAAATCACTCAATTACCCCAATCCTCCTGCTGGCTCTGCAGCAGAACCTCCTGTATTGGCCTCTTTTCCATGCCAGGAACTTCCTCTGGAATTGTTCACCTGCCAGAATATACAGCACTGGGTCCAGGCAGCTGCTTACACTGCACATGGCTTCAGAAAACTCATAGCAAGCATAGAGTACATTGGTGTTGGAGGGGGTCACCAGGTTAGAAATCCTCATGAATACCATGGTGGTGGCCATAGTGTGGTAGGGCAGAAAGGAGACCACAAAGACGAGTATGGCGGCAGTAAGGAGATGTAGGGGCTTTCCTCTCGCTCGGTTGCTTTGACCTCTTGGGAGACGCCTCAAAACTCGAACCGTCATGGTGTAAAAAGCAAGCATGACAGTGAACGGCAGCAGGAAGCCTATTGTTGTTCTGATAATGATGGCTGTTCTGACATAGTAAAAAGGATCCTGGATCTGGTCCACACACACAGTGACATTTTCTGTGGGCTGAATAGAAAAAGTTAGAAATAAGTCAGGAATGGAGCTAAGGACGACCAGCACCCACACGCAGAAGGAGCACAGTTTGGCTTTACCCGCATTCCACCAACGAAGAGAACTGATCGGGTGCACTGTGCCAACGAAGCGGTCGAAACTGATTAGAGTCAGGAAGAGGATGCTGCCATATATGTTGATGTTGAAGAAGGACTTCTTGAACTGACAGAAGATCTGTATGTTTGTGATGTGGGGCCTCCTCAAGGTAATGTAGAGGGAGAAGGGCAGTGTGAGGATCCACCCCGAGTCACACAGAGTCAGGTTAAGCAGGAAAATGTTGCTGGAGCTTGAGGTTTTCCTAAAGCAGGTGTGGTTGATGAGCACTACTAGGTTTCCCAGCAGTCCCACCGGAACAGTGAAAGCAAAGAGCACCAGCACGATGTAGCAATACCAATAGCTGTCCTCAAAATGGTTGCAGAATTCTGTTGACTGGTTCAGGAACACGAGAAGCTCGTCTGGGATTTAAGGACAGGAAGTTGTTAGTTTTTACTACAGTAGTTTTGAAAGGTTGGCTTAAACTAATGTGAGTGGTCAACATTACCATGAGGATAGTTGGATGTCTAATTTACCGAACGTAGCCTTAGAGCTGCTTTGTCTGTCATATGAATGTTTGGACATTTGAAGAGTAATTTGCTCTATTGCTGAGAAGTTGGTGACAAATTGGAGACAGCTCACACATCTGTTTGATGTGAAACTAGATCCAACCAAAGTCTGATAAGCCTGCATTTGTGTTATAGGAAAAAAGTTGATTAATTAACAAGATACCATATTTTAATTTTGCATTGCAATAGGCTGTTTGGGTCTTACCATGATGCACTCTTCTTTACTTCTTTTCACTCTCTATGTGTTTATAGACGGGGTGCAGATAAGTGGTCCGCAGGTGCGCATGCGCTGTCAAAATAAAAGACGCGCACCAGATAAGAAGTTGCAACGCGCGCTTGCGTACATATAAAAGGCACTGTTTTTGTCCGCTAGAGTGGGATTTTTACGGCATATTCTGCACCACATCTCTGTGCGTTCATCATTGGTTTGAAGCCAGCTCACCTCCTGCAACCACTTTTCCGAGAATACGTGCTTCTTTTGCGGTTCGGACTCCTTCTGACATCTCTTTGGAGGTGGAGGAACACCAAAGTAATTGCTTAAAGGAGCTTCTTCGACATCTTTAAGAGTTCTGAACAAATGTTTGTCCTCCTCCAGAAAATCTTATGTACGCAAACGCGCGTTGCAACTTCTTATCTGGTGCACGTCTTTTATCTTGACAGCGCAGGCGCGCCTGCGGACCACTTATGTGCACCCCTGTTTATAGACCACTTTGCATTTAAAAATGAGTTATTATTAATATCCGTCTCTATTCTACAGTGTGTTTTTGCATCAAACTGAATCTCATCTCATGAAATCGCATTTTGTGTGTTCACAAATGTAAAATTGTGGTTTTCCAGGTACAGCAGTGGGGTTCTTGAAATCTTCTTGTAGCCTTTGAAATCGATGTTAATGGTCAAGAAATGGTGTTGCCCCTCTTGCCTCATTCTAGCACTATATTTACACGGACACACTTTAATGTTTTATGTCATTCTTATTCTGTATTTTAAGACTGCATTCAAAATACTGCATTTTTGTATTCAATAGTTTTTTTTTTCCCCCCAAGTCAGATGTTATCATTTGTTTCACTGACTCTGCTGAGTACTTAAAGTAAGATGTTTCCCCACTCTCTCAGGGCTCTCTGTATTTACACTACTGTCTCTATAATCTCTGAGCATCACCAGTGTGTCCAGGAAGTGAGTGCTTGATTGTCTGCTGTGAGCAATGAAACCTAAGGGGACTGTTGATCTGTTCCCTCCACCATGTCGGCCGATGTTTGCACTTAATCAGAGATCAAACATTCATTTTGCTCAGGTGAGCAGACCTTTAATAATTCACATCTTAGCACCCTCTGAAAGGGAGAACAGAAAAATGTCTGCTTTGGTTATTTAAAATACGTAAATGACAGTGAAACATTCGTCACACTGGTATACTGTACATGTAAGTAATAAATTGTTTCCACAGCAGGAAGCTTTGCATGTTTAATTTGAAAAACCAAAAAAAAAAAGAATTTGTTTCTCCTTCCAGAATCAAACTGGGAATCTTCTTTTGCTCCTGAGTGCTTGGATTAAATTGCAGGGCACTATATAAGTACTGCTCCATTTACCATTTACTAATTATGTCAACAACTACTTTTCACTCAGAAGCTTAATGTTAAGTTTTATAGGTTCATTTACAATAAACTAACTAATGAAAGTATTTGAAGTTGAGATTTGATCTTACCTTCTTTACTTGGTGCAGTACTGTCCCTTTTTAAGAGCTGTGTCATGATGGAGGGATCACATCTCAAGCTGGCTTCAATGCTTCACCACCAATTGTTTGTTTCCCATGTGACTGGAGCTATCGGTGCGCTGCTGCTTTATCTGTGCTGTGTGTGTGTGTCTGTGTATCTGTACATCCGCACAACACAACAAAAAGAGGATTAAACAGAAGTACTGTTTAAATATCAGGCGTAATTGCTTGTCCACGTGTGCCAGTGGATGATTGATTGCTGACTTCTGTTAGTGTTTACTGTCTGTGTGACCTGTGAGTGGATTATGATTTTGTAACCCGAGCACTTCCCCGAAATATCAAATAGAGGTGGAGACTGGAGACCATAAAGACAGAGAGGACCCTGCAGACACAGATTTAGCATTTAATAGAAATGACTTAGGAAGGAAACTGTCAGATGATGGCTAATAGTAGATGATGCGCCTATTTGTAATGAAAAATAAAGCACAAAATACTGGTGTAATGTTTTATGTCCCAAAGATTCTGCCATATTTTACGCTTTATTAAATATACCTTGGTAAACGTGCTATGAAGACGGTTATGTGCAGTGTCAAATCGTCGCCAGTAGATGGAGACAGAGCTGCATCATTGATTTAGATAGAAACGAGGGAATTTGGGCACTTTAGTAACAGTTTCAGAAGAACTACACTATAAACGTAACGGGGATCAGAATGTAATGTCTGTGTGTTTGCACTGTGATTTACAGACATGCAAAGTGTCCCCGTTTCTCTCTGTCTATCTTTTTTTCTTTAGTTAATTTTGTGTTTATGTGTGTGGCTTTCTTGTCAATGTGTGTTGTTGTTGTTGTTGTCCCCAGCCGGGCCGAGCCTTGCAGTAGACATTGCTCATGAATCACGCCTTATCGGGATCCTCCACGGTGGGGAGTTGCAGTGACTCAAAAGGCTTGGCTGAATAGCCTTGAATCACCCCCGAGTTCAATCCTGCCCATACAGGCAATGAGAGGACCCCGTGTTCGATGGCTCAGCGCGCTGCTTTAAAAGTCAGATGTGCCGATGCGCACTGTGCATCTACATCTAAGCGAGGACTCAGTGGCACCGGAGGCAATTAAGTTCACCCATGCAAGTCAATTCAATTATGCAACTGTGATGAGCCCTGAAATACCACAGACAAAAAGATGTATGGTGTGGCCTCACACCAGGCCACTTTGCTTTTGCTTCAACCGCTCCCTCACACCCCTCAAAAATTGAGGAGGAATAATGTTATCAGGAGAACTTTCAGCTTTCTATTCTCTGCAGTACTTGCAATCAATAATCAAAGCTTTCACTAATCCAGCAAGATAATTTTATTATATATATATATATATATATATATATATATCTCAAATTCATTTTCTGCAGGATTTTCATTCATTATAACCTCACTTTTTTTCTTTCTCTCCTTATCTCAGCGCCCCTTCCACTCCTTTGGAATGTCAACCTCTTGGGGTTTTTTTTTATACGCACAGTAGAAAAAACTGACAGTGAGCAAGCAGAGATCGAACAGCATGTAAAACTATTCAAGAGTAAACCAGCCAGGCTGTAATGGGAAAATAAATGGAGCATTCTGCTTTGCTGTCTCTCTCTGGCTGTGTTTGTGTGTGCGCGCTTGTGAACACAAACACAATGAGCTCTTCGGGGAGCTGTAACTCAAAGGGACGCTGACTGAGCTCGAGGAGAGGAAAACAAAGAGTTGTTCCTGGGAAGATGGCCGCTTCTGGCACTGGATCACAGCTCACAGAGATGAAGCAGAGACTGTGTGTGTGTGTGTGTGTGTGTGTGTGTGTGTGTGTGTGTGTGTGTGTGTGTGTGTGTGTGTGTGTGTGTGTGTGTGTGTGTGTGTGCACATACTGTTATAAACAGTGGAAATGGACTACTATAGCCAAGCTTACTCATCCAGGATTCCTTAATTAAGACTCAGCAGAGTTACCTTGAAGCAGCTGATGGTTGGGGACACTGACTGTCAGATGCTTTGAAGTTTTCTTGGAATTGCTGTTTAATTTAAAGGGGCACTTCACAATTTTTTAAATATTTAATTCAGCTTCCTCGTGATGGCAGCTGCTACTTAGTTTGGTTGTATAAGAGCTCCTGCAACTTTGGGTGGAGCTCAGAAAGTTAATCAGATGACGGTCTAGTAATGTCATCGGTATGTCACAACTTGGCTCCCTGTAAAAGATGGACACAGCTGCTGTGACGCCACCCATTGGTTTCTGAAGTCCCATTTTTTTTAATCCAGGAAGCGTGTCCTGTCGCCATCTAGGTTGCAAAAAAGATCTATGTGATGGGATGTGAGCAGGTCTGACATTGAAAACCTCAATCGTTGGTTTGTGGCTTGTGACTTGCTAATGACAATCACAAGTTGTTAGCTTTTAGAGGATGGTTTCACACCAGTGATAATCCTCCACTTTGAAACATAGCAGGGACAGATTTATAAAATAGACTTAATTTTTTATTCAGCGTAACCCAAAAACTAGTGACTGAGCACTGAACTCATTATAAAAGTGTTTACAGAGTTCAAGTCAGAAAGCTGTTTCCTCAGAGGCTTGTATAGGACTGCAAGTCTTTTTGCAACCACAGGTATCGCCATCTAATGGCCTGCAGATGTAAGGCACTTTTGCATTGACCTGAAAGCTGGATCCATGTTTTATATGCCTGTGGTCTAACTGTTTGTAACAGAAAATCAATGTTCAGTCAGTGTGCTAAACTGTGTTTTGTTTAGTTTTTGTTTTTAATAAAGACATTCTTCACGGATCTCTCACATTACCTGCATCGTAATACAGTTATTTGTTAACTGGGTTTATTTTACTTGCATTGTAAGTGAAAGGGACAGAAGTAACAGGATATGTTTACTTTTCTGTCAAATAAGGCAACACACACTGATGTATTTGACTTTGTGGGGATTAATTGTGTTTTCGTGCTCAGTCACCGCCCCCCCCTCTCCAACCTGTCCATTCTGAGCCAGGAAAAAGCCCTTAATGAGCACATTTCAGTTGGAATTGATTATTGAAAATCAGATTTTCAATACTGCTAATTGCAATGGCATGGAGGTATGTCCTCTCTATTAGCTAATATTTATATGGATATTTCAAGCAGAGCTGCCAAAAACAAAATTGCTTGCATTTTCCTAGCACTTTTATCCAAAGTGGTTTGTAATTGGCCTCTCACTCATCTATTCCATTCTCACTCAGACGCTAAAGGCAGCAAGCCACCTTGTAAGGTGTCGTTCTCCAAGGACACTTCAAGCCATCAGCGCTGCGATTAGAAGATGACACGCTCTCCCAAGCTAGCCTGCTAATACCTTCGTTGAGATCGTCAAGAGTCAAACAAAATGATCCTTTTCATGAATTTCTTCTGTGATTATTCCGATTTTATAAATCTGCAATGTAAAATCTTTTGGGAATCTCCTAGTATATTTAAGTGTCATCTATTTAGTTAAAGAGTCAATTTGACCCAGGTGGTAGGAAGAAGCACACTAAATGTGCAAAACAGATTGCTTCTGTTGTGTGAGCACTTTTGGGTTGTAGTTCGAGGACTTTGACAGGTGTTGTG
The DNA here is from genome assembly GCF_057382275.1 of Copadichromis virginalis. Lineage (NCBI taxonomy): Eukaryota > Metazoa > Chordata > Actinopteri > Cichliformes > Cichlidae > Copadichromis > Copadichromis virginalis. The sequence continues at coordinate 18,542,889 of NC_140624.1, forward strand.
CAGTTAAGTTATGCGTGTCTTTGCTTCACAATTGCTATTTTCCCATCATCTTACTTACAAAATAAATGCCTTTTCATCCCACTCTAACCACCAAGTGTGACTTTAAGGTGTAAATATATTAAACAGGAGTCATATTACAAAAGCCAAAATAGCTGTAGTTTTACTAGTGTACAAAATAACCTTCAGAGTTGTGTTGAGTCCTGCCACCAGCTTTCTTTGATTATGTGTTCTGTGCAGAAGGCTGCGTATCTGAATCAATCTTATACTCTGCCAGAAAGGTATTTTACCATAATTTGATTCAAAGCCAGGACTGTATTTAAAACAAAACACCACGGGTCACAAATGTCTGAATAATTTCTCTAAACTGTAAGCGTCATGAAACACAAGCAGACATCCATCGCTGGCATCATCAGCAGATATAACGACATCCTGAAACCGGGCAGGAAAAGGCCCTTACTTCAGGGCGCTAGAAGTGACGCCTCTAACTGGTCTTTAATCTTAATTTCACTGTGTAAAGGGCACGTGTCTGGCTGTGGAGGACATTATTGATCTCCGACTAATTAATTTACTTTTATCCCCATTTTCGCGGCCATACGTGTTAGCGGGTTGACATGCTGTTTGAAGCGCCACTGACGGCAGTGTCCTTGTCGTGCTCCCTTTAGGTCGATACCTGCGCCTGAAAATGTTCCGCGAGGATCATGGCTCCTGGATGACCATGTTCTTCAGCACCATCCTCTTCCTCTTCATCTTCTCACACATCTACAACCTTTTCCTGCTGATGGCTGGGAGCATGAAGTAAGACGTTCAATCTCTCTCTTTCTCTCTCTCTGCTCCTTCCTACCCCCACCCTCCTTACCTCCTCATTCTGTGCTTCCCATTTGTTAGGGCCATTGTATGCTCCCCTTTGGCTGCTGTGATTGATCTAAATGTCTTGCCTGAATAGAGACTCGATACCGGTCTGATTAATCAGCCCTGACTTTAAATCTCAGGTGAGGGCAGACAAAGTGGAGGGTGGTTAATCCTGAAAGATCACCTTTAGCACCTGCACTTATTCTCCCACGATCTTGACTTTTATTTATTTATTTTTTTAATGTGTTCTTGACATCTCTCTGGCTTAAAACCAAAATGTTGTTTGTTTGTTTTTGTTTTTTTTCCCCGTGTCACTCAGTCTGGGGTCTCGTGTTTTTAGCTACTGCTGCACCAGCTTTCCTGCTGAGAAACCATAGCAGAGCTCCCACACCCACACATCAAGCCCGTGACAGAAATCAGTTTATTGCATTTGCAATGTGGCCATCTAGATGAAGGAAAACACGCCCTTGAAGCGGGCCAGCCAGCCAGACACGAGGTCGCAGCAAGGTGATTTACCATTTTATCTGTTTGGCCTGTTAAAAGAAAGAAAGAAAGTGTGGCAGCTGTCTTTTCAGGTACAAGCTGTCACGAAGGGAAGGCCAGGGCTGTTGTGTGTCTATACAGCACTGCTTTTCCATATTAACAAGGAGCTTGAGCTATCCATGAGGTGCAGGCAGATGAAGGCTATTAGCTATAGGCAAGGTGTGGTGTTTTTCTATGGCCAGAGGGATGAGTTTGTATAATCGGCCCATCTGTCACGCCGGCCGGCACTGTGGCACCGGCATCCATCTTGTTCTGTGTCTCGCTGGCCGAGAGACGGGAAGTGGACGGCCTAGCAAAAAGGCCAGGGGAGGTCTGGGAAGGGGGGTCTGCTGAGATGTCGAATGCTGCTTGCTCAGGGAAAAGTTCCCCTCGCAGTTCTGCCGAGTCCATCTGTCACAGAGATGACCCTTATTTTAACATTTCAGTCTTGAATCATAGAGGGGGGGGGGGGGGCTTTAGTTTTTTACTCTGTCACTGCATTTTAGAACAGTGTTAAAATGACATCTGGATAATAGTGATGGGGGAGAAATAATGACATGTTCAGACGCTTCCAGAGGCGTAACTTATCATTTACATTTAACATGTGCAAGTTACACAATCTGTTCATGCATCAAATTCATCAGTTGTCTACGTATGAAAAATAAATAGATAAGTAAAAATGGCAGCTGTAACGGCCAATTAAGCAATTACACTAAAACCCATCCCTGTTTGCTTTGGATGTGTGGAGAGTTACAGCAGTTAGTGGGGGGCTGTAAAGCTCTACTGGTGAAGACAGATGGTGCTGTTGTAAAGCGAGTTAGGCCGCCGCTGCCAAGACACCTGCTCAGTTTTTTTTCTCCTTTCATTTTTTATTTATTAATTAATTTATTTTCTGCACTTGCTCCCACCCGCCCCCCTCCTGTCCCTCTATCCCTCGCTTGTTTTCTTTCGGCTCCAACAGTGTGTCCACCAAGGACCCGGGCCCTGCCAAAAACCATTAGTGTTCACATCTCTGTTCAAGACCGACATGTAAGAGCAATGTTCACACTCCGCCAGGACGCTCCCTCAGAAAACCGGGCTCTGGGCTGTAATAGCAATGTATGCAGCAACGTGAGCGAAAAAAAGGTGACGGAGGGAGGGAGGGAAGAAGCGTGGCGGGCAGTGGGAGAAGTGCTTCAGCCCTGATGATGCAGTGAAACTTAAGTCTTTTGATCTGTGTCCAAAACCCTATTTGCATCGCCTCCTTTCACTCCTCAAAGCGCTTCCCTCCTCCTGCAGCGAGACCGTTGGAGTTTTTTCTCTCTTGCCACAGCCCAGAGGAAAAGTACAATATCCCTTTGTGGCTGCAGCTGCCCCTCCTGTGAGGACAAACGCTGCTTTACCTTATTTATTTATACTGAAAGAAGCAGCTCCTGTGAGGGATCATTACCTCTATGAGCAGGCACGGGGTTTTCCAGCTTTGACATCTTGCCATGTTGCTGCACTGCAGGGGATGCTTTTCTGGTGGCCAGACAGGGGTTTGGCCCGCACTCACACACGCACACACACCCCATATTGTTCACGTCTTGCACCTCGCTCAAGTTAGTAGGGGTGTGTGTGTGCGTTGAATTGGGTGTCTGAGTATGTGCGTGTATGTGTGGAGGGGTGTTGGCTCGCTGACCTGATGCTGTATGCTGGCCATGCCCTGCGCTCATTAATATGCTTTAATTTTCTTTGACCTTTCAGTTGGTCTTGAGCTTGATTTAATTAAATCCAGTTACAAATCTGCAAGGAAAAAATAAATAAATAAAAAGATAAACTGTGCCATCAGGATGCCAAACCTTCGCTGATAAGAGATGGCATATCATATTTTCTTTTTCTTTTTTTTTTGGATGACAAGTATTTAGCCATGATTAGTCATGTACAATGGATTCATCAGTGCTGTTATCACTCAGCTGAAAGAGGTTTCCAGACTGTGTAATCTTGCACGTCCAACTGCATGTTAGCCAATATTTAAACAGCCACTTGTAGGTCAACAGCGATCAACCTGTTACCTGGCTTATGTCACATCAGGAAAAGGCTTCATCCACCGTGGCTCCCTGGGAGCTGTAATCTACACTTGTTACCGAACCCCTCACATATGGGCTATTTGCATTTTAATGTAACTGTCAGATTAGGGGAGGGTGGAGGCGGGGGGGCTGTTTGTGCGAAACCAGGGGAGTGTGACCGCCCAGGGAGTTTGACGGGCTTCATGAATGTTCTGTCACGCCGCGCAATCCCATTCGCCATCTTACGGCACCATTACCAGCCGAAATCAGTCCCTAATTAGATGGTGTTATTTAATTAAGACGGCCCAATGCGTGGCGCACACATTAATCATGACTAATTTAGAGGAAGGGGGAAGGTAAAGTATGCAGAGGTGGAAGAAAAGCGGGGAAGCCTGGAAGTTAGATCTGAAACCGAGTTAGAGTGGGATGGGCGGTGGGGGAGGCTAAAGCTGAAAAATGACATCTATATTTCTTTTCTTCCTTATCCAACACAGAGGTAGATGGATGAATGCCGGGCTGTCGGGGCAGGAGGGGGTGTAAGCTAAGCAATTGAATTGTGGAGCAATGGATAGGGGGAGGTTTGCAGTGGACGGATATCTTCAGCGAGGAGCGGAGAGGGTTGGATGTGACATTTGACTACTGTGAGATAAGACGCCACTATAAGTTTATTTGTTTGGTTTACCATGATCCTTTGTGTCGCATGCATGCAAGTCCCCCTCGACCGTCTGTTTGCTTGTCTGGCACTAAGCTGGGGTAATACCACAGACAAAAGGCTAAATAAACAGTTCTGGTACGCGGATACCTCCTGTTGCTTGCAGTGCGGGACTTTGTGTTGCCTATGATACAGCGGGTTCAATGAACTGCCCTATACTTAATGATGCACTAGAAAGAGGTTTATATTTTCTCACTTTGTAGTATATTTTTTTTTAAAAATAATTCCTGAACTCGTGTTATGAAAAGGGTTAAGATGCTTCATTTCTTTCTCCTTTCTGAATTTATTTCCCTGCAAATATTAACACTATATTGTTACTTCATGCTGTTGTTATAGAGCTGGTTGATTTGGAACCATTGATTTGAATTGTTTCCTTGTGATTTGGGGATTTATGGCATATATGGAGCATAAAATCAAAGCAGAAAGACGTTACAAAGGCACAAAAACATTGAAAATGTGATCATCACTTTTTTTGGTGCCTTTTAGAGATCCTTTCGTTCAGTGGGAAAATAATTAGCAGATTAAAGTGTGATGAAAATAACAATTTGCTAGTCTTAGATCGGCATGCTGATTAATATTCGATATGGCTCAGTGTTTTAGAGGTTGTCCAAAATACTTTACTCTTACGTCTTAATATTGAAACTCATTTACAGTTTGCAAATCACAGTGAATATCTTTGGATTGATTGCCTTTACCTACACCTACATGTACATTCTAAGCGCTCCTCCTGTTTTGTTTCACACTCCTACACACGCGTTTCACGTTGCTATCTGAGTCATTACTGTGTATTTATGAAGTGTTTAGTTATTGTAAAGCGTTTCCCTTCAGAGTTGTTTTATCTTTGCGCAGAATATCTCTAAACACAGTCTGGGTGCTATATCAAACTGTCGTTTTCTCTCTGACTACATTAACGTGCGGTTTCCCTGGAGCGTCAGCGGTGGCTGAGGTTGTCGTCATACTTCGTCATAAAGACAGTTCTAAAGAGGTGCGTGCCAGCTGGGCACTATAGTTGTATTATTTATATTATAGTACAGACAGACATGTACTGTAATATGTAGATGATTTAGATATGTAGATATCTAGAAATGTAATATGTAGATATACGTAAATGAAAGGTGGGTAAGGAAATTGTACTAAGACATGAGGTCCACTGATTATGAATGAAACAGCCACTCCACACCTCAACGGTACAAGACTCAGCTGCACCCTTGCATTTAAAGGAGAAAGGACTCTTTTTAGAGGATGCCAATGTTCTCATTTTGGACCTAGAAGACAGATCAAGACTTAGAGGTCATCTGCATCCACTGCGAACGAGCATTGTTGAACAGAGGTGGTGCTTTACAACATCAGCTGTCAGCCACCTACAATGCAGTCCTGAGATCCCTTCCCAGGTATCTTAACTCCCCACTCTCACCTTGCCTCAGGCGATCTCAATAGCTCACGTGATGGGGGGTCAGGGGGGATGTCTTGCAGATGTTCCACACCTTGGGCCTGGTGACAGTAATGATCACGACTTTATTCGTACCTTGGGTCATATAGCGATTCACACGATCAATAGTGGGTTGACAACCGTCAGGACCATCACCACCAAGGGGGCAGTCCTCACTAGGGCTCAAATATCTGAGGCTCTGTCAGTTGTTTTAGAATTGAAAACATCTTTACTAACGTAAAGAAGTCCTTTCTTTTATGTACTCAAGACTAATATGGATGTGGTCATTTAAAAATCTGACATTGGCTGATATGTTTTTTTTTCTTCGAGACCCACAAAACAGGGTGACACTGAATAGATTTCCCTAACATTTGTTATGTTTAGGTATTTATGAGTCCTTACTGACATAATATAACAACGCTGCTTAAAAATAATCTTGTTTTATTGTCACAAAAACAATACGCTCTGGCAGACTCTGTCATGATCAGATGGTTGCTTTGTTTGTGGTGATCCAAACACGTGTCGCTTTCTGGTAAACAAACTATGCCACATCATTACTCATAACGCAATAAAAGGGTGTTTCTCTTGTCTGCTCTTTACTTTTTAAATGTTAATTTATTTATTTCAGTACCAATATATTGGTAAATAGCTAAAACAAGCCATTGTATCACTGAATTATCAGGCTCTGTTGTGCATTCATGAAATGAACTGGGGCATAATCGGACATATGTGAGAGTGACTGGCCAGTCACCATTATGGGCTGGGAATACTGGAAATCGGCAGATTCTTTTGCCTGGCCGGTCGATTGGTGCAAAAAAAACACCAACAACAACAACATAAAACTTTACGTGCTGTGTTGCTATTACATTTTTGGTCAATTTTTCAATAAAAGCAATTCATAAAACATTCCCTGGCATTTCCAAATGCCACACATAACACAGAATAAAACAATACTAAGCAAAATCTTTAGGTTTACATCTATACAGGGTTTTCTGAATGTTTTTCACTACCTTTGTTGATTTCAGATGTGCCCTTAAGTTGAACTAAGATGGATCTACTTTTGATTTATGAACCTTTATGAACTTAAAAATCTAAATATTGTCACTGATGAAGAACAAAAAAAAAGGTTGTCCAAACACAGAATATCAACTTTATGACTGTACAGTGCAATCAGCCTGAAAATCTTAAGTTTAAAAATAAACTGGGATTCCTGCTCTTGTATTTGTTATGGTACTGTGAATAAGGCCACTTTGTTTGTGTCGACGTTAGTGGCAAAGGCTTGGGATTAGTGACAAATCCACAAAGAGCTGTCGATGTCACCGGGAAATCATCACATGAGAAATAAAGAAGTTAAAGAAAGAACCCTGCGTAAAGTCTGTAGCACCTTTTGTCATTTGCTTTTAACCAAATGTCCCTCATGTACATTAAATGTTTAAATGTGTTGTTTAAAAATTTTATGTTTTATTGTTAAGACTTTGAAGTGCCTGTAAATGCATTTGGTGGTAAAATACACATGCACCTAGTTGTGGACTCTTCTGTCCTAATAGAAAACTGATGAGTAGAAGAGCCAGATACTGTCTATGATATTGCTCACTGATATTTACTCCCAATCTTGAGCCAAGGGAATGGCAAAGACTATAGGACTCAATCTTCAGCCAGTTTAATACAATGGGTGAGTGACAAATTGAGATTGAGATTTTAAGTTGCCTTGGGAGACGGTGTAGTGATAGTGAAGAGAGTCAGTATTGACAGCTTTATGCTTCCTGGTAACCACTGCTGCTCACCGTTGTATACTGTAAATACAGCCTTGTGTACTGTAGTGCAGAAGGAGGAGACGGGCAATGCATTTTAATGTGGAGCCAGCCAAGGTCGCAATTTAATGTTCTGAGGGAGTCCAGTCTTTACGGGGCAGAAGAGGTCACTCGGTTGTTACAGTCACTAAATCACTGCCTGTCCAAAAGAGAAAACAAGTTTATAAAAGCCAGTGTGAGGGCTTATGTATACGTCCAAGCGGACATTGAAAAAATTAATAGAAATTGAGGGCATGTGATGACTCAGAGTAGTGAAAGCTCTCTCAGCATGCTGTTTTATACCCTTAACCATCATAGCTGCTCTCACTTGGCATATTTGATTAAAATAAAATTAAATCATAAACCTTTTTTTTTTTTTAATTAAATATATCAAGGAAGACGGTGCGCAGTGTGAGGGTTGGGCACAATGCTGCATTGCAGATTGCTGATGAAATGGAAAAGCCATAACAGTAGAGGAAAGACTTTTATTGGTATACATATTTAAAGCCCCTGCACAGAGCCACACTATTCCTGAGAGTCTCGTTACGTGGCACATTCGTGTGGTTTTATGTGGCCACAGTTCTAAAAGGAGGTTCCGATGCATTATCTTGGGAAAACACGTACCTCTGGCTTGGGCGATACATAATGATTTTAATAATGTTCGTGTGCTAATATAATGAAATGGCAAATAACCGAAGGCCCTGGGAAATTCTAACTGGACATTATAATTCAAAAAACTGCACTATGACTTGCTATAGATGTTATCACTCCCTAGATGAGGCCACAGCATCTGAACTGAAAGTAAAAAATATTTAAATACTTGCTTAGCAGTATTTAATTGAAATGCAAATAAACAAATTAACACAGGCTAATGGCAAAGAAAAATCTGGCTGCCAGCATTACTTTGACAAAAGTCAATATTATTTAACCCAAAAGATGATAAATTGATGCTCTTACCCCGAACCCATAAAGCCTTGATCTCCTGGAGCAGCAGTCCCCAACCCCAATATTTTCACAGACCAGCCAGATAAATACAACAAAATAAAACCAGAACCGGTACCAAAGAAAAGAAGATTTATTCATCACAAACGGGAAAAGACCCAGGGAAACCAAGTTAACGATAAAAACGATTTAAAAAAAAATAAAGCTGAAAACCATGAATTTTCACACCCGAGCCTCAGCTCTCGCAGCCCGGTACCATGACAACAACCGGTCCGGGGGTTGGGGACCGCTGTCCTGGAGGATTCTTCCTGTTAAAAGGTAGTTTTTCCTTCCCACAGTTGCCAAGTCTTTGATCATAGGGGGTCATGTGATTGTTGTGGTTTATAATTTGCTTATCTACTATTGTGGGGTCTTTAACTTACAACAGAAAGCACTTTGATGTGTTTGTTGATACGAAATGGTGCTATATAAATCAAATTGATTTGAATTAGACGTGTAAAAAAAACATTTTAAAGGAAAGTAAGTAAAAATCTAAGCACGTAATAGAACATAAATAATGTGATGTGAACTTGAGTGACAGTGACAGCTAAACCCAGAAACGTATCTCTAGAGACTTTAAGAAGTAAAAAAAGTGAGATTTCTTGGCACCAAAGGGGGGGAACGAAATATTTTGCAGATGGCAGCACTAGTGCAACAGTTGAAATGGTCTGGTTAATGTCAAACAGGGGTAACACCCAAACTCCTCAAACTTTGTAAGTCTTTAACCTCTGTAGCACAAAATTGTAATTTCTTGCATGCGATGGGACAAGACTGATAGAAAGGCATTGAAATGTCCTTGAATATTATGTCTGAACAAGTGTGGGAAACCTGATAACATTCCTCAGAGGGTCAAAGCTGGCTGAGCCGGCCGTGCTGGCACTGACATTGCAACTGGCTCTGCGATTAAGCCACGGGAGCCATTTTAGGGCTGATTATTCATGGTGCTACTGTACTGATGTTCCACTACACTGAATTCTCTCATTAGGTCATCCGGCTCTAAAGGCCATTAAATTTTCAGTCAGCATGAATAAGTCAGAGAGTTCTGCCTCTGATCATGCAGTGCGAAGAGTCCCCAAACTCATCATAGGTGCTCTGCAAGAAAAGGAAAAAAAAAAAACCTACTTCAGTGCAGGGGTAACATTTGCTCAATTAAATATGTGAGAAGGGCAGGGGTTGGCAGCAGGGTAGTTTTTTAGATTTAAAACCTACCATGTGGTGCCAGACAGCATTTCCAGAAGTATCGATTAGAATTTTGCTGCGGGTAAATGACTCCCAATGGGATCTCCTTGGCAACTGGAGCCGCGCCAAGCCACTGAATGTCTAACCGACTTAATGCAGATATAAATCGCCATTCCAATCAAGGCCGTTTTATTTGCGGCCTTAAGTGAAGCAATACGTCACCTGCAATGCTGCACATTTTCGTCAATAAAATCCTGTCAAATCCGTTAAAGGCATGCTGCATTGATGACATATGATTTATGCTGCTTCGTTCCAGGGAAGGATATGTCATGCATAGTTGGAGTAAGCAGGTAGTTAAGAACGGTTGGCATTTGGGTCCCTAGTGCACTACAATTAATCATAATTGCTTTGTATTGCCTATGAACCTTTATTGTGCTTTAGATCTGCACTCCCATAGCATGAAAAGCATGAGCAATTAGCTTTAATTAAAACTAATTCCTACCCGTAATATCTTGAATGGCTTGCCTTCTGCGGCTTTTTGTCCGATTGATTCGACTTGTGTGACAACAGCTCATTTACAAAGTGAACATGAAAATGAAGCATTATGGCGAAACATGCACTGAAATAAACTACTAGATTTTCTTTTTCTTTTTCCGAAGCTTCAGCGCTATAGAAAATATTTTCATTGGTGTTTTAATGTGGCCAGAAAATAACTGGAGAAAACAAAGAGAAATTGAACCATTGACTTCAAATACGACCCCTTGAAAGCACAGCCAGAGCCCTATCCACTGCCATCTATTATATTCATGAGTGTGACCTGTCGGGGGTGAGAGGAGGCTGCAGGGGGAGGTGATGGGCGCCCACCTGCTCAGTTTCTAAGACAACTGCCTGCCAGGAGATCAAACAGGCCTCCTCGCTCCCCTCTGTTCTCCTCCTCCTCTCCCTTGCAAGTCCCATATACGAGGCGACTGACCCACTTTTCCTGCCTCCCTGAGCCATTACCTGGAGAAAATGTAGTGATGTGGTGTGCGAGCATGTTGGGTTGGTGGGTGGGTTTGCAGCACTGAACAAAAGCTTCTCATCTTCTCCTACTGTACAGAAATGAAGGTGTAACAAGGACTCCAAAGAAAGCATGTCATTTCTTATCAGATGCTATTGCATGTGAGATTGCTTCTCTAATGGCGTGTCTTGGCCTAGTATGTGTTTTGCTTCTGTGCTGCCACACATGTTAACTGAGCTCACTCAGCTAGGCAAATTTGCCAGACAAATGGATAATTTGCCAAACACTGCGGGACCAAATGAAAGTAGTGATACTGCATAAATTCCATTGCGCTGGTGTAAATTGTTTACAATCCTATGGGCTTTATGGAAGGTAGAGCCATCACTCATTGTTTTCATGGCATTAGATTGATATTGATTGACTCTGACAGCTAGCATCATGATACTTAGGCCCAGTGACCATTTTATCTCTTTCCCCCTCTTGGCTCATTTTTGTCAGTCCTCTTGCCACCTTCCTTTGTGCTTGCCTTTATTACCCTTATGCTACTTTTTTTTTAAATGTTCTTTTCACTCTGGTGCTCTCTTTCCTTACAGGCCTCACATGGTGACAGAATACATGGGCATCAGGAATGAGAGTTTTATGAAGATTGCTGCTGTGGGGACATGGATGGGAGATTTTGTCACTGCCTGGATGGTGAGATTTGAACTCATCCGTGTCCACATTAAATAAGTCAGCTTTTATGAAAAGAAAGACAGACCTTCAAATTTTAACCCTGCATTATGAAAAGCACAATGACTGAAATGATTGAAAATAAACCTCTTATTCATGCTAACACCATGATTTGTTAAATGAAATTGTGTTAAGCTTTATTTTTTTCAACGCATAGTAGATCACAGTTTAATAAAGAATAGCAGCTTTATTTAAGAAAATGTTTAAATATAATTGGAAATGCTGAATAACTAAAATACTAATACTTTTTGATAATTTTATGACTCTTTTTTTCATACCTGATACAAAAAAAATCTAATCAAGAGAAAACCATTTAGTTCAGCCTGCTTCATTAAAGTGCAATATACAGTTAGCAAAATAATAGTAAAAATCTAATAGACGAATGCATAAGCAAGTCAGTATTAAAAAAAGTGAAATAAAAACTCAGTCTTGCTAAACTTGGGATTCTTGTGAAAACATCTGCATTATATTGTGAAATGTTTTCCTGGTAACATTTTAGAACTTTTTCATTAGAGTAGCTGCTCTTTATAGCTAGCTTGCTAACTAGCTTGCATTTAATTTCACATTAGCATGTACTTAAGCTAATGACCTTTAGCCTGTATCGTGGGCGTCATAAACTGCAGAAATAATAATTGTTTGGGTTTTGTTTCGTTTTTTTATTTGTTTTTTTTATTTTATCCACTCCACACAGTGTATCTGAGACAACTGCCTGATGGTACAGAGCTAAGAATAAAAAGAGCCCTAACTTCATAAATTAGCTGAGCAGCAACAATGAGCATCAAGTATTTAATATAATATAGACTATCATGCACTGCTCAAATACACTATGCTGAATTACTAACCCACTAAGTATGCTTATAGGTTTTGATAATTTTATAAAAGTGAAATGTTTTTCTCTCATATCTGATATGAAACATTTAATCATTTTCATATCATAGAAGAAGGCAAACAAAATTCTGGTAACATATATCTGATAGACCTTCCCAGACTATAAGTTTGGTCAATATAACAAAAAAATTGTGAGCCTAAATACTCAGCCTTCCTAAAACTTTGTACAAATCTGTGACAAATGACGGACGGTGCAGAGCTAAGAATAAAAGGTTAACAGCAGCAACCTCTAAGCAGCAATGATGACCAAGTATTTGACCCAATGAGTGTTTAAAAAAAAAAAAAAATTTAAATCTGATAAGCCTTGCATGGCTGCAAGCATGGTTACTTTTAGCTGTGTTCATATCATAATAATTTAATAAATCATGTTTACAACCAGGTCAAGATACAAATGAAGCCATTCTTCACGTACCAAAATCTAATTTCTAGGTCAGGTGTATCCTCTCAGCCATATCAAGGCACACACTTACAATGCAGCTTTCCACACTAATCTAGTTCAGTCTGCTATCAAACCCTCAGAGGAACATGCGACTGATGTAAGGAGGGTCAGAGGAAACAATAGGTGCACAGGGAGGGACAGAGTGTGTTGTAGAAGAAACCTACCTCTGTTCATTTATCAAAATAAAAAGAGGAGGAGAGCTCCAGCGGGACAGGACTACCTGTGGTGGGAGGAGTGCGAGCTTTGACACCAGCATCCACACAGCTGAGACAACTTGACAAGCTCTCTCACCGGTCACATTAGTATTCTACAGTACATACTGCAGAGAAAGAGAGCGGGTGGAAGGAGAGACAGAAAAGGAGGCAGAGGAGGAGGGAGGTAGTCGGTAAGAAACAGAGGTGAAGGGGAAAGGGAAATGTAAAAGTGTGGTCAGAAGGGAGCCAGGGGAGGAAGCGAGTGAGAAGGTGAATCAGGGAGGCACAGGTAGGCCAAGACGAAGTGCTGATTCCAAAATCCCTCCAAGTTTTTTTTTGTTTTTTTTTACATTTGATTAATTCAATGAGGCACTTTGAAGATGACCTCTGTGTCTCCTCTGCATAGCAGATTTACAGTATAGCTTTACTGGTTGAGTGAACAGGAAGTGTCTGTTTTTGAAATGGTGCAAAGCCAGAAACATCTCATCGATTCCCTGATTCACATTCTTTCTCCAACACACTATCTGCAGTGAGGTGCTTTATTGACGAATTGACCTTGCCTCTGCAGCAGCTCCACATAAAGAATTTCTTTAGACGCTATGCTTTCTGACACAACTCTGCAGCCGTGCAAAGAAGATCTCCCGTAACTGACTTTTAATGACATTAAGGATGACAGCGTAAAAACAATTTCCCTAGCTGTTGGAAGCACAACATTAATACTGAAAGAAGCGAGTATGTTTCAAGGTAATCACATAGTCATTAGTGGTAAATCAACAATGGAATGCTATTCAGTATGAATCATTCAGTATTCACAACTTTATATCTGTTCAGTATTCAAAACTGTATACCTGTAGAGTAACATGTCATACAGTTTAGGGAAATAAGCATTTAATCAGCTGCCAAATTTGTAAGTTTGCACAGTTAGAGACTTATTATTTTTTTAATTTTTATGGTGCTTTCATTTTAATTAAGAGAGAATATTAACCAAAAATCCAGGAAAAAAATCCATTACAGAAAAGTTACACACTGATTTGCTCGTCACTGAGTGAAATAAGTGTTTGATTCCTTCCATGACTTAGTACTTAGTTGAGAAACCCTTTTTGGCAGCAGAGGAGTAAGATACTTTCTGTAGTTGGTCACAAGGTTGACTCTCGTCTTAGGAGGAATTTAGACTCACTCCTCTTTGCAGAAACTCTCTAAATCCTTTCGGTTTCTTGGCTGCTGCTTGGCAACTCAAATCTCCCTCCATAGATTTTCTATTGAGGAGTGGAGAATGGTTAGGCCACTTTAATGTGGTTCTTCTTTAGTCTCATTTGTTGCCCGGGTGGTATGTTTTAGGTCATTGTCATGCTGGAAGACACATTGACATCCTCAGTGTTCTGGCTGAGGGAAGGAGGTTCTTGTCCAAGTTTTTATGGTACATGACATGAAGTCAGCCCAAAGCATAGTGGTCCTCCCCTGTGTTTGATGGTGGGGATGGTAATCTTTGGGTCATACTTGGCATTTCTCTTTCTCCAAATACAGCAGGTCAAGTTGATAGAGCAAATTAGGTTTCATCTGACCATAGGACTTTCTCCCAAACCTTCTCTGCATTGTTTGAATGTTCTGCAAACTTAAGACAGGCCTGCACATGTGCCTTCTTGAACAGGGGGACCTTTCAGGCACTGCAAGATGTCAATCCATCACAGTGTTGTGTTAGCAACAGTCTTCTTGGTGACTGTGTAACCGCTAACTGCCTTCAGATTATTAACAAGCTCCTCCTGTGTGGTTTTGAGATGATCCACCACCTTTTTAAGGATCATTCTCACCCCATGATGCAAGATCTTGCATGGAACTCCAGACTGAGGGCGATTGATGGTGTTCCATCAATCACTATCTTTCATTTCTAAATAATCAAACCAACCGTTGTCACCTTCTCACAAAACCTCTTGCCGATGGTCTTGTAGCTCATTCCAGCCTCGTGCAGGTCTACAGTCTTGTCCCTGATGTCCTTCGACAGCTCTTTGCTCTTGCCCATGGTGGTGGAAAGGTTGGAAAGGAACAAATTGATCCTTTATACACATGACGAGTTGAGTTAAGGAGTGTCTGCAAATAACTGATAGATTTATGGGCACAGAGTCATGTACACGCATACATGTATATTTAGGAGGCAGAATTATGTCCTTCACTGTAAGTTTGTAACTCTGGAGCAGCATGCAGCATTGTTATTTGTTTAGCATATACAGTAGTTAGCATATGTATAATTGAAATGTCCTGATAAACCAGATGGTTTGATTATGATTTCCACTAGATGGAAACTTTTAAGTAAGAAATGCTAATACTTTGTTTCTTATTGTTTGTTGAGAATGTTTGCACACGTAATATGGCAACACTTGAACATTATCTAAATGGACTGGCATTTATATAGCACACTTTTTGAGTCATATTGACGTGTACACATCTATGATTGCTAAAGAAATATTTTTCAAAAACACTAATAAGATATAAGAGATTTATGCACCACCCAAAAATTTAGACGACATAGTCAAAGTTTCCCTTTGACTTTGAAATGATTCATATTACTTTTATGGCTTTCTAGTACATTACATATGTAGCTACATCTAGAAGGTGGTTAGCCCAAATCATTAGGGAAACAGGTAGCCTGCCTTCATCAACAAAAAAATATAAAAATCTTTACGATCCTCCTCTGAAATTTTCAATTAACACTTGGGTTTCATTTGCTGTATCTATCCATGCTCCTCTGAAGAGAACCTATGGGAAATGACTACCCTGCCTGGGGCAGGGTTACCGGGGCCCAACCACGGAGCCAGCCTTAGGGAGGGGCACAGTTAGAGCACCTGGTGGTTCGGTCTTAGTCGACAGGGCTCAGCCAGATGTAGTCTGAAGAAGCAACATGGGCCTGCCCTCTGGTAGACCTGGCTTTGGGAATGCCCCAGTGTCCTTCTGGATGAGCTGGAATAGGTGGCTGTGGAGAGGGAGGTGTGGGCTTCTTTGCTTAGACGGAGGCCCCCATGATGCAGACCCAGATAAGCGGAAGAAGATGGATGGATGCAGTAACTTTTTTGACAGTTTGCTCACTAACTCCATTCAGACAGTTTCTTCTGCTTATCAGAAGTTGGGTTGCAGTGGCAGAAGCCTAAGTATTTTAATCCTGACATCATTGTGTTTGCCATTTTAATCCTAGAGGACCCAGAGGCACTCAAAGGCTAGATGAGACACACAGTTCTGTCCCGGCATCTCCTCCAAAGGGAGGCATTCATGAATGATCCTGATGAGATGCCCACACCACTTCAGCTGCTTCCTTTTGATGCAAAGGAGCAGTGATTCTGCTCTGATATTCTCACTGTAAACCTGAGCTGAGCCATTTTACAGAGGAAATTTATGTCACTTTTATCCGTGACCTTGTTCCTCCGGTCACCATCCAGAGTTGGTGTGAGGGTAGGAATGTAGATGGACTGGTGAATCAAAAGCTTCTGGCTCAGCCCTGTTTTCACCGCTGCGGTGAAAACAGGGCCGAGTGCCTGCATTACTGCGGGCAGTGGGCCAATCTACAGGTCAATCTCATGCATCGCCTGCCCGTAACTTGTGAACTAGATTTCAAGACACTTGAACTTCCTCAGTTAGGGTAACAACTCTCCCCCAACCCACACAGAGAACTATTACATTATTTTACTTTCTACAGGTGACAGACATGATGCTCCAGGATCAGCACTACCCAGACTGGGGCAAAGCTGCCAGAAGGTTCTGGAAACAAGGCAACAACAGGATCGTCCTCTTCTGGTATGTCATTTTCTTACACTGAAATAGAATGTCTGTTAGACTGTGCTTTTCTTTACCTGCATGCACATAAGATATCAATATTTCCTCAAGCTTTGAATTATACTACGTCTTCCTGTAATGCTCTATAGGAGTGTGTACATGCATGTGTGCATGTTATGTGATCTGTTCAGCGCGTTGCAGGGTTACACACAGTCAATAGCCATGTTAATCATCCCTCACTCAGTGTCAGCACCTTTAATTAGAAGAACAGGCTGAAAATCAATGGACACAGCGAGGTCTCCAGGCAAACCATAGCCCCGGCTTTTACTTACTCATACCACAAGCTGTGACCCTGAAATAAGTGCTAAACAAATGCTGCAAACCATGTCTGATGCGCACTTTACTCAGCAGACAAGTAGAACCACTCCCTGTTTAGATGCACTACACCACCGCTGCACGGTCCCAGCGGCATTCATTCACAAAAGTCCTTTGGTGCTGTCAGATAGTTTGACATAGCGTGTCATTCAGATATTTCACGTAAAAGCTTCTGCAGCGGTTCATCTCGGGGTCATTGTAAAAAAGTGAAAAAAACTGAAACAGGTCTGACATCTAGTTAATAGGAACACAGAGAGCTCGAGACATCTTAAACTTCAAAGCGAATTTGGCCGCAGCGTTTTAACATTTCCTTTTCGCCGAATTGATTCACCTGCAATTAGAATGCAGGCGGACGAACTGTTCGGCGACTTTTCTGCAGCCCTTCATTATATTGATGGATGCCTCAGCTATCCGTGTCACAATCAATGCCAGATTTGATGAGCTATCGTTTGAAATTCAGCGCTTGAAATGTGATTGATAAATGCGTCGCTGGATATGTCTTGTCAATATGTGCTGAAGGGCCGTTGCAAATTGTAAAGGACAGCGCCAAAAGTCGTCCGTGCTGAGGGAAGGGAATGCCGCTTGTGGAATAATAAAACCCCTCAAAATTTATCTCTCAAACAGCTGAAATGGGATATGAGCTGGCAGTCACTATCTGCAATGCAGCCAACCGATGTGTGGTGTGAGAATGCACACAACTGCACAATAATCGCTGGGTGACATTGAGACAAAATACACAGTGGAGAATAATACTAAGTCACATTGCCTCTCTTCACATGGCTGAGAAATTTTTCAGTGAACACTGAATGCAGAGTAATTTCGTTCATGTCACACTGCATGAACGAAATGCGGGAAGTGTTAAAGAATGCAAAAAAACCCCAAAAAGCCCTCTCTAGGTAAGTGATATTTTGGCTCATGTTAAATATGTAAATGCATGGAAATATGTATGCAGTAGAGTTTTGAATTACATTGTCTCTGCATCCACAAACAGACACAGTTATTGTCTATGCACATTCATCTTCCTGGAAACTCACGCTATTTGTCAAATCTTGGTAAAAGAGTGTGGTTCAATGCATTATTGAGTCCATGAAGAGAGACCGAACAGTGCAAGATTGATCTTCTCTTGTAGCTGTCGTACCTGTTGTTTGTGTTCTGAGATATGTGATGCTAACTGTGCACCTATCTAGGCTGAAATTTAGAAAAAATATTTAGATGTTCTTTTTTTTCTCAAGTTTAATGCTTGTTATCATGCTCCTCTTCTCTCCTGTGCTGCAGGACAGTACTCATCTCTCTGACATCAGTAGTGGTTCTGGTCATCAGTACCGACTGGATCAGCTGGGACAACCTGAACCGAGGCTTCCTGCCCAGTGATGAGGTCTCCAGAGCCTTCCTAGCTTCCTTCATCTTGGTCTTTGACCTTCTCATTGTTATGCAGGTAGATCAGCCCCATGGGGCCAATTTAAGGGGGGGGGAGAAAGAAAGAAAGAAAGAAAGAAAGAAAGAAAGAAAGAAAGAAAGAAAGAAAGAAAGAAAATAGCAAGCTGGGATGTCTCTTGGCTTACTCTATTACCTACCTTGCCAGGTCCTCTGCCTCCCCCTTTTTCCTTCCTATTCATCAATGGGGCACTGCGGCACAAAGCAGTGCGAGGGCGGTTGATCCCTCTCAGCTGGCACGGACACAAACTTACACACACACACAAACACACGTATATCTGTTTATATACGAAGATACAAACAGAGAGGTGTGGTGTGGTGTTAAATATAAATTATTGACTTTTTAAAAAAATCTCTTTTACCGTCTTCATCATGTTTCCCAGACCTCCCTATGAGCCTAGAGACGAGTTTATTTTGTTTAATGATGACTCACAAGATTGAAGTCCCCACTTCCCCCACCGCCCCCAACCCAATGTCTTCTCTCTCTCACAGGAGAGTGAACATCAATAAAGCCTGTGTCAGTCACTCATGAATATGCAAATGTGCTTGTCTGGGGGGAAAAAAACCCCAAAAACACATACTGTGTGCTTAGGAGAAAGATTGTGAGATTTTTGTTTTCCCCCACACTGCTAACCATGCGCCTGAACCACAGGCCAATCATCTATTTGCTCAGAGCTTCTTGAGCCTAATTCAGCAAAGCGCCTCCCAATGTTTAATGAACATATTTCACTGGAGCTCGTTAGCAGGTATTAGAGGACGTCCTACAATACCAATATCTCGTATCCCCTAAACATATATTTCCACTCTGTTTATTATGGTAATTATAAGGAGCCAGCAAATGTATGGGAGGACATTTTTCAGTGTTATAAATACCTCACTCCACAGAATCCTGGCACCGACGCCATTATTATTCCCTTGGTATTGTGTATTAGAACAACTGTAACACTAAAAGTGATTTCTAGACTTATTTATTGAAACGGTTCATTATTTTAAGAAGGGCTTTTTGCTGCTCAAGCCAGTAATTACTTCACGCTGTGGTCTTTTCCTCACAATTATTGTGATTATGCAGATTTAAAGCAGTAGCTGATCTTACACTGTGCAAGCGTTTCCTCCCAAACATCCTCGCGTCTCGCTGAGACCAGCTTTTTCGCCTTCCTTGACCGACTCCCGGACGATGTGTTTGACATCTCCGTTTCTGGACCCTCGACTCTCTCGCTCACGCTCACTCACTGTAACTTGGCTGTTTATCATTCCCGGCTCGCAGTGATTTGTTTACGACAGGCCTCCGCTCATTTTCTGCGCGGTGTACAGCAAGCACATTTACTGCAATTATTTATGGGTCAAGTTAGCTTGTGCCGTTACAGGGCTCTCGCACCGGCGGCCGTCACTACATTCCTTCGGTCAATAAAAATTCATCCGCCGCAGCCCTCCCAACAGCTTCATTCGCCTCTATCCTGGATCTGTGCCATAGTTAATCTCACGCCTCCATGAGAAAAGATGGGTGATTTTGTTCTCATGCTAATTAATGCTCCAATTAATGACCTGTCTGGATTTGCCTACGAGCAGGGTTTTATCTTCTTTTTTTATTATTATTATTTTTTATATAATTGTGGCTTTTTGCTGTTTTGGGTTTTCTTTGGCAACCAAATGTCAGATTTCTGTATATACATATTTACATATGTGAAAGATGTTGATACACCCTGCCAGTTTACTCTACCTGTATTTGTTGTAGAGACTCATTATTTTGTGGTAGGAATGTTTAAATGCCATGCCTGCAAGTGCTACGGCAACCGATACAGCAGCTACGGAAGCAAAGTGGAGGACTTAATTAATATCCAAGGGGCTCTCGTCAAATTGTTTTGCTGTTCTGTTCATAGATATTGGCACAGGAGACCTTGGATCACATGAGGACGTAGTGAATTCAGATGTGTTAATTTCGTGCAGAGCAAGAAGCTCTGTGCAAATAACAGAATCAAATGGAAATGGAGCTAATCTGAAATTATGTGTGCCTTGTTTTTTTCCCCTCTAATAGTGATGACAAAAGCTAATTTGCAAAATGATTAAGTCAGCTCAGCAGAAAGAAACTGTTTCATAACATTTTCCTCTCTCTGTCTCTCTGTGTGACTTTCATTAGTTTCATCTGTGTTTATAATCATTTTAATGCCATGCTTTTCATAATCTTAAGTAACTCATTACAGAAATATTTAAATACATTTTAAAATGGTGTCGTAACACGGACATACAGTAGGAATCGTCTCCAGCAGCAGAACAGCAGACAGTAACAATTTAAGGCTCTGTATTCACTGTTAGGTTAGATTTTACTTTAAAAAAATTACTTGATCTTTAATTTTTTGATAACAAAAGCAAATTTTTGCTCACTGCCCACTTCATTAGGGACACTTGTTCAATGGTTGGCAGAAGCCTACTGCGTTCAGGTATTTAGACATGGTCAAGATGAAGTTTAAAGCGAGAATCAAAATGGGGAAGAAAGGGGATTTTAAAAGACTTTGAATGTTGTGTGGCTGTTTGTTCCAGATGGTGGTGGCCTGCAAATTGGTGATCTACTGGGATTTTCCCACAATCATCTCTAGGGTTTACATGGAATGTAATGCTCTGAACTGTCAGGAAGGCAACAGTAATTCAAATAACCACTAGTTATGACCAAGATGAGCAGAAGAGCCTCTTTGAATGCACAATATGCTCTTCAAGCAGACGGTCTCTAGCAGCAGAAAACCGGATCAGGAGCCAATCCCGTCAGCTAAGAACAGGAAACTGAGGCTGCAGTTCATACAGGCTCACTAAAATTGGAAAAATATTGCCTGGTCCTGATTCTTCAGCATTAGGATAGAGGCGATCCTAAATGTCTTCTTGCCTTGTATCTAGGAGACCTTAGCAGGGAAAAATTTCCTCTGACATAAAAGCTCCTGGGATCACTGAAACATACAAACCACCTCCTTGAATTATCAAGGAGTTTTAGGACTCCCTGATAATTCAAGGAGGGAAAGGAGCCAGCTGAGGGGGTTTGGGCATCTGATGCCTCCTGGACACCTCAAAGGCAAGGTGTTTCAGGCTCCAACTGGGAGGAGGTCTCTGAATTTGCTGGAGAGATTATGTCTTGGCTGGCTTGGGAACAACCTGGTGTCCACCCAGGTGAGCTGGAAGAGGTAGGAAGTCTGGGCTTGCCCCCTTGACCTTAACCTAGATAAGTGGTAGAAGATGGATGGATGGATGGACTGAGCCCCTTAGTTCCAGTTGAGCATCATTTATATGCCAAAGCCTAGCTGTATTGTTGCTGACCATATCCACCCCTTCATGATCACAGTGTACCCATCTGATGGCTGCCTCCACCAGGGTAACACATGAATCATTTCAAACTGGTTTCTTGGGCTACGTTCACACTGCAGGCGAAAGCGCATCAAATCCGACTTTTTTGATCCTATGTGACCCATATCCGATCATGTGAACAGCACAAATCTGATATTTTCAAATCCGATGATTTGATGTTTTAAAGCGACTGCTGTTTGAATGGTCATGTCGCATTAAATCTGTTTTTTACGTCACTGACACAAGACAGACGCCAATAATCAGCGCCGGAGAAGACATCGCGGACGCTTCCTGGCCATCCCGTGTAGATGTTAGTGAAACTGAAGCTCATACGGAAAAAAGGGAAAAAATCAGCATAAAAATCAATAAAAGAAGCAAAGCGTTTAAAGAGCAAAGAGATGAAGCGTCCACACTCACTAGGGAGATGGAAAAATGAAGCACCACTCCTCTCTAAAACAGCAATAAGAATGATTATTAGGCCATATGTAAATAACAAAACAACTTTACAACTTAAAGCAAAATTGGGAAACGTAAAGTCCAAAAAGTGTCTTTATATTAAGGGCCATCAGTCAAACAATAGTGTTTGCTCTGGGTCTAAACAGAGCACGTTGTGTGTGACTTCTCCTTTTGCTCATGCGGGCCACTTTGAGGGTTCACACTGGAGCGTGTTTGCTGACACATTTTATCTGTAGTGTGAACAACTAGACAAAAAAATCGGATTTGATCCAAAAATCGGAATTGAGCATTAAGATCTGCAGTGTGAACATAGCCTTAAACATGATGGTGAGTTCAGTGCACTTAAATGGCCTCCACAATCGCCGTATCTCAATCCAACTGAATACCTTTGGGATAGGAACGGGAGATTTGCATCACCAATGTGCGCTTGTCAAATCCGCAGGTGTAACAGATTTGACAGCTGCTCAAGTTGTCATGTTAATACGGACCAAAATCTCAGAGGAGTCTTTCCAGCACCTTGTTAAATCTATGCCATGAAGAACTAATGAAGTTCTAAAGGCAAAAGAGGTCTAACCCAGCTCTAGCAGTGTGCACCTAATAAAGTGGCTGATGAGTGTATATTGTTTATTAATTAGAATTCAGTTAAATTTTGATTAAAAAAAATAAAATCTAATCTAAAAAAGTTCTTCAGTACTTCACTGGTTTAAAAATGCAAAGCTGTAGGACTCTGTAGAACTGACAGTTTTCCATTTTCAAAAAAAATAAGAAATAATACTTTTTTTCACCTAATAAATGAATCATGTTTTGTGTATGAATAGTGAATAGTTTCACTAAAAACCTACTAGCCACCCAATAAAACTACATATTTGCAAAAAAGAAAAGTGACACCACGGGGGCAGAGGAAGATGCTGATGTTGAGCTGCCTGCTGATATATATATATATATTTTTAATCTGGTGAAATCCCATGTGCACAGGCACATGAGTACACACCACATGCGTGTAAACACACAGATTCGTCTGCCGTCTCCAGTAGCTGGCACCACGTTTAACCTCCAGTCAGTTTATGAAGAGACTCCACTGAGTCTTAATATTAGCTAATATTGAAGCCTTCTGTGAAGTGTTCAGCATCCAATAAACTATGATGCAGAGCTGACATTAGTCACTTCAGTGTATTCAGATGGGTGGCAGCATCACAATTGCGAGCTAAATTTTCAAAACCTGTTGTATTTGTGCGTGTTTTAGGACTGGGAGTTCCCTCACTTCATGGGTGACCTGGATATGAATCTGCCAGGAATGTCTACAACACATGTGAAGGTTAAGCTTCCTGTCTGCAAGCGCATCTTTAAAGAGGAGTACCACATTCATATCACAGGTACACTCAGATACAGGTCCTCCGGACAAAGAACGGGGTTATTTCATTGTTTTTTTTTAATGAGAACCTCTGTTTTTTTGTTTTTGTTTTTGTTTTTTTTTTCTATTTTTATTTTTTTATTTTTTTACAGCTGTTGGAAATGGATTAGGCAGCAGAAAGAAATGAAAATGTCCATGAGGGAGACATAAATTTGCCCTATTTTTGAATTGTGAATACTTAAAATAAAAAGTGCTGTGGCTGCTCTACTTTTCCACTCCTTTCTTTCTTTGGGGAAGTGTTTGTTGGTTAAACCACAAGCAACCATTTATAATACATGTGTAGTTTCTGTGGAAAGCAGGTGCCAACGCCGCTTCGATTGTGTTTCCTGTTCCTCGCGTTCCTCCCTGATGTGCGAGATGCTTCCCTCATCATCTCTCGCATCTCGGCCTCTTTAATGTTCTCTGCAAATGAGTGTATTTCCCATTTAAAACCGTCCTACTGGTTTCTCTATTTGGTTCTGCCACATGAACACGGCCTGTCATGACTATCAAGGGGAGGCGAACCAGTGTTCCTAAGCTAAATGTTAAACTGTTCAAAGGCTCAGTGGTTCGCAGAAGGTTGTTAACCTTAATGCATTGCATATCCATTAAGCATTATGGAAATGGCTCCGGTGCGGCGTGATTGGTTTAACTGAAAGCTTATTAGCATCATATCTCGGGGAAAGGTAGGGAGTAGTGTCACATATACCAGGGGCGACATCTGCCTGCTATCAGACAACCTGGGCAGTGGTGGTGTGGGCTGTCTCATGGTAATATAGTGATCTTGTTAGGAGATACCGTGGAGGAGCTACCACCTCTATCTGCATGCAAAATGAGAGGAATTTCTGATTAATGAATGTGACAGCATATCCATCTATGGACTCTGCCCGCTTAGCCATGTTTGGTGGAGGCTTGTGTGGTACATCGTTGAGGATATGCTTTAAATCATCTTTACAGTGCGTGCATGCTACTTAGCTTTCAAATATAAGCCTGGTCTAATCCAAGTTGAAATTCTCATTGCAGGTAAGTGGTTCAACTATGGTATCATCTTCCTCGTGCTGATTTTGGACCTTAACATGTGGAAGAACCAGATCTTCTATAAGCCCTATGAATATGGGCAGTATGTTGGGCCTGGTGAGAAGATCTTCACAGTGGAGGAGCCAGAAACCCTCAAGGACTTCAATCACAGCACACTCACCTACGAGTGGCGCTCCACCAACGTTGACCCTAGGACCAACTTAACCTACGTGGAGCGGGACATGTTCCTCCACAGCCGCTACATTGGAGCCAGCTTGGATGTGAAATGCCTGGCCTTTATTCCGAGCCTAGTGGCGTTCGTACTCTTTGGGTTTTTCATCTGGCTGTTTGGTCGATTTCAGGACAGCGAGACCTTCACAGAAAATCCAGACAAGAGTTACGAGAGGATAAAGAGGAAGTCGCCATCCGAGTACAGCAAGGAGATGGGCGCGACGCCAGAGGAGACACATGTCACTATGACCGATAGCCTCAAACGATCGGGAACGCCGATGCTTCTGTCGGTGGATGGGCCGCACTTTGGAGCGACACCCTCTACGAACTCTACGATTTCCATGGAAACCCAAGAGACACATCCGAGCATTGTGATCGACAGCACGGAGCAGGATGAACCGGCAGTCTCTTTCGATGTTCACAAATTCTCCCCGTGACTTGACGAACCTCTGAAACTTTGCACCTGCAGACAGGTTGGAACCAACATGATCAATGGTAAACAACTCGAGCATGTTTATTCAGGACAGCACGAGATGTCAGAGGAGGATCTTTAACACAGTTCTTCAAGTGAAGGACAGAGTGTTATTTACCTAGCCTAACCTTGATGGCTGTTCCAGTCATATTAATATATTTTTGTACCAAAAGCATTTTAAAAGTCTTTAAATGGCACCAATTCTGATACATAGCAGATCCATTGCAAAACCTCAACTGACCAGGTGCTACCTTGGATTTTACATTTTCCTAATTCAATTTTGTCAAGGTACACTAACGGGTGCCTGTAACAGAGAACTATTTCTACAGATGTGACCTTTGGTTAGTGGAGTTTTATTGTTTCAAAACAGTGTTATAACTACAGCAGTGCCTTGATATTTCACATATTCAGATACGCAAAGCATATTCTAAACAGCCTGTGTGACCATCCGGATCTGCTTTACTAATGTCTGACATACTGTATGCTCTTATCATATCGACATCATGTTACCTCATTTGATCCTGAAACTTTATCATTTTAATTTATTCTCATGCGATGTCACTCTTACTACGTTTTAATTGTGTTTATGACCATCGGTGTACGGTGACGACCTCCTCATTTACCCTCACTTGATTTTAGTTGCAAAGATAATAAATGCAATCAGCAGAGATCAAATAGCTAAGCAGCAAGCCACCTCATGATTGCTTATGCGGCTGCTGCACCTTTACTGAATACCAACAGAGGGAGAAAAGGTGGTTTTTGCCCTTGGCATAAACATAAATGTAAACCATTGAAGTGCAGCGGTGACTTCTCCAAAGCTCAGGGCTTCTTTATGTAAAGCTAATGGTTGTAAAAGCAGATTTTCTTTACTGTTTTATTGCATGAAAGAAAAGGTGCATTATCCTACTGTAAAAGAAACCCTCATTTCAAACATAACTAAAAGCTGCAGCATTTTAGCTTAAACTGGCTTTAATGTGTAAAAGTGTTTGTACACCTAAGTTTGGGGGGTGTTTGGTCCAAAAACATGTTCTTTTTTGTTTTTTTATACAATAAAATAACCATCTAAATTAAGTTTGTTGTTAATTATATAATGAACTTGCTCATGCTTTTGACCAAAGATGCTCAATAATGCAGTATTTTGAACATATTTGCAAGAAAATGTGATGATTTGAGACAAAGACATGTACGCACCGAGACAACGCAAGATAGCATGTGCTCTTGTTGTACTCTGCATTGATATATAATGCACAATATTACACTGTGGCTGCAGAAATAAGAAACTATGACATATATCTATATGATATTTCTCAAATAGTCTGCTTTGTTTGCCAATGAAAGGCACAGCAGTCATCATGTAACAGAATATGACCAGATTTCTTACATTTTGTAAACTTATCTACAGTACAAATTAATATAATTACATTCACATTAATTGATTATCGTTAAATTTTTTTTATCTTTAATTTTTGAAATGACAAAAACAATTAAAATGTCTTTTATTTAAGGTTGAGGTCCTGTTCTGGTAGAACATTACACAGTGGAGTTTTCTGCATTTGTCTTTTTGTGTGTGTGAACTGGAAGCAGAGCGAGAGAGAGATGTCCACTTGTGTCTGTACATGATGTTTTATACTTAACAGTCCGTGTGTGTGTGTGTGTGTGTGCAGACACATGTGAAGTGTGTAGGTGTTTGCTGCTACACTTCTTTTCAACAAAGGCCATTCTGTGAAGAGGTCAATTTATTCAGCATAATTGGTTTGCAGCTTTTGGTTTAGTAATTATCCTTTTATACATTAAAGCTCTGTGAAGACATTAGATATTAGTGTTTTACCAAAGGGCAGAACCTCTTTGGACATGAAGGGGCTCTAATATGTTTGGAATGCAGCTGTAATTGTTTGGGTTAAAAGTGAGGCCTTTGTCTTGTTCGGACTGTTTTCATTGTGTTGTGCTGCATAACTGACAATTCCTACAAGTTCCTCTCTGTTTTTTGAAGCAAAGGGGATTGTTTTGTGTTTCCACAGTGTACTGTACTACTGTTGAACCTTGTGCTACCAATAAATTAATACATTTTTTACATTCTGTATCGCTTGACCACTTTCCTTAATTCTTTTTGAACAAGGTTGCTGATCTCGATAAGTAACTCGCAAGTTAAGTTCTGCTTTTCAGTTTTTCTATATGCTTGGGAAGTATAGTTGCCAAGCAACAGTGCAGGTCAAGCTTCTTGCATCTGCTGACCCAATTAATGTGGGCAACAGGAGAAATAATGATACTATCTCTTCACAAGGACACTCGAATACGTAGCCTGCATACACATAGCACCCAGCTCAGATTAGCAGGAGTTCTCCTCTGAGCCTGTCCGTTGTTTGATTTATGCCAGTGGGAAACAATTTGAATTTGTTACTTGTTTTGTTCCCCGGCGGGATTTGTTTATAGAACATGTCTACGTGTAAATGAGTTATAGATTGGATCGAAAATGTCTGAGGGATGAAAACTGAACTCACTGCCGACAGAATTGGTTCCCAGTGTGGTGTTGGGACTCCTCCATTGAGGTTGAGAGAAAAATCTGAAGGGCCTTGAGATGATTGATAATATATTAAAGAAGAAAAAAAATGTGCTTTGTTACAGAGAATTATGGCACAGTACGGCTTTTCATCTTTGCTGTTTTGCCATGCACGCCGCTTGGCTCTGGATGGCAGTGCCGGATGATCAGAGCCACGCTGGATTCAAGAGGAAATTTTGAAAGGAATGTTGCGAAATTTTTTAAAGGCACTGAAAGAGTCCTACAAATGTTAGGGATCACATTTATAGAGTGAACGAGAGCCAGTCGCCCACTGTGCATTTAGTGTTAATCGGCGAATGTTACTGTGCGAATTTGCTAAATTTATATGACACGGATGGTAGACATAAACACCAGGATATAGTTATTGTGAGGTCTTCAACTTTTACCCTTTATCTCAAAGTGCAGCTGTGTCTAAATAAGAGATGCCGATTATGAGAAAGGGCTGAAATCCAACCAGTGGTTAATGAGAAAATACCACACAGAGGAGTGCGTTATGACAGATCTGTGATGTAACAGTTATTCACTTTCACTAGGAAATATTCAACAATTCTTCTAAGACTCTTGGATGTGCTGATCGCAAATTTAACTATAAAACAATCTAATTTAAATTGTTTGTTCTATTAAAAATGCTCCAACACCACAAACACGGTCATGTGGTCCAGTTTGGCGACTCAAATGAGCTGGGAGCTATTCTGTGTCGACATCCATGTATTATATGTACATATTCATGCTTATAATATAGGATTTCACTCTCTTTTTGGGACTACCAGATGTTACCCTTCAGATCAAGTCCCATACACGCATCTTGGCCTTGCAGGGTTTTTTTTCTTGTAAGCTCTTCTGTTTTGACATATATGCAAAGATTCTATTAAAAAGGGTTGCATGTAAGCCTAAATCTAACCCATTCTTAAAGCATGTGGTTGTTAATAGATAAAAGGGACTGCAGGGGTTGCTGCTGATAAAAAGTGGTTGATCGTTTTAGGTTAAATCATGTTAAACAGTGACTGTTTCATCCATCAGCTGTAGAAAGCTGCTTCACGGGCCTGGAATCCAACCACCGGTTTAACACAACAGAGGAGTGAGTTATGAAAAATCTGTAATGTGACAGAAGCAGTTAAACAAACTGATGTGAGACTATGCTATCGCAGGTGTCATCCAATCCAGCACTCCATTGTCAGTAACCGTGTATCCCGGGATGTGTAATTGCACCCACAACACTTGAATCCTGCTGTGCCATTCACTGCAAAATTAGCTTTAATAAGAGCCTCAGCTAGATTGCTTCAGTAGTAAATATTAAAACACCTGCAAGCAGATTTGTGAATACCTGAGGTCTCACGGATGCTTGTTGTTTGTCTGTGAAATAAATCCCATTGCCAGAGTGTATTAGCTGTTTTTACTGAGGCCTCTTCCAAGTCTGCCATTGGGCTGAGAAATTAGATATTGATTTTTTTTTTTTTTTTTTTTGAGGACCATGCAGAAAGTGAGAGAGCACATCAAAACAGGCATTTCAAAAAAAATGTTTATGGGGTGTTGGAGCCTGATACCCACGTTGTCTTAAAAGTGTATCGACTTCTCCCTCATTGCCGTGGATGCATTCGTGTTGGAAACGTTCATGATCAATTCCTTTCTGTCTGGTAATCAAATTTTTAGCTTGCTTCTTTTTTTCATGACAGAGAAGCTTTCTTTCAAACTGACTTCAGGCACCTTTGAAATGTTCCCCATTATTTACTATTTGTTCCAATAGCATGTCTACAAATCCAAAAAGACATAAGAACTGCTTTTTGAGGGAGGATATGAAGCACTATTGTTGGACCTAGAGCTAAATATAAGCCAGAAAAATTCTCTAGAGGGAATGAGCCATAGCTACAGATCAACTGGAATCTTCTCTACTGTCTTTGAGCTATCCTCCAATTAGATCAGTGTATCATGTCCTGGCATGGCCCATCACTCTGTGCTGGCAGCTCCGTGACTCTTAGAGACCTTGTGAAATTTATCAGTACTGTCAGTCCCAGCCAGCTACAAGGTTTCCCTTCAGTCTTTTCACCAAGTCTGAGATGGTTTCTGTCCCCAGTGGCCACAAGGGAAAGAGAATTCATCAGCAATTCCTTCTGCGGGTTTCTGATACCTAACAGAGGAACATGTGGCTCGGATAAATCTCTCAGAACCTCCAACAAGTCACTCAGAGGACTGAAACCCCAGGGGTGGGTTTGTGATAATGATGTCTGCCTTACTCTTCCTGTGTCGAGGAAGAGGATCAAATTTTATTCAAATTGTTCGTAAGTTATATAAAATGAAGAGCTGCTTGGTGAATATTAAAAAAAAATTCAGTTGCAATGTCCTTCAGTGGAGCAGCAGGTAAATGACGATAAAATCCAGTGTTGGGGAAAAATGTCTCTTTTTTTTTTTTTACCAACATTGGACCTACAAAACTGAAAATATCAATCAGAAAAATATCTAATAGAAAGATATCTGTCACTGTGCAGCGTATTTCTTTGTGAACAGTGGAAAAAGTTGATCTTGACATTGTAAGCCTTGCTGCAAAACTCACACACTGCACTGTTTTAAATAGTTTTATATAATATGTTAAAGTTCAGCTCCATCTCCCGACCTAAGCACACTGAGATTTAAATCAGCTGATATTTTCAGGTGACTGAAATACCAGAAAATACTAGGCAAGGCAAGGCAAGTTTATTTGTATAGCACAATTCAACAACAAGGTGATTCAAAGTGCTTTACAGAGACATTAGAAACAAGAACAAATAAAAAGCATGATTTAAAATTGAATAAAACAAGCAAATAAACTAACTAACTAATTAACAAACAAACAAACAACAGTATATAAAATCAAAACAGATAAAATCAGAACAGTAGATAAAATCAGTAGTTAAATGTAAGTTTTGAAATTTAAGCTTAAAGTGTGGATTTGGTGCTTTATTCAAATGCAGCTGAGAACAGGTGAGTCTTCAACCTGGATTTAAATAAACTGAGTGTTTCAGCTGATCTGAGGCTTTCTGGGAGTTTGTTCCAGATATAAGGAGCATAAAAGCTGAATGCAGCTTCTCCGTGTCTGGTTCTGACTCTGGGAACTGATAAAAGACCGGATCCAGATGACCTGAGGGATCTGGATGGTTCATACTGGGTCAGGAGGTCATTGATGTATTTTGGTCCTAAACCATTCAGAGCTTTATAGGCCAGCATCAGAACTTTAAAGTCTATCCTCTGACGGACAGGCAGCCAGTGTAAGGACCTCAGAGCTGGACTGATGTGGTCCACTTTTTTGGTCTTAGTGAGGACTCGAGCAGCAGAGTTCTGAATGAGCTGTAGTTGTCTGACTGATTTTTTAGGTAGACCTGTAAAGATGCTGTTACAGTAATCAAGCCTACTAAAGATGAATGCATGGACTAGTTTTTCCAGGTCCTGTTGAGACATCAGATCTTTTATCCTTGATATATTCTTGAGGTGATAGTAAGCTGACTTTGTTATTGTCTTAATGTGTTTTTCTAAGTTTAGGTCTGCATCCATCACTACACCCAAATTTCTCGCCTGGTTTGTGGTTTTTAGATGTATAGATTGAAGTTCTCTGGTGACCTGTAATCGTTTTTCTTTGGCGCCAAAGACTATTACCTCAGTTTTGTTTTTGTTTAGCTGGAGAAAATTGTGGCACAACCAATCATTGATTTCCTCAATGCATTTACCAAGAGCCTGTACAGGGCCTCGGTCTCCTGGTGACATTGTGATATATATTTGTGTGTCATCTGCATAGCTGTGATAGTTTATTTTGTTGTTGTTTATAATCTGTGCCAGTGGGAGCATGTAGATGTTAAACAGAAGGGGTCCCAAGATGGAACCTTGGGGAACTCCACATGTGATACTTGTCTGCTCAGATGTGAAGTTACCTATTGATACAAAGTATTTCCTGTTTTCTACGTATGTTTTGAACCAGTTTAGTACAGTTCCTGAAAGACCTGTCCAGTTCTCCAGTCGTTTGAGTAATATGTTGTGGTCAACTGTATCAAATGCTGCACTGAGATCCAGTAAAACTAGGACTGACATTTTTCCACTGTCTGTATTCAGACATATGTCATTAAACACTTTGGTCAGAGCGGTTTCAGTGCTGTGGTTCTGTCTAAAACCTGACTGGAAGGCATCGTAGCAATTATTCTGTTTTAAGAAGTAACTGAGCTGTTGAGAAACTGCTTTTTCAATGATCTTACTTAAAAATGGGAGATTTGAGATCGGCCTGTAGTTGTTCATTTGTGTCTTGTCAAGATTGTCCTTTTTCAGTATAGGTTTGATTACAGCAGTTTTTAGTGATTCTGGAAACACACCTGATAATAAAGAAAAGTTGACGATCTGTAACAGGTCTGACTCTAAAGTCTTTGAGACCTTTTTGAAAAAACTTGTTGGCAGGACATCTAAACAGCAGGAGGAGGAGTTCAGTTGACCTAAGATGTCCTCCAGGTCTTTGCTGTTAATAGGTTGAAACTGTTTCATGGTGTTTAAACAGTTTTTTGGTGGACATCCTGGATCTGCTGTTGATGTACCAATTGCTTGTCTAATTTTTTGGATTTTTTCAGTGAAGAATTTGGCAAAGTCATTGCAGGCCATGGTCGAATGAAGTTCAGCTGCCACTGACACAGGAGGGTTTGTTAGCCTGTCAACTGTAGAAAATAAGACCCGAGCATTATGGCTGTTTTTAGTGATGATGTCAGAGAAGTAGGACCTCCTTGCATTCCTCAGTTGTAAATTATAATTGTGAAGTTTCTCTTTATAAATGTCATAATGAACCTGGAGGTTTGTTTTTCTCCATCTGCGCTCAGCTTTCCTACACTCTCTTTTTTCATTTTTCACCAGTGTGGAGTTTCTCCATGGAGACTTTTTCCTTCCAGAGATAACCTTCACCTTAATGGGAGCAATAGTGTCCATTACATTTAACATGTTAGCATTGAAGCTATTGACGAGCTCATTGACTGACCCTCTGGGCAGGTCAGGTGTTAATGGGAAGACCTGGTTAAAAATTGCACTACTGTGTTCAGTTATACACCGTTTTGTGATCACTGTTGTTGATATATTTGTGTGGGCTGAGATTTTACTTTCAAAGAAAACACAGTAATGATCAGACAGGCCCACATCAGACACAGTAACCTTTGAAATGCTCAGGCCTTTGGAGATCAGTAGGTCAAGAGCAGTGTTGGGACTAACGCGTTATTAAGTAACGCGTTACAGTAACTACGTTATTATTGTGGTAACGAGCACGGTAACTAGTTATTATGCCAAAATCAGGAACGCGTTACTCGTTACTGGGATTTAGATAGGGTCGTTACTCGTTACTTCGTGTGGTGGCTATCGCGGAGCTTCCACAGATTCAGTAACATTAGCAAGTGGTGGAGGCCAGCAGGTGGATGAAGGAAAAGGGACGCAGAAGGAAAAGAGACCCGAGGCGGCCGCCGGTCCAAGTGTGAACTGAACTTCAGGTAAGAAGTTATGACCTGCAGTCTCTCTGGGTCAGATATGAACCAAGTTTAGGTGGAGTTTATTTTCGTTATTCTGACTTTTTCCGTACTGCGTGCTAGCTAGCATGACGGAGTTTCTATACAGCTGGGTGGGTGCTATGAAGTTAATGATGTTTAACTTTATTTTGTTCATAAGTTATTAGAGTTGCCAACCGTCCCGTCTGGTATTCAGAGAAAATATTACGCGTTTCTTATTGAGGTGAAAAGGAACAGTTTGTCCCGGACTTCAGCTACAATGAAAAAGGCACAAAGCTGGAGTTATTCTGTGTCTTTACGCTGCACAGCTGCCTCTTCTCTCATTCTCCCCCCTCCCTCTCCCGTTTCTACTTCAATCATGAAAACTGATCAGTGATCAGCTGATCGTCTTTTCTCTCTTGTGTGTTTATCGCCCACTTTGCGCCGAAAGAGGAAACCAGCGGATGTCGCGCTAAACAACAGCAGCACGTTTAAGCTTGATCAGCTGTTGTTAGAATTTATTTAATATTAATTTCTAGTATCAGCTGATGTTTGCTGGAGCCACAGCTGCAAAAAAGCTGCTGGTCATGATATGGTTTGGTTATGTGGTGAGAGGGAAACATGAAGATGAAACCAGGAGATGTCCTTACTGAATCATCAGAGCTGTGATGGAGAAACAGGTTTACCTTTTAGGTGACATGAATGAGTTGAAGGGAAGTTATGAACTGTTTCTGAGAGACAAATAACACCAGGATCCTTTTCTAAGTAGCTGACAGCTGGTAACTGTGCAGGGGCGGGTCTAGCAAAGTGTTGCCAGGGGGGCAGGTAGGGCATTAACAGGGAGAGGGGGGCACAAAGAAATACTTTTCTTTCTTATTCTCATTTAAAATGTCTAGCTTTTAAAAAATAATTATCTGAATCTTACAACAAACGATTGATAGATTGATGCATATATACCATCAAAACAGTGTACATCACTGTCACAACAGTGTTTGTTTTCATTCAAAGGCTTTATGATTTTCCCTATAATGGTGGGCCAGTCTCTAGTCAAAATGCCCGGGATGATTTTTTTGTCCCAGTCCAGCTCTGTATGCAGCTCATCTGCAGTCTGGTGTTACCTACATCTTCCTATTCGGAAGGCAGAATTTCCGAGTTCTGAGTACAATCGAAAGCACCACGACTGCAGTTTTTGTGTTGGATGTAAAAGGCGCACATGACTCTGTGACGTAGGCTAGAATCATGGCAGCAGTCAATGACGGTCCAGGCGTGGGATTTCTCTCGTGGAAATATGCACATTATCTTTTTCTTTCTATTGGTAGGTGGCACAGTGCACTTGTGGCAAGTAAGCAAGCTAGAAGACTGGCAAAGTTATGGAAGCAACACATTAACAAGAGAATTCTGAGTAAAACCAAAGTTACTTTCCCTAGTAACTAGTTACTTTGAAAGTAACGAGTAACTTGAAGTAACTGAGTTACTTTTGAGAGAAGTAACTAGTAATGTAACTAAGTTACTATTTTAAAGTAACTTACCCAACACTGGTCAAGAGTGTGTCCTCTATTATGTGTGGCCTCTGTTACATGCTGAGTCAGCCCAAAGTTGCCCAGAGTGTTACTCAGGTCTTTAGTCCCTTTGTCCTGAGGGTTGTCCACATGAATGTTAAAATCCCCAGCAATAATTACACAGTCAAAATCAACACAGATCACAGACAGCAGTTCACTGAGGTCATTAAAAAAGTCTGTGCAGTATTTGGGAGGCCTGTAAACATTAAGAAACACAACTTTGGATGGGGCCTTCAGCTGTAAAGCCACATATTCAAAAGACTGAAATAGTAAGTCATAGCAACTGACCAAGAGACAGGGGTGTAATTTCGAGGAGGGTTAGGGGGGTTATGACCCCCCCCCCCCCCCCCCCCCCCTCAGTAATGAGACCCAACCAATATAACTCCCCAATAAAATTATGAATTATCTTGCATAAATAGGCTGTTGATTTTCTTTACTCATTTCAGGTATTACCAGCAAAATAGTTGCATGTTTATGTTTAATCATCTGGGAATTTACCCAGATTTATTTATTTATTTAGACAGAGATCTTGATCCCCCAAATGTTCAGCACAAAATTACGCAGATGCCAACAGTCAGAGAGGAGTGTCCGGAATGCATGGAACTGATAGGAAGGCAACAGTAATTAAAGAAACAAAAAAACACTCTTTGCAACTGAGGAAAAAGCATCAAAACATTGAAGCAGATGGCCTGCACTAGCAGAAGACCACACTGGGTACCACTACTGGTACTGAGGCTTCAGTTTGCACGGGCTCACTAAAATTGGACAATAAAAGCCTGGAGAAATGTTGAGACTTGATTGCTGCTGTGACATTAAGATGGCAGGGTCAGAATTTGGTGTAACCATCATGAACGCGTGTATCCACCAAATTTGCTATCGGTGGTGTGTAGGATATTTTCTTGGCTCACTTTGTGCCCCTTAGTCCCAATTCAGAATTGCGTAAACACCACAGCTTACCTGAGCATTGTTGCCGCCCGTGCCCATCTCTTTGTGACCACAGCGTTCCCTGCTTTCCGACTGCTGCTTCCAGCAGGATAGCACACCTCCTGGTTTCCAGCAACTTGTTGAGTCAGTGCTACAAAGAATTAAGACAGTTCTGAAACCAAAATGGGGGTCTGTATACTAAACTGTATAATACAGTTTTGTTAATCTCCTGAGGAGGTTCTTCGTCGATTAAAAACAAGTTCATATGAAATAATCAGTACTAAATATCCTGATTGTAGCACCTTTGGCTGCACCCACAGTTGAAGCTGGAACCAAAAGCTATAGGTGCTGTGGGCACAGTGAGCACTTGTGTGGATGTTTGCTGTAACACAGACAATTCAAAGCGGCTTCCATTCTTGCTTTGGCTCATGCACTACATGCTTATGCATTAAGTCAATCCCGCACAAGCTGTGACAAATAAGCAGAATGAACAGAGTTTACCCTGCAGCGATAAGAGGTACAAATACACGCAAATGCTATAAACTGCACATGTCCATGTAATTCCCTACACATAGTACATGCATGAGATTGCCAAGTCCAAAAAAGATGATTTTCAGGTGATTGTATTATTGCATGCTCCTGGTATCTTTTTGTCAGATAAAGACCCTTCTCATTCTTCAGAGTGCAGTGGATTTTGCAGACCAATTAGAGCAATTTGAAGGCTATAAGATCACTGAAAACGACATGTCAGCCCAAATGTATTACTAATGCGTTTTTTTTTCTCTTGATTTAAACTCCACACTTAAAGTAAAACTGACTTTTCACTGTTGCCTTGCTTCACCAGCTACAATCACAATGATATGTGTGGTCATTAACAGTGAATATAGGACAGGCAGTGAAGTGGACTCCCCGTGGGTACAGGCATCTGTTGCAGAGGGTTCAGCACTGCCATGGAAAATTGGACATTTAGGAGCCAGCTGGAGGACCAGTCTGCCCTGCTGTGCCACCACTACTCAGGTGCCCACTGGCTTCATGCCACCACCAGCTAGAAGCCACTGGACCAAAGCAGGCCAGATGGTGCCCTTGCCAACCAACGAGCAGCCGCTGTGAACTGTCCACTGCACACTGTCCACTGCCCTATCATTCAACTCAGGGATGAGTTTGGAGTCATGATAACCTGAGTTAAAAAAAGTTTTTGGAGTGAGAGCGATGCAGAAACAAAAAAAAAAGGCTCAAGTGAGCAGAGTGTGTGTTGGAATATAAATGGGCCCCCATTACGTTGCGTGTTTGTTAATGTAAGCAGCTGCGAGGTAGAATCAGTTCGTGGAGAGAGACTTTTCCACAGGGAAATAAAGCCATCTCCAGGCTGAACTCATTTGTCTGTGGCTGTGAAGGGATAGATAATTATATTAGGAGCTTTAAGTGCTCTTCTGCGATACAAGTATTACTACCATCTCCAAAGGCACAGGACAAAGTCGGGAGGAGAGAGGAATCCATGTGCTACAATTGCGGCAGTCGTTGCTCTGCATCCAAATATGCAGACATGAAAGTGTATCCACCACACGGGGCTTTGTATAAAATCCAATCACTGATAGAACGCTGTTAGATCTATAAATCACACAAATTTACTTATCCAGTGTACAATATCTGCGGGGGACAAAATCTCTGACTTTCCTCAGAACAAATTAGTTTTGATCAGTGTTTGTTCTCTTAATTGTTTGAGCTTCACTGTGCAGAATAATGTACGTTCACAGCGTGGCACTAATTCCAATTCATCAGTCAAAAGCATAAAGTTCCCCCAACCTGAGTGTAAGGTGTGCACCGTCACAGCTAGTTTGGAAGTGAATCACGAGCAGCTTAAACTTAAAGCCAAGCTTGCGTGGCACAAACACTGAGAACAAGGTCTTTGAGTGTGGTAGGACGCATTTTGTGTCCGGTTATTCATTTTTTCACAGAACTAGGAGTAGTAAAAAGGCATTGGATTTTTTTAATGGAAAAAGATATTATTCAAAGCAGATCATTTTTATATCTAATCTTAACACAAGCCTGGCGATGGTTCTAAAAGGGCACGTTTACAAACCATCTTTTATGTGCAAGGCATCAAATATACACCAGCATTCATAATCAGTCAATCTATCAGTGTTTATTTCATTTTTAATGTGTGACTGCAATAATATGACCGATGCGTTCACATTAAAATGTTTTACTGCTGCAACCCGTGGAAGGGAAATTCGTTTTAAGTGTTTTATGTACACATGGCTACCTGAATCGACTAATGATGCGTCATATTTTATAAACTGGGTAATCTGTCTGTAAAATATAACTACATAAGTAGTGTGTTTGTTTCATGCTCAAGTCACTCCCTGTATGTTTAGTTTCCACAGCCGTTTCTTGCCTCACCTGTAGCCAGTCTGCCAGTTGACATAGTCTATAAAGTCCTCCACTGCCCTTTTGCTCTTTGTCCGATCGACTTCACAATCTCAAGCTGTCCAGACATTTTTTTGTTTTCACTCTGCTTGTGGGTTTTCTTTGTTCCCTCTGTTTTTCTTATGTGTAGGGTTCCTCGTCTCCTCTTTTTACGTCCTCCTGCCTGGGACCCGGAAATCAATCTCAGTATCCCATGTTGAAGGATTTCTGAATTGCTAAAATGGATCACAGAGGAGAAGGCGGGCTTGCAGAGGAGCTATGATCGAGGATGCGCAGGTGTATCCTGTGCATCAGCATATAAAAGAGGCGTGGCACACAGCCAGAATACATAAACCGTGGTGGGTGATTCTTCAAACAAGCAGTGATTTGTATTGTTTCGGTTTTTAAGATGATTGTGAGGCATGTGATTCAGGGTTTGGGGTTTTTTTTTCCAGTATTTGTATGTGTGTGAGACAGAGGGTGTGATATCTTGCCACATTGCAACTTTAATTAAAACAGCCATGAATATTTAAAAAAATGCAAACAGTGTTACCTCTGACTTCACAAAGCACAGGTGTAGTTGGGCTTGAGATTGCTTTAAAATAAGGCTCTGGAGCAATACTACATCATGTTATATACTCAATGGCTCAGCTCACATCTCTGATTGGAGTGACTAGGATCGAAGGAGAGGAAAGGAGGGGATGTGCAATGAGAAAGAGGGGAGGTTTTTAACTTTTTGTCCACACCTTTGTTTGCATATTTTCAATCTCCTAGAAATGATTAGAAAATGGATTTAAGACTTTAATCTGCCTGATTTCCTTTTTAGGGGTCTTTTCCTCTGAACAGTCACAGTGTCTTACACTCTGAGACTTCAGCAAAGTTTACTGCATGTCATGCTGTGCCACATGGATCTAATAAATCCAGTTTTATGTATGCAGACTGTAAGATGATATAGTCTAATCTGCTCAGACGCTACAGCACATGGTTACAATCCCTTCTCCATTTGTTCCCACGCTATACATTCATCGGTGCAGTCATGCTGGAGGATGAGTACAGACAAACACGTCTGCTACCTAAAGTTAATCAGATTTTCTTCTTTGTTGGAATAATCGCAAACATTTTGTAATGCATGTTTGTGTTTTACAAACTAACAGTGAACCCAGAAACCTAAAAATCTAATTGAAGCCACTGTATGGCCAATAAAATCTCATATCTGTTAAATCGTGATAAATCCAAATTACATAAGAAAAAGACAAGCAATTAATGTAAATGGAAATACTTTATTTCACTATTACACAATAACAAGCTGGAAAAAAAATTACAAAAAAGAGAAATGGAACAAAATGCTGCAAAGCACCACATAATTTAGACGACTCAAATGTGGCAACGGAACCTTATGCTAACTGCCTTTGCTCTAGCTAATGTATCATCATCATCATCATCATCATCGAGAATTTAGAAATCAAAAAATATTTGGACATCAAGCAGAGTCATGCCAGTAATAGTAATATTTTACAGTTTCATGTAGCAATGATTGGGAGTGGGGAATGGTGATCCTTAAAGGTTCACTCTAAGTGGTGAGACATAACAAAGTGGTGGGTTTCAGGAAACCGTAGTCCATCATCTGTTTGGTATGATATACATTTGCATTTGGTATAAAGGAGTTGAGGAAGCAGGCGCCGGTCATAGAGTATTTGCTCTACGAGTTAAAGCTTAGCACCAGATGGGTGGAGTTTACTGTACAGAACATACAATCAACTGTGGCTAATCAGAAGGGAAAGAAAAATACCTGAAAGGTTACATTTTTTTTTACAATTGTCTGTATTTGACAATGTGACACTGGGTGTGTTATTCTGAACTTCCACCCATCTGATTCAGCAGGCCAAA
Organism: Copadichromis virginalis; assembly: GCF_057382275.1. NCBI lineage: Eukaryota > Metazoa > Chordata > Actinopteri > Cichliformes > Cichlidae > Copadichromis > Copadichromis virginalis. The sequence continues at coordinate 18,582,887 of NC_140624.1, forward strand.
ACAAATCCTTACAACGCAAACACTATGTGACCCACGTCTGTGAGGAGGATAGTGAAGAGACACAGGGATGGTGTTATTTTTTATGTATTTTTTTTGTATTTTTTTACATGGAGAACACTGTACAGGTGCCTTCAGATCTGCCAGGACTAAAGGCACATGGGATCCACTGAGCAACAGATGTGTCCATTCTGGAAACACAAAGAAAGAGAAAGAAGAGAGGCACAAGTTTGTTACAATTTAACCTCAGGGCAGCTCGTTTTTTCAACCAGATAATATTTTTGGGTAACAGCAGTGCTGCGGCGCACAGACTTGGTTTGGTATTTAGAGTTTGTCTGGGCGCTAACTGATACAAGGTGGCGATTTCTCACTGAGAAATGTGAACGGTCACAGAGTCACTTTGGTTTAACCCCTTCTACAATGCGTGTACCCCGGAGGTCCCTGTAGTTGGGACTATGCTGCATTTGTTCTAAAAAATAAAACTCATGCACAGTGAAGAGGCTGAGTGTTAATGCTAAAACTAAAAGGATGAAAAATTGCTGTGCTTCATTTCTGTTGAATCAGAAAACTGACTCTTTATAATTACTTTCAAATTTACACTTTTGATATTTCCACAAAGCAATGTCGAAAATCTCTAGCTGGCCTGGTGATGAGGGTGAGGATGCTGCATTTCAAGTATCCAAGAGGCCAAGGTTTTTAATTTTAGGCTTGCATTGTAAAGCTGCTACTCCAAGGACTGTTTTTAGGTGAATTTAAAAACTGCGTGCTTAAATAAAATTTGCCCCCCCCCCAAAAAAAGATGCATAACCTAAAGATGCCTCCCCTCCCCCGCGACCCTGACTCGCATAGAAGAAGAAAATGGCTGGATAGATGAATGGATGGTAGAGATTCCAAAAATTATGATGTTTATTGAAAGTCCTCAGAGAATAGCTGTTATTTTCTGTCTGAGATGCGGACATCATTGCAGGCACGCGCGACGAGAACATTTAATAGTAGAATTTCAAGTGAGGGAGTCAGCCTTGGTGGATTAAGTCCTAAAGCTCAGGCAAACAATTTACGCTCACATTTGGTAATGAAGAGGATATTGCCTGCATAGTTTACTCTCCCCGTGACTGCTCAGCGCTGCAAAATAAAAACTCACGAAGAGCAGCTTTCTCCATCTGATTTACTTGAGCTGCTGATGTGAGTGTTTCTCCAGACGTTTTCAGCACTTCATCCTCAAACCTGTGTGCTCCTTTAGCAGAGGGAAGAATACATCCATGATTTCCTGCTGCAGCCGAGCCAGAGGCCAGGAAAAATGACGCTGCCAGAATTTCAGTTCATTTTCATTTAAAAGAACAGTTCTACATTTAAAAAAAAAATTGCTCATTATAACTCAGGTTACAGACCTGAAACAGGAGTCTTGTCATCACTCTGAGGTTGCGAGGCAACCAGTGGATTTACAGCAAGTTGCCGCTCCGAACCAAGAAGCAGGCCAGCACGTTACATTGTAAACCTATAACTTATTTTTACACCCTAATTAACAACTAATTAAAAATGTTAATTAGTGACCTTTAAAGGAGCTGGTAGGTTTATTACCACTCAACAGAGCCTGTTTCTAGCTTTAATCTAACCGACTGCAGCTTCATATTTAGCAGAAATACAGTGCAGTGCATCCGAGTAAGACATTCTCATCTAATCCTAAACAAGAAAAATAAAAAGCACATTTCCCGAAAGTATCAAAGTTCTGCTTCACAGAAAACTGCATTCTTGTTAATAAATATAAATAAAACATGTAATCTATGATCTAATAAACTCAAAATTAGAAAGGGAATAATTGCGGAACAGAACATCATATCTTATTTATTTGAATTGATACAGCAGCCGTCTTGTTCTTAGAATGAATATTAGATTCATTTTTTTCCCACAGCAATTACTGTGTGCATCTTGGTTTAACTAAATAGCTCCCAATAACTGCCCTTTTACAACAACTGGTAAATTCAACTTCTGTGAGGTGTTAAAGATGCACAAATTGCCTTTCTGTTGCAAATACTAGTACTCTGTTTTTGCCCCCTGAAAAAGCACAAAGGGTTCTCACTTTTCAAGCCATTTTTCTTTTGTGTCTTGCCTGCCACGAACTAGAGAAACTGTAATTTGCTGTTTCCATGCTGCCGGCAGGACTAGCAGCTTACCTTGCACTGGCACAGAGTGCACTCTGTGCCATGTTTAATCCAGGAGGAGCCGCTGAAGCGTGAGATGTTGTGCTCGTCCGTACATGTCTTGGTGATGTCGTTGCGGATGGTGTCGGCCTGGCAGGGGTCGGTGACACAGCGGGGACAGCACTCGCCCTCGGGCACCACAGTAAACTCGCAGTCCACAGGCGGGCACGGCAGAGGCCAGCAATCCACCTGCCCCTGCTGCGAAGGTGGAGATGGAATTTGAAAAGGATAGCCGAGCAGAGAGAGAGAAAAAGAAAAATAATCACTGCAAATGCACTTTGCATTTCCTGTGTCTAAACAAGTTATTCACTCAAATGCACATTTCTCCTGACGTAGTGTATTTGTATGCTGGAGGGACCGTCTCGACTTGTAAGGAAGCTAGAAAAATAAAGATGAGCGGCACAGTCTTCCGGCAGCGTCAGCAGTTTTTCCAGACTGTGGAGGTAAATGTTCCACCTTTCGAATTGACTTGTTCTAGTCTCGTTGTTCTCCTATTAATCTTACAGCAAACTTTCGGCGCAGAAAGCCTTCTTGGATTTTTCCCAGAGAAAACGGGTCATAGATTTTGTCCATCCTTGCAACTCTTAACCGAACTGTACTCTACATCATTCTGTCCTGACCCACTTCTGCTCGTGCTGTCATACATGTGCATATCTGCCGCGCGCCTTATTGAAATGAAATATGAGTTCAGACTGTTTATGTTTAAGCACACCAGCAGATATAAAAGGGGTGCGCACGCATGGTGAGGTTTGATGCAAGTGTCCCACCGGGGATATTCAATATCTCTCAAAATCATCTGACTCAGCGTTTCAAAAATGTTGTAGTAAATTAGGCTGGCTATAAAGCGCGCTCTCACACAGAGCTAATGCCCACTCCCTGCTTCTGTGCTGTGTGTAAACATTCGAAGTGGGAAATCCCCCCGAGTGGCACTTTCTGCTCGCTGCCAGAGGGAGGGATTGAGTGTAGCCTCAGGTATCTGTTCCACACTGTGATAGGGGACGATGTCATCTTTGTCTGTTTATGCAGATGTGGTCTGTTATCATACAGGAGAGGCTGATGTCGGGCACAGCTTTTTACAAACAACTGACGCTGGACTTTGATATCTTTGTGATACTTCAGATGAAATCATTTTTTAATATGTCTCCATTCACGATATCTCACTGCTATTTAATCTCTAGATGTAAAGATTTGCTGTTTTTAAGACTGAATGTTACAAAATGCCTCTGGGAAATTAGAACTGGTGACATTTATCTTTGCTTGGGAATTAGCCTGCAATAATTATGCCATTTTTATTCTCAAAAATGAAGCTACTATCTACATGTATGGTTGTGAAAATCAATGGTTTCTTTGATATTTTGGTGATTTAACAAGATGGCAAATTGCAAGTGGCCCGCGTGTGCGCGGTCTGCAAAGGCCACACTCTTGATTTCAAATGATTGCACGGTTCATACAAAAGGATTCACATCTTGGACTTGAGAGAATGTTTTGCCCATCTCCCTGCTGTCACTGTGTATTTTAAGGCCCCCGCTGAGTCTGGACAGCCATGCCTCTGCTAAGTGTAGCAGCATTCAAGGTTCATTTCACGTCCCTGTCACGCTACTGGAGCCCCAGTACGGTATCGCGGGAGCAGCCTTCTCCCTTTCAAGTGCTGCTCTTTGTACTGCGTGTGCTGGTGGCCCTTTGCTCTGCGTGCGCCTCTGTGCATCTTAAACTGAGCATGTTTTATGTCTATCTGTGCGTACATGTGGACATATGTAGGATGTGTGCAGATTTTCAAGCACACGTATACTATGTTTACATTGTGTGTGTGTGTGTGTGTGCGTGTGTGTGTTGTTACAGGCGTGCCTGCAATCTCAAATGTGCTCGTGTCTGCTCGTGTCAACACGAGGGCCTACACTGAGTACTGTTTCAGCGAGAGCGATGCTGAAGCAAACCCATTTTCAGCCAACTGCGCTTCCCCGCTGCCCCTCTGCTGAGCGGTGATTTTCAAGCTCTTCTATAATGGCTCGCTGTAAGAAATCCAAAAAAGCAGCTCTCAGGTCCAGGCATCAGGACGGCATTACAATAGAGGGAGGGAGGGGTGCGAGAGGAAATGACATTGCTATTGCTACTCAGACCATAAATCTGTCAGAGTGGAGCCAATTTATGGTATCTTAGCTGCAAGTACGGCTGATCTTTAAAGGCAACAAAAAGAGGATGAAATAAATAGAAAAACAAGAGTTGTAAAGTGCTGCTCTGAGATCCAAAGCAAAGACGGTTTGTGAGTCATTCAACAGAGGAACTGACACTGGTGTGGGTGAGTGTTACAGCATGTTGGAGGAAGGGGTGGGGTTAGGAGAAGACAGTGGGGTAGAATCTAAAGCCTTCAATTTGCATGTGATATGCATATGGTAATATGGTAAGAAGGGCAACACAGGTGGGAAGATTTATTGTTTTTGTCAGGTTTGTTGGGAAACGCAAAACGCCTCCCTGTTGCTTCAACATAAACACTGTTAAAACCTTGAAAAGGTCAACGCAGCAGAAGATGTGAACACAAAGAAAGTGGCGCATACGTCTAACTGAGAAAGATCTGTGTAGTGAACGAAATGCTGTTTTGTTTCGAATGGGAAATGGGATTAGATGTAGAGGACACTCGAAACTAGCACCTCAGACATACACGCTGCAGAACCTCCTCAAAGCACAGGAATAACACTCCCTGTTTCACCCTCCCACCTCATAGGCGACACTGTTCTCCTAACCTTGAATGTCTTCTCCAGTAAAACGTGTAATTCCAGCACAGCAGAGAGCAGCCCTTACAGTTCTTTGAATTCTTTAAAATTTCAGTAATCACTTGCTTTGGTTTTCCACTTGTGCAGAAGAAAGAAATCTTCATTTTCTCCTCTCTGCAACCTCCCTATTCACCTCTTAATCACTCCCCCCCTCTTGCCACAAAACATCTTTCCTTGACTTTTTTCGCAGAGCACATCTCTCATTCATGAGCATTTCCATGGAGACTGGAGTATTTGTTACATCTCTCGTGTGGGCACTGCGGCACGGCAACGAATGCCTATGTTGTCTTCGCTATCACCTTAAACGACACTGCACGAAAGCGTTAAATACCTGCGCTCTTTGAAATATTATCAACGTGCAGGAGGGGGTTGGTACAAGCGCCCTTTACTCACCAGGCACTGACACTGCTGGCAGTTCTCCACCCACGTGTCCCCGCTGCCGTAGGTGAGCAGGCCGTTTTGATGCAGACACTGGCTGCTAAGTCGAGGGTCGCACTCGGGGCAGCAGAACAGGTCGGCGTTGGGATTGTCGCAGTCGCACACCATCCTGCGGCACATCACTTGGCCGGCCTGCGTGGGGAGCACAACTGAGCACTGAGCACAGGATGACGCATGGGCCAAAACAGCTGCACGCACAGACAAAGGCCTCTGCTTTGATGGGATCATTAAACATACATGTTGATGATTAATAATGTAATGAAGGCAGTCTAGCTCATGCCAAGAAAACTGTTCTGAAGCAGCAATTTATGACACGCCAGATTAAAGTGTGTACTCTATGCGTACTGATGCATAGTTTCTATTCATCAGCGTGGTGTTCTCAGTGTTTTCAGACTCCTTCCAAACTCATCAGAGTACAGGAAATAATCGGCAGCTTTGAGAAAGCGTGGTAGGAGTTTTAAGCTTTTTAGGATTTTCTAAGATTTTAAGAATTAACTATGAATTGGTTGAGAGAGAAGAAAAAAGAATTGCATGATAATTGATAATGAAAATAATCAGAACGACCCTGCAGTAGCCAGAAGGTGGTGAAAGGAACAGGTACTTCTGTTGATTGTTTCCACAGAATCTTTATATGTGCATTAATCACGGTGTTTCAAACGCATGTCTAGTATCCCGAGCCCAACAGCACCCATTCATAATAGCGTGCAAATTTTCCATCCAATCCCATTTTAATCGCCGTTTTGCCTTCTTGTTACTGTTTAATTCTAATATTTGGATATTTTTCTGTGGATATTCATACGGTTACATATTTCCCGGCTCAGGATGGATACAGACGATTGTAAAAATAGGAAGTCCGAATTAACTATAGAGCACAAAATTAAATTTGAGTATTTTAAAGGTCCCCTACATTTTGCACGACGACAGCTCGGATAGGCTTGAGTGCCCAGCCCTGAGCTGAAAAAGGAGTTAATAGAATGGATTGAAAATTGATTTCAAAGAGCATGAGTATGATTTCTTTTTTGTAACAAAACTGACAATAAAGTCTACCTTTCATTCCTTTACATTTTTTGTAAAGAATTGTCAGGAATGCATTCAATGTTGCCAGTTAACCTGGTATTTTGATATTTTTTTCTGAACATGTTTTTGAAATTGGTCCAGATGCATCGATGGGTTACACTCCACCCGTCAGCACTGCAATCAGAGCAAAACAATGAACTATTTGTGTACTGCTTGACCTCGGGCTGGATGCTCTTTGTCTTTTTTCTGGGGTTTGACTTTGGTTTCCCCTCTTCAGTTAATCGCAGCTCTCCATGTAATATCCGGCTGTGTCCACCCACTTCCAAAACAATAACATGTTTACTCCTCTGCTCACTGAACTGCTCAATACAACTAATTTTGACAGGCAGCTCTTCAATCTCTCAAATCAATTAATATGACTCATTTAATTAGGGAGCCATTTCTGCCCTGGACCTTTGTAATCAAATGAATAATTTGCTGCTTGATCATTCACTACCGACACTAATCCACTATAATCACCTTCCACTACCGCCAGACACTTGGCATTAGGTTGAGTGAAATGCTGAAATGCAAAGTATGACTGCTCTGTGACCTGATAATCATGGAGGAAAAAAATGTGTTTAAGATGATGGAATGAGTTTTCTGGACCAACTGTTCCCAGATGCCTTGTCACTTTGATGTCAGGAATCAATCAAAACAAGTACATCAAGAGCCCCGATCACTCTGATAGACCTTTAAAAAGGACTATATAGAGAGAGTAGCTCATGCGCTTTAATTAAGTTGCTCACCACTACTGCATCATCTCCATCCATCCACCCATACATACATCCTGATTTTAGGACTCTAGTCATGCAAAAAGCATCAGATCAAAATTCATTCACATTTTCATGCATTTTCAGTTAGCGTTATTGCTACATTACTAGCTAGAGAATTAGCCTAGCAGACTGCATATCTAAGACGAAAAGCACTCAGACAGCACAAACCTACGCCAAGACAACTCCCTATCTGAGCTGTATTTACTTTTAAGGGAAGAGTATTGTATTTTGTATATAAACGTTATGTAGGAGGCGACCTGTTTAGAGTATACCCTACCCCTCACCCTATGGAAGCTGGAACAGGCTCCCGCCTCCTCACGATCCTAAATTGGACAAGCGGAAAATAATTGATGAATGGATGTTTCATTTGTAAATAACTGAGCATGAATAAACTTATTATATAATATAATAAGATACGGGACATTTTATGAAGGTTGGCATTATTTGACCTTAAAGAAGTGGCCAGAGGTTCAAACTAACATGATATTTACAATCCCCATATATCATTCCCTATATGCCTATATGTTCTCAATACAAACAACGGCAGGAACAAACATAGTTGTAATAAATAGCACTAAAAAGTATTATTATTGTTTTGACCTTTAGGAGAGGAAGGAGAGGTTGGGGGTCAAATGTAAAATTGTAAGTATAATTTCTAAAATAGCTTTTTGAAATCATTACATTGACCTTGGAGACCTTGGTGGATGTAAGTTTGATCAGAATTCATTCAAATCTTTTCAAGCTATCGTGTTAACGGACAGAACGCCATGCATGCAAATGCTACCAAAAACATAACCTCCCAGACAGAGGTAATAAAGACTGAAAGTTACACGTGTGGTAAATTGTCTGATCTTCTGCCGGTAATAAATGTTTAGCTCCACACACATTATTAAATTAATATTAAGGGAAGAGTCATTTAGGAAGCTGGCAGGCCAAAAGACTAAAAAAAGAAAAAGGAGATGTGAGACTGGAACCAGGAGCCTTCTGGTTATTACTGAAATACATTTGCTTTACTGTCCTTAGCCACTGGTTACAGTCAGTGTTGGTGACTTTTAATGATCTCTTTACAAAGAAGGCCAAACTGAAATATCCTCACCTGTGGCTTGTTATATGTAAAAGCCGATCATTAATAAAGAATCAAGCTATTTCTGTACAATACTGCAAAGATTTAAAACTGTTCTGTCATTAAGAAAATAGCAAAAACTGGGAAAAATAATAAATACAATGCGTATTACGGTCAATTTTGAGCCTTTCTACCTCTGTTTTAATCTCCAACAGCTTTTTGAGACTTGTACCTCTTTCTTTAGCTGCTAAGAAATCAACAGCAATCACTGTATCATGACGAAAATCTGTAGTTGCACTTCTTGCCATCTGTTTACCATGACTGGGTGAATGCTACAATTTCCAATTTCCACAGAGGCAGTAAATGAAATGCAATTTGCTAAGACGATTTTACATTTTTAGACTTTTTGAATTTCGAAAGGTCACTCAGGAGCTAATTCGCACTTCAAAGTTGCCAAAGCTGGGTGCAAATGTTTGCTGTTGCTGGGGTGTGACAGTGCCCAAAGGTGGTCTCCCATTTGTCCTACATCAATTATCACATGTCATGTCTAATTAAAAATTAAAAAGGGAAAGAATCATTTGTTGCACTGCTGCGCTTTAGTTGTTGTTTTAATAAAATGTCACTGCTTGTTTAAAGAGAAGCACTCTGACTACAGGATAAAACAAAGTGACGCTTGCTGCTGATTGGTCCTGTGGGGAACAACATCATTCCGAAAGAAAACCAGGTTTACATTTGCTTTGTTATATTATTGTATTTCTGGTTTAAACATTTGGAAAGCAGAGTGAAAAATAACAGCGCTGAAAACGTTTCACGCCAGGATCAGCTGAACGCACATACTGTAAAAGTGTGCACGCGTCAGAGAGACAGGGGAAATCATTACTCGGCTATATACAGCCGTGGACACGTTTCCTCGTCTTTTCACTTGTCTGCCTCTTTCTGTTTCAGCGGATCCATTTACCTCTGCTTTGTTACTCTGTTCTTGGTTTGTTTGTTTCTTTGCTTTTCCTCTCAGCTTTCCTTGTCTCTGTATTCTCTGCATATGTCTCAGCCTGTTCATTACCTGGCAGGAGCACACCGAGCACCTATCGCTGTCCAGCACCCAGATTTGCCCGCTGTGCTTGACCTTGTTGTCATGGATACAGTCGCCGGTGCAGTTGTGCCCGTGGGGGCACCGACAGTCATAGCCTCCTTCCAGGTTGAAGCACACTGTGTCGTTGGCACAGGTGTTCCTTCCTGTCTTGCATTCATTAATATCTGCAGGGAATACAAAAAGCATGACATCATACATATGCTCTGTGCAGATAACAGTTTCTTCTTTCTTTTTTTTATTACAAGACCAGTAATGTTGCTTTAATAGCAGGGCGATAAGGTAAAAGCAGTTTTCCCTGTAAACGTTGATGCTCTTATATGTCGGTGAGCAGCCATGCTTTTATCTCTTTCAGGACAACAGTGCCCTGCCTCTCTGTATGTGAAAATCGCTGAATAGAGGATTTGAAATGCAATTGTAACGTGCAGCAATAGAACATTTTTCAAATCTTGCTGGGAACACGCAGTATACAGCTGTAATGTAACCCAGAAACCCACTTTTGGCAAAATTATAACTTTGCTTTGTGACGAACACACAGGCTATTTTTTTTAGGGTGGTTTTAATGCACTTTTTTCTCCCTCCTTTTCCTCTCACAACTCAAACTGACAGCTAAGATTGGGTCAACGAGTGGAGCAGCGCTAGCACTATTGTTACTGTAGATTGAGGGTTTCCGTTTTGACAGCTGACACTTTTTTCTGACAGGCTGAATCAGAGAGAATGTTTCCGAAAATGAACAGGCTGCAAAAGGAAATGTGATATTTTTAGGAAGGAAAACGCAACTCCTAACAACATATCTATGCAATCATACAGGCACACAAACGTTTCAAAAATAAAACACCGAAAAAAAACATCTCAAAAGTTAAGTGAGTTTTTCAAAGTGGATCACTTAAGATTTTTTTTCTTAAGGTTCAGATTTCAGAAGCACTATTTTCAGTGCCGGCTTTTGTAATTTGAAGCCCTCAATCCTGATACTGGGACTCAAAGAGAGGGACTTAATAATGTGATAAAAATGAGGCATAAAAAGCCTGTCAATAGAAAATGAATGGGTGTTGCCATTAATAGCGGTCTGTGGCATTCTTGCATTGCTGAAATGTATGAACTGGAATTTAATCCTCAATTAATGCAAGGACTTGAAAAAATTAAGGTCAAATATTGATAAAGTAGGTGCCTTATCCTCTTGAGCAGGCTTTACTCTAATTAAGTCAAATAACTTGAAAACTGAGTTGCTACAGTAAAGTTGGGCATTTGTGCTCTGAGATCACTCAGGTTGGATGCTGGGGTGATGGAGGGGTTGAAATAGCAGACAGATGAGAAATGCTCAACAGTCCATATCAAAATTTTTGGACCACTTGAAAAATGTCAAAAAAAAAACAAACATATTTTGCATGGTTGGATCTTAACAAGGTTCAAAGTAAGCTTCAAAATGCAACAAGAAGAAATGGGAGAGAGACAAAATGTTTTTTTGAGCATGCAATTTATTGAAAACAATGCTTTAACTGAAACAGGCTGTTTTACAGCTGATGAAAAGTTTAAGACCACATGCCTTTGAAAGGCAAAATCTGTGTAAAAATGTGGATTCATTGTCATTTTCTGTCAGGTAGTCACACTGTCATGACGTTCTGATGGCAAAGCCAAAAAAAACCATTCCATTTTTCAACATTGTCGGGTTGCTGAACTGCATATGCAGGGTCTCTTGCAGCGCGCCGTCGCTGCTGAGGTGGGACGCAGTAGTACAGTTATCTGGAATTTCTTAAATGATCCTGATCTGGGTTATGGAACAAAAAAGTCAAGTGGAAAACAAAAATAATTTCACCAGCACTGAGCCAGAGAATCCAATTGGCTGTCCACCAAGACACTGGATGATCCTCGACCCAGATTAAGGCCGTTACTAGCACCGATTGCAGCCCCATAACCATCAGACGGCATCTGAGACTGAAGGGATTCAAAAACAAAAAAGGTCTTCAAAGGCCTCGTCTGCTTGAATGCCACAGCACTGAGCGTTTGGACTTTGCAAGAGAGCACCAAACATGGGACATTGAAAGGTGGAAGAAAGTTTTATTCTCTGATGAGAAAAATGTAACCTTGTTGGTCCTCTTGATTTCCAATGTTACTGGCATGATGAGCAGATCCCACCTTAGATGTTTTTTACACGCCACGGTGGAGGGGGCGCCATAATGGTCTTTTCCCTTAAGTGGAACAATGAAGCTTCAGGAGGTGCAGGGGCGTCAAACAGCCGCTAGCTATGTCCAGATGTTGCAGAGAGCATCCCTCATGATTGAGGGCCCTCGTCTGTGTGGTAACCAGTGGGTTTATCAGCAGGACAATGCTACAGTACACAATGTTCACAGGACAAGGGACTTCTTCCAGGTCCAAAAGAGTGATTTCCCAATCACGCTTTTGAACCATCCTGTGTGTTCCCCTGATCTAAATCCAGTTGAGAAGCTTTGGGGATGGACGGCAGGGAAGTTTACAAAAATGGACATTTTGATGCCCTTCATGCGGCCGTCTTCACCACTTGGAGAAATGTTCCCACTCACCTCATGGAAACACTTGCATCAAGCATGCCACACTGAATTTTTGAAATGATCAGCAATAACGGTGGAGCTAATCATTAATGAGTTCATGTTTGGAACTTTGATTTCTGTTTTCGGGGGGGTGTACTTTTTTTAAGGAGGTGTGGCTTTAAACTTTTGATTGGGACTGTATAACTGGGATTGTTTGTTTGTTATATAACGTGAGGAGAGTGAAGTATGTTATGTATGTTTCCTGCCTGAAACAGCTTCCAGTTTTCTCTCTATGGCGTAGCGTTATGTCAATTCCAACAGGACACATTTTTGGCATTTTTTTTTTAGAATTGGATAGACTTATAAACACAATTCTTAAAAAAAACAAAACATTAAAATAAAAATTTTTAGGTCTAGTTTTGGTAAGTGTGAAATTTCTACCAACTTCTTTTAAGACTTTCAGAATTTTACACGATCATATTTATGTACTTTTTTATAAATGATCTGAATTATTCGACTTATTTTCTTTTTTTAGTGTGTGAAATGTCACAATTATGTGTTCATTTTTTTACTGTGTCGTGTGGTGTGCTAAATAAAGACGTAATTAACCTGAAACAACTTTATCGCCAATATTTGTGTTGTGTATGTGAAGGCGGGCTACTCACCTATACATGATTCCCCATTGGCGGAAAACAGGCCGTTGTCATGGTACCCATCCCGGCACTCACAGTGATACCAGCCGGGCAAGTTGACACAAGTGGATTTACTGTCGCACTCGACAAAGCCGTCCGCACACTCATCAATATCTGGAGACGGAGAGAAGATAAGAAAAGAAATGAAGAAAAAGAAAAGTCACCTCGGATTTAGTCAACATATCATGTTGGTTCAAAATAGTTTTGTACAGTGAATGAGGGTGCTCAGCTGCATTCTTGCCTGGCAGGCATTTTCAACACCGACTGATTCATAATTGATAAAACAACATGTCTAGCATATCAGTAAATCTGGTCCGAAGGCTTTATTGATCAAGCATAGTTTCACAGCCAGAGAAGGACATCTGTATCAATAAAAGATAGCAGGGAATGAATGAATCTAACATAACAAGCTTATTCTAGGAAGACAGCAGCGGGGAGCGGCTCCGCAGTATGGTGGCTTATACGCGCGAAAGATCCCCGGTTCGATCCTGAGAGGAGACACAAATCCCTTTGGGTTGTGTCAGAAAGGGCATCTGGCATAAAGAAAATCTGCCAAATCAAACACGTGGAGCTACCTTCCATGGCAACCCCCTTGTGAGTAAAGAAGCAGCTAAAAATAGTTTACTGTAGGAAGACAGAGATGTTACTAGCTTGTATCTGAAGAGGCCATAAAGCTCCTTTGCAGTCTCATCTTCTCATCAAAATATGCAGTAAAACAAATAAATTCCACAGTGCGTGCACAGTTTTCTACAACTCTGCTCGGACAAAGGAGTTTCTATAATGCCTTTGGCACAGCTTCTAACAACCTGTGGGTGGCTGTCAATAGATGGAGGTGATGTTTGTTTTCACAGAGGTCCACTTAGAAATATCCTTGACGCTGCCTCCTTCAGCTCTTCTGTTTAGCTTACACGTTCTGACTTTCTTCTTGGGTGCATTTTTCTTTTGCTTTTATCTCTTTTATTCTGTTTAATTCTCATTTTTCTCTTTCAGTCTTTCTGCCTACAGCTGGCCAACCTTCGACCCTTTCATTACGACGAGCGGCCTTGCAAGCAGCAACCAAGAACAAATCCAATACAGGTTTCAACAATGAGCCTAATACACACAGAGAGAAAGATTACTCTGATATTTTAGCTCGCATTTAATTAAACTAAGGACTGGGCCCACACGAGAGAGGAAATAAAGCCTGTTATTACGCAGTGGGGCTAAATATGTTAGGTCCAGACATGCACCGTGATTAAATGTGTCTGCATAGCCAGTGATGGCTTTTTTATGATTGTGCATGATGCATGATGCTCTGCTCTCATTATGAAAATGGCAGTGTGCCGTGTATGACCTTCTCTGCGACTGCCTGCAACAGTATCCCCCACAGAGCTACAGGCAGACGGGCTCATGGTTGAGCCCCCCCCTTCCACCGCCCAGGCAGTAATGGGATTAAGATCTATTGGCTAATGAGCCCTCAGCCTTTTAATAGAATTCTGCAGCAGATTAATCGTTGATCAAATGTCCCACAGATTAGGGTTTTATCTATTTAAAAATCACCCGCATTTGTCTGCATGAACTGCAGGTTTTCTAAAATTAAAAAAAAAAACTTTCCACATTGGTGAGGTTTAAAAAAATCTCGCTCCTACAAGCTGGCAGACTTTAAAAGTGAAACACACTTCACCAATTATATCAGTTTGGTGAGAAAGGAGCACCTTATTTCCCCCCCCCTAAGGACAGCAATGTTGGCTTTAAAGGACGCTGTTTAAATCGCGAGTCTGCAGCAAATAGCATAACCAGCCGATCTTTGAAAATGAATATGAATTCACCCCACTCCTGAAGAGAAATATCCAATGCTCTTTGTTGCCTGTGAATTCCAGGGGCGATAAAAGCGCTGGGAGGTTTTAAAGGGAGGAGCTGCGTGAGGTGGTGTTGACAGTATATGAAAAAGAAATCATGCTGAATTTGTTGGAATGATTCTCTTCTCTCCAATGCGGTTGTGTGAAGTAGTTCAAAGTACAACTGAGTAGTCAGATTCTATTTATAACAAACACCGAGGGCGAAGTCAGTCTAAAAATATGCTAATGGGTTATTTTCAGCCAGTTTCATTCAGGTGTATTTAAAACGCTCGGCTGTCTGGTTGTAACAACAACGGGTTACACCTTCAGCAAAAGGTTTGTCTTTCTTCCCCTTTTTATCTTCGCAAACCTTGTCAGCTACAATTATGGCGCAGCGCTTTTCAGCCTTCTGTCAAATCAACCTTTAAAGTGCTGCAATGTTTTAGGACAATGCAACTCATTGTTGTCGCACCTTGGATCCGACAAGGCTCGGTGTGCGAGGTGCAGCGGAGATGCGGCACGCTTGCACACACACACAAAAAGTCTTGCCTCCCCTTTTATCATCTGGAGGATCGTTGTAATTAAACCATCAACAGCGACAGTCAGACAAGGGCGCTGCCGAGGAGCGCCGTCACTACTGAATCATGGCGCTTTCGCTTTTGTTGAATCACAGAAGTGGATGGCTGTATTTTTACTTGTTAAATCATGTCGTGCTTCTTCTTCTTTTCTTTTTTTTTACCTCTCTGCACTGGAAAAATAAAACCCAGTCCAAAAAACCCCCATCACCATCACAAATAAATAAAAAAATAAAAAAATGCTTCTCTCTCCTGGAGAGGTCAAGGCAGCGGTACAGCAGTTATTTTGGACTTACCTCACTGCATGAAAGACTAGAAAAACAACACAGAAATACCTACGCAGGGGAAGAGGATGGGCCGGATGAGGAGGAGAACAAAGATAAACGCAAGAAGGTGGAGGACAGAAAGAGGAGTAGGAAGAAAAATTTGAAAGACGAGGAGATGGAGGAGGAATCGTTGAAGAGACACTGCAGTTATTCTACTCGTTATCCTGAGTGGCAGCCTGGAAACAAGGGCTCTATTAAGGCAGCTCTCAGAGGACAAAGTGAGAAACAAGAGGACCATCTTTTCTCTGCCCTCCTCCTGGGCTTGTTATGCCACTCTGCCACGAACCACCCTTCCTCCCTTTATATTCATTCTCTGCCTTCACCTGTCCGTGTGTTACCTTTTTCCGCCAGCCGCCTGTCTCAAATCTAATGCAAAAATAGAGGTGCTCTAATTGTCACCGCTGCTAATCCCTGTGGTTTTCTCCCCCTCTGAGCAGAAAAAGCCAGAGTTTAGAGATGAGTTTAGCCTACCTCTTCTCTTCATGTCTACCTTTCATTGTTTCTGCTCCTGAACACCACTTCACATCATTCTCACTGGCTATTCTGATGCATAAAAGGTGCAATTCTTTGACTTCCCCTTCCAGCTTTCCTTCCCTTCACTATTCTTCCTCCCCTGTTTTTTTTTTTCTTCCCTTCTTTGACTGACAGATAGCCCTAGGGGTTAGGATGCAATTCTGCTGCCCTGCATCACTCATTGCAAAGCCTGTCACTGCTGCCACGTGTACATCTCCCGTACAGTAACCTAATTCAAAAGGATTTCCATTTCCCTGCAAGTCCACCTGATAATCCTGATTGGCACAGGGAAGAATTATTCACACCAACAGCTCACCCTGCCATTTGTCAAGTCAAATGCCAGTGGAATATAAGTGGATTTTAAAATAGGCTGAATTTGTCATGTCAGATCAGGTTTAAAATAAAGGCTGAGAAAAGACCGGAGAGTCGATAATAATGTTTGCGGAGGCGATAACGTAAGAAATGGATTGCTGATCGCTGTTCTTTTATGTATAGTGAAGTGTAATTGAGTGATTGTCACTGATCCTCAGTCTTCATTAAGAGAAAGAGTGAACTCACATAAATCAATCGCTGTGAAACCTAAGGCAAACTTAGTTACACACTGACTTCCTGAAGATGAAACAGACACTGAAAAGCAAATCCATATCTGCAAGCACTTGAGTAGGAGAGTGGATGAGTAATCACGGCAAATTGGAAACAAGTCTGGTGAACAACTGGTAGCTGCAAGAGCATACAGAATGCAATCAGTCTGCATGCAAGTCTCCCCAACCCTTTAAAGCAGGCCTACAGCTGAGACTACAAACTGCTTTGCGATGGTTGTTTTAGTTATAAAAATAGAAGGAAAAAACCCAGAGAGGTCCTTTAATCGCAAAACGTCTGCCTGAGAGTATGGATGTGTTTGATAGATGAGCTAACAAGAGCATTGAGACACAAAATAAACATGTGCTGGAAACTTCTAATTTGAAGCTTATAATACCAGAAGTCATGCTAGAAGGGACTTTTGAATCTGCAATGACAGTATTTATTTGTATTAACAATTAAAAGTCAACCCATGTACATGACTGGTTCACTGTATCGCAGACAGGACTTTAAAAAAAGAAGGAACATAACCTTCACAAGTTGTAATTGTCCACATTTTCTGCTATAAAGGTTAAGGCACTGAAGAACTGAAAACTGTCAATATGCAAAGTTTCAACATAAATAAAATTAAAAATGTCCATCAAGATAAGTGCAGCAATTTATAATTACCTCAAACTAACCATTAAGGCCAGCACAGTAATTTCAGTACTTTAAAACAGCGGTCCCCAACCTTTTTTGCGCCACGGACCAGTTTATGCCCGACAATATTTTCACGGACCGGCCTTTAAGGTGTCGCGGATAAATACAACAAAATAAAACTAGTACCGGTACCGAAAAAAAGAAAATTTATTCATAACACAGGTGAAAAGACCCAGGAAAACCGAGTAAACGATAAAAGCGATAACAAAATAACGCTGAAAACCGATAAAACCCTGAAAACCATAAATTTCACACCTGAGCCTCAACTCTCGCGGCCCGGTACCAAACGACTCACGGACCGGTACCGGTCCGAGGCCCGGGGGTTGGGGACCGCTGCTTTAAAAATTGCACAAAGTACTGCTGCTCTCTCATTTTACAACAAACAGGACACAGTCATTTTTTTATTTTATTTTTTCTTGTTCAGTGGTCAAAGCGGCCAGAGGCTCGGTGTGCCCCAGCTTGTGATTGACATTTGCAGGTTGTAGATCCAGGCCAAAAGAGAAGGCCGATTAAAGAGTTTACATTTACATGTAGTGTAAGTTATCACATGGTATTGTACATGTACTGTATTTAATAAAACTGCCATGTGTCTGCACGCCTTTCAGCACTTCAAGATTAGCATGCTGTGGTGGATAGACAGCAAATGGTGCACAGTAAAATGTTCTTCTTCACAGAAATGCATGCATGTCTGCATAAAAATGCTTCTTACAATACTATGACTCAAAGTTTGAGTCAAAGGAAATTTGAATGAATTGAACCGGTCATACTGAAAGGCAAATATTTGAGCTTTAATACTAATAACATAAAAAATGCAATGTGTAGAGTGGAATGTGCAATTTCCCATGATGATGACGAACCCACAGATCGATTGACGATTGCTATTAGATTAGTGGAATATTTAAGAAGCTTTAATCCAGTTGTTCTGGCTTTAAGGTTTGTTTTATTCTCACTGTTAAAGTAAGTTTTTTCACCTAATGCAATGTAGCTGTGTTCAGTGAAAATCAGTGTAAATCTTACTGATTTCATGCCAGACTGATATAAACACCAAAAGGATGCTTACATTGCTCCACATATGCGTTTTTCAAAATAATGACTATTTCTTCCTCTCTCAAAGGAGAGCACAAAACATATCATTTACAGATCTAGTGTATACTAGCCTGCAGAGTAAAAGCAAGCATTTTAATTTAAATGTACTCTAGCTGTTCTGTGGCCAGTGCAGATCGCTGCATTGCAGCAGGTACAGTGGTCGCCTATCCCTGTGAGATGTGTAATTTAGGTAGAAGCAGCAGGTTGCGCGCAGCTAAACGACAACTCCGGCCATTAGCGAGGCCTAATTAAGACACACTAATTACAGGTGATGGAGAGAGTGCTTTGAAAGGCCGACGCTAAATAAATAATGAATACATAATCACTGTGCTTAAACAAGCCGCTTGAGCGGGCCCCGAGGCCTTGTGGGTAAATTGTGGAGGGAAGGAGGGAGCGTTGCAGTGATGCATCATGGGAGCTGTCAGAGATGCATCACGGGAGCTGTCAAGAGGGTGGAAAAAAAATGAATGTGGTTTTAGATATTCATTAGTGGTGGGTGGGAGGTGCCTAGGGAAGCTTTCAAAGATGCAGGCTATTGTAGGGACACACACCGTTGCTCTCGCTGTTTCAAATTATAACAATCAGCAGCTCCAATAACTGTTGGCAGTGTTATAAAATTTACCCTGGAGTGGTCCGCTTTCATACACATGCAACCCATCTCTCTGTATATAATAATAAAACACTTAGTGCTGGCCCTATCATCTGAATGTGTTTTTATTTGATATTTATCTTCCGGCCTGCGTGACTGGGGTTGTCGGATATCTGGTTTATCTGCCGTTTAGTCCGTCTTTCAAGCCGCTCTTCTTTTTTCTCTGTCTAATCTGTCATGTTGTCTAAAACTCTGACAACCCTCCTCAAGTTCAACATCAATGTAAATGAGGTCTGAGGGAACAAATTGTTTGTCTGGCCCCGTTCTGCTCTCTGTCCCAGTCAATATGCCAGCATGACTTCAGCACTCTCTCACTGCCTTCAAGGTTTCCTCATGAACTCACTGGCCATCCCCGCGTCTCCTCCTATCCTCCTCCTCTTCTTCACTGCTCCCCCCCACCCGCCCCTTCCATTTTTTATACCCTGTTATAATTCCCTTCCTTTATTCTCCAACTTTTTGTCTCTTCTATTCTACTCTTATGCCCTCGTATCTGCTATCACCCACTAATTAAATATCATTTCTTCCCCACTCAACTATTCACCCATTGCCTCCTCAAACAAATGATTTCCTCACTTCCCATCCTTCTTCTTTTCCCTTTTCTCACAACAGGAAGAAATATTTGAGCAAAGGTTGCTAAAACTCGTAGAATATTTCTTTGGTAAAGCAAACAATTTAGCAACACTGATGAAAAGACACATTCTCTTTAGATTAAGTCTCTTCATGAGAACAAGACTTTGAAGGAAGACGTGTGCTGCCAAATGATTGTAACTTTAGTAACCAAGTGTGGGGTTTTTTTCTTTCAATAAAACATCATTTTACAGTGTAGGTGTGCTGCACCAGCACTCCTTGATCGTGCTCTTGAACATTAGCCTCCAGGAGTGTGTAGGAGTGACAAATCTAAATTGTATCATTAACACCAAACATAAAAATCTTTTATCTCTTTCTCCTTGTCCTCAAAGAACTTTGTCGATGCTAAAATAGCCTCTGCATAATTTGGACCTGCTGATTAAAACTGCTCACAAGGATTCGAGACTGCAGATGAATTGAGAGATGAAAGGCAGAGGTGTCCATCCCGAGCATCTGATCAAATGCTGCTCTCCCTTCAGCATCCCACAGTGTCCTTTTGAGAAACTAGCAAGAGGCCAGCCGAGGACAGCAGAGATGGCCATTAATTACAGATCTGACAGAACAGTGACAGAAAATTTTAACTGGTGGCCAAGCATCCTAATAGGCTTAGAGAGGCTTGAAAGGAAAAGCTAATGAGCTGAAAATAAAGGAAATGCAGACACAACCTCCCCATTCATCTTGTAGGAACAGGTCGGCAAACACAAATCTAAAACCTAAACAAGGAGTGGATTTCCATTATTATTTCATAGAGGTATTGCAGGTCCTTGGTTAGCTAAAAGATTATCAGAGCTACGATATTTATAAAGGCCTTACAAAATCTTCTTACATGTACGAGGTGCTTTCCTAAAGGTTTCATATCTAGAGATGCTTTAGGATGCATAGATTAATAGTTCCTCCTGCCCACTTATCTTAATAAGGCTAAGTACCTTTAGATGGGACTGGATAGAGAAAAAAAATTAATTATACAAATGAAAATAATTTCTTTCACTTTCTTTTTACAGGGAATTACTGGATTTGAATCACATGGCCATGAGCAGGTATCATCATATCTACCAATTTACTAGTTATGCAAAGGCATCCAATTTAATTTACTTTATTCATACAAAACAGTGGTTATGGGATTTTATATTGCAAGGTAAATATGAAGCCATATTTTACTGAAACATATCAAATATTTAGAAAATGTACAATTTTAAGAAATGAGTAAATCATACTAAAAAGAAAGAGCTAGAAGAACATTATCCAACTATCGAGGCTAATTGGCAACACGTCAGTAACAATATTTGGTATAAAAACAGAGGAGGCAGAATTTCTCAGAAGTAAATATGAAACAACTGAAAGGCTTTATTTAAGGTAATAATATCCTTTAGCGGTCTAAAATGATGCGTCACGATGATTTCTTTACTTCTGACATCTATCTATCTATCTATCTATCTATTAGGGGTTCGGTTCGGTTCGATACTTTGGTGTCACGGTTCGATATTTTTTCGATACAAAAAAAAGATGTTCATGCCTTTTTAATTTGTCATTTATTAAAATTATAAATATATATTTTAACACAAAAGTACAGTTTTTAAATTTAACCCTAACCCTTGTGCGTGTTGTTTTTTAGCTCGTCATATTGCAGCCACAGAAATTCTTTTGTCCATGAAACCATAAAGTTGCACTTTCTTTTTGCCTTATAGTCTGATTTGTCATAACTTCTCCGTTTTGTGGTAAGCTTTTCTTTGGCTGTCACTTCTTCACCCTGACCTGTCTTATTTGGCTCAGCAGAACTAAAATATATATCTGTCTGTGAAGGTTCTCAATCATCCAGGTCATCGTAGTGAAATATATATCCTGCCGCACTCACATAAGCTCAGCGATTCTCTGCGCGATCAACCTCTCACATGTTTAAGCTTGCTGCGGGAGATTTCACTTGTCATGTTTGCATAGTAAGCTAACAATTAATAAGACGATATCAGAGGAATTGGTGCACAAATTATCATCACTCACAGATCAGTGCTGTCGCTCTCTATACACAGTTTGTGCCATTGCAAAGTGAAAGCAAAAAAACAAGCGCAAATTCAAACACGATTTCAATATGTCACATATTGACAGTGGCTCACCCAATGACATAATTACCCAGCTACATTTCTGAAAGAATGCAAAAGCATTGACATATATTTTTTCTTCCTACAATAGCCCGACAGGCAGTTGAGAGACAGCCCCGGGACGTCGGGCTAGCGATATTGCGAGCCCTGTATCTGATTGAGGAATCACTCATCTTTGGAAAAGAGAGTTTATTACAGAGAAATGTCTCTTTCCAAAATAAAAGCTATACTATCCGTTTCTTCTGGGCTATATTCTCAGCAGCATATTAAACATATCAGGTCTCCATAAGGAGAATCCTGTGCTAACAGCTGTCTAAATGACTCGGCTAAAGTTTGTAGCATGCATGCTTGTTGTTTTTGTCTTTGCACTAGGATGATGTCGGTGTAAATGTGCAGTCATATTCGTTGTGTTCCCACTAGTGCTTTCAGGTTAATCTCGTTGAAATAACCTTAACGCCACAACACGGCAAATCTCCGTTAACGAGCTACCCTATACAGAGGGGCTAGACGGCCAACACGTTAACGAGCTAACTGCGCTAACACACTAGCTCCCACCCATGTAATTGAGCATTGCATGGCACATCCAACATACTGTTTTACTTTAGTCCATGACTCGCTTACCTTCAGGGTCATACGTCACATGAAAACCAAAATAATTCCAAACGCCAGATCTGAATGAGGGTGGGGGAGGTCCACTTCTGTCTCGCTAGCTTGCCCTGCGCTCTTCCTTCTGACCATGCTGTCTGTGTTGAGTGCTCAGTGAATCTGCGTTCGACTACTCCGCCTAGGCTGCACTCTCGAGCCTAGGCGGAGTAGTCAAATGCAGATTCACTGAGCGCTCAACACAGACAGCATCGTCAGAAGGAAAGTTGATCAAATAAATTACAAATTTTGTATTGTTCTTTTTTTTTCTCCCCTTTGGTTTTCTTTCTTTCTCTCCCCCTCTTTCTTTCATTCTTTCCCCCTGTCCTACCCCACAGTCATGTCTGTCCCGTTTGCAACTGAAAATAAAATAAATTCATAATTATAATAAAGGTCAATCAAATGGACCAATATGATGATCCACTTAAAATAAATCCTCTTGGCATCTTTCTTGGCCTCAAGACAACAATTCTGATGGCTATAGATCCAAACGGGACACAAAAAAAAAAAAAAATTGAAAAAAAAAATTGAAAAAAAAAATTGAAAAAAATTGTATTGTTCGATACATATGCGTACCGAACCGAAAGCACTGTATCGAACGGTTCAATATCGATACGAATATCGTTGCACCCCTACTATCTATCTATCTATCTATCTATCTATCTATCTATCTATCTATCTATCTATCTATCTATCTATCTATCCATCCATCTACCTGTGTGTGTGTGTGTACATAACTTATATTTCATCTTCAACCTTGAAAAGCAAGTTGTTGCCAATGCCCAAATAGACCTGTTTTCAATATTACATTAATCTCATCAGAAATGCCACTTTCTTTCCTTTTTTATATTGCTCTTTTTTTCATTTTACTGCACTATTCTACCTATGTTGTGTTTTTTTTTTAATAATTCACATAAATTGAAGCTCCAATCTGGCTTAAGTGCAACATCAAGCAGCCAATTTACTAAAGTAGACTGGGTTTACTTTCTTACACTTTCACCTAGCAACATAGATTATATAAGATGCTGAAAGCTTGAAGCTCTGATAACTTCAAGTTAAGCTACATTTTATGATGCTTTCAGTGCCTCTGAGTTCTTTCTTTTTTTTCTTTATTCATTTACTTTTTTGATGTATGCATTTATGCTTGTTTACAGCAGGATGCATTATGGTTTTCATAAAAGTATTAAACTGTACCACATAGCACAGCCAGCCAGATTTAAGAAGATGTGTATACTTGTTTGATTTTGAGTGGGGTATTAAGAAAAGTGTGTTAAGAATTAACCACCGTTCATAAGATAAAAACACTTTTAGACGATTATATCGACGATGGTCTAAGAAATATGTTTTCGTTTGGTGAGCAAACGACTAGTGTGCTATACTACATCACACACATAAGCAATAAGAATACAAAGCACTGAAAAAGATGACCTCGACATTCTTTAATACGATTTGTTTCACTTCTGTAGGTAAAAAACATCTTAGCAAAGTACTGAAAAAACAAGCAGATTCATTACGGAAAAATAAACATAATATTTCTGCATGTGCGCGTCTCTCCCAAGCCATACAACATATACAGCTCCAGCCTGGGGCTACCATGTTGACTATGCGGCATGTTCAGGGCACATATTACATGGCTGGCCCCGCGTACATTTATATCCATGACTGAAGTGAATGCGCCCAGCCACAGCTGTACCCTGCATAATTCATGATGTGTCAGAGTTCTCCACTAGCTGGTGTCTGTCTGTCAGCACTGCGTGTCCCCTGTCCCTCCCCATCTATTCCCCCTGAATGGCAATGACAAGGCAGCGAGTGCACTGCACACAATTACAAGAACGCATGAGCAAAAATAGACAACAACACATTCACATGCATACACAGACGCGGAATATTCGACTTATGCATACCACAAAACACTGAAACCTGAAATAAGGGGGCCAGCTGACAATTTGCAAACTGTTGGCATCCTCTCATACGTTAATGCATGCTTATAGGTGTGCGTGTGGATCTTGAAGTTTGGTGTCTTATGACAGGCCGTCAGTCTGCCGCTGCAGCAGCAGAAGCGGTGGAGTCCCTGGGGAGACCTCTAAAAGCTCACAGGGTTCTTGTGAGGGGGGGTGAGGAGCCCAGACTTAGTGAAAGCTTTTCCATGTTCATTCACCAGCTCTGCCTCTCCTCCTCCGGCAGCCCTAACTCTAGCAGCCTCATTCCGCATCCAAATGCAGAGAAAACTTGCTAACCCCTACCCTCTAACCACCCATCTATCCCCTCGCTTCATCCATTCCATCTCTGCATCAGTCAGTTTTCCCCAACATGTCTGTATCTTCCTTTCCACTTCACCTCCTCTCATCCCCCTCCTGCCCACAACCTCTCTTCTCTTTCCCTCCTTGAATGTTGCATCTGTCACTCTCCCCGTACATCTCCATCTCTTCCTCCCAAACCCAGTTTCCCCTCTCCCTCCTCCTACCCATCCCTTCTCCACCTCCTTACCACCAGTAGAGCAGAATATCCAACAGTACATTAACCCCCATACATCTCTGTGAGCTTCTGCAGCAGACGCGTCCGTCACTGGGAGTTCCTGTCACGCTGAGGAGACAGTAAGAAAGACCTTTGTCTTTTCACTCTGAATGACTGGTGGAGTCACTAAACAATGCCAGAGGCTTTCACCCTGTAGAATAGGGCCCTGATGGTGGTCCCAGATGGAAAAAAACAAAACATCAATATGGTAGCTGTCACAAGGCTGGCTTGGATAAGACTGAGAGGGAGTCAGATCGTGGGAGGGAGGCGTGCAAACGACAGCAGCGGCATCTGTGGTGACAAAAAAAAAATCCCACTGCCTGAGGCTTGAGGAGCATGATTGGGTGTACATGTGAGATCCCGTTTGTTTGAACCTCAGATTCTAATCAGACGCAACAAGGAGGAGATTGATCCCTGAGCTACCAGTCATTCAGCCCCAGTGGCCTCATCATTAAGAAGAACTGTTTTCTCTTTTCAGAGAAAACATTGCAGAGAAAACAAAAAATGGAAGGTTTAAACATTTTAAACCATTTAAACATTTTGGGAATGACACATGCTGTATTTGCTCATTCCCAGGTTTAAAATAAGAAGATTAAGTTCATTCCTTTATGTTCTTTAAATATAAATCATAAGTGAACGACCACTTTAGCTTAGCACAAAGGAAGCAAACAAAGGGAAACAGGTAGACCAGCTTTAAAACAAAAGCACATAAAAAGGAAGAAAAAAAATTCTCATCATATCTTTTTCATTTGGTATTAAAAATCTTTTGGGATGTCTATTTTCTATCATGACATTGTGTTTCTTCCTTGTATACTGAGCCGATGTAATGCAGGATCAAGTCGCTAGCATGAAAAGTCTCAAGTGTGATTGAGTAACCCAGAAAATAATAGCACAGTATGGGAAGAAGAAAGTTGTGCTACAACAAAGGAGTGTCCTCTATTTATGTCTTGGTCTCCGTTTTTACAATATGCAGTAAAATGTGCAATATGCTCCATATTTTTTTTACATTTTGGCTAGTTTTCTGGGGGGTTTTGTAAGATATGGGAGAATGAATAAAGGCAAATAGAAGAGGAGACAAGGAGCAAGGAGAGAAAGTGGGGATCTAAAACACTAAAGAAAGTAATGAAATGTGTGATTGCTTGGAACGTGCAATTACTAAGGGACGAGGTTCTCAGCACCTTCTCTGCTGCAAAATGAGGAAAAGCATAAGGCATTATGGCTGGCTAGGTGTGTTAACACAAGTTCTCTCACTCTCTTTCTCACTCTCAAACACACACACACACACGCACATACAAACACACACACACACTCCTTCCTCAGCATCTCGGGAAATTCATTTACTTTAAGACGGGCAGTAAAAAGGGCGCCTCGTAAAAAAAGGTCCTTTATGTGCAATCAATACCTGAACCAATGAGAAAGCAAAGGGGCTCAGCTTGCCTCATTCAAACACGAGCACGCACAGTGAGAGAGCTGTCATGGCTTTCTATTGCTTTGGCTACATGTCTCCTGAAGGACACTCCATGAAAGGTTGAAATGGGTTATGAGAAAGGTGCTGCTGCTGTAGATTAGACATATAATGCATCAAATACAAGTACAAGAAATACAGTGTTTCTTGGTTACCTTAAATCAGCAACACTGTAGGGAAAAACACACATAGAAAGCCCTGAGTCTTATCACAATGTTTCACATATCTCAATGGCTGCTAGCTGACTTAACACTCAGTTCATCTATTATGTCCTATTTGATATGGTGCATCAGGAGTTTGCACAGCTGTAATGTCCATGTAGCATAAAGCCTATGAGGAGAATGCCATGCTGATTAATATGGGCTGTGACATGTATGGGCTAACGCCTATTATTGTTGCAGCTGCAGTTCAAATCCTCCACTGGGCCACTTGGGAGAGGCACAAGCTCATCGCTCACCACGGAGGCCCGACCCACACAGTCAGACTCGTTCACGGACATGCACACCGCCACAAACACATTCAAATGCACACGAGGGCAGTTAATATAGCTTAGTGAGAACACTGCAAAAAAAAAAAGCATTTACAGTACAGTCTCCCATTTTCCTTCCTTCGTTTAGTCTTATTCTCAAGAGTGTAAAACACCTCCTCGCCCTGCAACATGTTCTTTCTTACACATTCAATCAAAAGTTCCTTTTTTTTGGTTTGTTTGTTTTATGGGGGGAAAAAATGTAAGAGCGTAACGAAAACAAATGTTTACCTGTTTCACATCTCTTCCCAGTAAATCCTTGCTGGCAAACACAGTTGTTAGGTGAAACGCAGGTTCCCCCATTCTGGCACAATCCGTCACACATTGCTGGAGATACACCAAAGGAGAGGAGCCATTACTCACTAAGATTAACGAGCATTAACTATGTAATTAGACCAGCAGCAGCATATGTATTTGCATACAGAATAAGAGCTAATTTGGTGATGTGATTCATTATAGGCTTGCACAATATTATTTTGCGTGATTAATGCATCTCACCAAGGTTAATTCAAAAATGTTCATTATCCGTGGGTAGGCTGTTAGTTAATGTGTCCCCAAAACACAGAGAAGTCACTGAAGTTGACACAAATGGAAATGGAAATAAATGTAATATATGCAAAAATCATACCATGCTTCCTCAGAATAAAGAGTGAAAAGTACTGAAAGCAAATGAAAACCTGTTTAGTAAGACGTGTAAAAGCAGTGCTTAAAAAGAGCACTCCAAAAATGAAGAATTGCACTTTCATTAAGTTGGGGGATACAAAAAAACACCAAAAGACAGATGCAAGAGTCTGTCTAAACTATAATAAATTATTATAGCACAGTTTTGGGTGAAGGGTTCCAGCTTCTATCATGTGTTTGTATGTGCATGTTTGTGTAGTGTACCTAGTGCTCATCATGACCAAGCAAAGTTATCTTAATGTGCAGCTCCACCATAAATAGATTTCTACTCAAGAAATAGATTAACCAGCTGAGGTCAGGTCAAGTTTCTAGAAAGCACAGAGATCACATATAGAACTGCAAACATGACAGAGGCACTCATTAAATCTGGGTCACAGAGGGCTTTTCAGTGGGTGGTGGAGAGAGTAGAATCACCATCATATACTTTATGATATGATATGCTTAACAGAACAATGGCTAAAACTAATGATCTTTGACAGAAATTTGATGATGAAGATGGTAGCAATGTTTATTTTATATCATTAATTTACCTGTTCATAACTTTTGTTTGAATGGTTTTGTACAAAAGACTGTATTATTGTAGGGTCTTTAAATTGCAATAGAATGTGCCTTGAGGTTACTGTTGCTGGATTCGCAAATTGTGTAATCACATGTACTGCACAGATGTAATATAGCCTTCTCTATGAGGAGGCAAAAACTCAGAAGCTCAAAATCCATAGAGCTATATGCCTGAGGAATATTCTCACATAAATACCCTGCATTCAGCCCTAATATGACCTTGAGGCCATCAGAAGAGAACATTGTGCAAGAAGGATGCACATTCAAAGCATGAAAGTAAACCAAAGACTTTGCAGATGCCAGAGTGAGAAGCAATGCAGTCTTACATGAAAGAAATGTCATATCTACAGACTGGATGAGTTCAAAAGTTGGGGGGCGACAAAAGGTGTCCGGCACCAAAGTCAACCTAATCACATGGGTCTCAGCTGACAGACTCTTTCAAAAAAAACCAAAAAAAACCACACATGGCAAGATGATGTGCACCTGGCATCACCACATCAAAGCCAATATAACAAGCAGGTATACCTGCCAAATAAATCTTAATTTTAGAAAAGGGAAGACTCTCTGGTGATTCCAGCCCTTTGGATCGTCGACGCTTGGGGGCAGACCTTTAGCTATCAAATCTGACCTCTCAACAGGTAAGCATGCATATGTCACAGTTCTGGGTGTGAGTGAATCACCAGGGGGTATATGTTTGCAGGTGGGGCTCTGCATATGTCATCACAGGTCATCTGCCTTAAAGGCATGAATAGAGGTGACCTCAGCGAGGACTAAAAGGGAATCATTTTCTATCTTTCCACAGTCAATTTCAACCTCCTAGGACCCTGCGTCCACATATGTGGACATCACATTTTGGGTTATTTAGACCAAAATATTCAATTTTGCTCTACAAGGGCCTGATATCCACTTACGAGGACAGCTACTGTTCTATCAAAATTTTAAACGAATATCCTCATTTGTGGCTCTCATTTTTCTTAGAAACAAAAATCAGATAAAAATAAATAAATCTGGTAATTCTGGTAATTCTGATTTTACATGCATCGGGCCCCAATCAGCCCAAATATCAAAGAGAAATTAAAAATGCATGCTGTGGAAGAGTTCGGGTCTTAGGAGGTTAAATTAAATTTGGCCCAGAGAAAAAGGATGGAACGTTTAGTATTTTTTTCCAGGGTGTCATTAAAACCAGCATAAAAAATAAAATAAATTAATAAAACTAGAAATTATTCTGTTTTTGTTTACATTTCTTGGCTGTGCATTGTGTGACACAATACACTGACATTCTTGAAGACTTCATTACACTCCGACTTATTTTTTCATATTACACGGTCACTGGAAACAATGCTGTTTCCCCCCGAAAGTGAAGACTATTTAAATGTTTTATCATAGATATATATATATGTATATATATATATATATATATATATATATATATATATATATATATATATATATAGTATGTGATACAACATCTAAATTAGAAAAACACTGTTTGTTAAAACAAGGGGAAAAACAACAGTGGTCAAGTGAAGCAGGACTTAACAAAACAAAATGAACCTGGTGAGATTACCTTTGCAGACTGTCCCATTGCCCGTGTAGCCTGGCTTACAGGAGCAGCTGTGGCCTCCGACCATGTTGAAGCACAAGGCATTCTCATCGCAGTTGTGGAGTCCGCTGAGGCACTCGTCATGTTCTGCAAACAACACAATAATAAAACATGCATCAATCCAAGCAGGTTCCTCACTAGTACAAAGTATACTTTTCGTATTATGCAGCATCTTCCCAAATAAGCAGAGGAAAACACTCTAGCAACAGTTCAGAAATCGTCTTCACATCTGCAAAGACCTACAGGCATCAAGAAAATAACACTTGATTAAAGAAAAGTGAGCGTTTATCCTCCTTTGTAAATATCAGAAATGATCGCAGCCAGCTGGTAATTTGTTTTACTAACCATTAACAAAAAAAAACAAGGACAAGATTTCAAACTGTGCCTTGTTTTAAACGATTTGATAGTTACACAGCTGTGAGTCTAGTAATAAGACATCAGTGACAAACAGCCAACTGGAGGATGAGTCACTTTTCTCTCTTCCATCAAGATTTGTCGTGAAAAAAATTGTCTCAGATGTTTTGCTGCAATTTGCCGTTTTTGTTTTTGCACATCATGAGGGACGGAGACGTCTCAGTGTCTGCTTCGTAATAGCAGAAAATAAACACTTTAATTTCCGCGCACACACCAATACGGTTCATCCTTGTGTAGCAGTTTACATACAGTACATAAGCCATTAGCCTTTAGTTTGAGCGTTGCAATTGGCACAATTGGCGTGTTAAGTACCCACAGGAAATGTTTTATACAAGCATTAACAAAATGTCCCCGTAGAACTGGAACTCCCAGGCTCCCATCACTGTGGAGTTAGTGATATGCTGTGTTATGAATCACTGACAAGCTTGACTAATGGCTACAGCCCGTGACAACATACTGTATCCAACTGGCAAACAAATCTCTTTTCCTCTGTGAGGAGAACTTCGGGAAGACTGAAGTGGCAAAACAGAATCAAATGAAAACCTGGGGTGAAGGCTAATAAAACAAACAGTCCAGTTGCAACTATGTAATGATGCCACATAAAGAAGAAAACAATTAAGCCATTAGGGCTAGTAGGTACAAATTTAAAATAAAAAACATTTAATTTGAAAGTAGCTGTTTACGGAAGACAATGTCTTGTGACAGCTGACAAGAAATCTCAATTAATTGTCATATTTTTACTTGAGGGATCCGAACTTATAAATAGGCCTCTTTAAAAAAAAGGAGTGCTGTGAATGAAACCATTTGAAGCAGCAGGGGAGACGTTATCCTGATGATATCACTCTCTGTGTGTCTGCTTTTTCGTTTGTCACAAGAAGATGTGTTCTGAAACAAATGTGATTTCATTTGCTTGTGGCTGGTGGATCTTAACACTTCCTTGAAACAAAATCATGCTCAAGTGTCACAAAAGTACTGAGTTTTACACCAAACACCACTTCGGTCTCTTCCTCACAAGCACTTCATTCTATCGATTACTCGTATTAATAAAGTGAGAAACTACCATTGCTGAGTTATCGGTATTTTAAATTTGTTTACACCGGTAGAATTGCAAAGCTTTGTTATACTATTTGATTCAAACGGGTCATTAAAAATACAGTGGCAGAAGTTTTTAGCCTGTGCTCACTTATTGACTTCTTTTGTTTTATCCTCCGAGGCCTCTGTGTTTGTTTACACAGTAAATAAACATAGAAGCAATAATGCAATGACGAGTTAGTGGAAAAAATCTTATTTGAAGCTGACCTACACTAAACAGTTAAAGAACTCTAAAGCATTTAAGTCCGTTCCCTTGCTACGGGAAGATGGATCTTGATGCAAGTCCTTCATCTGCCCCTGAACATAAAAGCAGATCTTTATCCCTCTGAGAATCACACAAAAGAAGAATACTCATCCATAGTATTTGGGAGATTCACATAAATATTGCATTCTGATATGTACTTGCTTACCAAGCACAGAATAAGTCTCAAAAACCTTCTAGACTTTATCCTTTTGAAATCTTCTTTTCCATACTTAACATCTCTGTATCCCATCGTAGCCCGAGAGGCTGCAGAGCACAAGCCGTTCATTAAAGGTCCATACAGTACAGTGTTCACTCTCTCAGCTGGAGAATCTTGTTTTTCAATTCATATCATCATGTTGTTTGTGGTGAAAACTTTTAATGGTTGCTAAACGGATAAGCAGTCAACTAAATCTCTCCAAAAGGGTTAAGACTCTTGAAAAACACAAATACAAAGCTTTTAGTGCTAATCTGGAGTAAACCGTTTGGACCGTTTCTTGTTATTTTAAGGATTTGGGGGTAGCTTCAAGCTTGCCAGGGGACGGGAATAAACAAACTTCTCTGAGCTGGTTTCTCAAATATATTTTCTTCAGACATGAAGTAAACTTTTGGAGCGTTCTTTTTTATTTATTTATTTTGCTCAACTTTTGTGCTTTTTTATGCTTGCACTTCGTAAAGACAGTCAAGACTTAAAGACGGCACCTGAAAGGTGAAAGGATCAGAAACCCGAATGCTTGTTGCGGTAGACCTGAGCCGCATCATCCATTTCCCTGCCATCACCCAATCCATTATATCTCCTGAGCAGACCGTGGGCTCTTCCAAATTGAAAGTGACATTGTGATGAGCTCCTCCATCGAGAATATGATGTATGCGTGCAAGTGTGTGTGAGATGGATTGAAGGGCACTTAGTAGGGCCCACTGCACTGCTCCTGTAACACACACACACAACTTTCCTGCTGTTGGGCAGAATTAAAGTCTGCTCATGGGCATATAAAAACAGTAATAGGAGCACAGGAGAGAGGAAAGAGAATTAGGTGCTTTTCTTTTTCTTTTTTTCTTGCCAAGGTCACATCTGCCAGAGCAGCAAACACCAAGCTGTCTCTTTGAACACACACACAGGCAGCAGAGCCACCGGGTGTTTGAGGGAATCCAGAATGTGCATCATCACTATGACCCTTGAGTTCTAGTATTGGTTCCTGGTAATTTGGGTTATTTATAAATTTAGGCTTATTACACTCCTGCACTCAGTGTAAGCGACTCCTAATTTAATCACCAACTAAATCCCTAAAATGCGTACGTGTGTGGTAGCGTGAGAGAAGCATTTCCTCGCTGGCTGCTGCTGCTCAGGCTGTAGACAGATAAACAATCAATTATGTACAGCCTGTCACCAGGGATCTCTCTCTAGCTGTCTGTTTCTCCTCCCGCTTGACTCCATCCACCTTCTGCCAAAACAACACCAGTTTCATTGATGTCTGACCTTCCAGCTGCTTTCCCCAAAACAATGTAACCTCCGATTTAATTTTACAATCCCAAGCTTGAAAAGACTACGATCTTATAATGTTTTACAACAAGAAAAACTTCTGTTCCTTTCTCAGTTTGCCTATTTTGGTGACCAAGACGATAAAAAAAAAAGAAAACTAAATGATGAAGAGCCAATATTTATTTGTTCCTCTAATAACTTAAAGCCAGGACTGGAGCACAGTTTTGGGGATTTTTGTACAATATGTTTCCCATTTTGTTTTAACATCTGCACCTGGATGATGTGATGCACAGTCCAGTCAATGATTTTGTACTATTTCTTTACCAGGAAATTTAACACGATGCAAAAAGAAAAAGAAAAAAAAGACCGCAAGCAAAAACAAAATTTAATTGTAATGTAAATCCTTTACTGTGTTTTGAAACTGATTAGGAGAATATTTAAAGGCGAGAGGAATTTAACTAGAAGTGTTTTTATGGTTTTTGTACTTCTTAGCAACTTCTGCAACAAAAACTCTCTAGGGCACCTTTAAAATGCCAAAGACATAACACTGTTCAGACCAGCAGAAATTGAAAACTTTTAAGTCTAAGTGCCCATGGGATCCTGTTGTTCAACCAGAATACAGATGTCCTTTAAAAAGAGGGGAAAAAACCCTCCATGTCAGCTGCAAGACCTTTTGAGTCATCAGATTAAAAGTCATCTTTTCTGATCTCTGCTGTTGACAAACCTCCTGCTCCACCTGTGGCCTTCGTCCATGCCTTACGCCTTATCTCCCGCCATCCCAGCCCTCAGCCGGTTCCTCAGCCTCAGGGGCCCAGGTCTGGTTATCAGGGGATTAGAACCGGGACACACACTAACTACATAGGCACCTTAGGAACAAGGGGAGGCGTCCACATATACACCTAGCAAAAACACACACCTCAGGACAGCCTTCTTTAATAACGTTTAAACGGAGAGCACAACCAATCCCCTACCTTTCATGGATTAGCTGCTAATCTCACAGAGCCGGGAGCACCTCGGGCACTTTGGGGAAAAGATGAAGAATGGGTGGAGGGAAAGGAGGCGGAATCTTGACCTTCAAGATGAAGGATACAGTAGCAAAAGAAAGTTGCACATGCTTCTCTCACTGTACCCTCAACCATATAGAGCCTCAGCTTTTGGCTGGACATATTTCATTTAAACAAGTACACAAAGTCCACATGTTCCAGTCCACCCCCAGCTGGGGTCTGAGCCCATCCACCTCCCTCACCGCAGGTGGTTTTCATGTAAAATATGGTCTTCTGTCTGAGCTCGCTGACCCCCTGATAAGCTGAGGATAAATAAAACCACAGTTCCATGCTGGTTCTCTCAGGCCTAAATCTGCAGATCAGCCCTTTAATACACCATCGTGCATATAAACACTGAGCCATGAAATGAGCTAGGGTCAATTTAATCCTCTTTACCAAGGCAGACTGGTTAACATGCAACACTGTAATGCGTGCAGAAATTCGTCCATCAATGCTGGAACCATTGTTTCTGCTGAGATTGCAATTTGTTAATTGGTGAAAGGCGCCATAAATGATGTAGTCACACATACATCATGCGACAGCTAGTGCAGGGGGGGGCTTTAATCTTTTCTTCCGCAGCTATAATATTTTATGTGTGAGCAACTTAGAGGAATCAGCATTCCCTTTGGACTATTTTCAAACACAAGCAGATGTTCAATTACTAAGAAGCGGTAGATTCCTGCAGCTAGTAACTTAGCATCTTCCTGTTGTTACTGTCAGTTACTGCCACTGCAACTACCAAGGTGGTACTGATCTCAGCACACAGGTATACATTAGGAGAAGTGTGTTTTCTGGCACATATATACTTTCCATTAAGGAATAAAGGCACCTAATTTGACTATAATTTGGCTTACTAATTAGTCTAAGAGGTAAGGTGATACCATACCACTGACTGCACACTGTATCAGACAGTGATAGTAGCTGTGTGGAAGAACACAGTCCAATAAAACTGCAGGGAGATCATGACGGTAATTTGACTGAAGCAAGGGGGAAAAGTCATTACATCAAGCCTTTGCATAAGCCTAGGTTTAATCACACAAATTGACTTTTATAAGGAGGCGCATAGCTGTGTGTTCCACTACAGTGGCTTGAAGGCATTTTAATAGGAGACTACATAAAATATAGTGACACAATTTAATCCATTGGGTTTGTGGAATTAATCTTCATTGTGAATCTGGGGCCTGAGCACACAGTGGAAGAAAGACAAATGGGTAAAACAATATAACTTGCCCACAGCTCAGAAGACTAGAGAAAACACAGTGATTGAAATCACACGAGGTACAGTGGCTGTCTAAAGGTAATGTGGAAAAACGACTGAGTAAGCGAGGATGTTTCTTTCTCTAAATAAATCACAAGCGCACAAGACAAAAAAGATGAATGTGCTTTTGTTGCGGCCGCAAAAATGCTATTCCTCATTCTCAACTTTAACTTGTTTATGCCTGTTTTTAAAAACACTTGGGGGAAAAAAAAGTAACTTTGCTCTGTCATTCCCTGATTTCCATTAATAAAGTAAGAGAGAAACTACAGCTAGGAATGGAACAGGAAATGGGAGGTTTCAAAGTCATCATGTTGCTGAGTCTCGCAGCTTTAATTCAAACTCCAATGGCACAGCAGGAAGTCTGCGAGCCTAAATCTGCCAGCTCCTTCGATGTGCTGCCACTGAGTTCGTTTGCATTGGTGCAAATTGCGTTTTTAATTACAGGCACAGAGGAAATGCAGCATGTTGCCTCCTCTTCGGAAATGATGCGCAGAGGGAGCTACTTAGCATCGTGTATCACAAGCTGCAAACAACTGCTGAGGAATGAGGCAGATCTGCTGCTCATCCCTGATGAATGACATTGTGTCAGTTGCGTAGAAGGACAGGGACATTACATCATAAAAGGATTACTGATTTTTTCCCCCTTTATATTCTATTCTTAAGTGTGGATGTGCACATGGTATTTTAAAAGTGACACATAGAGGTGAGCTTTTACATAATCCATTTAAAATATGACTTCCCATATGCCTGCAGCATTCTTCACATTTGAGTAAATCTCTGACACTGCAGAATCTTTTCACCTCTTTGTCCACTGATTTTTGTTGTTTAATTTTCTTTCAAAGGTTACTGGATACTACATAATATTAATAATAATATATCAGTTGTGCCAAGTGAAATTCATATATATAAATATTTCAGTTGGCTTTCATTATTATGTTATTTTTTGACTGAGTGCAAAAAAAATATTGTACAAATTTGCAAATCTTGATCACATTTGGGAAATTTGCCCCCCTCAGGGTTAAAATACAGAACATTCATTAGATTTAGAAACTGAAAAATTGCCAATAATTTCATGATCTTCAACTGAGTGTACACAGTGCATATCTAGGGAACATCCATGGCTTCGGGGCTAAGACAGTGAGAGCATAAATATCAATAATAATAATATTACAAACACTACAAGGCAAGTGGCGGGTTAGCAAACCGAACTGCCTCCTGGTAGGAGCTCCTTCTCTAAAGCACTGCCTTAAGCTTCCATTGTCTGGACCTTGAATCCATAAATGTTGTGTTTTCTCTTGGCTAAGTACATGTGCAAATGTGGCTTTTTAAAAAATGTAGATAAATTACTCCTTTGTTGTGCTTTTGCACGATGGAATATCAAAATAAAATGATGTGACGTGGCTCTATTTCTCTTACATACAACAGTGCATCCATCTAGTAGAAAATGACCAGCTGGTATGACCAGCAGTGCTACACAAAGACATTCTTTCTACATATAATACGGACATATAAGAAAGAATGCAAATCATCCACGCAATCTTTTGAAAATGACTTTGGTTCCCACTTTGATCACGAACAAACGGATCTGCCGCCTCCACGTACAGGTTTGCTGTTTCTCAGGTTCTCTTTGGGGTTTTTCTCCTCACACATATACACATACACAGAGTACATTCACACACCATATGAAGACTGCACACACACATACACACAAAGAAGACAGCCTTCCTCTTTTTTTGCTTAGTGTGAGGATAAAGTCTGAGCCAACTATTGGAATCCTTTAGAAAAAGTTTGGAGTTGTAAATATGTTATATAACAAACAACTGACAGTATAATAGGGTTGAAAGATGGAAAGTTTTTCTATATCATAAATATATATATAAAACATATATATATATGTTTTATATATATATATATGTAATTACTTTTGCAGTTTGACAAAGCTGAAGTTTTAACAAAGACAGAATTTGTAATCTCTATTAATTCAAGGCAACTGAAAATTGATTTAACACTTCGTCTCAGCTGTCAGTGTTTTCTTTGCTATCAGCTTGTGCTGACTTATAGTATCAAGCAGTCAGGCTAATACTAAGTGTTCCATGGTTGTGTTCTCTATCACTGTGGGATACAGCTCAGCTAAACTAAAGCAATAATAGGATGCTAACCTCCTTGCGACTAAGTTGGAATTTTATTCACATCTAGTGATTGGCTGCAAGTAATAATAATAATGGATTGCATTTATATAGCGCTTTTCAAGGCACCCAAAGCGCTTTACAATGCCACTATTCATTCAGTCTCGCATTCACACACTGGTGGAGGTAGCTACGGTTGTAGCCACAGCTGCCCTGGGGCAGACTGACAGAAGCGAGGCTGTCATATCGCGCCATCGGCTCCTCTGGCCAACACCAGTAGGCGGTAGGGAAAAGTGCCTTGCCCAAGGACACAACGACCAGGACAGAGAAGCCGGGGATCGAACCGGCGACCTTCCGGTTACAGATACGCTTCCCAACCCCCTGAGCCACGGTCACTCAGGGGGTTGGTAGTTGTGGCAGTAGTTGTGGCAACCAGCTGGTCTCCCAGGGGATGAGGGTGTTGCATGCCTGACCTCTGAGGGACTACTTTCAATTACAAGGCAATTGCTCAGGTTGCTTTGTGGGAGCCAACTGATCTCCAAACCAGTTTGACTTGGATTGACTCAGTCATTCTCAGACAGATTAGCCAGCGTTTGGTAATTGCAAATAATTTCTACTTCATTTGTAAATGTAGACAGATTGCCAACATGTTGCAATCAATCAAAGTCAGTCTGCACTGATAACCGCAATTCATCTACAATGCATCTGTGGTTGCATGTGGTTGTGGTTGCAACTGGTTACCAGCTGGTAAAATTCTTATACAGTGCATAGGTCATTTTGCTGCAACTATGTCACTATCTTTAGAGGAATTTCAGAATTTTTCAGAACTCACTCTGAATGCAAGTAATCTAAATTTCTGTATATTTAGATAGACACAACACGTCTGTGATTTTTGTTGATTTATCACAGTAAAATGCTTCATCATCACAAACACATTGCATGTAATAGGTAACTTCAGTTCACTCGTAGCAAACTCGTAGCACCAAACTTGATTCAAAGATGGCAGTTGACTGCATGCTGTCTCAACCCTGGTCATGCCGCGGTCTCCAGCCACTGTTTACCATAGTGTGACTGTAGATGTTAAGTGACCAAGGTGTACAAATGAAATTCTGACATTTATCCTTCCACATGCACATCAAGTGGCAGATTTGCAGACACGTGTCTAACCAGCCACCATCTGGGATGTGACAGAAAAAGTTAGAGGAGGCGTAGCGCATGGCAAAGCTTTACAACATGTTTTGCAGGTATTGCTTGATACTTATGTCTTCCTGTCATTACATGATTTTTTTATATTACACAGCTTCCTCATTCTGTCAAACATTGCTGATAACTCACAATGTTTATGTCTGAACTGACTCTTGCTGGCACTGGCTGACTCTTGCTCTTCTATATCTCCAGACTTCTGTGCAGCTTTTGGCTGAAGTACTTATTACGACATAAAATACCATAATACCATCCTCCAGTGCATGACTAAAGATGTTAATGAAATCATTTCTAGCTGGCAGTAACTTGCTGTAAGTATGCAGACAGATTGTTCACGCCCATGCAAAGGCATTATCCTTGTGCATATGATTTGAAGGTCTCATAAATGTCTTCACAAAATAGCTGAAACAGAGAAGTAGAATGAAACCAGAACTTTGTGTACTTGACTGTCAAAAGGCTAGCATACGAACTCACCTGTGCAGGAATAGTCATCGATCCTGATGTAGCCCGTATGGCAGATACACATAAAGGAACCAGGGGTGTTAACGCACATGGTGTTCTCCCTGCAGTAGTGCTTTCCTTCAGCGCACTCATCAATATCTGAAGAGAGGGGGAGAGAGAAAAGCAGAGAAGGGGTGAGAACAAAGCTAAATGAGATGTGGGTTGCTCACTGAGAATTCTTTCAATTGAAAACTAATGAAATTACTGGCCAGATAAAAAAACAAGCAGTTATGTCCCATGCTGAAGGCTGATGGTCTATTGATTACTATTATCTGGGGTGTTGTATATTACTATTAATTGTCACTTGAACATAATCATATATTTTTTCTGGACACTTGCTGAAAGAAATCATTTGTTTTTTTTCTTAGGTTTTTCTTAGGTTTGATTTTCAGCATAAAAGAAGCTCATGTACATCGCTGTTAAACTTAGCCTCCTTGCTGTACTTAGGCCTTTAGTAGGCCTAAATACTTTGCACACGTAGAGCCACTGAGAAACGAATTTGAATTCATTAGTGGGAGACAGAGGTCAAGATTGTGATGTAGCATAACTTAAGCAGCAAGGAAGGTGATAAGTAAATATCATTAGCAGACGATTGAAGTTCTTTTTAAGCATATTTTATTGCTGGCATCTCCCTTTTACCATAAAACAATCAATCAGGCATGCAAAAATCCCACTGGCTTTATACAAGACTTTGCCCACACCCGACCTCGTTAATCCCTACCATTGAAACAAAATAGGTCAAACCAAATAATACAATTCTAAACAAAGAACAGGAATAAAGTCATGCATGAAACTGACAAACTCATTTACTCAACTAAATAGTTTGTAAAGTAAAACACTGCATACAATATAACTCAAAAGGCTACTTTAAAGAAAACAAACAATACTATACAAAATGAAAAATCCTCCATTTGGTTACACCCAGTGATGCAATCATTGACCTCATGACCCTATATAAACAGGAAGTAGTGGGCGGCCCTTCCCATACACCTGTCTCACATATAGGACCTGAATGCACAACATGGACACCATGGTAAGTATAACCAAAGCAACATAAAGAAACATCATTTACCAGACATGTGCCTGTAAACAGAAGAGAATTCAGATGATCTGATGGTTAGTAGTGTTTGCTTTAAAACACATGCATGGGTGTAAAGGATGTAACTACTGCTACCACAAACAAAACCCGGGATATTGTGTGTTAAGAGAAGTTACACCAACAATGTCTAAATTAAAGCATTATGGCTGACTGTAAAATAACAGAACACAAAATAACAATATATGCAAGTGACAAATAGCAAATGAATTCTGTCCTAGCCACTTTGTCACAAAGATGCAGAGGGTCTATAAGAGGTGGGGATTGAAACACTTAAGATTGCAATGCTCGATTTTCAATCAGTCAAAATGAATCATTGCACAAAGCGGCTTGTCTGCATTTTTCCCACTCACTCAGATGATCTCAGTGCTTTGACCACTTTTTACACAGAACCACTCCACTGGAGAAGTTCATTTAAAAGGTGTGCACATAAACAAATACATTTTTACTCATCCTGTGTGATTAAGCCTCTCCTAAGCTTAGCAGAGATAGTCAAATAACACTGTGTACAAAAAACAATGATAATAACAGTGGGATAACAGCTGCAATGGGAGTGATGTCAATAAAGGACTGTGTATGCAGAGGCTCCACAGAGGTCTAATTGAGCAAAATGAGCAGCACCTGTTAGGGCATAACTTGGCTGTCTAAGCGTTTTAGGTATTTTCTTACAATGCGACCGTATTGCACTGGATTTACATTTCTTATTTGCAACATCGAACCTCTTCACACCAACGGTGAATAAGAATTGTTCTCGTAAATTTGAATGAAACATGTTTCCGTGCTTTCAGGACAGGGACATGATCGCACAGACGAGCATCGTGTCCATGCTTGACTCATTCTCATGCTACTCACTCTACCTCGAACACCTTGATACAGTTTATCATTGTGCTGTGCATTTCATTACAGGGGATAAATTTCACACTCATCACTGTGCAACCTATGAAAAAAGCAGGCTGGCAACAAGAACAGAACCCACACTCTGTCATTTTTATTTATAAAGATCTCCTCCAAAAGCTACCTCGGTATATCAGCACTCCTCAAATTTTAAAGCAACTGCCATCTAGAAAATAATTTAAGACTGTCATGGTCCCTGTGCCTCCCCGGGCAGCCCAGTGTGGCCACAAGTGTTTGTTGTTTTTCTCTCACTCTGTCTCTCCTACCTGTCTGCCTGGGCGGAGCTCTGATTGGGCTCCTGCCCTTGGCCCACGCACCTGCAGCTGATCTCGAGCGGATTGCAGTTCTCTGGCTCTTAAGGCTGGGGCTCTGAGCTGTTCGTCGCTGGAATATTGAGTAACTCTCGTTAGTATTGCCTGGCTTCCTTGCGATTCTACTGTTCCCGTGTTTGCCTTCGACTTACCCTCGTCTGTGTAAACAGGTTTACCTGGATCAGCCCTTTTGTGACCCCTGGACCCCGTGAGTAGGAGAGTGAGCTGAGCTGCTTGTGTGGAGACTGTTTGGACGAGGAGCAGAGCGAGTGCGAAGAAGTGTGTCTCCCCAGCCAAGTGATCCCCGGGACCCTGGTGTTTCCCCCCCCTTCACGTGTATATAGTGCACCAGTGTGATTAATAAAGTGTCGTTGAACTGTGCTACCTCAGTCTGCGCCTGAGTCCGTTCCACTCCCGTGACAAAGACTGTTTAAAAATATATTACAGAGAATTGTACAACTTGAATGATCCATCTCAATGGCTGACATTTAACTTCAAATATCTGCTCTGCCATCAACTCTTGGGCTCTGTGTGGCTTTGTCTGGCTATACATATTATTTGCATTTATCTTTGTTTATTCTTGTTTATGTATTGAATATATATTTGCCATTTTGCTATATCTCTCTATTTTCTAGTCTCAAATAAAGGTTAGAGTTACACTTTTTCACTGCAACTCAAGATTGCATGATTTTTATTACCTATGCAATTACAAAATTAAATTAAATCTTTAAAATACAGCATGTCTCAATGGGGGGTGGATCATGCTGGATATGTACTGATCCACTGATATGGAGGGGTAATGTGTTAGTGTTAAATATCAACTTTGTACTTTTAGGAATGCTCCTAATGAGACAGCGGATTGTGTTCTGGGGGATCTCCTCCAAAATGTAGACCAGGGCATCACTGAGCTCCTGGACAGCCTGAGGTGCAACTTCACAATGTCCCAGATGTGAACAATTGGATTTAGGTCAGGCAAGCATGGGAACCAGTAATGCAGGGGTGGGGAACTCCAGGCCTCGAGTGCCGGTGTCCTGCAGGTTTTAGATGTGTCCTTGATCCAACACAGCTGATTCAAATGGCTAAATGACCTCCTTAATATGTCTTGAAGTTCTCCAGAGGCCTGGTAAATAACTAATCATTTGATTCAGGTGTGTTGTACCAGGGTGAGATCTAAAACCTGCAGGACACCTGCCCTCAAGGCCTGGAGTTGCCCACTGCTGCAGTAATGGGTATGAGTTCCTGCCTTCTGTATATACTCTCGTGAGCAGCGTTGGGTCCAAGGATTACATCACAATATCTAATGGCAGTCAGGTGCTTTTGCCTAGACTGTTAAGGTCTTGGCTATGCCTCCCCAGATCATCTTAGACCCACAACCCAACTGGTCATGCTAAATGATGTTACAGGCAGCATAACATGGCTCCATGGTATGTCACACGTGCTCAGGGTGATCCTGCTTTCACCTGTGATAAGCACAGGGCACCAGTGGTGGACTTGCCAATTGTGGTATTCTATGGACCCGCTACAGCCCTGTCCAGCTCTCCTAGAGTAATAGCTTGTCTCCTGAAATCTCCTGTATCCTCCTGAGACTGTGCTGGATGACACAGCAAACCTTCTGACAATGGCACGTACTGATATGCCATCCTGGAGGATACTCTGGACTACCTGTGCAAATCTGTAGGCTCCAGGCATCACTTCATGCAGCCAGTAGCGACACTGACCCTAGCCAACTCCAAAAACAGTTTAAAAAAAACAGTCAGAAAAGATGAGGAGGGAAAAATGTCAGTGGCCTCCACCTGTAAACCATTCCCGTTTAGGGGGGGTATCTCATTATTGCACCTCTAGTGCACCTTTTGTTCATCTCATTATTACAAAAGTAGCTGAAACTGATTAACACCCCCTGGCCAGATCAGTATTATATAATTCATCATAACCAGTGCAACAGGGTTATTAGGTGGTTTTTTTTTTTTCAAAACTGAAATGCAGCAGTGGACGTTTAATAGCGCATATCTCTAAGACTACCCCTGGGTGGAGGAGATTCCTTTAAAAAGCTGCTCAGAAGTATCACTGTGGGATTAGGACATCCAAGTCTTACTCTGTCATATGGTCAGTAATACAAAGACCACTTTAGCCTTGGGCATCTGTTATTCCAAGCAGGAAAGGCTTCTTAACGTTTGGAAGACATTTTCTCATGAGATCAATAGCATATACTGACATAATTTAAGAAGATAAATTTTTCCATAAGGAATGAAAAACAATCATTCCACTGAGCATCATTTACACACAAATGTTTGTGCGTATGGGGTAGAGTATGACGACTTGAGAGCTATTTTTGAGTTAGGTTGACTTAAAGCTGTTGTTATTTTTTATGACCGCAGTCAGCTGGCTATCTTGGAAGATGACGTCCAAGCTTTTATTTGTCAGCCATTTATCTAAATAGAAAGCACTGATTCATCCATTCAGCTCTCTGGAACTCTAGCTACTCTGTCTTAGTTGGATGTGTAAACAATTATTCCCTAACATGTTACCATGACAACTTCATTAACCAATGCCGTGGCTTTGTTTTTGGCGGCTTTATGCTTCATGATAATTAATAGAAGAAACTTTGCTAGTGCAGCTTCAAGATCATAATTTATTAGATTGTCCTTTGTTTTTCCTTCTCACTCTCATTATTCCAATTTTGGATCCATATTAGCTGTTGCTAAGGCAACAG
This sequence comes from Copadichromis virginalis, assembly GCF_057382275.1. Taxonomy (NCBI): domain Eukaryota; kingdom Metazoa; phylum Chordata; class Actinopteri; order Cichliformes; family Cichlidae; genus Copadichromis; species Copadichromis virginalis. Next base: position 18,626,788 of record NC_140624.1, read on the forward strand.
CTATTCCTGGGTTCTAAACTGCATGCCAAACCTTCAGACAGAAGATGCAAAATACTGCCAGGGTAAACAAAATAATCTAGATAATGTGATGCAATCAAATGCAATTCAGTCAAACTGAACAAACTCAGCCATGTTACATCCATCAAGGCTTTATTTCTACTGACAATACAGGTCAATTGAAAACAATTTATGAGAGACAAGTTCTATAGTTCTTGACATTACCAATTTATTATTAATTCTGTGTATTCAGTGTCTATAAGTGAGCAAAAGGATACAAAACCGCTGAATATGTTCTGTGCCAGATGCTGTAGCGAAGAGCACTTCAAATTGAATTTCAATAGATTTGCATTGGCATTCACTCAGCTTGCGTGTCCTTGGGTAGCGCACCACCCACACCCCGCAAAATAAGAGCTCAACACCTGCCTACAACACATTTACTTGGTGTTCTTCCTTTCACAGTTCCATCAATACTTGCTGCCTTAAGCTATTCAGAGGCTTCCCGGATAAATAAAGCAAGAAGACAATCACAAACCACCTATGAAGGTGCATGCGTCCTTCACTATATGGATGGAGGCCAAACCTTTACTAGCTCTGAAAGAAAAAGGAAAACAAAGGGAGGTGATGAAGGCAGGAAGAAAATGGAAAGCAAAAGAGAAGGTGCAGATAAAAGGGCAGGTTAGTAGAAGAACTGGATTAGAAACAAAGGTACAAGAAGCTATAATGCAGAGCCGATGAGATGAGACAGATAGGGACAAAGAGCGAACGACTGAGATTGAGAAGTGAGAGAGATAAAGAAGATGGTTGGAAGAAAAGAGCAGGTAAACCTGTAGAATAAACATACAGAGTGAGAAAGTTAAAAAAAAAGTTGTGAAATGGTGTAGTGTGTCTTAGAGAGTGAACAATTGAGACTTTAGATGGCAGAGAAACAGAACTGGAGAGAAGGCACCAAAAGGTATTAACTGAAGAGGCAGTGGAAGAAAAATTCAGTGTGTTCACTATTGCAGCAGTAACCTTGAGCACGGATCTGGTGACAGCTTCCCACTTTCTGATTGGCCGTCCATAGTGCAGCTTTGATTTAGAGCCTATTAAGTATAACCATCCATCCTGCCCCTGGTGACAGCAGTTACGTATGTTAAAACAATATGTTAGGGGGTGAGATGATGAGGGGCATAGTGTGACTGCGTGGGGGAGAGAAACCATCTCCATCTCCATTAATGCACTCCATTTTCCTGATTGGCTTGTCACATGGACATACGTGATGCACTAGGCAAAGAAGGTTGGCCAGGAGTCAGCTGCAGCCTTTATCACTGAACGGAGTGCTCGGGGTCAATCTGTTGCCACACAGCGACTGATGGCTCGAAAGTGGCTGTGCTTTCTTTCTTTTTTTCATCTTTGTATTCATGCATAACAACTGAATCAATCATAGTCATATCTGAGGAGAAGGAATAGCTTTGCATTGTCTAGACAAGAAATATATCTCCCATGCTTAGAGAAGGATGTGTCTTTTACTTCCTGCTGCCACACAATGAGATAATGTGCAAGTCACTTATTTAGGAAAATATGAACAATAAAAATATACAAAATGTTTTTTGAGTAATATTTGTGCCAGCAAAAAGCAGCAAAATCACCCTGATTGAAGGGTATGTATATATACTGTTACAATATTTATTATGTATATTATGCATCACCAAAATTCAAAATAATGACTTAAGGATGTAAGTAATGGCTGTAAGGAGAAGCTGCAGACATGTGTAAGCATTTGGTTTCAGAGAGCTTCTTCTTTACTGTTCGATCGACAATATATGATGGCTTAAAGAGAAGATGTGTTTTATACAGTCACCACAGACACAGCACTCTGGGTCTGCTGCTCAAACCTTTTGTTTGTGAGAGGCAGCCAATCAGGAAAAAAGATAGCTTAAAAGGAGCTAAAAGAAGAAGAAGCTTGTTTCAGACGATTAATAAACTAAGGGGCTGCACCAAAGCTCACTATAAGGTAAATGTGGATTATTTTGAACTGTGAATCATGCAAAGCTACTCTAGTAGAGTCTAATGTCATGATGTGAAGGTGTGTGTGAAGGGGGTGTGACTAAAGTGCACGTGGTTGATGAGAAATGCTGGGATGAGTGATTGACTTTTCAAAATGCAACTACTATCTCAGTAAAAGATGATGCCTGTGTACCCAAACTTTATATATGTTTATATAAATATAAATGCATTCCAATGCAACTTTCATTTGGATAATGATACCACAAACCTGCTTACTAAGTGCTGTTGTGTTGACATTTAAATATTCCCTCTACTGCTAAGTGATAGCACACAAACAGTTTGTAAATAGGAAATAGCAACTTATCCCTGCTCGCTTGCATAGCATGTAGTTTTTAATAGGGACTACCGTCACTATCTTTGCTTCAAACTGCAGTATAATCAAGATGTAGGAATAGGGAGATAACAATGCTATTTCCTTTGGACATCCAACAAAGGAACCCCATTTCTGTCCCACTCCACTAGGGACTCTTTTCCTCTCCCACTCTTTCTCTTTCTTTTTTGTGTTTTTCATCTGTTCATTCCTTCCTCTAACCAGCTCACTTACTCACGCAGATGGTTTCCAATAAACAGCAGAGGAGCCAGGCTTGCCAAGATGTTGTCTGATATTTCTCAGTAGCCAGTTCCTTTCAAATGTACTACAGTGAAAAGAAAAACCGCTATAGACAACAAGCTGTCCCTGCTGGCCAATCTGTGTTCCACTCAGCAGATTACCTCCACTGTTGGCCTCGGTTCCTCGTGGACGGATGAATGCGTTGGAGAATGTTATAAAAGGCCCGTTTTAGTGTGGGGGGAGTCTCTGTGCATTGTGATGCTGCAAGTTGTATTGGAAGGTGAGCCTGGGAAAAACTAATCAAGAAACGAATTTACTCAAAATAAAGTACTTTTTTGAAACACTGAAGTGAGGTGCTTATAAATCTGTCTGGTTTTTAACTTTTCCAATCTTTAGGGACAATTACTTGCTTTCATTTACACCCGTAGGGAAATCAGAGTGCGAAAGAACAACAGTCAAATGCGTTTCTTGGAAATGGAACAAAGATGATTCGTTTCTGAGCCGGTACCTAAAGATGAACTACAGATCAGCAGAAAACTGTTTTCAGCACATTTTCAACTTGCCAATTTGGACAATCACTCCTAAACAAGCCGGCCTGAAAACACCCAAAACAAATATGCAAAACGTCACTGTCAATTTGGGTAGGAGCGGGAGCCAATTAAGAAGACTGAGTGGAGAGAATACCATTAGGAGGCAACAAGAGTATAAATCATTCTGAGAGTGCAGTCGTCTAAATATCAGACACACTGTAATCAATCACTGTAAATACTTAGAAGCCTACCTGTTTGGGAAGAGCCTCGCTGCAAGTAGAGTTGCCAGAAGGTGTGTGTGTTAGACCATGTGTTTTTGTTCTCTTGTCAGTTTTTGCACACAATCTACATCATTCAACAGCAACTTAGAATTTCCACCTGGGAATAAAGATTCATCCAATTTTGCAACGATCCTCGAACCTGCAAACATCTAACAGGCTTGAAGTGCACGTAGGTGTGTGTCAATAAAGTTATTTTAAACACACACGTTACTCACTTCAATTTGGAATGACTCAAGTGAATGTCATGGACAAAACTGCCTTGTTTATGTGCGGCAAGCCTGAATGGGGCTTTGGTCTCCATCAGGGCTGTCATTAATCTGGGAAGTGTTTTCAACCATGCGTAAATCAATCGAGCATCATCATCATCCATCACACGTCACTCTGTGACTATTTGTAGCCTGTAGGCCAGAGGTCTAAACAATCACTAACAAAGGAGCATTAACAGCTATCAGAGCTCTCTGGAAGGCTGATTGGAAGATCATGCTTAGTCTTGAAACATGTGTTGCTGCGTACTGAGTTTTGCTTTTTTCCTGGGTTTTGCATTTCAATGCAGAGCTTTGGTTGTATCGAGAGCTACATGAGGATCTTTGTAGAATAGTTTTGATTTTATCTGGAATAGGGAACTCTAAAGTTATTCTAAGATGTGGCAGTTTATTGACTTGCTTTTAAAATATGCATACAGTACCTAGTAATTACTTAGTGGGATGCATGAAAATAGCTTGGGGTGGTTACTCAGCTTTAAAAGAGTTCCCTCTACTCTAACAGCCCCAATTTTAAATATTTTGACTCTTCACTGGAATCAAAGTAACCGTAACGCACTGATAAAAAGTAGAGCTGAGTGTGATCCCATCTGGAAAAGAACCACAGAGGAGTGATCTCCCATGTGACATTTAAAGGGTAGTGGGTGAGTTTGTTGAGATACTGTTATTTACACAGGAGGGAACTATCCCAGTGATGGTGGTACCATCTGTTGTGGGTGACATTTCGGCAGGGTCACAGAGGTAAACACACATGACCAGTCAGGATGTGTATATGTTTCCCTGAGTGTGCATGTGTGCCATTCATCAAAGTGCGTGGGGGTCAGGGCCCTAGCAGGTGGGGAGCCCAAAGGCTCAGGGCTCATCCCAGCAGTGATTGGGTTTTGGAGCGGGCTGTGCTCTTCAGTCAGTGCCAATTAGCCTGCTGCCACCTTGTGACATTTAAAAGACAGCTGCAGCAATGGGATTGGTCTGCGCACAAACACAAGGTGTACTTCGACTATGCGCACACATACACACACATTCATGGCTTATGGGTGATAACACATTCTGCGTGCAAGTGGTCCAGTCCTTTTTAATCAATTATTAAAATTCTTGCTTTTGTTCTCTGCCCAACAGTCTCATTATCCTGTGGTTGCTTTATCATTTTTAAAAAATATGCATTAGGACATGCTATGTGCAATTTTGTTTTCCTTGCTGATTTTAATATTCTTAACAAAAAAATATAAAATTAGCACAAGCTAACTGGTTGTGACAAACTGACTGCTACCATCTTTGAAAGGGTGAATCTGACTGAGAAACGGAGGACAATCAATCACAGGCTAGCCATGCACTAAATCATACCCTGCTTTATCATCTTTATTGTTTTGAAACAATGAAGAGTATCATTTACAAAACAAACATCATATTGTACTACATCAGATTTCAAATTATTGATGGAGACCATAAACTCATCGGGGAAATGTTTACTGCGCTCATAAATCAGTTTTGAAGTGGGTTCCTTTTCTCATAGACTTCGATACAATTGGACTTCTTTTTGCAACCATTGTTGTGGGGTGGCAATTAGAGAGAGTGCGCGATTAAGGTGCTTCCACAGTGACTTCACTTTGTCATTTACAGTGGGGGGAAATACTTATTCGATTCTCAGCTGAATTTGTAAGACTGCTCGCTCTCAAATAAACGAGATGTGTTGAATTTCTTTTGTGGTTTCATTTTAATGGAGAGAGACAGAATATCAACTTGAAATCCGGAAAAAAAGCGCATCACGTAAAAGTTACCAATTGATTTGCATGTCATTGAGTGGAATAATTAGGTGATTAATAAACAAAACGTGACATAGTAATTAAACCTTTGTTGTCAAGTACAGCGGTTTCTTGTAGTTGATCACCAGGTTTGTACACAGTGGTTCTCGTCTAAAATTGTATGGTATGTGGCCCAAACCGTTATCACCTCAATGTGGTGAAGTCATCCTGTACCATTAACAGAAAAACAGCCCAAAAGCATAATGTTTCCACCTCCTTGCTTGACTGTGAGGATGATGTTCCTTGGCTCCAAATGAGCATTTCTCTTCCTCCAAACACGGCGGGTCGAGTTGACGCCAAAGGGCTTGATTGTGGTCTCATCTGCCCACAGGACTTTCTCCAAAGTCTTCTCTGTACTTGTGGAGTATAAGGAGTATGAGGACCGTGTGGGTTCTGAAAGATTTCATTCCATTACAATATAGGGTTGTTATTAACGGTGCTCTTGGTGACTGATGTCTCAACTGGCTTCAGATCATTACCCAGCTCCTCCCGAGTAGTTTTGGGCACATCCACCACCTTTCTCGTGATCATCCTCACTCCATGAGGCAAGTTCTTACACTCCAGACTGAGTGCGATTGTTGTTGACTTTATGTTTCGTTCATTTCCAAGTAATTGCAAATGAATGGGAGAAACTGGTTCTGTGGATGGGTGTTCTCTATATGTATAATGAGTTGAGATCCGGATTATCTGTAACTGATTGATTACTTGTAGACAGTCTGTGGGAGTTGGGGATAAAATACTTTTTGACAGTCAATGAAATTTATAACCTTTATGTAATGTGTTTTTTCTGGATTTTTTTTTGTCTCTTTGCATTAAAATAAATTACCATGAAATTTAGAAACTGTTAATTTTCCTCTCGGTATGTCCATCTTTTATATACAGTTGTTATATTTCCCCGTTTACAATTGTAATTTGTTCAAGTACGTAATTGATGTTCATGTGTTGACATGCTTGTTTTCATATATGCTGTATCCTGTGTGCATTTAAGGACCAATTCACCCAAATATCACATATAATGTATTCAAATGTTATCTTCCAGACTATTGTTTCTTTGTTTTTTTCTCTAGCTGTAAAGTTGTACTTAGTGTCCAAAATATCACAAGAACAAACAAACAGATAGCTAGGGGAACAACTCCACACCTATTGCCTGTGAACCTAAATCCTGGCTTATATATCTATATTATTACTATTATTACTGCTCTAATTCCACATCAGTAGTCAACATGTCCCACTCTTACAATGCATCATCCTTTTGCTCTACATCATCCTTCTAAGATAAACAATCATTATCACAGCAAATATGTAATAATGCACAGATTATAGGAGTCCCGAGCACTCCAGATTAAGTTTACTTCAATGCACAGCTGTTTTAGGAATTTGCCTCTATTTTAAATATCCGTTACATTTGATCTAAATAACAAATTCAGGCTCAAAAAACAGACAAGCCAGACACTCAGAAGCATTGAGGCAAACACGTCACTAGTTTTGCTGATTTGTTTATAATGAAACACAGACTACTGCTATTCCGATACTTCTGTACTTTCCGCGTCGTAAGCATTCCCAGTTAAATTCCATTCTCCAGCACCGTGCTGCAGTAGAGACGGAAATCTTAGAGGCTGATATCTTCATGGTTAGATACCTTTCATGTAGGGTGTTTTACTTTTAAATTGGATCAAATGACCCCATAACGCTTATATAGTTACCTCACTTCTTGTTGTACTATTTAACACTGGAAGTGCTTTTGTCTAAATGCGGTTCATTAAATCATGATTAATTCAATAATGAGGCTGTGCCTGCATGTAAAGCGAGTAAAGTGAGTTAATAAAATGCCACAATCTGCGATATTGTATGCACACAAAGCCCCGTTGCATACTCCACTTCTTCATTTAACACAATATTGTTCCGTTTTTAACATTTCCCATATGATTGCAACCAAAAAAATCAAACAGCTCTTATTTTTGCACAATTCTGACAGTGAATTTCTAAAGTAGGGCATTTCAAAAAGCAGACAACAATGGGAGATGTCTCTCTGCCTGCAGTCCTCTACAATGCTGAGATGAATAATGGCATTATCTCAACACGTTGAACTATACTGATTGTTCAATTTAGAGACAATCACACAGTCTGTCACTTCTCCACTGCTCGCCGCTCTGTCTAATTCTGTCCTAAACACATGCACGCATGTAGCAAAATAGGCCTTCAGTCTGACTGCTCTGTGAGAATAGGATGGAGAGAAAACTGGGCTCTTTTTCTGTTGGGGAACTCAGCGCTCAAACACACAGACAAACACACACACATACATGCAACTTCACACACACCCACACAGACTTACACAAAGGCAGGGCTAGTATCCCCCTGAGTTTTCCCTACTGCTGTTTCTATGAAAAATTTACACAGAAGTGATCTCATCGGCTATTTTGAGCGCATCTCTGACCTAGGAATGTTTTAAAGAGCTAGTATCTGCTTCTGCTTTTAGTGATCTTTGGCGTTATGTTTGACATAACCCAAAAATATGCATATGTGTACATATACATAAAGTCTTGTATGCTGTGTACCCATGCTTTTCTTTCTTTTATGTTTTTTTAATCTCCCTACTTTGTTCAATACAATAATTGCCTTAAAGTTTGAATTATAATCCCACCTACAAGTGTTGCTGCATTGAAGCTCATTAAGAATTGAAAGCAGGTGGTTTCATTCATCTTTCTTTACATCTCATTGCAGCCACAAAATGGTGCATGAACACTAACATTCTTTTGTTGAACTGAGCATCACTCACTCACACACACACACACACACACACACACACAATCATGTACTGTGTACAGAGACAGATGAAGAAAAAATCAATTGCTTTTGAGAGAACTCCATCATCAAATTGACTCAATTTCAGGTTTCTCTGTGCAGTCTTTGATGCAAAAACTAACCACAATCACGGCCATCCAATTTCATAGCAAGAGTCAGCCTGCTCTCGAGATGAATGGAGATGAATACTTGGGGCCTGAAGTGTTGATGTTGGAGGCACAGGTCTGTCTGCTTGCACTCACTTTTACGCTGGTAATGACATGGGTGGCTACATCCTTATTTCTACAAGAATGAACTGCTGAAAATGTTCAAAGAGCTTGTGTGATAAACTTGCGATCACTAAAGAGCAAAAGGAATCAAGCTGCAAACTTTTAACATGTTTTTTGAGTCTTTCAATTCACACTACTACAATACTGCAGCTGTTTCAGCTTAAGTGACACTGTTATGCTGGTTATCTTGTTGGATATATTTTTAGGAAAATGGGATATTTCTTTTATTTCCTTCCTAAAAACAATCACTAATTACAAATATCTGTAACTACATCTGTTGTGTAGCAAGCTAGCAGCTGTACTGTTGAATTAAGGTAAAACACCGTAAGGTAACTGTTGTTGTGATTTAGCACTAAATAAATAAAATTCAATTGAATTGAAATGAATTAAAGACTTGCTGGGATATTTACACTACATGTGTATGCTTCCCACATTTATTTATGTATAGTAATGTATTGTGCATCCTATAAGAACTTAATGTTGTGCTTTTATAGGTGATACTTTGTTGTTACATTGAATACTCTGTATAAATGATGCACTGATCAGTTATTCGGATGGGACATCAATCTGATCCGAACTTGAAATGCCAGGCCGAGTGTCAGTGACAGCAGACACGATCGATCTAATTCAATTTTATTTTGGTCTGTGTTTACAACTCACTACATTACCTGTGGTGGACTGTTTGCTAGCAGGAGACCTAACATACCACGAAGAAAGCTAACAGGAAAGGGTCAGTAAATATCACAGTCAGTCAGCCAGGTTATGGTAGTCTTAAATGCTTGAACTGAAGCCAACCGAGCTTCGCTTTAGGATCATAAACACGTTTCTCTCTTATCTGTGAGGGTTCTTCAGTTCTAAAAGCTGATGGGGAATAGCAGGTATTTAACCTCCAGTGGGGGGTTGTCACTTGAGGTGGCCCTGAGAGCGGTTGACCCACCCTATTATCATGCGAGTCGTAAGGGTCACATGATCTGAGGGACTTCTTAGAACTGAAGAAGTCCCTCGGATGAGAGGTGAAACCCATTCATGGACCTAAAAGAAAGCTCAGTTTCCATCAATTCAAAGTCTTAAGATGGTCAGCGCAGATATTTTATGCCTATAACACTAACACCTCTGTATGCTTGCAAGAGTTTTCCTGCTTTTATAATATTGTTACTTCACATACTTCTTGTGTGGACAACAGAGATGGGCAGTAACGCGTTACTGTAATCTGATTACTTTTTCGAGTAACGAGTAAAGTAAGGGATTACTATTGCAAAAACGGTAATTAGATTACTGTTACTTTCCCGTAAGCACGTTGCGTTACTGCGTTACTAAAACCGTGATTTTCTTGCGAGAATGTCTCATGACAGTGACGTAAGCGAGTGCGACGTTCGTGGCAACAGCTGTGTGCAGATCAACAATGGATAATATATCGAGTGCGGGAGAGAGTATGAGCGTGCAGCGTTTAAAGCGTGGAAGAACTGACCTTACTTTGAGTTTGATTCCATAAAAAGTGACAAAAACATTAGTGTCCGCTGTTCACTGAGTGGGAAGAAAACCCCTTAACTTCCGAGCAAGCACCGAGTGCGCTACCACGTAATGTGAAATTCACAGAGAAACTCGCGGATTGTTCCACTGACCGCTGCGGCACACCTGCACCAGGGTAAACCTCCGCCTACGTCACTCCTGCTATACAGGTGAAAATAGAGCAACAGGACCACTAGTCTTTGATTTTATTTATTTTCTGTTGTGTTTTACTTGCATTTATTTGAAAGACTGAGTGTAAACACAAAAAAATATTTTATTTTATGTGCTGGAATGTGCAGAAAATAGGTTTAAATGTTAAACTAATTTCTTCCAGTCAGTGAATGTTGCATATAATTAAATTTTTGCTTGATGCTCACTTTGAACGTCTACTTAAAAAATACAAATATGAAGGCAACCAAAAAGCTCAACACGAGCCTTCAAAACAGGGGTTTAGATAAGTTTAATGTAACTAATTCAACAGAAAGTTTAAATTCAGTCTTCTTGTTATTATACAAAATCCTTTGCTTCAGTCTGACTCATACTCACAATCTTCCTGATGTACTGCCTACAATATAAGCAATATTTTCAAGGTAATGGTTTAGGTATAGCATTTTAAATTCCTTTCTCCTGTTGAGAAGCTGTACAATGTTTCATATTCTATAACTAATGTTTAGTAAGTAGCAAGTACCTCCACCACTGTGGGATTTATTACTGGGCAGGTGTAAACAAACACACAACAGCAATAATGTTTAAGAAAACAAATTATTTAGCACTGTGCTAAATTATTCCTGTTGCACATTTGTTTACACTTACCTTTTGTGACACTGGTTCCAGCTCAGCAACGGCGCTGCCGTTAATGTTCGTTATTGTCCACCATTGTCTGAATGTTGTTTTCAAGGACATCATGGAGATACACTGCTATGGTGGATGAGGGTTGCATTTACTATTTGATTACAACCTGCAACCCACAGCATTACTCCTCATTAACTTAAGTCAGATAGTATCTGTAATTATGCAGATTCCCTCTGACTAATTACCTGGACAACTGCTCATATCACTAAATTAATGTGCGATCCACTGAAGCTGTGAAGTACTACTACTCAATCATTTTACACCCTTGTTACAATTTAAAAAAAAATAAAATAAGAAGCCTGTCTTCTTATGTGACACTTGAGCCACATCTTGATTACATTAGAGAGAGAGCGATGACTGTAGGCATGAACTCACGGACTGAGGGTCTAAAACTGCACAGACACAATAAAAAAAAGAAAGACCAAGAAGGCTGAATATTGACAGGGCAGCTGTCGGGGTCAAAAGCAGATGAATCTAAATAACTTTGATACCCTGTTTGCTCATTAACGCCAGAGATACACAGGGGTAGCAGTTATTACATGATGTTTGCTACATTTTTTAGTACAGGATAGCATTGGAGATGATAAAGTTATCATTTTTTAATGACGCATCTGGTAAGATTCCACCAAGATGGCAGATGAGAAATTCATCTGAAGCGCCATCAATTTCTAGGGTGAACGTTTGAACTCTGTGAGCAGGTTTTTCATAGCTTCCCCATCAACATAAAATGACCTGCTCAATGAGGTGGAGACAGTGTTTTTCAGTCGGGCAATTTAAAAGTGTGGGGCGTTCAAAAGGCAATAAAGGAAAACAGTGTCTCTTTGTGTAAAGGAAGAGCGCTGATATAATTAATCCCATTGTGTTTGACTTAAAAGCGCAGAAAGGCAGCAGACTTGTGAACCTTTGCAGGCATTTAGTAATACATGACCTCAGTGATGAGCGATCTGATGGCCAACAGAGAGACCAATAACATATGCACGCATACAAACTCTGAGCTTGTTTTTATATCAGAAATTAATCTACTGACTAAGAAGACAAACACAAGGGTCTCGAATTGTATTATGAAAAGCAGTTATTGTTGATGTGGACACAGATAATGAGAGGATTACATTTCCCATCACAACAGGATTATGTGAAAAAAAAGACCATGAATTCAACTAAGGGGTTTATGGGAAAATATTTTGAAAATGCTCCCATGTGTTTCCATTTTTTAGGTAAAAAATATAAAAAGCTGACTCTGATGAAAGCCAGGCTGTGTGAGAGAAAAGAACAGAATAGAATAGAAGAGCCCTTTATTGTCATTGTACATGAAATTGTGGAAATCTACCTTCTGTTAACAATGACAACAAACACTACGAATCAGGCACTGCTGGGATTTGAACCCAGGATCTCCTGTTTACAAGACAGACACTTTAACCAACTAAGCATAAAACCAGCAAAGTATAACATTTAAATAGAATGCAGTCATTTGCAAATTATTTAACTCTGCTGGGTTTCGGGGCCTAATTTGTAGTTTTTGTTTTTTCATAATGTGCTTTTGTCTGCTGAGGCACCTTTATCTGAGTTACAATATGCATGACCTGTAGATTATTTATCAACTGTTTGTCCTATACAAGGCACGATTCGGTTCTGATGAGATGTTATTGCTATCAATCACGGTCAATCATGTGACCTGTCACAGGCGATAAGATGCCGCTGCCCTGTGTTTCACAGTCTGATGAAGAGCAGGTGTGCTTGAAACATCACACATTAAATAACAAAATTGGAGTTTTAGGATGAGAACCATTAATTCTTTTCTATTTTTCATAACAAGCTGAAGATTTTCAAAGAGTGTTTGATTACAAGGCCAAAAAGTTTAAAGAAATGCAGGATGTGGTTTAGCAAAGCTGTCCTTGAATAAGACATCATCTTGATGGCGACATACAGTATGTTGCTCCAAAACCGGCCTTATCATTTGCATCAATGGGAAGTTACTCATATTTATGGACCTCACACTATCATCAATACTGTACAGAATGGTTTCTCTGCCATTTATGCATCAAAACGCACGCAGAGTCCATGATTTTGATTTTGCAAGCAACTATTTGCTGTAGCTGTTTGATGGCAATGTTTTTTTGCTCCCGAAGGCAGTGCAGTAACTTCAGCTAGAGAATCAGTCTGTTTTTAATGCGGTGCTACCTGAGGGCACAAAGATTATGGCCATTTAGAGCTGGTTTCTACTTGTCCCCTGTACAGCACTTTCTCCAGATTCCCTGAATCCTTTAATGACATCATGCAACCTGAGGATGAAAAACCCAAATTATCTTATTTTAAGACTGAGGTACATTATTTTTAAGTTAATCTATGTTCACCTATTTTCCCTATTAGTCGTTCACAGTGCTGAAGCCTTCTTCATCTTTTTAGTCTTTTGTTCTCTCAGTCTGACACATGTTGTCAGCATCAAAACAATTTTACATTCGACAAGTATTTATGGTTTTAATGATTTACAGAAATAGCTGCATTCTCTTTTTATTTACAGCTTCCAAACATTTTTGGGTACAGAGTGGGGGGTAACCTTTTGAATGAGATTTAGTCAAACTAGGAAACAAATAACCTGCTGCTTCGTAAAATAAAAACTATAAACATTTAGAAACAGTGACCTAATGTTTTGGATTCTTTGTGCTGGATTATCTACCAAAGGCCTGAGGCAAATTTTGTACAGTTCGTTTTATAATTCTCCAGACTGAAAAGCATAAACACTCTTTTGGAAGCTGGAAAATAAGCTGTCACACTGACTGTAAGATGACCTCTGCAGAAGTAAAAGAAAAATCTTGGCTATTATTATGTTGGCATGTCTAAAGGAAGGAAAATGATTCATATAAAACATTATAAAAATGCTGTATTACTTTTGGAACACTGAACAAGTGAATGAATACATCAAAAATAAGAAAAGTAAGAGAGAATAAAGAGACTTATATCCAGTATATCCTTTGATCAGCACGTCCTCATTTTCCACCTCGCTGCAAATGTCATCTCTAAAGCGCTTTGTCCCAAGACTTTTCTGTCTCTTGTTAGTCTGTTGGTCCTGTCGTGTACACATATCTGTGTGCACAGCTATTCCTCTCCAGCCTTAAACCCCTGTGGTTGGCACCACAACATAATATTGTCTCACCACGTATATCAAACTGTCTCTCCTCTCAGTCCCTGCCAGATCCCACCATCACCTCCAGAGTTAGCTGCTCCATTACTTCAGGTCCAGTTTCTCCTGTTCTTTCTGTTGCCAATGTTAACTTTCCATTCTGCACATTATTCTTAATTTGACAGTCTACTGTGTACTTAGCTCCTCATCATGCTTTTCACCCGACATACACTGCTAACCCCGACCACCCTTTCTTCACTCCTCTGTCTCTAAACCCTCTCCCACTCAAGTTCTCTGCTTTTCAATAAATCTATAAAACCTTCGCCTTTGTCTGGGCACTGCTTTTGGGAGCAGCTAGTTGCTAAACTTTAACACAGAGATTGTTATTCAGAACCACACTATACCTTCACAGTAGGCATTATCATCTCGCAGTGGGCGGAAGCCATCCTTACAAACACAGCAGTCTCCTGCCTCCAGGTTCACACAGTCAGAGTTCTCCATGCAGCCGTTGCCCTCTGAGCAGAAGTCATGACCTGCGGGAGGCAGGGAGGAAAAGGGTGAGACTCAGAGGATAGAAAAGGAGAGGAGTGACAGAGGCATACAGAGGCAGTCGAAAGGTTATATCATAGCTCCACACCTTTTTTTTTCCCTCCACAGTATCTTAACTGTGGTGTTTTTACTAGTATATGAGGGCAATACACTCAAATATGCTCTCTACATCTGACTTCACAGAAAACTACGCTGCACTATGAATGAGTAGGTAAAAATTTAAAGACCATACTTATTATTTTACAACTTTCAATTCAATTTTCACATGCACTTTTTAACTGCTGCAATTTATTTTAAAATAAAGGAGATCTTTCTTACAGAAAAGAACAGAAAAACTACCCAACCACCTTGTAGGGAGAATTCATTTGAAAAAAAAAAGTGTAAATGGCATGCTGAATGACCTGAAATCAAATGTCAAAATCAAACAGTTAGCATATAAACATGCTCCAAAGGTGTGGAGGTTTCGTGCATTAACAGGTCTGAATTCTTGCATGTTTTCTGAAGCATAAGATCATGCTTCTTCAATACCTCTGCAGACTTTACAGCATCTGCCACTCAAAGCAATCTGCTCCGACTCCGGACAGTTGAGTTCGGGACAAGGCTCACTGGGGACCACTCGATGCATGGTCCTGTCCTGTGAAGAGAGGAGGCAAAATCCTTGTCAGCAACTTCTTAGGTGAACTCTGCCCCCTTCATTTCCTAAGGGCCCAGAGGTAATTATATAGGTAATTATTCATCCATTGTGTTTCCTCTTTCATGGCCCCACTCTCCCTGCTCCCGCTGTGTTCATTATAAGCCAATTACTCATTGGTCAATCACATTTTTTCACCCCAAAAAAACTACCTGTGGAAAGGGAAAGAAGAAGGGGAAAGCACGCTCTTCTTCTCTTGTTATCCTCAGCAATTTACATCAGGATTTATGATGCATCTTTATTACACTAACAGTGAATCAATCTTCTAGATTATCCCTGCATGTGCGTTTAGTCAGAGTGTAAAACCTGATTATGAGGTTCTGTTTCCCTGCATGCCTTTGGCAGGCCAATGTGATGATCTCATCCTTGTACCTCCAGCTGATGCCCTTTTAGATTCCAGATTGCCACAGATAGTTCGACAAAAACAACAGACCTCCTCTGTTAATTCCTAGTGGACAAATGTTTTCCTAAGGATAACCTTAAATCAGGAGGTTAAAAAGGCGTCCTTATAATATGCCATGCACAATATGCCATGCACAGGTAAAGTGCGTGAGCCGAAAAGTCCCCAAAAGTCTTCCCCCAAAAGTCCCCAAACAACTTTCCAAACAAGCCTTGCCATCTACTTCTGGGCACCCACCACCCAAAACTTGCACCCCCAACCCAACCCACCTCCCTCGCAGCCAGCAGGCAGACAGAAGATCAGAGACGTGACAAGCAGCTGTCAGGGGAAGCCTGCAGAAGTCTGCAGCAGTGGGCTGACTGACAGCACTTCTTTGATCTGCCTGTGACTGCCAGTCAGTTAACTGGGACTACAGATGGGCCAGGTGTGGGCAAGCAAGCCAGGCAGCTGTCTGAAACTGCAGATTCTAATGGAGGTTTGCAGAATTCATGGAGGAGCTGGATGATATGATAGAGCTGGGTGATTAAAAACTTCAAATCATTTTTCTGTGATTGATTGGGCCTGCCTGGAATAATGTCATCAAGCGAATTACTCCCAAAAGTGAGCAACCCACCCATCTGGTGCACCAGGCAGACAAAAGCAAATACTTTGAATAATTGGGGAATGAATCTAATTTGGGACCACTGTGGTATCTGATGATTGGTACTGAAGAATAGATGTGGCATTCTCTGACTGACAGGTACACCTCTTTTTTACATTTTGGCCTCCAAATGTAAAATTGAGTAGTGGGATTCAGTCTTCTTTTCTTTTTTTTCTTTTTTTTTTGTAGGACAGCGACAAGACAGATCAATGACATTGAGCTAAAGCGGACAAACTCACAAGATGGGGTATTGTATCCTGCCACAGTGGGTCACACAGCGTAAGTATTTAGTAAGCTGTCATGCAGAGCAATATGGAAATTAGGAGACTTGAAGTGTTTAGGTCCATGAGGTAATGTGGGGTCTCTTTCTAAAAGACGTTCTAAAGAGCCTTCTAAATGAAAGTGGTTGCGTGTGTGTGTGTGTGTGTGTGTGTGTGTGTGTGTGTGTTTGCTTGCGTGCGTGCCTTTGTGTGTGTGTGCTGATATGACTTACCCTGCATTCAAACAGCAGGCACCTGCCAGCAGAGTCACGTACAGCTTTCTGATCTCCTTCCACCAGTTCTCTTCCACCAAATAAGCACACAGCTGTTAGCAGACACATAAATGCACACAAATAAATAATTAAATAAATAAATGGCACAATAAACAAATATTAAACAAATATGCACATAAAAACACTGTGCTTTTTAAAATCTGCGTTGGTTTATCATCTGCACAGGATAATAACCCTACATCTCCCTTTTTTAAATGGCTGTGACCTATTTTTAATTAATTAATGCAGGTCCAAAAAATGTGCTGGTGTAAGACATTTAGACAATATTTAATGATCACCAAAGAGTAGCAGAAATGTTAGCTGAACTGTGTGAAAGCCGTAGAATTACATGTGAGTAAAAAAATACAAATGAAGAATGCAACAAAGCGCTTGCAGTTGCCGGGTTTGGAGATGGAAGGATGCGAACAATGACACCTTTCATTTCCAAACAGATAACAGCTCAGTACTTATGATGCTTGAGTTTGAACAGCTGTTGAATACATTTTCATTATTTATTTTTTTTATTTTTTTGCATATAAGTATTCAGATTCTATTGATAAGGTAGAGCAGCTAGGCTCATGCTACATGCAGATCAATGATCTCCACAGAGAGCAAAGCAGGGACGGCACTTTCTTATATGGTGTTATTGTAATCTATTGTAGTTAAAACAAAAACAATTTTTATTAGCTTTTTAAAAATGTATCTGCATTTGTAAAGAAGGACCACATAATAACACAGTCTTTGCCTGGATATCCACTGGACATGGTCCCTTCAAAAAAATATTATCCATAGGTTAAGCCAGCACAAAAGCCTTCTGGTTTCTCAGATTGGCCCTTAATAAGTTAATAATGTCTTCAGCTACCAATCAGATGCAAAGAAAAACAAGATGGCCATAATTCATTTTGAATTCATAACCTCATTAATTGGAAAATAATGACTTTCTATTTGAATTTTCTTTATTGTTCTTTCTTTTCAAATTAATTCATCGGTAAAACCTTAGATCGAACCTAATGATCAAAACTGTCTCTTCATATATACACTGATAAAAAATAAATAAATAAAGGGACACACTGAAAGCAACACTCAATACGAAAAAAATCATGCTGTATACATGAGTCATATGGACTGGGTAATGTGTTTGGAAGGACAGGATGCCACGTCACTTGATGGAAATGAAAATCATCAACAAACAGAGGGCTGAATTCAAAGATACTCCGAAAATCAAATTGAAAAAATGATGCAGCAGGCTTTCAACCCAGAATAACTCAGAATAGTATTGAGTGATTCGTGTGGCCCCTAAGTGCATGTGTGTCTTCTATGTCTGACAATGTTCATCCTCCAGGAACTCCCTGCATATCCTCAGCACATGAGGCCGGGTATTGTTGTGCACCAGGAACGTCTGACATTGGTCCAAGGATGTTGTGCTGATACTAATGGTGGTCAGCCTGCCTAGCAAAGGTCTGTGCATACCTCCATGGATATGCCTCCCCAGATCATTATGGACCCACCAGGAAACCAGTCATGCTGAACCGTATTACAGGGAGCATAATGTTCTCCATGGCTTCTCCAGAACGTTTCATTTCTGGCACGTGTTCATCTGTGAAAAGCACTGAGCGCCAGTAGTGGACCTGCAAATTCTGATATTCTATGTCAAATGCCAATTAGACTCCATCATGCCAAGCAGCAAGCACAGGGCCCGCTAGTGGACGTTGGGCACTCAGGCCACACTCATGAAGTCAGTTTCTGATTGTTTGGTCAGAGACATTCACACAGTGTGCTGCTGGAGCTCATTTTGTAGCTCTGGCGGTGCTCATCCTGTTCCTGCAGATACCAGTCCAGCTAATGGTTTAAGGATCTTTTACGGCCCTGTCCAGCTCTCCTCGAGTAACTACCCATCCCCTGAAATCTACTCCATGCTCTTGTAACTCTGCCGGGAGACACAGCAAACCTTCTGGCAATGGCACGTATTAATGTGTAATTGAATTTGTAGGATCCAGAACTGCAAAAACTAGCAAAAGCAACAGAGTGGCAGCTAACAGTAAACCCATTCCTGTTTTGTAAGTTGTCTAATTGTTGTACCTCTGGTGCACCTCTTATTAATTTCATTAACACCAAAGCAGCTGAAACTAATTAATAACCCCCCCCCCCCCCCCCCCCACACACACACACACACACCCTACTGCTACTTAACTAGCCAGTTTAATATCCCAGAGGTTTAACTGACCTGATGCTATACTCTGATGAAATAATTAAAAGAGCCAAACAATCTGTCACAATATCACCCAAATTAGGGGTAACCACTTTTTCACCCCAGGAAGAACAGATGCTTCATTCTGGTTTGGAGCTTCTTATACGGCTTGAAAAGATTTGGGATCTGCATGTTCTCTGAAGAATTCCGATACAAATTTAATCTGAATTGTAAAATCGCATCATCATAACTAATTTACTAGACCTCACAACCAGCGGCTGAAATAATGAGGACAAAAGGCTCTTTAAAAAAAGGCTCATCAGAATTTTATAATCTGCTTACATCCTATCATGAGAGAGCTCACAGTTTAAGCTACATGCAAGGAACAACAATTCGGTTGCTGAAAACTAAGCAGAGGAAATTGGCATGTGTTGCAGGTGGTGAATACACTAAGAACTGGTCAATGCAAGCATGTGTAACTCCCACCAAGTTAAATCAATATAATTTAAAAAAAAAATGCACCACGCCCGTAAGCTAAATACACAGTTGATAAAAAAAAAAAATTTTAAAAAAAAATTTTAAAAATCAAATTGCTGCTAAAAAAAAAAAAAAAAAAAAAAAAAAAAAAAAAAAAAAAAAAGGGGCAGGGATAGCTCAGTAGGTAGAGTGGCGGCCCCATGATCGGAAGGTCGGGGGTTCGATTCCCCTGAACAGCTACCCTGAGGTACCCCTGAGCAAGGTACCGTCCCCACACACTGCTCCCCGGGCGCCCAATGGCTGCCCACTGCTTCACTGAGTGAATGGGTTAAATGCAGAGAGGGATTTTCCCCACGGGGACCAATAAAGTACACTTTCTTTCTTCTTCTAAAGAGACACTATTTTTCTCCAGGCTGGCAGAGCAGAAAGATTCAAATATTTTGAAAAGAGGTCAGAGTGACATGTAAGAAAATTATCTCAAACAGAAATTGCACAAGCCCTGAGCTCATTTCTACTTGGTTTATATCCAGACAAACAAAATTACTTCAAAAAAAGGAAGCAAACATTATGACCCTTGTTTTTTAAATGCCACAAAGCTAACAGCATTGTTTTAGAAAATGACCAAATGTTACAAACTAAAAAAGACAAATGATGTGAGAGCTTCCATTTGAAATAATAAGTTAAAGGGAAAGTAAGGAGTGTTAGAAATTGTTTAGGGGACCTTTCTTGAAATTCGTAGATGATGTGGATCTAACAGGAAGTTGATCTGAATTGCTGTTGTTTGTAAAGAATAGAGGCTCTTGTTCAGATTGTGAGGTTTTTTCTTGTTTCATCTGAAAAAGATTTGACTCATACTGTTCTCTTTTTGTAACTGCTGAACCCAAATCTGTGCGTCTCCGCTCAGCTGTGACCGCAAACACTAGTTAGATGTCAAGAGTTATTTAACAGTGCTGTTTAACGTGCATCACACACTCTGTCCTTATTATTTACACTTTTTTTGTGAGGCCTTTTTTTTAAAGCCCTCAGGTGAATACAGTTGAACCAAATCAAGCGTGTCAAACTCAATTAAGTAACAACAGAAGAAGTGATGGCATAATTAATATGCAGAGGGAGAAAGCACTCCTGAGTGAGGCACTGAGGAGAAGCTATTTCATGTAACTGGGGGTTCTTGGGGTGGTGGAGGTAATAATCACATGGGCAGAAAGCGTGTGTTTGATGAGCAGTTGGGGTCAGACAGATCTAGTCTGATACAAGGGGGAGAAATGATTGACACTGGAGGTCAGGCCCTATCACAAAGCAGCGTATCATAAAAGCGAAGGACTTCTGAAACAGCCATTTGGCGCTCTACTTGACAGACCCGGCGCTGTGAGATAAGCCTTTAATTTGGAGAGCAAATCATGTCTTTGTAGCAAGGAAACTTGCGGTACACTTCTCTCCAAAGCGAGAGCACATGTAATTAGCTGTGTGTTTGTCTACCTCATTGACACAAGGGAGAATAGGGATATTGAGTTTAAGGGCATTACTTGCTACGTGTTTGTATTTGGGTAACACGGCAGCAGATTTACAGTCCCGCTTAAAGCCCCTGCGTATCGGCCTAGGCCTATGGTTCCGTGGAAAAAGATGCTGACACGAGATGATTAGCATCCCAGACTAATTGTCTCTTCCTGATAGAGAGTAAATCTTGTCTATTATTTGCTTTTGCAGCATTTTCACTGTGTCATTCGCTTACAAGCAAAGCAGGAAGAGGGATGGCAGAAGTGCGTGGGTGCTTGTGATGAAGAAGCTCTCAAATGAAGTCAGCCTGCACAAGACGTGGAGTCAAATCTGCTAAGAAATACTATACACACGCACAAAGTCTGGTACATTTTTCTATCGCTCATATGGTGTGTAACCTTCAACACATCTCAGGTGAGAACACCAGTTATTGAAAACACTCAGACGTACGGTAATAAATTCCTTTGCTTAATGCATGTGCTAGATTGTGTTCTATAAGTTGGCGGGCAGTTCTTTTTGCCTCTCAAAAGAAAATATATCACATCTGTTAAAGTTTCATTTGGGATACTATCAGCAGAATGTAAAAAAAAAAAGATAATACGATAATACCCACTGAAATCCATTTTTATTGAGAGGGGAATTGAGAGAATATGAGATGCAGAGTGCTGCGGTGAAGAGGCTAATAAGAGTTCATTGCTTAGCTCAAAGTCTTTCGGAAAAAAGAAAAAAAAACAGACCCTCTATGTAGCAATGTGATGAAATGGAATTATTTATCCAGCTAGAACATATCAGTGTTCAAAAGTTAATAAATGGACATTTATGGAGACACTATTGCCAGTGTGATTATGAGCATCGTTTTAGACCCTTCACATTCCCTTCCTCTTCACTTTTCTCACAGCCTCAACATGCCATGCCATAAATAGGAACTAGTTTACATCACATGCAGCGATCCCAGATTTACTGGCTCATGTCTGTGTGACTGGTGGCCATCTGTGTTTTGAAAGCCAGCTAGTGAATAATTGATTGGTCCATGTACATGCAAAAAGGATGGACTCATCTCAAGAGACATGTTAGGAGGTAGCTTAGCAACACAGCAGAGCCCTGGTCAATTGTCAGGCAGCCCTTGTGGAGGCGTTATATGTGCTCTAAATCTGGTGATGGAGGTTGTTTTGCTGTTATGTGTGCGCGTTTGTGCGCAATTGTGTCTATGATTGTATGAGTGTAGGAGGGTGCTGAGGTTAAGGGTACTTCACTCACGCTGGCACTCCTTGCAGCAGGCACCCTTTACGTAGGCAGGCGCTGTGCCCGCCGGGCACTGAGGGGGAGGGCAGGAGATGGCCTCACATTGCACCGTGCCATTCTGGTAGAGAGAAACACAACACTTAGTTTAAAGAGTGACTAGTAGAACTCAAGTGACACTGGGCGTTTGGTGCTTGAACTGATACATATTACTTCAGTATCAACAATTCTAAAAATCTGACTATATTTATATTGATTTTCTTTTTTGGAAATAATCGCCTAAATTGGGCAAATACTACATTTTGAACAAGATATATAATAATTAGGATTTAACATTAAAAAATAAGACTGGAAAAACTGAAAAACAACTAATATCGGGTTTTACCGATACCCACAATGATATTTGGTGATTTAAAAATCTGATATGTCGGCCAATATTGTTTTTTCTTTCAAACGCAAATAGATTTCCCCAATAATTGTCCTCATTAACATAATATAACAATGCTAATTAAATATAATCTTTACTTGGAATACTCGAGAACTCCTGGCAGTACTGTTTGGTGGTAATTGGTGGGGTACTGCAGGAAAGTTACAGAGCGCCCTCTGGTGGGCAATCTATGCAGTGTCGACACTCATAAAATAGTTGAAGGGTGTTTCTCACATCTCTTCCTTTTTAATTTATGTACTGGCTTTTATAAATGATGATGAAACAGCTAATATCAAAGGCTGATATTGGCTAATAACATTGTTTCTGGACTTCAAACATACATTGGAATTTCTGTCAGCCATTTTTAAATCCTTACTGTCCAACATACAATTGAAGCTAAACACAGTGGTCCATCAATAAATTATATTTTTATGAAGCTAGTATTTGTTGATTTTTTGGTAATGATGAACTACTACATTATGTTGATGTTTCTATTATATTGTTCACCCCATTTGTATAATTGGCATAGGCTAAACGCATGCAAGGCTGCTATTGAAATTAATGCATTTTAGACTGTAATTATGCCATTATAAATACATTATAAATCACAGGATGCACAGATGTTTGCAGCTTACTCAACCCCCCAAATCCTATGTTGCATCTTCTAAATATTCAGAGGGTTCTGGCCAAGCCGAGGACTATGAATACTGTGCTGCGAATCCACTAAACTGAA
Organism: Copadichromis virginalis; assembly: GCF_057382275.1. NCBI lineage: Eukaryota > Metazoa > Chordata > Actinopteri > Cichliformes > Cichlidae > Copadichromis > Copadichromis virginalis. The sequence continues at coordinate 18,650,174 of NC_140624.1, forward strand.
GATTTCTACAGTAATCTGCATATCTAACATATTTCAATACTATCTCCTTTTCTCCGGCTGTTACTGTAATTAACATAGTTTCCACGGATGAAAGCTCTGTGACAGCAACATTTATGAACCTGATCCACATAATTGAGAACATCTTAATGCATGACCTTTGAATTTTAAAGGTCACAGCTAATTACCACACATAAGGTAAGAACATATCCCATTTAATGCCTTAATTGCAGCCCAGGAGTGGCAAAACATCTATCCCGACGAATGAAGCGATTTCATTGGATGAGTGGGTAGAACAAATCCCCTGATGATAATTATCATCTGTCAAGTGCAATTAGGTGCGGTGCACTGAGAGATATGTGATTTCCTATCTTTTGCATGTTGGGCAGTGGTGCGCAAAGTCATCTCATTGGCTGGTTGGAGCAGTTCAGTAGCAGTGAATGAGTTTCATGTTCCGAAGCTGAGTAGACTGAAAGCCAGTGAAATCTGTTTGTCGATGTAGTACAAGCACAAGATCTCCAGCCGCTTATAATTCTTCTTTTGGCAATTATTCACACTTTGTGCAGCACAAAGTAGACCCTTGAGAGAATAGCGTATTATTAAGCACTGCTGTTGATGCGTCTAATCCTGAGTACTGTGGAGGTTTTTAATACAGTATCTTTTCTTGGGTAACTAGGGCAACCCTCAAGCTAGTGCATGAAAATAATGATACTACAAGCTGTCAACAACGGTGCCCCTGCACTTTGCACCTCTACCTCACCCAAAGCCCTATCTTCACACACTTGATCAACAGGGGTTCAAGACAAAAAGGCAGCTTACAATAAGAGCAGAGAATGTATGTCTACACACAGACGCTTGCACACACAGTCGCACATCAACTGAGGCATGCACACGATACAATAAATACAACAATGCATGATTAAAAATGCATGTTGTCAGACACAAATGCATATCCCATTCATACAAATGCCCGCACACATTCATATCTCGTTCACATGCCTGCAAACATATAATCACACACAGCGAGACAAGTACATAATTTCAGACCCAGTATGTTCAAATGCACACAATCACAAAACCGAATGTCCCCTCCCCTTTCTTTTTAATGGTCAGACACACACACACTAGCATGCACGCAGAAGCAGTCGAGCACCCTTGTGAGAAGCCCCACCGTGCATGTGCAATTCCTGCAGCCATCTGTCCAGCTTTCATCCTCCCTGTAGACGACCCCCTTGACGCTGCAGGTTCTCTCACAATAGCAGCCATCCAGCCCATTCATCTTCTCCTCCGCCCTGGACAGCTGCACCACCAACACCCCCCCCCCCCCCCCCCCAAACACACCCGAAAGACAAAAACCAAGTAGAAAAGAAGACATGAGTCAGCCTCATTCTATGTCTATATTCACATGAAAAAAGGAGCTTCAAAAGCAAACCAGTAGCATCACAAAACTCATACTATTAACACCTCATACACTCTCAGTCTCTCCATCAGAAGAGAAAAGAGTTCATTAATAGGCAGAGCCAAATGTTAATACGGCTCTGAATGCCTGTTGCAGTGAATGTTAATAACAGAACCGTACTGACAAGGGGATATATTTTACTCATTTAATTCAAAGGAGCAATTACCGTTCCTCTCTCTGTTTTGGATTAAATGTCAAATCAGCACAAATAACATACACATTACATTACCTTGCTGGATGTTTTTGCAAGTATATCCTGTAGCTCCATGATTTTCTGCACTAGTCCATGGAAATCATTGCAGGTTGGACATGCTGACATACAAGGAACAATACAAAAGTAACTTAGGTACGTGCAATAACGTGGTCATCATTTCTAAAAATCTATGTTAACTGCATCATAACTATAGCAGATAAAAACCTGTCTAACCATATAACAGTTTTTAAACACGTTTAATAGTAGAAACAGTTCAGTAGTTTAACAGTAATAGTTAATAATTAATAATAACATTAATAATACTTGCTAATGTTTTTTTCTTTGAAGGAGGAAATTTCACTTGTTATTTTATATTACAAAAAAATGTCCTCTTTGTAAAAGGGTGTAATTTACTGGAAAACGCATTAAGCAAACTTTTTGAGGGACAGGAACATATAATCCATGTGAAAAATCATTTTAAAGCATGAGGTGTGGGTGTGTGGTTTTCACTCTCTGCAAAAATAGTTTTTGTCTGCAGAAACTCTAATAATGAGATAGGTAAAACAGCCACCTGGAATATAAAAAAGGTTCCTAGTGAAAACACATCATCATAGCGCACAATAAAACATTTCACTGTACAACCAGTGATTGAATGGGGAAAAAAACATTGCATCAGAACATTTCTAAATCAAATAGTCTCACAGATTGCCACTTAAAAGTAATGTGAAACCGATTTCTGAAATATGCCTGATACAGTTTATTTCATCTAGCATATTTTCTCAGATAAAATTTCACAGCTTTTTGCACTGATATAAACAGCTGGTTTCTTTGTCCTCGCAAAACTGAATAAAACTGAACCATCATCAAAATCGTGGCAACAATGAGGATAACGATCACACAAGAAAACCCACTTTTTGCTGATTGACTAACTGCAAAACACCCCACAACTGTTAAACGCCTTAGCGCTACTCAGGATTTAAAAATACTACTAATAATAAATAATAATATCAAATAAATACAAAATGTACGTTTTATCTATACTGTGATCTAAAAGTGGGATTGCAGGTAAATAAGTTAAAATCGGTGTAAACTAAGTTTGAGGGTTATTCAGAATCAACAGTAATGGGATTACTGCACTCACTTCTGTTAAGGTCTGGACACTGTGAGATGTAACCCTGTGGCATCACCAGGATCTCCACGTCCTGCATCACTCCCTACATACACAGACATAACAACCTTTTGATCATAGGGAGTAACACCTCATGCTAAAAAGAAGAAAAATATAGAAGAAACATCAAGCAGGTGTAGTAAATACATGAGGACTTTGAGAGTTGGGAGTGTGGGTAGGGTGGTAATATTTCTCTAAGTTGTCTAACTAATTAATGTTTGAGATAATGTGGGACCCAAGCATATGTATCCTCACAAAAATAAACAGGTAGAATTGTGTTTTTCACTGTGAAGTATGACAGACAGGTTGTTGGGTGATTGTTGGATAATATGTGTCCCAGACTGTCGCTCTGATCAATCATCTCATATCTGCAAACCTACAGGAGGTTAATTATGTGGCCAATTTAGCTGGAACGTGGATTTTTTTTTTTCCAATCTCCTCTGATAAGCATAAACAGGAGATAGAGATTCAATCATTTCACAAGTCCAAATTGTCCTACGTCCGAATCCCAAACACATACCTGTGTTCAGACACTCTGTTGCCATAGTAACCAGGTCCATTTCACTCCATGGGTGCATTTATTACCTTTACAGAAGTGGAACAGTGCAACTTAGGAGAAATTGTTTTTTTAAATTGTCTCGCCACTTCAATTTGCCAACCATAAATGTAAAATCCTGGGGAAATTATTTGCTGATTTTTCACGGTAACGTGCAGAAATGGCAGAAGATAGGAGCTGTGTCGATCAAATCTGAAATAACCGGCACAGTATAAATTCTGCAAAATACAACTGCTACAAACCATAAACAGAAACTGTGTTATAATGTGTATTGCATATTACTTGCACATTATTGTTTTGTTTAAACTAAGATGCCAAATTACAGTTATTTGCTTGCATCGCTGAATAGGAAATTTTTAGTGGTTAAATATTGTTGTGTTTGTGTGAAAGAAGGGAGCTATTATTTAATAACTGTGCCCAACAATATTTTAGAAAGTAAAGAGGGATTTTTTTAATGGGCAGTGAGAAAATACTTAATATTAACACATAGAAAAAATTAATCCAGTTTTTGATCTGCAAAAATTAGATACCCTACCAGGCCAAGAAAAAAGTGAACTACTGAATAACTTCAGTTACTAGATAAGACATTTAGTTATCTATAGTGTCTGAATGTAAAAAAACAAACAAACAAACTTCTTGAGTAAAGAAGCAACAGTGCATGTGCTCTGTCTAAAGTCTTAATGATGATTTTCTCATTTTTAGCTAACACATACAGATATTGACCATTTCTCTATGTGTGTGGGCGTGCATGTGTCCTAATGAAGTAGTGTTTAAAAAAGACGAAAGAAAAAGAAAAAAAGGAGATGTCTTCCCAGCAACTAATCAAGGATTCACAGAGTGGCGAGGAAAGATGCTGCTGTGTGACAAGATTAGTGGGTGACCTCCAGAGCTTCTTTCATCAACCAATTAACACAGAGGAAATTCAAATGCCAGGACATAGTGTATAAAGCATTAACAGGTACACATACACACAGCCATCACCGCACCATCAAACACAGACCTAGTCACCAGCAGATTGATTAAAGTAGTTAAAATTGCTAGTAAGCTGACATTTTGCCCCAGCAAGTCTCCCCAGGTGGGAAATTTGGGAGTGCGGTCTAGTCTGAAAGAGGCGATATAAGTCTCTCTGTCTGAAAAACAATACTATAGACTAAGCTTAATGAGCATAGTCCAGAGGCTATTTAATGATTTCTCCCAAATAAGCATGGTGGGGGTTGCTGAGATAATTGCACTGGGCTTAGCTGCAGACTAAGGCACAGGGAACAAACAGTGACAAAAAAATGTCAATTCCTAGGGTAGGCAGAGCAGCCCTCAAATTAAAATGGTAAGCCTTGAGAAATGCATGCAATTAAATCCAACGGCTATAATAAATAAAAACAAACAAGCCAAACAAAGAGGGAAAGGATACAGTATAAACCAAGACTGAGTACGGGGTGAAAAGATGGTGCCGCAGCTGAAATGAATTACTTGTTTGTGCTATTCTGAATCATTTATGGCTTAGTAATGACAGATCAGGAGAGGCATCAGCATGCATATATTCTGGAAAAGAGGTTTTTATTGCAGCATTAACCTTGAAGAAGCCATGAGCAGCGTTTCTCTGTCCGAGCCAAAAGGAAGTATCCTCGGGTATGTCCATGTAGGGAGGTTCCACCACCCGCTCATAGATCCTGAAAAAACATGATCATAAATTGGTCAACGGCTAAAATCACAAAAAAGTCAGTTATGCTACCTGTTTGGCTCATGTGATGAAAAGATGCCCCCCCCCCCCCCCACCCCCCACCCACACTGCAGGTCCTGCCCTTTTAAATCCTTCTGTTAACTCTTTCCCTATGCAGGGTATAGATAGCCACATGCTTTCTTGGATGCACATGGCGTTGCCGTCTGTTCTCTTATCGTGCCAAGAAGGATCATCACACGCAAACAGTGACTCCCATGTCATAGTGAGCAGCAGAGGCATGTAAAAACGCCGGTTTCCTCAAGGTGAGTTCAACCTGCGCCGGACCCATGAGACATATGGCCGATGTCGATACGTGCATGCCAGAGTCAGCAAGTGAACACGGTCCATACACAACGCAGCATGTCATGGCCTAAAAACACAAACCATAGTTTAAAGCGCCGTATTGTTACCTAACAGGTTTTGGTTTCACTATTGTCTTTCAGTGAGTTTCTGCTTTTGGAGAGATATTACACATTGTATTTTTCCATGCAAAGACACAGACAAAAAAACCCTGAAAGATGATCCAGAATAGATTTGATCACTTAGTTTAAAGTAATTTAAAGTCCTATTTAAATTAAAGCACCACATGCTAATTCAGTATGAGAAATCTCTTTTTTCCCCAAATTTAAAATCGGTATCTCTCTAAGCCTGGAGTCATTGCAATAATTTTTACATGATTTAACATAGCAGTATCTATTGCCGTGTGAGTTGGAGGCTTACAAATGCAACTCATTGCAGAAACTCAGAAAACAGATTTTATGTGAATTAATTATATTATGGCAGATCAGGTCATTCAGATAATGAAGGTCCTTGCGCGGTATGTTGCATGAGATTAGTACATGCAAAGTTTGAAGCTGATACACAAGCGACATTTAAATCTGTATTTTTCCTTTAAAAAGCGAAGACTCTCAATCCAGGATCTTACCTGTTACAGTCCACATGTAGTATGACGTGAGATGCGCTGACGGCGACAGAGACCTTGTGCCACTGGTCGTCAGCCAGGCTGTAAGGGAACACCTCCGTGTGATCCTGCTGCCCTTTGGTGCGATAATGAAGGCGTACTTCACTCCGTTGGCCGCTGCTCTCGAGCTCCAGGAACCTGCAACACAATAGTTCCAGCAACTTAAGTAAAAACCATGGTAAGTTCTGTGACACCTTCCTGCGTCTTACAGTGTTGCAAAGTCGTGTTGCTTAAAAAAATGTATTTGTCACACAAAGAAATGCAAAACTGTCTGAACTCCTCTATTAAGAATTTGATCACATTAAAGGCTAAACATAGGGGTGCTGTATTGCTGTCTAATGCAACATCAGCAGCACACAGCAATGGCCCGCATGCAGCGATTCAACTCTTTACGTTAGAGCATTAGTATTCCAGGAGAATCCTCTTCTCCACACCACCGAGATTCACCCAGCACAGTGACACTAATGGAAAGAGCTGCCGATACACACTCATCACCTCAGCGTTTTAAAGACAGACTTATTTGAACAAGAGTCATTTTCAAGAAACATTATTCAAAAGAAAAATAGACAGTGTAGCAATGGAATTGATTTATCTGCAAACCACATCTAATAGATTTACTCTCCCCTAGCCGTGCATGCACATTCATCTTGACTCCATAAACGCGCTAGCTAACACTTTGGATGCTGAATTATTTCTGCCATGTTTTAAATGAAACCATGCAGTGCTGCTTTGTTGCATATGAATGGCTGGGAAGGCTAATCATCAGTGGGAGAAAGTCATTAACATCCCTGTGAGCTCTCTTCTCAGGACCGACTTTAATGTACAGACTGTTCAATCAACGCATTATGTGGAATTTAGATTGCTGTTCTGATCATCCAACGGCTCAGCTACCACAAAGTAATGGAAAACATTAGCATGCTAACTGCAGATAGTGTCTCATCAGTTTTCGATTCACAATTACAGACTCGACACTTGCATCGTTGATGGACTGTGAATAATACTCTGGCATACAGGGTGATTTTCTTTGTTTATTTGACTAGTGTGTAAAACATCTAAATGCTTATCAAATACAAATATCCAGTCTGCTCAAATGACAGAACAGAGAGTTACTAAATTTAGAGCACAACTGCAATCATTGGGCAGGGAGATTTATTCTGACAGGCTTCACTGTACTAAATGAGCTATACTTTAGTTTCCCAGTGATACACATGAATCACTGAACTTTCTTAAAATGTATTTTATTTAGTGTATTCCATTCATGTATCTGCAAATAAATCCAAAATTAGCTAATGCTCCACTTTACCTGTGTACGACAAAAGCCGTTTTACACACGTGGTGAAACGAGAAGTGATCTTACCTGTGTTCAGAATGATGGATGGAGAGGATCACCCCAGAGTTCAGGTGATCCTGTTTGAGGGTCACCAACACAGTAAACTCATTCTTGCCTCTTAGCTTCTGGACCATTTGCTCTGAGACCTCCATGGGAGCTTTTACTTCCCTGGAGGACCCTGGATTAAAGACAGGGATTAGAAGAAATTATTAATACCATCAATAAATACGTCCTCAGAAAGACTGTCTATTCATCTGACCAAAACATCCCCACTGGGAAAATAAACTCCAGAACTAACAATGTGTCTTTAGCTAGAGCTGGATCAAGAGACCCTGAGTCTTTATGGGGTTTCCCATAAGTTTTTCTTTTTCACTCACTGCGTTTCACTCTTTGTGCTTACTTACTTACGTACTTTGCATTTAATCATTAATTATTATTAATTACTGGCTTTCTTCCATACTTTGTTTCCTGTTATGTCTCCCTCTTCCCTTCTCTCCCAAACCAGTCACCACAGATGGAAGAAACATGAGGAATCTTCTCATTAAAAAGGGAGTTGCTGTTGTGCTTTGGTTCTATATAAATAAAAATTAAATGAGTTATCTATTCTTTTTCAGCTCCTTTAACGATGTATGAAAAACAGAAGTTCTGGTCGAAACAGTGAATCGACACAACTTTTCCTTTTCCTTTTGTTGTTAACTCTATTGCCACTACTGATATATAATATTAACAATTTAGTAAGAATAACAAATTAGTCGATGTGAAAGTTATGAGTAAAATGTGCTCTAGTGAATCTGCTGTATTGTGGAAAACTAGACAACATTCTGCTGGGATTTTATAAATATTTCATGTAGTGACATAAGACAAGCCTGATAAATTTTAATTCATGAAATAAAAATCAGCACTAAACATTCAGAGCATACTTACTGGCACAAATTACAGTTTATTTATTAAAGTGAGAGCAAAATGCTAAAGAACAACAAAAAAGTGCCAAGCTTAAAAGCTTTATTAAGCTGCAAGTCAAATACTTCCCAAATAAAACCTTTGACATTTACTGCATTCATTTGGAAAACAGCTTGAGTACTGTTTTTGGTCCAAGAATTGTTCATATATATAGTTTATTGTAAACTCATGGCTTCCTAATAAAGGCCAGCTGCTGTAAATCTCACCTCAAGCAAAACTTCTGAAGTTGTCCGCCTGCAACAACCCTTTGCTGCCAAATACTGTACCAGCTGGACAGTGATGACCACCTCTGTCTAATATGCTGTTTGTCCTTTGTATTGTAGGATAATTGACCCACATAAACACAAAGAGACCTGAGAATGCTGTGTGGTATCTGATACAAACATTTTTTAGCTCCAGCATCTTCAAAGAGCTGTGAATTACATCAAAGTTGATCCCGCACATCCTGTGTTTTGTCAGAAACACTCATCTCATCAAGTCTTCAAAATGGGACTTCAGAAAACAGTGGGTAATGTCACGGTAGCTACATCCATTTTTTAAACTGTCTTCGACAGCTATTCACCACTTCTAGTCAAAGGCGCGCCACAAGCCCTGTCATTTTGGAGTTGCTCTAACCTAGTCATCTACCATAATGATTTGGCCCTTGTTGTTCTGGCCTTTACACCCACCTACAACACTAAGGCTGTATCAGTGGATGATGATAAACAACAGTCAGAGTGCGTGACAACAGCTTGCCAATCAAGGTGTTCTTTTTTTTTTTCCTTTTGACTTGTTTTCCTGTGTGAACACACAAGTTCACGTTCCCACATTTGCTCTCTTTCAAATTACCGTTGTGAACCACTCTCATCTCAAAATAAGCGAAAACAGAAGAGGAACATTTCTATTTCTAAAATTGGAGCTTAATGTAGCCGTGTGTTTGCAGAGATGCTAGTTTATCTCGTGTCTTTAACCTTATTTATGTCACCAGGTGTTGTGTGAGTTTCTGGTAAAAGACCCTGCTGTGTGTGAGGTGAGCACAGCCAGAGCAGGAAGAGATAGGTGAGCCACCTTTATGCATCAAACAGACTGATCAAGTTAGCAGAGCTATGATAAAAAGAACTATAATCCTAAAGCAAACTTAAGTGTAAATCATTTATGGCTGTGTGTGAACGTCTCTCTCCAGCTGGTTCTTTCTCTTTATGCTGGAAATGGGGCATAACCTCTTCTCTGTCTTTGTCTCTCTGGCCAGCAGTTACAGTGCAGCTGTATGTCTGGACCACATACTATGCACAATGTACAGCAGATTCCTCAATCTTAATGGCTGCATGGCAGCTATGGTATTGGTTATTGGCATAAGATAATTAGACTATGGAGAAAACTGCTCAACCCTAATGTTTACTATAACTTAACTGCTGCTAATATATCTTAGAAAATAACAAGTGCTCTTGCTAAAAAAGATCAACATTATTCATCATCTGTCATCATTTGCCAAAGGGGATAATGATTTCTCTCACTGGTGCAGGCTAACTTAAAAATCAGGTCAAGTTACTTACTCCTAGGTGTAGTATTGGAATAGCCGTATTAAGCTGAGGACTAGAGGAAAAATAAGTAATACGGGTGCTGGTGTGGATGGGAGGGTATTTTCTGTGTGTAGTTAGCTGGTAAACTCCTGTTCCACCAGCGTGCCCCCTTTCCCTCCCCACCAAGTCTACACAGACGTCTATGTTACTTTAATGGAAGCATCAATAAAAGATGACGTTTCTCAGAAGCAATCACATCAAAGAGCTCACTTCCAGCTACGGGATGCATGCACGATGCCCTGGCACACTTAAGCGCTCCAGGAAGCTAGCATGGTGGCTTTTCCTCAGTGTATTAGCATTACTTCCAGCTGGTGGGAGTAGCCAATTAACACAATGCAATGTGAAACTTCAAGAAACGCTGTGATGAAGACTGAATACGCATACTCATCACTTACATAAGACACAATGACAGCATGCTTTAAAAAAAAGGCCTGTTTCGATTCAGTTGCGGTACTTGCAGTGTACACTTATAGTGCAAGCATTAGCTTTTTTTTTTCTTCTGATGCAGGCTTTTAAGCCCATTAGGTGCATATTTTGAGTCATTTCTCTTTAAACAAAAGCGTACACTAGATTTGTCTCACACCAAAGGAAATGCAGAGGGCAGGGATTCATGCATTTTGCATCACCAGTGGAGTATCATCCCAGTGACATTGGCTGGGGTGGGACAGATGGCCCAATGACTGCAACAGGGTTTCTGCTGAGCAATAATCTGCTGCTATCAACAGATCCTACTTAGTAACCAATTCCAAATGGCACTGCTGACAATAATCTCAGAATGAGTTTGTTTTCATCAAATTATTAAATGGTAATTTAATCTGTAGTCAGATTTAATTGCTTTTATTAAGAAAAGTCATATATTTATTGTCATGGTCTCCTGCCCGGCTACATGTGTTGTTTGGTTTTCTCTCTCTCTCTCTTTCTCTCTCTCTCTCTGCCTGGGCGGAGCTCACTGTGGGCTCCCGCCCTTGGCCCACACACCTGACAACAATCAGCTGTCATCACCTAGGAGCACTATTTGAGGCTGGAACACAGATCCTCTCGTCGCTGGATGATTGTACTACAGACGTTAGTGATTCTCCCAGCACCTGTGAACCTGTGCGTTGTGAGTGACTTCCCTCTCTTCTGCTACAGAGACTTTCCTCCCTGGACCTGTGACCTCCCTGCCGTGTGAACGTGTGTAAGTTTGGGCAAGAAGACGTGAGCGAGTGTGAGAGCGCTTCCCCGTGATTCCCTGGAGTTTGGATTTCCCTTCACTGTATATATCGTGCACTAGTGCTGTAAATAAACTGTTTTTGGAGACGTCTAACCGCTCTGCGCTTGAGTTCCTACTACCAGATTGTGACATTTATAGTCTTTGATATTATGCACCGGTCAATCTACTGCCATGCCATGAGTTGAACAGAAAGTAAAAATGACATCTCAATCATGAGCAAAATAAGCACAGCAGGAGCATCTGTCAGGGCGGGGCCCAGGGTTGATGAGGCAGGGGGGATGGTAAGGATCAAGGAACCTCTACTACTTGTCTGCTCTACAACTTGGCAGCTATGAGCCATTGGCTATATGTGGACAACTCTCATCACCCATCTTATTACTTTAAGAGAAGGGGCATCTTTATATGGGTCTTTAAGGGCTTGTCGAGTAGAGGCTACGTTGGCATGGAGCAAAAAGATCTGTCTACACTGAATGAATTCAATCCAGCAAAGATTAAGTTAGCATATGTATTAGGAGCATCTCTGCATTCCTTTAAACATATACGTGAAAAACGAGTAGATGAGTTTGTGCTGCGATGAGTAGGACAACTTTCCCGTGTGCCAAATCAATAAGGCCCTGCTGAGGGGGGCCTTTGGTCAATTATATATTGGCAAGTGCCTGGATGGGACAGCCACCTGCTCCTAATGACCACTCTGATGTGAGCTACCGACACAAAATAGCTTGAAAATGATGACACGGTGCATAAAATTCTAATCAGCGTATTTTCGGTGCAATAACACATCTCACGTCATCTGTTGTCGATGTTTACAGGCTATAAGGAGCAGCTGATAGTGAAGAAGCTGCTTTTGAGACACACAGAGTTTTATCAGCTGACTAAAGATCTCCAAAAGCCTCAGGCTCAATAGCATCCCTCGGAAGCGCAGCTTAGGGCTACAGCCTAATCTTATCTCCTGGGTACATTCTGCTTTATTAGTTATACTCAGGCCACGATTTCCATCCCTCAGCGTCACGTCTAATCTTTAACTGTCTGACCCATGGTACACAAGCCGAGCACTCCCATTCACCCATCCACCCCCACCCACACCCACGCACTCTATTCTCATAGAAAAATATTGGCAGAACCGCACCAATCATCAGCTAACACATTTAGCATTTCGAACAGGTGCCCCCACAGCACAGCGTGAGAGGCCAGATACGCCCAGCTTTGCCACAATCCTTTTCTCACACACAGCTTTCATGTCGACCTGCGCTCACAGAATGGGAGTTTTTCTAGTGAACAGACGCCGAGTTTCTGTCTTCCCACCACGCAAAAGGCATTGGTTAGCGATTTATAAATTTCTCGGAGTGAAATTGCTACTAAAAGCACCATCGCTGATATTAAGTATGAAGATTACAGCCTCGTTTTTATGCGAATAATGAAGAGTTTCGTTCTCCGGTCTCTAGTGGATTGCCAGAACAAAATAACACCTCCTACATCTTTTGCAACAACTCTTCAACAACAGTTTCCAAATAAGCGATGTTCCTATCAGTTAAGAGGGACTGAGCCATGAGCTGCAGAGAATGTATAAAGCCAAGAGGGGTCCAAATAACGCATTGATGCAATCAGAGGAGGGAAGACCCAACGCTGCCATAAACCATGTAAACTTGTCATATTACACAATGTTTTTACACAAGACATTTTATCTGCTGGCCTGAGTGTAGAGGGATGTGCGTGGGAGGGACAGGCAAGAGAATATCTCTCTTGGAGGATTAGAATAATGATAAACTCTCCGCCAGAAGCAAACTCAAAACCCTTCATTACTATCAATGCACACGCACAATCACCTGTGAACGCATGCACGTAGATGAACAGGTGTGGACAGCAACACATACGCAGACACTGTAATGCCAACATTTTGCCTAGCCTGTGCAACTCTAAACAAACACTGCGTCAGTACAGAGAGAGAAATGGATGCAGAGGTCTGCGGTAAGGTACCTCTACATACACTAGACACATATACAAAGACCAGCCCCCTAAAGGTCATTACAGCTCCTAGATATTCCGCCACACTCAGGCAATCTGCATTCGGCGGACCATCTCCCCCCCTGCTGTGTCTCCACTCTCCTGGAACAAATACTAAACTGAGCCAAGGGCACCTCCAGTAGTGCCTTGGCCAGCAATATTTTCGCAATTCTCAGATCGCCTCCTCGGTGACCGCCTGTCTGACATTCACACATACACACAGCTAATGACAGCCTTCCAGCCACCCAACTGTATAACAACCCTGGGGGGATAGAAATATCTCCCCCTCCATGGTCACTGGAGCTCCTGTGTGGAACAGAGGATCAGGTTTGCCTCAGAAGGCAGCAAGCAAAAATGACTGGCCACAGGGAGTTGTGGATAATGTCAGTCATCAGGAAAGATTGGACAACTTTTCTTTGAAATACAGCACAAGACACAACGACTGCTGTATATCGAAGGATATGGGATTATTTTATATGAATATAAAATGCAGGTGGAATGGATCAAGCAAGCTCTGACCTCAGGTAAATTTTGCTTTTAGCTTCAGCTTCACCGACAATTCTGTTTGGTTCATCTTTAAGCAGAACAAAATGTTATGGTGTTAAAGATTGCTAAGAATTAAGTTCACATCTAACATTTATGTTAACATCTAATGTCTAACATTAGCCCCTGAGTCTTAAAAATGTTTTTATTCTGAAACCTGCTAAAGAAAATTGTCCACACTGCACAATTTTTCAAAATGTTTTGGGGAAAATTGGCTTCAGGCAGAATAAAGCAAACCTTTGTTACCTTACACTTTCAAGAAAAATTACTCTTGGTCCTGGAAAATTCTTGAAAGAATGAGTTTCTTGAGTTTCTGTACATATTATAGTCTTCTTGTTAGGTTTGTATTCATCCTACCTGAATACAATCATGCCTGTATTCATATTTTAAGGCTGGGATTACACTATATTACCTTAGAGTCCATTTGGCAGTTGCATGCACAGTTTGCACCCTTAAAGTGTAGTATCTGCACTGACAATTGTACCAGATCACAACAAATTAGAGGCTACATCTCCTCAGAGCTTCACGCACGCCCGCTGAAGATAAAATACACACCACTTGGACACTTACAGCACGTATGCAATATGCAATAAACCTGTGTTACTAGTCGCTGTAATCCAGCCCATATTGCCACAAAGCGATGCCTTCTGCATGCTGTTAGAATATGAGTGATGAGGATAAAATCGCTAATCTTTGTTCCACACAGAAACGCAGAACTTCAGCTCAATGTGAGGCTACGGCAGTGTGAGACAGTCAGCTAGGGATTTTCCACACTCAATCTCTTTTAGTACCAAATTATCACTTTCTTTTCCCATCCCTCTACGTTGGCTCATCAAGGAAACACTCTGTGAATCCACAAAGAAGGAATTTCATAATAAGGACTCTTTGACTTCAGGAAAACCCAACTGACTTGTCTGAGGCTGTAAGAGCTTCATGTTAGCTTCAGATTCACTTTGGAGAGCATTTTCACACGGAGCACGGAGGAATGTGGATTCTGTTCCTCTATTACTTTGGATATAGATTTTTTTTGAAGTCCATACGATCAACAAATTAACATGTAACTGATTTTAATTTACACACGTGTCAGTGATGCGTTTAGCAAAAAAGAAAGTTAACCTTTTTAACTATTCAGCATCAGAGTGTGAAAAAAGGCTGAGGAACTTTACCCAAGGTTTCTCAGAGCTTAGTGATTATGTTTTTGTTTGGATTCATATTTTCTGTTATTAACTAGATGGTTTTATTGAAGGTAAAATGGTTTTAAGCATCTAGCTGAACTCTGCATATTTGTATTGATATGAGAGTAAAAAGCTTCAATCTCATTGAAAGTGAATGCAGCTGTCATGGACAGTGTGACAAAGGAAATCTGAGTGATGTCAGCCATTCTATTATCTTAGAAAAGATTTGTAGAATATTCATTTTAACTGAAAGCTTCTGCAAGCACTGAGAGTTTAACAATACACCAATAATGGTGTTTTTTAATGGATCTTTCTCCATCTAAAAACCTCAAATTTCATTCTGTTTTGTAGATTTTGTATGCCAAATTAGTTGTGTTGATTCTTAGTTATTTTAAGGACTCCTGCAGAGCTAGATTGGTATGCTAGTTTTACCCAATTAGCACATTTTTCTATTTAATTATTTATGGATTCTTTTGGCACATTTTCCTACATTAAATAACATTTTCTTGTCTATTTCAGGAGGTTTTTTTCTTTTAATTGAATCTATTTGCATCGTGAAACTTCAATAAAAGAGAAGCAGCAAACGCAGCACTTGCAGTGAGAAAAAAGAAGTGCGCAGAAGTTCAGCATGATGTGTTACGCTAACCACTTTTTGCCAGTGTTAATTGCATTATTATTTCCTGAAGCCACTTTCCCATTTTGCTTTATTGTCCTTCCTCTAAGTGTGAGGTTTGCAGAACAGCACCCGGTGAACCTGCTCAATACAATTCAGCAGAGTGCAGCTATCCTGTACGCAAGCTTTCTCCAGAGCTCTGCCGCTGAAGGACTGAATTGCCCTCTGAACCTCTACATCTTTCTATAGCACAGTACTCCACTGCATCATAGTTACTAACAGCTGGTAAGTGTAGCCTCTGCACTGGAAGCACATCTGTGACGTACACAGAAATGCCGGACAACAAACCGACATTTCCTCCCTGCTTCATACAGATGTACAAATAAGCGCGCGCACTAACAAGGCATTACAAACGAGCCTCTTCCATCCTGTTACACTTTAGTGTCACAGGAGCCAGGGGCGTCGTCACCACAACATACAAAGAAACACCTCTCTGGCAGTGTTTAAACAGCCTGAGCAGAAACATGCTTCTGAGACAGGCAGGATTCATATAAACACAGACCAACACAATTACAAGGGAGCCTTGTGCTGCAGCTGAAACAATGCTTCTAGCAACTGTGTTGTTTGCACTTTGAATGAGTTCGGTCCATACACTTGTAGCCATAGAGGGAGAGAGCGTGGGTGTATGTGTGTTGGGGGAAGGGAGTGCTTCTGGGTGTGGTCCCCCCTCCCTGCTCGTGTATACCAATAGATATACGGATGTCTAGATATTAAAAACTGTGGGGGAAGTGCTAATGATGTGATGGTTTTGTGGCGAGCCTGAGTATCACCTTGGCACGAGAGGAGCACAGCCTGGGGCAGGGAGGGGGCCTTTTTTTCTGCCTTTATTATGCCCGTCCCTGAGGTCCACCTCTCCTAATGTCATGCAATGTAGCTCTGACAGCTACCTTCAAAAGCATCAGCAGGGGTTCGCTGAACAGAAATCCCCCCACTGCTCATTCCTTTCCTATTTCCTTTTTTTCTAAAACAAACACATTCAGCAAACAGAGATGCATAGAAACAGCATACAGCAAACTAACAGCACACAACACAACAGCCGCTTATCTGCACGTGGACATACACCTATTTCTATACTGTGAATTACACTCTTCCACTTCTCTCTTAGCTCTCAGCAGCTACTCCCCCTCCCTCCCGCTTCCATCCAGCACCCAGAGATAACAGCCTTCCCTTTGGGCAGGCAGGCAGGCAGGCAAGCAGCGGAGGGGACAGCCATGGATATGTTCTGCCTGCTATCTAATGAGCGTCGGAATGTCACTGTGGGCCTGTCTGCTGGTCCCAGCTAGCCAAGCCTCCATACATGTGGAATCAGCACAGTCTATCAAACAGCTGGCAGACAGCTCTGCTCTGCATTTCTATCTCTTCCTCTCTCTCTTTCTCCTTCCCATCCCAGCTTCTTTCTCTCGAGCTCCCGCACTCATTTTCTCTTTTACAGAACGTGCCTCCTCCTTTCTGTTCCTGATTGCAAACAAGCAGATGCCCAGGTCCGTTCTGCCGTTGCAGCTCTGCCCGCCTCCCCCTCACCCAGCATCATCGACTTAACATAGACATCCCAAATGAAGGATGGAGGCAAGCTACCATAAATAACACACTGCTGTCTCCGCCTGGATAACTGTATGTACTTAGCAAAAGGTATCGTAAGAAAATAAGATAGCGCAATGACAAAGGGGTACCAGTCACAGAATAGTTGTTCTTTTTCTCCTTTTATTTTGTGGAAAGAAACCTGCAGGTAGCTTCTTTCACTAACTGTCTTTGTTTCTCTCTCTCTAACTCTCCCTTTGCTACCCGCCTGTGTAGAGCACTTCTGAGTGTTGTCTACACAGAGGACATCAAATGGCCTGCCTTCACAAAGATACTGGAGTTGCTGCTCCATGCAGAAGTGCCGCTGTCTCAGCGGTTGTGCAGGGAGATTAGAAGATATCAGCGAGGAGGCGGGGTCGACAAATGATTGTGGTGTTTCTCTGTCCCAAAACAATGCCGTCACTTTGGTACATTACGTGATCCGTGATGAGAACCTTCTTGTGGAGATGTGTTACATCGCCATATCTTTTGTTTTGCCACTGATCTGGGAGCAAAAAACAATTTCCTCTTTTGCTACTTTTGCCTGGGTTATGATAGACATCTCCATCCCTGTGATGGAGCTGTTAACAGTTTCATTTGGATTGTAATGAGCGTCTGACATCAAGTAACAAAGACGTAACACTGACAGAAATTTAAAAAAAAAGAAGTGAAAAAGCATTTTAAAAAGTCAAGCACGACCTCATCTTTGACAACTCTGTTTTGCACGCTACACGCACTGCCTTGCAGCTGACAACATGATCACTCTGCGGCCCATTCACATTTTTAGCGACGCAAACTGTTCAAACTCACACACTCCAGAAGATCACCAAATGGGTGAATTCTTGCAGGGGGCCCATTCACTCTCCAGACTCACTTCATATATCAACTCTGACTGTGGGATTTTTGTCTCGGCCTAATCTGATTAAGCTCAGCCATTCTATGATTCTTTGTATGATCCTCCCATCTCTCCCCCTCTGCCTGCCCTCAACACAACACTTTTTCATGAAATCCGAACATGCCTATTGTTCAGGCAGGTGGTAGTCTGAGGCCACCCCCCCAGCTAAATCCAAATAGAGAGAAAAAACTGATAATGCACTGTATGTTGCAGTTTACAGTCTGTTACACAGGAACAGACAAACACAAGAATCATATAAAGGAATCTGATGCACAGCATTATTCGATGATCTAACATCAGACATCTACGGGCATCTCAGCTCAGGATCTGTGGATTACTGGGCTGCATCATGTTGGCCTTTCTAGTTGTGTAAACAAAACATACAAAGGAAATAAACAAAATGAAATGAGTAGTTATCATAGGAAAACATGTTCTTTGCATGGACATCATCTCATCTGCTTTACATTTTAACTTCAGACAGAGACAGAGTGAATGTGTGTTATGGTACCTTGGAAGTGGAAAGCTCTAGACTCGCTGTGGAAGCCCTGGACCTGAGTAACTCCATCAAAGCCTTCTCCAAGCGTTAGTTCATCAAATACGCTGATGCGCAGGGCAGGGTCAACCCCAAAACCTATAACTAATTTACAAACAGAAAACATTTTATTTTATTTAAACCACTGTTATTAAAAAAAAGAGTCTTGTGATGCTAGAAAAAAATATCATGTTTGTTTCAGGGGGAGATGTGTCAGGTCAGGTTAAGATTAAGAGCTGATTATTTCTGAGAAGGTTTGGTCACAAGTTAAGCAAAACAGCACATCATTTAATGAAGCTGATCTCATGTTAAAAAGCAAAATGTTGCGACATAACGGTTCATTTAAAAATCAGTGACAGCCTTTTGTCCTACCTGAGGAGACGAAAAATACACCGGAAATCAGAAACAGCTGTAATAATCTCATGATGAATGTATAAAAAAAACAAAAGCAAAATTAGTCCATGTTTTGTCCACTTCCGAGAGACAGCGTTCTTCAATCACATGCGAATGATGTATCACCCTCGCACGGGAGGCTGTTACCAATCCCAAATGCTGAGCGGAGGCATCATCACAACTTTAGATGCCCGGCGATGCGAATTTTTTTTTTTAAAAAGGGGGGAGAGAGAAGCAAATCCGAAAGAGGGGGAGGAAAAAACACAGCAATGATGCTGAAATTATTCCATGTAACACAGGGTCTGCTCCATCCGCATCATCCGCGGCACAGGTGGCTGACAGAGGACGGACAAAGCGAGCTGCTCTGCCTCGGCAGCTCAACAGACGCTCCTACAGCAGTGCGAACGAGCTGTGTGCGCTGAAGGAGTGCAGACAGAGAGAGGAAGGGAGAGGAGAAACCTGTCAAGGAGCGAGAGACAGGGGGGAAAGAGGGGCAATAAAGCCCCCTGGTGGCCTGAGATGGGAAAAGCTTTTATATCCATTACATGCATCTCGATTGCAACCACGCCTCATCCTGGCCCATGACTACTGTAATCTCTCTCTAAAAAAAAAAAGAAAAGAAAAGAAAAAAAGGAATTTTTGTCAGTGCCTTAGCTTACATGAAATTCAGGGTTAGGGTCAATGTTTAAATGTTTAAGAAAGCAAGAAGTAACGACGATCAAGACAAAAATCTAATTATTCAGTTTTATTCTATATAAAGCAAAATAAATAAATAAATAAATAAAAACAGGCTTTGTGTGCGCGTATGTTATTATATTGTTATTATTACGGGATAATCCTAGGGTTTTGGCTCATCTTATTAAAACACTGGGTAGCAACCTTGATCTTTGACTCCAATTTCAAATTTGACAGTCAAATGAATTCTGTGGTCTGGAAGCAGTTTCTTCCATCTCCGGACTAAAAACTCCTTGACTTTGTTATGTTAAAACTGGACTACTTAGAGCACTGCATGCTGTAGTTAGTCCATCATCTCTCGCCCACTTACAATTAGTCCAAAAAGCTGCAGCCAGATTATAGAGTGGGACAACGAGAAAGAGAGAGAGAGTGATCACATTACTCCAGTGTTGGCAGCCTTACATGGCTCACTGTGTATTACAGAATCCATCATGCAGTGGCACTGTTTGTGTTTAAAGCCTTAAGGTGTCTTGCACCTGCATATGTGGCAGATAAGCTCCATATGCTACTGATGTACAATTTACATACTTAATTATTATTTGGATTTGTCCATTTGGAAGTCTACTTGGTGTGACGTGCTTGGATACTCATGTTAAACGTAATCAAAGTTTCAAATGAAGACGTCAGCATATCAACAAATAATTCAGGTGAGTCAAAAGCTTAGACTTTAGGCTGCTCTAAACACTTTGTTTACTTTACTTCTTCATTTGTGTTTCCGTAGAGAGGCTGACACAGCTTGTTTCAAGCAGCTGATGAAGTGAGGGGTTGCATCAAGTCTCAACATGAGATAAATAAAGATTATTTTGAACTATGAGTCAAACAAAACAACTTTAGAGTCCAAGAATGAAAATATAGAGTTGAAAAGACCGTAATAGGTCTAGTATAAATAGATACGCATGTTTGAAACGAAATTTGAATGAGTTACTGCTGCAAAGTCGGCCCAATCAAATGAGAAAATGCACTTGCTCTCTATCATTCATAATTGGATAATTACTAGCTAACCGAGCAATATATTTCAGTTTTTATATATAAACTAAGTCATGGGATATCTAAAAAGTCTAAAAGGGAAAAAGGAAACAATAAATGAGATAAGCATTGCTAGTATAAGTATATTGCTTTTCAATTTACTGAGACAAAGGTACATAATTGTTTTTATTTTCCATCTTAAGTACATTGCAGCACAAAAGGCCTAACTACTATTGAAAGGTGGAAGGCCAGCAAGCACAAAAAGCTATTTTATGAGTTATGCCTGTTTATTGAAGTTGTCAAGGTTGTGTACCAACTTTGGAGGTTAAAAGTCCCAGCGATTATAGTGGTAAATGGTAGGAACCTACCATGATAAACAATCCTTCAGGCATTGTCAAGGCTCGCCCTCTTTTCCTTTCCTTTTTAGCAATGTTTGGGTTTTCTTTTCAGTTGATGTTGATAACCTCCTTTACGTCTCTTCCAAACCATCTGCCTTCCCTGTCCTTGTGAAGAAGTCAATGGAGAAAAAGCCACCTGTCACAAAAGCACAACATTTTACTGGATTATCATATATGCTAAAACTGCTTTTTGATTAGAGTTGTGACCTGCTGCAAGCACACGTTCTCAATCCTTCTGTAAAGGTGACGTCTGGCTTTTCAGCAGGTGCCAAGAAAGCAAATTAAAATTGAGTCCTTGGCTGACTGTGTGCCAATTGAAGCAAAGGCGCTCTGTGGGTTGAAAATTTATTTATTTATCTCGCATCTTCTTTATCATGGCACATACTAACCTTCTGAAACCTAACTGTTTAATCAGCATCCATGTTATGCCAGTGATGTTGATTTTGAAATTATTACATTTTCATTAAATCCTGATCAATTTTCTGCCAGAGGAACATAAATTGAAGACTTTTCCAGAGGCAATCAATCATAAGTCCTTAACAAACTCAGGCCAATCCCTGGATGACAAGAAACATCTTTTGCTGGCTATGCTGGTTTCTGAAGTCGAGCTGACAAGTGGGCATCAGCAGATATGATTCATGGGCCGCTGTGGTGCTCAGATCCATCCCAAGGACCTTAGATTAACACCAGCACATTTGCCATTTAAATGTGCCTCTCCTTCAATATAGCCTTCATCAATGCCAATAACATGTTTTGTTTTAATTATAATTCATGCAAAACAGATGTTTTTTGACAAACAGGCTATTATCTGTACCAACTGAGAGCGCATCTACAGCATGCAGCTAATGGGTGGCTATTGTGACCAAAACAAAGACAAGCAATGGCTCTTCATGCAGTGTCACATCTGTTGTCTGAGAGGGCGACCAACCCACTATTCATTATTAATAATTCCATTTCTTCTGGGTCCAGACACAGGAAATGTAATTACTTTGTATTGCCCACAACTTGTCATTTCCTAAAGTGCCATCAGGAAAATAAGAGTCATTAAAGCATGCGCCCAGCAAAGAATCAAAAGTAATAAGCACGCGCACTGCCAACACACACCTGCGCTCGCACGTCAAATCTCTCAAGGCAAAGGCAGAAGAACAGCGGTACTTTCATTTATCTAAAAAAAAAATAATTAAATAAATAAATAATGAAAACTAGATGGATGATGCATTGCAAAGCTCTCAGGGGCTTGTTCACTTAGGAAATAAATATACCATATAGACATACTAATGCAAGATCTACAAAATTAAAATCACTTAAAGTAGCAGTGACGGAATACGAATGAACTGCTGGGAAAAAAGAAAGAAAAAAAACTTTGCATATTGTTCCCACAGGGGTCTCCTGGGATTCATTTGGTTCATATTTCTATGTTATAATGTCCTTTTCTGAGTTTCTAATTTGAATTATATTCTATTAAACCTGTAACGTTTTATTGCATCATCCTGCCCAGTAATGTATTCTAATACCTTTGCTTTGACATGTTTTTTTTTAATTATTATGAATATTATTTTCAATATAAATGGAAAAATATTTAAATTAAGCTGCGGTGGACTGATGGAAGTCATCTGCTATTTGTTGCAAAGCTGCATTTTTAAATATTTGATGCTGATGCAAAAACCAGACAGAGTTTTGGGAATCACGCAGTTAAAATATTGATGGTCCCCGTTCTCTCAGCGCCATCGTGGGTACATGACAGAGTATTGCAGGCACTCGATCACAGTGGAGCAGTACTGAGGCCAAACAGACAGTGTCACTCTTGGACCATGCCAAAGGGTAAATGCTCAACTACCCGAAAAATGGGCAACATACACTCGCGGGCCACTTACTTGGTATAACTGTTGTTAATACCTAATTAACCAGTCACATGGCGACTTGTGTCCTGACTTATGATGTCATGGTGTGGACGATATTTTCTTAGCACACAACTACTTAGACTAATTACAACAGATATTATTTAAACCAACAGCCTACTTGAGTATGGTTGACGATCTAGCCATCACAATCTAACCACTGTGTTTCTGTCATCAGAGGGAAGTCACAAAGCTCAAATGAGCTCAGACTGATTTCTTGAACATGACGGTGAGTTCACTTTGCTCACTTCCACAGTCACCAGATCTCAATCTAATAGAGCACCTTTGGGATGTGGTAAAAACAGGATCTGCATCATTTATGTGCAGCTGATGGAACAATTGTATGATGCTAGCATGTGAATATAGACCAAAAGCTCTAAGGAATGTTTGCAGCACCGGTTTGAATCCATGCCACAAATAATTAAGGCAGTTAGCCAAACCTGGTACTAGCAGGATTTAAGTGGCTTATGAGTGCAGTGAGTTCAGGGATGAGACATAAATCAAGATAAATGACAAAAATGAGCAAGACAAACTATGTACTACCAGATCTCTGTGAGCAGAGTCACCCTGTATTAAGGGCCCTATTATTTTCTGTAGAAACTGACTGCTTAATAAAACATTTTTGCACACTATATTTGAATATTACAAATTATGAGTCAAAATCACTTACATTAAATTATATATAGATATTTCATATCTAACCTCAGATGGTAAAGGGAAAAAATAATTTTAAATCTATATTAATGGGGCTACATTGTTGCCCTTTTATTAGCAATATGTACACGTTGAAAACTCAGAAAAGTTCGATCACAGCTTTGACAGCCTTTTATTCTGAAAATTATGTGTTTTTCTCATGCCTAAGTGCCGCACAGCTCCACAAATATGATCCGACAGGCATGACGTTGTTTTGTGAAAGGTACACAATAAGACACCATAGTGGCACTTTATTTCATTTAATACATTTATTCACTCTCATTACTTTTTTTTTCAGCGCTCTCTTTTGATAATAGAGACTCATGTGTCCTACATGCAAAGCTTTAAAGTGGAGATAAAAACAAAAGCTTTTCATTGCAATCAGCTTAATGTGCCGTACTCTTAATGAAAATGTGGTCTTAGGTATGTTGAAGCCTTTATAGACTGTCCATGCAGAGCAGTTGCTCCACAAAGCCACTCCCATTCCCCCAGGATCCTATTGTGAACATGTGCAGTGAGCTGGCTCATTGGGCCCTCATGGTGAATGGCCCGCAGCCATTCACTCAGCATACAGAAGCTCATTAGAACTCTATAGGCACACAATTGAGAGGCTCACATTAGAAACTTCCTGTTCTGGGGCATAGACACTGCACACAAAGTGCCAGTTTGCTGCTAAACTAAGCGCATTGTCCTCCTGATTCATAGAACCTGGCCCTCCATTCACGATATTAAGTTCGAGTGGTGGAATATCAATTGCGTGTGCAATGGGCCAGTATCTTTTTAAGAGCTTTAGTGGGGTTAAAAAAGAGAGAAAAGGGATCTCAGTCGGTCTGCAGAGTGCTAGTTTTCAACAGACCCATTGTGAGGAATCTGAATGAAGGGAGCCCTGTTTTTTCCCTCCAGTTCTAAAAAGAGATGGGCATCAAATAAATTCACATGAACTTGCTTCAGGGTGTTTCTAAGACCTACCCGTCAAGAAAAGCCTAATTATACCTCCCTCTCCTGGAGAGCTCTATTGGAATCTGGCTAATTACACAGTGGTGAATTTTAATAATGATACGTGCTTACTGATGCCTTTTAAAATGTGCACAAAGTTGGATGAGATTTGTTCTACCTAAAAAAAAAGTCACTGAACACAGAGAAATATACAAAGTTAATAGACACGCATAATGCTTTGACGAGTGTCATCATGTTTCTGACCTCTTTTAAACTTACTACACTGACATTTTTTGCTCAAATGCTAATTTAAGAACAGAGAACGTGACTCGGTGAAAGTCCTCAGTGTTATCACATAAAACATGCCTTGATACACAATAAGCTATTTAAGAAACAAAAACAGTTAAAAATAGCACTAAACAAGGCTTCCCTCCTGCTTTCTCTCTGTCATGTAAACAAATGACTCTCTGGCGAACAAAAAGCTTCAGGGGGCTATCACAGCCACTGGTCTATGTGAAGCATGTTAACATGAACTCGCTTAACAACAGTGGAAAGTGCACGCAGACGCGCTAACACTCATCATGTGACAGAGCACTATGCGTTCTCCACCAGCCTGAGGAATAAAACCTCAAATTTGATTACAAGCAACCTTTGGCTCCCTGGCCATCACACAATAGCCTGAGCTGTCTGGGCCAATTTCCATGCTCAGCATGAGGCATCTACACGCGCAGCCTGGCGCTCCCAGTCGGCCCCACAAACACACAAACACGCTCCCAGATGAGTGTGGATATGCCTGTTTACTGTGCCTAAACTACGGGTCTGTCGCCCCTCTTGTTGGACTTTCTATGACAATGTTGAGGATCATTAGCTGCAGTGTGAAAGGTTACACAAGCCTCTTATTGGATGTGTTTATGCCAAAACACTAACACACGTGTGTATTTGGGTGGCCACCTATATCTCGAAGCTGCAACACACTAATATGCAACACATACAATCCATGTAGTGAAAACTGAATATTTAAGTGCTTGATTTTTCTGCCTGAGGAGCTTTATGGATCTCTGTAAAATCATTTGTACATGTAAAATTTTTAAAGCTGACAAATAGAGTTCTGCAACAATTACCAAAACTGAACAAGTCATAGTTCTGAGGGTTTGTCTTCTAATATAAACAAATGTTGCTCATTGCACTGTTTATTTCATATAATATGTTACAGAAAAAAATACCCTAAATTGCAACTAATATCAGTTGCAACCAGAGGGAAGAAAAATACGATGAAAAATTGTAAATTTCACTCAAAAGGTTTATTTTAACTAAAAAAATTAAGGGTTTTTCCATTATTTATTAAGAAATTAAACTGCATGCTTAAATAAGCCCAGTTATCTTGTAAACAGTGCAAGGTGTCTTGTGCAAGTGATTTAGAAAAACAACTGGACACTTTCTTTTTATGACCCAACTGAAATTTGCTTATAAGTGAGGCAAAAACATTACAATCGGATTAATTTGCCAACTGATATTCCAGAAAAACGCAAGATGTTCTTTTTAAACCTTCAGCAATGAAAACAACTCTTACAGAGCACAAATGAACGACGGAGGTGCTTGCATGGTGCACAATAGAGCTCCGAAGGAGGCTGGAGAAAGGAGAGAACTATTTACTACTGCAGAAGAGTGTTTGGTGCATGCTAAACTTTGGCCAGCACTTCATTGTCTCTGGTGTCGATCATTTAATAGGCTAGTTGACATAATGAATGAGCCAGACCCACCTTCTGCCACTCCAGAAAGGCCCCAGCCTTATCTGAATTGAGAAGCACATTAGAGCCCCTCGGCCAATCGTGACACAGTCCTGTAGCATAGTGCAGGCCCGAAGGAGGAAGAGCAGACAACTTTTGGGGTTTTTTTGGGTTTTTTTGTGGTTGTTTTTTCAGAGTTTAATGAAGTTGGCCTAGTCACTCAAAAAGGGATTAAAGGAGAATTTAGTGTCACTGGGCTGTGACTGCTGAAGAGGAAACTCTAGTGTTCAGGTCACTGTGTGATCAGGATGGTCTCAGTTCAGAGCTGTACCAGGAAGAATATGGCTGGCTGTCCTCCTGCTGTACCGGGATATGGGAGCTCAGGAAAGAGTTTTCTTATCGACAATCTGCTGCAGTCTCAGACACCTTCAGCCGCTTCAAAATGGACAACGAGTGGACACCTGAGACGAGCAGCGTGTGAATGCCCAAGGAGAACCTGGGGCCCTGAGGACGGAGCCTTGGAAAGTCGGACCCAAAGTCTTCAGCCAGTGAAAGACTTAGGAGGGCCACATCTGCCACGTTCTGGTAAAGAGATTGATTTTATGCAAGTGAACCTTTAAACAAAATGTAAACTGTTTTTCCTTGTATGTTTTAATTTGATTGTAATGTAATGTAGTTTTGTTTTGTTTTTTATGAATGTAAAGCTACAACTTTACATTCAAATCACACTAATTTTTTCCCCCCGGTCTTGCACCATCTATCAAACCCAGATATGTAGAGGAAAAACATTGTTCAATTAATAATGTAATACTGCTACATGAAAGTAGGTAAGTATATCCATCTTTGCTAATAGTGTCATGTGTGAGTCCAAGACATGAAAAAATGAACAGATAATTAACAGATTTATACCCTTGCATGAAAGAAATAATAATCACTTATTTCTGAGTAATAACAACATTTTGTAAAAAAAAAAAAAAAAAAAAAGTAATAGTTTTTTAACATCAATTTGTAAATGCTAAAAAATGTCATTACATGTAGTCTAAATATTTAACAGAACAGTCTCTAAATTCTATGCAGATTTGCAAATAAATGTCAGTTAAAAGACAGAAAACTAGTGACTGATAACAGCTTAGTCAACATACAACTGGTAAGCGAAGATGTAAGTAAATGCATCAATTTTACTATTTACTTAGTTTCTACAAAATCTGACTTCTAAAAATCGTTGAAAATGTTAAATCATAATTCGCACAAATGCCAGTTTATTTTAAAACCGTTAATGTTTAAATACAATCTGAGACTCAGTTTTGTAGGCCTTCAGAAATATGAGCTTAGTGATTCAGGTAAGTGCTTTTGGGGATCACAGATATCACACCTGGCAATCGCATTACCCTATCTGACTGTCCCTGTGTTTGCAGATGTGCTGAGCAGTGTTTTCCTGCCGAGCCCGCAGTATCTGTTGGCATGCTGCGGTGGGTCCAGCCCCCCTCCTGTCTTCTCCAGTGAGTGTTTTATGCCTCATCAGCAATGCCTCAGCTACTCTCTAAGCATTAGCAGCAGGGTCTCCCATGCTCTCCACAGCTAATTACCGATGCAATGCCAAAGAGCTAATTCTCCGTTCAGTTCTGCACAGCTCTATTCATAAGCATTCACGGTTGTTTAGGAAAGGGAAAGGGGGTGGGCTGCAAGGCTTTTAAGAGTCCCAGAGGCCCCCCTACACAGACACGCACCTTTTTTTGTACATGCAAATACACATTTAATAGTGCAAATATGCAGCACTAATAAACATCTTGTCTTCTGCTATATTAAGATAATAATTACCAGGTGTGGGTGATTCTTACTGCTGAGTAAGGCCAAATGTTTCAAAGCTTTACTCCCTCAGCACATTAACAAGTTTGGGTGGCAACACAAAGAGTTTGAAATAAAACTTTCAAGGTGAATAAAATGAGGCAACAGTTACAAAAGCTATTACTGCTTCCACTGAAGGAAAATTTACATTTTTTAAAGCATGGTTCAAAGTATCTAATTTAGGATTTGTGAAGAGTACTAATTCTTCATCATCATTTAAAAGACTGAAATAAGTCAGGCAGTTCTGATATTTGGTCATTTCCCCTCATTAATTGGAAGTTATTAGTTTCTGCACCCTGTGATGCCTGTCAAGAGTCGTGCAAAATAGCACAAATCAGAAAGCCGTCATCCCACAAGTCCCTGGGGTCCCCTTAGTAGGTTGACACTTTCCCACAGTGCCCGGCAACGAAACAATGCCAACTCTAGCCATGACCAATTGCCACTTTCACTCCACCATCCACACGCGACCTCGCTGCAATTTTTCACTCCAGCAATGAACTCCACTAAGCACAAAAAAGTCTCCCATTTTTCAATAGAAGAGGGCTGGACAAGTAACATCCCCCACCCATTGTGTGGCTACAGGGCTTGGTTCGCCGACCCCCCGTCTTTCTCCTGTCCTTCAACTCTCATTCCTGCCCATTGAAGACCTCTTGACTAGGACATAAAGCATTCAATGAAAGTGACTTTTATAGACTTATTTGAGCTCATCTTCACATACAAACTGGCTTCAAACTTGCAAGAGAAAAGATTTAGTGTTGGGCCACTGAACCATCGAGTAATGGCATTTCCATTGAACAGCTCTATTGTTGGTGTCCCATATGGCTCTATAGTTGGCCCACTAGAGTAGACACACGTTGCCCAGGAATGACCTGGTAATCAGCTATTTAAGTAAAAGCTATTGAATGCCAATAGAGAAGTGAAAAGCATGTCCAAACCAGTTTTGTGCTCTCTAGAGGTGGTCTATGTGCAGATTTGTCGTACAGATTAAAAAGGCAATGTTGAATAGATCAGATAAATTGTTTCACTTGACTTTTGTTGTGTGTGCACCTGTGAGTGAAGCAGCGTGGTATTGGCCCTCTCAGGTCACCAAATCTCCTTTTTCCAGGTTGAAATGGTTTTCTATTCTCATTTAGTCACCCTCAGTTTGTTAAATTGGACAAATAGAAAGAGGATTCAAGAATGTGCGATAAAGTAAGTGTGACAAAGACAACTGGGTTTGAAAAAGTAGGAAATGTGAAACAGTAAGTGGATATATTATAAATGTGGAGAAGATCCGATTTTATCCAAAGCTTGAATAACCTGTTTCCGTTTATAAGACACTACCTTGGTGTTCCACTGTCTGCTACTTACCTTCTCCAAGATGTTTTTTCATGAATCTACACTTTTTGTTTAAACTGATACAGTATGTGTTACAACCTACCTTGCAGAGATGAACCACCCACCATTGATTTTTATTGCTCTAATAAATAGCCCATTGAATATGTCTAGTACTTGAAACTGATGTCAATAAACTGACATGTTATTGTTCCTCTAATTCACTTTCAGAGGGAGCAAACATTCAGATGTGGTCTGCTAATGCAAGTCCAAACTCACGTAGAGGGATCCTTAGGAGAGCTGTGTTCTCTGAAGAACAAAGGAAAGAGCTGGAGAGGACCTTTCGAAGACAGAAGTACATTAGCAAGACAGACAGGAACAAACTGGCAGCTAATCTCAGCCTTAAGGAGTCACAGGTAATCGAATTCAAATGAGCTCATGTTTCGAATATGTGATCCTGCCTTACAAAAGGGTGCAGGGGAAAGTGACAGCTGTAACAGCTCACCTTAAAGATCAAACCTAAATTCCACACAGTGACCAAGATCTCTAAACTGCATTTACAACTTAAAATGAGAAGCTAACATAATTATAATGAAGGACTTCACAAACTGAACTAAAACCTTTACACTGTCGCACTGCTTTAGGTAAAGATTTGGTTCCAGAACCGGCGCATGAAGTGGCGAAACTGTAAAGAGAAGGAGGTTCATAACATTCGTTCCCCAATGGATGAGCTCATGGCCCGCGGTCTTGGTCAGGAAGAAGAACCACAGAATTACACTAATGCAAAAACAGAGAGATCATCAAAGCAAAAGAGTGCCAAAGACACATGAGAGGTCATAATGTATGGAGGGCAAACTTTACATCTACAAAATAAAAAGACTACAATACTCTGATGGTTCTAAAAATATATGGATGAAACATTGTCTGTGTATGGCACGTTTCTTGGCATGATAAATGCAATTTGGTTCAGCTGCTTGGTCAATCACATTGCAGTGCACTGGCTTCAGTAAGCAGTTTCATGGCTATTACCCTGACAAGTATTTCCAGGAGAGACTGTAATTGGAGTCCATTAAAGGCCGGAATGATTCACTTCATTTACTGCACTTCCATATTAGGCTGTTTTATATTTCACATTTTCATAAGCTCTACACTTATGCTTTGTTTGTAATCCAAGTCCATTGGAACTCATGTTTCACTTTCTATATTTTGTAAATATTTTTGTCCAACTGTAAATAAAGCATTTCGATAACTCCTGTTTTAGACATTGTTTGTGCTTAGTGATCACCCTACTATATATTATTCATTGCTCTTAAATATAATCTTGTTAATGGAAGAGCATAATTACAATGAAGGTATCAAAAACCATAATGAATTGTTGTTTAAAACAGAATTGTATATAGATCACGCGCTATCGTGATCACAGTCCAGCTGAGTGCATTTCAGGCTGCAGAGATGATTTTTGACTTTATTGGAGTCTCTGCAGAAGCAGCAGGTTATGATGGTCGAATCCTCCTTGTTTATAGCCAGAAAAAGTCTGAAGAACAACTAAACTCTATGCAGAGATGTAACCCATGTTTCGAATATGTGCTGAAAAGAATAAAAGGGAAAAAACAAATTCTTTCAAAGAATGCATTGTATGATGGATTTATATATGGACTAAAAGTGAACTTTTGAGTATTAAGAAGACGCAAAATATATATTTCATAATTTGCCATAATTATATTTTATACTTCATTCCTGCAAACATAAAAAATCGTCTGAGATTTGCAGTGAACACAAAGTGAAACATTTTCAACTGCAGTGTGAATCATTAAAATGCACTGTATCAGTGAGCCCTAGACCCTTGTTGAAGCTGTACTAGTTGATCCTGATTGTGATCCCGTTACATGCTCCAGTAGTTGTGACAGGAGCTCATTCCAGACCCACAGATAACGTCAGAATCAACCCTGTCAGTTGTTGTTGTTGCATGTGAAAGAAAAGCTTAAATAACTTGTTGCTTTAAAACATCACTCCAGTCACCATACCAAAAAAATGTCTTGCTACTATGATTGAGTGACATTACTTATCTTAACCATATGTCTTTATCATTAACAACATCATGAACTCACTTTCAGTCTTTGAGTATTCTCTTGGTCACGTGGTGTTTGGTTACCATGTGTGGAACTTTCTGTTGGTTAAGAAAGAAATAATATTTTTGTTTTGTGAACACGGGGAAACAAACTACACAATTATAGTTTTGTTTTAATGGCAACTCAAATGAGGGTGGTTGATGATGATAAATGAATGACAGATAAAGGCTAATGGGTAATGATTGATGATCATTGTTAAGCATGAAAAAACCCCACAAATTTAGCATGCAGGTCTGTGAGATGCCATACATTCTTGAAGACTGTTGTGTGACTCTATGAAATAGAGAGATCTGAATGGAAGGGAACATGGAATCCCGCCTGTCCATCGGGACCAGCGCGTTGCCACGCATTGAAAATTCAGGCATGAACAATTAGAAAGAAAAAAAAAACACCATTCTTAAATTCCACAAACACAAATTTGTTTGTAGTGGATAAAAATGATATTTTCATGTCATACAATTTGCTTATTTAGCAACTTAGCCAATGTACCCACACGGGAAAAAGTATTACAGACACTAGACTTACTCAGACATTTCAAATAAAGAACATTATTATTGGGGATAAATAAAAGATTTTAATTTGTTGCGCTTGTCTCCTATTCATTTTCAGTTCACATAAATGATTTTAAATAAATGACCATTATCAAAGTAACCTTCATCACATCAGACATGTGACACATTGTGTATTATATGGAATGCTGATGATTTTACTTCACAGCTATTCCCGAGGCTGAATTGGCTTTCACCAAAACAGTCAAATATTTAGCATTTATTTTAAACTCCAAGACAACATAAAACCCAAAAGGAGATTTTTCAAAAGTACCAAACACATCCATTGTTCATGAACTATGTCTGTTTGGCCGAGCTGTGAAAACAAGACTATTCAAATGTAAAGGGAGTGATTGATCTTCTCGTTAGCATTACACAGAATGGGCCTCACGCTGTGAACATAGTGATCAAGACATTTAAAACAGTTTGGCATCTTATGCAGAACAATTTATAGGCAATCCAATTTGTAACCATTACTGCATGCTAGGTGTTAGTTTTACATTGTATTATGCAATGTTTCAGAACAAGTGGCATTAGTGTGCCACCTTGTGGTGACATAAGTGTTAAGTGGTTTTTATTTCTGATTTTTATTAGTTCTCTCTTGTAAGAGCAATAACTAAATAACTGTTGTAATAAAGAGATAAACATACTAGGCTAAAGCAAGGCTTTTGAGCATAAGCATGAGGGAAAGAAACCTCACAAATATGTGGTTTCATAGGACGACTATTTTATTGTCATTTATTCCAAACAACACACGGAACATCATAAATACAGCTTTTAACAGAAAATATAATCTACTATAAATTTATATGTATAATACTATGTACAGGTTTCAGTGCGTCTTAATTCAGTGTGCTAACAAAAGCACTAACAAAGATGAAATGAGACGGCGACCTGCTCAGATGAGCAAATTGCTTGAGTCAGAGTCTGTTCTCATAACAATTACCCTCTTTTACAAATGCTTCTTAAAACCCAGTGCCACTGAGCTCCATCTGTGCCTCAAAACACAGATTTCAAGCTCCTGTTTTGGTCCATGTCCCTTCAACATCTGTGGTGCTTCCATTTTCGAAATGCCACTGCAATGTTTGCATCTTTTCTGTGCCAAGGGAAGACACGAGTCAGAGAAAGGGTCCCATCATGCTGCACAGAACCAGTCAGCACATAAAGCTGTGACCTCCCAGGACGCACAAGGGCACGGGCACATCTAACGTTGATAAGGAGCCACTGCTGGAGCAGATGCTGGGTGTCATAAGGCAACAGAGGACCCTGACGGATAAACTCGACCCGCCCCTCAATTTCAAATTCTGGCTCTCCTGTGGGTAGGCGAAGACGGTGGAGTTTGGCAGTAACAGCTGTAAAGGAAAAAATGAATAATAATAAACACCAGGAAAATCGGAAGTTGTGACAAAAACAAACAGATGTGACTATACCGCAGCTTTTTGAGAGATTTTTTGAACGTACCAAAATCATGGCTGCAGAAAGAATCCAAGATTGTTTTTGATTCAGGAGCCTCTTCCACATAAGGACAGTTTTGACAGGCAGATTTAGGCAACCCTGTGATAAAAATCAAACATTATTTAAAATAACTGTGGTAATCATAAAACAACCTGAAAGAGTAAGGAACTGGTTTTCTATTATTCCAGTGGAATTAAACATTATAATCCTTAATAATGAACATGTAGTCTTTACCTTTAGAAAAGATGCCAGGTTTTCCATGGTGAGAAAGACACATGTCTTCCTCAGCAGGGAAACGGTCACAGTCAAGAACATCAGGCCATGAGTGTCCTTGGCAGGCAAGCACTGGGGCACAGCTTTCCCTCACTGCCACACACAGACTACGGCAGGGCTGGATGAAACTGAACAAATAGCAACAAGATGTTACACAGTGAACAAACAAGATTACAACGGTCATGATTATTAAAGGAAAGAATAAAAAGAAAGCAAAGCTCAACACAGAAAATCTACTTACGTGTCAAGACAAACAGGGGCAATGAGGGAGCAGAGGAAGGCTTGTGCTTGAGGGTGGCAGCCTGTCTGCAACAGCGGCCTCCAATCCTCTGAATGTGGCACCACCTCGCTTTCCAGGCTACTGTGGCCCAAAAAGTTTGGCAAACGCATCTCTGAGTATCCAACATCTTTGCAGACATGCATCTTGTGGGGAATGGCAACACAACGAGTAGACTGACCCATGTCAAATGCCAGTAAAGGACAAGCCATAGTCATAAGAGCCACAGTGAAGAAAACAGCCATAATGTCAGGATCAGAAAGCCAAACCAGGAGAGGACACAAGGATAAACAGGGAGAGCTTTAAACCAGCTTTCTTGTTGCCAGTCTCTGCTGAAATGGCATGATATATATACAGCAAGGTCAGCCAGCCCCATGAGTCTGTAGGTCTGTTATCAACCACCAATCAAAGATGCAGAGACGTGTCTTTGGAGATAACGACTTGTTTTGTGATGACCGCAGACGACAGGGGGGGTCGCAGTAAGCAGATGGTGTGTGGAATAGGGGGGCGGGGAGGGGGAAACACTGGGGAATCCCAGCCCCAACTTTCACCACTCAGTTAAGTCACACGGTCTCCTGCATTCGCTTTTATAGGTCTACAGGGCACAAAAATGTTCATGAGAAAGAAAAAAGGAAAGTTTCAGTATTCAGGGGGAAAAAAGGTCATTTTGAATTTGATGGCAGCAACATTTCACACACACAGGGTGTGACATGTTGTGACAGGGTCACGTTTACGACTGTGTAGCATTACTGTTTTTTTAAACAATAGTCTGTAAATGTCTGAGATCTGAGGAGAGCAGCTGCTGGATTTTTGGGAGTGTTGTCCCATTTTTGCTTGTTATAAAATCTCAGCTGCTCAGCAGTCCCGGGTCTTCTTTTCCTATTTTTCATTTTATGATGCTCCGAATGGTTTTAGTTGGTGTAAGGTCTGGATGGCATTTAGGCCATTTCAGTGCACAGACTCTTCAACTATACAAAGCCACGTTGTAATAGCTGCAGTTACAGGTTTAGGATAGTCTTGCTAAAGAGTGAAAATTGTTTTGTCAGGATGCTGTTTTAAAGGTTGTATGTGCATTTAAGTATTAATGATGTGCTTTCACTTGTGCAGGCTTTTGAACTGAGTGGTGATAAGTTGGATGGTCTGTCTCCTCTTTAGTGTAGAGAATGTGGAGTCTATGTTTTGCAAAAATAATTTCAAATTTCTATTCATCTAACCGTGGAACATTTTTCCAGTTCGCTTCGGTCCATTTTAAATGACCTTCGGCCTGACATTTCCAATGATTTTCAGCCTTGCGCACAGAGATTTCTCCAGATTTGCGTAATTTTCAAACAATTTTATTTAGACGATTCATTAGATATTCACCAGTCCTTAACAAATTTATGTTAAGGAACTGTTCCACAATATTTCTGTGTTCTAACATTAATAAAATATGGGTTTCTAATATATAACAATCATTGCATTCTGTTTCTGTTTACACAGCATCCCAGCGTTTTTGGAATGCAGTTTGTGTATGAAGTTGTTTTGCATCTCTGAAAGTTCTATTTAAAAATAAATAAATGAGGTTTTGTAGACAGTCAGGCTGTCTCCCTTATACGGCAAGCCTCTTTCATGTGTTCCTGCTTCCTAATTGGAGACTCATCTGAAGAGCCTCCAGTTCTCATTAGCAAACCAGTGTCTCCTCTGGCACACCTGGCTTTGATCTACCAATAACCCAACCTCAGATCCAGATGTAAACTCTTTAATTTATCCATTTCATGGAATAGAAGCTGAGAAAATTCCTGTTTCATTAACCAATGCAGTGACATAATGACATATTCCAGATCAGTTTAGAGAATTTAGACCATTTCAATTCTTCTTTCTCTAGTAACATGTCCATAAATTTCCTATGTACATTTGAGGTGGGAAAAATATCCTGAGAAAATATGTCAAAGAATACCCTTAAGTTTTTTTTTTAACAAAATAATAACAATAAATAATTTAATAACGCAGCAATGTATAGCATTCACCGTCAGTGAGAATTATGCCTAAAGTGCATCCCAAAAACCCATTCAACAGACCAAAGGTCTCATCTTTATTTGTCAACCATAGATAAAGACACTCATTTGTCAATACAACAGAACTCCATTACAGCATCGTCATGTTTGTTTTGATGTCGTCTGTCTCTAGGTTTAGATCTGTATCTGAGGCTGATGCCACTAAGACTTTCTCTTACAAACAAGAAGGCTCTATCCTAACCAGCCTCCTGTGGCTGGTGATCAGAGATGACAAAGTAAAGTGCTTTCTGACTGACCACATTTGTGTGTGTCAACGCTGTCTGCTGTGAGGACAATGCACCATTGAGCCCTCCATGGTTGACAGCCCTCCAATGAGCAACAGCTTAGTCAACTTTTACAATCTGATGAGCGGAGACTGGTTCCAGAGCTTGGGTAGACGAGTACAGTCAGTAAGATGGGGACTAACTGAGCAACAATAGTTCAAGACTAATTTGGGAGAATAGGTCAACACATTTAACAAGCTCCCCCTGCTGAGTGCCCAGCAGGGATCTATTGTTGAGCCTAATGGATGCCTTGTAGACACAGTGTCTGTCTTGGTAATGTGTTGCCTGCCCCTACCTCAGTGAAAAGGTGATAGTGTAGTGATCCTAATACCTGAGCAGCTCTGTCTTAATACAGTAGACGGTCTAGCTTGGACAATTATCCCTTAAAGCCAACAATTAAGAGTAGCTTTAGCCATTTTCCTACATATTCTGCACCATCTGGCTTTCATAGACATTGAGCAGAGGATCTGTACGACCAAGTGATCAACTTTTAAGTTCAGGGCTGTCATATGGACTTAAACAGTCCATCATTACCTGTTACCATTTTCATTTAAGTTAAAGTGATTCTTACACTAAATACCTAAAATCGAGTAAGCTACGCATATATATTTATACGCAGAATTTTTAGTTTTTCAATGAATTTCCCTGTTTAAATGCATAAAATACAAATTTTCAGCTTGCAGCTTATAGAAATATAATTTATTGTCCCTCATTAGGTAAATGTATCATATTTAGCTCAGAATTATGTTTATTTCGAAGTTTCTACCCACATGAGGAATTTGTCTTGGTGTCATGGTGCAAAAATAATAGTGGTACAAAACTACATGGTATTTACAGTACATCTAATATACACATATCTATACAAGTACAATAAAAACAAGAATACTTTAAGTTAACTATTTATTGATTATTACCTACTTATCTACAAATTTTAGCTAGTAGTTCTAACCGCACATTCACTAATGATTACAAGAAAAAAAAAAAAAAAAAAAGGAAAAAAAAAAAAAAAAAAAATCAGCCAATGCTAGCTTGTTTTAACAGCTTATTGCTTAATGAGTTAATTCATGTTTTCCCCCCAACATTATTAACCAATCTTAGCTTTTGCGTTTTTGCTGTATATTTAGCTGGCCAAGACATTTCACTTTATGGCAAGTAGTTTTTTTTGTTTGAAGGGCTGATGCAATCTTTCCATATGTGATATAACCCCCTCCTCCTTTGGTAACCAACTTGTCTGCTCTGAGGAATTCACAGGTATGTCTTACCTCCTTACAAGCACCACCTGCTATAATAAAATAAGCACAAACTAGTGAGAATGCAGCTGGCACGGACTGTCCCCATTATGTGCTACATGTGAGCACATAATGCTGGTATACACACTGTCCTGGGACCAAAATAAACAAACCCACAAACACCCCGTGTGGGTTTATACTGTCTGCTTATTTCAGACACTGACTTTAGCATCTTGTGGGGAAAATAGTAACCTTTTTTCTATGTGATAATAAAAATTTGTTTTCCAGACCTTGGGTTTTAATCTGTGCATTTGAAAGTCTTAAATAATTCATTAATAGTAACTGTGCCAGCAAAACAACGTCACAACACATCATGCTTCAAAATCTAAGTGAGAAACCTGGCGGACTATAACTTAAGAACCTACAAAGCAACATTATTTTAAACAATATAAATGTGTATGGGTATTCTTCACTCTATGGTACAGCTATTATTGGAGAAGTGGGACACCAGAGGAAAAAAAACCAAACCCAAACACCTGAGGCATACATCAAAGACGGGGGTGTCTTTTGGAAGAAAAGAAAAGGGACTTTGTGTCTGAGCTGAGCTCTCTCACAGTTCAGATAAGCGTTATCCCCTCCCTGCTCCTAATAGACCCATTAACTTAAAGACACTGAACCCCCATTTTTGTCTTTTCTTTTCCCATTACTCCACCCACTGGGCTCCAGTAGGGCTGACGGTGAGTGTGCAGACTTAGACTCAATAGCACTCAATTGTCACATCCAGTCTCTAGGTCTTATGGGTAGACACTGTTATATCAACTTATGCAGACAACTTGCCCATAAAATCCGCAGACATCTGCTTAGGTTAATGCCCTCAATATACCAAAACCTTGTTTTGTTGTATCCATTTTCTCTTGATTATCAAAGAGCTGGCACCACATTACTTTCTTTTTGCTTTAAAAGCAAGGTCGATTCCATTCAAATAACTGTGGAACCATTACTGTGCAGACTGGGTAGATAAACACACTGGGACCATTAAGGTGCAATTCTTGGTAATTCACCCAAAAATCAGAACCATCTTATGCACTGTCAAGCACATCAACTTAATGGCAGGACACAAGAATGCTTGGGCCCTGATCATGAGTATCACCTTTATTTCTCATCTCAGTGGGACTGCATTTGGCTCTTAGGCAAACAAGATATTTTTCTTTTTAAAGCAATTACGTTAAGAGGTACACAGAGACAAGCCGAGAAAACGTGAAGGAGGAAAAACAAATATAAACACAATTTGATTGCCAGGTTGACTGTGCTGCAGTACACCCCCTGTTTTTGTCCCTTTTATGTGCTCCTTTGCTCCTCTGCAACACTGTGGGAAAATGAGATGGGGTTCACATTTTTGCACAATAATAATAATAATAATAATAAAAAAAATCAGAATACCATCTGCACTAACAATAAATAATATTTGATTAGTAGCCTTGCAATAGTCCAGAATATCCATTATGAACCTGTTTACTTACGTGTGAACATCTTGAAGAGAGGAAGGAGGATCGCAGCCCAGATAAGCCTCATTAATAAAGCAGTACTCAAGCAGAGCCCTGAAGCATAGGTCCTGGAAAGGAATTATGATTTTAGAACATATAGGGTGAATGCATTTTATTACAACCAGTCTGATGAGAGAGAGAGAGAGAAAAAAAAAAGTTAAGAGGTCACTCACCCTAATGAGAATGTGGGGGTTTCCAACAATTAAAAGCAGAGCTTTGGGTCGAGTGATGGCCACATTGAAGCGTTTTGGGTTGGCCAGGAAGCCAAGCGTACTCTTTAGATCATCACTCTGTAGTGACTCACTAGAGCGCACCTATATTATAGAAGAATTATATGGATTAAATGCCATGACAGTGAACATAAAATATGTAAATGTTACGGGTTTACGTTTGGGCACAAGGTTGAACTAAATCTACAACCATATACACCTGCCCAATCCCTTAGGTCCGCCAATCAGCAGCTCCTTAAGGTACCGAAAACTAAGTATAAATCTAAAGGTGATCGTGCTTTTGCTGTAGTTGCTCCAAAGTTGTGGAATGATCTACCCTTGCATGTTAGGCAGGCCTCTTCTCTCTCTGAATTTAAAAGTCTTCTTAAAACATATTTATTCGCTGAAGCCTTTGGCATTGATTAGAGGGGTTGACTCAATTTGTTTTAACATGTTTCAATTTATTTTAGTTTTTTTTTTAGTTATTTATTTTATCTTATCTCATTTTAATTTTCTTTACTTATGCTTTTAGCATGTACAGCACTTCGTGAACTCTGGTTTTATGTTAAAGTGCTTTATAAATAAAGGTGGTATGGTATGGTAAATCAGCATGTCTGCTTATTCATTAAAAAATAAATTTAAAAAACTCAATAAATAAACAGGGGCTTCAGTATAGTGGAAATTTTACATGGTACAGGTTTAATTTGTGTATTCACTATTTAAATCCTGTGTAATTTGAGGTTAAAGGATATACACATTCAGTGGCCACTTCATTAGTTGCACCTTGCTAGTAACCTGTTGCATCACCACCAGTCTGAACAATTAATACAAGGTAGGATGATCTATGCTTTTGTTGTTTACACCAAAATCTAAACCCAACCATCCAAATGACAATTAAAAAAAACAAAAACCCCCACCCATGTCTGCCACTTGGATTAACCCAAAGAAGAAATAATAATAATAATAATAATAATAATAATAATAATAATTATATCAAAGTCAAACTCAACTTTGATATAATTTGATATATAATTATATCAAAGTTTATATAATTTTGCTATCATTTATATAAAATGATAGCAAAATTAATATCAAAATACTGCACATATTTTGATATTTGATAACACAGATGCATGTTAAAAAATAAAATAAAAATCAAACAGCTAGCCTTTTACTTAGAGGAAAATACAGTCCAATATTTCTACCTGTAATTAAAAGCATGTTTTTGCCTACCGTAGACAAAATGATGACCAGAAACTCTTGTCCTTGGAACTCCTCCACAGAGCCCACTTTGATGTCCGACAGGCCCACCTTCCCCAGCAGGACACGAATCTTCTCACACTGGTGAGGAAAGCCAGAAGAGTTTAGGGTCTACAGGAGTGCAGTTGGCCAGTTTTAAGTTGAAAAGCCATTAGGACTAACAGTTTGAATTGTGCAAATTGTTGGTTTTTTTTCTGTCTAATAAAATAGTAAAAGAAAAAAAACATTACAGTGATGAATCGTAAACTCATACTTGTTTTTTGTAGGGGGCAATAACGCCAATGTCAGAGGCATGGACAGGATTGTAGAGCTTCTTTGCCAGTTGACAGCAGTATAGCATGACCTGTACAGCTTCTACTGGGTTAAACCATGATGGGTTGTTACCTTCTCTCATTTCTGTGCCCTAGAGAAAGAAAGGGGGAGGGGGGGAGAGAACATGCAACAAAATAAAAATGCAAGCTAGCAATCCCAACAAAGTGTCATATAACGTTCCTCAGTAAAGGAACCTATCACTTTCATTACCCTGACTCCATGAAAAAGAAGTGGGAAGCTTTTTTTGGGCAGATTTTTCCACTGGCACAGGGAGTCCACAATAGGCCTGGGTCCTTTACAGCACAGTTCTCCCTGATAGAAGAGCTTTGAAGGCAGTGTGAGCAAGGCCTCATGAGAACGATAGTTGTAGACCAGCTTAGTTACCTGTTGTTGTAATGAAACAGCACTCCTGTGATTATCATGTAGACTGAAAATATACTGACAGATTCCAGTCAAGTTCATTTATCATTAGATCTGCACTGTATCTTAAAACTTTTATCTTTACACATTGTAATATGATGCATTTCTGCAAAAAAAAAAAAAAAAAACAACTTAAAAATGCTCAACAGCATAAACACCTTTATGTAGAACACTAACCAGCTTAGGATTGTAGCCCCAGTCCTGTCTGGAGTACAGAGGGTTGGCCATCAGCCTCTCCAACAAAGACACCCCAAAGCCAAAGGCACTGGCTATCTTAGACTTCACAAGCGGACCCAACTGACAGGGGTCTCCAGCTAAAACAATCTAAATAAGGTATTTTTTTTAAAAACAACAACAAAAAGAGTAATTGTTAATAAAGGTCAGTTCAGTCATGGCCAAAAAGTAAAGTAAGTACACAAAAATATGTGGAAAATTAGTTTAACCAGTCATCAAATTCACCCCAACCCTGAGATTTTCTAGTGTCTGACAACACTCAAGTCAGGCAGGTCCATTGTTTAATCCACACAGTATTTCCAGTAGTAAGAAGACGCTCGCGGGGCTACATATGTGAAACAGACAACATCTGAACCCGATTCTCCCAGAGCTCATATGTAAAAACCCACTAAGGTCTTAATGAAATCAGTACATGTGTATTTGTGCTAACCTGTCCATCTCTCTCTGACACAACGCTCATCGGGATCAGGGACTCTGGCTCAGTGGCTTGACCGGCTTCATCCAGAAACAGATGAGTAAAGTGTCCAACTCTGAAGATTATTAAAGGGTTAGTAAACAAGGACTAAAGTGGGAGAAAAACTGATTAACTTCTCTCTACTATAACCCATGTCTTACGGTAGGCCTATATTATGGAACATGCCAGCACTGGAGCAGGTGCTGACCACAATCCTGTGGAAAGCAGCTTGACGAATGTCCTCTCCTGCCCTGGAGTACACTCTCAGCACTTCTGGGATAGACTACGGGGAGGAGTGGAGAGAAAAAAAATAAAGAAATAAAAATCTAAATCTGAAATAGTCAAACACATTAGCCTAAATACTATATTAAATAATATTAAATACCTCATTCTGTCTACAGGACGCATTGACACGGGCCAAACTCGCAGCATGCAGGAAGCCACTGTTATGCAGGCGGATGCAGATGAGGTCAGCAGCACTGTTGGAGGGGGTACATACAAGTACCCGACTACTGGGCATAAAGTAGTAAACCTGGATGTGGAAAAGATTAAACCTCATACAAGCAATGGGAATCAAACAGCCATCATTTGCAAATGAGAGTCTAAAAAAGACTGAGTGCTAAGGATTTTTATTCACTTTGTCATAAAAATTAATTAATTAATTAAAAAAAATAAATAAATACTGGCGGCAGCAGCGGCCAGTGGTACCCCTCAGCCTCCTAGTAGATGCACCTAGGGTACAAATTTAAATAAGAAAAAAAAGAAAAAAAACCTACGTTGCCTTGTTCTCACATGTTACTGCATTCACAAGATTTTTTTTAGAAAACGTGACCTCTGACCTCCAACCTTGAGGCCATGGTCACTGACATTCAAATTCATCAAGATTTTTAGTAGATACACCTATGGTATCAATTTGAAACTGCTATGTCAATTTATTGAGTTATCGAACTCAAAAACTTGGGTGTCAACGCTGCCTGCTCACCCACCAGGCAGGGTAACAACAATTCTATCTATTGACAATCCAGACTTAAACCTAAATACCAATGGACAAAACGTAAAAATGAGTACAGCCACAGTGTGAATAAGAGTGGCACTCACAAAATTATATTTTTCTATGTATTCATGTGACTATATTGCATTGAGTATGTGCACCTGGAGTATGGCCTCTATAATGGTGATCGTCTTTCCAGTGCCTGGAGGTCCAAAGAGCACATACGGAAGGGGCCGGCACTCCCCTGCTAGGATCCTCTTCACTGCCTCCTTCTGAGGGGGGTTCAGGTCTGGGTTAAAGAAGTTCCCTTTGGTGGGGATGGGTTTAGATGTTGGTGCACAATCTAGATACAATTACACATTTGTTAATGATGATGCTGGTGACGTTATCAGTCAAAACACAGACAAAATCAATATGATACTGAAAATATCTGTACCTTTAGTCTGTGTGCCTTTTGACTTCATGTCAATGGTAATGCCTGACACTTTTCCATTTTCAGTGGCTGGTGCCTGTTTTTTTTTGTTTTTTTTTTAAAACATATTTACATTTGATTAAAAGCTTTAAATTTAATCAAGTAATGTCTTACTGTCACCCCCCCATATTGTGCCCTACCGTTTTGTCATCTAGTTTATCCATCCATTTTCCAGTCCACCGAGGGGTCCGGGGTGTCACTCTGGAGGGGAAGAGAACTGCCCGACAATTTTAAAAACTGCTTTTAAAGTTAGTCATAAATGCTTGGGTATTCTGTAATCAATATGTAGCTATGGAGAAATAAAACAAGCTTTGTGTTTCTTTTTACAAAATGTTTGAAGGCATCTGAACAAGCTGTCGCTGCAGTACATCCTGTGTCAAGACAAGTCAAACAGCACCCTCTAGTGCCACTTTTGTGGCCCTGACAATGTGTGTCATACTAAAGATGAGTTTTCAAGCAGTTACTCTTGTTTTCCCTCTGTTTAGCCTTTTTCTGTTTTTCGATACATATTACACAAAATATAATTTCATTACATCAAAATATATTTTTATATAAAATTATTTAAAAGAAAATGAGTCTGGAATGTAGACTCACAGTAATTTAGATTGAACTTACTTTCCCCGAAG
Source organism: Copadichromis virginalis (assembly GCF_057382275.1). Taxonomy (NCBI): domain Eukaryota; kingdom Metazoa; phylum Chordata; class Actinopteri; order Cichliformes; family Cichlidae; genus Copadichromis; species Copadichromis virginalis. The sequence continues at coordinate 18,694,318 of NC_140624.1, forward strand.
TGTTTTGTCTGTTCAAGTGCACTGTGACACCGCCTCATCGTCAATCTGAATAAACAAACATCAAAAACATTAAAAGGTAAACAAAAAACCCTGAGGCACAGCAACTATGAAACTGTTTTCAGGTGAAAGACAAATTTGAAATGTTAAGTAATAAATTAATTATGATATTAGGATTCTACTCATTTTCTCACCTGTTGTAAGAGAACTCAACATCTAGTGGCTCTCCGAGGTAGCTGCGCTGAAAGTCTGAGTTCACTCGCAAACTCACATCCTCATCATTGATCTGTGTAACAACTGAGCATTAGACTAACATAAAATTAAGTATTTTTTGAAAATATGCTTTACAATAAGAAATACCTCCATACCTCTGTGACGTAGCTAATGTACTCCATTACCACGCCATCACTTTGTGGCTTCTTTAGTATTATTCTGTCCCCTGAAAAGGAAGCTTGTCAACCTTCTTCTTTTGTTGAACAGTAACAATAAAGCAACAATAATGATGAAAGGCGCTTAAGGCCACCTTACCTATATAGAGATTAGGTCTGCCTTCGGCCAAACCCGGGACCTCGAGGTGCAGGTAGACAGCCCCTTTCCTGAGAAGCGCTCCGCTGATAGAGAATTCTCTCAGTTCCCTTTCTGCATTCAACTCTTCCAGCCACAGAAGGACTGAGAAACGCGACTGCATGTTTGACGGGGACAGCACCTGAGCAAAATGCAAAAACTTACTGTTTCACTTCATGCAAATTCTGATTTTCTATTTTCAATAGGGCACAAGACACCAGCCACCTGAGGCAGTTCCTAACATTTTACATCACATTGCTTACAGAAAGGCTTAAAAGTTAATTCCTTACTCAAGATCCACAGTTTGTTATTTTACTGATTCAGAAAGTGAAATTATTGTCAGCCAACCATAAACAACACCTCGGAATCATGTAAAAATCAAATGTTTTTTGTCATTATTTTTCAGGACCAGATTAACTTGACCACAGGCAAGCTCACCTCTCCAAGGCAAGGCTCAACAACCAGGACATCACTCTGGGCTTCCACACAGTCTCTTAGAGCTTGAGGCACAGGGTAGTTGGGTAGAAATTGTGGCAACCGTCGATTAGCAAGCCTAGAAGAGTGACAGTCAGCCTTACACAGCAAGTAGCAAGGGTTTGTTGTGAAACTTAATTTAGGGGGGGAAAAATAATTATGCCCACCAATAATCCCCCACATGATCAGAATCATTGGAATCAGCTCTTTCGATACCTTGGTGTTATTTTCGGAGCAGCTACTGTGATCACGTGAGAAGATTTCGCTGCCACTGGGCGACTATCAGTAGGAGCGTAGGGCACAGAGGGCTGAAGCACATCTTCACATTCACTGCGCACGGTGACCTCCAGGCGCCTCCCGATGGTGAAAGAAGAGAAGTGCAGCAGTAGCAGCTCAGCACAAGTTCCCAGGCTCCTTGAGAAATTTCCCAAACAAAATTCAACTGTACATAAAAATCATAACAACAAAGGCCCAATAGAGACACACGACACCTCCAACGGTGAAACTCTAATAAATTGTTAACCAGTAAATCCAAAGTGAGATTAAGCAAAGTTCTTCTTTCTCATACATTACCCATATTAGTGATTGTATTATTTTTATCATTGTTTTGATATGAGGAATAAAAACAAAACTTACTTTGCCTCGCAGGCTACAACAACTGGCAGTCTCTCTCCAGGTAAAATATCCAACTCGCTTTCCTGTCTTCTTAGACCAGGGGAATGGACCGCCTCCTTCTGCGCATCGCCATTATCTTTGTCTCCATCTTTTACTTGGATTTCTGAAGACTTGACAGGGTTTTCTTGCAGCTGCTGCCCTTTTTGCCTCAGTGACGTCAATCCTTTAACACTAACCAGAGTGAACTGTTCTTCTGAGTCCCAGCCAGCAAAGTCGCAGTGTGTAAACTTGTGGGTCTCTGAACCTTTATTTCTGTTAAGAGAAAGATGAAGACACTAAAACGCAATCCTACTGAATACTAATTAAAATCGCATTTTCTCAATAATATATAGTCCACAGTTCTCTGAAAGTTTGTGATGCAGTAGCACAATTTGCTGTGATTAAGCACTCATTTCCCCTTCTAAAAGGATGTGCACAGGGAGCATTTTGTGCTGATCAATGCTGACCTCTATCTCCAAGAGACTACATCATTTGTTTTGTTTTCAAGTTATGTGCCCTTATAAATAGTGCCAACATGCTTGCTCTTTCTGCTGTGGTTCCCATTTAGGTTGCCTCTGGAAAATTAGTTTCATTTAATTTATGCTCATATGAACACGTGGAAAAAGTATTACAATGTTTTTACTCTCAATGACATTTATCAAACAAAAGAGCAAAGTAGCTGCACTTTCACTTTTGACAGGTACAAAAGCAGAATTAAATCAGTGCTTTTAATAAGATGTACATAAATTTTAAAGAGATTTCATTTTGAGTGCTCTTAAGATTTTATTTCTTCCCTGATTAACTTACTGTATCCAGAGCACCAGCTCTCGCGTCTCCCCAGTCATCAGTTCCCCAAACTGTCCGTAGTCTGTTACATTCAGCCCTCCTTTATCTTCTAAGATGCTCTTCAGCTCAGCCTCTCTGAGAGGTGTAGCAGAAAGATTTGCACTGCAATAAGAATAAAAAATACACTCATTATGATTAACTATCTATCAATCTGTCAATCCTTTCCGTCTCCGGGCAAGCTTTCCCGTGTTCAGTCAAATTAAGCCGCAGGCGCCACTCCTGGTGGTACCCTTCCGTCAATTTCTTTAAGTTTCAGCTTTGCAACCATACTCCCCCCGGAACCCAAAGACTTTGGTTTCCCGGACGCTGCCCGGCGGGTAATGGGAATAACACCGCCGGATCGCTAGCTGATGATTGCTCAATGAAGTTATTTTTCAAGCAGAAACTGTAAAAAGCAAACCCACAAAATATACAGTCATCACTTCAAGCTTAAAAACTGTAGCTGATACCTCTGAGAGAAGGGTGCCATGCAAAGAGCCCTCCAGCTATAGAGTGACTGACTGCTCTCCACCATTATCAGCTTAACCAAATCTCCTACTAAAGGCTCGTAATGGGCAGGGAGCAGGAGAGAGTCCAAGCTGAAGAAAACACTGTCATCCACCACTCCACTACGACCATAGATACTGGTCACACGCACCTACAGAAAGGAGGTGAAAATGACAAATGGGGGGGGTTTTTACAAAGTTTTACCATTGCAAATAATTGAGCAGAAAAGTAAAGTACAACTAAATGGACTCCAATAAAATAAGCATGTATTGCATTTTAAAAAACAATGATACGATTACTTGGTCTAGGCGGCAATAGCGTAAAGGGACCACAGAATGAGCCTTTGTAGTCCACTGGTTAGGATTGATAAAATATTTTGCTTGGACCCAGTCTCCTTTCATTGGCTCGTAACCTGCGAGAAGACAGAAACGTAAACCTTCAGCAGATTGAAAGCATGATCTTTAAAGATCATGCTTTAATGATCATGCTTGGTTAAATCAGTCCAAAATACTGGCTGGGGCTGAATGACCAAGAATGGGTGTAGCAAAGCATCACGGGTGGAAGAAGCTTTTAGCATGTAACGTGAAGTGGGAGGTACCTTCCCAAAGACTGTGGCATGGGAAGTATGTGGTTTGATTTATGTAGCCACCATCTCCATCAAATGATGTGACCATGCCAACAAGAGGCCGCAGCTGCATAATGTCAGCTTCTAAGGAGGTTTTTCCTCCATCCTCCCAAGCGTCTGCACTCTTCTCCACCTAAAGGACATGGTTCAACAAAGCTCACTGTGAATGCCTTATTGGAGGGAACAACAAACAAGTTCTCAATAGAAACAACTTCACACTACGAAATAAACAGAAATTTAAGCTGTTGATCACATGAAGCACAGGCTCCTCACCCTTAAAGCTTTCCATCCCCCTTCGGAACCATCTCTTACTGCTATACAGTTGACCAGGTCTCCTTCTTTCAGTGGCACGCCACCCAAGACCTCACCACTAGTGAAGTAGATGGCATCGTCGATCATGCCATAGTCAAGACACAGCTGGGTTATCACCTGGCCCCTCAGGTGGCGAATGTCTTCCCTACCTGGTCAAGAAAAAAAAATGCAAACCAAACTTGACTAATCTAATGTGTTAGTATTCTGCTATCAGCAATACACACAATTAAGCTGACCAAACTTTTACCTTGACGTGGTTTGAAGTAATATTGCATTTACCTGATTCATGGGAGAAAATGTCTCCTTCCACTTCGACTGTCCTCCACAGTGGAGAAACCAGCTTGGACAGCACACAACGCACCGCAGTAAGCATATCTGCAAAATGCTAGCTCACGCAGCTAGCTACCCGCACTAAGAAAACAGAACACAGGAGATCTGCTCTTAATCGCCCAGTGGCAGCTTAATCCACCTAAGAGCAGGCTGTACGTTTGCCGTTGTTACACTTAACTCGCTAACAGACTATTAATCGAACACACAACTGAGTGAAGTCATAAAGTTGAATAAGTTATCAATGTCTGCTAATTAGCTGGGGCAGGAAAGTTAACAAGTTCACACGTCGCAGGAAAAGTTAGCTAAAAGCTACCTCACTTTAAAAGCCCGCAAATAGAAAATAATTGAAAACATTATTAAACAAATAAAGGTAGTGAGAATATGTTAATAATAAATTAGTTAGTGACATTAAACTAATTTTCAAATGTCTGATTCGAGACCTGTTGGCTCTTCCACCCTGAAGATCCGTGACACTTTGGAGGTACGCAGGGACGCTCGGTCACGGCTAGTTTTAAGAAGGGCGGCGCTAGGAGAGAGAGGGTAGATTTAACCAAACGGGGGCGCTGTAAAGTACACAGTAAGCAGGTGATAGGAGGAGTGAGAAGAGAAGGAAAGACTGCCGGGTCTGCACGCTTTTTTTTTTTTTTTAACTTTATTTATCACATTATAGACATACAGTCAAGTAAAACAGGGATCACATAAAAGATAACATTGTGGTAGTACAATGAGGAACAGAAAGAGTGACAAAGACAGTAAGACAAAAGTGAGTACAAAAAATAAAATAAATCAAGGGGAACATAAATAAACAAAAGTTTGCAAGAGCCAAAATCAAGTTAGCAGTTTCAATCGGTTATAGATGTTAACAGTCTTGAGAGCCTTAGTGTTTTTTGATGAGGAGATTGTCCTTATATATTGTGCAAGTTCCATTTTTAATACAAGAAGTTCAGGCTTTCTGCCGAGGACTTTGCTTTTGTGTATATGAAATTTTGCCAAAAATAAAACCAAATTTATAAAAAAGAAAGCATCATTGTCCTTGTCTTTAAAATTATAATAGCCAAAGATAACATCCTTATAGTACAGTTGAAGATTAGGGAGAACAAAGTCAGTAATAAACTTGTGGAAATCCTTCCAGAATTTACACGTAAATTTACATGACCAAAACAGATGAGAAACTGTTTCAGGTTGCTCTTGACAGAAGGTACAATTTACATTTATTTCAGCCATACATTTGGACAAATATTGTTTGGTAGGGTAAAACTTATGAATCAACTTAAAAGAAATCTCTTTAATTTTGTTTGTCAAGAAAAACCTTTGTGGTAAAGTCCAAACTTTTTTCCATTCAATATCTGTTACAAAATTGGCCCAATAAAATATGGCTGATGGAACAGAGACCATTGATAGAAGTGGGATTTCTTAAATACTTTTTAATCCAGTTTATTTTAAAGGTGTTGTTAAGAGCACCGAAATCAATAAAATTTATGCCTCCTTTATCATATGAATTTAAAGCTACTGATTTACGTAAGTAGTGAGTTTTATTTTTCCATAAAAAGTTGTATAATAATTTGTTAATTGACTTACAGGTTGTATTATCAACATGTAGTGACTGGGCAGCATAGGTTAGACGGGAGATACCTTCAGCCTTCGATAGCAGAACTCTACCCTTCAATGACAGGTCTCGCTGTAGCCAATGATTAAAAAGGGTCTACAGCCTTAAAGGCCGCATTTTAAGGCCGATTACGTCACAGTGGCGCGCCGAAGGCTGTCCCAATTCAAAGGCTGCTCGAAATGCGGCCCTCAAATGTGTCCTTCATTTCCCTGAATTTAAGGCTGTGGCAGTGTAGACTTCGTGGCCCAACATATCCCACAATTCATAGCGCGGCAGTCGGTGTGGATAATTTTGCCGCAGATGGCAGAAGCGGAGCGGCCGAAGAGTAAACTGTGAAAAGTAAGTACTAAATATTATGTCACTTATTTATGTGCAAATGTTTAATAATGAGGAACATTAAAACATTACTGTTGGCCACATGTTGGCAAACTTATTTGCCATTAGCGATGTTTGTACGTTCGGCTTTTACTTGCTTTCAAAGCCTTTAAAATATAATAATACAATAGTCGACCTTAATCTTACAGAGAATGTAATGATTTTGTGGATAATTAAAGTCAGTCATATATCCACAAACACAAAAAGCTGAAAGTCAGTGATGCTGCTCGGTTTGCAGTCCTGAATATCACGGCACAAGCAGGATCCACTGCACTGTTAATGTTAGCTATGTTATATTGCTGCCTCTGTTCGGTGGTGTCGAGCCAAACGGACTTTAACGTGTGTTTGAACGAGCTGACGGTTCACTCGTTAAGCTGAAAGAAAGATGCTTTAATCACAGGAGTCACACATGTGTCCACTGTACCATCTGGGAACTCTTCTTGTTTAGCACTCGTAATAACACAAACACTAAATCCTCCTGTTTTGTAGCAGTGTATACACCTGAGACTGTCACCTGTCTGTCTGTCCTGCACTCTCTCTCTGTTTCTTTCTCTCTGATTGTGGAATAAAAGTATGAACATGTATTTATAAGTTACACTTGTGTTTGAATCCTGCAGCTTATCACACATTTGATTTCCATGTGTGACAACTGAGCAGCATGATGATTGTGAAGATCCTGCTGGGTGTCTTGTATCTCTCAGGTTGGCATTTGGCTGCTGCTATTTTGGGGGTTTTTTGGGAGCCAAGAGTGACCAGAAGGACCCTCCTGCTCCACCAGGCCCAGGATCCTCCAGCAGCCACTGGGCCCAGGATCCTCCAGCAGCCACTAGGCCCAGGATCCTCCAGCAGCCACTAGGCCCAGGCTCTTCCAGCAGCCACCGGGCCCAGGCTCTTCCAGCAGCCACCGGGCCCAGGCTCTTCCAGCAGCCACTAGGCCCAGGATCCTCCTGCTCCACCAGGCCCAGGATCCTCCAGCAGCCACTGGGCCCAGGCTCCTCTAGCAAGGCACCAACAAGTAAATCAACAGTGACTTCAACGGGCCATCACAAGGAAATACCAATCTCATCATTTTCAAAATGCCGCCTAAAAAAGCAAACCCAGGAGTTGAAGAGGAGTTGGAGGAGATTAGGAAATCGCTTACTTTCATGTCTGATGAACTGAGCAAAGTGGCTAAACAACAAGGTATGCTACATGACCTAATGGATGAAATAAAACAACTAAAAAACCTCATAAAGGACAAGGACAAGAAAATAGACGACTTGGAACGGCGAATCGAGGACCTTGAACAATACACAAGAATGGATGATTTAGTCATAAGTGGACTGGAGACGCAACACCGAACCTACGCCAGCTGGTGGAGGTAAAGACGGTGAAGATGCCCCGGTAGAGGAGCTGCAAACGCTTGAACAGCAAGTGATAAAATTCCTTCAAACGAAGAATGTAAGTATTCAGAGCCATCATATTGCAGCATGCCACACGCTCCCCAGAAAAGACAGTAAAACAAAGCCATCAATCATTCTTCGGTTTGTGAGTCGCAAAACAAAGATTGAGTTACTGAAACAGGGTAAGAAGCTAAAAGGGACTGGTGTGTATTTAAATGAACATTTAACAAAAAAGACTGCTGAAATTGCAAGACAGGCACGCAGCCTGAGAAAACAAAATAAGATACAAGCGACATGGACGAGGAACTGCAAAGTAATGATAAGACTAAATGGCAATCCCGAAGAAGTTGTGATGATAAGAGAACTCAAAGACTTAGAGCAATATAAATAATCAGGAATCTGCTATGGAATCTATTGGAAAAGTGACGATTGGATAATGAACAATGGGTATGGAAAGTGTTTCTGGCCTTACGGCTCAAAAACAATGGAAACAACAACAACAAAAACACATAAATGACAAGTTTGGACACAGATTATAGGTTTCCATTCAGAGATATTGAAGAGGAGGAATTTGATTATGAGAAGGACTGTCAAGGTGGTTATTTTGCCACACACACTGAGAAAACGAACTTCAAAACGTTTAACTATGCAGAGCACAACATGCATGACCCTGAAAGTAACATTGACCCAGATACCCACTTCTACAATAACACCAATAATACTTGTGAGTACTATACAGATGACCAATTCAATATGAATATTAAAATGGCAAATGCATTGTCGGTCATACATTTCAATAGTAGAAGCCTGTATAAAAAATGTTCTAAAATTACAGAATGTTTAAGTAAGTTAAAAAAGTTTAATATAATTGCAATATCAGAAACATGGCTCGATAATGAGAAAGTTAGTGAAATGGGACTGGAAGGATACAAATTATTTACAATGAACAGGGTGAATAAAAAAGGAGGCGGTGTTGCTTTATATGTAGATAAAGTTTTGAAATGTAGTCTGATTGAATGTATGTCAAGCACCATAGATAACGTATTGGAATGTGTCACTATTGAAATCTATGTTGAAAAAGCTAACAATATAATTATAAGTTGCATCTATAGGACACCAGGTTCATGCCTTGAGATATTCAATGAAAAACTTGCTGCTATGTTTAGCAACTTAAATGATAAAAAAGTGCAAATAATTTGTGGTGATTTTAATATAGATTTGCTAAACCCAAATGGACATCAGAAAACAACAGATTTCATCAATACAATGTATAGTAACTCCCTTTTCCCTGTCATTATAAAACCAAGTAGAATAACAACTGATACAGCTACATCGATAGATAATATATTCACAAATAAAATTGACCATGAAATAGTAGGTGGACTTCTTATAACTGATATAAGCGATCATCTTCCTGTTTTTGCAATTTTTCAAAATTATTTTGGGATTAAAACGAAACAAAAGAATCAAATATTTGATATGATACGACATAGAACAACAAGAGCCATTGCTGCCCTCCAGGTGGACTTAAAGGAACACAATTGGAATGAGGTTTTTGCAAATGAAGATTCAAATAGTGCATATGATGCACTCTTATCAACAGTAATTTCACTATATGAAAAAGCATTGTCCTTTAATGAAGATCACTAGAAAGCATCACAGATCAAATAAGCCATGGATCACAAAGGGGATAGAAGATGCATGTAAAAAGAAAAATAATCTATATAAGGGATTCATAAAACAGAGGACAAAAGATGCTGAAATAAAGTACAAGTTATATAAAAATAGATTAGTAAATATTATAAGAACAAGTAAGAAAGAATATTACCACAAATTATTGGAGCAAAGTAGAAGTAACACACAAGAAACGTGGAGGATATTAAACAGTATAATCAAAAAGGGCTCAAAAAATAAGAATTATCCAGATTATTTTAAAAAAGATAAAGATATTGTGCTTGATAAAACTAAAGACATTGCAAATGAATTTAATGATTTCTTTGTAAATGTTGGCTTTAATTTAGCAAAAGAAATTCCAGAGTCAAGAAATAATAACGACCTGAATAAACATATTACTCAGAATGTGTCCTCCATGTTTATTGGTGCTATAACTCATAGAGAAATAATTAACATTGTGAAGACATTTAAAAATAAAAAGTCCACTGACTGTTTTGGTATTGACATGATATTAGTTAAAAGTATTATAGAATATATAGTGCAACCTTTCGCATACATTTGTAATCTGTCCTTTCAAACTGGTGTGTTTCCCTCACAAATGAAAATAGCAAAAGTTATTCCAATCCATAAAAACGGAGAGAGATGTCAGTTTACCAATTATAGGCCAATATCACTACTCCCACAGTTCTCAAAAATTTTATAGAAAAGTTATTTGTTAATAGACTTGATAAATATATTGAGAAGCATAATCTCCTAAGTGATAACCAATATGGCTTTAGAGTGAAAAGGTCCACTTCGATGGCAGTGATGGAACTTGTTGAAGGGATATCGAATGCTATAGATAATAAGGAATATACTGTTGGTGTTTTTATAGACTTAAAAAAGGCGTTTGATACAATTGATCATTCTATATTAATGAATAAACTAGAGAGATATGGCATAAGAGGGATAGCATACAAGTGGATGAAAAGTTACCTGGATGAAAGATATCAATATGTCGAATTCAATAATGTAAAATCTAAGCAGTTGAAGGTAACTTGTGGTGTTCCTCAGGGCTCTGTGCTGGGCCCTAAATTATTTATATTATATATAAATGACATATGTAGCATTTCCAAACTGTTAAAATGTGTATTGTTTGCTGATGATACCAATCTGTACTGCTCAGGTTAAAAACCTAGAACAGCTTCTGACTACAGCGGAAAAGGAGTTAAATATATTAAAAAACTGGTTTGATGTAAATAAGTTATCATTAAATATAAAGAAAACAAAATTGATTATTTTTGGCACTAGACAAATGAAAACTGTATCTAAAATAAGGGTTAATGGAATTGAAATTGAAAGAGTGTACGAAAATAAATTTCTTGGAGTGATAATTGATGATAAGCTGAGTTGGAAGTCTCATATAAACCATGTGAAAACAAAAATGTCAAAAACCATTGCTATTCTCTATAAAACAAAGCATGTCCTGAACAAAAAATCATTATACACACTTTATTGTACTCTGTTTCTTCCATATATGACTTACTGTCTGGAGATATGGGGTAATGCATATAAAACGAACACTCTTCCTATTTTCAAGTTACAAAAAAGAGCTATAAGAATTATAAACCAATCAAACTATATAGAACCAACTAACATTTTGTTTATTAATCTGAATACCCTGAAATTTTATGATTTAGTTGAATATAAAATGGCACAGATAATGTATAAAGCACAAAATAACTTGCTTTGCCCCAGTACTCAGAAGCTGTTCAAAGTCAGAGAGAGTCAATATGACTTAAGGGGAACAGATTTCTTTAAAAAAAACAAGATAAGGACAAATATAAAGCAGAGATGTGTTTCTGTTAGAGGAGTTAACCTGTGGAATAGTTATGACAGTGATTTTAAAAAGGTGTAGTTCATTTTCCTTGTTTAAAAATATGTTTTAAAATAGAGTATTAGAAAAATATATAAATCAAGAATGAAAAGAGCAAAAAAAAAAACCCCTCTTGATTCTTTTGCTTTGATGTAGTTACTTATCTAAGGTGGAAAGTTGTTTTTTTTTTCATGTTTGTTTGTTTGTTTGTTTGTTTGTTTGTTTGTTTGTTTGTTTGTTTGTTTTTGTTTTTGCTTTGTTTTATTATTTGCTTCGAGCCCTGTGTACAGGAGCTGCATGCAAAAAGATATTTTGTTAAAAGGGTTGGCGTAATAAGCAAATGCTTCAGCCAATACCTTTTGATTAGCCTTGTCTCATGCTTTCTTGCTTTGTGGTAGATTTTTGTTCTGTTTTCACTAAGATATTTGAATGCTAATCAATAAAAAAAAAAAATCAAAATCAAAACTGCAAGTGTCCAGAGTGAGGACAGACTGAGGGACCCACTGCTGCACATCATCTGTGAGGTTTTGCACCCCTGATGATCCACCAGGACAAACTCAGCAGTGTGTGAGGAAGAGGAGGAGGAAGAGCCAGCAGCAGCTGACAGATGGAGAGAATAGACAGACTGTTCCCTGTTTGTGAAGGACTGCTAGAAAGGTTTAAAATAACTAACTGTCTGTCCTGAATCAGTCTTATTAGGTAATGTTCAAATAAGTTTATCATTCCAGTGTTTTCAGTGTGGGAGAAAGTACTCAGGGCCTTAACGTTAAACACTATGAAATGCAGCAACAAGTTTAATGTTCAGAAACATAAAGTATGTATCAGCAGCAGAATGGAGCTAAAAATAAATGTTTGTTTCAGTTCTATGAAGCTTTGAGTATTTTGGATTAGTAGCACTGCTGTGTTTGTTGCATCATATTGCTGTAATTGTTTATATGCTTTATATATTCTGAGGTAAGTTGATCTATAGTGTTACATCATATTCTATAAGGATGTTGTGTTTGTTTACTTTCTGCCCAGTTTGACCCATTTAGCAGAAGACAGCCTATTTAAAGCTCTGATATCTATTCTGTATGACTTAAAGCAGTTATGACATGGTATGATTTTCTCACCCAATAAAGGAATATTTAATATATCAGTCTACTCTTCATTCTATCAGACACAGTTATCACAGCTCGTACATTTGCTTTTTACACATATATGTAAGTATTGAGCCAAATTTAGTAATGTCAACATACTGAAGAAACAACATTTGTCTCTTATATATAATACATCTATATATACACTGTCAAAGATACTTGAGTATCTTTGAGTGAAGATTTAAGGTGATAGGACATATGAATAGCTGCAACTTGGATCTTTACTGAAGCTCAGTATTTGACACAGAGTTCACTCACATGAATTTCACTCACATGTGCTGTACCAGTGTACCTGCACATGTGATGTGACAATAGAAGTGATTTGATTTGTGAGTTCAAACTCACTGCTGTAATAACTAATAATGATTAATATAATAACTATAATATTGGCCATCTCATATTTACACTGACTTTAGTCTCATGAACAACATTAACTATTTGTTATTTACTAGCTAATCTTAAATGACTGTTCAGTAAAGATATGAAGCCCAACAATCATGTTTTACAGTCCTGTGGTCTCAGCCTCAGATACTTATTAAATCACACAAAGCTCGTGTAGAAACAAACAAATGAACAAAATATGTTCTCCTTCATTTCTGTCAACCACAGGTTTCCAGCTATCATGGTTGCTAGGCAACCTGGGCAGCGCGACTGAGGCTAGACCGTCCCATTTCACAAGCCTCACACTTCCGGCCTTAGCGGTCTTTGAGTACGCGGCCCTTGAGGACCGTTGAGGCTGCGTACTTTAAAGCTGCAGACCCTGAATTGGGATACAGCCTCTGTCTCCAAATTTGCAAGATGGCAGCCTCCACAAGCGGGGTATTTTGGCTTCATTTTTGCACAATGGTAGGAGGCGGGGTCGCGTCGTCCATGTTTTCTACAGTCAATGGCTGTGTCCCAATTCAGGGGCTGTGTCCCAATTCAGGGTCTGCACGCATGAACTACGCATTTTAAGTGCGATTACGTCACCGCCACGCGACGACGGCTGTCCCAATTCGAAGTGTACTTCAAATGCATACTCCAAATGCGCTGTCGATTTCCCCAAATATCAAGCGTGGTCCGGTGCACGCTTCCCATATATCCCACAATTGATAGCACGGCGGTGGGTGTGGATAATTTTGCCGCAAAATACGGCAGAAGGGAGCCCCCGAAGAGTGAACTGTCAAAAGTAAGTATTGAATATGATGTCACCTATTTATGTGCGAATGTTTAATAACGAAGAACATTAAAACATTGCTGTTGGCCACATATCAGCAAAGTTATGTGACATTAGTGATGTTTGTAACTTGTTTAACTTGGGTTTAAAGCCTCTACACACACACACACACACACACACACACACATATATATATATATATATATATATATATATATATATATAGATATATAGATAGATAGATAGATAGATAGATACATATCATATCATAATAATCTGACAATACTATGATATTGGCCATATTATATTTACATTACCACAGTGAGATGGCTTTAGTGAACATGAACAACAAGAGCTAATTGTTATTTACTAACTACTCTTGAAATGACTGTTCAGTACAGAAATGAAGCCCAACTATCATGTTTTCCAGTCCTGTGGTCTCAGCCTCAGATACTCAACTAATCAAAGTGATGTCATGACAAAAATGAATGACCAACAAAACATTTTTTCTCCTTCATTTCTGTCACACAAAGCTGTATGAGACGTTTCTCGCGGTTAGTATCATGGTTCCTAGGCAACCTGAACAGCGCTACGAAGGCTAGACCGTCCCATTTCACAAGCCTCTCACTTCCGCACTACGTAGTACGCGTAGTGCGCGTACTTCAAGCGTGCAGACCCTGAATTGGGACACAGCCATACGCGTTTGAAGTACACTTCGAATTGGGACAGCCGTCGTCGCGTGGCGGTGACGTAATCGCACTCAAAATGCGTACTTCAAGCGTGCGGTCTCTTAATTGGGACACAGCCGATATTTACTGATTTCGAAATCCAATACTTGTTTCTTTCAGACTCGTGAACCATGAACAGATGCCTCTAAGATTTGTAATGAGTAGTTATTTAGTTACTGCTTACTCTGCCTAACTCCTTGGTTCAGAAACACCTGCTGTCAAAAGGGAAATTGCATAGTGCCCTCTGGCGGTCAAAGTATCAAAAATCGACTCTCATAACATGGTTGAAGGGTATGGAAGCCACTAAAAAAAAAGGATCCATAACTCAAAATTTCGAGTTATTTCCTCAAAATTCCGAGTTATTTTCTCGAAATTTCGAGCACACCATCCGCTCCGAGCTCCCTGACCTGCACTCAATCTACAGCAGGCGGTGCTGGACCAAGGCCAGGAAGATCGTGAAGGACCTCAGCCATCCCAACAACGGACTGTTCTGTCTGTTGAGGTCTGGAAAGCGATTCCGCTCCCTGAAGACCAACACAGAGAGACTGAGGAGGAGCTTCTTCCCGCAGGCGATACGGTCTCTCAATCACACCACCACACAGTACTGACCCACACATATAGTTCTTACACACAGGGGACATTCTGGACATTGTTTTCACTTCATCACTTAAATCACTTTAAGCATATTTGCACTGCACAAGACATAATGTGGATTGCACAACACTGGACATTATATTCTTCATTTCCAGTTAATACTTGTACAGCTGCTGTTATTGTGTATATATATATTTATATTTCTTCATACATTCTTATATAGTTCTATACTGTGTATTGTGTATTTTGTTGTAGTTATTTTATTTTTTTAACTTTAATTTATATATTTTATCTTATTCTTTCCCAGTTAAATTTACCTTTCATTCTAATTTGTGTTGTACAGTTATTTCATTTTTAACTTTAATTTTTATATTTTATTTTATTCCTTCCTAGTTAAATTTACCCTTTTTAATTTTCATATTTATTTCCTATCTTATTCATAGCCTTTTCTTTTTTTCTTTAGGTCACGAGCAGTTGTCTAAGCATTTCACTGCATATCATACTGTGTATGACTGTGTACGTGACAAATAAAATTTGAATTTGATTTAATTTGAATTTGAAATTCTTGGTCCCAGCTTTTACCACAAGAGGGCAGCGGTGGTGTTTTTTGTACACAAGACGTCCCACAGGCTGCACAACAGAGTGCAAATGAGGCCAAGGGAAGTATCACATCAGATAATCTCAGAGTATGTGTTGTTATAAGTGGACACTACTAAACTTTGTTTAGTGACAACAAAATGCCATGCGAAATTATGCCAACTACGTGAGAACCAAAGGAAAAAAACAGATTACATGAGCCCAAACAACTTTTTCCTTTTCTTTCTGTCATGAGAAGCTAAAATACATGTGCATCTTAGCAAATACCAGCATAGTCAAGCCTGGTGTGGTTGTTGGATGGAAATACATTGTGTTCGTGACTCCAAAAACACACATCAACAATGATTAATAATAATATTTGTATGAGATTGTTTTCTTCATTCTAGCAAGTGAAGTTGTTCATAAAGATTATTAAACACCATTAATTGCAGTTTTAGTCCCTACCTGTCCATCAGTCTTTGTTTAGTGTTACCAACAGTAAAATTCACTCAACTTTTTGCATATATTTAAAACAGACTGAAATGGCTTTTTAAAACATTTAAGAATAATCACACAATTCCCGTGGAAAAGTGGGTAAATGTGTAAAACACCATGTCCCATGCATTATATGTTGTTGTGACGATTATTACGACTCCAGAAACAATGCACACTTTAAAATGTTGTCAGGGTTCCTGGGTCGGTGACCCAGTGTTTTCAGTTCACACTCACTGTTTATCTACTGCCTGTTCCACTTCCTGTTTTATTGTGTTAGCCTTGGTCTGTGTGTATTATGTTCAATCCTCTTCCCATTATCATTAGTTCATTATGTTCAGCTGTGTACTCACCGGTCCCTCATTATCATCATTATCACCAGTCTGTGTATTTAAGCCCTCTGTTCTACCCATTCAGTGTCGGGTCATTGATGATGTTGTTTCTGTCGTGTGTTCCGTCCAGTCAGTCAGTTAGCCAGCCAGTCTACCAGTCCGCTAAGTCCAGCCAGCCAGCCATCCATCCTATCATCTGTTGTCTACATATTCAATAAACCTCGTTCTGCACCACGAGTCCTGCATGTGGGTCATCCCTTCCTCGCCTCCGCACATGAGCCCTGACAAATGTAACTTCCTCCTTTTTTTGTGACCAAAACTGAGCAAAACCACACCTATCTAAATTGACAATAATGTAATACTTAACAAATCTGACAGATTGTTTATGTTTAAACTTGATTTTTTTCAGCAGACTAGGCTCCCTCCAGGCAGCATATGCATTCAATTTATAAAACTAAGGAATGCACCATTTATTTATTTTTTTCTTTCTTTCTTTCTTTCTTTCTTTCTTTCTTTCTTTCTTTCTTTCTTTCTTTCTTTCTTTCTTTCTTTCTTTCTTTCTTTCTTTCTTTCTTTCTTTCTTTCTTTCTTTCTTTCGCTCATCACAGTGTATGACAACCTGTTAGCCAAGAAATAATTCTGTAAATAACTCCCATTAAAGCACATCATTTGTTTTTGTTTTTTTGTCGTACATATACATTTGTTGCCTTCTGGCTTTGTGTTTTTAGTCTAAATGCTAGCTAAAGCACACTGGCCAAAGGCCACAGCTTCTATCTATCTATCTATCTATCTATCTATCTATCTATCTATCTATCTATCTATCTATCTATCTATCTATCTATATATATATATATATATATATATATATAAGTGCTATTAGTGGTACTACATAAAATATGTGGAGGTGAACTGCAGATCTGTCTGGTAGAAGGGGTGACAGTGGCAATAAGACACAAAGGGCATTGAGGGTGGGGGGAGGGAGGTGTCACCTCCCGTGCACATGATCGCTGGCTACGCCCGTGAGACTCGGCATATCATAAAAGATGTGAGAGGGAATGATGAGGGGAGCACAAAGACAGAAGGGAAGCGAAAGGACAGGGAAGGAGGAGATCTGCCTAAACTCCGCCTCCGGTCTCGGATCCTCTCGCATTCCTTCTTCACAGCCCCTCACGCTGGAGATAGAGAAAGAAAGGGAAGGAGAAACAAGAAGGCCACGAAGAAAAAGAGGGGGAGCAGTGAAACGACCATGGCAATATCCAAAACGTCTCAGCTTGAGATAGAGTCCGATCCCAGCGCACTTTCACCACCGTCGACCCCGGCTCGGAGCATGCAGTCGCACAATAGACAGAGTCCTGATGAATGAGGAGCTTTACCTGGGCCGTGGACAAAATGAGGGTCATCTTCATCCAAAACGCCGGTTTCGTCGCAGCTTTCTCGCCTTTCTCGTGATGTTGGCAGTGTTTGGGACGACAGATGATGTGAACGAGCCAGAGCTAACCACAGCCAGATCATGCGAGTAAATTGAGGAGTAAGGGGATCGTAGCAATTTATTTAGGCTGTCTTATTTTATTTTATTTTATTTTATTTTATTTTAATGGGATAGAGAGCTTGCACATATTTATAGCCAGTATAGCATCTCTGAATCGAAAGTGTGCTGAGCTTCCGGCATGCAGCCTGCTGTCGAAATCTGAATAATACACTATATTTTTTAACTATATTGGCACTAGAATGTATTTTTAACCAATGATAGAGTATGTACCAGGTTATTAAGGTCCGATCCTTTTAGACTTCCGCGCTCATGTAGTAATCCTTTAGTATATAGCAATTATTAATATGAATAGGTAGAAGGAGAGATCTCTGGCCACTATGATCAAAGCCTATTGATCAACTGAGACAATCTGGAAATGTCAGTTTCCACGTGTGATAACATGACTGGCGTCGTTCCTTGTAATTTATTTATTTATTATTACTATTATTAGGCCTATAAGTATTATATTATCGATTTATTTTTTAGGTAGGTAGTGATATATTTAACAGTGGGAAGGCTGTTTTAAACCCTTCCTTATAGTGAGATGGAAACCGCTTATTTATCGTCGCACCGGGGGGGCACCCGTCCCGAGGCCCAGAAGGGCCAAAGCTCGGCGGGTGAGCCCTCCGCTGCACCACCACCTTCAACTCCACCTGCCGGCAGCTCACCTGAGGAGACCCCGACGAGTGGTGATGGACGGAGAAACTCGGGCGTGAAGAAACACCATCACAAGCACAACCTGAAGCATCGCTACGAGCTGCTGGAGACGCTGGGAAGAGGCACCTATGGCAAAGTCAAGAAGGCCATTGAGCGGCACTCTGGCAGAGAGGTGAGCCATTTACACAAGCAGCTGCAAACATCTGTCACGATGCTTTTAGTAAACCCAGACGCTTGTAATTCACAATACTTCTGTAACGCCCTTTAGCAGCCACTACAAACAGCACTGGTCCCAAATTAAGTGGTTTGTTGCTCCCAGACGCGTGTGCACGACCTACCCCCGCTGGGAATTCCCCCACCATGCTCCAAAAAGGCCAGTGGGGCCAGGGAGTTACGCTGCACACATGCAGGGCCTCACGACCGGATGCCGGAGTGCAATTCCGGCTACTGACAGACTTATGGGGACTTGTCTGACCCTCACAAGCTTCACAAAAGTTCCCCAGAAGTGTCCTGCGTCCACGCTCATTCATAATTTGTAAAGTTTTTAAGACATGCATTGCAAAGTTCAGATCAACCCCAAATTCACTCTTATGCGAATGACCAGCATTTGACATAGTCTCAGTCTTTAAAGTAGTAGGTTACTTGTACTGTTTCATCACTCTGCACAGTGCCGTACAGTTTTTCCCTTCCCGTTTTGTTTCTATTTTTAAAGTGCCAAGTTTTTTTTTCCCTGCATGGCTCAGTCTGGCACTTTGCGTTTCTTTTATTTGAAAGTGATGAACTGTATATTTGTGGCAGTAAACCCACCATCCGCTGTGATGTCCTTGCAGACCGGCAGATCTCTACCAACTATTTCCACATGTGGCAAAATATGACCCCAGTGCCCATTCTGGCAGGGCATGAGGAAATTTCCACTGAAACTTAGTACAGGCCAACAATGTCCCCCAGCGGATTCATAGCTCCTGGCAAATGCATGTTTAATAGGGGAAGGGGGGCAGCAAACCCCCTGGTACGACATTCCTGTTTGACCTGTCCCACTTGCCAGCTTCTCCTTTCTTCCGTTTGTTTTTCGGCATTATTGCCATGGTAGCAAGTGTAATATGAATTAATGTAATTTCACTAGCATCATAAAACTGTACAATTGTACTAACTGGACAGGTCAAAGTGTATTGCATGATTGTTGGCTTTGGATATCTTGGAAATCTTTTGTTAAATAATTGACAATGTTTGTCAAATAGTTGGCAAGTTTATTATATTTTTGTTACTAAGCCATAAAGCACTACTTGCCAGTCACTAAATATATAAATAAACCCAACATACTTATGTGTAAGTCAAAAAACTATAGCCCAGTGGCTCCAG
The DNA here is from genome assembly GCF_057382275.1 of Copadichromis virginalis. Taxonomy (NCBI): domain Eukaryota; kingdom Metazoa; phylum Chordata; class Actinopteri; order Cichliformes; family Cichlidae; genus Copadichromis; species Copadichromis virginalis. The sequence goes on from NC_140624.1 coordinate 18,714,059, forward strand.
TTCTCCTATTATCTACAGCACTGAGCTGAGCTTAGCATTAAAACTTAAAATAGAGAACTATTAATATGGGACCCAAGTCTGTGCACATAGAGTACTCACCATCTCGCAGCTTATGCATATGGCACTACGCTGCTAGAGTTTACTTGACCTCTGATCCAGAGGGAGTCCCTTGTGTCCATTTGGCATGTAAACCAGTGTGGTGAGAACGTTTTTTAATCATCTCAGCTGCCCTGAACCTTTTCCTGGCTTGTTCCACAGACCCAGTGAGAAGAACAAAGTGGAGAGATAAACTGATGAAGCTCTCTGTGTGTGCATGCACACACATGGGAATAACGAACGACAGATTAGATGCAAGCATATTCAGCATGTCAGTGAAAGTAGAGCTGGTTTCACCTGGAAGCCCGTTTGTTGTACAATTTGCACGCTCAGTAAAAAACACAAACACCTAACATTAAGTGAAGTGCAGCAGATCACAGAGAACTTGGTGTGGCTTTGTGGGATGTGCACAACCCGTGTTTCTGTGCATGTGTGTGAAAGGTAAAAGGAGACCTGTGGCTATGTTTCAAATAGCTGCATTAAGTATTACATGCCATCTAGAGAGGACTATAGTGAAAAGGTTATGGTGACAGTCAGGCCTATAATGGACACTGACACATGAAAGGCCATCCACAGCAGGAAATTAGATTTAGAAGGTAATGTTAATATCCTGTATGGAGGATCCATCACAGACAGGGGCTGGGGAGTTAGCACAGAGATACAGGGAAGCTCACCACCATAACAAGAGAGAAACCGGCTCAGTTAAAAGGGGTAAAGAGTCATATTAATATGTGCTTAAAGCACCAGATTACATCATTCCCCAACAATGGACTCAATAGGGAGGTACGCAAGAGGGAAAAACATTGGCATTCCTCTGTTATTTTCTATGTTGTACAGCTGATGAGGCATTATGATTCCTGGCTCTGTTTGAGAATACACTTCTCTGGAAAAGTGACGGGCCTCTTTCTCCCACTCACTCTCCCTCTCTCTGCGTCCTCCTAAGTCTGACTCAGACACACAGTCAATACGACAGATGATCATGATCTTTAGACAATGCAGGGACGAGTGAGTTTGTGATGAATACTTCATCTATTTTAATGGCCTGAGAAAGCCCAGAACGATGTCAGGCTCCGCTGAAGCGAAACATGGACTTTCACTTCAAACGAGCTCTTTTGAGAACAAAGTCTGGACGACGGGAGGGGCAGACGAGGCCGCCCCATACCTGGCAGGGACCGACGTGGGCAGCAGTGCAGCGCCCGTTTACTGTGAGTGACAGTAATAGGGGGGTCCACTTAAGAACAAGCGTAGCTGCGTCAGCCAGCTCCGCCAGCTGGCAAGTAGCTGATCTGCGGTCCTGTGTAATGATCCGCATCAAGGTCAGGGCAAAGCAACATGAGGAGATACACAAAAGATATCTGGCTTTCTAGCCCAATATTGGGGAACTGTCTCATTCACTGATTTATCATGCAGTGTAGAATTAACTTCTCTACACATTTTACTTGTCTTTGTGTGTAACTTTTGTAGGCAATTTCTTAGTTCATTCCCTAATTTAAAAAAAATCAGGTATTTTTTGCATGCATGCATGCATCCATCCCACAACAACTGAAAAAGGCAAGCTGCATTCAGCTTTGCAAAGTCAAGTGTCAGTCACGTTTTGGGGATCAGTGATAAAATCCTGATGATTTTGATGAGGTAAAGGAAAACATCAGTGTTAAGACACAAACAACTTTTCCCAATTATGAACACAGCATGTGAACCCCCTGGACCCTGGCTTGTTTATTATGGTATCATTTCTTTAAATTCTATGTAATCAAGGCATGCTCTGGAAGGCAGCTATTCCGGTTTGGGGTTATTTTTATTGATGTACACGGTAATTAGCTTGGCACTCGCTACTGCCTGTGGTTTTTCGCTGAATGGAATAAAGCTGGGCTCCACAGAATACTGCAGTTTAGTCAGGAGGACAAAAGTTTAAACTAACATAATTCAGAGTGAAAAGATGCTTTACAGACCTGATCAAAGAACAACTCGGGGCTCAATCCAGATTGTTTAGGCTACAAGAATGATGTGCTAGACCGTGGGCTCTCCACTGGTTTATTTGAAGAAGGATGCTAACCTCTCATTTATGGAGTACATAGGTTAGTGGTTTGAATGCATCCTGTTGCGGCTGACTCTTAACTGAATTGGCTTTGCCATGACACTGAAGAATCATCAAATCAAGTGTCATTGTTGACTGTTAAGCTCCTTTTAACGGGCCCATTTGGCACGGCAAGGAGTGAATCACTTCCTCATCCCCTGCCCGTTCTCCTGATACCTCCATAAAACTCTCAGCAGGCCATCTTTTCAGGCTTTTTCGAATACGGGCCATTAGCTGTGTTTAATCAGAATAACTAAACATACAAGGCGGGGGTAGTGGTTAGGGTCTTCTCGGGGACTTTTGACAAGGGAGGAAATTTGCTTTGTAAGTTAATACTGACCGATTGATGGAGGATCACTCTAACCTTCAGCTCTCTCTTTCCTCTTCTTAAAATCGGTGAACACTTAACACCTTTCTCACTTTTTAGGGATACATGGTGCAGACTTTATAGGCTTTTCTACCCCGCGCCTGCTGTACGTGGTTGGGATTTCGAAAGAAATTTCTCCACAGTTGTTGGAGTGGCAGTTAGTGCAGACATCCATGCACCAATTTGGATGAACGGCAGTACTTTAGAGGCTATTTGCCTAACCATTACCTTATTGCCAAATTCCTGCAAACCTAATGGCATTTCCATCAGCCTAAGCTGCACTGTGTGTTGTGCTAATGCACAGATGTTAGCTTGCTAACACAGCAAAGCAGAATAGTGACCATGACTGCTTAAATTAAACCTTATAATTATATCAGCATAGTTTTATTAGCATGAAGACTTTAGCATTTCACACAAAGCGCTACTATGTGCTAGTATGGCTGCAGAGTCCCAGACTGGCTCCGAAAACGCTCCCTGTTTCCAAGATAGCGCGCCGTATTGAGTGAACTATTGAGTGACCATTATATACTGATGAGGGAATGACTGAGTCAGGGGAGTGATTTTGGACACAGGCGATTAGTTAACAACAGCTGCTCCCAGAGAAGTCTTTACTATGGAAACTGCCATGTTGCACTGTGTGAATCTGTCCTCTGATGCTTCTGTAATCATGATGATTGAATATCAAAACAGGCCACAATGTTGGTACTTGTGTTTCAGTTTGCAATAGTTTGACCTCAGCAAGGCTTCGTAAGGTCAAAGGTTATTAAAAGTCTCTGTAGGTGGACAGGGGAGGTTTGTTTTTCTTTGATAATGAAATCAAGCATTGTGTGCAGACTGACATCTCATGACGTGCACCATGTACTGTGGATGAAGTGTACAATTTAAAGTTCACTGATAACAAATCGCATGTGACAGATAAATCTGTTGCAGCTTAATCTCATTTCAGTGACTTTCTGCAGTCACGTCTCTTCCCAGATTAAATCAGCCTATTTTTCAAATCAATTTTCTTGGAAAAAAAGACAAATCTGCTTTTACTTTAAACTGTTAAATGTGACACATTCAAGATACTGTATATCTAAGCGGGGGATTTTTGTTTGCTTGTTTGTTTGTTTGTTTTTTGCTTTTTTTCCTTTGCTGCTGAAGTCACATGAGTGAAAAGTGTTTGTCCTCTCTTTCCAGGTGGCTATCAAGTCCATTCGGAAGGAGAAGATTAAGGATGAGCAGGACATGGTACACATTCGCCGAGAGATTGAGATCATGTCGTCCCTCCGCCACCCCCACATCATCTCTATATATGAAGGTGAGGGTCTTTGAATGTCTACTTGTGACAAATCATGGACACTTATTTAATTTGAACATGCAAACAAAATCACACATGTCCAGAATTCTTCCCTCCATCAGCTCATTTAGCACTCGTGACCGAGCTGTAGGACTGTCATGTTATGACATGCAGATGTCATAATAAGTCCTGGACTACAGCTCTGGGATGTTATTAATCTTCTTCCCGTCTGGCTGCCTGGTCTAGTAAAAGTCTGGATGACTTTGACAATTTGCATCTGGATTCTTCTCTTTGTGTGTGTGTGTGTGTGTGTGTGTGTGTGTGTGTGTGTGTGTATTGCATTCACATTTGTGAAAGTTTGTGTTTATAAGAGGGGTGATATTCTAAGGGATTGCCTCTCCCACATCTAAGAGGTCACATCCCCTTGTCTTCTCTGGTCTTGATCTCAGGGCCAGACATCTGCTGATACTTAGAGACAACAGCAGCTGGGAACCAGACTATACTCGTGCATGTGTGTGTGTCTGCACATATGTGTCTGTATAAATCCCAGTATATTTATCTCAGTGTATGAACCTTTGTGTGTGTAGCTCAGGAGACTCTGGATTGGCCTCAGTCACCCGGGCTTGCTCCCCGTCTGACTCCAATCCAGTGCTATGCAGCAGGAGGAAAGACCATAAGCCTTCCCTTGGAGCAATATCAACATATGTCTACCCCAGGAAGCAGTTCACTAAATATCAAAGACTTCAAGTCAGACATTGACAACATATTTATTGTTTTGGGCCTCCTTTTTTTGATGAGTCCTCATGAATGACCTTTACATCACCGGAAGAAAACATTAGATTAGAATTGATGGCGACTCTAAAGGTTGAACAGTTCCCATTGATTTTTTTCAACATAGTGCTTGCAATTAATCATCTGATAATATGTAGTATGGGTCTGTTTTCCGTCTCCTACATTCACAACGCACTGCAGTGTGTTTTTTTGTTTGTTTGTTTTTTTGTCATGTGATTTGTGACTCGTGACTATTGTGTCAACATAGCAACAGTTTCAATGCCATTTTCAGGTTAGCTGCCCTGGCATAGCGGCTGCAGGCTGTGTGGTACTTCCCTAACTGGCTTAGCCACTGTCCTTTGTTCAGTTTCAAAGTCCTTAGGTCATTATCAGCAATGTGTATATGTAACAAACATAACTATTTGTCATGGGAACGTGCCAGTAGTCGGTCAGAGGGCTGAATTACCGATGAATTTTATGTGTTTTGCAAGAGAATGATTAAAGAACAGCCAGCTTTATAAACTCAGGCGAGCCTGCATGGTGTTTCTATGTGTGCTGCCTTCCTTTAAAAGCAGTCAATTCTACCAACAAACCTAACCAGACTCATTGCTCTCGCTCTTTGGTGTTTCTCCTCAAACCCAGCGTTTACTGTTGTGGCCTGGCCTCCGCCCAGCCTTGCTTTAGAGATGTATAGGAGGCCTAAAGATTTGTGTATCCGGCAACACCCTCTTCAACAGCCCCTGCTAACTGCCTTGTGTGAAGCAAAGCTGAACCAGATGTGTGCGTGAAGATTGATTTTTACCACTCCCTCACATTCTGCATCCATCAGCATGCTGCGTGGGGACATTTAAAGTTTTTTTTTTTTTTTTTTTTTTTTGCTCTTTGCTCCTCAGGCGAAGCTATGCAGTGCCCTCCTTTTAAGAGAAATAGTCAACCCTACAAAATGCTCAAGCAGCATGAACTGATTCAGCCAGGGGGGGAAAAAAACCCAAACCCTTCAGCGTGAGGGGAATCTTTAGAAATTTACCTTCTTACAACAAAATAAAAAATGATCACTCTTCTTGTGTCCCCACAGAAAATACAAAGCTAAAGCTAAGATCTTGCCAATTCTGTTACCTTGGCAGGAGTTCACTTTCTCAGTGCTGCTTCCAGATTTTGTGCTAAGCTAAGCTAAGTCGCTGACTATATTTGCAATGGTGTTAAATTTGTCAGCTAAATCTAGGCAAAAATCAGCCTATATCTCCAAATATCTTAAGTAAACATGATAAACAAAGGGAAAAATACCCTACAGATTAATTAAAATGTGCTTGTTTATGGCCTACTTTAGAATTATCCCTCCACTCCTCTGTGTGACTCTTTGGCCCTTGTGCAAGTTTTCAACAACAGTCTATCATCAGTGCAGACACTAGGACAATAGGCGCTAATTAGTCAGATGTGAGGGCATGACCTGTGAACAAAGCCCAGTGAGTGACAGCGAGGCTTTAGTGGTGGCTGGCGTGCCCAGTGGGCTGTAACAAACCCGAGTTATGTAAGCCAGGTAATTACCTCACCGCAAGTGCTCAAAGGTAAATGGGAGTGCAAGCTGAGAATTGGCTCCCCCAGCCTAACCCCATCAAGGTTCGCCGTGAATGTCACCCCAGGTCACTCCTCTGTCCACCAATCAGAGAGCTGAGTCTGCTTTTGCCCTCCCAAGTGCTTGGCTTACATCCCGTCTGTTATTTCCCGAGCTGCCAGACAGTCACAATCAGGGAGCATTACCATCACTCAGCAACTGTGTGTTTTTGTAGAGGATTATATCTTTAAAAGAACCCCAGGAGAGGAGGGGTGGGGTGCTGAGGAAAGTAGTGTGACAGACTGTGAAGGTGCTCACTCAAGAGTACAGAAAGCGGAGGCCCCCACCTCAGTGACCCTGCTGTGTGGGAAAATCAACACGGACAATATGTAGCAACATGGCTGACTGTGTTTTTCTAGCCTTTTTTCCCCTCTCTCTTCTTCTCCTCTCTCTCCCTAACCGCTGTCATACTCTTCATGCCAAGAAGCATGTTGCCAAACTGAAATTATATAGCGGATGGCTAAAAACTGACACACAATGATATGTCTGGTGAGCTGTATTTCAATGGCGATAAAAATGAAACAGCATTCCTCTAAAAATCAGCACACGTGTCACCAGGTTTATTCATTTTGCTTCGGTCGTAATAAAAGTTCAAGGTCCAAAAGAGAAAAAGCCTGCTTTGTAAGAGTAGGTACAGAAGATAGAAGAATATAGGTTGGTTGTTAGAAATATCGGACTGTGTTGTGAAAAGTGGCAACATGATGCAAAGCTCAAGCTGTAGCAGAACCTCCACCTGAGCCTGTGAAGGTAACTCTTTCTCCTTTTCTTTTTTTTTTTTGTGGTCTGTTTTCACTGCTCTCCACTTGCTCTGCTCTCTGAGCAAGGCCTGATTGAGTTAACAGCCCCTCCCTGCTGTAGTGTTGTGAAGGAGCCAGGCACATGAGGTGGGGTCTGGGTGATGTAACCCTGGGAGAAATGTAGAGATGTAATGTGTTGCTTTGGAATTTGGATTCCCAATTCCCTCCAAAAAAAACAAAGGGCGGAGTAAACGTTTTTTTTTCCTGCTTTTTTACTTAATAATGCTCATTAATATTTTTATTAAGAAGGCAAAATGAACCTGGGCAGACTTAAGAAGCTGTCCTCCCATACCTCTATGTTTTTGGAAAGTCGGTAATAATGTGTTGCTATTTTCTTATCATTTCTCAGTGTTTGAGAACAAGGACAAGATCGTGATTGTGATGGAGTATGCCAGCAAGGGCGAGCTGTATGACTACATTAGCGAGCGTCGGCGCCTGAGCGAGCGGGAGACGCGGCGCTTCTTCAGACAGATAGTCTCCGCCGTGCACCACTGTCACAAGGTGAGAAAACTCATCCGTGCCTTCAGCTTGTGCACGCTGTGCTCTGTGTCTCTTACACACATAAAGACTTTAAGTCCTTAATTTATCCTTCACCATTCCCCTCACACATTCAGACGCATAGCTAGTATAATCTGCCAGCCCTGCACGGTGTGCTGTTCTTGGCGCACTGGTTGTAGAGAGTCATCTGTTTCTGAGTGAAGATAGAATGCAGGCCAGTTTAATTCAGGCTTACCCTCCCATTACAGAGCAGGGCAACAAACAGGCCCTGTCTTTAAATCTGTGCTCAAATCTTGCCGCACACACACGGACTGATGTCCTGAGCTACCCCCAGAGTCATTCTCCAGAGATTAAGTTTGGTTCACACCCACATCCACACCTCACTTACTCTGCTTAAAACCCAAAGATCCCATTGGCTCCCCACTTGTCACACTTTTCCCAGCTGTAGATAGGGATGATGTCATAGTCTTCAGCTAGGGGACTCCCAGACTAATCTCTATAAATGCTCCCCTTTTCTTTTTAAAAAAAAAGAATTTGCTTTCATTATCAGACTCTAAGTCATGGCCGCGGCGCTAAACAGGACGTCCTGGCCTGAATGTCAATTGTCCATTACCTGTATATCTTCCCCAAAACGCCAGCCTTTGCCCCCAGAGGCTAAGTTATCAGATGATAGACGATTGGTTCACAGATTGGTCCCAGACAGCCATGAATGATGAGTCATTACCACCAAGCGCAACCCCTTGCTGGGTGGGGTGGTGTGAGTCACAGGCACAACAAGCAACCAACCACTTCTTCCTTGTGTTCACCAATCAGAGTCATGTGAAAATGAGCACCGTGTTAGACAGTCACCGACAGGAGATGCAATGCTGAGCTGCGCAAACAGGCGGGGGGTGACGGATGAAGTCACTCCTCTGCATCTGAGCTGGGTTCTGTCTGTCTGCGTACCACATGTTAATTCCTGGATTTTTTTTCCCCAACCCGTGCATTAACAGCATAGTCGCTGTTTTATCCCATGATGCTCTGAGAACATAATTCATACTGGGAGATAATTACAGGCTCATGTTTATGTCACACATTTGAGCTGATTTAAAAGAAAGTCCCAGCAGATGTCAGCTTGAAGATCTTCGAGGGGACAGGACCAATTAAAGAGTACTAAGCCAACAGGCTGTCTTGATTTCCTCAAGCTATCTTTGTCAAAGTAAATCACACATACATACAAATGCAATGGACTGTTTATTGCTTGGAACCCTCTTTAATGAAAAATGAGCTGATGCATGCATCAATCTTTTTCTTTTTTCTCACTGCAGAATGGAGTAGTGCACAGGGATCTGAAACTGGAAAATGTGCTACTGGATGAAAACTGTAATATTAAGGTAACCTTGCCTCTTGTGATGGTCTGGGATGTGTTGGCAGCCAAAGCCTTGTCTCAAATGATCTTTGCGTGAGGGAAAAGAAATAATATGACCTGAAATTCTAACTTGGCCTTGTGTTCACAGATTGCTGATTTTGGGCTGTCCAACCTCTACCATAAAGACAAGCTACTGCAAACCTTCTGCGGTAGCCCCCTATATGCTTCACCGGAGATCGTCAATGGGAGACCATACCGTGGCCCGGAGGTGAGTCTCAGCGGAAATAGAAATTTAATCATTTATTGCCCTCCCTGAAAATTCATTTTGGGATGAACCGCTAGTGATTACAATCATCATGTAGTCAATATACAAACTGGTGGGTAGACTTTCTTCTCAGGCCCTTTGATGGGATTAGTCCATAGTCCAAGGGAGGTCTCTCTCTTTTGGGTCAGCATCCCTCCCCTGTCCTCCCTTTCCTACAATATTCAGGGGTCTTTGAAGTGAGGAACCAGGGGATCGTTTTTCTCACTCTGTCTTCAGATTAACTGGATTGGAATGAGCTCCCCAGCCTCAAAGCGCAAGCGCTGTCTAAACAAATACTTTTGGTGAAAGAAACAGTGAAAATGTCTCCCCAAAACCACTCATTCTGCAAGTGCAGAGTCACTCCGAAGGGCGTTGTCACTACAATTACATCAGATGGATAAAACAAAGCAACAAGGAGGAGGGGGGGGATGTTGAATTTTTAGATTTCGTAGTCAAACCGTTCAATTTAGTGCGATTCACTGTAATTTACTCAAGAGTGCTAAAAACAAAATTATAGAACCACAGCTGGGATGAGGCCACAAATTACAGCGAGCAAAGACAACAAAAATAGAGCATGACAATAGTGAGTGGCCTGTCGCATACTCAGGAATGGACCGACGATGACACAAAGAGTGAAACATTCACGATGCTGGTCATTGATTACGTCTCAAAACTTTAGCTGCCCTCATTAAAATCACAGCCCACTGTATCTGCCCCCAACTACAGTCTGTACACTTATTCTGTGCCATGCTCTTTGTTTCTCTCTCTCTCTCAGTCACACAAACACACACACACACGTCAACTGCATGTCTTTAGCGACTGTCAGGAGCTCAGCATATCACAGTTGCTATCTCTGCTGGTCTCATTACCCTCTTCCGCTCCCACCACTCTGCACCTCCTCAAAACACCAAGTGTTATGTAACATTTTTGAAAGCCACATTATATTGTGAGAGAGTGTAATGTGTCTGTGCACAAACAAGTCATGGCCCACCAAAATACCTGCCGTTGTCATTATGTCTTTGAGAGGCCTGCTGGAGAAACAACATCATATCATATTGCTTATTGGTGTGTAGAGTAACTCAAAGCCCAGTCTACTCAGCTCATTTCACAGCATCCATTTTTTTAATGCCATGAATCACTAATCACTATTTCCTCCAGGTGGACAGCTGGGCCCTTGGGGTGCTGCTGTATACCCTGGTCTATGGAACTATGCCGTTTGATGGGGGAGACCACAAGAACCTCATTCGCCAGATTAGCAACGGCGAGTACAAAGAGCCCACTCAGTCCTCAGGTACTGCTGGAACTTTTGGCTCAGCTTGCATTCCTTTTGGTTTGGGTCATGTTAGGAAACACACCTGATTTCAGTGCGCTGTGTAAAACAATAGCATAAACTGTAATTGGCAAATCTAATTCAGCTGTGCTGCAGATAGAAACCACGAGGACTCTTTTTCTCATAAATTCCAGAAGAATATGAAAGCCTTTAAGATGTTTGTTCATACGCTGTTTGGGGAAGCATGGATCAGAGCGCTCTGATGCAAATTGCATTACACATGATAAACAGTGACGCTTTTATCCAGACAGCATAAAGAAGCACATCTTAGCTGAGCAACAAGACATTATACTTCTTATTCATTTGCTGGTAACATGATTTTTGAATAAACTACAATGGAAACAAAATATAACTTTTTGTGCTAAAAAGAGCAACTTTTTGTGGAAAAAAAATACTCTTGAAAAATACTCAGTGATTCATGTTTTTGGTATAGGTGTAACAGTCTTTGAAATGAAAAAGCAATAGCATATGATTTTAGTATTTGTATGTCAAATAATGTGCAGCGTGAAGCACTCAACAGATCTCTGTTTACTCCCAGATGCCCGTGGACTGATCCGCTGGATGCTGATGGTGAATCCTGAGCGTCGAGCTACAGTGGAGGACATTGCCAATCACTGGTGGGTGAACTGGGGCTGGAAGAACAGCGTGTGTGACTGCGAGACCCAACGCGACCACGGAGGCTCGCCCATGCTGGCCCGTTTCATCGACTGGCAGAACCGCACTGAGCCACGTGGTTCTGGAGCCAAAGCTGCGGCCATGCCCCAGCTGCTGCGCCAGAGGCCCAAGAAGTCCAAGAAGGAGAATGTTGAGGCAGGACAGACGCACAGTGGAGGCGAGGACAAGCCAGGTCTAAAGAGACCCAAAGGCATCCTGAAGACCAGGGTTACCGAAGAGCACCAATCTGTAAGTCCTGAAGAGGTGGAGCTGGGTCAGGTAGCGCTGCCTCAGCAAGCTGAAGGTGGAGAGGAGGCGTCCAGCCCAGACCGAGAGGAAGAGGAGCCGACGCTGGGAGGAGTCTCCCCAGCCAAGATCGTGCCGTCTCTGCCCAAAAAAGGCATCTTGAAGAACAACCAACAACGGGAATCAGGGTACTACTCTTCCCCAGAGCGCAGTGAGTCCTCCGAGCTTTTAGGGGGCGCCAGCATGTCTCTGCTAGCCACCTCCCCACCCAAGAGAGCCATGGGGAGAAAGGGTATCTTGAAGCGAAATGGCAAGTACTCCACCTACAGCGGGCCTCCCTCATCAGCGACGGTGGCCGGAGTCCTCGGTGAGCCTCCTCCATCGACCGACTCTGGTTTGTCCCGCAGTCAGAGTCGTCCCTCCAGCATAGTGGGGGAGGACAGCTCCGTCCTGTCCCTGTCACCCAGCTCCCTCAGCGGGGCCGAGTGGCATCCTTCCACACCCCACCTCCGCCCAAACATCAGGGCTTGTGTCTCGGCTGAAAACCTGCTGCAGCTCGCCAACTTTAAAGGCTTCCAGGCAGCCCCGCCAATCCAGGGACACAAATTCAGCCGCGGCCCCAAAACAAAAGGCTCCCCAGGGGACAATGGCAGCTTCTCCTTGTTGGGGGACCTGGAGGACATGACTCAGGTGTACCAGCAAGCCCTGGACATCAGCAGCAACCTCAACTAATAGATGGGTGGAAGACAGAGAAGAAGAGGGATTTTAACACGAGTGTGTGTTTGTGTGTGCGTATGTGTACAGATGTGTATGCGTGACACTAACGACCAGTGCGTTACTGGGATCGGCCTTTCGTAGCTTGTGGCTTTTTCAAATGGGGTTGAAATCTCGATGGAAAAGATGCGTCGCTACACTCGCACACACGCACTCACACACACGCAGGCACACTTCTCTGGCTAGAAAACATTTAGTTAAGGTTTTCTGTGCAGGAGAGAGACAGAGCTGGCATGAGAGAATGCCACCCAGTCAGCTCTCTTGGCCCGCCCATAGACTTTGCTGTGTTCAACATGTTTACATATTCAGCAAGAAGGCAAGTTAGAATCACAAATGCAGCGATCAGAAACTGGTTGGCTCTGCTTAGACATCACCCATTTCCATGTATGAGTTTACAACAGCACCTTAGAACTCAAAACGGAGCATATGCTTTTGTGATCTTTACTTCCTTTAAAAAAAAAAGAAAGAAAGAAATGAAACAAACCAGGGTCTTGTTCCAAAAAAAAAAAAAAATAGCATTGCTGATTATTTATTAATATTTTGTAGCTTTAGTTTTAAGTGCAAAACTGGTGGGCGCTGGCTATTACTGGAAGAGTCCAAAGCTCCTTGTCTCCAACTGTGTTTGTGGAACTGACATATATAATTATGTTACTCGGTGACGAGAAACATCTATATACCCCAATATATAACTGTGTCTGTGTATGTACAACACGCAGGCAAGTATACCTTCATAAAAGCATATGTCCTATATATGTTTATGATACTAGGAAATATGTAGGAAGTGCCTTTTTTTGATTCATAATACAAATTATGTATGTCATTTCCTTAATGTGGAGGGAAAAGCCAGGCCAACCTGTCACCAGTTGTGCTTTTTTGTATCATGTTGTTTGTGAATGTAGAGAGACCCAGGGCCTTCATAGCACAGCTGACTAACTACTTACTCCCTTCCCCCCATCAAAGCCCATTCCTTCTACACAGGTGAAATTACACACAGATACACCAGCATCTACAGGCCAAGAAAACAAAAATCCTTCCTCCGTGGTCTTTGTCAGTGTTAAAGTTTGTAGTTTGGTTTGTCGGCAGTTAAGGCCTGGTTGAACATACTTTTGTTGGCAGGACAAGAGGTCTGGAGGGGCTCACCTAGTGGGACATCTAGTGAAGGGAGATAGCACAGACAACATCTCACAGTCCTGGAATGTGTCTGGCTATAGCCCTAGTTCTTTCACATTTTTTGGGCCTACCTGAAAAAAGTAAGAGGTGTTTCTTTCTTTCTTTTATTTATTTATATTTTGGGGTTTTTTTCACTAAAGAAGATTAGGTGCTTTCCATTGCTGGGCTGGTTAATATTTTACCCCAAGCTCTTCAAAGGAGCTAAGTAAGGTGGTTTGTTTTAGCTCGCTGATGACGCAGCAAATTCCTCAGAGGGAGGCAGGAGACGTGCTGGTGCTAGAGATCTGTACTGGCCCCAGCCCGAGTCAGCACAGGTGGGATCTGCGGTCAGTGCTCGGCCCCTCCAGCTGTGTATACTAGTTCATTATGTCAACCAAGCACAATTAGCCAGCCATTGTTTTCATTTGAGCGTGAGAGAGAGGCGGCGCGTAGAGACTTATAGCTAGAGGGAGAAGAAAGGTGTGAGAAAGAGTGATGCATGGAGCAGTGGTGAGATTAGAGCAGTCTTTCCTGTAAAACGCAGAAAAGGTCGAGGTGTTAGAATAGTTTTAGTTTTTGAAGGCTTTGTAACGTAGACTAGTGAAAGTAAAGAAAGTGAATAGAAGGAGCAGAGGAAAAGTTTTTGTTTTATACCAAAGAAGTAATGAAACTGACAATGATTCAGGGGAATGGGTGAGTCAGGGGCTTGTCAGAGTCCTTGCATTTTTCTTAGGAATCTCCCCAACCCCCCCCCCCCGGTGTATGAAATCATCCCCACATTGGCTTGACCTGCTTTATTTTTCTTCTGTTATTCCCTAACAGAGATGCTGGAGGCTGTTGATATAGCTTGTCTTGAGGGTCATTGTGTGATCCCAGTCTTCTGTATGGCCTTAGAAATTGTGATACACTTTTCAACAGCAGCAAAAGAAATGTCAAAAATTGGAGAACGATGACTGACATCATCCGATACGTTAAATGATGTGAGTGGAAAAGCATGTCGTGGGGGACCCCAAGGGAAAAAGATCAAGTGTTGAATGTTTTCAGCGGTGGCATGTGCGAAGAAAAGGTCCTGGGTTCTGACTCAAATGAAAGACCCACTGCGTATTATATTGCATTTTATTGCCTTTTGTATTGCATTATATTGTCAACTGGATTTACAGTGAAAAAATTATACTATGTTAGTATTTTGTTTTATTATGCTTCTGTTTTTGATTTTCCAAAATATAAGAAATGTTTTTATTGCTTTATGTTATGGCAGAAAAAAAATACTTCCTTCCTTGAAGTGTCACAATTTCTCTCCAAAGGAAAAAAACAACAACAAAAAACAAACAAAAACAGCCAAATCTGGTGTGAAATTGGTGAACTCGCACACATTTCCCCCTGTTTTTGGAATACCCACAGGTGAAAGTGTTAGCTGGAAAAAAGAGCAAAAGACTGACATTTTTACTAATAGCTGACTGCAAGAAATTTTTATTTTCACATCTACCAAAGCAGGGGAGGCTAAATATGCTGGAACAACACCAGGAGGAAAAAAAAAAGGAAATAAATCAATGGAAAGAATCTGATGATAAAACATTAACTCTGCCAAACTGGAAATAACTGGTGCATATCTGTTAGTTAGCAGAAATTCTAATCATAGGAAAACTTGACTGGATATTGTTATGACAATAATAATAAATTAGTATTTTATGTTATTTAAGCATTATTTTGGTTACAGCTTTTTACTATTGCGGGATATTGCCAAAATTTCTTTTATTGGTTTTATTTGTTTTTAATCTGTGGGTGATCCTGGACTGCCAAGGTATTGTAAGTTGCGTGCCTTTGGTATCTTTCATGATTTTTTTTCTTCTTTTTTTAAATTTGATAATGAAAATTATTATCAATGTGGTTTTTTTATACTTGTATTTATTGATCAAGCCATTTAAAGTTGATGTCAAAGTACTTCATGTTCATGCTTTGACCTGCTTAGGACTTTAGTGTTTTGTGTTCATGACGCACTGCACACAGAAATATTGTTGCTTCTTTAAAATAGAGTTGTGTCATCTCATTGTGAAGGAGGTGGTCAAGTATCTGAGGAGAGACAAATCAATAAAAGTTCCTGAAATCCTGTAGAATGTCTTAATCTGTCAACTCGGGTCAACACGATGCCCCTGTAGTACTGTATCAACTCAAATAAATGGATCTTGAAGGTAATATGTGTTTTGTGTGCTTTTTGCTATGCATAGTCTTTTTATTCTAGAGCTTTGTCAAGTCAAGTGGCTTCAGTCATTTAACATCAAGATTATACAGGATTCATGCAAGGAGAACCTTAAATACATCTAGGTATAGAAAAGATGGCTTTGCATTTAAAGTTAAACAGTAATCTATATAGTCGCCATCTATAGAGTTCCGAAAGCTCCCTTTAACACATGAATGTCTTCAAATATACCTTTTTTTGGCAAATTATTTCTGGTTTATCCAGTGGTTGAACTGGATATCCAGAGTCTTTTTTTTTTCTTTCAGTAGGACACATGTTAATTAAACTAGTGAGATGGCCTCATTTCTGTTTCCTTATTAAGAATGTGTGACCCAAAAACTTTCACCAGTGGATTTAAGATGTCAGCGGCGGTGTCCTGTTTTCATCATTAGCTTCAAGTTAATCAGTCTGAATTTGTGGGGTCAAATCATTGGGGTCAGAATGGCTAAAGTATACTTTTTTTGGACACATTTTGAAAGTTTTTGCCAAAGCTTCGAGAGCTTTTCAGAGTAGGTCGCCAGCCTGTCAAAAGTCGAGCTACCGATGAAAATGGGCCATTCAGGGCACTGAATTCAGCCAGTGTTTCCACACAGCCTTGGCTGCTGTAGTGAAATTAACTTGATGGTTGTTAAAGTGATACCCCACCCAAAATCTGTTTTTCAGGCATTTAAAAGACACTCCCAGTGGGCTTCAGCTGTGGTTGTAAAATAGAACTGTGGTTCTAGTCAGCCTGAATTTACAATGAATTCCAATACTAACCTTTTTTTTTTTTTTTTTTTACAGTGGAAACGGAAATCACATGACCAATAGGAAGATCACACACTAAATAAGGCTGTCTGGCCCATTAGTGGTTGTAGACATTGATTTATCCGCAGTACAGCACCACATCCTGCTTTTACATTGTTCAGAAGAGCTCACTGTCTAGATGCTGTTTAGTTTCTCAAGAAATCAAGTTCCACAGCATCTCTAAAATGAGACAGATTCAAGTACTGGGATGCTGTTTTACTTTCTAGTCAGTACTGGTGAAGTAATCTTGAAGTAACTATTAAGTATTCTGCTTCAGTGAACAGTGTTTACTGTTTTGTGCTGCAGACTGAGTAGTGAAGAGTTAATTAGACTGACAGTTATAAACCAATTCATTACATATTTGTTCACTAATATAGGATCTCCTAGTTGGTCCTGTAGCAAATATTCTTTATCTACCATCCACACCACCTGGATCAGAAATTATTGGTTAGATACTGATGATCGTCTCATAACTAATAAGTGATCCCTGATATATTTCTCACTTGTACTATCTTTCTTCTTTAACCAAGGCACTTTTTTGTGTCTTTCACTCTATTAGAGGTAGTTCTCCTTTATTGTCATCAAGTCTCTCAGGTCTCTGGTTTCCATTATGATTTCCTATTGTAAAAGAGATAATACATCTAGTCTTGTATGACTGATTGATTTATGAAAGAACAAGGCAAGTGATAACTGCGGAAACGCAAGTGTGAGCTCAAGCTATGCGGCCTCTTGTTTTGCCAACTAGACACTGATAGCTTTTGTTTCCAGCTGATTTGGGTTGACGCGCAGACAGAAACAGACATACTTGTGGTATGAAGGTTATCATTTGCTGTCCATCATGGTCACAACCAAAATGAGTTTCTTGCATGCCTTTTTTTCTTGACTTTCTCTGCTCTTTTGTCTCTTTATGCCACAAAAACCCGTATTAGATGAGACCATCTGCTTCACCTTTGACAAGCAAGCAGTAGAACAAATATAAAACCATGACAGTAAAATCTGTTACCTGATGTCCCAGATCTGTGAATCTTTAACAGTGAACGAGGACTCGCCACATGTTGACGATCTTTGTACACCAATAAGGCAAATCATGCCAAATGCAGGGCTGGCTTACCTGAAAATGTGGAGGAAATGCATATAAAACAAATCCTCTGGGTAACTGTGTGACAAAAGTGTTGACATTACATGCTTAGCGAATAGTATTGTCTTTTTTTAATCCAGCAGACTTGGAAAAAAAATCCAAAAAGTCTGTATATATATATAAAGATACAAGACACAGACATACTCATCACAACTATAATACATACATCAAAGGACTTGAGAAACTGATTCACAGGATTTGAAACTGCTTTAACATGGCACAACTGAGGATTCTGCTGAAATCAGAGTGAGAATCTCCAGTGAGATAATGGGGCTAAACATGCACTATGCTCACCTTAAAATATTTAAGCTCACGCATAAACACTGAATCAAGTATATTCACACCATAATACAGTTTCTGCTTGATAGTTTGTCAAAGCAACAATTTTCCTGTTTCAGTAAAGAGTTGAGGCAATGCAAGAGAAAAGACAGACAGTTTTTAGGTGAATATCAAGCTCACTTTGGGTTTCTGATGCTTGCTCAATAACCGAGGTAAGGAAATCCTAGTTTTCAGCAGGAGAAACATTTCATCACTCATCCAAGTAAATCCGTGAATGTGTGAAGAAATATTTCTCTTGCTGGAAAAAAATACAGCCAAATGAACTGTCGATCAACAGAAACATCACAATCAACTGTCTGGGTACCACTTAGAGTTATTTGTGAAAGAAAACAGCAATAGCAGTGAAGCGTAGATCCACTGAAAACAAAAGACATTGAAATATAAATTGTAAATATGTCATAGGAAGTGGAAAAAATAGCATAAGAAGTACTGGTGGTGCCACTTATAAAACATGCGATATATAGAGGTAATTAGACTCACATTAAAAATAAACACCAATATCAATTTTTTAAAAATGACCAAAATCACATCTATATGTTCTATAAATCTTTATTTTCTTACAGGATTATAATGTAATGTTATGCAAGCGTCCAATGGAGCGTCTTTTGCATGTTCGTGCTCCATCTATAGGAGCACAGTGCACTACTGAATACCACTGATCTATGTTATTTGTATAAAACATATCCTAAGTGTGACTCACTAGACACACCAGGGACTTAGCATCAGTTACACTAGTATTACAGGCAGTGCAGAATTATTAGGCAAGTTGTATTTTTGAGGAATAATGTTTTTATTGAACAACAACCATGTTCTCAATGAACCCAAAAAACTCATTAATATCAAAGCTGAATGTTTGTGGAAGTAGTTTTTAGTTTGTTTTTAGTTTTAGCTATTTTAGGGGGATATCTGTGTGTGCAGGTGACTATTACTGTGCATAATTATTAGGCAACTTAACAAAAAACAAATATAAACCCATTTCAATTATTTATTTTTACCAGTGAAACCAATATAACATCTCCACATTCACAAATATACATTTCTGACATTCAAAAACAAAACAAAAACAAATCAGCGACCAATATAGCCACCTTTCTTTGCAAGGACACTCAAAAGCCTGCCATCCATGGATTCTGTCAGTGTTTTGATCTGTTCACCATCAACATCGCGTGCAGCAGCAACCACAGCCTCCCAGACACTGTTCAGAGAGGTGTACTGTTTTCCCTCCTTGTAAATCTCACATTTGATGATGGACCACAGGTTCTCAATGGGGTTCAGATCAGGTGAACAAGGAGGCCATGTCATTAGTTTTTCTTCTTTTATACCCTTTCTTGCCAGCCACGCTGTGGAGTACTTGGACGCGTGTGATGGAGCATTGTCCTGCATGAAAATCATGTTTTTCTTGAAGGATGCAGACTTCTTCCTGTACCACTGCTTGAAGAAGGTGTCTTCCAGAAACTGGCAGTAGGACTGGGAGTTGAGCTTGACTCCATCCTCAACCCGAAAAGGCCCCACAAGCTCATCTTTGATGATACCAGCCCAAACCAGTACTCCACCTCCACCTTGCTGGCGTCTGAGTCGGACTGGAGCTCTCTGCCCTTTACCAATCCAGCCACGGGCCCATCCATCTGGCCCATCAAGACTCACTCTCATTTCATCAGTCCATAAAACCTTAGAAAAATCAGTCTTGAGATATTTCTTGGCCCAGTCTTGACGTTTCAGCTTGTGTCTTGTTCAGTGGTGGTCGTCTTTCAGCCTTTCTTACCTTGGCCATGTCTCTGAGTATTGCACACCTTGTGCTTTTGGGCACTCCAGTGATGTTGCAGCTCTGAAATATGGCCAAACTGGTGGCAAGTGGCATCTTGGCAGCTGCACGCTTGACTTTTCTCAGTTCATGGGCAGTTATTTTGCGCCTTGGTTTTTCCACACGCTTCTTGCGACCCTGTTGACTATTTTGAATGAAACGCTTGATTGTTCGATGATCACGCTTCAGAAGCTTTGCAATTTTGAGACTGCTGCATCCCTCTGCAAGATATCTCACTATTTTTGACTTTTCTGAGCCTGTCAAGTCCTTCTTTTGACCCATTTTGCCAAAGGAAAGGACGTTGCCTAATAATTATGCACACCTGATATAGGGTGTTGATGTCATTAGACCACACCCCTTCTCATTACAGAGATGCACATCACCTAATATGCTTAATTGGTAGTAGGCTTTCAAGCCTATACAGCTTGGAGTAAGACAACATGCATGAAGAGGATGAAGTGGACAAAATACTCACTTGCCTAATAATTCTGCACTCCCTGTAGGTGCATGGTGTCACCATTTTATATGCCAAGATTTCACTCATTTCTAGAAAACCTAAACAAACAACACCAATGAAATGAACTTACTATAGTTAGTTTCAGCATTATGAACACAGGCATGGGAGCAGGTAGAGGTGCAAAACCCAGTTTCCCAAATTGCACAAGAACACTAAAGTCTGAAATGCTCTGGATGCATTAATGTCACTATCTGTGTAGTAGCCTTTTGGAGGGGTGGGGGGTGGGGGGCAGTTGAAAATTGACAGAGTCACAATAACACCAGACAACATGGAGTACACAGTTCATGTCTGGCTCAGGGAAGAAACAAGAGTGTCTGTTTTTAGGACTTGGAGACTCAGTTGATTGTCAAGGGAGAACATTGCTGCTGCTGGGTTAATTTGATCCACATTTTGCAAGCGGGAGTGGGTGGGTAGTTGGAAACTCTGCAAGCCTTTCATGGCTTTGGTATTGATGAGTAGGACTTTACCCCTCGCTCGTGCTGGCCAGACACAAGCTGCAGGCACTGGAAGATGAAAAAAAATACATACATACTTCTACAGTACAGAGCAGGATCCTCACACACAGACACACACACACTGAAACTGTTGTTCTAAGTCTGAAATTTTCTTTGTAAGCAAGTCTGAGCTATAAAAGCAGGAGTTAAACCTTCTATTTATAAATCCCTCCTACATCAATACGCATTTTTTTCATGCTGACAGTAAACTTCAGAAAATTGCATCAATCATTGTCTAAGGTCATTGTTTCTTTTGGGAAGCTTTCTCAGAAGGAGGAAGCTAATTGTTTCTGGAACAACCACAGGCCTGTTTTTTGTTTTTTTGTTTGAATGCAAATTCCAGTTGTCTAAGTTAAAGACTATGCAATACAATAGGGAAAACAATGATGGCGTAATTATGCAACAATTTGAATCCTTACAGTAATTAAGTGTCAGTCATATACAAAAACCAATACAGACGGTGGAATGAAAAAAAAGAAAGAAAACCTTTAAAACCTCAACAGCTGTGCCTCTGATATTGATATGATCTGAGTTTCAAAAGGATTTTTTTTTATGTCTTCAGAACAATTTCTGGTTCACTTTTCGACCCCTAAATAAAGTCCAGCTGCTAGGCCCTCTGAACTATTCCCTCCTTTACCCTCCTCCCTTCATCTCTAGAAGGTGAGCATGTTTGCCCCTGGAGGGCGGGGTGTGAGGGTTTATCGGTGGAGACCTACAACTACACTTTCCAAAGCACCCCACAGACCCCTCCCCAATCCCCCATCCATTTGGTCTTTTAGCAAGACCCCAACTTTTTGCCCAGCAGTTATGGACGTCTGCATAATGTTGAAGGATATAAGCTTTTCTCTACCCCTAGCTTGAGGCGCTGATTTGAAAAGATTCCTCTCCCTCTGCAGCCCCCTCGAGCTGCAACTGATAAAAGCCGTCACACGCAGAGGGATTTGAGACATGAAAGCTGGAGAATTTACATGCACTCCAAATCATTTTACAACTCCTTTTGTCTCTGGAATAAATGGCTTCATATGAAGTTTTGGGGGGGGAATGGTGGCCAAAAAAAACCAAAACAGCATTGTATTGGCGCATCTGACGGCTGTTGCAGGCAGGATGTTCACCAGTGAAGGTCTAAGGTGGCTGTTGTAAACTGAGCTGCCCTTTCATTGCAGGAAAAATAAACAGAGGGCCAGGCCTGAAGAAAGTCCTGAGTACAGTGGAGCATGTGTTCCCTGGGTTAGCTGACACATTGTTTTAGAAATAACAGTCTGACAGGCCACTTTCCACGCTTTATCGCGACCTCATACACACAAATGCCTGAGCGCACTCGCATGTGCACATTTTTATAGGCGAAGGTTCATTCTTTCTCAGTCTTTCTGAAAGGTTTCTAACTCAAATCTCCGCAGGACTCCTTTTCCTCTGCTCTGCTGAGATAACATTGTGACTGGATATGGAATGGAATAAACCACCCTCCTTTCCTGTTCAGCTTCCACTCCTCTATCGCTCATCCTCCATCCAGCGGCCCCCTCCGCTAACCCCGTTCTTCATCCCTCTCCTGTCCAGATGGCTATTTTTAGCGGCAGTTCTATTCTGGAATTTGTTGCTGACTGGCTGCTGCTGGGTGTCTGGGCGGCGTTCTCTTCAGGAATGTCTGGCCCACTCTCAAACCACTCCAGAGTCCCAGCACAGGGTGGATGGCTCAGGGCTCTGATTACAACTTTAAGCCCACTGTAGCTGGAGCTCATTCTTTCTCCAGCAGGAACTCAAAGCTCCAGCAAGAAGAGCAATTTTCTCAGTCTTTTAACACAAAGGCGTTTTTTTGTGTTTATCTATACATGTGCCCTAGTGCTCATGATGCATAATCCACGGTCCATAATCCTCCACGGTCCTACTGAACTCTGTCACACACACACACACACACACACACACACTCTCTAACTCACTCACTGGCCTGCACCAGTTACCAGTCACTTTGTGGAGCATTGGACTGCCACTACCTCATAAGACTTTGTTGTTACACTATCTCTTACCGTACATTACCAAATCTCCATTTGCACTATTTGCCCATTTGCACTACTCTGCCTGGTTTGCACTCAATGTCATTTACTCATTATATTGTATATTGTATAGCTTTCTTGTTATATGTAAAAATTGTATTGTATTTATTTATTTAAATTTTACTTTTTAATTATTTTACTTGCATTTTTAATCACTCTTATATTTAAATGTTCATTTGCTATTTTATCTAGGGATTGAGAGTAACGTAGTTTCTATTCTCTGTATGTCCTGTACATGTGGCAGAATTGACAATAAAGCTGACTTTGACTTTGACTTTGACTTTGAAAGCATGTAATAAAACAAGCTTTGAAGGATAGAGAACTTTCCCCATCTGGTCTCGTGCTGGATGAGAAGTTTGACACCACTTTCATGTTTAATCTTAGCTTAACACAAAGACTGGAAACACGAGGGAGACCAGTTAACTCAGTGTAGCTGTAACTTTGTATAAAATCTGAAGTATAAATGTGAGATTTAACCCTTGTAATGTCCTAGAAAGTTGCTCACACTAGTTTTAGCAGGTGATGACCCATGACTTAACTTAGCCAACAGTTTTCATCCAATAATATTTTTTCACCTCATAATTAATTTAATATTCATATACATGTAAATACTGTTTTGTTGGCCCCGAAAGCCTTTCATCTTACAATATACCCCCTGTTTTAATTTAGAAAACTGTTTAAATTTACTCATTATATTAAGGTGCTGGTGAGCAGATTTGATCCTACCTGGCCTTTTCCCCCTTTTTTACTTATGGGCTTAGCTGAATGGCTGCTGGTGGTTAGTGCTGTGCTTTACTTATTTACTCGGTAATGAGCCAGCGTTGCCGATACCAGTACCGATGCTTTAAAAATATAATGTTTAGCAGTGTGAGAGTAGTGTCTCATGAAGTATGAGATGAATCCTCACTAATCTGACACAAAGTCACTGTGATTTTTACTTTAGACAATAATAAGTTAATACAACAAAGCACACCTCTCAGCATTTTGTGTATTTTGAAAGTGCTTTTTAAGGGAGACCTGGAATGTAAACATGCCTGTCTCTGTAGGACTTTGCGTCCGTCTGTTGTTTAAGTCTGCTATGGCACAGTCACCAGAAAAAGGTTCAGACATTTTTCATAGTGCATATTTGAGGCGTGCTTTTCATTTCCAAAAAGTAGTTTATTTAACACAATTTATATAGGCTACATACTGAACTTAGATAATAGAAACAAACTAAATCTGATATCAGTACCACAGGGATGGCCATGAAAGTTATATCAGTTTTCTTAATAAATTCAGAGTTCAGCATATCTTCCAAAATGCTGAACCAACTCTTTAAAGTAAAGGTTAGGGTTAAATGTAGGCGTGTCACGATTGTATTTAAAGTTTGTTGAGTCTCCAGGAAATGAATAAAAATCAATGCAATGCTGCCTTGCTTACAATTTCTGTGTGTTTGTGTGTGCTTGCTTGTGCGTGTGGTCTGTGAAAAGAAAATAAGCAGCACTAATGGGAAGTTTTTCCTGTCTTGGATCAGGCTTAAGGGGTTTCAAGGCAAAATTGTTTGCAGTCAAAAGAATGCCGTCCAAGCCCACCTGTTGCTCATGATTGCAGAGATCCGCTTGAGCTGGGCCTTTCCGAGAGGCATACTGCAGCATGCCACTCAGTGACATAAATGGACTGGGCTAAACAATTTACTTGAAAGCATAGCCCAAGCAGAGACAATAAACTATGATAAAATATAATATAATATGTTCATTATATGCATTCCTGAACTGCTGAGCTCTGGAAGAGATTCACTCGACTGTACTGCAGAAGTTTTGGGTGGGGGCTTTATCACCCAAACATTCAAAAATTACAGAGGTTATTTAGAGCAATGCTGCTACTTCCATTCCAGTAAATCATTGCTCTGTAGATGCAGTCCCCCAGGCCACAGTCTGACGGGTGCATTTCACATGCATCATCTTTAATAAAAATAAACCCTGTCCTTTGAAATAGCAGCACAATTTCTTCCACTTAGTGAATGGTTTTCAGGCCAAAAGATTAGGGCATGAATGGGTGTGAAAATAACACAATGGGATGCATCCAAATCTTAAACATCTTAATGCACTCTTTGCTTCTTTAGAAGCCCGGATGAGGAAATGCCTCTATGGGATGTAATGCTTTGATTGTAAATCAGTGAACTCCACATAGTGCCAGTCCTGAAGCTGCTGATAAAAAATTCCCATCACAAAACATCTTGCTCTTATTAGTATTAGGATGTACATAATCAAGTATGAAAAGTGAACAGTCAGCAATGTAAGCATGGATGTAGCTAATTGGTCCTGGCTCCTAATAAGGGGATGTGGGTTTAGCTCCAGTACGGTCAGGCTGGATCTAGGCTGCGCAGAGGAAAGAAATGAGACTGAGAGGGAAGCCTGTGAGGCGCCGTGGCCAAGCCGTCCAACTAACTGGCCAGTCAGGTAATTAAAGGACTCTGTATGAGAGCTGTGTCTCTCTAGGGTGTGAAAGGCCAAGGCAATGGCTGAGAAGCCAAGTCCCGCCTGGCTACTCGGGGATTGAATACCCTGGCCGCAGGGTTTTAGCGCTGCTGGTTTTAGCCCATCCTTCAATTTGGCTTTTGTTTCAGAGACTTTCTTCTACCAACCCCCACCCGAATCAAATTCGCCCATAGCTTTAAGTAGAAATACAGCAGAAAGAGCTGGACGGATGGATGTATCCCCCAGCTGGCTTACATTCCTCTGGTTTCCACTTGTGTCTGCTTCTCCTTCTTTATGGGTCAGTGTTTCTGTGATTAAACTTTCTCTTTCCTCTCCTTCAGTTTTTCGTCTCTTTCCATTCATAGCTGTTTCCCCTCTGTCGTTTTCGACCTATCCAGTTTTTTCTTTCATGTGAATTTGAATTCCCCCAAAAATCTACCAAGGAAACTCCCAGGCTATTTTGTTCTACTGCTGCTTCACCAGCAAAAGCAGTATTGTATTCTACAAATACACCAGTTTGAAAGCCCCATATAGCAAATGTACACTTTCTCACCATTGCCTCTCTGTTAGCTCTTCACAGAGCTTTATCACCTGTGCCAGCTGACTGTCTATCCTCAAACTAACTTTACAGTGACTGATAGGAGCATGGGTGTGGACTCTGTGTCCTGCTTCCTCTTCCTCCACTGCTCTCCAGAAGTGCCCTTTTCACACGGAGGTGGGGGGAGTGTGGTGCTTGATAAAACTCCACATTTTGAAGATTTGGTCTTTGTTTAAAGACATCACATGACTGACAATCACCAGGTAGAATATGTGCCTTAACATCTTACTAAATGTACCTTAGTACTTAACATTTGCAGCCAAACAGAGTTGACATGCATGACCAAAAGCACTCTATTTAAGTTTTTTTGTTTTTCTAAAAAAAAGCTTTTACTCTCATTTAGCTTTTCAGACAGTAAGAAATTCACCCAGCGTCATGTTTTGGCTGCATGGACCTGCACACACAGTGCATTATGGCTATTTGGCTCAGCACATCTACAGCACATATGACCATATATCAGCAGAATTACCATGTTTATATGACCTCGCTGAACCTTCAGCACATTCAGGTAACTTGGCAGCAAAACCTATCTGCCTGTCTACATTAATCCTTGTCAGGGTGGTCCATGTACTGTTGTCTCCCTTTAAAAGGAGGAAGGGGAAAAAACTTCCCAGGAGTATGTGTGGCCTGACATTCACTATCCCATTACAGCCCACCTAAGACACAACCTTGCACATAAAACAACATGAGACACGAGGTAATGAAGTGCTAACCACTGAGGTAATCGCTCTCGGAGCACTGACCCTTTCCCCTTCCCTTCTCATCCTTACGCCCGCCACTCTTCTATCTCATCCCTCCTTTCCTCACATGCTTTTACAACAGTATGTGACTGACAAGAGATTCCACCAGATAAGTAAAAAGCATGTCTCAGGCATGCTTGTGGGGTTGAAGACAACTGTGAGTTCTTCACATGATGAAGGGGATTAAAAGTAGCCACTGGATAAATACGTGCCTCTTGAATTGATATGAGAAAAGAGGAACAGCATACTCAGACATTAGGGGCTATATTTCCTCCTGAGATGAGGGGTAGGGGAGTTCTTTTGGTGGGGTTGAATTTCAAATAAAAGCAACTACTTTGTGACCACAGGTGAGTCCCACTTGATTCTCATTTATGGTGACATTTGGGATGGGAGTTTGAACTTTTTTCTCCCAGGCAAAGATAAAAATCTCCCTCTGGCAGCTGCAGTTTGTTAGAGTTGGGAGGGGGGAGGGGGGGGGGGGGAGTTGGCAGTCGGGCTGTCTTGTCTTAACATGGTAGACAGGCTGGTGAGTCGTCCCTGAAAGATTCCCTTTATGAGTGACGGCCATCCGGGCCGTTCTTCAGTATGCTTGAGCACGTGTATGGTTTCCCTTTCCCCCCCCCTCTCTCCTTTTCCCTTCCACCTAAACAGCAATGAAATGCAGAATGAAAACAAATGAAAAGATAGTGCTTTGAAAATGGATCTATCCCAGCAGCCCGCCGCCACCTCCCGCCTTAATTCTGACCCCCTCCTCCACCCACTTGTGCAGGCTTGATGAAAGAGTATACTTTTCTTCATCGCACGCAACGGAGGGTGGGAGGGTTGAGGTGAAATTTACAAAAAGAAAAAAAAATGTTGTGAGGAAGGAGAAAGGAATGATGGAAGCAAGAGAAAATAAGAAAGTGACGTTAAAGAATATCCATTTGTGGAGGCTGTTGATGAAAAAAGATAGAAAAGCTTGTCATCGGTACGCTAAAATCAACTGAGACACAATATATATAAACTGGAGAAGAGGGTGGCAAAAGAAAAATGTTACGTTTCTTGCTTTTTTGTAGATGAGGAATATGAAAAGGTTTAAAATGGGTAAACAAGGGTAAATGGGTGGAGGAGCTTTAGAGGACACAGTTGTGGTTTGCAGTGTGGTGGTTAGAGAAGGAGAGGGTGTTTCTTTAAAAAATTGTTAGACATTCATGGAAATATGTATGTTTTGCTTTATTCAAAGTGATTTTCACTTCTTTTTTTTTTTACTCAAACTTCTACTATTCCTAAGAAAACAATTACTCTGTGATTACCAGGCAGCTGCCATAACTGGTACCTCTGACCACTCAAACCATTTACTGAGAAACTCAGTACCTGACAAGATCAAAGAAAGTAACGCACACATGCTTCCCGCACCTCTTTTCAAAACAGAAATCTTTCATACGCTAATGACACGCTATAGTGGTGAACTATGCACCGAGCAGGGTGGGAAAGATTAGTGAACTGACAGACATTCCTCTGAGGTGATGTTGAGGCGCTATCGCAAAATATGCTCCTCGCAATGTTGAGAACCAAAATATGAACCCTTTGGACAATATGAGAGCTGATATGTTTGTACGATGGTGGTCCCCAACTGGCTGACCCAGAGGTCAGAATCAAAACTTCTGAGGTGGAAATTCCTCAGGCTTGGTTCAAGGAGAACGTTACAAAGGTGAGAGGCGAACCAGGATGCCTTTGTTGCTAGACTTCGGAAGCAATTCTAGCCAAATGACTGGTTCCCGGGCCTGCTGACCACAAAGGCGCATTCCAGACATTCTGCCCTCAGACAGTGAAGTCCTGGTGTGTTTACAGAGGGCAGATGGCCTCCTTACAATCTGTGTGGCAGGAGGGGGTGTCAGAGAGCGAGCAGACAATCTTTTGATATCATTGTTTTTATCCCACTTCCAGACTTTGTGTGGTTTGGACTCTGTTGAATCACTCTGTGAGTCAATGTAAAGCTCATCCGTCTAAACTCTGTCAGAAGTTTATTCAGACTCCGAATAACCCTAAACCCTGCAGGCATAGCAGCTTGTAGTTTCAAGGTCAGGTCATCTGAACATAGAACAGAGCTCAAATTGACACGTCAGGAAAAAAAAAAGGCCCATGGGTAACAAGAATCAGACCAAGAATCTGTAGAACCAAATTACAACTAGTGTCTGTAGTTTGCAAGCAAAGCAGTATTAATAATTATATGAACAGTGGTGTTGTATTTCCTTACTATAATGGTTATAACGTATGTTAAGTCCTCCTAGACATTCCAATCAATCTGGATGGAACTTGGCATACAAACTGCGTAGGGTTCAAGGATCATGGAATCATTTTTACAAATTATATATATTCTGTGTAGTACCTGATCTGAAAACAAATAGCAACATTATGTATACATTTCCACGCATCTTTTAATTGTCTTCTTACAAATGATATATGTCTGCTGGGTGTATCAGAAAGAATCACCTTATTTAAAGTGTTTTCATTTTGCAGCCGTTCACCGGTAATGACTGAAACATGAACTGTTAGAAAGAGGGCATTCTGGAGCTTCACGTGGTTGCTGGTAAGTAGTAACCGCGTCAGTACTTAAATATAACCTTTTGAAAATAGATGACTCAGTGTTGGGGCTGTTTGCTCATTACTTTTCTTAAATGTAATGCATTATGCATTGTCACATAATTACCATTTATCAAAATAAACCTTAGGCTACAGTCCCACACATCGACACAAAGCTGTATTCTAATGAGGACTCATTAGTGATTCTTTATTTTTTAGGTATGAACACAGAACAACACACAACAAAGTTGAAAACCAGCCCAAAGACTTCACACTGAATTTCCTGTAAAATATGATGAGGTAGAAACACAGTCTTCAAGCCTGACTGCTCATCACTGCTTTTGTTAGCTGTTGAAGATCGGGCTCTGGCTGCTGGGCCGGGGTCAGCATTCATGTAGCTTTAACGTCCCCCTGGGTTCTTTGCAAGCTTTGCGTTAGCGTGCTGTCTGTGCAGATGCTTGCAAAGAGCCAAAGCTGTGTTAGCTTTCCATATCCATGAAAATGACAGTAGTGTTAATGCATTCTCAGTAACAATTTCTCACATAAATGTACCCAATACTGAATTTCTACATTAAAAACCACTCAATTAGATAGCCAATGTGGTCTGAAGATTAACATACCAACAGATTCCTTTTTCTGGCAATAATGCAGACTCATCCAAGCATTACAGATCTCGTTTCGTCTCTCCATCAATTAAACTGAATTAAATTAACCTCCATCGATTGGAGGTAGATATATTCAAAAATAAATTCAATAAAAGACTTATCAACATTGTCCATTTGGAATATTTTTTCCATGTTATTTTTGTTGTTTTTAATACCAAAAGCTTTTAACAGGGTGTTTTCTGGCTTAAAATAGTAGCGTTAAAATTAGTAACAGTAATGGTTTGTTTGTAAACTTTCATCTTCTCATTACAACACAATCTCTGCGCATCATTGCAAATCTGACAATTCAATTACCTTTTGAATTTTTACTCAAAGCTTCAACACTGAGAAAGTTGTGACTAAGGTACACCAGGTGTGCATACGGTATTTAGACATGGTATTTTCCTTCATCTAATTCACATCCTCAAACGGCTCTTTTATCTGGAATTTTATCTCAATAAAGCAGCTGCAAAAACAGGAAAAAGCAATTTGTGTGCATGCAACGCTGCAAGGGCCAAGGCTTCCTTCGGCACAGTTGGCTCTCGGTGAAATGTCAAAGACAGTTTAGAGTTTCAGTCCTGATCTAGTTTCCCTCCCGCAAAGCATAGCGTTTCGTTATAGGAAGACAATCTTACTCTAATTAACCTCTACCTTGTGTGGGTGAAGATAAACGTGTTGTGCAGCTAGTGTGACAAAACGAAGGCTTTGCATCCCCATTGTAAACATAAGAATCATTGGAGGGCCTTTTTGCACTGAGCCTTCTGCATCGCTAAACTATGAAAGGTTTTCATCCCACTGGCGGCGTGTTAAACTTCCTTTCCCGCACACGTCATTTGTCTTTCAGTCAGCCTCGGCCACGGGTGGAACGGCTACTTCCTGTGCAAAGCGGAGAAGGCTGAAGGGGTTAAACGGGAGGCCGCCGACCCGCATAAATAAGCTCTCTCATTCATGGCCTCTGTTACTCCCTCATTGCTTAAGTCTGACTCACAAATATCCAAACACTAGTGAAGTCCACCACCACCACAACCACCCCAATCCCCCCACCCATTACTCTTTTAAACTCCATCACCACTACCAAACTCTTCTTCTTCTTCTCCCACACAACTCACCCGCTCCAGAAAAGCTCAAATTGTGTTTTCTTATTTGAAAACAACCCCAGTATTCATATCACACACACTTCATACACGTAGTATTATGCACCGCACGTTTTGTGCATATATGTTATACACACTTGCATGCAGGCTCACACTCAGTGTTTCCTTTACACACACAAACACCCTGCGAGAGGGAGACGAGGTCAAGATAACTCTTCCCTCAAGAATGCAGAAGAAGTTTATGTTGCCATTGGAAAGGGAGCGAGAGAGAGGCATCTTGTGTGAGCTCAGATGAGCAATTATCCTTTTCAGCACGCAGACAAGAAAGGGCCCTTTTTCTGGGAACGTGCCTCCCACTGATATTTCTCCTCGCAGCCGCGGGAGCCCAGCAACATTTGGACTAAATGGGCAAATGTCGATCTGTCACTCGGCAGGAATGTGTTATTTTTACCGTGACTATTTTTACCTCCACTTATTTCCATGGCGCCAAGTAATAACATTTTGTTTGGAAACATAAAAGTGGGACCAGTAAAGTTTCTGGAGGCGCTGGTTCTTCTCTTGCACTTTGCATCTATGTTATGTGTACATTAGATGTGGTGGATACTGAAATCTCAATTATGAGCGGTGTTCATTTGGTTTGTGGCCCCTGCAGCTTACTAAGATGTGGTACCATAACGTAAAGTAATGACAGTATAAATATAGAGTAAGAAAGATATTACAAGCACAAGTAAAACAAGGATCACTGTGCATTAATTAATTATGGTTTATCTTTGTCTGAAGGTCTGCTTACAACTTTATGATTGCGGGTTCTGAGGGTGTATAAAACAAACTTCTGCACTGTTACCAATTATTCTTATAGGGACTTTTATGGAGAGTAGAAATAAACATTCAGGGTTGTAATCTTTAAAAAGACCTAAGGCTCCACGCCCATTCATCCACTCGCATGTGTCTGGCACCTCTAGCTGATCCTTCCTGTCCTCCTGCTGATAACGAGTGTTTACAAGTGAATTCCCAAAGTTGATCAGTGATTCCTGTCCTGCCAACATTTCAGCCAGTCCCATGACCGTGCAGGGGTGGCTTCTACGGCACATTTTCCTTCACAATCACTGTTTATATCTCCTCTCTCCCTGCGTGTGTGTTAATGTGTTTATCCTGTATGATACTCAGTCTTCCCTGTCCTCTGCCAAAGATTAATTGGATTGTTTTCTGGCTTCTCCACTCACGATGTGAATAAATGACAGGCGAGCAAGTGTTTACACTTGATTTCTCCAGTTGGCAGCTGAAACCGAAAAGTTCATGTTTTGCTTTGCCTTCACGATCCCTAGAAAGAAAATAAGGGAGTGGGAGTGTAGTGTAGGGAAATAAAACAATTTCCTTACGCTACGCAGTGGGTTTGTGTTGGATTTCTGCACAGATAAATATGGGTCGTTTGTGAATAGGTCTGCACAATTTTATTAATTTTTTAATTTTAAAACATCCCTGAAACTTTTTACACTGACATGAGAAGAATGAAGAGTAATTCAGAATCAGCAGCTTGGTCAACAGCTTAATATGCAATGTAGGTTTCTGTTACAAAAGGCATGTTCTTCCCTTTTGACCTAAATGTAAACCAGGCAATAATGACTCGTGCTTTTTTTTTCTTTTTGAAAAAACAACACGACACAGCATTTTCTTAAAACAGATAGATTTAGACTATTAATCCCACACCGGGGAAATTCATTTGTTACAACAGCACACGCGTCAGAAAGAATACGTGAATTCGAGAGATATTAGAAAACAATAAACATAGAGGAATAAATTAGAAATATAATACAAAAAAGCCTTAAAATGCAGAATCAATAAAATACAAAAATCTGCTATAGCCTCTGTCATCCCAAATTGGGGTCATGATCCTGGATGTGGACATTTACTCTTTGTTTACCCTGTGTAAGATGCACTGCCCTTTTCTTCTGACCTTTCCTTATCTCTGGCCAGCCTTGTTCACAAAGCGAGAAAAAAAATCCATCCAGACAGGACGAGGACCTTTATTTACATTGCAGATAAGAATTGTGGGTAGTGGAGGGCACAAGGTGTGTCTGCATGTTGGCTTGTTTTGGGGAAGCTTCTGGGATGTCTGTGATAAGAACAAAATGGGTGAGATGTGAGGGGGGGAGAGTTATTTCCAAACATTTAAAAACAGGTCTATTAAACTTGCGCTGTCCTCCGGGGTATTTTTTTTGCTCTGCTCAAGCATTAAATCAGCATTGAATCCCACGAGAGAGTGATGGCAAAACACAAAGAAACACATTACACATCAGTAAACCTACTATTCAGCTACATTCAGCTTCTCCCGTATTTACAAGAGAGTCACTTCAACAGGTAATGCCACATGTTTGATTTTTACACCAGATGCTTCTGATGACACAACTCTAAAGGGACTTGTGTCTCCTTGACGGGACTGAACCAGGGATCATTTTGCTTGTCAGACAACTGTGTAAATGACTACACCGAACCTAATATTAATTTACATAAACATTTTTTGACAGGCCTAACCTGACCACTGTAGACAGTGTTCTGCCCCTGCATTGCCAGATGTGTCCATATAAAGTGATTTTAAAATATCTTAGATTAAGGTCAGTAGAATCACTTGACCTGATGTATGAAACCACCTTGACATCACTATTACCTTTTTCCCCACTAGCACCTACTTGGCCTGACTCAGTTTCAGTCTTTTTTCCATTACAAACGAGTACTAGCACATGGTGTCGTTATAGCAACGAATGCATGATACATGCAAATGGAAATGTCATTTGCATGAGACACAAACACAACACAACATTGGAGGACATCGAGGTCATGGTAGACCTGTTGCTCAGTCTATGGCTTTTTTTTGTCAGACTCAGGGACCTTGGTGTGGTTTTTGTGTAGCCATTTCTCTTGTTGGTTTCAAAAAAGTTTGCGACTGGCACTGATTGGCCAGTCTGAGGCATGCAGCCTGCAGTCATGCAGTCTGCTGACATCACATTTTAGGATCTACTGTACTTACTTGGAAGCCTGTTGAGCAGATACTAAAAAAGTACCTGGTATCCAGTACTACTACCTAATGAAAAACCCTAAAAACCACTTTGAGTCAAGTCAACCTGAGAAGGTACTAATGGAAAAGAAATATATGATGTCGCCCATTGTTTAGGTAGCTCACATACTTCAGGTTTAAGAGGAGTGTTCTGATGATGGCCTTCTTGGTGTTTTCAAAGCAAATGTGACAAGCAAGAGGTAGATGTCACTGAAGAACGTAAGGACCCTACACGTCAATAAGAACTTGTCAGTGATATGTCCACCTTAAAGCAAACCATGCTTTAATGTCAAATCTTTGACTCTAATGCCACAAATAACATCATGTTGCATTTAATGTTCATGTTTTTGACAAGTGATTGTGTTTACATACAGTCAAAGGCCAAGAAAGGTGAAGGGTCATTTTCCCATAGACTTCTATACAACTCCACTAACTTCTGAGAAAGAATGTAGGTTTTAGGCAATTTCCCATTGTGTTCACTTTTAAGACTAACAAGTGACATCCATCTTTTGTACACATCCTTCTGTCTGAGACTTAAATACAGTTCTTTCTGTCATTAAATCAAATTGGAGCTAACTGCAATCCCTCAAAGTCCTCAAGGATTTACCTCTCTTGACAAGTCATAATGTTCAGTCTCATTCATTTCATACCAGAGGTATTGTAGCCACATGTTTCCTACTTGAGCAGTTTCCTACTTGTAAACTAGATTTGTGTGAATATTCAGGTTATAATCATTAAAAGGATTATGGAAAGCCATATTTTTCTCAAAGCTCCTGAGGCACCCAAGTTAATTGGTGCTAAAATATAAAGAAGTTCCAGTAAAAGCAAACATGGATAAAAAGCTGTAAAACGCAACAGTTAATAGATGTAGTAGCACTTGATACAGATTATAAGATGTAATGAAATGAAGAATTTTTGAGCAAATGCTTGATAGGTTGTGTAGAAATGTGTGCATGCATGTAAGTACATATGTATGTATGTATTAAAGATATTATAAAGTTTGAGTTGCATGTTTAGCAGTCAGAGGAAATACCTTTGAAGGGTAAAATTGAAGGAAATCAATTAGTTACCATGACACGTTTTTTTTGCAGATTTCCTTTTTTAGCACTATATAGAATAAGAACTGTCTTTTTAGAGCTAACATGTCCAACTCTGCAGTGAAGAGTCAACTTTATTACACTTTATTCAAACTGCACACTTAAAAAAAACCACTTGCCAAGTAGCCATTCGGGAGAAGCAGTACTCAAGTCAAGCAGTCTCATAGAAACATATGAAATTACCCCTAACCTCATTCTGTAATTTGAACATAGCTTGCCACCACCATTGAAATAAAGCACAAAGAAAATCAAATTTGGTGGACACAAAAATGCCCCTGTTCACCTGAGGCTGCAGTGTAAATAAGTGCGTAGCTGTGGCGCTGCTTTCCCCCAGGAGTCTAGGTTCAGGTTTAATGGGTGAGGTATATAAAAAAACATAAATAAATAATGGTTTGGTCAGCACAACTTCACTGAGAAAATTAAAACACTGATCGTTTTTTAAGGGGTTTAAAATGAGGGTTTGTTTAGGACTCTACTAATTTTTGACCTTTTCAGGTTGTTTTTATTGTAATGACAAATATGACAGGGATTTTTATTGATGTTTGCTTTATTCTGAAGAGAACACAGACGTTCCTGTTTATTTTTGCTTTTATGTTTTTTTTAAGACTCTGCAATGTTTAATCCTCTTTACAGCTTATTGCACAAGCCTACTGTATGCTGATTAAAACTGACACCCTGCTTCAGAGTATTATACACATAAAATGCTCCTTTAATGTCTTCAGAGAGGAGGAATGTGGATCTTGTCTGTGCCAGCTGAGGGAGACCCAGAAGTGTAAAGTGTGTTGAGTGAGAATTATAGCCATGTGTGATCACTGTAATTATAAAGTTCAGGAGAGTTTGCACTCCATTCATCATCACTTGGAGGTGTCTCATATCGTTCACACGTTGGCTGATTCAGCTGATGAATGTGTGTGTCAGTGAGGTAAAGTTTGGGCGCAGTATTTTATTTTTGTTATCTTCAGAGCTTAATATTCTTTCTATCTTTCTTTCTCTCTCTTTCTTATATGTCTTTTGCGTGCAAATAAGTATGAGTGTTTACCTAAGAGTCTGACAGACAGAACAAACTGCCTGTGAACGCTGTCGAATGAGCCGAGCTGTGAATCATGAGTTAATTTTTTTCTTATTCAATTCACACTCACATGAGTACTGGAGCATGAAGGTGTTTGATGTCCTCAAATGAGCCAGCTCCCACTCCAGCCCTCAAAAAAAGCCAATATCTGCTCTTCACCGAGCACTCATATTTACCTCTTAACGCTAAATTGCTGCTTGGAGCGGCGGTAGGCATATCTATCACTAAAATGCATGAAAAGCCGAGATAACTCGATTGACGTGGGATGAAAACAAGGCTTTCCAGCATTCCCAAACATTCTGCCCAAGTCCACTGCATGTACATTCATTCATTCAATCGGTGATTCATCTGCATGTTGACAGAAAAGATGAGCTAGAGAGACAGCTTTCCACAGGAAGAGCTGTAGCATGACGATCTTCACATTAAGTTGGTTATCACGAATGCAGTTCATGTCAACTTTCCCCAAAGAGCATGAAGGCATTTGTGTGTGTGTGTGTGTGTGTGTGTGTGTGTGTGTGTGTGTGTGTGTGTGTGCGTGTGTGAGAGAGAGAGTGTTTGTAGATAAACTGGATAAAAACAGAGAGGGGATAAATGAGATATAAGGAGAGCAATAGGTCTGTCTGTCTTTGATCAGTTTCATCATGAAAAAAAAGAGCTTCCAGTTTACAATAAGGCTGCTGTGCCCTTCTGCAAGGTAAAAGCTGGCCAGCAGTATTTCATTAACATCAAAGAGGCGAATCAGGTGCGCTGCATTTTCAACTTGTGTTGTACAACAAATCAGCAATTAGCTCATTCCTGTGCTTTGGCATCATCATCCTCCTCCTCTCTGGTTTAATTTAGCTTATGTAAGAGTGTCCCCTTACTACACAGGCCTGTTTTATATGGATGCCTTAGCAATGACTATGAGGGTGAAACTGACATTGTGAATGTTTATACCCTGTTGTGTTTATGGGAAGGCAGCTGTCATTGCTCACTGGATCTAAGGTAGATGAAGGTGGCATATTTGTATGTATATGTATATTTTGCTTAAAAGCTAATTGAAGCAGGATCCACTCTTAAAGGTGTAATAGGTACTATTGGATTGGATCTTTGCACAGGATAACCACTCATTCCTTTGTTACACTCAGGGCTGTACTGTCTATACCCTGGATTTCTACATTCCCAAACCCCTTGGACTAAGCTTTGCTTACTTTCCCCCAAATTCAGAGCACCTTTGAACTACAGGATATACATCAGACATTAATAATTCTCTTTGTATACTTCAAACACTCTGAGTGTTCATGGCAGGGAAAGCACATATGTAACTAATAATACTAATGATATTTACATATACTAGTAAGCCTTGCCAGTGTTTCAGAATTCAGCTATTTCAGAGGCATGCACCTTCATTTAGCTTAAGAAAGATTTGACAGCACTATATTTAGTAAACAGAAAGGCTAACCTGTCTAACATAGCAAATATCAGTACCACAGCTTGCTTACGTGGCCATGGAATCTTTGTGAACCAATGGGGAGAGAGGAGGATTCCCAGATGTGAGCAGTATATTCACTACCATCCACCCACATTCACTTTCATTGTTGATAATTGTATTGTAGTGCACAGTATATATGTCCCATTAATAGTTACAATGTAATGCCAAATCAGCACAGTAAGATTTGCTGTCACACCTGATCAGGGGAGGTAAAGATGGCTGTATAACTAAACACAGGAAGAATGATGATGCAGAGAAGTACACTTTCAACAACTGAGAGTTTTGGCTTTATTATGAGCACTGTTTCAGTCAAAGAATTGCTATCTGTTGTAAAGTTTGTGTCAGCAGCAAAATGCTTCCAACTACGGGAAATTTAACACACACACACACACACACACACACACACACACACACACACACACGTATATATATATCTGAGTAAGATGTAATCACAAAATAACAACTCTGTCTAAAAGTCATTTCCGCCAGCATTCTAAAAATATCCAGCTCCCTTGTTTCACAGTAGGTAGTTATACATTCAGTGTAATATGTGAGTTTCCCCACTGGCTGACTGTCATTATAATCTGCTTCCTTCAAGTCTCTGTTTCCATTTTAAGTGTGGAGGAATAACTGATGGCAACTGGCCTAGACAGCCACATTCATGCCAGTGATTAAAAGAAATTGAAAAGCTGAAACTTGAAGGAAGCATGTAGGTGGGCCCTGTGCAAAATGTTCTTTAATTACGTGTACCCTTTCCGAACCACAGGATTTTAAACAGTGCTGCATGCTAGTTGTAAATGTTGTCTTTCTAACACTGTCAGGAAATTGAAAACAGGCAAAAAAAATAATATTTTTCCGGCGCTAAGGATGATGGATTACCATTTATCTGAAACAAAGCGCCTTTAAATCCTTTATTCAGAGAAAACTGGCTTAAATATACCCCTTAATCAATCTGATGAAAGATTAACTACCTTGCATGAGTTCATGCTTTTGAGTTCTGTCTCTGCAATTATCATACGTTCAAATGAAGTAGGTTCATTATCGAAGGCAGATGTTCATTTAGCTGACATTGCTAATTGCCGGTCTCCTCCAGCGTACGTGTGTGAGAATAAATGAACGCGTGCATGTACATATACTCAGAACGCACAGCGGGCAAAAATCCCAAAGAAAACCAGAAGCGATCCAATCTGACTCCAAGCCATCTGTCTCTGCCAGAAGAAATGATAGAGGGAGCAGTGATAAATTATTCCTCTGCTTGTGATCTTCGAGGCAGCATTCTTCCCTTTCCACAAGCATATGTGACCCCTGTCTTCCGATTTTTTTCCTTTTCTTTTTGTTTTGTTTTTAATATACTGCCTTCCTCTAAATACATGTTTTATCCTCTTCCAAATGGACTAGTTCCTCACTCTTGTTCCTCTGTGGTTAGCTCTGCGTGTTGTGTCGTGTGGCCAGCTTTCAGATGTCTCCCCAAGGCCCCCCATAAGTAGCAGATGGGTATAACGGGATCCATGAGAGTTTAGAGCACCATATCGAAGATCATGTGATGATGTGACACCCAAGGGACAACAAAAGGAAAGACTGATCTCATTTCTTTTCCATACAAGTCCCCTCCCTTATTTAGGCTGTGTAAGTCTGGAAAATAGAAGAAAAAAACAGATGCTGAAGCAATTTAATGTGGAGTTAGTTAAGAATTAGCAATGGGAATTCTCTGTGGTGGCTGCACCCTTAAGCCAGACCCACACTGGTCTCACATTTACAGACTTGTCTCCACACTGCAATTCATTGTGCCAATGCACAAGGAAGGCCATGCAGAACCCACTATCAGTGGTGTTGTAAGTGGAAATAAAACAGGGTTTCGTGGAGCAAATTTGAATTTGCATAACGAGTCTATAACTTTTAGGCTGAAGTTATTTAAAACATTCTTTCAAAGTTTAGAGCTTCTTTCCACTGAATAAAAATAGACCACATCTACTACAGGCACAGGTTTTAAGAGACAAAACAGCAGTGTTTATCTCCTTTCCAAGCAAGAGCCTCCTGTCATAGTTCTTTGTATGTTCAGCAAAATAGTTGGTGCAGTTTGGTGGAAAGAAACTTGGGGACTCATGCCAGAACGATCCAGATTAATAAATATCACCGCATGCTGGAGGAAAAGAATCCAGCTTTGATTTGAGGGCTGAAATGTCCCTTTATGATCCACAGTACCGTGCAAAAGTTTTGAGTCACCCCTATTTAATTTATATTTTGCGTCTAAAGATCCAGATTTTCCTATACTTTTTTTTTCAAGTGGTCTTGAGCAATAGTTCATCAGGCTCTCTAAAGTCTTTCTTTGAACATTGGTTGCTTTTTTACTCATTTTCAGTCGAGTCTTTGTGCCTCACCTTTCTCAGAGGAACATTTTTTTTGTTTATTTTTTTTGTTCACCCACTTAAGATTAATTTCTGAATCATTTAAGCATAAAAAAGTCACATAACTCAAGGTAAAACCCAGTGCTTGTGTTTACACATAACAGACAACTTAGCAAAGAACCAGTCCTTAATTGTTACTTTAGACACGTGTGTTTTTGCAACAGGCTGCTATTAAGCCTGTTGCAAAAACACACGATTAGTTTCCATGTCTTTATTGGAATCTGTGAAAGTGCCAAATATAACAGTTTTTTGTTCTTTTTTTTATTAAATAGGAAATATCCAGCAAAAATCTGACAGGGGACCTCAGACATGCATCTGGTCCTTTAGTTTATCCATCTGCTGTTCACTGAAACCTTCTCAGAAATGGTTTCAGTGGAAGGTTGGCTGTCAAGAAGCAATTCATAAGGAAGGGAAACAGGGAGAAAAAGTGAAGGTACGCCAAATTTCACAAGAACTGGAGTGAAAATCTGTGGCAACGGGTCTCATGAATGCAAATTTGAGATTTTTTGTTTAGAATACTCTTTGTTATATCAAATATTGACTTTCGAGCTTGTTAGAGTTCCACACTCTACTTTTGTCTTATACAGTGTATTGTATTTCTATGTATATTTGCACATTTCAATAAATTGCTGCATCTATTTCCTATTTCCCTAGCAAAAATATAAACAAATAAGGGGTGGCTCAAGACCTTTGCACAGTATTATAGGTTGTAGAGTAACTACTGCTCAAGGAGACAGATGCACTGCAGTCATGAGGTATTTATGCAGCAATGTATTGAGGATCATCTAATTGTCTCACAGCTGCTCCTCCACTTCCCCTGCAGCTTCCTCCTTAACTTCGACCCCTGTGCTTGGCTCCACTACCAGGTAAATCATGAAAATGACTTTCCACAGCTCACACTGCACTACATAAACTACTGTATGCCACATTACCTACACACTCTGAGGCGGCATCAGACCCTCCGAACAGCGATGAGATGGTCTGTCCCTGCATATTAAGCACCCTGATGGGGAAAACACGTTAGGCCAGGGAGGACTGGGGACTTTCGTTTTTACACACAGACTTAAAAAATTAATTAGGGGAGGGTCTGTGCTGACGGACGTGGGTTACTGACCTGGCAACCTGGCTGCCCCTGGGTGGGTCCGGGATGGGCGTGAGGTTCTGGGGGCGCTCCGTCTCTGGGCTGGGGCCCGGGCCGGGCCTCGGGGGCTTGGGTCCTGGTTGGTGTGTTGCCGGGGTTGTGGGCGGGTGGGTGCATGGGGGCCCGGCCCTGGAGCAGGGTGCCGCCGGTGCGTCGAGCCGCCTGGGGGGCTCTTCAACTGGTGGGGGGGATGGTCACATCTTGCAGGAGCTTTCTTCTCTTCAGGAACTCTCTGCAGGAGGGGGAGATACAGGAGAGGTGGAGGAAGATCTCAGCCTGGGCGTTTACCGTCTTATGTAGTCTGGAAGATGTGTGGATGGTGGGGTGGGTGCAGTTTTCTCTGTGGTGGGGTTGGGTGGACTGTCCAGGGCTCTGTGGAGCCGGGGGGCGCTACTGCACTGGGCCCCGGTCTGATGGGCCTGGGCCCCCCTTCCCTGGCGGGTCGCGGAGGGTGGGGGTGCCTACTGGGGTCAGCGGGGGAGCTGGCCCCAGGGAGGGGTTACCTGCCCCTCCCTTCCTTCCCTCCCCATCTCCAGCTGCCTCCCTCTTCCCGCTCCTCCACAACCACCCACACATGCAGGGCCTTGGAGTGGGGGTATGTCACCAGGGTGCAGAGGAGGCTACCCCCCCGTCCCCTTCTGGCTGCCTCTGCCTCAATTTTATCCCACAACTTAGACATTCACATTATTCACACTCTCATTACACATACATATAGGATCTTGGGGGTGGGCACA
This sequence comes from Copadichromis virginalis, assembly GCF_057382275.1. Lineage (NCBI taxonomy): Eukaryota > Metazoa > Chordata > Actinopteri > Cichliformes > Cichlidae > Copadichromis > Copadichromis virginalis. The sequence goes on from NC_140624.1 coordinate 18,755,780, forward strand.
ATCACGGAGTCCAAATCACCATCAGGGTGTATACCTCACCCCTGGCGTCGTTGCCCACCTCTCAATTTTAAATACACTTAGTCATTGAGGGCTAGCAGGAGGGACTATGCGCTTACCTGCTGCTCCTTGGCAGGTAGCTCCATGCCCTCCTGGGTTTTAATTGCACCTTAGAACACATATGCATCAACACTACAATGAGCGGGTGGAGGGAGGTTTGGAGTCTTCTCCCACCCCCATTCTCTGCGGCCTGCTGGAGCGGGAGGGCTAGTAGGAGGAGTTGGCCGTCCGACTGCGGTCTGGGGTGTGGGGCCTCCCTGCTGCTGCGGAGTCGGGGTGGTCTGCCTCTCCCCACCGCAGGGAAAAGGGTAACACCACCTGGGTCTGGGTGCAATTCCCCCCTCCAGGGGCAAGGGTACCTAGACCCGGTTTGTAGAGTACGCTTGGGGAGTGTGATTGTGTGTACAGCGTCTCTTTATGTCTGTCTCCATGTTGGTTGAGTGTGGAGCAAGTGCATATGAGAGCATGAGGGTGGGAATGGATGTTTGTGTCTGTGTGTGCCTGTATGTCTGTGTCTATATGTCAGGTTGGGTATCAGACGCCACCTCTCTGGGGACACCTCAGGCCCTCCAAGGTTTGGAGGCCTATCTCCACCCACCACCACTTCCCCTGCCGGTGGCGGACTCCCTCAGGTGTCGGTGTGTTGGTGGTTCTTTGTGTCTGGGGGTGGGCGTCCGGGTACACACCGGCTCACTCCTTGGCGGCCGCTTGTCGGGGCCTGGGGCCTGGGGCTCGCTCGGGCCCCTTTGGAGGTGGGGTGCCCCCGGCCTCTCGGCCTGGGGCTCGGTCACTCAGGCACAGCTGGGGGCCGGCGGAGCTCACGGGCGCGTCACTGCAACTCCCCCTGACTTCTGCACCGCGGCTGCTGGGCGAGCCCTCATCTGGGACTCTCCTCAGCTCTTACTGGAACAGTGGCGCGGCTGCCCCTCTGTTGGTCTTCCATGGTCTCTTGTGTTCTGGGGGCCTCTGGATGTCTGGAGTTTTGATCTCCTCCATACCCGCTTCACACCCTGGAGGACGGGGCTGTGGCCCCCCCCACACTCCCTAGCAGATCATTACATGGAGAAACCTTTGGAATGCAAGCATGCTGATCCACACAGGTATGCACACATGGGTATTCACAGACGCGGACTAAAGCTTTCTTGGCTGCTACCTCAAAGCACACTGTGCGCTGTCTATCTTGCGTGCTGCACAATATCGTTTATTATTTAGTAAATATTGATATCTATGACTAGCTAGTTTATTGTGATGGTGCTTTGTTTTCTCTATTATTATGTTGCTCTTTGTTGTTTGCTGTCTCCTCTGTTTGTTTTTTTTTGTTTGTTTGTTTTTTTTCTCCATACAGGTGACCCAGGAGTTCTTTTTTTTTTTTCTCTCTCTTCCCCCCCCTTCTCACCGTCTCTTCTCCCCTTTGGTTTTCTTTCTTTCTCTCCCCCTCTTTCTCTCATTCATTCCCCCTGTCCTATTTATTAAAAAAAAAAAAAAAAAAAAAAAAAAAAAGACAAAGGATGAACTGAAGCTCTGCCATCACGTAATGTCGCATACTGCTGTTTCTGATGTCATTTAGAAAAATAAATAAATAAATAAAAATAAATAAATAAATAAATTACATCTGTACTGACAAGTTAGACTTTAATAAGCTGTAATTTTGCATTAATAAATAAAATAAGTAGATGTGTGTGTGGGGAAAAAGATGCCTACCACTATGTAGGGCAGATTTAGCAGCTGTGAAATCAAACATATAGGCAACAATGACAGAGTGCTGTAGGTAAATGGGTTGCTCACACATCTCAAGTGTTGACACAGTCTGATTAGAGGCTAGAAAAGCCGAGAAGGTCACACACCTGCAAAGCACTTTCCACTTTATCATGCCTGCTGGTCAGCTCCTACTGTTAGCGTTCGACTTAACTGTTGTGAGATGCAAACAAGGTGGCAAACACAGCAGGGTCATGAAAAAGTCTGCGTTCTTCACTGAAGATGTTCTCAGAGAGGCTCCATGCGTGCAAACCTTCCATTCGTCATTGTCAATAGCCTGTGTTGTCTGGCCAACCCCCAAAAAGCTTGAGAATGAACCACTGACTCCTGTAAAAGTGTTTTCAAGTTAGCCAAGGTTCAATAAAAAAAGGCCCAGTGCACGAAGTGTGCTGCTAATTACCCCACTTCAAGTGAAGCAAAACCTCTGTTAAGTTAAAGTAATGGACTCTGTCACCTCTTTTTTAGGCTTTCTTGAAAAATCTATGTTAAGAATTGAATGGTTCTGTTAGGAGTAACAGAGAATTATTTAACGGGAATACAACCAACTACGGATAAAAAATAGTGATATTGACAAACAGAGCAAGGACGGATTATTATTTTTTCCCCATCTTCAAGATTTAAGGTCTGTTAAAATGTAATTTCCAGCACTGTAGTGGTGCAAACACAAGTATTGGTGGGAGAAATCATTAGATATTTTCTTAAAAACCATTGTCAAGTATGGTAGCATCGAACTGAAAAATTAGGATCACCAATTTTTTCTTAACAGAGCAGGAACATGAGCAGGCTAACAGATGCTGCTGTCCACAGAGGACCACCTTAACAGGCCTTAAAAAAAGAACTGTCCTGTTTTTTTATAATAAAAGCAGGACTGACCCATCTCTGCCGTTTAGAGGTCATGAAAGCACACAAACAAAAAGCAGAAAAGTGGAAACATTCGTTAGGCTGAGAATACCCGGCCTAGTTCTGAACTAGCCCTTTCTAAACTGGTACACCTCGCTTGAGAGCAGCTGGCCTCAATGTTTATTGGTCTTGTTTTTTTCCAAGACAAATGTGTGTCTGTAAATGTATATTTGCACCCTTGTGGTTTTCCATGGGACTTTGAAACAGATAATGTTGGTCCAGTGAGGACAAAAACACATGAAAAGTTTCTGCCTTTTGAATTTCAAGGAAATGATGGTGCAGCTACCAGCTGAGTGGTGGAGGAATATTGTAGAGTCAAATTCAATTACCACAAGTGGAGCAGATTCAAAATGAAGGCGTCTGATTCAAATTGGAGATGTTTTCAATTCAAAACAACAATTTTACATCATTAATGTCGACGTAATGTGAGCTTAGTGGTGCCACAACTGATGTTAAGCCTTTTAATGCTAAGATTTAATGCTTATACATGAACACAGCAGGGAAATGATCACTAAGGGTCAATGCTCTACTTTCAGGACATCGAGATTTCCTGCAGTCGCTGTCTTATTTCAAATTTCACTTTGAACTCTAAAAGTTTGCTTTTGGCTTCAGATCTTTCAAAAGCAATTACAGCATAACTTTATCTGCAATAGCAAATAAGGCCCAGATAGCTCAAGATCACATCAACTTCTAAGAAGGTCCATCTGACACAGGACACTCCTCCCACATGAAACTCTGTAGCGTACCTCACGTGAGGCCAAATTTCATTTGGCCAATCTTTCTGTGAATCTCGGTCTCTCTCTTTGTCTCACCTTTACAGAAAGTGAGTGCAAAAGAGAGAGAGCTAAATTACATAATGAGATCAAGGGCTGGAGTGTTTGTGTGGACCCAGTTTGACGAGCAGTAAGCAGACATGATCTGAGAACCATTATTCACTCTGACAGGTCCAAATGAATGGGCCATTTCTCTAATGCGGAACAGGGATGGGGGCCTCAGATACTTCAAATGTTTCAAATTCAGCAAAACAGTGACCTCCCTCCAGAGAGCTGCAAAATAAATCCCCAGTCACACACTTGGGCCGCAGAAAAAGAGAAAAATGGGGCCTGTCTACGCAGCCCACTCGCTTGCCTTCTTACCAGCACGTGAGACAAAGTGGAAAAGTATGCTGTGCTCTGCTTGCATTGTGTTACATGGTTTTCGATATGTTTCATGGCTTTTTGGAGGCAGGGGGTGGGGGTGGGGGATTTTTGCGCGCTCATTTTTCTCATATGTTTATCTGTGAATGGTCAAAAGCAGTGCTTTTGTGTTATCATTTTATGCATATGAGCGCGTGCCACTGAAAGACCATTTGTAATACTCTAGTGCACGAGACGCAGAGACTGTCTGCTTTCTCAGTTTTCCATTTCCCTCTCGCCTCTTGTTCTCTGTATCATCTCCCACTGTCAGTCTGCCCACTAGGCCAGGATCTCTGGACCTCAGCCACGGAGAGGCCATTTTCTGGCTCCAGTGGTGTGTGCCGAAAAATCCCTACTTGAACTCAGTAGAACCATGGGCTTCATGACTTTCCAGCTTCTCGATGGCGGTTGCCAATTTGAATCCACTTTGCTGGCTGGTAGAGGTACAACCATGTATTATAATAATAATTTTTTTTAAAGGATCATATTCTTGGAGCACAGTAGACATATAAAAATCTGTTCCAATTTCAGACTCCAAAAGGCACTCGCCTATTATTGCAAACATGAAGGTGATGTGCAAGTAAACTGCTTCCACTGACAGTGGGAAGCTTCAGAGGTAAATAGTATCTTGGGTCTTGTGGAAAAAAACAGAATGCAAATTACAGCTTTATATTTTAAGTCTTTCAAACCTCGTATCTTGAATCCATCAAATCATCAACTGCCTTATAGCTGCACTGAGTCAAAAAGCAAAAATAATAAAGGTTTCAAAACTACACGGACTGAAGTTCAACCACACCACTTTCCTCATAGTCCAAACTCCTGCTCATGTCATACTTCATGTCACTCAGTGTGTGAGCGTGCCGGCAGAGAAAAGGAAGCCATAAAACCGTGAAGTGCTTCTTTTCCTTCCCTTCGACACATTTCTCTTTTGACAGGGCTTTTTTTGCACGCTGAGCAGGGAGGAGCGGCGCTAGGAGGAGGCTGATGGAAAGGGCCACCTGAACAAACCCAATGCGGAACCAGGCAGCCAGGATGACCAGGCCCAGCCAGATTTATGGCCCTCAGCCATTCTTTTCCCACAGTGAGGCCCCTCTCTGGAGCTTCTGGATGTATTATTCCCAGTCTTTTACTTTTTGTCACCTCTGTCTACCTCTCCTTCCTCTCCCTTTCCTGTTCCACATTCCCAATTCCCTCTTTTTTTTTTAATGCCTGTCGTTTATCTTTGTCGTTCCTCTTTTTCTCAATCTTGGTATCTTCCACCGCCCTTTTCCTTTTCTCCCAGACATCCTGGCCAGCTGCTCACTCAGACAGGGTGTCTACAACTCTCCATGTAAGCAGAGTTGCAGCTCCGGAGGTATGTCCCATAGCCTGCAGCGCGGAGCTCTTTCTCAACACCTTTGTGTCCTCTCTTCGCAGCATCCATGACCTTGACAGCACAACTGCATGCTTTCTCCAAAACCACCCACACACACTACACAGGGGTTGTCTGCTGGAAGTAGTGCTGCAGAATGCGTACTGGATGAACACCAAAACAATGTACTGTGCCATACACAAGCACACAATACACTAAAAATACATTTTGTATTTGAATAGTCCATAAAATTAAGTATTCCTTTGAGGGAGTACCATTTACAGTACAGTAAACACAAGAAACAAAAATGTGCTCTCAGCTTATTCTGTTCCCTTTCTGTCTTTTTTCATTTTTTTTTCTCCACCAAGCAACAGCAAAGCCTTGGCAAATGCTTCACATTAAAAATCAAACCACTGACTACAGACATCAGTAAAAGGGTAGAAAACTTCCCCAGACGAAGCTAAACTCTGTTACAACACCCCATGAGACAAGGGGTAGTAAAACCAAATGAAGTGTGCTGCAAATTAGCCCTGCTTTGCTGTAGATGTAGCAATAATTAATGTAGGTCTTGCATGCTTTTCTGCTGCGGTATTCTGCCCTGTTGGCCAAGTTAGTCTTAGATAAGGCAAATTTGAAACTATACCTTCATGTGTATTTACCTTGGGAAGTGTGTTATTTCTTATTATTTCTGAGAAACATCTTCTTAAAAGTTTACAGAGCTGCATTCCCCCCCCCCGAGTTCTTGGGTAATTATACAGCATTCCTTTGTGCCTTAACAAAAAACATTTTAAATTATTGGAGGCAACAAATTTTTTTTATAAACTGAAGGAACACTGACCTAAATTACAAATGAACTTCAACTGACAACATGCTGTAACTAAAAGTTTGCCACCCAGTGTTGGTGAAACGCTATGAATTCTCCAAGCCTGTAAAATCATGGTTTATTACTTATTGGTGGGGCTCGGGTGTTTCTTTGTTGGTTGTTACAGTAAACCTTGTTGTCATCGACGCTGCACGGTGGAGACCTGAGACCTTTGAGATGGACGTGTTTACTCTGCAGTTAATCACCATGTCTGATGCGGCCTCTCTGGATGTGTGAGGGGGAAATGCCGGCTAAATGCAGTCACCGCGACCTAATGAGGTGGTTTAGCTCTAGCAGCGTGCCTTCAGTTGTACTCTGTAATTCAGAGACACTGATTCCACAGTTCCCCTGACCAGTCTGCGTCACAAGTGCGTTCGTCCGTATTCGCCACGTTGCCCACAGCTCTGTGAAACATGTTGAACGGCTGCTTTAGGAGACTGGGGTCCTGCAGGCCGTCAATCAATGTGGAGTGTGTGGTTTGATAATGGGGAGAATGGAGAGAGCTAGGAATGGTTACAGAGAAAAAGGAATTATAGTAAGCAAGTAAGCGTCAGACTTCCCATATGAAAGCAAAATGAGTGTAAAATGTATCTCTCAACTGCAGCAGGCCTTTCTTCTCCTCCTTGTCCTCGTGGCACAGCATTGCTGTTCTTGGAAGAGCGTGGGGCTGTAGCTCCACTCCTCGCTAATGGTTAAACAGCATGCCTATGCCATGCTCACTAATGACAGGCTAGGCTTATTCCACTGAAGTGGCGCTTTTCAGAGTCAACGGCGCACAAAGAGCATAGCGAGCACCTCCCAAAGCAGCTGAGGTGCTGTGAGGACACCGTCTACAAGAATGCATGCACGTATTAACAAAGATTCAGAGGGGTTTGAGCTAAGCTGTGCAACTGAGAAAGTGTTTATTACCTGGATGTCATTCCTCCTTTCGAAAGCATTCATTAGCTTTCCTTTTAGTTTACCATTAAAACCATCAAAATCCAACCTCTACATCCTGTTCTAATTTACATTAAAGTGTCCCAGAATCAATCCTGCGTGTTATGCAGGATATTTGTCTATACATGAAGATGAAATAGAGGTAAATGCTTCCCAGATTCACAGGGTCGGGCCTTTCGCTGAGCAATCAGCAGACAAGAGCATGTAGATGTTGCTTGTTTGTCTGTGTCTGTAGAGCCCTTTGTTTGACTTTTTTGTTTAGACATATTATTAGGGCAGTAAACTTCCTAGAAAAGACTTTATGTGCACCACATGTTAAGCCTTTTTTTAAACATTTCTCAAGACAGAGCTAAAGTGTAAGAGGACCTCCACCTATTCCCACTGTGAGGTGATGTAGGAGAGTTAGAGGTCTGAAATATGTTAAAGAATTTCATGCACATCATCCATCATTTCCACTGAGCAAAGCATGAATACACATGTATGCATGCACACAAGAAAAAGAAAAGACTTTGATTGCATTCTGCTTATGTGCCTGCGTGGGTGTCTGTGGATGCAAAGGTATGCGTGCACTCAAATTCTCTGGCTTTGGGATATTTGACTCTCGGATCCTGACACACTTTCCCAGCATCCATAGGCTATTCTGTTTCTGCCCCATGACGAGCCCACTTAAACACTTCCTCCGCAGAAAAGGTGGGAGCAAGAAAAACGTAGATTTTCATCAAAGCTTGTGCTGCATGAATATTTCAAACACGCAATATGATTCCTCTGTGCCACCCGACACAAAGGAGAGGTCTCTGGGTGAGTTCAGGGGTGGGGTAAGCGGAGGTGAAATCTCAGATTGTAACGTGCTTTGTAGACACCACCTGCTCACAGTGTCAGACATGCAGACAAGGGCCTGAAGCTTGTGCCGCGACAGAGGTTTGGCTAAACCCTATCCGACTATGTCTGAATGAGTCAGTGCCAGGCCTGCCACTTTGCTGTGGAAAACCATAAGTACAAGTCCAGGCGTGTGCTTGCATTGTTGATTGTATGTGTGGATGGAGAGGTTGGGTGTGCCTGTGGACATACCAGGCATTCCAGGCCAGCAATAAAGCCAAATTGAAGGTGGGGGATAAAGTCGGGATGTGCTGAATGATACCTGGGCAGCTGAGTATGAGAAGGTGGGACACTGCCCTAGGTAAAGTGAGGAAAGATTAAACTCGAGTGAGGATATTTGTGGTCAAAACCATCACTGACTCTGAAATAGACAAGTATGTCCTCAAGAGCCAAGAAGAACATATTAATTTCACCACAGCTGTTCCACAATCAGCCAAAGGGATTAAATAAGACTTGAGTAGTTTGTGTGAATGTTGTACCCACTGAATGCATAACAAACACTTATTGTGATGATTCTAGTCCTATATCACCGCCAACACACACTATGAGAATTTATTGTCATTGTAAATGTTCACAGTGGTGAATCTGGATTGGCACAATAACTCCAGGTGTTTAGGTTTAGAAAACTTTTCCAGGGTGTTGGTGACGACATCAGCTAAACACATGCTGTGCAGATCTTAAACAGTTGATGCTTTCCATAAAAAATACACAGCAAACAAAACTTTCAGGCATGCTGCAAAGAAATAAACTTTCATATTGCATTGATTTCAAACTTTTTGTCATGTGACATCTTTAAAGGTACAAGTTGTAAAATCTCAGTGTACGATAACAGTAGATTACAGACTTTTCTTACCCTTCCCCATATAATCATCAATGTGGTGATTACTGTAGGGCAAACTACAGTTTTAGTCAGCCAAGCAAGATAAAAACATTAAATTCAGGCCATACTGTTTGTGTATACCAGCGGTCCCCAACCCCCGGGCCTCGGACCGGTATCGGTCCGTGAGTCGTTTGGTTCCGGGCCGCGAGAGTTAAGGCTCAGGTGTGAAATGTATGGTTTTCAGGGTTTTTATCGGTTTTCAGCGTTATTTTGTTATCGTCTTTATCATTAACTCGGTTTTCCTGGCTCTTTTCATGTGTGTTATGAATAAGTCTTCTTTTTTTCGGTACCGATACTAGTTTTATTTTGTTGTGTTTATCTGCGACACCTTAAAGGCCGGTCCATGAAAATATTGTCGGGCATAAACCGGTCTGTGGCGCAAAAAAGGTGGGGACCGCTGGTGTATACAATATATTATATTATATCTATCTATCTATCTATCTATCTATCTATAGATATAGCACATTGCAATAAGTTAAAAATAAAAGTTATATATGTTTCATTGAAATGTTTTGTGATATTTTATGATATTACCCATAAGACACCTCAAATACTATGGCAGTTGTTCATCTACAGTGAGTGAGTGAGTGAGTGTGACTGTTAGTCTGCTGTTTCCCTCATCTATCAATATGCTAGGTGTCAACATCTATATACACTGGAAGAGGCTGTAAAACTCTGTGAAAGGAATCAGATTAATAAAGGGACTACAATAGAGAATAATGAGTTCATAGATGTAACTTGCATGCTTAAAAGATTAGGCTGAAATGGGACAGACTAACAGGTAGTACAAAAGATAAAATGTCAGTTTTGAAGTGGATACAAGATAAATTGATGAAAAGCGATATTTGTTGCATTGTATTATATCCCACAAGGTGTGGTGTAAGTCAGTGATTAATAATTAATCGTGTTATTGTATCTGAAAGAGTAGATTTAACTTGTTCAGGCAAGAGCAGTAAATCACAGTTTGTTTTGGAGGAGCATGATACTGAACATGGTGACATAGGCTACCACAATGTAGTCAAACGCCCTCAACAGGGGCAAAGTACAAATACTGCGGGACCTGAGAGCAAAAATTTGAGTGTTTTGTGAGAATAAAGGTAAGGACATTCCAGAGCTCTCAAATGCAGAATGGAAAGGAGATCTTGTGTTTGATATTAACAGTTTGACTGTCTGTCATACGTATTTCCACCTCAGATATTGAATTTGACTGCAATTGTTCAAGAACAAAATAGCACAGATTTCTGTCCAAAAAATTTAATTGTTTTCATTGTTCAATTGTAGCATATCTTACTAGTAGGAGTTTAGTAAGAGATAAAAAATTAATACTGAGCAGAATTGAGTTCAGTTTTTTGGTGAAGCTCATGTGGACCCTTAGGAAAATTCATTGCCAACCCCTGAGTCAGAAGGAAGGATAAAGCCGGCCAATGTTTAGGAAAGGCTTACTTTGTGTTAGTAAGTCTCTTCTGCCAAACAAGCGTGAAATGTCACCCAGTCTCTAAACGTCGCTCTCGAGTTAAGTGCATTGCAATAGTAAAAGCAGAATTTGTTTTGTTCTTGCCAGACATCATTAGGAATACTGCACAATACTTGTTTTGTTTGTTTGTTTGTTTTTTCCAAAACACAGTACATTCATGGCTAGAAATTGATCAGTAGTCTGTGCATAGTTTATTTAGCGAGTCACAAATACTCAACAGTAGCAGCACAGATTTCGCAGTTTTATGTTCCGTGCTGCTACCTCAACTTGTCAACTCATGTAGGTGGGGCTGCTCCAACTTTCCTGGTTGCAATTCCAAGTTGAGAATGTTTCAGATAAAAATTCAGACTGGGAGTAATTCCAACTTCATCTGGACTGCAGTAAAAATACAGACAGGACAACAGAAGTGCTGGAGGCTTCATAATGGCACCTCTCTAACCAATAGGAAAATGATAAAATCCTATATTGTGCAAAAGGCAGGTAATTACTACTTAGTATATATAAAATATTCTGTCTGCTTGGTATGTCAGGGGACTATTTTTGAATCAGGCCTCATTCACACACAAGTAAGCCCAGCTTGAGGTCTTGATTGGTGATCAACATGTTTTAAAATGGGCTTAATACAGTTTCAGATGGCTGTTGGTGAGTGCAAAGTACAGCTGAAGGCATGGTTCATTAAGCCACAACACTGAAGCAATTAAAGCCAATTAAAAGCCTGTTCGAGTCCAATGGCCTCCCTGCTGAGACAGCCTGTGCAACATGAGACTCGAGAAGAATGTAGGAGGTCCATGCTGCTGACATAATTCGGTCATCAGGGCTCACGGGAGTATAATGTGCTACAGTGTTTGAGTGGAGTTGCATTGACATTAGACAAAACGTTCAAAACGTTTCCCATGTTCAGATGTAATTGAGCTAATATGTCACCTAAATGCTTTCATCTGGTGCTAAACCTTTAATTTAACTCCAACAGTGGATTTTACAATACTGAAAAACCTCCATTGTTCTTTTGATATACTCTGCATTCCCTCACTCTCAGACATACTCTAATCTCTGTTGTGGCAAAGACATGGAGTTCTGCTGAAGCCCCAAATAATCCCTGGGGTTTAATAATGGAGCAATTTCCAGAGCTGTGTAATAATAACTCAATGTCCATAGTTAATGGCATGCTGCTCTGTATGCTCGGCAGATAGTCTCCCTAACATGGCACGGCCAATTCAAAGAGGGGACTGTGTCTCAGAAAAACAACAGAATGGGCTTTTGTCTTTTCTTGGTCAGACCTCCAAGCAACATGTGGACAGGGCAACCATTTTACTCTTTAGGTATGCCCTGCTGAATTCAGGGCTCATTCTGCTCCTGGACAGGCTAATGCAAGCCAGATTGTTGGTTCTTCGGGGAAAATATAGATCTCATGATTACCAACAATTGAACAATTCATTTGACGTGGTGTATGTGCAGCTGCATTTGAAACTGTGGTTATAGGGTGTGTGTGTGTGTGTGTGTGTGTGTGTGTGTGTGTGTGTGAGTGAGTGAGTGAGTGAGTGAGAGAGAGTGTATTTAGGTTTGATCACTCCCACGATAATAAATCAAAAGAGGCTGGTAGCTTTTAGATCACATTGGGCCTCATGTTTTGAAGAATGGATTGGCACAGAATATGAGCTCTGATTGAACCACTGAGAGGTTGTTTGGATTAGAATGAGCCTATACATTACACAGATGGAGTTCAGTTTAAGTGTGTGTGCGCATGTGTGTGTTAATGTGCCAGCACACAGCAACAGTTGTCTGATGAACAGTTTAAAGACTCAACTGAGATCGCCAGCGCTTGGATAGCTGGAGCCCAAATAGCTTCAGATGGGTTGCCATAAAATCATTTTGAAATGGCTAAGGGAGGCAACAGAATAACCTTATTGGCTTAAGATGAATGCTTGTCTACAAAGGAATTTCAGAAATGCCAGGGGAGACTGCCGCTGCCAGGTAGCTTTCCAAAACATCCTCTTGTGTTATCACGAACCCATTCACAGCTGGCTTACACCTACTTTTTTGCAGTGCTCTGCCTAGTAGCAATGATATAGCACTTATAAACACATTAATATACTGAGCACTGCAAGGTAAATCTGAAAACCCTCTACCTGCATGCTAACTGAAACTGAATGTTATTGTCCACCGCTGACTAGTTCCATCTCTTTAGTCAGTTTGAAAGCAGCAGCAAGAATAACAAAAAGCAAATATACAAATAAAAAAGCCATCCAGTTTTATCTTCATATAGGAACTTTTTTGTTTTTAGCAGAAGTTAGTGTCTGCCACTGCATGAAAACAGTACTTTTTTGTTTGTAGTCTTTAAATAGGTGGATTAAATGTTTTTTTCCAGTCACGTCATCAAATCATGCATATTTTGATTCCCATGTTTATTCTTTTGTTGTGTCCAGGGTTGGCAGTAGACCGTATGAAGTGGACAGGAAATCAACATTGACAGGGGGGCATTCAGCTGAAATCACTTTGTTATTCCATTTCCTTTTTTTTTTTAAATGTACTCACACGCTATGCATAATTACAACCATACATGCACAGTACACTCACAAAGAGATGTAGCCGCAGTTATAAAAGTGCAAAAATATCTCTGTTTTTAGATTGCAGTGGCAAAGGAGGAAACAAACAGGAGATTTTCCCGAGGTACAGAAGTGGATCAATGAACTCACCACACGCTAGGACAGGTCACTGTGAGCGCACAGTATCCACAACACATTTCCATTAGTTTTGCAATTTTCAAGAAGGGTCATGCTTTAAAATTAGCTGTGCAAGTTAGAGTCTTTTTACTTTCAAAGAGACGTGGGGTGCTTCCCAAAGTCTGAACTGCACAGGTCCATCCACTGTCTTCCTCAGTGATGTTAGTTAACATGTTTGCTGCAGAAGCACCAAACTACTGTTAACAAAGTAATTTGATTGCGCTCCAACTGCAATAACTCATCAGTGACATGGGTGTTCAAGTATTCTATTGGGACGCAGTATGAATTAATGTATAGCTCAGTGCGTTGAGTGGGCGACGGCATTCCATACGGCTGAGAGTGGCCAACCCGGTTTGAGTCTGATCCACAGCCCTTTGCCCATGTCTTCACCTCTTTTTCTCCCTCCAATTTCCTGTCCTTTCTTCACTGTTACTGTCAATAAAAGCTGAAAAAGGTGTAAAAAAAATAAAAATAAAAAAAATAACGTGTATCTGTAGAATTCAGCTAAGGGGGCATGGTGGCTTTATTGGGCGAGCCTGAACCCACAAGGCTTGTCTATAATGCTGAGGCTGGTTGTGTGCTCCTTATGTGGTTTAACAAATCTGTGTGTATGTCTTGCTTGCTCCCTAACCACAGGTGAGCATAAAAGGTATATTTTTAATGTTGTTACTTAAATGTCCCTCAATAATTCAGTTTTGTGTAGCTCTTTAAAGCTTAAAAATACATTTTACTGGCAGTAAACAGGTGTTTTGGTTGCAGGTTGTAGCTGGATAAACCCCATATAGGTCGAATCCGCCCTAAATCAGAAGACTGACTGATTCAGAAGGTTAGCTTCTTGCAGTTCTAGATTTACTTTAGTTACTATCGACTTTGATGCTAATACAATTTAATCATGCATCATGGGGACAGTAGCGGCTATTCTGGCCTGTCCCGCAGTAACACTGCTGTGTTTCTTTTGCTTTACTGTTTTTCTTAGTTTTGGCTTATTGTATGTTCCCATCTAGGCTCATGTTCTGTTCTCTTTTTACTAAGTAAATGGGCACTGGCTGGCATTACAGTTAGCTTTCTTCTTTATTCACAGCCGGTTTAGTTATAAGTGGTGACTCTGAAACATTTTATTTAACTTAGTATAATTTGTCTGGTCTCTGAGCCCTTTTAAATAAATCTACGTGTGTGGTACATAAAAGGTTGTTTCACTCAAAGTATTGAATTGTTTACTGTTTAATTTAGAGTAAACTGTGTGCAGTTAACAGTCTCATATGCCTGAAATTTGATTTTGTTGTGCCAAACCAAAAATAATGTTTTTGTTTTGCATATTTTATTTCTGAGTGATTACTTTTGACTTTTGTCGGTTTCCTTTACACCACTGGAAGACGTATGTAGCCCAGTTTAAAAAAAAAAAAAAAAAAAGGGGGGGGGGGGGACTGAGCTGAACAACGGGCTACCTCTGTCCGTGGACATCGTTTGGTTCTGACTTAGAGCAGAAAACGGCACTGCAATATATGCAGCAAACCATCCCCCACCACAGACACTACCAAAACAAACCCCTTCTACCACCTAAGCAATAATCATTTGAAAGAGTAGTTTATGAATGAGTAGCAAAACAGAGCCATCAGGTCCTGGGGGAAAAAATAAAAAATAAAAATAAAAAAAGAGTCAAACATTAGATCATGTTTTTGCCCGCAGCACGCCATAAAATAAATGTCATGAACTGGCTGTGTGCAGGCAGGTGAGGGCCCAAATGCAAAACTCCTGGAAACAGAACTGAACTCAAAAATCACTGCTTTATTGCAGGCTTAACAATGAAAAGGAACATAACACTAGACTGGGAATGATAAACAGACACAAGGAACCACAGGGGAAGGAGGAGAAAGGGGAAGAAGGAAAGAAAGAAAGAAAAAAAAAAAATAAAAAAAAATCACACAGCTTCAGGGAGGAGACACTGATGACAACACTAAGCACGGAGAACACAGGGCTTAAATACAAAAGGCAGTAACGAGGAAATGAGACACAAGGGGAGCACGGCTGGGAGCAATCAAACCTGACAAGACTGAGGGAAGCAAAACAGAACACGTTAACCTGAGACACTGACCTTCATTTTTTTTTTTTTTTTTTTTTTTTTTTTTTTTCCTTCTAAATGACATCAGAAACAGCAGTATGCGACATTACGTGATGGCAGAGCTTCAGTTCATCCTTTGTCATTTTTTTTTTTTTTTTTTTTTTTTTTTTTTTTTAATAAATAGGACAGGGGGAATGAATGAGAGAGAGAGGGGGAGAGAAAGAAAGAAAACCAAAGGGGAGAAGAGACGGTGAGAAGGGGGGGGAAGAGAGAGAGAAAAAAAAAAAAACTCCTGGGTCACCTGTATGGAGAAAAAAAAAAAACAAACAAACAAAAACAAACAGAGGAGACAGCAAACAACAAAGAGCAACATAATAATAGAGAAAACAAAGCACCATCACAATAAACTAGCTAGTCATAGATATCAGTATTTACTAAGTAATAAACGATATTGTGCAGCACGCAAGATAGACAGCGCACAGTGTGCTTTGAGGCAGCAGCCAAGAAAGCTTTAGTCCGCGTCTGTGAATACCCATGTGTGCATACCTGTGTGGATCAGCATGCTTGCATTCCAAAGGTTTCTCCATGTAATGATCTGCTAGGGAGTGTGGGGGGGCCACAGCCCCGTCCTCCAGGGTGTGAAGCGGGTATGGAGGAGATCAAAACTCCAGACATCCAGAGGCCCCCAGAACACAAGAGACCATGGAAGACCAACAGAGGGGCAGCCGCGCCACTGTCCCAGTAAGAGCTGAGGAGAGTCCCAGATGAGGGCTCGCCCAGCAGCCGCGGAGCAGAAGTCAGGGGGAGTTGCAGTGACGCGCCCGTGAGCTCCGCCGGCCCCCAGCTGTGCCTGAGTGACCGAGCCCTAGGCCGAGAGGCCGGGGGCACCCCACCTCCAAAGGGGCCCGAGCGAGCCCCAGGCCCCAGGCCCCGACAAGCGGCCGCCAAGGAGTGAGCCGGTGTGTACCCGGACGCCCACCCCCAGATACAAAGAACCACCAACACACCGACACCTGAGGGAGTCCGCCACCGGCAGGGGAAGTGGTGGTGGGTGGAGATAGGCCTCCAAACCTTGGAGGGCCTGAGACACTGACCTTCAAAGTAAAACAGGAAACGCACAAACTGAACTTACAGACTCAGGGAAACAGAGACATGGGACCAGGGCGGGCACAGAGACACAGAACAGAAAGAGCTCAAAATATAACCAAAACCCAACCGCAAAGAACATCAAAACAAGAATTAACTTTAAACATAAGATAATAATCAAAACCGCTGAGTCACAGACTGAGGACCATGACAATAAAGACTTAGCTTAAATCTATAAATGTATGGTGTCATGCACTCCAGGTACATAACAAGCAGCTGAAAAGTCTTAACACAAGTTGAGTTGCCTCGTTTATATTACAAGTGTTGAGCAAACGTATTGGAGGAAATCCGCAACATAGCATACTATGCTGCAACAACAGATATGTGGACGAGCTGAACAACGCATCCCTTGGGAATACTTGGAACACGGCAGAGAAACTTCCCAGGAGTGGCCTGCCTAACAAAATTAAGAAGAGCACATCAAGGTGGTCAAAAAAAGACCCCAGAACAACATCTAAAGAACTCCTAGCCTCTGCTTTTATGATGAATCATGGCACAATTCAACAATAAGAAAGACTGAGCAAAAATGGGAGATTTCCCTCCCCCCCCCCCCCCCCCCCCCCCCCCCCCAAAAAAAGGCTTGCCCCACATTTGAAAGAGATCTTGATGAAGAAGGCTTTTGGAAAAATGACTCCTGAGACAGAATTTGAACTTTTTGAAATATTTGAGTACTGTTAAAACTAATACAATATTTAATAAAGAACATCATACCAACAGGCAAACATGTTGGTGGTCTGGGGCTGCTTTCCTGCATCAGGGTGTGGACAACTTTCCATAATTGATGAAGTCATGAAATCTGCTCTCTACCAGAAAATCCTGAAAGTGTCCGGCCATCAGCCTGAAGCTTAAGCACCCTTGGGTTATGTAACACACCCAAAAAGATTCTAGGTCTGACCAACCGTCTCAGCCGTGGGCAAAAAGATGACAGTCAATAACATTCCAGAAGATAATTTATTGACACAGTAATCAAAAGATAAAAGATAAAACAGTCCAGTGTCCCATTTGCGGATCAAGTAAAAACATAGAGTCCCAAGGCCAGAGCCAACTATGCCACAACGCCATTTGCACTCCACACATCGACTTCAACAGGGTTAGCAGTTGTCCTCTGAGACCCACCACCCTGCAAGTAGATAGCCAGTGGTCACTCCAGCCTCTGCAACTCCGCTGCCTTTAGGCTGTAGCATACAATAGGCCCTGGCCTGCACAGAGAGAAAAAATAACACCTTCACTATATAATCCACAGTGCAAAATCCATCCATCCCAAACATATCAGGTTTCATCACATTACATACCTGCACAGAGAGACAAAATAACACAGCAGTGTTTGTAGTGTGGGCTATAAGTAGACCAGTGTATCAGTGCAATCGATTTCACCTGCCTCTAATTAGTCCAACCCCATTACAGCCATTGGCTCACCAAAAATGCGACACACACACCACCACTCCCAACCCAGTGCGACTTCACACAGTAATGTGGAGCTGAATTAATACAGGCACATTAGTCTACCATGTTACAGTTATTCAGCTGGACAATGATTTAAAACACCAGCAAGTCCACCTCTAAATGGATGTTTAAAAAAAAAGTTTTGGCATGGTCGAGTCAAAGTCTAGACTTAAATCAGATAGAGATGCTGTAGCATGATCACGCTGTTCATGTTGGAAAACCCCTCAGTGTGACTGAAAACTACTCTGCAAAGAAAAGTGGGACAAAATTCTTCACAGGAAGGACTCATTGCGAGTTGTTCCAAACACTTGATTGAAGTTCTTGCTGCCAAGGTTGGCACAACCAGTTAACTGTTTTAATTTTTCACAATTTTTTAATCAATCAAATCATTTTTTTAAACTTACTCTGGATATTTTTGTCAAATGTTATAATTTGTGAGATGATCTCGGGAAAATAAATGAAAAAAAGGAACTCAGGAAGGGGGCAAATACTTTTTCACAGTGGTACATTTTCTCTGAATGTGAAAAGAAAGTCATATCTGCAGTCATTATATATATCAAATTCCATTCACCCCAGAAATATTTCCTACCATTTTAACTCAGAGATCAAAACCAAACGCTGCCTGTTAGCGTGCAATTCCATGATCCCTCTGTAACATGAAACTTGTGTAGCGAGCCGGACCACATGGGGAGTGCGATGTTGTGAGGTGAGGTATTTTTCGACTGGGAGACAAATATGTAATGCGTTCCAGACACTCTGGCCGCACACGGCTTTTTCCCCCTGCTACCTATAGCATCAATCCTCTCCCCTTTCACTAGAACAATAAACCCACTGCCACTAAGGAAGAACACTTTGCAGATCCCAACAACACAACTACCTTCTTGAGGCCTGTGGAGAGGGATCCCACTACAGTCTCCTGCCTTACAGTTGGGCTCTCAGCAGTACAAGCTCTTTCTGGCTCACAAACAATGGCAAGACCTTATACCAATGTCCACCCATTCTAAACTTGCTTTCAGCTCACCCACAGAGTGAACCAGGACACTAAATCTCACCCCAAAAGAGCTGAGGTGGTTAGCTGAAGCATGACCTCTTGGATGAGCGACTCATACAGAGATGTTTCTGGTGATTCTCCAACAAGGAAGCCTAAGGTGGTTTAACTGAGTTGCATAACTGGGATGATACTCAAGTTTATCTATTCAATGAGGGCCAGATGGAAGATGTGTATTTTAAAAACAAATCCCATTGGCATCTGCTTTTCCCCACCTAACTTCCTACTTTCAGCTCACCATCCTTCCCTCATCTTCTTCACAATCAGGTTTGATCCTAAAACAACAGCAATGTGCTCCTTGAAAGCCTCTGTTTTCACGTTGTCAACACTGTGTGGGATACAAACATTGACTATCAACTGGCATACTCTTTCTTTCCACACTTTTCTTTTTAAGCGATATTCAGCTGCAACTTCCTATTGTCACTTTTGGTCTTTTTCTTACTCTCTCTTTCTCTCTTTATTAAATCAGCTCCACTCAATGTTATTATGTTGGGACTGACTCACCAAAGAGAGCCAGAGGGGATTGGGGGGTGGCAAGGTAATTTGATATATTTCTTATTTTAGTTAAAGCAGATCCATCTACTCATGCATCTTCAAACTGCCGCCAAAGAACAACAGACTGACAGCTCTCCCTGTGTGAAACAAACACTCCTGCGTGGCCTTCATTTATTAGGAATGCACAAGTGGAAGTGTGTCTGCGTGTGTGATGTCTAAGCTTCCCCATGACTCTCCGATGTTCTTTTCTCTTTCATGCCCTCTTTTTTTTTGTTTTAATTCCTCTCTTCTGAGGCATCTGATACTGTGGACTTTCTGACACATGAGAGCTCATGGAGCGAACCTCTGAGAGGCCACAGAGCTTTGAACTGAGCTGCATGAAACAAGAGTTAACAAGGTCAAACTGAGCTCTGCTGGTCTGACTTTTACCTGTGATATACCTGCGTATTAAAAAGTCTCTATTGATCTATGAAGCATTGTATATCAGAAATTGGGCAAGATATAGGCTGATGTAAATACTGCATGTTTGTATTGATTTCTTTATGTTATGTCTCCATGTAACCTGTAACCATGCTTCCGTTGAATTATCCAGGTAGTTGCTTACTTTGTCTTACATATTGAGGATTGAACAGTGTTTCCCACTCCATACTACAGATGCTGCTGTTAATTGTATTTATATCTGTCTACAAAGTAAGTTCACACTGTTTTATTTTCACTTTTTCAAACCCCTGTTATACAGTAGTACCACTTCATTAGGTATATCATGCTTGTACTGGGCTAGACCACCTTTTGCCTTCACAGCTGCCTTAATGCTTTGTGGCATCGATTCATTTCTCAGAGATTTTTCTCCAATTTTAGCATGACACCATCACACAGTTCCTACAGATGCATCAGCTGCACATACATGATGTGAAAGGTGCTCTGTTGGATTGAGATCTAGTGACTGCGAAGGGAATTTGAGTACAGCTAACTCACGGTCATGTTCAAGAAAGCATGGGCGTCAGGACGCAATACACCGTGGTCATAACGTGATGTGGATATCACCAGAAACAGTACTATCTGAGTTATTGTTGATTTCCTATCAGCTCCAAGCAGTCTGGTCATTCTCCTCTGACCTCTGAGATCAACAAGGCATTTTTGGCCAGAGAACTCATTTTCAGGCCATCCAATCCCAGTAGATCAGAAGTTTCTGAAATACTCAGACCACCTCATCTGGCACCAACAACCATGTCATGTTCAAAGTCACCTTTCTTCCCCAATCTGAAGCTCGCTTTGAACTTCAGCAGGTCATCGAAACCATCCCTACTGTAAATATATTGCGTTGCTGCCATGCGTTTGGCTCATTACATATTTGCGTTGAAAAGAAAAACCTAATGAAATGCAAATTCCAAGTAACGATGAAATCCTTTCATGTCTCAGAAGGAAACAGCAAATTGAAATCAGTGTCAGTTCTCATGGTGTTCAGGTCTTAATTCTTCATTTTTGTGAGTGTAATCTGACTGGATTGGATGGTTTTAAACTCAAGCTGTGTGGGGTATTTGGCCACGAGAAAAAGGTAGGTGGAAAAATAGAGCTGTAAGCTATGGTGTAGTCCTCCACATACCTTAGAGCGAGATACATCTTTGAGTTTTAATAAAAGTAAACACACAGGGTAAGTTCTCTGGAAACTGCACACCACACTGGTCTGCTTTATTTGCAAGGCTGCTTACCTGCTGCAGTTTTGCTACATGCTGGTCGGTTTGTGTCATTGTGAGGTTCATTTTCAATTGGAAATGAACATACCATGGGCCACAATTCACCATAACTATGTAATAAGGCAGACTTTTTGTGTGCATCTTGTGGTGCTGCAGTGTTTCAGAGTTTAGAATTGACATAAAAGTGTCACAAACTCTGGATAAAAAGTCCTACACATTAAGTGTTTCCTACGTTAAGAGGATAGCCTAGAAACATGAATGCCACAGGTCATGATAACTGGCACATTCCACACTCAACTACCTCTGAGACCTTGTCCTCTTTTTGCTTTCTGAGAATCGCGCTCCAAACTCTCCTTTATTGACCTACTTTCAAGGTGGTGCATAGATGATATATGAAGCAGGCTTTTTTTGGAGAGCAGGACTAACCAAATGGTGGGGGTTGTCGGGGGCTGAGTGGCTACATACTTCTGCAAATGTACAAGTAGCAATTTATTTTACCTCTTGGCCTCTGTGCTACATTTGTCTTTGTAGAAGAGAACATCACCAGAAACTGAAAGAAATAAAAAAGGAGGTGAAATAAGTAAAAGCTGGAGTTTCATTCTCAAAGTGAGAGCCAATTCACAAACCCCACTTCAGCCCCTATATGTACAGTATGTGAGTGAAGAGGCCACTTATGTTCAGCCTACAAATCATGCAGGCAGCTATAGGAGTTGGGAGTGATAAAGAGAACATAATAAAACAAGAGAGAGAAAAATAAAATGACTAGCATATTATCTCAGGTTGTAACTCTAATGAGCTCGACAGAAGACAGGAGCCGAGACAGTGAATGTGCAGCCTTTAAACGAAAGCCTTGGCTAATGTCTCCTGACTTGTCAAACAAAGGTGCAGCCTAACAGCATTTCCTCTTATGGTATTGACCTCTAACCTTTGACAATAGTAGGTCAGAATGACTGGCATGCACTTATTTTAACAGTAAACAGAAGACAAGAGTTCTCTCTGTTTGAATAGCACAGACTCACTTTTTACTACAACTGCTTTTAGACTTTAGATGAGAAAGAAGACTTTTAGATGAGTTAGTTCTACGATAAATATTTGTTGCAACAATTTGCTGCAGATTTGTGGCATTTTGAAATATTAATTCTATGTTTTTTAATTAGATTTTTCTATAATGTTAGAACTTAAAGAACTTACTGGTGAAGTGAGTAGGATTAGAATAAAATAAGTCAATTGAAACATGGCAATAGAACAATTAAAAGCAAGAACAGTTTTGGAAAACAGCCACAGAAAAATAAATCTATAAATATGAACCAACAAATTAGTTCACATTAACATTCCTGTTACAGCAGACCTCAAACCTTTATCTTCTCTTCTCAAAAAACATGTGAATTCAATAGTCCTTTTACCCTAACAGCAGCAAAACACCATAATCTGAAGGAACTACTTAAACACATCTCTGTGACGTACAGATCAGTAACAACAGAAGTCAGCAAATAAAGAAAGCGTAAAGGCAACAGATTGTTTTTTTCAAGTTGCAAAACCTAATTGAGATGCTTAACACTGGTGTAATATACTTTATTACTTTACGTAATAATATAATTTCAGATTATTCAGTTGGCATCAGCTGTTTTTTAATCATTTTGATAATTTTTGGCTTTTTTTTTTCTATATTTCAATTAGATCATTCCAGTAACAATTTGTTATTCAGGGTTACTTTTCTATTGAAACGTGGAGCCAGTCCAGCAGCACTTAAGTGCTACAATGCGAAGTGTACCAGAAAAAAATTAATTCATTACCAAAAAAGGTTAAATCAGACTGAGCATTTGCACGCCAGCTTTAACCCACAGTGCTGCATGGCCACAGATTACCTATGTGTTTACCTCGAAATCATCATGACTAAGATAAAATTGTTTTGCCATAATTTTTTGTTTGTTTGTTTACACAGTTGGAAAAATCTCACCTGGAAACCTTTGTGCTGCATTTTTGGAATCTGATAAGCCTTTAAATACACTAAGTGGACTTCCTTGTATATCGTGTCTTAGTGATATCTTAAGATAACGCCCCCTTATCAGTCAGCACAACAACCCTGACTGTTTCGACTGTTTTCAGTTCACAGTCCACAGCTATCCTAAGTACTGATGTCTGCTAATATGCTCCCAGTGGTGGTTTTGCATGCTAATGGACAAACATTTGCATTGTTCCTAATTTGAATCTAGTAAGTATACACCTTAGGTTGTCTTAAACTCCACATCCAGCACTGTGCAATCTGAAGGTTGTATAATGGTGAAATAAAACAAAAAACACAGTCATGTAATCTAACACCTGATCAACAATAAACCATGCAATGATCCAGCTACAGCCACAGCCGTCATTCTCAGAACAGTGGATTAGAGGTGATGATGATGCACACATTGCAACAAGAGTAACATGTTCCAACAGGTGTAGGTCCTGTACATCAGGAGATATTACATGTTGTCCCTGTGTCATTACATAAGAGGTTTCAGACCAGGGCAAAGCATTCTTTCATGATGATTCACGAGAGCAAAAGCATTATAAAACATTGAAATGAGTAGTCTGATCATTGATTCTGGGACAGGGAAGCAAACAAGAGACCTTAAATCAGATTAAGACCTGAACAGGACAGAGACAGGTGTGAGCAGTTTCCCAGGTGCACCTCCACAGGCCATGCAGTGCCAGTAATCAGCAGTCGAGGCTGTTAATGACAGGGTGCTGCTGTCAGAGAACTGCAGACATATACACGCACACTCACACAGAAGCACACGTAGTCATAACTCAGAGGCACGCTTGCACGCACACAGTCAATTAAGCATTCAAAAGGCATTTTGCTTTCTCAAGCATCTCACTCATCCTCCATCTGTCTGTCTGTCGCTGTTGACCACTCAAGCATTTTAACACCTTTATTCCAATCTTTCAGTTGCT
Source organism: Copadichromis virginalis (assembly GCF_057382275.1). Taxonomy (NCBI): domain Eukaryota; kingdom Metazoa; phylum Chordata; class Actinopteri; order Cichliformes; family Cichlidae; genus Copadichromis; species Copadichromis virginalis. The sequence continues at coordinate 18,779,588 of NC_140624.1, forward strand.
GTTGCACAGGTCAGCACACAGGCAGTGAACTTAAACTGCAGCTGCGCAGTTACGTAAGCACCTGCTAACCTGTCTGCAAACCTGCTGACCTCTGGCCCTTTTATTACCAGATCAAAAGTCAGCCAGCAAAACAGAACGCTCTTCAAAACAGAACACAGAATGCAAACAACAGTGTTACTGATAACATGGAAAACAGCCCAGCATCATAAGTGAAATTTGGCCTCTCTTTACTTTATCTGCAAGTAAATAAATAAGGGATTCTAATTCTATTTTTCCTGTTCCTTGTTTATGGGTTCATGTAGCTGATGTGATGTTGTAAAATTTTGTGACACTATGATTTAAACAATGACATTTGGTATGGGGATACTATAGTTGTAATAGTCTAAACAAAACCTATATGAAAGTTTGTATATTGAATTCTCAGAAAAAATACAAAAGAATAAATTTTTGTGAATTTTAGATTACAACTTTTTCAGAAATTGTGAATTTTGTGTATATCTCCATTCTGTCAAAGTAAAGCTTTATGGAGGACAGATTTGTGTATCAGCATTTTTGAAAGACGTGATGAAATAGGCCACCTGTGCGCTGCTGATCTCTTAATCCGATGGGGGCTCCAGGTATGTGGGACATGCAGCCGATTCTGTCTTTTGCCTTCCCTTACCGGGGTGTGGTGATGGTGCTGCTGGCACATTGTGTCCTCGGTTCAGAATGTGAATGCCAATGGTGCGTTCAAAACCACACCACACTCAGCCCTGAATACATTTCAACTAGTGGTGCATGTGTTTCTCCTCAAAATTTCCATGATGGTGATCACAGACGTACAGGGAAACAAACACTGCACTTTCCAAAAGCAGCTAGGATGTCACTGTGAGATACCGATGACACCGCATGCTATTTTAACCTCACAGCCTGACCCTGAAGTCCAGTCAGATATGAAGTGTGTCACAGGGTTGTGCAGCTTGTCTCACACGCATCTCATGTATACCTGCTGATTACAGGCTCTGTCAGAACTTATTCAAAAGCGCTCAGCATGAAAAGCCTTGAGGGCATAACCATGGTGCTCATCCTCTTCGAAACTGCTGATGGTAAACACGCACCACGAGCACACTTCAAAGCCTCCTTAAACTCCACACTAACAGAAACCTTGACCCTGTAAGTGTGCTGTGCTGCATTAATGGGCTGACATATCATGTACATGTGAAATATACTTATCGGGCTTTTTTCATGCCACATCCAGCTTTATTTGTTTTTTTACATGACAACATAACAATTAAAGAAAATGATGTGGTTTTGATACTTGCTGTGATGGAGTGAAATACTCAAACACATCTGAAAGCTGAGTGTTTTTTTTCTGTCATATTAGTAATGAGTAAACAATCAAAATAAACTGAATTATTAGACAAAATACTACTAATTTGATCTGATGACTATATAGAGTTGACCTATTATTGCCATACTGTACCATGTGTTCTTTATATAAGACTCACATACAAAATCACAGTACAATTCCAATTAAAGCTAATTAAAATAAACTGAACTTTCACCATAAATATTTTAGGAGCGAATGAAAAGGACATTAACACCACCCATGCTTAATTAAGGCTTTTATCATGGAAATGTTCAACTGATGTTAACAGTGAAGTGCAGATTGTGTAATGCACATATGTGTTCCCGAGGAAAGCCTCCCTTCCCTCCCTGCTGACAGGTCCTCAGCAGCTCTTCGTGCCACAGCTGACACTCACTTCAGATTGGCATCTCTGATCTTACATAATCTCCTTCCATTCTCCAGCCACCACCTCCGCCTCAGAGCTCAGTACAGAAAACAAGCTTTTGTCTCCAAACAAAGCCAAAACACCACATCTATCAGCAACTCTCATTTGTTTTGAATTTCTCTTTATATCCTTTTACATCGATATCAAGCATGGCCAGGACTGGTTTAATGACCTACAGCACAGAGAAGAGAAGTCCGTTGCCAAGCAGTTGTGTTTGTATAGGCTGTGGGTTTTGCTAAAGGGAAGCTATGGGTGGTGAGAGGAGGAGGAGGAGTGAGGTGAGAGGATGTGGAGAGGACAGGAGTGGCTTGGCACAAGCTACCGTTGGTGAGCATCAGGCCTCTTTGGCTAATGGATAGAGAATATTGTGTTGTATAGCAGTGCACTAAAGGGTTTTTATTGAGTGAGAGTGAAAGAGGGAAAAGGGTGATTATTATGGCTCCTGGTATAGCATAATTAGAGGAAAGCACTGTTCCACTGTCTGTGGGTGTACATATAGGGGGTAGGAGTGTTGTTTTTCTCTTTCTCAGGAGGATAAAATAGTATGCCATGCCTGGTACATTTCTGTCACACTTTTCTATATTTTCTGACTCTTCACAAAAGTTCTAACATTAGGCTGCATATAAAAGATGTGTACTGTTTCTAGAGTCCAGTAGGGGGGAATCCTGGTCACACTGGTTGCAAAAAGAAATCAGAGTTGCTGATTTGCAGACTGTATATAAAAGCTTGAAAATTGACAGCACTAAAGTGGGTTTACTTTCGTTACCTCTAATCGACCTCTGGTTGCAATAATGTATCTGATGGCTATGAGAGAATGAGCCTACTGCTAAGTGATTTGGGGTTGCTATCTTTTTGATATAGTCTATGCTTTTAACAAAAATGTAGCCAATTCTTTTTAAAGTGTCTGACAAGAACTCATTGAAAAAAAACAAGACCATCATGTTTTCCACCTTTGGCTATGTTCCTCTGCATAATTAAAAGCAGCAACCTGTCATAGCAGCAAAACATTCATTAATAAACAGCAAAAACAATTCCTAAAAATACAAAATTTGAATATCACCACCTGTCAATTTAGCAAAATTTGAATGTGTAATTACATATGAAGCAGACAGAGCAACATAAAGCAGTCCTTTTTGCTCAAAGTCTAGCTCTGTTTTGTGCAAATTCTTGAGGAAAATATATGGCTTTTTAGTTGCTCCACACTCCATAATGTGGGTGTGATAGCAGTTAAGCACACATCAAGGCTTTGTTCAGGAAATAGGAAGTGAACACTTAGCGTAGTTCGGCTGTGAACGGCAAAATGATTTTCTCCTCAGAACAAAGGCATAATCATGATGTTTCCAAATTTAGTGCTCCAGCATTTCCTTTAGCAAAGAGCGCATTAACCACAAGCGCACGCGCGCACACTCCCGCATTCGTGTGCAGACACACTTTTACACGCTCTGAGCTAATTGCATACATGCATGTGTATGTTCATACACATGCTGCCATTCCCCACATCAGCTTGACTTGATTAACAGCTGCTTGTGTGTGGAACTGCTGTGCTGATGAAAGACAAGAAGCTGGTTCTTTCACTGCTGCTTGGGCATTACAAGCACAACAATTTACACAACAGTAGAACACTAAAGTTGGCCTTCATTAGAGGGATTAGGAGCCTAATCTAAAACACTGTTTAAGTCTCTCATCCCAAACCCTAAACACTCTCTCAAGGGGGGCTCTTCCCTCCTACACCAACCATAACATCTCAAACTTCAAACACTCCATCTGTAACCCCAACCTCTGGGTGCTATCCCCTCTCTCATCGACCCCTATCTCAGAGTGAGGGGTTGCAGCGGGTGATGGAACCCACGTGATGGTGCAGCTGTGGAATGATTTATTGCTAGGTTAATTGTTGGGTGAGTGGGAATTGTGCCTGCAGGCTGCTAGCTTTTGTGTGATTACAGGTTCACCTGCTATTAGATTGAGCATACATTTCATTATCTTCTTAGAAGGGCTTGTGCATCCTTCTCAGCCTGTCTTTGGACAACTGAGGCCATGGAGGGAAAGGTTAGAGATCAGGGAATGGAGGCTACACTGGAGTATTGCAGCAATTAAACACAATTTGTTTTGAGCATTTCCTGCACTGACCAGCTGCACAGGGTCTGTCCACCATAAAACTGAGTGGAAATGCCCTGCAGGCCTAACAGCTATCTGATCTCTGTTTATACAATACATGTGTGAATATCAGGCCAAGACACTGAACCATCCACTGGAGTATGTGCACAATGGGTAGAAAGAGTGTAAAGGCATAGAATGAGTCAATATGGCAGTCAGATACACTGAAGCTCACTTCTGCCCAAAGACAGTGATACTGAGATGAGTTTCTGCTGCTCACCAGTGTTAGTTGAACTTTCTCTGAAATAAATGTAACAGTGTTGTACAAATATTCGACAGTCATATATAGTTTGAAAGAGCTTTTTGTGATCTTTAAATTGCAAGAAACTTATAAGAAGTACTACGTCCATAGTCTGTCTTTAGCCACAAGCATAAATTGAAACAGAAATGTCCATCTGGGCCACTGTATCCAAGACACAAAACAGTGTCTGCTCTTATGGTTTGGGGGGTTTTTTAAGGATAAATTCTAAGTTTTTCGCATCAGTTTGCTGACAGACACAGTTAACTATATGTTTATGAGTACAGCATAAATACATTCTTTTTTCTATTAAATAACCTCAGAAAAAGCACTTACCTCCTCTTTAAAATGGGGAAACTTTATGCAAAGGTGCACTGGAGCCTACAGTAAATGACAAGTTTAATCTTTAGCTGTATTAGACATGTTGATTGCCATGTTTTGGTTAAGTATTTTCTTTAGGATACTAATTGCATACCATCTGTTACCCCAATAATCCACAATCAAACTTCCATCCGACTCAGTTGTTTGGTGTTGGCTAAACTTCAGTTCAATTTTCCAAAAACTTGGAACATAAAACCACAGATGTTTAAGTTACATCTTTGTGAACAGCGTGAGGTAGCTTTCAAGCAGACATAATATAAGAGAATTTGTGTAGCAGAAGTCACAAGGAGAGAGAGCGAGAGCCTTGACAGTCAGGAATGGGCTGTGGGATGCGGAATGAGAGGTGGTATAATCAATCCTGGGGGATCAACCTAATGGACTGAAATCTTCTGTTTCCTGATATTAACTGCAATCAGTAATCAACCTGCACAGCAATTTTTGACCTTATAAAAACATGTTTCAATGAAGAATCTGTTAGACAAGTATGATAAACACTACCAATCTTGAAAATAAAATAAATTAAAAAAAAAAAAAAACAGATTTAAAATACCAGAAAACAAAAAAACCCAAAAGAAAATCTTGCTCATTAACCGAGAATACAAATGAAGTAAGAAATTAATGTCAGAGTTAATTTCTGTTCTTAGCACATGAAGGCCTGAAACTGAGTATGGATGGAGGGGAACCATGGAAAATCAGCTGCCACATTTTTTAATGTGTGACTGGATTCATTTTCCCATGGCTTTTCCAGCACCACCTTGGAATCTATACCTTTTTTTTTATTAATTCCCACAATATAGGTACTGGCGGAAGCATGCAGGAAAAGGTACGCCTCTGAAAGCATGTGAGCTGTGAAGTAATCACCCAAATACGCCTTGTTAACTCGAGTCCAGTTGACACTCACTGGGCTTTTATGCAAGCTAAAAATATTTCTCCTTTTCTTTCATCTCCCCTCCTTTTTATTCTGCACGTGAGAGCTTTACTGGGTGCTGCTGGTCCATCGCCTAACTGAGCCCTACAGCCGCCCTCCTGTAAAGTAGTGGGATGCCAAACATCCCCTGATTTACAGCTTGGAGCACACGCTATGCGTTTGCTCCTATGGGCTATAAAAGGCAAATGAGAGCGAGATGTCCAGATCCCACTTGCTATATTAACCTAAATTCTTTCCAATAGAGTAGAGTGGTTGCATGAACTGACTATTACCACATGCTGAAAAGAGGAAAACCTTCCAGGCCCCAACAGAGAGCTCACGTGAAGGGCGGCTGAAGGGAAGGGTCTGATAAAATCAGCTGCTGACCTTCTCATGCATACTAGGGCAGTCAATAACATGCCTTTTCTCCTACACAACCCTGCTCCACAGCCTTGTCTGGCCTCAGACTCTTTTACTCTCTGAAATATGACAAATATCACAAGAAACTCAGTGTCGGGATGTGAGGATTTTCTATTTTGCTTTTGTTTATCATTTCTAACCTAATTTTTGAGGGTTTTGGACTGATATTCTGAAAAATCAGATCATCTCAAGATGCCACCTTGAGACTTTCTGATAATATTTAAATTGAGATGTAAATGATGAATCCAAAAAACCCAGTGCAATCTGGCAAGAAATCAAAGAGGCATGTAATGTTTAGAACTAAACCTAAACAAGACCGAGAAGAATACAAACTCCAAGCTTTACTAAGTCTTAGCCTAAATAAAGAGTCGGGATTGCCAAGTTATTGCAATTCATCATCAGAGGAACACGACTGTCTCTGTCAGATTCTGCAGCAACATTTCACTCATGACCGAAGTTCTGGTCTGGCTGACAGCGTCATCCATCGACCCATGCTGCTAACACGGCTCAGGATCAGGAGACTAGCAGAGCCAATAGAAATCCAAGGTAACATGAAAGGGGATGAATCTATCAAGTTCACATACTTCTCTGAATTCCAGGACCTTTTGACCAGTGTGAGCATGTCCTTGTTGAGGTTGGCTCCAGGACCCTCAACTGCCTTTACCCCAGTCATTCCTCTCAGGATTAGCTTTGCTATGATTTGGCGCTGATTCTCACTGGCCTCTGGAATGCGACGGATGACGGATCTATTTTCCTACATTGTTTCACCTGCTCTAAATGGAACCACATGCTGCACAAGACCGCCTCTCCTTTGTCTGTAATTGGAAGCACATGCACTCTGAAGTCAAAAGTAAAGCGAAGCCGACACAGCCGACAAGGCTCCCTTCCTCTGCTCCCGCCCCACATCCCCTCCCTTTGGGTCTCGGGTGCCACTTTTTGGTCCAGGCCAAGTGGGAGAGCACTTATTGAACTAACTGACCTGACATTACACGTCAGACTCAGTTCAGTGGGACGACTGTATCACATGTCCTTTGTGGCACTCGAACCTAAGACTTAAATGTGAGTGACAGTTACGAGTTTGCTGAGGAGGGAGACCTTGACATTGGGTCTGACATGTTTTCAGAACACAAGCAGCATACTGTACTATTCATTGGCTACGGTCTGTGATGTCTAAACGGGACAGGCCATGGATGCAAGAAACAAGCATCATCAGCTCTTACATAATGTCTTTGTGTCAGAACAGGATTGCATAAGAGAGGAATTTATGATATTTGCTGAAATCAAAAGTCACAATGATGCAGCATATCTATCACAAATGTAAGGGGACAAAAATAGCACTCTGTATTGCACATAAAGCTCTTTGGCAAGTCTAAAGCCAGGTTTTTTTTAATGATTTAAAAATAAATAGCTCCAACACAAGGAATAGACAAATATATATAGATTCAAATTATTGGCACCTTTGCAAAAACATGAAGGTTTAAAAATGAAGGTTTAAATATTTTCCTCCTTCACACAAAATCACAAAGGTCTGCAGACAGCACTGTGACTATTCCAACTTCAGTTGGATGTTTAACACTAAGTTGAAAGAACTGCTTTCACACCTCACCATCTCAGGTTGAGATTTGCCTCCAATATTTGGAATATTACAGGAGAACATAAGGCCTTGACAGGGATTTTTAAAAAAGAATCAAAGACCAGGTAGCTGTTCGCCCGGCCCCCCATTTTAGAGTTTAAAACTTAACATAATAAAAAACTTTGAAATTCTAGATTGATCTTAAAACTGGCTGTATACACTTCAGGTTAAACTCGGGGGTATGTAATTGGCCTCACTGCCCTGAAAGCTGGTACGACCCCCCCCCCCTTCTGCAACCAAAACAGTAATTTGCACCCTGTTGCATGTACTGGGCTTGTTTAGCAACTTTGGTGCCAAGATTAGTGCAAACCTCTCAATTTAAATGAATAAGATTGTTAGAACTGATAGCTGGCTTTAATGATTTTGTCTCTTTGTAGATCTCAAAGAAGCTGCAGAGGCCTTGAGGGCGGGAAGACATACCTCTCATTTTTCATGGCTATTACAGAGGGAAAGATTTTAGACAAAAGTACTGTGAGAGTGCACAAGATTTTTGCTGCTGTTGCCACAATTGAAGCTAACGCTGTGCAGCAGTGACATCTACTGGTAAAAAGGATGAATTACAAATACAATTTCAAATAGGTGGCAAAGTAATATTTTTTTTGTCTGAATAATAATTCAGCAGTGCCAAAACAGTGCATAATATTTAATCGAATATGGCTGTTTACTGCATTTGTCCTTTAAGATAAGGGAGACTTTGAAAGGAGACAAGTCTAATGGACCATTTTACTAATAAATCACTGTCTTCGTTTTTATTGAGGATCACAAAAAAACAGTCAAAGAAAGAAAAGGAATTAAAAATTCTAAGGTTTTATATATCAGGACAAGTGTGAGGACCTCAGTTAAAGAAGACGTTTTTGCAGCTTCCTGGAACATTCAGGAGTTCATTAACACAGTGCCAAGGTGGAAAACAGCAGGAATGACTTTAAGCAACCAACTGCTGCTCTCCATCAGTCTTGTAGGGTTATAAGGTGATTTTCAAACAATTTGAAGTCCATCATTCTACAGTGAGAAAGATTATTCACACTTGAAGAACATTCAGAACAATTGCAAATGTTGCCAGGAGCAGACAGCTGAGCAAATTCACCCCAAGGTCAGACCATGCAATGCAACGAATGAAACGAAATGAAGCTGCAAAAAAAAAAGAAAAATATCAAAGGCTACATCTCAGTTTCTACAGGCTTGCTCTCCCTGGTGGCCCTATACACATCTTAAGATATCCTTTCTTCATGAATTTGTTTATAACATACTGTACTATGTCCATCGTCTATGCCGTGAGCCAAAATAGTTGTAACAACGAACCAATGTTTGGTCCTGTGCAGCTGCTCAGTGGCTATGAGAACAAAAAATGGTCAAATTAAATATACTTAAAAAACACTTGATTTTCAAGTGTGCCATTGATGCTGTTGCTATCCTCTACTGCCCTGCTGTGCAAAGCACAAAGAAAATGAAGAGGCTGTTGCAGCAAAATTAAATTAACACTGTTAGGTCCAGGGTTAGGTCTGATGCTAGCCTTATGCGATTTAGAGAAATTTAAAAAATGACATTTTTGGAATAAATGTCAATAGTTTCTGTGTGTCACTTAGTGCTCTATGATTGCCAAGGCAAAAAGGATATATTTTGATACCACAAGGTTAGACTTTAGGCATGTTAGAGTTGCAGTTGGGTTGCAGTTTAGAAGTTGCGATTATGATTTGTCAGAGGTATTTCTTTTAATATTCACAATATATCAAAAATGCATTTTGAATTTCTCTTTGATATTTGGGCTGATTGGGGCCCAATGAATGTAAAAACAAAGAATTACCAGATTTTTTTTTCACCTTATTTTTGTTTTTAAGAAAAATAAGAGCCACAAATGAGGATACTCATTTAAAATTTTGATAGAACAGTGGCAGTATAATGTCCTCGTCAGTGGATATCAGGCCCCAAAATTGAGTATTTTGGTCTAAATAACCCAAAATGTGATGTCCACATATGTGGATGCCAGGTCCTAGGCGGATAATATTTCCTTTTTTAAACAAGCAAGTAGGTGTGAGTAATTATGCTATGAAGTGAAAGGCAGACGCCAGTGTTTACTAAAAAATGTAAGCTTGAGAAAGAACAGCTGCTATTTCATGGTGGGCCAGATGCACAGATGATATGATTAAGGACCTGCTCTCAATCACGTACCTCTCACTGTTCACACAGAGTCAGATCTCTATCTGTGCGTGATACATATACATGATTACCTCAACACAAAGACGGGAGCAATTTTGTTCAAACCTTTTTGTTGTGTTTGATGTTGGTGTTCTGTTGAGTGGGACGTTTCACTCAGCTTGTTCACTTATATTACCAAATACAGACTACGGTATTTTTTTTCTCCTGTCTCTCATGGTGCCTAGTCTTGTAGGTGGCCTTGCTTTTAATTGTCAGTGCTGAGATTTCTCTGACTGAAATTCTAGTCTCAGAACAATTTAAGTACTGAATAGATTTTTTTTATTTGATTTCGTTCATCTTAAAGTTAAAAAATGCAAGGTAATTAGTCTGTGACGTAACACAAAGGACACATTTTTCAATAGACAGAGTTCGAAAGTTCAGTAAATACTAGAACTTATCATTTTTGCCCTTTGTAATTTGGAAGAAATAACTCTTTAGCAGAGCTTGTGTAACAAAGTATTTCAGCTAACACTGCATGTCACAGAGAACCACATCTGCTTCTTTGGGATGTTTTATATGTGAATGAAGGCTATTATGTATATGACAATATATGAGAAAAATGGAATATATGATAAAAAAAAAAATTATTCATATGTGAGTCAGTCCTATATGCTGCAGATATATGTCCCTTGATTACTTATTAGGGAAGTTCTGTTTTTTTCTTTTTCACGCACAGCTTATATTTTCTAATTTCTGCACCGGGAGCAGAACATGATATGTGATCAGTGGAGAGGCTCAAACTGTTTGCATGCAGTAGAAGAGGGGACAGTGAACCCAGCCTGCTCTTCTTTACCTCTCCTCATGCGATCTCAGCACAGCCAATTATCAAGATGAACTTGCAATTGATCTTATTGCACAAAGGCCCACGGCAGTTAGCAAATCTTATTCTATTTCTTCATGTCTGGAATATTTACTAAGAACACTTTTAATCCCTCAAGTCTGAAACCTATTGATTACAGGAGGCAGATACGTTCCAGCAAAGACCACAATCAATAAACACAGCTGTGTGCGGACGATATAAAAGTCTTTAATTGTTGATAATTCAATCAGAAAATTGTGGATTTGTTGCACAGAGGCAGTCACATTTTTTTAATCTTCAGCATCATTGATAGATTAGGTTTAGAAAGGAGTGATGAGTAAATATTATTTTTGCGTGAAAGACAGACATGATAAATATCCCATAAAATGGTTTTTAAGCATAGAACATCATTGAACAACCCAAGAACCTCACTTATTACCTCTTGATTCATAAAATTTTACAGTGGTCAAAACCATGAAGTGACATTGGTGGGGGGGTGGAGGGTTTTCTATGACTACTTTAGGTCTTTTCTAGTGTTGGAATAAATAAATTATTTAACAGCTACTTTGACTCCAGGTGGTGTCCAGAATTTTCAGCATCATTATACAACTAAACCGTAAGAATTTTATTTAATACACAAAAGGAATAGTATTACAGTTTGAAGAAAGGCATTTCATTCCTTTCTTGCTTGTATCAACAGACGTGTCCTTTTAAATCTTACTTTTGATGTTACGTGTTAAATGGTGACCTTTAAAGATAGGCTGTTTCCAAAGTTTACGCTAAGCTAACAGGTTGCTGGTAGCTAGCTTTGCTTAGCATTTAACATCCATAGCAGTTCCTCCCCCCAAAAATCTTCTATAAGCACAGCCCACCCCTACTACATTCAACACGCTGTACTGCAGCAACTACAGCAGCATTTTAATGTAGAGGACATCAGACGGTTATATTCATCCACATTCTGCCCCCTTGTCCCTGTTAAGCTAACTGAATAGGGCAAAGGCAGTGACATTCATCATATACAGGAGGAACAACCATAAAGGGCAACGTGAGGCTGATAGAAGAGGGAGAGGCAGGCAGCACAACACGCTGTAAAAGCCAAAGGCCACCGGTGGGGACAGCAGTAGGGAAAAAATGTAGACATCAAAGAAAAGGGACAGCAAAAATGCAACGTCTCAGGTGGGTTTGCTGATCAAATTTATGATCTGGCACTGTAGGCACACTTCAGCTCCTTTTATTATTTGCCATTAACTACAAAGTACATGAAGCAGCTCTTTGTATCTGCAGTATAATCTGTCTCTACAACAGGTGAACAATGCACACACTGCAACAATGTGAGTAGACAAATGGCTCGCAATTAAAAGACACTACACGAAATCCCTTGGTATCAGCTCGACTGATAACTGGCGACGCAGCTTGGCAGCTAGTGGGCGTCAATGTGAAGCGCCACCCGCAAGAAAAACTGATCAAACAGTAAACAGTAAGCTTGTGTGCTGGCAGGGTGAAACAAGTCCTCATTTTTATGAGGCTGGTCAGTTGAGGCTGTCAGAGCTACACAGACAGGCGTATAAAGAGCTTTGTGTAGCTCAGACAGAACATCTCTTGAATCTCAAGTGTTTAAAGTTGGCCTATTTCCACCCTCCCCTAAAGTCTTGGTCAGTGGAAGATGTTGTACATTCATTAGAGGAGAGAACTGTCAAGAGTCTGGCTGACAAATGACCTTAGACCTTAATGCTCGACCAGCTGTAATGTGTTTTTTCTTTTCTGGGAACATCGTAGTGCTTGATGAGGTTTTACTGTTAAAGTATAAGGCTGATTATATTGTGTATTTTTTTCTCGAGGTCAACAAACTTCACAAATGGACCGATCCCAACAACGAATTGATCTACTAATACACCATCTATTAGAATTCATTTGTTCCTGCAATGCCCAAGTTCTTTAAAAAGAAATCTCTTAACAATATGGTGGAGAAACACATAGACCCTGCCTACACTTGATTATAAATTGCACCTTCTGCGATCAAATTACACACGGACAGTGCTAAAGATAAAGAACAATCAATATCATGCAATCTGATCCACTTACTCAAAGCGCTTTCTGTGTTGGTTTGAGCCACATATTTATTGTAAGGTCAATGCTTTCATTTTCTGAATTGCCTAAAACAAGAAACAACCTGGAAAATTGTTATGAAGCATTATCCTTGTTGCAGACAGAACATTTCCTTCATTTTTTCTCACAAATTACAATATCAATAGCCGGAATAACTCTTACACAAATATTAGTTTTCGTTCTCTTTGCTAACCTAAAGTAAATCTGGCACTTGAGTGGGAATGAAACATCTGTGTTCAACAGTAGCAAAGACAGCTGGAGACACATGATTGTCACAGATTCGCAGATATAAAACAGCAACGTGTCTCTGTAGTCCAATCTTGATCCAATCGCCTGAGAAGCATTTTAGCATTAAGTGTGAACAGGGTCGCAGAGTTTATCTCAACCTTAGAGTGGACTGAGCAAAGCCTAAGTTAGACACAAGAATCTTTGATTTCATTTTTTTTTCCATTAGGACTTGTTGACAGTCTAAAAAAATACATAATAACACATTTCATATAAAGATAACAAAAAGCAAACAAACATAAAACAACTATGCTTATACAGTATAAAGGAGAATTATAATAAATTCAATGGAGTTGCTACAACAGCAGTTTCACAAAAGAGAAAAGAATTCACTTTTTTGGGCGGCTGTCTCTATTCTTCACATTTTTTTGTTATTTTTATTTTTTTTTTGCAAATGAATATGAAATATTAAGACGTGTTTTTTTTCTCTTTTTTCAGTTGAGTGTAACATACATGGATGTTGTGAGATTTGAAGAAACTGTGTCAGTTCTACATCTGGAGCGAAATTATTATAAGAATTATGTGAATGAGCCAAAGGCAGTATAAACAGGGGGAACAGGAAAATACAATCCTGCAGACAATTGAGAAGGACGCAAAGAGAGAGAGAGAGACGGGTGGACGGGGAGAGCTCCTCTAAGTATCATGACTCATATGTTGTGGTTACATAATCAGTCTGGGGCCAAGATAAGTGATAACATCAGGTACGACCTGCCTGCTGCACTCGGGACATTTAGGAACATCATCTGTGAAACCCTCGACTTGACTCATCGCTGTTATTAACATTTAGAGCCATTGTTAAAATCAGTGTCATTTCAGACTTTTCTGTTGCAGCAGCAGGACCCTGATTGCAATCAGCACTATTTTCAACAACACTGAGATGTTCCATTATTATACATTAACAGGAATGTGCTTGCTGCTTTTGTGTGTGTGTGTGTGTGTGTGTGTGTGTGTGTGTGTGTGTGTGTGTGTGTGTGTGTGTGTGTGTGTGTGTGTGTGTGTGTGTGTGTGAAACTCTGGTTTATCTCTGTCTCTCTATAACTCTATCCCTGCCACACAATGAATCATTGATGGCGTTTTAGAGAAATAACTGAGCAGTGATTATTATTGCAGAGGGCTGTTGGGAGTGTGTCAGCCCCCACCCAGTTATTTAGTAAGTTGGCTGGATCATCTGTCTCCTCCTGAGAAAGAGAAATTTCCAGTGAATTGACCGAGAAATCCAGATGACTGTCGATAAGTCCGGTGCCGCTGTCCATAGCTGCTAGTCCCAGATTGAGTGCTTTCCTAGTATTTGCAAAGTAAAGGGCGATGATACAATCCACTTGCAGGCCTCTGATGTGCACCTCTGTTTCACTTTGCCACCCATTACTCTGTGAGGGAACATCCCCCCAGCCCCTGTAGGCCGTCCACATCTTCGTAGAGTACTAGTGCCTGAGACTTTATTCAGTCTGTGGTGGAGCAGAATCAGAGGGCTTACATGCTCTTTGCTTGTAATGTGACAAGGTATAGCGGTGACTGTTTGTACGTAAATTAATATGCAGGATCCTGTCGAGATGAGAGAAAAAAATGGAGTCAGCGGCCTTCACATGAGTCTTTTGCACTGAATAAGCAATGTTAAAAGCCGAACAAACAGGCTTCATATTTCAGGTACCTCTTGTGCGTTTCCTTGAATGGTTGCTAGTCTGCAAGAAGGAAGAAACAACTGAGTCAGTGTTCAGATATTTATAGGACAATTATTTGACAAAATTTTTTTTATTCTTCTCTGGTGTTTTTGTCTCACAGTCAAGACTGTGTTGAAAAACACCCACACACTCCACCCAGCAGTTTGAACATCTTGGCTTCAATAAAAACAAGAGCCAATACTTCTCATGCCAGAGGATACAAAACTGAATCAATCCATTATTATATTTAACCTCAATGAGCACAAGGACATGTATGCGAGAAGGAAGCCCTCAGGGCCGCAAAACGCAAGAGCGATGTGAGTTTACTCTAAACTCTTAATTCAGGAGGCATGGCAGTTTATCACTTATATTTCTCCATCAGAAAGTCATTTACATACATAAAGACGTTTTACTTTGTAAACAGAGAAAATGAATAACATTTAAAATATGCACAAAAATGTGGCTCTCTGTAAAGCCCATGTTGATTAAAAATACAATTTTTGGACAGAATAATTGTCGTCAACTATATTTAACTTTGCAAATATCAGTACCCTGTTGGGTATAGCAAAGTAAATGTTTCTCATTAATATTCAGTAAAAATAAAGGTCAAATAAAACCGAAGACGCTGCTGGCAACGTGGTTCCACGTGGTGGCGTGGTTTCATGTGGTGAGATGCCTGAGAGGCTGCCAGATGTCAGCGGTATAACAGTTCACTGTTCGCCACACCGAGTTCTGCTTCTAAATGTGAGAGATTCGTGTACGTAATGCGTGCTGCAGTTCACCTTTACGTGTAGCTTTGGACTGGCTGGCAGCCACAGTCGTTAGGTCTGCTGGCAAACCTACATACACACCACCATAGTTCCTGAGAGGAGAGAGGAGGAGAGGTTTTAAAGACCAAGTAGCAATTAAAAACCATAGATGGCATTGATTTTTGTTTTAGTGGATGTTTTTAATAGCATTACCAGTATCCCATCAAACTTACAGACCTCTAAATGAAATTCATTTATCATTTTATTCATTTATTTTTTGAGTTATTGTTCATTTACTTGTTTAAACCTTGCACTTTATTATGAGAATACTGCAAAACAAACTATTTGACATTTTTGCGATCAAAAATTTCAAGTATATTTCATTTCAAGTATAGCCGTCTTAGCAAAGTGCACTCAAGGGCGCTGCAAAGTACCTTCTTTTCTCATCTTCTGCTGAGGGATCTTCTGTCCTGATTGAGAGAATGGGCACAGGTCAGGTCATATGGGAGCAGAGAGGAAATAAAAAAAAATCACAAATATACAAAATAGAGAGAAAGTGCAAACATTGTTCTTTTGCTTAGCCTCAGAAATCTTCAGTATGCTGCTCAAGCCCTGTAGGGAATACTTCTCTGTCAGGAACTTCTATAGACCAAACCTCCAGTTTTATTTCAGGCCTGCTGAACAACAAACTTAAAGTGGTCTCAGGTTTGATGTGGTGGCTGAGCATTAAGATCAAACATGGTAACAACATGAAGCCGATGTGAAGGTTTATTCACTGTGTGCACTATCCCTATGCAAGCCAAGCTGTATCACACTTTTCAGTTTTGTGAGTATATTATTCCCTTAACAGTGTGTCTTGCTCTGTGAGTGTGTGTGCATGAGCTTTTGTGTGGTAGTTTGCTGTGTAGTACAGACATAGATAGCTGTGATTAGCTTCACTGAGTCAATGCTTTACTGTCAGCTCTCATGGGTCCTGTGCTGGCTGTTCAGATGGCTATGAAGGGGAATACACACACTTACACACACAAACACAAACTACAATAAAGCACAAACACACATACACAGTGTTTCCAGGAAATGCTTTGGAAAAAGCTGCCCCTCCCAAAGCTTTTTACTGTATTCTAGATAGCAAAGAAAAGTATATCTTCTGTATTTCAATTAGAATTTAAAAAAAAAAAAAAAAACAAAGAACAGAACACAAAACTATTTGGGAGCCAAAATAAATTATTTTTAACCAAAAGTATATACAACAAAAGCAGAGTGGTTCGTCTGAAATTAAAATATTTCTGTCACTGTCAACTGGGACAATCCACTACGCAGGAGTATTAGGGCCACATTAGAGGGAAAAATCATTTTAAGAATAAAGTCGTAATTCTATTTTGAGAAAAAAAGTCCAGATTACAGTTATTGTTTGACGACAAACTGTCAAATGTGCTATAAACCTCTACAAAATGCCTTGTGTAAATGACCTAATGAAACAAACTGATCAGCTGTCTTGTGATACAACGTGCATCCTCTTTATTGCACAACGGTGTAACCAACCATACTTTACATTATGCTGCCTAAGATTTTGTTAACTGTTCATCTTTGACTGTAGGAGGAACCCACACAAAAACAGGGAGAACATGTGAAGTCAACACAAAAGGCTCCAGCCAGATGGCAGAGTCAATCTCAGGACCTTATTGTTGTGAGACAACATTGCTAACTACCACACCACTGTGGTGCCCAACTTCACATGTCACATGTAAATCTCCAAAGGTTGATTCTGTTCATCTGGACGTAGCGTTTTCAGTGGGAGACACGCTTTGTCACTCATCCAAGTGACTTCTTCAGTCTCAGCTGACTGCAGGGTTCCCTAATCTTATAAACAGTCAGCTGAGACTGAAGAAGTCACTTGGATGAGTGACAAAACGTGTCTCCCACTGAAAACGTTACGTCCAGATGAACAGAATCAACCTTTGGAAATTTTCTTACCTGTAAGATTGAGCATGCATCAAGACACGTAAATTAAAAAATGTTAACAATGATGATCTTTACTGTCAAACCCTTGCATATTTACCATTGTTAAATGACCCTAAGTGTCAGTGTTAATATACAGCATTGAGGTATAAAGCTAATTTTGTACAGTGTAAAATTTGATGCAAACCTTCAAGGCCTGGAGCCTGCAGAGTTTTAGAAATACTTTAAATAATTAGAAAATGGCTTAAGTACTTACACATCTTTGGAGGCTTCTGCTGGCCCTGAGAACAGATGACAAGCCAGAAGTTAATTTCATTCCATTATGAAATGTACAAGTGGTCAAAGCAGGTGTGTTTCACCAAACTGATAATTAATTTCTTTGCATTTACGATCAGTGAACTGCACAGCAGGTTTTTAATCTACAGTCACTGAATTTGAACTACACACTCACTGAGCACTTTATTAGGAACACCTATGCACCAGCGTCATTCATACATCATTCTCCAATCTGTCAGTCTTGCTGCAAGAGTGCAGTGCAATGTCTCAAGGGTAAAAATCCATGCACCCAATGTGCTACAATGTATTGATTCCTTTATGCTCCCATAAAATATGACAGAACACCACATCACAAACATTGTCTCACACTGGTCTCATGGCAAGTCTGGTGGACCTGAGAGTATCTCAAGTCAGCAGATCTGCATTCAGCATAATACTGCTAATATGTCCAGTAGCACAAAGGGAGCATGAATGTGCAGCTGACGATTCTACAAGAGTGATGTAATGCAAATATGTCATTCGAGGAATCCACGCCACAAAGAATAGAGGCTGTTTTGTGAGCAAAACAAGGCCTTGCCTAGTATACTGGCAACTATATTTTTAGATACTTCAATGTGCATAAATAATGCCTACACTACTTCTGTATCTGCCACACTTATCAGACTTACCTTACAAAAATTCAACACTTTATTGGCTTCTTTAATTGCTAGGGTGACGAAAGTGAACCGTTAACTGGCAATATTTTCGGAAGGTGTAGAACGAACCCCTCCCAGCGTAATTATCACGTGCGGTTTCGACAAACGTGAAATTCAACCAGGCATTACAATTGTTATTTGTTGAAGCTGAATGAACTGTTAACCAAAACCACAACTTCTGCCAACTATATTCAAAATGCTTTTGTTGCTTAAACTCAAGTAAACACTGCTGACTACCTAACTGCAATTCCCCTCAGTCACAGCAGATACATTTCCTGTACTGAGAAATGTTGCTGCTGAACAACAGGATGGACCCAATTTAGTGCACCCTGCAGTGACTATGATACAGGATTTACAGAGACGTGGTAATTTTCGGAAATGCTTGAAAAACACACACACACACACACACACACACACACACACACACACACACACACACACACACACACTCAACTCATATCTGTCCATTAAAATAAAAAGCTGCACGATACAGAAGGCACTTAGCTTCATGCAAGGTGAGACAGTTTATTTGTTTGTTTGCTAGTTTTTAAAGGCAACAAAATCCACCTAATTAAAATGTCTAATGTTCAATAATGAACTCAATAAATACAATTTCTTTATAATGTTAATAATTGCACATTTTAATTAGGTGGATTTAATTATCCCAGCCTTTATTTTAAACTAGATTTAGTCTAGTCTAAATTTTGCAAATGAGACAACCTTTTAAGGGACAAGAGACGTTTTTATTTAAAGTCGTTATTTGTTATCAGATGCTTTTAATTTTTTCACTGCATTTCAAAAGGTAATATTTGATATTCATTTCTAATGCCTTAGAACATTTTTCAGCAGCTAACATTTTACAGATCACACATTAAACCTTATACGCAATGTACAACGTTTAAGTACTGGGACAATAACATATATCCAGGAAATGATAGGATATCTCAGAAACACCTGGTTGGAAGTGTGTTAAATCTGGGATACAAGGATCAACTGATTAGAATCTGGTGGTCAAAGATCCTCACTCAACATATTTTTGACTTCCACTCAAATTCATGTGCAAATTGTGACAAATAGAAATGCCTAATATGATCAAATAGAGGTGATGACCGGTGAACTTCTGTGACCTTATAATGTTCTGTAAAAATGCTTTTCTGGCCATTACTCAGGACCATAATTCAGCAACAGAAGATGAGATATTGGCCTTATTTCACATTTAGTCGGATACTGAATTGGTGACACTAATCTTTGGTGCTCACAATAATATTCACAACATCACTGCAAGCTGGTGTTTTATTTATTTACTTACTGAAATCTTTTTGTGGAGGTAGTTGCACACCACCTCAAAGACTTAGTGACCAAAGTTATAACTAATGCTGGATTTATTCATTCATTTTTTTATAACGGCAAATACACAGCATGAACATTCCCAATTTAACAGCATTTACAGCCTATGTTTGAGATGCCTGTGATTCTCATAGCCTTTAAATGAGCTGTTCCAGAAACCAGTTTGGGATGATCTGAGCTTTGTGACATGGCACGTTTACCGGTTGATAACAACCATCGTGATGACTTGATCTACAAAGAGGAACATATTGTAAAACACTTTGTGCTTTGCCAAACTGCAGGCAGTCAACTGAGCTTGATTTGAATTGTAATAACATCATAATGCATTCTGCAGGAGGATAATCGGACTTTTTTCTTGAATGTACAGTCGCACTTTGACAACAGCGGTGGAACAAAAGCCTCAGTTGCGTCCTCCAATTGCTTTTTCATGTTATACCTTATTTTATAAGAGTAGAAATGTACCTTGAAAAGAACACCACAAGAATCACTTGCAATAGTAGAAAATTGGATAATCTACATTACACACAAATAGGCAACAGCACATTTTATCCTCGTAGAGGGAATGCTGACATGACACAGGGGCCTATTCAGTGGCCTGACAAAAGCTCATTCATATCCAAGGCAGCACATCAGGGTGCATAAGACTAGGGACAGGCAATGTGATATAGAACCACTAAAGCCGTCATTTTGAGTTTTGTAAGCAAAATAACAGCTGCACATCAGAGTTCTTAAACTTTATACCTGAAAATGTGCATTTGTAGGTTTGACGTTGTCCCTCACTAAAATCAAAGCAAAGCAAAGTTAATTTTATTGAACTTAATGTTCTCTGTGATGAATACTTGC
Organism: Copadichromis virginalis; assembly: GCF_057382275.1. Taxonomy (NCBI): domain Eukaryota; kingdom Metazoa; phylum Chordata; class Actinopteri; order Cichliformes; family Cichlidae; genus Copadichromis; species Copadichromis virginalis. The sequence continues at coordinate 18,800,003 of NC_140624.1, forward strand.
AGGCTAACGTTCCAGTTACAGGTATATGTGTGTATATATGCAACTTATCACTAACAGAACAAATTATAGGGACAAAATAATTGTTCATAGATTGAAATAATAGGAAATGTAAACAAGAAATGCTTTTATCTTTATTTACAGAAAGCGAAACACTTGATTCTGACCTGGTGTCAGCCTCTATGGACAAATGAGTACAGCCACTAGTCGAAATTGCTAGTGTACTGATTAGGTACCTGCAAACACACACGCACATTTGCAGAAGCACAAACACACACCGTGCTTTAATAGGTAGTGGTGGGTGAGGTCATCCTGCAGATACTTCAGGAAAATAGTTACCTCAATTTGACTCTGGAGCCCAGAGATTTACTTCGCGAAACTTGAAACATGTCTAAAATCAGCCTACATCGACTAAGAAAGGTGTTTTATGAGGAAAATAACAAACGGAAAAGCACGATAGCCCAGTGAGAGTTGGTAAAATCACGCGATACAGGATTTTTTTTTTCCATTCAAATATGTCCTCCAGGCTTTATGAATGAACCTGGCTGTTGATTAGGCATTTTTAGTGCCGCCTGCTTATAGGGCACAACCAACATCAGTCAAGCGGGAAGACAAAGATGGATGGATGTCAGTGAAATTGCTTGTCTTCCATCCTCAGTGAACCCTTTCAAACAAGCACTAAGATGCTAAGAGAGAAGCTGCTCACTTAGATGTTAACGCCACATTTATGGTGTCAGGAGCCGCGATCTGCATCAAAGCGGCGCATTCTTCAGACCCAGGTGCCTCAGACGTGGGAGATCCTTCGTGATCGATCTGCCACCCATGGCTTCGAGAGACCACCATGGGCATACACACACACAACCCCGCCCCCAAACAAACACACACACACATTCTTTTAAACGCAAGGGCAACCCCGACACACTTCATTGACATTCAAGACATCTTCTCCCATCGCTGCAGATACAGTGGCAACTCTTTCTTTCAAACCCCTCCAACCCCCTCGCCCACCTCACACACACACACGCTCACCCAGTATCGCACACACAAACGGATGTACACAGAGATTCCTGAAACACTCACCCCCTCCTGTGGTGCTGGTGGCTGAGGAATTGCCACAACCCATTTTGCATCGATGCAGCCACCGTCCAAGCTGAGCGGACACGTTTAATGAGTGGATGGACGGGGAGGACAGGAGGGGAATGTACAACACATTGGGAGAAGAGGGGAAAGTGGGCAGGAGAGGTGACAGAGGCACAAAGGGAGGGAAGGTCAAAGGAAATGCCTAGCAGGGACCTCCATTGGTTGTATCCCCCCCTGTCTTCAACCCTTGCGCCTGCCTAATGCGATGCAATGAAGAGCTCAGAGTGAAGTGACAGCATGGCGAGAGAGGCTTTTATACACACACACCACACTCACTGACAAGAGAGAACGAGGGAGAGGGGGGAATGAGGGGGGAGAGAGAGAGAAAGATGCTTTACCCTCACATGATTTGCTCTTTTCCTCCACCCTGACAAGGTTGCCCGGGAAACCAGGGGAAAAGGGGCGGAGGGTGGAGTGAGAGCCAACCAATAAGGAGCTTCCTTTATATATAAAGGTGTAAAATAAAAAACTGGAATACATTGAATGGCATCAATATATCAGCATGTTTGTGTGGCATACTGTAAAATTCCCAAAGTGCTCTGTGTATGCTAAAATATAGAGAAGCAATACTTGTGCTTTTTTTACAGAGGCGACACACACGTTCATGCTCACTCGTGACCTAAAGCTTATATACTTGAGCTGCTGGCAATCAGTGAGAATGAGAATATGGAAAAACCTTGGACAGTGAACAAGTGGACCCACAAAGGGTCGTGCATAGGCCTCTTTATAGCCCCGAGTGATTCTCAGAGCATCTCTGTTCTTCATTTCACTCACGATGTATGCGCTTAAAATGCAAGAACAGTCACATGAGTAGAGTATGATGGCAAGAAGCATTACATTAGCACTCTGCACCAGTCAAACCAATTCACACTTTCTGTTAGCGGTGTTATCTATATTATAATGGGAGTCGAGATGTTTAAAATTCAAATGAGAAGTTCCCAGAGGAAAAAAAAAGACATCATGAATTCCCTTTCTGTTTTATGCTAGATGGACTCATTTCCAAAGGCCCTTAAACAGGCCTGAGATGCTTCTTATGTGTAGATGAATTGATGTGTGAGACTAATTTTATTCAAATTTCTCATATACAATTACAGGTGTCTAGAACAATAAGAAGACTTTGTGTGGAGTAAAGTCAGTCTTAAACTGTTGTGCACAATCCATTGCAATCTGAAGTAAAATACATTATAGGAAAAATGCTTTTTTGCCTCATGCTTGCTTTTCATGTGCGCTGTGAGAGGACTGATGACACTGCCATCTGTCAGTTCATTGTAAAACTGGCAGCTGGTTAGCTTAACACACTGACTGAAAACGGGAGGAAACAACTATACTGGGGCTCTATCCAAAAGTGGGCTGCAAAAATCAGCTTTGGACCTGATTCACCTCCTTACACAGCAAGAGCTGATGGCGTTTGTGAGGACGCAGGGCGTAAGAGATCCCGGGGAAGTCAGCGGTCACTTGGAATGGTTTGCTGCTACCACAATGAAGGAGTGCAGAATGCCACGGAGCCCCCCCACAGCAGCTTCCACCTGCTTGGATGTACTTCCAAGCTTTGGTGAGCTACTATCAGTTGCAGCTCAGATTGTGCTAATGAACAACTTTTCTCTCTAAAAGATCATCTTTCTGTACCTGTCACTGTTAGCCACCCACACAGAGAATCATAAAAAAGTGACCTTGAGTGGTAAAGCATCTGCATGAAATTCACCACATCCAGTCTTTGTGGCACACAAGAGCAGGACAGAAGGCACATTTTAAACGTCTGGGGGTGAACTGTCAGAAAAGGTCTCAACACAATCTGATCAAGAGATCATCATGGATGGTTGACCTTAGGCCATGTAAATAAGTAAGCATTGTCTAGTTATATTGCAGTGTTCAAGATCAAAAGTCACAAAATAAGACATAACAATTAAAACAGTATAAACTGATTAAACTAATTAAAGGTGATTGCGGGCAGGTGGGTCCTAATCTCCTCTTGTCTTTAACTTAGATCTAGGTGCAGCCAGCAAGCTGATCTCAGAGACCTAGCAATTGCATGTGGATGATGTAGAAGAAATAAATAAATCCAAATCCAGGACATCTGATTATGAAGCGTTCTAAATGTGATAACCAAAACTGAACCCTAAATTTTACCAGCATGAAGAAGATCAAATCGGCGTCACAATGGACCTTATAGAGGACCCGGTGAGTAGTTTCGTAGTAACATTGAGAACCGATTCAGGAATAATTTCCTCAGGCAAAGCAATAATGAATTACATTAATCGAGGTGTGAGAAACAAAAGAATAAACGGCCATTTCCAAATCACACTGAGACACAATATATGTGTCAATCAGTGAGACACAATATATATTAACACCCAGGCGTTAGCTAAGCAATCTGCTTTCTTAACAGCTGTTTTAAATGTATATGAAAGGATCTATATGACTAGTCTGTGGGATTATATGGTTACTGGGCAGAGGTACGAGTTGAAAGCAGAAGATCTTCTGGATAAAAATGTGTCAGTATTTCAAAAGATGTCTGTCATCCCCTTTGTGTTCGTAGAAGAAGTTCTAAAAGTTTTGGTGCTCGTCTGACTTTTGCTTTGGCACCTTGACAAGGTTTATAACTGCATTATCTGTGAGAGAGGTTGACAGAGGGATAGTGATCACATTTACCTCATGAACATGAGTGTAATTATTTTATATCAACAAGACTGAGATATTCTCAGTCTATTTTGCATTTACACTTTGTACTTAGCACTATTTAGGAACTGTTAGAAGGCTAACATGCTAAAATTAGAATGACTTAGTATGACTTTTAAGGTATGTTTTGACTAGGTGGGCTTTACTTTAGCCCTAGAAAAGCAAAAATTATTAACTGTACGCCAGATAATCAGTGGCAATGCAGCTTGCTCCTTTCAGGGTGGTCTTTGGTTAGCTGAATCACTCTTTCATTTAAAAGAGGCTATCCAGACATTATCCATTGCTGTTTTACCAGACTTCAAGCATAGTTCATTATCAAAGTTAGAGCTGAAAAGCTATGTCTGATTTACAGCCACAACTACACCAATTAAACAAGGCAAGTCCACTGGGGAGCGAAGAATGATCTCCCACTCAGGCTGCCTGGAAGCTTGATGAAGAGGCTGTGCTTGTCACAGCTTGCCTAGATTATCGAGGCACAACACAACATGACATGGCCATCCTAACAAGTCAACAAGACAGTTATTCACATTGGAAAAAAATGTAAAATACTACATGAGTGCATATTACATGCTGTCTTCTTACTGTGCCACAGCCTAATATAGCTGGATTTGTTTTAGGTTTTTAAGTTTTAGGGCTGATGTTAATACAGATTTTTACAGAGAGAAAAAAAATAGTGAGTACTCTCATATTCATTATATCAAAGTTATATAAAGGTTTAACTTTGCAAAGGTTTATTTCTCAAACTACCTGTTAGGACAAAACAGTACATATGTTTTAGTTGTTTTTGTTTTACTTTGTATAGCCTTTTGCAGTAAGTGAGATTTAATTAGAGAGCCAGAAACTCAGCACATCACATGCTCAGCCAATTTGTCAGTTGCGATTGATGCAAATCAAGACAAGAGCTTCTGGTCCTGATTACTTACCAGACTAAAATGTAATTTTAAAAGGTTTGTGCAACTTATCACCATCCATCGGTCTACATCCATTTATCTCTCAATAAATACTAACTGCTGCCTCATATCAATCAATCTTTTTGTTTTGTGCTTGTTTTTTGTTGTTTCACAAAGTAAAGGAACATTTTATTTTGTCATGAGTGGAGTGAGCTTTTCCAGGGTAATAGTGCCACTAAATGGATTGATGAGTATAAATTTTATAGAAATGTTATGTTATCTATACCCAGCTGAGCATCTATGGAAGACATTGGTCCAATAAATCAGACAGTGCCTTCTCCCAACACTTAAACAGGACTCCAGTAGAATTCAGTGGCGCACTAATGTTTTTCTACTGGCACATGATGATCCATCCAGAGGTTGGTGGATGGGATAGGTATCAGATTAGTACTTTGTTCCTATCCTCTAAGTTCGAGCATAATGAATTGGGATACATTATTTATGTTTTGTTTTGTTTTTTCTTTGGGGTTTTTTTTTTTCTTTTTTGGAAATGAAAAAAATATCCACTATGAAAAATGTCTGAACCCTTTTGTGTTGACTGTCAAATCAATTTTTATAGCCTATAGCACATTTAAACAACAGTAAATAGAGAGGAACATTTAGAATTCTGAAAAACCAAATTTCAAAATACATGAAAAACTGAAATGTGTGTTTGTTTTATTAAACTCATTAAAATGTGTTCAGAATTTGTCAATTAAGGAGGCTTTATCTCATACAACATGACACTGTTCTCCACTCCGTAAGCTTTATAGCTTTAAATCGTGGCTGTCAATATTGGTATCGGCAGTAGTGGCCCTTTATTTACTTGATATTGCATCTAAAAAGTGTAGTACTCCACAGCACTACATTCCGTCACCTCACGAAGAAACTTTGTGTTTTTCCTTTAATTAAATTTGAAAAATTTGAAAAATCAATGCTGCAATTCTTTATGTGACCACACGGGGTCACTGTTGACATTAAAATCTCCTAGGATACATGGCCATTATTGCCGACTCTTTGCCGTAAATAATTCAGAGGACAAAATCAACTTAAACACTGAACTATATATATAGATATATATAGATATACATATATATATCTCTATATGTCTTTAAACAACTTCAGAGTTTGAGAATGTTTACTCTTACTGGTCACCGGCTGTTAGATGACATCATGACTGGGCCTGCTACCAATTGCATACGGCTTCTCTTTCGCGCAGTAGTTTCTGGGAAATTGAGTCCGTACTCTAAATAATTCAAGCCCTCGTTCCCTTCTCCTGCACAGCTAACAAGATGCCGGCCGTACATCACAAACTGCTCCTGGAGGACGCTTTACAGGACAGTCCTCAGGTAGGCCTGCGTCTCTTTTCTCATGTTTGCGTACCCAGCTGTCTCATTAAAGGCGTTACGAGCGCCGAAGTTAGCTTAGCCCAGACAGTATCCAGTACCCGTTGTAGTCTGTTTCCACTGGTCGATGACAGTTCTCAATTGACACATTGTTACAAGAATTGTAATCCCCCTGTGAGCAGTAGCTGCACTTTCCAGTCATTACTACAGCATGTCACGGTTATCTGTTTTTTGTGTCTCTGTTGTATTTACAAAGCTACCGCCCTTCTTAGGGATTCCATCTCTCTGCCAGAGATGATTTATCTGCTGTACATCTAGACCTGTGTCAGTCACAGCCATAAAGGTCCACCAGACTCGGTGTCCTGCAATCGTTTTATTTTCTAATGCCGTCAAGTTATTTTGATCTAAATTCTGTTCTGTAGCCCTTCTGGGCCTGATTCCCAGGATGTGGGAGGGGTTTCCATTATCGGACTCCCCTGGAATCAGTCAACAGTCTGCAAACAGGGCAGTGTTACTGCAAAAATAAGATGCCAAATTTTTACAGGGTACAAAACGCTTACACTGTGTACAAGTTATTCACCAAGTTCGGCATTCATTTTCATGCATGACCGTGGGTGATGAATTCCGTCCTTGCTACAGCTAATGCATCCTGTTTTCTGTAGTCTGTTGCATCACTCTCTCCTAAAGAGGGCTGACCTCTTCGGAGGTTCTGCTTAAGTGTAGCCCACGCTGGAGGGTCACCGTCTGCTTAGTGGTTTGCTTCCTCAAAACAAGAAATGGACCTGGCATCTTTGTACAGTAACACACATACAGCCAAACGTCATGATGTCTTGTTGGTGTGAAATGAATCATGGTCCTTTTATTGGATAAGTCGGTTTGAGTGAACTATAAACAGACTTCACTCTCTGGGTGTGTTCCGTTCTGCTTGAACTGCCCTACCTTGCTGCACCTGTTTATGGAAAACACTTCACCAGACAGGATTTTGTCTGTTTGCATATCCACCCTGCAGTAAAACACGTATGCCTTTTAGTTTAACTAGTTTTAAGTTTTTAAGTTAAGTTTTGCTTGAGTATAATCCGGCTACCCACATTTCTTGAGCTCAGTGACTTGTGTAGATTTTTATCTGACTTAAGGTTAAGACCAGTATTTATCATCGGAAGTACTTGTTTATTTACAGTATATCTGTTCTTCAAAGTTTATTTTTCTTCTTTTTTTTTTCTCATTGGTCAGAAAACAGTTTTAAAAGTTTCCATTACAATATTCCAGGATGCTGGGCTTTCATATGGGGTTTCATGCAAATCCACCACAACAAAAAAGCCACAGTGATATTTTTCACCTTGTGAAGTAACTGAGATCAGTTATCAGAATATTTAAGTTCTGTAAGTTAGTGGGATAATTGTTGGATAAGGTTTTTCACTTCGTGTTCAGCTATTCATGCCATTATAGTCATCAGAAGAGTCTGTAATGTTTTTGTTTTTTCCCCGTACCCACAGACTCGCTCTTTGCTCAGTGTGTTTGAGGAAGATGTGGGAATGCTTACAGACTACACCAACCAGCTGCTACAATCAATGCAGCGGGTGTTCGGAGCACAGGTACCAAAACAAATTACTGTCAGGCGCATGCTTGCACTCCTTTCCATTTGCTGTTTGGAACAGAGCCACATGTTCAAACACATAATAGGAGATCAAATCAAATCAAATCACTTTTTATTGTCACATCACATGTGCAGGCACACTGGCACAGCACATGCGAGTGAAATTCTTGTGTGCGAGCCCCACAAGCAACAGAGATGTGCAAACACAACAACACAAACGAGCAAAATTTCCCCCCCCCTTATGTTTGTAGATGAACATGAGTTCTAATTTAACTTGCTGATTCTGGGGTTTTGCATCACTGAACAGCAGCAGAGTGTTGTGTTTGATTTGATTTAGGATGCCATTTGAGCTGTTTTTGATGAGAAACGTACCAAACTGCAACACCATACTCTCAGCCCCACACAGAAAATTTGTCTCCTGTAGAAATGGAGGAGAAAACATTTGATGTACAAGTTTGTTTTTGACCTATATTTACATTGTGGTTTAAACGCTGTGTTATTAATGTAACCCTGGTTCTCTGAGGTATCTCATTATTGAAGGTGCCCTCTGGTGTTTTTGCCAGCTTTTCAACAGATATTGAATCACATTGCACCCAAAAAACGTTTTTGTTTTTTGTTTTTTTTTTAAATGTTCTCAGTAGGTGAAAAAAAATGCATGATGTTTGAGCTTGAAGGAGTAATCAGTCCTTTTTAACATGTATTTATTTTCCTTCTTTCGTTCCACCACAGAGTGAGATGGGACTGGCCACAGAGCAGCTCTCAAAGCAACTTTTGGAATACGAAAAGAAAGTAAGTAGGGTTCATATGCTTACTTAATCGTGTGATTCCACAAAAAAGACAGCAGTCTGTGTTATGAGTAGTATCTATGTGGGCTATAGAGACTTTTTTATCATTTTGAAATGAACTTTCTGTCTGTGTGTGAGTTTGCATGTGTCCTTCCTCCTGTGTGCAGCAAAAAAACCCCACAAATCTGTTAATTCATTTAGAGAAACATATGTGGATAGTTGACCTTTGTTGGTAGACTTTGTTCTGGATTGCAGGGTGAATGTGAACACTTTAAAAAAACAAAAACAGCAGTGATCTGTAACTGCAGAACTTTCTTAGCACTCTTATGATTAAAACTCAGCATCTTGACATTAACTACTGGCTTTATTACCATCTTTGACCTTGTCTGTGTTTTCTACCATGACCCTGATGACCGAGAACCTACACAGATATCTTTGGCCTTGTTTAATGAAAGGGATGTGCCAGAAATCCTGGCAGAACAGGGCGGTTATTTAAAATGTGTCTCACAGCGAGAAGATTCTGGGTTTGAACCCCAGCTGGGGTCTTTCTAAGCGCAGTCTGCATGTTCTCCTTGTGTCTTCAAGGCTAAGGCTTTCTCTCAAAATCAAAAGACATATGTGTTAGGTGAATTGGCGATTCGATGTAAGGTAGCTAAAGTGCTTAGAGTGTTTTAATGTTTGGTTAAATGTGGCTTGTGGTCTAAAGCACTTTGAGTGCTCTATAGGAGCAGAAAAGTGCAATATAAATGCCAGCCCATTCCATTTCCTACACATTAAATAAATCTATGGCAAATTTCACAGTTTCATGGTCTAAACTCACTGCTCTTTCTTTTTTTTCTGTCTAGAATTTTGCCCTTGGAAGAGGTGATGAGGAGGTAATCACCACGCTGCAAAACTTCGCCAAAACTGTAGGGGAGGTAAGGCCCGTGCTTGCAGTTTTCTTGCTCTATGAGTATTTTTACGCGGGGTGTGTGCGTGCACAGCAAAAGAGTGAGATGATGAACTATCCCGGAGTCTGTAGTTGCTTTTTTATCATGTTACAAAGGGTATTGCACCTGCGTTCCCCTAGCATGGCAGAGAAAATGAGCTCAATGAAAAGGGCAGAGGACTTTTAAGACTGTGCGACCGGAACTGATTGATCAGTGTATCTCACTGGATGGAGGAATACAGGGAAACAGCAGTGGGCGGGTGGATGGATGAGTAGATGATGGAGTGGTGTGCCGGCTCACGTATATAGACAAAACAGATGGGCCTGTCACTGTCAGCCATGGGGGTCCACAAGCCTTGCCCAGTCAGCACTCATGACACACACCCATATGCTCAGAGGACACACGTTGATTGTTTGCTTGACCTTTTACCTTGTCATGCACAGGAAACAAATTTCACACTGAGATTAGGCTTAAACTGCACCTAATCTTGTGAACTTTAGAACTTGCTAAATCGTCATGTGGCTTGTTGATAACCACAGGGAATAATAGCTGAATTTGTCTGATATGCAGCCCTGTTTCCAGTATCAGAGTAAACACTAAGCTTTATTATTCTCTTTATGAAATGTACTCTTCCACAGTATGGCTTTATTATGATGTAGGGGGAGGCATTGTCTGCCACAATGCCCCTATTTCACTGAAAATGCAATTTTCCAGCTTGCTGGCAAGAAATTTTACTGTAAATATTAAACCGAAATCCCTCAAGATGTTTGGGGGAGGCTCATCTTCTGTTTGTGTCCTTGCACGGCGCCTCATATGTGTAATCTGTTTTGTATCGTCCAGCTGAATGCACTCCACTCCGAGCTAGCTAACCAGATGGCTGACAGCATGGTCTTCCCCTTGATCCAGTTCCGAGAGAAAGACCTCACAGGTAGCTTCTGACAGACTTGGATTTTTTTAAAAAGCCCTCCTCATAAAAACATAAGCAAAACCTAGGTGATAATGCATTTTTAAATACCTGTTGTAGATGTAGCTCTAATAATATTTGTCAATTTTGCAGAGATAAGCACACTGAAGGAAATATTTGCCATTGGAACTGATGGTAAGCACATTCTTTTGCCAGTCTGAGAAAAGAAAATGACAGGAAATAGTTACTATCTGATGCTCACGGTCTTTCCTCTGTTCTGTGCAGAGCATGAGGCGGCTATGGTCAAGTACAGTCGATTGCCCAAGAAGAAGGAAAATGAGAAGGTAGAGTAACTGCCAAGTGCTTTCTTAGCTTCTCTTTCTCATTGATCACAAGCTGTAAAACGAGCACGCAACACTGTAATGCTCTCATTAATGCAGTGGGAGTCTTTTAAAAGCATTTGAAGTACAAATGGATTAAACTAAATAATCCTCTGCTGCCGTGCCTCCTCGTGGGAGTATGACTGTAACCACAATACAGTGTATGCATTATAATGGGTGCAAAGATGAGACTCTTTTTGCTATGCTGAACATATCAACGTGTTTTCTTGGATGTACAAGATTGTGCTGCTGTGCTGCTTATTTGCATGTCCCTCTCCTGTCTGAATAGTTGAAGGCGGACTTGGTGAAGGAGGTGGCTTACACCAGAAGAAAGCAGCACCAGGCCTCACTGCAGTATTATTGTGCCCTCAATGCCCTGCAGTATCGCAAGAGAGTAGCTATGCTTGAACCAATGCTAGGCTACACTCAGGCACAGGTACTCACTGTCATCATATCAGCATTCAAATTAAGTGCTTAAAAAAGAGGGAAATGATTCCTCATTAGACCAGATTTAGCTTTAAAGAGATGTACAATTTCATCCTTTTAAATAAATGCCCAATCTATGGGCATGTGAGCTGCAACATGCATGTGCAGTATGGTACAAAGTGGCTCAGTGTTATCTTTGATTTTGCAGATCAGCTTCTTTAAGAAAGGCTTTGAGCTGGTGTCAAAGAAGATGGACTGTTTTCTCGCTTCTGTTTCCAACATGACACAAAGGTAAGTCCAATCCCATTCACAACTGTTTTGGTTTTGGGTGGTGAGGTGATGAAATATGGCTTTGGAGCAAGTATTATGGGGTATTGATGCTTGTGTGTGACTGGAAAAAGACATAATGTTACTATGATTTTTTTTTTTTTTTTTTTTTTGTGTGTGTGTGTGTGTGTGTGCTCTACATCAGCGGTCCCCAACCCCCGGGCCTGTCCGTGAGTCATTTGGTACCGGGCCGCGAGAGTGAGACTCGGGTGTGAAGTGTATGGTTTTCAGGGTTTTTATCGGCTTTTAGTGTTATTTTGTTATCGTTTTTTTTTCATTAATTCGGTTTTCCTGGGTCTTTTCACGTGTGTTATGAATAAATCTTCTTTTTTTCGGTACCGGTATTGGTTTTATTTTGTTGTATTTATCCGCGACACCTTAAAGGTCGGTCCGTGAAAATATTGTCGGCCACAAACCGGTCTGTGGCGCAAAAAAGGTTGGGGACCGCTGCTCTACATAATAGTATTGAATGATTTTTTTTTAATGTCTTTGTATTTAAATGCTCTGTAGGGGGGGGGAGAAAAAAAAATTCTGGAGCGAGTTTAGATTGATTTCGGTTTTCCATCTCAGCATCCAGGCCCAGCTGGACTCAGAGGCGGAGGCCATGCGAGTGTCCCACAGGGAGCTTCTGTCTGTGGAAGACACTGTCTACATGCCAGATAAGGACACAGAGCCTGTCAATCGCACGCTTATCCAGAAGGCTGGCTACCTCAACATTCGGAAGTAAGATTAATTACACTCATTATGGCCCTATCTGAAAATCTAAGGACACTTCCTACTTACTACCAAGTCAATATGTTAAAGGATGCCATGAAAGGAAACAAACTGAAGTGGCATTTCCAATTTTGTCAGGAAATTAAATGCAGTTCAGTAGATGGTGCCATTGATCCACAGTGGCTCCGGGAGATTTCGAATGCCTAAATTACCAAACACAACCAGGAAATGATTTTTTTGCTTCTCTCTCTCTCAGCAAATACATTTAAAAATAAGCCAAACACAGTAAACAGTAAGTCTGTCACAGCAGACAAGGTATGTCCGGTAACATGTTGACAGTGTGCGTTGTCAGCTTATACTAGACTAGATGTATGGCAAAGGAAACTTCCTTAATGGCTTCAAGGGATAAAACTGCTGCGTAGCTCGCATTGTGATTTAGTGAAATGTCAAAGCTGTCAAACTCTGTCTCTCCCTCATATACATCCAAAGTCTGACAAATGTCTGTGACACCGGAGAAAAGGTTTCCACAGAATGCCATTCTGTTTAATGACACACACTGCCAACAGCCTCAAACACTTGTCAAATAGAGCTGAGGCCAGAAAACATTTTCTGTTTCAAATGGTTTCTCAGTATTAAGGGTCTGAGTCACCCAGGGCAAAACGAGCCATACACTTAAGTATTTATCAAAGGACATTTATTTGGGAATATTTGTTGAACAGAGCGTACAAAATTGAAGGTTTACAGATGCGCAGTTGAAATGAGTCACGCATGTATAGATCAGAAATGGGGTGACTCAGAGTTGAGTTACATCCTAGCTTCGTTATAATTGCATATACAACATTAATAGCCAAAACAAATTTAGAGCCAAAATAAAACAACCCAAAAATAAAAAAAAGAAGACAACTCAGGATCTACTTGTGGAATCAAATGATGAGCGGGGGAAAATTGTTGGTGTGAAAATGTTATTAAAATAGTTAATCATGGTTTCAACAATGGATGTGCAGTTCGTGTTTTAGATTCTCAATAAAAATTCTTCACATTACCGAAGACGAGACATTAAGTGCAAGCTAAAAAGATGACCTCTGTACAATTACCCGAACTCTAAGGAATATAGCAGACCACAGCAGATACGTGCAGTTTTGTTCTAATCAGTTATTGCTTTTAAGTGCTTTTTTTGGAGATGGATAAGAAGATTTCTGCCTATTAAAAACAAAAAATGTAAACAGTAAAAAGAAAAAAATACCAAAATGACAGGAAAATTGAGTTCTGTGAAACTTTCAGGTAACAGCATTCATGAATATATAATAATAATCAGTAATGAACATTATCCTGTTTGTATTACCACAGCAATATTCCATAAAATGAATGGATGAAGTATTTAAGTGTCTATCATGTAGGAGATGTTATCTTTCTGTGAGCTTTGCATAAATGTGTTTTACGAGTCATTATTAAAATGTGAGCTCAGGTGGGCTGTAAGCGACTCATAATTAAAGCTTTATCAACAGCTTTAAGCTGCATGGATTAAAAATTAAAACAAGGTGAATCTTTATTATTCAGAGAAGGTTACCCGCCTGTCAGATCTTAGCTCAAGTAATGCCAGGAATTAAGTAGTAGGTGCCCTGTTTGTGTGCTCATATATCTGGTTATTAAATATTACTAATGTTTCAATGCAGGAAATAGCACCAGCTAATAGATGAGCACACAGTGTCTTTTTTTAAATCAGAAATCTGTCATGTTTTCTAGTTTTCCAAAGGTATGCAAAATCACTATCCATCATGATGGCTTTTGAGCAGTGATTCTAATCATCGGGTGTGTTTTGAGGGCCCACTGTTTGTGCTGTATAATATGAGCTCGTGCAAGGCTTCTGTCTGGCTGCTGAATACACATCCTCCATTGTTTGTAAGTGGGAAACTTGTCTGTAAACATCTATAGATCTGCTGCTACAAGCATAACATCTGTTTATTTCTTTCAGAGTAGACAACAGGCGATACAGACAACAACTACACGTATAGCATATTTATATTTATATATGCGGTGGTGCAAGATGTTGGAATAAAATATGGAATAAATAGGGGATGAATGGATAAAGTTAACCTACCGCTGCACGTGCATCTCAGTTATAATAACATTATGAATTGCAGACTAGTTTCAGTGTTCAATATATTTTCCAGGAGACGTTTTTACAGGACTAGTTCATCTATATGTGTTTTTAAAGCGGCTCATATAAATTTGTCCTGTGGCAAATATTACTGTAGCCATACAACCACTGGGAGTTGTTGCACTGAATCATGTCTTGCCTTTGTCTTTGTACAGATGGGATAGAGGTCCTCTGGGGCCTATATGTTGACATATATCATTGATTTGTGAAGGCTGTTTAATAACGAGCTGTGTTTGCTCTTTCATACAGATAAGTCTGACACACTAATTTTACTTCTAGAATGTAAGGTCACTAAAAAGACTAGGAGATCCCTCTGAGGCGCAGATTAAGAGACTAATCTCAGAGGTCACTGGGTCATTATGACCTTTGAGAAATTACCAGATGGAGAGACCTGCTGTAAAGAAAAAATAAAAATCGTCCACTTTGTTGTTCAAATCACCTCGAAGCTAATTGCATACATGCATACAAATAGTATCCATTATCTTACTTTACACTTACGATCTGGATCTACATTTATGGCTTTGATTCAAACGCTGTTTCTTCTGTTTCTTCTTTTTCTTCCCCAGTAAAACAGGCCTAGTGACCACAGCCTGGGATCGTCTGTATTTCTTCACCCAGGGAGGGAATCTCATGTGCCAGCCGCGGGGGGCTGTAGCAGGAGGCATGGTGCTGGACCTGGATAACAGCTCTGTCATGGCGGTGGATTGTGAGGACAGACGTTACTGTTTTCAGATAACTTCCCCTTCAGGAAAAACGTATGTACTTTTTTTTTTTTTTTAGTTTCTCCATGCTCAGCAGTGAGAATAATACATAAACATTGTGTCTCTGCAGGTCAATGATTCTACAAGCCGAGAGCAAAAAAGAGTATGAAGAAGTGAGTGAAGGGGCAGCTCAAACAGCTCCATTTGACCTTCGTTTTTGTTTTACATCCACTTCACGAAGCTATCCGCTGCTACGAGTATCTGTCATAGAACAATGGAGAGACTGTCAAGACTCATTTGTGTGTTTTCGTATTAAGTTTTGTGCTGTGACTGGCCTGTCACAGCTGGTATCAGTCAAGGGATTTCACGCTGTGCCTGAGCTAGATGAAGCCTTAATGTAGTAATTTCTGTTTCTTTCTCAGTGGATTTGCACTGTGAACAACATCTCCAGACAGATCTACCTGACTGACAACCCAGAGGTAAAAATTTCATACTAACCAGCACAGATACACACTGTTTAAATTTAAAAAAATAAAAATAAGATAAAAGACGATTAACCAGTCATTTAAGGATAACATTTTAAGACATTAACACACATCCAGTTAACACATTAACTGGCGAATGTTTAATCTATTTAAGTAACATAACAAGTAAAGATTAACAAACCTTTACTCTGTCACGCCCTCACAGTATCTCAGTTGTCTTTGCCTTGAGAGGTATTCAGTCCCAGAATCTTGTATATTTGCTTTGCAAATGTTTATTCTTCACATTCTCTAATAATGAAATAACTGCATCCAAAACTGCCCTCACTCTTATGCGCTTACTTTTCATCCGTGGTAATCGTTTGGGGGGTTTCACATAGATTTCAGACACCGTTAACAGGTGCGCTGTTATAGACCTGGAAATTATGGTTTTATCACCTCAAGAGCAAGATTTCAGGATTTCTAGTGAATAGCTGTTGGACTGAGTGAGGTTTTTTGTTTGTTTGTTTTTTCCGAGTTTGAGAATTTTTGAGTGGGCTGGATAGAATTACCAGAAGAGCTGGTAATGAAGTTTAGCGCGCCAGGCAGCAGATGGAGAATGATTTTCGACGCAGCTTCTCTTGTTTATCTAATTGTTAAAGTTGTGCAATTTGCCTCCGTTCTCTCTCCCAACTCAAGTGTTCGTGGAGAGCTGCGTGACCTCACCCTCATTTGTCTCGTCAGTGATGTGACTTTTGTTAATTGTTTGGTGGATTTTTCTTAATTAGAGTGAAACCTCTTAGTACAGTGAATAAACCTGCTCTCCAGTATATCATTTACGTAAAACATTCTCGACAGAATTTGGTCAGGTTTTCTTTTCAGATTTACTAAAGCAGGATTTCTAATTATTATTCTGTGATTGGTTTCTTTTTCCAGTTAGCATTCCACATTACTGTAAATAATTACATCCCTCAAATCCTAGACGTAATTATATATGAACTAAACAACAAATAGAAACCAGGAAACCATCTGCTGTTTTTTAGGGATGCCACTAAATAAACTGCTTATGGTACACAGAGCAAACATGAGGTTGAGAAAATACACTGAAGACAATGAAACAAGTACTTGGAAAGTACTTGTTTTTAGGATCATTTATATTCCCTAAATGACTCAAACTACGAGTATGTGAGATACTGAAAAGTCCCTGATTTCTTTGATATTAGGCTGTGGCTATCCGACTGAACCAAACCGCCATCCAGGCAGTGACTCCCATCACCAGCTTTGAGAAGAGACAAGACGGCTCACCCAACCCCGACAGGTCAGGCATGTAGCTTATGTGAGAGTGTGTTCAGAATCCTACATTCAGTACTGCATAACAATCCAAAGCTTGTAATGTAATGTTTCGTGTCATGGTGAAAGGGCAAACAAACAAACAAACAAACATGCAATTTTCTTAGTTCTGTGCTACAAAAGCTCCTGCAAATGAAGTCGGGTAACGTTAAAAAATAAAAAAGTGCCACTGAGCTTTGGAAATGTGGCCAAAGCCAAACATCTTATGCATCCCTGTAAATACCCTTTGTTGAACAGGGTTCTTTCCCTCAGATTAAGCTTTGTGTTTTCTTTTAAACGGAGGAGGGTGGGTTTTGTTTGCTGTAATCTTTCCTTCTGTTCATGTTTTTAAAGCAAGTTTAAGAATTGGTGGAAGACCAGAAATACACTTTGAAGTCTGCCTTAAGTAGTTATCTTTCATTGTTAGGATTTTCAGTGTGAAATCCTCTCTTGAGGATTGTAGATTTTTGCCCCCTCACTGACACTCCATGAATCATTTCACGGCTGCTGCTGACTGAAGTATTAGGTTCACATTTTTCCAATCTGTCTTATCCTTTATTGGTGGGGGTGGGTGGGTGTGTTCTTGGTTTATTCATTAGAACTCATCTTTATTTTGTCTAATTTCTGCAGAGCTAAGCCAGGAGGTGTTCATACTACCAGCAGTGGTTCTCAGAAAACAGGAGTTGCCCCAGAACCAGAGGACCTAATAGCCCCAGGGACACCCATTCAGTTTGACATCATGCTGCCTGCGTCCGAATTTCAGGACCAGAACAGAACTGGGGGGAGGTGAGAGCCCAGCTGAGACAGGAAGTTTGTGTGGGTGCTTGTTTGTGTTTTTGCAAAAGACAGGGGCGAGTTACTGGTGGGCGATGACACTAATTTCCTAAATGTTGGTCTCATTGTGGTTCTCACGTCATTTCCAGGAAGCAAATAGCTTCGTAATTGTGTAGCGCAGTGCTTTAATTGTTTTTTTCTTGCTGGTGTTTGCTCCCATCCCGACAGACGCACAAACCCATTTGGAGAAACAGAAGACGACTGTTCGACAGATACTGATGGTAACAATTTCCTGTTCTAAGTGCACTTTAATAGTCCACTCTCTTTTAAGTACTTTTTAAGTTCACCTTAACCTCAGTGTGTGGTTGTCATCGGTCAACTTCTTTGTTCACTGTCCTTGTGCTTTTTTTCTGCTGACATATTTAGCTTGCGCATGATGTTTGTCTGTCTCTGCAGACTCCCTGCTTCAGCAGGTATTCGCTGTGCGCTTCCTGGGCTCCATGGCGGTTCGCTGCGGCGACAATCAGGAAGTGATCTACGAGGCCATGAGGCAGGTGCTGGCTGCCCGAGCCATTCACAACATCTTCAGGACCACAGAGGCCCACCTCATGGTCACCAGCAGTAGCCTCAGGTAGACTTTCAGCACAATTTTAATAAGTTTTACATCAATATGAACCTGCTGGAGACAGATATGGGGACTTGTTTTGAGGCACTTGGAAATATCTCGTTGATATAGAAACAAAGTTCTTTTCAGTGGTGCAGGTACATGTGCAAAAAGGTCAAAAAAAATATTCATAGTGTTTTTCTTTCAACTCATGGTTACCTTGATTCTTCCAATAGTTTCATTTTTATTTTATAAAATAAAATAATACTTTAATTTTAGTTTTTATTACACCTCAGCTGCAAAAGGTTGACAATGTATTGTTGTTAATCTGCTGTGTGGGCAGCCAGACGGGCAGTGTGGACACCCAATTTTGTGAACACGAAAAGTCAAGAGCGCAACGATGTAGGATTGTCAAGTTGATAGTAAAAATCCATTTCAAATCGCAGGTCAGGTTTTCTGAAAATCTTGTAAACACATAAAACAGAAAGATGCGACCTAGGTCTGTGCATCTACTGGGAGGCTGAGGCTAAGCTGAGTGTTTTTTATATTTACATTTACTGCATTAAAGCCTGAGTGACATAGTCTGGTTTGGACCTTGATCACAGCTACGTCTGTTTCCTGTAGCCAAGCACGCCATGCAAAGCACTTATGGAGAACTTGAAGTTCGTTCATCTTGTGTACGCAAATCCAAGTTGTCTGTAGCACCAAGGCAGCACAAGTCATTTACATAACTTTAAATGTATTGAAGTTAAGTGAGAGCCATTGAAAAAATAACAAACAAACAAAAGAATGTCAAGATGCCACAGGAACACAATCTTAAAGTTGGCAAGTTGCCGTAGGTCATTGCCTGAGGTAAACGACAAAAAGAAGCTTGAAGCAGGAACCCTGTGAAGCATGAATATTGGCAGCATAGAACAAACTTTGTGATGTTGAATTGCTACGTAACCCACGGTTTCTTTTTTTAACACTCTCAGAATAGAAATCCTGAGTATGACTTCAGTGTTTTTGTGGTTTGTTTTGTTTTCCTGAACAGGTTGATAGACCCACAGACTCAAGTTACAAGACTAAGTGTAAGTATCACAACAGGTATCACAGCTGCTCTTTTATTGAGCTCTGTCAGGTTTTCTGTATTTGAACTTCTTTAAAAGACACTTCTCAGTTTTTATTTTATTTATTCTCAGTTCCAGCTTGGAGAAGTGTGTCAATTCGCAGCCCACCAGGAGAATGGGAGGCTGATGGGATTTGTGGTTGAAAGCAGAGACTGGAGCGATGGAGACGAGGAGGGAGAACCATCGTTTAGCGCCTTCGTCTTTGAGAGCAACACGGAGGGCGAAAAGGTTCACAACCCAGAACCAACAACTCGGTTTCAAGTAGAAGAACATGTTAAATGTAATATAATATCAACACACTATATGTGATTGTCTATTCACAGATATGTTACACCATAAACCTGGCAAAGGAGATTACAGAAGCTAAGAAGGTAACGTCTTAAAAAATGTAAAACTTTAGATCTTTTTGCTTTGAGCTTTAAAAACAACCAATATATGTTTTGATTAAGATTATTTTTTCTTGCTATCAAACATCAAACCATGATCCTGAGTAACTGTAGCCAACAAAGCTGATGAAAGTTGGGGAAAAAATGGTATAAAATAAATTAAGGATATTGTTCCTCAGCAAATCTGTTTAACATTTTTAAGGACCCGGAAGCTCTGGCCCAGCTAATGAAGAACATGCCTCTAACTAATGATGGCAAGTTCCTGCTGCTTGAGCCTGAGACGGGTGACACGACCGAAGGAGCAGGACAAGAAGATCTGGAGTCTGAAGCCTAGTTCCGGTTAGATTATTCTCCCACCTAACCACCCCCAAAAAAGATGAGCCAGTCAAAACCAGGGCCACAGTTCTGCTTTTGCCCCAGAGGTTTCATTCTGATGCCCAGCCCTAACTCTGGTACTGTGACATCAATATTAGATAGGCCACATCCACCAACCCTCAGTAACTACATCTCTCTCTCTCTCTCTTTTGCTGTGCTAAAATCTTAAGATGTTGACATGGGTTTGACCACACACACACACACACACACACACACACACACACACACACACACACACACACACACACACACATTAAAAAGAAAAATTGAAAAAAGAACTTATTTTCGCCCGTGCTCAGACTGCAACATGAGTCTTTGCATGTGGAGTTTGTCTTTGCACCACTGTAGGTGGTGCGCACATCAAAAGGGACACCACATAGATACTGGATGCGTTTTCATCGTCTCCTAAAATCCCGAGCCATTTAACAGAGTGGTGACTCATTTTCTTTCAGTTTAGGTTTACATTTATTTTTAGGTTTACATAGTTTGAAGTGGTTTTTTGTGTTTGGAGAATTTAATCCCTTTACCTTACTTTGCTTGTTAACACGTATGTGAGGCTCTTACGCAAATACTTTGGCATTCATTCCTTGATTATTTATGAAAGAAAACGTTACTGCACTTTGAGGTTTGTGTTTGTGTAACACCATCAAATTACCACAGAATGTAATAATTGATAGGATTGGAGACTTTTATGATAGTGTAGGATAGTTGAAATGACATCAGCTCCTTTTATCCTTAGAACAGCCACTCTTGCCTAGTTTAATATTTTTATCCTTTTAGCCTCGTAATGTGTGTCTCAAAGCAGGGTACACACTTGGCAAAACATTTTCTTCTCGGCTCTCTTGCCACTGTGAAGTTAGACTTGGCACCCTGGCTATCTTAAGCCTTCCCACTAAACTGAATTACTTTTATGCTCGACATTTTCCTCGGCTACCTATGTAAACAAGTTCTAAGATGATTTGTATGTCAGCGGGAAACGGCCCAGAAACGACTTCACGCTCGTTTCCCCAAAAGCCCGTGTAAATATGATCTGTCTATGTATGTTTAACCAGAGTCAATATGCTAGGATCTATTGCAGTGCATGATTAAATAATGGCATTCAATCTAGTTCCCTCTGCAGAAGATTAAAGCTTATACTATGAGCACTGAGCCGTAACGCTAAAAGAGAATCAACTCAACTGTCACAGTCCACAGTGCACTTGTGTGTGGGGGGGGAAAGCAATTTGCTCTTCTTTACATATGAATGCTAATCAGAGCAGAACAACTAATGGTAACGCAACCTGTGAAATTCATCGCCCCCTCTGGATGCCGCCGCAGTTTTGTTCATTTTCAGTCCGTTTGAGCTGCGACACAAATCTTGATGGACAGCGGCAGCCTATGCAGTGTCAGTGTGTGACCGTGTTTAGAAAAGGCAAAGGTGAAAAGAAACTGGCTGGAAGTAGAACTTGAAAGTTGCAGCGTGGTGACCAGTGCAGTCAGTTTGTGCCAGAATCGCCGTGCCAGAAGCAGAAACATGTCACACATTTTATTTAGAACTTGGAGCTGCACTAACAAAAATTGTTCGACTGCTCATCACCCTACGCATCGGAATTACAAGTTTGATTTGCAAAGAGAATTTCTTTTTGTTTTCTTAGAGGAAGTTTAAAAAAAGACCATCCTGGTTTACTTAACCGACAAGGTAGATCTTGTTTGTATACAAAAATCAACACCCATGTAGCAGATGGTAATTGACAGACTAATGCTTCCTTTCATTCAGGTCAGAAATCTCTAAATTGAACATTTTAAACTCGAGCTGGCGACGTTCCACACTGATGTCAGGCGTAAATACTCAGCTTCTTACAGCAGGCAGCATTTTAATATTTATGTCATGGATACATTCGAGAAGAGGAAGATATAAAAAGTCTGTTAAGAACATTATATACAAACTAGTGTCCAATCAAGTACATGTTTAAGATGGCTTATGACACTTACTAACCCAGGCAACGTGTAAATAGGACCAAAGGCAGATTAGAGCTTCCCAGCTTCCAGGATCTATACCCCGCCCCCGCTATCTCATAATCATGAGATTCTCTCATAATTTAAACCCATCTAAATAAAAGTGGGCTGCACCAAACAAAAATGTTAATTGGGTTAAATATACCAACCAAATGAAGAAGTGCATGTTTGGATTCACTGGGAGAGAGATAATTGATTAGTTGGTGTGGATGTTTATGGCATGTATTGATTCAGGCAGTAAACTGGTAATGAGGATTACAGATCACCTGTCAGAAATGTGCAGTAGTCAGAAGCACATTCAAGCTCACCAGAGCATTAGAAGAGCGAGTCTCGCACTTCCAAGGGAACAACTGCTATCTGGGCAATTTGTCAGAATAGCTTTTTTTTTTTTTTTTTCCCCCTTTTTCTTTTAATGGCTGAGTTCCCAGAGTTGACTCATGAACTCGTGGTGCCGCTTGTAGCCAGAAGAATACACACGTAAACACCGACTCTGTTCCAGGAAACCAAGCACATTTCCCTAAACGTCGACTAACTTTGTGGCCTGATTGGAAACTCCAAACTGGCAGGCTGTTTGATGCGGCATAGATAAAGCAGTTTATCCAATATCCTCCTTTCTCAGGGGACGGCAGAGGCACTTTAATTACACCTTTACTAAAATTGTGCTTAGTGCAGTGGCCAACAGTGAGTAGTTTGGGGTTTGATGATTCACATATAAGCGGGTGCCTGTGCTTTTGCTGAGCAGTGGCTTAATTGGTGAGATTTGCTCTAAATGCTTCTACCCAGTCACAAAAAGAAATCTTAGTGTATAGAGGCTGATGCAGCCCATTACGCTCATTACAGCTGTGCTGCATAGTCTTGACATATTCTCTTGTAAGTAATGCACAGTCAGTAAAAATGTGGGTTATGAAGTTGTAGAAAATAAATTTCTGTAATATAGCAAGGATGGCATTTTCTCCCTTTTTCCTGTCTTTTTGTAAAAGGCTGAAGTTGCCACTACCCGTACAGCTTTGCACTTAATTTGTCCTAATTTTCTAGAACTGTGTAAACATGCATCCTTTAATAAACATGAGTCATTTTTCTTACTTGTGTAAATGTTGTATTTTCTTTATCCCACAAAAGAACTTTAAAAAGTATAACACAGAGACACACACATCCAGAGAATAGAGATTTTATTTAGAAAAGCATCTGCTGTAGCATGTACATTTACCTGACACTTATAGTTTTTAAAAATATACACAGCTGTGTGCACACCTCAGCAAGTGATGTATTACAATAGTGTCATCTCAGTCTTGCTCACACTCTCTCTCTCTCTTTCTCACACACACACGCAGGCAGGCAGCACAGATTTATTCAAAAGCTGTTTTTAATTATTCAAGTACATATTAAATTCTGCACACTGATTCAGGACGAATGCCTAAAAACTTTTGAGTGTCACAGCTATGTCCTATAATATACTGCAGGCAGGATTTAAAAGTATTTTGGTCATGAAATGAAGGTGTAAAAAAATAATTACAGACATATTAAACCCACTTTTTAGAAGAAAGGATTCCTTTAAGATCATGAGTCTTTGTAGTAGTTGTTGAAGTTGATGCGAAGCAGGAAATCTTCTAAATGTGGTTGATAGCCTCTGTTCACCAGCTTGGTCACCACTGAGAGAAGAAAGGAAGAGACATTTTTTTTAATGCTTTACACTCAATGAAACCAGTTTTTCAGCAAAGTCAAAAATACTAAGACTGCACAGACTAACTTATTTATTGATGCCTCACGTGAACCCCTAACAAACCTCTTTGAGCTTAGAAGGAAGATAAACAAGCTGAACTTTCATTCATACAGACAAAACAACATTCCCTGGCCTTACCTTTGAAAAGAAAGTGAGAGTAATACTTGAAGGTATTGTACGACTGCTGCATGGCAATGAAGCTTGGGTGCACTGCCTCCCCCTGCTGTTTGTCCCAGGGCTGTGCAATTAGCTGGGCCCGAAACTTGAGGATCAGGCTGAAGATGCTGTGGATGATGTTCATGACCGGAGCTGCTTTCTCCGTCAGCAAACCCCTGGAGAGGCGACGAGTGCAAAGTTTAAGAGACATGACAAGAAACTTCGGAATGACTTTCAGATGGGCTGAAGTTCGACAAATACGAGTGTGATACTGACAACCTCTCCTAATGAGATTAAATCTTTCATGGAGTTCGAGTTAGCCTCAGATTCAGCTGGAATTTTAATTAACTTGTTACGTGGAGGTTTAATTAATTTTAGATGAAATTATGGGAGCTAAATGCTACTTTGACATGCTTTGCCCGTACAGAGCCTCAAGAAATGTTGTTAATCTGCTGAACTGCAGCTGTGATCACTCAAAAGGCTGATTTTTGTTGTTGAAAAATGTATTTCATTCAGAATTTTTGATCTTGTTTTAAATTATTTCTTGACCTCTTAAAATAAATAAATTCGCCCAAAAACTAGTACCTAATCTATGCATAGTCAACAGAAAAATCAAACGGCAATAATTACTTAAGCGGCATTTCCCCATTTGCAGTTCCAGCACTCACCTGAAGATGGCTCTGTTGAGGTAGTCTGCATGTGTACGGTGGATGGCATCTAGGTCGTTGGCAGTGGCCAATTTGGCTGTGAACTCACTCCAGGACACTTGCAGGATTTGATTAGCGATGTATCCCTGTATCACCTTGACAAAATGCTGCATCTCGTGTCTGTACAGCTGCAGCTGACGGAACTGCACCGAGCGACCTGCGCCTTTCACCAGCGCTGAGAGACACAAAGGCCATCAGAACAAGTTATGCTCAGTGCTGCAAGGACCTAGAACATAAACATCTGCTGGTTACAGACTCTGACACGCAAGGATTTGTGGCTGGTATCAAATCAATGCAATAATCAAAGCCTCCAGGCTCTCTGTATTCTCTTAGTGTAACAAAAGGCTATTACAGCTGACTTTGGGCTCTGGGAACTTGTAGCAATCATCTTTTTTTGTTGTTTTGTTTTGACTTTTTGACAAAAAGTCAATATATATAAATCATTACAGAAAATAACTGATAGCTGAAACTACATTTATGAAACAGACTTTGGTGGATTGTATTTCCTGCATGTGGGACATTCACCCAGTTTACAGATGAAAACTACTAAAGGATCTGCCTGAGTCATAATATTATTTCTGTATTATTAATATTAATTCATTTAGGGGTTTTTTTTTATCCATCCTATCAGGACCTCCATTTATGTAGTCTACACTGACTTTAACTGATCAATATCACCTAACCCAGGGATGCACACGGTTTTACAACAATCCCACAGGTCTGAGGTTTGCTTTGTATAAATAAATAAAAAAATCTCAACATTCTCTTCCATGTATATTTTATAAACCACAGCAGCACAACAGGGGAGATTCTGAACTCTTGCTTCTCAGAGGTAACCTGGAGTTCAAGCTGGGTTCTGAATCAGCAGCTCTGTCCTCTCACCTGTTCTCTTGAGGTGAAACCAGACATCACGGAGGCTCCACACCATGTGTTTGAGCTGCAGCAGGAACGAAAACAGGCGGTTGTACTTGTTCATGCAGCTGTCTGTGATGATGATATTCAACGGCCAGTCGACCTGGGAGATGTTGCGAGAAAAAAAAGAAGAAAAAAATGTAACTGCTGTAAGGAAGAACGGCACGTGGAGCTTTGAGTGTGAAGGAAAAAGGAGCTGAGAAAAACAGGTAAAGAGAGAGTGATGGATGATGTGGGGGAGGAGAGGAAAAAGGTGTGAGTGCAGAGACGTTGACAGAGGAGGTGAGAGGATTGTGAAGTTAAGCCAGAGTGGTGAGAGAGAGGAGTTAGAGGTAGAAGAAAAATTGGGTGGAGAAATGTGCGGAAACAAAGCGAGATTGACGAGGAGGGGAAGTGGGCCAGGACAGTTAAGACTGAGATCCACCAAAAACAGGAAGAGTCTGAGAGCCAAAGGAGGGAACGAACACTCAGGGCAATATGTGCAGCATTAGTCATTGTGCATGTCACCTAAAAGACGCGACTCCAATCGATCTATGAAGTTGAACCATTTAAGTGTGTGATAAGCTCATTTTCCACACCCAAAGCAGTTTGTCAAAACATGACAGGCTGTCACAGTCAAGCTGCCACTCAGGCTGAGACAAGCACACCCATGCAAGGGTACTCGCTCATTTACCCCATTAAAACACTCAGCCTCACCTTGTAGCGCAGCTCCAAGCAGTTAAGAGAGTCCGGGGCATGTGGGTGGAAGGTCTCGGGGAGGAAGCGAAGTGCGAAGGTGAAGTTTCCAGCCAAAGGCGTGTCCCCGTGTAAGCTATACTGCAGGGCCTTGCTGAGGATGGAATTCAGGACTAAGGGAGTTAGGAGCTCGCCTGGGGTTTGGCCACTGGCCAGCTGGGTGGGAGATGGGGGAAAGAAGAAAAAAAAGTAATGTGTTGTTGGGGCGCATGTTCATATTTAGAAAGAGCTGATTGACTCATTTAGGGTAAAAAGGAGTGATAATAAGTGAAATCTGCATTTAAGCTGGATAAACAAAACCTTCTGTCTCGTGAGCGTCAAGAGACAGGTGTACCTGATCATTTCATCAGAAAGGCAAGAAGGTGTTAGCAAAGGCTGTGCTTGTTAATTCCTGGCAGGAAGAGGTTGAAGTAAAGAGTCTAGAAATATCACACTGATGCTTCGTGTGCTTCAAAACAAGCAAACAGGGATGGAATTGGATACAAATTGCTTACAAGGTTAAAAGTTAAACCTGCTTCTCTTTATGAACGAGCCCTAAAAGCTCTAAACAGAAAAGCACAACAGCATCACCGCTGTGATATTCTTGAGATTGATGAAATATTAAATATTTTGCAAACCTAATTTTGTATTCGGATGTTTGAAAATGGTTCGCAGTACTGCACGGCCACCTTTATAAAGATTTGTACAACTTTGCTCACAGCAGATGAGCAGAACTTCAGCATTAGTGTTCAAGGTAAATCCTAATAGACGCTCCACTTTTGTGCAGAATCGTCTTTTTCATTTAAGTCCATTAGAGATCTTAACAAGCTCCCGACCAATTTGAAAAATGTAGGTTTTTAATATCTCTTCTCATCATCCAAAAAACTGTCCACACGAATCACCGAGCGCTCATCTTTTTAAAACCTTTTACAGCTTTTTCAGCCACGTAAGTACTGAGAGCATAGTCTGGCTTTGAATGTAAAGTGGACATGAAGATTTTATAATGTGTATGTGTTTTGTTGGTGGTGTGGTGCTGGACAGTTTTTAAGATTTCATGAATATAATATTATTTTGTTGTGCTTTTATTTAACGTTTATAGTTTATTTGTTATTGTGTCCACCTGTCCAGAGACTGCAGATGAACAAACACCAACTCCTAAAAAGAAATCTGGCTCTTTAACTGCTAAATACTCCAATAAATGTACTATCCACTTGCTATGTTAGCATGCAGTTAGCAAACAGTGGTATTTTAGACATTTTTAAAATAGAAAAAGCTCCCTCCAACCCCCATATATACATGTAGTCACCAAGTCTATTACTAATATCAAAATATTGATCTGATGCAGCTTTTTGGAAATTGGGTTATTGCAATTTACATGAGCGATGTTGTGAGATTATATGTGACAGAACCACAGTGCACACACAGGCTCCAGGGTACTAAATCACATTTGCAGGAGGACATACGAACCCTTAGAAACTGACCCTCTGGGTAATGAGGCAAGAAACGACTGCTATCTAACTGTGGCGTATACATTCTAAAACTGTGTTTAGAGTTATAAATGACCGGGGAATTTTCAAGGTTACCCGTGCCTGCTTTTTACAAGCAGACAACATTTAATACATGCAGCATAAATAAAACAAAATAAAAATAAAAATTCCCAAATGGAGACCGGGCATTTGACCTTGCTCTGAGATTCTCTTTCCTGTCCGCTGCTAGAATTCAACACCAGAGAGAAAGAGACAACCAGCCCATTTCAAATAAAGACAACAAAAAGATATGAAGCACAAAAGAGCGTCACCTTCTCAAACAGCAGATCGCTGAGGGACTGCGCAAATTCGCCGTCCTCCATCAGCAGGAAGTGGCGCAGCGCCTCGAAGTGTCTTTCCACACCGAGCTCCACAAAAAAGTAGTCCACCACGGCCTTGTTCACTAAAGATACACTGGGAATGGAAGGTGAGGAAAGGAATGACTAAGTTAAGTTGAGAAAAGTTTGTGCTGACTTGCAAATTTCATACAGGTTGTAGACAGTACAGGCATCAACCCTACTGAAGCTCGGAGAATATACCAGCATATTATTTTTCACCCCGTGGATGGCTTTCTATGTGGCATTACTTTAAATCGTCTCTCAGCAATTCACATTTATAAAACAGTCTGATTGTGAGAAGGTTCTCTTTCACTCAGAAGTTAGCAAGGAAGAGTCGAAAATAGATTTCTGTCAAACTCCACTGCATTGTCTATGCATGGAATAAAAATGTGTTAATAAAAATTACGAGCTAACACTAAATATTCGGCACTCTTTCTGTGTGCAGTGAGGGATGAGAAAGCCATTTCTTTTACACACAAAGGCTTGACTGCATGGGGTGCAGGAACACTGCAGGTGAAGACTGACAAGCTTGTCTGGAGTTCTGATGGAATCTTAAAATGGATGAAAGGCAATAAGAATTTAAACTATTCCTGCAGCTCCGAATATATACTCGACTACAGCTTAAGTGGCCTGAATAGAATCTATGAAAACTCACACTTGCATTTCTCTAAACATTGTATTTGGCTTTAAACACAGACACTCGGTACTCACTTGTTAAGGATGTTATTACCATTTTCTAACACAAACTCTTTTTTTTCCAGACACTCACTGTGTGATGAGCGGTGCAGTCACAGAGTGTTTTATAAGGACTGGCAGGGAAACCATCTCGCTGAGTTGGACAGCTGTGGTGTCTGTGGCTCTGTGGAGTGTGGGGTCCACAGGAAGGCCCCAGGGGCCCCGAGTTACCTGCTTCAGCAGCTGACACGTAGGGGAAGAAGCTGTGAGAGAGAGATGACAGGCATGCCGCTGAGGAAATATCACTCTGACGACTGCAAACAACAGTGCCGTGCCTCAAAGTGTAAAAAAAGACCCAGAGTCATTTAAGTAGGTGAAAATGGACTCAAGCAAAATGTATTTTTCAAACATTTAACCCTCTCAAGGCAGGCGTTGCTGATTTGCAACAGTTAAAAACTAAGAACCTGATTACCCCACATACATATTTTATGAGTTTTTTTTACTCAGAAGTACCACTGCAGGACTTGGTTGTGCATTAGCAACAAAAAGTTTAATTTGAGCCTGAGAGGGTTAAGCTGTTATGAACCAAATGATTAATCAACTTATTGAGAACCAAAGCCTATAAATGAATATTGCTTATACTTGTTTGTTACAGCCACTGAGCTACTACCTTAACTCTTTA
The DNA here is from genome assembly GCF_057382275.1 of Copadichromis virginalis. Taxonomy (NCBI): domain Eukaryota; kingdom Metazoa; phylum Chordata; class Actinopteri; order Cichliformes; family Cichlidae; genus Copadichromis; species Copadichromis virginalis. The sequence continues at coordinate 18,829,472 of NC_140624.1, forward strand.
CCTATTGAAAGCCTCCTAGCAGTAACCTTTATATCTGTTTTCTGAACTGAGCTGTTTCTCTCATATTTCAGGCCTGCTTATGGACCAAAATGAGAAATCCAGAAACTATTCTAGTGGTCGTCAAACCACATTTTTATTGATATATACAGAGGTGTCAAAACCCATCATTAAGGATCCTGGGGAGGACATCAAATCTTCTTTATAGGGGTAAAGAGTTCAAGGTGCTCTGTAATGCTCATTTCCAGCTCCATATTAATAATATTGAAGTTGGTATCTTATACTGTGCCTCTGTCATCTTCTGAGAGAAACCTTAAGGCTGCTCTTTCAAAGAGCCTATTTTCTTCTGCCCGTTTGGCCATTACAAAGTTGGAAAAGCAGGTGAGTGGGGCTTCCACGGTCACAACCACCAGCTCCATCCCTCTGTGACATCACAAAGGTCCAGGAGTAGAAAAATGTGTCAGTAACTGAGTGTTGAAAGTTGTCTGAAGTTTAGCTTTTAGGCTTACTGGGATTATTTGCACATATGCTGACCTTATTATTTGAAACTTTTGGGAGTAACCATTTATTTGTACATATAGGATTAAAATGAAGGAAAAGTAAATTGGGTCTAATTAAAAATTATTCAGAATATATACAATTACCATCACTTTGATTTTCTTGAAAAGCTATAGCATTTACTGCAAGTTGATCCTGTCATTTTGGGGGTTTTCCGTAGCCTCATATCTTTCATAAAACTTCCTAAATTATTGCTCCTGACTTTGCTCAGTGGTGTGGAACACGTATTTGTCTGAGTAGATTTCCATGACTGATTTCACAGTAACTCCAGAAACAGGGATGAATAATAGCAGCATGACTGAATGTTGAACACAGAGTGAACAAGACAGGATATTACTCCACCGAGCCACGAGGCATCCCACCCGAGCATAAAGCAGACCTTTATGAAATATTACTGCTTTTTATGCAAACCTTTGCTTGCTGATGGAGCAAATATTCAACAGCCTCTGGATTTGCAACAGTCCTGAACATGTAAAAATAATTGTTTTAATTTACATCAAGTATGTACCACAAGACTAGGCTGTTACACATTTTCACTTCTTTGCAATTTGAAATGATGTTTTAAAAAGATGTGCCCAAGGCCTACTTGGCGTAGGCTGCAGCTATTTTAATTTCTACAAGAACAGATTAGCCTTAAAGTGCTTCATGTGCTGAGTTTCATCTCATTTTCAGCAAAAAGAAAAACATAGCAGTTTTAAAGGAATTATTTGTGGTTCGTTAATGGCACAAATTAATATAAATAGTATTAAAAATGGAGAGTAAAAAAAGCTCTCTTATAAAATGAAAAGACAAAAGTACATTCATTATTATAAATTGTTGATATTTACAGCACTTCTGTGAGTGCCGTTCATGTAAAATTTTGAAACGAACCTTTTTCAGCTACTCGCTAAGTATAGACAGATAGGCAGGCAGATTAGATACACAGATAGATAAGCTTATTATTTGAATGCACTGAAAATGCATTTGAAAAGGTTTTATAAAACAAAATCCTACAAGCCATAAATTGAAAATATTCTCTTGGGCACAAAAACATCAATGAGCCATTTAAATAGGAACAAACTGTTTCCGTTTTGCTGCTGTGCTGGATTTTGAATGCCAAGTACAAACTGATCAATTACACCATATGCACCTACATTATGTTACCTCTTATCCACAACACACAAAGGAGATGCCACGAGATGTGGCCAGAAATACTGTTCCACCCCACCCCTCCACCCCCACCCCTATACAAGTCGCACTTCACTTTGCCCTCAATAAACAAGTCCCAAAGGAGCCGTTCATTTCGAGCCCTTGATATTTTCAACTAACCCATTAGGTTGTAGCAGTCCTCATACTGTTCCACCTGGTATTGGGCAGCCAAAGCCAAGAGGTATTCCTGCTCGGACTTTTCTCCAGGGGACAACCCTAAACAGGTTGTCCAGGACCCCATGCCCTCAGCCAGCTGCTCACTGGGGCATTCTGACACAAAACCTAAGGAGAAGTGTAGACTAATTACTTTTTACAAAGAAAGAACATAATTTGCAGTGACGTCTCAATTTACACTACATGAAAAACACTTTACACTTCCAGCTTTTCACACCTTCATGCAAAGAGTCAGGTGACACAAATTTTGCCGTTACAATAAAACGGTGATTATGCTAAGCTTCACATGAAAATGCTAATGTGAAAACAGGGTTAACAGGGGTAATACACTTCAGATATACTACTTAATACCCCACTACAAGCCCCGAGACAACAACGTGGATACAAGGAATAATAATTTTGCAAATGAACACTAAAGAGCTTGGGTTCAATTTTATATCCTCAGAGTTTGTAACATCTTAAAAATTACTGAGTGTAACATGTGGTTAATTACATGAAAGTCACAACAGAATGTGTATGTGTATAACACAGGCTTTGTTTCGTACCTTTGTTGTATTCATTGCCCTTTACTTTCTGCTGATTTCCAGTTTCTTTGTCCTTCACCACACATCCAACACCAAGTGAAGAATCTGACGAGTGTCCATAAGTACTGCCTGGCAATGGGGCAGGTTGTGGCTCAGTCCCCAACACCACACAGCCTATCCCCAGTGTCGAATCAGACGAGTGTCCATAGCTGCTGCCTGGCAGCGGTGATGGAAGCGGTTCACTTTGAGAAACAACACATCCAACACCTAAATTTGAGTCTGAAGAATGGCCGTGGGCACTGCCGGGCAGAGGAGACCGCTTGGGCTCATCTCCTGAAACTACACACCCAACACCTAACGCTGAGTCTGATGAGTGTCCGTAAGAGCTTCCAGGCAAAGGCGACAAGGAAGGTTCTGCTCCAGATACCAGACAACCTGGCTGAAGGGTGCTGTCTGAAGCGTGCCCGTGCTTACTCCAACGAGGTTTTGCTTCGGGAACGTTGGACACAAACTCACCAACCTTTATATTTGCGTCAGAGGAATGACCGTGGATGCTGGGAGCAGGGAGTGGTACAACAATCTCCGATACATTTTCTCCAACTTGAATATGAGCATCTGAACTGTGCCCGTGAACACTGGGCGAAGGTAGAGGGGAAACTACATCTGGAATGAGTTCCCCAACTTTTATGTGGGCATCTGAGACGTGGCCGTGGACATTTGGAGTAGGAAGAGGAGCGACAAACTCTGAAACGTTTTCCCCAATTTTGACGTGAGCATCGGAAGCGTGACCATGGACGTTAGGAGAAGGTACAGGAGCATCGACTTCTGAAACATGACCTCCAATTTTGATGTGTGAATCTGATGCATGGCCGTGGATGTTCTGCGAGGGAAGTGCAGCAGTTACCTCTGATACATACTGTCCAATCTTTATGTGAGCATCAGAGGAATGTCCATGGATGGTGGGTGAAGTTTGACTGACATCTGAATGAGGACTGGAGAGAGGCCTGTGAAAGTCTGGCAAAGGAATATTTTTTCCATCTTTATTGTGTGTGTCTGAGCTTTGCTCTTTAGCGCCCGTCTCCTGTGGCTCCACGCCACCATCATCAGAAAGACTTGTCAGGACTTTGTGATCACCTTGGTCACCTTGCACAGTTGTAGTGGAAAGAGCCTTGTTAACCACGTCATCTTTGGATTGTCTGTCTTCTGGTTTACTTTCGAGAATCCCTGTTTCTGCATCCTGTTGGAGTATAGGTGTAGATTCCTTTTGTTCGTTGCCTGTATTTGAGCCACTCTCATCCACCTGCTGTGCTGAGGCTTGTGAAGGTTGCGCGCACACACTGCTCTTTTCAGACTCCTCTGGGGTGTGCAGGCCTAGAGAGCTGGACTGAGAGGCTCCGGCTAGCAGGCTAGTTTTGGTTACAGTTTCCTGGATTTGAGGAATTTTCTCTTCAGAGGAGATGTGAAAGGAGTGGTTTTGGATCATGTCAGGCAGGACTACAGGTCCCCAGCGGGGCCTGGGCTGGACTGACGCTTGGCCAGTGATACCCTCAAGTGGACTAAAGGGGGCACTGAAGTCATAGTCTACTAGTGGAGCTGTAGGACAGGCTTTGGGTAGGTCAGAGCCAATCTCCTGTAGAGCCATATCTACCTGCTGACTCTGAGACTTCGGAGACTTGGGAAGAAAGTCACCGATGTCAATTTCCTCAGAGATGAGGGCAGGGTCCGCTGTAACCTGTGCAATCTTTGGCGAAGGCAGATCGTGTGGTGGTGATACAGCTTCAGATTCTTGAGCCTTTGTTGTCTGCTGCTCTGACAGCTCCTGGGTGGGAAATTCCTGTCAAGATATGTTAACAATTCAATATTATGTTTCTGGAACACACATCAAGTGACATGAAGTGAAAAAAGACTGGATGTTCAAAAACTAGCTTGTTGTTTGTCGTGGAGGAATCTGTTGTGCTGAGGGAGCAGGTGACATTACTTCCAAATAAGGTCTCTCCTGACCCAAGGGATATTTTTCCAGTATGGCCTGGAAACAAATCACAAAAGGTTCGGTTACAAAGTTTTGGTTATATGTCTTTGTTTTCTATTCATTTGTAACAAACCTGAGTTTTTTGCCCGTCATCCCTGAAAAAGTGAGCACGAGCTTCATCGAGTCTCATTCGCTGCACTCTCCACATGGCTCGTCTCTCTCTGCGAGCTGCTTCCTCCGATAGACGGCTGTACTGAGCGATCAGCTCCTTCCTAGAATTAAATAAATGGAAAAAAGAATGTTAAAGTAGCTGAAGGTCTTATCCTCAGTCGCTTACTGAAGTCTGCAATAAATGCTTGTATAAATGGCCCTGCCATTCCCGAACTGACCATTAAGTGATTTTTTTTATATTTGTGCTAACGTTTTATTCATATTTGTGCATGACTGTGATGTATCCAAAATGTTTGCCCCACCTGAGCTTGTGGTTTAGAGGGACTCTGAGAGTACTGGTAACCTGTGTGCTTATAATACGTGTTGGCTTTAATTAGAACTAAATTCCTCAACAAACTACAGGCAATTAATCAGTAAGACCTGCAAAAACATGAAACCTGTGCTTTCCTTGACAAAAGCCTTATTTATCCACACATGAAAAGAATTTAGTTTTTTGCCTAGCACAGCAAGAACTGCACTACTTTTTTATTCTTCATCCTGCAGCTGAAACACAATAATTTCCCTTGTGGGATCAAAAAAGTATCCGTTTATCTATCTATCTATCTATGGACAGTTAGAAGGTATTTATATTTTGAATAATGCAAAGGTTGCACCAAGGGAGAAGTAAGGATGTGAACTGTTTGGAGGAAAAGCTGTAGATGACAGGTGTTTTTTTTTTAAGCTATGGTACCCTCTGATCTCGGCCATGTCATTGTAGTAAATAAAAGCTTAGTGTTCACATTATTTGCTCATGGTGCTGAATCAGTTATGGAAATTTGGCACATTAAAACACGGGACACAGAACTGATGTCCCATCATGTTTGCCTGAGTAGGTTGATATAGTTTTTTCAAATAAAATCTTAACAGCTGTAAAGGCAGTCAGACCTAGCTCTCTGCTCCAGCTGCTCCTCCAAAGCTTGAAGTCTCTTTTCTCTGTCCCTCAGCTCTCTGGCAAAGCTGAAGTCATCCTCCTCCTGCTTCTTCTTGGCTGCACTTCTCCACTGGCACCACACGCACATACATCATTACTGTTTATCACATGGTCTTTTCTTACTATCTGAGGATCACATGCAATACCTGACAATACACAGTTTAATCTAGGCACTCCTATTCACACACTTTTTTTTACCCTCTCTCTCTCTTTCATGTCTTACTACCTCTTGCTCCTGCTCCAGGTGCTGTTTCAGTTCCTCAAAACGCTCCCTCTTCTTGGCCTCCTCAGCCAGACGTTGTGACACCTGGCGCCCTACAGGAGGCGGGGGAGATAACAGTGAGCTGTTTACCCCTCCACACACACAGAAAAGTACATAACATTCTTGTCTGCCTCTCGCACACACTTAAACAAGACAACATCACCATCTGCCCCATATAAACAAACTCAAATATGCCCGTGCCAAGACACGCAAAGCGCATCAGGCTGAACACTCCCCCCCCCACCCAGCCACCACTGCCCCCCAACAGTGCCACACATCCTCTGAAGTAATAAATGATGTGAAGAGTGAGAGCTAAACTGTGCAAGTGATGATTAGATTTCACAACCCATGGTACTGGAAAGTATTCAAAGCCTTCCTCACTGCAATTGCCCCATGCATCTCCTCTGCTCTCCCGAGGGGTGGGAATGGAGCTGAAGGAAGCTCTCGCATTTAGCAATCAACAAGCGAATCAGGCTTATACTTAGAGTTGAGCCATTTGTTAAAGGTATACCCAGCAGGATGTGGGTTATGCATGTACGTCACGCAGTATATAAAATTCTACTTACAGTGTATGTATATGTGTGTGTGTGTGTGTGTGTGTGTGTGTATATAAATGTTACACTGACCGCGGATGCTCTCCAGGGTTTTGGCTGCTGACTCTCTGACCTGATTGATCAGCTCCTGGCGTGCCTGCTCTGCCCTCAGGGCCTAACAATAGACAGAAAAAAAAATATCATCATTAACAAAGATCTATGTCCCTGCCCTGTCTCTCACCTCTCCTCCCCCTCCTCAGCTAGAGGCTCACACAAGATCCGCCATACAAGCCAGGTTGTTACACTAAATCAAGTACAAGCTCGAGACTTCATCCACATCATTTTAATGACTGGCTGCTGAAATCCTCTGTACTTGAAGAGCAGTGCCACTTTGATGGATTGTGTAATGTAAAAAAAAAAAAAAAAGCGGAAAAAAAAAGTTCTCCTTTCTCTTTGACTTACAGGACAAGACCTGTAATCAAACACTGTATATAAAAGATGGACACACCCTCTGGATCTAAAAAGCATAGAAGGAATTTCTGTAAAAAGATCATTGTCTGGATATGAATTTGCTGAATCACAGAACAAGATTTTAAGCAGTGGAAGCGTCCTGGTTTCTGTTTTTCAGTCTGATTACTACTAACCAATCCTGGCTTTCTTGGCATGCAGGCTAACAGTCAGCAAAAACTTTGGACTGTATTTGCTTAACTGCAATCCTGAAACCATCAACTGCTATTTGACAGTAATCACAGTTTCCATAAGTTTAGTAAAACTAAATTACATTTTTTTTTAGTTTATTAGTGTAATCTGCCTAAGGAGGATGTATTAAGACTGAGTCAACTGCCTTCCCAAACTGTTGTGTTTGTATTGAAATATCTATTAAATTTACTCCAGCTGGTAGTGTAAGACTGCACACCTTTGGACCAAGAGTCGCAAGTTCAACTCCCGCCCGGCAGTGGTATCTAGTAAGGGTCCTGGCTATTCCCCCCATGCTAAAACCAAGCCCTGAAATGGTGCAGCCATGTCTGCAGCCTGTCTGCTTGGAACATTTCACTACATGTTGTACTCTGTATGATAGCGTATGTGACGAATAAAGGTTCTTTGTTGTTGTTGTCCAGAAATGGAAACCAAACTGAATTGAAACAAAAGGTAAATAAAGACTGAAATGAATTAATGAAACAAAAATACAAAACTAAACTGTGTTCACAGATTAATGTGAAAGAACCCTAAATCTGCATATACTGTTCATTTGGGAATAGACAGCCCCATGTAGTCCAGTGTAACTATTGTGTAAGTCTGCAGTATCCTCATTTTTTAGTCAGATACAACCCCCTGTTGTTGTATTCCGTTTCAAAAACCTAGCGAGACAACTGCCAAAACGCCAAACTTAGGCTTTAAATGCTAGTCCACAAACCAATGGATGGCATCTTGGTGGCTATGTCCATATAAATATGGACTACATATAGTCTATGGTAATGATTTGTCTTGTTAAAGTTCCTTTTTCACTGCCTCGACTCTAGGCTATATAGCTGAAAAGCTCTCATAAATGTAACTGATGATTTTGAGCAATGAGAAAATCTCAGACTCAGAAAAAAAGAAGAAGAAAAACACATCACAGACATCTAAGATGCACAAGAATATCCATGTGTGTCATTACTTGTTCCTCCCTGCTGATAGCACTGTGCTTTGCAATTCTCTCCATGCGTCCACGATACACTGCACAGTCTCTCTCAATCTCCTCCACCTCCTGGAGAGAGAAGGTGACAGCGATGCGGGGTACTGGCAGCTCTGACCAGCAGATGTAGTGCTGTGGACACACAGTTGACAGAATCTTAGTATCATAAAAAGAGGGAAAAAAAATTTCACGGATCAATTCGGATGACTCATTTGGTGGATTTTGACATATTTTATAACCCCAGAGTTTCTTTCATATTAAAATATGTGTTACCAGCTGTCTGAAAATGTAACTCATTTTTACAGCTACCAGCACAACACAAACTAGCAATGAATTTAGGATGATGTTGAAGACCGGTATGGGAATGAATTTGAAATAGAAGCTATGCAATGACCTGGTTATGGTGGTGCTGCTTCTAATTAAAAAAAAAAAATCAAAGTGTTCATTATTCCATCATACAAATCTGTTATACTGTGTTTAACGAAGAAAGCATAATGCAGACACTGTAACTGGCCTTGTTCCCGTTTATGATCTTATGACTAGGGGTGGGTTTTTATAATCGATTCATCGATTAAAATCGATTCTGGCTTGGATAACGTAAAATCGATTCATTAAAATCCTGAATCGATTTTTTAATATAAATTTATTTTGTCCGAAATGCCAGAATCTCTGGTGACATCTCACAAAATTTCAAGAACCACCAAACAGTAAATGAGAGCAGGTACAGGGATTCTGCACATAGACTTAAACACACAGCGCGACCCGCGGATCAGAATCAGTTAGATGTCGCCTTTCTCACAGTCGGGGCTGAAAGCCGACAGCTCGCTGATCCGGGTCCGCGCTTTGTGTTCACGCCCTTTATGCGCTGATTCTAAAGCTGTTAGTTTGATCTCTCTCCAAACAATATTGACCGAACCAGCAGCAAAAGAAGATCCAAACGCTTCACATAAACATCGTCATGAATTCACTCTGTTTTGCTTCCATTGCGATGCGCAGCTCTCTCTCTCTCCCTCTCTCCCTCCCCCCTCCCCTCCCCTCTCTCGAACAGTTTCGCTTTCTTCATTATTCGCTTGCTTGTTACGCACCAGTCTACCGTAGTTTACAGCGCTGTCGGCCGCTGTTTTTTTCCCTTTTACATTCTTCCGAAAAGAAAGCCTCATTTCTGCTGTTCAATACTGAACAAATTTAAACTTTTTAATATTATTCAAAATGCAAAATGCTTAGCCGTGTGTCTAATAAAACCGCTGTAACGTCAGAGGTAATGTTCATTAATTAATGGTTTTCTTTCGTTTTTGATGTACTGCAGAATATTTTTATAAAATCCCAGGCCAGGAAAACCTTCATGTTTTTCTGTGTTTTATCCTCAGCTACTTTGACACAAAGGCATCTGCTGTGATGCTCACACCTTGGATAAAGTCTTGCGAGTGTCAGCTTCCTTTTTATAGATACAAAAATATGTAAATGTTCTGATCTGAATTATACTTCTGACTGTCAAAATTTCCCAGATTTAAATCGAATCGAATCGAATTAAATCGAATCGTGGATCGAATCGATTTGGGACCTTGTGAATCGGAATTGAATCGATTCTAGAAATCAGTGACGATACCCAGCCCTACTTATGACTGCATGGGATTAAATCAGAGTCAAACCTTCAGAAACTGTATTAATTACTGCCAAAATTGAAAAACTAAAATGGATATCAAAAGATCCCCTGGCCCCAAGACTTCAGAAATGAATAATTACATTGCCTGTGACATAAGACACTTCACAAAATATGGAGAGTTGTTTTTTTGGGTTTTTTTGTTTTTTTATCTAAATCACACCGTGCCTCTTGTGCGTTTGATTGTTTCATGTAATTATGTTACCATGAATCAGTTTTTGTACTTCTATTCAAATATGTATGGTTTCCTTTGTGCGCTTGTTTTGCATATCGGTTTTATGCTGTACATTGCATTACGCATTTCATTCAGAAGATAACGGTAACAAAGTATTTCTTTAATTAAAGACATGGATTCATGTGCCATATCAGCTAGTAAGCACATTAATGCCCATCACTTCACTCTTGTGTTTTTAATCCATAAATTCTTCCTAGGTATTGATAACTACCCTGCAGGCTAGAAAGACTCAAGCATCAGGGGAAAGAACAGAGAGAGGAAAAGTTACAGAATGCCAATTAGAAACAAAGGTCCTACAGCTTAGGTCATGGAGGTCAGACTGTAAAAAACATCATGCTGGGCAATCAGCAGGTAGGGAAGTTATGCAAAATACATTTTCATGAAAACTTCACCACTTTACTGATTTTTCCCCTGGTTTGCTATATAAGTGATTCATTTACTTACAATTTTTTGGTCAAATGTGAAAACTTTCTACATTCTCTTGTTATGATACTAAAGTGAATGAATTTGAAGCTTCAACTCCTGGTTGACAAGAGGCGGACCAATTTACTGGCAGGCTAATCTTTTTCAATTTATCAGGATGTGTATTTATGATGGTTAATAAATGTAAGGAAGAGAAAGAACAACCACCCTTCAACCATGTTGACGGTGCATAGTTTGTCCACCAAAGAACACTCTGTCAGTGTACATACGACTAATGAAAACCATTGGAGAATATTTTTGACAACCAGCTGAGTGATTTAAAAAGTAATATTTCATGATACCTAGGACACCAATAGCAATATTATTCTTTCCAAAGCAGGAGTCAAACATGAGTATGGAAGATGAAAAATCTGCCTGACAATAACAGGAAATGTATCACAATTCTGATGACAGCATATTAATAAAGTTTCAAAGAGACCACGTTCCCATCTGTTGCAGTAATGATTGTTTTTTCCACTATTTCTGGCCAGTATGGAGTTTCAAGTGAATAGAATTTGTACTGTGGCATTTATAATCAAGCACATACAGCCAGTTCAATTGATATCAACAGCAATAACAGAGGAAAAATGGCTAGGTACTTTTAACCATTTCTCAACATGTTTTCTGTATTTACAAGACTCAAAAATTCTATACTGGGCAAATTAAGAAGGCTATCTACGTTATATGTATGTATATCTACATAAATGTGGATCTGTGAATGTGCAAAACAAACCTGTGGGCAGCAGATTTTGAGGAAGTTGATAGTCTTTCCACACACATACACATCATTGGCAATGTGTCTCAAGAAGACTGGCACACAATCCTCCACATCCTTTGAGATCAGAGTGTAGCCTTGGACCCAGAAGTGTTTGTCTGCAGGAATTCAAAGATGTCTATTACATGTTGTCCTACAATTTAGAGTAAGTAGTTTTCGTGGTCCATTATGCCTCTTATAACAGCACATCGTACCCGGCACTGAAACATCTTAAAAGCAATGGTGGTGGAGTAATACCCAGCCCATGCTGGGGCTGAAACTTTTCCTTATTAGTATGACTTACGGGGCATGGCAAAACTCTGGCTGCTTGAATTAACTCTTGGAAATTGTTAGCTCTTAGCTCAGTGATCCTCAGCAAAAAGTATAAGAGAACATGAATGCACGAGGCTTCCAGAGCTCTTTACAGAAAGCCCGCGGCTTGCCAAGAAAGCTTAGCTGCTGATTGCTTCCTTGGCCGATGGAGTTCGAGGAGAACAATGACATTTGTGTGTCCTCCAAAAAAGCAAGAGTGTGAAGTGCAGAGGTTCGCTGCAGGAGTTGATGAGGTGTAGCCGATGAGCAAATGGACCTGTTAGTCAGACAAAGCTGAGGTGGTGGTCTGACCTTGAATGGGGTGTTGCATGACGTACAATATTTGGACAGTCTTGATTCATGTAGCAGTATATATATGGAGTAACTGTCAAAATGGAAATAAAAAGAAATGTATACAAAAATGTTTACAAAAAACGAATAAACTAAAATGGGATGCTTTCACGTACAATTCTGCCTGGCTAACAATTTAAAAACCAGAGAACCAAAAATCAGCAAAATCCAAAAGTTGATACCATCAAACGGCAAACATTTTTTTCTTACCCGAATAATTAAATTATCAGCCAATTAACAAAAATATTTAGTGGTTAATCATCTGTTCAACTGACTAATCAATCACTCAGTGACTGGACTGACACACATATCTTCATACACGTCACTACCAAGCACAATCTCATACACACACTCACGCACACCTTCATGCACCAACGTACTTTTTGCACAATACTCACTCTTTTGCACATCTATTGCACTTTTGCGTCCTCACTGTCTTGTGTCTGTATCGTTGCGCTCTGTCTGGTGTTGCACTGTCTTTGTTATGTTTTTTTGCAATTTTTGCACATTGCACTTTATGTAGTCCTGCGTTGATTGTCTGTTATACATCATATGTAGCACCATGGTTTGGAGGAACGTTGTCTCGTTTCACTGTTTACTGTACCACTGCATGGTTGGCATGGTTGCCACTTGACTAATATTCAATTATTCTCAAATGATTCGGTGAGATTTGAACCCTGGCCTTTTTCTTTCTTTTTTTTTTTTTTTTATTGTTTTTTTTCTGATCCTTTAAGGACTACACCCAGGACTGTTAACAATAAAAAAATAATATATAGCTGTTCATCTTCTGATAATAGCAACAACAATCAAATGACAGATAAGCTACAACAACATTTGTATATAGTAAACAGCTATTGTAATGTTTATTTTTCAAGTTTTGATATTAATGAAATTAAAGCCATTACACAATACAGATAAGATGACCACAGATGAAAAATTAGACATGACAATGAAAAGCAGTGTGAGCAAAGCAACATACAGAGACACACAAAGTCCCTCAGATCCTGCAGAGTACAAACGAGTCTATTTTGGCCTCAAAGCCTCTTTGGTCTCTTCTGGTCTCCCCAAGGGATCAAGTCATTAATAAAGTCATTAATTTTTCTGGAAGCAAAAAATAAATTCAGCAGGTCCATGTGTGTCCATGGCAATTAAACCAGAACCAGAATAGTTGTACCAGCTAAAAAGAATAAAGGACCACTACTTATTTGTATGGCTTACTGAGTGAAGATATCTCTGATTCTTCCAGCTGGGGTATCTGATTCAGTTTCCCACTGATTATCGTGCAATAACGTCATGACAGCTTTTATAGACACAAGGACAAATCCTACTAGGCAACAAACGCTGTAATAAAATCTATTTTTTTCTGCTCAACTATGTATCTGGCAGGTTTTTCATTTTCAGAGCCTGGAGACCGAAGCCAAGGTTTTGATACGGCGACATGTGTGTATATGTGTGTGCAAGTACTGTGTCTCCTCACCTCTGTAGCTAAGGTATTCCTCATTGACCTGGATCATGAACTCTCCATAAACATCACGAAACACGCCACTGTACACCCAGTCAGACACAAACCTAAGTGAGGCACAGAAAAACAAAACAAAATAGTGGTGTCACTCTTAGACAGATTTATCAACCATTTAGCTATATCACTAAAATAATATAGGATATATTTTGCTGTTTTCAGGATGCCTGTCTGCACGGGGCGCATAGAAACTGACCGTGTATAAGGTTCACAGCTGCTCTTCAGCAACGAAAGAAGAACAGGGTAGTTCTCGTTGCTGCAGTTATTCTGTGCTTCATTGTACAGGTAGGACAGCAGTTTAACACCCTGAGGAGAGCCACACGGCACTAAGCTGACAACTCATCTGATAGGCTAAACACAACTGTGATAGAAGACATATTGCAGTTTGCAGATAAAAGAGCACTCACCACAGGGAAGGTGGCCTGGCCTGCACCCAAAGGCCCATCCACACAGCACAGTTCTGACAGGTATCTTAGATTAAAAGAAAGCAAAGCATTTTTGATTTGCTGATATTTACATCAAGGTCCTCTTTGAAAGGATATGGCTGTACTGTCAACTAAGTGAGGTGGAGGTTCAAAATGACAAAGTTAACACCAGAAAACCAGCGTGTAAAAAGCATTTGACCTCACCTGAGTTGGCGACCCACTTTGCGGAAGAGAAAGCCAATGGTCAGCAGGCTAAGAGTGGGTGGCGTACTAAGAACGCAAGCCCTGTAGTAATGCAGATACTTCCTCAAGCCACCGGTAAAAGCCTAAGAGATGGAATATATGTTCACAGATTAAAATGCATGTGGACTTCTTTCTGTGTTGGATTTTGTTGCCTGCTATGGACTGCTTCATTTAGGGCACTTTAATTTTTTTCTTTCCCTGTTTTTATATATTATATAATATTTTTAGACGTATTTATTTATTTTGCTGCGTACGCAAATAAGATGCTCATGTGTTTGTCTCAAAGTGCCCATTCAGGAAGATTATTTCCAATTTCTGAACACAACACTATTAACAACAGTACAATGCAAGCAGAGAACTTAGAGGAAATAATTTGCAGCGTTAGTGGTATTAACGATGCTTATGCAAACATACCTGGAAGACTAAGCCCTTCTTGTCAGCACTCTGCAGAGAAAAGCGGCTGAGCCTCAAATAATAGGTGCCGTACTGGGCCAATTCCCCCAAGAGACGAGACACGCTCTCTGGAGAGGCTCCTGACACACACACACCGGGCCTGACGTCAAACTGAACACTCTAAGAAGGGAAACGCATATTGACAGATGGTGGACAAAACACAATAAATAACTGTACAGTCTAATAAAATCCAATAAAACAGCCCGGCAGCAAAGACTGTCTTTAGTGCATTCGATATTGAATTTTGCCAAGGCTGTAGAAGAGTCACGTCCATGGTGATTTTTGAAGGCACGGCTTCTGCTGGTATTATTTTAGACTGCATCACATAATCTGCTGTGTGTTATTTTTGTTATTTTTTTCTTTCACATTGATTTTTTTTATAGAGATATTTACAGTACTTCAAGACAGCACACATCTGGGGGCCTTGATCCACAGCCTTGATTGCACTTGCAGTAAAGAAAACACCTATGTAACTATAGAAACAAAATTTGACCTCAAGGCAACCCAATGAAGGAGGCAGGACTCACTTAGATAACAATATACACATACACATATATACAATATATTCTTTATATAGTTTCAAAAAACCAAAAGTGGGCGAGGGTGATGATTATTTATTTGGTTTGCCAATTTTATGAGAATACATTTAATTTCCTTGCACTGCCATATGCCCCTAATGCATTCTGCCGTCATTTATAGCCATCCTTGTTTCTCTCCTCTGCTCCGGCTTCACTGTGTGTAAAACCACTCACCATAAGCACAGAGCAGGGCAATGAAGCAAAGTAAAGATTGCATTACTCGAGTTGAAGACAACTCGCCACATTACTGCAACTGCACAAAAAGCTTCCCAGCAAATGTTAATCTGCGTAAAACAACAGGGGCAAATGACTGAGATTTGTCGTTATAACAAAGAAGGAAGTGGGAAAAGCTATGTCTGCCCCGTACCCCCTGGGGCCCCACCAGCAGCAGTCAGCCAAAGGGAAACACTGATGTTAATCATAAAAATATGCCGGAGAGTCAAGATAAGGAATTGAGAAGTAAACAAGATAAGTAGGATGCACTTTATGTTGTAAAAATAAGTATAATCTTCCGACAAAAAATAAGAATTTAATGGGAAACAATAAACTACCAGCAGAGCTCCCCTGGGTTTTTGTGTTCAGAATTAGGAATATTTTATTTTATTTCATGATCATTTAATCAGGCAGCTGACTTAAGCATACACTTCACACTGTTACATTTTATGAGTCAGTACAGCTTGTTTATATGCACGAATTTCCCATTATATCACATTCCAGCTTCTCCTTTTAATCTGTTTTTCTATTTGTAGCATGTCACGGCGCTTTTAGTTACTTTTATCACTTCTGCCTGACAGACTACTAAAAAACAAAAAAAAACAAAAAACAAATAAAGTGCATTTTAGAGACTAATAAAAGATAACGAACTGCACCTGGTTGAGAGGAAAAGTAGTAGAAGCCACTCCAATCAGGACGTTAAGGAGATCAGACACCAGTTGCTTCTGGGAGTCCAGGGGTAAGGGGAGGACAGGAGACGGTGTGCTCGTGCTCACCACCCTCATTTCACCCTCCCAAAGCCGATAGAGCTGATCAAAGGCCTCCCTGCCTCCCTCTGTTAGATAGAAAGACTCCCTTTTTCCAGGTGGGCTAGTGAGACAAACGAGGCATTCAGTTCAGTTTTCCAGAGGGAAGAAAAATACAAAACCCAAAAAAACTAAGCAAGTGGGCCTCTCCAATACCTTGATGACTCTGTAGTTAATAGTGTATGTGTCATTATGTCATTTTCTAAACTAAAGGCTTTGGTTTTATTCAGGATACTCTTGAATTCAGTATCTACCAGCTAAAGTGGATTTCTGTTCATTTATATGTCACAGATTTTGTTGTCATTTAACATTTAGATGTTTATTTATATTAAACCTCACAACCCAAACACAGACTGGTTTATTTTTTTCAAAAATGCTTTTTTTCCACATTTTCATTAGTTTGGCATCTTCGGTCTTACAAAAACGTAAGCAAGCTTCTATGATTCAATCTATCATTATTTATATTTTTTTCAGCTTTTTCTGGCATTTTATAGACCCATCAATTATTTCAAAAAGGCAGAACAATAAAACTATGAAAAGAATCAGTAGTTGCTCTCATATTATAGTGAGGAACTAGATTTACAACTGTTAGTGGGTTACAGCTGTTTTTTTTTTAAATACGAAAAGAAGTTTGGCATGCTTACAGCATAATCAAATTGACACATCACTTACCAGCCAACAGACTCCCAGCAGCGGCGTCTTCCAGGCTCAAATGTGCGTAGAGCCTCCCAGATATCAAAGTCTGGAATGGGGCTAGGCTCTGACTGAGAGTCTGGGGTCAGGTTGGAGGCTGACTGGAAGCCCTCATCTTCACACTGATCTAAACAAGGAGGCACCTGCAGAGAACAACAAAGAGAGAGTGCATAAAGCAATGCAAAGATAAATTATTTAAATCAAACACTGTGCAAATATGAATACGCTGAGCTGCTGAAGTGGACATATGATAAAACAGCCTAAGCTAAACTAAATATATTACTTAAGGATATAATATGGTGTCTTACTCGTATCGCCAACCCTGTTACATCAATATTACTGGGGATTGGAGGCAGATCTAGTCTTATGTCCATGTCTGAGGTGCGAGTGTGCTGGAGTGCTCCAAACAGGGTCAGCCTGGTCTCCTTTTCAAATCTTTCTTCTGCTTCTAGTTTTGTTCTCAAAGTTAGCAGTCCTGTGCCAGGTGGAGCATCCATCAGCCTCTGAGTTCCATACAGACTCTCCAAAGTCCCCCATTCCTCCCCACACACCAGACCCCATGCCCGGGCCTCCAGCCTCTGCAAGTCCTCACTTTGGTAGCTCCATGGTTGAGGCATCCGCAGCACAGGCCTCTCTCTTCTCATATAGTCCCTGCTGAACGAGGTAGGGGGAGGAGGTGCCGACCCAGCAAGGTTCACAAGAAGGTCAAGGACTGCATCCACTTCCTTCAAACCAGAGTATTCTCCCTCCGGCAGCCTCCCGAGCTGCTCTTCCAGCCTTTCTGCTTCCTCTCGACAGCCAGCCACACGTAAATCAAAACATATCATCAAGACTTTATTTCTCGGTGGTGTATTAGCTGTGGCACTCAGTCCTGGTGCAGGTCCTTTGGTGCCATCTTGAAACAGGTTAGACAGGAGGGCACCGTAGGCACGTTTTTTAAGAGCCCTGTGGAAACTTTCTCTTGAGACTCCTCCCAGTGCTCTGCGCTTCCATGACACCCCAGAAAGGCTGCAGTCACACAGGGCACTCAGCAGTTCAGTGATGCTGCTGCTGGTACAGCTGGGCATCATGCAGTTGTTAAGGCTTGGGTTCATGGTAGCTCTCTTGCCTCAGCCTGTATGAGTAAAACAAACAAGTTTTAGGTGATTGCTTTTAGAACAACTGTAACTATAACAGACGTTTTCCTAACAACACATAGACATCAGACAATAACTCAGTCCAACCAACACTGGTAGACATATTACTGTTGAATACTTCCTTTATAAACCACAGTATACGTACGTGTGTGCGTATGTATCCTATACATAGTGCGCTTACTCTGGCTGTTTTTATATGTATACTGTGTCAGCTAACTAGCATCACCGTTAGCCTTATTAGCTAACGTTTGAGATATCAAACGGCATGTTTTTGTTTCTTTAGCAAGCCCTGTGCTGTTCCGAGCTAAAACTATATTTCCTTCTTGTAGTTTTCTATCTTCTTGGTATAGTATTATATGTATTAATTCACCTGAAAATTTGAACCTTGCATCCACCTCCAGCGACTCCTCCCGTGCATGCTACCGTTTGTTGTGACCAATGTACCTCTGCATCGATTAGCCTTCCAGCTACGTTTAAGCGCAATAACAGTCGGACCAATTATATATTTATTTCGATTTTGTTTTTGTTTTTTACTTCAGCTACAAATTAATATGCAGTGTTGCTGCACTTAGGAGCTAAAAGCAAGCTAGGCGCCTCATTCATCTTCCATCGTCCGCCGCAAGGAAACAAGAAACAGTAGATCTGCCTCCCCCTGTCTCTGATTGGACAATCAAGTTCTCCTCTGCAAACGACTGGCTAATGATACTGCAGAGGGCAGACTGATTGGTCCGTTTTGTTCGTCTGTCAGGGGATGAGAAAAGTGTCATTTGTAACCGCGCTTTTGCTGCATTCAGGTGTTACACGAAAAATGTACTTTTGTCTACTATGACAGGACACTTTTAAGTAATTGACGATAATTATTAATGAACAGAACTCTTAAAATGACAAAAAAGAGATATCCAGAGAAAACACTTTCAAAGCTACTGCAGCCAGTACTGCAGTTCTGCTTGTTTGAGAGTAAAATCGTTTATAAATAGACCATTTCAATGATTTATCAGCAAAACACCTAAGCGGTTTCCACTACTTATGGGTGAATACATTCTAATTACAGACCTGATGGTTGAATATGGTCTCCTCTTTTCGCTGATCAGATTCCTGAAAAAGTTGACAGGCACTCATGCAGCCTCCAACAAATATGCATTCCTAGTGTGAATGCAGTTAATGACCTGGGTCAAAACTGATAGGTTCAGTTTCCCAGAAATGGATCAGGCCTACTAACCATACCCCCGTCCCCAATGGAGGTCTTTGCTGAATTTATCTTTAAGTCTAAGACTAGGAGTAATCCCTGTCGGAAAAACCTGCCGATAGTTCTTGTTTTGCAGTACAGTCCAAGGATCACCTGCAGCTAAAGTTGTTTTAGATTTAAGTGGGCTTTGTCCCTCATGTTTGAGAAAAGAGTACCCCTTTAATGACCAGCATGAGCAGTAATCAGAAGAATTACATGTACTCGTGACTGTTATTTTCCTTTAATTATATTTTTCTTGCACACATATCTGACAAATGAAGTGGGAGGCGCTCTGTATGTACACCTAATTAAGTCGTTATAATTACATTTAAAAAAGCATGTAGTGATATTGATGGCTTTTTTTTAATTATTGCCTATAATAACTTGTATATCACACAATTAAAAACATTTTGAGGGTCTTTTTTATGTGTGTGATTTTTAAACATCAGTAAATCAGTTTTCTTGAGATACTGCCGCCCCTCACTACTCGTTAGACTCAATAGTTAAGTAGACTACAACCAATTTAAACTCAGACTAAGCTTAATAAAATCCCACATGTGAAAATCCAAGCTAACTCAACGAGATATTTTAATATGCTCACAGGATATGAGCTTAGAGAACCCTGGAGTCAGAAACTGCCTGCGCGGTTTTAAATTATTCATCAGAACAACTGTTTAGAATGACACCACACCATCATTGTTTTTATTTGCTCCAAGTTCTCCTCCTCCTCCTCCTCCTCCGTCCCTAAGGCAGAGAGAATCAAAGCCAAATCTCGTTAGGAGGTTTCAAACGTGGAGGTGAGACTTAACCTGCAGAAGGAGAGGCTGGCTGCATTGTGTGAAGAAGCATCCTATGCGGGAGAACAGAAGCCAGGAATCGTGCAGATTTTAACCCAATTTCTTGAAACCCGGCACAGAGGCTGACTGAAAAATAATTATTCTTAGTGTGCAGTATCATTGATTTCTAGACAGTGAAGGGCATGGTTATTTAGAAATCTTATCACAAGCGCTGTGCGCGGCAAATAATGTTGAATCCCAAAATGATGTAAGGCGCGTGTCCTAATAGGAATATAAAGTACTGTATCGCCTTTGATTTCTCACAAGTGATCAAGGATAGTGTACAAAATGCAGTGCTTGCGATAATCAAGTGTAATCACTCTTGCTTTGGCAGCAGCCCTTGAAGTTGCTCTATCTGTTGCTGCATCAGTGATCCGCCCGGTTCGAAGATGGCCCGTGCAGGCTCCTAGTCTGTCTTTGATATCTCCACCCCTGCGTCTGGGTTTGTTAAGCAGTCCGATGAGGCAATTTTGCCTTTCATCTTTCTTTTTTCCAATTTCATTCTTAGCTGTCAGTACTTAATTAATGTTTTTTGCCGCAATTTTTCCAACCTTCACCGCCGATGACAGAGATGCGGCGAGGCTATTTATATTATCAACTCATTTCATGAAGCCAGACCTTGGCTTCTAGTTTGTATTCCGAGCCTTGTGACAGGAACCTGATGTGGCATTTGGGGGAAAAAAGCATCAGCCATCATAGGATACACTGCATATGAAGACTGATGATATCAACTGATGTTATCAACAAAGTCGTTTGGGGTCATAATATGAAGGAATATGTGTGATAAGGGGGAAAAAACTGTCAGCTTTTGACACTTGGTCCTCTTCTTCATAAATAGGGCTATGGTGGTTTTAATTTTCAGAAACCCCACCATTACTCTTGCCTGTGCATGTTGTCTTCATAAGGTCATGCAGGAATACCAAAGACTTGCACAAAAGAGAGTTTCCTTCAGCAGTGGAAAAAGCTATTCTATCATCCAAGGTGATTGTTTCTCATGCATTATTCGTGAGAGGTGGGTGTCAAATTGAAGCAAATCAATATGCTGAAGGTGAAAGAAACACAGCAGATATGAAGAGCGTATATGTCTCTGAGTTTATTAACGGAGGAGTGTATGATGAAACCTGTAACCCTCCGTCCACACACAACTTTTGTAAAATTAAGTTCATCCAGTACAACCAGATCAGGTACAAGATCAAGAATCTTCTGAGCTGCCTCGGATGTGAAGGAAAACGTTGGCTTCCGTTAATGGTCCTGTACTGAAAATGGAGCGTCCCAGTTTCTTTTATCATCACAGCACATTCACAAGTTTCAAAATGGGGGGAAAAAAAAGGTCTCGACAACTGCACAAACAGGTTTTTTTTTTTTCACTTTTGTTATTTTTGTCCCAGGACTCAATGCATAGGATTATACAGTTAGAATACAGTATTTCAACGCGTTTTACAAAGATTTATATGATATAGGAAACGAGAAATAAAAATAATAACTGCACAGCAGTAAGAACGGTCATTTGTCGAGTATAGATAGTCATTTATCGTACACACTGTGGAACAGCTGAGAAACACAGGGCAAAAAATGAACACAACTGGAACAATTTTGCGCATATCCATCTACATAAGGATAACCTTTTGGCTTCAGACTAATTTAGGAATGCCAGACATTTTCAAGGGAAACCCAAATCACATTGGCCACTGTTTTACATTTAATCAGTTTGGCTTTTTTTTTTCTTTTTTTGCCTTACCCACCAAAGTCCTACTAAGCACACACCACAGACACCCAAAGGAAATGCACACGTCAAAATTGCAACCATAAAATAAATCTTACTGAAACATCTTCAGCCTATTGGCACGCAAATGGCTGCAGCAGGGCATCTAGCATTTGAGACAGCACACATAAGATCACAAGTCCAAATACATTGCTGTGTCTATATCACTATCATCATCATAGTCACCTAGGTTACCAGTAGAATAACTTAGAAACAATATATGTAATATCCTATATAAGGCACATTTTTGGTGAAAGAAAGGCTCTGAAAGAAGCTTCTTGCATCAACTCTGTCAGTAAGAAAGGACTCAGCAGTAAACAACACCGGAGACAAGGATGGAGCCTGCAGTTGGCATGCAATTAAGATCAAAAGCCTCCCCTGCTGATTCCATTATACAGAGTGCCACTCTGCACTGCGCTGAGTGGGCAGTGCCAAGTGCTGTTGGTCGGGATGCCAGGGTGCCATGCTGAGACAGCAGGCAGGCAAGCTCGAGGTCTGTGCACACCTCTCTCTAGCGAAGGCAGGAATCATTAACATTCTTGGGGCTGTGGAGAGCTTCATGCGCCGTCAAATCCACACACCCATGATCAGATACAGCGAGTACAATTAAATCATCTGTCAACAGCAAGGCCTACAATTTAGGGACGGCGTCTAATGGCCCAAGAAATAACCAACCTACCCTGGCGACACCTCGGTTCTGACACTGACATATCAATAACCCAATTAATATAACAATTATGTACACGACTGAACCAAACAACCCCCCTCCCTCCCCCGACATCATACAGAGGCTAAATCCACGATAATTGTTCAGAGCATGCCATTTAAGTACCGACTGAATCTCATCTAAATTATTAACATCAGCGACAGGCTATTTCATAGCTGTAGAGGCAGAATTCGTGATGACTATTTGGAACATTACAAGGGTAATACTAAAAATATGGTACAAAAATCATAAACATGAGCAATGCATAAAACAATTTGAATAGTCTTCTAACATATTGCTGAACTGCTACTTTAGTAAGCAAATGCAACTGTTGATTGTGGCTCATGGTATACTGACATTATTGCAGGGCTAATATGAGTGACACGAATCTGTGGCAGGAAAAATGGTTGCTTCTTGCTGATACATATATGTATATAAAAATAAAACAATATAGCAAAGGAAAAAAAACTTAAACACAGTCTTTAACTATAATATCTTTAAAACGTATTAAATGTCCTTCTGTGCTTTAGTTGAAGTGGAATGTTTCATGGCACTGTACAATAAAGGGAGACAGACTGTGCTATTATCGATTTCCACGAGCACAACAGGCAATCCAGCCGGAACCAAATCCGAGTCGAAAGAAAAAGAATATAACTCAAATGTTTCTGAAACGCCTGGTGATCTGTCATTCATATGAGCCTGTACATTGCTAGATTAACCAGCGTCCTTTTGAGGACCCTTTGGTCTCTGTCATAAAGCTCATTGAGAGCACAGGCTCCAGTGTGTTACTGAGTATGGGGGAATTAAAACGACAAAGCAGGCGTCCTGTCACCCTCGCGCCTGACAGTAGGCATCCCGTGTGTGCACGCACAATTTCACACATTCGCACACGTGCAATCCACCCAAACGCACACTTAAATTCAGCAGCACACACTCTTTTTTGTTTTTTCCACAAGTACTTCACACAGGCATCTACGCATACACAGGCTAATAAAAACACTATCCGCACCACAAGGTGATCCATTTAAAAAGATATTTTTTCTTATAAAGCTTTCCGCATAAAGACTGCACGATAAAAAAAATATATAATACAACTCTTAAAACCATTTTTTTTTTTTACACAGAGTGAAATTGAACATCTGATTATCTCCTATGCCAGTGCTCCACAGAGGGGCTTAAATCTCAGAGAGAGTTCTGCCGCACTGCATTGTGGGAGCAATATTCAGTGAAGCATGAATGAGTGCGCAGACCTTTAAGGTTTGGCAAGTGAGCTTTAAGGCGTACCTATGACAGTGTAACCCACCATTTTCTTCCTGTCTTCTCTCTTGCTGCATTTCATTAGTCTGTTACTTCACACAGAACAGAAAATTACCCCAGTACCAAGTTGTACAATAAACACGCCCATTTCTCACATTTCCTAATTTCTGGAATTTATTCACTAAAAAAAAAAAAAAAGAAAGAAATAAGCCCCTGTAGTCACTGGCGATATTCCCCCTTCCCTTGGTTCCTCCCTCCACTTAGTGGGTTAGAGATCAGTCACTTTGTTTTCCAGGGCGGCTGCTATCTGCTGGAGCCGCAGGGCTAGCTGTTTACTCTGGGCAGCTGGGTCCTCTTCCAGAGAAGCGATGATCTGGGAAAAAAAAAAAAAAAAAAAAGGAAGGTAAGAAGGACAGTAAAAAAAAAAAAGTGAGATGTCGGGTATAATAGGTGTAGAGGATAGAGAGGAGACAAAGAGTTGGACAGAGGATGGCATAAGGGTAATGTCGGAAAAGCAAAGAAACAAGGAGGAGGGGGATGGACAGAGAAGAAGCACAGGAAGAAGAAGAAGGGTGGAGAGTGGGAGGAGAAGATGGTGTTATTCGACATCAGCAATCGCGTCATATAAGCTGTTATTCTTTGCGAGTCCCACTTAGGGGAGACTGACAGCCCCATTTGTTTATCCAACTTGTTCATTAGGTTTTGTTTATCCCCTTTTCGTGACCTCAAGTGGCAATGCACAATGGACTCTTAAAAATCAATTCCCAGAGCAATTTTCCAATTCACATCCCACAGAAATGCTTTCAATTAAAATTTCATACAATCACTCTTCTGGCATATCAAGAGTGAAGAGAGAGAGAAAAAAAAGGAGAACCAATAATATAGTGGGCAGTAGTGCATTCAGTGGAATAGCCTCCTTCGGGTGTGATAGGAAAAAGAAGGGCCTCTTACCCCATCATAGTATTTGCTGGCGTACTGGTAAAGCTGATGGAGAGCCACGTGTGTGTTCAGTTTGTCTGTGTGAGACTGAAAAACATAAACAGAAATTTAAAGGTTAAAGTGGAAATCCAACCAAACCACGAACCTGGACCCAGCTGAATAAACTACACCCAGGCTTTAAAAACTGTGGCGGAGCAAATGAGAATTACTGCACACACATAAATAAGCCTCTGAACAATGCTGATATGTAATGCCACCGGGCATTAAAGTTATAATCCTAAAGATTTTCATAAACTCAAATCCTGTTTTTCATATTATAATATAAAGAAAGTCAATTATTGACATGCTTTTTGGTTAAAACCATTTGAGTTAATTCGGCAACAGTGCAAACAAATACACCAGTTCCTCTTTTGTTGTTTTCAGCAGCATGTAGTTGCAAAGTGCACCCTTGGCGCAGTAAGTAAAAAATACAATTTTCATACAGTCCTTCCTGTGGAAAATGTTATGTGGATGCCACATCAATGCAATATGATTCAATTATGACTTTCTCCATTGGTTTCCTGTGTCACCCTATCCTATCTGCTGACAATTAAAGACAAAAACACCCAAAATAAATGGAACAAAAAAAATATTTTAACATTATGGACTTGAAAGTGGACTATGAATCTCTCACAGTTGACATGCCAGTACAAAAGAGGCTTTAATAATAATAATAATAATAATAATGGATTGCATTTATAAAGCGCTTTTTGAGAACCTCAAAGCGCTGTACAATTCCACTATTCATTCACTCTCACATTCACACACTGGTGGAGGCAAGCTACAGTTGTAGCCACAGCTGCCCTGGGGCAGACTAACAGAGGCGAGGCTGCCATATTGCGCCATCGGCCCATCACCAGTAGGCGGTAGGTGAAGTGTCTTGGCCAAGGACACAACGACCAAGACTGTCCGAGCCAGGGCTCGAACCTTCCGATTACAAGACAAACTGCCAACTCTTGAGCCACGATCTTGGCACGATCGTGGCTCAAGAGTTGGCAGTTCGTCTTTAGAAAGGAAATACCTTTTTCTTAACTTATTATATCAATAACTAAGTCCCCGGGGGCATTTGGTTAAAAAAAACAAAACCAAAAAACCCAACAATCTTAAATGTGTTCAATACCCACACTCGAGGGATGTTAAAAAGCATGTTTTAGACTGAAACCTTATGGAATGCAACATTAACAGCAAGACAAGTATTTATCCCAGAGCTGTAAAAGCATTAAATGCTGCATTGTCCACATGATTGTGCTGTGTGCAATGGAGGGTTTTGCAGTTTAGGTGAATGGAGAAAAGTTGTTTTTTTTCCATCTCTTATATAGTTTAATGCAATTTACAGATTTAGTTTTATGACTGTTGTGAGTGATCTCTGCACTATAGACACTGCACTTATTAACTGCACATGTTACAGTGACAATGAAGATATTCTACTCTATTGTGTTCTATTCAAAAATGACAGATGTATTCCTTACCCGTGACACCTCTGCCAAGTGAGTGTTCATGTCCTGGTCGCTGACAGATACCATCTGCCTGATGCCCTTGTAGTAACTAAACACACAGACACACACATAAAGAGTAGACAAGAGGTGGTAATTGATCCATTATGTTAACTGATATTTAAAAAAAGGTATTACAGTCTCCAATAATAACAGATGGAAAGTGCTGCCAGTACTTACTCATCTACCATCTTCTTATAGGTGGAGATCTCCTTTGCATAGAGTAGTTTGTTACTTGGCGAGTCCTAAAGGGGGAGGGATACAACTCAGTGAAAATGGCACTTTAAATTAACGTGCCTATAACCTTTTCACATAATCAAATTTGTTCTCATCTTCTGTCCATCTTTTCACCCATCTTCCTTTTTTCCTCCTCACTCCTCCACCTCATATTCTCCCACCCCTCCCTCCTCTTGTCCATTCGTTTCCACTCACCCGGCTGAGTTTGTGCTCACTCTTGGTGCAAGCATCCATAAAAGTCTGGGCGATGACAGAGAGTGAGGCGTCCACCACTTCAGACACGTGGACGTCAAAGATGAAGTGGGGATTCTTGAGGATGTTCACCCAGAACCGCAGAGGCAGGCTGCACGGGTATTAAAAAGAGGGGCAAGAAATCAGTCTATCATCACTGGTTGTTATCGGTATTATTGTTTCAGAACAGGGGGGGGGGGGGTGTCTCATCAACCGCATTACATCCATGAATTAATTTAAGTCAGGGAGGCATTTCATTTCATGTGTGAGAGCACTTGCCTGAGGTGCAATTGAGTGCAGTACAAGATAATAACAGCGATGGAGAAAAGCCTTTCGTGTCGGTGTCAGTTTATTCAGAACAATACCCTTGACTGTCAGTTTATATTACTGTTTCACACGATGCTGACCTCTGTGAGAACTATTGCTGTTCACGGAAAATTAAATGAAAAAGAAAAAAAATGATCTCTGAAGACTTTTAACAACTAAAGGGATCTGCACAAAGCAACATCCAATGACGCTTGTCTACTCTAACAAACAATGATTAGAAATGATAAAGCAGCTGACCTCTGAGGTTCCTCTGCAGCCTAACAACTTAAAGCCCAGACTACATAATGCAATGCTCGAACGGTCTTGCTAATTTCCCCCCTGAATGGAAAAACAAACTCCACAGACTTTCTTCCAAACTCATATCAGCTTTTACATTCAAAAGAACAACCAAATACAATAGTTTAGGAAAAAACACTCCTCCCCAATCGGTGAGAACGTCTTCTGCCATCTGAGAGAAGAAATGCACCGCATAAAATTCATACTGGTTTGGTAATATCTCCAGGGAAGGCTGCCGTGAGAATACAATGGAAGCATAAAAATAGCAATGTTGTCATAATCACAGAATTAAATTAGCTTGGGACATAATTACCATGTTTGTTTGTTGTTATGCCTCATACACACATTCATATTTAGTACATGGCCCTCAGTTGATTTGATAAACAGAACGGGCGGATGCAGAGTGTGGTGTGGAGTGTAGTAAGTAATTAAATCGCTCATCTTCTGTCCTTGTGTGGCTGCTCTCTTGCCGGCCTTGCGTCAATCACCGGCATCTACATGCAACACGTCGTCTTGTATGCTTGAGCCTTAGCCGACGTGACACTAATTTATGCACTTAAATGTCACATGGGAGCAGGGGGATTGCAAATGCAAACTAAGTAAGTTGAAATTGGGCATTTGTATTCTGTCCATTCTGGGATAAGTAAGTTTTATTTCTTGGAGAGTTACAGTGTCTCAGGCAGTGGGATTTCTGTTGGTGGGAATGAAATCGGATAGCTGTGTTTGTGTGGACTGGTTGTGAAATTGTATACCACAGTCGTATCTAAATGAGAGGTCCTTGTATTTCATTCAAGATGCATTTTTTCATACTATGCCATACTTCTGCACCACTATAGTTAAGACGAAATTATCCTAGAAAGCTGCTCTTACTATTTTACATTTTCGGGAGTTATAGCTACTCATTGGTTTTCTGATTTAAATGAAAAAACAACAACCTGTATCTAATGGAAAGCATTAAGATTAACTGAATCAGCCAATCAGTTTAGTGCTCAGATGGTTCCGGTCTGAAGAGGAAAGAGGGGGAAAGCAAATACTTTCCCCCTCTCCCGGCAAAAATGGCAATAATACATGAACAGTCCAAATTTGGGAGAAAATATTGATTCAATTTTTTTATAATTAAACTGAAGATGAAAAGATTTCCCATAGTCCACTAATACAACATGTTACTTTAAACATTTAGGTAAAAGGTACTGTCAAAATGTATGAAACTATCTGCATAATTTCCTGTTCTATTAAGGAGGAGGGAACAAGATGTAGTAATTATACACATTTGGTTGAAATACCGTTAATAGCAAGTGGGGAAAAATGCCTCTCAGGGAAGGAAACATCAACAACAATGAACTAGCTGCTAATGACCATCTAACATCCCTTAATGGCAAAGGCTGATATCTATATTGACTACATGGAGCATAGAGCCACAGAGGAGCACTCTGTGATCGCCACCCTTTTCCATGCTCTGATTGCAAGGATTGGAAAACTTCTTTAGGACCTAAACCTATTTGATCAGTGTGTTACGTCCAAAATATTATACAGATAAAACCCTTGAGAATGACCCCAAATCCACTTTTTAAATTGTCCTCTAGTAAATAAAAAAAATAAATCCCAGGCACAGATTCTTCTGTTACTCTAAATCTTAGACAATAAATTGCTGCAGTGGAAAAACTGTGATATATTCTCTGATACTGATGCATAAAGTAGGTCATAGAAAAAAATCCTGGCAAATAAAAACAAGATTTTTATTTTACATTGCAACACTTGGAGTGGGTTCCTGTGTTTAAAAGAGCTTAAATTTGCTTTTCAGGTGAGAATAAAGTTTAAGTGGCTATCTCCTGTACTTATAAAGTTATGCGGGCCCATAAAATCTGGGGAAAAATAGTACTTTATATGTACTTTAGGGGACAGTAACACAGAAATAGTTATTGTCTGATGCTTATTCTGAGGGAGTCATGTGGACTGATTGATTTCATGGAATGAGGCCGGAAACAAATACTTTTGTACTTTTGATACTTGGAGTACATCCACATACTAACATACAGCATACAAAAAGGAACTCTGAGAGTGATCATTAGTGTACGCAGTCGACCTGTTGTTTTACCTATTCGTCTTCCAGATATGGATAGTCTCCTCATCCACATTGTTGTGTTTCAGCGCTTGCTCATCCAGGAAGTCGAAGAAATATTTGACAGCTGGTGGGACCACTGCCCCAGAGCACAGCACGCTGCGGAAGAAGTCATCCACAAACTGCTGCAGTGTTCCCTGAAAGGGGCCACAAATAATGTGAGACAGGGCAGAGACACAGAGCGCAGCCAGAAATACCAGAGGCACAACTATTTGCAAGGAGAGTATAGCTATTCAAGTTTTTACTGTGCATTTTCGGCTCTTTCCAAAATAGCTTTAACTTGGAAAAACCTTGGTTTGTAAAGCAGAATTTTACTGTTTAGTCAGTGTAACAGTGCCCTATTTACTGTAATAATTGCATAAATGTTTTTTTCTTGTACCTTTACGGAAAGGAGTCTTGTTAGATAGATCTCTGTAATGGCTTTGGTCATCGACTTGTCCTTTATGCTTCCTCGTTTAGATTTGGTCTCATCCAGTTCGTCTGTTGGCCTCACCAAGTGAAACACTTTATCATCTTCCAATAAAGCATTTCCTATTGGAGGAAAACACTGGTGTAAACTTTCTTTTGACAATTCTGCTTCTTATTTATTCATGCACATGCTTACAGAAAACATTCAGACGATTAAAATTAAAACATGAGAGGGTGTGTCTACTGAATTTGAATGAGACTATCCAAGAAGAAATGCTAAACCATCAAATACTCTCAAATGTACATAAAAAAGCTGAAGATAAAAGGACATACTATTTCTGCATAATCTCAAAGCGTGTTATACATAAAACAACATGTATTAGCATGTTAATTGGTCGTGGGAATATGGACAAAAACCCTGGAGAAACAAAACAAAGGCAGGAACTCTCAAGTACACATTTCATCTGTGTCCTTCTGGGTTCAACACGTGTGTGTTTATGTGCACGGCATGCGTGTACTTAGAGATACGTACGCTCCTCGTGGTTTTCCTGATTCTGGTCATAGTTCTGTTGCGTGTGCTGCACTTTGGACAAAACTAATGTGGCGTTATCCCGCACCTGGAATGTACAGTCAATCATTTTGTTAGATGACAACACACACAACGATGCAAACTTAACACACCTTTGAATTTAATAGCTACTGTGACTGTGGTCAGCAGTGCCTTTTAGCACCCAGATCTAATTCCTAATCAATGCGAATGAGCGGACACGAACAGTGAGTCTTTATTGGGATATTTACAGACCATTTTCTTTGGCGTCAACCTATTATTGACCCCACAAATACTGTGATAGCGCTACCCTGACACAGCCAATGAATCTATAGGAGCAGGTCTGTTGTCTAAGAACAACAGCGAGACAGCAGGTAGGATGAAAGAAACTCGAGCACCTTTAAAAGAGGCGGATTTAAGTGGCTGAAAAGCAGAACAGGTAGGGGATATTCACGAGTGACCTTTATTTTCTGTGGATCAATACAGTGCCAAGAAGATTTAGTGGCATTCTGTCATCACTGAGAGCCAACAAGACCAAACAAAGAGAAAGCTATGGGACTCGCAGGTAAGAAATTAAATTTTGTAGGTGATAAAAACAAAAAGTGAAGAATTTTATTACAGTGCTATTGTATAGCATATTCTTTGGGCCAACATTATCGTAAATGATCTATCTTGAACACCTATACACTCCATGAAAGTTAATGATGAAATCTTTAAGCAGCACTTTAAGGATAAAAGCTTTTTTTCTCTTAGCTTTTACACAGCTTAGTAGTTACTGGCATAGAAAGGAGAGTGAAAACTCTGTGATGGTTGTTGGACTTGAACTAAAGAGTCATATAAAAAGATAAAAGGAAGCTTCCAATGTTATCCTTGAGAACATATCGCACATTTACTTTCTCTTGCTATGGTATTTCATACATATTTTATAAAAAAGAAATCTTAATCTTGTTTCCTCAGGTAGGGTCACATGTGAGCTGTTGCATGACTGCAATTTTATATGGTTTGACAAAACAACACATTACAATGTGGCTTTGTAAGCAGAAAGCTGTGTCCTTGCCATACATCTTGCTAATTTTTTTTTATTGCAGAAAATACTTGGAAGAAAAAACTAAAATGGCTTAATGTAGGATTGCATAGAAAGACATAACCAAGAGAAGAGACTTCTAGTATGCAAAGATACAAGTATCAGCAATTTATTTTTACCTAAAGGTAAGTTTAAATGCTTATATATAAATAAGTATTTATAGGTATACTTATTTATACTGAGAGATTAGGTATAAATTGGTGGTAAAAAAGTAAGGTAAATAAACATTTTGTTATTGTGGAAAAAAAAGAAAAGAAATACATTTAGAAACTCTACATATAAATTACATTATACATTCGAACTGAATGCACATTAAATGGTCATTGATTTACATCAGATACTGAACCCCAGTCATTTGGTTTTGTAATTTCAATTCTTATTACTGCATAGTAAATTTTTGCAGTACTCACGTTGTAGTGTGCCAGAGTATTGATGCGTTTCCACCTGCCTTCTTTCTGGGAGGTCAAGTCCAGATCCGACAAAATCTGGCCCGTTGAGCCAGGGCGCCACTCTGTGATGAAGGCAGGATGAGACCGTTATTCAAAACGCAAGTTATCTCTGCTGTGGGAGTAAAACATTTCAAATAAAATACTTTTTTATATTATTTCAATTACTTTTATCCTGGGATGCGGCTGTCCTGTGGTTACACTGTAATAATGTGATCTTTAACGAATGCAGCTATCTGCTCAGTTATCTCTTGGGATTTAATGATGCATTTATTAAATTCGCCTGTTAGCTATATGGCTGAACTCGGGTGAAGAAGTCACATGTCAGTAGTTTCTGCATAATTGAAACATAATAGAAAAGTTTGCACCCAAACACATTCTGCATAACTGAGCCCACCACCGTCTGCATTTCATTTACAACTAAAACCAAATACAAGGCAGTTAGCCTGAAAGAAAATAGATCTCTGCTTATCTAAAATGTATAAAGGAATGAGATCTACAGCGTGCGTGGGAATAAAAAAATGACTTTGAAGTTAGAAAATGTCTGTGGAGCTTTAGCCTTTCAAGTCACTCCCCAAGGTTTCTGATTACAGTAGCGAGCATAGCTTTGTTTAGGGATGAACGATTTCTTCATGTTGCTGACAATGAATAAATTCTAAGCTAAGTTGGTTTCTTTTACTCCACAAACTGAAATAAAAAGCTGTTTTATTAAAATAATAAAATATACTGAATACATGTGAAATGAAATAATTATTCACCCTCTCAGATAACTCACTTCTCATTTAATTATGAATTAATTTCACTTAAGACTGAAATAACAGTTACATTATTTATCATTACTAGACGTTCCTGCTTTAGTTCATCTGCTTTTTTTTAGGTGGCCGTCATTTACTCACCCAGGGTGACGCTGTCGACTTTGGGCCGCTGGGAGTATGGCAGGTTCCTGTACACCTGCTCGATGATCTTCTCTTTCACCTGCGAGATGGTGTCACAGTTCAGCACCTTGACGGGCGTAACATCCGGCCCCTCGCCTTGAACCAGCACTTGCAAGGTCTGACAAACAGAATCGCACATTAATACCTCACGCTGATAACGCGCACCTACGTTAATAAAATACAAACATGCAGAAATATTCAAACATGGTCAGAGCACCCAGGCACCCACCCACGCCAAGTTCTATTTGGATGTTGTTGTCACAGCAACAGGGCTTTATAAGCACACAAGCACACACACACAGACACACATTGGTGACACCTGACAGGACTTTTGGCCAGCTAATGACCAAAGCTCAGCAGGAGCCAACTGACCCGCCTCGCCTCTCACATCCAATTCTGTTAGAAATAACTGACCATTCAACGCTTTCAAATGTGAGCCAGGGAATACACTCACAATGGCAACCCTATCAGCCCAGCTGCATATAAAGTGCATAAGAGTAGCACGCTGTAAATTTAAGCCAGTAGGAAGCAATGCATCTGCTTTTGAAATCTGTCAAGCGTTTTTTTTTTTTCCTCCTCCCTATGTAATTCAATCACAGAAAGCAATCCATCACAGAAGGAGACGTGTAACTCACGCTAATTTGATAATTGTCCTCGACAACGCCATTACCCATGGGTCTTTTTATTTGTGCTGACTTTAACAAAAAACAGCTGGGTTCATATTAGCTTCCATTACCGAGACACAATATCAAAACGAGACACACGGGCATTTCCTGACTCCTGAAAGCTGCCCAAATGGACGGAGAGCAGGTGTAGGCTGCGAGGTTGAGGGGAGGTTGTGGAGGTGGCTTGTACTCCATACTTGTTCCCACTTGTAGGACTTTAACCTAAGCCACACATTTCCCTGCTACGCTGGATTGTGTTGGCTGTGTCGTTTCTGAGCTGAGAACATTGACACTGAAAATGGATGTCACACAAAAGCGGGCAGTCGCCTCAGGGCTTTTTTTTTTTGTGTGGTGGTGGTGGTGGTGGTGGGGGGGGGGTGTGTGGTTACCACGGCAACTGCACAGTGTGTATGTATTGCTCACCAGGCACAAAACACCATGCAATCTTGAAGCAGAGTGTGCAGTTTTTATGACGCTGAGTTTCTGAATTTCTATGACTGACTGTGAGGGGTGCTCTGTGTGTGTTTGTGCATGTGCGTGTGTGTCTCTGTGTGTGTGTGTGAGAGAGAGTGAGTGAGTGTGTGTGCGTCGATCTCACCAGGACAGAGTACTCAACGTCGTCACCCAACAGGCCTGTGTCATTGAGGGTGTATTTGGCTTTCTTCACTCTGACATCCACGGGGCCTTTCTCAATCTGGTGCTTGATGGCTTTGAACAGTTTGTACAAGGGCTCGCCTGCAGAGTCCTGTTACACACACACACACACACACACACACACACACACACACACACACACACACAAAACCATTTAGCTTGACACAGCTGTTGTAAAGCAGCTAATTGTTGTGATTAGCAGCTTAAAAGTCAAATAAATTGGCACTTTCAACACGAGCACTAATGAAAGAAATGCAGAAATCCATAAAGCCCACAGTTTAATATTGAAGCATGTGATCATACTTTTTTTTAAAATAACTGATAAAGTATATTCACTCCTTAAAAAAATGTATTGAACAACATCTATATTTTTCAGACCACCAGTCTATACCATAAAGTTCACTGTAACACGGAACAGCTACTAAAATCAAAACATATCAGAGCTGCAACCAGAAAATATTCAAATCAAATCAATCTCCTGTCAGTCACTGCATCATTTCCAGTGACCCAAAACTTGCATTACCTTCAAAAACTGGTAAAGGCAGATTGACATCCAGTTACACAGCATCCGCTCCACCACTGTCTCTGACCTGAAAAACATATTTGTTGAGTTATTTTTACTCTTATTATGAAAATAAAATGTATTTATTTAGTGTAAAATACTGAATATCAAGAGACACGGCATGAAACAGACACCAGTATAAATAAAGGTATTGGGCCACACCTTTTAATCTTTGAATTCAGGTGTTTTTCCAGTTCCAATAAAATCAAGCCATGCAGTCATGTGTGTGAAAGAAAGAGTTCACTAAAATCAAGCATGGCACTGTAAGAGCATGCCACCTTTTCAATAAGTCACTTTGTGAAATTTCTTCCCTCTTTGACATTGCATGCAGTAATAAATGATAATATTGTAAAGTGGAAGCATTTAGGAACCACAGCAACTTAGCCACAATGTGGCAGACCGGAGCAGGGCTGCTGACTGCTAAGGTGCACGCTGACTCAATAACTGCAGACTTCCAAAATTCCTCTGGCATTAACATCAGCAAACCCTGTGCACAGCGAGCTTCCTGGCAGGATTTCCATGGTTGAGCGCCTCCTGTAGGTGTATCATGTATGCAGCCCAGTACTTTTGTCTATATAGTGTTTGTTGATAAGGGGAAAGTCTACACTACAGAGCCTCTGAAGTTGCATAAGGTGAGCTTATATATAGTGGTGTGGAAAAAGTGTTTGCCCCTTTCCTGATTTCCTATTTTTTTGTATGTTTGTCACACTAAAATGGTTCACATCACCAACCAAATTTAAATATTAGACAAACACGAGCAAACACAAAATGCAGTTTCTAAATGAAGAGGTTTATTATTAAGGGGAAAAAATTCCTGGGGCTGTTTTGCTGCCTCGGGACTTGGAGGACTTGCTGTGGTAAATGGAACCCAGAATTCTGCTATCCAGCAAAACATCCTGAAGGAGAATGTCCAGCCATCTGTTGGTGCCCTCAAGCCGAAGACAACTTGGGTTCTGCAGCAGGACAATGATCCAAAACACACCAGCAAGCCCACATGTGCATGGCTTAAGAAAAACAAAATGAAGACTTTGGAGTGGCCTAGTCAACGTCCTGACCTGAATCTGATTGAGATGCTGTGGCATGACCTTAAAAAGGTCATGCCACAGCAAGGTTGGCCCAACCTTGCTGTTAAGGTTGGCCCAACCAGTTATTAGGTTTAGGGGGCAATCACTTTTTCACGCAGGGCCATGTAGAGGTTTGGACCCCCCCCCCCAAATTATAAACACCTTAATTTAGAAACTGCATTTTGTGTTTATTTGTGTTACGTTTTTGTAGTATTTAATTTTGTTCAATGATGTGAAACATTTAAGTGCGACAAACGTATAAAAACTAGGAAATCAGGAAGGGGGCCAAGACTACTTCTTAGCGCAATATGAAAAGACCTTCTGACATTTATCATTTATTTACAGAATAAATAAAGGCTTTGATAAAAAGCATAGTATAAATAACTTGCATAACCATTATTATATTTTTTTAAATCATCTTGTGGGACTTTATGGGCCTCGAATTATATACAGCTTATCAGTGTCAAGATATTTTTATTCAGAACTCATGTCATTGGTCATTTGACAGATATCCCATCAAAATGTCAACTATCCACTGGTGATGCTCGCTGATGCACATAGCATGCCT
The DNA here is from genome assembly GCF_057382275.1 of Copadichromis virginalis. NCBI lineage: Eukaryota > Metazoa > Chordata > Actinopteri > Cichliformes > Cichlidae > Copadichromis > Copadichromis virginalis. The sequence continues at coordinate 18,865,713 of NC_140624.1, forward strand.
AATTAGATATCTTGTATATAAGGAGGTCTGTTTTGGCACAATGGGCTAATCAGCATAATGAGCTTCTCCATTGGGGGATAATTAAGATGTGTACTTGCATAACAGTCAGTCACAGCGTGCCTAGGCACAGGGAATAGTTCAGATCACAAAACTGCCCCTCAGAAACGATAAGCAACTGTGCCGTCAGACAAGTGTGTCCTGCTGAGGGAGGGGAAGCAGCAGTCAATGGATCACTTGACCTTGACATGATCATTAAAAAGATCAAAGAACACCAAAATCTGGAAGCTTCGTTTCTTAAGGCTATTTACTTCAATCAGATTAATAAGCTGAATGTTTATGGACTCAAATTTCACAAAGAAATTCTGAAATTTTGCCCAGGAAGAATATAGCGAACGATTACTATTAAAACAATCAAATCAGTGACAGAAAATAACTCACCAGTATGTGGTCAGTTTTTAAAAATACTAATTATTGTTAGCAAAACAATAATTACTTATAATTTCACACCAACCCAAATTTTACAACCAGTCTCCACTTAGCTGGAAAGTCTAACTAATAAAATAGAATCTGGGTTAGGGTTACGCTGGCTCAAGCACTAAAGCTGATCTTTTTAGTTACAATCAGCAGGGATAAGAAGGTGAAGATGACAAAGACGAGATGAAAGAGAAGAAAGAAAATTGTCCAGCACATTTTACTTGGATTCCAATGAGGAAAAACAAAAAAAAGAGGAAAAAACAGAAGGATGAGCAGATGGAAGAAGACTGGAATAGATGGAGCAGCAGTCTGGCTCTTGATAATGGACTACAGTAAGTCTTTACAAAATTCAACAGAAAACATGGCAACAGAATGAAACAGTCCGCTGCATTCTGAACTGAATCCCAGTCTGCATCAACTGGTTCATATCAGTGCCAGAGTTGAGCGACTCTGCTTCAAAACTGCAGAAAGAGGACATTTTACAATCTCAGAGCAATTACTGCTAAACAAATCTAAGAGTCCACCCAGAAGAGTGGCACCGAGAGGCTAGACTGAGGCAGCAGCACACAGAGCTAAGTAGGTTAGCATGCAAAAAGCAGGTGTTTACTGTTACAGTTTTGACCTAGAAAGATCTAGAAAGAGGATATGAATGTTTGCACCAGATTTCAAGGCACTGAATGGGAAGCAAGCACCAAAACATTTTGGATTCATGCTATGTAAAAATGTTGTGCTAATTAAGCCTGAAAGCAATACAGGAGAACCATTAATAAGCAACAGAGAGTTGGACCACACTCACCTGCGCAGCATTAGTTTGGGGTTCTTGCTGTTGACATATTCCTCCATCAGCTCCAACAACAGTGTTCTCATAATGTCGGTGTAATATTCCAGCTTCCCATGCAGAGCTACTGTTAACAGGGAGGCAAAGTAAACCTTGGCCCTGGCGTTAAAGTCATGACTGCGCTCCAGGGTACGGATAAACTGCAAAAACACAAAAATCACACACATACACACACAGAAACAGGAGGCAAATGATGAGGTGAATTAATCATCGTGATGAAGCACACACAGAAGCAAATCCAACATAATATGCTTTTAAATTATCAAAAGACCAATGCTAGTGAAAATTATAATTATCAAGGTAAATTTAGTTCTGCCCTGTAAAATACTGTGGCTTAGAAATGATACCAATTAGTGGAAGAAGAATCACCCCACAAGTGCAGTTAGCACCTCAGAGGCTGTTTCTGTGCCAGCAATATTGGATTAACAGGAATCTTCACACGTCTCCCTCTGCTATGTCCTCTGCCTCTCGCTTGTATTACTGTAGATATGCCGCAAAACTGTAACACACTACAGTGCTCAATTCAAAGGAAGGGGGCGGCTTAAAGTTACAATAGATCCTTAATCTGTGAGGTATTCAGCCCATTTTAAAAACACCATCAATATAGTATCATACAAACATTTAGCTAAGTAGCTCAAGGTAATGGCTGGAGCTGACCTTCTCTTTTTCTTTTTTTCTTTTTCAAAAAAACAAAAACAAAAAACCCCACACACATATTATCAGAAATGCTAGTGAAAAAGAAAACCTCCCCTGCATTTATCCTGCTGCCTTTCAAGACTATTTTCTCCCGTCCTATTACCACAGCCACCTTGTGACTCCTTGTGCCACAAACCTCCACTGTCGTCTAAATACATATAAAAGAGCTGTATTGGTGCATTCAGTGATTTACCTCTTTCATTACACAAGGCCACTTTAGTTCATTCAGAAACAACTCCACAACTACATTTGTGATTTTCTCAGTAAATCAGCTTATGCCTAGAGAGTTTATGCAGTGGTGCAAATCTGGCAAGCTCAGAGGAAATTGTTGCAATGCTGCCACTTTTGCAAGTCAACTCCATTTATGGTATACAGTATGCTACATCTCATGAATTAATAGGCCAATCTTTATATCTGTCTGTCTGTTCTTCACCCTTCTCGACATCTGTTCACCCACTGTGCTTGAAACTTGATGCATAAGGACTCTGGTATTGATGGTGCTCTGATGGGTTTGGATTCACTTGGATGAGCAGTTGAAATAATGCAGTTTAGAAATAAGCCTCCAGTGACTGACATTTATATAACATATGAAGTAACATTAGTGATTACGTGTCTAAATTTAGACTGACTGATGTTTCATAAGAGTCTAAATCTGTGCTAGCTGCAAGCTGAGAGTCTTTACTGTGAGCTAAATGTTAAAGTCATAATGCCAAAATGATCCAAGCTGCATGATATTTAGCAGGTATAATAGTCTCACATTACTATCATCTCATGTAATGTTAATTAGCATTTGCCATTTAGCACTAAAAACAAACTACAGCTGAGGTTGATAGGAATGTCAATATTTTTTAAGTACTTCTTATTGTGTTAGCCCAAATTAGTTGAAATATTCTTTCTGAGCTGACTGTAGTTCAAGAGGAAAAGTCACTGGAACACCCAAGTTTTTCCAAATTATCCTGTGGGGTACAGTAATGTCTGTGCAGTCTCTCAAGCAACCGGCATCATTTCACTCAGACAAGCAAATCCCAGACTGCTGGTGGTATTATTAGAGAAGTTAGAGGGATCACCAAAGCCATCCATCATCCTAGAATCATAAATGTCTTTGTAAAACTTGATAGTGATCTATTTGAAGTGTACCAACTGACTCTGACATCCTCAGAGTCCTGGTCCCAGTGAAGCTAAAAAGAAAGCTTTGAAAATCTAGATGTATCCAGCATTGTTCAGTGTTTGGAGGTTTGATTTTGCACAGTTTTAAAGGACTGCAAACTCTCTGTAAGCAGGCATTATCGGTCCGAGCTCACAGCTGACAATTTGATGATGCGTGTGCAGTATAATTACATTAATGAGGAATGTCTTGGAGTTCAGGAGGTTGGAGAACTGGTTGAGAGACTGAATCACGGTGGCCTTGCGAGCCTCTGGTATATCTAGCTTCCCTGTGATCATCACATCATTGGCACCGTCCTTAGAGGGCAGGAAGAAGACTCGGTCTGTGTACGTCTTGTAGTCCAGGAAAGGGATTCGTCCCTCATTCAGGTCATTGGTGTGGTCCTCCATCTCAATCATTAGGTCTGCGAGAAAGAAACAAAAAACACCACATGGTTTCTTTTTAATAAGCAACTCTTGTCACTTTCACACTGCTCGTCTGACTCAATTACGATGCTGCAAGAGGCAGAAAATGGAGAGCATTGCCAGGAAAATGATTTCAACAGTGAAATATTGTTTTCTATTAATGTTACTGCAAAACTGCTTCTAATAATGATGATAAGATGACATTGAGTGGGAGAATTTATGCATTTAATCAGAGCTATGAACCAATTCATTACTTTACAGCTTCTTAGAAACACGGATCCTTAGAGGGACATTAGCAATATTGTGACGCTTCTGCACAGCTGCACAGCTTATACCTGTGAATTCCTTCTTGCAGCGGTCTCGTACACTCTCCTCCAGGTTCTCAAGCTGGTGTTTCACCTTCTCATACTCCCTCTCTGCCTGCTGACTCTTCCTCCTGAAAAGATTAAACACACACACAAAGAAAACGCATCATGAAAATAAGGTCAAACAGATGAATGTTAACTTGTTGCAAAGAGGTTCTTTTCTTTTGGCCATTAACTTAGCTGCAAGGTATCTATTAGTTCTTATTACGCAGTCGCTGTTGGTGCGCTCCTAATAATTTCTTATGAATATGAACATATTTCTTGGAACAGACACAAACAAACAAAGTCGTTTTTTTAAAAAAACAAACAAACTAGCAAACACAATGCAGAAAAAGCTGGGACTGACTGGAGAAGTATCTATACTCTTAAAAAAACACAATCAATTGTGTGCTCCTGCTGCATAAAGTTAACCTAAAATAGCTCAATTCACCTGTAGCAGTAGACAGAGATAGTGATGATGAGCAGCATGGGCACAATGACAGCAGGGATGATGATGTAGAGCGGGAAATCATTCTTCGTCTCGTATTGCACCGAGTCGACCACCCACTCCCCTTTCCCAAACTTGATCTGTAGAAAGAAAAAATCTTATTATTTGCACAAGCTCTCCACATTTTAGCCAAAGTCAAAAGCAAAGACCGGACGATACCGGGGAGGAAGTAGAAAGATTAAATCTAAATGTGAATAGTTTAGATTCCAACCGTCAACTCGGCTAAAGCAGCTCTAGGACCTTAAAAGTATTTTTAAAGTATGTATGTTCAGGTTGGTAGGGTTGCATAAAGAGGATAATTACATAAACGTACCAAGTCTGACACTTTATCAACAGCAGCAGATACCAATATAGAAAAAGCTGGATTACATGTATAGTCTAGCGGTGTCACTTCTTTAAGCAGTCGCTGACATATAACAATAAGAATTACCCAGGGAGAGGTATGGTATTCATCATAGTTGTGGCTTACCTATAATTACAGGCAATTATAGAGCCTGTAGCTACATGAAAATTGTTCAACCAGTGGAAAAAAAATTGGATCTCAAATTGTATAGACGATTTGCCGGGAGAAGAACAGTAAAGGTTCATGATGCATGCTCTCATCTTCAAGTCTGTGTATGGATCTGCAATGGTCCATTTACTCAAGTACTTTGCTGAAGTACACAGTTGAGGTACATGTACAAGGGATAAAGACCATGGGCACGAAAGATTTCTTTGCTCAGTTTTAATGCTGTATTTTACTCCACTATCCATTACCGTAATCTAATAGCCTGAGTAGTACCCAGTGTCCTCTGCCTTCATTCGTATCATTTCCTTATTTATTACAAACCAGACAATATCATTTTTTTAAAAAGAAAGAAAAGAGCCTACTAATTTGTCTATGATTCAAATAAATGGCTAAAAAGAAGCTTGCTTGTGTGTAACGCATGACATAGAGCAGTATAATTATAATAAACGATTACATAGAATCCAAAAGGAGCCTTTATCCATTACAGACCATTATTTTGAGTACTTAAAGTTCATTCTTGAGATATCTTTAAAACTTTAACATACTAAGATTTTGAGGCGAGTACTTTTATTTATGAAGCAGTGATCTTACAGTGTTGCATTAAAACGTTCACTGAAATAAGTGATCATCAGCCAGGACTCATCTGTTAGTGTGCTCTGACCATTAGCTCCAGATTCTCCGACCCCGTCTCTCTGTGCTGATGTTTGGAGCGAGTAGGAGCACGAGGCGTGGTGGAAGGTGGTTCCAAGAACAGCTTATCATCCTGAAGGGTGTTGACCACACACTGAACGTCGCCTACGAAGGCTTGTGCTTCTTTAGTTGTCATCGCTTTGGAGAATCCCCGACCCTGCAGGGGGAAGAGTGAATGCGAGGCTCTAAGGGCAGTGACTGAAGTACATGGGAGAGAAATTAATTAGACAGATCCTACGATGAGCACTGAAAACATTATCGGCAGCATTTTATGAGTAATGGGTAGGAAGTGTGCTGTACGACAGCTCCTTACTGCTCCAATATGAGCTAAAAGTAATTAAAAAGATAAAGATTGGAGTTATTGTAAGCACCTCACTCTCAGTAATTTCTTGAGATTTTGCAGCACACTTGTGGATCTACAGACATTTAATTATTCTAATATCGGCTGGAAGAAGGTGAAACCAGCTTAAATTAATCAGCGCCTGAGTAACTGAAAAGGTTTTACATGTTTTGCATATGACTTTCCCCACAAGTGAGTTTATCAACAGAAACTTTGAGGTGGTATACTCTGGGAGCTCAAAACAGCCATAAAAATAAGCTATAAGAAAAATCGATTCATTTTCTGGCTCAGGCTTCTCAGTCGTTTTTGTTTGTTGCATATCTTTGCCTTTTGTGACAATGCTCTATTGCACTTGTCAAACAAAACAAGCAATGTGAAAGTGTCACCTTGGACTTTTTAAAAAGAAGAAGTGGCACCCTTGAGAGGTAAAAATAATGCTACAAAACACGTGAGAAAATAAATCCATGATGATGAAAAGATTAAAAGTGAAAGAAACCGGGTTTTTATTTACTAGCTCATCTACATACTGTCTGATATCGAGAGCACAAAGTGTCAGATTAGCTATCGTAAAGATGAACATTCGTTATACTGTGGCTAAAACAATAATGTGTAGTCGTGGGTAGACTTGGAGGGCTTTTCAACCATTTGGCTTAACACCACTTAAAACTTAAGGTTATGTATATAACCCCGGTTCTCTGAGTAGCATGAGTGAGTGTCTCACTATGGGAACGCCTCCTGCGTGACCTCATCAGAAGCTCAAATACCATTACGCCAGCCCTTACAGGCTGGCTAGGTGACGCCCATGTCAGGAGGGGCCAGTGCCTCCCTATATAATAGGCTGACATAGCGTCAGATGTCATTCAAAACAAGCCCACCTCTTCCTCGCTTCCATAGCAAGGAGGGCGGTCTGGTGAGACACTCACTCATGCTACTCAGAGAACCGGGGTTAAATACATAACCTTAAGTTCTCTTTCATAGCATTCGTTTCATGTCTCACTATGGGAGAAATACTGACTCCCGGATTGCCAGACATGCCTGTTAAGAAGACAACTGTCCCCAACAGCACTTCACAGGGGAGAGGCCCCCACCCGGGAAGAACCTGCACTGAGGACTGAATGTGCTAGGTTAGGTGCTGTCACATCTAACCTGTAAAACCTAGCAAATGTATGAGGCGAGGTCCAGCATGCAGCTGCACACACCTCCTGAATAGAAACTCCCCCAAAGAGAGCCCATGAGGTTGCCAGACCTCTAGTGGAATGCGCACGTAAGCCAGCAGGGGGCTGAAGGCCCCCGCTAGTATAGGCCAAGGCAATTGCTCCCACTATCCAATGGGAGAGGCGCTGTTTAGACACAGGCTTTCCCATATGCGGTTTAGCCCAGGACACGAACAGCTGGTCACTTTGTCTGACACTCTGGGTTCGGTCCATGTAAATGCGCAGGGCACGGACTGGACACAAGGTATGCAGCCGCTGTTGCTCCTCTGAGGAGAAAGGCGGTGGGCAAAAGGCCGGCAGTTCTATAGGGGAACATGCGCCGACAACCTTCGGGACAAAGGCAGGGTTGAGCCGCATACAGACCCTCGTATTATCCGAGGAGAACTGAATGCATGACTGATGCACCGAGAGAGCGTGGATCTCTCCCACACGTTTAGCAGAAGCTAAAGCAATTAAAAGAGCAGTCTTCAAGGACAGAAATTTTAACCCAACCTGTTCCAGGGGTTCAAATGGGCAACAGGAGAGCGCAGCCAATACTGTGGGAAGGTCCCACGATGGAGCCAACGGCCTAGACGAAGGCAATTTACGGCGTGCACCCTTCATGAAACGGCATATTAAGGGATGCTGGCCAACAGTCTTTCCCTCAAAACCAATATGGCAGGCTGAAATTGCTGCCAAATACACATTGATGGTGGAGAAGGCTTTACCCTTATCAATCAGGGCCTGAAGAAATGACAGAATCACAGCCACCGAGCACTGAAAAGAGATGGCCTGTGATTCTAAGCACCAGCTTTCAAACACACGCCACTTGTGCTCATATAGCGTCCGAGTAGACGATGCTCTAGAACACTGAATAGTGTCGATAACACTATGAGGGAGCCCCACCGTGTTCAGGTTAAACCACTCACGGGCCAAGCCCATAGAGCTAGCCTCTCTGGGTGGGGGTGGAATATCTCCCCCTGTGCCTGAGACAGGAGGTCTCTGCGTAGTGGTAACGGCCAAGGGGGGCCGCACAGCTGCTGAAAAATCTCCGCCAGCCAGTGTTTCCCTGGCCAGTGCGGGGCTATCAGGACCATATAGTGACTTCTCTCCCTCACTCTGGCCAGAGTTGGAGAAATGAGGGCCACTGGGGGAAAAGCATAGAGGAGGGTTCTCGGCCACTCGTGAGCTAGAGCATCCACCCCGAGTGGAGCTCTCTGATCGTGCAGCGAGTAAAACAGGGGACACTGAGCATTCTCCCTGGATGCATAAACGTCCACGGTCGCCTGACCGAATCGCAGCCAGATCTGCTTCACCACCTCCGGGTGAAGCTTCCAGTCCCCATACAACGGGTTGCCCCTGGAGAGAAGATCTGCTCCAAAGTTCAAGATCCCCGGCACGTGAGTTGCTCTCAGTGACAGCAGGTGGACACTGCTCCAGACTATCAGTCTGTGTGCCAGCGTGTGTAACTTGGGGGACCCCAGACCCCCCTGTCTGTTGATGTAGGCCACAACGGTGGAATTGTCCGACCTCACTAAAACATGATGACCTCTCAGCCAAGGGAGAAAGTGTTTTAGCGACAGGTGAACCGCCAGCAGTTCCAGACAGTTTATGTGGGCGGAGCGCATGTGAGGGCCCCATTCCCCATTCACTGTTCTGCCCTCGTGGGTGGCCCCCCAGCCGGAAAGAGAGGCATCTGTGGAAATCACCTTCCTGGCTGAAACTGCCCCCATGGCAACGCCCTGAGACAAGAAACCTGGCCTCTTCCACTCGCGGAGAGCGAGTGAACAGTCTGCAGAGACTCTCACGCGACGGTGGCCGTCTCGGTGAGGGTCCAGTCCCCACGAGCCCACCCAGCGCTGAAAGCCTCTCATGTGCAGGCGTCCCAGTGTTATCGCCACTAGAGAAGAAGCCATCAGACCGAGCAGCCTCTGGCACTGTTTGAGGGTCACTGTGTTGCCTCTGCGAAAAAGTGCAAGGGATGACTGTATGGCCGCAGTTCTCTCCGGGGACAGAAAAGCCCTCACCCGAAGGGAGTCTAGGCTGAGCCCTATGAAAGTAATGCATTGAGTTGGCGTCAATGTGCTCTTTTCCACGTTTATCTGGAAACCCAAACTCTCCAGATGGTGTATGAGAGCATTTGTGTGACAAGTCGCTCCCTGGCGGGTTGGGGCTGCCACCAGCCAATCGTCGATGTACGTGGCCACCCGAATGCCCTTTTTCCTGAGCGGGGCCACTGCTGCCTCGGTGCATTTCACAAACACCCTTGGGCTCAGTGAGAGACCAAAAGGCAGGACTACAAACTCGTATGCCATCCCCTGGAAAGCAAATCTCAGATACTTTCGGTGTGGGGGATATATGGGGATGTGGAAATAAGCATCCCTCATGTCGATTGATGTGAACCAGTCGCCCGCTCGTACAAACCGTAGCAGCGAGGCATGCGTCAACATCCTGAACTTGTATGTCCTCAAATGCCGGTTCAGGGCACGGAGATCCAGAATGGCTCTCATCCCCCTCCCCCCTTTCTTTGGCACAAGGAAATACCTTGAATAAAATCCGCTGTGCATTTCCTCGGGAGGGACAACTCTTATAGCTCCTTTGTCTCTCAAGGTGGAAATTTCCTCCAGGAGAAAACTGGCAGACTCGCCCGGAGCACGAGAGTAAACAATTTCTTTGAATTGTGGTGGAGCGACACTGAATTGCAGCCTGTAGCCCTTTTTCAATGTCCTCAGCACCCATGCTGACTGAGTGCAGGTGGCCCAGCTCTTCATGTGGAGAGACAGAGCGCTCACTGGCCACTCCACCGAATATGGCGTTTTGGCGCCCCCTTGTGGTCGCAGCGCGAAACACACGCCATTTCGGCGTCCCGTCACCTCTGTCACAGGCGAGCGAGGTGACGGGCTCATCTGCATCATCACAGCTGTGGAAACGCGAGTCTCCACGGGCGGCGTTATGGCAGACGGTGCTCCGTTTTTCAGCATGTTTGATTTTCTCATGTGTTTTGCAACACTCGACAGCGCCCTCGGCAAATTGCCTGGATGCGCGTGTCGGGGCTTTTTTAATACAGAATGCATGAGGGAAGTGCTCGTGTGGAACATGTCCCGTTGAACTTGCTCTGGAACGGAGCTGGGAGGCGGCAGGGCGGCCCATGAAGGGGGGAAACTGGGTTCGCTCCCGCCTAGAGGAGAGGCTGTCAGGCCGGCCGCTTCTTCCTCCTCACGATCGCGGCAGCGGGGGGAGGAGGAGGGGCCACTTGAGGTCTGGCCTGGGGAGACTGCTTCCGAGTCCATGGATTCTTAGTGGCCCCGGCAGCCTGGGGGGCTGCCTGCGTCTTAGGCACTTTGGGAATCCTGAAAGCGGGGACCGGGCGAGACGCTGCCTGCGCGAATGACTGGCGCGGCGCTGCTGGGGTGGCGTGCTGGGCCCTCCTCGGCAGGCAGAGTTTCAGAGCCTCATCATCTGTGAATCCCAGGAAGGCGGCAGGTCCTGATGGAATACATGGAAAGGTTCTCAGAGCATGTGCTGACGAACTGACCGGAGTCTTCACTAAAATCTTCAACCTTTCCCTGTCATCAAACACCGTCCCGCCCTGCCTCAAAACCTCCACCATCATCCCCATCGCCAAGAAGACAGCTGTGGCCAGCCCAAATGACTACAGGCCTGTTGCACTTACGCCTGTAGTGATGAAGTGCTTTGAGAGACTGGTCTGTCAGCACATCAGGGCCGGTCTGCCTCCCACTCTGGACCCCCACCAATTTGCCTACAGGAAAAATCGTTCCACCGAGGACGCTATCACCATAGCGCTCCACACTGCGCTGAGTCACCTGGAGCACCGAGGAAGCTATGTGAGAATGCTCTTTCTGGACTTCAGCTCAGCATTCAATCATATCATCCCGGAGATCCTGGTCCAGAAACTGTCTCACCTGGGACTCTCCACCCCCATCTGCCTCTGGATCAAGGACTTCCTGACAAATAGACCACAGTCTGTCAGACTCGGCCCCCACCGGTCCAGCACCATCACACTCAGCACCGGGTCTCCACAAGGATGTGTTTTGAGTCCCCTCCTGTTTACGCTCTACACATCCGACTGCTCCCCTACCCATCTCTCAAACACCATCATAAAGTTCGCGGATGACACCACAGTGGTTGGACTCATCTCAAGGGGGGAGGAGTCGGACTACAGAGATGAGGTCAACAGACTGACTGAGTGGTGTTCAGTTAACAACCTCCAACTGAACACCACGAAAACTAAAGAACTTATCTTGGACTTCAGGAAGGGCAGAGCAGACCCGGCCCCACTTTACATTCACGGGAGCTGTGTGGAGAGGGTACACTCCATGAGGTTTCTGGGCGTGCAGATATCTGATGACCTCTCCTGGACTGCAAATACTACAGCGGTGGTTAAAAAGGCCCAGCAGCGTCTCCACTTTCTGAGAGTGCTCAGGAGGAACAACCTGGAGGAGAGGCTGCTGGTGACATTTTACAGAGCCACCATAGAGAGCATCCTAACGTACAGCATAACAACATGGTATGCAGGGTGCTCAGCTGCAGACAGGAAAGTACTGCAGAGGGTCATCAACACAGCCCAGAAGATCACTGGCTGCTCTCTGCCCAGCCTGGAGGTCACTGCAAACTCTCGGTACCTCAGCAGAGCTGGCAATATCATCAAGGACCACTCTCACCCCAGCAACCAACTGTTTGAACTATTACCGTCAGGCCGACGGTACAGGTCACATAAAACCAGGACAAACAGATTCAGGGATAGCTTCTTTCCCAGAGCTATCACCGTAGTAAATAAGCACAAAAACAATTGAACCTATTCCATACCGTCACTGTCATTATATTATGCTGCTATTCATACTGTCATTATATTAATGCTGCTATCCTGTATATATTGTACATACTATTGTTTGAGTACTTACGATTGTTTTTTTTGTACTTTTTATATTTTACATTTATATTTATTATTGAAACTTGCACCAAGGGAGTGGCACTCCAATTTCGTTGTACTCTGTACAATGACAATAAAGGCTATTCTATTCTCTCTCTCTTTTTCTCCTCACATCTCTTCTGCATGGATGTAACAGCCGCACCGAAGAGACCGTGAGGGACGACAGGGGTGTCGAGGAGTTCCTCTTTTTCCTTAGTCGTCAGGTTGGTGAGCCCGAGCCAGCGTGCTCGCTCCTGAAGAACCATGAGGCCCATGGCTCTCCCAGTAGCCTGTATGGCTACCTTGTGGAGGCGGAGGACGTGGTCAGTTATAACGCAGATTTCATCCCACACTGTGGTATCTGTGTTAGCTGTCATGTCCTCTTCTAGCTCAGCTTGGTAAGCCATTAGCATAGAAGAGGCGTTGTGGGCTCTTACTGACAGAGCCGCTGCCTTGTAGCACTTATCTGTAAGGCTAGACAGGAAGCGGTCTGTTTTGGAGGAGAGAGATGGGGCCGATGAGGACAGACACGTCTTCGGGTGAAGATGGCTCGCCACCAACGGCTCCACTTGTGGCATCCGGCGGAGGCCGATAGACTCCATCCCCTCACAATCCAGCAGGGAGCTCCCCTTGATGGGGTGTTTCTCGCTGTAAGGTTTTGCTTTCCACGTCACCGCTATCTCATCGAGTAGCTCAGGAAAAACAGGCAACACATGCTTCCCCGTCTTTTTCGCCTTCGGCAATTTCTTACCGTCAAAACGAGACTTTACAACCTCCGTTTGTATGGCGGGCCACAGGATGTTGAGCCTAGCGGCTGCGCGCTTGCACATGTCCTGCATGTCGAGATCCAGGGGAGACGGCGGTGTCGGTTTTTCAACCTCGCCGGTAGCCGAGGGCTTTGCAGCCCAGCTGATGCTAGCCAAGGAGGTGGAATCGTCCTCCTCGTTAGCATCTCCTCCCCAGGTGACTTCAGCATCGCGGAAAAACACACGATCTCCGTGTGCCTCCAGCGACGGGAAAGCGGTCGCGATGGGCTGAGGGTCTGCCTCTGCCCAGCTCGGCCCTGGCGTTGCGGCCAAATCATCGGGCATCTCAGTTTCTCCTTGCGCCGCAGCAGCCTCACACAGCAAAGGGTCACCGCCCGACAGGTTAGCCCGGCGAGCTAGCCTGCGGCGGAGTAGTTTGCGTGGGACAGCCGCGCAGTGGATACAGTCGTGTGCAGGTGTCAGGTCAGCCTGAGCGTGAGATAAGCCCAGGCATGCCGCACACACGGGGTGTGTATCCCAGGCAGAAATCTTCTTGCCGCAAGGACAAAGTTTTGCAACTTCGTTGGCCGTCGTAGCCATGGTTAGCTAGAGGGTTGCGCACGTTAGCGAGACTGACACTGAGTGCGGAGAATATTGCTATTCCTCGCTAGCGTGGGGTGAAAAGTGTTGCTACTTTTCTACAGGTATTGCTACCTAATGTGTAAAACCGCTAGCGTCGAAGGGTATTGCTACCTGATGGTGAAGCTAGGGGTACCTTTATTAGCAGAGTGTTGCTACTTCGCTTTCGGAAAGTATTGCTACTTCCCTGGGTGAAAGTATTGCTACTTGGCACCCGCACTAGCCACAGAACAGTATTGCTACTGCTTGTATGCTAGTGGACAACTGAAAGCTGGGAACAAAGCGCCCGGCGACCGAGTTGTTCACTCGAATCTGTGGACAGTTTAGCTTTAGCACCCAATAGCACAGTTGTCTACAGGCTTCTGTGAGAAGCGAGAAGAGGTTTTTGAATGACATCTGACGCTATGTCAGCCTATTATATAGGGAGGCACTGGCCCCTCCTGACATGGGCGTCACCTAGCCAGCCTGTAAGGGCTGGCGTAATGGTATTTGAGCTTCTGATGAGGTCACGCAGGAGGCGTTCCCATAGTGAGACACGAAACGAATGCTATGAAAGAGAACAAAGCTTTGTTTAATTGGGGCCCCTGCCCAAAAAACACTGCATGATTTCAGATAAGTGTTACGAAACTACTTTTTGTGTAAACACTTGCACGTGCGTTTTCTGGTGTTAATCTTTTTGTGACCCTGCAGTGTTTGTCATAAAACAGTTTTACAGCATTACACTAAAAGCGTGTTTATTATATCATAAAATGAACATTTTTTAAAAAAAATCTTTTTTGCTTCCAAGCCAAAGCGTTCACTGAGCTCAAATGACAAATGTGCAGCAAATGCAACTCAGCATCTTTTCCATTTTTATCCTCAAGTCAGATAATAAGACAGTTTGTCTTAATTAGGACACACAGCAGACACCGACTCTTCAGGGAAAAAAGGGAAAACATAGTACTGCAACTGCATTAAAGTGACCTCGTGGTTGTACTCACAGTAACGATAATCATGCTGTTCGCAGTGATGATCTTGTTTTGTAGATTATTGAAGCTGGGGTTAGGGTGGTAGTGAAAGGGCTTCAGCTCCTTCTCCCAGTTGTCCAGCTTGATGACTGTTTTCAAGTGCTGGTTTAAGGAGCCATTTACTGTTGGAGACTGAAACTGGATGACTGTGTCGTTCTTCTCATGGGCAAGCTGAGTTGGATAGAAGGACAGTAAAGCGTTTTACAAATACAAGCATGACAAAAAATGCAGGAAATTACAGCATGGAAAATATGGAGCAGCACTAAAAATAATAATGCAAACACTGGGCGTTACTGGAGTGAATATAATACATGGTAATAGACTGTGGGGGGGAAGAAAAAGCTTGTTTTGGTACAATGGGGAAGGTAAAATGATGTGCGTCTTTTCAGTCATTCTATTAAAATCTCAATCTTCAATCATAGAATGAGGCCTCTGATGAATCATAACTCACACTGAGTCACTCCTCCACTGCCTTTCTATGTTTGTTTGTGATTAACTGGACTGATGGTGATATTTCTGTCACTCTCATTGTTTCGACACTACGTGCATGACAGCTAAACTCCACGGTTCTACAAGTAGGTAAAGTTTTCCAACAGAACAAAGCAAAGGCGTCAAAATGTCATTATTAACACATAACAGAAAGACTGAGAACACACATTTTAAGTTTTCAGACATAATAGTACCGGTAATTCCTATGTTTTGGTATCTAGTGTGCAGTGTAACAATGTACAATATCCTGTGATTGGGACTCACCCTCTTTCTAAACATGTCAATAGGTGGTTAGGAAACATCTGGACTGTAATCAGGGTGTCATTGTAAATTCAAGTGCCAAACTTCAGAAAATAAGGCTAATAATTAAGTTAATAAAAGGTGTTAATTTGATATTTGTTATTTTTTCTGAAATATTTTGTCTTTTAAATAGTGATTCACACAGGGCTAAAATTGGTTTAGAAGTAGAATACAATAGAAATACGTGTAAAACTACCAATTTTAGACACACTCACACCTTTCCGCAGGGACCGGGTTCTCTAATGCTTATTGTGAGCAGCTGAAAGAAGAAGCACGTCACAGAAGTCTCTGGCATAATATCAAAACCAGAATTTCTTCAAATTCTCCCCTTCACCTTTTAAAAATCTTGCAAATTGCCCATTTGAAGGCATTTTGAATGTATATTTACACTCACTACTATAACATGCCAAATCTGTCCGTATACTCCTCCTACACAATCAGGATTCAGCATCCACATGTGGCACACAGCTACATGTTATCTGGATTAGATTTGACAACATTATGTTGCCTAGCAGCCACCTACAATCAAACTGCAAATGACCAACTTTTTGCATATATGCAAATATAAAACTTCATAAAAGCATTGTATCATTTTCATTTGACAGCAGTAGCATCTAATTTGCATCCACTTAATTTGACTATTATGGCATCTATTATGACAACATTACATTGCCTGGCAACCACCTGACCTGAACTACAATTACATTTATATAGTAGAGGAAAAGTAAAGAACTCCAGGGGACCCACAAAAATAGTTTACTCTATTTAGAGACTGTATCAAAAATTTAATGTTGAATAAATCACTGCATTAATGTACCTGAAACAATGAGATCTGAAGGTATGTGAATTAGTCCAGTCTTCAAAATAACTTTTGAATGTTATTAACATTATATAGATTTCTATTTGATGGAACAAATATAAATCCATACCAATCTTTCACTACACATTTAACATCGTGGGAAGGTGTCTGGCTGACTGTAGCACACTTTTGTTTTTTAGACAATGGAGGTCCCATAATCATACATACACATAAATGCATTTTGCTGTATATAAACATTAAATCAGTCCCATATTTATCTTCTAGATAAACAAGTTCTACCAACCCCTTTTTAAAGGAACTTTTCTCAGTGTGATTAGGTACATCACTTTGCCAACAGCACAAACAATACTGTACCATAGGTATGTGCTGGAACTTTAACATGATCCATCCATTAAAACGTTATTTTTGTTGCTTCCATTAGGTGTGCAACAGTCACATTTGGTATAAGTAAACATTTCGAAGCAACTATTTAGTAGGATTTTCTGCGGTCCAATCAACTGCGATTTAGAAGTCTATAAAAATCCATCTAGGTTGTAACTACAAACATATGCTGCACAGACTCAAGGACTCACAGGAAGTTTAAAATCCAAAATAAGAACTAGTTGGTCTTTACAGAGAATAAAACCACACACAATAAATAAAGTTCAGGTCAGCAACTTGACCTAGAAATCTACATGTTTTTAAATATATGTCAGCAGCCATAATGGGTCCTCATATTTGGGTCTGGCTCAGAGATGGACTTAAACCAAGAGAAGCTTGTGAGGCTGACCAACCAAGGTCTTTGAGATAACACTTTACATCTACTGCTAGTTTGTGGCAGCCAGAAAATTATTTTTCTGTCCCTTGGTAGCAGGGCCAGGGGACTTCGCTGGGACGGGAGTAAAATCGTGAAGAGTGAAAAGGGCACATAATCTTCAGTAACCCTGATTCTGGTTTAAAATCATTTCCTTTAAATTAAATGAACAAAACTGCTACTTCTTAAGACTGCCCAGTACACTGGAGGGCAGATGGTGGCAAGCTGTGTGCAGGTCCTTAAAGTTCCCTGGCACAGTCAGTCCTACCTGATTGAGCTGGACGAGGGCCATAGTTACATTCTGGGTGAGGGTGAAACATTGGTGGTAATATCTGCAATCCTACAGGTTTTAGGGATTTATGGCTCAGGAAGTGACATGAAGTATTATAAAATCTCACTGATCAGTGGCAGCAAGGAGGAGTGGACATGTGTGTTTTGTTTATTGTTGTGTGTTCGTTTAATTGCAATGCTTCACAGAGTTTGAATGAATCAAAACTAGAGTTGGGGTTCATGAGAAGTGGGGGAATTGAAGAGTGGTGGTACTGTGAGAGAGGGAAAACATGGGAGAAAAAGCAACATTTAGGAGAAAGGGTAAGAAGATCTAAGATAATGACTGTCAGAGATGCATCAGTGCATTGACTCAGATGAAGATACGGAAAATGAACAGGAACCTCTGAAGCCGACCAGTTGCCTCCCTGGACCTTCATGATTGCAGTCTGGATTATGTCAAATCCGGAGCCGGTTACCACAATGTTCCTCCCTCCACTAAAACACACAAACAAACATATCTATTCACACCAAAAACACAGGAAAATACATATTAATCAAATGTATTCCCAGCCAAACAAAGACGAGAGCACAAGCTCACAGGACGACAGACAGTTCTTAAAATGCACCTGGGGTAATTTTCACTGGAGATGAAAACAAACTGTCGTCTGTTGTTTTAGTCAGTGTACCTAATCGTGTGTCAGAATTGCAGCAGAAAAAGCAAGGGAACCATCAAATGCATCAATTTTCAGCAATTATCAAGCAGTTTGTTACAACACCAAAAGCAGCAATGGTTCAGCCAGTTTCAGCCAATCACTATTAAATGCACGCACGCACACTCAGCAACTCTTGGAGGAAAAAATCCTAGATCCTAGTTTTAAACACAAGAAGTTTAATGACATTATTAAGGTTTCCCAAAGCTTCAGACAGAAATCTGCAGGGCAAAGAACAAGGCAGGTAAGTTTCTAAGTGTTCAGTTTTCTACATACAGAACAATCCTATTTGCCTGTGTCACTAATGTCAACTTAGAAGCTTTTTTCTTTTTATTTTAAAGCACATATTCAAAAGTAAAAGTCAGCCTGTGTCTTATTCTCTTATTTTTGGCCATCAAGACAGTAATCAGAATGGCATTTTCACACTTCTGAGGTTTACAGGTTGGGGAAATTTGGACTCGCAAAATAACAGAGTTAGTCAAGTCAGAGAGGGAGAGTTTCTTATCCAACTATGAATTTTTGATCATACCTACTCAGTAAGACCATATGTATGTACAGAATGCATTTAGTACTTGGTCATATTGGTCTTATTAGGTAGATATTTCAGATACTTCAGAGTGAATATGAAAAGTAGATCCTTGGAACTCCCTTCAGCAAAAAAAAAAAAAAAAAAAAAAAGGTAAAAATACAACATGTAACAAACAGATAGAGTGAATGTCACAAACACCATGACTGCATACTGCTGTGTTAAACTGACCAGACAAAGCTTGCTTTGGGCTGGTGATCCTGCACAGTGGGGTTTTCAACAAACCGAAAGCTAGCCGGGATGCTTTTTATGGTTCTCTTTCCATACTTCATTACGACGTCGAGAGGGTCAGAGGGCACTTTATCCACGCGGTATTCTCCTGTCCTGCAGGTGATATTTTCTCCAAAGTGCTCCCTGCCAAGACAAGGACATACCTCAGTACTCGCTGTCTGAAGGAGTGGGGGTGGCACAAGGTCACTGTGCAGTGGAAGCCAACATGGCAGCAGGCTGACAGCTTGTTAAAATCTGTCTTTGCTGCTTCTCTTGCTCGTTATTTTTCCGTTACCTCTGCCTAAAATGTCACCGCGAATCGGTTTTGACAGAGCACTGGTGGTCACAACAGTACAGGAAAATTGTAAGAGAAAAAACTCCCTCCTCATTGTGACACTAAAGTTTAGGTCAATTCAATTTTTTGCTTCAAGAATATACACATATATTAAAAAAAATCAATTTATGGACTTCAAAATGTGCGCAAAGCAGAATTTGCATAGAATTAAATGTCTGAATAACAAGTAGCTCTATTAACTAAAGAGGCTGAATTGAAAAAGTTTGGTCTGAATGAGAATTATTGAAAAAAAGAAATCCTTACACACTGCAGTTCACCCCTCCGATGGTAACCTGGACATCTTCCTTACTGCCAGCATTCAGAAATAGTCCAGAGATTGTAATGAGGGTTCCCCCTGCTTTAGGACCTCTATTTGGCATCACCTCCTCAGGCATCGGGTCCTAATGAAGGGGAGAGGGTGTCACCAAATACCACCTTAATACACACTCATATTTCAAGTACACACTAACTACTGGCAGATGCTGGCACACACTAGAATAACACACACAGATACAGCTCCATGTCAGAAACATTGCTTCTC
Source organism: Copadichromis virginalis (assembly GCF_057382275.1). Lineage (NCBI taxonomy): Eukaryota > Metazoa > Chordata > Actinopteri > Cichliformes > Cichlidae > Copadichromis > Copadichromis virginalis. The sequence goes on from NC_140624.1 coordinate 18,885,248, forward strand.
AGCCTGATCTAACCCGACCCACTCTTTCAGAAACATTCAGACACACAAACTCCCACAAGCACCACATCTGCCTCAATTTGCTGAGCAAACAGTTAGGAGGAGCACTCCCCTGTGGGGAAGCTTTAGCAGAGCCAGAGATATGAAAAGCCAGTTAAATAGCTACGCTGTAGCCTCTTAGAGTATTAAAGTGACAAAGGGAACTGCTGCACAGCATCTGGTTAAAGAGGAATGCCTGCACATTTTGACTTACTGTACAGTAAATTACCACAGCAATGTGCATCTAGGTGCCTAATTTACTGTTACATTTAGCATGTTTGGTCAGTCTTCTTAACTGTCATGCCCTTGGTATGTTTTGATAAGAGTTTCTCTGGAGCTAATAAATGGAAAACATAAAACAGTCCATAAAACAACAAAATCAGCTGAAAGCTTTTGGATGAGTTTAATTTCTCAATAAAAAGTTGTACAACTCAACAGAGGACGTGCAGCTGAGGACAGTGTATACGTGTGTGTTTGTGAGTGTGTTTGTGTGTATATGCATTTACCCTGTAGGTGAAGGAAACAGAGGAGGTTCCTCTCTTCCCTCCATTCACCTCGATCTCAACCTGTCCCCAGTCAGCTTTATCAGCAGGTCCAATCTCACACACAACTCTGATCAGAACAACAGAAAAAATAAATTAATAAATAAACAAAAATAAATGCTGGGACTTGACCTGGAAACTCAAAACTGGGTAAAGAATTATTTACTATTTACATATTAAGGCAAGTTTCAACTGTTTTATGATGGTAATGTCCACTCTACTGCTAACAAGTCATATTTTTAAAATGACTTTTTTTGTAGTGAGAAACAGAATTTTACGCTTTCGGTTCGGTACGCATATGTATCGAACAATACAAAATTTGTAATTTATTTTATCAACTTTCCTTCTGACGATGCTGTCTGTGTTGAGCGCTCAGTGAATCTGCGCTCGACTACTCCGCCTAGGCTGCACTGTCGAGCGCAGATCCACTGACACAGACAGCATCGTCAGAAGGAAGAGCGCAGGGCAAGCTAGCGAGACAGAAGTGGACCTCCCCACCCTCATTCAGATCTGGCGTTTGGAATTATTTTGGTTTTCATGTGATCAAAGGAGCTTGCAAAGAAAAGCGTCTGGACTTCTTTAAGTTGCTTGAAGACGTTTCACCTCTCATCCGAGAAGCTTCTTCAGTTCTAAGGTCAAATGGTGGAGAGTCCCAGATATAAACCTAGTGGGAGGGACCCCCCACAGAGGGACAAAAGGACCCCCTGATGATCCTCTAATCGCCTGAGCCAAGGTGGGAAACTGGGCGTGGGTCCCAATCAGCCAGAGTTTCGGGTGTGTTCATTGTGAAACCTGGCCCCACCTTATCATGCGAATTCCTGAGGTCAGATGGCCCAGGATGTGAGTGGGCGTTAAGGCGTCTGGGAAGGGATCTCAAAACTGGATTATAGATGGCAGAGAGTTGGTGTCGTAAACCCCCGCCTCTGTTCAAAGATGGTCGCTCACAGTGGACATAGATGGCTTCTTTTCACTCCTCTTTCAAACCATCTGTCCTCTCTGTCCAAAATGTGAACATTGGCATCCTCGAAAGAGCGTCCTTTATCCTTAAGATGCAGATGGACTGCTGAGTCTTGTCCTGTGGAGGTGGCTCTTCTGTGTTGTGCCATGCGCTTGTGAAGTGGCTGTTTGGTCTCTCCAATGTAGAGGTCTGAGCATTCCTCGCTGCACTGTATAGCATACACCACATTGTTAAGTTTGTGTTTTGGCGTTTTGTCTTTCGGGTGAACCAGTTTCTGTCTGAGCGTGTTGCTGGGTCTGAAATACACTGGGATGTCATGCTTGGAGAAAACTCTCCTGAGTTTCTCTGATACGCCGGCTACATAGGGGATGACAATGTTGTTGCGTCTGTCCTCCCTCGCTGGTGTCTGATCTTCTTTTCTGTGCCTCTTTGCTGACTTTAAGAACGCCCATTTAGGATAGCCGCACGTTTTGAGTGCTTCCTTTACATGTGTGTGTTCCTTCTTTTTCCCTTCAGGCTTAGAGGGAACATGTTCTGCCCGGTGGTGTAGGGTCCTGATTACTCCAAGTTTGTGTTCCAAAGGGTGATGGGAGTCAAAGAGGAGGTACTGGTCCGTGTGTGTGGGCTTCCGGTAAACTTCGATGTTGAGTTTGCCGTTCTCTTCAATGTGCACAGCGCAGTCCAGGAAAGGCAGACAGTTGTCCTTTGTGTCTTCCCTGGTGAACTTGATGTTCTTATCCACAGCGTTAATGTGCGCAGTGAAGGATTCCACTTCTTGTGTCTTGGAATCTTGTCTTGGAAAGAAGTCCAGACGCTTTTCTTTGCAAGCTCCTTTGACTACGATGACCTGGATGACTGAGAACCTTCACAGACGTTTTCATGTGATGTATGACCCTGAAGGTAAGCGCGTCATGGACTAAAGTAAAACAGTATGTTGGATGTGCCATGCAATGCTCAATTACATGGGTGGGAACTAGTGTGTTAGCTCAGTTAGCTCGTTAACATGTTGGCCGTCTAGCCCCATGCAGGGGTAGCTCGTTAACGGAGATTTGCCGTGTTGTGGCGTTAACGTCATTTCAACGAGATTAACGCTGACAGCACTAGTGGGAACACAACGAATATGACTGCACATTTACGCCGACATCATCCTAGTGCAAAGACAAGTGGAAGCAGACAAAAACAACAAGCATGCATGCTACAAACTTTACCCGAGTCATTTAGACAGCCGTTAGCACATGATTCTCCTTATGGGGACCTGATATGTTTAATATTGTGGCGAGCTCAGACAAGGAGGAGACGGAGGTATCGTTTGGTCTTGCTTCCCGTGAGCTAGCCAGGGAGCACAGCCGTTTATTGACATCTGCAGAAGAACACTGCGCTAGCTAACTGCTCAGCGTGGCAACCGCACAGCAACAACAACACACAGAGCGCCCTCTGACCCCGGAAGGACACACCGTCGCAGCGTCACCCGTCACTATGGCAACATAAACAAAACATTACTGTACAAACAGAACCCCGAACAGCGCTGACCCGCTACATAGCCCCCACCTAAGGGGTCAGTCGTCCCCGACGACCCCATTACCCCACACAAAGTCCTGCAAATGTCCAGGTGCCTTCTTTTGGCGCACCGGCCGGTCACGACCGGGGGCCCGTTCTTCGTACGTCGCTTACTACATCCAAGATCAAATGACACATCCAAGACCAAATCATCGCGCTAACCGTGAGCTCGCTAATCCGGTTCTCCGAACACACCTGCTGTTGACGATTAGTACAGCTGGATGAAGTAATGTGAGATCACTGGGTGTCGTAAAAGGGGCTACGCATCGATAGTAGAAACATTGATCGGCAACCCTCTGATTGGTCGGCGAAAATGTCGAAGGAGCGCGCTCGGTATTTTTCGGCAGCAGAGCAAGAACTCTTGAGTGAGGGATTTCAGGAGTTTCAGAGTTTAATTAAAACGCAAGGGAACACTGCAAAGGCTGCAAAAGCAAGGAGAGAGGGCTGGCAGAAAGTTGCTGACAAATTAAACTCGTAAGTAATTTAATAATAATATTAATAATAATAATAATAATGGAGTTGATTTATATAGCGCTTTTCAAGGCACCCAAAGCGCATGACAATGCCACTATTCATTCACTCTCACATTCACACACTGGTGGAGGCAGCTACGGTTGTAGCCACAGCTGCCCTGGGGCAGACTGACAGAAGCGAGGCTGCCATATCGCGCCATCGGCCCCTCTGGCCAACACCAGTAGGCGGTAGGGTAGATTTATCATATCACACTATATTATCCAATATTATATTACATTATATTATATCATGTTATATTATATCCCCTTTCACATTAGAGCCACAACAGGACCCACTAGAACATGGGAACAAGTAAAAGTGAAATATGAGAATATGCTACAGAATGGTAATATTTATCACTTATATTGCTTTTAGTCTCTTGCAAAGAAACCCTGAAATAATCTGTTTGTTTGTTCATAACAGCAACCAAGAAAAGGGCAGAGCAAAAAAAGACAGGTGGTGGTCCTGCACCCCCTCGTCAACAAGTTGGTTAAGTAAATAATATCCTCACGGGAAAATCGATATCTCTCTATGAGCACACTGTCGCGCTGAGCTAAAGGATCCTGTCTGTCCCGCAATATACGCTGGATTCTGAGGACTCTCCTTATCAATCTTGCACCTTCCGCAATGGGTTGCTCGCGTAAACGGACAGGACATGGCTGCGACAGGCTTCCCAAATCCACCTTCGCTTTTATAGCCGTGGTCTCTCATCTTGCTTACACGAAGTAATTTACTATTACTACTCTGAAATATGACTTACATCTGTAATAATCACATACATGTAATAGAATGTTAATAGTACATTTCCCTTTTTTAGGAAATGACCTGTATGTATCTGTGTGAAATCAATAAAAGGATCAAGTGCTGCATTATCTTTGGTTACATTGATGTTATTTATTTATGGTGAAACAGTGGTGGAATATCGCTGTTGCTTTCGTATAAATGAAGCGGACATACCTGCGTGGCCGCGATCTAATCCTGTTTACATAAAGTAAACCTGCTCCCGAGCAGGTTTACGCTTACGGCTCTGTTGCTATGACAGCAAGTCCCGGATGAGCTTCGGGGAACCGAACGATCCAAGATCACGCGAAATCGTCAACAATCAAATCCAGCTAACTTACTTAGCGAGGTACGGCGGGGGAAAAGTCACTCGGGTCAGAACATGGGGTGCCACCATCATCCCACTTCTGACACCAATGTGGCGAGCTCAGACAACGAGGAGACGGAAGTGTCGTTTGGTCTTGCTTCCCGTGAGCTAGCCAGGGAGCACAGCCGTTTATTGACATCTGCAGAAGAACACTGCCGCTAAGTAACTGCTCAGCGCGGCAACCGCACAGCAACAACAACAACAACAACACACAGGGCGCCCTCTGACCCCGGAAGGACACACCGTCGCAGCGAGAGGGCGTCACCCGTCACTATGGCAGCATAAACAAAACATAACTGTACAAACAGAACCCCGAACAGCCCTGACCCGCTACAATATGCTGCTGAGAATATAGCCCAGAAGAAGCGTATAGTATAGCTTTTATTTTGGAAAGAGCCATTTCTCTGTAATAAACTCTCTTTTCCAAAGATGAGTGTTTCCTCAATCAGATACAGGTGTTACCGCGCCAGATCCGCGGCCCCGAACCGTAGTAAGGAAACCTCTGGCAGTTACTTGAAGGTTCTGTAACTGACTCGTAGCCGGCAACAGCTTACTATACAGGTCAACTCCGCTAGCAAAAAGATCGAAGGAGGCGTAGGAAACTGCTTCACCGAACTTTATTTCTTCTCTAAGGCACGAACACCGCGTACAATGGGCTGAAACAGTTTACTCACAGCGAGCATCGCCGACACAACTCTGGCTGTCGAGGGAGTTATATTCCTTTTATTTATTTTCTTTTCGTCTCTTCTGTAGCTAACCATTACTTTCCCCCTTCTCCGCTCTCTCTCTTCACACACACACCAGGCAGTCCCGCTACACACATCCCGAATACATTTCCCATCAGGCTTCATCCTTAAAGGGCCATGCCTGTAACACAGGTCTTGCAAAATCGCTAGCCCGACGTCCCGGGGCTAGCGATTTTTCCAGTCGGGCTACCAAAATCTATCTCTGCCCTGCCCGTCGGGCTATTGTAGGAAGGAAAAATATATGTCAATGCTTTTGCATTCTTTCGGAAATGTAGCTGGGTAATTATGTCACTGGCATCGGTGAGCCACTGTCAATATGTGACATATTAAAATCGCGTTTGAATTTGCGCTTGTTTTTTGCTTTCACTTTGCAAATGTCCAGGTGCCTTCTTTTGGCGCACCGGCCGACCGGCCGGGGAAAAGTCACTCGGGTCAGAACATGGGGTGCCACTATCATCCCACTTCTGACACCAATGTGGCGAGCTCAGACAACGAGGAGACGGAGGTGTCGTTTGGTCTTGCTAGCCAGGGAGCACAGCCGTTTATTGACATCTGCAGAAGAACACTGCCGCTAGCTAACTGCTCAGCGCAGCAACCGCACAGCAACAACAACAACAACACCAACACACAGGGCGCCCTCTGACCCTGGAAGGACACACCGTCGCAGCGAGAGGGCGTCACCCGTCACTATGGCAACATAAACAAAACATAACTGTACAAACAGAACCCCGAACAGCCCTGACCCGCTACAATATGCTGCTGAGAATATAGCCCAGAAGAAGCGTATAGTATAGCTTTTATTTTGGAAAGAGCCATTTCTCTGTAATAAACTCTTTTCCAAAGATGAGTGATTCCTCAATCAGATACAGGGCTTGCAAAATCGCTAGCCCGACGTCCCGGGGCTAGCGATTTTTCCAGTCGGGCTACCAAAATCTATCTCTGCCCTGCCCGTCGGGCTATTGTAGGAAGGAAAAATATATGTCAATGCTTTTGCATTCTTTCAGAAATGTAGCTGGGTAATTATGTCATTGGCATCGGTGAGCCACTGTCAATATGTGACATATTGAAATCGCGTTTGAATTTGCGCTTGTTTTTTTGCTTTCACTTTGCAATCGCACGAACTGTGTATAGAGAGTGACAGCACTGATTGATGAGTGATGATAATTTGCGCACCAATTCCTCTGACATCATCTTATCAATCGTTAGCTTACTATGCAAACATGACAAGTGAAATCTCCCGCAGCAAGCTTAAACATGTGAGAGGTTGATCACGCAGAGAATTGCTGACCGTTATGTGTGTAAAAGCAGCAGGATATATATTTTAGTTCTGCTGAGCCAAATAAGACAGGTCAGGGTGAAGAAGTGACAGCCAAAGAAAAGCTTACCACAAAACGGAAAAGTTATGACAAATCAGACTATAAGGCAAAAAGAAAGTGCAGCTTTATGGTTTCTTGGACAAAAGAATTTCTGTGGCTGCAATATGACGAGCTATATAACCGGGGCTGCACATAAGTGGTCCGCAGGTGCGCATTCGCTGTCAAAAAAACAAAAAAAAAACAAAAAAAAAAACGCGCACAAGATATGAAGTTGCAACGCGTGCTTGCATACATAAGATTTTCTGGAGGAGGACAGACATTTGTTTAAAACTCTTAAAGATGTCGAAGAAGCTCCTTTAAGCAATTACTTTAGTGTTCCTCTACCTCCAAAGAAATGTCAGAAGGAGTCCGAACCACAAAAGAAGCGCGTATTCTCGGAAAAGTGGTTGCAGGAGGTGAGCTGGTTTCAAACAAATGATGAAAGCACAGAGATGTGGTGCGGAATGTGCCGTGAAAATCCCACTCTAGCGGACAAAAACAGTGCTTTTTATATGGACGCAAACGCGCGTTGCAACTTCTTATCTGGTGCGCGTCTTTTATTTTGACAGCGAATGCGCACATGCGGACCACTTATGTGCACCCGTGTAAATAACATAATGTTCTGCCGGGTGTGTTGTTGGTTTTCTCTCGATTTCTGAGTCGACAAGCGCCTTTGTTACTGGGACCAGTCATTTTAAGAAAGGCCCCCATTAGAAATGCAAGAAATGCATTATTGCTCAGTCTGCAATATCTTTCCCAGAACAAACACCAATTGCAAATAACATACTAAAAATAAACCTGAAAAATCTGTTTAGAACAGCGTACTATGTTGCAAAGAGTGAACTACCACTGGCAAAATTTAGCAGTCTTTGCAAACTTCAAAAAGCAAATGGCCTCGATCTTGGTTCCACATGCCTCTTACCCGTGACTTCAGTGGAAATTTCAAATTCAGGATCTGACACAGACTGATTCATGTCCTACACAGTTCTTACAAGTTCATAGAAATTTCTGTTCAATTAGAACCAAGTATTTGAGTTGATGATTGTAATTTTTATACAATGTTGTAATTTGTTTTTCAACAATTTTTTGATTAATGTTTTGTTTCCTTTACAATATTATACTTTAATGTATAATATTGTAAAGGAAACAAAACAGGAAACAAAACATCAATCAAAAAATTGCTCTCTTTTTTATTCGGGCCACTTACATTTATTTTGGGCTACCAAAAACTGAAGAGTCCCTGCCCGAAGGGCTACCAGGGATTTTGAAATTTTGAGAGCCCTGAGATATATTTATTTTTTAAATTACTTTTGTTTCAGCGACATTAAATGGAAAAACTGTACTTTTGAGTTAAAATATATATTTATAATTTTAATAAATGACAAATTAAAAAGGCATGAACATTTTTTTGTATCGAAAAAATATCGAACCGTGACACCAAAGTATCGAACCGAACCGAACCGTGAATTTTGTGTATCGTTGCACCCCTAATAAATTCATTTGTTTTCTTGTAACTCGTACTTGTTATTTCAAAGTTTGTGTTAAGCGCAGGAGCTTCATTGATGATTCTGTTATTTTCAAGTTTTCTTCTTTTTTAAATTTTTCTAATTCTTCTGATAATAATGTTGAGCTCCTTGCTGCCACCATTAATGAACACTACCTTGCCATTCTCAGTCAGGTCACTCCTTACAAAACTGGTAATAACTCTGAACTTGTGGCCTTGGACATTCCTTTTAAAAAGCAGAGTAGCTGTGGAAGTCCATGGGTTGGGTGGTCCATGGTAAATATTTCAGAGAATTTCTTCACTTTTATAATAAGGCAATAAAAAAGCTAGATCCTCTTATTTTAATAATAAACTGTAATAGAATAATCCAAGGGTATTATTTGAAACCGTCAACAGCACCTTTGCATGTTCTGTTACTTTCTGATTGTGATTGTTTTTTCAGTCATTTTGTAAATAAGATGATGGTCCTGAACTTCAAAAGCTCCTCGGGTTCCTCCGCCTGTAACAATGGTGCTCGGTGTCCTGAATCATTTACTTCTTGACTAGATGACTTGACTGCAGTAAAAGGCAAGATGAAACCCTCATCATGCTCATGGTGACCATACAGTTAGTTCCTCCTTCTGTCCTGTCTGGGACTCTCACAAGCATTGGTCCATCATTGCTTCATTAATAGCTCATTGAGGTAATCCTACTTTAAACATGCTGTTGTAACTTCTTTACAGAATAAGTCCAATTTTGATGCCAGCTCTATTGGTAATTTTGAATGATTAAAATGATTTTAGAAAGCCAGTTCAAATCTTTACTATGCAAATGACAGATTTTTGACCCTTTTCAGTCTGGCTTTAAAAAGCAGCACACCACTGGACCCCTATCTTTATCCATAAAGGTCTTTCAGTGGATTCTGCTGCAGGGGTTTGTTCTGTAATCATTTTACTTCATCTAAGTGTAACCTTTGATACCATTGACCATAACATTTTACTTAATAGGTTCTAGGTTTTGGGTTATATTTCTGGTGCTGTGTTGGTTTTCCTCCTTCTTATCAGACAGGATTTTCTCTATTAGGATGAGCAGGTTCATGTGTGGGGTTCCACAGGGTTCAGTCCAGGTCCACAGGGTTCATATTATATTATTTCCTTTCTTTGGCATCGTCCAATCTTTTACTGACATTTCTTATCATGTCTATGCAGATGACAGTCAGCTGTATGTGCCTTTTAGGTCTCATCATTTAGACAGGGTGTCCACCCTACACAACTATTGAACCTGGATTTGCCATTTAAGAGAACAAACTGGAAACACTGGAGAAGTCTGATTTTGTAATCTTTAGACCATCACTGACATAGTTAACAACTAAAACTCTTGTTTTAGTTTAGTAGATAAGGCAACAGTTAAAAAACTGCAGTCAGTTGTTTTTGTTTGTTCACATTCAGGTTCAACTGTTTAATTATTTGTTTGACTAAGCAGCTATGAGTGTAGCGTGATTTCTTCAGACAGTTTCTCTGCTTCTGTCCCTGTAGGGATTTTCTTTTATGAATGTCAATGTCTGGAGTTTAACAGAAACCATGTGATAAACAGTTCTGAGGGAAAATGCAGAGCTGATGAAATGGTCATCATTCATAGCACGCCTCCAACAGGAAGGTCATGACCAAACAACCAGCAGCTCCAACTAAGATGTGAAAGAGTGAAATAACACAATGCAAACTCTGCCCAGATTTTAGGCAAATGAGGAACAACCTGCTGCACAAACACGCAGGACAACTAACAGCAGGAGCACAGAGGCATTTAGCACCAAGAGTGGATGATTTAAGGGAGAAACACTTCCATCTGGTCTCATAAATCCTATTTTATGTCTCATCATGCAGATGGTGGGGCAAGATTTTGTCATAAATGTGGCTCCATCCTGCCAGGTGTCAACAGTTCTGGCCAGCGGCTGTGGGGCAATGATGTGGCCGTTTTCTCTTTTATAGACCATTTGTATGAAGTGAGCACTTTTTAAACACAGCTGTTATTGAAGTACAGTTTGCTTGACTTGACCTAAAGTTCATTCAATGTTTTTCACAGCGCTCAGTCCATTTAACACCTGAGGTAGAAGGATGAGGTAGTGCCTGAAGCATGAATAGACCACCAGAAGAAGTTGTGTGTGACACTATCAAATCACTGACATATACAGTACTTACAGGGAGTGCAGAATTATTAGGCAAATGAGTATTTTGTCCACATCATCCTCTTCATGCATCTTGTCTTACTCCAAGCTGTATAGGCTCGAAAGCCTACTACCAATTAAGCATATTAGGTGATGTGCATCTCTGTAATGAGAAGGGGTGTGGTCTAATGACATCAACACCCTATATCAGGTGTGCATAATTATTAGGCAACGTCCTTTCCTTTGGCAAAATGGGTCAAAAGAAGGACTTGACAGGCACAGAAAAGTCAAAAATAGTGAGATATCTTGCAGAGGGATGCAGCAGTCTCAAAATTGCAAAGCTTCTGAAGCGTGATCATCGAACAATCAAGCGTTTCATTCAAAATAGTCAACAGGGTCGCAAGAAGCGTGTGGAAAAACCAAGGCGCAAAATAACTGCCCATGAACTGAGAAAAGTCAAGCGTGCAGCTGCCAAGATGCCACTTGCCACCAGTTTGGCCATATTTCAGAGCTGCAACATCACTGGAGTGCCCAAAAGCACAAGGTGTGCAATACTCAGAGACATGGCCAAGGTAAGAAAGGCTGAAAGACGACCACCACTGAACAAGACACAAGCTGAAACGTCAAGACTGGGCCAAGAAATATCTCAAGACTGGTTTTTCTAAGGTTTTATGGACTGATGTAATGAGAGTGAGTCTTGATGGGCCAGATGGATGGGCCCGTGGCTGGATTGGTAAAGGGCAGAGAGCTCCAGTCCGACTCAGACGCCAGCAAGGTGGAGGTGGAGTACTGGTTTGGGCTGGTATCATCAAAGATGAGCTTGTGGGGCCTTTTCGGGTTGAGGATGGAGTCAAGCTCAACTCCCAGTCCTACTGCCAGTTCCTGGAAGACACCTTCTTCAAGCAGTGGTACAGGAAGAAGTCTGCATCCTTCAAGCAAAACATGATTTTCATGCAGGACAACGCTCCATCACACGCGTCCAAGTACTCCACAGCGTGGCTGGCAAGAAAGGGTATAAAAGAAGAAAAACTAATGACATGGCCACCTTGTTCACCTGATCTGAACCCCATTGAGAACCTGTGGTCCATCATCAAATGTGAGATTTACAAGGAGGGAAAACAGTACACCTCTCTGAACAGTGTCTGGGAGGCTGTGGTTGCTGCTGCACGTAATGTTGATGGTGAACAGATCAAAACACTGACAGAATCCATGGATGGCAGGCTTTTGAGTGTCCTTGCAAAGAAAGGTGGCTATATTGGTCGCTGATTTGTTTTTGTTTTGTTTTTGAATGTCAGAAATGTATATTTGTGAATGTGGAGATGTTATATTGGTTTCACTGGTAAAAATAAATAATTGACATGGGTATATATTTGTTTTTTGTTAAGTTGCCTAATAATTATGCACAGTAATAGTCACCTGCACACACAGATATCCCCCTAAAATAGCTAAAACTAAAAACAAACTAAAAACTACTTCCAAAAACATTCAGCTTTGATATTAATGAGTTTTTTAGGTTCATTGAGAACATGGTTGTTGTTCAATAATAACATTCCTCAAAAATACAACTTGCCTAATAATTCTGCACTGCCTGTACAGTGCTTTGATGAACACATGTATCTCAAAGGATGTGTGCAACATTAGGGCAAAAAAAAAGAAGACCCTCTCAATCAGCAGCCATGTGCAAGTGCTTGAGTGCCATTCAGTGGTGTAGTAGCAGCAGAAAGCAAATAAGTTCAGTACATTTATTTAAGTGCAGAACTTAAGTAAAATTTCCATGTACTTGTATTTTACTAAAGTGTTTCAATATTCTGCTGTTATACCTCACTATATTTTACATGCAAATATTATAGCTTTAATTTCACTTTAATCTGCGCCTTATGTTCCTATCCAGAAAATAACTTAAATATATTCAAATGATATGCTTAAAAACCAAAACATCATTAAAAGGCTGATTGGCCCACTCTTTATTTAGACTGACCCTGGCTTGAACGGTTATAAAAAGTTTACTGAACAATCAATCTGTAACGTGACTTTTTTACATTGTTGTCTTGCACATTTGTGAAAAGAAAAGGAAAAAAAGTGAATACTTCTACTACTGACATTTCCCTCTGGAAACTGTGACTGTCTCTAAATCAAACTGTGTCTGGAGACTCAGATCAATACAGTTGTAGAATGAGCTACCGTATTTCCCGGACTACAAAGCGCACCTGAATATTAGCCGCACAAGCTAAAATCAGGGGAAAATCCTGTTTTGTACATACATTAGCCGCACCTGACTAAAAGCCGCAGGTGTTTCAATGTTGACTCATCATATGTAAGAGAATATGCACAAAGGGAATTGTCAGGAAAGAGATGGCTGTTTGGAGACACACCCCTTTTATTAATATTTTGAAAAACAAGTTATGGGTACATATTTGCACATGTAGTACATAACAGTAACCTACAGCACACCAGAAAAATAGATTCGGCCTACCTTTTAGGCTCAGGTGCAGTGACACGGCTTTAACAAGAAGAAAAGTCAGTCATTCACCATCTTTCTCTTCTTCCTGCGCACTAAAACCACCAAAGTCCTCTTCTCCAATGTCGGAAACGAACAGGCTCAGGATGGCTTCGTCATCCACTCTCCGCTTCTCTCCTTCGTTGTCACTTTCAAAACCAAAGAAATCCTCGTTGTCAGTGTCAGAGTCGAACACCCTCAGAAGGGCCGTGGCGGTGTCCTCCTCTCCATCATGCAGCAGTCCAGCCCTTCAAAATCCGTTGGTGATCGTGGATGTTTTCGCACTTTTCCACGCTGTCAGAATCCACCGGTGGAGTTGGGCATAACTTGCTTTTCGCAAGTTTATCGCCGCTCGTCATCCACGCCTCCCGCTGAATGCGTAGCGCTACTTTGAAGTTTGTTTTTCGCGCTACTTCGTACGGCACTACGTTGCCTGGTGGACGGACATGTGACTAACATACCACTCTTGAACCCCGATCCTTCCGCCAGGCAACGTAGTGCGGAACAAACAAAACAAATCGTCTTACGATATCACAAAAATCATGGAAAATCCATAGAAAAGCCGCACCTGACTAAAAGCCGCAGGGTTCAAAGCTTGTGCAAAAAGGAGCGGCTTATAGCCCGACAATTACGGTAATTAAAACCTGTAGTCAGGTTATCCTGAGCAAAAGGAAAGTATTCCTAACACAGTTAAGTATACAACATTTAAAAAGAGACTTGATAAAACCTGTCCATATGCCATTTGAATGGCCTCCAGGTGGGTTACATTTCCTGTGCATAGTGCACAACTGCATGTGGGCAACTTTACCTTTTGGAGACGGAGTATTTTTCTGGCTCATGAATGCAGGGCTTCCCAGCCACCGTGATGCTTTTAATGTCTCCCTGATCGATGCCGAGGTTGGAACCGCTGATGGTGATGGAGATGCCTCCCAGCACGGGGCCGAAAAGAGGGCTGATCTGGATGTGGAGATGCAATAGGAGGGTGTTTATAGGAAGAAGGGATTGGAAATGGATTTAACCAGATTATTTGTGCAATAAGAACATACAAGAGATTTACACAGTCTGTTTAACCACTATTGAGCTGACTTAAGTATTTAACATTCAAGGCCAAGTGGAGAATTACATCAATACTGTATGAGTCACATCTGTATGCATGTCTGCATGTATTTGAACATGACCCATATTGTATTTGTAGGTCAGAAAATTTGACTAAAATATAAAAGCAGATGTTCTGGTAAATACAAAACAAAAACAAACATTTTTGTGACGAGATAAATTGAACATTTTATAGTAAAATATGAAATTTGAATATTTTTCCTGTAATTTTTTAATTTAAAAAATGTGAATTCAACTTCAAATAAAATACACTAATGCGAGACACACACAGTGTGCAGCATTCCTGCAAGGCTGTACTTAAAGAGATAATGGTGCTTCACACTGCACTGTAACATTAACATGCTCACAATGACAAAGCTAGCATGCTAATGTATAACAGGTATGATGTTTACTGCACTGTGTCCCTTATCATATGTTTAACCTGAACATGGGCACAAGTGTCTATGAATAATAAAACCATAAAGGTCAACACTGCAGACTCTCAACGTCTTCAGAAAATCTCACTGGAATCCTTTGTATAGTTGTTAAGTTGAAGCTCAACAACATACAAAGTCATGGTGATTTATCTGCAGTATCTCTGTCTGTCAGGCTGCAGCCGGTTAGGTGATAGCCTCTGTCAGAATGATATAAACACAATTACTGATGGATTTTTATCAATGACAAAGAGGCACGAACAATTAGGTGAACAAACAAAGAATTGATCCGATCGACATGTGCTAAGGAACAGCGCCGCACACTCTCAAGGAGAAACACACTCCCAACTCCTCTGTGGAAGAAAAATACACGGCCAGTGAAGACCTCAGTCCAATCACCACAGTCAATGTGTTTTTACATCCAATCACAAGATTTTAAAGAAGGTACAGTTTCCATTTCAAAGGTAAACATGAAGTCATGACAGCACTGTGACGACTCACATTGGTGATCTCAGGGTCAGGACACTCGGTGTTGCTGGGGAGAGGATCGCAGAGCTTCTCATACACACACGCCAGCTTCTTGCTGCACCACACACACTTGTAC
Source organism: Copadichromis virginalis (assembly GCF_057382275.1). Taxonomy (NCBI): domain Eukaryota; kingdom Metazoa; phylum Chordata; class Actinopteri; order Cichliformes; family Cichlidae; genus Copadichromis; species Copadichromis virginalis. Next base: position 18,900,376 of record NC_140624.1, read on the forward strand.
TTTGGGTCGGCGTTCTTACAAAGACTACAGTCGTTCCTCTCAACGGCACAGTTGTACAGTGTGACTGTAGAGATAATAGTGAGGAAACAAAAACAATATTATGTTATTGTACATTCAAAGAGCATATTCTTGCATCCTCAATGAAAAATTGATGGACAATCTAATTTCAAGTGACTCCTGCAGTAACATACATTTATCTGAATCCTTCATGTACAAAGCTGTTAGATTGTGCAGTAATGTTTTGTAATTTTCAAGTGCAGATTAAAGGTAGCTTCCTTAAATCCAGCTGAAGCCCCACAGTGGGACTTGCCGTGTACACACAGGGCATTAAAATGAAATCTCCTCATTAATATGTGAAGACACACCGTTCACCGTGCTGTCCATCTTCTCGCCAGACTCCTTGTCCTTCACGTAGAACAGAACATTGGTCTCCGGTGACTTATCATAGAAAAACTAAGAAATTGGAAGAAAATGAATTATTAATACAGAATCCTGTGATTAATGGCACTTAAGCTCTTCTCTGCAAACAGTGTGGGCTGCTGCTCCCCCACGCCAAGGGAAAATAAGAAAGAAAAAAGAATATATACCCAGTCTGGCAGATTTTCAGCTACAGAAATCAATGTTGGAAAAGAACATAGCTGGAGGCTAAGCACTGTTTGAGCTTCCCAATCACAAAGTTCACAATGTGGAGATGGTGTTTAACTCTCCAGCGAGGGGAGCATGTCCATTAGAGGGAGCTAGAGAATATCAAAGGGAATGTGAAAAAAGGCTAAAGGTTGACTTCTTTTATAAATGTGGAACATAAATACAGCTGTTCACAAACAGAAAGTCTTCACACAGTTTTTTTGCTGCAGAATATATACATTCACTCTTTCAGTGTATTTCTAGGTTGTACTTTGAATACTAGGACCACAAACCAGTCACAGTGCAAAGACCTGTGTTGAGTGTGTTGCATCAAGACAAATGTCAAACGAGGGGTCATGCTCACATTGAAGCCACTGAATGTGTAGAATGGTCCCCCCTCAAACGAGACATCTTCTTCCTTTGTCATCAGCTCACTGCCAATGGTGAAATGATGACCCTGCAGAACCACACAAACAAACACAAAAATGCTGATGTGTATTCATGCTGATCATACTTTTACAGTACTGTTCTCTGATGCTCTTCTTTGTATAGAGCATGGAAACAATTGCAGTTTCTCTGATCCTACTCAAGTGTGTAAAATCAAATCAGCAACACTGAACATATACACACAACAACCAAAAGGGAAACAGCCCAGAAAGCTGTGTGATTACAAAACCTTCACACAGGGCTTAAAAATGTAGATTTTCACAGCTGTAAAAGATCAGCTGTCAAAACCTTGATTGATGAAACATGAATGGATCCCCGGGAACCTGCACCAATAAAGTCCATCAGAACTCACACATTCAAAGAAAATGATCAAGATGTATGTTGTGACAACTAAGTGAACTGTTACAGCTTATATTGCTGTCTGATAGTAAGAATTGGGATTTGTAATGTTATTCATGTGGAAAGATACTCTGCATAATCATGACAAAAACAAAAATACTGACGGTCCCCAGTGCCACCCCTTAACTTCCTTGATTTGCCTATGGTAAGTTTAAACATCCAAGGAGACGTCCGTCTTGAGTTATTGTATTCACAAGATTTTTTGAGTAATTCTGTTCACAAAGTTGGGTGTCCTCACACCTGTTCGCTACGGTTGAATGGTAAAAAGTAAGTTTTAAGCCCTCTTCCAGCAGAACACTCCAGCCTTAACCCTCTCAAGGCAGGCGTTGCCGATTTGCAACAGTTAAAAACTAACAACCTGATTACCCCACATACATATTTTATGGGGTTTTTTTTTTACTCAGAAGTACCACTGCAGGACTTGGTTGTGCATTAGCAACAAAAAGTTTAATTTGAGCCTGAGAGGGTTAAAGGGGAACTATTATCATTACTTCAAATTCCAAAATCGAACTTTACCAGAGTAGCTTTGCATGATTCACAGACAAAATAATCCTTATTTATCTTATATTGGACTTTGGTGTGGCCCCCAAAGTTCATTCACTGTCTAAAGGAGCCATTTTTGCTTCCTTTCAATCTCTTTAAGTTAACTTTTTTTTTTTTTTTTGCAACATTTAAACAGTTGGTAAGAGTGCGGTATCATCACTTACAGATCACTAACAGATGCAAGAGTAGAAAAAACTGAAACAAGTTTGGCTCATTCTCCTTTCTTTTAGCCTAAAAATGAACCTGTTGTGTTTTTCCTTTTTTCTGTCAAAGGGATATCCACAAACAGAAAGAGAGTGTTTCTTTCCCTGGAACTCAGATGCATGTTGGGGGTGGAGTGGGGCCAGTTTACCTGGTAATGTTTCAGATTTATGCCTTCAAAGCTGATTCGAGTCTTGTAGCCCACAGGGATGAGCACAGGATCTGGATTCTCGAACCGAGGACAGTTTGCGCTCTGAAACAGAATGAAAACAAATTAGATACTTTAATAATTTACATTTTAAACATGCTAACCACTTAACGGACACCCTCATCTGTGGCGACAGATAACTATATCGCTGAAACATCCGCTGACTTGGAATCTGATATCCTCCACCCTGCAACGTTTGTCATGCAAGATGGTGGCAGCTGATAGTGGGATTTGTGTATTTATTAATTTTTCAGGAGGAGTTTGGACCACTCAGGCGGTGAATCACATGTAAAGTTTAGATGTGTCCTTTAAAACTTGTGGTATAGTCGTTCTCCACATCTATCACACACATACATGACAGAAAAGAGTCCTTGACCTGTCACTGAACTCACAGCTCTAGAAAGAACTAACCTGACGGTGCTTGATGATGTGGGAACCAACCACGCTGTTGTCCGCATCGCTGCAGGTGTGGTCCTGCGTGTTCCACTGACATCCCCACTGACTGCTTACACATGACATGCACCTGAAAACACAGAAATATGGACCAACTTGGATAAGGAAATACTTTCACATGCACAATCAGGGTAGAGCATGCACACACAAAAGCACACACAAACAACATCTAAAACATGCAAACTCATCAGAGAGCGTCCGGCACAAAAATCTATGTTGCTGACAATGAAATGGATCTCTGCAACTTCACATAAGCAAAGCTCGTTCATCACACGTTCCTCTGTGTGAAAGAAATGCAGAAAAAAATGAGGGGAAAAAAACAGCCAGGATCGACTTTCTTTTTTTGATTAATGAAAAGGAAACTGAGGCAATTTCCTCGGCTTGGTAATAGAAGCAGGAGCGAAAATGCAAGAGGTGCATTCAAAACCACCATGCATCACAATTTACAAACAGAGCCTTGATCTCTCATCTGCTCATGCACGGTGATACATTTACATCAAGGTTGTCAGATGATGCTGTGTTCCATGTCACTGTGTATTTTCACTGAGTGACAGAGCAGAACTGAAAGATTAACAGCCTGACTCACGGTGTGTTTTCAGATTTCCTCACTGTGGCAGCACAGTTGTAGAACATGAATTCCCGCGTGGCCAACTCCACAGTCTCATTCACAAAGATCCTGATAGCCACGGCCACAAAGTCTGAAGATACAGTAAAACAGTGGTTAAAATGTGATACACTAGCTGTTTATGTGAATACAAGTTTTATCATATAAAAGATGTGAAGTATGCTTGTACATTTAAAGACAAAAAACAGAGCGATTAAATATTTTGATAAATCTCCTCAGAATCAGTTCAGTGATTATTTAACTGCCTGAACTGCATATTAGTGTATAAAAGCCAAAACTTGAGCTGTATTTAAAAAAAGTTCCATGTTTTGTTTTATAAAGGACTTTTTTTATGGGACTCACTTTGTTTTGGGCAAGATGTTTGCTGACTACTGATACAAAAAACTATAAACTGAAATAATAAAGCTTAAATTAGATTAGTGTGTTGATTTCGTGCAATTTTCTGGTGCAAATTTGTTGGACACTGTAAGTTCTTCAACAAAATGATGGAGAATTTGCCAGCTGACATTAACTTAACCTCATGTTTTTTTCAGCCCATTTCCCACCTTGGCCAGTTAGTAATGCAGCGTTAACCATCATGGAGAAGCACAGACATTAGACCTTAAAGACGACAGAAACATGGCAGGGTAATTAAAGAGACCATACCTTGGCCCTCAGGTGTTTTCGGTATAAGCCCAGGCTGGGGCAGATCACAGGAGACCTCACCAGAGTCTGACATGATGCCGTTACTCTGGAAAGACTCAATCTTGCATTGCAGACGGTCAGAGTGTCCAATGGTAGGAAGGGAGGGAATATTGATGTTCACCTGGACAGACAAAAACATACTGACTGGAAACTGTGGCTTCTTAGCCCGTAACATCTCACTGAATTTGTATCTCTGTGTAACCAAAGTTATAATAAAGAAACTGTTTCTCTTTTTAAAGAAAGAAACTGAGAAAGAGAAAGGAGTGACATGCTGCTGATGGGAATTCATGTGTGAGTCAGACGGGCAGGAACACAGAAGAAGTAAAAAATGGGAGAATAGGAAGAGGCTCTCCATCTTCAGACAATCAGCCATGCAGGTTATAATAAGACAGTTTGGATTTTTCTGGGTGGATCAATACAGAGCTGGAAGACCTAGAGCTCGAGGTCTTTGATTCCCAGTTTATTACTCAGTCTCTGCATGTAAGTGGAGTTAGGTACTGCAGAGAAAAGAGGGACAATAAAAGAGAACAAAGGAAGTCAGAGACAGTTTGAGTGAGGAACAAACAGAGCTGTACCTTGCCGGTCTTTCTGCAGGAAAGGTTTGAAGGAGAGAAGGATACAATCTTGACACACTGCTGCTTGGGGCTCCACAACCAGCCATTCTTCTCCTCTGCCCGTCGGCACTCAGACCTCCTGGTACACCTTCAGACGAAGGATGAGAAAATCCCATCAGCCTGAGCTGCACATGCCATGAATGCTTTCACAAAAAGTCAGTTTGTAAATAACAACTCAATGCCTACGTGACTTCCAGCAGGGTCTGTGCACAAAATAAAGATTTATGTATCAAAAAGAAAAACATGCAAGGTCCTCAATGGTAACTACATTAGTAGGGTCATTTTAACTTATATATATATATATATATATATATAACCTTTAAGCAAAGTACTAAAAAAATACTCCTTTGTTCAAGCTTCCCAGCTGTGATCATCTAAGGTATTTGGTTAATAGGACATAATTTTAATGAAGCTATTCATATTATGTGATGATGCAAGAAATGAAACTGTTAAAGACAAAAAATGACTTTGCAATCAGACAAAATACACAGGAGCGATAAAAACATGTGACTTCTTTTTGATAAAATCAATCTAGCACTAAATGCAGCAAAGACTAAAATACATACTCTGAAGGAAATACAAACTAACATAGAGATGAACTGATATTGTGCACATAAACAGAAGTACAGGATATAATGCAACATCAAATTTGCACTGTAAATCACGCGGACTGAATTTTTTTCATAAATGAGAAGCAAACGAACTAAGCACTGCTTCAAATCATTTGGAGCAATTGAAGGAAAAGAAAAATTGCAGAATTATCCTATTCAAATGCTCAAATCATCGAATCGTTTGCCTGAGAAATGACTGAATTGATTAATTCTTTATGAAAAGTTGTTGATTCATATTCTGTCAATTGACTTATCAACTGATAAATAGATTTCAGCTCTAATACTAAATAGCATGCACAATGTTGCACAGTAAGAGCATCGGATATATCAGATAGTTCCAGAGGGACAGAGTTTGCTTCTTTTTCCTAGTCATGATCACATCGCTGTAAAACACATGATACATGCGCACTTTTCTACCCTCCAGACCCTGATAAATATAGACTGATGAGAGTAAATTGCACAGCCTGCCTTCGCCGTGTGGGGCTGACAAACAGCTTTAATTCCTTACGGCTGCACGGACAACAGGAGATGGAATATAAACACTGAGGGGTACTAAAAGTGTCTGCAATAAAACACTGAACAAATATCCTGCTGTGTTTTACAGATGGAATTGCATGTGTGGGTGTTTGTGTTAGTCTGTTGCTGTGTGCATGCATTTGTAAATGCATGTAAGAATGTACGTGTGTGTGTGTGTGTGTGTGTGTGTGTGTGTGTGTGTGTGTGATCCTTACCTGCCCTCCAAAACACACCAGCCACAGTAAGGGTCCCTCAGTCCCACGCATGATTGGCAGTCTTTCATTTCGAGGCACGTCTGCACTGGCACCTTGGTGATCTGGATTATTACAACGTGAAATATGATCAAAGGTGCACCTTACGGGAGACACTGGACAAAAATAACAAGTATTTAAAGTGTAGCTGTAAATGTTCCTTAGTATGTTGCAGGTGTGCAGAGTGGGAGCGAGTGGGGTCTCTCCTGTCTTCTCCCCATGTTTAATTACTTAGTTTATTCAACACAAAGCACTGAATGTTTACTGTAACCAGGGTGAAATTGTTTTCTTTTTTACATGTAAAAGCCAATCCATTAGATCTTATTTCAAGACATCAGTATTTTTCCGATAAAATCTGAATGTTTAACAGCATCAACATTAGAAACTCTTCCCCCTCTGCAGAAACAGATGTGAGTCAATATAATGAAAGCAAAACTTCTGAAATCGCAAACTTAAAAAAGCAATGGAGCAAATAATTTTGATTATTATATATTTATTTATTTTTTATAAAATGCTAATACTCGTGCTGTGATTGGTCAGCTGTGTGGATGTAAGAACAAAGCCATGATTCTGTATAGATCTGTTTATCTATTCTTAATGCAGCTAGCGTTGCTACTTTTGATTGTGATCTGTGAAGTCCATGTCTTCCCTTCTAAAAATACCATCTCAATATTTAAATGGTATTGTATGTGCCCGCTCTCTAAGACAGTGAGCTTTCCTCTCCACATTAGACTGAGGCTGCTCAGCAGAGCTATTAACACTTTGTTTTATATTATAAGACATTTTGAAAGCAACATCTCTCATTTTAATCAAGGCAGCTTTCTACAGTGGCACCATACAGGCTTTTCTCCGTGCATAACCACAGCATAGTTTTTGGGTTTGGATCAATTTTTTCTCTTTTAAATGAATACAGTCATTGTGGAGCTCAGTCTTAGCACCAGCAAGTACTCTGCCAGAATTTTAATGTATAATAAGTGTTAAATATACACACACACCCTTTTCTCTGTGGTAATGTAGAGGTGGCTCTGGCTTTGGTCAAGGAAAAGGTTCTTGTTGACCTTCTCTCCTATGTTGTTGCCAACATAGGAGTACGGCTCGTTGCCATATTCACCTGGTCTCAGGTGTACCTGGACAAAATAAACAAAAGACAAAAGGTAAGAGAAATTTGAGGTTTTAAATTCACTTGATACACCTTCCCTCAGATAAAAGTTTAAACTGAGGAAAAAAATATCCAACAAAAAAAAACCACAAGAGAACTCAACCTTGAAGACCTCTCCGTTGGCGCTGCCCAAAAAGGCGATCGTGTGGTCATTCTCCACAGCAACAGTTACAGCAGTCAGATGGACCGACATGGTCAACGCTGCATCTGCCTTTAAGGCAAATGCTGGCTTGCTTGCCAGAGGCGAAAGCAAATGTTCTGCACCACACTTGAAGTTTCCCAATGCATCCTTCTGTAAAGGGAAAGGATAACAAGAAGGGACGATCAGACATTGCTTGCTTTTCACTCCAATAACATTAACTGTCTTTGCAGTACTGTTCGTATCCTACTTAAACTTTATAACAGAGATGGGAAATGTGCTTTGAACACTCGACCATTTTAATCTACAATCTAAAATTGACTTTGTTTGACTGATCATTTCTTTGATTACAATAATGAATTAAAATAATGAATAAAAATTACAAGTAAGTATTTGCTTTAGAGTTGGAAGTCTGAGACGAGAACAATAGGAAAACTCGTGTTAACGATCACTTAACAAGAAACTACTAATACATGCAAGTAAAAAATGTAAAATAACCAGTTAAGTTGGGCCATAACTAAAAAAGTCTTTGGCATATTAAAATTGTTCATGGAATACTTCAAGTATTTCTGAGTAGGTACTGATCTCGGTATTAAGCTCAGTCTCTCTAAAGTAAATACCCTACAGCTGCAGACCCTATGGTGGGAGCTGGAGATGTGAAACAGCTAAAATATCAACCAGTGGTGCAGGGTAGCAGCGGTCTTGACATGTCAGAGGCAGCAAAGGGAAAATTTTAAAACATGAATAGACCGCCAAATTTGACAAGTGTATTTAGTACATGGAGAGAGGAGAGTGAGCCATATTAAAGTTCGGCCTATAACTTGAACAAAGGCGTAATTTTGGTGGTTTTATTTTTCTACACCACAAAGGCTGGTTCTAAATCAAACAATCAATAAGTGATTGAAGTTAAACTTTAAGCTTTAACTCAAGGCATTTTAGCAAATCTTTGCCAAAACTTCTTTGAGAATTTGAGCCATTTTTATACACAGTCCCCCTTTTTTAGAGGTTTAAAACCAACTGGATATTCGACTGACAAGTAGTTCCAGGTGAGGCCAGTTCCCTTGTTACTTCATGACAAATGAAGTGGACGTAATATTTGAAGGTGGTTTGAAGTGTCGAATTTACATTTTATAGCTTTTCTTTCTAATTGTAAATAAAAATCCCCAAATACATGTCAGTGCAAGTGAGATAGGCTAGCATTCAGCTGAAAAAATAAACCAGAATCTGGTGACCTGTCCACAGTGTACCCTGCCTCCCACCCTAAGACAGCTGGGATAGGCTCCAGACGCCCCTCACAACCCTGAAAAAGGATAAGCGGAAGCGAATAGATGGTTGGACAGAAATAATAAAAACTTCAGGAATAAAAAAAAATTAAAAATCTGGTACTTTCTTAGAAAATAAGGAATGAAATGGCCAGCTCAGCAACACATAAAGACCTGAGAAAAATTATTTCCATAGATAAGAAAAATGGCTTCATAACATCTAAGTCAAAAACACCCAGGGGTGGTAGACATATCACAACACCTCCATGAATGGGAATAGAACAAGGTTCAAACTATCGGTTACACTCAATAACAAGAGGATCAGATTAAACTTTGCCAAAGAAAATCTGAAAGAACCTTTACAGTTCTGAAATAAAAAAATCTTTGGATAGGTGAAACCAAGGGGGGCTCCTTTGCCTCCCTCCTGCTGTGTGCCCAGCCTGGAGGCTGCGGTCTGTGACCGGCTCCCGGTGCAGACAGCTCCCTGTTATAGTGTTTCCTCACTTGGCTCTTGCGAGCCCAGCCCAATTTTTACTCTTTAAGTGTGCGCGTGTGTGTATGTGTGTGTGTGTGTGTGTGTGGGGGGGGGGGGGGGGGGGGGAGATATGTGTGTATTCACATCATTTATGTTAATGAGAGTGTGGGGAGTGAGTTGGAGGGTGGGGTGGGCTGCTTTTAACTATGTAAAGCACTTTGTGCTACATTTTTTTTGTATGAAAAGTGCTTTATAAATAAAGATTGATTGATTGATTGAAGATAAACAGCATGTCTGTGAAGGTTCTCAGTCATCCATGTCATCGTAGTCTAAGGGGCTTGGAAAGAAAAGTGTCTGGACTTCTTTAAGTTGCTTGAAGACGTTTCACCTCTCATCCGAGAAGCTTCTTCAGTTCTAGGGTCAAATGGTGGAGAGTCCCAGATTTAAAGAGAAGTGAAAGAAGCCATCTATGTCCACTGTGGACAGCCATCTTTGAACAGAGGCGGTGGCTTACGACACCAACTGTCTGCTATCTATAATCAAGTTTTGAGATCCCTTCACGGCCACTTGCATCCTGGGCCATTTGACCTCAAGAAATCACATGATAGGGTGGGGCTAGGTTTCACAATGAGCTTATCCGAAACCTTGGCTGATTAGGACCTACACCCCTTTTTTTACACCTTGGCTTGTGTGATTAGGAAAAGAATATATTGTCCCTTTTGGGGGAATCCTCCCACAGGGCTTAAATCTGGAACTTTCCACCATTTGACCCTAGAACTGAAGGAGCTTCGCGGATGAGAGGTGAAACGTCTTCAAGCAACTTAAAGTCCAGACGCTTTTCTTTCCAACCTTCTTAGACCAAGATTAACAGCCTGAACCAGAATGATGGGTAGAGAAAAATATGGAGGGGTGAGAAGCAGCTCATGATCAGATTGGGCATATATAGCTGCCACTGAAACTGGGTCACTACTGTCTGATTACTGTGACTGCTGATCGAAACAGAAACAGAAGGATGAAATGTGAAGTGTACAGGGCTATACTCTCTGCTTAGATTCAGACAAATGCTAAACAAAAAACCCCAAAAAATACTGAAGCCCCCTAATTAAAGTAGAAAGTCTGCACTTTAGCCACGTCTTGATTGTGTGATTTAAAATCCACTGTGGTGGTGTACAGAGACTACAAGAATTGTGTCTTTCACAAATTCTCATTGGACACTGTTGCATTGTAAAGGAAGTGTATGAGCCTTGTTTTTTAAGACTTGGTCAGATTACAAGTTATCCAGGGAACGAATTAAATGTTGAGATTTTATAATAAAAAGTGATAACTGCATTAAAGATTATACTAATCTGAGTTTTTCAAAACATTCTTTTAAATTAGAGTCAGCTGACAAAGAAGCACTTACAGAAATTTTTGAAGTGCATGCTGTGTAGGTTTGAGATGAGTAGGGTACGTCCACAGCAGGAACCCCAGAAATCTCCCCAGAGTCACTGTAGCATGCACTGATTATATCCATCAGCTGCTGATTGATGGAGTTCAGCGGGTACATGCAGAGAGCAGAGTCGCTTTCGTCGTCATCTGGATGAGCCACCATGAAGAGGACTTTTGTGAATGAGGTGACCGTCCCATAATTACCAGATTGAGACATGACCCGTGCCAGCTCTTTTCCTGGAAAAGTCACATATGCAGCTTGGACTTTGTTGTACCGGTTGTTTGTACCGCAGGTTAACTGGAGCTCTGTGTACGAATAGTAATGTTGGTCATTTTCACAAAGACGAGACACAAAAGTCAAGTTTTTGTTATCTGTGCCATCGAGAGTCCGAGAAAAGAGGAAATACACAAAACCATCCTCTTTGAAGGCATGTTGGAAGTCGTGTAAGTACTTGAGGACAAATGGCGCCGTCTGTACCGCTGATGCCTCAATGATGTTCTCAAACACAACCCAGTCCTGGTAGTCCTCAAGGATTCGTGTGCTGATTAGTTTTGTACTGTCCAGGTTTCCATAGCCCTTTCCAACAAGGAACACTTTGAAGGTCCGGCCATTTTTTGTGTAGTTGGACATGACGCTCACCACGTTCACATTATCCTCTATGCTAGCCACGTAAGTCCTCTCTCCTTTGTTGTCATTGTAATACAACTCTTGTTCTACATTAGACAGGTTGAGGAGGGAACATATGCCTCTGTACCGACTGCCACATACTATTAGTGAACCATTGGATGGGTGGACCAGCAGAAGTTTGTTGCTGTTGGGCATGAGCACTGTGTCCTGACAGCCTGAAGCAGGAGGTGTACATGTTTTGGCATCTTTTTTTGGGCCCGTCTCAGTGCGGGCCTCCTTCTGGAGGGACGGGCTCAGCTGGAAGATATTGTTGACTGCTCCCAGGTAGATGCGACCAGTCTGTGGGTCCTGGACCACATTGTTAATCAGGGTTTCAGAGATGAATTCCACAGTGGGGATTTTTCCACTCCCCCCTTGGGCTTGAGAGACTGACAGCCAGAAGAGGAAGAGAAGGATGGAGACCCAGCTTGCCATCTCTGGAAGGAACAGAAAGGAAGAAGTGTTTTATTATTAATGAAGTTAAATGGAACTTTAAATGCACATTAACTATCAGCAACATGACACATCAACAAAGGGTTTGTGTGTAGTTAATATAACCCCACATACATACACATATACTCATACATAAAACTGAAGGTAAATCAGTTGTCTTTACACTGGTTCTAAGCAACAAGCCTGCTTCACTGGGAGGGGCTGAGGGTCAGTTTGAGGTCAGGACTGTGTGCAGGCCAGTCAAGTTCTTCTACATCAAACTCCGTCATCCATGTCTGTATGAACCTTGCTTTGTGCACTGGCACACAGTGTGCACTGGCACATTGGAATAGGAAACACCCACTGACTGTGACTGCGACTGCGGAATATTTAGTAGCGAGAAAATTTCACGACTGGACTTGCTGCACAGGTGACGTCCTATCAGGGTACCACACTGCAATTCCCTGAGTTCCTGAGAGTGACAAATTCTTTCACAAATGTTTGTAGAAGCAGTCTACATGCCTAGCTTCTTGATTATATTCAACTGGAAGTGATTGGAACACCTGGATTCAATGATTTGGATGGGTGAGTGAATACTTTTGGCAATATAGTGTATTTTTAGAAAATCTGCACATGGAGACATTAATAGGGTTGCACTAGGCTATACACCTGAAGTTATAGCCTAGTGTATATACAAAAGTAACAGGAAGTAATTTGAATGAACTGGGATTTTAAGGTGTACAACACATGAAGCATATCCCACTTTAGAGTCACAGATTTAAGTTATGGGGCTAAAACAATTTAAAAACTGCCTCGAGATGACAGCGCATGGCGTAGGTGTTTGTGTCTGACTCAACTCCCTGATCCAGTTATATTACGGGGGGGAGGGGGTTGAATTCAATTGACTTATCTCAAGCCATCACTGGTGAAAAAAATAAAACTGGTTTGTGTAGGGGTAAAAAAGACAAGGATAACAACTAGATCTCAACCCATAACACAATAAACAACTCTTTAAAAAGCTTGGATCACATCCAACTTCATTTACACTTGCTTTTTTTCCCGCCCTAACAGCTGCACAATGTGTTTAGGAAGTACACTGTTTTGTCTCAGGAAATATGATCACACAACATCCTTGTAAACTACAGACAGCTTCATGTACCGGCTAACAGCAGGTGCCTGCGGAGCCTTCGTTCACTGCTGTTTGCGCAGGCTGTGGTAAATATGGAACTGCAGGTGGCTTTGAAGCAGCCATTGCCCACACAGCAAATGTTAGTGTATGTTTGCATGTGGTTTCAGTCTTGCACACACTCAGTAGTATCCTCCTCCTCATATCATCTTGCCAGTCAAGTTCACAGACACATTTGTCAAAGTCACTTGCCAAAACTGTGTTTTATTATGTCAACCTGCCTTTGCTCACTGGACTAAGTGGGAAGACCACTGATTGGACATTTGCCGGGGGGGGGGGGGGGGGGGGGGGGGGGGGGGGGGGGGGCGCGCGCGCATGGCCGTTAATTTCACTGGCAACACTCATTTTCATTTAAGTAGACAATTCGATTTCTTGATTTTTTAGCCCCCCCCCCCCATTTACTGCCTCAAACTATCCACCCCCCCTTAACCCATTTCATTACATAAATGTATTGTGCCCTTTTCAATTCATAGTCTTAAATATTTCCATTAAAATGGGAATGGTGCAATAAAATCCCTCTCTCTGCTTATTCAGGACAGAAATGTGTGCGGCAGCTTTTTTTACAGCTTTAATTAAGGAGGGGCGGTAAGTGTTATGCCAAGATTTAACTGAGAGGAAAAGACCAAAAAAACAGAAAAGAAATCTTGAGTTTACGTGCACAGTACAGAGTGGACAAAATAAAGGGTATATTATGTAAACTATTATTTCAGCTCTAAAGTAACACAACTTCAATTTCAAAGGACATATCCATCGGCAATTACAAGCCCGTGTCAGCTTTAAGCGGCAGCACAATAACGCTTGTGCTTGAGTTTTCAGGGAAGCTTCACAGAAACTGCACGAGTTGCAAAACAGCTTCACAGCCTCAAAATGTTGACATCAAAAGCAAAACAGAGACAACTTTCACTGACAAAGTGAGGTGGCAAACTGCAAAAATGTCCACAGAGAAAAACTAAAAGGAAAAAATGGTATTAAAGGAAAAAAATCACCATAGGATGAAATCAGCAGCTCTGTGATCTGTAAACAAAAACTGTACTCTGAGCAAATTTAGGGTGACATTGCATGTAGTATGTAAGTTGGTATACTAATTTTATCATATAAAGGTGCCATCTGACTATTATTATGTTTTGACTAGACAGATTCAGGTAGTCTAACAAGCTACATGACCTTTAATGTGCATTTTTTCTGCTTAAGAACATACCTGTCAAAAACACTGTCAGCACACTCCTGTACATACAATTACACCTACTGCATATCTGCACACCTACAGAATGAAATTAAACAGCTGTTTGTATACTGCCACAATGTACAATTCCCACTTTTTAATGGATTGTCTACAGACATGGTGTAGATAGATGACTCTGTGTCTTTCACTAAAAACTATAATATCCCCTTTACTATCAATTTACCCTGATATGACATACCACACAGAAAAAAAGTGGATTATGTCAGTAGTATCCTGTGACAAAAAAAATTACTTGATTTCTTTTAACTCCCAATAAAACTTTCTCAGACCACAAATTCAAGGACAATCATCTCTGGACACTCATTTAGGTTTCAGAAAACTCCAGAATCACTTACAACTGCAACTTCAAAGGGTGCTTTTCCTATTCATGCAAATCCTATGGCCAGTCCCTGATCAGACAAAAAAATGTGTCACACAAATTTCCCTCAGATGTTGCATTGTGGGTCAGTGCAAACGAATTTCTTAACATATTTCAAAAGAGCCTGTTCTCTCCTAAGATGTCTCCTTCTGTCACTCTGTCACTTTTTATCCTTTTTTTTCATGGGCTTAATCCTTAACGCTGGAATTAAAGAGGCTTCAAAGAGCTGAGCAGATACAGACGCCTGGTGGGGGTGGCACAGGTGGAATGAGGCCCATTTCTCCCCAGACCAACCCACCTCTTTTTTCAACATGTCTGCTGTGAGAGAACATGACAACTGGGCATATCATCCAACACGCGGCTATTCTGAATAAATAAAAGCCTGCTAAATTTAGAGGCTGCGTGCTGCATCAGCCTACAGCTAATGAAGCCTCCAATGGCCTGGAATAAATAATAATGAAACACATCATGCACTAATGAAGCTGGCACATCTGAAAAATATGATCTGGTGAAAGTCAATTTTCAAATTCAAACAGCCTGAAGCCAGCACTGAATTGACCTTAAATTAGGCATTTCACCTCATTCCTTTTCACGTGATTGTTTGTGGTTACGGAAAGAAAAAAAATCTTTGAGCTTTAGAACTTCTTTAACTCTTCACACGAATGCTTAAATGGGCCAATTCTGGTCTTTAGCAGTTTTTACAATTATGTAAGTACAGCTTCAGGTTAACTACGAAACATATTATAATGTGTTATTTATTTAACAAGAATAAATAATGACACAGTCTAGAGTGTTGTGTTGTGTCTCAACACACAGGCTATTTTTCTGACAGGTAAAGTTTAGCTGAAACAGCAAATTTATAACAGAATGGCTGAAAAAGAAAAAAATTAAATTACGAAAACCTGATTGCTGTGTTGGGGCCTTAAGAGAGCTGTGCATAAATGAATGCCCACAACTGAAGCAACGTTTTAGAAGCTTCTCTACTTTTAGAAGACTAGTGGGAAAAGATTCCTTCATAGTGATGTGACAGAGTCATACAGAAAATGATTACTTTGGGTCCTTCGTGCTAAAGTCTTTTCTAAAAGCTACTGAACCATGGGGTGCACTTTTTTTCATGACTGTTTATAGTAGGTTGTATTTACTTTAAACACATGTAAAACTGTATCATTCTTCTTAACTATGCATATATTTACAAAGCTTGTAGAAACCTTGAGATGAAAAATTAATTCAGTCCCACCACAGGGTAGTCACCTCACTGTCACTCAGCAGTTTAACAGGTAGTTTGCACCTAGTTAAAACTAATGCTGTCTGTTACAGCGGTGCTTGAAAATTCTTCATGAATAAATCATTCAGAGAGGTTATAATGTTCAGTTTTTAGTATTCAGCTTTCATTCTTTTGGATTTGCTGATTTGTGTTGTTCTTGAATTTTAACACATTATAAAGAAAAATGCTGCAGTTATCCACCCTCTGATCTAAAAAAAAAGAATGGCATTGTAGCACAAATGTAGTAATTTTAATGCAAATGCTGTGAAAATATGAGCTACCAGTAGGTCTTGGGGCAGATCTCCAGAGAGCAATTTCTAGCACTCGGTATGTAAAACTAAGTGAAAATGAAACTAGGCAACAACAGAAAACTAAAGGAGCGGTGCAACTAATGCTTTTTTCCATTGTGGAAGAAAGTAGGAAGTACACATTTTGTTATTTGTTATAAATGAGATGTACAAACCTCAAATACCTAAACGCTCTGAACATTTTAAGGCTCAACAGTATCTGTAAGTTGTGTTGTCCAGTCCTTACAATATTAACTGGCATAAAGACCTGTGAAAACTGTTTTGTTCTCCTCAGACAAACTATATCAGTAGTGTTGTCAATAAACCGCATTTCCTAAACAGTACTTGTTTAAGCTAAGTTGACTACTCACCTCACCATAACGACACCAAACTGAAGATTCAGCTCAGAGTTGAATGAGCCATACGAACACGATGTGCTACACCGCTCTGATATGTAGTCTCCAATTCAAATGTACTCCTTCGGTTTGAGAGAAGCGAAGTAGGACAGCTAAACTGTTGAGGTATGGCATGCACAGGCTTGCCTGTAGCACATAGGTGTGGCTTTTTTGTTTCCTTGCTTATCATTTCACACATGCGCAAACACACACCTTTTATTGACAAATACAGAACCATTTCTTCCACCCTTCCTCCATAAGGTAGGCCATGTCTGGACAGGAGAAGCAGCTTTCAACAGAGAAAAAAAATGAAAGATATTAAATTGAAAAATGGAAGGTGTGTGCACCCTACACACACACAAATCCACAGGCTTAGAGATACATGTGCAAGCCCCAATACATGAAACCAGCTCAGCTTGAAGTGCTGACGAGGTAATCCTGCTCAGACCACACAAAGACACTCTTCTCTTCAAACTGCCATGCTGTGTTTCTTTGACACAGGGGCACTAAAACCCAGCATGGCAGTCAACATGCCTCTTGGCCAATCCTAAGGAGGAAGTCTGCAAGTGTGTCGTGGTAAGGGAGCAAAAGATCAGGAAGGAGATAGCAGAATTGAAATTCTGGAGAAATATGTCTCTGATGATTAGATTAGATCAGATGCACAAACGGTTACATAACTGCTGACCCGGCAAGTTTTGAAGCGGCATGAGTCCCCTCGCCCTTAAACAGACACCCTACCCAGAAAATCTAACAGGATATCACCCCATACTGCGATCATTCATATTCAGCACTTTCTTTACTGGAGAGCTGCCTTTGACAGCTCTGACACTGATGTGAAACCACTTTCCCTGTTATACACTGATATAAGTGAAGTACGATTAAATTAGCAGCCTGTCCCCAGAGAAGTCGACCCCGGGTAAAGAGAGGTGGACGCGGGGTTAATGCTCTGATTCAAACCTTACCATGTCTCTAACAACATGTAGCATGCTGAAAAAGCATGATAAAATGAGCCCAAGGAGATACAACAACCCAGGTTGAGAGCCATGACAAGGAACTGGAACTGAGGGGTGGATCCTTGTCCTTTATTTTCCTGCCACCACCAAGGAAACCACAGGCAGAACAGAAGCATTGTTAAAAGATGAAACATGAAGCGGGAGAGTGTGGAGAACTCTTTCTCTGCATGTCTTCCATTCCCCCACCACTTCCTTTTTTGACATGCAAAAAGTCTTGTCCCATGCTCGGAGTAAAATTGTTTCACAAGTTGTAAAGGAGGGCTGGTGTGACGATGGTAATCCAATTTCCATATGAACAATTACCCTGCCGTCAGGGCTGGCAGTTCATTTATTTCAATTTGACTGACTGGGAAAACCATGCTCACCAAAAGCAGCCAGCCCAGCCATTGTATTCAGGGCACCAGGCACAGAGGGGGTGGGGTTGATGGGGCTGGTCCATTTTAGCGGGATCCAGCTGCTCTGGCCTAAATTTGCTAACACCTTTAAAGTTGGCCCATGACCCAAGAGTGTGTGTATCACACGTTGCTCTCTTATTAGACCGTATGTGCCCCAATTCTCACATCTCTGGGTTTCTGCCTGTGTGTACGTGTGTGTCTACATGCATCTGTCCTCTTGTGTATGTTTGTCTGTTATGATGTATGACCATGAGTCAGCCGGTGCGAGCATAACCTGCGTGCACACATGCACACGATCCTTTTAGGCCCAGCAGTTTTCCTCATTAGGACTGATAGACTGTTTGTGTGTCTGTTTACCGCTCCGTCACCATTTTCAAGGCTCCTGCTATCTCCCTTCTGCCAGCTGGACACTTGAGCAGCAAGAGCGCAAAACCACAGGCTTGCACACACAAACTACTTGAGCAGAGTACACATTTAAATGTGCTTGTGTTCAGTGACACATACACACACACACTCACTCACTCACTACCAGGCTTCTCTGCCTCATACTGCCCGGCAGCTGACCTCTGTGTCTCTTGTAATCTCTCAATCTCTGTTTGTCTCTCAAACAAACACAGAAATTCAACCTCTTCTGTCTGGCCAACAGCAGCTTGGGCTAATCTCCCAATGCTAACTGGCCTCCCCAACCCCAGCTGGATGCTGCAACTCTCCAGTGGGACAGAGTGGCTGTTTGCAGTGTGGACACAGCTGGCAGATGCGGGAAACTTGATTAAACAGCCTGGCCTGGCAGAGAAAAGGTACTTTCAGGAGCCAGTGCCTCTTCCGACTGCCATTGCGGCCACATCCAGACATTTACTAATGCATACTAACAGCTGTAGGGTGCAGACAAGCATACCCGAACCCAAAACAAATGCAATTTTTGGGAAATAATAAACCTATATTTTAATATTAAAAAGTTTAGCACTGTGTAACATCCTCTATTCTTTTAATTACAGTCTGGAAACATATGGGAACTGAGACCAGTTGCTGGATTTTTGGGAGAGGACTCTTATCCCATTCCTGTCTGATATGGAATTCTCGATACTCGAGTCCTGGGTCGTCTTTTTCGTGTTGTTTGTTTCATGATAGTCCAAATGTTGTCAACTGGTCAAATGTCTGGACTCCAGGAGGGCCAATTCAGCTCCTGGACAGTTCCACTATGTAGCCATGATCTTATAATAGAGACATGTGTCATTCAGCATTGTCTTGCTGAAATATGCAAGGTCAAAAGTCAATGGGTGCTTGTGTTGCTCTAATCTGCTTATACACCTTTCATACACCGTGATGTACAGGCTGCCAGTTCCACTAATGTACCCCCCATACCATCAGAGATGCAGGCTTTTGAGGCATCAAGCTGGATGTTCCCTCTCCGTTTTAGTCTAGAGGACATTACATCCATTTTTTTCCCCAAAAAGACATTAAACTTTCCACTTTGCCTCAATCCATTTTAATTTAGTTTTGTCCCATTGAAGATGTTTCTAGTTCATGTTCATTTATGGTTTCTTCTTTGCGTGACAAAACTTTAGCCTAAAATCGTGGATGGCACAGTGAACTATGTTTGTAGACAATGGTTTCTGGAAGTGTTTCCGAGCCCATGCAGTGATTTCCATGATACAAACGTGCCTGTTTGTAATTCAGTGCTCCCTGGGAGTCCAAAGATCACAGAATTGTTCCACAATTTATAGATGCAGATTTTTGCAAAACATCTGCTCATCTTTACTTCTGAGAAATTCTGCCTCTCTAAGATGCTCTTTTTATACACAATCATGTTACTGACCTGTTGCCAGTTAACCTAATTAGATGCAAAACCTTCCTCCAGATGCTGGTTTTTTTCCCCCACATGGTACATTTTCTCAGTTTACCAGCTTGGTGCTTTCTGTGTGAATAATATATGGGGTTGCAAATCATTCCATATTGTTTTTATTTAAACTTTATAAAGCGTCCCAACTGTACTGTATCGTGCATTGTATTTCTACACCCACAGTTGAAACTCTAAAATATTTTCATTATCCGTCAGTCAATTAATATTCTAGTCTTGTTTTTATTGACATAGTTTTGATGAATAATATACCAACAGATCAGAAAACGAGTCCAATGTTTCGTCAGTCTACTACACAAACAATCCACTCACTGTGTCAGCGCTGACCCTCATTTCCTTTTGACTCAACAACTGCTTAGCTGCGGGGAATTTTTTATTTCACCATCTTCTGTCAGAGGCCAGACTCCTTTTTTCAGAACAGGTAATAACTCGGTGTATTGCTCAAGGGCATTTCAGCGCGTCGGAAGCTTGCTCTCACACACAGAAAGTTAAATCCCTGCTTCCGTGGGTTGAAGGGCAGCTTCTCTAATCCGTGCACCACCCTGAGGTGATCCCCTGGTCCAGGACCACAATCACCTTGCACTTACATATAAAGAACAGCTCACACTCACATACTGACACACATACAGTGACAATTAAGAAGTCAGGCAGGCAGACTGACTGCTGGGAAGGAATCCATTACACAGCTTATTGGTTATAATGATTTCACTTCCCCAGCATAAACGCCAATGAGCCATGAAGGTATCTTGTAATGTGGTTTAGTCTCAGTGCCCAGCTTTCGTTTTGTTTCAAGGAGAACACTGATCTTATAGTCTCTGATTTGCTTGCCTTCCCATGTATAGGAACAAGAAACCTGTGTAGTAGTGGACATTAAGATATAACTTTACGGTTGAACGCTAATAAACCCACAATCTAGGACTTATGTCTGTGTGGTGTTAGCACAAATGCTAAAGCCTCATGGTTACCCAGTGAAACATCAAAATGCACTTTATTAAAAGATATGTATATTAAAAAGAAAACTTGTTTATACCATTTATGAATATGCCATTTTCTGTTAACTTCATTGATAAATAAGGTACTTAACAGCTGTCTCTCTGTTCATTTAGTGTATTCAATATAACCCTTTCCTACACAGCCTTTAAGTTGCTGACCAGCTCAGTACAATGACATGCCTTGGTTGAGACATGGAATTTTTAGGTTTTGTGGTTCTTTTTCCCATCACCATCCCCCAAAAGGGACAACCCACACCACAGGTTAAATACCTGAGACTCTCCACCAACTGCATATTGAACTCCAGACCTAAAGTAGTCCAGCTGCCTTCTTTTTTCAGCCTCTCAAGACTACACGAACCGTATGACTGCGAATCTACACATACATAATACTGTGAATGCTGGTGCAACTGCTCACTGACTAAATGTCTGGGCATTATCAGACTTATTTCATAAGCGATGAGCAATAGAAGATGTTCCTTACTGATTTTATCTGGTAGCAGACGCCATAGTGAGAAGACAGGCAAACAGCCTTAGTGTAAATGTGTGTGAATTAAACATTCAGTGGTTCAGGAGTGGAAACCAACTCGTGTAAATTAATAGATGATACTCTGAGTTTCAGTTTGAGTCAGAACTGGGATGGAATAATTTAAAAACTCTCCACGTAATGATGCGCCTTTTTATCTAGCCACTCTGCCTTTCACTTTCTCTCCCTGATTTTCCCCCCCTCTACATGTGTACTAATAAAAGGCTGATTAAAAACGCAATAACCCATGCAGGGAGATCAGGGAGATCGGCTTTCTTTGCCCACCCAATTACAGAAACCAGTTTCCTTGCTTACATGACATTAAAGAAATTATGAAAGCTGACAGTGAAGACAAGACATGAGGAATCTTTCCACAAGGCGTTTATGTTTGCCAAGAAATAGTTCAGCTGAGCAGTTTCCACCAAACCACATGAGTGGTTTCTGTTTCTGTGTGTAAGCATTTAAGAAGAAAAAAAGATACAACATGGTAACTTTTGCATTTTAGAAGTGCCAGTAGGTGTATTTCTCCCTCTGCACGAGTTTGATGCAATCTTCTTAACTCACTCTTAGAAAGAAAACAAATGCGTATTCCCAAAAATGCAATCCTTTAAACAGAGACATGGTAGCGTATGAATAGAGCACAAGCTCTAGTAACTTCAGCAAAGAAAGCAGAATGGAAAGGAAGGAGGACCGGAACAGAGGGAGGGCAATCACACACGTTACTGACTGAGTCTCAATAGCCCCTTTGTGCGAGCTGGCAGGTGCCTGTCACTTGTCAGGATGAGTCAGAGTGTGGATGGTGACTTGAGCATTGTGATGGTGGGGATATAAGCGTTGGCTGAGGCCCAGTAAGATTCTAGCTCTTAGTAATGACTAACAGCTATCAGGTAATGGCCCAAAGATTAGCAAGCGCTGTTCAGCATATGGAGAAAAGGTCACGTTTAGAGCTTAAAAGGTAATGGCTAAATTAGCTGCAAGAAATACCTCATAAAATTAAATAGCTTTCAGTGAGGAGTAGTACTTTCCGCTGGTGGTGCAAAAGGAAATAGACTGGGCTACTTTTTAATTAGTCCGAAGAAGGGAACTAATCACAGGAAGGGTAGTCTCTGATAAACTGTGTGTGCCTCGACACAAAACCTCAACTCATAA
Organism: Copadichromis virginalis; assembly: GCF_057382275.1. Classification (NCBI taxonomy): domain Eukaryota; kingdom Metazoa; phylum Chordata; class Actinopteri; order Cichliformes; family Cichlidae; genus Copadichromis; species Copadichromis virginalis. The sequence continues at coordinate 18,922,777 of NC_140624.1, forward strand.
CACAAGGGCACCATCTAACAGCCTCTTTTTCTCACGAATGAAACACACGCACAAACACATTTGCTTGGACTAGTTCTGCTCCTTCTTCTTAGTATGGTGCAGTGATTTGGAAAAAAATTACATGCGATACTTGAGAGACTGCAAGAGCAATTTGATTTGCAATATGATTTAAAAAAAACAAAAAAACAAAAAACAAAAACCAAGCACCAGTTCTAATAGATTTAAAACAGGCCCATCTATCCTTTCACTGACACCTTCTCCACAAGAAACTCCTCCAGCTCATCCAGGGGGACACCGAGCCAGTTCCCGAGCTAGTCAATAGATATAATCTCTCTAGTGTGTCCTGATTCTGCCCAGGCCTCTTTCCGGCAGGACATGGCTCTGGTGCTTAATGAGGTTTGTGAAACACCGTGCTTAGGAGGTGAGGCGTTTCGGGCACCTCATTAAAGATATCATCAAAATATTACTTGCTCTTATCTTTTAATGCAAGAAGGGGAACCACAACACATAAAAAGCTTGCAACATTTATCAGTTTCTTAAATGTGCATATGACAATCACACATACAGCAGCTATTACACAACATGACCGCGTTAAAAAACGTAACTTTACCATTTGTCATATTCATCGTTTCAAATTACAATTTCCGATTTAAAATCAATTTGTCATTGAGATCAACTCCTCAATGCATGCACTTCCACCGAATGTTCTTGATGCTATTGAAACCACTCCACGACACTCATTCCTCAATCCGCCAACCCCTGTAATCTTCATCCATCATCTATCAGAGCTGCTGCAGCCAGAGGGGAGAGAGCTGCTAAGCAGGGCTTGACTAATGGCTAAACAAACACCATTATCAGGCCGCAGTGGCCGAACGCTGAGCTACAGGAGCCCCAGAGCAGCTGAGGCTCTTTAATACTTAATCCCCGCTGCCCTGCTCTGCTAGCTTCTGTTTTAAGCAATGGGCAGCTCTGAAGGTCCACTAATGGTGGAATAAGCACAGAAACATAAGGGACTATGGGCTAGAATAAAAATGAGCGTGACACCTACGCGCACGCACAATCACTTACTGCAAATGTCACAAATAGACTGAGAGGGGGTAAAGACGAGTGTGGCCCACTCGTCTTGGCCAATTCCCTCTCTAAAAAAGGCTCAGGGAGAAGTTAATGAGCCTGTTACTGCCCCACAGCTCCCACGATAAGGCTGCTGATTGCACCACATGTTTGGGGCAAGAGGATGGCGCGTGTATTTGCATGCACAAGTTCATGTGTGTCTGTCACCCGACCCAAAACGGTCATCTGCTGATCGTACGTTCAGAAGTAGGGAAAGCACACTTTTGCACACAAACCACCACACTCTTGAGGCATGATCTATCCCACTCACTCTCACTCGCTTGCCTACATACACCAAGTCACACCCTGACCACACTATCCTCACAAACACACACACACACACACACACACACACACACACACGCAAGCACACACGCACACAATCAAGTGTGACTGAGCGAGCAGGCCACTCAATGAGAGTGGGTGATTAGGCCCTCTGAGAGTGGGTCTGACCTTTCCCTGCACATCAAGTCAAGTGCACATGTGTGTTTTTATGAGTCAGTGTCTATAAGCTCTCGGGCCTGCGCCACTTCACATCAAATGTCACCGACTTAAATGAGATGACCACACAGACAGGACAATTGAGGAAAGGAGACACAGAAAGATATGAAGGACAGCTCCACAGGTAGACTGGGATGCTCACTAATTGGAAAGTTGGTGGTTCAGTACCGAGCTCCTCAAGTTTGCATGTCAGAAGGTCCTTCGGCAAGATAATGAACTTCAGAAGTACACCTAATGTATCACTGGTGTGCGAGTATGTGGTAAAAAATGTACCGTAGCTACAGGATACGTAATCTATGACTGGGTGAAGTGGCTAATTATATGAAATTACTTTATGGCAGTTGAAAGAGACCCCCCAAAAAGCACTATATAAATGCAGTCCATTTTTGACATTAAATGAGAGGACAAAAACATAAATAAAAAAAAAACATTTAAAAAAAGAGGGGATTTTTTTTAGGCTGTGAGACAAAGATTAAAAAAAAAAAAAAAAAGAGGAATAACTTAAAAAGGAAGGAAGAGAGAAGAACTGAAAGAAAGAGAGTGCCCTGTCACCAATCAATCTGCTGTCTTGGGCTCTTTCTCTACTGCTTCGCATGAGAAGCAGCAAAGCTGAGGTATTTTTATATTCATGGTTAGTTTTGGGAATTTTGCACAGGCCCTTGTGGGTACACAAACCTCCCTCGTTTGACTGTGGTAATGGTTGAGTCTGCACTTCCGTGTTCTCAAAGCTCAGACAGACAGCCAGACGGTCTGAGTCAGGTCTCTGGGGAGGCCATGAGCAGGGGGCAAGTGAGGTTTTGTTTTGCTGAGAGCAGCAGTTAGTTAGCCAAATTATATTTTTTATAACTTCTTCTGAATTGTGCTCTAAAGCGCATGTGTGTACACAACAGACTGTGTTCCAGTTTTTTCAGTTTTCTGAGGGGATCATATACAGGTTAACATTGGATCATATATATATATAATTTCTAACTTCGGCAGGACTGTGATAAACTGAACATCTTTGGATTTTTGGCTGTTGGCTAGACAAAGCAATCTACATCACTTTGGGTTCTTAGGCTTCTTAAGTTTTATGGTCCAAACAGTTAATTAAATAATCACTTCTGAATTAATTGAAGAAAGAAAATAATTGTTAGCTGGAGCCACAAATATTACTGCATAACATTCAGTGAGGCAGGAAGTATGAAGGGACAGTTAGAGGTTTCAAGCAAACCCCAAGTTACCCCAACTGATCTGGAAGTAAACAAATATAAAATAATTAACCACATCTTCAGTCCAGTTTATAATTTCCCAACTCAACTTTGACTCACGATAGCAGAGTAAATTTCTTCCTTTGCAGTGAGGAATCATTCATGCTCCAGTACATTATTCACTTTCAATTTTACCTCCCAAATAAGGTGGCTTTGCTAACCGTTTTCAATTTGTCTGGTCCTCTCAATGCTTCTTCCTATTCAGTCTGACAAATTTGACTGATGTCATCATCTACCCAGATCTCAGTAAATGAACTGGTAAGTACAACAGTGTCATACCCAATAGAAATCACATCAACAGCTATGAAAAGACCCAGGTTGTGAATTGCTTGAATCGGTCTTTAATAGCGGGTTAAGGTATTTGATGCTGGTGGGATGACAGAGTCTCAGTCTTGTCTTGCCCTTTTTCTCTCTTCTTTCTCTTCCTGCCATCACAGTTGATCTGAGAGGAGATAGTGATCATCCACTGCTGATGGGCCAGATGATGATGTGTGTGTGTGTGTGTGTGTGTGTGTGTGTGTGTGTGTGTGTGTGTGTGTGGTGCAATGCCCAGGTTAATTAAGTTTGAAATCATAGAGATGATCAGTGCTACTTTCATTCAGAGCCCCGCCCCCCCTCCCGAACACACACACACACCCTCCCGTTGCTGTGTCCCTGCTACTACCAGAGCGTTAAGTCTATCTGAGAAGTAGAGGGGTGTTTGTTTGCCCAACTGTGAGAGAAAGACTGTAATTTTGTATGTGACTCTGAAGGAGAAAGATAAACAATTAAGGAATGGGAGTGAGCTGGTGGTGCTGAAGCAATTAAACAACAAACTAATTAGAAAATATAGGTTTCCTTCTTTTTGTTCACTTGAAACTTCGGTTTAAGGATACGCAGTGTTACAAGCCACTGAGGCACTTTTTGTTTTTGGATACAAATACAGACTTAATTTCAATGGAAAACTCATTTTAATTATTAACCTTTTAACATTAAAGCAATTAGCACATCATTTAAGCCAGTCATACAATAAGAATGCTGAACTCTAAATGCTAAACAACTGCTGCATCCATCCATCAGGATATGGTGGGGTGGTGGGGCTGGAGCCTAGCCCAGGTGCCATAGGGCGAGAGGTGGGATACAACCTGGACAGGTCGCCTGTTTGTCGCAGGGCTAACGCAGACAGCCATTCACACCATCCACTCCTACCGGCAATTTAGAATCACCAGTTAACCTAAACCCCCCTAACTTTGGACTGTGGGTGGACCCTGGAGTACACAGAGAGAATCCAGAGATGGGGAGAACATGCACACTTCAGACAGAAAGGCCCCATTCAGATGGTGGAGTCGAATCCAGTTTGCTGTGAGGCGACAGTGCTAACCCCGTGCCACAATGCTGCCCCTGCTTATCACCCTGAGCACACCAGGTCTCTCAATTGCTGAATGACAGGCTGCATTTTTTTCTGGTTTATATCACTGCAAATTATAAGTATGAGGTTCTGGACTCGTGGTCACACAGTAAATTGAACACATCACATGGGGCAATTGAAAATTTGGATAAACTGGGAGAAACGACAAACAAAACAATCAAATAATTAACTGGATTTTCAGGAGATTAACTGATCATGAAAACAGTGATTTGCATTCCCAGTGGCCTGTTGCGTACACATGCACTTGTATTTCTTTTCACTGCAGATCAATTAGGATCAAATCGCTCTGACAAAAAGTATAATTTTTCATATTTCTACAACAGCGATGTGGCACTAATCCTCTTCCGAGGTTAAGCCAAATTTTTCAAACAGAAACTAAAGAGTGCCAGTGTTTTTATTGTGAATGATTAAAGTGCTCACTAAAAGAAGCTGGACCTTGACCAACTGGAAAGATAATGGATAAGAAACAATATATATTTAATACTTGTGAAATTATTCATTCTGCAACAGTCCGACTCATTAGTTTACCAAATGATATACTTTTACTTGTAAAAGTAACAAATGTAATGCAGTTCCCTTAAAAATTTAACTGTGAATACTGTCAAAGGGTTTAGGGTTTAACATAGAGCTGTTATTGAAGCATTTTTAGTATTTGAGTGATGGTACATTGTTGTATTATTGTTTTTGTTTTTTTACTTAAAGTATTTGTATATGTCTTCCACCGCTGCTGAAGGTTTAGGTGTAATGCGATCCATATCTGTGGTTTCTCACCTGATTATATTTCATTTTGGAATCTTTTTCTTCATGATTAATTGCTCAGACCTCGTGTGATTGCCATTTCTAATCAAATGCAGAGGCACAAAGGTCAGAGGGAATTAGTCCCCCACCGTCTAAAAATAAGCTGCTTTAATCAACTTGCAGATGGCCTGATAAGCAGCAAGGTGGCATTATGGGCCAGTCGTGTGGCGTAGCTGAGGCATGTCAGCGATAACATCTGCACCTCATCTCTAAAGGTGTCACTGCGTCTTTCATGTCAGATGAGAGCGCTGACATTCTGTCACATCCAGACAGTGTGTGGGTGTGGGGGGTCCTTGCAGGTTTCTGCTGGTGGGGGGCTAACAAAGATGCATACAGCAGCCTCACATAAAAAGGTACAGACACCTCTGCACACGTGCTCGGATGCACCGGCCATGACAAGTGTTGGGCATGAGATAGCACTGATGTCTGCCAGTGGAAGCCTGCATTTCAGACTCGTTATCTCCTGAGCCTTCTGCCGATAATTACAGCCGTCCCTTCTTTCAGACTCGGTCACACCAAAGCTGCCAGTCTGCGCAGCTCAAGCCAGAGGAATTATCACCCAGGCCATCGCGAGAGGGAGCACAGCAAGGTCAGGCCCCGTGTTCAATTTCACTTTTGATTCCAGTCCACCTTTCTTTCTCCTCTACCACTTATCCACTCCTCCCTCCCGACCTCCCCACGCTGTCGTCGTTGAATTTCACTTCAGGGCTAACCTCTATTTCCAGGACAACCACTGCTTTGACACTCATTCATTTCCAATCCTGCAGAGTGGTCAGCTGAATGGAAATTGACGATTCAATTTTTGGAAAGAAACTCAACAGTCCTTTTGGAATTGACTCTCCCCTCCTGCATGGGTGCCCATTCTGCCACCCCCTCTGCCTTCCCCACCTCATCGCCACTACCACTGCTCGCTATCTTCGTCCTGGTCTGCTGAGTACAGCCAATTTCTCCGCTTGTATGGAGGCGTGGGCGAGATGGCTACCACAGCTTTAAAAAAAAACAAAAAAAACCCAAAAAAAAACAGCTCACACAGACCTCTCTCAGACACCTTTCCTCCGTGTTCTCTCATCACTAAACTGCCATCAAGCAAGCAAACATTTAAAACCAGAGGGTTTATTCTCAGCATTGCTCCCAGCTGGATGTTGGGTGGCAATTTAAAAATGATCTATGCAAATGTAATTTCGCTGTGTGTCATCCAACACAGCCAATTAATGAGTGAGCTTCCACAACCCAACTATAAATTAACAAGGCTAGATATAACAGCTAGATTAATGTGTTTTTCTGGCACTTGCCTAATTGCTAGAAGGCTCCGGTGGGGCTAGTGCTCGCTGCCTCGTTTCTACATGTGATAGAGTAGGTTTAGACAGAGAGGGATAAACTCCTGCGTCAACTCTATTTATCATTTACATGAACTTTGTTGTCTCTTCTATCGTTGTTTTCTCTTTTTTAAAGTGAGGAAAGTGCACATAAAAAGAGTCGGGGAGTTGTGTTTTTGTCCTCGGGGAACTTATATTCACTTGAGCAGAAATTACTAGTATCATTTGTTAGACTGAGCTCAGTCTGAAGGACGTCATTAGCTTTAGTCAGACTTAGAAATGTATTAATGGAAAACAAATCCATAAGTGGTCAGAGGGGCACATGTGCAGTGATGGCAAATCTGGTAATGAGAGATGAGCGTTCAAGGCGGAGTGAAAAGTCAGAGCAAGAGGTAAGGGAAAACGGAGGGAGTGGGTAACCGCTTTGTTTCGGCCAGAGGAAGGAAAGAAGAGCGTGAGAGCGAGGAAGACAGAAAACAAGCTCAAGGATCCAAACAGAACATCACCAACAAGGAGTTCTTTTTGTTTTGCCCTTCTTAACCAATTGTTCTCTTCGCCAAGGGTGAGAACGCTAATCCGCTGTGAAACGGGGAGTTGTGAGGATTTACTCTAAGTATCCTTATTAGTGGGAATTCACTGATATGGGGGTGGGGGGGAGCTGAAGTCGGGGGTAGTGGGGGTTACGGTGAAAAAGAAGAGGGCAGAGCGAAGAGGGAGGAAGAGCAGCAGGGATGTAGTGTGTCTTCTGAATACACTGTAGGTGCCATATGAATGTTTAATGCGGGGCTTAATGGTACGGGAGGGAAGCAGGGAGGAGTGGAGAATATAAAGAGTGTGAGGGAAAAGAAGCGGAATCTCAGAGGAGGTTACTGAGCTCCCCATATCACAACACTCCTGATAAGTGCCAGCCGCCCAGGATCAAACCTAATTCTTCACACCTTCAACTCCACCACAGAGCCCCTTTCAGCTGCAGAAGATGGTGACAAAGCACAGACTTGCCTTTGTCATGTGAAAACAAACAGAGATGGGCCTGATATGAAGACAAAAATGGATAAAGGATCTTTCCAGGTGATAAATTTCTTAATTACTTTTGTTAAAGACATACCCTGCTGGAAGCTTGGCCATGCTACATCATTTTAATTACACGAGCAAGGGCCTAATTAGTTGTATCTGTTATACCAGAGGCTAACGTGCACCCAATTAGACCCAAATCAAAAGGATCGTACAGTCAGATGAGGGGACTCTCCGCGTCTTTGTTCTTGCACAGTATTATTTAAATAACAGAGGAAAGTAAAGAGGGTGCTTAACTGCCCAAGTTGCTGATGTCACGATCAGCCCATCTATCTTTAAAATAATTAAAGACATGCTCCCTGTGTGAGCAGCTGGCTGCCTGGCATGCCAGTGTCCCCGTCTCTTTGTCTCGCTTGCCGATAACAAAATTGGTGAAAAAAATATATATTTGTGCAACAATAAAGGCTAAACAACACAGCTTACAGTTGCGGCATTTTATGCAACAGTTTGTGGATTAACACTGGCAAAGTACAGCCTGCAGAGTGAGATCCACCAGCTGGCACCCACAAACAACCGCAAAAGAAGAAGAAGAAAAGATGACCGTTTGAAGCCTAATAATTGTAGCACAAATCGTTTTGCTTTTCCTGCAAAGCAGGGATGACATCAATTGATCATTTACAGAAGGCGTACGTGCCAGTACTGCTTTCGTTCTGTGGTAACTAACTGTCAAAAAGGTCCTCAGGGAAGATAGGATATAACCTAGTAAGAAACATTTGACATGAGGAGTGCAGAGCTTAAATGATTAATATACAAATGGTTTCTCTAATGACTTGATGCGCGCACACACACACACACACACACACACACACACACACACACACACACACACACACACACGTGGGTAAAACAGAATGAGAAGTTCAACCACTTTGGAAGTAAATCTACATCAAAGTCTTTTCTTCATTCCCAAAAGAACAGCCTCCCCTCTCCGCAGAGGGGCAACTGATCCCAGAAACTTCCCCAGCTATTGCAAAAAAAAAAAAAAAAGTTTAACATTCAGCACGGCAAGGTTTCTTTCCCTCCCGTGTATGAATTTTCCGCATTTCAGAGCGCACATAATGGTCTCCTGGGGCATTGCTACTGCAGAGTCAAAGGGAGACGGTATTGTTGTGATTCATTTCTGCACGTTCCCCTGTTAGCTGCTAACAACTTTGTAGGTCTACTCTACTCTGCATTTGCTCCCATAAGTCAATGAAAAGCAACTGGAGTGCATCACGAAATTAGCCACGGTTAAATGGACTCCTGTAGTGTTTTTTTTCCTCTTTTTTCACAGCTGCTATTAAACAGTGTTGCCAATTTTCAGCTAACAGTTGAGCAGCACTGGTGGGTTGTAGGGGCAGGAGGTGGTTGTAGGGGCGAGGAACCAACGGGGTAATATCATCCGAGAGGCTAGACAATTAATAATGCTCATTTTAAATGTTAATAGTGCACAGTGAAGCAGCAGTTTGTTTTTCTGGTTACCTGTTTCTTTAATTTGTTGTGTTACTGTAATTATTAGAGAAATCACATTCCGCGTATAATTAAGATCAATGTGCACAATAATGTCAGAACTGCACACAACCTAAGAAAAAGAAAAAAACCTGAGATAAAAATCTTGACATGAAAGGAAACTATTTCCGAGTTTAGTGAATAAATTGCACTTTTACAAACAGTGATATAAAATTGCCCCCTAAAGCTGGAATGAAGCTCGAGACCGATGCGTAACTGTGTGACAGATCCCCTAAGTGAAGACAAATACATATCTTCACAAAAAGTATTATTTTTTGAATCCACGCACGCTCGTTTTGGAGACTCATTTAGATTCTGTACACTACATGGATTTAATAGATTCAGAGGAAAGATTTCTACAAAAGGCTGTAGGCAAGAAACATAACTTCAGCAACTGTGAATGTGGGTTTTTTTTGTCACAACCTGGTTTTTATATTTATTATTGGAAAGCAATCCGACACATTACAGAATCCTTTTCATGAAAAAAAACGATGTTTTTGTAGACCTTTCCACATGCAGCAGTTGAAAAATTTTATGAACAGCCCAAAATTAATGAAACAAAACCCGACATGTATGAAAGGGGCTTTTTGAGTTTGGAGAGGCGCATGTAGTCCCTCCAAGCACACAGACTGCATCTTGTGTGCTTTATGTGCTGTTTATTGACCAGTGCTGAATTGGCAATCATGCAAAAGACCAATCTACTTTGTGTCCCACATGCAGAGAAAGCCTTTTGGTCTATGCAAAATTACATTTGCAGATCATCTAATTAGGGTGGGCATTTGAACTTTCCTCATATTAGGTGCAAGATTTATTTGGACAGAAGAGTGTGACACAGAGACTAAAAGCAATTGTCTTACTTGAAACATGTGACATTTGGCAACACTGGGATTACAGCATGAACGGTAATCAGCAGGAGCTTTTCTTGGTACCCACGTAAACGTCAGACTCATAAAGACAACTTGTCTGAATTAATGCCGTTTTTTTTATTACTCAAGCAAAGTGAAGTATGCACAGTTATCAAGGGGTACAAAATAATTAAGTAGCTGTAGAGATGCACATATGAAAGCGCAAAGAAAGTAATGCTAATAATAAGTGGCATCTGGTGGAGCCAGTCCATTTCCTTGATTGGTTCTATTCTACCTCTGCAGGAGACATGCTGGGCTTGAGGCCTGGCAATCCACATCCTGAATAGCCCCTGACAAGTCACATCTGAGTGGTAGGAGTGGAAGGAGGAATGAGGTGGTGGTGGGGGTGGTGTTGGGGTGTAACTGCTGATTGTTACCATGGCAATGGCAGACCAAGGATCAGGAGGTTAGATCGCACGGCGTGCAGCCCTTGATAGCTGCGTGAGGACACACGTGGGAGATATTCCAGAGGTTTATAATCACTGTCAGCCAGGAGCTCAAGTGGTCTATGCACACAAATGTGTATTTACGTCTGCCTATGCGTGTGTACTTGTGTGTTTGTGTGTACAAAAGTGTGTTCCAATCTTCCTGGGAAACTCATCTGGCCTAAGCTTTCAAATCCTAAAATCCTACCTACCAGCTTTCTCATGAGTGACAATCTTCTCTTACTGGTCCCTTGTGGGTTCTTACTTTTTGGCTAAAGAATAAAATAAAATAAAAAAAACATTTTTAAGAAAGCAGGTTTTATGATTCTAACAAGACACGCTCTATGTCGCGATTATAAAAACAGACAGCTATTCTGCTGCACAATGATCCAACATCGCCTGTGCTCTCTTATTTCCCAATCAATAACTAGTATGTACACCAACAGCAGCTCTCAGTTATGCAATAGGCATTAAGGATCTAATCAATGCCAGCTTGCTTTAAAAAAAATCTAATCATTATTTCGCTGTGGTATGCTCATTGAGTCGCTCCAATCATCAACTTAAACAGTGAATTTTCATTAGGAGGCACTTAATAAAGACGGGCACGTTTAGAGTTTCTCTCTGGGTGGGTTGCGTCGATTAGGCTGAGTTAATCTCTATCACAATAAATAACATTGATTACAAATGCTAAATGCTGAGGGAAGGGTGTTAAAATTAAAGTGCAAAGGAGGATGGGGTTTAGAGATGACAAGAGCAGTGGAAATGAATAATAGGAGATTGGCTCGGATTTATATGTACGAGAGGGCGTGAGGGAGACAGAGAATAAGAGATTGACTGTGTGTGTGTTTGCGCAGCAGGAAACTAAGCAGGGTAGTCACAGTCATTCCTTTAGCAATATCGGATTCTCAGTGAGTCAGAGTGTCAGACCACTAACAGACACGATGGGGTTTTCTGGCGGGACACATGCATACATGAAGAAACAGCACTGGCTCACATTTCCCTGGCAGAGGTGAACATTAAAAAAGCCCCAAAAAATATAAAAAACAAATCAAACTGAACCCGTAATGACAGCGTCGCTGCTGAAAATAATCTGTGGTGCACACTTTGGGTGAAGAAGCATTTTCTCAGCAGACACAGTTCAACCGAGGGTCACAGTAGCAGAGACGAATGGTTTTCAGCTAAATCCAATCCTGAGCTGCTACAATGACTTCTTGACAGCAGGGAAAGTACCAGAATTATACTTGGGCTCTGCACAAATGAGACGTTTAGTTTTACTTCTGTCTATAAAAAGGAGGGAAAATGATGTTAGCATGCAGCTCTCGTCTAATTTATCTGCTCATACCGAACATAAGTTACTTTTCCATTAATATCACTCAGTTTTAAATGTACAGTTATTCAGCACAAGTGGGGGAAAAACAGAATCTTCTCCAGAGCTATGACCTTGCGCGGCTTAATAGATCTTTTCGACATTTGCTACCTCGGCATGCTGTCTGGATCTGTTTACAATGCAGCATGCCCAACATTACAAATCGGGGATTGCCTGGTTGTTGTCAGGGATTATCGGCCTGGTCTTTGGGTTTTTCATTAAACTACTATATCAGGAAACAACAACACAGGGAGAGAAAAAATAGCATCAGCCTTTTAGTAGAAAAGAGCATCACGCTCAAGAGACACATTTAAGCAAATAAAGTTTCTTTTCCTTTTTTTTTTTTAAAATGCCATTTAAAGTGCTGTGCTTCCTCATGAATAATTAATTGTTCTTTCAGAGTGTTTCTTCATACATTCTTATATAGTTCTATATTGTGTATTGTGTATTTTGTTGTACAGTTATTTTATTTTCAACTTTAATTTATATATTTTATCTTATTCTTCCCAGTTAAATTTACCCTTCATTCTAATTTGTGTTGTACAGTTATTTCATTTTTAACCTTAATTTATATTTTATTCCTTCCTAGTTAAATTTACCCTTTTTAATTTTTCATATTTATTTCCTATCTTATTCATAGCCTTTCCTTTTTTGTTTTCTTTAGGTCACGAGCAGTTGTCCAAGCATTTCACTACATATCGTACTGTGTATGACTGTGTACGTGACAAATAAAATTTGAATTTGAATTTGCACTGATGAAGACACGTGAGCTTTTTTTGTTTCTAAGAGTCACAATGACACTGTATATGGGGAAAGGATAAATCAAGCAACGGCCTATGACCACAAGTCAGACATCATATACAGAGTGTTTTGGGAGCTTTTTTGAAGCTGTAATATATTTAATATCTAAGCTCTTTATCCTATATAGAACTGCAGTGTGATTTTGTTTGACACCGTAGAGAGTGGAATCCTCTTACTTTCGTCTTTATGAGGTCAGCAGTGGAAATGGACAGAATTCAGACAGATGGGGCCCAAGGGAATGAGGCAGGAAAGGAGATAAAAAAGTGGGGAGGAGCATCAAAGCAAGCGGAGGATAAAGAACGCCATGGGTGGCTAGACAGAAATATGTAAAAATTTACAGGCAAAGATGACAGACAATTAGAGAAAAACTGGGAAATGGAGTGTACGAGAGATTAAAGGCTTCAGCGTGCTGAACAGTGCTTTCTCTATGGTGTCTAAAAGCCTCCCTCACACTATTTTCTGACATCCCAATTGGGAAAGGCTGTGTAAAGCTATTTTAGCAACTATCTAAAGACAACGACAAAAATAAATAAATAAATAAAAATATCACACTGACATTTATGCTCAACTCAGAAGCAACTGGGCAGGTAAGCAGAGGCATGATTTGAACTTTTCTCTCCTTCTTGACACAAGTACTTCAGTCCCATTTCGCATGTACAAATTACAGCCTTTCTCATATGACTGCCTGTGAGGAAGGATTTTCAAAAAGCACACACCATTTGAATGATTATCGCACCTTACCTCACTTTGTGGTGGCAGCTTTCTCATATTGCCTGCAAGTGTGGCTGTTTGCAACAGCAATAAACACTTTTACCTTCAGACTTGGTCAGTCTAAATGTCATACAAACAAGTCTGTTTGCCACGTACTCTGACCTCAAAGACACCGAAAGCTCTGTTTCAAACACCAGGAGGACAATTCAAGGAACCAAGGCTGCAGAATTGAAAAATGCGATACAGATTCAGAGTTCTTTTGTCCATGCTCCATATTTTCAATAACACAAGCGACACTCACAATATACCCTTTTAATGTAGTCATAACAAATATCATTAGGTATCATCCAGGTATTTCTGGACAGGTTAACATTTAGAGCTCTGCGTCCAGACACTATTGCTTTTAATCAATAATTCAATTACCAAAACAATCCACCGAGCTTCATCAGCTTCTGATCCAAATTTGAACTCTTTACCTCTTGAAAGCCCACTAGGAGTAAACCATAAAGCTCATTTGTGAACTGAGCGGTTTCTGTCATATTTCGGGCCTACCCATAGAACAAAATAACTGGGTTTGAATCAGGTGTTAGTGAGGGTGGTCTCTGAACAAACCGGGAAACTATGCTAATGCTCGTGAAACCACGTTGGTATTGATAAATTCTGAGGTGTTAACACATCTCATTAAGGGAAGCTCGAGAATTGCCATCTTAGAAAGTAGAGCGCCAGATATAAAAGCAAAGCAAAGTTTTCATGCTGCACTGCAACAGAGAAGTTTATTCCACAGCAATTTAAAAGCCTTATTTGAGCTGAGACTCAACTTTGCAACATGTTTTTAAAATTCAATCATACAGAGTCAACTGCTCAGTAAACAATTACCTGTAAACTACAAACTATTACCAATAGCAGAGGTAGCATTTCCAACATTAGGACTTTAACTTGCATGGTTTGGAACTCACATTTTGCACATTCAAGAAAGACGATTTCTTTACTTATATATGATTATAGGCATGTGGAGATGGCTAGGACAATCATGTTTGCTGTAAAGAGCAGAACAGTGTGCAGCATCAGCTGTGCAGTAATTTACTGCCCTGAAAATGAGTTTTTAGACTGCCACTCTCACTTTCACAGAGTAACTACAATGTTCTGCTCTGCAAGGTACTAATTTTGTTGACTTCCTCTTTGCTAAGGTGATTAAGGGGCAGATTCCCCATCATTCACAAAGAAAAGGAGTCCCGCTCCATCTCCACCTTATGTGCTGATGGACTCTACTTCATCCCTGTTTCTCATCTGCCCGTTATCTCTGCTTCCCCCTGAACACTGATGTGGGCAATCTTTTTCGTGCCTAGGCCATGGGGTGCTGTGTTTAAAAAAAAAAAGAAGAAAAAAAAAGACTAGTCTGAAAAAAAAACCGTGCTGTCTGAAGTGAAGCTTTGATAAAAAGTGTCTTTTTTTCCACTTCACTGCTCAGATCTGCAGGAACCCGTCTGCTCCAGAAGCTGTCCCGCGCTCCCACCTCCCCCTACTCTCGCTGCCGCTTTCTTTTAGAAATGAAGAAGGGCTAGTCGCCATCCTCGGGGCACAAACGCAGCTCTGACAACTATCTCCTCCCTGCGACAAGCAATCCCTCTCCGCAGGCCTGCCCAAAGAAAAGTGTTGATGCTAACAAAATGCGTGACAGCCACTCACTTATGTTAACAGCCACCGCACACAGAAGAGCAGCATCCCTTTGCTGCTCTTCTGGTTTTATATTCAATCACCCCACACCACCCTCACATCTAACATCTGAACTCTGCAGTCCCGTGGGTGAGGGAGGACAGCTGACAGTGAGCCAGACAGCTCCTCTCCGCCAGGGGTTTGAACTCTTTGTCCTGCAGGGAGGGAAGGGTGTGTCGGCTGGGATCATAAGGGTAAAGGAAATGCTGGCTAGGGGGTAGATTCTTTAGCAAAAGGGGAGAAATTGAGGGAACTAGGGAGATGGGGGCCATCAATATTCTGTCATGACTCCCTGTGAGAGCAACTTCTGCAGAAATGCTGAAATAACACCAGAAGTTTACTTCCTTGGTTTTTAATTCACAATGGAAAACACAACGTTTGCTTTATTTCCACTTAAAGACACACGTGAACAGCTGGGGAGTAATCAGTGTCACTATACCTCTGTGGATAGAATAATTAGAGGGAGGAGCAGTAACTGTATGTCATGTTTTACAGGACTCACTACAAGACCTCATCGTGTTATTCAAAAACAAGCAAATGGTTCTCCGAGGAGCAAACCCCATGAACAAATTTGAGAGCACAGATGAAAGGGTTTCAAGCAAGTCTGAAGTGGAGTTAATGACCTCTGTTTTTGGTAAACATCATTAAAAGAGTAAATTGTTCAAATTCAGATACTCTTTACTTTCCCTTCACTTTTTCCTTCTGGAAACACGACATGTTTGTTTCCTATCATTTATCATCTGCAGTATCTGAAGATTCTAGCTGACCTGTTAGTGCAGATATTTTAGACTTACATTTCATACTGGGAAAATAAATTGTCCAGCAAGCCTGTCAACACTGGTTAAAGGGCAATGGCAGCTCCCATAGACCATTACGCTTCAGCACTTTTAATGCATGCTAAGACGATGAGACGGGAAAATTAAAATCCATATCGGTTACTTTTAGTCTTCTCTGACCCGTGAAGGGGAGTACCATTTTAAAATATCACCCAGTAGGTGTACGTCATTAAAATGCATTACTGTTGTTCTAGCGCAACTTAAGACTGCTGAAAGATAAATGTATGAAAACTGAAAAAGAGAAAGCCAGGCAGTGACACAAAGCTGTCCATTTCTTTGAGGAGAAACTGCCTCGCAGGTGTCAGCGCTTGATTCACAGCGCATTCACATGCTTTCAAAATCCCCCCCATGCACTATTATTTAAAATGATGATCAAACATCTTTATTTCCTGGAGATCCCAATTCCCCTCCTTTTTTTTCTCATCGCTACAGTCCCTCCAATGAAATATTACAACAAAGCGCGGTATTTCTGGAGGGCGTTCAAACACAGGCTCAGTAAAGCCACGGGTGCATCTCTAATATCACATTTAAGCTAGCAAAGAGTGGGCTTTGAGGGCCTCCCTCAGTCGCAGCAGACACTACTGTAGTCGGCTTTTCCTTTTCTTTCTGGCAGTGATAGTGTGGGGCATTCCAAGCTTGCATTAAACAAGTCTCAGCTCTTTGCGAATGTTGATTGCAACGCAGTGCCTTCTGCTTACGAAGCCCGCAGAGACTAAGCCCTCTAAATAAAACATCACAGTAAAAACGCGCATGTCAATTGTTTTGATCAGCTCGAGCAGATGGTGGGCCAGCCAGCAAGATATCACACTTCCAACAAAAAGACTGGTTTTATTTAATTCATCTTGGACTGTTTATTGTTTGGCTTTGTTTACAGATTCAGAAAATTAAATCAAACACTAATTTCCTTATGTAGGCTCTACAACTAATGTTTATCGTCAGTGCTGGAAGTTGTAATCAACAAAAAGCAATAACACCCACTTTAAAAATGTCTAATTCCTTAAGTTGTCAACAGAATTTACTTTTAGGAATGAAAAAGTATTTTTTTTCTGCAGATAATTGGCCTGGACATTTTGTGCAGTACCAGTACTGTTAAGGATTTCACGGTGGAAGATGGTCAGGGTGGAGCTAATTTTAAATAATGTCAAGCAAGTTCCAATCTTGGGGTTGGTATAAACACAATAGTGTGAATGGTTTTCAATGAATTCTGATCAAACTTTGTAGGTTTGTGGCGCACCGAGCTCTTCAAGGTCAAATTCATGAAAATCCTTAAAGTGTGGAAACTATGATTTTTACAAGTGTTGTGTATTATCAACATATAGAAAGTATCGCTCAAAGACTTAAAATATAACGTTGCATTTGACCTCTGACCTCTCCTTCAAGGTCAACACATTGATTCTTTAAAAACTGTTTCTCACTGCCATTGTTTGTATTGACAACATATAGGTAACATATATGTGGATTGTAATATATGATCTTACTTTGGATCTCTGACCTTTTGCTTTAAAAGCTAATTGTATGATAACGAGTTGCCTTGGCAGAGGTTCATGCTCTTGCAATGCTTCTAGTTGTTTGTAGTAATTAATACAATGGAAAGTTGTATTAGGATAATATACAAAATTGTCCGTTTATTTATTTATTTTTTACTTAAATCCATTCATTCATATCTAATCATTCCTATATTCATAATTTCTCTGTAGACATTTGGGTTTACATTTTAAATGTTCTCTAGTGACCATCGAAAGCTTTGCTTCCAATAAACTATAATGTAAAAGCACCATGGACAACAACCTATAACCAGTTGTGAGAACATTATTAGCTACAACAGTTGACGACTGTTGCAGGATGTATTCTATACAGACTGTAAAACCTCGTTAGGCAAAGTTGTGATTTCAGACTGCGTATTTGTGCTTAATGAGAATAGGAAAACAATAGCTTTGGAAAAGCACCTACTGCACAAAAGATTTTCCAAGTCCAATTTCCTTCTTCCTATCTTGGCCCCCCACTTTCTCAGACAGCAATCGGAGGGCCAAAGCGGGTATTTGAACAGATCTACAGTAGAGCAGCGATATTTAAAAAAACATAGTTGGAAGGGAAAGTCAGAACTATCTGGTTCCCTTTGATCAGGAGGAATGGTGGATTAGAAAGGATTCTCCAGAAGTTTCCACTTAATCTGCATAAAATGTACCCACCAGTAGACGTTATAGCAAAAATCGAGATTACTTGACATGTCGGCGCCCCCACTACATCAGGCAGCATCTTCCCTGTCTTCGGCTAAATTACTCCAGAGTGATATGCCGCTAAACGCTGGTCAGTACTGCTGTCACTTTGCACAAAAAAAAAGTAAGTAAGTAAAATTATCTTTAGCCTCGGTCTCAGTCCTTTTCCAGTGATTGATGGTGTGGCACTGAAACTACCAGGTCAAGTTTACCGCTGTGTGTTAGGTGTGGATTTCTGAGAGAGAATCAGACAAAGAGTGACAAGGAAAACATTTCTCCAGGGGTGTTAACTATTGAGAACTGTGATGTTTTCTGCCTACAACAGCCCTCCGGCCTCCTTTGAACTTTAAGTGTCACATCTCCAGAAACAATTTGAGATTGCGGTGGGAATATGTTTGTGTGTATGTCTGTCCTCTGGGGGAAAGTATTATGTCTGCAGGGGTGGACTGATGAAAAAGGCATGCCGACTCAGTTTCGGAGTCGTCAATCACCTTCGCGTACAGTAAATGATTTTTCAACAAGCTCCGGGGTGATGGATAATCAGAACGAAAGGGTGGGCTGAGTGCTCCTCTCCTAGTTTTTCAATGGGCGGCAGGAAAAGGAAGAGAGGGTCCCTACATCACAGCGCTCTTGTTGTGCTGTGCACGTTTTTTCATTTGGGCGCTAACGTTAAATTTAACGCCCTGGGCCAAAGCTATGATGGATTCCCCCTTCTGGCAGCTTTCCCTTGTTTCAAAGGAACACTCAGGATGAGAGAAGGGGGAAGCGGTCGAGGTGTCTGGGGACAGAAGCCCCATGTCGAATAGCTGCCAAACGGAGGCTCTGCAGCTCTTCATCAGGGCCGGTGGTCCTGGAGGGGTGGCTGCTCCAGGCAAGTTCTAAAAACTGCGAGCTGGGCAACAGATCTGTGCAGCTGGGTTCCCGCTGCGGCATGAAGCATACAAAGCCATCAGCAAGAAGAATGTGGATCATAGACAAAAAAAAAAAAAAAGAGAGGAGAAATTCAAAGTGGAAACTGAGACGGAGCTAGTCAGAAACAGAGGAAAGTTGAGGGCATGTGCAGCTTCTGACTCGAGATGCTGAAACCCAGACTCTCTCCCCCCTCAGCATCCACCACACTGACCTGAAACCAAAAGCAGCCCTCCAAAGGCGCCGAAGGAATGCAAGACAAAACACCACAAATCTCTCTGCAATAATTCTTCTTGTCTCGTACCAGCTGTATAGCTCACACGGTGTGTCTCTATCTATTTTCATTCAGGCATAATTAAAACCCACTGTTTACTTTGTTTAGCATCAATTAAGATGATTCACCGTCTGGTGTGAAGACTTTGTGTTTCTTTGCTCAATGGCATTGTTGTCGCAGCATCTCAGTCTCGCTGTTGATCAGTCCAAGAAATGTATTTAAAACTGGGCCTGTAGTTTGTGCTGACACTTACTTTACATATTATGATGTCGGCCACAGTGCCTCTCCATCCATGTTCATATCTCATTTGCCAGCACCATACTCATTCTGTTGTCATCAAACCTCTTCAAAAATTTAGCACAATAGTAACACGGCTGCTCTCCCAAACAATGCATTAAACATAAAAGCTAAATTGAAAGAAGGTTTCCCACACAGGCTTTTGATGTTGACAGAATCCTCATGTAGGAATTACTGGCAGACAAACATTTTTAGAAAAGAATATTGACTTAATCTTTTCTTTTTTGGGTTGGAAAGGAAAAGCTTCCATAGTGCCAAAACTAGCAAAGACCTTGGCCAAATGTCCCAGACTAGTTAATGACAATAAGGCTTTTAATCAGCAACAAACTTGCAGGACTCCTGAGACTTTACATATGGTTGCTTCTGTGTTCTGCACACAGCACAAGCTAAACCTGCATGCTGTCTGTGCGATGTGTAAATTACTTAAAGTCCCCATTTTATAAGCTAATGCCCAACCAGTGCCAGTAGTTGTGCTGACCTCATTTGATATGTGACCACATTGAATATATTCATTTCACAGCAGCTCCATCCACCAATTTGTGCATATCGCACTTGTTGACTCTGATCCGCGAGCTCTTTGTTAACCGATTTATTGGTTAATTTATTGCACAGTGATGGGTTTTATTTTTTAAATTTTTTTATTATTGTGAGCACGAGCAATGTCGGCTTGTTTAATAACCAAAAAAAAAAAAAAACCCTCGAGACACATGATTACAGTATGTTCTCCATAGCAGTAACACCCTAGCTTAATATGCATATATGCAAGGCTGTCTTGTATAACGTGAAGTGTGACCTTAAGTTTTATCGCGGTAATCACGACCCTGTCCAGGATTTCCATTTAAGAATATCTGTCTCGTTATATTATGGAATGCAATCTGTGCACGGAGAGATAAAGTGGTACCAGGTCACACACTCAATATCTCATCATTATGTAACAACGGGGAGTGCAGCCATTGCTCTCCACACACTTGCCTACATGTGCGCGTGCGCACACACACACACACACACACACACACACACACACACACACACACTCTCTTTCTCCCTCCAGATTACAGTCAAACTGGCCCCCTTCACATCCATTTACAATCCCGACACACACAAAAAACAAACTGTAGCTGCTGCAGATGGGAATGTGGATTTGGTGAGTGTTGTTGGAAATCAGAGTGTCTATGTAATGCACGGTTGTTAGGGGGTTTTTTTTGGTTTTCTTTTTACACTGCCTTTCATTTCCCCCCTCCAATTCTTAGTGCATTTTGAATACTAGTGGACATTATTGGCAAAGTGACACGGCACTAATGATTTACAGCTATGGAAAGTAAATACACGAAGATACAATCAGAGCTAAAAAGGCCTCAGAGGTATTGTTCAGGGACATTCCTGTGTACAGCATGACTACAGTTTCATTTGAAAACATTATTTATGAGAACAATTTCCCAAACAGTGTCTGGGAGAAAACGGTAACGGCACTTAACATCCCTCTGCCTCTTGAGAAAGAAAATGTCATGCAAATGGATGATTTCTCATGTGCTCAAATCCTCCTCAGATGGTGCCCTGCAAATCACTTAATGCGGTGGGGAAATGGGCATTTTTGCCTCGACTTATTGCGCCTCAGCGATGGAGTACAAGATTGCCACTGTGTAATTCCACTTCTTGCTCAGTGCCAGCAAAATCCTCTCTCAAACATTTCAGCCATGATTTGGGGATAAAAAAAGGGGGGGGGGGAAAAAAAAACACAACCCCCTTCCCTCTGCGCTTTTCACCCATTTGTGGTGAAATTATTTTTAGGTTTAGGATTCCATGAGAATGAGAAACAGCAAGAAAGAGGAAGAAATGCTCCTTGCAGTGCCAGTGGATTATTGGCAGCTTGCTAAATCCCATCAGAAAGGATGGGGTAGAAACATATCACTCTGTGTTACATAGAAGAATAAGAGCTGCAGCAGCATTGTATAGCCTGCTGCAAGGGGCCTACTGTATTGCCCTCCTCATTTCTTCCCTCTGACTGCTGGGCCACTCCCGGGGAATTAACCCCACAGTCATTATGCTGGTGAGGGTCACTAGATCTGCGGCATGTGTGGAAACACCAGTCGTTCTTTGGCTTCAGTGCTCTGCCTTAGGCGTCCTGCCTGCCTCCACATTCTCTCAGACACACATGCGCAGCCCAAACTGAGCCGTACCACGAACACAGAGAATACCCACACACCCAGGCTTGCTGCCCAGTCACCAGTCAGCCTGCTTAATAAGGACAGCAAATAGTCCCTTCAGCACTAAAGGCACAATAACAGAAGCCATGATATTCTCTCTGTAGCTGGAGTTTAGCTGTCTCCATGTCCAAGCAGAGGGCTGAAGGTTCAGAAGGCTAAACACACACGCTTGATTTGAATTAGAGCTGGATTCATGAGGTGACAGGGCTTGTTTTCAGCCGCAGCCACTGGGGGAGAAGGCAGCCAGGCTATCTCCTAAACCAGCACCGCAGTGATGTGCCACAGGTGAAAATGCTGGTCCCAATAATGAGCGTGATGAGAGTAGGCAAGGCAAACAATGGCTTCAGGTAGTCGCTGTGAATGCTGGCAACAGTTTTTAATTGCCACTGCTCTCAGTTACGCTTGGCTGAAGGGAAATTGGGGGGGGGGGCAGGTGTCTGTTCTGTCGTGCTCAATCTGCAGCGTGCCCATCCTTTACACATCTGCTACGTTGAGACCTCCCCACCTTTAACGGGAACATCAAACAGATGGAAGAATTACCCACTTTAGCACCCGCCATGAAAGGGCATTCAATATACTGCCTGCCCATAGCAATTTTCCTCCCTTCTACTTCGACTAAGGTGGCAAGATGAGCAAACAGACATTCAGGCACACACTCAACCCCCCGGGGCATCATTATCCCAGACACAAGAGTTGCCGCCAAAAGTAATGGAGCTCTGGGTCTACCTGGCTCATGGCAGCTCCTACTTTCTTATATTGAAATGGAAGGAATGGGAGAGCTCTGAGCACTGTTTATAAAAAACTGCTGCCAGGGGCTTTACTGTGGGATTATGAGAATTGGCCAAAAATCAAAAATAACTAGGGAGGGGTGAAGGGGGAGTCCTGCACTTTCCCCCCCCCTGTGCTGGCTGGTTCTGTGCTGGGCTGGGCTAGACTGGGTTGGGTCAGGCTTTTACTGCCTGTCCCTAGAACACAGGGACCCTTTTTTCCCTCTGCCAATCAAAACCAGATGTGCCCAGACTCGTTTTAAGAATTCTGATCCCTTATTCGGGCCTACTTTCAGAGCAGAAAATTTGGCGAGGCACATATTCTCGCACACAGACAGAAATACACACACATATAATGGCAGGCACGCACACAAACACAGCGGGCTAAGACAATGTAATCACAGGGGCCCAAAAGGAATCCCAGAACAGAAATGGACTCCAATAACAAGCTTTTCAGCAGTGGACGCTCATCTCATTCACCAGTTCCCTAAGGACGTGTATGTAGTTTGAGAAGATTCAACGCGACATGACATAGATTTACGAGGTGTACACATAGGACTATTTTCTCGTTCCTATCAATGCCACGCCAAGGCCAATCAATTACAAACAAGTTTCTGCATGCAGAAATTCATCAACAGGTTACTCTAAGGCCTCTAAAGCAGAATCATCTCATAAAGTACTCTGCTACTGAGGCTTTAGCATGCCTGTGGGTGTATTTTAATATTTGAGTGTCACTGGAACGTTTTTCCCTCGAAACACAGTGTGAACACAAATTTATGCCCTCCAGCTACATAAAGCATTGCCGCTAATGATAACGGCGGCGGAGCGCAGACATCAGTTTGCACAGCAACTGTGCTGCTGATGTTTGTGTAAATGAATCCACAACTTCAAGGGGGTCACATGTTGTGTACATAACCAGTAGGAGCTGATGTGCAATTAACTATTCATTACATAAATCTGATTATGGAATTAGTCATCCACACAGGTTAGGCGAATAAGTATTACACAGTGCCTTAACCTCTATTCTCCTGTCTCGTGCGCTCCGGATCTGGTCTCCCCTCTCTGTATCTCTTTTGCAATGGATCCAACTCGGGCAACATTATCAGCGGATACCATCTGTTCCCTGCAGCAAGTATAAAATTGAGGTGCTTGAAAGTTGTCTGATATCGATCGGTGCCACATTAATTTTTATAATGCCACATACCGTGTGTCGACAATCATAATCACATCATCGAATCTGTGCACCTTGTCATTCCACTGCTCATGACTTGATGAAATGTGGGACTGTCTTTAACTCTAATGTCAGACTTGTATATGGCACACTTGTAATAACAAAAAAAAAAAAAAACAAATGGGAGAGATGCTTTTCATGTGTTGACTGGCAACCCATGATTTTTACCTGAATCTAAAAACCTAACAAAGTTTTTTGGTGCTCAAGTCCAACCAAAGTGATTTGATATCTTGGGGATTAAGCCTCCACCATTTTGCCTGCCAACTTCCATCATCTCCTTTGGGCTGCTCCCTTCAAGGGTGGCTACAGTAGATCATCTTCCTCCATCTCCATCCCTAGCACCATCCTATGTCACACCACCTCTCTACATGTCCTCCTTCACACCATCAATGAATCCTCTGTGGTCTTCCTCTTTTCCTCCTGCCTGCCAGCTCCATACTAACTATTCTTTGACTAATACATCCACTATCCCTCTTCTGCACATCTCCAAACCATTTCAGCCTTGTCTCTCTAACTTTGCCTCCAAACCACTCAACCTGAGCTGTCCCTCCGATGCACTCATGCACTATCGTTAATCTCTCCTATTGAAAATCTTCATCTTTCCTACCTCGAGTCTTTTTTCAGTGTTAGGGTTTCCAAACCATCATGGCATATACATCTAGTAAACCTTCCCTTTTACTTTTTGTGTTATAAATCAATCCTGATACTCATCTCCACCAGTTCCACCCTGCCTGCACTCTCTTCTTCACATCTGTTGCTTTAGAGGGTTCATACCATATATGTAAACTCATCTCCCTTCACTTCCTCTGCTCCGTACAGCTTCACTGTTACACCTGCCTCCATCTCATTCACATATATGTATTCTGTCTTGCTTCTACAGACATTCATTCCTCTTTTTTCCACTGCATACCTCCACCTCCCCAGGCTCTCACCTGCTCACTACTCTCGCTAAGAACCACCATGCAAACCTCATCATCCATGAAGATTCTTGCCTAACCTCATTATTCAACCTGCCCTTCCCTGATGTAATCCCAACCTCACTTTGAACACCTCACCACTGTCTGTCCTCATACATGTACTGCTCCACTTTCACATACTTCTGACACTCCTGACTTCCACACCTCCTCTCTTAGCACCCTATCATATTCTTTCTTGTCTAGATCCACAAAAGTCACAGTGCAGCTCCTTCTGACCTTCTCTATACTTCTCCATCAGCACTCTCAAAGCAAACATTGGATCTGTAGTGCCCTTTCCCGGCATAAAAATCTATGCTGCTGTTCACTGATCCTCACCTCTTTTCTTAACCTAGCTTCAGCGGCTCTGTCCCATATCTTCATGGCTCATCAACTTCATTTCTCTGTAGTTACTACAGCATCACCCTTGCTTTTGAAAATCAGTGCTAGTGATCTTCTTCTCTATTTCTCAGGCATCCTCTCACCACTCTCAACGACTGTGTTAAACAATCTGGTTAAAAATCCATTCCACTGTATTTTTTCTCAAAAAGTAAAAAATATTCAGAATGTAATTTTCAGAGACAGTCTTGGATGAATAACATGGTTACTAACAAAACGTTATTGATGAGATGCTAAATCTAGTTAGAAAATAACAAAGAATCTAAAACCATGCTACTCACCCACAGAGGCTTCATTGTTAAGCAAACTATGACAGTACTATACCAAAACACTAAAATACAGACAATTTTATTATTGACCATAACCGACAGTTTTTTCCCTACAGATCCTGAAAGAAATGCCCGAATTTTCATAACGCAGGTCAGTATAACTACCAGATTAATAAAAGATTACATTTTTGCACACAAGAGAACAGTTATGAACCCCAGAAGGTCATTTATAATGCCAGAGTGGACAGATTGATTTTGCCATTTTGCATTGCAAACTCAATGGCAGTCAAAACTGACAAAGGAAAGAGACAGTGATTCATCAATGCTAAATGCAGCTGTTGCAGTAAATGGCAAATCCCAAAGATCCTGGAGATGCACTAAAACATATTATCAGTAACTTGCTAAACAAAATTCTCTAGGCTGCAATTACACACTGTGAAACTGAACAATAAAATGAAAAACACCATGTCATTACCTAAAGTGCTGGTTCAAAAACAACTTTCTTTTTTTTTTTTACCAGACTTGAAGATGAAAGGTTAGGCAAACTTAATTATAAAATCTTTCTTTTTTGGACCATGACAATCCATAACAAATTTAATGAAAATTCCCTGAAACTGTCACAGACAAACAGACACACTGACCAACCATGCTTGCCATCTTTAAGCCGGACTGCAAGCAGGACAAATACAAGCACAAAAGCACTGGCAAAAATCCCGCAAATGCATTAAGCACAGCAGAGTCATTTATTTGTGTCTTGCAAATCCCTGAGGATTTCATCCATGGCAAGCTCAGCAACTGGAGTCAAAGGTGCCACGACGCAAACAATACACAGGCAAAGATCCAATCAAATGTGTCGCTTGTGTTCAAGTGGTTTCTTCATGTGTTAGACTATATGTATTTACACCTGTATGCACAGCAGGCGGCCTATAAATAAGATCCTTATTCACCTACTAGGAAGCTGTCTTCTTCTTTTAGGTTTACTACTGTCAAAATTAGAAGGTTATGTTTAACAAAGGTAAACTAAGCTGGGTAAGACCCTACATTGCACCGCTGCATTTCAAATTCATCTCAGTCTGCTGCCTTGTTTTTTGATTAAATCAAGCAGCAAGCCTGTTGCAGAGGGCATAAAAGTCACAGCCCAGATGAGGCAATCTCACTTCAAACAAACCAGATATGCTGCTGTGTCTTTGTCAGCAACTCATTTACACATAGACATTAGGGTTAAATGGAAACAGTGAGAAAATTTATCTATGCAAAGTCATCTGCATGAAGTCATCTTAGAAAAAGTGCTGTTTAGTAGCGAAAATATATCAAGCACTTTACAGCCACAAGCCTAAAGCACATTAGGACCTAGTCTTGGTGAGGTTACGCAGGGTAGCAAAGAGGATCGAGATTGGTTGCATGGGAGATGGGAGGGCATGACTCAAGAGACTAGTGTGTGCCCTACAGGCTCCTCTTTAGTGGATGGCCCATTGTGGTTGACTGTACAGATCGATAGATCGGGTCAATAGATCATTAAGCAATCCCTATGCTCCTGAAATAACACAGGGATCAGAGTGGAGATAAGAGGCTGGATCAATGCTGGATGCACGGAAAGATGGAGCAGCGTGTGGAGCCTGGAACATGGATGGACCATGTTGCAGTAGGGAACCTGCTGGATGTGCCATGTGCATCAATGGAAGTGGATGGTACAGCTCAATCATAAATTAAAAAAATAAATAACTTGTAACATGCTGTCTCAGGCAATGCAGATAGTTTTCTTTCCAGCCCAGCAGAAGAGATTAATTGTGGTGTTAAAAGCTTTCATGAGCCCTGGTTTGGACAGGAATACTATTAGAGAGGCGTGGGTAATGAAATGTTTCCCTCTTCTCTTGTAATAAGAGTTGTTGTTGTTCCAGACAGCATTTAGGCCAATGGCAAATTAATGGGCTTTTGTAATACACAATGAAAAGCTGCAGGAAATTATAAGACCATCACCAAGAGTCAAAGTTTCTTTTCTAATATTAAAATTATTTACTCTGGGTAGCTGTAATTAATTAATTAACAGTGGGAAGAAAATACTACTTATGCAACTTCTTGTGAATGTTGATTAGACTATGTTTTTACAGTGGAAATAAACAATAATTTCTATATGAAGCGTACCATAGCTCCAGTTTGACTACAGTCTATGAGTCGGGGTGAAAACACAATCCTCACTAACTAAAGTCTATCTTTAGTAGTTCCCGTCCTTATGAGAGCTGACAAATGTTAATGAGTTATCAGGTTCCTTTTCTGTTCCTTCAGTTGTCACACAGTGTGCTGAGCTGATTAAACCTAGTAACAACGATTGCACCTATATGCACAGTATATCAATGCAGAGATGAGCTAAATTATTTGTCCAGATGGAGGTTAATCAAAAACTGAGCAGGCAGTTTGTGCAGTAATAATTAGTAAGGTGGAAGTAATATCAATGTACCATTAAATCCACTCCAGGAAATCACATCAGCTCCCAAAAAGGATACAAGTCCCACCTGAATTTAAGTCAGAAAATATTTTTTGTCTTTTGTGATATTTGTGAACCAGGACAAGGGGAGTGTCTGCCAGCGTTTGGCGACTTCTGTGTCTGTGGAGGATGGCTACCTGGGAGAAGCTCCTCTACCAAACAGAGCAGCCAGGAGGATTTGGCAGTAACAAATGGATTGAGGCTTTAGGCAGGCAAATGGGAAAGCACAGCTGGATAGAAATCACAAAGGCTAATCCTTTCCTACTATGTCTAGCGTTGAGTTTATTGCCTTTTTAAAATTCACTAATACAGATTATTCTGTCTGTTTAACTCATTAACATCAGTAGCTATCTGGCAAACCGATTTAACGACGTACATTATTCCTAACGCCTCTAGGCGTAAGCTGTGTGGATCTAGCTTTAAAAGATGCTTTCTATCAGATAAAGATGTAATTATACAAAACAACATTGCACTGACTGAATGCCATCATAAAGTACTTAAATCGGATAGCAGCCTGTACTAATGCCTTTCTATACGGCAAATATCAGTGTAAGCTCATTCTTATGGCTGAGACCCATTCATAATCTAAGAGCTTCATTTAAAAGGTCAACACCTGGTGTTTATCGAATTCTGCCTTTTAAAAAAAAGAAAAAAAATGTTTCGGTCTTAGCAGCATCAAATTTCTTCAAAGATGATTTTGTAATATATCAGCATGTTTATTTAAAATGAAAGCAGAGAAGATCTGTGGCTTTGATCATTCAGTCTCATTATCTGTAAGCAAGACTAGTATTAAAATATATAGGGCAGGGGGTAAATCCAGGGACTGGTGTTTCCTGTCTCCTGCCTGATGCTGCCGTGGGCTCTTCCTGTCTGGGTGTCGAGGCCAGGACTGCCTGCTGGGAACCTTAGTAGCTCTGTGCAGAAGAGAGGGAGGGAAGAGAAAGAGTGGCACACAGCAGCACACACGCACACACAGACACATAAGCTCCACCCTAAAGAGGAACAGCATGCCAGCCCCGGTGGACATCTGTTTTCACAGGTGTGCTCACCCAATGTGATTAAGATTGGCGCTACACACCCACCGAGCAATGCTGCGCTGGTGCGCCAACACTGGGTGCTGGGGCATTAGCGTGAGACGCAAGGAACAGTTGTGTTGTTTAGGGGCAGATGGAAATGATGATGAGAGTTTAAAGAGGAGGAAGCAAGTGAAGGAGAAAACGAGAGGTATGGAGGAGGCAAGTTATGCGAGAAAGTTCATAAGGCTCATTTACTGCAAACAACTGTTTACAGACACTTCACTCAGGAAGACTGGTATTATTTGGAGAACATGCAGATTATCCTCTGCTGTTTGATACTCAAAAGAAAATGGAGAGATCACGTGAAAAGACTGGAGTAAGCCACACATGGGAATAGTATTTTTTTTTTTTTTTTTTTTTTTTTTTTTTTTTAAAATACCAGTACAATCCAAAATGTTCTTAGAGGGAAAATCCATTCATCTCAAGAAAAGTCCATAGGATATCCGGTTGTTCAGTGATGACGCGACGAATCCTACTTCCGGGTCTAAAGTAGTCTGCGTTTAATATGGCTTTTGTGTTGTTAACATGTTTAATGTTATGTATTTTCTTCTATTTAATCTCAAAAAGCTTCTAAAACAGTCAGTGATCACTGTTGACCTCCCTCGGCTTTTATTACCGCTAATCATTTATTTAAGCTCAGTTTTTAAAACCTTACGATGTAACTACAGCCCAGCCCATGCAGCAGTATATGAATGACTAACCTCGTATTGTGGATGGATTATCTCAGTTGTTCTCCTGGCTGAAGTTTGGTCCTTTTACAGCATCCTGCCATGCGATTACATTTGTTCCTGACCACCGAGAACACTCACATTAACTTTTATCGAGTGGAAAAAAAGTTAGCTTGTTTATATTATGCTAACATAGCTGTGTCGCTAGCGGTCACGTAGCACATCATTATATACCAGCTAGCCCAACTTCAGTAACCCTACAAACGTCACTGCTGTTTAGTTTTCTGTCTTCATTTATGCTGGAAGTGATAGCAGAGCTGTACGTTTTAATTTGTTTCCAAAACCCCGCAGTCAGGACATGCTATATTGTATTTAGATAGAAGCTAGCGAGCTAACTCCCTGCTAACTTCTAACTCCGTTAAATGTCATAAATTCCGTTTTCATGGATGCCTGGATGTTAAACTCAATTGTTACACCTGGTAGAGCAGAACGCTGATCATTTTATTAAAGATGAAAGACTTTAGACAGTTTTTCAACTCTCAGTAATCCCATAGTGATCGTTTGATATATGGACCTGCAGCGGAGTTTAGACCCAGACACGGCTAGTGACGTCAGACTGAACAACCGGATAGGTGGGCAGCAGTTTTGGCAGAACCAACACAGCTGGTATGCAATCGTACAATGCACCTGCTCCCATGGCAACCAGAAGAGGGATTGCTTTCCCTTACACCAGCAGGCCACTTCATGCTTTAATGTAAAGCGACAACTTGCCGGAATTAATTTGTGTGTTGTCGGGAAAAAAAGAGGTCCCCCAAACAGATTTAATTCAGAAAAATGGGGGGGGGAAAGCAATTTTCCTTATTTATGCGCCCCCATCCACTGCCACACCACTGCTGCCACCCCATAATTCTCCAGTGGTTTTTGAGAACTTTCAGCCATTTCAAGTGATCTCACTCCTGGAGTAGTACGAGGCAGCAACAAGAAAATCTTAAATGAATGAGAAAGCAATTCCATTTCACAGCAGCAAGAAACCAAGGAGGAGGAGGAGGGGTGGGAGAGTCAGTCACTAGCTCCTAAAGAGAAATAGAAGCCTTGGATAAAAGCTGCTCACCCCAAGATATCTATGAAAAAAAAAAAAAGAGGAGGAAGAGCACACAGACGACAGACTTAACACCAAATCATCCTGCTGTACGATTCAGAAGCTTACCTAATGCTGACAAGTGACAAGAAGAGTGCTATGCTGCATGTAGCTTATTAGCATTTGTGAATTTCACTTTGCTTGAGCTCCTGAACTTTTTACACTTCTATCTGTAACTAACAGAGCAAAACTATCTGTACAGCAGCAAACACGGAATAAATAATAACTAAGTGAATACTTATATGTCGTGTTCACAGCGGGTATCAACAGTTTTGAGCCTCGTTTTCAATACAAGTTGGTGATTTAGCAAAGATATAGTGTAAAACTGATACATGTGCACATATGTGAGTCAGTATGCAGAGTAAATGTTGCTTGATGTGATATCAAGCTGCAAAAAACATATTTCATTAGTTAGTCTGAGATATTTATGATAAGCCCTGATCACACAGCCAAGGTCTCGTCCCGATTCCATTATCCATCCAAATGTGTGCACTCCTCCCCTCCTCATTTCCAACCCTCCCACCAAGGAAGAAATGGCAGGCATCGCTCCCACAACTATGCCCGGCTCCAATCTGCTCTCGCTTCCCATCTCCTGGCGAGCATATCTCAGTGTGGGGTATGACTTCTCTCAAAAGCTAGATGTGAGAAATGTATATATTTGTAAGTGCTAATACTAAGCGGCACAGAATGTTGGGCCAGCACCAGACAGATGGTTCTGAGAAAGGCAGAAGATCAGAGAGATGCTCCCTCCCACCCTCGCTGTCCCCATTCCTCTATTTCTCAGAGAGAAGTCACTATCACAGCGCTGCATGGCACCGAGGAGCTTCAGTGTACAAAAGCGGCCTTAATTCCCCCAATGTTGGAATCGGCTCACTCTAACAAGGGTATCAAAGAACTTCATCAATGAAAGGATATTTAAAACTCAGCTCTCAAAAGCCTATCAACCCATGGGTGGAATACTATTGGGAGAGTTATTGGGGTGTAGGACAAATGGAGAGGCACACGATGTAAAAAATAAAACAACACAGAAAATAAAGAGGAATATAAATGATTTTATAGTCTCTTGTATTTGTAGAAGGATTACTAATGACATGGAAATTCTCGTATGTATCTGGTTTAAAGGCACAATTAGCCTTGCCCAGTATGTCCTTCACAAAGCACTGCCAAGGCAGATTAATTGATACAATCAGAGGCCAAGTGAGCTTAATTTACAAAGCCAGAAATCTCAGGAGCAAAAGTTATAAAGCAGCGAACAAAAGAATTGACTGTAAATGCACTGTCTGTGTGTCCATGTAGGAGGGGTTGTTTCACTTTTGCAACAGGAGGGATGTCAAGTCTTTATTTCTGTTGTACATTTGGCTCGCTATGACACCTCATAGGAGGCCAGGGTAAAATAAAGTGCAGAGCTTAACAGCTCTGGCACACCAGGGGAGACACGGCTACTCAGGAACTATAACGCAGACACACAAACAAATGGATTCACTTTCACGCATACAGACAGTAAGCCTCACAGATAAATTCAAAATCTCAAGACAAACTGAAAAATCCTCTTCTTTTGATTGAATGAGGATGGCAGTCTGTGTGGGCTACGTTAGCCATGCTTTCAAAACCCTAAATGGCTCAGACACATGTACAATAACAGAATGCCTGGCCCACTGCTTCTGTCTTTAACTATATCTTTCTATCTGAAACTCACAAGCGGAATTTGCGACAAATCACCCAAAGTGCAAAGAGCTCAGTTGGGGTGAAGTCAGCATCAGCAGGACTGCTTCCACGCAAAAAAAACATGTTGCTTGGTCTGGGAGGACGTTCATGCAGAAGCTGCCAATTAATCAATGGGATTTTTATTGTTCAGAAGGGATATAAAGCTCTCTTTGTCTGTCCATACTCTTCTGACCTTTATTGGGCCAATGAAGAAGGCAAACGCCACCAAGCCATCAGGGAAATGGAGTATCTGTTTTGCTCTTAACACACTGCTCACAGATTGCAGAGCTGGCATGGTGTAGCGGACACAGACTGTGTGCCGACCTGGGCGTGCTCCGCCCTACGCGACCTTGGTACATATGACTATGCCAACGTGCCAATGAGCGCTCCCACACTGTCCTCATCTTTAAAAAAGAAAAAGAAAAAAAAAAAAACCTTCTCCCTGAGGCAAGGCTGGAGCTTGGGCTTGAGACACAGAGTTCATTAACAGATAAACAGCGGAAGTGTGGGGGAAAAAGAGAGCAAGAGATGGGAATAAATGAGAAAATGACAACGGACGGAAGATATGGAGAGAGCTTGGCAGCCGTCCATGAAAACGACAGCTGGCAGCGACATCCTTCACAAACCTGGCGATGCAAGCGGTGTGATGGAAGCAACCTCCAGAGACATAGAAAAAGGAAGAGAGGAAGAAGGAGAGAGATTTGGGGGAGCGGGAGGGGGGACTGTGGCAGTAAATATCATGCTTTTCGTCTCCAGACTCCTGTGCTAATTAACACAGTTCCACATACAAGGCCCCCCCCCCCCGTTTGCCTCGCAGCCTGACCTCAGTCTTGAGCACTGACACAGAGGGCTGGCAAAGGCCTATGTTAAGTTGCATTTCCACAGCGTGGTGGAGGTTCTACTTTTGGTGCAAGGTACTTACCTATATTTCATTCTCCTAATCAAACATATGAGACTTTCAAGGTGGTCATCACAGTCGAGGACATCAAGTTATTGCATTAGTTGGTGCTTTAACAGCTCTCAAACTGACACTGAAACTGCAATATGATTCCTAACTGTTTTGTGGTGTGGTTCCTTCTTTAAGTCATGCAATGAGATGGAGGTTTTTTAAAAGTACAAAAACACAATGCATGAAAGTAAAGAAAGAAAATCCAAAGCATTTGTGTGACAGACACATGAGTAGGAATATATGACAGCCATGGCAGATAAATGGACAAAAATCGTAATTGCTGTTTCTTACTCATAACCTGAAAATTACGAGTATATACCAAAACCAGTTAAATCAATTAAAGGCAGAGTGAGTAATATACTGCCACTAGATGTCAGTAGATTGCAGTCACTTGCGTTCTTTTTTTAAATCTCTTCCAATTTAAGTGCATAATCCTAGCTAAAGTGTCTACTGTGTAACTCTGGCCGCCTTTCATCTGTAATGGGTGTGGGGTGTTGGCCCACTGAAGATAACATCTATTACCTCTGACGAGCCTGTAAAACCTTATGAGAGAAGTCTCATACATGATGATGACTCAGTGACTCAGCCCAATTATGTCCAATAACAGTGATACTAAGGCAGACCTTCCCAAAGCGCGGGATGAAAAGGGTGAAAAAAAAACCCAAAAAACCGCTTGGACACTGCTAGCACGGGCGCCTACAGAAACACAAAGCAGGAGATGAAGCATAGCTGAATATGTTTCCAAACCAACTTCATTCTAAGCCAAAGACTAGAAAATATGGTGAAGCATATCTTCCCTTTGGCTTCACCTGCACAAGTGCCAAGGTAGGTCTCCCCTACAGAACTGGTTTTCCCTTTGTCGGGAGCAGCACTGGGCTGTTTAAATCACGGACAAACAGTATCCCACATTCGTGATTTTTAGTTCACAAACACTTCTTGTAATGACTAACTACTGCTGACATTTTGGAGATATACATACTATACTATATACAGTAAAGTTACAGCGGGATACAAATGATATCAGGCTGATCCTGCCACGATTTGTTCCCCCGGTTCAAATCACGGACAAACAGTATCCCACAGCTGTTTATGTTTTTAAACCTATTTTGCACAGAGAGGCATTTTTTGAAAAATGTATTGATAGCAATGTTGAATATTATTACACAGGAAAAAAAACAACAACAACTACACGTAAAATAATCACATCGTGACGCCTCTGCCTTTGTAAATGGGGGGACAGTAACTGCGTGTGTATGTAAGCGTGTAAAACCTGCAGATAGTCAGATTAACAGTATTTTGTCTCTATCTGCCATTCTGCAATTCATCTCATGTAAACAATAACGTGGCACACAGCGTGACGTGAAAAAAGGTACATACCTTTGAGGTTGTGTGACAAACTCTGTATTCCTCGTCCACAGGTAAACGCAAAAAAGGAGTTTTAAAAAAATCTCAGTTTTCGGTGATTCAAAACGCCGTTTACGTGTGGACGAAACAGCTGCATTTTCAAAAATACCCGTGTAGGTGTTTTACGCTACGTAAAAGACTTAGTAGTTTATTTTATTACTACCTGTCATTTATTGCAGATTACTTGTATTTGCTTAATTGTTCACTAAATATTTGAGGTGTGAAATAAACCACAATGGAGCAAAATATGTGTGTGTGGTTGGAGGATGTGTGTGTGTGTGCGCGTGCGTGTGCGGGGCGCGAACATTTTTCTTGTAAAACAAAGGGGGGCCCAGCAAAAAAAAAGTTTGGGAACCACTGTACTAAGGTGAGCTGTCGAAAATATCCTGAACTTTTCTGTCAGTAGTCATTTCTGTTTTGGCTACGTTTACCTGTTTTTAGCTTCTGTTAGCTGCTGTTAGCCGCCGTTAGTGAAATTTTCTTTCAAACAGATCTAGCATTGTTGGACTGCACCAAGCAAAAAAAACTTCTTCTCATCTTATGATGTCAGAATAAAATCAAACTGTTTATCAGAGGGAAAGTGTGATTTTTAGGACACTTCGGTCCAACATTAGCTAGCGTACTGCTAGCTAATAACAAGCTGTTGTTGCCATTTAGCCGACTCGTGAGCTGTCCAAAGACAGGAGGGTCAAAGGGCTAATTTGCTGGATTAAGTAACTGTGACAGTATGTGAAATAAATAGGCATGTTTGTGTATGTTTTTGTGTGTTACAGCCCCAACTTCTATTCAGGAGAGGAGGAGTGAGGAGAGAAAGGAGGGAGGTGGAAATGAGGGAGGAGAGAGTGCAGTGATCTTTAAATTAAAAGGAACTTCTATTGCATAATGTATATGTGGTTGGTCTCTAGCGACATACATAAAATGCAATTATGTATCTTGGCCACTATATTCATGATGTTGAGGGAATACAGCATCTTTCAAAACCTGGTGCTCACTAATCCATTTGTGGATTAGTTCTAAATTTGTAAGACTGCTGGAAGACATAATTACACACTAATCAATTTATATTTATGAATACAACATTCCCTTGTCTATTAAATAACTTAAAATTTTACGTACTTTACCTTTAATGAGTAGAGTCCAGTTCAGCTGCACTATGCACTGGAAATGAGGCTTCAGTGTGTAAAAAGAAGTGCTGAGGGATTTTGAGAGAGGAAAAGAAATAAAAAGGTGAGACAAGGTCTGGTGGCCTTGTCTGAAGGTGAGCTGGATCCCCTGCCAGCCTGCAGCCCGACTCTTCTGGCAGAAAGGGAGGGGGGGACAAAGACAAATGAGGTAGAGTGTGGGGATGCTGATCAACAACCGACTCACTCACCGGCCGTCGCTCACCACATCCAGAGGGAGCAAGTGAGAGAGAGCGACGGAGAGACAGAGAGAAGTGAGGAGGCCAATGAGCCGGCACTGGTCCAGTCACAACACCATAGACACAAATCATGGTTCTGTACCATTAGCTCCAGACTGTCATAAATCAGACAAAGCCAGCCAGCAGGACCAGAGAGAAGGCCAAACAGAGAAGTCAAAAAGCCACAGCCACACAGGACTGATCAGACAACAAAGGAGGGGAACAAACAGCAACCTTTGGACAGAGGAAGCATTTATAACACCACAAGACAGAAGAAAGGCTCCATACACATAATAGAAGCACTGGTATTGAACCTGGCTTTGTTACTGCAGCCTGAAATGCATCCACAGTGCTATTTACAGTAATATTTATATTACAAAAAGTCACTCACAGTCAGTGCCAAGCCAGGTTTTTTTTTTAAATCTACTCTTTCATTAGAAATTTTCTTATGTTAATCAGGCTATGGTTATGCATCTTTGCTATAAATCTTTATTAAATGTCTAACCCCTGTAGAGGGGTTAAAGAAAATGAGGATAAAGAGTTGGGGGACAACATACGATAAAGATACATAGCTGCAACTAAAGTGGGACTAGCGCCTAAATTCACCATGAATCTGCCTTCTCTCAGGAATGCTTGTATTAACATGAGACACTAATGCATTTAAAGGTTTCAGATCATTTGGTAAATAAACAAGGAGTGAGCTGTACTGGCCAAGGTCAAAGTACCAGCATAATACACAGTCAGTGTCTATCATAAGTTACTGAAAACAAACAGAACCATAGAGCTTCTGCTTTTACATGTCATAAAAGCCTCCATTAATATTCATGATCCAAATTGTATAGTACACTTGATATTTAGTCATTAGGATTTTGTCACTGGAAATTGAGGTGCTCATTTAGAGCATGTGGGTTAGTGTTTTCATTTGGTAATGCCATTACTGGAGCAAAAGCTTCATTAGTATTTCTGCTTGTAATAACCTCGACAAGGGATTTCCTAACCCAGTTTTTCAACCACACCCATCCCAGGCACGCTGCCTTGGCATGCACCCTACTGGCAGACAAACAACACATCTGCCTTCCTGCTCGGAAACTTGCGCATACATATTGTATGAATCAACAGAAAAAATATGCGCTTTTTGTTTTGCTTGTGCATGTGGGTGAAATATGGACTGGGGTATAATATAGTGTGTGTGCAAAATTTCAATTTTTTGATTCCATGTAAGACTGTGTGTAGGAAGTGATGATCCAGATTGGCAAAAAAAAAAAAAAAAAAAAAAAAAAAAATGGCAGCAGAGAGCAACTCTTGGTTTTGCTGTAAGTTTTTGGTGAGCGTGTGCCAATCCCACCTCACACAACAGTGCACCACGGGGGGGCTGAACACTTTCTACAGTTGGATCCAATTAATTTCATCTCCACACGCCACCCATTTCGACATGCTAGGAGCATAAGAAGAGGAAGTGGAGGGTTGAAGGGAGTGGAGGTGTGCAGCGAGGCAAGTGGGAAATAACCGAGAAAAGGGAAGTGGAAGGATGGGCCAAGGTTGGGGAAACTTAGAATTCCCTGTATCTTCCGTTGAGTTTCTGCACAGGCAGACGAAAAATGCAATTACACGTGCCCTTTCAGCCTTTTCAGGCAAGTAGGGTGTGTGGATTTGTGTGTGTGTGTGTGTGTGTGTGTGTGTGTGTGTGTGTGTGTGTGTGTGTGTGTGTGTGTGTGTGTGGTGGGGTTTGTGCCCTGTGGCCACCAGCACTCCCATTTTCTATGCTAATAGACACTTGTTCTGCATTCTATCAGGCATTTGGTGGCACAGCTCTGAGTGAGGATCAGCAGAGGGTGAGTGCAGAGCGGGTGCGTAAGGAGCGGGGAGGGAGAGAGAGGAAGAGGGGGTTGTCGCCTTGTGTCTCCAGAGATAGTAGGAATAATGAAAAAGTCTGCTGGGACTTCAAAGCAAACGGCTGGTCATTTCCTGTGGTGATGGCTGATATGGGGCGTACATGTTCAGGCAACAAGCACACAGACACTTAGTCACACATTCCTGCTAGCAAAACCCTGCCAATGAACACCATCTCCTTTGATGGCATAGTGGAGCCCAAGCGAAAGGAGTGGAGTCTTTGGACAAGGAACAAATTCGAAAAGCTTTCGCATGTTGCTGTCAGAGCCATCTAAATGCTTTAGTCACAGCCTTGGGTCAAAACTTATGCAATGTGGGTGTAATGCCAGTAACCAGCTGCTTTTTTTGTTTGTGTGCGTGTTTGTTTGTTTTTTTAAACAATTTATAACACGTGCAGTGTTTTCAAGTTAAAACAGGCAATATTAAATTAGAAAATAAACTAGCAGTTGTTATAGGGCAGGGAGACATCAAAATCCATTCTCTTGGCAGATCAACCTCTGGGGCTTTGCTAAACAGCCTGTGTAAAAGAAAAAAAACAAAACAAGGTATATCCTTCAACATCTTTGTGTTCTCAATTAACTGGTAGTACTTTGGGTTGTTCGCCTGTTTTACACTCGTTCTGGGTTGACCATTCTCTACGTTGGCAGGTGGAAGCATAAGGTAGCTCAAATGTGACAGAGTGTCTCAAAAATGCAGAGGGAGCTGCGTTACTCCTTTTTTGGTCACTAAAAAGATCGACATGAGGAAAGACGTATGAGCAGAACAGCCAGAGCGGTATGTGAAGGGGAGAGAGCTGATAGTCCAACATGATATGCAAACATAAACAAGCCAGCAGTCACATCTGCCTCATCTGGTTTCTTATCACTGAATCTTTCACTATTATGAAAGCCGGTCTACTGACATACATTCACTCATGGCTGTAAGTCTTATGTGCGAGCAAGATACACCAAAAGAACAAATTGTAGAATTAAATTTTTTTACAAAACAAAACAGACAGACACGCACGCACGCACGCACGCACGCACGCGCACACACACACACACACACCTGGTTTCATTCAGGATGCCTGGAATTCTTTGCCTGCTTGGCTCACATTACTTCCTGAGCCCACATGCTGACTGCTGCACGACAGCAGATAAAATATGCCACTCAGCACAATACCTCATCTGCTCAACATGTAACTGGAAAAACGCAGTTTGATGAGTGATAGAAGTGAAGCTGAATTTACAGGAGAGCTCTGAGAGTGGATGGGTCTCAAGTGGGAGACTCCTGAGAACCCAGGTACTGTAATTTACAGCGTCTCCCCTTTCGTAGACCCTGGACTGCAGTACAGTCAAGGGTCAGTAGTACAGTAGAAGTGAGCTAAAGATGCAATGATACTGTAAATATTTCTAAATTGAGCTCTATTATATCCTATACCGAACTGGAGATTGTTATTCATGCTTTTATCTCTTCACGACTGGACTATTGCAATTCCCTGTTTACTTGTTTAAATAAAGGTTCTTTGGAGCGTCTGCAGATCGTTCAGAATGCTGCAGCAAGACTTTTGACGAAAGCTTCTAAATTTTCACATATAACACCGTTGCTCATGCAGTTACATTGGCTTCCTGTTGAATTTAGAGTCCAGTTTAAGATTTTGGTTTTAACTTTCAAGGCTCTTCAACAACAAGCACCACCATATATCATTGAACTTTTACAGCCCTATGCCCCTAGTAGGTCTCTGAGGTCGAGTAGTCAGGGCCTACTTGTCATTCAGTATACGAGACTGAAAACTAGGGGTGATAGAGCTTTTGCTACTGTGGCCGCCAGACTGTGGAATTCCCTTCCTCAGGACTTACGATCCGCTGATTCATTGATTACTTTTAAAAAACAGCTAAAAACACATCTTTTTAAAACTGCCTTTTGCTAACTTTGTTTGTATTTTGTCTTTTTAATCTGTTATATCTTGTAAAGCACTTTGTGATCTCTATCTAGAAATGTGCTATATAAATAAAATTTTACTTACTTTACTTACTTAAAATCTCTCACTCATTCTGAGAAACTGAGTCAGAGAAACAGACCAGAGACACACAGTGCAACGTGAGGAGCCAAAGAACCTTGATCTTATAAAAGTTATTAAATTTGTATTGTTTCATAAACAGACCAAAACCACAGGAGGGGGACGACGACTGAACAATACTAAAGTTTAAGAAAAAAGAAAGAAATCTTTATTGTTTTATTTTCTTTTGAGAACCCACAAAACAGAATGAGATGATTTCTGTTGCAAAGTAAAAACTATAAACCTTGGGATCAGTTTGCTCTACACACCATAATTCCTAAACGTCACCTTTCCTTTACATTTCCGAACGCACCCCTTCCAATTCCCCCATCCTATTCTCTTATCTCCCAGGTTTGACAGAGTGATGTCTTCAGCCAAAATCACCTTGTCTACTCCGGTTCCCCAGGAGATGAAGTGCCAGCGATGTAGACGATTCAATCAAGAGAAGTGAAAGAGCAGATCACAGACAATACGCCGCGGCCCCATTACCCCCAGTCCTCAGTTACCAGTAGCGACGCTTAGCTCAGGCCCCCACCTAATGGGCCATAATATCATTTTGCGCCATGTACCAGCTCTTTATACTAGCTCTAAACATAACTCTGTCGCCAGGGCACAATAAAAACAGATATATTTCTTTATTACTCCTCGCGAAGCATATCACCAGATCTGAGCTCCCCTACAAAGGAAACTAATATCTACAGGAACCCGCTCTTTTCCTTGGCTCATTTAGAGCAGACGCACAGTTGTTATTACATTGAGCTGCACTCTGCCGGCCTCACCTCCCCACGCCATTCACTCAGACTGTAATGGATGTTTTATTATAAAGAAATGAATACAATATCTTCGCCATAAATAGCCTACTTAAAAAGCCATTTTCTCTGCCTTGCAATATGTTTGAATGTCCATCACGCCTCAAGCAATGAGGTGCC
Organism: Copadichromis virginalis; assembly: GCF_057382275.1. Lineage (NCBI taxonomy): Eukaryota > Metazoa > Chordata > Actinopteri > Cichliformes > Cichlidae > Copadichromis > Copadichromis virginalis. The sequence goes on from NC_140624.1 coordinate 18,963,669, forward strand.
ACATGTTTAATTCAGACACGACGCAATTTGCGTGTTACTGTATACGTGGAAACAGCAGCTCCTCTGCCCTTTGCTCACCCTCACTGCTCTTTTTTTCCCACTCACGCAATAATCACACTCCACCCTTTCTTGCATACAGTCAATGTAAGTCTCCAGCAGGTTCATTCGTTTACAACACGGCAGGGAAAAGGAAATGTCACCTGGGCACCCCCCCCCCCCCCCTTTTTTTTAAGACATTCACTTTCTTCATCTCATGTAGTACATGCTGTGCTTGTAAGCCTCGAGTCAGATGAACAGAACTTCACGTTAGCAAGGGCAAGTTATTATCTGCTACTAGGAAAAAAACCTACACACAGGGCACGTTGTTGCCATCGCCCTGTACCCTATACATCTCATCGTGTCTGACCAGCCCATACACTGTGAGGATATGACAAGAGATGAGTGAACATTGGGGCACGAACATGTGTGTTTGTGTGTGGCAAGACGAAGCAGGAGAGGGAGTTGGGGAATCCAATCTCTCACACAGAGGAGCAGAGACAGGCGGGCAGATACGTTCCAAGCCTGGTATAACCCCAGCGGTATCCATGAATGAAATAACAGGATTACAGGGGTATTAGAAAACCTGCTGAGATGGTTGATAATGCTGTTTATGGTTGGGCGTCACACCGCTCGAAGGGAAAAGTCAAACTGTTTGACTAATGAAAATATGGACAAGCTCTTCACACATAGTCACCAAACAGCAAACTTAAGGAGAGAGGTCTTCCTCTCCATTAGCACCCATGGTTTGGTGTTGACGAGCATTAATGCAGATACCTGAAAATTTGAGTCTGTGGTATTATTACAGACAGACCTCTTAAAATAGGGACAGAAAACATAGGCCCCACTATCCTTACAACGAGAATGGGATTACTGTTGTGTCAACAGTCCCCAAAGATAATAGTAATTACTGCCCTAGCTACAGCGCCATCAGACTGAGGCAACTTCGCTAGCTGACAGCTTGGTCCTAATTACCAAGAACCACCAATTACGGGCTCCATTTCATTATTTATATAGCACAGCACACCCAAATAAAAGAGACTTCAGTGACTCTGAGCAGTCACATCGCTGGCAGCTGCAGAGGAGCATCCAGAGGATCAGCTGAATCATTCTCTCAGAGTTTTTTTTTCTTCTTCTTTCTTTCTTTTTTTCTAGATAATATACTAGTCAGCGTGCAAACGCAGCATGATTAGTATTGAAAGCTGTGTAAAAATAGAAAATTAAGCCAATAGGGGGCTGCCTTTCCTTCCTTTTTGTCATCCACCGGAAGTAATTTAGCTGTGAAGGAAGTGCATAACCGCCTCTTCTTTTCCTCACTTGCTGCTGCTCGCTTATCTGAACAATTCGAAAAGATTATCCCTTGAGCAATTTAACTACTGAAACAGTTTGCCTGTTGCATCTACATTTATTCCACCGTGAGGTTTGTTTAGTAAAAAAAGAATGTGCTCACCTGATGTTACACAAAAGATGTCTCAAAAAAAGAAAAAAACCCAACATAAAAACAAAATTCTTTATCTGGTGAGTGTATTCAACCATCCACACACACACAGCAAATTTCACAGATGTTTCCCATCATCCTCTGCTGCCAAGCAGCGCCCAGTGATGGCTGAGAGGAGGGGAGCGGGGGCTCAGTGCAGGGGTGTGAAATTCTGCTATTCCTGCTCCAGTGAATTCAGCAGAAACTTGGCAGATCATTGTGGAGATTTGTATGTCTGTGGATTTGACATGAAACTGTTTGAGAGGCTCATCTGGAATCTGTCTCTCAACTTGCCTCCCCTTAAAATGGGCTTGGTTCACAATACCTATATAAAGCCAGACAACCACATTTTGTAATCCTCCAGAGGATACAGATGCAATGATTAGGTCATATACAATCATCTGAAAGATAACAGTCTGTTGCTTAAAAACCTGCCTTTGAGTAAAAGCTCACAATCCTTAAAATAGACAAAGAGCATCTGCAGCATCTATACAGATTTCTGCAACTATATACCTTTGTTATTAAAAAAGAAAAATACTCCCACTCTTGTTGAAATTCAGTATTTTTCACAAAACGAACACAAATAGAAGTTCATAGTCAGCAAGCTGTAAAGAATGTAAAGCTATCGTGTTCCAAGAGAGCAAGTAGTCGCAAAGAAACCGAACAAAAAAAACAAGTAAGTATGTACAAAAGGAATCGGCCGTGGCGATCCAAAGCGCTTAGCATTTAGATGACAGCTGCACAGGGCAGGCCTTGTTTGCAGGGGCTGGAGTGGTGCGGTATATGTGGCCCGGAGGCCGGATCTGGTCCAACTGTGCCCTGGCAAGAAAACGCTCAGCCCAGTCAGCCTCGACAGCTTGGATATTCACAGGAGGCAGTGGAAATGGAGGGCTGCAGTACCATGTTGGAGTTGGGGCGAACTTGCAGGAGGAGGGGCAGGAGTGATGAGTCAGGGAGAAGGTATTTTATATTATTTTTGTACCACAAGGACACGACATTCGCCATTTTCCGTAGAGAAAACCCAACTTAGGCTGGTGATGAGGGGGTATGTTGGCTTCTGGTGATGCCTGGAGCACGTTAGCAGGCTTTTTAAACCATTTTTGCACAGCCTTAAAAGACGTTAGTATACACCTGCAATGCTGTGACTTTTTTTTTGGTAATGAAAATTTTCTAAAGGCTCGACCTGCTCTGTGCTGACCGCATAGGCCTGAAGATTTTTACCCTGCTATGACCTAATCATAGCAGTTGGCTTCAGATTACATGAAACATTGTCATCTGACAAACCACTGTGACAATTTCAATAGATCACAGGCCTTAAAGTTAGGATCATCACTTTGATTTAGCATGACAAATGAATTATTCACTCTCATTTCTGGGGATTCATACTTAAACTCAGAGTCATTTTGAGTATCATAGAAAGGACTTTTTATGTCGGACAGCTTTCTCCTCACTTGATTAACCTGAACCAACTTCAAAAGTGCCACGGCTTGGGTATCGCCATCAGCAATATTCTAAACGAGCGTGGAGCCTTTTTAGAAAACAATATCTTCTATGAGCCTCCTCTTTGAAATACTGCAAGTTAAATGGTCTTGTTTACTTATTTTTGCTATTATACTTCAAAAATAGCACATTTTACACAGTAAACAAGGAGCAAGTCAAGCATGCAAAACTAAGAGTGCAAAACTACTTTAGTAACGTTCAAAGTATCAAAATTTAATGCAGAAGGGGAAAAAAAGGGGGGGGGGGGCAGTGACACACAAGGGAGAAAGAAAAAAAAAACTAAGGGACCCACCCACAACATTGCAAAAGACAACAAAAAAAAAATAGAGAGATTTTTCAAGTGCATCCTAATTCATTCATCCCCCAAGTATGTCTTTGCTCCAGGGTTGTGACAAGGCAAAGCCTCATGGGAGAAATGACTGGCACCTCCTAATCCTTATGGATACCAAAAAGCATGTCATTACCATAACATTCACACCATCTTTTGGGATGTGAGACAAACTGAGTCAACAACAAAGGATCAAAACGAAAAACAGCAAAGAAAAATTAAAAAACAGAAAAGTGTGCCTGTTTAATGTGATCTATTTGGAGTCGCAACTGTAGCACTTTGATGAAAGCCACAGCTCCACCAAACTTCTAATCATTCAGCATAGGCCAAACAACCACCTGGTGTAGCCTATATTTCAAATGAGCCATATTTTGTTTATCTTTAACACCAGCGGGTAGGCTGGCAGGCATGCTGCAAGGGAAATTGGAGCACAAGAATTATGACCTAAGAAGAAGAAAAAAAACAGCTGATTAGGGAGAAGATGAGTGAGAAATGGAGTCATCTGTCACGTTAAGCACTCCACAGATGGACAAGTGTAACACCCTAAGAAACCTGCAAGTCCTGAGGCTTGGTGGCAGCTTTGGGATTTAAAGTAAATCCAGGAACGGTTTCAGAAGAAGTGATGAAATATGCCTCACGAGATCACATGTTCATATTGCTCACCCTTTCATTCACGTCATCAGACGAGTGGTAACAACGGTCCTTTTTCTGTGCTTAAATTAAATGTGAAAACATTTAGTTTTTCCAGCTGTCTACACAAAACTATTGTGAGTGTAGATAATTACTGGGGAGCTTCATTTAATGAAGCCTCGGAGCAGATCTAATCACTTGCGTTCTTTAATAAACAAGAATGGAAACCTACTGGTGTGCAAATAAAGATTTGACAGACTAGAACTTCTCCCAACTAGTAGGCTAAGACTTGACTTATAATTGGACCATTGTTTCCTGACACAACCCATTTACTCGTCAGCAATGTTCCGCTTCTATAAGCACGACAAGAAAGAAAAGATGTTTTCAATGGTGTACTGTGGCTAAGCACTGCCTGCATATCTCCCAGGTGAGATGGACAATTGCCTGCTGGGTAGCAGAGTCGTTGCCTTAGTGCCTTCTCTGTGTCCTGTACCTCCTGTCTGCTCAGACTTTACCATTGACCTCACTACCACTTCCTACCTCTGCTATTCTACCTCTGCTATTGACAGCCAAACAACCGGGAGTCAGGAAGGCCTTAACGAAGAGAAGTAGGAGGTTCAACTAATTAGAAATACCTCCATTCCATTACTTCATCCCCTCCTGTTCACTCAGAACACTGAGCTAAAGCTTGGCCAGAGCTGGGCCTGGAGGATTGTTTTTTCTTTTTTCTTTCTTCAGGCTGCTAGCCAATGGGGGACCGTGGTAATTGCCTAAATCCCACTGTGGCAAATGAGGACAGAGTGTGAGGGTCACGCAAGCCAAGAAAATGCTGGGATAAAGTGTGGGAATGAAAGTCTAGTAATAATAATAATAATCTTTTTAAAAAATACAGAGGCATAGGACACAGAGACAGAAACTTCAATCTTTATCTAAACATTCCACAGTAGAAGTTCTAACATTGCAGACCTGGTGATCCATAAAATAGGTAAAGAAATCTTCTTTGCACAAAATTAGCACAAGAGCGTAGGAGACTGGAAAGGAGTATTGTGCAGTGAGAAAATAAAATGACCTCGGGTGCTACTCACTAGGGAGAGGCCGACAGGGGTGCAACGACTGTCTTGGCTGTTGAAGCGAAACAGAGTAGGGTGCAGCAGTGACTGCACAGTCGGTGCTTGCTGGACACTTCAATCACAGGCTGCCGGAGCCCCGGGCAAACTTGGCCAATTAGCCGCACACCACCGCTGACCCCCAGCTTCATTAAGGGCCTGGGCTCTGGATAAAGGGAGAGAGGAGAGGAGGTGGAGAGGATTAGCAGGTGAGAGTGTAAACTGTCAGCAGGGGCCAGGTTTGAGGAGATACACACATGCATTTGCACAAACACGCACACCAAGAGGTGACGCTCAAGGTTACAGATAAACACAATCAGAGCACACCATACCACACGTGTACACATTGGCCGAATCACACTCCCGTGTCCCTGTGGGCTTACACCTGCAACAAAGGTGGTGATGGTGGGGTAGAGAGTCAGGGCTATAGAGGCCAGAGGGTGCAGCTCTCCCCCTCTTTCCCACACTACTGACTTGACAGCAACAGGTGTGGTGGCGAACAGACATGCAATTACCAAGTTGAGAATCTGCTCTTTGTGACAGAGACAACAACAAATAAGAGGTAGGATTGGAGTTCGAGGAGAGAAGGAGAGCGTAGTGTTAGAAGAAGAAAGAGGATACAGACAGACTACCCGGAGGTGAGAAAAAAGAAAGACAAAGAGAAAGAGAGATTTCCAGTTGTCTCTTTTCATTGGAAATCTCTCACCGGCAATGTGGGGGGGGGGGAAAGAAGATCAAAAACTAACACAGACAGTAACTATGACACACCTGTTGTTCTGCAGTGGAAATAAAAATTTACACACTTTGGTTGTCTGAAGAGGCATCGCATAAGTGTGCGCACAACACTGAGACAATTCAGAGAGGGTGGATGAGGCTTTCTGAGGTGCTTTGGGACAGGTTGTGCTCAATGAGCCCTGACAGAAAGACTGTTTGGTCATTTGTGTTTGCCTGCATTACAAATGTGTACATCCACATGGGACCTCTGTTTGCATCAGCCTTGCAATGAAAACCACAGCAGTGCTACAGATTGGGTGGGGGCGGGACAGCAGCTTCATACACGCTCCCCTTCATTTTCTCTGTTTTCCCTCTCAGATTACGGGCCTTCGATCAGTCTAAAGTAATGTTTGTGAGCTTTGCCGCTTGTGTAGCAATAACTGCTGTCGGAGAGCTTGCATGCTTGGGTGGAGAGAAGATACTGGCCCTTTATTTAAAACAAGCCAAGGATAAAAGATCAATGGCCCAATTCAAGCCATGAATTGGAGGGAAAAGTTCACAAAACATAGTGGGAGATTACGAGCAGGAGATATATGCGTAGATAGAGGGGGAAGCGGAGAGTGAAGGGGCATCTAGCTCATCTGGGTGCTAGTGGCTTATTGATTGTTTGAGACACAGAGCTCCCAGCCATTCATCACCAACCACTCTCAGGCCCTTAGATAACTCCTATGATAGTGCCCTGCTGCTGAGCAGCTGCAACTGGCCACATCTATTATCCTTCAAAGTAAGCCCCCTAGCCTGGGAACAGGCATGGAGGGGCTGCTGGGTGACAGGCTGAAGGGAGGGCTGAAATGGAAATGGAGGAGGCCTGTGGTTAGGAGCATGTGGTTGAGGCTACGGTATACAAAAGCAGACGCTAAGGTTGAAGGGCCAGGGCTTTATGAAAAATGGTGCTCTGACAGCCACAGCAAAGACGAGAAACTGTCTGTTTTCACCAAGAGAAGAGGAGAAAAAAAATGTGACAGCACTATTGTTTCCACTTCTTGGCCAAACAGTATTAGCAAAGCTGTTTTATAGCAGATAGTACACAAACCAACGAAGCGACAGGCAGCTCTAAAAACTGCTGAGTTGCTGTGTGGTTGTGTGTGTGTTTGTGTGTGTTGTGCGTGCAGGCAGACAGACAGACAATTCCCAGATTGGGCAGGTGGGGATCAGCCATAATGAGCCATGCAGGGGGAGAAAAGTGGAACTGAGGGCAAAAAAAAAAAAAAAGGAAAAAAAAGGAAGAAGGCCAAAGAGCAAGGGAGAAAGAGAGAGAGAGTGATGGAGACGGGCTCAGAGCCAGAGACAAGGCCCCAAAAGAGCAATTACAGGAGATCCAGAGAAGGTGTGGGCCCAGCCCGCAGGCATAGTTTCAAACGGCACAAAGCCCTGCCAGACATGTACTCACAAGGATTTACAAGCGTGCACACACACATTAATTTGCCTGCCTAAATTGAAGAAAAACTTGTTACAAGCTAACTAAACAGATGGACAAAATAGATGAGATGACGAATAAAACTCAAAATAGGAGGGAGGCAAGCGTGAGGTGGGAGGATTTTTAAACCGGGAGGGGCGGGGGTCATCTCGAGCCACACGTCACCGCGCCACATGTTTTCAATGCAACATTCTGCTCTGGTTGGTTGCAACCTGTTCCCTTAACAGCACAGCCTGAAAGCAAAGCTTAAAAACCCCAGGTCGGGTCACTGTGCGCAAAACTTTCCGGCTGATTGTGCTTTGTGCGGCGAGCGCGCTAAACAACACTGAAAAGTCTGGACAGCTTCACACCACGGTGCCTGTCACAGATACAAGTCCGAAATAGTTTCTGAAGGCAACCGTTTCTGCCTTCCCTCCTCCCCACCTCGCCCACCTCCACATCCACGGCTTAAAGGAGAACGACAAGTTGGAAAGAACAAGCGTGAATGATAGGAGAAAAAGAAGGAGAGAGAGATGTGCAAACAGATAAGGGGGAGGGGAAATTAAATTAAGAGAAAAGTTCTCGCGCAACGGCATGCACCATTGATTTCCTATTCTCTTGGAAACATTTAATGAGCTTAAATAGGAGCCTCATCTGACACTGCCACAGTGACTCGGAGGAGCCTCCCAGTGAGAGGAAATCGTTCAGCGGCTGTGACGGCTACCAGAGGGGGTGAAAGACGGAGACGAGACAAGGGAAGGAGGGGGGGGGGGGGGGTTAATGCCAAAACAAGAGACATGAGCAAGACAGATGTTGGATCATACTCAGTAAATGGTCCAGCGATAGCATTGCTTGCCTAGTTCTCAATGAGGTGGGAAAAATGAAAAGAGATTACTGGAAGACAGCCAGATGTTAGAAGATGTCAAAGGTGCTCTACATTCAACCAGCCTGCCTAGTTATTAGGTGCTTACTCACATCAGACCCTCATAAGAACCTAACAAAAACATACTGACTGACAGCTTATGCACTACCTCATTACTTCCTTTACAACCTCCCAACAAGGTATTGATCAGATGCAGCTGTGTGGTAGCCACAGAGTTGCGTCTTCTTTGTCCTAGCCTCGATCCTCCCTGTATTGGCAGATCTTTAGTCACTTCACAGGGCTCAGTCCAGAGGTGATTCACTGCTCATGCCCCAATGTGAAGCATCAGTAGCTGTGTTATGATGCTGTCTGCTGGTGCTGCATCCAGCCACGTTTTAGCGTGAAATCATTATAATATGCACTATAACTCATGGTATAGTGCTGTGGTACATATGAGTGCGTATAAATCAAACTGTGTAAATCCAAACTTTGTTTTTATGTAAATATTAAGTATACTCTATAACTGCCTCAAGTCTTTGTGGCATGGGTTCAACAAGGTCCTGGAAACATTCCTTTCAGATTTCCATTTTTACACAACAGCATCGTGGAGCTGCTGTGGATGTGTCAGCCGTACATTCATCCTCGGCTCCAGCACATCCCAAAAGTGCTGTACTGGATTGAGATTTGATGAATGATGAGGACATTGGACTACAAGAACTCAATGTCATGTTCAAAAACAGAAAGTTGATATGATTTGAGCTTTGTACACTGGCATGTTATCCTGCTGGTACACTGTTGTCATAAAGGATTGAACATCATCAACAATTATACTCAATCATGCTGTGGCATTTAAGCAAACCTCAGTTGTTCCTAGGGGCCCTAAAGGTACACATACAAGGCAGGACGGATCTACGCTTTTATGTTGTTTATGTCAGTTTCTGAATCTCCCATCCGAGTGTCACATAGAAGTGCATACTCATCAGACCGGCTAACATTCTATTGCCCGGTTTTGATAAACCCGTACAAACTATAGTCTCAGTTTCCTGTTGTCACCCGATGTGCTCTTCTGCTGCTGTAGCCCTAACGCTTCAAGGTTCAACATGTTGAGCATACAGAGATACTCTTATGCATACTTTGGTTGTTACCTATCAGTTCAAAACAGTCTGCCCATTTTCCCTTGACCTCTGGCCTCAATGAAGCTTTTTTGCCTACTACTGCTCACTGGATATTTTCCCTTTTTGGACCATTTCATGTAAACCATCGAAATGGTTGTGTGGGAAAATCCCAGTATATCAGCAGTTTCTGATGTGCTCAGATCAGCCCATCTGGCACCAACAACCATGCCAACCCTATTCCGATGCTCAGTCTGAGCTTCAGCAGGTTGTCTTGACCATGTCTATATGCCAAGTTGCTGCCATATGATTTTTTAGATGTTTCCATTAACAAGCATTTGAACAAGTGTACTCAATAAAGTGGCTGGCAAAAGGATATTCATACTAAAGTACATCTGGCAGTGTACTGTGGTACATGACCTTCAGATAGGCACTTTGTACCTTTATCACCCAAGTATCTTGCAGGCTGCCAGGAATTACTTTGTAACTTTGGCAGTTAAAATTGCAAAATAATTCTCATCTTTCAGGAACTATTTGAATGTTCTCTCTACCCGAAAATGGTTGAGGAGTTATGGTAATGTGAAGCGCACATGGTAACATCTAGGCGGAGCTGATTTTTTGTTTTCTGAGTTCAGTCAGCAGTGCCTTGTGAAGCCTTTGTGCTACCGTGAAACGCAGAATGTCCCTTTAAAGCTCTTCTTCTCTTCTTTGCGAAACCATTTGGATTTTGTCTCTAGCAGAAACAGTAATGGAGTTACAGTGATTTAAAGAGCGCTTGTAAAATGGAACCGGCGCCGGGCTGATGGTCATTTAAAAAAAAGAAAAAGAAAAAGAAGAAGCGTTATCATGCAATGGGACACCAGAATTCAGCCTGACCATTAACATGTTATCATAGGTTTCAAAATAAGGAGTTAAAAGGCTTATCACCAGAAAATGCATTAGAATACGTAAGGAATAAATTGATTAATAATCAAATATAATCTACAGACAATTTGTTCCAAGCCTAAATGGATTTTTTCTTGGTCTATAATTGAACCCAAGAGTTAATTTTTGTGTAAATGTCATGTAGGAAGGCTTTTCAGGAGTGTACTTCTGGTTGGTACAAAGCAGAGTTTAAGACAAATAATCTTTAATGTGCTTATAGTTACACAAACTTGTTCCTATTCAGTGTTTTTCTATTCACTGCAATAGCTCCGATTGATTAAGCATAAACAGCTTAGTGTTTTTACAGAAGCATCTGTTTTCTGGTACACAGTCCCTTACCAATCCACCTCAGCCAGATCAGTTCGTGACCCCATTTTTCTCCCCCAGCTACTGTTGGAGTAGCTGGTTTGTAACACCTCTGAGTATCTATCCAGACAGATGCACAGCACGCAGCAAAGCAGCCAGTGTGGGTGTTTTGCACAACTGGCAGCAGCGCTGAGGCCTTGTTTCACTGGGCTTTTATTTGTGACTTGAAACAGAAGTTGTCCTAAGAGACACCGTTTTTGTTTTGTTTTTTTTTCAAATGAAACTTGGGCTGAAACAATCATATGATGCCCTGGTGATTAATTATGGCAAAAAAAGAAAAACAACACACATGACAGCGACACTGTTTCTTTCTGTGGAATTCCAGAAATACGCAGGCGTTAACTCCCACACATACATACCAAGTGCAGGAAACTGGAAGTGACTAACGGCAACACAAGGGCAACAACTAAAAGAAGGCGTGTCTATAGCCTTTGACTGCCTTCTTGCTTCAATTTTTCGCTCAACTTAGTACCAGCAAGACTGAACCTTTCACCACCAGAAACTGTCTGAACTCTCTGCAGGGATCCATAGGTCATCACGTATAGGACAGTGTAGATCACTCTCTAAATCATTTACACTGGTCTATATATAGCCTGCAGAGAAAAAGGTCATTATTGAAACAGAAAGCTATATTTCATAATTGCACTACCACGCTTCTATCCCCTCAGTGAAATTGGCTCTCCAGAATATTTTCTCTCTCACTCCTTTCCATCTCTCTTTATCTCCTCTCTTGTCTGTTAGAGAGGGCGATTTTGACAGGCTGACTGTCTCTCCTGATGCAATAACCACCCTCCATTTGTATCTAAGGAGGGTGCATTAACTAGACAGCGTAATCAGCCTGCACAGGAAAGGGAGCAAGCCTCACCAACTGACTGCTTTTTACCACTCTAAGCTATAACAGCTTGCCATTAGGCCACAATTAGCACCGCTCGCTTGGGGAAAAATAACCCCTCAAAAGACCTTCGGGCGGCAGGGCGGATGCGAGAAAAAGGACTTTCGTTCAAGTCCATTGTTGTGATAAACACTCAGGAGAGATAATCTTATTTGATCATGCTTGATGGTGAAGGCAGTGGGACTTTAAAAGATTTTTAAAAAGTGCCTTATAGTGCCGTGGGACAATGCCAGAGCTCAAACTGATACTACTGACGTGTTACAATGGAAGATTCAGACCGGAAAACGAAAAGGCTTATCGTCAGCCACTTCAGACAGTGCATAATTCCTCTGAAAAGTCAGCAGGTAAAAATGAAAGAAAAAGAAAAAAGAAACTTCTGACAGCACTGCCTTGAGATAAGTGCATTCACTTCCAAAACTGGGAGGCAAATGCCCGTGTGGCAAAGGTGCACTCCAGGTGAATGTGTTCAACCAGTGGAGGATACAGTCGCACAGGGCTGCAAAGGCTGCATTCAGTAGGTAAAAACACATTCTCTCCCTTGGGGTTTTTGGAACAATAAAGAGAAAATGTGTGTCCCTGTGGTCATTTGCGGCATGTTGGCAGTGGGCAGACAGAGATAAGAGTTTGGATCGGTGGAGGCTGACACGCTGTGATTATCCCCCGCTGCTAGAATTGACCGTCCATCAATCCAGACAACCAAGAGGACTGGGGCTAGCCGACTCAGTGGTTGCCCGAGACTCGATTTTTTTTATGATTCAATGACTCGCAGGGGGGAAAAAAAAAAAAAAAAGTCAAATGTTTTTCAAATATGTTGTCATACTGAATCACTTTTTTTTTATTGGGATTCAGATTCACAAATACTCATCAAGTGCCGCAGTCTCAGAGGTATAATTACTAGCACATATGCTCTCACACCAAGTCTTAACACGTACTTAGACTACCACCTGACTTTCTATGGCTTCCTCTCAAGTTCCTGTCTGCCTTCCTGTCTCTCTGACCGCCTCCTCCCATCGCCTCACGCTGCGTGTTCTGGACCTGAAACCAACTCCAAAACAACAGAGTGAGCCACGGGAGAGATGGAGGACGGAACCGAGCAACGAGAACGAGAGAGGCATGGAAAGAGGGTGTGTGTCAAGAACCACATTCTTTCTGCTGAGTGCCATCTGGAAGTGGAAAGGTAGATAAACAATGACGTGAGACGCATCCCATCTCCTTCCTAAAGCCCGAACAGACACATGCTCGCCACAATGCATGAGTGCCGCTGCCACCGATCCTGCGTCGCGTGCCAAGCATTGTCAGGGATTGGGTCTTATCAATCGTTGGCCAGATACTGAGCAGAAGCACAAGGCGAACAAAGGGAAAGGGAGAGAACAAAAAAAAAATGGAGGGGAAATGCAAGCCACAATGAGAAACACAAATGAGAACATGGCCGGCAGCCATCCGTCCACGCGGTCTGGACCGACTCTATTTAATCTGGTCAAGTCTGCCCCAAAATCAAAGCAATCTCCCTCAGTGAGCCGACAGAGCAAGGAATCAGACAGCCAATCCCGCCCAAAAAGGAAGTTGGTGCGGTGCTGAATGAGGCAATATCAGACTATGCAGAATTGTGGTAGGAATGCAAACTATTACAGCTATAAAAGTCTTTGCTTTACTTAAAAAAAACAAAACAAAACAAAATCCCTCCATTTGCATTCACTCAACTTGCAAGTGGAGCTCCGGGGCAACGTTAGCTGCTGCTCCCTCTGCTTTTGAATTCGTCACCATATTTTTTTGCAGGCACCTTCTGGCATGCAATATATTACAGTAATAGTAGAAATCTTTATTATCCCTTATGGGGAACTTGCCCTTGTAGTAAGTCAGAGATAATAACAAAAACAATATACATACATTTCCAACACATAGAAGATGCAAACTGATGAAGAGCAACAGCTGGAGCAACAGCTGCAGGGATGCCCCCTGTGGGCGCTATGCCTCTTGGGACCACCCTGTCCTGTAAGAGTGCTTATCTTGACCCAAGTAAGACATACTAAGGCCACTGTGGGAATGACATTAAAAAAAAGTGCTGGGATGAAGAGACCTTGACAGCTATCCCTCAGGAGGGAGGAGAAGCTGCACCTGCATGTGCCTCGGCTCTGCTCCGTTAAGTTTCTGTCTCTCCAGACTCTACTGTGTGCGTGTGAGTAGGAAAACAGTGTCCTCTGCCCGGTTTTGTTGGCACTATCGCTGGGGAAAGTAGATGGAAAGTGAAGAACTGGGAGGAGGGCTGACAAATAAGTCACATCAGGTAACATTCACAAAATTGAAGGGCTGGAGAGGGGTGTAAAGAAAAATGCATTAAGGGAAGAAAGGGTGTCTGTCGGTTCTTATTGATTCATCGGCAAAAGTCTCCAGTCCTGATTAGAAACCACTGTATTCAATAGTCGGAGAAATTAGCAAAGAAATGTTCTGTTTGCTCCCAAACACCACTTACACATTCTGACTGAGGAGACAGTGAAACACAATCTCTTGTTTTTCTTTGAGTTGGGAGACTTTTTTTTTTTTTTTTTACTGCAATGGCTCTGATCAAAAAAGCAGGAGGAGTGAGGAAGAGGAAGAAGCCTGAAAGAACTGAAAGGCCTGGAAATGTGGGTCAGAGACATAACATATTAATACAGTGACCAACCAGAAAAGAAAAACAATTTAGAAGAGAGGAAAATAGATGAAGACCGAAAGAGATCCAAAATATGCACAGCAGAGACAATTTCTGTTTCAACAAACCCTGGCATGCAGGGAAGAAAAAACAAAACAGGAACTTCTCTGCAAGCAGCTTCAGAAAATAAAAAGAATATAATCACTTTAAAGTTATTTGGCCAAATGATCCTTCAGCTGTATTAAGACCTTGATAAATGCCTACTGTCTGGGCTGTTATTAAACACCACAGAGACTGGTTGGTCCCTGTGCCAGCCAAAACTAATTAAAGCCAGGCAGATGTGTCTGGACAGTGGTGTACCACACACCTACAATGTAACACATTTGCACACTTGTAAGCACACTTATACAAGCATGCATGCGCACGTGCACAATATCTAAATAGGCTGTTAAATGTGTCTACCCTGTAATCATTTCCAGCTCATGAGACTGTCATCCAGCTAACTACACCAGGTGAACGCAAAGCAACCTTAGCTTCAATTTCCAATTTTGGCATGTTCGACTTCGGAAACTTTTTTTTCTCCCCTTTTTTGTCAGGCAGCGGCCAGAAAGAGAAAAAGCCCCCCCGTGCCTTATTACCTTCTCCAGCACCAGGCAAGACATTTTTTCTGTATTCCCTACCTTTTCTGCTGCAGGTGATGATGAGAGAGCTAACAGCAACCAATTAATCTTTCATAGTGCACGTGTTCTTGCTTTTGTTAGGTCTGCTCTATGAGTTGTATGAGACTGCAGCTGTACAATAGAAGGCTGGTGACGCTTTCATCCTTCTCCTCCTCCTCTTCCTCCTCTCCACTTTTCATTCTCATACTTTGTGAGCAAACAGCTGGGCTTATTTTATTTATTTTTTTCCTTGCAAAAGCTATCATTACAGCAGCCTACAGGCATAAGAGCTGCACTCCAAACTGCTGATGGAAGCCTGGCTAGCCGAGTCAGAGGTAGTGATGAGATTGCACTGGGGATGTGCGCTTGGGGAGGAGAGGGGACGAGAGCGGAGGAGGGAGGTTGTATTGGGCTAGGGTGGAGCCATTAGATGATAAACACACAGTGCACGAGTACACATACAGAAGCGCATGACATGAAGCGATGCAAGCACCTGAGTTTCATCTTCATTTAGGCTGTCGGTCTCATCCCCTTGTAATCAAACCTATCTTAGGTCACATACACACATCAGCGATTCTTCTGCATGCTCAACACACACACACACACACACACACACACACACACACACACACACACTAGTGACTAATCACCCATCTGGAGCAGCCATTCGCAAGTCTGGATGACAAAGCGCCCATGCCCAAAAATATAGGTTAATGCCCTTCTCAACACAAGGCTTAGGCTGCATTACAACCAAACAGACAGGTTTAGGGAGGGGGTAGAGGTGGCTTATGAGCTCAGACATGCATGGACAGGGGAGGAAGCAAGTGACATCACAGATAAGGGTGATCTACTTGGGCTAACTGCTAGCAGGCACACGGAGCTGACAAGCCCGTACGTGCACTTGATTTCAACAATAGCTCACAGAGTCAAGGGCAGGGAGAGGGCAGAGACAAAACAGTAGGAAAAACCATTTCAGTGTGACTAGGCAGGTTTGTGAAGTGAAAAATCCGTTGTGGCTTACTCGTAGGGCATTGCTGAACATCCCCCCATCCCTGTCATCACTAAATATTAGCGTGTTAGCAGTGGCAGGTGTTAGCCATCCCCTCTCAGATCCATCCATGAGTTTGGGCTTATTCTCTGAATGCCTCAACCACTGTGGAAAGCCTTTTCCCCCAGCAGAGGCTGTCATGATCCAGGTAAGTCTCCTAGTTGTGTGAGGGGACTGATGCAACCAAAGCCAGGTTCAGAATGTGGGATAAGGTTGGATCAGAGCCAGGAGCCATTAGCAAGCAGTGTGTCTGACACAACGGGCAGAACCTGACATTTTCAAAGGCGTAGAAGGACTTGAACAGAGCCGTGGTGAGGAGTGCAAGGCAGCTGTTTCATTCAGGCCTGCTGATAACAACCCTCTGTCCAGATTGGCTAGTGCAAACGAAGTAAGGGGACCACAAGGCAGCACGAATACAAATCACTTCTTCGATAGTCTACACTGAGCTAAGCAAAAACTACTGAACTGGCATTCTCGCATTCATTTCTTAGCCGATCAAGCCTCTTGTGGTTCAACGTTTTCTGCAGGCAAGAATTTTAATGTCCCAGAATGCATTAAGACTAATATGCATCCTTACAAAGAAGCATGTGACAGTACGGTTAATAAGCAGAAAACTCTTTAGTTATCAGGGGGAGCCAGCAGTATGAACAGACAACGATCTCGCTAATGGCCCTAGCCATATCATTTACCATACAGCCCCTAGCAAGAAACACATAGACACAGGCTCTGGAGAAGGGACACTTTCATTACTCAAAAGATAACATCCTAACAATGACTTTTTTTTTTTGCTTACAACCCCCACTGACAATAAGTACACAATTAGCACATCAATTATGAGTGAGGAAAATAAAAACGCAGGTTATTTAATTCTCTTTTTCCACTCAGTGCTCAGATATAACTACCACACAAAGCTTGAGAGCAGTGTTACTAACAGATGGAGGAACAGGCACTTAACCCCAACAGCACAGACCTTTCATTCTGTTTTTTTTTTTTTTTTTGCAAAATTCTTGCCAATAATGTTCGCATTTCAATTATAAATCAGCGGAACAAACAAGTGATTTAAAATCCCTGGTGAGAAACCATCTGGCTTAGAGTGTTGCTTGATTTCAACAATCAGTCACAGATTCAAGTAGACTGTGCTCTGGCGGTATATACCTATTACACACTGACCATTGCAATCACAAAAAACAACAAGCCTTTACATCTGTGACTGAGGTTCACTCCCATTAAAAACCCATCACACCCACTACAACCATGCTACACTTACTGCGCGCAAAACCCATTGCTATAATTGGTTCCACTGCACCCTTTACCCACTCTGGACGGGGCCAACTGGCAAATTCAAACCACTCTGCAGTAACTGGAAAAGAACCATACCCTAGTTGTGTCTCAGAGACAATAAAGTGTGACAAACTGCTTCCAAACATGGGGAAGAACTGAAAACGCACAAATTGTTTCAGTCAGATAGGAAAGAAATAACAGACAAAACAGAAAAGAGACGGGGAGAAGCTCCATTGCCTGCTACGGAAGGCAAACAGTGATGACGGTGTGACTGCGGGCCGACGGCATCCCTCCGGAGAAGAGTGCACACTCCATCAGACCGCAAAAACAGGCAAGAGGGTCGCAACCATTACCTCGGACAGAGATGAAGAGGAACCCCGGAGCCTGGCATTCTCAGACTCACAGGACAGCCGAGAGAATGTTTGTGTGAAGGTGTTTTAACAGCTAGAGAAAGCTAAACAGAAAGCAAGCAGGGCAGTTTGAATGTGATTGTGTAAGGAAAGTGTGACCGAATGACGTATGAATACATGCACGAGGGGTGGTGACTGTGTTCGATCAAGGCTCAGCTAGAGCTTGAGAGAGCATCTTGGAGATGTTTGTCATACCAGAGCGAGGAGCATGTCTGTACGAGGACGAAACTGAGAGAAAACGCTAGCAGGACCCCGAGGCTCTGAACACAAGCACGCTGCCTTCTCGCTAAAATAGAACGCACTCAAGACAGACTCGCTGACTCTCCCAAACTTGTGCTTTAAGGGAAGGAAAAAGCATAAAAACACTCATTAGTATTAAATAGTACAAGAAATTGCAAATGAGAGCAGAGCCGAGGACTGGAAGATATTTATTAAAAAACATGATTTATAAGCAAAAAGTAAGTAATTATCCTCAGCCAAACACAATAGAAGCTCACAATCAGTCATAATTGTTGCTTGGTGTGACATGACTGCAGATAAAGGAAAACTATAATTGATATTCTGAACTGAGTTTTCCTAATTAAAACACTGATTATTCTGGTAAACAGACAATGACAACCAGAGGCGTGGCACTGCCCTTTAGAGGAGGCACTTGCACGGCGCTAAACCCAAGTTCCTTCGAGGCCCTGATTTTTTTTGGTTTTTTTGACAGTGCGCCGTTGTCCGGGGATTGGGGAACTTCATTGATATGTAAACACAAACACAAAAACGGGAGTGCAGTTTTTATACGACACAATCCCCTAACCGAGGCCTTTTATTTGTTTTCTCCAATAAATGTCAAGTTTTATTAACATATTGACCCTGAGAGACAGAGAGCGAGAGAATGGGAAAAGAGACAGTGTGTGGACGACTGTGATGTTATTTATATATATAAAATAAAAAAAAACTTTAAAAAAAATGCTCCAAATCCTTACCAAATCCTTGTGTAGGAAAAGTTTAGGATTGAAGGGCTTGTGGATTACAAAGGTTGGACACTGAACAATAGGGGCTTACTTAGAGCTGGTACTGGGCAAATAGGGGAGGCAGTTGAGGACAGCACACTTAATGGAAGTGACAGTCAGCAGATACGCACTGGTCCCCTTCATCCGCAATTGCACGCACTCCCTCCTTTGGCAGACCAGAAAAGAGAAGGGGAAGAAAAAGAAAGAGAGACAGAAGAAAGAAAGAAAAACACCACCCCATCTACTGATTACATACAATACAGTGGGAGAGAGGTAGGTGAGGTGAGGGGGGTAGAGTGGGGTGAAGTGAATAGACAGAGTGCTGCCAGGGCCTACTTTTAGATAGCGTGGTTATCAGGAAGAGAAGGAGCGCCAGAAACAAAGAGGAAGTTTGCTGCTGTTGTTTTATCTGGAAGCACATTAAACTGAGAGGCACACAGGGGACGAGACAGTAAGAGTAAAGAGAGAGGCCATTCAGAGCGAGGGAAGAAAGTGTCTAAAAATCAGGCAACCTTCAGACACATCCCGTCCCGTCCCTCTAACTCAAAGCTACACACATGTGCACACTTTGCCCTTGGCTCAAAGTCATCCCTAGTTCATGGTCGCTGGCTTTGATAGGAGACGGGGCCCTGGAACGAGTTACTAACGACCCAGAAAGCTGCTCGTCGGGCTATTGGTGCAGCCTGATATGAAGCGAGAGAGGTCGTCACTGGGATGGAAACTCAATGTGGCCTTTGATAAAACACTCAAAGAAGGATAAAAACAGAACTGGAATTAGGCAACCCATCAGGCCATGATGGAAAGTAGGCAAGATAGCGAGGGCCAGGCGATGGGAGCCGGGGGTAAATCCGTGCCCTTGTGGATTGCCCTTGACCCTGAGGCCTGCATTGAGAAACTGTTGAGCACAGCACCTGCCAGGTGTGGGCTTGGAGAAGGATGAGAGGCATGTCAATGAGAGGGTCCCCCCCTCCCGACTCCCCTGCTGCCAAACACAACACCCAGGCAGCCCGCTGGATCCAACTAATCAGAGAACTTAGCCGCTGACCTCTCCGCGGGCTCTATACCTTTTAATGAGATCCATGTCTTTGATTTGTCTAGCCGCCTGGAGAGAAAGACAGATCATGCATAAGCTCAGACAAACACACACACACACACACACACACATACAAACACATCAGCTTTGCTAACAGTTGGGCAGTTTCACATTGACACACAAAGACACAAGCGACGTTGAAATAATGAACGGTCTGTAATGCACTATGGCCAAGGGCTCTCGCGCGTGTGCGCCCATGCACAGAGGAAGCGGATACACAACGATGAACTAGAACAACCGCTGCCTGAGAACTAACGAAAGCCTGCCCAGCTAATCAGCACACACAGGAGCACACGGAACCACACAGACATAAGCCGAGCCCAGCTCAAGGACACGGCACCCACCTTGTTAAGGGAAGGCCAAGGGAGGTGCAGGTGAGATTGGATCCAGACATGCTTGCTCACAGATAGAATTGAATTATTGATCAGCCAACAGATTGTGTTATGAGGAATTCATGGATCCATGCTTGGCCTGCCCGGCTCCCCGAGGCTGAAAGACAGACTGTGTGTGGACTCACTATACATGTATACATTTGTGCATGTGTGCGGATGCGTGTGTGCTGGGCAAGCCTAGGGGGAGGAAGGCAGCCCTGGTCAAAGACCGAATTATTTTCCGTGGGCAGAGTGGGCAGTGTGAGCTCGCACTTAGACAAGACCGAGCAAACAGTGAATCGATCAAGCTGGCTGGGGTGATGCATACAGAAGGAAGGCCTCAATCCTTGCTGTGCCGAGAGGGCTTTAACTGCTCACACACTGAGTGGCTTTTTCATTGGCACTCAGGCAACAGCACAATCCTCAGCTCTTAATACTACCAATGGAAAGAGAGGAAATGGGATTTTTATTTGTCTGAGCACCAAGGGTGGTCTGCTGCTCCGAATAATACACTAAAATACAGGGTCTAGCTTAGGCTGTGCTCTGTTATCAGCATCAGAATTGGCCAACATGAGGTGCAAAAGGACTGTGTTCTATCACAAGGCTGTGGAGCAGGCATAAAATGAGGGACTGGACAGGGGTAGGATGTTTGGGGGTTTTTTGGTGGTGCATCTTTTTACAAAGCTTAAGCATCCTGAGTGTAAGAAATACACTTTTAATTATACCACATTTAATAATCTCACTGGTTTTCAGCGATGAGGACTCGTTTGTTTATATCTCATGTGAAGAACAGATGCATAGTTTGAACATGCTCAGGAGACACAATGTTTTGTTTTCTGTACATCTGAAGGTGGAAAGAGCCATAGTAACCCTGTGGGTACGTGACTTTGTTTTTTTCCATTACCAACTCTGTACTACTAATTAAACAAAGGACACAGAGGAATGCTCGATGACAGCTCACAGAAACAGGGAGTGGGAATGAAACAGAACAGAACCTGGGTAAAAATATAATAAGAAAAAAAAAACTGAGGCTAAGAGAGATGGAGAGACATGTCAACGGTTGTGTGCTGCTGATTTAAACAAGGACGGCTACAGAGCGATCCTTACTGAGATCTAGAGCGGTAGCTAAATGACTACTTGGGCCTGATCGCGGTAGCAGTCGGCACCAGTCTACAAATAAACAAGCGACCGCGACTCTTACACCCCACCTCACGTCCATCTGTTACAGGAATTTTACACTCTGCTCCTCCATATCCAAATGAAAGAGGACAGGAGTAGAAGGGGGGAAAAATCTTTCCTGGTGAGACTTGTGTGATTTGGGGAGCCAATCTGGCTGAATGTTTTTTGTAAACAGTGTGACTGCAGCTTGTTTTTGGAGAACGCACTAGAGAGCAGCATTAGGTTGTTTAAGTGTGTAACAAGGAAAGAGACAAGGGTCTTGGTAGTAAGGTTCTGTAACCCCAGCAGCAGATCTACTCTGGCTAATGACCGTAATTAAAGAACCCAGCTTCATTGAGGGACTTGACGTGGGATAAGCTCAGGAGGGATGTGGAATAGACGTAGTTACAGCAGATGGAAGTAACCACAGGACTGAGTTTAAAAACGCTCGGGCTGAACGTATCGGAGGCTGAGTGGTAGGTTAGTGTGTTATGAGGGCTTGTAAATATTTAGGCATTCTTACAAGGATATGTGGCTACCGCTCTCACCATCTACCATCACATGTCTGACTAACTGTATATTGCACAACAACAAATCAGGAAATGGATACCACTTCACGGGATATGCCGACACCAGCATAAAATAGCCAACAACATCCTTTTTTTTTTTTTTTGGCTGAATAAGTTCCGGGGGGGGGGGGGGGGGGCAAAACTGGGAAGTTTTGGGGCTGCCCAGATGAGTCAGTGAGGAATAATGCATGTCATCGTGGCTGCGTGAATAGGAGAGCGAGGCTGGGGGGCAAGCGAAGACACCCAAGACATAGAGCTATGATGACACTACCACAGATCTGCATTTCAGAAGACAGCTCCGAGCCCCAGGCAGGTTTGAAGCACCAGGATTAATAACCACGTGCACTACAGACACACCGACGAAGAGAAGACAAAGAAGAGAGCTGAAAAAAACTACGATCCGACGGGAGGGGGAGAAAAGTTATGGAGAGCAAGAGAACAGATAGAGACTGCTAATAAAGAGAACTAAGAGAGATGAGGGTGTTAACAGGAAATTGTAAACGTGATCGCAGTGGGTACTTCTAAACTGATCCAACGTATGGGTCACGGTTGGCTGAATGTGGAACAACTGAGGTTCCTGTATACATTCACCAAACCGACGGGAGGTGATGGTATACAGAGCCAGTGGGGGGAGCGCATACTGCTGCAGGTCTGATTTTAGTCCACCAGAATGCCTCAATGTGACAAGGTCAAAACCAAGGTAAAGACCTGACTCATGGTGATGCGCTCTAAAAATCCAAACTATTTAAAAGAAAAGTTCTTTTTTTTTTTTTATTTGTTTTGCTGCTTGTATTCTACTCATCTTCCCCCCCACAGAATTGCTTTGCTGCTGCACTGGGTAGCTAATTTCCCCAGGCAGATCAATAAAATTTAAAAAAAAAAAAGAAAAGAAAAAAGGATTACCTTAGAAAAATCACACCACAGACTATCACACACAGATTTGAATACCCAATGGTCACTACAAAAAAAAAAAAAGTCAGTCTCTAAGGTTACAGCAGTATCTTTGGCAGCATTTTTACCGCTGTTGCTGAGACCGCTACCACAGTAAAACGCTCTGTCAGTTTACAGATGAGAAGCAACAGAGCCAGTGGCATTTAACGAGATTCACAGCAACTTTCACAATTGCTGTATGAACAGATTTTAATAGGTCCCTCTTGGATCATAGGCAGCTGAAAGGCCAAGATACCCACCTCATTTAACAGAGACAAGGACATGATACTGACCAAAAAAGAATTTAATTTTCATAATACCATTTCAAAATGAAATGTAATAAAGGCAGATAACCTTGCTCCTACAGTATCCTCCATCACATCAGCCCTTTGTGAAAAAGGTTATGAATTTAGACCTAGACAGTGCAGAAGACGTATAGACATATATGCAATGGCCTGTATTTATGTAATGTTCTGGTGAGTATGCTACATTTTATAGGAAGATGCACAATGATATGTGGTCGCGCCATCATATTTTTTATTTTGTTCGTTTAGCACTATATCGTAATTTCAAACGACATAACCGCCAGCGGCAAGTAAGCGTTAAAGAAGGCCTGCAAGCTTCACACTAACAAGCACAGGTATTTGGAACATCTCCTCTTTCCATATTTTGACTGAAACAGACAACCGAGGGACAAACACCCAACCTCCAGCAGTGCTGCCACCCCCATGTCCACTTCCATCTGCCAGCAGGTTTTCAGCAGACGCCAGAGATAATAAGGGCAGCATATGGTTTCTCATACTATTTTAGTGCACATACCTTTGGATAAAATTTGGGAATTTATTCCACTATTGCATACTGATGTTTCTAAAATGTACAAACAAGAGTTGCTTGTGATCTGAAAAAACAGACAATAAAATGTGTATAGTATATTATTTATATATATATATATATATATATATATATATATATATATATATCGTATTTCCCGGACTACAAAGCGCACCTGAATATTAGCCGCACAAGCTAAAATCAGGGGAAAATCCTGTTTTGTACATACATTAGCCGCACCTGACTAAAAGCCGCAGGTGTTTCAATGTTGACTTATCATATGTAAGAGAATATGCACAAAGGGAATTGTCAGGAAAGAGATGGCTGTTTGGAGACACACCCCTTTTATTAATATTTTTGAAAAAAAAAGTTATGGGTACATATTTGCACATGTAGTACATAACAGTAACCTATAGCACACCAGGAAAATAGATTCGGCCTACCTTTTAGGCTCAGGTGCAGTGACACGGCTTTAACAAGAAGAAAAGTCAGTCATTCACCATCTTTCTCTTCTTCCTGCGCTCTAAAACCACCAAAGTCCTCTTCTCCAGTGTCGGATACTAACAGGCTCAGGATGGCTTCGTCATCCACTCTCCGCTTCTCTCCTTCGTTGTCACTTTCAAAACCAAAGAAATCCTCATTGTCAGTGTCAGAGTCGAACACCCTAAGAAGGGCCGTGGCGGTGTCCTCCTCTCCATCATGCAGCAGTCCAGCCCTTCAAAATCCGTTGGTGATCGTGGATGTTTTCACACTTTTCCACGCTGTCAGAATCCACCGGTGGAGTTGGGCATAACTTGCTTTTTGCAAGTTTATCGCCGCTCATCATCCACGACTCCCGCTGAATGCGTAGCGCTACTTTGAAGTTTGTTTTTCGCGCTACTTCGTACGGCACTACGTTGCCTGGCGGACGGACATGTGACTAACATACCACTCTTGAACCCCGATCCTTCCGCCAGGCAACGTAGTGCCGTACAACAGCGGAACAAACAAAACAAATCGTCTTACGATATCACAAAAATCATGGAAAATCCATAGAAAAGCCGCACCTGACTAAAAGCCGCAGGGTTCAAAGCTTGTGCAAAAAGTAGCGGCTTATAGCCCGACAATTACGGTATATATATATTAATTTTTTTATTTTTTCCTTCAAATACTTTTCATATTAAATCTATTAGTTTGGTATTAATGTCACTAGCTGGTGTTGCCAACACATTATGCAGTTGCGCATAATTGTAATAATGTTTTTTCTTAATGTGACAATATGACACATTCAACACACATACAGTTCCTAAATTCAATAATCACAGCTATTAATTAAAGTTATGAATTAAAATCAATTACATTATCTGCATAATTGTTAGACTTCACTTTTTATGCAGGCTTATGTAACAATCCTCTTAGTTTGTGCGAGAGAGTGGTGTGCAGTGGATGCACCTTACTTTAAATGTGTTGTCAGAAAGGAAAACTAAGTGACAGCATTGAGCAACTATGGCTAGGACATAAACAACTAGCCACTTTTTTTCTTCTCAACACAGCACAACTCCTGGACCACTCCCTGGTCACCTACAGTTTGGATTCCTGTAAGACCATTCTCTCTGTTCCCTCCCAAAACAAAAAAAAGCTCTTTAATCGGCTCCAAACGGTACAGAGTCGACACCCACACCAAGTCTGCTGACCACGTCACACGTATTCTCATCCAGCTTCATTGCATCCCCATTACTCAAGTGTATCTGGATCAAGACTCTGCTTCTCACTTTTAAAGCTCTCAATGACTTGGGACCCTCGTATCTTTCAAGCGTCCTTCACCCTTATACCCCTTCCTGTGCCCTACACTCGGCTTCAGCTGCTCTCCTGACTCCTACTTGCTTGGAAATTATCACCACGGGTGCCAGAGCCCTTGTGCTGTACCTCGTCATTGGAAATTATTACCACTTCACCCTCATCAGCTTGATTCGTTGACACAGGTTCAAATCACAGCTCAGAACCCAACTGTTTTCATCAGCATATCAGCTACAGCCGTCTTGTTCTACAATCATGTTATTCCTTGATTTTAAATCTCTCGTTATTGTTCTTGGTGTTGATTTTGTATTGTAAGATGACCTTGAGCACTTCCTAAGGTGAGCATATTTGAGATTTAACAATCAAAAAATAAAAAATTTATATATATATATATATATATATATATATATATATGAGTACTATTTTTAAGCTATAAAGTGTATTACATTACTTTATCTAAGTAGCAACTTTTCCACTGTTGGTAACAAAAAATATGTTTTTAAACATATGCCCAATTTCAAATTCTTTTAAAGCCCCAATTCATTAAGAAGTCTGTGTATTTTTTTTAAAGGCTCTCCAGGTGGGTTCCTTAGATTCAGACGGATCATTCATCTCTTTAACAAAGTTACACTGGCACACACCATTCCTCTAGGTCTTCCTCAGTTTGCCACATTACGGTCCCCCACGTCCCTCTCAGGTTGGTGTGACCTTCATCTGCAGCTGCTGCCAGTGCAGTGACCCCTTACGCATCTGACACCCACCGTTTCTGGCTGACACTCACATTCAGTTCTTCCTAATTAATCGCCCAGTGTACTTGATCAAAAAAACAAAAAGAAAAAACAAAGAAAAAAAAAAAAAAAAGAGGGCCTGCACTCAACCATATTAACATAAACCAGCAGGACGTCATTTTAGCTGTAAAGCAGAGGTGATAATTAAAAATGATCTTGGCAGGAGGAAATTGGTCAGTTTGAGGATTAACTGTGAAATGACTCACTTGGATAAAAATGAATTGTAGTCTCTGGTGCCTCGGCTAGGATTAAATGGCACTCCACATAGAGTAACTCGGACAGGAACAAAAAGTGCAGGGAAAATGCAGTACAGGTGGTATAAGTACAGTGGGGCAAAAAAGTATTTAGTCAGCCACCGATTGTGCAAGTTCCCCCACTTAAAATGATGACAGAGGTCAGTAATTTGCACCAGAGGTACACTTCAACTGTTAGAGACAGAATGTGAAAAAAAAATCCATGAATTCACATGGTAGGATTTGTAAAGAATTTATTCGTAAATCAGGGTGGAAAATAAGTATTTGGTCACCTCAAACAAGGAAAATCTCTGGCTCTCACAGACCTGTAACGTCTTCTGTAAGAAGCTTTTCTGTCCCCCACTCGTTACCTGTATGAATGGCACCTGTTTGAACTCATCATCTGTATAAAAGACACCTGTCCACAGCCTCAAACAGTCAGACTCCAAACTCCGCCATGGCCAAGACCAAAGAGCTTTCGAAGGACACCAGGAAAAGTATTGTAGACCTGCACCAGACTGGGAAGAGTGAATCTACAATAGGCAAGCAGCTTGGTGTGAAAAAATCAACTGTGGGAGCAATCATCAGAAAATGGAAGACATACAAGACCACTGATAATCTCCCTCGATCTGGGGCTCCACGCAAGATCTCATCCCGTGGGGTCAAAATGATCATGAGAACGGTGAGCAAAGATCCCAGAACCACACGGGGGGACCTGGTGAATGACCTGCAGAGAGCTGGGACCAAAGTAACAAAGGTCACCATCAGTAACACACTACAACGGCAGGGAATCAAATCCCGCAGTGCCAGACGTGTTCCGCTGCTGAAGCCAGTGCATGTCCAGGCCCGTCTGAAGTTTGCCAGAGAGCACATGGATGATACAGCAGAGGATTGGGAGAATGTCATGTGGTCAGATGAAACCAAAGTAGAACTTTTTGGTATAAACTCAACTCGTCGTGTTTGGAGGAAGAAGAATACTGAGTTGCATCCCAAGAACACCATACCTACTGTGAAGCATGGGGGTGGAAACATCATGCTATGGAGCTGTTTTTCTGCCAAGGGGACAGGACGACTGATCCGTGTTAAGGACAGAATGAATGGGGCCATGTATTGTGAGATTTTGAGCCAAAACCTCCTTCCATCAGTGAGAACTTTGAAGATGAAACGAGGCTGGGTCTTCCAACATGACAATGATCCAAAACACACCGCCCGGGCAACAAAGGAGTGGCTCCGTAAGAAGCATTTGAAAGTCCTGGAGTGGCCTAGCCAGTCTCCAGACCTCAACCCCATAGAAAATCTGTGGCGGGAGTTGAAAGTCCGTGTTGCTCGGCGACAGCCCCAAAACATCACTGCTCTCGAGAAGATCTGCATGCAGGAATGGGCCAAAATACCAGCTACTGTGTGTGCAAACCTGGTAAAGACCTATAGTAAACGTTTGACCTCTGTTATTGCCAACAAAGGTTATGTTATAAAGTATTGAGTTGTATTTTTGTTATTGACCAAATACTTATTTTCCACCCTGATTTACGAATAAATTCTTTACAAATCCTACCATATGGATTCATGGATTTTTTTTTCACATTCTGTCTCTCACAGTTGAAGTGTACCTCTGGTGCAAATTACTGACCTCTGTCATCATTTTAAGTGGGGGAACTTGCACAATCGGTGGCTGACTAAATACTTTTTTGCCCCACTGTAGCTCTACATAGTTTTTATTAGTCAGAGATTTCTGCAAACCTCTTTTAAACCTAGATCTCCTCGACAAAGATCTATCAATGGGCCGATAAATCCTGCACAGACGGCTCAATTTGTGCGGAATTAAGCATCGTCTCATCTTCGATGTGTTAAAAGTCTGAGAGATATGACTTGTCTTTTCATCGTAATGGCTAGGGAGGTGGGCCTTTCACGTTCCAGCTGACTGAAGCGGGCACGACCTAAAGTGTTTATTTTTTTCATAGCAATATGCACCAAAGCAAAAAATAAAAATGAAATTGCTGCTCACTTTTCTCCTGCCAATACAAAACCTGTGAAGTGAACACATTTGCTCAGATAAATCAAGGTGACCCACGAATCTCATCACTTGTGATAAATTTTCACATACCCTCCTCTGGGCTGTCAGGCAAAATGACTCCGTGGTTGTTAACCTTTGCCAGCGGCCTAAATAGGTGGGTTGGTTGACTTGCTTCCAGTAAGCAGGCACATCAGTAGCCTCTGTGATACTATGTGTCAGTTTCAACCAGTCAGCTCAGGTGCCACAGGGGAAGCTGGTGAGAGGAGGGAGAAACCGAGGCAAACATCTGTGTTTTCTATCCATCACGAGTTCAGCCTTCATCCATGCGATGACGCCGACAGCCAATACCACACTCGTTCCCAAAAAACGCCCTTTGAACAGCAGTGCAGATCATGATTTCCTCTGGGCTAACTTTTTCAAGTGTTCGCTTAGCTCTGAATACATCATCATCATCACTCTTCTCCTCCTCTGCTCTCTCGCCCTCAAAAGAAGATGGGATATCTCAGTTCTTCTGCAGAACATCCTGAACAAAACCACTTAAGTCAGTAATAAAAAGGAAGCTCCCTCCCTATGCAAATAATTTAGCTCCTTCAGGAATGCGAGTGTGTTTACAATATTCATCACATTCCTCTTATGCTCTGAGCACAGAGAGGGGAAAGAAGAGTCACAATGTTTAAAAGGTGGACGTGAGGACAGAGAAAGAGCAGAAAGGGCAGGAGTGGGGGGGAAACCAGTGAAAGTATGCAGCAGCACTGAGGAAAACATTTTCTCAAGAACCGACTGCATGGTATGTTCGGTTGTTGGCGTGGGCTAAAAGACAGCATGCTGACAAAGTGTCATGAATGTTATAGTGGTAAAAGTACACCCCACTGAGCTGTACATGACCACTTTATTTGTGAACTGCTCTGCAAGCAGACCAGCTTAAACCGTTGCAGGGAACTTTCTGTTGAGGGAGATGAGTGCTTTGTCTCGCCTTGGTTTCTTCCTCCACACAGCCCATCTCATAGCCTGCTGCTGAGGGAGTAGGGATGAAAATTACCACTGTCACACCTGGCAAGTTTGTTATGCTATTTTTAATTCTAAGTGGATGTGGCTGAGTCGCGAGGGTTTCATTTGAGTCGGAACGTCACATTGCTTTGGTATCGTGCTGATACAAAGCTGTGGAAAACATGATGGCATTAAAGATGCCACAGGTACTGGAGTACCTATAGATAAAAAGAACCCGTGAAATGACAGTGCATGCGCACCAACAGGTGTGATGAGATCTGAAGTGATATATAGGGATTGATTTGGACAATCAGTGACATGGACAACCAAAAGCTAGAATGTAATGTTTCTGATCATCAAAAACATTAACAATAGTTAAATTAGTTAAATAATTGTTAAATCGTTAACTTTGATTTAGCACATTTTTTTAAAGTTTCGTTTTAGTTTAGCTACACCCAGGCCTGAATACAGTAAGACCTGTTGAATCAGGTCACCTTACGAAGTGAAGTAGGGTAAAAGATCTCCAACAGCATGCCACGATCTAAGGAAACAGCTGAGGAACAAAGTCTGTGACATCTATCAGTCTGATAAGGGTTACAAAGGCGGTTCTACGACTTTGGGACTTCAGTAGACCACTGTGATAGCCATTATCCACAAACAGTGAAAACTTGGAACACTGGTGAAACTTCATAGGAATGGCCAGCCTACCAAAATTACTCCAAGACTGCATCAACAAGTCATCCAGGAAGTTACAAAAGAACCTTGAACACCACCTAAAGAACTCTGGTCCTCACTTGTCTCAGTTAAGGTCACAGTTCAGGATTCAACAATAAGAAACAGACTGGGCAAAACAGGGAGAGTTCCAAGGAGTAAATGCCTGCTGACCAAAAAGACCCCAAAAACGTAAAGACATTTGCCAAAACACATCTTAATAAGGAAGACTTTTGGGAACATATTCAGTGGACTGATGAGACAAAAATGTAACTTTTTGGAAGGTTTGTATTCCTCTGGTACAAAACTAACACATCACTTCATAAAAAGAACATCATACCAACAGTCAGGTGGTAGTGTGATGGCCTGGGGCTGCTTTCCTGCATCAGGAACAGGATGACTAGCCGTAATTGATGGAATCATGAATTCTGTCCTCCAGAGAATCCTGAAGGAGAATGTCATCAGTTTGTTCCCTCAAGGTTGGGTTATGCAAGTCTACCTCTGAATGGCTCAAAAAAAGAGAGAGATGCTTTTGGAGTGGGCTAGTGAAAGTACGGAACTAAATCAGAATGAGATGCTTTGGCATGACCTTAAAAAGGCTGCTAATGCTCAAAAACCCTCCAGTGTGGATGAATTAAAACAAGTCTTCAAAGAGAAGTGGACCAAAAGTCTTCGGCAGTGATGTCAAGGACTTATTGGCAGTTATTACCATTGCTTGACTGCAGTTCTTGCTGCCAAGGGTGGCACAACCACTTATTAGGTTTAGGGGGGATTTTTTTTTCCACAAAGTTCCAGTTAGGGTTAGATAACCTATTTCCCTTAATAAATGAAATAATCATTTATAAACTGCATTTTGTATTTACTGTGAAATATGCAAAAAGCTAAGAAATCAGCAAGGGGTCAAATACTTTTTCACAGTACTGTAATTGAGCTCCAAAGTGGTGTATGACTGTGCACGACATAGGCAAAAAAAGCCCTCCATGAATGGGTGAATGAGTGGTTAGTAAGACTGGAAAACCAGTTTGATGTCCATCTGTTTTAGAAAACAGTATTTGCAAAGGCTGGTGTCACGTGGTTTAGGCTGAAGTGGTCCTAGCTCACTGTTGTGTTTATGTGTATAAGCAGAGGAGGTTTATTGGTACTGGGACCAAATGCCATATATGACCTCCATAGTACAAACAACAGCAAATCAGGTCAAGATGGTGGTGTAACGGCAGGAATGCTGCTGAGAAGATAGTTTAGGACAAGGCTGTGGAATCCCAGGGCAGGGGTGGCAACTGTAAAACCCTGTGGTGATAAGATCAGAAATCCACCTCAGCATGACGTCCCTTCATCACGGGATAATCCTCGGACATAAAAAGACGAGCCTATCGCCAATCTGAAGGAAATCTCTAATGCCAAACTGACACACCCTTCAAACATTTACCCACACTCCCCTGAAACCTATTTGTACTTCTGTTAAGGGAGAGGAGCAAAGTACTCATGCATCCCACACCTATTTTATGACCAGTAAGTTTACAAAGTCCACTCGGAAACAAAAAATGTTGTGCAAACAATATCTGACAGTATGCCTTTCAAAAGTGAAAGTAAGCCTAGCAAATACGGCATTTAAATTATGAATCAGATGACATACTATATTTATTATGGTCAGAAAAAACAAGATTAACTAGCGGTAGTACACTGACATGAACCTTTTGCGATGAATATACACATGTCAAGTATCGGTTTAGGGGTGAATTTGTGGCAGATAGAGGAGAAATGGGATTGCCTGTTGCTTACAAAGATTATGGTTTCATTTTTTAAAATGAAAACGGCAGAAGTCAGTAATCCAGAGCAAAGGAAACATAAAACCCCCACAGTGGATTAGTTTAAATTCATTTGACCACAAAAATATTGCCAAACCGGTGTATATGTAGGAGACGACATGGTTTTGAGATATGAGAAAAAAATTGTGCAGCACTACGAAGTTACAGGATGAACTTTAGCACAACCAAAAACACGTAGGAGCTTTACAGCCGAGTGCTCACTGCCCAGTGATTCACTAGCTCTAGTTCTCAACTGGTCAGAGGTTATTTACCAGATCCAAAAATACACACAGTGGATTATATGGCAAAGTTTCATTTTGAAACCTAACTGCATATTTCCCATAAAAGTCAGGCAGGGGTGAGAGCGGGCTCACGGAAATGCTTGCTTTGCTTGTTGTTTTCCCCGCTTTCCTATTACAGCGTATGAGCTTGCATTCGGCTTTCGGGATTGTTTTGCAGAATCCTGAAACACTAGCATGACCTGAATGAGAAATGTCTTCCTATTCAGTTGTCCTGAAAAGAGCATCTATGATGAAGAAGCGTGGTACGCTTGTCTTCTTCACCCTTGCGGGGAGCAGGAGAAAACATTTATCACCGCTCTCCTCTGCGCAGATAAGGTGTCTCTATTTATTCAGAGCAGAGGAGATAAACACTGAATGAAGCAGTGTGGGACAGTGAGAGAAAGAAAGAAGAGAGAGAGATGGTGGCATAAAAGGGGGGGAAAGGACAAGGAAGCAGCTTGGTTCTCAATTGCCTGTGTGTGTGTCCATGTGAGCAGATGGCATTTATCCCTGTGCAGCCAGAGTATTGGGAGGCTGACCCCTGCTCTACAGTAACATCCCTCCAAGCCACCACTACTTACTACCACCTACAGCCACCTTTCTTGCTTTCATGTTTCCCCTCACACTACTAATCCATTCCCACTATGAGACTGCTTGTATAATGTTATTTAATGAGAATAATCCCCAGGGCGATGGAGCATCCTACATACAGTAGACCTCTCCACAAAGAGGGGTCAGAGGATGGCAAGGGCTGTTAATAAAAGCACTATTTAGAAAGGCAACAAGGCAGTACAGTGGTCTGTTGAGGTCTGCGCCAGGGACGGAGAGATACAGACTGACAGAACTACACAGGAGATTCAACAGGGACATGAATAGTGCTTCTGTCCTTCTTGTTTTCCACAAGAGAGACAAGACAGAAAGCAAAAAAAAGAAAAGAAAGACAAACAGAAGGCGTAGTTCACTACCACTTCTGTCCTCTCTCATGCTGATATACAGCCTAGTGTCCAGAGGTGAGGGACACAGTTCGCATGCCCATTTCTCTCTGAAGCTGCCTGTGGGGACAGACGTCTCGTAGCGCTGCTGAGGTGAAATGCATGGTTGCGAGACAAGAATGTCTCCCAGAGGTTTGTCTTTTAGAACAATCAGCTGTTGAGTTTGAGAAAAGTAGAGCAAGTTGGCACCCAGACAGCCATAACAACAACTATGCAACTACGGGCTGTAATGAGATTTTGAAAAGCCCTGTAAAAAGACGGCGTCAAGGACACTGTTTTAGAATGTTAAGAAAACCAAACAGCACCGTTTAACTCTCTTTGTAGTACATTTTTAAGCCACAAACGTTATAATAACTAAAACAATAACAAGCAAAGAACAGCGGCGTTACATCAGCGTAACGGCGTTCCTGGCACAAGGTTTACGCTCCCCTGCTCCGTCAATCGGGCGCATAATAAGATATCCAAACTTGGTTCCATACGCACCGGGGTCTGAAATTGACTCTGCGTTTATGAACTATGAAGCAAACAGTCCCAACCCCGCTTTAACGGGGATACACCAGCACCCCTCCTGGAACTCACCTTGAAAGGGGGAAAAGAGAGAGCGAAGACAGTGGCACAAACGCGAATACTCCAAATCCTGAAGAATCTACCCCCTCCTTCCTGGTTGAACGATACAAAAAAGGAGAAAGACGTCCGTAAGCAAGTTTACATTTTACTCGCCTCTCCTGTGAGGGGGGGCTTCAGAAAGGCACTATTCCGTAGTATAAAAAAGAAAAACAAAACCCGGACTGCTTGGTTACACGAATTGTCAATTCCCGCTGAAAGACGACGCGAACAACTCCTTCAACAAAAGAGTGTCTTTGCTTAGAATTTCGGGACTTTCTCCACGCCCAGGTGCCGAGTCACATGGTAGGTTAGTTTCCAGGTGTGAGTGTCTCGTAGCTGCAGATCAGTTGGCAAGCGACACACCTGTGGGATGCGCTCGTGCGCTCGCTCTGACAGTCATCTCGTCCGGAAACGCGGAGGTTGTACATAGGGATGGGGAAGTTAAAAAAAAAATACAGAAAAAAAGCAATGGGATGAAACGGGGAGAGAGAGGAAGAGAAAGAGAGAGAAGTGCGCACTGAACGGAGAACAGACGTCGCTCGGATCGCAAAAGGAAGTAGTCTGACCCCCCCCTCTCTCTCTCCTTCGCCTCCTCCTCCTTCTCCTCCTACTCCACTCAGCCGGCGAAGCTACTGTACGAGGAGACAACAGCCGGGAAGTAGCGGGGAGGGAAAACGGAGCAACTTGTATCGTCTGTTCTCTGACGCACCGAAATATTTCCGCGCGATGGTAGCGGTGTGGTAAGCCCCCCCTGCCGCCGTACTGTGGTTCCCAAATTGTGGTCCGGACTCCTCAGTCTGCGGGGGCGGTTCCAGGTCAATCCAGGCAGTGCTCGCAAAGAATTGTTAGGAATGTGTGGAAAACAGCCGATTAGGTTTCGGTTTCAACTGATCCCATTCTCACCCGGGTGTATGGTACACTACACAGGCACACGCACAGTTCTGTCTAGTTAGAGCTCGCCACGTTAAATCGCCTTTATTGGGACAGAATCTGTCAGCAGTTTTCCCGCCACATCACAAGTGAGGAAATTAGTTCCCCAAAAGCAACAGACAACTAACCACGTGGAAGCCACAGATGACTTAGATTTTATTTTTGTTTAAGCAGTTATATGCTGCTGATCTTTGCCACCAAAATAACATAATAAAGGCTTCCCCATCAGCATGCATGATAGGAAATGGTGGTTACAAGAAAACAACGCAATGTCTTGGTTATTTATTTATTAACTGTGGCGTCTCAGTAAACCATGACGGTGTGGCACTGAGCCGTTATAGATCCATAAAAGGACCCAGCAGCCGAGGCGGCTTAATGGAATATAGTTATCACTCACACTGTTTCATTAGCTTTCTTCCACTCCCGTCACAATACTATGTGGGCGTGGGGTGCATTTATGAAATACTGAGGTCAGGAATCCAAAATTCTTCCTGGAGCAACCCAACTCTTGAACCATAACATTTGTATTTTATTTATTCTTGGGTCTCAAAATAGATTCTCTAGACTCTATTAACTCAATTACAATTACAGCAGCTTTTGTTGAAGCATAGCCTAATATGTGTTTAACTGCAGGGCATGCACTCCTCAGGTTTGCACTCCACCTTCCCTCAAGCAGTTTGCAGGGTCTTTCAGCACCTTTAAATCAGTGCGCATTTAAAAGTACATCATTTCCATTCGTCCAGGATAATCAACAGGCATCGCTGTGGAAAGCTTCCACCACATATTGCATTGGAAAGGGTTTTCACTAGTTCTCGCAAGAACTGTTGACAAGGAGGCCTGTCATGTCTCCAAAGAAAGACACATTGCTGTTGAGCTGGCATTTGTTGATCCTGTGAGATTCCCCCAGCAAGTTTTCCCTGACATTGTCTGTCATGATTGGCAGCAGAAGCCTTCCTTTAAAGCGACCTGACAGTCACTGTAAATTAGCTGTCAGAATGCCGTAAACAATAGGTGCTTTACTGGTATATTTAAAGTGGATGAATTATGAATTATGTTAATTGCTCCTTTAACCCCGATAAACAACAAAACAGAGACATAAATAATCCACCAGCACTCCATACAAATGAATGCAGATTAATGTAGGGAGGCAATCCGGGGACTCTGTTTGGTTTAAAAATATTTCCAAAAGCAACCACTCGTCGTTTATTTATAATTCACCAAGCCCCCGTTTTGACTGTGAATTTACAAGAGCTGTATTAGTAGTCATTATACCACAAATTAGTGGTGTGATCGCTGTACCTCGACTGTGAATCGTTAATCACGAGAAGCATCGTCTTTGCAGCTCTTAAATCCAGATAGTGAAACAATCTCTCATTGGCCCGTGACTCTGTGCAACCTTTAAATCAGCAATATGTTTTCATCACTTAAAACAAAATACGAGTCAGAGTTTCTGCAGATTCTTCAGACATGCAAGCAGCAAGGAACTGAAAGTAGCATTGATTTCAGATATGGGCCATATGTGTTTTTAAGTGCTCTTTGAGCTTGATTGGCTCTTTTTCACTCAAGAGGTTATACCCAGTGTTTTTTTTGTTTTTTTTGCCTTGGAGCCTAATATCACATAACATTGCAATTTGGCGCACTGAGTTTTGTGACACTGTGTCATGCCTTGTTGTGTGGCTGCGTGTCAGCTCCGAGAGTGGTTTATGGGCATGCAAATGAGACTGTCTGTTGAACGAGGAGATGTGCTGCCTTCGCCCCAGAGCAAAAGAGTGGAGACAGCGTGGGGGTGTGAGTCAGTCCCTAAGTGCTGACACAGGCACAGAGCTGGCGAAGATGGGGGAGATGGCCTTCACAGGTCCTCACACTGACTGATGAGATCAAGAAGAAAGTAGGCCAAGCCAGACAAGTGTCAAGGAAACAGACACCCAGAGATGGAGTGAGAGAGACAAACACCTTCCAATCACACGTCGGACTGGGAGAGTGGAAAGTGGCGGGGGTAGAGCTGGCTTGTTTGGGGTCTGAGTTCAATATGTCCAAATCTGTTTGTCTAAAGAGTAATGAGGCTGCTGAGAGTCGTGGAACATGCTGGCCCAGGGGATCTCTGTAGAGTCCAAGTCAAGGCTTTCTAAATTCACTGAAGTGGAATAGAAGTTCACTTTGTTTTGCTAAGATAGCCTGACTGTGATGACATTTTGATCAATGCGCCCATACCTTCCTGCAGCTCGCCTTTATGTTGCTTGAATAGTGATGATATGTTATCACGCTGGTGTCAAACACCGCCATTTGTCACGCGGTGTCCCTCAGCTGGTCTTGGCAGTAAAACGTTTTACTATCAACATATTATACAATGTAATTTATGGTACAGCGTTTCGGCTGTCCATAGTGATATAGTGGTCATATTACATTCAAGGTTCAGAGTTCAAAGTCTGTTTGTCATGGGGACAGACTGCCCTCTGTTGGCTGCGGCTTATATTGTTTTTAATCAGTAATTTATAACCTGAAAATAGCAGGAGCATAACCTAAGTCAACCTATTGGGCAATGCTTTATATTGCACCATACAGTAGTTGCATGCTTATTTAAGAGGGTTTCTTTGCAGATATGGTCCAGGTGGCCTAATTCTGAAAACGGATGGGGTGGGGGGTTTGGTTAGTGCTTGTGAATTTGTTTGATTGTTTTAGCCATGGCAGTACTGTGAATTACACATCTTGTACTTGTCTTTGTGTACAAATCATACATGAAGACAAAAAAGAATCCGGTAAAACTCACAAATAGTTCATTATTACTAGTGTTGTCTCTGTTGTAGCTTTGTTTGTTTGACGTTTTTCCTACAATGGCATCATTTAGTTCATATATGCATATGCATGTCTCTTACCCACAGTAGTAATATAGGTGTGATATAATGAATGTAATGAATCCACATTGCACAGAAGGCACTGTGTCTTGTTTTTGGATTGTTTATTGTGTTTAAGGGAAACTGACTGCAGTGTGACTTATCACGCCGTTTCCTCCCATACAGATGGCATATGGAGTTCATATGGCTATATTCCTCACTAGAAACCACGAGAGTCCCACAGATGAAACTGTGTAAGTCTTTCACAGTTGGTAAATAACACAAAACAGTTGATCTTGGCTTTCACACAAAAATCCATGCAACCAATCATTTGTAATAGTGTCCTGGCCTTTTTTTTTGTAATGGCGCGTGAGCATCAGTGTGCGTGCATCGCAATCATCTCTTCAGTAAAGAATAAGGATGTTAAAACATCCTGTACGTTCACATAATTGTGCCCCGGTGCTCTCGCTGTGTAGGTGTATTGTCACTATCTTTCAGTTTTGCTATTCCCTTTATCACCAGGTGAAGGTTGGCAGACATACTGTTGTAGCAAGCGTAAAGACGCTTGCTAGCGTAAAGACGGAGAGACAACAGATGGAGCAGTTCACAGACACAGGATCTTGTCATGGTGGTGATTGATAAAGGTGTGAAGAGAGACTCGACTGGGAGACAGGGGAAGGGTTATTTAAAGCATAGGCTGCACTTTGATATGAATGGCTTCCTGACTTAGCAAAGTGCATCTCCAGCTGTCAGCGTGACTTACAAGTAATTAAAAAAGGGGCGAGCGTGCGAGTAAACCGAGCTGTGGCTACTGTTTGCAGGGCTCACAACCTTTGCAAAAAGCATGTGCGACAGGGAGACATCAGGTTTGGTATAAAAGGGATAGACAGGCTTATGGTGCTGTTCTGACTCAGTCTGGGAATAACCACAAGCTGGGAATAGCAGGGTGGCAGCAGTGTGTGGGTTGGTGTGAACAGTCTGCAAGCATGTGTGTGTGTGTGTTTTTATTTTGCATGTGTGTGTGTCAGAGAGACAGAAAAACACAATATTTAAAGGAGGCTGATGTGGTTGAATATATAGATATGTACAGTTAATGTGTATCATGTAAACTTACTGATCTACGGAAGTGAAACTGCAATGCTGAAGGTGTCTTTGCAGAACCTAAAAGGCATAGTAAGAAACATTTGTCTTGTGTTATCAGATGCCCCTTCAGACCAGCCGAACTGTCATTTTACCCAAGAAAAATGTCATTGTTTTCCTTCTCCTTCTGCTCATATCGCAATCTAATCACAGCTCGCTCAGCTCATCCTGTATGGTCCAGGTGGCCTCACTCTGAGAGCTAATAGAGGGAGTTTTAGCATTAATAAATGTCCTTAACCAGGCTGATGTGACACAGACCAGATTACACAATGGCCTCTTTACGTCCAGCCGTACTCTTGTAAGTAAACAAATGCATAAATCCACCGGTTGCACTTATATGTGTGTCCTGCCTGTTTCCTGTTGAGACTCTGATCAGAGAATCCAAGAGCTGCCTTGTCCTTGACAGCGTCTGGAAATGTGGGAATAAAAAGAGTAAGCTGCACTTTGTGAAAAAAGCTGGATAAGCCCGCTTGGTGCATACACAGAGTGGATTTGACTGGAAATCTTTCATTTTCTCAAACCAAAACAGCGTTTCTTAAAATACTACAAGCTGCTCTACATGGTGCAAGACAGATTAGATCATGACTTGAATGTGACAGCGATTTTTTTCCTCCTCTTTTATGAGCCTTGTGATTGGTGGTTCAGGAGGAAAATAGCTCTCAGCTTGTTGAAGGCTATGGGCTTTCCACTGAGCCCCTTTTGGATGCCATGTTTTTTATGTGGGCTGCCGAGCAGCCTGTGCTGAACGGTGGAAACAGCTAAGCCATCTGGTACACTCTATTTTCATCAGTCTGCCTACCAGCGGGGGAGAGCCACAGCCCAAAGGGACTTTCAGCTACTCTCACAGACTCCTATTTGTTCAACAGGTCAAGTTTAAGCCTTGCAGCGAGGGACCACCAAGCCAGATCTCATTTTATTACACAGTCCAGGTGATTATAAAACCCACACGTTGCTTGACTGGGCAGAGCTGGTGATAAAAGGGACTATACTAATACCAAAAAAAGCAATCAGGTGCCTCAGAGAATTAGAAGAGATTATTACTGTCACAGTTGTTAAGTGACCATAGCCCGGCGTGTCCTCAAATTCATTTAAAGCCAGGTTAAAAGGATCATCTTGTGAATTGAACTTTGTTCGTCTAATGTATTTCTTGGGATGAGAAAAGACAAATTTGAGCTTTGCAGGTGAGGATGAAACAGAGGCTGGCAGGATTCATTTGAGATTACTTGGCACAAACATGGTGTAATCCCCTTATCTGCGTACTTACCTGTCCCTGACAGTGATCCAAGCCTACCTCTATGAGCCTCATTGGCCTGACATTCTGGCAGTAGAAAAAATCCCTGTCTAATGTGTCAACCCAGGCAGCTTTAACACCTGGCACGCCAGTGCTTATCTGCTGAGCACCCAAAAGCACCTGCATTATCCTACTGAAGCTTCACAACAAGTGAAAAAGGCCTCTAATATCCACACAGTGAAATTACTGCGTCAGACACACAGCGTGCAAAGTACGCGCCATTATGAGGGGCTAATAACCTGATGAAAAATACACATACAGCATGAGATACACCTCATGATTTTCAGCACCCTGTCTTCCGGTGGTCGACACTGAGAGGGTTTCAAAACTGATGAAACAAAGAATAGTGTTGCTTCTTCAACTCATACTCAAGGGAGCTTCATTAAAACTCTGCACTTAAGCTTTTGAGCTATACTGATGATCAAATATGCCCAAGAATTAAGTCTTTATCCCCAAACCTGTGCTTTGTAGAGTGAATTTTGTGCATTAGTTTTGTCACGTAAATGGACTTAAAGTATTAAAACTGAAAAGTACTCAATGCAGTGCATCCCTTGTGAGTGTTAGTATCACATATTATATAATTTGATCATTGTTACTCATGCATTAATTTAAAAGAAGGATTTAAACCAGCGGCAGGTTGAGTTGGTACTTATTTTGAACTCTAACACTGCTAACAACAGTGCAGTTTACGTATTTAGAACTTTCTCAGGGATATAAATATTCAAAGCCCCATGCTTCCAGAGATGACAGTCTAAAATAGTCTCTGGATCAGTGGAAAATTAATGGCCCTTCTGCAAATATGGAATTTGTTTAAAGCAATATGAAAGGCAATCCATTACACACTCACATATCTTTACTTAAAAAAAACCCACAAGGGTGGTGATGGCGATGGGGAGGTGTTTAATCAATTTCCGGTCTGGTCATTTTTCATTCCTTCCACTTAGTTTTACCGAGGATCACCAGGGAGTGCATCGTTTCAACTGGAATTGGAAAAAGGAAATTAGGAAATTACTTTACCTTGAGTGCTCGACTTAGTTTTTATTTATTTATATATAACACTATAATGACTGCCAAATTTGTTCCCTCCTCCCATTTTAAATTTAATTTTTCGGCAGACGACGAGCAGGAGGATGCAGGTGAGAAACACCAGTTTCAGTGTGTTTCAGGGTGGGCCTTGAGCTTTGTTGAGCTTTGTTTAGCATCTATGTCTGCAGACTTCATTCACTTTCACTAGTTGTTTTGCTCGTTCATCCCCTCGTGATAATGTTAAACGTATTTGGACGGTAATAAATAACCGTGTGATGGTCAGGTGGCGTCAGTCAGGCCAACACAAACTGAAATCTGCGGTCTACATGCGATTTCAACTAACCAGTAGTTAATAGACATAGCATCTGAAGCCTACAGTATTTTACATGTATTTTGGAATTAGGAGATACACGCAGGCCTTCCTGTGTATTTAATTATTTATTATTATTTATTCGTATTATTTTTTCAGTAATGTAGGCCTTCGCTGAAACCTAAGCAGGCGTATTCGTGCCTATACTGACATCTGGTGGTGTTTTATAATAACGTTGTTGAACCCACTGGACGTTTGAAGCGTTGACTATCGAAGGAAGCTGCCAACCGTGGTAAAATGTTAATTTAAAAAACAATAAAAAAAACAGCTATTTGGTGTGTTATTTGCGTGTAAGCATTTTCTGGGCAGCGTGAAGCTCTAAATGAAGGACAGGGCGGGGCTGAAACGACAGTGGAGGATTGAATGTCCCATGATGCACTGCGGCTTGGTAACAATTTCTAAATAATTTTAAACAACCAATGGTGCATACTTCGGCAAACATCGGCGGTGGACAAGTGAACGATTGTGATTGTGATCAAGGGACCGTAAAATTATCAAAACAAAAACATGAACGATAGCACCATAACTAAGGATCGCATGCAGCGAAATGGCCCCTCTGCTTGTGCTGAGTGGAGGTTAGCTTTGCGCAGTGGCAGTATCGTAGCCTATGAGGTTTATCCGAGGCGCGATTATTGCTAGTTGAAAACTTTACCCAATACCCCGCCTTGACGACTTGAAATATAGTCGGCAATGGCAATTTTTGACGGTCTCTACGGAGACTTCTTTTATTGTACAACTTAAATGTTCTGAATTTTAAAGAAAATTAGTTAGTTATATTAAGTGTTTATAATCTTTAACTAGCTCATGTTGAAAGGTTAGCGAGCTATACTGTTGGTTTATTGTGATGATTTTGAGAATGCTCAGTTCCCGAGCCCACATTGATAGACGTACCGTAGACTACGTCATTTCCTTTTTTAAATCCATAGCGCTTAATTATCATATATATATCCGCTGCGCTTAAAAGTAAATTCTCTTAATTCATCTTTTTTTTAACATTTATATTTATATTTGACTTTATTCACACTGATAAGCCCCCTGGGTATTTAACCGCAGTTACATTCAACACTACCTTGCCAGCCCCGCCAGTTCATTGTTTAGGATAAGGGGAACGCTTCGGTGTGTTTTGCATCAGTATAATCCCAGCTTTCTCGTGTTTGTGTGTTTGTGTTCATTTGCGTGAGTTCGTGGTAAATGATATCGGCTACATTTCTACAGTTTTAGTCTTTTGAATTATAAACCACACCCACTCCTACAACCATGATAGAGACATGTAGGGCCCAGAGAGACTACCCTGTCGGCGGACTAGTTCTTCAGCTTTGCGCAGTGGCAGTATCGTAGCCTATGAGGTTTATCCGAGGCGCGATTATTGCTAGTTGAAAACTTTACCCAATACCCCGCCTTGACGACTTGAAATATAGTCGGCAATGGCAATTTTTGACGGTCTCTAAGGAGACTAGTTTTCTTGTTAAAAATGAATTCTAATTAAACACATTCACTACTGTTTTCTTACTATAAATGTGTGGAATACTTCGAGAAGCTAGCTGGTAGTTAAAAGTATGAAAATGGTTTTATTGTGGGCTACGG
This sequence comes from Copadichromis virginalis, assembly GCF_057382275.1. Classification (NCBI taxonomy): domain Eukaryota; kingdom Metazoa; phylum Chordata; class Actinopteri; order Cichliformes; family Cichlidae; genus Copadichromis; species Copadichromis virginalis. Next base: position 19,006,414 of record NC_140624.1, read on the forward strand.
TGTTCGCGTTTAATAACGAAGAGTATGATGCCTTATTTATTCATATTTTGTTGAGCAAATGTGTGAATCGCAGTTTTAATTCGTACTTAATATCTTATGTTCTGTGTGTTGTATAAGTTTGCATCATTGGCTATCCTCTCAGTTTTTGAAATGGCACGGTTAAAACTTTCTGGCTGAATACAGGAGCCCTAAAGTGACGCACCGGGGCACGTCACTTCCGGTTACAAGTTATTTCCAGTACTTGTATTTATAATTTTTGTTGTTGCTATTTAGTTACTCAGGCGGTTTGCCCGTGATTTTACACGCATCGATAACAAGCCATCACGTGCATTCACACGTGATGATGTTGTTTTGGATTACAATGAGCGCTTTTTGTGTTTTGTTCATGATCAAAACATTGTCATTTGCAAGGATTTTTATGTATATTTTTTATTTTGGATATTCTGTGCAACTAATATTGTTTATAGCTATACATGCGTCTAATTACAGCTCTATAAATCGTGCATGTTAAAGCCACGCCCACGGTTAAAACCCTAACAGAAAGGTGTAGGGCCCAGAGAGACTACCCTGTCGGCGGACTAGATCTTCAGCTTTGCGCAGTGGCAGTATCGTAGCCTATGAGGTTTATCCGAGGCGCGATTATTGCTAGTTGAAAACTTTACCCAATACCCCGCCTTGACGACTTGAAATATAGTCGGCAATGGCAATTTTTGACGGTCTCTAAGGAGACTTATCTTCTTGTTAAAAATGAACTCGAATTAAACACATTCACCACTGTTGTGTTGCTATAAATGTGTGGAATACTTCGAGAATGGCACGGTTAAAACTTTCTGGGTGAATGCGGGAGCCCTAAAGTGACGTACCAGGGCACGTCACTTCCGGTTACAAGTTATCTCCAGTACTTGTATTTATAATTTTTGTTGGCGTGTTTTTGTTGTTGCTATTTAGTTACTCAGGCGGTTTGCCCGTGATTTTACACGCATTGATAACAAGCCATCACGTGCATTCACACGTGATGATGTTGTTTTGGATTACAATGAGCGCTTTTTGTGTTTTGTTCATGATCAAAACATTGTCATTTGCAAGGATTTTTATGTATATTTTTTATTTTGGATATTCTGTGCAACTAATATTGCTTATAGCTATATATACGTTTAATTACAGCTCTATAAATCGTGCATGTTAAAGCTACGCCCACGGTTAAAACCCTAACAGAAAGGTGTAGGGCCCAGAGAGACTACCCTGTCGGCGAAGTAGCTCCTCAGCTTTGCGCAGTGGCAGTATTGTAGCCTATGAGGTTTATCCGAGGCGCGATTATTGCTAGTTGAAAACTTTACCCAATACCCCGCCTTGACGACTTGAAATATAGTCGGCAATGGCAATTTTTGACGGTCTCTAAGGAGACTTATCTTCTGTTTAAAGTGAGATCTTGCTAGTTAGAAAGAGTTACATGAGGTCAGTGTAATTTTTTGAGTTGTGTATCATTAGCGTCTATATTGTAGTTTCCAGACTATGTTGCCATCTACGTTAGGGTACTATAAAGAAAGGACAGTGTGTTATTCTCACCCTTGCCTTCATATATTACTGAAGTCATAAAAGAGAAAATATTGCACTGTAAGGTTGTATAACCAGAGCTTGAAACAAACTTTTTTTTTCTTAACTCAATTTTACTTTTAAAATACATTAAAAAAAGTTAATTGGCTTGTAAAATACAATCAGAGCTTGAAAGCTAAAGATACATTTTTAAGGTCAGTTTTATTTAAAAAATATAGCCACTTATATTACCTTACTTAAACACAGACAGACTGCAGACAACAGCTTAACAGTCTGAATGGTCTGAATAGAGTGTGTGCGTTAGTGACCTGAGTGATGGGGTTTACTCAGACCATGGCTGGATAGTTTTTGTTGACAGTTGCTGTATGTCTTTACTGTTAACACTGGAAATCTTTTTCTTTTAGATATATTCATTGAGAACTCAAAACTCTGCTCTCTTGTAGTGACATACTGTAAATTCTTATACATGGATTTTTAATGCATTTTTAATCACCCGTGTGTACAATGCAGTGAAGCTACCAGACCAGCAGGGGTCACTATATAGTTATGCTGAACTGGAGGATGACAAAAGCCTAAAGCAGAACTTGTATTTGTTTGTATGTTTAAAGTCTTTAAACGAAAGGTCATCTATTTTTTAGCAGAAAAATGAAGAATTTATACATATGCTTTAAAAAAAAAAGTTTTTCAAATTTGATGGTGATTGCCGTATCATGGTCCCTTGTGCTCGGTAGTTGCTTGTAATTGAGATTCTTTTTCTCAAGTGAAAGTGACATTTGCGTAATCATGTTTCAGCACCCTGTAGAGACTTGTGATTGCAGTGATCTCTGATTAGAAGAAGGGTGGGTTTTAGTCAATCACAGGGGTGGAGGTTTTAATCAAGGCGGTGTTCTCGTTTGGCAGATGAGCTCCAAGCCACTCGTCAAGCCTGTAAACATTATTACACCCTTGTTGTCACGTGAAAGCACTTCCCTCTTTCCCCCTTTCATACTGTAAGTACATGAAACTGTGATACATTCATTTTTCTAACACTGCTAAATCAACGCAACATTGGCTGAGATTTATAACTTGTGTCAGCAGCTTTGGTAATACGTAAAAAAAAATTGCTTTAAGATGTTCGCAAATACATTTTCACTCACAGTACTGCAGTTAAATTATCAGCAATATTAAAAACAATGAAATGCATTGACTCATTTTGATTTGTGTCTGAGCAATCATAAGATTAGCCCGCATTTTATTTCTGTATCTTTAATTAATCAGATCTGTTGTAATGTGATTTACGTAATCTTGCTGCTTGTAGCGTCTCCATTTCTGTTAACCAGAGGGTGAAAAAAAAAGAACGCTTTCAGATAAGTAATACATTTGGTTTTGTTCATCAAAGGTGACACTCTGGCTTTGAAGAGTGATTCGTATTTCCATTAATGACCCAAGTCGGCTTTTGCATTTAATCTGCATTCAGTGTGACCCATGAATAGTTTGCTTTTACTGTCTGTTGTACACATCCACCGAGCATTGATCAGCCGGTGCCATACTCAATATTCCTCGTGACCTGGTTATGGCCCTGTGTTTTCTAACTCTTATTCTCTCAGTGGAATAATGTCCGATAATATTTTATTATTTTTATTTTTGTCATTTATTGTAATCTCTCAAACTCTGACCTTTCCGATTTCATATAACAGCTCTGTATGTGTCAGAAATGAAATGGAAGACTTTGGGTGTTTTTCATGTTAGCGACAGCTGCAGACATGCCGAACATAAACAAATAAATTGCACAGCATCACAAGGACTAGTTCCTAGGTAACCATGTGACAGTACCGACAATTGCTATGGAAACCAGCGTATCCCCACTCTCGGTGTCTTTCTCTCCATCACCCCACCTCCAATGTATCTCTCGGGTCTTTCAGGAAATGTGTGAGAATCTTTTTTGTATCCCTGTGAATTGCTTTTACTTTCCAGGTTGGACAATGGCGTAGACTCGGCATCACATCACAGAAGGTAATTTCCCCTCATAGAGATGTAGCATAAATTCAGGTACGCTTAAATACCACAGACTGTTTACAAGGAGGGGGAAAAACATGTTTCATAATAAATTGAGTTGACAAAGCTTCCTAAAATATCAGACCTACTTTTCTATATTACCGTGCAATTAACTGCTCTGCTTTCATGTCTTTCTTTTAACTTATATGATACTGTAATTTGCACAAAGCACACTGCAAATGAAGACATTTGTCAAGATCAGAGTAAACAAAAACTTGTTTTAATCATTTTCCTTAGATCTTTTGTTCAGCGGGCAATTTGCAATCTGCTTTGCATGAGGTCTTTTGTTTTGATCCTGTTTATCACAAATCCAGTTACAACTCCGGGCTCCAAATGGAAAATCAAGCTTCTCTTCAAAGACAGAGACATCACAGCCTATTCTATGTTTTAAAAAAAAAGCAGGTGCAAATCTAATAGAGATGCTTTGATTTGTGGCCAATTATGGACATCCTTGTTGCTTCACCTTTTTGTAAGGGCCCTTTTTCCTCGAAGCTACGTCCGCTATTCTTGGAAGAGAACCAGTAATGTAGCGATCGCACGAGTGAGCAGAAACCTCAAAAGTTATCAAGTTATTCAACACACCCAATTAAACTTGTTACAATCCTCCAATGCCATTTCCCTCTTAATCGCTGCGTGGCGTACAAGGGGTTGCCCCCAATTAGTTGCCTCATGTGACACCCTGACTCGGAAGACGGCTATTGTGATTGTATTTCAGCCTCAATTACGTTGAAAATTGTTCAGGCAGAGGTGAACGGTCTCCTCGGGTCTTTTATCTGCCTTTCTTTGTCCGTCTTCTTTCGTTTGATTGTGACAGGGTGTCGAAGGGTAGTCCATCGTGTTTGGAACTGAACGAGTCTTTAGCTGTAACAATCGTATCCGTGTTTTGTAATCACGCCATTCTAAAGAGATAAAGAAGCTATTTTTAACAACTGTATTTTTGAAATGTTTTAAATACGGCTGGATTTTCTTTCATCAAAATAGGTGTAGCATGATGTTAATGTTCCATGAATTTAATTTACAAATGTCTGAAATATAGTTTTGGGGATGCAAATGTGCAGAAATTTTACTTAAACTCATTCAAAATGATTTTTGTACCTGACTGCCAGTGAACTTTGAGGTCATTTTAGTTATATGAGGAGTAAATGGTTATAAAAAGTCATTTAATAGCAGATAATTTGAGGTTACAGTCTTAATGGTTTTCCATCTTAGTTTTATAGCATAGCCAGTACATAATGAAACATATTCGGTAGCATTAAACTGACGATTAGTCCTTTTAGCGAGGATGAAGGTAATAATTATGGTTGTTACACTGTAGAAACATCATGATTTCAAAGGTGAACTGCATATTTTCTTCTCAGTCAGTGCACATAAATAAGAAATGCGCTTGAAACGTAAGAACATTTACCTCTTGTGGTGATGTTTGTCAAAGTTAAAGTTAACAGAAGTTTGTTAATGCGAGGAAGAAGGAACACGTGAGGAAAAAAAATTGTGCAGCGTTAAAACTGAATTACTGTGCTGTTTTCACGATTCTTGTCCCAGAGTTTTGAGTTTTGGCATTTGTCTCTTGTTTGTTTTTAGATGCTCTCTTTATTCTTATTTTAGCTCATTGTTTCCCACCTTACCATGGTGGATAGGTTTGTGTGTCCCGTAGATCTTCAAATGGAAATTGATCCTGGGTGAGGAGCCAGATGAAGAGTGATCCACGAAGTGGTTGCTGTCTGTCATGGTGGTAATCCCTAAACTGGATGGTGGACTGAAGAGAGAAGAGCTGAAGGAGCCCCATCGAGCTCTGTTAACTCGTGGGACTCAAGAGGCAACTGACAGGTACAAGCAGGTTGGTGTGCAGCTCTGGCAGTAGCTGAAGCAAAGATTCAGGTGTGGGAGCAGTTAGGTGAGGTCATGTAACAAGACTTTTGGTTTGCCTGGAAGCAGTTCTGGCAAACCGTAAGTAACAAAGAAGGGAGAGTGGTGTTTTAGCCACACAGCGTATATTGCATGTGGAGTGCTGATGACTTTGACCGAGGATATAGTCAGTTGAAGAACGAATGTTTTGAGTACCTCCTCAATCCCACTGTCATGCCTTCCAAAGGGAGGAAATAGAGTCTAGGGACAGCTCTGTCTGATGACTCACCCATCACTGGGGTGAGGGCGCATGGGGCGGATGAGATCCGCTCTGAGTTCCTTAGGGCTCTCGATGTTGCGGGGCTACCTTGGTTGACAGTTCTCTGCAATGTTGCATGGAGATTTAGATACCTGCTACTCTTCCACATTGAATTATGATGGTTTGGGCATCTCACTAAGATACCTCCTGAAGACTTCCTGGATGAGGTGTTCTGGGCATGTCCCACTGGGAGGAGGCCCTGCGGCAGACCAAGGACAATCTAGAGAGATTGCGTCTCTTGGCTGGCCTGGGTATGCCTCAGTGTTACCCTGGATGAGCTGGAGGATGTGGCTGAGGAGAGGGAGGTCAGGGCTTTTCTTTTTAGGCTGTCCTTCATGACCTGGACCTGGAAATAAACACAAAATAAATGGACAGATGAATAGATGGATCGTTTATTGTTAGGATTTGATTATCATGTATCCCTATTTTAAGCAAGACACCTGTGTCTTTCCCCCTTTGAGTTCATTATGTCTAATCAAAGTTTGTTTAGCAAAAATGGGCAGATAGATGTGCTTATATATATATTATATACATATGTAAACATTACATATAATGAGCAGCAGTTATTACAATGATACCACTATTTAATACTGTTGATTTTATGATATGGTTTCTACAATACAAGCTTAACAGCAGAACAAAAATCAAAAATACTTTAGTGCAACAGGATATATTAATTGTGCTGTCAAACAAACCCCACAGTTGCCCCGGCTTGGACAGTCTCGGTTGTTGACCAGCGTCCGGCAGCCTCGCCTCTGTCAGTGTGCCCCAGGGTGGCTGTGGCTATAATGTAGCTTGCCATCACCAGTGTGTGAATGTGTGTGTGATGGGTGGATGACTGGTTGTGTAAAGCCCTTTGGGGTCCTTAGGGACTAAAAAAGCGCTATACAAATACAGGCCATTTACCATTTAATTACTTACACAATCTCAAGACAATTCCCTCAGTGCATAATAACATCCATCCATTCGCTTCCGCTTATCCTTTTCAGGGTCGCGGGGGGCGCTGGAGCCTATCCCAGCTGTCATAGGGCGAGAGGCAGGGTACACCCTGGACAGGTCGCCAGTCTGTCGCAGGGCTAACACACAAGGACAGACAACCATTCACACTCACATTCACACCTAGTGGCAATTTGGATTATCCAATTAACCTATCCCCACAAGTCTTGCATGTCTTTGGACGGTGGGAGGAAGCCGGAGTACCCGGAGAGAACCCACACAAACACGGGGAGAACATGCAAACTCCACACAGAAAGACCCCGGCCTGATGGTGGAATTGAACTCAGGACCTTCTTGCTGTGCGGCAACAGTGCTAACCACCGTGCTGCCTAATAACATTGTACTGGAAATTAACAGTATGTGTATGAAAAGTATGAAAGAACTGATGTAACAAGCTAGTAAGAAAGGTAAAGCTAAAGAATTTATCCAACTTCATGGAAGTGCATCATGGCTCAGTTAAATATACAGTCCAACTCACGAGTTAGCTTAGTGAGATCCAAATTTACATAATATCTACAAATGAAAACAGAAATGATCAGCAATAATATTACACAGGTTGAACGAAAACCAAACCATTTAAAATTTGTCTAACATAATTTAATTGTCGACGTTTCTATTTTAGAAACTCGTCACGGTCCAGTTCTCAGATGCCATGTCTTTAATTCTTCTCCTGTGTAAAACTGGTTCAACCCTTCTAATTTTCACAGCAGACTGAATGTGTGAATATTCACACAGTGGAACTGCAATGTAACCAGGATGTCCGTAACAGAACGTTTCAGTTTCTTGTTGTGCTATGAGGCTTCTTCTGTGTAGCCAGAATATCATTGGCAGATAGTTTCTAAATTTATGCTGTATAGGAATTGTTATTGAAGTCAGTGTATAGTATCATCATGTTTGCACGTTCATATAAACACGTAAGTGTACCGGTTGTCAAAAAAGGAAACCATAGCTGCTTCAGACTATTAGGTGCCGAGGCCTTGTAGCCTAGAGTAGCCTGCGGCTCTCAGAAATAACTTATCAAAAGGTACCAGTCTCCTGTGTTTCCCCAGGATCCAGGTGCTTTTAATTGGATTTCTTTGACAAGATTATTGCCTGCTCCCAGGCCAAACTTGGATAGTGTGTATTTTAACAAGCGTCCCTATATAGCCCCTTTAATCATGAGCAAACTTCACAAAGAACTTTCACTTGATTAAAAATTACAGTGTGACCAAGTGTTGACCCTACACCCACCCTTTCCAGTGTTGCAATTTGATGTAATCCTCTGTTTAGCCTAGTGTGACTTCAATAAGTTTTACACTATTAATCATATACATGTATATCTTTATTTAATACCACAACATGGAAGAAATTAGAGATGTGCCACTGCTGAATATTTCCAGAGTCAATTTGTAGAACTAGCTTTACAAGGGGATGAACTGAAATCCCCAACGTATAGTCTGTTATAAAAGCATTTTATTCCCATGAACCCAGCCCTCCAAGGTATTCTGACCTTCTTAAATGAAACAGAATTTAAGAAGAGCGTGTACTGAAGCCAGCGAGTTATACCAGCCAGCCATATAATCCCTTAGAAAAAGGCTCTTTTAAAATCCTATTATAATGGGAGAGTAGGTCCAAACCTGGTCAAAGCAATTAGTCAGAGGAAATGAGCAACATTAAATGTCTAAATGGGTACAAAAAATGATAAAGACAAAGAATAGGATCTTATCGTGCCAATTTGAATGTTTTATTGTTTTAAGTTTTAATTAATAGAGCTAAGCTACTTGGTGCTTTCACGAGGACCTTTATTATATAAGTTATTGTTCATAATTGCAAGATAGTTAATATCCAAAATTATTGTGATTTTACTTTCAACATGTGTGGCTTAATGGAAAAATGTCACCTGAAATGAATGCGTTTGAATTATTGGAAGGTAAGTCAGCGCAGCAGCAGAGGCCCAGTTTCAGTGATTCAGTAAAAGCTCATTTAGAAAGATTTACGCCAGTTTACTGCAGTGAAATCCAGTCAGTTGTAGTTAATTTAACCCGTTTGAATAGCCAGGAAAAAAAATAAATATCAAGAAATGTAAAATATAAATACAAAATTTAAAAATCAATAAAAATGGTCAACCCATGGGATATGATCTTTATCCACTGTTGTAGTGCTGTCTCTGATAGTATTCTTTCATGTTACTGCTGAGAGGCTTTTCAGCAGAGTGAGAGCAAAGTATGAAGTAAGATATAAGCTACTTTTCTCGAGGCTCAGCTGGGAAATTTTAACAAGGTGCAGGACTTTGAAGTTGGGACATCAGGTGGGAATTTATTAAGAGACAACTTCTATATCCACTGTGTCACGCTCTGCATGCTGTGTCTCATCTGTCTTTGTCTTACCACTTGTTATATAGCCAGCTAAAAATGGGTTCTGGTGTTGCTTGCACTATTATAGTGCCATATGTGTTTTTGGAACTCCACATGCTAAAATCTGAGTAGTAGCAAGAGTGAAAACTTCATAACTGAGAATAAGTTTCACTCAAGTCAGAGCTGTTGAAGCAAGTGGAAGTTACATTAATGTGTTGGGAATATTTGTGTTGGCCGATCAGTCAGTCTGCCACTTTGGTCTAGACAGAAAAACTTGGGTTGGTGTAACATGTTGGAAGACATTCATGCTCCCCAGAAGTTGAACCACTTGACTTTGATCAAAACCCCTTGGTGATATTTATAGTTGTGAGTATTCTGTTTGGGAACTATAGGATGAAGAAACATACTGATGTCTGCAAACACACCAAAATACAGAAAGCTTATTGAAACGAGCCAACCTAATTTAACTTGCAAAGCAAGGAAAGATGTTTGAAAGAATTGTTGTCCTTGCCAAATATTGGGTCGCTATTGTTGCCACTGCTGAGCCCACGGAGACTGTTTTAGACGGCTGGGTCATTAAAAAACAATTGGTGCCTTAGCCAGGGATGCACTTGCTTTATTTTACAAGAAACAGATACAAACATAGCTATTCAATGTAAATTTTGTCATTTTGTTTATTATGCTTTTTCATTTTGAGCTCAAAATATGTGCACTATTACAGCATAAATATGCAAGACACTGGGGTTATTATTTATTAAAGATATGATTAAAAGTTGTTTTTCTGTTATGTTTTTCTCTTTAATGCTACGATTTCCCCCTTCTATGTCATTTAGATGGATATACATTTCTATGAATATACATTTTTATACTGGGAAAGATTGAAATCACTCTATAATTATTAAAGAAAAAAAGTTTCAGTTATTTCTAATGGAAATATATAAACACTGTTATCACGCAAACAAACCAAAATACACTTAGCAAACAGGTTATGAACAAAGGCTAGAAGAGTATTTAGAAGTTTTTCCAGGATTTAAATCCAGGATGGGATTTGTGTAAAAGATCTTGATGCCCCGTCTTATCTTAAGGACCACATGGTATCATATTACCCTAATAGAGCACTTCACTCTCAGATTTCAGGCTTACTTGTGGTTCCTAGGATTTTTAAAAGTAGAATGGGAGACAGAGCCTTCATCTTCCAGGCCTCTCTTCTGTGGAACCAGCTTGGATTCTGGAGACAGACCCCCTGTCTACTTTTAATATTAGGCTTAAAAGTGTCCTTTTTGACAAAAGGAAAGTTTTGAGCTGGATCAGGTGACCCTGAATCGTCTCTTAGTTACATTGCAGTAGGTCTAGGCTGCTCGGGACTTCCTCATGAGTGTTTCTTCTTCATTCACCTTTTTCACTCTCTATGTCTTTATACACCACTCTGCACTCGATCGTTACTTATTATTAACCTCTGTCTCGCTTCCTCCCCTAATCCCCAACCAGTTAGATAGCCTGTGGTAGGACTTGACTTAAGCGGTCAAAGAAGTGCAGGAGACTGATGCTGTCCAGTGTAGCAACCGATTTATTCACCATTTTGTGACCCAAACAATATTTACAAAGAAACAAATAAGAAACCCAACTCCAAATTAACTCTGTTCAAATAAACATAACTGAACTTAAATCAACGGAAATTAAGGTCAAACTGCACACAGCTACACTGACCTGAACCTTTCTCTTCAAACACCTGAGTTCTTCTGCTTAAATAGTCCACTGAACCAAACAATTTCTCCTCTGGACTATTCCATTCAGCAGGTAGGTAAGATGAACATGGTTATATTCAAACCTCTGCTGCCACTCTTTACTAGCAACACAAACTCTATGGTGTAATCAATACATAGTACAACAATAAATCTATTTCTCCATAAACACTCTAAAATCAACTTTATTAAATTACAAGAATTCTTCCCCTTCTGCTCTTGGTCTCATCCTGTGACCTCAGATGAACCCAGAAGGTATAAAGCAGGAAGTAAAACTACATTTCCTCCTTTTGTTTCTGGAAGTCAGGTAGGTAAGGTAAGTTCTAAACAATACAAATTAACAGTTGAAATAAATAACATGTTAACTTAACAAACTTGTTGGAATTGATTTAAACCAACATGTTATATTATATAATCTGTAAAAGTGCAAAACATAAACAAACCCGAGATAGTAGATGTTTGCCTATTGCAGACTACATATGAAATATGGTTAAATCAAAACAAGAATGTTAACTAAGAATATGGACAAATGGTCTTCTCACCGACTTTGTCACATAGCCCCATGCTGGTTCTGCCAGAGGTTTCTTCCTGTTAAAAGCGAGTTTTTCCTTCCCACTGTCGCTAATTGCTTGCTCATAGGGGGTTTTCTGATTGTACAATATAAGTGCCTTGAGGTGACCGTTGTTCTAATTTGGCACCATATAAATAATATGTAATTGTAAATTGCATTTAATTTTTGCAGTGAGAATAATCAAACAGGAGCAAACAGAATACAGTCTTTAATATTCATATAGGCAGGATTTAGCCATTATTTTTAAAAGACAGATATTAGTATAACTAGCACTGCACTTGATACATAATTTTTCTTCTCCGTAAATTTAATTTCTGTTATTCTTGGCACTTAAATCACTATAATATTGAAACAGCATGCATAATTCATATTGTAGTAAAATGTTTAATATAGCACGGCAAGTACGCTCCCCACTGATGTTGTAGCGGTTGCCCCCATGAAACATAACAGTCATTAGAGCCACTGGAATTGCAATTCATCTCTCCGTCCGCACAAATCAAATTTAGAGGTCAGAATCAATTATGCTCCTTTATTGGCAGTTAAATGAGTCTCCTTAGGGTCCAGCTGGTTTTGAGAAAGTAGTCATACTTTTTTTTATACCCAGATTGTGTGATGCACTGGCAGACAGAAGCCTTTCGCTCAGAAATACAGAGGAGTGTTTTTTCTTTATTTTTTTGTCTTTTTTTAAGCGCCCCATCAGCTTTGTCACATTTAATTATCTGCACTCTGAGATGATTGACTAGAGCAATAACATAAAGGCTTCCTTGTCTGAATAGGATACTCTAAATTACTGTGGCAAAGAGTGGTGATTGCGCCAAGCAAAATGTGTGCAGTAGAAATCACTTTGCTAGATGTGACAAAGACAAGTTCAGGCAGGACCGTTGTTGTGAAAAGAAGATTGATATTTCCATGTGGAGTAATTTTGGCATGTTTTTCTCCCAGTAGATTTAATCTATATTTTATATTTATGAATATATAATTTATTTACTGCTAAAGAGACAGACAGTGAAAGTGGACTATATCCTTGTTTATCAACATAAACCTCATTGTTGCAGCAAGGGGCAGCGCAAATGTGATCCCCTTAAAGTGATTTTGAGTTTTAGTGTCCTTTTCTCTGAGTTATCGATTCTATTACTAGTTAGTTAATATAAACTAACATGTAGGTATTTTACAAACAGCTAACCAACCAACCAACCACATGACGTCATGTGGTTGGTTGGCACCTGACTACCTAGCTAATTTCCTCTGTCTGTATAACCCTCAGAGAGCACTAGGATCATCGGGCCAACTGCTCTTAGTGCAACCTAGGTCTCTGCTGAAGACCAGAGGAGGCCGTGCCTTTGCCGTTGCCGCACCCAGTTTATGGAATACTCTTCCTCTTCATATTCGCGCATCAGATTCCATTCAGTCTTTTAAATCACGTCTAAAAACGTATTTGTTTAACCTGGCATTCAAGGCTAATTAGGGTAAAATACATTTGGCTTTGCATTTAGATTATGTAATTATTTTATATTTTATTTATTTTATTTATATCTGTAATTTATATTTTATGTATTTTATATATATATTTTTAATCTGTATCATGATTTATTGAAAAGCACTTTGGTGTGCTATATAAATAAATTTTGATTTTTTTTGATTGATACTGATAGAAGGTGGCACTGCACATGTTCTCAAAACTTACATTTTAAGCACTTTTTTTCATAAATCCAGCTTCAGCTTCATGTCAGTTTTTGAGAACAGGACTTCATGATGTAAATTAATGTTTATGTCTGTCGTGTTTCATTTCCTTTTAAAGGCTTTTGGTGCACAGCACAGAGTATGTAGTAAATATGAGGGTATATGCAAGTGACAGGGTATACATTAAAATATGTTGTCTGTAGATTTTTGGGGGGGGGTTCAGGTGTAATACCACTTAAAGGGTCAAATGTGTAGAGCAGTTGCTTACCTGAAACCTGTGTGTAACAGCTGACCTATATGATGGCAGAACAAGAAAAGGAAGGCTTACTTACTGTGAGATGTTGATCCACATACATATTAATGCACATACTTGTTTTGACTGTTTTTCTCTTGGATGCTATGTGAGGCTGCCTTTGTGCAGCATAGAGGCTTCACTGTGTAAAAGCTCGAAACAATACAAACTCACGGGCTAGCTGTTAAAAAAAACAAAAACCTTGGCTGCCAGTAATAGCATGTAATAACCTCTCATGCTTCACATTCAGTTCTGTTACGTTTTGCTCTTTCTTCAAAATACTGGTATTATTGAGGACTCACTGAGGAGTTATAGGAGACAGCCAAAGCTTTGGCACTGCGCTCGCAGCTTTCAGCTGTCCATCTGTGCCAGTTACGCACTCATTCTGATAATATCGCCTCCTGGCATTCCAAATTGATTAATGCTGCTAGCAAACACTATCACAGCCACATCGTTAAATTTAGCACAATTTCCAGTTAATTGTGTGCTGCAGACCTTAGCAAATTAAGTTTGTGCGTTAATTTAAATACTCTCCTAAAATTTGCACCCTCAAAGGGAAAGGTCCTACAAATATATATGCATTAAGGCTAGCCACAAAACCACTTTTGTCCATGCCTTTCAGTTGTAAAAGTGGCATCGTGCCTCTTTAGTAAGGCAGTAGCTTTTTAGCATAAAAAAAATGGTTAATGAATGTGGCTCCAGGTCTCACACGCTATACAAAACTTGATCGACCAGTTACACAATATGTAAGATGACCTGCTAAACAAAATGAAATGTGTTTTACAGAGAATATAATTGGGACTCATTTTGAACAGTTCAGTAACTGGTCCTGTCTTCAAATGGAAACTTGTTTTTGCGCCCATAAAATTAGCTGAGAATAACATTCCACTGAATGCCTCCAACAGGTTTGCCATTTAACTCAGCCAACTGACTCAGCATGTCATGATCTTTTGTAAGTAAAAGAGTCATTGTTATTTGCGGCAACTTGAACTGTGGGGGTTGGAGACAAGTCAATGAAACTACTCGTTTTTGACATTTGCTGTACAAAGCTCTTCTGTGTCAATACCAGTAAGTCAAGCGCTGTCATAAAGAGGAAATGTTGACTTATGAGGAATGTCAATGAACCAGCAGGACCCCAAACTTCTACCTGTTTCCTGTGTGAGCAGTGAATATTTCCCAAAGAGCAGGCTGATCTTTGTTTCCCGTTAGGTCACAAATACCCACGCAGAAACCCGGGAGCTTTGGAGCGTCAGTGCATGGTCAACATCCATGACAAATCTCCTGTCAGATGGGTTCTCATTCCACCTACTAAACATGGAAGGGAAAACATTATCTTCGAGGCAAGATCTAGCTTTTTAAGAAGCAAACGTCAGTATAGACTCCAAAGCCAGACAGAAAACAAGAGAAAAAAGGGTCTAGACTATTTTGCCCCAATGAGAAATTATTAGAAACCTTAATAAGATTGCCACTAAGATTATTTTGATTAAGACAATGTCTTTGTTTACCAGTGTCTTTATATTAAAAATTATTATATCATGAAAAGAAATATTGTCTACCAGACGGTAATGAGCATAACAAACACTTCTGAAAGCTTGTGTAACAAATGCTAGCGATGAGTAAAACTAATGTGGATCAAATGAAACCCATGCAGTTGGTAATAGTATGACCAGTAATAGATGCAAACTGTGAATCAACAACACCATCTGGCCATAATTCTGCTTGTATTGTATATTACTGATGTGTTTTGAGGAAATCTTGTTGAACAAAACAACCTTAATGTAATCATTTTCAACACTAATGTCACTCAACATTTCCAGAATGAGTTCAGTAACATTTTTACCTTGGGTTTGTGAGTCGATCTTAAAAACTGTTGCGAGTACATGCTGGTGTTGCTTTTAAAAGAAAGGAAAGTATGCATTCATGTCAAAGTACAACCTTACTTCTTCCATAGGAATTAAGAGGCTAAGTCATCAAGAGCAGGCACGACCATTCCTATAAAAGCAGAAGCTTTAGTAGTTTACTGTTCTGGAGCATTCAGGTGTGTGTGTGTGTTAAAACAATGTTGCTAGCTCCCCAGGAGTGGGCATCCCAGCAGATTCACCATGCGGTGCTCAGAAAAAGTGCCACAAACTACATCTCAGACTCTACAGGCCTCCGCATGTTAAATGTTAAAGCTCACGACAGTACAGACACCATTATAGCTCATTAAGCTGGTGACCCATATCCCAAAGGCTACCACAGGGGTCCTCGGTTTGAGTCTGCCCCAGACCATGTCCTGTATGTCATCCCCCCCTGCTGTCTCAGTACTTTCCTATTTACTCTGTCCTGTCAAATAAAGGCTTAGAATACCAGAAATAAATTTTAAATATTCTCTTTAAAAAGAGCATAGCAGTTCGGCTTCAGTTTGCAAAGTTGCATCTGAACAAACTGCAGGACCTCTGGAACAATGTCCTTGGGTCGGATGACATCGAAGTGGTAATGTTTGGCTATAATGCACTTGTTTACCATATTTCTCAAAAGCCAAACAAAGCAAATCAGAAAAACCACCTCATACTAACTTTCAAGCATAGGGGTGGAGGGCTGATGATTGAGGTTGTTTTGCAGCTGCAGCACATGGGCACCTATTTTGCAGTCAAACGTGAGATCATAAGACTAATAGCTAAAGCTTGGCCAAACTTAGGTCATGCAATAGGACAATTAACCCACAGGAGCAAAACTACCACAGAGCGGCTGAATAATCAGAGGGTTGCAGTCCAAGCCTTAACCTGAGTGGAATACTGTGGCAGGACCTTAAGAGAGCAGTATGTAAATGAATGCCTGCAAACTTCAATGAAGTAAAGCATCAAAATTCATGATCAAAATTCATTCAGAACTTATCTTTTCACCTATTTTGTCTCCCATTTTTCCTTACGCTATTTCTTCCTTCCTGTCAAGTCTGATTTTGCAATGACCATTAAAAATGTGAGAAGCTGAGGGTCATACAGTGAACGATTACTTCAAATAATTGCTGCCAAAGGTTGTTCTACAAGCTGCTGAATCATGGTGTTCTCTAAGTTTTTCACAGTGTTGTACACAGACCTCGCTTTTTCCTATGACTGTAAAATACAGTGAAGTCAGTTTTGAAATGTGTTATTACTATTACAGATTGACAAAGGTACATATATGTTAATGCAAAGCGTTCAGTATAGAATAAAGTTATTAAGAGAATCTCATTCATTGGGAGAGACAATGTGTCTCCATGCCTGTATCATTTCACCGTTTGTGTGTGTGCAAGGACAGGGGCTAAACAAGCAGAGGACAGAGAGATGGAGTGAATGTAATTGAACATGAGATGATGACAACTGCTTCCATTACTGTCAATGCAGTAAACCTTAACAGTCTGTTAGTAGGTAGGTAAACTAGTGCTGGCCAGAGCAATAGCAGGCTACAATGGCATCTGCTTCAAATGAACAACCAATTAAAGATTACAGAGATGCAGGGAGGGAGAGAAGAGAAGACACCAGAGTAAGGGCTGTCATCAGTGGATGCCCAGAATAAGAAAGTAAGAGCTGACAGGGAAAAGTTGATGAAGGTGAATACTTTACAGCTGTCTCCTTGTTTTAGTTTTTGATCTGGCCTGGAGTTTTTGTAATCTGTGAACTATAACCTCTCTGCTCCACATTGCTAAATAAAAAAACACAAACAAACAAAAAAAGCCCCCACTCCAATCACTACAAGCAAGTTAATATCAAAGAAGCCAAGTTATGAAATCAACACAAAAATAAGCAGAAATGCATTTTTTCCTTGAAAAGGGAGCCTGTAATCCTCTTCTTTCCTTTGCATTCCTAACTCCCTGATCAGCATTAGAGATCTGTAATTACTGCGTTTTGTAGTACATGTACAGTTGTCTCTTAGGTTTAAGCCATAACAAACACCAAAATGTAAACATTATGTTGTAACATGTTACTTCTGAAGGATTTCAAAATAAAAAACACAGAGGTTAGTAAAAACAAATATGTCTGTTAGACTTTTTACAGCTATTGTCAATTTGAAATTAGTTTTAGGGACAAAATGTTTGCAAATGTGCAAATAATGGAACTGCTTTAGTTTTGTGCAGGACTACTTCTGATGAATGCACAACAACAGTTGTGATTTCAATGCACTTTATATTGTAAGGTAAATCCTACAATAATACATACAGAGAAAAAACCAACAATCATAAGACCCCCTATGAGCAAACACTTTGGCAACAGTGGGAAAGAAAAACTCCCTTTTAACAGGAAGAAACCTCCGGCAGAACCAGGCTCAGGGAGGGGCCATCTGCTGCGACTGGTTGGGAAGAGAGAAATAAGACAGGATAAAAGACATGCTGTGGAAGACAGCCAGAGGTTAATAACAAGTATGATTCAATGCAGAGAGGTCCAAGTCAGAGCTTAGAAATGAGGCCTGTGCCAGTGTGACAAAAACTGCAGTTCCTCTAGAGGCCACTTCAGGCCGCCTCAAAAAGCAAGTTAATCCCAGCAGACTCCAACGTTAAATTGCACATTCATTTAAAAGCATATCTATAGCCTAGTACAAAAATCAGTACACCGTTTTAGTCTGATCAAATTGTTGACAACTAGATTGACAGCTTCTTGACTTGTCACAGCAGCATATGTAAAAGGTTAAAGATGGGGTTTATTCAGTGTAAACAAGGTTAACTGACAACTTTATTTGATGTTGCCAAATCACAATGTCCCAGCTCTATGTCACCTGGCATTCCCAAACTTTATTTGAAACAGATGATAATTTGTTTTGTGAGCAAACTCAGACTACGTTAAAATGTCAAACTCCGAATTAGACATAAGCAGGAAAGTAATTAATTGATTTCAGTTTGAACACTCTTTCCAATGGCCTGCTGTGATTGGACTCAGTCAACCTTTTGTGTGAACAGGGCTGAAAGCAAATAGCTTTTGAGGAAATTAGTCAACATCTCATAAATCTTCACTAAAAATTGTGAAAAGGCAATTTAGCCAGTTGAGATCAACTGTCATCTTTATGATATGTTTTTTCTTTCTTTTTGTAAAGGAGCGCTTTAAATATCAGTATTAGTGCAGCCAAGTACTCACTGTACACTGATAAGAAAACAGGACTTTAATATCCGCAGCGAAATGAAACGCAGATTGAGGAGACTGGCTGTTGTGGTGATTGTTTCAGCAGCTCCTGCTTGAAAGCTTCCTCCAAATAGCAACAATTGATAATAGATAGAGTCTGACAAAGTGTAGGAAGTTGCTTCCTCACAATCTGGATTTCAGTCAAACATGGTCCGTGCTGTGACAACTGTGTTAAAGTCACTGGGTGAAATAAATTGCCTCCTCCAGAGACAGATTGCTAACTGTTAAATTTAGAACACATCACCACCCAGTCATCGCCTCCCTGTAGTGCAGCCAAAAAGCATGTCGTAATTTGTGATCACCTTAACTTTCCAGGAGCTGCAAGAGCAATTATCCTTTTTGACTTGAGCTTTTTAGGGAAACTTTATACATTTGTTTTGTACTTGTGGCTTCATTTTGACTGCAACATTTTTTGTTTTTGGGCAGTTTTTTGTTTGCTACCAGGGAATTTGCTGTACCAGTTGTAGGACCTGATGTTTGCTGCAGCTGCAGACGAACAAAACTGCTTCATATTTATAATTTTTTGTCTGTCTTTCCTTCACTGAAAAAATCCAAAAAATTAGACAAGCAATTGGTACATCAACAGCAGATCCAGGATATGTACTGTGTCCACCAAAAAACTGTTTAAACACCATGAAACAGTTTCAACCTATTAACAGCAAAGACCTGGAGGACATCTTAGGTCAACTGAACTCCTCCTCCTGCTGTTTAGATGTCCTGTCAACAAGTTTTTTCAAAAAGGTCTCAAAGACTTTAGAGTCAGACCTGTTACAGATCGTCAACTTTTCTTTATTATCAGGTGTGTTTCCAGAATCACTAAAAACTGCTGTAATCAAACCTATACTGAAAAAGGACAATTTTGACAAGACACAAATGAACAACTACAGGCCGATCTCAAATCTCCCGTTTTTAAGTAAGATCATTGAAAAAGCAGTTTCTCAACAGCTCAGTTACTTCTTAAAACAGAATAATTGCTACGATGCCTTCCAGTCAGGTTTTAGACAGAACCACAGCACTGAAACCGCTCTGACCAAAGTGTTTAATGACATATGTCTGAATACAGACAGTGGAAAAATGTCAGTCCTAGTTTTACTGGATCTCAGTGCAGCATTTGATACAGTTGACCACAACATATTACTCAAACGACTGGAGAACTGGACAGGTCTTTCAGGAACTGTACTAAACTGGTTCAAAACATACGTAGAAAACAGGAAATACTTTGTATCAATAGGTAACTTCACATCTGAGCAGACAAGTATCACATGTGGAGTTCCCCAAGGTTCCATCTTGGGACCCCTTCTGTTTAACATCTACATGCTCCCACTGGCACAGATTATAAACAACAACAAAATAAACTATCACAGCTATGCAGATGACACACAAATATATATCACAATGTCACCAGGAGACCGAGGCCCTGTACAGGCTCTTGGTAAATGCATTGAGGAAATCAATGACTGGTTGTGCCACAATTTTCTCCAGCTAAACAAAAACAAAACTGAGGTAATAGTCTTTGGCGCCAAAGAAAAACGATTACAGGTCACCAGAGAACTTCAATCTATACATCTAAAAACCACAAACCAGGCGAGAAATTTGGGTGTAGTGATGGATGCAGACCTAAACTTAGAAAAACACATTAAGACAATAACAAAGTCAGCTTACTATCACCTCAAGAATATATCAAGGATAAAAGATCTGATGTCTCAACAGGACCTGGAAAAACTAGTCCATGCATTCATCTTTAGTAGGCTTGATTACTGTAACAGCATCTTTACAGGTCTACCTAAAAAATCAGTCAGACAACTACAGCTCATTCAGAACTCTGCTGCTCGAGTCCTCACTAAGACCAAAAAAGTGGACCACATCAGTCCAGCTCTGAGATCCTTACACTGGCTGCCTGTCCGTCAGAGGATAGACTTTAAAGTTCTGATGCTGGCCTATAAAGCTCTGAATGGTTTAGGACCAAAATACATCAATGACCTCCTGACCCAGTATGAACCATCCAGATCCCTCAGGTCATCTGGATCCGGTCTTTTATCAGTTCCCAGAGTCAGAACCAGACACGGAGAAGCTGCATTCAGCTTTTATGCTCCTTATATCTGGAACAAACTCCCAGAAAGCCTCAGATCAGCTGAAACACTCAGTTCATTTAAATCCAGGTTGAAGACTCACCTGTTCTCAGCTGCATTTGAATAAAGCACCAAATCCACACTTTAAGCTTAAATTTCAAAACTTACATTTAACTACTGATTTTATCTACTGTTCTGATTTTATCTGTTTTGATTTTATATACTGTTGTTTGTTTGTTTGTTAATTAGTTAGTTAGTTTATTTGCTTGTTTTATTCAATTTTAAATCATGCTTTTTATTTGTTCTTGTTTCTAATGTCTCTGTAAAGCACTTTGAATCACCTTGTTGTTGAATTGTGCTATACAAATAAACTTGCCTTGCCTTGCCTTGCCTTATGTAATATGTAACAATGCTGTGTGTGAGAGGCAAATTGGGCCTTGTGTTAGCGTAGTTATTTTAGTAATATTGGCTAGCTGGGGAAGACCAGGATTTCTAACGATCTTTATTTTCATTGTTTGGTCAGGGAGATTCCAAGAAGAATATTTTAGCTGATACAAAAATGATTTGACAAGGTTTTATTCTGTTTGTTTTTAAAAGAATAATGATGATGTACAGTTGGTACACTACTACTCGCTTCTGTCAGTGCGCCCCAGGGTGGCTGTGGCTACAATGTAGCTTGCCATCACCAGTGTGTGAATGGGTGGATGACTGGATGTGTAAAGCGCTTTGGGGTCCTTAGGGACTTTTCTAGTCCCTAAGGACCCCAAAGCGCTATATAAATACAGACCATTTTACTTACATATCTGCTTAACCATTTATTGGGCAAGGAGCCTCCCCATGGCTCATTGTGAGGTTGTAGAACCACTTGCATTTCTCACAACTAATCAGCAAATACCAGGTTATGTGACAGATAGTGACATTATTGCATTTGACCAGTCAGTAATGGCCTGGAGCATGTCGAACTTCCGTGTTCTTCCAGAATTTGAGAAATTGGGTTTTTCACCCCTTCCCACTCCCACACTTGTGGTCATAACAGCAAACCTAACAGTGGTAAGATGATGAAACCCAGTGTTATTAGTTCAATAGTTGTTCTAGAAATTGAGATGGGTGTTGTTTGTGTTTTTAGAAATTACTGATTTTTTTTTTGGCATGTTACAGCAGTTTCACAAGTACCATGAAACAGTGACTGTACAGGGCTGCACTTTAGTATGTGTGTTATATTTGTAAAGACTTTTAGAGTGAATAAAGAAAGAACATGTTATTCGTGTAGTTTTTAGAAAACATGCGTTTTGGAAAAATGTCTATTGTAAACACGTGAGGAACCATATATGGAAATTTAATTGACCTTGCATTTGTGCTATAAAAATGAAACCTTTGAAAAAAGTCACACAAGTAAAAAAAGTCTTGTAATATGCTTCAATAACACCGACGTTTTCAAATTTCCATGTATGCTCCTTGTAATGGGTTAAGCTAGAATCTGCTAATATATTGGCCTGGTGAGGCATGTCTAATTCTAAATTCTTTATTATGGGTGCATTATGAACAGAATAATAAACACAAAACACTCAGCAGGGTCAGGGATTGTTTGGCGGCGATGCACATCTTTACCACATCCAATCGATATCTCAGTCAGATGGGAGCTTGTTCGGATGGATGAGAGCACATTATGCACAAAAATGTTCCATGTAAGAAAGCTGCCGTAGTGCTTAACATTTCTTAACATGTGGTTCAACTCTAAACACAGAAAAGTAACTTCTAGTTCCTGTTTGGGTCCTGACTTTAATTCCTGGGGGTATCTGGTCAAAACAGCCAACAAGCTAACTTTTCCAAGCACCAGTTCACTGATTCGAAAACCTTCCCAAACAAAACCGCAATGATTTCCCTACTCCATTCTTTTAACCTCCCTTCTGTTTGTCTTGGCTGACATCCACACAGCCATCTGAGCCACCAGCTCATGGAGACCAAGACTGACTCCCTCTGCATGTTGCCTGGGGTGGTTGTCTGCCATCCATGCTGACATGCACAGCACAGGCCAGCTCTAAAGGGTGGATGAATAATGGATGACTTAGATGTCGTCCATTATGTTTTTCATCTCGCCAACCAATGTGTATGGAGCTGTCTCTTTCTCCCCCTCTCTCTCCTTTGTCTTCAACTCCCCCATCAAGAACCAGTGTTTCCAAGGATACGTTCACGTCACTCTAACTAAAGGAAGAAACGTTTATGACTTTAGCTTAGGAGTTACCGATAAAGATGCAGCGTGTGCATTTATATTGAGGACAATCCCTGCAATATTTTTTTTCTATAAACTCTACAAACAGCGAGTCTGGTTTCAACTAACATAAAAATCTTGCTGTTGTGGAAGAAAGAAAGGAGCCAATAGCAGTTGCTAAGAAACTGCTGAGGTGATTGTGTCGGACAGTGATAATTATACTTCTGGAATGTGATCACTTGTGAATAATTTATCCAGCATGTGATGGAGAGACGAGCACGAGGAATGTTGCGTCCCCCATATGTGTCAGAACCAAAGTAAACACTGTGACGAGAAGTCTGCTAATGGAGCCTCTTGGAAGACCTCCGGCATAGCCAAATGAAAGAGAGCCTCGCCAGTGAATATGAAATAAATAAGTGTTATTATGATTTTGGCTGGAGGAATCCTCAGATGGGGAAAAAATGACATAGCCTACATTAGGACTCAGTGAGAAACAGAGAAGACATTGTAACAGCTTGTTACCGCAAAGAATACAATAGCTGTCCCAATTTGCCAAGTTAGGAGTGAATGGCTGCTTCGTTTTTGTTTAACAACATTTGAATAGTCTCCCTCCTTCAGTATACACATTGTTCAGGTTTACTTAACTTGGAATAATCAAGAGAATAAGTTACATTTCTAAATTGTTTTCCCCAGAAAAACGTGAATTGATAAGCATTATTAATTGATTTTTTTCCACTGTAGGGTGGTCCTGAGCAGCCACAGTCAATCCATTTGCTCTGGCTCACCATGAGTGTTTCTTTAGCATACCACACAGAGTTGGTTTACCTGAACCCTTTATAAATCTCCACTTACTGTGTGATAAGCACATTTCTGTTATTATAACATCTCTGCCAACTTGCTGCTGGTAACCATGAAAGGCTTTTAGTGTGAAGCAACAAAAGCAGGAAATGCTCTGTGTACATCGGTAGCAAAAACACCGCCTTAATAGAGCAGGAAGACATCAGAGAAAAGTAAAATATGGCTGATATTCAGCAGAGTTTTCGTTCATGCAGCGAGCAGACCACAATGATGCTACTGCACATCAGCCCCCAGTCAAGCCTGCACCAAGGAGGCAAACTGTTAATGCAAGAACTAAAGAGGTCAGAGTATAAAGGATGACACACACATCAGAACCCATGTGCATGCCTTTTTCCAAACATAAATATAGATTGTATAAACCTGGCACAAACTTTCTCACTTTCTTTCTTAGCAAGGACAGACAAGGATACTGGTCATGGAAAAGGATAGCTGCTCTAGCAGTGATGTGCTCGGTGTCTCGTCATTTTCCTTAATAACATTTTTTAACTTGTTTTTTTTTTTTTTTTTTGAACAAATTGTGACATTTTAAGAAGAATTGTGACAGATAAAAATTCTCTGGTCTGGTTGATGAAAGGGTTTTAAAAAGTTATTCACACAGGTATGAAAAACATTCTTGGGTGTTATTTATCAAGATTTAAACATTAAGCAAACTCAACTGGAATCACATTGTTAATCATAAGTTACCGAATCTCATCCTGAGCAAGTTCATGATAGCATTTTTTTCAGTGAAGCTTTGTCTGCTTTATGCCAATCAGTAGGGCATAATAAAATACAGAAATTATAAATGTGACCTACCTACATTTTTAGGAAAATGTAGAATGAAAAGCTAAGAAATGGCATTTTTTCTGGATAATTTTAGTTGCTCTGGAACAATGCTGGGACAAAAAAATCATCCGCTAAGGTCTCCAAGTTCTGGAAGTGAATTTCTTAATAATAGCAATATATAATGTAATCCTCTCAGAAAATTCTTGGTCAAGCAGTTTGATTTTTTGATTTTAAAAATAAATAAATAAATAAATAAAATGAAATAAAGGAAAATGGAAAAAGGCAAAGGTACAAGACTGTGTACATAATTACAGTCTACTCAACCTACTCATCCCATAGCCCAGTGCCATTCCCAGATTACAGTTAGAATTAATTTAATCCTTTCTGCTATCAGAATGTTTATATTTTTAATAATGGTATTGTATAATGGCATCTTGGTTTACGTTTTTGTAGTTTGTGTAATAAAGCATAGGGCAGCGATCCTTGTGATATGGTGTTTCGTTCCTGATGGCAATCATGCCTACACAGGCATCCTGCCGTTCATGGGTTTAAACATTTCCATGGTAACAGCTACCTCTACCACTTAGTGGTTGAGTAGTACTCTTCTTCAGCATCACAAATAAAATGGGTTCTTAATAAAACAAGGTTGATCTCATTCAGAAGCACATACCATCATTTGACAATGTTTTATTTTGTAGCAAGTCTGGGTTGGATGGTTGTTTTTTTAATTTCACCTAACTGTTGAGCTCCATTGCACATACTGCACAGAGAGCAAGAGGAAGATTGAAAGGGGTCCAGCAATTCAATTTTGCCAGGGGGCCCCCTACAGGATAATCCAGCCATGCAGCCAGTTGCTAAATTTAGCTTTTAAATGTCACTATCAGGATAGCAGCACTTAAAAGTTGCATGTCATTGTTGTTCCTGGCAGTTTAACAAACACCCTAACTTACAGTGGTTTAGGGTGTTTGTCTTTCCTGCAGATGTATTTGACAAAGATGGGATGTGACAGGGATCCTCTTTTACATCGTTTCATGTACTGTCAGCCAACAGCATGCTCTCAAATTTCATGACCAGAATCAAATCAGTTATTAATGTTTTTAATAAATTCAACATTTCAGGATCTCATTGTAGAGTACTCAGGCTCAGGCTTACCCTAAGATCTAATATATATATATATGTGTATATATATATTAGATCTTAGGGTAAGCCTGAGCCTGAGTACTCTACAATGAGATCCTGAAATGTTGAATTTATTTACTTATGCCTGTGTAGGCATGATTGCCGTCAGGAACGAAACACCATATATATATATATATATATATATATATATATATATATTAGGGCTGCCACAAACGATTGTTTTGATAGTTGACTAGTGACCGATTATTTTTGCAATTAGTCGACTAATCAGATCGTGCATCCACTGGACGTCCATTGTACAGCTTATTGCACCAGCAGCATCTGCTCTTATATAACTATCATTAGCTTACAGCTTTAAGTGTTTAAGGTATGTGCAAACTAAAAAATAAAGACAAGATGATAGTTTATTAAATTTTAATGAAATTTGCAGATTGTTTCGGTGAAGTTTAATAAACTCAGCCGTCTGCTCCTTGTTATCTAAAATATAACAGCACACCGGAGTAAATTCTCGAGCATCTCACACTTCTTATAATCAGTTGTCTGCTTGACGTTTATTCAGCTGTGTAAAAACAATAACTTTAATCTCAGCCAAACTAATTTACTCAGGAACAAATAAAATACTGAAAGAAAAAGCCAAACAATAACATTTTTAAGTTATCTGAGTGACTTATATATCATGTTTAACCCGAGTAGTGAAAGACAGCGGTGGGGTTGAAAACGATTTGCCGGGAGTTTGGTGTTCTCACCGGCTCTAGTGAGCCTTGAACCCTGGCTAGCTATCGAGCTGGTGGGTAACAGACGTCTCTGCTTTTGAAAATATGTGGTGTCTTGATAAACTGAGCAGATATTTCAAGTTTACACAGCTACATTCTCACCTGAAAATATGAAAGTTTATTTTGTGACCCAGAAAGAATAATAAGAGTAATATTAAAACTATCTGATCGAGAAATCACTCATCTTTGGAAAAGAGAGTTTATTACAGAGAAATTGCTCTTTCCAAAATAAAAGCTATACTATACGCTTCTTCTGGGCTATATTCTCAGCAGCACGTTAAAAATATCAGGTCCCCATAAGGAGAATCATGTGCTAACGGCTGTCTAAATGACTCGGGTAAAGTTTGTAGCATGCATGCTTGTTGTTCTTGTCTGCTTCCACTTGTCTTTGCACTAGAATGATGTCGGCGTAAATGTGCAGTCATATTCGTTGTATTCCCACTAGTACTGTCAGCGTTAATCTTGCTAAAATGACGTTAACGCCACAACACGGAAAATCTCGGTTAACGAGCTATTGCGGATCGCCCCGTGCGTGGGACTGGACGGCGTCAATGCGTTAATAAGCTAACTACGCTAACGCACTAGTACCCACCAATGTAATTGAGCATTGCGTGGCACATTCGACATACTGTTTTACTTTTGTCCATGACGCGCTTACCTTCAGGGTCATACTTCACATGAACACCAAAATAGTTCCAAAGGCCAGATCTGAATTAGGGTGGGGGAGGTTCAATTTCGGGTAGCGTTGAGGCAATTGCCATGTTGCAACGAACTTAGCTTCTGTCTCGCTAGCTTACTTACATAGTGATTGCTTCAAAGGGCAATCCTCTCAGAGATGCATGAAAAGCAAACCAATAATCTTCTATGATGAAAAGGGGAGACGAACTGTTTTCCACATCAGTTTTTCATCTGTGCCTCTTTTTTCCCCTGCTTGGATATTGATTTTAAAATGAGAGCACCTGTGGCGGTTTCCTTATTTCCTTGGGCTCCCACCCAAAAAAAATCAGAATTTCAGTGGGTTTTATTGTTCATGTACCTTCTGATTGGACTAATGTTCTGTGCGATCTGTATGATTTCTAATTAAGAAAGATTGTCAAAAACAAATCTGACATTCTGCTGTATGCATGTGATAAACTTTTATATATGTAATTTTGGGTCCTGACATTTATATTGATGCTAATTTCCACACACCTAAACACTGTTGTATGCTACATATACCCCAAATGGCAAAGACATTACCTAATGGCAGCAGCTTCTCACCACAGGACAGTGCGCCAAACCACAGCTCAGAAACTGCTCAAGAGCAGCTTTAGGAAAATGACAAAACAGGATTATTATAGCACCATCATTAAGTAAGAAATGTCCTTGTGCAATATTTCATGTTTGTGTTCTACCACAAGAAAATGGTGAGCATTAAAGCTGCTAAACATCTGCACAAACCATGGTAGTTTACTGGTTACTTTATAACTCAAAGCACTGCTGTACCCAAGTACAACCTTACAGAGCAGTTAGTTATGCTTTTGATAAAAACAAATATGCATCAGTTATGTCTTGATGCATGCTCAGTCATCCATGTAGGTAAATCCCAAAAGGTTGATTCTGTTCATCTGGACGACCAGATGAACAGAATCAATGCTTGTAGCTTTTGTTGGTTCTAAACTGTTCTCTGGTCGTTGCTTCCTCTACATGTGACGTTTTCATCTTTGATAGAGATGATGCTGATGATGGAAAGGACATGTCCTTGCTTAGATGGGGAGGTTGTTTCATGGAAATGCACACGCATTCACAATAATACAGAGTGATGCACACAGCCAACCTACGGACTGGATGGCTGTAATGGTGCCATATACACTGAGGCTAAAGACCATCCTCCATTCTCTTGTGTCTCAGCAGTAAGAGCTGGAGGACACATTTATGGTGATGACAGCACGGCTTCTCAGAGCAAGGTTTAACCTTACTTTGCATAGGATCGAGTGTCATATTGAGGAAAGGACATCTCTGTTTAATTGTTGTGTCTGTTTTAGTTAGTAAAACAGGGGTGGCTGTAGCTCAGGTGGCAGAGCAGGTCAGCCACTAATCAGAAGGTCGGTGGTTCGATCCCAGGCTGCCTCCTGGCTGCATGTCAAATATCCTTGGGCAAGATACTAACCCCATGTTTGCCTACTGGTGTTGGTCAGAGGGCCCGGTGGCGCCTTTGTCCGGCAGCCTCGCCTCTGTCAGTGCGCCCCAGGGCGGCTGTGGCTACAATGTAGCTTACCATCGCCTGTGTGTGAATGGGTGAATGACTGAATGTAGTGTAAAGCGCTTTGGGGTCCTATGGACTAGAAAAGCGCTATACAAATGCAGGCCATTTACCATTTAGTGGATGTTTCTTTTGTTTTTTAACAGACACAAATGTAAGTGGACACATCAGATTTAGGAAGATTTAGCAGGGGTGGAAGCAAAAAGGTTACCAATTTGAAACTAATCTTAAGTTAAAGCATATTATATATAAGGTTATATATAAGGTCACATGTATTTATCAAATTAGAAATCCTTTATTTGCTAGGTTAAATTTGCTGAATTTTAAACGGGGTAGTATAAATATTGTTCCATGCAATAATAGGTATATGTGTAATGTGGCAGCAGAAATCTTTTTTACTCTTTATCTAAGTTTAAAAAGCTGAAAATTTGTCCTTGTGTTTGTATTATGAGAGACGAAACTGACTCACTTTAAACCAAAAATGTCAGCTGGAACCTTCAAATGAACAGGCCATTATTTATAACCAAGTGCAACACAGTGACTCCAAGCTACGACCTCGTAATGGTATTTTATCAGTGGCAGCAAATGATAAGCATGGAGTATAGAGCTGATGGCTTCAGCACTGGCTTTGTCACTGTCCTGGTAGCTCACTCAAGATAATTAGCTGCTGGGAAGCGGAGTGTCTTGTCCCTTTTAAGCCTGTTTGTTGATCAAAGGCATTTGACGGACTTACTAATCCCCTCTGACGGTTAGAAAGGAACAGTGGCATCAAAGTGTGGAGTGGCAGCTGACTATACAAGGACTGGGAATCTGTTTATTATCACTTTAATTCATGTTTAAGATTTCCCTTTGTAAAATAGAGCTCTTATCGGAGGTGTGTTTAGTTAAGAATTCAGACCTGTTTTATATTTTTCTCATATGAAATCATTGGTTGCCTCGGTGAGGTAAAGGTCCCCCAATTTCACACAAATTTTGACACTAATGAAGGCATAAATATACAAATGTAGTTTCATTTTCAGGACTAAGTCATTTCATAAAACTACTTTACAGTATAGTTTAGGAGTTAATTAGTTATGCTTTGGCTGGTTCAGAGGAAGTGGGATTGGTGGAGGAACCGATCAAGGACCACAGGACTTACTGGGGTCGTTATTTTTAGACTTGGCTCACTTATTATTATTATAACTTAAAAATTACTTACAAAAAATGTATTATCAGTCATAGTTTAGGTGTCCACACTAATTGGTTTAGGTTTAAAAAAAAGACAGCTCGTTCACAACTTTAAATTTTTATTAGAAAATTTGGTATGAAAAGATCCACTAAATATAATATATAGTGTGCCTTCTGAAAGGTTAGGAAACTTTTACATGCACTAATTGCCTCAGCCGTAAAAGTTCACCTACATAAACATAAACCCAACTGTTGTGCATTGTCATATAATTTTGACAATGAGCCTGTTTAAGGCTAAAGTTTTGTTGCCACATTACACTGTCAAAATGACAGAAGCAGATTTTTCTAGAGAATGCAAATGATTCATTAACTAAACATAGAATGAAATGCGGAGGCCAGCATTCCCACTTTATTTATTTTAAATTCAAAGGACATAAATCTTCAGTATTGTACAAAAGGCAGCTTTGAAGCTCATTCTTACTTGTTCAGTCTCTATCTCTCCATCAGTTTCCCGGCTTTGTGATTTTGAACAGAGGCTTTTGAGCTGACAACTTAAATACGTATTGAAGGGAACAACAAATGCCATTTAAATTAGCAGCCTCTGTCTCCAGGGAGCTTCGCTCTATGGCTGCTGATAAAGCCATTTGGGAAATTAACTGAACGGCCAGAATTTTGTAAGAACAACATGCAGACTGCACCCATAGTACTTTGAAAGAGGAGAGTTTGTGTTTTTAGTCTTTGAAAAAACATACATTTAAATTCAAAGTGGTCAGTTTTAACAGAGCAGTCTTAGATCACTGGGGATGATTTAAGTTCCAGGCTCCCTTAATGACAATGATTTGCTCTGTGAAGCAAAAGATTAATTTTTGTAAGTGGATTTAAAAATGTAAATGAGTTCCCTAATAATTAGCCTCACAGTGTTTCTCTTCAGGCATTGTCAAAGACGATTTTAACTGACTGATGTTTGCTCTCCTTTAGAGCAAAGGTTCTCACCAAAATATTTATTGTTAATGTCATACATGTAAATTTTCATTAGCTTAACAAAATTCTGCATCACTATCCCGTCAAATCTGTCAATGTATTTGGGCAATTGACATTGAAGTTGTGGACATAGATCAAAAGTGTAATCCATGCAAAACCAAACATTAAATTACAACCTGGAACTGTTATTATAGATGTCATCTTACTGATGTCAGTGCTGAAACACACAATGTGATTTGATTTTTAAGGCTTTAGGTAATGTGTGGTAACTGTTTAAACATGCTTTAATTACACATATATTATCTCTGGCAAAACTCAAATATTGTCCATATTTACTATAACATTCAGAAATCCAACTTTGACAAATGCTACATTGTCTTAGTCGTTGGATTGCTCTATAGTGTGGCCAAGCACACTGCATAGCATATTCTGAAGACTCTGAAATATTAAACGGTTAAGTATGCAGTGTCATAGTGAGAAAAAAAATGGCATTTAGGTTAATATATTTCTGTCATATTTTGATTCTCTAAAGGATCCCCTTCACGAAAAACATGCAGGCATCGTCCTCCTATCGCAGCTCATAATTAATTAACCATTTACAATATGCTTTTAAAGTTCAGTGTCATGTTTGCTAAATAAGGAATCTGATGTATAAACGATAGAGCTAAACATGAGGAGCTGCAGTATGTCGCGCTCCAACAGTGTCATGACAGGACGAGAGGCTGGCAGCTGGACAGCTGTGCATCTCTAAGGCACAGCAGCATTAATTGTTTTGTCAGCCAGCACTCCCAGCAAAGCAAACAGAATCTGGCTGTCAGAAGAGCCCCTGCTGTACTTCCACCAGAGCAGTCAAGTGTAAGCAGGTTAAATATTACCTCACAGCCCAAGTCAGAACCTGATAAAAGATAAATTAATCCGTGATATTCACCAGAATTGCATATATCGAATCTAAACATTTCTGTACGGAGATTTACTTCTTTTTTCTTATTTGACTTATTTATGTTAATTGCAGGCTACGCTCCCAGAGTTAGGGGGGAGGCTTTACTGGAAACTTGTGTGGGGTAGAAGTAAATTCTAATGATGTTGATACGTGTACCATTAGTTCCAAGAAGAGGTCAAAGAAAGTCAGGCATTACATAATGCACCTCCAAGTCAAAGTAAATTAAATTTAAAAAAGCCCAAAGCTTGTTTCATCCCTGGGTATGCTTGGTCTAAACTTCACACCGATGTGCACATTAAACAGTCTGGTGAAATGAAATCACCTCGGTTGCTGGAACGTTGCTCAAACTCCGTATCTGCCAAAACACACAAGGGAGATCATTAAAAGTGAGAAGAGACTGAGTCCCACTTGCCAGCCACCTCACCAAACTCTGACACCATCTATTAGTTTGGCACAGTAGTGCTATCTCCATTTATTGCTCTATCTAAACACAAATGTCAGTAACTATGTGCTCTGACACAAACAAACGCTCAGTGGGCTGAACTACCATTCATTTCATACCATGGCTGCAAGGCGCCTCTGTCCAGTGTTATGCAGACAGTCTAATGAACTCACTTATAAAACTGGTATTTCAATAACATGTCTGTTCTCAGAAATAGGAGTACATTTAAGATCTGCTGCCTCTTAACAGGTTCACTGAGAAGTCTTTAAAACAAAGATAGTAAGTGAATATTGTCTTTAAAGGTTTCTGCTTCATACAGTGCTCTGCTTTTATCAAGAATTGGTAAAATTCAACAAAAATATTCTCCACTTTAGAATAGTCACCCTGAACACTGTCAGATAGATTGAACTCCATGAATGTGACTCACAGCTCTCCTTCTGCAATAAAAGTGTGTTAAGTTTGACCTTTGAGTCATTGAGATCTTTTACAGATATCGACTCTTTGCAGGAAGGCCTTCTGTGCTGCTGAAATCACAAAGCTCAAACTTGAGTTTCAGACTTGGTAATTTAACCACATCGTCACTGTGAACTGCTATTCAGCTGTGCACCTGTGTCAAAGACATTTCAGTCAGGTGATGAAGGTTGAGCAGGCAAAAACGGAGTCCTTCTAGTAATGTGTAAATGCACATGAAGTTTTAATATTCAATTTGTTCAAACAAAAGGTTATGTCAACCCTGTCTGAAATTCTGCTACCAGGTTTCTGTGCAGTTATTTAAAACGCTATACATGTAAAAGCCAGCCAATTGTTCAGTCATCATAATCATCATACTTCTGCTATCAGAATTTTAAAACAAAAGTCACAGCTCTATTTATAAAGACAGTATGGTTTGTACCTTTAATTTGCACAAAATACCACAAAATAATTTTCAAATGCAGATTTTTGTAGTTTGCACTAATATTTTCACATTTTGCACATAAAATAACATACAGGAAATTTAGTGCATCATGTGTGCAATTATGATAACTGTGTGGATTTTTTGATATTTTGGGGACTATTATGAAATATTTAACTCATTCACTGCCAGCCATTGGCAGTGAATGAGTTAAACCCATTGACTCATTCACTGCCATTGACGGCTATAGACGTCAATGGCAGTGAATGAGTTAATATAGGGAATTCTCATCTTATAGCTTAATAAGAAAAATGAAATTAACAGATTTCAGGAGAACTGTCTTCATAGCTGCTAGATTACATTACATGAAACGTGGCACATGCTTAACGTATCGCTGTCCAACTGCTATAACACATACCGCATGGCACAGATGGAGCAGTGAAACTGTGTAGGTGCAGCTCTCGCTGCTTTTTCCGTGACGACACACTAATGTGCGGCTAAAACCGTGGTCTTTCTTCCTTTGTCTTTTTCTCCCATCTCTTTAACATGAAGAGAAAGTAACGTAGTCTATACCAGGCGGGGAACAGATGGATCCTAGTAAACCTACAGAAACGGCAGTCATCCAACCTGCAACAATTATTGGACAAAAATGGATGGATATAAGCTCAACAGCCTGGGAACAACGGCAAGAATTTGTAACATTTGTCTGGCTCTGTTTGTACCTTTGGTTGTGATTCTTTATAGTTCTACCAATATTTCAGGCTACCACAAAATCCTTGATGTTTGGCCCAGTGGATCACCAGTGTGTATTTAACACTACACCACTGTAGACTGAGCCTATAGCTTGCTGAAGTCCCAGAGAATCAGAGAAGCCTGATGATAAATCGCCATCGTCCAAGGGTCACTGTCACTGTCCCTGCTGTACATGGGAGAAACCTCATGGGCTTCGTCAACCTAAAGGCACTGGAGGAAAAAAAAATCAAACGTAATTTACTCTTGCCATGGATCAATGAAGCCTATTTGGTGTTTCAGGAGCACTACTAGTGTTTGTCAAACTCTGCTCTTGTGTATCCAGTGTGGGGATATAAAAACATCTCTGGCAGAGATAATGTTGCAGCCAATCGGCATTCAACTAGACTATATTCTGTTTAAAGGAGAAATGTTCGTTTGAGTGCATATTGATCCAACTCTTGAGATCATTGTGTAAGGGTGTGCAGGCATTGCACTTCCATGTGCACATATACAGCCCCTTAAACTCTATATTAAATTAGAGAATGTTTGTTTGCAGAGATTCTGACCTTGGAATCTTTATGAGAAAAAGAATAACACAATGTCTGTAGCTTTCAGTAGAGCTGCTTCCTGCTGAAAAAATGGTCCCCATAAAATATCAACTGTGTGGTCTGTGACACAGATGTTAAGGAGCACAAGTGTAGCAAACACAACCCATATTTAGTTTGAATTTGATTAAATACTATAGAAACCCATCGATCCATCCATCCAAGCTTTGTGCTACTTATCTGGTTCCAGGTCATGTCCAAGCAGAGTAATCTCGCCTTGTCTCTAAAGGAGAACCTAGCCACCCTAATTTCTGCCATTTGTGTGAGCAGTGTCATTCTTTGGGTCACTACCCAGAGCTCATGACCTGGAGAATGTCAACATAATTTGTACAGTAAATTGGCAGGTTTGCTTTCACATTTAGCTCTCATCAATGCAACAGACTGGTACAGTGTACACGTGACAGCAGATGCCCCACCAATCCATCTGTTCCTTCCCTACTAAAGACCAAGAACAAGTGATACCAAGTGTGGTCAGAGGGAACGGTGGTGCCAGTATCCGGCAGCCTCGCCTCTGTCAGTGCGCCCCAGGGCAGCTGTGGCTACAATGTAGCTTGCCATCGTCAGTGTGTGAATGTGTGTGTGAATGGGTGAATGACTGAATGTAGTGTGAAGCGCTTTGGGGTCCTTAGGGACTAGAAAAGCGCTATACAAATGCAGGCCATTTACCAGGCCATTTTTACCTAAAACTCGTAACTTATTCCAGACCTCACTGAGTGCGCAGAGTATATTTTGTTTGTGAAATTGTGGATTAAGGATTCTGTAAAATTTTATCAAAATCTCACAACCAGAGGGTATAAAGAAACACTTATATACTGTCTTGCAAAGCACCATGAGTGTGTTGCTCAGCCACAACAATACTATGCGTACTTTAAATGCAGATTGATTGAAAAGCTGGGCCGAACAGAAACCCATCCATCCATGGGAAGTAAATCTCTTTTTAAATTCGGAATTCTGTCTGTTCCACCACAAGGACTGAGGTAAAGAACCAACAGTATCACCAACAGAAACGACAATATCCCACATTATCAGTTGTGCCACATATTCATAACACTGCCCCCTGCTGACAGCACACAGATACAACACCAAAAAAGCAGCCACGAGGGGAATTTAATATACATATTGTATATTAATGTACATATTGTGACACTGAAAACAGGTTAGAAGTTTAGAGACATGATATAATTTTACTCTTTTTCTTTTTTTTGCATTCCTGCACATCATAGCAGCATTTCTAGTCCCACTGACATTTTTCACGCCTGTCATTTGCTCATCAGTGTATTACCCTGTGCTTTTGGAGCAAAGGGCAACTGAAGTTAAACAACTTTCATAAATGAGGCCAGCTTGACATTGTTGGCAGAATGTCAGCAAAGGTCAAATATTCCTTTCTTAAATGCGAAGCAGGGAAGCGTCGGCAAGTATTAACATATTAATGATGTGCTGTTCTCTACAGAAATATGCCTAGTGGATAACTTAATTCTCTCACTAGTTAAAGGTCGGTCACATTGCAACTCGTCTGGATACATGAAAGAGAAAGAATGGCATAGAGGCTGGAGAGATGCAGTTCTTTGAAATCCTGGAAAATGTTTTTACCAGTTATTTATTTTTCTAATAAATTTGTAGTGTAGTGTATCAAGTGGAACAGTATTATGTGTTTTGTAATTTAGGAATGATCACTTAATATGCTTAATGAAACTCCATATAATATTCAACCTGTCCAATGTGGCATTTATTTACATTGCCTGCAGCACAGTCACTGGTCTGAGTAGTTTTTCGCACCCTGCTTCCATGGAAGCCAAAGCATGACATAAATTTTACATGAGCTGAAGCTAATCCGCGGCGGGCTGATTAGGTGCTAAAAAGGGAGTAATTCACCAGATAATGAATATAGCTTGATAAAAATGTTCTGCAAATGTCAATGATGATGCATAATCCCTCAATAACTGTCACATCCCCTCCTTCTTCTTTTACCCCATTGGCTTTCAAGTCTTCTTCCAGTAATTTAGTAAAAAAAAAAATGGATGCGTTAAATTGTACCAGTGATATATACACCCAAACATGTATGAAAACACATTTATCATACAATAATGCCTTTAGACAACAGCTGCATACTCCCATCAAGCTGCCACAAAGTGAAAAGAATGACTGAAGTGTTTTACAGTCAGCAGAACTGTGTACTTTTCAACTCACACAAACAGCTTGACATCTGTCATTCAGAGTAAGGTTTCAGCTTGCAGGTTTTTTGTTCTTTCGTGACGGCTTATAATAGCACATCTTGCAGTCCAAGAAATAACCAAGTGAATCCCTCTTTGAACAAAGAGGGTTTTCTAGCATTTTTCAAAGTACGATCCAACAAATCAGAGAGCTCAGTGAGGAGTGAGGTGAAGGAGGATTGCGGTGGGCTGAGAAAAAGGTCCAGGCTACACTCAGTTATCTTTCCAAACATGCGAGAACACCCACATTCCCACCCGAGCAACAGCGGCGCGGCCATTGTCTGCTAGAGGCGAGGCACTCAGGTGACGATGTGACAGTAGCTATTGTGTGCCAGTCCTGAGATGGGTACTTTATAATGAACTGG
This sequence comes from Copadichromis virginalis, assembly GCF_057382275.1. Taxonomy (NCBI): domain Eukaryota; kingdom Metazoa; phylum Chordata; class Actinopteri; order Cichliformes; family Cichlidae; genus Copadichromis; species Copadichromis virginalis. The sequence goes on from NC_140624.1 coordinate 19,043,299, forward strand.
CAAAGCAAGTGGCAGCCTGTGGCACCACGGGGCTGTCAGCGTGCTCTGTCGGCATGCATTGGCAGTGCAGATGTGACATTTAGCTGGCCGTTGCCCTGCTGGTCCCCCCTTTTGAGCTGGAAGAGGAGATAATGACATGGCTCACTCTCCTGGTTAGAGCAGTACACTATGTGCCCAATGTCACTCATGACCTTTAGCATTTATGTCACAATATTTGTCATTCTCATTTATCACAGGCTCACCTTGACGAATTTTCCTCGCTCTCTTGTGGACGCAATCAACACAGTTCAATTCCTTGCTAAAGCTAGGAATCAATACTGAAATGTCAGCCTCTGCACTTTTGTCTCCGTGTGTTTTTCCGAGTGCCTCAATGCTGTGATGCACGTTATGCAAGATGAGTAAAATTGTAATCGGTGGCTCATGATTAAGCAAAGAATGGCGGATCAAATGGTCTGGGGATTCACTGAAGATGAGAGAGACGATAGAAACATCTGTCAGACTTTTCAGGTATCCTTCAATACTGTACGTCTAGATAAACAAGAAGCCAAGTCTGTGAACGTCCTGCTTCTGGAAAAAGAAAAGACATTAGTGAATGCAATATTCAGCTGCTGTTCTGGTTGGTTTGCATTAAAACAGAATGATGAAGTTTCACTTGAGTGGACAAGTGTTTATTGTCCTTACATGTTTACATCTCAAAGTGACAAGTAATTCACTAAAGTGTTAAAATGACACTGGGAAACCATGCCAGAAGTTCATTTGGATGTAAATATTTTGTGATTTTCCTAGCCTTCCATAATTATAAAATTAATTTGTGTTTTGGACTTTTAATTGGACAGAAAAAGCAGTGACATTTGAAAATGGGACCCATGGAAACTGAATTTTATTTATTTATTTATTTACATTTTACATTTTTGTCAGACTCCTAATTGGGAGACTAATTAATATTGGGATAATAGTAAACAAAACTATTATTTTCTATCAATTCTCCAACCAGTAAACATAAAATCCTCATCAAAGGCTCCTAATACTAGAGATTTAAAAACAAACAAGGAGCTACCGTGACCCAATTCATTTGCCTTTTTGCTGTGGAGCATGCATGCCGCAACGCTCCACAGCAAAAATGATGAACTGTGCCCCTTCAGTTGTCAGTTGGAGCCTACTCAGATCAGCCGGTAGATGAGTAGCTATTTCGACATGTGTGCTCCCTTGGCAGGCAGTGAAAGATAGAGAGGAGATGGAGGTGGGGTGGTGGTGATGGTGAGCAGGGTATGTACAAAATACCGGAAGAAAGTTTAGTTGCTGAGGCAGATAAGGAGCTCTACAAGCTGCGGGGTGGCTTTGAATCAGATTCAAGCCGTGCTATCAGAGAAGTCAAGCAGTTCATTATTACATGAAGTGCATATAAAACGGGGATTAAAGATGCGAAAATGGGCTCAAATGCTAATCCTCTTCAACAGGTGCAGGAGTGTTGATTACGGTAATGCCATGAGTGGTTCCCTGAGTGTTTCCTCACTACTGCTGCAGAAGCTAATGAAAATCATTATTTATTTATTATTTATTTTGGGGGGTTTTTTAGTCAATTTTCCAATATTAGGTAAATGGTTTCACAAGTCTTTCTATACAACGCACAAATCCCCAACAACCTAAGACTATCTCTAAAAGAAAGGTGCTGAAAGACAACGCTAAGATAAGATAAAACCGACTAGTGTTCACATAGAAAATGACAGGGACAGAAAGCCCCAATGGAGAAAACCTATTTCATCAAAGAACTGACAGTTCTGATGCTGCAGGAGTTCATCAAGTGCGGGAACAAAAGCTCAGGAGTCAGTGTGGATATTCCTAAATTGATCGCCTTTAAGACGTCTTCTTTTTTTGCTTTATTATATATTCAAGATTATTGAGAGGTGCTTACTGAAGGCCACGGGAGATACAGGGAAACCTTTCTGGCAAAAAAGAGCTCAAGCTCAACCAGGGCATCCTCTGCACTCTCTGGTTGTCATGGTAACTTATTAGACACTGCAAGAGCAGACAGATGCACATTTTTCAGTCCTATTGGCCTTTTTGAACAGTTATATGGTGTACGTCTCATCAGTATCTCTGCATGCATACTTTTGAGCATGGCATCTTCAAACATTAGCAACGATCTTCACTGAGAATCTATATGGATATACGTGCACAACCTCCTTTCCATAATGCAAAATGATAAGTTTCATGCAAGTTTGCTTTTTCCTTTAAGGACAGCCATGTAAATAAAGCTTGTATGTCTCAGACAAGCTGTTTCTACATTACCAATTCTGCCATTTCAGTGAGAGCACTTGCAGAGCACAACAGGAAAAATATTGCACAAGCTGCCAGATGGTGGCCTAACTGATGCATTCATGCCATAGGGCAGCGGCCGGTCCCCAACCTTTTTTGCGCCACGGACCGGTTTATGCCCGACAATATTTTCACGGACCGGCCTTTAAGGTGTCGCGGATAAATACAACAAAATAAAACTAGTACCGGTACCGAAAAAAAAGAAGATTTATTCATAACACACGTGAAAAGACCCAGGAAAACCGAGTTAATGATAAAAACGATAACAAAATAATGCTGAAAACCGATAAAAACCCTGAAAACCATACATTTCATACCTGAGCCTCAACTCTCGCGGCCCGGTACCAAACGACTCATGGACCGGTACCGGTCCGAGGCCCGGGGGTTGGGGACCGCTGCCATAGGGCATGTGGTTGCACCGTACAGCTGTACTTTGTCAGGAAGGGTGTTAAATACATTGAAAACTTCTGCCAACAGTTATGCTAATTAGTGCTAACCAGTTTTAAGTAGTATAATGTATCAAATGTACTAAAAAAAAAAGTTCGGAGAGCTTTCCTTGTGAAGCAGATTAAAATCAGCTGACGTGAGGCAGTGGTATGATGGTATGAGGTAAACTCACACCTCCACCTCTACAAACACAATGGCTGCACCTAATCTATGGGATTTATAGAACTCCCTCTCAACTTTGTCTGTTGCATTATCTCACGTTGGACAGCTGGCTAACGGCAGTGTGGTCGCCATGGAAACGTGCTCAGTTCCTGACAGAGAGAAATAAGACACAGAACAGTTTTTTACAACTCTGAGATATAAAAGAAGCAATGGAAAGAAACTTGTGAAGGGCACTTTCTTTTGTTTCTTCTATCAGCTGCCACCAGTGTTTGAAGATCCAGAACTGTGGGCAGATTGTTTTTTTTTTTCCGCTACCAAGAATGTCAGGCAACTTTAAACTAAATGTGACCCCTGGGTAGCATTATAACTGTTTTATATTGTATATTTTACCAATGACTAATTGTTTCACTGTTTGTTCGCCAGTGAACTCTGTGAAATCTGTGCCTCGCAAAAAGCCACAAGGCGATCTGCCCAGTTATTAGAAACAAAAATATACAAAAAAAAATTTTTTTTTCTTTATTTTACAACCAAGAAATTGGGGCTCGCACAGATGGTTCGTATTTGCTGTTGCCTTTGAACTCCTACTGAAACATTTCTTTTTCTCTCTCCCTCATTCTCTTCCTTTGTGTCAGTGGCAACAATTTGCAAACTAAGGATGATTTGCATTCCCGTGCAAAAACTCGTTTTTGATTCAAGCCCTTGTTACCTCGTTTAGTTTGCATAAAGTATTTTAATGAAACTGAGGTCCCTCATCACACACAGTCTGTAAGCATACTGTCAGTTCAGAAAGCGACTAAGACTGTCAGGGGAGTGATGCGACTTAATTATGGAGTGCTATCAATTTTCAGTAAATAACACCTTTTCTAAGCACCTATGCTAGATGTTATATTCTTTTGGTATTTAGTCTTGATAATAAAAGAGAAATTAATATGCATGTCACAGGAGCAACATTCACGGAGACACTGGGATCACAGTGATTAGTGGAAGGGTGTCCAAAGCAAAGAGGAATACTTATACTGAATGAAAACAGCCATGTTGTCTGCTAGATGTTAATAAACTGCTAATTTTGATTGAAGCAGAGCCATAGTGATTAAGAAGCCTAGAGAAGGGGAAAGGTTTTGGTCATGTGTAATATTAACAGTGTTGGGAAGGTTACTTTTAAAATGTATTCCACTACAGATTACAGAATACAAACAAAACACGCATTAAGAGGCTCTAATGTCTGTGTCTCAATCTCGCAGGCCATGTCACCCCTACTTGCGGCTCGCATAATGACATGAAGAAATATTTTAAAAAAATTATTCACAAAAATGATTTAATATGAAGGCAATACGCAGAGTGTTACAGCCATCGCCCTAAAGAATGTAGCCCCATTTCACCCCAGGTGAAGTTTAAACCAAGCATCAGAATGAAAGGTGATTTAAGTGACTTTAAAAATCTATGATAGTTAATACCTGATGTGCTGATATGATCTACTAGGATTTTCCTAATACAATTTGCACGGGCTCATCAAAATTGAACAACAGAAGTTTGGAAAAACATTGTCTGGTCTGAATGGGGCAATGCTGCATATACCAGTTGAAATAAAGTTTCAAATGTATATGTCAGCTGTCAGTTAAAAAAACAAAACAATAAAACTGCTTACAGTTTTTGGGTTTTTTTGTCCACATCTTCACTGCTGTCTCTGTATATGAATGTTTTATGAGTATTCCTTGCTGCGCAGCCGTATTCAGAGGGTTATGGTTTCGTTTCATCTGGTATTCACTTAGCCTTCATAACTCACCCAGTACTGCTAGATGTCCACACTGTCACAACGTTATACGTTCATATTGATTGTGACAGGCTTGCTGTCAACAAGCCAATTATGCAGTGTAGCATACAAGACTTTGAAAATGGAATGAATTGCATCCAAAACAGAGCTTCACTCTGGGTCCATGCCAAAATATTTCACCATATCCAATTATCTTTCTAACGTCTAGTGCAAATAATGAGCTGCGTTACAAGAAACGGAGATGCAAAACTTCTTCCTGGTTAAATTCCTGGTCATTAACTATATTATTATCTGGACCCTAAATCGAGAAAAGACCAAAATTAATGGCATTCCTTAAGAAAGGAATTACAGATAATATTGCATGCATGTTGCAGTATGTGATAAATCTTGAGGTAAATGAGTCGATAGCTACAATGGTTTGATGATTAAGTGGCAATAATTGTAATGGATAAAGTATGACAAATGCAACATATGAAAGTTTTTAGTTGACTAGTTTTATTGGTCTTTGGTAATATTAAATGTGTGGGAAATAATTATAAACAGTTTTTCTGCTTTATTGTTTTAAAATACTGTGTATACTAATCATGGGCTTAGGCTTCTGCTTTGTGTTTTTTAAAGCCAACATAGGTGGTTGAGTGTGGTTACAAAAAGAAGTCCAACAATGTAGAAGACAGAAAAAAGTAGCAATTTTTTTCTTGATGTCATATATTCTATATAAAAGGTGTTAGACAGGGAGTAACTGAAGTCTATATTTTGTTTAATGACCAACAAGGGGCAACTCTTGTGTTACAAATTGTCCTCCTTTTCTCCAGCACATAATTAAAAAACAAAAACAAAAATCATTACAGTGGTCTGATGCCTAAGCTTTTAGATCACTCTTTATAAAACTCATGAAGTAAATATATCCAACAGTTTGGTTTCTAATTTAAATGGTGAAAAAAAGATGATACAATATTAATGATAGTAAGCAAATGAGGGCCAGTGGTTTACAAAGTCTTGGAGACTAGTAACACATAAGCTTTTGTGACATTACCCAGATGTGCAGGACAGCTGCTTGGGAACTTCCGTAACAAACAGCCAGGCACAGGTGTCTGCCTCCTCTCAGAATCATCCTGGTAATATTCTCTCTGACTCGCTGCTATTCCCAGACTAATTGATGTCTGAAAAGCAAACCCATCAAGGTCCAAGAATAGATCTGACTTCCACCCACTCACCTCGCAAAGAATCCAAAGTGGCATCTGTCCAGTGCTTTTACTCTCCTGTCAGTGTATGGGTATGATGTATGACTAGAGAATAGTACACATGGATGAGTCACTAAAGCTTCTGTTTTTTCCTGTCACACAAGGGGTTAGGAAAATGTGTGATTGTGAAGAATCTGTGACTCCAAATGAAACAGAGCAATTTGTTTTTGTTTTTACTATTTTTTTTTTAAACTTTAGAAGCAAGACAGAAGCAAAACTTTGCTTCTTACTGTGAAAACGCATTGAGATTACATTGCAATTTGACAGGCAATCCATGTGTCTACAGGAGGGCTTTGTCTCTGAAAACAGATGTGTGTTTAGGGGCACAGGTGGACGGGATAACAAGTGCCTCCCTTGACCTGCCTGCTGGCATTTCAGGCTGTCTTCCTATAATGCGCTCACCCGCTAGGCTCTCACCACAGCCCTGTGAGCCTTTTGTCCCCCTCTCTTTTTTCCCCATTTGCACCCTGAGTTACAATGGTCAAAAATGGAGCACTCAAATTACAGTCTTGTGGAGCTTAAAATAGCCAGGATCTGTGTATGTGTGTGTCTCTGTGTTTGTGTGTGTGGAGGGAGTGTGGATGGTCCTCTCTTTGCGTCAGCCCTGCCATAGCAACTGGTCTTTGTTTGTGAGCGTCTCCCCTTCTTCTTCAAATGTTTCTTTTTATTAACATCAGAGAGTGTCCACACCAATACAGCACGCTGTATTCTGTTTGCGGTGCGTCACGTAATGATCAAGCATTATAATATGCGGTTTGAAGGAGCAAACACGCTCAAACAGTACAAAGGGGACAGCAGAGAGTGACACAAGTATTACATCCATCCTTTTATTTGTTCCTCCCCCTTCTGCTGTTCTCTACATGTGCGACGTGCTGCATGGTAACTCCATTTGCAGACCACTATGTTACAAATGAGGGTTGATTGAAAATTGAAATTCAGTATTAAAGCAGCCTATTGCCGGATTAGGAGAAGCACTACTTTAAAACAGTGACACGCAGACAAAACACAGCTCAAGTGTGTCAAGTATACAGATGTATTTCTGCTTCATCAGCCTGATCAGACATTTAGTGTATCACAAAAGAAATGTTAAGTCTTTAATTGTTTGCGTGCCTCCGCCGGGGTACTCAGATGTGATTTGCTGCACAGAGCATGGTGAATCCCAGTTGTTATTCTGTCTTCACTGCATTTTCAAACTCAAAAAGCTGAGCATTGGGGCAATGAAAAACAAGACAATTAGAAAACGGTGACCTGTTTACACGTCCTGTGGACAGAGTAGATTAACATAGGTCCTAGATCCAATCTCCCTTTTGCTTCTTAGCACTCTACAACCTGTGTTGAGGGACACACCTGACTCTGTAGCTGCTGAGTGCATCAATATGTTCACCAGTTTCTTGTGCTCGGCAGGTAGTGTTTAGTCGGTTCTTGGGGGAGGTTGGTTGTTTTCATTTTCCAAACTTTCAAAGCAGCTGCCCGGGAGTGAATCAAATAAGTGAAACTTTGAGCGTGGATAACAAAACAGGGAGCTGAGAGATCTGTAGGTCCTTTAAGGTAGAGGGAAGAGTGAGGTGGAGGTGGGGTAGAAGTGGTTGGGTGGGGCGTTCTGCTTTGATTTATCGCTACAAGCAATCCTGTTTACCTTCATATAGTCATTTTTTATTTCTTATTATGTTCGTTTAAATTTACAGGTGCTTCAAATTAACTTTTAGACGTTATTGTTTTTCACAGTACTAGGGACCTGTTGTTGTCACTGAGGGCTCAGTCTTGACTGTGGAGGTTGGCTGTAGAGCCAGCACTGAGCACAGGGGGAAAGCTCAAGCCTGTGGATCTTGTTGGTGCTGCTCAACATTCCTCTCCTTGCCTGTTGAAAGCCAAGGCCCATAGCTCCAAGTCTGGCTGGCTCCCTCAGGCCTGGCTTCAGGAAATGGCCCTGCTGTCCCACATCTGTCCTCTTTTGGCCACCTTATTTGACACTCTTCCAGTTTGGTGTGTGAGACACTAAACTACTTTCTACTGACATAAAGCAAACAATTCAAAGTCACAGGGTCGTATAGACTTCCAAGTGTATAGGCTTAACTGACACCTCATTAGGTACATCTGTTCAAGTGCTCGTTAACTCAAATATCTAATCTGCCAATCAAATTGGAGAAATTCTTTGCATTTAGACATGAACAAGATGACCTGCTGAAGTTCAACCTGAGCATTAGAATGGAGAATAAAGGTGATTTACATGACTTTGAATGTGAGATGGTTGATGGTGCCAACCCATCTGGCACCATCCACTCTACCAGCAGTTCAGACTGCTACTGGTGGTGTAATGGTAAACGGTAAATGGCCTGTATTTGTATAGCGCTTTACTAGTCCCTAAGGACCCCAAAGCGCTTTACACAACCAGTCATCCACCCATTCACACACACATTCACACACTGGTGATGGCAAGCTACATTGTAGCCACAGCCACCCTGGGGCGCACTGACAGAGGCGCCCCAGGGTGGGTAATGGTGTGGTAATGGTGTGAGAGATATTTTCTTGTCGCACTTTGGGCCTCTTACAGTTTTTGCTCGTTGCTTGAACACTATAAACCCATGCTTAGACTAAAGTAACACAACTTGAAGCTTTTGTTACCATACCTCAAACACATGTACCCATACCTTAAACAAAAGTGCTGCTTTGCACTCTGGTTGCAATTATGCAACACACTTACTCCTTTATGCAACACACATGGTCCTGCATACTACACTCTATTTCATACATAAGACACTTCGTTCAAAAATGAAATTTCAGGGTGCCATTTGGAAAACACATGTATCCAAAATACAAAACACATCAGGTAATTGCAACCACTCAAATATACACCTGAAGGCACTTACTTGCAAAACTGAACACCAATTAGCCAACCACAAAAAGCCCTCAGTTTAGCCATTTCAAGAACTTTGCAAGCATGGATGGAGGGAGAGCAAGAGGAAGAGGAGGAGGAGGTCAAAGAGGCCATGCACGGACCCATATTTCTGATGATATAAGAGCAACTTTGGTGGACCATGTCATCAACCACGGCCTGACTATGAGGGAAGCTGGGCAGAGAGTCCACCCACATCTAAGCCGCTTCACAGTGGCATCTGTAATAAGAACATTCCGACTAGAAAACAGGTCTGTCTTCATCTCACTGCCTTCTACTCCACTCAGATGGTTTTATAGTACTGTTCTACAGTATATCACCATATCAAGTGTACAGCGTACTGCAGGGTGCTAATGCTCCTTTTGCAGCCAAAGTGGTAGTTTCTGTGAAACATACCATGATTACTTATATTGAAGTACAGTGTTGTACAGTGGATGATACAGTATATACAGTAAAGTACTGTAAGAAAAATAAGCAAACCGATGACAATATGTGGTTGTATTTCTCTAGAATGACTCGAAGACCTTCTGGGGGAGGACGCCAACGCCTGTTCACACAACGGCAGGAACTTGCCGTTGTGGACCTAGTGAGGGCAGACAATGCCATCCGTCTCCACCAGCTACGAAAGCAAATACTTGCAGACAGGCAAGTGTTCAACAACATAAACCATGTGAGCATCACCACCATCAGACGCATCTTGGGAAAACACAGCATCACCATGAAGCAGCTCTACAGAGTCCCATTTGAGAGGAACAGTGACAGGGTCAAAGGACTTCGAGCTGAATATGTACCAATATGCCTTCTGAATGAACAATGGAAATCAAAGACTGCAGTGCTTTATATAAAGTAGACTAGTGTGTTCCCCCTGCTCTGTAAGTGTTTGCATATGATGCAAGTATGTGTCATTTTGTCAACAGAGTTACATTTTGACAAAGGAATGTTAGGTTTTGATAGCAGAGTTTAGGTTTTGAGAGTAGAGTTTCAATTTGGTGCAGATGTGAATGGTATATTTCCCAGTGTTGTGTCATGTTTACTTGTGTTTAGGGTTTTGGCACAATGAGCAAAGTTTTGCAAAATGTGTTCAGGCAACGGGCAAAAACTGTAATACCAACTGAGCATTGTTTAAATGACACAGTGTTGTTGCTGAAAATGTCCATTCCTTTATGAGCAGAGTAGATTGGTACATCCAACAGGATAATGTGCCATGTCACAAAGCTCAGATCATCTAAAACTGGTTTCTTGGACATGACAGTGAGTTCACTGTACTCAAATAGCCTCCACAGTCACCAGACCTCAAACCAGTAGAGCACCTTTGAGATGCAATGGAATGGGAGATTGACATATTGGTTGTGCAGCTGACAAATCAGAAGCAACTACATGGTGCTACCATGCCAATATCTCTGAGGAATGCTCCCAGCACATTGCTGGGACTCCATTGTGAAGAATTAATGGCACTTCTGAATTCAAAATGGGTTCAAACTGGGACTAGAATGGTCTACCTCAGAAAGAGTAAAATTACAAAAAGGTTGCAAATTTGTGTTTAGTCATATATCCAAACTAAAGACAATACCAGGGAAAATAAATAGGTAGGTGATGTTAGTTCTTCTGCACCCCCATGCTGAACTTGGTATAGTGACAGAAATTCTGGACTAACATTGTCAACAGCAGTTCAATACAGTGCATCTTGAGTGACAGTGGAGACGCGCCTGACCTATTGAAGTCGCCTGATGCAAGATTTGAATGGGGATTGAGATGCCTGGGAAGGGATCATAGGCACCTCAACCTCTACTGACATTTTTTTATACCTTGGCTCATCTGATGGCACACATGATTATTACTGGGTCAACGGTCCTCCTGAGGGACAACCCCCACTAGGGTTTAAATAACTGGAATGCTCCATCTTTTGGTTTTAGAGCTGAACAAAAAACACAAAAACAAAAAAAGAAACTTAAAGAAGTCCAGCCGCCTTATTTCTAAGCTCTTTTTACTACCATGACCTGGATGACCGAGAAACTACACAGACATGACACAAAATTTACTTTTGTACCAGCTGAAGTTTCAAAATAAAACACATCTAGCACTTAACAGATAACAGCACTGTCCAAATGTTCCTGCTTTTTATGATTTAGGATAACATCCTACAAGAAGTAACCGCTTCCTGTCAGAATTTGGAGAGTAAAATTTGATGAGTGAGTGATTAAGCATGTGGGTTAGGGTTATACCTAAAACGATATGATAATATGTACTCTTGGAAGGATATTTTCTTGTATAGATTTCTAAATTCTTGACAATCCTGTTTTCATCAATAGTTAAAAGAATGAGTCATTTCCCAGCAAAATTAGTGTTGATTCACTCTGTCAATAATATGCTTGATGTAATTTGGCTGTTACAGTTTTTGCTCGTTGCTTGAACACTATAAACCCATGCTTAGACTAAAGTAACACAACTTGAAGCTTTTGTTACCATACCCCAAACACATGTACCCATACCTTAAACAAAAGTGCTGCTTTGCACTCTGGTTGCAATTATGCAACACACTTACTCCTTTATGCAACACACATGGTCCTGCATACTACACTCTATTTCATACATAAGACACTTCGTTCAAAAATGAAATTTCAGGGTGCCATTTGGAAAACACATGTATCCAAAATACAAAACACATCGGGTAATTGCAACCACTCAAATATACACCTGAAGGCACTTACTTGCAAAACTGAACACCAATTAGCCAACCACAAAAAGCCCTCAGTTTAGCCAATTCAAGAACTTTGCAAGCATGGATGGAGGGAGAGCAAGAGGAAGAGGAGGAGGAGGTCAAAGAGGCCATGCACGGACCCATATTTCTGATGATATAAGAGCAACTTTGGTGGACCATGTCATCAACCACGGCCTGACTATGAGGGAAGCTGGGCAGAGAGTCCACCCACATCTAAGCCGCTTCACAGTGGCATCTGTAATAAGAAAATTCCGACTAGAAAACAGGTCTGTCTTCATCTCACTGCCTTCTACTCTACTCAGATGGTTTTCATAGTACTGTTCTACAGTTACCATATCAAGTGTACAGGGTATTGCAGGGTGCTAATGCTCCTTTTGCAGCCAAAGTGGTAGTTTCTGTGAAACATACCATGATTACTTATATTGAAGTACAGTGTTGTACAGTGGATGATACAGTATATACAGTGAAGTACTGTAAGAAAAATAAGCAAACCGATGACAATATGTGGTTGTATTTCTCTAGAATGACTCGAAGACCTTCTGGGGGAGGACGCCAACGCCTGTTCACACAACGGCAGGAACTTGCTGTTGTGGACCTAGTGAGGGCAGACAATGCCATCCGTCTCCACCAGCTACGACGGAAAATACTTGCAGACAGGCGAGTGTTCAGCAACATAGACCATGTGAGCATCACCACCATCAGACGCATCTTGGGTAAACACAGCATCACCATGAAGCAGCTCTACAGAGTCCCATTCGAGAGGAACAGTGACAGGGTCAAAGGACTTCGAGCTGAATATGTACGGGTACGTGTAACTGTCCCTTACATTTACAATAGAGTATTGGTGAAGTCCAGTAGCAGCTGAATATGTACCATATCAGTACCACATGGATCCATTCTGAGAGCTACACAGGTACCTGTGTGATGGGGTGAGGGTGCTGTATGTGTAGCACTGTAGTACAGTGATATGTTCCCCTTTTTTTCAGAGAATCTTGGCCATGGATGGAGCTGCACAGCCTCATGAATACATTTTCATTGATGAAGCTGGATTCGACCTGAGCAAAACAAGACGACGGGGTCGTAATGTAATTGGCCAAAGGGCAATTGTGCACGTCCCAGGGCAGCGCGGGGGAAATATCACATTGTGTGCCGCCATATGCCTTCGAGGGCTTCTGCACCATCATGCAATACTGGGTCCATACAATAGCCAACACATACTCACATTTCTAGATGCTCTCCATGATATAGTTGTACAGAACAGACCAGATCAGCCCAGGTTTGTGGTGATATGGGATAATGTCAGTTTCCATCGGGCTGCTCTGGTCCAGGCCTGGTTCTCCAACCAAAGTCAACTTGAAGTGGTATGCTTGCCCCCTTACTCACCATTTTTAAACCCTATAGAGGAATTTTTTTCGGCTTGGAGATGGCGTGTATATGACCGCCAACTACATGCCCGCATGCCTCTTCTGCAGGCAATGGAACAGGCCTGCGGCGACATTCAGGTGACAGCAATCCATGGATGGTTTTGACATGGAAGAGGATATTTTCCCCGGTGCCCAGCGGGAGAAGACATTGCTTGCGATGTTGATGAGGTCCTGTGGCCAGACCCCAACAGACGGCGGGATCCATGAGCCCACGTATGCACAATTGTCATGATTTTTTGTTTACAGTATAGTGTTTTTTCTATTACTGTATTATGGGGTTTTTTTTGTTTTGGTTTTTTTTGCTTTATCTGAATTCATGGTACTGCAATGTACAATATTGAGTAGGTCTATTTGCTTTTTTGGTTGTTTGCAAATGTGTCTCCTGAAAATATGCCTTCTGAATGAACAATGGAAATCAAAGACTGCAGTGCTTTATATAAAGTAGACTAGTGTGTTCCTCCTGCTCTGTAAGTGTTTGCATATGATGCAAGTATGTGTCATTTTGTCAACAGAGTTACATTTTGACAAAGGAATGTTAGGTTTTGATAGCAGAGTTTAGGTTTTGAGAGTAGAGTTTCAATTTGGTGCAGATGTGAATGGTATATTTCCCAGTGTTGTGTCATGTTTACTTGTGTTTAGGGTTTTGGCACAATGAGCAAAGTTTTGCAAAATGTGTTCAGGCAACGGGCAAAAACTGTAATTATAAAACATACAGGATGTTTTGAGTAATAACCACTGAAACCACTGTTTGTTTCAGAAAGTGATTAAGCAATGAGAGCGATGGTAGAGAAAATTACACCACTGTAGGCTGATTTACCATGTGGCAGTAATAATATTGCCCACTTTAACAAGCTTAATGGACAGCACTTAAGTCAACAGCAGTTAACTGCAACAGAAGAGGGGCCTTTTTTCGCTATGTTAATGCAATCAAATTAAATTACTTTCTATTTGTTAATTTCCGCCTGGTCGCTTGTTTTCTACGAAGCTGCAGGCAGCTGCGTGTCTTTATCTGTATGCTGTCAACACGCATCTGCCTTCTTCAGTGAACAGTCAAACTTCTTTTTCTTATCCATCGCTCAGGTGCATCTGTGCATGCGCATGTAGGCGTGTGTGTTTACATGCCAGTGCAGGGGAGAAAACAGAGCTCTTGCCAAACCCTCCTACGGTTTAATGATCAGTGCATGTTGTAATTGTTCTTTGAGATTTGCTGAGCATAAAAATAAAATCTGAACGTTCTGCGGCCTAGAGTAATCCAATATTATTATAACTGAGGACGCAGTTATTCCCCCGCACCTGTTTTTTTTTTTTTTTTTTGCCAAAATCAGTTATAATTTAGGAAAACTCATGAGGTGTGTCATAAAAGTTTTCTTTCACCATCATCCCAATTTCAAGTGGTTTGTCAGTCTGTGCACATTTTTTTTATACATGAGTGAAATTGTGTATCTTACAAATGTAAATAATAGTAGTAAAATGATGTTTGGAGCACTTTATTTTTTATGAACTACTTGATTCAAACACTGAAGGCTTTTGTATAAAAGTATTATTATTATAAGCTTAAATATTTCACGAGTAGCTATATAATATTAAAATGTATCTGAAACCTATACCTCAGATTATTATATAAACAGTATGTGTTAAGTGAACTGGACTTATAAGAATACAATACACTTGGACATCTTGGTGGTGGTGAATCAGAAAGAAACAAGAGCCCGAAAAGCACTGAGCTTTGTCAGCCTGCAGTGGATGCTCCTCTAAATGCAAAAGGCTTCCGAGTGTTCGGTCAGTGCCTGTGTGTAATGTCTGTCTTGTGTCATGTTGAATTAATGTTTTTTGTGATTCATGACAAATCAAATCGAAATCACCTTGTCTGCTTTTTGCAAGGCTTTTGAGAGGGCAAGAGAGTTTGTCTCTTTCTTCCTCCCACCAATTTCAAAGGGATGCACGTATACACACACACGCACGCGCACACACACACACACACACACACACACACACACACACACACACACAGGAAAGATAAAACACAGACCCTGATGTGCGTTAAGTCTGAAGAATTGACAGATGGAATCAAACAGTGAGTACAGATGAAAGACAAGGCACACAATGTCTGTTGGTTACTGTGTGTGTATGTATGTGTGCGCGCACAAGTGTGTGTGTGGATATGATCAAAGCTAATCTTGCCTTTTCTTAAGGCGATCTCTCAAAACACAGTGTCACTGTTTGCTCAGCATAGGCCTGGTTGTGAATACATAGCTACGACTGGAATTACAGAATTTTTTTCACATCCCAAGGAAAGAATGCAGGTCAGCACCAAGTCAAGACAGGAAGTAGCTGCAATCTTTTTTATTATCTTTTTTTTTCTCTACATGCCAAAAGGCCTTGATAGTGAAATGAAAACCCCTCCACCTTCGTTTGCTAGATTTTAATTGTGTCTCGTTTGAGAACCACTGGTGGAAGCCTTCAGGTCATGAAATGCCATCATTTCACTGCGCCATTTAACAGCACTCACAAAGGATTTATCAGATTTATAGTGAACGGGATAACATATTTCCAAATCAGATATGCATTTATTATCCTCTCAACCATGTAGCGTGATCTCAGGACACCTTGCAGGAGATTTAGTACAGCAGCTGAGAACCTCTGAGCACTGTCGTTTTCACATAAATATCGATAACTCAAATAACGTCACAGCACAAAAAAAGATGACTGATATTTGCTGAGACTTTGCACAGAGCTCATATCACATTTACATTCGTAACATTTTTCAATGCTGTGTTGCAGGTCTGCCGGGAGCAATGAGATCTATACTGCTAATAAATCTCTTGCCCATCTATCTTCCTTGTTGGGGGTCTCTCCTGGTTTCTTTGGAGTGATTATTTAAATGCAACAAAGCAAATTGGGGAAACTTAGATTAGCAGTGTGTGACTAGTATCAGAAGACCATTGACTGTGGGATTTAGATCAGCAAGGACATTGATAAATTGCATAACTACCAGAAGATAATTGGCCACTGAGCGCAAAACGTGATAAGAGTACAGCCTGTTTTAGCTCTGCAAGGATGAAGTAACTGGGATCTGTTCAGTTGCAGTAGTTATTTAGTGCACATCTAGTGGATATATTTTTTGGTACACAAAATTATGATCATGTTGTTTTAACACTTTTAGAATTTCCC
This sequence comes from Copadichromis virginalis, assembly GCF_057382275.1. NCBI lineage: Eukaryota > Metazoa > Chordata > Actinopteri > Cichliformes > Cichlidae > Copadichromis > Copadichromis virginalis. Next base: position 19,059,443 of record NC_140624.1, read on the forward strand.
CTTCTCGTACTCTGTGTTCCCTGTTGTTTCGTTTGAGCTATTAAAATTATATTGTTAGTTTTATAAATGGTCTTCGAGGTGATGAGTCACTCTTGTGCTGTCTCGTGCAGCCAAACCCAATGCAGTGCATGGAAAAACAAAGGTTTATGTATTAGAGGAGTCTGTTTCTTTTTACTGCATTATTTTCAGCCAGTCGCCAAGGACACCAGTAATCAAGGATTGCGCAGGCAGGACAAATGCAGAATGTCAGCAGATGTCCTTGGCTCTCTGCCCTTACTTGTAGTAGTTAATGCTTTTTCGTGACAGCATTAAGAATCACAAAATTAAAATCCATTGTTTTGTTTTTTTCCATCCCTCTTCTTCTCTGGAATTTGGAAAGATGGTAGATTGGTTGGGGTTTTTGTTCCTCACTCATGAAGAAAGTGTTCTTTTTCTAAATAACCACTTGGTAGACAGAACTTATTAAGTGCACTAAAGCAAATCTTATTAAGGTTAATAATATTTTTATTAAGATGGTTAAACACAGCAGACCAATGTACCAAGAGACTTTTGAGGTTATCCTAAGCAACGCTGATTCTTTTATGTAAACTCTCAAACTTCTTCCACAAATTTGTATAAAAGATTTCATGATAGTCTATCCAGTAGCGTATTTATTGAAATGTTTCAGTAAAGGCCAAAGTGGTCAAACCAGTCAAAACATTCCTACAGTCATGCTGCTAGCAGGCTAAATATTATTTCTGTCCACTCTATAGCTTTTTATGGTCCTTCTCACCCATCTAATTATTGTTGCAAACCAGGCCCCAAGCTTCCAGAGGACCTATATCCACACCACAAAGGAGAAAATGAGAACCAGTTCTTTGGGGGAAATGCCTCATTGATGCCAGAGGTCAGAAGAGAATGGACAGACTACATCAAGCTGGTGGGGAGGCAACAGTAACTCAAGCACTCATTACATCTAAGGTATGCAAAAGAACATCTTTGAAAACACAGCACATCGAACCTATAGCAGAAGAACACCAGACCAGATATCGCTCCCGTCAGGTAAGAACAAGGTTCACCAGAGTAGAAGATTAAAAATATATTATTTCGTCTGATAAGTCTTGAATCCCACTGGGACAGAATTTGGTGTAAACAACTTGAAACCATGACTCCATCCTGCCTTGTATTACCTGTTCAGGCTGATGGTGGTAATTCAATTGTTTGCAAGATATTTTCTTGGCCCAGTTTGGATATAGTTTCAAGTAAGCATGATTTAAACACCACAGCCCACCTCAGGATTGTTTCTGATCATATCCATCCCTTTATGCCTGCCATGCATTCAACTTCTGATGGGTGCTTCAAATAGAACAATATACTATGCCACAAAGCTCAAATGATCCACAGTGGTTCCTTGAACACGCCAGCGAGTTCATGAACTCCACAGTTACCAGAGCTCCACCAGTAGAGCACCTCTGGGATGTGGTGGAATGGGGGATTGACATGATGGATGTTCAGCTGATGAATCTGCAGCAACTGAATAATAGTATCATGGTAGTATTGACCGAAAATCTCTGAGGAATGTTTCCAGAATCTTGTTGAATCCATGCCATGAAGTTAAAAGGGGGTTCAACCCAGTGCTAGTAAGATGTACAGAATAAAGGGTGCTGAATACATGTGCCAAAACAAACAACCGTGTGAAAATACCTTGCGGGGCAGCTTAGGCCTGATGGCCACTGGGGTTGTAATGCACTGGCAGAATCCCTTAAGAATATGATGAATTGTAAAGGCATTTCCAGTCAGTCTGTTGTTTAGTCTGCAGAAATGGGAAGCTGTAAAACAAACGGTTTGTGAATAACAACTTCTCTCAGTGGTGAAACAAACTGTGCCTTCTATTAAAGGTTTTGCTTCATTTTGAACTGAGATCAATGCATTTACATATTGGTCATACTTGTTTCAGATAGAAGATAAAAGATACTGGGCAACAATGACATCGGTGCAAATACTTTTTCACACCACTGTATGAATTATTATGTTATTTTTAATCTTAGTCCATCCAAGAATCTAAATCACCTTCCTGTTCAAAGTTTTAGGAAACACTTGCAAGTCAAACAAAAGTACTTTCTATAGCTGCTTTGAAATTATGATTGCACACTTAGTTTACAGGAGGACTAGAAATGACATTTTATTGATTATGCCAACATTAAAAATGACAGTACATCCACATACTGGGTTTCTTTTATTGGAAAAAGCAACTGAACAGTTTATATTTATCCATCCATTGTGTAAGGCTACATGGCCTTCAACGAGTCACCGAGCAGATGGCAACTCCAATCAGGCTGCTTATGACTGACGGTCATGCCTGAAAACACACAGAGGTCAGCACTCATCTATAAAGCACATAGCTATCTATACAACACAGATAAGAAACATTCATGATAACATGAAAGCCTGAAATGTGCACTCACACCGCCTTGAAGCTTGTCAGTAGGGCAAAGAAAGCCTTGTGAGTAGATAGATGAATTATTCAGAGTAATATGGTGTATAGTCTTTCACACCATATTCCCCTGGCTGTTGAGCTACACTCACCTTCACCTACCGTAGCTGAAAGTGTTTCCTATGTAACCACCACTGAAGTGCCATAAAATATTTAAAAGCAACTATAGTACCCTGACTGACCTAACCTTCTGTTATCATAATATGAAATTTCTCTGTATTTTGCCACTTATATATTTCAGATTTGTGTCTGACCACAGCAACACTTTGTTAATGCTATCATTTTCTGTGCTCATTTTCCACATCAAACTGTAATTTATCTCACTGATCTTACGCAAAACATATGAAGCACATAAAATCGATTAAACAGATTTTTTGCATCATCATGCATTAGAATTCTCAAGCTCGGACTTAAGTGTGTGAATGTATTGGTACTGTCTTTTAATATTGTGAGTTTATTGAGGTCAGAGGTCATCTCATCAGTCATGGGTCGTGAGCTCCCCTCACATCCCCCAGGTCTCCTGATATTATGCAGAAGGACCTCTTTAAAAGCACAGCTATGCTAGTGTGCTCTTGAAGGCAATTCAATAACTATCTAATGACCGTGTGCAATCACATGAAAAGACCCTTATGCTGATTGACAATTAAAGTGATGATCATTATTCTCTTTCTAATCAGCAACAATTTCGGAGGAAAGACCTTTGGCCCATCCCATCCCACCCCCTTCCCCCTGCCATTTTCAGCTTCTCCAAATTCAGCTTGAAATCGAGGGTTTGTTGTTTATCAATTGTTTAATAAGTTATTGCAGTTCTTTACCTTTTCAGCCACCACAGGCCTATTTCTAATAAAAAGACTGTGGGCAGTTTTCAGGCATTGAGGAGAACACACAGGTTAAATTCACTCAGGGAAGACTGTCACATGGTGTTAAACCCAACCTATTAAAAGTCTGCCTAAGTTTCTATATGGTAGACTTATGGCTAAAAGTAATATTAAGACTAGACAAAGTAGTTATGTTAGAACAGTAAGCACCCTCTACATTAAAGAGAATTGTAACTCCTGGGGATCTAATTAATTCTTACCATTTATTTGGCCCTGTCCAAAAGTAAACACTTTGTGATGTAAGTATGTATAAGGATGTATAAAGACTTTTTTTCTTTACAAATATGAAGCCATAGGGGGTTTAAAGGGTTACATTTGAAGCAAGGCTCTGTTATTGTGATTACTTTGGTCCAAAATGCTGCTGTTAGACTCCTGGGTCTACCTTGCAATATAAAGCACCTTGAGGCGACTGTTGTTGTGATTTGGCACCGTATAAATAAACTGAACTGAATTGAATTAGTCTGAAACGTCAACATATTTCAACTATCTTGGCAACATTATGCTGGTTACTTGTGCAAGTTAGGATTCATTTCAAAATACTTTTGTTTACTTCTAAATGCTTTGATGGGATAGCCTAAATAAATAAATATAAATAAATATATATATAGGTTGCAGCTCTGAAAACCTGGAATAGCCTTCCCGTCTAGATCAGGTTGACTGCCTCACTAACAGTTTTCAAGTAGCAACTAAAACCTCTTCTCTTTCTTTAAACTTTTTATTATAGATTTAATTTACAGCTGTGTCTTTCTGTAGGTTAGTACTTTTAACTATGTTAAGTTATGATTTAATATGTGTTCCCTTATTGTTTTGTAATTTTGTTCTACTGACTTCTGTGCACCAATACCTGTGCTATATAAATAAACTGAGGACCTTTTTTTAGTGCAGAGGGTAAGGCCACACAGTGTGAGTAGGTTGGTGACAATCCTTTGTGTCACAAGTTTCTGTTGTCAATAAATATGTCCAGTAAAGGTGGCACTGTGGTCGCAGTGTTGTAGTTACAGAGGAACCTTTAGAGATTTGGTTCCCACAGCAACTGTGCAGCTGTCATGTGGCTGTCCCTATTAACTACCAACTTATTTTAAATCCTTCTTTAAATCCTTTAAATCATGATCTCTCTCCATTTCAGACACAGGGACAATATATAATTCAAACTCTCCTCACCTATCTTATTTATTGATCATTTTCATATACAGGGAGTGGTTTTGATACAATACAAGAGAAGACCACCAAATTAAACAAGCAAACTCTTGACCCCTCACTCCTGACACAGGTTCTAATTAAATAGTCATATTAAGACAAAAAATATATAAAACTTTGTATTCATTTTCTTTATTTAAATCCGTATCTAACACAAAAAAAGGTAAATCCATATATTCATTATGTCCAGTCCACAAAATTGGAACAAATGTTCTTCTTGTTGCTTTCATGCATGCTACAGGTAAATAAAGATGCTTTTTTTAATGTACTGTCTGTATGTGTAAGGCTATCTGTAAAATCTGAACATTGAGGGTTGAAGTGAGTAAAGACAAACTGGGGATGAGATGTTACAAGGTTGGGAAAGCCTGTGTTTTTGATGACGACTCTCCTATAATAAAAAGGTTTGTGCTCAATATAAAAACAACACTTCAATGCAGAGACCACTTTCAATCATCTAAACAGCTACCTGTTATAAACAGGATATAGTCATATGAAAACGTGAAAAAGAAAGTTTTCATAGGTCCTGTGAAAAACTAAGTACGCCTGTAGTCTTTCAGTAGGAGTTAAGAGGGTAAGTAGAAGCCAAATGCAGTTGGTTCAGTCATCATGAGCAAGTGTGAAAGCAAGCACTTAGGCGGTTTGCTGGTCTGGAGCATTCAAACATCTTTGAACACAATGCTGCAATCCTCCCAGGAGTGGGATAATCTCATCCCGAGTCAAACTGTGCAATACACAGGGAAATGGAAAGAAAACTGTGTTAAAGTTAAGTACAATTAGAAAAGAACTGACCACATGTCTCTTATTTGGAAGGGTTGCCAGGAAAAGGCCTCGTCTGCCTAAAAAGAAGTGCAGGTCAGCAGGTCAGGTTAGGTTTGCAATGCTGCGTCTGAGCAAACTACAAGACTGCTGGATCAATGTATTTTGGACAGATAAGATGAAAATGGAGATTTCTGGACATCATGCATAACTCCATATTTGAAAAAAACAAAAACAAATACAAAAACCAAACAAGCAAAGAAATGACTGTAGCATACGTACCAGCACAAACAAGTCATAACAACAGTCTTGCATGGTGGTGGAGGGGTAATGATTTGGGCTTGTTTTGGAGTATTTCTGTATACCAAAATATTCTAGACTCAAAATTGAGACCATCAGTCTGACAGCTAAAGCTTGGCTGAAATGATCCTAAGCACAGCAGCACATGTAGAACACAATGGTCCAGTCAAAGTGCTGACCTCAACCTGATTGAAATGCTGTTTGAGAACCTTAAGAGGAATATGCATAAAGCAAACCTCAGAGAACTGAAGGAGCGTTTTAAAGGAGAGTGGGACAAAGATCCTCCAAAATGATGTGAGAGACTGATAAAGTCATACAGAAACAGTTGATTCAGGTTTTTGTGCCAAAGGTTACTGAATCATGTGGCGTTTACTTATTGTAGTTTTCACAGGACTGTATGCTATATTTAATATACTACGAGAAAACAAAAATCATCAACAAAAAACTTTTTTTTTTTTAAAAGCCTAATCAGTTTTTGCTACAAATCAGAACTGAGGATGGTTGTGCGTTGCTTGTGGAAGATTTAAAATGACTTTTTACTATCCAATCTTGATAAAAGAGGTCATTTTCAAGAGTTAGATTTGCCTTTCCTTGCTGGGAGCATGCCAGGCCTGCAAGAGCCATGAATCTACTCCTGAGATGTGAGGAGCCAGACTTCCAGGTGTGTTAGATTGGACTCGGGTAGACATAACAAAAGCCTCTTGCCACAAAGATTTGCAGTTTAATGTTGCTGTTTTTAACATTTTTAACCTTTTTTTAAAAAAAAAACAACCCATTTTGGAGTTAATGCCAAAATGAGTTGTATTTCAGTTTATACTGCTGGATTGTTCCTCCCACACTTCTTCTCTGGTTTTAATTTGTAGCCCCACTTTGCTGAAGCTATCAGCAGATTTGGCATGGTACAGGAGCCTGAACTATAAAAGGCTTATTAGGCTTATTAGCAGAAAGTTCTTCAAGTACTTCACATAAAAATCGACACCTGAAGGACTTCCAGCCTACTTCTTGTCCTCAAATATGTCTCTAGTACCGTACATTGCATTAAAAAGAACTAAATTGCATTTTTCATTAAAACGTGAATTATTTGTTCTTACTAATCTTTACATAGCTGTTTCAATGACCTTTTCTTTTTTAACCTTCTCTAAGTTTATTGGTGCCCAAGAGTGGAGGGCAGGTCAGGATGAGATACTTCCAGTTCTTTACAGGAACTCTGAACTTGAAAACTGCACACGTCTCTGTGCTGAATGCTCTATAATTTGTGCTCTCCTTTCCCCCTTCTTTTTGTCTGATGTCAGACTCTCAGTCTTTGTTACTGTTAAAACCTGTCAGTGAATCCTTAAAAACTGCTAATTTACATCCTTGCTTTCATCAGTTATGCTACAGTAACTTCCATTTTTACAGCCCGCTGTCCTGATGCAGTGCTTCATTCCATTATCTATGCTGGAAAGAAAAAAAAATCCTTTGCAGCCACTGCTTCTAGCTGAGAGAATTAAACTGTGCTCCAAGAATCCCTACATTGTTTTCTCACTAATTATCCTGGACCAAATCAAGAGTGAAAGCATCAATCACTGGGAAAGACACAGTTGCTGTTGAGGTGAAATGCTATTAAACTTTGCACAAAAAAAACAACTTCATCTCGGGGGGCTTATTGCTGTAATGATGCATAATCTTCATTTACAAACACCAAAGCATTTCTTGTGTTTTATGACAGCAATAACGACTCCTCGTCTGTGACGGTGACCGCGACTGTGAAAAGCGCTTTATTTATTTCAATTTCTTTTTATCCCAGAGTAAGTTTTCACGTTGCCATTAATGCCGACAGTCACACAAGTCCCTTTTTAAAGCTTTAACACAAAACCTCATGCAAAATTTAAGATGGATCTCCAGTTTCATGAGTCTCTGTCAGCGTGACTGATGTTTTCTTTCCCCCACTGGGGCTTCAGAGTGAAGTATCACAATAGGTGACAGTGATCTGAGACTTTGTTGTTTACACACAGGTGGGGAGGAAAAAAGCAGAGGGACCATTGCCTGTTGCTAAATATTTTATGGAGCTGTCCTCTGTCATCTAAAAATTCCCTCAGCTTCTCCATACTTTGAATATGTTGAAAAAGAAAAGGGATTTTTAAGGACACTAAAAATAATTGATGCCTTATTATTTGCCCTCATAGCAAAATTTCAGGATAATCGCTACAGTTCTGGTACATCACAGACCTTTCAGACGCATGCCCTTATCATTTGAAGTATGTAAAGTAATTACTGGAGAGCTCAAATCCTTCAAAAGTAATTTTTTACATCCATAATAATGTCCAAAGTGTAAGCATTGAACAACAATCGCAGTGGTTTAATGATCTTGTTTGTTTTAGGGGGTAATAGCATCTTGACAATCTCTTTGAGTTTAATTAAAAAATATATTTTCATTCTTCCCCTGTGTCTGCTTTTTATCTGTACTCTTTTCCTGTTACTTCCTCTCATTTTCTGGACTCCCTGGGGGTAAAACAGCTGGTTAAATATTCAATAATTTCACTTACAAAACTATTACAGAAAAAAATAACTGAAATGATTTGTTGATTACACAAATCTTTGTTTTTCTCTCTCGATTAACAGGTATATGATAGAATATTTTCCTCCTAATGAATGTCATATCATTTCTGATATTCAATTTTGAATACTTACCAACAGCACTGTGAGATTTAACACAAATATGAATCATTAGAGGATGATGGTGAAGTAATGGTAGAGCTGAAAGAAAAAGCACCACAGCTGAAGTGAAGCTTGGAAGCGTGACGACAGTTGCAAGAGTTCAAAGTTTGCGCAGAAGGATTCAGAGAGAGCAAAACTATTTCAGTGCCATGACTGAAATACCAGGACTGATTTGTCACTTGTGCTGTTGGACATGGCATTGATTGAACATATGAGTGATTTACAGAAAAAACAAAACTCTTTGGAGGAGTGATTTAAAACCTGTCAGAGAGCCTTTCTGCTGCGTCAGTATGGCTAAAAAGATCAAGGTTGAAAATGCTTATTTTGAGGTTTTACTTCATCACGATCCCATAAAATATATCCACAAAATTATGGTCTTGCCCAAAGTTACATGATACACAGTGAAAGTTAATTTCTCTGCATGTAAATACGCATCTAACCTCCTTCCCCAACTCTGCAGATGTTAAATGTGCTGAGAGATACAGCTCAGGATAATAAGTATTCACCTTTTCAGTAGCATATTATTGTGTTCATAAGGTTTGTTGTTTCTGGAGGAGGAAAAGATGATTATCTTAATACCTTTCAGATGGCTGAGCAGTTTATGATTGAATCTTGTAATTTCTGATGTTAAGTGACACCCCATTGCTTTCAAGATGGGGTTTACAGCTTTGCAACAGGCAATGCTGCCTTCAAGGCAATTAAGAGAACACACTTTACTAACTGAGGGAAATCACATGGACAGCTACCCATTATGGGTTTGGCTAACAGAGAGCTGGGTTCTTTCTGTGTTTTTTGGCATTTTTTCCCTGCAGATTCTAATATGGCTTGGCAATCCTCTCAGATGGCAGCGCGGTCCCCGAACAGCAGCACCACTGCTAATGTTATGCTGACACTTGGACCCATCTCTTGCACTTAAACTGCTTCTGAGAACTCAGCCTTCGGGAATTACTGAACCTGGAGCCAACAGCTTGAATGGGTACAGCAGAGGCCCTTCACCATACTAATGACCCCTTGAGGGGATTTGGGGAGGAAAGAGGCGTCTGCGGCATCAAGATCCCATTTTCCTCTGGTCTGGGGATCATTGTGTCACTGCTGACTTCCAGAGTCACGCCTCTTCCTCCCCAGCCAATTCCAGCTGAACAGCCCACCTTAAAAGTTACCCTTTAAATGGCCACGTTTTCATTTTTCTTCATTAACCTTTTGAGTTAAAACCAAAACAAAAAAGAACTGCACCCCAATTTCATTTGAAGATTGACTGAGTCATCAGACGTTTTCTATTATAGCATCTATATAAATACCAGAGGACATGTAATGACTTGTAGAGATTTAAACAATTCCCTGTTTGTTGTCTGAACTTTATGTGGTGTGCTTAAGCAGTGCCCCTGCGAAGTGCTTGACAACAGCATACACTCACTTTATAGCCAGGAGACAAAGTAGCATCAGCTGCAGGAATCAGGTTTAGTGCCAGGCTGCATTTTGCATAAGAACCTGAACTCTGTTTTTCCAAAGAGAGAAAACTCTGCGTTTGAGGATGGCATTTCAAAGGGTGAAATAAGAAGAATCATGGAAAAGCATTTTTAAATAGTCATTTTCTTGCTCTCAGTCCTTATAATACAAAGCTAAGTTGAAATAACACTCCTCCACCCCCCACCCCACCCTTTTTTTTTTTGAAGATTGGAAATCACTGTATTAGTATCAAATAGCCTCTAGGTTTAATGGTGGACCGTGTAAGCTGATCCTCTACATTTACAGAGCGTCCTAAAAAGATTCAAAGAAATCTGGAGCTTGGCTGAAAGGAAGGAAACCGAAGCTAGACAGAATAACTCGTATCATTTGATTCTTGCAGTTGAAGCGAGAGGGACACTGAACAGAAAAGGAAACTGCACCAGATAAATTAAATTCCACATGTAAGAGGGTACAGGTATGATGGGGGTGATGAACGCCTCCATGCTGATTATTATTGAGCCCAGTTGCATGGAAGGCAATTAAGGCCAGGAGCTTGTCGTGAATACAACCTGACACCTCGCTACGGTCACTGACGCTCTCTGAGTACCGTCCAGTGGATAGAGACCTGGAAGTGAAAGCACCTTTGTCAAACCGCTGCAAGAAAAAAATGATTGATCTATTTACAGAATAAAAGACTGCAGTGCATTGGCTGGTTGACTGACATTGCAGGCATTATTTTGTAACCAAGTGCCACCAGCAAACTATCCAAAGAGCTTCCTTGCTTTGCATTTATTTATCCAGCAATTGTTATGCTTTTTTATTTTACTTTTTTTTTGTGATGGCATATTACTAGTTAACATCAGTTGCAACAAATGGCACATAAGATGGCATGCAGATGAATGCGGTGAAATAACCAGCGACACTTGCAAAGTCTATATCTCTCCCGTGCATACCACCTCCTCCTGGCTGAACATCATGCAGCCCAATCACCACACATCCTGCTTCAGGCGTCCACATAGGCTCATCCTCCCTTTCATAGGAGCTGGCAGTTATCACAGCTGCCTCCTCCGGCTGCATGTGGCCACGTGTCTGGGAGCAACACCCACCACTCTCAACAGCACAATACCCAAAGTGCTCAATAGGAGCACTTCTTGCTTACCCGGTCAACAGGCCAACGTGCAGCATCCACACGACGCGGCCATATGTTCATATCGTTCGACTCCCCGCTTTTGAGAAATCCTCCATCACTTCATCAGTGGTGTAACTGAGCGTTTCTGTCACTTTGCCTGTGGCGTGTTTGCCAGTATGACATTTTGACACTTTATCAACATAACTCAGAAAGCTGTTACGCTGTCCCCTGAATCACCTTTCACCGATGTCTGTGACCTGATTAATCCAACACTTCATGGGCGTATTGACCCAGTATGCACTGTACATGGGGACACACTTAAGCGCTGTGGCTGCCTTCACACAACAGGGACCAGCAAAGCTTAAAAGACAAGCAGAGTATCACAGAAACGGCACATTTTGCGACCGAGTTTTCAGTAACAAAATAATTTTGCCTTTACATATGACAATATATGCACACAACAAAACAAACACCTGTTACTTGTTTATTGTTTAGTGGCATAAAGCTGGGCTTGCCAAAATGTCCCTTGAACTGTAGTTTTGGTTGTCTGCTACTATCAAATATGAACGTGCCAAGAAATAGTTCAAAAATGATTCATATCCTCCTGAGGCCCGGAAAAATTGTTTTGATAATTGAAGTATTGTGGTTAAAAGAAAAACGTTACAGCATTTTTATTGCATGAACAATAAAACGAGGAACTGATGGAAACACATCTGAACACTGTTTGGAAGGCATTATTCTTTTTCCTTTATGTCAGAGACATCAAGATCATTTATTACTTTGATGGGCCGCCTCATCTTGAAGAATCTGTCTCAGCTTAGTGAACTGGCTATAACTAGGACCCAGTGTATCTGGATCCTAGACTGAGTCTTGCAATAAGCAGATATGTTCTGAACAGTGTTTCCACCCTTAAAACAACAAATGTTCTGGAGATGAGCACCTTCCTGTGGTTTGACATGTTTTTTCAGAAACCTGGTTGCCCGTGTTATATTTTATGTAAGCAGAGAGCCTCTAGGCTTGATGACTGTGGTTTGTCCTGTTTTCACATTTCAACCCATTTTCAACAGGGTTGAAAGTAAAGTTCTGATATTTAGATTTTCTTATACATAAGTGAACTATTAGAAACATGCATCAAATAATATGTCTAAACTGGAATTTATTTAAATTTCATCTTCTGTCCCTTGAAGTGGACATCAGATCTCGCTTGATCACAGAATGATATGACGGCTGAGTGAGGCACACAGGATTTCATTCAGAACTGTGGAAATTGAGTCAAGTTTTCGGGAGATGAGGTGGAGGAGGAGTGGGCATTAGAACAAGAAGGTGAAGGTTCAGACGGAGGGCATACCAGGTTTTGAGGAGCCTCACAGGACCAAAGTGACGACACCTAAAGTCCAGTATGGATAAGAAGTATTGTGTAAGCTAGAGCTCTGAAGATGTTTCTTGACCAATCCCACATGGAATCATATTTTTCACGGCAGCCTCTTTAACAGAGTTCCCACTTTCCAGTGGTCTTCCTTCTCTTCCTGCATATCAGTGACATGAAGATTATTTGAATCTGCCTCAACTTATTAAATAGGCTATAACTAGCACCCTATTTTCTGTCTGATGTAATCAGACCACCACATTTGGTGGTTATCCTGCTTTCATATTTCATGCTAAAAAAAACAATTTCAACCCAGTTTCAGTATGATATTAGTGCTACTTTCCTTTCAGAGATGAGCAACACCATCTGGTTTGTGAGCTCTAGCATGGTTTTGTAAAACCCGGTTGCCTAATTTTTGTTTGGTGGTTGTGTGTCCTGTTTCATCCTATGTGTGTGTTTGACTGTGTGTATGTGTGTGAATTCAGCTGAAGAGGTTTTCGTTTCTCCTTCTAGAGATCATAATGCCTGAAAACTTCAGAGCTCTACATCAAACAGTTCTTTTTATTATAGATGGTAGGTGCCTTCACACAGTCCTGCTCGGGCTCCTCGAAAGCTCGTATCTCATCCTTTGAGCTTCCACCTTCCTGCCGGTGGTTGTGGGCAACGTCGTCCTGTTTTCATGAGTCATGTTCAAAAAATTTTCAACCCAATTTCATCACTCTCATTAATTTCATAAAACCCAATTATCTGCAAATTTTTCATCGCAAGCTCCCTTGTTGCAATAAAATGTGGAAGCTGTTCCTTGAAAAGAAAGTCCATGGAGTGTGTTAGTCAAACCCCCTCAGATGTGGTATCACTAGAAAGTCATTTTCTTGCTCTCAGTCCTTATAATACAAAGCTAAGTTGAAATAACACTCCTCCACCCCCCACCCCACCCTTTTTTTTTTTGAAGATTGGAAATCACTGTATCAGTATCAAATAGCTTCTAGGTTTAATGGTGGACCGTGTAAGCTGATCCTCTACATTTACAGAGCGTCCTAAAAAGATTCAAAGAAATCTGGAGCTTGGCTGAAAGGAAGGAAACCGAAGCTAGACAGAATAACTCGTATCATTTGATTCTTGCAGTTGAAGCGAGAGGGACACTGAACAGAAAAGGAAACTGCACCAGATAAATTAAATTCCACATGTAAGAGGGTACAGGTATGATTGGGGTGATGAACGCCTCCATGCTGATTATTATTGAGCCCAGTTGCATGGAAGGCAATTAAGGCCAGGAGCTTGTCGTGAATACAACCTGACACCTCGCTACGGTCACTGACGCTCTCTGAGTACCGTCCAGTGGATAGAGACCTGGAAGTGAAAGCACCTTTGTCAAACCGCTGCAAGAAAAAAATGACTGATCTATTTACAGAATAAAAGACTGCAGTGCATTGGCTGGTTGACTGACATTGCAGGCATTATTTTGTAACCAAGTGCCACCTGCAAACTATCCAAAGAGCTTCCTTGCTTTGCATTTATTTATCCAGCAATTGTTATGCTTTTTTATTTTACTTTTTTTTTTGTGATGGCATATTACTAGTTAACATCAGTTGCAACAAATGGCACATAAGATGGCATGCAGATGAATGCGGTGAAATAACCAGCGACACTTGCAAAGTCTATATCTCTCCCGTGCATACCACCTCCTCCTGGCTGAACATCATGCAGCCCAATCACCACACATCCTGCTTCAGGCGTCCACATAGGCTCATCCTCCCTTTCATAGGAGCTGGCAGTTATCACAGCTGCCTCCTCCGGCTGCATGTGGCCACGTGTCTGGGAGCAACACCCACCACTCTCAACAGCACAATACCCAAAGTGCTCAATAGGAGCACTTCTTGCTTACCCGGTCAACAGGCCAACGTGCAGCATCCACACGACGCGGCCATATGTTCATATCGTTCGACTCCCCGCTTTTGAGAAATCCTCCATCACTTCATCAGTGGTGTAACTGAGCGTTTCTGTCACTTTGCCTGTGGCGTGTTTGCCAGTATGACATTTTGACACTTTATCAACATAACTCAGAAAGCTGTTACGCTGTCCCCTGAATCACCTTTCACCGATATCTGTGACCTGATTGATCCAACACTTCATGGGCGTATTGACCCAGTATGCACTGTACATGGGGACACACTTAAGCGCTGTGGCTGCCTTCACACAACAGGGACCAGCAAAGCTTAAAAGACAAGCAGAGTATCACAGAAACGGCACATTTTGCGACCGAGTTTTCAGTAACAAAATAATTTTGCCTTTACATATGACAATATATGCACACAACAAAACAAACACCTGTTACTTGTTTATTGTTTAGTGGCATAAAGCTGGGCTTGCCAAAATGTCCCTTGAACTGTAGTTTTGGTTGTCTGCTACTATCAAATATGAACGTGCCAAGAAATAGTTCAAAAATGATTCATATCCTCCTGAGGCCCGGAAAAATTGTTTTGATAATTGAAGTATTGTGGTTAAAAGAAAAACGTTACAGCATTTTTATTGCATGAACAATAAAACGAGGAACTGATGGAAACACATCTGAACACTGTTTGGAAGGCATTATTCTTTTTCCTTTATGTCAGAGACATCAAGATCATTTATTACTTTGATGGGCCGCCTCATCTTGAAGAATCTGTCTCAGCTTAGTGAACTGGCTATAACTAGGACCCAGTGTATCTGGATCCTAGACTGAGTCTTGCAATAAGCAGATATGTTCTGAACAGTGTTTCCACCCTTAAAACAACAAATGTTCTGGAGATGAGCACCTTCCTGTGGTTTGACATGTTTTTTCAGAAACCTGGTTGCCCGTGTTATATTTTATGTAAGCAGAGAGCCTCTAGGCTTGATGACTGTGGTTTGTCCTGTTTTCACATTTCAACCCATTTTCAACAGGGTTGAAAGTAAAGTTCTGATATTTAGATTTTCTTATACATAAGTGAACTATTAGAAACATGCATCAAATAATATGTCTAAACTGGAATTTATTTAAATTTCATCTTCTGTCCCTTGAAGTGGACATCAGATCTCGCTTGATCACAGAATGATATGACGGCTGAGTGAGGCACACAGGATTTCATTCAGAACTGTGGAAATTGAGTCAAGTTTTCGGGAGATGAGGTGGAGGAGGAGTGGGCATTAGAACAAGAAGGTGAAAGTTCAGACGGAGGGCATACCAGGTTTTGAGGAGCCTCACAGGACCAAAGTGACGACACCTAAAGTCCAGTATGGATAAGAAGTATTGTGTAAGCTAGAGCTCTGAAGATGTTTCTTGACCAATCCCACATGGAATCATATTTTTCACGGCAGCCTCTTTAACAGAGTTCCCACTTTCCAGTGGTCTTCCTTCTCTTCCTGCATATCAGTGACATGAAGATTATTTGAATCTGCCTCAACTTATTAAATAGGCTATAACTAGCACCCTATTTTCTGTCTGATGTAATCAGACCACCACATTTGGTGGTTATCCTGCTTTCATATTTCATGCTAAAAAAACCAATTTCAACCCAGTTTCAGTATGATATTAGTGCTACTTTCCTTTCAGAGATGAGCAACACCATCTGGTTTGTGAGCTCTAGCATGGTTTTGTAAAACTCGGTTGCCTAATTTTTGTTTGGTGGTTGTGTGTCCTGTTTCATCCTATGTGTGTGTTTGACTGTGTGTATGTGTGTGAATTCAGCTGAAGAGGTTTTCGTTTCTCCTTCTAGAGATCATAATGCCTGAAAACTTCAGAGCTCTACATCAAACAGTTCTTTTTATTATAGATGGTAGGTGCCTTCACACAGTCCTGCTCGGGCTCCTCGAAAGCTCGTATCTCATCCTTTGAGCTTCCACCTTCCTGCCGGTGGTTGTGGGCAACGTCGTCCTGTTTTCATGAGTCATGTTCAAAAAATTTTCAACCCAATTTCATCAATCTCATTAATTTCATAAAACCCAATTATCTGCAAATTTTTCATCGCAAGCTCCCTTGTTGCAATAAAATGTGGAAGCTGCTCCTTGAAAAGAAAGTCCATGGAGTGTGTTAGTCAAACCCCCTCAGATGTGGTATCACTAGAAAGTCATTTTCTTGCTCTCAGTCCTTATAATACAAAGCTAAGTTGAAATAACACTCCTCCACCCCCCACCCCACCCTTTTTTTTTTGAAGATTGGAAATCACTGTATCAGTATCAAATAGCCTCTAGGTTTAATGGTGGACCGTGTAAGCTGATCCTCTACATTTACAGAGCGTCCTAAAAAGATTCAAAGAAATCTGGAGCTTGGCTGAAAGGAAGGAAACCGAAGCTAGACAGAATAACTCGTATCATTTGATTCTTGCAGTTGAAGCGAGAGGGACACTGAACAGAAAAGGAAACTGCACCAGATAAATTAAATTCCACATGTAAGAGGGTACAGGTATGATGGGGGTGATGAACGCCTCCATGCTGATTATTACAGTTTTTCTCAAATGTTAAAACACAAAAGCCAATCCTGTAACCCAAATGACCAGTAGTCTAAACACATTTACTAAATGTAGCCACCATATTCCAGTACCATAAACACATGTCACATGAAGACACAATTCACAAAACACAACCCTCTGTACTCATAAATCTAAACACATTTTTCCTTGCTAAAACACATGTTGCAAAACAACTCTGCTCATATCCTCAAATGAAAGCCCATGTGATGCAAAATGCTTGCCACAGTCACCAATCTTTGAACACAGGGAACACACCTGGCGTCATTCACTACACACAATGACTCAAAATTGAAGACACTTGTTGCTAATGCTGTACCCACATGTAAAAGCAAGTTCAGAGTGCACAGTATGCTGAAGGTTCCAAACAAACACAATGGATGAAGGCAGAGTCAGGGGAAGAGGAATTTGATGCAGAGGAGGGAGAAGAGCTGGCCCTGGAAGAAGAGGAGCAGGCCAATGAGGAAGAGGAGTTCAAATGAGAGGAGGAAGAGGAGTGACCAACGAGGAAGAGGAGAAGGCCAACATGGGAGAGGAGAAGGTCCAGGAGGGAGAGCAAGACAACCTCGTACCATCATTACGGACGAGATGCGAGCAACAGCTCAGCGACATGATGCCGCACAGTGATTGTGGTGTGTGTGTGGTGTGAATAACGTAAATAAAAAAACTTCACACCCTGTTCATGTTTTCAAGATTACTGTTGTGTGCAATAGATTCTGTTTTTGCATTGAGTTGTGTTACAGTAGTGTACGTACATGCAGGATTTTCTATAGATTTATACTACTCATATGAAACTCACAAATCTAAATGCCTAATCCTCTGCAGGGATCTACGACGATCCGTTACTGTATAGTTTCTAAAATATGCATTGGCAGTTATGAAACAAAGAACCTTCTCACAAATTGAGCATTGTGTTTTCAATTGTTTTGCTGTAGTGTGTAATGCTTTGTATAGTGTTTATAGTTTTGACAGCTTCGAGCTGCTCTCTTGGTGTGGGAGTTTGAGTTTTGCAGTGGGAAGGTGTGGTTGTGTTTATGTAGCTTTAGAGAAGGGTGTTGTGTTTGGACATTGGGGGACCTGGTGGTAACGTTTGTGACATGTGTTTTAGCATTTGAGAAAAACTGTATTGAGCCCAGTTGCATGGAAGGCAATTAAGGCCAGGAGCTTGTCGTGAATACAACCTGACACCTCGCTACGGTCACTGACGCTCTCTGAGTACCGTCCAGTGGATAGAGACCTGGAAGTGAAAGCACCTTTGTCAAACCGCTGCAAGAAAAAAATGATTGATCTATTTACAGAATAAAAGACTGCAGTGCATTGGCTGGTTGACTGACATTGCAGGCATTATTTTGTAACCAAGTGCCACCAGCAAACTATCCAAAGAGCTTCCTTGCTTTGCATTTATTTATCCAGCAATTGTTATGCTTTTTTATTTTACTTTTTTTTTTGTGATGGCATATTACTAGTTAACATCAGTTGCAACAAATGGCACATAAGATGGCATGCAGATGAATGCGGTGAAATAACCAGCGACACTTGCAAAGTCTATATCTCTCCCGTGCATACCACCTCCTCCTGGCTGAACATCATGCAGCCCAATCACCACACATCCTGCTTCAGGCGTCCACATAGGCTCATCCTCCCTTTCATAGGAGCTGGCAGTTATCACAGCTGCCTCCTCCGGCTGCATGTGGCCACGTGTCTGGGAGCAACACCCACCACTCTCAACAGCACAATACCCAAAGTGCTCAATAGGAGCACTTCTTGCTTACCCGGTCAACAGGCCAACGTGCAGCATCCACACGACGCGGCCATATGTTCATATCGTTCGACTCCCCGCTTTTGAGAAATCCTCCATCACTTCATCAGTGGTGTAACTGAGCGTTTCTGTCACTTTGCCTGTGGCGTGTTTGCCAGTATGACATTTTGACACTTTATCAACATAACTCAGAAAGCTGTTACGCTGTCCCCTGAATCACCTTTCACCGATGTCTGTGACCTGATTGATCCAACACTTCATGGGCGTATTGACCCAGTATGCACTGTACATGGGGACACACTTAAGCGCTGTGGCTGCCTTCACACAACAGGGACCAGCAAAGCTTAAAAGACAAGCAGAGTATCACAGAAACGGCACATTTTGCGACCGAGTTTTCAGTAACAAAATAATTTTGCCTTTACATATAACAATATATGCACACAACAAAACAAACACCTGTTACTTGTTTATTGTTTAGTGGCATAAAGCTGGGCTTGCCAAAATGTCCCTTGAACTGTAGTTTTGGTTGTCTGCTACTATCAAATATGAACGTGCCAAGAAATAGTTCAAAAATGATTCATATCCTCCTGAGGCCCGGAAAAATTGTTTTGATAATTGAAGTATTGTGGTTAAAAGAAAAACGTTACAGCATTTTTATTGCATGAACAATAAAACGAGGAACTGATGGAAACACATCTGAACACTGTTTGGAAGGCATTATTCTTTTTCCTTTATGTCAGAGACATCAAGATCATTTATTACTTTGATGGGCCGCCTCATCTTGAAGAATCTGTCTCAGCTTAGTGAACTGGCTATAACTAGGACCCAGTGTATCTGGATCCTAGACTGAGTCTTGCAATAAGCAGATATGTTCTGAACAGTGTTTCCACCCTTAAAACAACAAATGTTCTGGAGATGAGCACCTTCCTGTGGTTTGACATGTTTTTTCAGAAACCTGGTTGCCCGTGTTATATTTTATGTAAGCAGAGAGCCTCTAGGCTTGATGACTGTGGTTTGTCCTGTTTTCACATTTCAACCCATTTTCAACAGGGTTGAAAGTAAAGTTCTGATATTTAGATTTTCTTATACATAAGTGAACTATTAGAAACATGCATCAAATAATATGTCTAAACTGGAATTTATTTAAATTTCATCTTCTGTCCCTTGAAGTGGACATCAGATCTCGCTTGATCACAGAATGATATGACGGCTGAGTGAGGCACACAGGATTTCATTCAGAACTGTGGAAATTGAGTCAAGTTTTCGGGAGATGGGGTGGAGGAGGAGTGGGCATTAGAACAAGAAGGTGAAGGTTCAGACGGAGGGCATACCAGGTTTTGAGGAGCCTCACAGGACCAAAGTGACGACACCTAAAGTCCAGTATGGATAAGAAGTATTGTGTAAGCTAGAGCTCTGAAGATGTTTCTTGACCAATCCCACATGGAATCATATTTTTCACGGCAGCCTCTTTAACAGAGTTCCCACTTTCCAGTGGTCTTCCTTCTCTTCCTGCATATCAGTGACATGAAGATTATTTGAATCTGCCTCAACTTATTAAATAGGCTATAACTAGCACCCTATTTTCTGTCTGGATAACCACATTTGGTGGTTATCCTGCCTTCATATTTCATGCTAAAAAAAACCAATTTCAACCCAGTTTCAGTATGATATTAGTGCTACTTTCCTTTCAGAGATGAGCAACACCATCTGGTTTGTGAGCTCTAGCATGGTTTTGTAAAACTCGGTTGCCTAATTTTTGTTTGGTGGTTGTGTGTCCTGTTTCATCCTATGTGTGTGTTTGACTGTGTGTATGTGTGTGAATTCAGCTGAAGAGGTTTTCGTTTCTCCTTCTAGAGATCATAATGCCTGAAAACTTCAGAGCTCTACATCAAACAGTTCTTTTTATTATAGATGGTAGGTGCCTTCACACAGTCCTGCTCGGGCTCCTCGAAAGCTCGTATCTCATCCTTTGAGCTTCCACCTTCCTGCCGGTGGTTGTGGGCAACGTCGTCCTGTTTTCATGAGTCATGTTCAAAAAATTTTCAACCCAATTTCATCACTCTCATTAATTTCATAAAACCCAATTATCTGCAAATTTTTCATCGCAAGCTCCCTTGTTGCAATAAAATGTGGAAGCTGCTCCTTGAAAAGAAAGTCCATGGAGTGTGTTAGTCAAACCCCCTCAGATGTGGTATCACTAGAAAGCCCAGGATGTCCTCTTGTCAGTACAGTAAGGCTCAAATACATCGCATAAATTGTGCTTGAGGCAGAGCTCTCAAAGCATGTCCTCCCACAGAGGACAAGAATGAATGGCTGGGTCTTAGGAAGATATTGTGCCCATTATCAAGATGGCAAATTGCAATTGTAATTTGATGCATACTGAACCACCTTATTAACATTTTAATGCTAATGATGAGAATGTTGATGAATTAATTATCTTTAATGAATCTGTTAATATTTTAAAAAATATTTTAAAAGATGGAAACAGGAAGTGCATGGTCTTTTGCTAACTGGTGAGTTAAATAAATGTTTTGGTCTTTGTCTTCTTTCTTTTGCAGATGACTGATTATTTGTTTAAACATTAAGACTATAATGAAAAAGACAAACAAAAAACCCCAACGAAGCCCCACATTATCAATTTACTGCGTGATCCTGTGATTAATTGGATCTGTGATGACCGAGTTGAAAAAAGTAAAGTATTTTATTTATTTATCGGTTTATCTGTTCAAACCCAGAGATTTCAGTTATCATGTTGACTAATGACAATATTTGCATTATTACAAATGAGCTCTTTTCTTTTTTTAGCCTTGTCAGTACAACTGACTGAATGCAGAGCAGTATCAGATGATGGAATCGTATATTAATCATGCAATTCTGTCTTCACGCAGTATATCAGTTAATTGCACATTTTCATTCTTTATACAGCCAAATTGGAGCGCTGTCTACCAAACATGCAGTTAGTTTGTGTATTGGTACTGTGTGTGTCCAAAATTAAACTGCAGAGCATTCTTTGTCAACAGAGTAACCTCTGGACAAGCGATGTTTAGAGAGAGGAGATTAGATTAACGCTTGCTCGGGCGCTAATAAATCTGGAGTCATGAATAGAGAGGGAGATTATGCGCGAAGGAGAGAGGAAGTAGAAGAGAGGGAATTTTCTTAAAAAAAAAAGCACAAAACTGCTAGTAATTTCACCCATGAGAGAAGTTGAGCAGAGAACTAACAGGAAGTCTTCTCCCTCAAGAGGAAACCAAGTGTTGTTACTGTAAAAACAGCTGACCTCGTGCCTTTCTGTCGGGAAGGAATGCACGCAGAGGAGACAGACAGAGAGATAAACAGGAATCATACAGTACAGAAGATCACCCTCCAGTGCAGACGCACGGGCTCTCTCTCTCGCTCCCTCCCTCTCTCACTTTTTCTCTCACTCGCCCACTTAGTATCATTTCATCTCTCTCTCCCTCTCTCTCTCTCACCACACTCTCAGTCGCTGAGCTCTAACGGATGGGGATACACCGCCAAGGAGGACTTAGGGGTGAGAAGTGTGTGTTTCTTCTCTTCTCTGGTGTGTTTTCGTTCTCTTCCGCCTGGCTTCCCTCATGAGCTGTTAATTCCAGCCCTGGTCCTGAGGATGAGGAGGATCTGTTTGTGAGGAAGACGCAACAAAGGAAGAGAGAACAAGGAGCAACAGGGTGGCAAATTCTGCAAGCGGGAGTGAGCAAAAAGATCTTTTCTTTTTCTCCAGGCTCAAGCAAGGTTGGTAAGGGAAGCTTCTTGTTATTGAAATAAACAGTGCCTGCTATTATTGTTCTATGTCTATTACTTAGTTTCATTTCTAACAAGACATATTCAAAATATTTCCCTCCCTCCCTTAGAGCTTCAGTTAACTGTCCCTGCAGAGCATTTTTCTAAATTGAGAACATTTTATTTTCTAGAAACATTTGAGTCATATTTCTTTCTAATAAAGCAAGTCCCCAGGTTGGATACTCAAGTGTCACTACAGGTCAAAACTACTGTGTAATTTCCCCAAGGCATACAGTACAATTCTCAGGTGGAGTCTCTCGTTAGCAAGGTGGCGGAGACTGAGCTTCAGGAAAAGGCGAGGACAGCTCGCTCTCATCGCCACTCCTCAGCTGTCACTTTACACAGGAGGCAATTAAGCGGGATTGGCAGCTGACGCTGCCGGTAACTTAGAAACAGGCGTGTGGGAGACACATGGTGGCACACGATAGGATTTAGAGGAGGAAGGAGCAGCGGAGGAAGGAGATTCCTTTTGTTCGTTCACACAAAATCCTGCTCCTCTGTGAAAAATCCTGCTCTCGCCTGGGTGTCTGAAACCTGGCCCACAGGCAGCAGTTGCGAGCTTTTATGATTTTGCTCAACAGTGAACATTGTTCAAGTGTGTTTACTCTTAAGGGTATGTGCGTAGACAGAGTGCGCGTGCTATGTGTGTGGCTGCGCGTTTGTTCTAGTGTGGACTGGATGTATTGAGTCTCTCAAGTGAGCCCTCACCTTTCATTTCCATGAGTGGAAGAAATTATTCAGTCAAACAAAAGAAGCAGAAAAATTATTTTCATAAACACAACACCTCCCTTCCAAATATTGTGATTACTCTGTGAATCATTGGGTACCTTTGGGTAATTTCTGTACCCTAAGAATGAGCAGTTTCATAATTTGCATAAATAAATAGGCTCCCCAAGGACTCTGGCTTTGTTTAGCTTTTGCTTACTTACAATATATGACTGAAAAGTATATGACTGCTCACTATTTGTCACAAAACCTTCTTGCTGCTGTTTTCCGGCACTTATAGAAGAAGTGTGCCTTCAGATGCAAAGGTTGGTCTCTGTCTGGTGGCAACAAAGGGGCTCTGATGGAGGCTTAAGGGAGCCGATGAGCCATGAAGTTTGTTAAATATTCGCCGTTGGGTTTGATGGGCAGTTTGATTAAAAATGTATTCTGGGAAGACGCCAGGGAACAAAGTATTGTGTTCACAGTGTAAACACAGGTGGAGGCATGAAAGTGCAGTTGGTCTGGACTGTGCGTGTATGTGCTTTGACACAAAAGGAGGGCTGTTGCATCAGCCAAAGTCTACCTTATATTCATTTCAGTGACAGGAAAGCGGTGTGTTTATATAGAAACCCCTAAAGTGAAACATTTTGCTCTTAAAAAGGATTGCCCAGCAGCACACTAGAGCTTTGTGTTTAGTCCTGGACTTCACATGTTTGCGTCACTCACACACAGTCTCCTCCACAGGCAGGACAGGACATAACCATGACCGTCAGTCATTACTTGAGCACAATTTCCTCTGTCACCTTGTCTCAAGCGCACCCCGCCACTCCACTGCGCCTCACAGGGACAGCCATGCTGAGTCCATCGGTGACCAGCTGACTGTCCCAACTCAGAAAAGTCATTGACATTGAAAGGGTACTGATGCGTGCATGCTGCGTACAGTATACACACTCTTATCTCACCAAGGCATATACTTGAATACACACATCCGTACACAAACGTAGACACACACATACATGCGCTCACATCAGCAGAGGTGGAGCCAGCAGAGGCGTCGTGACCACTGGCTTGGCAGGAGCCCTCAAGGTGAAAATTTTTAGTGAGGAGCATTTCAAATTCAGAACAGATGATCAGACCGGCGTTGAAACTGCAGAGTAGCTGGCGGCACCAGATGCAGACAATCTTTTGGCAGAGGAAGAGTTTTTGGTGCCTGAGTCTCAGACATAAAAAGTCAGAGGCGCTGAGCTGAAATTAATACAACTGTGGTTATCACCGTGTTACGGACGCTGGTTCTTATCGCGGTCCAGATGAGGCACAAAGCCTCAGCTATACGACCGTCCTCACAGCACACGTAATCCAGCCATGTATCTAGACATAACAGAGTGCAGACAGAGAAGGTTATTTAGAAGTAAACACAGAGTCAAACGCCGTTTCAGAGTCTCTCTCTGGTCATTACGAAATTGATGTTTATTTCCCACTAAACAGAAGACAGCTTTGAACATTGAGCACTGAGCATAAAATACGGGGTAATATTTACTTAATATAAGCCAAGAAGCTACTTACCAGTTCTTTGCCATTAATTCAGTTCAATTCAGTTTTATTTCTGTAGCGCCAAATCACAACAAGAGACGCTTCACGGAGCTTTATATTGTAAAGTAATGACCCTAAAATAATTGAGAAAAGTATACAGAATGTCACAATTTAAACTCAATAATAAATCTTATTCGAATATCTTCTAATTGCTTCCCACATCCTGAATTCCAAAATAGACATATTCTGAATGTGCAAAGACAAAAAAACAGCAAAAAAAACTCTGAAGTGAACAACACAGATGCACAAAGAAGCACCACTCTAGGTTTACAGGCAACTGTAACAGCTTGTCATGAACTACGGGTCAAAAAAAGAAGCTGTCCTGCACAGTTAGGACAATGTTCATTATTTTGTACTTGCTATGTTTGATAAAACAACAGCAAAATTAAAAAAGAGTAAATGGGACTGATTGAAACTTACCTTAGTTAAGCTGTGGTCACAAAAGAAAAAAAATGAAAAGAAAAACTTTCACTGGTAGTTTCAGCTGTGAGTTAGATCAACCCTATCCCTCTTACTCTTTGAAGTAACTTCAATGTTTGCGTTAACACTGAGGTGAATTTCCGTTATACTTTTCTTGCTAAAGGGCAGCTACAAACCACATCACTGCCAATTTACAAACCACATTGTTGCCTGTTTGACATTTGTGGGCAGAACACTCTGCAGGTGGAAGTGGCCACATGAAGCGCACACACAGGCCACAAAAAATAAAATAAGAATGGGGAAAAAAAGGTTTATTTTCACACTGTATGTTTATGTAAAAAGTTACAGTTTTACTGTTAAGCAATGATGATTATAATCCCTGATTTAACTTGTTGAATACTTTGTCCAAACGCACCCAAGCATCACATTTTTATATTTTAGAAGCTGTCTTGATATTTTTGCCTCGACGGTTAAACGATTACCAAATTGTTAGTAGTAAATGTGAATACTGTTTGCGAGACGGTCTGTCTTTATTTCACTGAGAATTTAGTAGAGCCAATTTTAATGTTAGAGTGATGTGCACACAATCCTTTCATTAAAAGTCAAATTACATTCTGACTGTAGGCCAATCTTACCGCACTTTCAACCCAAAGGAACTTCTGACCACATCATTCAGGTACGCTCGAGCATGAAAATCCCTTTGGACATTTTCTTCTGGTTTTGATTGGCTACTATTTGAATCATTTCACTTCAGTGGTATTTAAAATTAAATACGGCTTTTAAAAAAACACCTAACCCAAAACACTGATCTACTTTTTACTTGCACGCTGAAAACAACAAAGACTTCGATCTGATGTTCCAAGTGGACTCGATGCCCTTATCCACTACACACCCTGCAAAAAAGAAAAAAAAATCACGAACATTTTCCAGCTGTGAGTATAACTGATTAATATTGCAAACAGCATGCAGCAGTAGCAGCCAAATAATTACACTGTCCAACCCAAAATAAACAGCAACACGTAGTCACTCTGTGAGCTCAGAAATGTCTTGTTTTCCAAACTGTGGTGCAGAAAACTGCATTTATTTGGTTAATCCGGTCTGTCATCGATAAATCTCTCTGCATGATTTACGCCGAGTTCCCCTGCCCCGTTTTGCCTCTGTGTATGTGTGCACAGTGTTTTTATGTATGTTTTATCTCCACATTCATTTGTTTTTGTGCACTTGTTAGTAAGACAGTGTGTACCGTATGCATGTATACGTTTCTACAGCTGAGTGAGTAACAACATAACTGAGCCCTTGCATGTCCGACTTCCCCTCCATATCAGAATCCACTGATATGCAGGGGAGATAATAATCACCACTGAGATAATAAGCAGAGGCCTTTAGGGCAAAACATGGCCTGTGCTCATCAACTGTATGCATTCACTTTCCCTCTGTGTGGCCCCTGTTGTACTTCACTTCTGTAACAATGCCAAGGGTGGAAAGCCAGAAGTCTTATTATATTACTGCTAATATTAGTAGCTTGCTTGTAACTATCTGCATCCCGATCCCTTTATGTGGACATAAACATGCACTTTTTTACTCGTATGCATAGGTGCAACTGGCAAAATGGCCCATTAAACATTTATCATTATCTATAAGCACTAATATGAAGGGGTGAGTTTAGTTTTTTTCCTTCACATTTGTGCTTTGCTTTGAGGTCTGTCGCTCTGTATTGTTTTTTGTCTTTTCCTCCCTCAAGGGGGGTGGGGGCGTTTGGCATCAGGAAGGCATTTCCTCTTTTTTTTCAGCAGCTTCTGAAATTAGAGGCTGAAAGAATAATCGAATAAGAGACAAGCTGTTGAAATTCAGAAGTAGGTTCACCCAGTGGCTGTTTTGAATATTAATGCAGTGTTTGCTCTGTGTATGTGAGTGTATCTCCGGTCAACACAAAAGGGAAGAAAGAAATCACATTAATGCAGACTCCTTTGAGCATTAATCCAGCTGAAACTGTTAAATCATAGATGAGTGATACTTCACAGGAGAATAAAGGAATACTTGGGGAAATCAGAGGTTGGGAAAATATTAACTTGAGCAGAGTCATTATTCAAATTAGTATCTGTGCATGTTTATTCCTGTACATAAAGAATAGCCAGAATTTTTATATTGTAATATTGTCAGTCTGTGACACCTTAGTTGAGGGTTTGCAGTATAGATATTTATATATCCTTTGGCTTTTAAACTCATCATATAATATGATAACTAAAAAAAAAAAATTGTGTCACCAGTCTGATGTCTGATCATCGATTAAACAATGGACATCACACCACCGAGTAAACATCTGTGTATTTTTTTTAATTAGCACTTGCATCCCTGCGGCCACAGTGACCTTTGAGCACATTCCCATGCGTTCATCTTTTAACATTTGCTCCAATTTTAAAGAAATTCCCTCAAGATTTTTAAGAGATATTAAATTCACAATAATGGGAAGATCTTTGGTATGAGTGGACAAAAGAAAAACAACCTCGGACCGCAGCTCTCATTCTCAGAGGTAATCTTAATATTGACTTATTGACATTTATGCATGACCTCATACTTCTCAGTAATTGGTGCAGCAGCATCTGACCTCTGACCTTGCTCTTGTGCTTTAACTAAAGCACATGGATGCTTCATCGACTTGAGTTTAACCTCCAGTTCAGCCTCTCCACCGCATCAACCGTGGATCAGTGTTATTACGTGACTAATAACAAGTGGAAACCTGTGGTGATCAACATCTTTCCACGTAAATCTGTGTTGTTATTTGATTACAATGTGTGATCCAGTGTATCATAAACCTGAGGGGAAGCTTAGTCAGTGAAATCAAACGTAATCTACTCAAAACCTAATCACCATCAGATCATTTAGAGATTTTGCGAACAAAACCATGTGTATTTACTTCCACTTGAGGTGCGATGATTTTAAATTACTGCACTCCAGCAACTTTCGGCGAGCACAGTAAATATAAGATAAGAGAGGCTCTGTGTCTTTACGCACTGTGCCTATGCTGTCATATAAAAGCACATGTTATTTCACAGTGTTGTAAATAAGCAGCAGAGAGAGGAAACTCTTAGAGAGTTCAGACAGAAAGAAAACAAAACGGAGCTGCATGGGAAAAAAAATCTTAGTAAATGTGTGACACGGGGAACCAAAACCCCGTTTGAGAGCAGCGAAGAAATTTGGTTTAGGAGCATATTAAAAATAACTTGCAAGTGCAAGTTGTTGTTGTCATGAACTCAGTTGTTTTTCCTTTGCAGACACACAGCTTTTTATTTCTACTGTGGTAGGAATCCTGCAGTTTTAATGACGGCACCAGGTTTGAGTCCTGGTACAAATCTACATTTTCCTCACCTCATAATAGGAATCACCCCAAATAATTGGGGAAATGGAGAGCAGTGAAGTCTCCTGCTCTTAACAGCCTCCATATGTAACCGTATGCCTGCCTGACCTCCCTTCCTCAGAGGTGTTACAGGAAGAGGGAGCAGCTGTGAGAGACAGCTGCGATGCGATTGGAGTGAACAAAGGGTTAAACGCTCAATTCAGACGCTTACAGATGATAACAGAGCCAGAGGTGCAGAAGAGCCTCTGTCACTTTGGCTCAACCATGCAGGAAAGAGAAAAAGCTTTTATCACCAGATAAAATGAGCGTGTTGAAGAAATGGTATATAAATTCATCAGTGTCAACGAGAAGTGGCAGATAAGGAGACTGACAACAGCTGAGCACACAATTTCTGGATTATGCGCACTTTGATCTCACAAAACAGTAACCTTTCTCATTGACATTAGTTGAAGGATGAAATAATGTCAAAGTGCACATATATAAAGAGCTAAATTTAACCTCCAAGTTTAGATGTAATTTTTTTTATGTGTTTGTGTGTGTGGGGAGGATTGGTAAAGCATTACTTAAAGTAAATGTGGTTTTTTTGCAGGATTTCCTGTAACACGTGGACTTCTAAAGGTCTTTTCTACTCCAACTGAGCACTCAAAGTGTTTTTAAAAAAATATACAACATGTCTCATTCACCAAGTCACACAGACATTCATACTAACATTTTTTCTATACCTAAGCACTTTGTTTAACATTCATGTACATACTCACAGTCACTTGCATGCAATGGGGGCAACTCAGGGTTCACTGTCTTGCTAAAGAATGCTTTGACATGCAGACTTGAGTAGCCTGGGAAATCCTATCCTGACTGGTAGACCACAGCTACACACACCTTTTAATTTTTAAAAGGTACATGCAACAAAATCCTCAAACAATACCCCCATTATAAAAATGCCATTCCGTCAAATAGATCATCATTTTTATAAAGGCACTGGGACGGCCACACTAAAAAATGACAGACTGGGTCCTCGGCGAGAGTATTCATGTGCAAATCTTTACTGTAGGTCATCCTTACTCAATGCCTTCCTTTTGGTTTGCCTTTTAACTTGTGGCGGTCCATATTGTTAAAAAAGAGAATATAAGCGATGCCGCCTTTTGTTACTAAGCAGAAAATGCATGAATATGGATTAAGAAGTGTGTGTCTGCGGGAGATTGGGCTTTGTTTCTAAAGTCAGCTACCACTGAGCCAGGGGCTTTTAAGAAAATGTCACGCAACCAATGCGTGTGTAAACATTTGTCTGTGTTGTAGCATCAAACATGGTGCATATGTGCTCACCGTGCTGGCAGACATTACACGCTATATAAAGCCTAAGTATAATCCATGAGTCATTATGGCTCAAATGACTGTAATTTTTAATTCACCACGATATATAATGCTTCACTATAATCCTTCTCGCCAATAATGACGAATATATTTAAATAAGCTTGATCGCACCCGCCATATTATCAGTGAACAGCAGCAGGTAACTCTTCATTCTGATAATAAATCCATTCACAGTCTCAGGAAATCAGTTCAACAGAAGCGTTTTGCAGACGTGTCGGGGCTTTTAGCACAAACTTATAATATTAGAGCTTTGAGTTGAACTCAAATGGCATTTAGGGAGCACTTCAGGACATAGTAGGAAGTTATTATTCACAAAAATCTGCCAAACGTATGCAACCTGAGGTGAGTTCATTCTATGTGGGTCAAAAGCAGGACAGCCTCATTAATGAGGTGTAATATCACTACGATGGCCAGTCAACCAACACTTCCAATAACGATCGCTGGAACGGTTCACAAACCGTTTCTTGCGGTTTAAGATTTTTCTAACAGGCTATATAAACTGGCTGCCAAAACACCATTAGCATTTGGAAGGGAAGCAGTGGGAGTATTATCCATTCTCATCTGAGGTATTCTTGGCCACACTATGTGAAGGTGTGCATGACCACTGCCCTCTGCGACCTCCAGGTGATTTACAGTGTATCTGTAATGGCTATTTTGGGGTGAAGTCGCATGGGCTTTGACCTCTTAAGACTTTTGCTTGTGGGGGTTATCTGAGGGTAAAACTACCCACTTCGTTAAATTCAGTGTGCTACTTTTGGATCTGACGCGACTGTAAAAGTCACTGAGGATTAGTGATATTTTCAGGCAGTGTAGGTTTACACGGGCAACCAAAACTTGTAAAGTAGCTGGGTTTATTGAATGCCGTTGAGTCATTGAGTCCGTAATCTTCTGTTTAAAAATCACATGGACTACGAATGGTTCCAACAATGTGCACGGAAATATGTTAGTAAACATTAGCAAACCTTGAGTTTGTGTCTTTACCATTTATCACCATCACACATGGAACAAAAGTGCCAGCTTTAGGGCTAGTGTTGCCTCTTTGTCATTTTGGTCTGTGTAATTAATGCAGGCCAAAGGGACACAGCAAAGTGATATTTTTATATTTGTCATAACTTTCTGCTTCATTTTTTGAAATTCCCACTGGGATATTTGTCTGCAAGTAGGAGCTATTTTAAATCCAGGGTCAGGCGGATGATGATGGTGGGGAGCACTTCCAACGAAAAAAAAAAAGGGAAAGAGCCCAGAGTGGGGTGTTTAAAACAAATCCAAACAAACAATGCTGGCTATTGTCTGGGAGATACTGCCGTGTCAGTCTGCATCAGAGACACCGAAAAATTCCCCAGGGTATGTCTCCCAAATCCCAGAGCCAAACAAGTCCAGTTATTCTGCATGAGTCACAGTCTCGCTACCAAAGAAAACTGAATGCGAGTGCCAAAGCGCGGATGCGTTGACAGATGAGGACTTTGCTGCCTGCTGGCGGCTCTGAACTTTGATGGAACGGCAAGTGTTGGGAGCTGCTGCAGAACAATTCCTGGAAGGCGTTCTGTGGCCTTGAAAGTGATTTAAGGGTGACAGCTACTGTATCTCTGTGACATTTAGCAGTCAAACTCAAGAACACCCAGTCCTCTGAGTCGCTTGATGAAACCCAAATTCTCAAAGCTATAGCGGCAGCAAACTCAAATCAAAAAGAAAGTCTGAAACTGATCCCCGCTGTAGTTATTATTATTATTTCTTGTTGAAAAAAAAAAAGATGAAATATGTCAAACGTTAGAGAAGATATTAAACAAACAAAAGCGGCACGTTAAAAGCATAATAACTGATTGAAAAACTTTGTGAAAGACACCAAGCACTGCAGCTGCTTTTCTTATTATGCAATAAAGGTTTTATGAGTCGATGCTTAACCTTAAGCGTTCAGTCCCTTCCAAATGCAGCATCAAGTGAGCTGGATTCATTCATACTGCATCACATAGAAACAAGGTCTTTGTTGTGATCTGCGTTATGTTAGATGAGGTTCCAAGAATTCTCATCCCCCCTGCTGACTTCGAGACCTTGATTGTATAATGAATTCAACTTATTAGACTCCAGTAGCTGTCTCATTAGTTCCCTCTCCCTCTCTCCGTGCATATATTTATTGCCCCGCCAAAATTATTTGTGAGAGAATCGCCCTGTTAAATTCCCATTTGGTGCAGAGGAGACCTTTTTTCCTGTGAGTTAGGGTTTCCCAGATTTCCCAAGTGCTTAAATGTACACTAATTAGCCTTTTCTGTGTTGTTTTTCTATTTTGTGTGACTAAAGCTTAAGAAAAAGTATCACATTCCTTTTCTCCAACCTCCAAAGTTGTGATATTAGTTGTTTATTCAACTTGAGATGTGGCTGGAGCAGTGTCGCGAGAAGCACTGAGCAGTGATCAGATGTGTTTGGAGCCACTGCTGGGGGAGGTTAATTTCCAGATGGATGCTGATATTGCCTTCCTCAGAAATACCAGCCAGAAGTCTTTCTATCTACAGTAGATTAGCTCAACAATATAATGCGGTGCTGCCGTTTCTGCCAGGCGCTATGAAACTTTAAAAGCAAGTTGAATTATAATTCTAGTTATACTGATGGGGGAGGGGGTGTTCAGACAAATACCTCTGTTATTTTCCAATCTTGCTTTGTAATTCAAATTGATGATAAATTAAGGGTGTGAGATAAAGTGAACGTAGAAGGCAGAATGGTTTCCATCAACATGACAGCTCTCAGCAGGTAGATGCATTGTGTGCCTCCACAGACACTAGCTTGATTACAGTTGTTCTCTCATCTTCTGCTTGTGTTATGCTAACAAACCATTACCAAGTCAGAAACAGAAACAGACCACCCATGCAGCAAGCTAGGTGCACTTCACAATAGCCGAGGTTATTATGCTGCCGTATCGACCAAACTCTCCACAACAAGCCCTATGGCAACACTGCTGTTTTTCCTCCCTTAGCATATTTAAGGATTTTAAGTATTCATTTCCTGTCCACCACATTGTGGGTGGTAATTACTACAGGCTACACTCTTCCTTATGTCCTCTGTGACGTTAAGGTCTCCCAGGCAACATCCAGGCTTTAGACGAAAACATGTTGCTGCCGCCTTTGGGCTTTATTTAGAATATTTGACCTGGAAAATTTATTCAGGTGACGGCTCATGTAAACCGAAGAAGAAACTCTGTTCATCAGTCAAATTCATATCTGCAGACCCGGAGCTCAAAATGACACAGCACAAATAAGCTCTTATTGCTCTGATCACTTTGTAATAAAAAGGCGTCAGATCAAAAAAAAGAAAAAGGCTCCTGAGAGAGGATTATGGGTAGTTGTGTGAAACGCACTTGATTGATGAATCAAAAACAACCTTGTTGCTAATGTGACGCTTGCTGTGTAACTGTAATTTTTTTTTAATGTTTATTTCAACCTCTTGTGATTTATTGAAAGATATATTTAGGATCACAAACAGAAGATGATGGAGAAACTTGTCCTTTTATCTTGGTCGACTGGTTTACGTTACAAAATTAGAGCCACTGGGAGAAGCTGCTTTCATAACTGCTTTCAAGACCATAACACTAAATGTCATGCTTCACTTTAGGTATTTAGATCCATCGTTCAGTACTGTTAAAGATGCGAGCAGCAATCTGAAATGCTGTCTGCAGCATCTCCCCAAACATACACTAAAAACCTCTCTTTTCATTCCTGAGGTCTGTCCTGGGTAGATAACTCTATGCTGAAGCAGGAAAAGTTATGTTTTATAATAGGAGATTTATCAATATATACATTTTGATGGACGACTGGGCTTTTTAGCTGCAAGCTTTAACATATCAGGACATAATCCAAAAAATGACAACATCAGATGTTGTAAAAAACAGAAAAAGCACCTTTAGCAGCGTTAACTCGAGTTAATCATTTTGTGTATGACTTCGATAGTCTCTTTTTCTTTTGTTCCACTCTTCTGTACAATGTAGAGACAGGCCATTGAAAAATATCGGTGTAGTACTTTGACTCTTTTTTTAGCCATTTTGTTGTACATTTTTTGCTGTTCTTAGTGTCATCATACACTTTTTCCCAAGCTTTAACTATTAGACAGATGGTCTGCTATTTGACTCTAAAGCATCGTGCTTGATAGTTGGTATGAAGTGTTGTTGTGGATATGCTGTGTTATGCTTTCAGTAAACATGGTAAACATCAGTAAACATGAATTAAGGCCAGACTTCTCCACTTTGGTCTTGTTCCAGAAGTCTAGAGATTTGTTTAGATGCAACTATTTGCTCTATTCCACTTGTACCTACTCAACTCGGCTTAACTTTACTCAGTTTTTAGGGTTTTCTATTAGGTGGCAGTACCTTATATCAGGTACTTCCTTAGTGTCTGCATGGCCGGGGTTCCAAGTGAGCTGACCCAATCCAAAATTGTGACGTCAGCAGACTGCAAACCACCGATTGGACAGTCAATGGTGTCACTCGATGAGTTGTGAGAGCGTCTTCTTCACAAAAATCAAAACTGCTATTTTTGAAACTGGCTGCACAAAGATCAGCACCATGGTCCCCGAGTGTGACAAAAAGCAACGCCTGGACGTCCTCCATTGTTGTGTCGCATGCAAATGACATCACACGATTGACGTTTACGTTTCATGACATGTCCTGTACTTCATCTGAGGTTATATTTATCTAATCTTATGTCCTTATACGTAAAACCTTAAAACTGAAAGAGGATGCAATTTCTTTCCTGCGGACTGATTTTACGAGCAAAGGCGGTTGAGGTTTATCTTTTTTATGTATTGTGAATTAAAAGTACTTTGTACTTCTTTTTTTTTTTTTTTTTAAACTTTAAAACTGCCCTTAAGTAAATAAATAAATATCCCAGACTACTGTTATCCTCTAAGGACAGTTTTTCTTTTATCATCAGCTGTGTCACATCTTGTACATGTTCACCAGTCATTGCTTTTAATGACTTAGACTGCCACTCCTTACTCACTGATGCTGCACACAGTTCAGTCCTCTGTGCCAATGACAATCATTAGATCACAGCTCTAAATCTCCTGACATGGGCTCATGTCCTAATGGAGCACTGTCGGGCTTCTGAGTGAAGCTCTAATGCCATCAAACGTGAACGAAATCCAATTTATTATGATGATAGTCAAAGGGAGCATCAATTAGGTAGAGGGCTGCAACAGAATGTATTTGGACGCAAGCCCATCTGCAGACCCACAGTCACTTAGCTATTGCTCACTCTTCCCCTTGTGTGAAGTGGGAGTCTCATCTCTAAACTGTACTTCACTGCGGATGCTCATGTGTTTTAGGGTGATTGATAATGCACATTAACATGGATTAAGAGCAAGGGAAGTAAGAGAGAGTGCATTTACTCTTATAATGAGACACAGAGGGCGAATAAATATCCAACTACTATCACCCATGGAAGAAAAAGGTTATGTGAATACTCAGAAAGACAGGCCTAAATGTTTAGTCTAAAAATAAAGTTAAGCTGTAGAGAGGAAGAAAGCGAGAGAGAGAGAGAGAGAGAGAGAATTGTAATGTCGAGATTTTGCCTTTACAAACTTGAAAGCTTCTCAGATAAGGGACACTGCAGGCCAAAATAAATAAATAATGACTTTTAGAAAGCATAATAACATGTCGCATACTTTAAAGTTAATGTTTGAACAAAAATAAGACTCGGACAAGGATGTTCTTGAGACAGGCCCCGCTTATCGCTGTGTGTAATCTTCAAATAGCCCAAAAATCTTCCACTGCGCTCTTCCTCATCAAACTTCTGACAGATTTGGGTCTCCTGCTGTGTTGTGATGAAAAGTGTGCTGCTAGCTTCGCAGTGGTTACTGCAGCAATTGGTCACTTAATATTTGCTTCTGTTCTGAGCGAGTAATGAGGAACACGCAGGCAGATAAATGAAATCTACATGCTTTTTCGTAGAAATACAGTGTTTCCCCTCAGAGCAGCTTTCACATTTACTCAGAGAGTGGGTGTTTCCATGGCCTTTATGTATATTTTAGTTTGATTTGAGACACAGCAAGTATCTAGACCCTCCATCTGTGTCGTGTGTCTGTTAGGCTGAACAGTTTGTTCTATTTTAAGTCCCAGGGAGCTATGCACTGTGTGCTGTGCTGTGTGTGCCTGTATACGTGCACTCCTGTGTATTTACAGTACATACTCTGCTTCACTACCATCAGACTCATTACACAAACCCTTGAACCTTTACGTCTTCGCAAACAAGCCGTGCGCCGTGATGCTGTGAACCTTGCCCTTTTATAGCCTGCGTAGGGAGCAGGGTGACTCCATGTGACAATACAGGAAAACAAGTAATGTATATAAAAGACCACAGCAGTGAGTTGGTTGTGAGGAGTGGGTTTAGAAAGGATGGGAATCCCTCGTTATACTTTACATGCTGTCATCTGACAGTACACTAAAGCTTTCACCAGAAATAAAAAGACTGGAAAAAAATATATGAAATGCCACTCTAACAAGTCTCCCGGGACCCCCGTTGCCTGGCTTTCTGAAGAAGGAACAGCTTTTCAGATCAAAAAATGCTTTAAAAGACTTTGACAGAAAAAGCTTGCTGTGCTTCACTTGCAGCTCACAGTCTGTCCATGTGGTCCACAGTAACTTCATTGTATATTGGAAGGGTTATGCACAGCATTTATTCCTTGATCTGGGATTGAAACCATTTAACACATAGGAGACGGGGCGGCACCTGTGACAGAGAGTGGGATTCTCCACAGTGTTTGCACAGCTTTAATTTCTTCTAAAATATTTGTTTAGCCTCTGTAGCTCAGTTTGGGAGCCTGTCTCAGCGAGATAAAGATAATTGTATGTCTTATTAAGGTTATGGTTTATCCAGCCTGGAATAGGAGCGTGTCTTCTTAAGGATAGAGTCTACATTTGAGTCTAATCGTATTGCTGCTCCTCTTGAGTGTGTGTCCATGTATGCAATTCAAGACAGCAGGCATTTTCTCACCTCTAATCACGTGAGATTTTTATCACTTGAGGAAAAAAATTCTCTTTTTGTGCCATTAGCAGAACTCGTGTGACCTGCTGGGGAAAAACATCTTTTCCTCTCTTATTAACGTTGGATGCTTGTTAACTGGTGTAGGCTATCATCCTGCTGCCAGTACTGGCGTTGCCTCCCATTTTTAAGTCTGTTAAGGTCAACAGCAATTTGGATAAAGGCTAGGTATTTTAATCTGACGAATCTCTCTGCCCTCAGGTTACTTTGAGGTTTCGGTTTTTCATGAATGGCTTTGGATAAAATCTTAAGCTCTGGACCTGTGAAAGGCCTCTAATATCTGAGGCCTGCATTTTCTGCTTTTACAGCTCCGTAAAACTGACAAACTGACCTGACAGCTTTGCTGCTTTCTGCATCAATTGCCCGAGTGTGCAAAAAGGTGTTAAAGGTGTAAAAATTGCCAAATGCTATTTACTCCACAGCCAGCCCGTTTCATCCTCACTCTGTGATCCATTGTGTACCAGCTGCAAAACAGGCCGTGCCATTGTAAGCAATCAACTTACAGCACATTTTCAAAATTGACGTATCTCTACATAATTTTCTCAGTGAGTTTTTGGTTTAAAAATAAGGGAGCTGAAAGATTTGTGCAAAATATTCCACAGCACATGTTGACGTCTTTATTTGACTACCAAAGCTGAAAAATATTCTGTTTACTTGAAAAATTACAACATAATAACATAATAACATTTAATTAATTGATGCTATTCAACTTTCAAAGACCAGAATGGAAATCTGGAACGAATGTTGAGCATTAGTCTGCACAAACATTACCTCACTGTGAACCCACTCATCGGCAGATGTGGCTACTCGTGTAAACTCTTGACCAAAAAACAGAAACATAGCTTGTTTCTGACCTCTAGCACTTTTTAAATCTGACCTGGTGAACGTTGTCTGCATATTTCTGATAAATAATTTTTGGCTCGTAGGCAGTGCCCCACCACTAGCATCATTTCTCTTCTGACTGTGTGCTCATGTGAAAGAAACGAAACTTTCCAGTCGCCCTCCAAATGGAGCTGTATCTGCGCCATACTTCGGAGTGTTACCAAAACAGCTCGAGAAAAAAGTCGGAGGTTGGTGATGCAACATTAGACTGGCTTTGATCCACCAATAAACTGAATTCTTTTTATGACAGGAACACTGATGGGCCTTCTACACCCTTGTTGTTGCTCTCTTTCCTTAGTTTCTCCTTCTCTGTCAGCCTCTGTCAGGTCCTCAATAATTTAGGAGCCGAGCTTGTAATATTTTCCAACTAGCTCGTGCAGAAGAAGACTCTTAAGTTTCTCGGCACATACACGCAGCTAAAGCAATCTATGATCCTGGTACATGTTTGAATGAAGTTTACATTCAGAAAAATGGGATCTTATAGGTTCGGGGAGCAAATAATGGGTGTTTTTATGCGAAATTTGCAAATGGCTCGTATATAAATGATCAGCAACATCAACTTAAACGAATGCACAGAGAGATACTATTTCTGTGCACATAATGAGGCTATTAAAGCAATAAATAAAATAAAAAAAAACAGAAACAAGTGTGCCTAAGCGAAATGTACTGCCACCCCATTAATCTTACTTATCATCAGTAGAGGGATGACTACAGCGAAGCTTCGAATGGTGATAATGTGCAAGAGGAATTCACGAACCCCCACAATGCATCACTTACAAGCAAAGTGCTCCACAGCAGCTCTGCAATCACAAAACTTTACACTGTGCTGAAAGAGCAGATTCTGTGCAATTCATTAAATATTTGCTCTACTTAGAGCACCGTACTTTTAATGCATGATATGTGCAGTTTTTCCTTACTGCAACGCATAGCTTATAGAGTTGCATAACTAAGACATCTAGTTTAAGATGTTCTTTTAATCTCTCAAAAAAAAGTCAGTTTTATTAGAATCAACTAAAAAAATGACAACAATTTCAGCTCAGGGAAGTATACATATTCATGATTATCGCTATAATTTACCATGACTTATAGACAAGAAAAAGCAAGCATGGAACAACTTTTGGCCCCAGTGTTGTCAGAGTGCCAGTTTCAATTAAACCGAATGCCCAAGCGGTCCTGTTATGTAAGCCTTAGGACAGATTTCGGGAAAGGCATCATGGACGCTCACTGCCAGACAAGCTGTCCACACAGTTGGATGGATGGAACTTCCAGAAATCCAAATCAAATATCTTAATCTTTTCTCTCTCTCCCCCCCCCTGCTTGTCTTGTTCCCATTAGGAGCCCTGAGTCTAAGAAGCAGCCATGTGAGAGAAGCTGTCAGCGAGCAGAGGATGCCCACGTCCAGCTAAAGCAGCCCTTCCCCCCCCTCTCTCCCCACCCTCCTGCTCCCTCCCTTCTTCCCACATGAGGACAAGAAGATGACTATCTCCAGCCGGCAGTCCTTCAATGTCCTGACGGTCATCTTCCTCCTACTGTCCACTGCAGGTCTGTGAATTTTAGTCCTAGCCTGTTTTTGAGTCTGTTTATCTGTTCCTCTGCAGACACTCAAATCAGAGTTTCAGGTAGTGCTGCTGACATTACACATGCCCTCAGTTTCTACAAACTTTGGATTTCCCCCAAAATATAGGTGTCAGTCCTTTGCATGAGAAGCCACTGCAGTGTTATAAACTGAATTCAGGGAACAGAAAGACTGATGTTGCCATGTGATGGCCAGAAGTCGAGTCAGACACATTTAACATTTGGGTGCTTTCAAACATTTACTGCCAAGAACTTACTTTTATTTGGCAGGAAACGCACTGAACCTTAGGGTGCTCTCTAAATGAGGCCAAGCAGCGTAAACTGTAAAAGAGAGCATATTATAACCCCAGAAGCTACAAAGCAAAGAACCCAGCCAACACATATCTCTTAGATATAAAACACACATTATGCAGAAGAAAAAAAAATATGCCGACTCAAGTTTGAAAATGACAAAACAGGGAGGAGGAGGAGGATGAATAGCGAGAGCGAGAAATCAGCGCTATGGCTGGCAGGGCCAAGCAGCAGGTTGAAAACCCATAACAACCAAAAGAGTCAACAGTGAGTTATTTATGTTATTGCCCTCCTCACTCAACATCCATCTTTAGTTTGAAAATGGCCATCCTCGTGTTCCCAGAAAAATGCATCAAACCCAAGGACCGATGATTACAACTACAAAGCAAATTGTGTACAGCACAGCTTTGAATGCTGAATGAGTGCCAGAAATGACAAATAAAACCCAAATTTTACTGACTTAGGTAGTAATGTACAAGGAAATACAACACTAAACAATCTCTGCAATGATTTATGATTTGTTTTGCGTTACACAAGGTTATGCAATTATGCTACATATCTATGTAAGTGATCACTGTAAGTGAATAGAATAGAATAGAATAGGCTTCAGCTTTATTGTCATTGCACATGTCACAGGTACAAGGCAACGAAATGCAGTTTGCATCCATCCAGAAGTGCTTTAGCCTGATATAGATATATTACAAATAATATAGATATGTAAGTATATTACAGAAATGGGTCTATTATGGTATGTTATAATGTACACGGTATGAAGGTATGTTATAACTATAAGTATGCACAGGCTGTAGTGAGTACAAGCTATGTACAGGCTATAAATATGAAAAACTATACAGAATATGAAATAAAAAAATACAGAAATATGAGATATGCAGTTATACAGAAATGTGAACTATGCAGGTTATAAACAGTTGTAGAATTAAAAATTATCTTATTGTACAGAATGATTATTTACACAGAATTATACAGTAGTGCAGTTAAGATAAGTGAGATATGTGGATAATTTCTACAGAGGCTATATAAAGTGCTAGTGGTTGTGAGTGGTGGTTCAGTCCATGTTATTATTGTGTGTATGAGGGTACAGTTGTCCATTGTGTGTGTGTGTGTGTGTGTGTGTGTGTGTAGGTGGTTGTGGGTGTTTGTATGTCCAGTCCATGTGTTTAATGTGAGTCAGATGTCAGGAGGCAGAGTTCGGGAGTCTGACAGCTGTGGGGAAGAAGCTGTTCCAGTACCTGGTGGTCTTAGTCCGGAGGCTCCTGTAGCGCCTCCCAGAGGGCAGGAGGGTGAAGAGTCCATGTGATGGGTGACTGGGGTCTTTGATGATTTTCCCAGCCCTTTTCAGACACCGCTTCCTGTAGATGTCTTTTATGGCAGGAAGTGGTGCTCCAGCGATGCGCTGGGCAGTTTTCACAACCCTCTGCAACGCCTTCCGGCCCGAGGCAGAGCAGTTCCCGTACCAAACTGTTATACAGTTGGTCAGGATGCTCTCGATGGTGCAGTGATGTTGGAGTTAACACTAAAGACTAGACAACAGAATAACTTTAAATTGTAAACTGAAAATGTAATTGTGTCTCAGTATATTTACCATCATGAAAATATTGATAATAACTCATTATCATCAAATTATCCTGATAATCAAAGTGCAACTATTTTATTTTAAAAAAAAAGGCAGATTGATATTAAGCTTAAAATTATTTTTTATTTTTTTATTTTTCATCAAAGCTGTTTTTCATGCTTGACTAAGAAGAGGTAGAAAAGCCTATCGTGGATTTGGTTTAACACTGCTGACACAGAGACGGACAGACTGTGAGTGAATAGCAGACAAACTAACCAAAGGCAAAGATAATAGCACCAAGAAGGTGCACACAGTGTATTGTACTTAGCTAAAGAAAAAGGATGCGCACATTACATTTACAGCTTACCAAAGATCTGAGTGAATGGGTTACTCGTGAGCAAAAATCATTTTGTCTTCTTTGTCGAGGATCACCGAATGAAACCTTTATGTTTCAGAACAAAGACAAACTGCAGATGCGAGCGCAGTTATGGATAAAAAAAAGTGATGGGTGAGCACTGACTGATGTTTTGATGTTGTGTGTTTGCACTGCTGAGAGAGAGAGAGAGCCACAGCCGTTTTCAGACCACAGGCAGTAAACAAACTGTAGTTCAGGAGCCAAGCTGTTAACTGTATCCTAAACTTCAAGAGGTGTTAATGAAATTAAGCAGGTGGGTGTGTTTACAACGGTATCGCTTCCAGAAGCAGCTGTTGTTCATTTGAGAAGCCAGAGACTGCCGATGAACTTGTCTGTTTCCAGTTGTGCATCATTAGAGAATTTTATACTCCACTTACAGTGTGAAGGGCCTCTGTTTCTTTATTACCAGGTTACTAACCCTCAGCCGCTGACCCTCTTCTTTTAAAGGGCATAAAAACATGAGCATACTGCAGAACTTTTTCATGGATTAACCGACTTGCATTGTCAACGCAAGGGTCAAATGAAGAGCTTCCTTTCACTGCTGAAGAAGCCATCCTTGACTTTTAATTCTACCGTGCCCTTCAGTAGTGTTTCATTTTACAGCCTCTCCTGCTGAAATTAGCATCGCTGAAGCGAAGATGGCCAGCAAGCTCATTATAACCTGAAAGAGGTCTCTTTCAAATGCTGATCTGTCTTGGCCTGAGATGAGTGAAAGACTTCTATCACACTGCCTGCACAAGTGGACCTTGAACTAAATCACAGCCGAAACACTTTAACTGACAACACAGTCATATTTTTTGGGCTCATAAAAGGAAGCACATATGAGAAGGATAAATAAGCTACAATAAAAACATCAAACTAAGCTCAGTGCACTTCACATGGAGTGACATCATTTCAATTTGTGATTCAGCTGAGAATTATCAATCAAAGCCAAACAAGAATACACGGTGCCAGAGTGATTCTGCAAGCAAGTACAGAAATGCTGATATGAATTAAATCACAGTAAAACGCAGTTTTACATCAATGAAGCCTAAAAATCTGACAGCACTGGCAGCTTACACTTTAGTGTGGCTGTAACTAATAATGGTTTTAGAATTGCTTGTTTCAGAGGATGAACTAAGGTGCTGCTGAGTCTCAGTAGATCCATAAGAATTATTTTAGACTTTGAATCATATGCAGTTACTTCAGCAGAGTCCCAGAATAAAATTGTGGAGCTGGAAATGAACAATAGATTTCCTGTTAGATACATAAAACATTGTCACATAATCCCTCTATCGGAGACTGCAAAGAAATATAAAAGTGAACTGCACGATGATGCATGCTTCAGTGCATTCTGTATATTTGTCACTATTCTGGCTTCCAGTGCTTATAGGCATTTTGAGAACTTTATGTATAGTTTTGGACAGGTCATAGGCTGTTTTAAATGGCTGTGAAACAATGAATATGTCAAACAGGCATGATTATCAGCTTTATAAATAGATAGGTTATTTATTATTATTAGAGTTTGGTTTGCAATTCTTGTGATTTTTTTCTTTTACTTGATCCTTACTGGTTGCCAGAATCCATCTTGGAAACATTATTATTTCCCCCCACGAGACAGTAACACATTCACTTTCCCCTAAAGCTGCAGGGACTCGTAAGCGTAGTTCTGGCTGAATGCAAATAAGCCAGAGGACTGCATGAAGCTGCATAAAGAACTGACTGTTTCCACCCGTATGGCTTCATCTGCCCAAATGACTGGTTATACTTTTCAGGATGACTTTGGCTTTGATTAATTTCTGTTCAGATTTCTGAAATTTACCCCATTTTACTAAAATTCTTTTTTTAAGTCATGTATTGTGTATGTGCAGAACAAAAACTGCATTAAAAAAACACAACCTATGATACTGTACTGTGAGTTAAATAAAAGTGAAACCGGTCCAAGATTAAACAACAGTGTTTAAAACCATATAGTTAGGTGGCACCAGGTTCACAGTGAAACTCTTTGTTCACCTATAAATAGAATGACAAAATAGAAAAACACTC
The DNA here is from genome assembly GCF_057382275.1 of Copadichromis virginalis. Classification (NCBI taxonomy): domain Eukaryota; kingdom Metazoa; phylum Chordata; class Actinopteri; order Cichliformes; family Cichlidae; genus Copadichromis; species Copadichromis virginalis. The sequence goes on from NC_140624.1 coordinate 19,102,950, forward strand.
AGACACTCAATCACAAAAAACAGAGGGGATCCTTCTTTTGGAGGGAGGATGAAGCGAGGCGGTCAGCCTAGGGGAAGCAGCGTGCTATATACTCATTTTGTCAAGTAATCTGAGAAGTATGTTTGTTGTTTCCATACAAACGCACAGAAGCCACCCTTATGTTTGTATCACGCTTGGGTGTTATCAAAGATGTCCAGTATACCGGAGCACACCTGGCACACTCAGATCTCTCTTATTAAACCGGTAGAGTAATGCTGTATTCAGGCTAAATTGTAATAGCATGTGCCACCTGACATCAGCCTCTTCTGTGAAACAAGCAGAGAACTTGCTTGTTGGACTAGTAACAAGAAAAACGCCGCTATCCCTCTTGGGGAAAACTTTGGGTTTAGACGTGATGATAAAAGTAAGCGGGCCGTCAGAGACTAAACTCTGTGGCCTCAAGAAACTTGTAGGTAAAGACAAGAAATCAAGCTGCGAGTCTGCCACCACCACCTACACATTTTCTAGTTTACCCACTGATGTGTCAGAATCCACTACTGCAACAAGTGCCATTAGGTTCCATAACTTCCAGCTCATACTTCAGTAAGCTCCTATGAAATCTCTGGATGGCGTGACGACATGAAGAAAATAAGACGATGCCGTCTGGTTTGAATGATTAGCTAATCAGTTTGATAGTCTCTGTGTTCCTTCAAGAATAAAAATGACTGCTTTTGCCATCATGCGCCTGCATGCATAATTTAATATCTACTCTCTGATTATTTTTGCAAGTACACCGTGTTTTGTGTTGCTTGTCCTTCACCAGAGGTATTAACCGAATTCAATCCACTCGTGTATCTTCAGAGGCCTCCAAAGAAAACAAGCATTCACGATTATGTTTTTGCAGTTTGGATGCTGTAGGTGCTTCCTGGAGAGTTGTTGTCATTTTCAGAACTGGGAGACAAACACAAATTCTGCCTCAAAGGTCATGAGTCCTTTGTTTAGCTCCTGAATATTACATCTACGGTTTCTTTTTTTTTCTTCTCTCCCCCTGTTTCCCACCACTGCAGCCCTCTCTGCTCATTACCGAGTGTGTGAACCTTACTCTGACCACAAAGGGCGGTACCACTTTGGCTTTCACTGCCCACGCCTCTCAGACAACAAGACCTATATGTTCTGCTGCCACCACAACAACACCGCCTTCAAGTACTGCTGCAACGAGACTGAGTTCCAGTTGGTCATGCAGGTCAACCTCACCACCACCCCTGATGGTTATGCACACAAGTGAGTAATCGTTTAAGATGCCATTTGAGTCAAATGGATTTTCACTGTGAATCTTCTGAGACAAAAATCTGCACTGTCATATTTTTCCTTTTTTTCTTGGTTTAGAAAAGAGATTAAATAAAACATCACAGTTAGCATCTTCAGGCCTAGATGCCCAATGCTACTCAAGGGTTACCAGTTCGAACATTGCCCATCTTAACAAAGTCAAATATTGAGAATCATGGCATACTGATGAGAAATGGGCTGCACAAGACACATATGGACAAGGACTAAATACATGGAGTTTTATACATATTTCCATCAGAGTCTGTTTCTGACCTCTTGTTTTAGGTGTGTGTGTGTTTTTGTTACCATTATGAGTTTTGTCACGCTGTTCGCTATCAGGCATTATAATTGCCCAATAGGACCTGTGGTAGTAGTAAACGTGAACTTCAGGCAAAAGTTGCATTTGCAAAGAAAAAAATTGCAAGTCTTAGCTAGCTTAATGTGCAGAATTTTAATTCAGGCTGTGAGGGTTTTAAAATATTTTAAACATGTCTCACATACCCTCGGCTGACTGTATTTAAAACATGAAACACACTTGTAGGGTTTTATGGGGAAAACAATCCTTTTTCAGGGCAGTAACTACATTGTTTGAAGTGTATGGAGATTATATCAAGTGCAAGAGCAGAGCTCTGACTGATTTTTTTACCAAAAACTTTACAAACAGAGGGACATTAGAGAACCTAACAGTGACTCCAGTCCACAAAAATCAAATCCCCCAACAACCCTGAATAACCCTAACTTATACTTTCTTTCCGCTGTAATCATGGGGGTCAAACCTAGAGATATTTACAATTTATTCACAGAAAAAAACTCCTACATTAAATAACATGAGCATCCTAATACTATAACAGACATTTAAATAATAACAAAAGCATTTCAACAAAAGCCCAAGACAGAAATCATCCCATTCCTTCTTCTATCCTCAGTGGTACAGCCCAATCACCTGACTGAAAAATGAAAGTCAGGTGGAGTATCCTCATGTGTACTTCATGAAAACACCATCATCCACCAACCCGAATCGAGAGAGGAGAGTTAATAAAAACCAATACAAATCAAACTATTAAAAAAAAATACCCACACCATTAAGTAGTATCCTGCTAAAACGAAACAAACAATACCAAAAGATAACCTGCATGTCACAGTTAATTAGTGAAAACTGGCTTCGCTGAATCTTGGGAGAGCTGTATGTGAGTTGCTACAGCGACAGATAAATTTATCTCAGATCATATGAAACCAGCTTGTTTTGGTCTCCAGACCTTCTTGATGGTATCGTGCTCAGAGACCTTGTTGACACTGACCTACACCTGAAGCGGTATTCAATACCACCACAGAGGAGAGCAGATGCTAAAAGCAGCCTATGTGTTTTGAGTATGACGCCTCCACATGAAACCCTTTGCAAAGCCGGGGGTTAAGTGCTGGCTATTAAGCATATAGAGTCTATAAAGTCCTAGACTGTTTCAAAGTAAAAGTCTGTGTAAAATTGCAGAGCTGTATCAGTGTGGCATTATTAAAAAAAACTGCACACATGCCAAGATATGACAGATTTCTCACAGAGGACAACTAAACTGAAAGAAGTGCTTATGGCGTGGAGTATAAGCAGATTTAAACTGAGTGAAGGACACAGAAAAATGTCCCTCTTCTTCTGTGGGAGCACCCAGTGGGAGGCTTGGGTGACAAAACCACAGCTCTTTGTACTAATGCCCTCCCAGCATGCCTCTGTCTGAAACGGTACACAGTGCCCTGCAGCAGGTCATGATATTTCATTTTTAGTGTCAGATGGCCTGTTGGGCCTCTCTTTTATCTTGGCTCAGTGGCCAATAAGACTGCAGGCTTGATATTTACTGCTGGCCAAGCGAGTTAAACTGGCCATAATTCAAATCAAATCAAATCAAATCAAATCACTTTTTATTGTCACATCACATGTGCAGGCACACTGGCACAGCACATGCGAGTGAAATTCTTGTGTGCGAGCCCCACAAGCAACAGAGATGTGCAAACACAACAACACAAACGAGCAAAATACAAGAATGGCCAACCTGAAACTAATAAATATATGTACAATATATAATAGTGTATGCATTTCTGGATGTGTATACTAAATATTTTCCTACGTGTGTGTGTGTGTGTGTGTGTGTGTGTGTGTGTGTATACAAATTTTTACAAATTAAATAGTAAAAAAAATAAAATAAATAATAATAATAATAAAATATATAAAATATACAGAGTTGAATATGTGCAAAACAAGTGGCATTTATATACAGTGTGGAGTGCATAATGTTGAAGTTCCAGTAGTGAAGCTGAGGTGTCTATGAAGTGTTCAGCAGTCTGATGGCCTGATGGAAAAAGCTGTCTCTCAGTCTGCTGGTACGGGACCGGATGCTGCAGAACCTCCTTCCTGATGGAAGCAGTCTGAACAGTTTATGGCTGGGGTGACTGGAGTCCTTGATGATCCTCCCCGCTTTCCTCAGGCAGCGCTTCCTGTAGATGTCTTGGAGGGAGGGAAGCTCACCTCCAATTATCCGTTCAGAGCACCGCACTACTCGCTGGAGAGCTTTGCAGTTGTAGGCGGTGCTGTTGCCATACCAGGTGGTGATGCATCCAGTGAGGATGCTCTCAATGGCACAGCGATAGAAGGTCCTGAGGATGCGGGGGCTCATGCCGAATCTTTTCAGTCTCCTGAGAAAGAAGAGGCGCTGCTGCGCCTTCTTCACTGTTTTGTTTGCGCTCCCTTCTTACACTTCATGGTTAAAATGGGATTAGAGTTGAGTTTGAGGTCAAACTAAAGGCATTTTGACTCCAAGGGTTTTGTCACAATGTTGTGCGCCGTCTCCTATAAAGTAACAGAGCAGCTGAAATATCGTGGATCTGAAACATATGGAGAAGTCATCTTAGAGTAAATGTCCAAGAAATTCACAGGAAAACATCAAATATTGTTATATATTTGACAGATAATCCTTTCAATCTGCTGTCTCTGGGAAAGCTGTGATTAATATTGAATGGCGTTGGTGTTAGCGGTGCGGTTCTGATCAGTTTCGCTAAAAACAGTGCACAATCTGCGTTCTTTGCTCTGCGATCAGACTGACTCAAATATATCCCTGCATTTTTAGTCTGTTAGAACACATACAAACTAAATTATAGCAGGTAAATGCCTCTGATGCAGAGGTGAGGGAAGGTAAATGCAGTTAAGCATTTACTGACATGGTATTCATTCAAGCAGCTTCGGTGTTTGTTTTAAAGCAGTTTATTCAGATAAACACCCCTAAGGCTGCATCGTTTCCAGACAGAAGCAGATTCAGTTGATTTACTGAATTACAACCACTCGAATATCACTTTTTCTAAGGGCTTTAATCAGTGGAGTCACACTAATTGCATATTAAGGCATAACTAAAAGAATGGTTTCACTCCAAATAAATCTCTATTTTGAAGTAACACCCTGTGTCATCTCTGCCTCTCAGAGTCAGAATATTTATTCAGTGCGTGAACATGTGTAATATTTCCACCCTACATGCCCTGAGCATTTAAGCAGCAATGTGACACCACAAGATTATTTTTATTTTTTTGTGTATGTGTGTAAATTTTGCTTTCCCAACCTCTCAGGAAGCTATTTTCTGAAGCCCTTTCTGCTCATTCACCTTGTTATACTTTATGGATGTGGGTGGACTAAAACAAAAAGTTCAAATGCACCCCACATAAATCCAGCTGGATCATGTAATACATGAAGAAAATTTATGAGAGGTGGAAAAATAAGAGCGCTGATTTTTAGAGAAAACTATGTAAGAGCCAAAACGAGACGTATAAAACTCTCTTGTGCTAATGAAATTCTTTGTCCAATTTAGGAAGCAGTATTTAAGAAGCAGTAAATGGAACAGATGGTGTTTTTTTCCCCCCCCTATATTTATTTTTTTAAGTTTTTATCAAGGGAGGACTTGATAAATGTCTTGGTCTTGCCACATAAACAGCAAACATTCACACCTGGCAGGCACTATCGTTGCTTTTGGGATTTAAGCCCAGTGTAAGGGTAACTAGATGATGGTTCTGAGGATATGAAAAGTGTTTATCATCATCTTTTTCAGATTATCCAGCATTAATTCTCCCAGTCTGCGTCTCTTGCAGTAATTATACAGCCCTGGTCGGTGTGTGGATCTACGGCTTCTTTGTGATGGTGCTGCTGGCTCTGGACTTTCTCTACTACTCAGCCATAAACTACGAGCTGTGCCGGATCTACCTGGAGAAATGGGGTCTTGGAGGACGCTGGCTGAAGAAGGCTCGGAGTCAGTGGCACAGGTCCATGCCAGAGGAGAGCGAAGCCCAGGCTCAAGCGCAGCCCATGGTCCCCACCCACTTCCAGCCCAGACACAGCCTCAGAGGGGAGAGCCACAGCCCTACACTCCTGCCCTACAACACATCCACCGCATGGTGAGTCACTGCCCGTCACATGACAGCTGTCAACTTCGATGCCATGGACATAGACAGATGCATTTCTGCAACTACTAAAATTATCTGTCTCCGGTCAAAAGAGAAAAACAGAATTACAAGTAGTGAAAAATTCAATATTTATACCACAGAAGTTCAGAAACAGTGATACCCTCATTTGACGCCATAGAGTAGGAAGTGTTACGTAACCATTTGTTGCCTATTATACAAAATAACTTGTTCTGCTCTGATAAGCAAATATGCAGTAGAGACCCTCTTGCTTGTTTGACAAAATAAAGCATTAATAGCTACAGATGCTAAGAACCAAAGTCGGCCGACCCTTTAAAAAATCGTTCCTTTAATTCTGCCTCTCTTTTTCTTGTCTGCGTGTTTTCTTTTGTGCTCATTGTTTTGTTTGCAGACAGCAACATGGCAAGGAAACTGTGTCTAGCAGGACAAATTAAAACATTTTTAGCATACTTTCCCGAAAGCCAGCAGCAAGGAAGCTCAAACATTCCAGATCCTAATTTCCTAGAGTCGCTCGTTAGGGGCGCACTGTAAACACAAAGATATAGATAGCACACTTGCGATTAGATCCGACCAGTGGTATTACCAACTGTCAATTCACTGGGTTACAGACTTCAACAGAACTTTTAGAGCTCCACTCCCTTCTGCCCAGCAGTGAATCATTTTCTGCAAAGCGTCTGATCTGTATGCGTCGTTCATCTCAAAATAGCTGCACTCTGTGTCAACATAAACCTTTTTTTATTTTATTTTATAGGAGGAATTTGGGTGAGAGATATTTCTTGGTTTTAAGTCTGACCAACTCATTAGGGAGCTATCATTATTAATGAATAGAAAAGAAAAGGATAATGTGAAAGCTGCAGTGCCCGCCTGGGGCTCCTAGCTCATATTTAACTTGAATGAGTCGACTGTGAGTCGCATTAGAAATCATTTGTGGAGTTTCTGCGGCAAAACACCATCTGCTATGTGTTCAGCGTATCTTTTTTATTACCGCTGAGAGCAGTCACAGGCGTCTGAAGGTGTGTTAGGCTGCATGTGACTGCTGTTAGAACATACGCGATGATTTATGATGCCAGGAGTGACCTGTAACACGCCATAGCTGCGGGGAACCTTTCTTCTTCTGCCAGACATTGTTTAAACTTTCAGAATATAGCTGCACAATCGCAGAGCGCAGCCTGAACAACCGTACATTTTTGTGCAGTCGATTTTTCATCCGGTTGCGCGTCTCCAGACACCGTGCACCCTATCTGTCTCTGATTGTGGCTCAGTCTCTTCCTAGAGGTAGACATCTCTCTCGGGTCATGATAATTTAATGTGGGTAGAGTTTTGACAAATGGCTTTAAGAAGCACTGTGGACTGTAGAAGCCATAGATAGACGAGCTGAGATGCTGCAGAGGGATCCTGGGGCTGCTCTGCTGGTATAAACGTGGTTAACTAAGACTGAACATATCCGCGGAGCCTCCTCATTAGACGTGAAGTCAGTTCAGTATGATAGGACTCATCAATCCTTGACTAGTGAGGTTGACCTGCACTGGCGAGAAGCCAGCATTAAGGCAGAGGAAGTCGATTTAAAAAAAAAAAAAAAAGGTGTTTGAAATAGCAGCAAACTGCTCATTAACTAAGTGGGCTCGGAAAATGAGAGCAAGATAAGTTCATAGTAATTCATTGTGATGAGTAATGGGAACTGCTTTAGGACTGATAGTGTTTTGGTATCATCTTTTGTAAGATCTCTATCTAAAAATACCAAGAAAAAAATGTAACCGCATTTTTTACAAACAGGACAAAATTTACCATGAGCTAAATATGTTCTTGCATAATCATTGACATCAATAATAAAGTGACAGATGCTGCGAGATAAATTCAGTCACGAGCAGTTTCTGGGGCAAGATCAGAATAGTTTTTTGGGGGGGAGGGGGAAAGTTTCACACAATGAAACACTTCTGAGAATCCAGATAACGCTTACACTTTTTCCTAAATGTGTTAAGTAACCGTTATGGGCGATTCTCTCTGTGTGTATACCGCAGTTGACGTTGCCCACACGGTGCGTCATTAGCTGGGTTTTATTTGCGGGGGTACAGATCTTTATCCCCAGAGAGGATGCAGAGTAATGGCTCAGAAAACTGGGTCCACTTAGTTGGACATCTGTTGGCCAAATGTAAACAACCAGAGATCGGGTCAAGTCCCATTACAGGCCCAGCAGCATCTAAAAACAACCCAGTCGCGCAGCAACTTTGGAATCCAGCACAAATGGTAACCCATGCAGCAAAGCAGGTCCTGATGGCAAGTCAGGTCTTAAAGAGAGAGAGCGAGAGGGGGAGAGAGCGCAGCTTTGCACTCAGCGTGTGGGAATCCTGCTTACCATGTTGCACATAAGCAGGCTGGTATGTGCTGCTGCAGATCTGCTCAGGGTTCAGCGTGGGCGGCCTGAGAAACTGTTATTACTTTTCCTCGGTGGATGCCCTTTATTAAAATCTCATATTCACGTATTCACTTCGGTTTGAATAAAGTACAAAAACATAACTGTCTCTTTCTTCACCTAACGATGTATGATCCAGGTGAGAGACGAATGATCAGCCTGCCACACCAGGAGTCATGGATTATCATTACAGGGGGGGCACACTGTTTGTTTCCAAGCAGAGTTTACTCACAGGGTAATGTCACCCAGTGGAAACAACGGATTTGTGAAAAACACTATTGCAAACTCTTTGTTTTTCTACACGCTATTTGTTCAAGTGCTTATCCTAGTGTTGAATAGGATGGGCAGTTATAGTTTGTCCATTAGCTTGATAAAAAACACATTTATGTAGGAGCTGTTTGGCTTGGACCTTTATGTGTCTTATATCTACTGGCCTGGGGACGCCTTATCCCTGCAAATGAACTAAACTAATGATTATTAAGAGGAGTTCAAGGAAGTCTTTCTGCACTTAAAAGATTGTGGACTCGCTCAGCTAATGAGAAAAAAATAGAAAAAAACTAGAACATCACTGATGCAGCTCATCTGGCACACGATCCATTGTAATTTACAGGTTATTATAATGTGTGAAATACAGAAAGCAGTGATAAGTTTTCCTATCATTGGCTGGCTGTACTGCACAAACTAATGAGAATTCAAATCCACTGAGAACGACAAATATGACCCTGACCTCGAGGGTGATCATTGTGCATAGGTTTGATTAAATCCTCACTCATAATGTCAGCAATTCTTGTAGATTATTGACAGATGGATGGATGACGGACGTCTTCCCAGCTCATTAGTCCTTCGGGTGGATGAGCTGAAAATGAAATCATGATTTCTCAAAAATCATTCAAATATTTGTGTTTAGGTCAAAGAGGAACATATAAATAAGATTCGTAAATGGTCACCTGATTAATCTTTATACACAATGATTAGACCTAATTAAAATAAAATAATAAAAATACTATAAAAGTTAAATGTATATGTATATACATATAAATGTAATAAAATAATAATAATAACAACCTAATAAATACATAACTGACCTATTAAACTATGGTGGCTGTCTTGATGCACGTTGCAACAGTAGCTTTAGTAGTAGCAGTCATCCTTAACTCTGCTGCTCTCACACTGAGAGGAGGGGTCATCCTGCGAGGACGTGAACCTGGAGAAGGTGGTGGTGTTGGAGGCCTCAGAGTGGTCGTGGAATGAGTTAAAACCATCAGGCGATAGAGGTTAAATTATCATAGCTGGCTCAGCAGATGATCACATGGAGCTGTTTAAAACTGAAGGAAGCATTGACAACTCTTGGAGCACAAAAATCATCTACTTATCTCATCTACTTATAATCTGGGCAGGGAAACATTTTTTCCCCATTTCCTTTCTTTATGCTTGGTTAAACTATAAAGGTGTAGTCTTATGTTTACCATACAGATGTGCTACCAGATAGCGGTAATGATTTTCCCATTTAGCACTCAGTATCCAGTTTAAAATCCATTCACATTAACCCTCTCAAGGCAGGCGTTGCAGATTTGTAACAGTTAAAAACTAACAACCTGATTACCCCACATGCATATTTTAATTTTTTACTCAGAAGTACCACTGCAGGACTTGGTTGTGCATTAGCAACAAAAAGTTTAATTTGAGCCTGAGACGGTTAATGTGTCCTGGATGACATAGATCAAGTAGCTCTTGAGCTCATATGACCAGGATGACAAAACCTACTGGGAACCCATTAAGATATCACATTGCCACAGAAAAACATTTTGGCGTCACTCATCTTAGCAGGGCTCTCATGTAGCCCTTTAAAAGCACTGAAACCTTCCAGGAAGTTCAGCAGCATTAGAGCCCTGCTTGGTTGTCCACCCGCAGCTATTAGGACATTAAAGCTTTGGCTGGCTTCCCAGTATCTGCACATCCCCCTTTTGCCTGCTTGTCCACCTCCTTGCAGTTAGTGGTACTGAGCAGCATCATGACACTAGAAGGCAGATTTAAAAGAAGTGGCAGTGAGAATTTTCTATATCATCACTTATTTTACATTCCTTGTGTAGTGTACTCACTTTGACGCTCCCCACTTCATAATTGGAACAAATGTGATCTGCTCCTGTCATTCAGTCTGGCATTTTTTACTGCATATGTTAGATAGATTTAGTTTGCCTTCAGTCAGCGCTGATTAAGACTTACCCAGCAAAAATAAGTGTGCAATCTGGGGAAGGCAAAAAAAGCAGATTTTTTATTACTTTTTTTTTGCTCGTGTTTGGTGGTAAAATTAAAAATACATAACTCAACTCTGGTTAATATATGCTGAGCATCAGCGAGAAGTCATAGATTAAAGCGGGAGAAATGAGGTGTTGAGCAACATCAAATGACACCACTTCACTTGAGCAGAACACGTCACACAGATTCCCCTGGTGGCCGATGAATCACTTGGCACCGACTTAGAGCAGCACCTCATGCCAGCAACCTCCCACTCACTCAAGGCTGGTAGCTTACTGGGCCAGCTGAGCTTAGCCATGGGTAGAGTGGTCTAGGTGAGGTGGCATCTGTCAGCCTATTCAATATATAGTTGACTCACCAGCCTTTGTAACACTGCTTCTTACAGTCAGTCACCAGTGACTCAGCGTTATAGCCCAGTCTAGTAAACGCCACCTCCGCCACTCGAGCAGTCTGTCTGTTACATCAGATCGGTCACAGGTAGGCATGCCCGACACCTGCACTTAAACGCCTGCTGTGCTGCCTGCACAGGACACTCAGATAAACCCAGAAGGCTAAAACAGAATTTCACATTTTTTCCCTTTTTTTTTTTCTGTCAGTGTGATCAAAGCCTACCTCTGTCTCCTGAATATTCACATCCATCTTTGAACTCACTGGTTCCCTTTTTCTGAGGTAATAATGTAATTGTACATTATGAAATTATTCCTGGCCTGTCTGTCCACAGAGCAGCATGCCAAGACCTTGTCCAATTAAAGCAACACACTCCATGTGGTGTGAGTTAATTAACATCATAGATGCTACAAAGACAGCCAGACGCACAGACAGTTCTGCTAAAAGAGAAGAAGAGCAGGTTTAGCTCTTTGAAAGTCGTGCAGTGACGTCTGGCACTGCCAAAAGCAAGATGGGGTTGGTGCAACTTTCTGTGTTTATTTTTGTGCTTGTGATCTTTTATTAGACGTGTTTTCACACATTTACTTTGCATTTTCTCTAAAGTGCAGTCAAGTATCCTTCAAGAACCAAAAGCACTCTGTGTCACACTGTTGATAAAAGAATATTTCTGTGTCCCTACAAGGATGGAGGGTAAATCACTGCTAAGGTGTGGAAAGTGGAAATTTTTCTTTTCCCATTAAAGTGCAGTCGTATTGTTTGGGCAGCAGAAATTATTTTCAGTTGGTGGATGTGATTCATAGAGCTGTGGTGGGAGTCTTAACAAGAATTACAGACTTGTAAAATATTCCTGTGAAGCTGGCTGCTTTTTGAAAAGCAGAGCTGGCCCATTTTATTAGTTTTTGTGTTTTCTGGCCTTGAGCTCATTTTCAAGCCAATATGTTGTTATATAAAGATCAGTGTGGACCATGAAACACAGAGCACACACTGAGGCAATTTTATCCATGAAGCTAAAAGTATTAAGTTTTGAGTCTCTGTTGTCCGGGATCCTGCCAGTTTTTCCCAAACAACTTTTGTGGCTACTCTGGAATTTGATGATACAGACATGTGCACTCTGGGCTATAAATTGGCTTTTTGGAGAGGATAAAGCAACAATATATCCACAAAGTATCAACCATTTTTTTATTCTGTGGGCTCCAGTTCTATGAGATCTTTAAAATATGTAAGCATGTTTGCTATCCTAAATACCATCTTCTTCACTCGCTAGTTTTTCCATTGTTTTAAATCATCTCTTGGCCTTCATCAGTGGGTGTCGTGTGAGAGTTACCAAGGATAAAGTCTGGTTGTTACCACGTGACCTGAGTATGTAAATTTAGTCATGTGATAACAGGTGGATAATAGCTGATATTTAAAATCAGTGCTTTTCTCTGTTTTCTCCTAAAGCCAGGTTTTAGTCCTGAGATGACCTCTGTTTCCCAGACAGTTAGAGTTATGTTCCTCTGGCATTCAGTCAGTGTCTAGCCACTTAACCAGTACAATGAAAACTGGAAACCACAGCCAATGGAAAGCTAGATGTGGTTACATCATCCAGCACCAACAGACATTCTGTATGAAACTGCCTTAGATTGTGTTTGGTGGTGTTGTGACTGGCACTGCTCTTTCAGGTCTGAAAACTGAAGCCAGCACGGGAGTGTACTGAATCCTTTCTAATGGCCAGCAGGGTGCTGGGAAGAAAAAAGGCTGAGAAAATGATCCTACCGCTCTTTTGATTTCATAGACAGTGTATAAAAGATGGGCACAGCTGTCTAGTGTGAAATGCAAAGCCAGTGTGGAAGCGCCTTTAACCTGCATTTTATTGTAAAGGCCAGCAGAGGGCTGGTTTCCAAAATTTGCCCGGTTATGGAGAACTCTATGGGAAAATGCTAACTGAACTCAGTTTACGGCATTGACCAGAAGTTTTAAGTGACTAAAAATACTGTAAATACTGCGATTTAGAATAAAAAGGAGGCTAATGCGACATGATCTTTTTGCAGGTATCTCTCGTGTCAGACAAGTCGCTATCTAAAACTGCTAGTATGCAGTTTCCTTCGGTTTCAGATCTCCTTATCACATCCTGTTTGAAAACACCATGTTGATAATGGCCAAAGGACTTAGTTTGAGGCTTACCACACAAAAGTTAATATACGGTTGAAAGCTTCAGAAAATTCAGAAAACATATTATAAGCTTAAGAATGAACCCTGATGCTTTGTCTTTTTTTCCCTTCTGGCAGAATGATGCTGTGAGTGGATGAACAGAAGAGTAGCAACACCTGGTTTCCTTACATGGTACAGAGGAGATGTTCCCCAGTCACCCCTCTCTGGACCACAAACACAGCATCACTGGTGGGCTAGCCATACTGTAGTAGCTAGAAGTGACTACTGTCCCCTTTCTAATGAGCACAAAATACCCACAGACTAACAGAATCAGGCGAAACAGCTGAAGAAAGCCTGGAAAGCCACACAGACGAATGTATCGCTGCTTCTACAGAAGGGAGAGATGGATGCATTTATCTGCTTATAGGGTTTAACTGATTCCCTAAAGTATCTGCCAAGGCCTGGAGTACCCCAAACAAATCCAAGATGAACTGGATAAACTGTACTCGCAAGTGAGAAAGCTTGCCTATTTAAAGAAAAAAAATAAGAAAAAAAAGCTTATTTCTAGATATAACATGTTTATTAAACTGCTGTGTCACTTTGTGTTCAGTAGCAGTTAGACACAGTTGTGGGTTATCTATTTGGTGATTTATTTATGTGAAGTAGTCAGAGAAAATATATGAGTGGCTAACAATCTGATTATGTAATGGCTTAGGTTGATGCTGAGCATCTCACTTAGATTAGAATGTTTTTGTTACCTACTGAAACCAGAAAAAATGCCTCTGCAGCCACGATGAAAAACAAACATCTTATACAAAATGTTTTTGGTCTCCTTTCTGCAAAACAAGCGATTTCTTGAAACAGTGTCGGAAAAGGACGTAAGGCCATAAAAATAAACTGCTGAAACTTCAAAACATGAGGGTTTTCCATCTTCACACAAGCATTAATGAGGATCAGGGATGCCTTCATAACAGCCACAGTCTTTATGCTAATTTACACATATCCGTATCCCTTGGCAAAGAGCCTAAAGACCTGAGTGAAACCCTTACTTATCAAATTACAAGTTTGTGACAGTTTTCTATAACATCACCCACTGACCTATTTGCCCTTCCTCGTTATTAGGGCTGCCTGAGATCAGCTTCATTAGCAATATGACGCAAAATAATATCCATTAGTCTCTTTATACGAAGTGCTCCAAATTCCACATGGGTAACAGGCAACTGTAAGTAACTAGCCATAACAGAAAATGTTTCCAAAAGAAATATCAGTAAACCCCTTTCACTGTCAGCAATAATGTACAGAAGCTTAACCAGAGGATCACATGGTATGTAAAAATCAGAGTCAGCTAAATGAGCAATGGGTAATCACTGAGGTGTATCACAGAATTTTTGGCTCAGTTTGCATTTAATAAGACGGTGATGTCAGTTAAATGGAGATATACTCTTTCTGGATAATGAACTCTTTTTTTTGTCAGCTCTTTAAGAAAAAAGACATGATTATCTCTTACTAAAAGAAACTCTTGCACACTTTTTACGTTAACGCTCAGTGTATTTCATAGCAAAAACTGTCAATTATTATTTCAAACCGCCACCAGTATGGTATTTATTTATTTAAATCTTTGTTTTATTTATCCCTCAGATCTAAAACCAGTGATTTGGCGAATGTTGTGGGGAAATAATTATTTGATCCCCTGCTGAAATGAACAGTTTCTAATTTTTATAGTAGTTTCATTTTAACAGAATCTCAACCAAAAATCCATAAAACAAAGACACATTAAATAAAAGTTATAAATTGATTTGCACCTCATTGAGTGAAATAAGTATTTCATTTGTGCGAAACATGACTTAGTGCTTGCTTTTGCACACATCTCAGGAGGGATTCTGGCCCACTCTTCTTTACAGAAACTATAAATCCTTTAAGGTTTCTTGGCTGCCAGTTCACAACTCTAAGTTCGTCTCCCTCCACAGATTTTCTAGGATTGAGATCGGGAGATTAGCTAGGCCACGACCTTAAGGGGCTTTTTCTTGTTGCCTTGGCAGTACAGTATGTTTTGGGTTACTGGAAGACCCATCCACAGCCTATCTTCTGGCTCTTAAGTGGCCAGTGGACTGTTGTTGTTGCATCCATTGACCTCAGTGTGGTGAAGTCATCCCACACCCTTAGTGGAAAGATGGCTCCAAAGTACAATGTTTCCACCTTTGTGCTTGACTGTGGGGATGGTAATGTTTGGGTCATACTCAGCTTACATACACAGGGGGTCAAGTTGATGCCAAAGAGCTTGATTTTGGTTTCATCTGACCACAGCACTTTCTCCCAAGCCTTCTCTGAATCATTTAGATGTTCACTGGCAAAGACGGACCTGTACATGTGCCTTCTTGAGCAGGGAGACTTTGCGGGCACTGCGCGCTACCAATGGTGTTTTTGGTGATTGTGGTCTCAACTGCCTTCAGATCAATAACAAGCTCCTCCCAGGAAGTTTTGGGCTGATTCACCACCTTTGACATGATTATCCTCACTTCATGAGACAAGATCTTGCATTGAGCTCGAGATGGAGGGACATGTTGTTCCATGCACATCTACAATTGCGTCCTTGACATTCTTGGACATCTCTTTGGTCTTACCTATGGTCACGGTGAGGTTGAAATGGAAGAAACTGATTGTGTGGACTCGTGTGCTGGGCACACAGCCAATTTGTGGGATCAAACATTTATTTCACTCAAAGGCATGCAAATATATTTATAACTCTTATGTGATTTGGGGGTTTTTTCTGGATTTTAAATTCAGAAAAAAATTAATTCAGGAAAGGAGAAAATAATTATTTCCCCTATTTGTGGGATTTTGGATTGACAAAAAAGTGAAACAATTATTACACTGCTTTAGAGGTGGTTGCAACTAAAGATTTGATTTAATTATTGATGAATCTGCCTGTTGCTTTATCAACAGATGAATGAATCGCTTGGTTTGTGTTTCAGAGAAAAAAGTGGAAAAAAATAAGTAAATTTAGCAATCAGTATTTAAGTATCACAGGAAGATGGAAACTGAAGGAAGGAAGATGAAAACTGGGGAATTTTGGTCATTTTTACAAAATTAATGGTAAATCAACTGGCTATTAGACTAGGAAAAAGTTGACTGTTTTACCTCTTATAGTTTAGGTAAAGTTGTTACCCAAAGCTGCTGAGATCGACTTTCTTGGCTATCCATAAATGCTGTCCTTTGTGTTTGGAGAAAAGCATGCAAAGCAGCTGCAGCGGTGCCAGTTTTTATATGAGTGACAGTGTGTGACGACCAGGTGGACAGAAGGTAGGTACAGTGGGGGGGTTGGTGGGTGTAGGGGGGGGTGTGGGTAGGGGG